>NC_072401.2:38442500-40942500 GCF_028858775.2 Pan troglodytes | reverse complement strand
GGGATTACAGGCGTGAGCCACCGTGTTTGGCCTAGATACAGACTTAACTGCTGTTTGAGCCGCTGCTGTGTGCTGGACACTGGATACGAAGTACCCAGTGGTGAATAAAGATTCTCCGCCCTCTGGGACTTTCTTTGTTGGGTGGAGATGAGATTTAGTGTTCTGAAGGAACCAGGAACCCACAGGTACTACACAATAGTAGGTGGGAATCCCATAGGTGAGGTCATCAGAGAAGGCTCCTCCAGGGAGGTGGGGCTGAAGGTGTTTGATGGGCAGGGAGATGTCCATCTTTGCTAGATGGAGTAGCGTTCATGAAGGTCCTAAGGCTGGGAACGCTTGGCATGTTGAGGGACTTAAAGAAGGCCGACCTTGCAACAGTGCAAAGTGCCCAGCAAGGAGGAGATGGGCACAAGGTAGGGTTATGGGGATTACTGAGACTCAGAGCATGTGGGTCACTAAAGACCATGGAAAAGAGTTTGCATTTTGTTACTCCAGGCTTAAGAGAAAGCCATTAAAGACGACTTCTGAAAAGACAACCCTGACCCAGGCTGGAGTGCAGTGGTGCAATCATGGCTCACTGCAGTCTTAAAGTCTTGGGCTCAAGTGATCCTCCTGCCTCAGCCTCCCAAGAAGCTGGGACTACAGGCACACAATCACACTCAGCTAATTCTTTGATTTTTTTGTAGAGACAGGGTCTCACTATTTTGCCCAGGCCGGTCTTGAATTTCTGGGCTCAAATAATCCATCCATCTTGGCCTCCCAAAATGTTGACATTACAGGTGTGAGCCACTGCACCTGTCCAGGGGTTGATTTTTGGGGGTGGTGGTGATGGTGGAGAGAGCCAGTGGCCTGCATGGGATGTCTTCTGTGTACCCACCTGCCTCTGTTATGGTCTGAGTCTGAGGCCGGCAGTGGCCAGCAGAAATAGCAAGATGTGGTGATGGCCTGGAGGAAGGACTGAGGAAGGGGGGTTCTGATCTGTGTTGCTGGCTGTGATGGCAGAGACTGGGGGAAAACAAGTTTGAGGCAGGTAGAGGAGATCAGGAGTTCAATTTTGGGTGTGTTTACTGAGATTCCTGTTCAAACATCCCAAGGAGATGCTGGAAGTTTCCCTTTTTTTTTTTTTTTTTTTTGAGATGGAGTCTCGCTCTGTTGCCTAGGCTGGAGTGCAGTGGCTTGATCATGGCTGACTGCAACCTCTACCTCCCAGGTTCAAGCAACTTTCCTGCCTCAGCCTCCCGAGTAGCTGGGATTACAGGCGCGCGCCACCACACCTGGCTAATTTTTGTATTTTTAGTAGAGACAGGGTTTCACCATGTTGGTCAGGCTGGTCTCGACCTCCTGACCTCGTGATCTGCCCACCTCGGCCTTCCAAAGTGCTGGGATTACAGGTGTGAGCCACTACCCACAGCTAGAAGTTTCTCCTTTTATATCCAGTGCCTCTAGCAAAAGCAGGAGACACCTCTAGTGCCTAGCATTCATTTTTCGGAAAAGTATTTCTTATTTTATTTTATTTTTAGAGACAAGGTGCCACTCTGTCACCAGACTGCAGTGCAGTGGCGTGACATTGCTCACTGTAAAATCTTGGGCTCAAGCAATCAATCCTCCTGCCTCAGCCTCCTGGGTAACTGGGACTACAGGCACATCACATGCCTGGCTGCCTAGCATTTTTTCTTTTCTTTTTTCTTTTTTTTTTTTTTTTTTTGAGGGTCTTGCTCTGTTGCCTAGGCTGGAGTGCGGTACAATCATGTTTCCCTGCAGCCTCGACCTCCCTGGGCTCAGGTGATCCTCCCACCTCAGCTTCACAGGTAGCTGGGATTACGGGTGTGCATCACCATGCTTGGCTAATTTTTTGTATTTTTTTGTAGAGACAGGGTTTCGCAATGTAGCCCAGGCTGGTCTCAAACTCCTGGGCTCAAGCAATCAGCTTGCCTCAGCCTCCCAAAGTACTGGGATTATGGTGTGAACCACCATGCCTGGCCCTTCACATTCTTTTAGACAACTATTTTGTATTTCAGTGTTTCTCTTTATGTCCACATTGGCAAATATAAAGTATGTGATCTTTACTTTTATACCACAAATGACAAAATAATGCTAATTGAGTATCTAGGGTGTATAGGAAACTGTAATGGGGAAAGGGGGTTGGGGGCAAACATTAAAAAAAAGACTTAGGTATAGTTTCAGTCATCAAACTTATAACTCAAATTAATCATATATATTTACCAAAATTTTAATATTTATATTATATATTTAATATTCAATCACATTAATATAAATATATTTAAAGTACATGTATATATTTATACTTAACACTGAATATATTGAATATATTTAGCATGTATATGTACTTAATTTACAATATTAAATGCCATATTTATTTATTTATTATTTTGAGATGGAGTCTCACTCTGTCACCAGGCTGGAGTGCAGTGGCACGATCTTGGCTCACTGCAACCTCTGCCTCCCAGGTTCAAGCGATTCTCCTGCCTTAGCCTCCCGAGTAGCTGAGACTACAGGCACGCACCACTATGCCCAGCTAATTTTTTTGCATTTTTAGTAGAGATGGGGTTTCACCATGTTGGACAGGATGGTCTCCATCTCCTGACCTTGTGATCCGCCTGCCTCGGCCTCCTAAAGTGTTGGGATTACAAGTGTGAGCCATCACACCTGGCCTTAAATGCCATATATATTTAATAGTGAAAACAAAAATTTGTGTGAACAAAGATTCATCCCACATAACAAGTAAGAGAAAGATAAAAGAAAATGTAAGATGAGGCCAGGCGCAGTGGCTCACGCCTGTAATCCCAGCACTTTGGGAGGCTGAGGCGGGTGGATCACCTGAGGTCAGGAGTTTGAGACCAGCCTGGCCAACATGGTGAAATCCTGTCTCTACTAAAAACACAAAAATTAGCTGGCCGCAGTGGCGGGCGCCTGTAATCCTAGCTACTCGGGAGGCTGAGGCAGGAGAATTGCTTGAACCTGGGAGGCGGAGGTTGCAGTGAGCCAAGATCGCGCCACTGCACTCCAGCCTGGGCGACAGAGCAAGACTCTGTCTCAAAAAAAAAAAAAAAAAGAAAAAGAAAATATAAGATGAAACAGTGGATTTCCTTGTGAGTTATAACCACTGAGAGACATGCAAATTCATGCTGTAAATATTGACACTATAAAAATGGATCCATTAGAACACGTAAATGTATTTCTTGTGTGTTTCTTACCTAACTTTTGTAAGCTTTGTAAAAAGGGTCTGCTGTGTTTCTTCTGCATATTATGTGGGTGGAAATTAGAAAGCTGATACAGGCACATTTTAAACCACATAATGAAAGGCTGATTTGTATCTCTAGCAAACTGAGTTTTTGAGTTTCTAGTATCTAAAGCGAACTGGGGATATGAGGGTGAGCAACACACAGGGCTTTTGGAGCTTATAGTGGTGGAAGATTTATCCGTTTGTTTTTAGCACCACACTGCAACCTCCCAAGCAGAGATTATTCTAAAAAAAATGATTGCGCATATACTTGCAAACTCATAGGAATAAAATGATTTTGGTCTCAAGCAATGACCAAAGAAGTGATTTTTTTTTTTTTTTTGAGACAGAGTCTCGCTCTGTCGCCCAAGCTGGAGTGCAGTGGCGCGGTCTCGGCTCACTGCAAGCTCTGCCTCCCAGGTTCACGCCATTCTCCTGCCTCAGCCTCCAGAGTAGCTGGGACTACAGGCACCCGCCACCACGCCCGGCTAATTTTTTTGTGTTTTTAGTAGAGACGGGGTTTCACCCATGTTAGCCAGGATGGTCTCGATCTCCTGACCTCGTGATCCGCCCGCCTCGGCCTCCCAAAGTGCTGGGATTACAAGCGTGAGCCACCGCGCCCAGCCAAGAAGTGATGTTTTAAAAAGTCATGAAGCTTTAAAATTGGATGGAGGTAGAAGAAGCTATGACGGATAATGTTTTGCAACCGTGGCTATAGAAACTGTCAGTGACTGTAGCATTTTATTCTCCAATATCATGTCAACACCAGTGGAGCCCATGAGGTATAATTGTATTTATTATTGCTTAATTGAGCCACAGATGGTGTGGTTATTCGTTTTGCATAAGATGGTTCAGTTTCCAAAAGGATATGAAGCGCCTGAAGTTTTCACAATTAATTAGTTAATTAATTAATTTTGAGACAGAGTCTCACTCTGTTGCCCAGGCTGGAGTGCAGTGGCATGATCCTGGCTCACTGCAACTTCCACCTCCCAGGTTCAAGCGATTCTCCTGCCTCAGCCTCCCGAGTAGCTGGGATTACAGGCATGCATCATTATGCCCAGCTAATTTTTGTATTTTTAGTAGAGATGGGGTTTCACCATGTTAGCCAGGCTGGTCTTGAACTCCTGACCTCAGGTGATCCACCTGCTTTGGCCTCCAAAAGTGCTGGAATTACAGGTGTGAGCAACCATATCTGGCTAAATTCTGTTTTTAATAAGAAAGCAACTTTGGTGAAGAGCTGTATAAGGTGTACCTGGAACAGTACTTACTTTTGTCATCCAGGCTGGAGTGCAGTGGAGTGATCTAAGCTCACTGCAGCCTTGACCTCCTGGGTTCAAGAGAGTCTCTCACCTCGGCTTCCCAAGTAGCTGGGACCACAGGTGCACACCACCATGCCTGGCCAATTTTTTTTTGTATATTTTGTAGAGACAGGGTTTCACCATGTTGTCCAGGCAGGTCTTGAACTCTTGAGCTCAAGTGAGCCACCACGCCCACCCAGCCATGACTAACATTTATTGAGCACCCACTGTATGCCATGCATGTTTTCTTATTTTTATTATTATTTTTTTGAGACAGGGTTTTGCTCTGTTGCTCAGACTGGAGTTCAGTGGTGTGATCATAGCTCACTGCAGCCTCAACCTCCTGTGTTCAAACGATCCTCCTGCCTCAGCTTCCCAAAGTGCTGGGATTACAAGTGTGAGTCACTGTACCTGGCCATGATTTTATTTAACCAACAAAACCACCCGTGAGAAGTAGGTTTTACAATTATCCTCATTTGACATGTGTAGAAATGAGGCGCTATCTAGTAACTTGCCCAAGGTAAATGGTGGTCAGAATTGAGACTCTTTTGTGTATGTGTGTGTGACAGGGTCCTTTTCACCATGTTGCTCAGGCTGGAGTGCAGTGGTATGATCAAGGCTCACTGCAGCCTTGGCCTTCTAGGCTCAAGTGATCTTTCCATCTTAGCCTCCTCAGTAGCTGGGACTGCAAGTGTATGCCAGCTCAGCTAATTTTTTTTTTTTTTGTAGAGATGGGGGTCTCATTCTTTTGCCCAGGTTTGTCTCAAACTTCTGGGCTCAAGCGTTCCTACCCCTTTGGCCTCTCAGAGTGTTGTAATTACAGGTGTGAGCCACTGCACCTGGCCAAGACTCTTGTAAAGCTTCCCAAAGGAGGTCAGGTTTGGAAAAACCAGGTCTTTGGACCAGGACCCAGTCTTCTACAAGATCTGTTCTTGGCTTATATCACCTCAGACAATTGACCTTGGCCATGGCCCTTCTCCTCACTGCCTTTCACTTTCCTTTCTTTTAAAATTAGATAGAAGGGAGGGGAGATTTTGGACTAGGCTTTGACTTATGTTTTACACAGCTGCAATTTTCTCTAATTCTTTTTACTTTCATGGTTCAAGTCACTAAAAGGCTGCTGGTTCATTTGATGTTGAAGGGAAGATGGGGGTGGGGTGGATGGGGGATGGTTACTTGGCTTTAAGTCGCAGGAAGGAAATAATGCTGGGTTAGATGGCTCGTTCCAAATCTTACAAAGTTCTTACAGATTTGATTCTTAACTCTCAGATCCCTTCTGAGATAGTGAATATTGCTAGTATATAGGATGGTTCCAGACTGGTGGTTGTAGATTTTGTCTTCCAAGGAACATTTGGTAATGTCTGGAGATGTTTTTGGTTGTCACAATGTGGGAGGCAGTAGTGGGGATGGGGATTGGGAGCTTCTGGCATCTAGTAGGTAAAGGCCAGGTGTACTGCTGGACATCCTACAATGCCCAGGAGAGCCACTCAAAACAAAGAATTATCCAGTCCAAAATGTCCATAGGGCTGAGGCTGAGAAACCCAATTCTAGACTGTTCTCCACAGTCACTACTGTCCTTTTTTTTTTTTTTTAAGTTTTATTTTTTAAGACATGGGATCTCACTATGTTGTCCAGGCTGGTCTTGAACTCCTGGTTCAAGCAATCCTCCTGCCTTGGCCTCCCAAAGTGCTGGGATTACAAGCATGAGTCACCATACCTGGCCTGTTACTACTGTCTTACACACCATGAACAGCATTCCTTTCTTTAGTTTTTTATCACCAATGAGTTAAACTCATCTCTCTTCTGATGATGCAGGGTCTAAGAAGGTATGAGGGGAGAAGGTCAGTAAAAAGTTGAACTGAACTCTGTTCTTAGGAATGTTAAGTGTTTTAACAGCAGCCTGCTAGAAAAGTCATTTCATAGTTTATTTTTCCCTTTCTTGTGGATTCAGTCACTTCACTGTTTCCTTCTCAGATTCTAAGAATTTTTCTTTCGAGGCTACTAATGTCATTAGAATATCCCCAGAGTTTTGGTATACTTTTTTTTTTATTGAGGGACTTCTTGATATTTATGTATTTTGGACAAAGCTGAACTTTGAGAAAGTTGTTAGTAGAATCTTTTCAGACCTAAAGATGCCTGAAGTTTAAAGGTTTAGGTTTGGTTAAAATGAAGTTGTCCTATGTTTTATTAAGACTGTATCTTGACTTCATTTAAAGCAAAAAAAATAAAAATCATTGTACAGTGCTTTCAGCTTCATGGCGAGACACTTATATTAAATGAACACATGCTGGTGTATAGCTGGACTGTCAGCAGCTTTGGGAAAACAGCAAACATTCAAGGATGGCTAGAAATGAGCTCCGTGTACCAGGCTGACTTTCCTTTGAAGAAACCTTTTAGTCAATATTTGATGTCTTGTAGATTTGGGGAAGAAAGATAAATAAATGTGTTTGCAGTTGTTCCTGGCTGAGAGAAGCTGAGTTTACCTAAGTTTCCGTAAGAAATTAATTACAACCAAAGGAAATGAAACAAAAGCCTAGGGGATGAAGATCATAGGTGAATGAAGATCCCTCTGCAAATTGACATGGGTTCTAGGTTTGACTTCTTTGTAGTGGAAATAAAATGCAGCTGAATGAGCTCTCATTTTTGCTGAATATAAGATACCTTCAAATTTAATAAATGGGAAAATGATGTGTACTGAGAAGCTTGGAAATTCTCTGATGACCTTTTGTGTTATTTCAGTTCATTTAAGGTCACAAAAGTCCTACAAATGCCCTGTTGGATCAGATTAAAGAACTGCTCATCCTAGTTTCTGCAGACTTCAGAGAATATATTTTAGACAAAGTCATTCATAGAATTTCTAGCTATACTTCTTTTTTGAGAGACAGAGTCTGGCTCTCTTGCCCAGGCTGGAGTGCAAGTGCAGCGGTGCGATCTTGGTTCACTGCAACCTCCGCCTCCTGGGTTCAAGCTATTCTCTTGCCTCAGCCTCCCAAGTAGCTGGGATTGCAAGCATGTGCCACCACATGTGGCTATTTTTTGTAGAGGCTGTTCTTGAACTCCTGACCTCAAGTGATCTGCCCACATCGGCCTTCCAAAGTGCTGGGATTACAGGCGTGAGCCACTGCACCCGGCCATCTAACTATACTTCTTGAATATCAGTTAGATACGGACCCTAGATACCATTAATTCTCCACATCCACATGTTATGGATCCATGATCAGGATCTAATTCATTCAGATTCCCCAGGACTTCTTGTTAAAGCAGTATTTACTTTTCTTCCCTCCAAAGCTCACTTTCAGGCTTCTACAGGTGGCCCATTTACCTTCATTCCAACTCTCTTGACCCTTCATTCTTTTAACATTTGAATTCTATTCCATCTCCATCTTAATCCTTCTGTTCTGAAGAGGCCTGAGTCTTGCGTGGAAGGCCAAGACTCAATGCTTGATTATTTTATTACACCTCTCATGTATCTTATTGGAGATACATTATATATATATATAATCAATGATATCTTGGATAAGATGTCCCAGTTTAATCTCAGATGCTCTTTGGTTTTGCCCAAGTCTTGAATAGTGATTTCAAGTTTGCTTCCAAAACTCATTTTGATGATTCTATGTGGGTGGTTTGTTTTGTTTTGTTTTGTTTTTGTTTTTTTTGAGACAGAGTTTTGCTCTTGTTGCCCAGGCTGGAGTGCAATGGTGCGATCTCGGCTCACCGCAACCTCTGCCTCCCGGGTTCAAGCGATTCTCCTGCCTCAGCCTCCTGGTAGCTGGGATTACAGGCATGCGCCACGACACCCGGCTAATTTTTTTTTTTTTTGTATTTTTAGTAGAGGCAGGGTTTCTCCATGTTAGCCTCGAACTACTGACCTCAGGTGATCTGCCTGCCTTGTGGCCTTCCAAAGTGTTGGGATTACAGGCGTGAGCCCCCGCGCCCGGCCTATGTGGGTTTTTTGTTGTTGTTTTCTTTTGAGTAGCAACAACTCCAGCCATTTATTCATTGAGTGGATACAGGTTCTGTGTCAGGCATTGGAGATACAAAATGCATCAGAAGTATTCTGGGTTGTTGAGAAGCTCACAGACTAAATCAGACACGTAAGCAAAAATAAAATAAAATACTCTTTTGTGCTTTCTAGAATAGAGATATTCATTTATCCATCCATTGATTCATTGAAAACCATTTATTTTGTGCCTACATTTACCTAGAGAGACTGAAGCATTAAAAATGAGTCCCATGAAATTTTCTAGATGCTATGATAGGAATCAGTAGCATCAGTTTAACCTGAGGAGGCACAGCAGGGGATGAGGGAAACGTTTAGGGGACTCCTCATAAAGATAAGACTTTTAACATACTTAATATTTACATAGTGTATTAGTCTGTTTTCATGCTGCTGATAAAAACATACCCGAGACTGGGAAGAAAAAGGTTTAATTGGACTTAACAGTTCCCCATGGCTGGGGAGTTCTCTCATAATCATGGGGGAGGGTGAAAGGCACTTCTTACATGGCGGCAGCAAGAGAGAATGAGGAAGAAGTGAAAGCAGAAACCCCTCAAACCCCTCAGATCTGGTGACACTTATTCACTATCACGAGAATAGTCTGGAAAAGACCGGCCCCCGTGATTCAATTACCTCCCCCTGGGTTCCTCCCACACCACATGGGAATTCTGGGAGATTCAATTCAAGTTGAGATTTGAATGGGAACACAGCCAAACCATGTCACATAGCATGTGTTATGTGCTTGGTCCTGTTCTTTTTTTTTTTTTTTTTTTTTTTTTTTTGAGACGGAGTCTCACTCTGTCGCCCCAGGCTGGAGTGCAGTGGCACGATCTCGGCTCACTGCAAGCTCCGCTGCCTGGGTTCACGCCATTTGCTGGCCTCAGCCTCCTGAGTAGCTGGGACTACAGGCACCCGCCACCGAGCCTGGCTAATTTTTTGTATTTTTAGTAGAGACGGGGTTTCACCGTGGTCTCGATCTCCTGACCTTGTGATCTGCCTGCCTCGGCCTCCCAAAGTGCTGGGATTACAGGCGTGAGCCACCGCGCCCGGCCGTGCTTGGTCCCGTTCTAAACACTTTACGAAGATGAACTTATTGAATCTGCATAAGAAAACTATGAAGTACTTACAATTATGATCCCCATACACAGAAGACCTAGGCACAGAAAGGTTAAATAACTTGCCTGGGGTTATGTAGCTAGTAAGGGCAGAACTGGGAGTTGAACTCAGGTGATTTGGCTCTAGAATTAGAAATGATTCTTAAATGAGGTTTTTTGTTTGTTTGTTTGTTTGTTTTTATTTTGAGACAGAGTTTCACTTTTGGCACCCAGGCTGGAGTGCAGTGGCGTGATCTCGGGTCACTGCAACCTCCACCTCCCGGTTCAAGCAATTCTCCTGCCTCAGCCTCCTGAGTAGCTGGGATTACAGGCATGCGGCACCACACCCGGCTAATTTTGTATTTTTAGTAGAGACAGTTTCGCCATGTTGGTCAGGCTGGTCTTGAACTCCCCACCTCAGGTGATCTGCCCTCCTCGGCCTCCCAAAATGCTGGGATTACAGGTGTGAGCCACAGCGCCTGGCTTGAATGAGTCTTAAATGAGATCCAGAGATATGAAAAGCAGGTAGTTAGTTACCATTTGGAGAGGGATTCCGGAACCTAGAGAGAGATGAGGCTGAAGAGGCAAGAAGAAACCAGATGGCAAGGACTTTGTCTCATGGGCAAAGCATATAATTTATAGAAAGCAGAGAAAAATGGAAGCTAAAAAAAAAAGAAAAAGGCCATGGCTGGGCGCAGTGACTCACGCCTGTAATCCCAGCACTTTGGGAGGCTGAGTTGGGCAGATCACTTGAGGTCAGGAGTTCGAGACCAGCCTGGCCAACATGGTGAAACCCCGTCTCTACTAAAAATACAAAAATTAGCCGGGCGTGGTGGTGGGTGCCTGTAATCCCAGTTACTCTAGAGGCTGAGGCACAAGAATCGCTTGAACCTGGGAGGCGGAGGTTGCCGTGAGCCAAGATTGTGGCACTGCACTCCAATGTGGGCCATAGAGTGAGTCTCAGTCTCAAAAAAAAAAAAAAAAAACAATAAAAATAAAAATAAAAAATTAGCAGGCCAGGCATGGTGGCTCATACCTGTAATCCCAGCACTTTGGGAGGCTGAGGTGGGTGAATCACGGTCAGGAGTTTAAGACCAGCCTGGTCAACATGGCTAAACCCCATTTCTACTAAAAATACAAAAAATTAGCTGGACGTGGTGGTGGGCACCTATAATCCCAGCTACTCAGGAGGCTGAGGCAGGAGAATCACTTGAACCTGGAAGGCGGAGTTGCAGTGAGCTGAGATCATGCCACCGCACTCCAGCCTGGGTGACAAGAGTGAAACTCTATCAAATAAATAAATAAATAAATAAAAGAAGAGGTATGGAGACATAGCCAAACACTGCAGAGAACTCACATGTTTCGTGTCATCTCGTTTTTCCAAATCAGCAATGACAGCAGGATGAGTGGGCCAACTCTAAGGAATGTACATATAAGATTTAACTTCATTCATTGGTTCCATGTTTGTGGGATTTCTGCTATTTACATTTACTTCACAACATGTGCTCACCCAGAGTGTGCCTTTCATGCCAGAATTTTAGGATTGTACTTGCCTTACTAACACCAACTTGAGCAGAATGATATTATCACAGTCAAAATGGTTATTGCTGCAACAGTCTCTAAGTTCAGGATTTGCAGTTTGTCCAGCATCATCAAGCCTAGTTGACAGGATAGAAAAAGAGATCCGAGTCTAAGCTTGTTTCACTCTCATTGACAAAAGAAAGGGCTTTTTATTGCTATTTTGTACTTGGTCTTAATACTTGATATGGATTGGGCCCCTGAGCAGAGGCAGTTGTTTCTTTGCTACCAGGTTGGTAATTTAGAGCCTGCCCATTTTGGAAAATAAATTAATCTCCAAGTCTGCCTTCCCCTCAAATGGTAATGCTCTGCTTATTATATCAGTGAGCATTTACTGGAGCAACTACTTGGTACCTGTTGGTCACTCTGCCGAGTTCTGGGGAGTTGTAGGTGAACAGGACACTCTTCCTGCCCTCAGATGCTCACACTCATGTGGGGACAACTCACTTGTGTCCAACTCACTGTACTATAACATGGCATGTGATATTGAACAGGGAGCCCACAGGAGGGACAGTTGGGGAAGAAGGGTGATCTTTTGGCTAGATTTTTTTTTTCTGAGATATAATTAGCGTACTGCGAAATTCACCATTTTAAATTAGAAAATTCACCTTTTTTTTTTGGAGATGGAGTTTCGCTCTGTTGCCCAGGCTGGAGTGCAGTGGTGTGATCTCAGCTCACTGCAACCTCCACCTCCCTGGTTTAAGCAATTCTGCCTCAGCCTGCTGAGTAGCTGGGTCTACAGGTGTACGCTGCCATGCCTGGCCAATTTTTTGTATTTTAGTAGAGATGGAGTTTCACCGTGTTGCCCAGGCTGGTCTTCAACTCTTGAACACAGGCAGTCTTCCCACCTCAACCTCCCAAAGTGCTAGGATTACAGGCACGAGACACCGTGCCTGGCTGAAAATTCGCCATTTTAAAGTAGAAAATGCAGTGGCTTTTAGTAATTCACAAAGTTGTGCAACCACCACCATGATCTATTCCAGAATATTTTCTTTTCTTTTTCTTATTTTACTTTGAGACATGGTCTCACTCTGTGGCCCAGGCTAGAGTGCAGTGATGTGACCGCAGCTCTCTGCAGCCCCGATCTCCCAGGCTCAAGCAATCCTCCCAATGCAGCCTCCTGAATAGCTAGAATTAGAGGCGTGTGCCACCATACCTGGATAATTTTAAAATTTTTTGTAGAGATGGAGTCCCACTGTGTTGTACAGGCTGGTCTCAAACTCCTGGGCTCAAGTGATCCTCCTGCCACAGCCTCTTAAAGTGCTGGGATTACAGGCATGAATCACCATGCTCCGCCCTATTCCAGAATATTTTCATTACCCCGGAAAGAAAGTCCAAACCTATTAAGCAATCACTTCTCATTTCTCTCTCTCCCATCCCCTGGCAACCAGTAATCAACTTTTTGACTATGGATTTGCCTGTCTGGACATCTCGCATAAATAGAACCATACGATATGTGGCCTCTCATGTCTGGCTTATTTCTCTTAGCATATATGTTTTCAGGATCCATCCATGTTGTGGCATCTATCAATACTTCATTCCTTTTTATGGCTGAGTAATATAATAGTCCATTGTACGGACATACCAGATTTTGTTCATCCATTCATCAGTTGATGGATGTTTGGGTTCACCTGGACTTTGAATAAATAGATTTTTGCACAGCGTAGAAGAGATGTTGTGATTTACGGAAGATAAAACACATCATTTTAAAGTAACACATATGTTTGCGGGCTTTTTTTCTGACAGGGTCTTGCTCAGTTGCCCAGGCTGGAGTAGAGTGACACAATAATAGTTCACTGCAGCCTTGATCTCCTGGTCTCAAGTGATCCTCCCACCTCAGCCTCTCCACGCCTGGCTAACTTACTTTTGTTTTTGTTTTTAGTAGAGAGGAGGTGTCACTGTGTTGCTCAGGCTTGTAACACATGTTCATGTTAGTACTTACATCTCAGTACTTACTGAATGCCATGCACATTTCAAGTCCTTTACAAATAGTAACTTCCTCAGTCCTCATCACAACCCTACTAGATGGCAAATGAGGCACAAAGAGGTAAAGCAATTTGCCCAGGTTGCCAGCCAGCAAGTGGAGAGCCAGAGACCAAATCCAGGCAGTGTGGCTTCAGAGTTCATCTCTCAACCACCAAGCTGTGCTGCAGAGCAGGGGCTTGGGGCCAGGCGGGCTGTCGGTGAAACTGTCTAGGTGGGGCTAAAGGGCAAAGAGGGTGCAGGAGAGAGTGATGGATGAGGCCAGAGATTGTGTGTCCTCTGCTCTCAGTAGCTGTTCATCTGGAAGACAGATCTGACCATGTCATTCACTTGTTAAAAACTGCCACTAGTCCACCGTTTTTCTTTTCTTTTTTTTCTTACCGAGACCACATTTCCCAGAAGTCCCCTGATTCTCTACAGTAGTTTCTCGGTAACAATCATTTCCCTACTACCTTTTCAATTTCCCCATATGTATATATCACCTACATCATCATTTAATATTTTTCTTTTTCTTTCTTTCTTTCTTTTTTGTTTTTTTTGAGATGACATCTCACTCTGTCACCCAGGCTGGAGTGCAGTAACGTGATCTTGGCTCACTGCAACCTCTACCTCCTGGGTTTAAGAGACTCTCCTGCCTCAGCCTCCTGAGTAGCTGGGATTGCAGGCATGCACCACCACACCCGGCTGTTTTTTTTTTTTTTAAGTAGAGAAAGGCTTTCACCGTGGTGGCCAGGCTGGTCTCGAATTCCTGACCTCAAGTGATCCGCCTGCCTCAGCCTCTCAAAGTGCTGGGTAATATTTTTCTTTAAATCAACTCACTTTTGTTTTACTAAAATCCATTTACTTAAAGTGGAACACTATCTCATTTCTTAAATGGAAAACCAGTATTTTTCTTTCTTTTTTTTTTTAAGATGGAGTCTCGCTCCCCTTGCTCAGGCTGGAGTGCAGTGGTGCGATCTGGGCTCACTGCAACCTCCACCTCTCGGGTTCAAGTGATTCTCCTTCCTCAGCCTCCCAAGTAGCTGGGATTACAGGTGTGTGCCACCTCGCCTGGCTAATTTTTGTATTTTTAGTAGAGACGGGGTTTCGCCATGTTGGCCAGGCTGGTCTCAAACTCCTAACCTCAGGTGATCTGCCTGCCTTGGCCTCTCAAAGTGCTAAGATTACAGGCGTGAGCCACCGTGCCCGGCCGAAGACCAGTATTTTTCTAATATGCATATAAATTATCCAAACCTTGAAAATGAAATGCCTCCACTCATTTGCCACCTAAAAGCAGCAGTGTGTGGTATACATATGGAGAAATCAGGGCTTACAGAATGAGGTTTGAACACTGTACTGGGCCCTTCAAAACTGGGGTTCAGTCTGTGCTCCAGCCCCAGAGCTGGCTCATGCACTTTTGTAAGAGCCATGTGGCGCGCCGGGCACAGTGGTTCACGCCTGTAATCCCAGCACTTTGGGAGGCCAAGGCGGGCGGATCACCTGAGGTCAGGAGTTGAAGACCAGCCTGGCCAATATGGTGAAACCCCGTCTCTACTAAAAATACAAAAAAATCAGCTGGGCGCGGTGGCGGGTGCCTGTAATACCAGCTACTTGGGGGCCTGAGGCAGGAGAATCGCTTAAACCTGGGAGGCGGAGGTTGCAGTGAGCCAAGATTGCGCCATTGCACTCCCGTCGGGGCAACAAGAGCGAAACTCCTTAACAACCATGACAACAACAACAAAAGACCAGGTGCGGTGGCTCAAGTCTGTAATCCCAGCACTTCGGGAGGCTGAGGTGGGTGGATCACGAGGTCAGGAGTTCGAGGCCAGCCTGGCCAATATGGTGAAACCCCGTCTCTACTAAAAATACAAAAATTAGTCAGGCGTGGTGGTGTGCACCTGTAGTCCCAGCAACTCAGGAGGCTGAGGCAGGAGAATTGCTTGAACCCCGGAGGCAGAGGTTGCAGTGAGCTGAGATTGCACCACTGTACTCCAGCCTGGGAGACAGAGCGAGACTCCATCTCAACAACAACAACAACAACAACAAAGAGCCATGTGGCAATCATGTGAAATGTGTCTTTCTCATTCCTGGACTGGACTCGTCATGCTTATTTTTTTTATTTTTTTATTTTTTAGAGAGACAAGGTCTTGCTTTGCTGTCCAGGCTGGAGTACAGTGGCACAATCACGACTCACTGCAGCCTTTAACTCCCAGGCTCAAGCGATCCTCCCTCCTCAGCCTCCCAAGTAGCTGAGACTACAGGCAGGTACCACCATGCCTGGCTAATTTTTAAAACAATTTTTTAGACATGGAGTTTTGCTATGTTGCCCAGGCTGGTTTTAAACTCCTGGCTTCAAGGGATCCTCCTGCCTTAGCCTCCCAAAGTGTTGGGATTACAGGTGTGAGCCTCTGCACCCAGCCCATCATGCTTTTTCATTGCAGCACATTGTTACTCTGTCTTTCCTCCTTTCCATCCATCCTTTGCTAGGACCAGCTCAAATAACTTCTCTTAAAGCATCTCAGATCTTCTGGATCCCTCCAGAACTTGGCTCTGCCAGGTCCTGTGTAATATTACAGACACTTGTTTAGTTTGTCCCTACCAGACTGTGAGGTGTCTCAAGGTTGGGGACATTATTTGTTGAATGGATAAATGGTTGGTTAGGGCCAAAGGGTGAAGACCTTGAATGTGATGGTAAGTGTTATGGATCGCAGCATTCCCAAAACATGTTTTGAAATGAACATGATCAGTGCTGTTTTTCACTATGCTGGGTGTGGTTGGTTGTGTGGAGACTGAATGAAGGAATGAGATCCTGGAGTCAGGGACAGGAACATAAAATCAGCACTGATTGAAATGCCTGGTGCCGGCTGGGAGCATGGCTCACGCCTGTAATCCCAGAATTTTGGGAGTCCGAGGCAGGCAGATTGCTTGAGCTCAGGAGCTCGAGACCAGCCTGGGCAACATGGTGAAACCCCATCTCTACAAAAAATACAAAAATTAGCTGGGTGTGGTGGTGTGCTCCTGTCATCCCAGCTACTTGTGAGGCTGAGGTGGGAGTAGCACTTGAGCCTGGAGGTCGAGGCTGCAGTGAGCCAAGGTCATGCCATTGCACTCAAGCCTGGGTGACAGAATAAGACCCTATCTCAAAAAAAAGAGAGAGAGAGGGAGAGAGAGGAGAGAAGAGGAGAGGAGGGGAGGGGAAAGGAGAGGAGGGAGGAGAGGAGAAGAAGCCTAGTGCCAAAGAGGAGTCACTAAATCTAAAAATATATGTACATTATAACCCAGTGATTCCACTCCTAGGTTATATACTCAACAGAAATTTATACATATGTTCACCAAAGGAAAAGTTTAACAATGCCCTTAATAGCACCATTAAAAATATCCCCATACTGGAAGCAACTCAGATATCCATTAATAGTAGATGAATTAAAAAATTGTGGCTTATTCATTGAATGGGATACTACATAAAATGAGAACAAACAACTATTACGGTGTGCAAAAATGTGCTTAAAGCCACAAACTCATGTTCAGTGAAAGAAGCTAATAGGGTGTATCCTGCAAAATCTCTTTTATATAAAGTTCAAAAACAGACAAAATGAATCTAGTGTTAGAAATCAGGAGAGCAGTCAACCTTTGGTGGGCGATGACTATATGTAGGACTTCTGGGGTGCTGACTATATAAGTACTATGTTCAGTTTGTTAAAGTTCACTGAGGAGTACTCTTTAAAAAAAAAATTTTTTTAAAGATGGGATCTGACTATATTGCTCAGGCCAGCCTTGAACTCCTGGGCTCAAGCAATCACCTGCTTCAGCCTCCCAAAGTGCTGGGATTACAGGCATGGTGGACCATCACACCTGGCCTGGGGTACTCTCTTAACTTGTGAATTTTCTATTTATATATGATACTTCAATGAAAAGTTTATATTTTAAAAAATGGGAAGAAAATAAAAGTGATTTGCAAAAAAACTAAAAACTTTTCCTGTTTCAGGAAGAAATAAAGAGCTGACTTAATAAAAAAAAAACAGAGAAATAAACAATGAATCTAAGATTCTGAGCTGCTTCTCTCAGTTGCCCATTTGGCTAGTTGTCTTGAGATTTATGATATTCCTTTTTTTTTTTTTTTTAAACGGATTCTCACTCTGTCGCCAGGCTGGAGTGCAGTGGTGTGATCTCGGCTCACTGCAACCTCCGCCTCCTGAGTTCAAGTCATTTTCCTGCCTCAGCCTCCCAAGTAGCTGGGACTACAGGCGTGCGCCACCATGCCCAGCTAATTTTTGTATTTTTAGTAGAGACGGGGTTTCACCATGTTGGCCAGGATGGTCTCGATATCTTGACCTCATGATCTGCCCGCCTTGGCCTCCCAAAGTGCTGGGATTACAGGCGTGAGCGACCGCGCCCGGCCGATATTCTACGTTTTGGCTCTAAAAGTAATAACTACTAACAATTGCATTTTGTTTTATAACATTCAAACCATATGGAGTCATTCTGTTTCCTCTTTAGAACATCTCTATGAGGTTCATTAATTATTCCCAGTCTCCATAGGAGAAAAATGGAAGGTACAGTGAAGTATCTTTTTTTTTTCTTTTTCTTTTTCTCGATGGAGTCTTGCTCTGTCACCCAGGCTGGAGTGCAGTGGTGCAGTGGTACAATCTCCACTCACTGCAACCTCCACCTCCCGGGCTCAAGCGATTCTCCTGCCTCAGCCCCTGAGTAGCTGGGATTACAGGTGCCAACCACCACACTTGGCTAATTTTTCTATTTTTAGTAGAGACAGAGTTTCACCATGTTGGCCAGGCTGGTTTCAAACTCCTAACCTCAAGCTATCCACCCACATCGGCCTCCCAAAGTGCTGGGGTTACAGGCGTGAGCCACCACGCCCGACCCAGAGAGATTTCTTAATTTCCCCTAAATTGAAGGGCTAGTAAGTGGCTGAACTGAAACAATTTCCTTTAAGGCCTGTTCTTTTCACCACAACTTGGGGCCACCTGGGGTTGGCAGTTGGACTCGTAGTTTCCAGGAACAGAGAGCAGAGGAAGGAGGCCAGTGCGGGAAGAGTGGCAAACAGTATACATGATAAATCCACAATGGAAGCCTTGTAACTAATTACGTCAAGCCGACAAACAAGCAAGCGAAGCTTTTTTGGCATGCCAGTTTAAATCCATTGTTCTTTTGCTGCTTTTCTGCTTAAATAATTAAGGCTCTTAAGTACAAATTAACCTCAAGCTAACAAAAAGAGAATGCCATTGACTTGATTGAGATGTCATTGAAATCTTTTCCGTTGCGTTCAGGTAGTTTTCTGCACACATGAACTTTCCATGAGTGGTCATGGAATGATCCAGCATGTTTTTATCTGGACAGGGCTGGCGGGGCTTTCTGGTTTGACACACCATCCAATGTAGAAATGCCTCTCCAACATTAGCGATAGTCATGATCTGACAAGCATGTGCACCAAGAACTTCCCTTGGGCCAGGCACTCATTTATAGTTCTCTGAGATTGCTGTTACCAGTGTCTCTATTTTACAGTTGAGCAAGTAGACTCAGAAAGGCTAAGCAACTTGCCCTAAAACACACAGCTAATTATAGCAAAGCAGATCCAGATTCAGGTCTTCCTGACTTGGTATTTGGAGGGTTCAGTTGCTATGCTTCTTCATTGCTTCCGTCCTGGCCTTGAATTCTTACGGTGCTGGTTACATCATCATTTCCGTGAGGCACTTGAGGCTGTGACTGGAAAAGCTTACTAGGAAGATCTTTTTTATGTTCTTCTTTCTTTTTTTTTTTTTTTTTTTTTTTTTGAGACGGAGTTTCACTCTTGTCGCCCAGGCTAGAGTGCAGTGGCGCGATCTTGGCTTACCGCAAACTCCGCCTCCCGGGTTCAAGCGATTCTCCTCCCTCAGCCTCCTGAGTAGCTGAGATTACAGGCGCCTGGCACCACACCTGGCTAATTTTGTATTTTCAGTAGAGACGGGTTTCTCCATGTTGGTCAGGCTGGTCTTGAACTCCTGACCTCAGGTGATCAGCCTGCCTTGGCCTCCCAAAGTGCTGGGATTACAGGCGTGAGCATGAGCCACTGCGCCTGGCCTTGAAATCTTCTTTCTTGAAACTTTCATCTATAAAGCCTACTTCTGCTTGCTTTTCTTTTTTTTTGAGACGGAGTCTCGCTCTGTCGCCCAGGCTGGAGTGCAGTGGAGCGATCTCCGCTCACTGCAAGCTCCGCCTCCCGGGTTCACGCCATTCTCCTGCCTCAGCCTCCTGAGTAGCTGGGACTACAGGCGCCCGCCACCACACTCGGCTAATTTTTTGTATTTTTAGTAGAGACGGGGTTTCACCACGTTAGCCAGCATGGTCTCAATCTCCTGACCTCGTGATCCGCCCGCCTCGGCCTCCCAAAGTGCTGGGATTACAGGCTTGAGCCACCGCACCCGGCCTCTGCTTTCAAGAATAATATCAATTAAGATCCCTTCTTTAGGCCAGTTGTGGTGGCTTATACCTGTAACGCCAACACTTTTGGAGGCAGAGACAGGAGGATTGCTTGAGACCACACATTCCAGACCAGCCTGGTCACCATAGCAACACCCTGTCTCTACAAAAAAAAAAAAAAAAAAAATTCATAAAAAAATTAGCCAGGTATTATGGCTGTAGTCCCAGCTGCTCAGGAGGCTGAGGTGGGAGGATCACTTTGAGCCCAGGAAGTCAAGGCCGCAGTGAGCTATGATGGCGCCAGTGGACTCCAGCCTGGGCAACAGAGTGAGGCCTTGTCTCAGGAAAAGAAAAAAAAAATCCCTCCTTTGGCGTGGGAAAGGCACTCATCCAAAAATTTAAAGTGTAGGGGTATTTTAATCTGTAGTTTCTAGAATGATGCCAAGGGCTCAGTTATCTCTTGATGTACAACAAACCACCCTATATTCACTGAGTGCCTGCTATCTCATGATTTGGACCAGATTTGGGCAGAGCTTAGCTGGGAGATTCTGCTACATGTGCATTACCTGGGGTTAGTTGGTAGTATTCAACTTGTGGCTAGTCTGGCTTGAGGATTTTTTTTTTTTTTTTTCTAATTCATTTCTGTATTCTCATCTGAAGGCTTGATGATTTAAGATGGCTTTGCTCACATGCCTGACACCTTGGCAGGAACGTTTCAGGGCCTCTCCATAAGGCCTCTCCTGCAGGGTGGTTGGACTTCTTACATTTCAAAGTGTCCCAAGCGTGAGTGTCCCAAGAGATAGGACAGCAAAGCTACCAGGCCTGGGTTTGGAAGCTGGAAGAGTGTAACTTCTGGGTTGAAGCAGGCACAGAGCCCACTCAGGTTCAAGTGGAGAAAGAGTGGATCCCACTTCTCAATGAGAGGAGTGTCAGAGAGTTTACAGACATTTTAAATCTGCCACACTAAGGATCAACCTAAATGGGTTTCCATTTTCCTGGGTTGGGGGTGGTAAGTGTAAGTACCTATTTGGATTTGAAAATCCTGCTGAACTTATTTTCTCTATTTTGTGGCATTTGAACTTTAGGGACTTCTCTTTCTTTTCTTTTCTTTTTTTTTTTTTTTTTTGAGACGAAGTCTTGTTCTATCGCCCAGGCTGGAGTCCAGTGGTGTGATCTCAGCCCACTGCAACCTCCGCCTCCTGGGTTCAAGCCATTCTCCTGCCTCAACCTCCTATGTAGCTGGGATTATAGGGGTGCGCCACCACACCTAACTAATTTTGTATTTGCTTTTAGTAGAGTTGGGGTTTCATCATGTTGGCCAGGCTGGTCTTGAACTCCTGACCTCAAGTGATCTGCCCACCTTGGCCTCCTCAAGTGCTGGGATTACAGGTATGAGCCACTATGCCTGGCCAGGGACTTCTCTTTCTAATAATTATAGAATAATGTTTACCAGTACTAATTATTTATTGAAGTCAAGGATGATGAATAAATTACGACAGATTCCTCCTCCCCAACTCTTTTTTTTTTTTTTTTTTTTTTGGTTTTACAAGAATAAAAGACTTTCTGATAATTCATTTATGGCTTAAACACATATGAGCAGAGGACAGATGGACACTATAGAGTATACAATGTAGAAACCCTAAATCAAAGGATTT
Source organism: Pan troglodytes (assembly GCF_028858775.2). Lineage (NCBI taxonomy): Eukaryota > Metazoa > Chordata > Mammalia > Primates > Hominidae > Pan > Pan troglodytes. The sequence goes on along the minus strand of NC_072401.2, from coordinate 40,921,261 downwards.
TTTAAAAATAGCTTAATTTATACTCTTACTATATTACATCATTTTCAGACTTTCATTCCTGCAAAGCATTTGCGATGTTTTTATTCTTTAAAGCAGCATTTTATTTTTAAAAATTCACCTATTTATTTATTTGTCTCTTCTTTTTTTTTGAAACAAAGCATCATTTTAAAGTTCTATGATTGGGGCCGGGTGCAGTGGCTCATGCCTGTAATCCCAGCACTTTGGGAGCCTGAGGTGGGCAGATTGCTTAAGCTCAGGAAAGTTTGAGACCAGCCTGGGCAACATGGCAAAACCCTCTCTCTACAAAACAATACAAAGACTAGCTGGGCATGGTGGTGTGCACCTGTGGTCCCAGCTACTCAGGAGGCTGTGGTGGGAGGATGGCTTGAGCCTGGTAGGTGGAGGTTGCAGTGAGCTGAGATCACACAACTGCACTTCAGCCTGGGTGACAGACTGAGACCCCATCTCAAAATAAATAAATAAATAAATAAATAAAGTTCTGTGATTGGGGTCAATGGTAAATCTCCTGTGTGCGCACTTTATTTCCCATTAGACATTGTGGCAAAATTCAGTGGTCAGTCCTCTGTATATTAGTAGAAGGAGTTAATTGAAATTGTTTCTAATCTTTTGATCCTTGTCACACTACTCTGCTATGCTATAATACACTAAAGAATTTTCAGAAAGTAAATGTTGGAGACTTAATATAGCTCCCTGCCTTAAAAAGATTCCATTTTGTGGAGTTAGGCTAGCAGTTGGTATGCTAAATTGACCAAAAGATCTTGTTTTAGAAAACAGAAAATGCTTTAATGCAGAAATGAATAAAGGGACTTAAGATTAGAGAGGTGAATACATTTTTGCTGGTGTCTTTGCTCCTTCTGGCTACATGCTCAGGAAAATTTTTCATGGTGATTCAAAAACTGAAATAAGAGCCTTTTCATGGGCAGGTGCTATTGTTTGTTTGCTTATTTATTTAATGCCTTTTACTAACATAATCATTTCTGCAAAAAAATGGTAATGAACTTGGCACATTTATGTGCATTGTTTTGTTTTATTTAAAATTTAGTTTATTTTATTTAAAATTAAACTAAAACTTTAAATACTTAAATTTATCAAATTATTTCAAAAAGTATTCATTTAAATGAATACATATTTAATACCTATATGAATATATAAATATTTATTCATTTATTTATTTGAGATGGAGTCTTTCTCTGTCACCCAGGCTGGAGTGCAGTGGCGTGATCTCGCCTCACTGCAACCTCCGCCTCCTGGGTTCAAGCCATTCTCCTGCCTCAGCCTCCGGAGTAGCTGGGATTACAGGCCTGGCTAATTTTTGTATTTTTAGTAGAGACGGGGTTTTGCCATGTTGGCCAGGCTGGTCTCACACTCCTGATCTCAAGTGATCCGCTCCCCTCAGCCTCCCAAAGTGTTGGGATTACAGGTGTGAGCCACTGCCCTCAGCCTATAAATATTTATTTATTGAAGTATTTTGATAAACTAAAACTATTTTTTTTTTGAGATGGAATCTCGCTCTGTCACCCAGGCTGGAGTGCAGTGGCGCGATCTCGCCTCACTGCAGCCTCCGCCTCCTGGGTTCAAGTGATTCTCCTGCCTCAGTCTCCCAAGTAGCCGGGACTACAGGCGCGTGCCACCACGGCCGGCTAATTTTTTGTGTTTTTAGTAGAGATAGGGTTTCACCATGTTAGCCAGGATGGTGTCAGGCTCCTGACCTCATGATCTGCCTGCCTCGGCCTCCTAAAGTGCTGGGATTACAGGCGTGAGCCATCGCGCCCGGCCGATAAACTAAAACTTTAAATACTTAAATACTTAATATTTAAAAATTTGTTTTATTTCTGACCTACTGAAAGGTACAACAAACACCTCAGTATCTGGGACCAACATGAGGAATAAACCACTGGAGAGATAACTGAAGCCCCTCGTGCCCCTCAACTTGATTCTCTCTCTCTCTTCTCAGGGGTGGCCACTCCCCTGAATGCAGTGATTATCCTTCCCAAGGACGTCCTTTTTCCTGTGCTACATATGGTGTGTACTCATACACAAGGCGTGGGGCTTTGCATTCTTGATGGTTAGGGAGGAAGATTAAAAGAAGAATAATCTTTTGGGCCACTTGGGACATTAGATGAAAGTCAAATTTCATCATCCATAAATACAATTTTATTGGAACACAGTGTAAAGACCTATTTATGACTGTTTTGCTCAACATGGAGGATTTGAGTAGTAGCCACTCAAACTGTATGTCTCAAAAAGCCTAAAATTTTTCCTGTCTGACCCTTTACAAAATGGTTGCTAACCTCTTGTGTAGCATAGGCACACACACTACACTGAGTAAATAATCTGGCTAGAGAAAGAGCAACATATAGGTACATGTGCCTGCACCAGGAAGTGAATAAAAGACCTCTTACCCCCCTTAAACCTAAGAATTCTCCTGTCCTTTTCTCTTGTCTCAGGAGATCAGGAATGATCCACCTCTCTCCTCCCAACCTCTATCCACGGAATGATGTTATCTTATTCCTCCGCTTTAAGCTTCTTTCCTCTTGCTCTTCCTTTTCCCACCTCATGTCGACAAAACCAGCAAATTCCATTTGTCCTGTGACAGAAAGAACAGCTCCAAGGATAGTCACCTCCGTGCTCCTGAAAGTTCTCAGCTTAGCAGCATGCTTTGCCCATGTTTCTGATTAGGCACATTGCTTTCCCTTGCAGCTTTCCTTGTCTTCTGTGGCTTGGAATGCTAGCTTATTGAACACTGACTGCGTGCAGAGAGGCTGCGTCCACACTGGCTGCAGATAGATACATGAAGACCAGCAAAAAGTAACTGAGCAAATAATCTCTCTCTTTTTTTTTTTTTTGGCAGAGGGGACGAAGTCTCACTCTGTTGCCCAGCCTGGAGAGCAGTGATGAGATCTCAGCTCACGGCAAGCTCTGCCTCCCGGGTTCAAGCAATTCTGCCTCAGCCTCCCAAGTAGCTGGGATTATAGGCACACACCACTATGCCTGGCTAATTTTTGTATTTTTAGTAGAGACTAAATATACAAAGGTTTAGGGTTTCGCCATGTTGGCCAGGCTGGTCTTGAACTTCTGACCTCAAGTGATCCTCCTGCCTCAGCCTCCCAAAGTGCTAGGATTACAGGCATGAGCCACAGCACCCGGCCTGATCTTTTAAACATAAATGATAAAGAATTGATAAGGTGATTTCCATTTCTTATGCAAAAACAAATCATAGCTCTTCCCTGTTTCTTTTCTTTTCTATTCTTTTCTCTTTTTTTTGAGATAGTCTTGCTCTGTCGCCCAGGCTGGAATGCAGTGGTGCAATCTCGGCTCACTGCAACCTCCGCCTCCCGGGTTCAAGCAGTTCTCTTGCCTCAGCTTCCCGAGTAGCTGGAATTACAGGCACCTGCCACCACGCCTGGCTAATTTTTGTATTTTGCGTAGAGATGGATTTCCCCTTGTTGGTCAGGCTGGTCTCGAATTCACGACCTCAAGTGATCTGCTGCCTCAGCCTCCCAAAGTGCTGGGAATACAGGCATGAGCCACCACGCCCAGCCCTTCCTTGTTTCTTTAATGATGGCTATTCCCCCTTCCCAGGCCAGAATTATGGAGATAATTGTCTCAACTGATTATTTCCTCCTCCAAGAAGAGCTGAAGAATGCATAGTGTTAAGCACATGGGGTGCTTGATAGCATAGTGGTAAGGTTCAAGAGCTTTGAAGCCAAGCAGTCCATCTGTTAGCTATGAGACCTTGGAGCTCTCTTAGCAAAGAAGAGAGGAATGTCTATTGCATGGCAATCTGTGGTGCCTGCCAAAAAAGATAGAATACAAAGATTAATCATACAGTAATACTCAGTCTTCAACCTCGAGGTGCTCTTAAAGGAGCCCGTGAAATAAAATAATAAACCATAGAAAATGATAAGTACTACTAGGTAAAAAATCAAGGTAGAGAGTGATAGTATTTACAAAAGAGATACAGAAAGAAATTGGAGTGGAAAGGAGGGAGACAGTCAGGAGGGCTTCTTGAAGGAGGTGGCAGGGAGAAACAAGGATTTGGGTCCATGGAATTCAGAGCAGGAATATTCTGGGCTATGAGGATAGCATGAGCAAAGGCATTGAAACTGATATATCAGGTTGCATATAGGGAACAGAGACGAGAGTGGCTCAGTTTGACCACGAATGAAGTGAAATAGAGGGAGAGAAGAGAATATAGGGTTGAGGTCCGGTTAGGCGAGGCCTTGAATGTCATGCAGAGGAGTCCGGTAGCTGTGACAGTTTATATGCTCCTCCCCAGTAAGATGTGTAGCCGTATAATGAGAGCTTTCGAGACCAAGCTGTGTCGTCAATTCTGGAAGACTGTCGTACCAGAAGGCCTTGACTTTTCCTATCTTGGTCCAATGTCACTCCTTGCAGATTTGCTATCTCAGTACAAAAGATGTGAAAGACACTGGAACATGCTGTTTTACAAAACATCTCAGAAAGAGCCAGTCTGAGAAGCAGTGTGCAATGGCCTCACGTGTGTACCGTCAAATTAAGAGAAATATTCCTGACCATAGCGGAATATGCTTTCTGTTGTCTTTCTTATTCCTATACAGTGCTGGTGGAGGAAACAGGGCAGCGTGGAGATTTTCTCATTTGAAGTGGGTGGAAGTGGGGGTGGGGGTAGAGAAGAGAAAAATGATTTTCTTTTCTTTCTTTGTTTTTTTTTGTTTGTTTTTTGAGATGGGGTCTTGCTGTGTTTCCCAGGCTGGAGTGCAATGGCGCAATCTCAGCTCACTGCAACCTCTGCCTCCTGGGTTCAAGCGATTCTCCTGCCTCTCAGCCTCCTGAGTAGCTGGGATTACAGGCACCCACCACCACGTCCAGCTAATTTTTTTTTTTTTTTTTTTTTGAGACAGAGTCTCGCTTGGTCACCCAGGCTGGAGTGTAGTGGCGCGATCTCGGCTCACTGCAAGCTCTGCCTCCCAGGTTCGCGCCATTCTCCTGCCTCAGCCTCCCGAGTAGCTGGGACTACAGGCGCCCGCCACCATGCCCAGCTAATTTTGTTTTTGTATTTTTAGTAGAGACAGGGTTTCACCGTGTTAGCCAGGATGGTCTCGATCTCCTGACCTCGTGATCCACCTGCCTCGGCCTCCCAAAGTGCTGGGATTACAGGCGTGAGCCACCGCGCCCGGCCGTGTCCAGCTAATTTTTGTATTTTTAGTAGAGATGGGGTTTCACCATCTTGGTCAGGCTGGTCTTTAACTTCTGACCTCAGGTGATCCACCTGCCTCGGCCTCCCGAGAAAAATGATTTTCTAAGTGATTCCCTTGGTAGGGATGTACAGGTGTATCAGTGTTTCAGGTATTTCTAAAGCGGTCTTCCAGGGGCATCCCTACTGAAGGTATTATTCAGTGCTTTCATTGTTAAATACTGAAGGTATTATTCAGTGCTTTCATTTTATAAAAACATTAAAAAATTATTTAATGTTTTTATAAAAATGTATGTCCTGGCTCACGCCTGTAATCCCAGCACTTTGGGAGGCCGAGGTGGGCGGATCATGAGGTCAGGAGATCGAGACCCTCCTGGCTAACACGGTGAAACCCCGTTTCTACTAAAAATACAAAAAAAAAATTAGCCTGGCGTGGTCGCGGGCGCCTGTAGTCCCAGCTACTCGGGAGGCTGAGGCAGGAGAATGGCGTGAACCCGGGAGGCGGACTTGCAGTGAGCCGAGATCGTGCCACTGGACTCCAGCCTGGGCGACAGAGCCAGACTCCGTCTCAAAAAAAAAAAAAAAAAAAAAATGTATGTCCCAAATTGTTTGCATTGATTCTAAATTGGATGAGGACGTTAGTAAACCTAACTAAGGTTCAGATGCCATTTCAGTTTTACGAGAAGAAATAAGGGGTCGAGTGCTGTGGCTCACTGGGAGGCCAAGGCAGGCGGATTGCCTGAGCTCAGGAGTTTGAGACCCGCCTGAATAACATAGCGAGGCCCTGTCTCTACGAAAAATACAAAAATTGGCCAGGCGCGGTGGCTCATGCCTGTAATCCCAGCACTTTGGGAGGCTGAGGTGGGCGGATCACCTGAGGTTGGGAGTTCGAGACCAGCCTGGCCAACATAGAGAACCCCTGTCTCTACTAAAAATAAAAAATTCGGCGTGCGTGGTGTCACATGCCTGCAATCCTAGCTACATGGGAGGCTGGGGCAGAAGAATCGCTTGAACCCAGGAGGTGGAGGTTGCGGTGAGCTGAGATCATGCCATTGCACTCCAGCCTGGGCAACAAGAGCAAAACTCTGTCTTAAAAAAAAAAAAAAAAAAAAAAAAAAAGATTAAGCCAGGTGGATGCCTGTGGTCCTAGCTATTAGGGAGGCTGAGGTGGGACGACTGCTTGAGTCCAGGAATTTGAGGCTGCAGTGAGCTATGATTGCACCACTGCACTCTAGCCTGAGCGACCCAGTAAGACCTGCCTCAAAAAAAAAAAAAAAAAAAAAAAAGTAAAAGTAAATGTGATACCAGGTGGTGTAAATAAGAGGAAAATAAGTTAATGATTGCAAACGGATGATTCCCCTGTACTCTACTTCGATGCTAGTTTTTGCAGAGTCACAGGTCAAAGATTCTGCATTTGAAATCTGAATGGGAAATGGTGGACTTCTGGAAATGGAGAGACTCCTATTATAAATGAGCATAGCATTGTTTTATTTATGAACAAGCATTTTTCCTGAGGTGTAAAGCATTGTTTTGGGAAGTGATGCTCTCTCAGATTACCATGGTGAAGCTCTCCTAGGCATCCAAAATATATATTAACTTTGAGAGGTTCCATTTTCACATAAATTTACCTCCCACCAAATTCTTGCCAGTTCCTGAGCATTACGTGCTCTTTCTGCCATATGTCTTCACTTGTACGTGTCCTGTGCCCTCTCTAAAAGGCTAGAGAACTCCACTGCATTGTTGACGCTCTGGAGAGCCCTTGTCTCAGGTAGAACCTATTACTCATTAGGGTAACTGTGAAATTCTCCCCACATATCTTCTTTTCTTCTTTTCTTTTTCCTTTTGAGATGAAGTCTTGCTCTGTTGCCCAGGCTGGAGTGCAATGGTGCGATCTCAGCTCACTGCAACCTCCGCCTCCTGGGTTCAAGCAATTCTCCTGCCCCAGCCTCCCGAGTAGCTGGGATTGCAGGGTCGTGCCACCACGCCCAGCTAATTTTGTATTTTTAGTTGAGATGGGGTTTCACCATGTTGGCCAGGCTGGTCTTGAACTCCTGACCTCAAGTAACCCTCCCACTTCGGCCTCTCAAAGTGCTGGGATTACAGGTGTGAGCCACCACGCTTGGTCACATATCTGATTTTCTTATCCCAGATGTCGTTGCCTTTTTTTAGACCAAAATTTACATAATGTAAAGTTAACTATTTTAAAGTATACAATTCTGTGGCATTTAGTAGATTGACAATATGGTATAACCATCACCTCTACCTACTTCCAACACATTTTCATCACCCCCCAAGGAGACCCTTGTCCCCATTTAAGAAGTCACTCCTCATCCCACCTTCCCCCAGCCCCTGGCAACCACTGATGTGCTTTCTGTCTCTGTGGATTTACCTATTCTAGATTTTTCATATAAGTGGAACCATGCAGCAGGGTGTGGTGGCTCATACCTGTAATCCTAGCACTTTGGGAGGCCAAGGCAGGTGGATCACCTGAGGTCAGGAGTTCGAGACCAGCCTGGCCAACACGGGGAAACCCCGACTCTACTAAAAATACAAAAATTAGCCAGGCATGGTGGTGGGTACCTGTGGTCCCAGCTGCTCAGGAGGCTGAGGGAGGAGAATCACTTGAACCTGGGAGGCGGAGATTGCAGCGAGCCAAGATCGCACCACTGCACTCCAGCGTGGGTGACAGAGCGAGACTCCATCTCAAAAGAAAAGTCATCATGTAATATATGGACTTTTGTGTCTGGCCTCTTTCACTTAACATGATATGCTCACAGTCCATCCATGTTATGGCATGTCCAGCACTTCATTTCTTTAAGACTGAATAATATTCTGTTGTAACAGACAATATCACATTTTGTATATTCATTCACCTGTTGATGGATATCGGGTTGTTCCGCCCTTTGGGCTGTTGCTTTTTAAGATAACCACAACAAAGCTAAAAGCTGATCTCTTATTCACAATGTCATTCACCAGGTGAGGCAATGTGTCTAAGGCTTGGAGACTGGGGTCCAAGATGAGAGGTTGCAAATAGAGAGTTTACAGGTAATAGGAGGCCCCCAAGATGTTTGCTTGCTCTTCTGTGCACTGTTGTCTTGCCCAGTCTTTGTGGGGTTTTTTTGTTTTTTTTAAAAAAGAGACAGAGTCTATTGCCCAGGCTGGAGTACAGTGGCATGATCATGGCCTGCCATCACCTCAAATTTCTGGGCTCAAGCAGTCCTCCTGTGTCATCCTCTGGAGTCGCTGGGATTATAGGTGTGAGCCACCATGCCCAGCTCCGATCTTTAAAAAGTGAATCAGTTGACAATGTTTAAAATTTAAGATGTTACACAGGCACACAGGCGTGCACACGTCTAGATTTCCATCTTGTTACAAAAAAACTTTCTCAGTACCTGGCCTATTCCCTGATCTGGCAACCCTCAGCTAGAATGGAGTCTGGGCTTCTGTCCCTAATGTTTGGGGAAAGGCTTCTCAATTCATCATAGCCCCCAAACCTTGATGAGCCTGAAGGTCAGGAAACATTTGAGCTGCTGTTTTTTTTTTCTAATAGGCATTAAGGGGAAAGTGAAAGATTGTTGGGCTCAGGATTCTATCAAAAGTAGAAAAGAAGAAATGAAAGCCGCCGCCTCTCTCGTTGCCTTTGTTGCCCCTCCAGGTACTTATGATTAGTGTTCTTGATCAGTGTCTTATGTTGCTCCTCATGTTCCTAAATGCCAGAATTAAAAATAAAAACAGCTTTATTAAGATATTATTCATATGTTGTACAATTCACCCTTTTAAATTGTACAGTTCAGACTGGGCGCGGTGGCTTACGCCTGCAATCCCAGCACTTCGGGAGGCCGAGGCGGGTGGATCACTTGAGGCCAGGAGTTCGAGACCAGCCTAGCCAACATGGTGAAACCCCATCTCTACTAAAAATACAAAAAAATTATCCAGGCATGGTGGTGCGTGCTCGTAATCCTAGCTACTTGGGAGGCTGAGGCAGGAGAATGGCTTGAACCCAGGAGGTGGAGGTTGCAGTGAGCTGAGATTGTGCCACTGCACTCCAGCATGGAAAGCAGGCTCTGGGAGACAGAGCGAGACTCCATCTCAAAAAAATAAAAAATAAGTAAATAAATAAATAAATAAAAACTACATTGTACAGTTCAATAATGCCAGTATATTCACAGGCATGTGCAACCCTCACACAGTTTGGGAACATTTCAACAATCATTTTACACAGTAAGTTTAGAACATCTTAATCACTTCAAAAAGAAACCTTTGGGCCGGGTGCAGTGGCTCACGCCTATAATCCCAGGACTTTGGGAGGCTAAGGCAGGTGGATCACTTGAGGTCAGGAGTTCGAGACCAACCTGGCCAACATGGTGAAACACCATCGCTACTAAAAAAATTAGCTGAGCATGGTGGTGTGTGCCTGTAATCCCAGCTACCTGGGAGCCTGAGGTGGGAGAATCGCTTGAACCCGGGAGGTGGAGGTTGCAGTGAGCCGAGATCACGCCACTGCACTGTCTCAAAAAAAAAAAAAAAAAGAAACCCTTTAGCTATTATTCCTCTAACCTCTTTCCCCTAAAACTAAAACTTAAGCAATTTCTAATCAAATCCCAGAGTTTTTTATGGCACACAAAAAGGGACTGAAAGAGAACATAACAGCAAACACGTCGGCCACGATTCCAGTGCCCCTGTTGCTGAACTATGCCAATGTCTCTCCTTGTTGCTCCTGCTTATTAACTAATGCTACAGTCTCCTCCCTTGGGCCAGTAAATTCAGGATCTCTTTTTGGAGTCTTCATTCTAAGAAAGTAATTTATACTTGTAATGGCTCATTACTACACCCCAAGACTAACCAGGCAGCTATCTCCAACGGGCATCTGAGAAGATGGAGATGGATGTAGCTAAAATAAATGTGTGTGCTGGATCGAAGTCTAGCTACCACCATACCTTCTAGGCTCTCATCCCTGTCAGTGACCTGCTGTGTGAATTTCAGAAATCAAATCTTTTATGCTCTCCATAATTTCTTGTTTTCAAGAGAGTAACATAGCTTGCTCCCTGACCCTAACACTTCTTCCTATGATGGTCCTCCATTGAGGAAAGGTTCAGTTTGAATTAGACATGTGTAAGGACCTTCTAGGTCCTTGTCATTATTTTCTTTGAGTGTTCAATTTTGGGACTTTGAATCCTGAAAGGGAAACTGGCCCAGGAGTGATTACCTTGGTTGAGGCGCGTTGCATTTTAAATGATAGAGCCCTGGGAAGCTGGAATGTTCCCCCTAAAGCCTGCTGGACTCACCCTGTAGGCAGCCCTGACTTTCTTGTTGGTCTAAGGTTACTATATTTAGCAAATGAAAATTATTGGTTGCTTATCTGATATTCAGATTTACTGCGTATCCTTTATTTTATGTGGCAACTGTCTTTGGCTGCACCCCAGTACACCTTGTGGCTTTGTGTTTGCTGTGTGCCACTGGTCCTCTGAATTGCAGGGCCCCATGAACTGGCCAGGCAAAAGAGAGATTCTATCATGTTGCTGACAAAAAGAAGAAACGTAGGCTGCAATATTACCCATGGTGTTGTCTAGCCGAGGGCAGCCTGAGGCCCCATTTCAGGGCTGGCTTAGTCACCCTTGCCTTGAGCAACTCACTATAATTCCTTGGAACTGCAATTTTGTCCTTTTTCCTCCTCTGAAATGAAAACAGTCAAAATACCAGTAACCAGCATGTCAGCATTACTATTTACTTGTCTCATTTTATTAGCAATCCTATTTACCGTGGCATCACCTCTCCAACTCAGGTAATTCTTACCTTTGAGGGGTGTTATGATGCCCATTATATAGATAGAGAAACCAAGGCTCAGGAGGGTTAAGGAAAGTGCTGGAAGGTCTTTCCCTTTTAAGTAAAGGTTCTGAGAATTCCCCACCCCATTCCTCCAATGTGTTATTTGGTGAAATCAAGTTAAACTCCAAAACATGCCCCAAGGGGAAAAGGGTTCTTAGAAGCAGAAGGATGGGGCAGTTCCACTTATTATGTCTTCATATTTACAGTGTCTTCTTTTTCTCTTTCTGTGTGTTCCCTGCCCCTGGCTCCTAGCACTTCATAAATGTTTATTGAATGGATAGATGTTTGGAGACTGAGGGAAGGTGAGGGTGGTCAGGGCCTTCTGGTCTCTTCTTAGTGTTAACCCCCATCCCTTCCCCACAGTTCCTCCCTGAGCACTACCTGTGGCCCCTTAATATGCTCTCCTGAGTCAGCAGTGAGGATTTCCCCAGATGCACCCCATATATTCCCAAATCCTAGCCTCTGAGTCTGTTCAAACTGTTCTTCCCGTTTTCCCCCGCTTGTCTCTAGATGCCTGAATCTTCCTCCTCCTCAGCCCCAGTTCAGAGTCCTGCCTCTTCACAAAGCCCTTTCCATGCACCCCAGGTGGACCCCTCCTCACGGCTCTTCCAGCCCTTTGCCTGTATCACACATTTGAGTATTTAGGGTGGTAGCTGATGCCGGAGCAGGAAGTTCCCTTTAGTAATGTGGATATTACTAAACCCCTCATTTTATAAATGAGAACACTAAGGCCCAAGGAAATCACGTGATGTGTCCAAGGTCATGCCGTTGTCTGAAATGCTTGGCAGCTGCCTGCACACAGCTGTTCTGAATCCCCTCCCGCCGCTTCATATCGTGCCACTGTCTTGGATTGACCCACTGTGACTGTGTGCACTGTCTTCTATAAGGAAACCCCAGAAAACACCCTTCATGAAAGTTCACAATGGAGAGAGGTCACCGGTGGGGTCTTTGCCTTCTTCACTGTGACTCTTGTTTCCAAGGGCCACTTTCTCGTTGGCCAGCACTCATCAATTACCATTGCCCCTGCCTGCCTGTTCTCAGGAGTCCCATTCTCACTTGAAAAGTGGATGGAGCGCCAAGCTGGATCTAGGATGCTTGGGGTGGAATTAACCCAGAACGGAATATGCAATGGCTGTTCTGGTTAACAGGGTAAGGCGTTTTCATCTCTGCCTCTACTCTCTCCCTCCCATTTCCCTGCAACAGCCCTTGCCATTAACCCCTTCTTACCCAGGAGCACCCTCCAACATGCCTGCTTTCAAAAAGTCTGACTCCACACCCAGGAGAAAAGCCCCTAACTCTGTTTCTGTTTCCTGGTGGTCAAAGGCTTACCTTCCAGACTCTCTTTCTCTGGTTTGAGGAACCTCTTCTTTTCAAGGTGTTTGACAGTAAGAATTATCACAATCTTTTGGAAAGACACTTACACAACCTCCATGACTCAACAGAGTTCTTTACCTCAAACCTCAGCAGGATGAACCGATCAGAATCCAATGCAGTTATGCTCACATTCAGCACAGTGCAGAGGAGAGTGAAGTGGGGGTGTGGTGAGGGTGGGGGGATTTATGCTATCTCCCTAACATGTTAATTCTGCAAGAAGTGTATCCCCTCTTATGGATTTCTGCCCCATGGCGTTTTGCATAGTGCTGGGCATTTAGTAACACTCGGGCTGAGTAGCTTTGAAACCATCAAATGTACTTTATAGAGAAGGAGCTTGGTGTTGGGGGAGGAAGCCAGAGATAAAGAGTACCGTCCTGCTTACCTGCTTCCAGACTTCCACAGAATGCCCACTCTGCTCTGTTCCCTAGAATGTGTTAATTCATCCACTCTTTCAACACATAGGTCTAGAGTGCTTGCTGTTTGCCAGATATGATATTTGCTGCTGGGCATCAGCAGTGAATGACAGATGCTGTGTCCTATGTGCCGTGCTTGATGGATGACCCATCACAGTCACACTACTGATAGCAGGGGCATGGTTAATAAACCATGCTTGATCGTGTGCCGGAACACCTTTGTCATGTGGGACTGCTTGGGTTCGCTTTGGTTTTGTTGTGAAGTATGGGTGCTAAGAGGCTTTGCCCTGAAAACTCCCCACCACACCCCACCTATTGTGGTTACTCTGGCTAATCAAGGCTGCTAGTATGAGGCAAGGTAACAATAGGCAGTTATAATGTATGTGCTTTTTCTTTACACAAGATCTTTAAAAGTCAGTTTATTAGAGCCTATTGAAACAATTAGGAATATTTATGGGGCGATTTCGTTGCTTTCTTACCTCTACAATGAAAGTCATAGTTCCTGATGATTGAAAGCTTGTTCTGGGGCTCTGAAATGGAAGATCCATATGAATTAGGCTCAAAGGAACTTGATCTCATTTTCCTCTTTTCTTTTTCATTTGGCTCACAAATTCCATTCCATACCCATTTTTTTCCCCTATGGACAGCAAAGTTTTAAAATAAATAGCAGCAACTCTGTTTTCCTAGTTTAACTAACATGGAAACACTTAATCCTCTTAGTTTTCTTGATTTTGCAAACAAGGATTTGTGAGGATAAAACTTTAAGTAGTCCAGTCACATGGACTAGGTGTTCACTTAATGACCCCAAATGAAACCTGTTAGAAAAGCAAAGTAGTGAATTAATAATGTCCCCTAGTCATTTTCTCTGCCTTAATTTTCAGCCACAGGTTGTGCAACTTTAGTGGAACCTGTAGATATGGTCACTGCGCCTCCATTAGTTGGAACAGACTCTTTGTATCACTAGCTGAGACTCCATCAGCTTTCTGATCTTTCCATTTTGAGCATTAGAAAACAAACAAACAAACACACATGATCTATAGCTGTGCCATCTGATATAAGAGCCACCAGTCACCTGTGGCTCTTGAAATGTGGCTGGCGCAACTGAGTTGAATCTTTTAATTAATTTGAATTTAAAAACTGAAGCCATGTAAATTTTTTTTTGTTAAACGCAGCTTTATTGGGAAGCTTGTAAGTACATTTGAGGCAACATGTAGGTGTGTGTGTGTCAGATCTACTTTTTTTACTGTAAATTTTATGCAATACATACCAAGTATTTCTGTTGAAATCTGGCATCCAAAATGAGATGTGCCGTAAATGTAAAAAGGAATATGAAATATCTCAGTTTAATAGTTTTTTATACTGATTACATGTTGAAAGGACAATGTTTTGGATATGTTGGGTTAAATGAAATATATTATTAAAATTGTCACCTGTTTTTTATGCTTTTAAAATGTGGCTTCTAGAAAATTAAACAAATATGTGTCTCCCATTGCATTTATAATGGACAACACTGGTCTGATGGATTGGAATGGAAGTTTCCATGTCATGGCTCACAGGGTTTTTACCAGCTTACCTTGGGGGAGTGTCATGATGTGTGACGTGTTCAGTTTAAAACGTGAACAACCAGCCCAGCACGGTGGCTCATACTGGTAATCCTAGCACATTGGGAGGCCGGAGCAGGAGAACTGCTTGAGCCCAGTAGATCAAAACCAGCCTGGGCAACATGGTGAAACTCTATCTCTATAAAAAACACAAAAATTAGCGGGGCATGTTGGTGCGTGCCTGTAGTCTCAGCTGCTCTGAGGCTGAGGTAGGAGGATCGCTTGAGCCCGGAGGCTGCAGTGAGCCAAGATTGCGTCACTTCACTCCAGCCAGGGTGACAGAGCAAGACCCTGTCTCAAAAAAAAAAATGCAGAGTTTGATGGTAGATTTGCATTTTAAACAAATTCTATGTTATAATAAATCACAAAATATATTTAATCATTCTACTTTTTGGTTTTTTTGGTTTTTTTTTTTTTTTGAGACAGAGTCTCGCTCTTTCGCCCAGGCTGGAGTGCAGTGGCGTGATCTTGGCTCACTGCAAGCTCTGCCTCCCGGGTTCACGCCATTCTCCTGCCTCAGCCTCTCGAGTAGCTGGGACTACAGGCGCCCGCCACCGCGCCCGGCTAATTTTTTGTATTTTTAGTAGAGACGGGGTTTCACCGTGTTAGCCAGGATGGTCTCGATCTCCTGACCTCATGATCCACCCGTCTCGGCCTCCCAAAGTGCAGGGATTACAGCCGTGAGCCACCGCGCCCGGCCCATTCTGCTTTTAAGAATTAATTCGTTAATTAATATTTTTTAGAGGCAGGGTCTCACTACATTGCCCAGGCTGGTGTTGAACTCCTGAGGCCAGGAGTTTCCTCAGCCTCCTAAGTAACTGGGACTACAGGCGTGCATCACCCTGTCCAGCTTCTGTTTCCCTTTTTTTTTTTTTTTCTGAGATGGAGTCTTGCTCTGTCACCCAGGCTGGAGTGCAGTGGTGCGATCTCAGCTCACTGCAACCTCTGCCTCCTGGGTTCAAGCGATTCTCCTGCCTCAGCCTCCCGAGTAGCTGCGACTACAGGGGCATGCCACCACACCTGGCTAATTTTTTATATTTTTGGTAGAGATGGGGTTTCACCGTGTTGGCCAGGATGGTCTCGATCTCTTGACCTCGTGATCCACCTGCCTCAGCCTCCCGAAGTGCTGGGATTACAGGCGTGAGCCACCACACCTGGCCCTGTTTCTTTTTAAAGCTTGTCAAACCCAGAGGGTCTTTAATACTTTATTGAAAGCAAATCACATCACATATTTAATTATCCTTATCAGCGGAAAGTCTCACAAACTAAACTTTGAATTTTAAACAATTCCACTGATTAAAAGGATCATTCACAGTATGGTTTAATGAATCAAATTATAAATAGCTTTATGTAGCATTTAAATAATATTTTACGCTATAAGCACTATGGCAATTGTGGTTAAAAGCTCATGTTTTAGAGTCTGACACACCTGGGCTTGATTCCGTATCTGCCATTTCCTAGTTGTTTGTTCTTGGACTAATATTTTAAATTTGCTGAGCCTTGGTAACCTCATCTATGAAATGGGACAGTGATAGTCCCTACCTTATAGAAAAGATGTAGCTCATGTAAAATGCCTGGCATGTGGAAAGCACTCAGTTGTTGGTAATTGTTATTGATTATGTACTTTTTATTGTTATTATTATTATTGGCATTATAAAGTATCCAGCACTGACCTCAAAGGCCCTCTCTGCCATCTCACCATCTGTTGTCTCTGAAGGGTTCTGTCAGAGCTGTCATTCACTTGCAAGTTATATTTATTGTCAAAATTATTTGAGCTTGTTCTCCTTGCTTGCTAATCCCAATGATCTGATTTGATCTTCTGTTTTTTTCTTTTCTTTTTTTTCTTTTGAGACACATTCTCACTTGGTTGCCCAGGCTGGAGTGCAGTGGCGTGATCTCGGCTCACTGCAACCTCCACCTCTCAGGTTCAAGTGATTCTTGTGCCTCAGCCTCCCAAGTAGCTGGGATTACAGGTGTGCACCACCATGCCCAGCTAATTTTTTTGGTATTTTTAGTAGAGACAGGGTGTTAGTAGAGACGGAGGCTGGTTTTGAACTCTCGGACTCAAGTGATCTGCCCACCTCAGCCTCCCAGTAAGTGCTGGAATTACAGGCGTGAGCCACCGTGCTTGGCCGGCCTGACCTTGCTTTTGTCTCCCTTTGCTCTTTCTTGTTCTGTATTCCCATTCTGCAATTAACCCATAACCTTGAAGCTCCTTTTCCCTGTCTTTTCTGTACTTCGCACACTCCACTTACTCTACTAGTTTGATTTTTGAGTGTGCATTGAGCAATTGCTATGTGCTAAGCTGCCTTCAAGGTGCTTATTCACTAGCAGAAAGAGTTTATAAATAAGGGCAATGCAATGTTACAGTTGCTCTGATAGAGTTGGAAGAGAGTACAGCATGGGCAAGGGTGGTAATGAGACATGGATTCTACCAGGGTGGTGACTAGACTTTGTAGAGGAGGTGACAATTAAATGGTTTTGATAACTGACTAGGCGTTGAGAGTAGGGTATAAGGTTGAAGAAGAAACAGTAGAGGGCTCAGTGCAACACATGAAACAGCCCGGAGCCAGAAGAATGTGTTCAGGAAACGTGACAAGTTTGTATGGCATATGGGGTCATAGTACGGAAGGATGGAGTTGGAGTGAGGCAGGGAACAGATCCTGGAATGCTTTGCTGACTATTGGTAGTGAGTGATGTCATCAGATCCTAGTTTTTGTTTTTGTTGTTTGTTTGTTTGTTTGTTTTGAGATGGAGTCTTGCTCTGTTGCCCAGGCTGGAGTACAGTGGCATAATCTCGGCTCACTGCACCCTCCACCTCCTGGGTTGAAGCGATTCTCCTGCCTCAGCCTCCCAAGTAGCTGGGATTACAGGCGCGAGCCACCACACCTGGCTAATTTTTGTATTTTTGGTAGAGTCGGGGTTTTACCATGTTGACCAGGCTGGTCTTGAACTCCTGACCTCAGGTGATCCTCCTGCCTTGGCCTCCCAAAGTGCTGGGATTACAGGCGTGAGCCACTATGCCTGGCCCAGATCTTAGTTTTGGAAAGACTAGTTTGGCAACAAGGACTAGAGTTAGGAATGGCACCTGTTAGTAAGCTATAGTGAGGGTCTGAGTGAAGAACTTGGACTAAGACATAGGCTGCAGGGATAGTAAGAGGGAGATGAGACATGAAGATTCGAGGTGGGTTCTGGGAGTGGACTCAGTAAGCCTCAGTGACTGACTGGGTGAAGGGAGTGTAGGAGCAGGAGTGAGAGGCGCCAACCGGGATTCTGGTGTAGGGACGTGGGGGATGGCGATCCACTTGCTAAGATGGGTGCAGAGGAGGGGAAGCAGGTTCGGGGGAGATAATGAGGTCAGCATTGGATATGGTGAGCTTGAGGCGCTGCTCACAGAGTGGAGGAGGGAGGTCTGGTTGCTCCTGGGGCTGGCGTTCAGGAGACAGCTGGGCTCCCGAGCTCTGTGACTGTGGGAGCTGCTGAGGCTCCCTTTCACTTCTTTTCCCTCTTGCAGGACTGATGCCATACATCTGGGCTGCAGCCTCTCTTCACACACGCACTCACACACACCCTGAAGGCTCTCTGGTTATCTTTTAAGGCATTTTCTGTCTGTGGTTTCTGAGCTGTCTTCTGAAGAAGAGATAATTTAATCTCACCTCTTCCCCCACCACCCCCACCTTCTCATCCACTCACAAGTAGATTGTATCAACCTGGAAGAAGTCCGCCTCCAGGAAACCAAACAAACCATCTCTATGCGATGCTTTCTCATTCTTCATCTTCCCAAGTGTCCCCCTGCAAGCTTAACGCTCTCCAGTGACCTCTCCTTTTATTTATTTATTTATTATTACTTTTTTTTTGAGACAAGTTCTCGCTCTGTCACCCAGGCTGGAAGCAGTGGTGTGAGCTCAGCTCACTGCACCCGCTGCTTCCCGGACTCAAGGGATCCTCCCACCTCAGCCTCTCGAGTAGCTGGGACTACAGGCGCATGTCACCATGCTCAGCTAATTTTTAAATGTTTTGTAGAGATGAGGTCTCACTATATTGTCCAGGCTGGTCTCGAACTCCTGGACTCAAGCAACCTTCCCATCTCGGCCTCCCAAAGTACTGGGATTATAGGCCTGAGCCACGGTGCCCAGCTTTCTCCTTTTCTTTAGAATAAAACCCAAGCTCCCTCCTATGGCTCATGAGTTTTTCAGTTCATGACCTCTGGCCACCTCCCAACCTCTGTGCTCCCACCTCTGCCTCCATTACCAGATTCCAGCCACAGATTCTTGTTCCTGGAATTAAAGCAAAAACAAAATGAACAAACCTGTTCCCGCCACGGGGCGTTTGCCCTTGTTTGTGCCTAGATTGCTCTTTCCCTAGATCCTTGCTAGGCTCCCTGTCTCTTTGTTCAACTCTCAGCACAAATATCAGAGCGGCCTTCTCTCTCTCATCAATCTCTGTTAATCTCTGTCCCATTCCTCTGCTTTATTTATCTCACAACTTGTACCACTGTCTGAAATTCTCCTGTCTCTGCCTTTATGTATTGTACGTCCTTTCCCATTCATGTGCGAGCAGTGGTAGGGATCATTCCTCAATATGTGTGAGAGTTGAGCCTAACTGAATGATATGGGAAACTTGCTCAGCAATGAAAGGAAAGAGAACGGGTGGCTGCGGCTGCCAGTGCGTGCTGGTGAATGCAGCCCATGGGCGGTTGGTGGGTTGGGGAATGATGGTAACCAAATTTCAAGGCCTTTAAACCATCACCATGCTGTGGTCATCGGGCTTTCTCTTCAGCATCCCTCCTAATTATCTGGCCTTCCCACGTGCCTGAGGTTCCTGATCTGGTGTCCACAATGATCTGAGAACTGATTCGAGGATTCTTGGAGCCCTCAGACCCAGGAAGAAGAAAGTTTTTAGGTTCCAAATGAGGAAAGTAAACTTTTTGTTGTTCAGTTTGATTATCCTTCACAACAAAGAGAAGGTACTAGAAACTTGGAGGAGGGAGATGAGACAGTGGAAAGGATTCAAGCACACAGATGAGTCACTTGGATTCTAAGAGTTAAAAAAAAAAAAAGTATAAGGAAACACATTTAGAAAATATCCATGAAGTGGACTCATTTGACTTTGCTAACTAAACCAAGTTCAACTGAAGGAAAATTTTTTACTGGTGAGAGGTCCAGGATATTTGGCATGTTGGAACTTAGACCAATTCGAATTTATAAATCCTCTAAAAGTAGGCCAGAAGCGGTGGCTCACTCCTGTAATCCCAGCATTTCGGGAGGTCAAGGCAGGAAGATCCCTTGAGCCCAGGAGTTCAAGACCAGCCTGGGCAACAAGGCGAGACCCTGTCTCTACAAAAATAAAAAATAATTTAAAAAAATAGACAGGCATGGTAGTGTGCACCTGTGGTCCCCTCTACATGGGAGACTGAGGTAGGAGGATCCCTTGAGCCAGGGAGGCAGAGGTTGCAGTGAGCTGTGATTGTGCCACTGCAGTCCAGCCTGGGTGACAGAGTGAGACCTAGTCTCAAAAAAAAAAAAAAAAAATTACCCTAAAGTTTACTTTCTCAATGTAATAACTCCAGCAAAGACCCACAGAGAAAAATGCTTCAGAGCTTCTTGGGAATGTAGATTGACTCGTGTATGGAGAAGTGCTCTGATTTGAACCACCTCCATAAGATGGGTAAATTTTCTTCATATCATCTCCCTAAAATAGGTAATCTAGTTCCCACTTAAGTCAGATCTTATTTTTTATAATTTTAATAACTTTTAAATAATTACCCTTAAAGTTATAGAGTTTTACCTAGAGAATCTGAACTAGTCATTCCCATCCAATTTGTTTCTTTGCTATTGCATTTTTTTTTTTTTTTTTTTCTGAGACAGGGTCTCGCTCTGTCACCCAGGCTAGAGTATAGTGGCATGATCTCGACTCACTACAACCTCCACCTCCCGGGTTCAAGTGGTTCTCCTGCCTCAGCCTCCTGAGTAGCTGGGACTACAGGCGCGTGCCACCATGCCCAGCTAATTTTTTGTATTTTTAGTAGAGATGGGGTTTCAGTGTGTTAGCCAGGATGGTCTCAGTCTCCTGACCTCGTGATCCGCCAGTCTTGGCCTCCCAAAGTGCTGGGATTACAAGCGTGAGCCACCGTGCCTGGCTGCATTTTTTTTTTTTTAAATTTAAGATAGAGTCTCGCTCTGTTGCCCAGGCTGGAGTGCAGTGGCATGATCTTGGCTCACTGTAGCCTCCGCCTCCCAGGTTCAAGTGATTCTTCTGCCTCAGCCTCCTGAATAGCTGGGACTACAGGTGCACGCCACCATGTCTGGCTAATTTTTTGTTATTTTAGTGGAGATGGGGTTTCACCATATTGCCCAGGCTGGTCTTGAACTCCTGACCTCAAGTGATCTGCCCTCCCTGGCCTCCCAAAGTGCTGGAATTACAGGCGTGAGCCATCGTGCCCAGCTTGCTATCACGTTTTGAGCACCTACTGTGTGTAGCATTGTGCCAAGCACTTTGTGTGCATTACCCCTTAGCCCTTACAGCAGGCCCTGCTACACAGCACCATTTACAGATGAGGAACTGAGGCAGTAAGAAGTCATATCTCTTGTCCTAGGTAACATAATAACTCTAGAAGTTAAGGTAGAAGAGAAAATGATAGAAAAGGCCATAAGCAAAGCTTTCAGATGGAAGCACAATGAAATCTAAGTGGTGGGCATGTAGAAAGAAAAAGCTAAGAACACTGAAAATGAATGGAAGTAGAAAATGGAGGCAGAGGGAGGCCATTTATTCTACAATTGTCTATAAGTGTCAGGAGGAAAATCCTATGTGTCAAAAGACAAAATTGCAACAAATTTAGTTTAAAGTTCTCAATTGCTTTTATTTGAGTTTCTAGAATCGGGCAACACTTCCTTCCATATTATAGGAAAAGGGTTCCAGTCAGCCGAGCAGAAGAGCTTGGCTTTATAAAGTAGAAGGAAAGAACTTCAAGTATATTAATTGTTTCAAAGATACTTTTTTTGTAAGGAATGGGACAACAGGAGACAGAACAACAGAAAAATAACATCAGATTACTTTAAGGATTAAAGCAGGGAGTTTCATTATGCCAATTAAAGATTTGAAACTGGCCCATTTAAGAAATTTGGCGTTATTTCTTCGTCCTGATTACTGAGAAGGTCAGACAACAACTTAGTTTCTGTTTTGTGATGTGGAACTTTAGCCTGGGTGACTCCATTTTGATTTTCAGTCTGGTCTATTGGGCCCTAGTTGCAGAAGTTTAGTCCAAAACAGTGACCTCCTATAATTCTTTTTTTCTTTTTTTAAGAGAAGAGGTCTTGCTGTGTTGTCTAGGCTGGCCTTGAACTCCTAGGCTCAAGCCATCTTCCCATCTCAGCCCCCTGAGTAGCTGGGACTACACGCACGCACCACCGCTCCTAGCTTCCTGTAATTTTTATTGGACAGTTTGTTGGTTTCTTCACCAGGGAGTAACACAATGGTACCACATTTATCTAATCTTGAGATATGTGCTGAAGTAGGAAAAAACTCCAGAGTTTTAAACAGTCTGTGATAAGGCAGAGATTTGGGGCTTTGGGTTTCTGGTTTGTTGCATTCCTGTTTCTTTGTGACTATAAGCTTATCCCAGACTTTTTTTTTTTTTTAAGTATGAGATACCATAAGGGAGGATCAGGAAAGGGAAAACAGGATTTTTAAAAAAATTGGAACAGGGAATAAATAGCAGAGAGGAACATCCTTTTTTTTTTTTTTAAACAGAATCTAACCAGGTACCCATTATACGATCTGCATTTGTCTGGACTGTCACTTGAGCTGTTCTCTGAGCTGTCTTCATGTAACTATTAACTCCCTGATCTTTCTGAGGCTGCCTGTGTGAGGTGGCAGCCTTGTTTAGTCGGCAAACAAGCTGTTGCTGAGGACTCTTGACAACATGAGCAGGCATTTCCCAGTTTGAGGAAGTCCCTGTGGCCTGTGTTAGATTCGGCCACCAGCATGCACAGAGCTGAAGCGTGGGCGCAGGCATTGGCTAGATGGGGTTCAGCCCCTTTCCCAGAACTGAAACTGGTCCCAATCCATCTCTTGGCTCAGCACTCCAGGAAGGCTATTTGAGGAAGCAAACCTATAAGGAACTAAGAACAGTCATGTGTTCATGATTGACTCACTCAGGGTTTCCTCTTTAGCACGTGACCCTCAGGCCACCCATTCCTTGGAGTGGGCTGAAAGTTAATGATTCGTTACTGCCAGGGACGCTTTATTTGAGCAACTCCTTTTTTTCTCCTGGCTTGAGTCACAGGTAGCATTCAGCATGGACTTTGGAGCCAGCCTATCTGAATCTAATCACTCAGCTCCACCAGCTCTGTGACCCTGGGAAAGTTATTTAATGTCATCCTATCTCAGTTTCTTCATGTATAAAATGGGTATCATCATCATCATCATCAGGATTTCTGTGAATATTATATGAGATAACACATGCAAAGTGTTTACAACAGTGCCTGCCACACGGGAATTTAAAGTATCTAGAAAGTGAAACAACCCTCAGTTGCTAACTTCAAAAACAGAAATGAGCTGAGCTTGCACCTGTAATCCCAGCACCCTGAGGGGCTCAGGCAAGAGGATCACTTGAGGCCAGAAGTTTGAGGCTGCAGTGAGCCATCCATGATCATGCCACTGCACTCCAGCCTGGGCGATAGAGTGAGACCCTGTCTCTTTTAAAAAAGAAAAATGACAAATGATTTCTCATTGTGATGTTAGTATGTTACGTTTGTCTGATATTTTACAGTTTCCAAAATGCTTTCATATATGTTATGTAAGTTGATCACAGGGGCTAGGTAGTAGTTAGAAAGTTTCACCTTTGTAAGAAATAGGCTTGGAGGCCAGGCATGGTGGCTGTTGCTATGTTGCCCAGGCTAGGAGTTCAAGACCAGCCTGGGCAACATAGCAAGACCCCATCTCTACAAAAAAATTTTTTAAAAAAATTGATCAGGCATAAATATGATTGTGGGTGACAGGGGGAGACCCTGTCTCCACCGCCCCCCCCCAAAAAAAAAACAGAAAAGAGAAAGAAAAAAAGAAATAGGCTGAAGAAAGGGCATAATCTGGGAAAGATAAGGGAAAGCATGTAAGGGATCCTTTCTCAAGGAATGCATTCCATTGCCTGGGGCACTGCCCCAGGAGGAGGTGAGGAAAGATGCCTCTTAGCAAGCTATGTGAGCCTGCAGGGAAGGAACACTTCCCCAGTGTCCGATCCAAAGGAGAACCCTGCCTTGGGTGGCGACAGAACCAGATGAGCTGTTAACAATGCCCTCCTGGCCACCAGCACTGGCAGGCCCCCATTTCTTCTGGGCTTCCTCTGGATCAGAGAGCACCTCTGAGATCAGACCCTTTCTCTCCCTGCTGGAGCCAGGCCTCAGGAGCTTGGTAATGTGTGAGAACAAGCACAGAGGAAACCATGAAGGAATCTGAGGTTTCTCTTCAAAAGAGAGAAAATTCCAAATGACCAAATATCACTGTACTCTTGGCGGACAGAATGGCTTCATTTGTCCTTTCAGTGCTAAAACCAGGACAGTCCTGGGCAAACTGGCATGGGTTGGTCACTCAGACACACAGTAGCCCTTATCAAAGTGGTCCAACGGGGATTAAGGACAAAACCATTAAGTATTCAAATTTTAAGTATTCAGTTAACTTGGGGAGACTTCTTTATAGGTAGCTATTCCTTGGTAGTTTTTTTTTTGTTTTTTGTTTTTTTTTGAGATGGAGTTTCGCTCTTGTTGCCCAGGCTGGAGTGCAGTGGCACGATCTCGACTCACCGCAACCGCTGCCTCCCAGGTTCAAGCGATTTTCCTGCCTCAGCCTCCTGAGTAGCTGGGATTAAAGGGGCCCGCCACCACTCCCGGCTAATTTTGTATTTTTAAGTAGAGACGGGGTTTCTCCATGTTGATCAGGCTGGTCTCGAACTCCTGACCTCAGGTGATCCGCCTGAATAGGCCAAAAAGCTGGGATTATAGGTGTGAGCCACCACGCCCAGCTTCCTTGGTATTTCTTTATAGGTAGCTGTATTAATAACATTCCCTTTGTGAATTACAGTGTCTGTTCAGTGTTTCTGTAGGGCCAGTATTCTTCAATGTAGGGTTTCTCAATCTTGGCACAGTTGATATTTTGGATTGTTTTAAGGGGTTTTCCTGTGCATTATAGGATGTTTAGCAGTATGCCTGTGCTTATTAGAAGCCAGTAGCACCCACCACCAAAAATGTCTTCATGCGTTGCCAGATAACTTCTTGGGGACCCAAATGGTTCCCAATTGAAAACTATTGCCTTGAGGGGTCTATGGCAGCTCCCATGTTTTAGGGGAATTGACCCAAACTGATTATCTTCGTAACCTATCTGATGTTCTCTTCATTTTTTGTTCTTTTCCTCCAGTTTTGCCAATTCTGATGCTTTTTCTTTCTTCTTTGATACAGAGTCTCACTCTGTTGCCCAGGCTAGAGTGCAGTTGTGTGATCTTGGCTCAATGCAACCTCTGCCTCCGGGGTTCAAGTGATTCTTCTGCCTCAGCCTCCCGAGTAGCTGAGATTACAGGCATATGCCACCACACCCGGCTAATTTCTGTATTTTTAGTAGAGATGGGATTTCACCACGTTGGCCAGGCTGGTTTTGAACTCCTGATCTCAGGTGATCTGCCCACCTCAGCTTCCCAAAGTGCTGGGATTACAGGCGTGAGCCACCACACCCAGCCCATTTCCAATACTTTGATAGCTTCCTTGACTTTTTCATCTTCCCTGTCATCTATAATCTTGTGATTACCTATGAAATTCTAAAACATACCTACAGAATACAGGTTTGTCTAACGTTCTGAAAAGAGTCATTCTGTTGAATTATTTTTAGAATCTGGAAATTCTTTCTTCTAACTTTTCAGTTTGTCTCAGTCGGGTGTCCCCTGAGGTTCTCTGGAATCAAACAAATAAAAGTCTTTATTTCTTAGAAAAACCAGAATTAAACTTGGTCTTAACTGAAAAGCTTGTTTCTTCTCATGGTACTAGTTTTACCCAGTCTATTTCTGAAATAATGAGATTATATTTTATGTAAAACTTTAGGAGGAGTTTCCTACACTCTGGGAGAATATTTAGATCTCGGAAGTCTAATAACCCACAACAACTGCAGAGAGGCTGCAGAACGGAAGACCATTTGCACAATCTGGATTCTTCCACCTCGTGCAGTCAGCCCTGTTCTTCCTCATTATTTAAGTGAAAAATATTCTAAACACTGCTCTTCGGTTGCTATGAAAGCTTTGTGGCAAAAGGTCATCTGATCCACCATAGCCTTTAACAAATGAAAATTTAAACCAAAGATGTCTAATACAATTTTATAAAGTTGTACAGAAATGGAAATTATGATTATCTTTCTTAGGAAACTGTTCCAATTTTTCATTACCCTCAAAGTCAAAATTTATTTTTCTTTCTTTCTTTCTCTTTCTTTCTTTCTTTTCTTTCTTTTCTTTCTCTCTCTCTCTTTCTTTCTCTCTCTCTCTCTCTTTCTTTCTTGCTTTTCTTTTTTTAGGCAGAGCCTTGCTCTGTCTCTTCCCCAGGCTGGAGTTTAGTGGCATGATCTAGGCTTACACCAACCTCTGCCTCCCGGGTTCAGGCAATTATCCTGAGTAGCTGGGGCTACAGGCACATGCTACCATGCCCAGCTAATTTTTGTATTTTTTGTAGAGATGGGGTTTCACCATGTTGGCCAGGCTGGTCTCGAACTCTTGACCTCAAGTGATCCACCAGCCTCAGCCTCTCAAAGTGCTGGGATTACAGGCATAATCCACTATGCCCAGCCTAGTTACCCTCAAACTCAAAATTTCATCCTTTTCTTAACTACTGAAGACAATTTCTCTTTATAATATTTATTTTATTTGAACAAATTTTGAGCTAATTATAAAATTAACAGTGGCCCTGGAGAAACACAGAACACAAAGGAGATAATTAAAATCACCTGCAGTCCCAGTACCAGGGATAACTGGAATTAATGTCTTTAAAAAATGCATATAAGATGTGCTTACCAAATTCTCTGGTTAGATTTCTCTTCTTCAGTTCTCAACTAGGGATAGAAAACACTTCTACAATTTTTTTTTTTTTTTTTTTTTTTGAGATGAAGTCTTGCTCTGTCACCTAGTCTGGAATATAATGGCGCGATGTCGGCTCATTGCAACCTCTGCCTCCTGGGTTCAAGCAATTCTTCTGTCTCAGCCTCCCGATTAGCTGGGATTACAGGCACCCACCACCACACCCAGCAGCTAATTTTTGTATTTTTAGCAGACAGGGTTTCACCATTTTGGCCAGGCTAGTCTTGAACTCCTGGCCTCAAGTAATCCGCCCGCCTCCCAAAGTGTTGTGATTACAGGTGTGAGTTACCGCATCCGGCTCACTTCTGCAATTTTGTGGTGAATTTTAATATATTGTACTTTCAAATGAATAAACAAGGAGGCTCACAGGAAAATTGAAGAATGCATAATGTTGAAGACTTTTTCATTATTATTATTTTTTAAAATTTTTATTATTTAAATTTTAAAAATAGAGATAAGGTCTCACTATGTTGACCAGGCTGGTCTTAAGTGATCCTCCCATCTCGGTCTCCCAAAGTGCTGGGATTACAGGCATAAGCCACCACAGCCGGCCCACTTTCATTATTAAGTTGTTGTTTTGTTCAAATAAACTACATGTGGGTACCAACTGTTCTTAGTTTCTAATCTGTCTTTAGGGAATTTTTTAATGCTATGCAAGTAAATACACTTAGAGCTTCTATTCCTCTCCTTTTCCACAAAAAGTAGAATGTTAGGTGCAGCTTGTTTTTCTTC
This sequence comes from Pan troglodytes, assembly GCF_028858775.2. NCBI lineage: Eukaryota > Metazoa > Chordata > Mammalia > Primates > Hominidae > Pan > Pan troglodytes. Next base: position 40,894,018 of record NC_072401.2, on the reverse strand, counting down.
ACTTAACAATATATCTTGAAGATTTCTCAATCACAGTACATTGAGAGCTTCCACATTGCCTTTTTTTTTTTTGAGATGGAGTCTCGCTCTGTCACCCAGGCTGGAGTGCAGTGGTGCAACCTCCGCCTCCTGGCTTCAAGCAATTCTCCTACCTCAGTCTCCCTAGTGGCAAGGATTACAGGCGGATGCCACGAGGTCCAGCTAATTTTTGTATTTTAGTAGAGATGGGGTTTCACCAGGTTGGTCAAGGCTGGTTTCGAACCCCTGACCTCAGGTTATCCACCCGCCTCGGCCTCCCAAAGTGCTGGGATTACAGGGTGAGCCACACCTGGTGGGTTTTTTTTTTTTCCAGTAGTTTTTGAGGAACAGGTGGTGTTTAGTTGCATGGATAAATTCTTTTTTTTTTCTTTTTGAGATGGAGTCTCGCTCTGTTGCCCAGGCTGGAGTACAGTGGTACAATCTCGGCTCAGTGCAACCTCCGCCTCCCGAGTTCAAGCAATTCTCCTGCCTCAGCTTCCTAAGTAGCTGGGATTACAGGCATGGACCACCACGCCTGGCTAATTTTTTTTTGTATTTTTAGTAGAGATGGGGTTTCACCATATTGGCCAGGCTGTTCTCTAACTCCTGACCTCAAGTGACCGCCCGCCTCAGCCTCCCAAAGTACTAGGATTACAGGCGTGAGCCACCGTGTCCGGCCAGATAAGTTCTTTAGTGGTGATTTCTCAGATTTGGGTATACCCATCACCCGAGCAGTGCCCACTGTATCCAAAGTGTAGTCTTTTATCCCGCACCCTCCTCCCACCTGGTTTGTATTTTTTAAAAAAAATTTTATGTAGTTGAATTGTCAATCTTTTATTGTGATTTTTGGATCATGAGTCAGAATAGAAAGGTCTCATTTCAGATTATAAAAGATTCTCCTATGTTTTCTTGTAGAACCTTTGTGGTTTAATTTTTCACATTTCAATATTTGATTTACTCAGGACTTATCCTGGTATGAGTTACAAGGTATAGATACAACTTATTTTTTTCTAGATGAATATCTAGTTGTCCCAACACCACTTATTCAGTAGTTCCTGTCTCTACTGGTATGATACACCTCTTTTATCATTTACTAAATTCCCACATATACTTGAACATATATCTGGATTTTCTATCCCATTCCATTGTTTTGACTACTTATGTGTCAGTATTTTCTTTTCTTTTCTTTTCTTTTTCTTTTGAGATGGAGTCTCACTCTCTCACTCAGGCTGGAGTGCAGTGATGCAGTCTTGGCTCACTGCAACCTCTGCCTCCCAGGTTCAAATGATTCTCCTGCCTCAACCTCCCAAGTAGTTGGGATTACAGGCATGTACCACCACGCCCTGTTAATTGTTGTATTTTTAGTAGAGACGGGATTTCACCTTGTTGGCCAGGCTGGTCTGGAACTCCTGACCTCAGGTGATCCACCTGCCTTTGCCTCCCAAAGTGCTGGGAATACAGGCGTGAGCCACCACGCCCAGTCGTCAGTATTTTATTTTCGTATGTAGGTGTCTGTGTTGTATCATTCCACTGTTTCCTCTGTTAGTTTGGAAGTCTGTCTTTTAAAAAATATAACTTTAGCATTTACCCACTTTCTGACTCATATGCTAGTCATGTATTTTAATTCTCTTTATATACATATTTGAAATTTATTGGATATTTCTTTGTTCTTATTAAAACCCCTTAAAACATTATCATGATTATTTTATGCAGTGTTTATTTAAATTTATCATTTTCATTGCTCTTCATTCTATGCTGTGTTCTCCAACTTTCCATCTTGGTCCATTTTCCTTCTGCTTCAGGAACGCCCTTTAGATCAGGGGTTCCAGGCAGGAGTTGAACAGCACAGCAGGAGGTGAGCAGCGGGTGAGCCAGCACAACTTCATCTGTATTTACAGTCGTTCCCCATCGCTTACATTACTGCCTGAGTTCTGATTCCTCGCAGATCAGTGGCAGCATTAGATTCTCATAGGCACGTAAAGCCTATTATGAACTGCACATAAAGGGGTCTAGGTTGCAGGCTTCATATGAGAATCTAATGCCTGATAATCTGTCACTGTCTCCCATCACCCTCAGATGGGACCATCTAGTTGCAAGAAAACAAGCTCAGGGCTCCCACTGATTCTACATTGTGGTGAGTTGTATAATTATTTCATTATATACTGCAATGTAATAATAGAAATAAAGTGCACAATAAATGTAATGTGCTTGAATCATCCCCAAACCATCACTTCTCCCTGCACCATTCTCACCCCTATCCACCACGGAAAAATTGTCTTCCATGAAACCGGTCCCTGGTGCCAAAAAGGTTGGGGACCGCTGCTTTAGAATATCCTTTAGTGGCAGTCTATTTGTGACAGACTCTCTCACTCATTAGTTTATGTTTATTTTCAAAAAATATTTTTGGCCGGACATAGTGGCTCATGCCTGTAATCCCAGCACTTTGGGAGGCCAAGGCGGGTGGATCACTTGAGGACAGGAGTTCGAGACCAGCCTGGCCAACATGGTGAAACCCTATCTCTACTAAAAATACAAAAATTAGCCAGGCGTGGTCACAGCCAATCTGTAATCCCAGCTACTTGGGAGGCTGAGGCAGGAGAATTGCTTGAAACCGGGAGGCAGAGGTTGCAGTGAGCCGAGATTGCGCCACTGCACTCCAACCTGGGCGACAGAGCGAGACTCCATCTCAAAAAAAAAATGAGAATAGAGCCGGGCGTGGTGACTCACGCCTGTAATCCCAGCACTTTGGGAGGCCAAGGCGGGCGGATCACGAGGTCAGGAGATAGAGACCATCCTGGCTAACAGGGTAAAACCCCATCTTTACTAAAAATACAAAAAATTAGCCGGGTGTGGTGGCAGGCGCCTGTAGTCCCAGCTACTCAGGAGGCTGAGGCAGGAGAATGGCGTGAACCCGGGAGGCGGAGCTTGCAGTGAACTGAGATCGCACCACTGCACTCCAGCCTGGGCAACAGAGCCAGACTCTGTCTCAAAAAAAAAAAAAAAAAAGAGAATAGAATTCTAAGTTCATGGTTTGTTTCCCGGCACACTGATGCTGTCATTCTACTCTTTTGGCTTCAGTTGTTGGTGCTTAAGAAGGCAGTTGTCGGCCTGCTAGCCCTTTGAAGAAAACTCCATTTTGTATAATAAGCGTAGTTGTTTCTAGGCTGTCTAATAATTTCACTCTATGATATTCTCTGTGAGTTTAATTTTGTTTCCTGTATTTCTTCTTGCTCTCACTCATGTTGTATTCATGCACCTGGTTATCTTTGACTGTATGCTGGATCATGTATTTGAAACTGTTTTTGTAGAAATAATTTGAGTTCTATGATTAATGTCCCTCCCAGACCACACTATACTATCTGTCTGTCTGTCTGTCTGTCTGTCTGTCTGTCTGTCTATCTATCTATCTATCTATCTATCTATCTATCTATCTTTTTGAGACAGAGTCTCAACTATTGTCGCCCAGGCTGGAGTGCAATGGCGCAATCTCGGCTCACTGCAACCTCCGCCTCCCGGTTTTAAGCAATTCTCCTGCCTCAGCCTCCCGAATAGCTGGGACTACAGGCACCCATCACCACGCCCAGTCAATTTTTGTATTTTTAGTAGAGACGGGGTTTCACCATGTTAGTTAGGCTGGTCTCGAACTCCTGACCTCAGGTGATCCACCCGCCTCGGCCTCCCAACACTATACTATCTATTAAGACCTTCTACTGTGTTTTAATATCTGGTAGTGCTAGTGGCCCATCAGTCAGAATATTCCTGGTTAGGAAAATTCTTTAGTATCAACTTGTCTAGTTCAAATGCCTTGTTTAGTTCCTCTCCCACTTAAAATATGCCTTCCTATTTTTTTGTTCGTTTGCTTTTGTTTTTGGAGGGCAACATGTTAAATTCATGTCAATTCGGAAAAAAATTGACATCTTAAGATGCTGAGTCTTCCTATCCAAGAATATGATAGAGACCACCCTTTTTTTTTTTTTTTTTTTTGAGACAGGGTTTTACCATGTTACCTAGGCTGCAGTGCTGTGACGTGATCATGGCTCACTGCAGCCTCCATCTCTCGGGCTCAAGCAATCCCTTTACCTCAGCCTTCTGAGTAGCTGGGACCAGAGGCACTGCGCCGCCACGCCCAGCTAATTTTTGTGTTTTTTTTGTAGAGAATGGGTTTCGCCATGTTGCCCAGGCTGGTCTCGAACTTCTGAGCTCAATTGATCCTCCTGCCTTCGCCTCCCAAAGTGCTGGGATTACAGGTGGCATGTGAGCCACCATGCCTGGCCTGGGACAACACTTTTTTTTGTTTTTGAGACAGAGTCTCGCTCGGTCACCCAGGCTGGAGTGCAGTGGCCTGATGTTAGCTCATGGCAACCTCCGCCTCCCGGGTTCAGTTGACTCTCAAGACAACATTTCTTAAAAAAAAGAATATTGTTGGGATGCTTAGGTGTACATTTTATTCAGTTTGGGACTTTAGAACATTCTCTGAGATCATAACAGAGGTCAGTGTGAAGCTGTAGTTTAACATGTAAATACTCATTTTAGATCTCTCTACAGGAATATAAAGCATAACTTTATCAATGATATTGTGATATTAGATTTGTGGCCTCTGGAAAATAGAAGCATTGGGTTTCATTTTTTTGCCTCTCTTGTTTTGCCTCATCCTGAATCATGTTGGGAACAAAATACCTTAACCTTGGTCTTGATTCTGTCAGGCTAGCCCTACATTTCTTTGGTTTTTGTGGACACTGGATTATAAATCTTTCTTCAAATGTGTATGTTGTACTATAAACCATTATATGGGCCACCCAAAAACCATGCTTTCAATGCCTTTACAAGATCTTGGGATCAGAGACAACAGTTACTGCATGACTATTCTCTGTGCACACTGCGTGTTACTGAATTGGTGTCTTACTGAACTGGCTTGAAGTCATGGCTGGGCTTTATGATGCTGGGCTAGATACTTAACTTTTCAAAGATACAGTTTTGTCCTCTGGAAAATGGTCATAATTATAGAATCTTTTCCACAGTATTGTGAACATTAAATGAGAGAACTTATATATAGTATGTGCAGTAATAGGCACATAATAAATGCTCGATAAATGTTAGTTGTAATGTAACAAAATCGCATTTTACAGGTAACCTCTCTGAGCTTCAGCCACTTACGTAACTTTCCTAAAATTCCGAAGTTGTTAGAAAGTGACAGTGCCCGAGTTCAATGTCTCTGACTCCACTGCTCTTTTCTTGGTGCCACCGATTCATAATAATTAGATTTGGGCTCAAATCTTAATTATGTTACAATCTAACTGTGTGAACATGGATCACTATTACTTATATTCTCTGAGCCTTGGTTTCTCAGTCAATGCTAGTCTCCCTAAGTCCCTTCCCCAGCTCACACCATCTTCAGAGCAAGCCCAGGGCACAGGAACAAGGATAGAGAAAAAAAGAGAGGACAAATGATGAAGACACAGAATGGGCCAGGCCCAGTGGCTCCTGCATGTAATCTCAGCACTTTGGGAGGACGAGGTGGGAGGACTCATGGGAGAATAAAGAGTGGCTAAGGCATACACTCCTTATGAGGTAGCTACTGCTCTTAGCGCTTTACCTGTGTTAATTTCATTTATCATTATCCACCAGAACATAGGTAATGTGTTATGATTATCCCTTTTGTACAAATGAAGAAACTGAGCTACAGAGAGGTGAAATGGTTTGCATACACTAGTAAGTGACAGAGCTAGGATTCAAACTAAGATATCTAACTCTTTTTGTTTTGTTTTTGAGATGGAGTCTCGCTCTGTCGCCCAGCATGGAGTGCAGTGGCACTATCTCAGCTCACTGCAACCTCTGCCTCCCAGATTCAAGCGATTCCTCTGTCTCAGCCTCCTGAGTAGCTGGGATTACAGGCACGCGCCACCATACCCGGCTAATTTTTGTATTTTTAGTAGAGACGGAGTTTCACCATGTTGGTCAGGCTGGTCTCAAACTCCTGACCTCGTGATCCACCCACCTCAGCCTCCCAAAGTGCTGGGATTACAGGCATGAGCCACTGTGCCCAGCAGACATCTAACTCTTAACAATGTTGGCCTCAGAGGTGACTCCACAGTTCATCCCCAGCATGATACAGGGCTTTTGGTCGGTGACTTATTGTGAGAATGAGCACCCAGCTAACCTGAAGGTCAAGTCTGGGCAGTGATCCCTACCACTGACCTACTTATTCCTGAAGCAGTTCTCCTCAATAATGTGTAGCCACTTCCACCAAGTTGCTCTTTTGCTTTGTTCTTTTCTCTTGGCTCTCCCTCATTCCTCCTATTCTGTTTATTCTGTCCATCTTTTTCCTTTTTTTTTTTTTTTGTTGTTGAGACAGGGTCTCGCTCTGTTACCCAGGCTGGAGTGCAGTGGCACAGTCACAGTTCACTGCAGCCTTAACCTCCTGGGCTCAAGTGATCCTCCTGCCTCAGCCTCCCAAGTAGTTGAGACTTCAGGCGTGTGCCACCACGCCGGGCTAGTTTTTTATTTTTTGTAGAGACAGGGTCTCCCTATGTTGCCCAGGCTGGTCTTTCGTGGGGTCAAGCAATCCTCCCACCTCGTTCTCCCAAAGTGCTGAAATTACAGGCATGAGCTGCTGGGTCCAGTCCATTTTGTTTCTTTATCATTTATCCTCTCTTTTTTCTCTATCTTTGTTCCTGTGCCCTGGGCTTGCTCTGAAGATGGTATGAGCTGGGGAAGGGACTTAGGGAGACTAGCATTGACTGAGAAACTAAGGCTCAGAGAATATAAGTAGTAGTTATCCATGTTCACACAGTTGGATTGTAACGGAATAAGATTTGAGCCCAAATCTTAATTCCAAAGCTTGCACTTTTCACCAGGGCTAATTGTACACATACAGCCAAACTAGTTGTTAAAATGTGGAAGTCCCTCTGTGCCTCTTAGTGGAGAGCTGCTGCTTGAAGCCTCCTATGTGTCCACCACCACCAGCCAGGCCTCCCTTGCCCCTTCCCCAGGAACCCAAGGACCTGCTCATGAGCCAGCAACTAAAGGGTTAATATCCAGCCCAGCAGAGGCATCAAGGACCCAGCTCCAGCACCAAGGTTGGCTAGCAGATGCGTGTTGGTGCCCTTGAGGCTCCCCTGCTCTTAACCACACTGCTGTGTAGTATCAAGTGTCATGCTGAGTACTGCTTAACATCACTGGGGGAGTTCAGAATGAATGAGAAAATAACTTCACAGTTCATTAATGAAAATGCCATTTGGGATCAAATCAGAAACACTGTGGAAGCTTAATTGAATTCATTGCCTCCCTTGATAAAGTACAGAATGAAGAAGGTTGCATCTGCAGACAAGGAGAAATTCTCTTTGTGTTCTCACCAAGGCTGAGGTGACTGGATAGAGTGTTTCCTTAGGCCCTGCTCAGTCCCCACGTTCACTTCCGGACCTATTCAAGACACCCACAAGAGAGCCCTCCTTCTAGGCCTTCAGCCTCTGGGGCCCTTGCTCAGAAGCTCCGCCACTCCTGCTTCTGCCCCTTCCTCCCACTGAGGATCCTCGGGCCTCAGAGGACCACAAGACTGGTGTTTACTTTTAGAATGGTTTCTATTAACTTGAGCAAAAAAATAAATTTTCGGTAGGGCCTGAGGTCTTGAATATCATTTCTAATATCCTCTCTTTGAAAAAGGCTTTCTGTGTCTCAAAAAGTAACTCATAAATAAACTTTTCTTAAAGCTAGACAGTGATTTTTTTGTATTCTAAAAGGACTAAATGAGTATGTTTTACTCTTCCCCAAATTCTATTGATTCCTTCCTATTGCTTCATGTTTGATGATAAACCAACAGATGTGTTGCCTGTGCTGTTTATTTCTCCTGCTTTAAAGCCATACTTCTCCTAATCTTTGGAGATTCCCCATGTATTCCTTAGGATAGGCTAGGTGGCTGTAACATAAAGACCTCCAAATGTCACTGGCTTACCCAGTAGAAATTTATTTTTTACTTAAGTAGCTTTCCTGGGTGTGCAGCTTTCCTGGGTATGTGTGTGTGCAGGTTCGGGGGTAGCTCACCTTCATAAACTCATTTGGAGATCCAGACTGGCAGCTGCTTTGCCATTTTTATCATATGATGGCCAAGGTTGCCTGGACATTGCCATCCCAGTCAGCCAGAAGAGGAAAGAGCCCAGAGGAGAACGTGTGGTAGATTTTTATGGGCAGGACCACGTCACATCATGATGACACACACCACTTCCTCTGCATCCACTGGCCAGAGCATAGTCAGTGGTCACACCTCACTGCAATATGGGAAGCTAGACCGTGGTCTAGCTGTGGTCCATGGAAGGTGGTAACCTCTACACCTTGTATTTTTCATAATTAAAAAAATTGTTTTTTACATTATATGAATAGAGATAGTGTCTTGCTATGTTGCCCAGGCTGGTCTTGAACTCCTGGGCTCAAGCAATTCTGCCTTGGCCTCCCAAAGTGCCGGGATTACAAGGTGTGAGCCAGCACGCCTGGGCTATTTTTCATAGCTTTCTTTTTTACATTTTTGCTTAGCTTTTTAGAGACTATCATAAAATATATTTTTCATAACTTTCAAATACATTGGGCAATTGCCATTGTAAATGTGCCTTCCTGAAGGGTGTACCTGGGGCCGTACCACTGCAGTTTTGTGCTCTTTTGTCTTAATTTCAAGAAGTAGCTTTGGTAACACAGCCACACGGAAAGGGGTGTTGATTACCCCTCTGGGTGAGGTAAGCAAGCTTAGCACATGGGGAAGTAAACCCAGGCTCTGCTTAGTGGACACCACCCTCTGTGAGTATTAACCATGTGTGCAGTGGGAAAGGCCTTCCTTTGGGGCCCCCAACTGACCACTGGCCCACTGTGTGACCTTGGGAAAGTCACCTTTCTCTCTGAATCTCAGGTTTCTTATCTAGATCAACTAGCTGATATCTAAGGTATTTTGCAGTTTTAAGAGGGCACAATTCTAAGAATGTGGGCCATGGGTCATCCTTCTGGATAATTACAAGCACAGAGTTTGATTTTACCACTTCTACAGCCATTTAATCATTTTTTTAAAGATGGGGAAAAGGAAAGAAAAGAAAGCATGATGGCATTAAAGTGTTCATTGTTTCAGTGCTATTTAGGAAGCAAAACAGATTTCTGTGGAGCTAGCCTAATTGAATGGTCAACAACCCTGAAGTAATCAACCATGCTAAAATATACTCTTTTTTAAAAAATGTATTTTATTTATGTATTTATTTATTTTGAGATGGAGTCTTGCTCTGTCGCCCAGACTGGAGTGCAGTGGCGCCATCTCGGCTCACTGCAACCTCTGCCTCCCAGATTCAAGTGATTCTCCTGCCTCAGCCTCCTGAGTAGCTGGGATTGCTAAAATATACTTTTGATTTTTAGCAAGGGCTAACAAATGCCAGTTTAATACAACACATGGGGCCCGTCATTTTGGATATTTTTAGTAGCCTGTTTACCCTGCTTTGTCATTGTACTTGACCCTTTTGGGGGTACAGCTTTTGGAGCATAATGCTCACCTAATGACTCATCCCCTCGAGGGAATTCTTTATTGTTGCTGTCGCTTCTAAAAAATGATGCAGCTCCTGAGCAGCTATATATTATCAATGAAACAAGTTTTCGCTTCTAGGGAATAGTAGTCAGAAACAGAAAGGAAATATTTCAGCTGGGCACGGTGGCTCACGCCTGTAATTCTAATGCTTTGGGAGGCCGAGGCGGGCAGGTCACTTGAGGTCAGGAGCTAGAGAACAGCCTGGCTAACATGGTGAAACCCCGTCTCTACTAAAAATACAAAAATTAGCCGGGCGTGGTGGCGCGCACCTGTAATCCCAATTATTTGGGAGACTGAGTCAGGATAATTGCTTGAACCCCGGAGGCAGAGGTTGCAGTGAGCCGAGGTCACACCACTGCACTCTAGCCTGGGTGACACAAGAGTGAGACTGTCTCAAAAAAAAAAAAAAAAAAAATAGGGGGAAGTGGGAGGAGAAGGGGTCTAAAATGTAATGACACCCGCCTCCTTAGTCTGATGCAACCTCAGTGTATTTCACGGTAGAATGATCTTGTCTTTGGGACCGGAAGCCTTCTGAAGTCCCTCTCCTGGTCTGTGCTTCAGTGGGCATGATCAACTTTCACCTGTCCTCTTTTTTCCAGGCTTCCAAAAGAGGACCACTCCTTCTGAGAGACACATTTTTCTTTGATCGTGTTAATCCTACAGCCTGATTACCCACCCCTCCTGCTGGTCTTAGAGTCCAGCAGACCAGGTGGTCTCTTTATGTTAACTTTGCATATCTTTAAATCTAGTGGATTTTGCAGATTATCACTTGGGGCTATGTTTCCTGGATTGTAACCATGGCGTACTGATTGTAAAACATGCAATTGATTTAATAATAGCTTTTTAAAATGAGTAAGTAGTCACATGGGCTATTTGAGAAACAGGTTTCAAGTCATTGAGTCATTGAGGGGACCTTGCATTGTGGACCTCTAATGAATGTTAACTGACTGGCTGAATGAATAAATGAATGAGAGAAGGACAGAGATTTCTGATCTAATAAAAGGATATCTTACATTAAGACAATGGAAGCCAGGCGAGGTGGCTCACACCTGTAATCCCAGCACTTAGGGAGGCCCAGATGGGTGGATTGCTTGAGCGCAGGAGTTTGAGACCAGCTTGCGCAACATAACGAAACCCCATCTCTGCAAAAAATACAAAAATTAGCTGGGCATGGTGGTGCAAGCCTGTAATTCCAGCTACTCAGGAGGCTGAGGTGGGAGGATCACCTGAGCCCAGGAGGTGGAGGTTGCAGTGAGCTGAGATTGCACCACCGTACTCAAGCCTGGGTGACAGAGCAAGACCCTGTCTCAAAAAAAAAAAAAAAAAAAGAAGAAGAAGCAAAAAAGAAGTTGGGCACAGTGGCTTATGCCTGTAATCCCAGCACTTTGGTAGGGCAAGGCAGGTGGATCACCTGAGGTCAGGAGTTCGAGACCAGCCTGGTCAACATCCCATCTCTACTGAAAATACAAAAATTAGCTAGGCGTAATGGTGCATGCCTGTAATCCGAGCTACTTGTGATGCTGAGGCCGGAGAATCGCTTGAACCCAGGAAGCGGTGGTCGCAGTGAGCCGAGATTGCACCATTGCACTCCAGCCTGGGCAACAAAAGTGAAACTCCGTCTCAAAAAAAAAAAAAAAAAAAAAGACAATGGAAAAATAGTCCCAGAAAGGCTAAGATTTAAGTCCCATCCTGCCTCTTGGGCACTTTTTAATAAGATAATCTCTCTGGACCTCAGTCTTCTTTACTGAAAGTGGGTTTAACAGTTCCTTACCAGGCTTGATTGTTGGGAGGTAAAAAACCAGACACATTGTCTCCTTTAATGCAGTTCCTGACACGTAGGCAGTGCTAAGAATGTGGGAAATAGTGAGAGAAAAGGGAATAGCAGCAACTTTTTTTTTTTTTTTCCGAGAAGGAGTCTTACTTTTTGCCCAGGCTGAAGTGCAGTGGCGCGATCTCGGCTCACTGCAACCTCCACTTCTGAGTGCAAGTGATTCTCCTGCCTCAGCCTCCTGAGTAGCTGGGATTACAGGCGCCTGCCACCATGCCTGGGTAATTTTTTGTATTTTTAGTAGAAACGGGGTTTCACCATTTTGGCCAGGCTGGTCTTGAACTCCTGACCTCGTAATCCACCTGCCTTGGCCTCCCAAAGTGCTGGGATTACAGGCATGAGCCACCATGCCCAGCCTAGCAGCAACTTTTTAGTTATGGTGGTCAGCAGTCAAAGAGGGCATAGATGGCTGCAACATACAAAATAGATGAAAACTTTGAATGTATGACTAGGCAGGAGAGGGTCGGGGAGGTCACCTCCTGGCTTCCCCTGGACTGGCAAGTGACCAAAGGCTGGCACTGCCGGGAGCAGGGAGAGCCGAGTTGTCCTCATTCAATCCAAGGAATTGGTTGTATTGTGAGCTCTGGTTAGATTTTTTTAAAAATGCACCTGGCAAGGTTGCTTTGAACTCTTGATCATCCAAGAGTGGTAAGAAAGTGCTGGGCCATGCACATGCTCATTCCTCAAACACCTGTGCCTTGGCAAAGTGGAGATAACCAAAAGTCTGAACTTCCATACTCTTGTGTTTTAAAATCAGAACCTTAGGCAGCACAGAAAGCATTTTAAGAGTTTTCTGCACTTTTCATGGAGTGGAGTTAGATTTTGCAGGTGATACCAGTGAAACCTTTAACTGTCAGTGACCCTGGCCATGTTAGGAAATTCCTGACAACTGTCAGACCTCTGTGGGTCAAAACTCAGCTTGGCTGTGTTTTGACAACACTGTTTTGCTGACCAGGCTGGTGTTTAACTATTGTGCCAGGGTCAGGATGGAAAAATAGGAGAGTAATGTCAAGAAAGTGAGTGCGTGGTTATGGGTGAGTGATTGTCAGACCTACTTGCTAATCTCTCTAACAGCTATCTGGCTAGTGCAAGTAATTTGGCCAAAATTTTAAAAAAGGTAAACACTAGAAACTGCTTGTAATGTATAGATTTGAAGGAACACTGACTTATCTATTTCATTTGCAGTTTGTTGTGCTTGAGAGTCAAGGCTGGGGCATATTATGTGCTGCCAACAGGAATCAGAAGTTGAGAAATCAGGAACAAGTGTTCTTTCTACCCTCTAATAAAGGGCCTGACTTCGCAAAAACAACAATAATCCTATTTTTGCACCACCAAGAGTCTTCCCGATTTGGGCGGGACCTTAGAGGATGGTGGAGGGGATATTTCATGAAACTCAAAAAATATTTGCTGAATCAAGATTTTCTCTACCCTGGTGTTGGTCACCCACAGGAGCAAAGATAGAATCTTTTATATTTAAACAACACCTCAGTTTTTCTTCCTTAACAGTCTTATTTTTAAAAAATTTAGATAAGATCTCCAATGTTTGCTTCAGGCTTTCTCATTTGACATTATCTTGGACTTTGGGGCTTGAGGGAGAAAATGCAGCTTCTCTGTATAGTTTCTGAAATGATGCTTGCATACCCATGTCACTTGATTCATTATTGTAGAAATAACACCCACATTATGGGCTAGCCATATTGTATTCTGTGTTTGTCACCTGTAATTGTTTGAGAAACACAGCCTGATTTCATGTTAGACTCACTTGAAAAATATTTATTAGGCTCTCTCCTTCTATTTGCCAGAAATAGAGGCAAACGCTGCTTTTCCATATAATCCAAACTAGCTTATATTCTGTCTTGGTGAAGTAGCCTCTAAAGAAAAAACCATTACTGAGGGGCAAGTGCTATCTATGTCATGGTAATATACCTTGTAATAGGGATAAATACCTTGTAATAGGGATAAAATAAAGGCTGGATCTGCCCTATTCACCACAATCACTAGCACAGTGCTTGGAACATAGGAGGGGCTTAGTACACATTTCTTTTTTGAGACGGTGCCTCACTCTGTCACCCAGGCTGGAGTGCAGTGGCGAAATCTTGGCTCACTTCTACCTCCGCCTCCCGGGTTCAAGTGATTCTTCTACCTCAGTCTCCCAAGTAACTGGGATTACAGGCGCCTGCCACCACGCCCGGCTAATTTTTTTTTTTTTTTTTTTTTTTAGACAGAGTTTGACTCTGTCGACCAGGCTGGAGTGCTGCGGCACGATCTCGGCCCACTACAACCTCTGCCTCCTGAGTTCAAGCAATTCTCCTGCCTCAGCCTCCCAATTAGCTGGGACTACAGGTGCCCACCACCACACCTGGCTAATTTTTGTATTTTTAGTAGAGATGGGGTTTCACCATGTTAGCCAGGCTAGTCTTGAACTCCTGACCTCAGGTTATTTGCCCACCTCGGCCTCCCAAAGTGCTGGGATTACAAGCATGAGCCACCATGTCTGGCCCTTTTTTTTTTTTTTTTTTTTTTTTTTGTAGTTTTAATAGAGACAGGGTTTCACCATGTTGGCCAGGCTGGTCTTGAACTCCTGACCTTAAGTGATCCACCTGCCTCGGCCTCCCGAAGTGCTGGGATTACAGGCGTGAGCCGCCATGCCCAGCCTCAGTACATATTTTTTAGACATTTACTCATTCAATAAATGATTGAGTAAATGAATGTCTAAATGTTAAAAGTCATAGAATTCTATATAGTTTAAGTTAAAGCAAATGACAGACCAAAAGTTCACAGGGAGAAAAAATGATTTCTGAGCCTGTGTTAATGAGATATCCGTATTTTAAGAGAAGAAATCCCAAATTTCAAATATCAACTTATAATATCAACTTATACAAACTGTGAGTCACTTATTTCTCTGAGCTTCAGTTTTCTCCATCTGCAAAAAGTGAGAATAATAATATCTGTTTTAAGCACAAAATGAAGCAACAGTGTACAAAGGTTAGGTGCAAAACTCCACTATGGGAGCTTTGAGGAATTCAGGACGATGTAATTTACACTGAGATGTGCTTATAATCTGCTTGGGAAGACAAGATCTAACCAGAGTACACATTAAAAAAGAATAAGAAAATTAAGCAACAATCCAAAACTATAAAGATAACAGGTCACTGAGCAACATATGATAAATTGCCAAATAGGATTGCCCAGGCAATAACAATTTCACAACTCAGAGGTGGGAGAAGGCCTTGTGTTTGTCTGCTGAGGAACCTCTGATTTTTTACTGTAAAATTCTAGACTCATGCATTCATTCATTCAACAATTTTTTTTTTTTTTTTTTAAGATGGGGTTTTGCTCTTGTTGCCCAGGCTGGAGTGCAATGGTGCGACCTTGGCTCACTGCAACTTCCGCCTCCTGGGTTCAAGCGATTCTCCTGCTTCAGCATCCCGAGTAGCTGGGATTTCTGGCACCCACCACCATGCCCAGCTAAATTTTGGATTTTTGGTAGAGACGGAGTTTCACCATGTTGGCCAGGCTGGTCTTGAACTCCTGACCTCAGTTGATCCGCCCACCTCAGACTCCCAAAGTGCTGGGATTACAGGCATGAGCCACTGCGCCCAGCCAACTCAACAAATATTTATGGAGCTACTAGGATGTGGCAGGTGCTATGCTTCATGCTGGGGACACAGATGAGCATATAGATGTCCTCAAGGAAATGACAGTCTAGTAGGAACAGCCAGTCAGTGAACAAAGAAAGCCAGGAGTATTTAATTAGAACCCACGATGAGTGCTCAAAGGGAAAGTGTACACCAAGATGTGGGTGAGAATTAAAGGGTGGGACAGTCTACTTTGGGCATTGGGGAAGGCTTCCCTGAGGAATTGACATTTGAACTGAGATCTGAAGAATGGAGGTAACCCCAAGGACTTAGCCAAGTAAGCACACTGTGGGCCCAAATGATCAGCATCTTTTACTTCCACCAATAATGAATTTAGGGGACAGAAAAGTTGCAGCATAAATTATAATTGCTCTGCATTCTGGACATTAGGGAAATATCAATTTTTAATGAGCGTACACTTTCATATGTGCACAACTCCCCCCAACGTGCCCCCCAACACACATTCTCATGCTCACACCCCACCTTCAGCTCTTCATCCCACCTCATCATGTAAATGTATATATATATATTTTTTTTTTGAGACAAGGTTTCTCTCTGTTGCCCAGGCTGGAGTGCAGTGGCGCAAACTCAGCTCACTGCAACCTTTGCATCCTGGGCTCAGGTGATTCACCCACCTCAGTCTCCCAAGTAGCTGGGATTACAGGCGTGCACCACCATACCCGGTGAATTTTTTTATTTTTTATAGAGACAAGATTTCACCATATTGCCCAGGCTGGTCTGGAACTCCTGAGCTCAAGTGATCCTCCCGCCTCAGTCTCCCAAAGTGCTAGTATTACAGGCATGAGCCACTGTGTCTGGCCCTCATAGTACAATCTTAAAAAGAATGTATTAGTTTGGTGCAAAAGTAATTGCGGTTTTTGCCATTAAAAGTAATAGCAAAAACTGCAATTACTTTATTTTTGAGACAGAGTCTCACTTTGTCACCCAATCTGGAGTGCAGTGGTGTGATCGTGATCCTCCTACCTCGGCCTCCCAAAGTGCTGGGATTACAGGCGTGACCTACTGCACCTTAATCTTCATTAAGTAATGAAGATTACTTAACCTCATAGTGTAATCTTAAAAAGAATGTATTAGGCTGGGTGCAGTGGCTCAGCCTGTAATCCCAGCACTTTGGGAGGCTGAGGCGGGCAGATCACCTGAGGTCAGGAGATGGAGAGCAGTCTGGCCAACATGGTGAAACCCTGTCTCTACTAAAAATACAAAAATAAGCCAGACGCGGTGGTGCATGCCTGTAATCCCAGCTACTCAGGAGGCTGAGGCGTGAGAACTGCTTGAACCCAGGAGGCAGAGGTTGCAGTGAGCCGAGATCACGCCACTGCACTCCAGCCTGCGCGACAGAGCCAGACTCTGTCTCAAAAAAAAAAAGGAAGATCTTTTCAGGTCTTTAGCAGGTTGGCCTCAATGTTTCCCAGAGGCTCCTGGGGAAGATGTTCAAGGAGGCAAAAGTTTTGATCTCCAAGCCTCTGGATGCCATTTTCCCAAAAGTGGCCATGACTTCTGGGAAGTCAGCTGTTCTGTGCCCTAACTCAGCTGGTGTCATTGCTGGTCCAAATTGCCTTCACAGGTGACAGCACAAGGCCACCTTGGCTGTTCATCTTTCCGAATTCTATTTCTGGGACCCACATCAGAAAAACAGTTGAGGAATCACGGACTTTCAGATCACATTCTCATCATTCATGAGAGAGGTAGGATGATGTGGCGGCCGCAGGCATGGCCTGCAGAATTAGGCTGCCTGATTGCAGTCCTAGCGTTGCCAGTTACTAGGTGTGTGATGTGGGCAAGTTACTTCTCTGCATTAATGTAAATGAGAAATCCTTGTGGAAACCCATTGGGTGAGATGTGTTTTAGAATCCAGAACATTTCAGATTTTAGAAAGATAATATGTTGCACGTACCCTGTGTTGCTTAATACCACTCATCTCGGGCAGTATTCCTTGATCACACCCATCACTATTTCTTCAGCAGAGCGAATGGACACTCAGACATGCTGCAAGAAATGAAGGCTGTAGAGAGTCTCATTAGAAACTAGAAAGTCAGGGGCTGGGTGTGGTGACTCACACCTGTAATCCCAGCACTTTTGGAGGCTGAGACGGACGGATTACTTGAGGCCAGGAGTTTGAGACCAGCTGGGCAACATGGCAAAATCCCGTCTCTATTAAAAATACAAAAATTAAGCCGGGCGTGGTGGCTCATGCCTGTAATCCCTTTGGGAGTCTGAGGCGGGTGGATTGCCTGAGGTCAGGAGTTCGAGGCCAGCCTGGCCAACATAGTGAAACCCCATCTCTAGTAAAAATACAAAAAATTAACTGGGCATGGTGGCGGGCACTTGTAATCCCAGCTACTGGGAAGGCTGAGGCAGGAGAACCGCTTGAACCTGGGAGGCGGAGGTTGCAGTGAGCCGAGATCGTGCCATTGCACTGCAGCCTGGACAACAAGAGGGAAACTACGTCTCAAAAACAAAACAAAAAACCAAAAATTAGCTGAGTGTTGTGGTGCGTGCCTGCAGTCCCAGCTACTCAGGAAGCTGAGGCAGGAGAATCACTTGAACCCTGGAGGTGGAGGTTGCAGCAAGCCGAGATCACGCCACTGCCCTTAAGCCTGGGAGATTCTTTAAAAAAAAAAAGGAAGAAAGGGAGGGAGGGAGGGAAAGAAAGGAGAGAGAGATGGGGGGAAGGGAGGAAGGAACTAGAGCGTCGGATTTTGCTGCTAAATTATTTCTTTAAAATTTTTTTTCTTCCTCTAGAGCAATCAGAAAGAATGCTGAATTATTTCTAAAAATTACTTGGTTTTTCAGAGTTGTAGTGCCTCTTACAGGTGAGATGTACATCTTGGAAAGAATTCAATGAGATCATATATATATAAAGTGCTGAGAACAGAAGGCACCATGCAAGTGTGAGCTTTCATAAAGTAAACTTACTTGTTATGATGAAGCCACTGGAGACTTCATTTGTGACACCGTGGCCAGCCCACCAACTTTTGTCTTTTTTTTTTTTTTTTGAGGTTTGCTTTGCATATCCCACTTTTTTCCTAGGTATTTTCCATGCTGGGCTATTTGACTTACGTTAGAAGCAAAGCAGCCCCCAGATGTTACTGTTGTGCCTGGTATGTTGTCAAACTGCACTTTAAAAGGACAGAGGACAGGAAGTAAATGACGCATGACTCAAGTGACTGGAAATGGTTCTCAGATAGGAAGTTATCATTGGGACAGTAATGAGAGGAAGTACAGTTCAGTTGAATGAGGCCTTAGAGAGCATTCGTTCCCTGGGCGCAATTCCACTGAGTGCATTCTTTGCACCAGGCACCGTGCTGGGTCCTGGGGTTGCGGAGATGAATACGGGACTGTGCATCCTTTAAGTGGTCCCGCGTCTCCTGATGTTCACCATTTCTATGTGAGCTTGGAGAAACCAGGTAACTTCTCTGCACTTGCGTACTCAGTTTCAGGACAAAAGGGCTGGCTGGCTCATCTTACGACGAAGGCCCTATTTTACCTTCAAATGTCTCTGATCGCAAAGAACTTCTTAGTAGGGGTTGCTGGCCAACCACTGTTCAGCACTCTGAATTCAAGTAAAGGACATGGGCTTTTTAGCTTGTTGATAGTAAAAGTGTTGGAACAGGTTTGATTAAGGTCTTATTATCTCTCCAACCAGGGGATATTTTATTTCTCAAATATTGACTATTGACTAGTGCTAGACCCTGCGTTAGGAGCTGGGAGTGCCTTGGTGAAGAAGAAAAAGTCCCTTATCATGGAGCTCACATTTTAGTGGGGCAGATAGATAGTGAAAAGTGATAAAAATGAATACATAATTGGCTGGGCGTAGTGGCTCACACCTGTAATCCCAGCACTTTGGGAAGCCAAGGTGGGCAGATCACCTGAGGTCAGGAGTTCAAGACCTGCCTGGCAACATGGTGAAATGCCATCTCTACTAAAAATACAAAAAATAGCCATGCATAGTGGCATGCACCTGTAATCCCAGCTACTTGGGAGGCTGAGGCAGGAGAATTGCTTTAACCTGGGAGGCTGAGGTTGGAGTGAGCCGAGACCACGCCACTGCACTCCAGCCTGGGTGACAGAGTGAGACTCTGTCTCAAAAATAAAATAAAATAAAATAAAAAATACATAATGCAATTTCAGATAATAATATGAGCAAAGAAGAGAAATAAAGATAGGGAAGAGGAAGAAAGAGTATACGGTTGGTGATTGGAGAACTCTTTTAAAAGAATAATCAATTCACGAAGTATTCCATATTAAAAAAAAAAAAAAGCAATCAGAGGTGGGGCGTGGTGGCGCATGCCTGTAGTCCCGGCTACTCGGGAGGCTGAGGCAGAGAATCACTTGAACCCGGGAGGCGGAGGTTGTAGTGAGCCAAGATCGTGCCACTGCACTCCAGCCTGGGTGACAGCGTGAGACTCCGTCTCAAAAAAAAAAAAAGAAAAAAGAAAAGAAAGTTGTCAGAGAAGACTTCTTGGAGGAGGTGGCATTTGAGCAAAGACCTGAATTCAGTCAGGGAGAGAGCTAGGATGGGGGGTGGTGTAAAGGCTGGGAAAGGAAATTCCAGGTGGGGGCGACAGTGAGTGCCAAGGCAGGAGAAGAGGATGAGCTGGTTTGTTGAAGAAACGGCCAGAAGGCCAGTGGTATAGCCAGCACTGTGAGGTTGATGGAGAATGAACAGCAGGGAATGGAGCACAGCCAAGCCACGCTATGCAGGCTCCTAGAGGGAACCTGGGGAAGGACTCTGGATTTTATTCCAAGTGTGAGGACATGCCATTGGAGGGTTTTGAGAAGGGAAGTGACGTGACCGTGTTTAAAAAGAAAGACTGATCTATCAGAATGTGGATTCGGCAGCCATATACAGAAATGAGTCTACCCCTGGTTCAAATTAATTTAGCCCACCTGCTACTGCAGGATCTGGACTAGATGAATTTTTAACATGTCAATAGTTGAAATACAGAGCCCATTTTTATTTATATCCTTTATCTTTTTATTTATTTATTTATTTATTTATTTATTTATTTATTTATTTATTTATTTTTTTGAGACAGAGTCTCACTCTGTCGCCCAGGCTGGAGTACAGTGGCGGGATCTCAGCTCACTGCAACCTCCACCTCCCAGGTTCAAGCAATTCTTCTGCCTCAGCCTCTTGAGTAGCTGGGACTACAGGTGCCCGCCACCATGCCCTGTTAATTTTTTGTATTTTTAGTAGAGACAGGGTTTCACCATGTTAGCCAGGGTGGTCTCCATCTCCTGACCTCGTGATCCACCTGCCTCAGCCTCCCAAAGTGCTGGGATTACAGGTGTGAGCCACCGCACCTAGCCCCTAAATCCTTATCTTTAAAAAAGTCTTAGGGCCTCCATATTTTTCTTTTAAACAAGGTCTTGTATAAAGATGGATTGTTCTCTAGAAGAGAAAATGTTTCCAGTTTTTGAGTCAATGCCTGTGTCATCTTTTGTCTTCTTTTAGTGTAACTTTTGAAAATTATGCTGTGGCTATGCAGTGACTCATACCTGTAATTCCCAGCACTTTGGGAGGCCAAGGCAGGTGAATCACTTGAGGTCAAGAGTTCGAGACTAGCCTGGCCAACATAGTGAAACCCTGTCTCTACTAAAAATACAAAAGTTAGCTGGATGTGGTGGCACGCTCCTGTAATCCCAGGTACTTGGGAGGCTGAGGCAGGAGAATCACTTGAACCCGGGAGGCGGAAGCTGCAGTGAGCCGAGATCCCACCACTGCACTCCAACCTGGGCAACAGAGCGAGACTCTGTCTCAAAAAAAAAAAAAAAAAGAAAAGTACGCTATTTGATTCTCCCTCCCTCCCTCTTCCTTGTGTACTTCCTTCTTCCCTCCTTTCCTTTCTTTTTTAAAAGTGCTTGTTATTTTATTAGAGATCTGGATTCTGCTTGCCAATGTTAATAAAATGCAGGATTGTTTTTATTAGGTACTATTTGTTTACTTTGTTTTGTTGTTTTCTTTCTTTGTACAAAGATATCTTGGGAATATTGAATATATTCACAGATGGTAGAATCGGAGTTTGCAGTTCTGCTTTCTTTGCCCTGACCTTGTTTGAGACGTGCTTGCTTCTGATATGCTGATTCCACGTTGCAAAAGTGAAAGTATGTACTAAAGGGCCTTAAAATTAAGCAGCAATGTAAACAGAGATTAAATTGTCTTTTGAATTTGTCAGCCTCGAACCATATGTATTTTGTGGCCACCGTATTTTCTTCATTCTTTTATAACTGTGACCCAAGCCCATAGTGATGTGTGTATACCTCTCGTGTAGAAGCAGGTCAGAACATTCACTCTCAGTTACCTTGACAAATATTTGTGGGCAGGCTGGGCTTGCTACCTACACAGCTTCCTAACAGCCCACTTTTGTGCTCAGGAAATGTATCAGAACCACAAGAGGGCAGCTTGTTCAGTGAACCTAGGGGTAAAAAAGTGCTGTTTGTTAGTTACAGGATAATGAGAGGGGGAAGATGTCTAAATTTTTCAAAATGTTTCTTGCATAAGGAAGTTTTTTTTTTTTTTTGCATTCCTTGACAGTTTCATCTATTCAAAGAGAGAATGATTTTGGAAATTAAAAGTTTTAAGACGAGTTTCTTCATGCATATCTATTTTTTCCTTCTCTGGAATATAAATACCCATTTCCCCTTGAATCCCTTATTCCTCTATCTTCCGTCCCTTCAATCTTTATTAAGGTATAATTTACATATGATAGGGCCAGGTGCGGTGGCTCACACCTGTAATCCCAGCACTTTGGGAAGCTGAGGTGGGCGGATCACTTGAGGTCAGGAGTTTGAGACCAGCCTGGCCAACATGGTGAAACTCCATCTCTACTAAAAATACAAAAATTAGCCGGGCATGGTGCTGGGCACCTGTAGTCCCAGCTACTCTGGAGGCTGAGGCAGGAGAATCACTTGAACCCAGGAGGATGAGGTTGCAGTGAGCTGAGATCATAGCACTACATTCCAGCATGGGCGACAAGAGTGAGACTCTGTCTCAAAAAAAAATTACATATGATAAACTTCCCACATTTTCAGTAGTGACTTTTAACACATGTATCCAGCTGTGAAACCACTACACCAATCAAGATGTAGGAACTAACATCTCTGGAAAGTTTTCTCATATGCCCCTCTGCAGTCAGTCTCCCCTCGAAGGCCCCACATCCCCTTTAATCTTTAATCGTTGAGAACATTTTACCTGACGCAAAGCATTTTATAACTTTAAAGTAATGATCTTGCACAAAATTTATGGTCTTGTGTAGGAGACCATGTGAGAATTCGGGAGAGATGCAAGGAAATCAAACCCAGCTTCGTTCCAAGACAACTCTGTTGGGTTTGACCCTTTGTGGCTGTGGTGGTGGTTATCCTCTGGCTAATATTCATGGAGAGGGAGAACTGTCATTAACTGAACAATCATTAATTTCCCATTTGTTCTTTAATATTTATTTCTGCTATATTTAACATTTATTACTGGGTGCGGTGGCTCACACCTGTAATCCCAGCACTTTGGGAGGCCGAGGCGGGTGGATCACAAGATCAGGAGTTCGAGACCAACATGGTGAAACCCTGTCTCTACTAAAAATACAAAAATTAGCCAGGCGTGGTGGCACACGCCTGTAATACCAGCTGCTTGGGAGGTTGAGGCAGGAGAATTGCTTGAACCCCGGAGGTGGAAGTTGCAGTGAGCTGAGATTGCGCCACTGCACTCTAGCCTGGGCGACAGAGTGAGACTCCGTCTCAAAAAAAAATTAGCTGGGCATGGTGCCACACACCTGTAATCCCAGCTACTTGGGAGGCTGAGGCAGGAGAATTGCTTGAACCCGGGAGGCGTAGGTTGCAGTGAGCCGAGATCATGCCACTGTACTCCAGCCTGGGCCACAGAGCGAGACTTCATCTCAAAACAAACAAACAAACAAAAAAAAACATTTATTGCACCTACGTACTCGTATTATTTAACTTAACGAATCCTCCCTCTAAGGGAAGTGCTATTATTATCCTTACTTACAGACTGAGGAAAATAAGAGGGAGACTGAGGTACTGGCTGGGCGTGGTGGCTCACGCCTGTAATCCCAGCACTTTGGGAGGCAGAGGCAGGTGGATCACTTGAGGTCAGAAGTTTGAGACCAGCCTGGCTAACATGGTGAAACCCTGTCTCTACTAAAAATACAAAAATTAGCTGGGCACGGTGGTGCGTGCCTGTAGTTCCAGCTATTCGGGAGGCTGAGGCAGGAGAATCGCTTGAACCCAGGGGGCGGAGGTTGCAGATTATGCCACTGCACTCTAGTCTGTGCAACAGAGCAAGGCTCTGTCCCCCCCCCTCCAAAAAAAAAAGAAACTGAGGTACAGTCATGTGTGGCTTTTGATTGATAAAAAGAATGAGTAAGGTTAGTTTCCTGATGAGGATAAGTGAAATTAAAAGTTTCTTAAGAAACTCATTTTCTCATTGATCATAATAATATGTACCCAGGCCGGGCACAGTGGCTCATGCCTGTAATTCCAGCACTTTGGGAGGCCAAGTTGGGCGGATCACTTGAGCTCAGGAGTTTAAGACCAGTATGGCCCACATGGTGAAAGCCTGTCTCAGCTAAAAGTACAATAATTAACTGGCATGGTGGCATGTGCCTGTAATCCCAGCTACTTGGGAGGCTGAGGCAGGAGAATCCCTTGAATCCAGGAGGCAGAGGTTGCAGTGAGCCGAGATGGTGCCATTGCACTACAGCCTGGGTGACAAGAGCAAAACTCTGTCTCAAAAAAAAAAAGTAATATGTACTCAGATTTAAAAGCCAGGGCTTCTCTTTCCCTACATAATGCCCTTGGGCAGTGTCACCCGTGGCTGCAGCTGAACGCCATGATGACTGACCTTGACCGGCAAGCATCCCTATGTCTGTTTCCCTGTTTCCTGCCTTCTTTGTCTCCAGACAGGTCGCCCTGCCTTTAGCCCTCCTCTGCATTGTGGTCAGAGTGATCCTTCTAACATGCAGTTCTGGTGATGTCACCTTCCTGACTAAAATTCTCCAATGGCTCCCTCGGCAATCAAATGTGGGCTCCTGGTTCCTTGCCTTGGCAGCGGCACGTCCTGTTGCTCTCCCCTGCCCATCTTCACCCTGGCTGTGCTCAGCTCATTGTCGTTCTCCAGAGATCCTGTACGCTCTTATGTCCCTGCACCAGGAACTGACTGTTCTGTCTGGAAAATGCCCTCTTGTCTTTCAGACGTGTCTGCCGGGTAAACTGTTATTCATCCTTCAGGACTTGGCTCACATGTTCCCTGATTGACACAGACATGGGATCATCTTCTTCCCAGCTTCCAGGGCCCCTTGTGGATTAGAGCTGGTGTCACGTTGTTTTATAATGGTCTCGTCCCAACTCTGTGCTCCACTAATCTGTACCCTCCTGGAGGGCAATGACTTTGTCTTCTCAACTTGACATTTCTAGCCCAGCTCAGCACCTGGACTCACTATCCACACTGTAATACCACAAAGGCAGTGAACATATTCACCACTGCTATTGCCATTGCCTGGCATAGGGCCTGGCCTGTAGGAGGTATTCATTTCATATTTGTTGGAAGCATTAATAATGGGTGTTTTTAAATATCATACTGTAATGGTTTAGCTCAGGAATTGCAACCTGAAGGGTATCATCAAGCCATAGCCGTCTTTTGTATGGCCTCATAGTATTTTAAGTTTTTTGAATTTGATACCTTTGGATAGAGCACGTGCTCTCCTGTTTACCACTGTTTAATTGCACAGTTAATCCACTCTGATTATCATGCCCTTGACCTCCTTACTCATCTGCAACTCATCTGGTCCTGGGAGATGAGGTTGGGGGATGTGGGGAGGGGCAGTGTATTTCTTTGTTTAGGCTGCCATAACAAAATACCATGGACCAAGTGGCTTTAACAGCAGACATTTATTTTTTCATGGTTGTGGAGGCTGGAAGTCCAAGATCAAGGTGACAGCAGGGTTTGTTTACCTGGAGGCTTTTCTGCCTGGCTTGCAGATGGCTGCCCACTCACTGTGCCCTCACACAGTCATCCCTCGGTCTGTGTTGTCTGTGTCTGAATTTCCTCTTCTTATGAAGACACTGGTTATATTGCATTAGGGCCCATCCCCGTGACCTCATTTAATCTTAATTACCCATTTAGAGACCCTGTCTCCAAATATAGTCACATTGTGAGATACTAGGGGTTAGACCTTGAATTTATGAATTTGGCAGGGCAGGGAGGGGCACTGTATATCCTAGAACAGGAAGAAACATGAACTCTCTAGTACTGTGGTCTGTTCCTTGCATCTGATTCCTGTTTTATAACATGTCACTAAAAGGGAACCCAGGAGCTAGCAGAGAGAGCAGTTCGTTCACTGAGGCACAATTTGGATGGTTATAATATGCACCTGCTCAAACACCTGATCTCTACTCTGGTCACTTTGATCTTGGTACCATATTCATGTTTCTTAAGCAGCTAACATTTAGTCAGAATGCCAGGTAGAACTTAGGTGCTTTTCAGTTTGGAAATCCATACCCTTTTTCATACTATCACTCCAAAAACTGATGTGTGGGCTGCAAACTTTCTTTGCCAAGGGTTAGGTGGACAGGAGAGGTAAAAGCTGTATAATGACATGGCACCACCTCCATTTGCTGTAAGCAAACAGCCAGGTCCTTTATTACCCTTGAAACAGGCACTCGTGACACAGGTTGGACTCACAGAAGCAAGTCAAATGCCAGGTTTCTGTGGGTCAAAGTTCCTTCCAGCACTGTATGTTAATCAGAAGCTCAACCTTAGTTAATTTGGCCATTGCGTTGGGAAGAACTTTGGAACAAATGATTACTGAGCCGGACTGCAGGAGTTAGCATAGCCCAGTATTTTCTTATCCAAGAGGTACGTTGTAGTCTTTCTTGGAGGGGATCGCAGGAATGAGACATTTGTCACAGCTTTATTTATTCTTGGTGGAACAGTGGTATAATAAAATCTTCTACACTGAACCTAGCTAATCAAAAGTATTTACTTGCTGTAATCCCAGCACTTTGGGAGGCTGAGGCGGGTGGATCACATGAGGTCAGGAGTTCAAGACCAGCCTGACCAACATGGTGAAACCCCATCTCTACTACAAATACAAAATTAGCCCGGAGTGGTGGTGCATGCCTGTAATCCCAGCTACTTGGGAGGCTAAGGTGGGAGAATCACTTGAACCCAGGAGGCGGAGGTTGCAGTGAGCTGAGATCATGCCACTGCACTCCAGCCTGGGTGACAAGAGGGAAACTCCATCTGGAAAAAAAAAAAAAGTATTTACTTAAAAATATGAAACTGAATTGTTAGAGAATATTATTTGTGTATAGGCAGAAAAGCCAGCTGTAGAGGGCTTCCAAGGTGAAGGAACATTTAAAACTGACACAACTCATCGTGATTTAAATGATTTTGAATTTAATGTGCCTCTGCAGAAAGAATTTTAAATGAACATAATAATCATAGCCGCCCTTCATTGAACATTTTCTCTGTGTGCTAGGCCCCAAAGGCTTCATATCTCTTGTCACAATGTCTCCAACAAATGGGTACTATTAGGCCCATATTAGATGAGAAAAACTCAGAGGTTCAGAGAGGTTGAGTAAAATGCCCAAGATCAACCAGCTAGCAAGCAGTAGAGTGGAGTTTCGAGCACCTGGTCAAACCTGTGAGCTTCCCCTCCCTGTTAGTCCACTTTTTATACATTTCCTCTTCTCTCCCTCTCTTTCTCTTTTATTTATTTATTTATTTTTGAGAAGGAGCCTTGCTCTTGTTGCCCAGGCTGGAAAGCAATCGCGTGATCTTGGCTCACTGCAACCTCCGCCTCCCGAGTTCAAGCAATTCTCCTGTGTCAGCCTCCTGAGTAGCTGGGACTACAGGTGCCCACCACCACGCCTGGTTAATTTTTGTATTTTTAGTAGAGATGGGGTTTCACCATATTGGTCAGGCTGGTCTTGAGCTCCTGACCTCAGGTGATCCACCTGCCTCGGCCTCCCAAAGTGCTGGGATTACAGGTGTGAGCCACTGCGCCTGGACTCTCTCTCTTTTAAAGACAGGATCTCAGGCCGGGCGCCGTGGCTCACGCCTGTAATCCCAGCACTTTGGGAGGCTGAGGCGGGCAGATCATGAGGTCAGGAGTTCGAGACCAGCCTGACCAACATGGTGAAACCCCGTCTCTACTAAAAATACAAAACATTAGCTGGGCATGGTGGGGCATGCCTGTAATCCCAGCTACTTGGGAGGCTGAGGCAGGAGAATCGCTTGAACCTGTGAGACGGAGGTTGCAGTGAGCTGAGGTCTCGCCACTGCACTCCAGCCTGGGTGACAGAGCGAGACTCCGTCTCAAAAAAAAAAAAAAAAAAAAAAACGGATCTCACTCTGTTTTCCAGGCTGGAGTGCATGATCATAGCTCACTGCAGCCTCAGAACTCCTAGGCTCAAGTGATCCTCTCGCCTCAGCTCCTCCAACAAGCTGGGACCATGGGCGCCCAGCTAATTTTAAATTTTTTTGTACAGATAGGCTCTCACTATATTGCCCAGGTTGGTCTCAAACTCCTGGGCTTAAAGTGATGCTCCTGCCTCGGCCTCCCAAAGTGCTGTGATTACAGGCATGAGGCTCTCCTTTCTGTCTTTGTCATAGTAAGATTTTCTTTCCTTGAGTGTCTTTTAATTAATATGAAACGGAATAGTCTTGCAGAGCTGGCAAAATGATGTGACCAGTGGAGATTTCCTATATTGCCTGGTTATGTAGCTTCCCTTGTAGTTCCAGGCACACACAACGGCCTGTGATAATAGCAAAACACCATGTTCCCTCTTCTCACCCCCTCTCCCAGTTCCATTTAGTGATCACTAACTTTGGACTTCTCAATACCGGCCTTTGGGTCAGTAGTGTTATTTTTTTCATTTCACAGCTCAGGTAACGGAGGCCTTGGAAGGAGACTCTGCGTCAGGTCACCCAGCAGAGATCAGCAATCCTTGGCTCACTGAGGAGGTTTGGTAAGTTGGCATCATCTTCACCATGACTCAAATGCACATAAGTGGGGTGGGGGGGGGGTGTGGAGAAAAGTGGGTGAACATCACATAGCGACATCAAAATGCTAATCCTTGCCACCCCCCTTTGTTTTTCTTTTTACAAACGTATTGTTGTTGTGTTTGTTTAATTTACTAGGCCAGAGTGCCCTGTATGTTTGTAAGCACAAATGTCCTCAGAGGACTCCCACAGCCAAAAAGAATGACAGAGGTGTATTCGAATGATTTCAGTGAAACTCTTTTAATACTGATTTCATGAAAATGTCTGGTGGTGGGTTCTTCCTGTAGCATTACTGCATATCATCAACTAGAATGCATCCCCCGCCCTTCACACATACAATTTAACGTGTCTGAAATTCGGTGCACCTTATGCAAACAGGTCTGGTGAAATACAGCATTTCTCTGATAATCCCCAAATGACCAGCATTAAGTATTCCCTACCTTCTATTTTTCACACAATACAAATGTTTTTTTTTTTTTTTTCTTTTTAGAGGGTTGAATTTTTAAGGGTAAGAAATGCATAGTCTGATGAGTAGCTGATTAGTAAGAAGTCTGTGCTTACCAAAGAAAGAATTTAGGTTTCCTTTTTTGTTTTTGTTCTTGAAACGAAGTCACATTATCACCCAGGCTGGAGTGCAGTGGCACGATCTCGGCTCACTGCAACCTCTGCTCCTGGGTTTATGTGATTCTCCTGCCTCAGCCTCCCGAGTAGCTGGGACTGACTACAGGCATGCGCCACCATGCCAGCTAATTTTGTACTTTTAGTAGAGACGGGGTTTCACCATGTTGGCCAGGCTGGTCTCAAACTCCTGACCTCAAGTGATCTGCCCACCTCAGCCTCCCAAAGTGCTGGGATTATAGGTATGAGCCACCGCACCCAGCCAGAATTTAGTTTTCTAATACTGAAAGAAAAACTTTTTTTTTTGGTGACTTCATATGATAGTCTTAAGATGAGCACCCCAAGGACCTTGTAAATAGTGGGCTCTGGCACTCAGAACAGCCCATGTGAGATAATGAAGCAGCCTTCCAGACATAAGATCCCAGAATCAGACACTTATCCAAGGTTCCCCTCCTGCAATCAGCGGATAGGAGTTTGCAATGAAAACGCCCCATGCTATGTCCCAGAATGACTCGTTCATTTATCCGTGAAAGCAGAGTCCAAATCCATGTTCATGTTAAATGTGCAGAAAAATAGCATCTTGAGAGTTAATGCCACAGAATGGGCATGATTCCCTAAGCCACATTTGCCTGATTGAGACAGACTTTAACATTTGCAAAACCTCCATGTTATGAGACCCTATAGGTGATAGTACGTGATCTGTAGGGATACAAGTAAATCCATTAACAAACATTTTTTGAGCACCTGCTATGTGCCAGGCTCTGTGCTAGGCTCTGTGCTAGATGTAGCATAATTAAGAAGTAATTAGGACAGAAAGGATTGCTGTCCCCACAGGGCTACTTTAGTAGTCACAGAAGATATTAAATAATACATTAACAGAGTAATGAGTGGGCTGATGAAGAACTGTAAGGAGTTAAGAGTCTAAAACAAGAAAACCTAAGCTAGCCAGAGTGGCTCACGCCTGCAATCCCAGCACATAGGGAGGCCAGGGTGAGAGGATCACTTGAGCTCAGGAGTTCAAGACCAACCTGGGCAACATAATGAGACCTGTCTCTACAAAAATTTAAAAATTGTCATCCCATTCTCTACTGGAAAATAAAAAATTAGCTGGGTGTGCTGGCACGCACCCATGGTCCCAGCTACTTGGGAGGCTGCAGTGAGAGAATTGCTTAGGCCTGGGAGGTTGAGGCTACAGTGAGCCAAGATTGCGTCACTGCAGTCTAGCCAGGGCAACAGAGCAAGACCCTATCTCGAAAAAATAAATAAATAAAAACAAGAGGACCTAACATAATCTGGGTCAGGAGGTGACTATTGGGAAGGTTGCTTGGAGTTTGAATGGCATTCTAACTGAGACCTGGAGGATAGGCAGAGGGGGATTGGAGACAGGCGGCAGTGGCTACATTAAACAGCCTTTGCAGGGGCCCAGTATGGAGAGAGTGTTGGGGTCAAGGAATAGCATGAGCTATGGGGGGAAAGGAAAAGGGAGAGGGAGAGGCTTCAGAGAACAGGTGTCTCTTGTAAAATGAAAACTTAGTCAAATTTCTGGAGGAATCTTTAAAACCTCTTAAAGAGATTGATTTCAGACTGATGATCAGATTTTTTTGTTTTTGTGGTTCAGACAGAAATCTTACCTTGTGTATCAGCATTATTCCCTAGAGTTAGAGCCCAAGTATTGCTCCCCTGCTAATCCTTTGAATTCTCCCCAAATCTATGTTCTTAATTTACCTCACCTACCTCCCCAAGGAAGGTAATCAGCTTCTAGTAAGAGGTGGTTTTCACAGACAATGTGTCCACATTTCTTTGTCTCTGCATCCTTGATGGCATCCAGGAAAGGTGATCATCGACATAGTCAATGTATGTGTACGATTCTCCCACCAAAGGCAGGATTTAAAAAATAATGCTTTAAATAGAATGAACAGAGGCAGCTACTTGAACCAGCTACTTGACTCTACTTGTGCTTTGAACGTGTGAGATTCTCAGGTTTCAAACCTTAGTGCTCTGTGTTGACATTTTCTTTTTCTTTTTCTTTTTTTTTTGAGACAGAGTTTTGCTCTTGTTGCCCAAGTTGGAGTGCAGTGGTGCCATCTCGGCTCATTGCAACCTCCGCCTCCCAGGTTCAAACAATTCTTGTGCCTCAGCCTCCCGACTAGCTGGGATTATAGGCATGCGCCACCACACCGGCTAATTTGTTGTATTTTATTAAAGATGGGGTTTTCACCATGTTGGCCAGGCTGGTCTCGAACTCCTGACCTCAGGGAATCCACCCACCTCTGCCGCCCAAAGTGCTGGGATTACAGGCGTGAGCCACCACACCCAGCTGTGTTGACATTTTCTATCAAGAGTACTGCTGAGCTGGGGCCCTTTGGCCAGTTACTGAACTGACAGATGCAGAAATTTACACATGTTCATGTATACACAAAAGGAACCCTAATTCCATGGAACTGGCCTTCTCAAGCTTGCTGATTTCTTAGTTATGAGTAAATTTGATGCGTTTTTTTTTTTTTTTTGAGAGAATCTTGCTCTGTCACCTAGGCTGGAATGCAGTGGTGCAATCAGGGCTCACTGCAGCCTCGAACTCCTGGGCTCAAGCAATTCTCCCTCCTCAGCCTCGTGAGTAGCTGGGCCCAGCTAATTTTTAATTTTTTATAGAGATGAGGTCTCGCCATGTTTCCCAGGCTGGTCTTGAACTCCTGGGCTCAAGCGATCCGCTTGTCGTAGCCTCCCGTAGTGCTGGGATTGCAAGTGTGACCCACTGTGCCTGGCTTGATTCAAAAAAAGTCCAGGTCATTTCCTGACTTTCTTTGAGATGTTTATTTGTTTTATGACCTTATATAGAGCTTATTTCACAATACAAAGAATAGAATGAGGATATTATATATGATTTATATCAATAAGTTTGACATTTAGGTTATATGGAAAAATTCCTGGCAAAATGTAAATAATGAATCTTAAAGTTAGCTGATTAAAAAAACCAAATAAATAAATAAATAAATAAAATATATAAATTTAAAAACCCAACTGAAGGAGAAAAAAACCTATATAGTTCTATAAGGAAAAAAAATAGTAGGGTTTTTTCCCCATTATTCCCCATTTATTATTATTATTATTATTATTATTTGAGACAGAGTTTCACTCCTGTTACCTAGGCTGGAGTCAATGGCGTGATCTTGACTCACTGCAACCTCCGCCTCCTGACTTCAAGCAATTCTCCTGCCTCAGCCTCTTGAGTAGCTGGGATTACAGGCATGCGCCACCATGCCTGGCTAATTTTGTATTTTTAGTAGAGACGGGGTTTCTCCATGTTGGTCAGGCTGGTCTTGAACTCCTGACCTCAGGTGATCCTCCCACCTCGGCCTCCCAAAGTGCTGGGATTACAGGGGTGAGCCACCGTGCCCAGCCTGTTTATTTTTAACAAAGAATTTTAACATCCTTCTTATATTCTTTTGGTTAATTTCTTTTTTAAATTTTATTTTATTTCATTGACAAATAATAATTGTACATACTCATGAGGTACATAGTGATGTTTTGAGACATACCATGTAAAGTGTTTAGATTGGGGCCTTGATTTTTCTCAAGCCACAGCAAGCATATTTTCCTTGATCAACATGGCACCTGAAGTTAGATGGTGGCGATCTGTAGGAAACATTAGAGGAGGAAATACCACAGGGCTCCTGATGGGAACTTTAAGTAAAATAAAAATAGTAAAACATTTGGAGTCCTTACCCTTTCCTACTAATCATAGCCTAGATTTTCATTCCAAGTAAGTTAATAAATTAAGAGGTAGATATTATTTAACTCACAAGTTGAAAATGCAAGTTGCATTTGTAAAGGAGGAAAACGTGGCCTGGTGAAGACATTGTTTCTTTGGTAAATGGCTCTTCATATTTTGGAATTGTAGCTCATTTAGTGAAATCACAGATCTCTTAGAAATAGATTTTCCTAAAATCCCTATCCTAATAACCTAATAATTACTAGAAGATATATCTTTTTTTTTTTTTTTTTTTTTTTTTTTTGAGACAGAGTCTTGCTCTGTCGCCCAGGCTGGAGTGCAGTGGCACAATCTCGGTTGACTGCAACCTCTGCCTCTCAGGTTCAAGTGATTCTCCTGCCTCAGCCTCCCGAGTAGCTGGGATTATAGGCACCCGCCACCATGCCTGGCTAATTTTTGTATTTATAGTAGAGATGTGTTTCACCATGTTGGCCAGGCTGGTCTCGATCTCCTGACCTCAGGTGATCCACCTGCCTCGGCCTCCCAAAGTGCTGGGATTACAGGCACGAGTCACCGTGCCTGGCTTAGAAGATACACCTTTTGGAAAATGGCCTCCTCATCATGTTGTTTCAAAAAGGCAGACTCTAACCCAATTAAGACTTCAGGTAAAACTCATGTGGTCCATATGAGGGATGCTTACTAAAGAGCAAATACACCCAAAGGTCAAACAACTGAGCTAAAACACATTGACTTTTCCTTGGCCAACCACTGGTAGGGAACTGTCACAAAATGACCCCAGGCTGCTCAAGGCAATCCCAAAAGGCAGCTTCTAAAAACGAGTTTTCTGCTTCTTCACTTGAAAATGGAAGAGATTTTTTTTTCCATTACACATTACTTGGTACTGTTTATTTTGTACAATGTAGCTTTTTACTACAAAGAAGGGGAAAGTGGCCTATAATTTAATTTGATTTAAATTAAATCTACATAGGACCATCATATAAAAGATACTGGAACAAGTGTGTGAGGGATACAAAGATAAATCAGACACTATCCTGGCCCCAGCAGAGTTTAAGAATGAGCATTTAAACATTTAGTTAATAAGAAACATGGCTGGGCACAGTGGCTCACATCTGTAATCTCAGCACTTTGGGAGGCCAAGGCAGGCAGATCTTTTGAGGTCAGGAGTTCGAAACTGACTGGCCAACATGGTGAAACCCTGTCTCTATTAAAAATACAAAAAAATTAGCTGGGTGTTGTGGTGCACATCTGTAATCTCAGCTACTTGGGCTGAGGCAGGAGAATCACTTGAACCCAGGAGGCAGAGGCTGCAGTGAACCAAAATGGTGCCACTGCACTCCAGCCTGGACAACAGAGCAAGACTCCGTCTCAAAAAAACAAACAAACAAACAAACAAACAAATAAACAAAAAACAAAAAAGGCTGGGCGCCATGGCTTACACTTATAATCCCAGCACTTTGGGAGGCCAAGGCGGGCAGATCACAAGGTCAAAAGATCGAGACCATCCTGGCCAACGTAGTGAAACCCTGTTTCTACTAAAAATACAAAAATTAGCTGGCCGTTGAGACGTGCGCCTCTAGTCCCAGCTACTTGGGAGGCTGGGACAGGAGAATCGCTTGAAGCCGGGAGGCGGAGGTTGCAGTGAGCTGAGATCGTGCCACTGTACTCCAGCCTGGCGACAGAGCAAGACTCTGTCTCAAAAAAAAAAAAAAAACACAATACCAATAAAAGAGCATCCTACCTCACATATGTAATGGTATATTTGAAAATGCAGTAGAAGTTACTGGATCCCTTTTCTCATCTGTATCCAGATTTGCCAGGGAGTATATTCACTACCCTCTTGTCTGGACCTCTCCCTTTTCTTTCCTTCTGCCTGATCTCTGATCAAATTTGACGTCAGTGTTAATTTAGGTATGGAGCCTGCTGGTATTGAAAACTTACGCAAAAGTAACCCTGAAGTCCTTTGCTGTTTATAAACATAAATGTATAATTACCACTATGATGCAGACTGAAGAACTTTCCAAGACTTGATGTAGCTGGGCATGGTGGCACACGCCTGTAGTCCTAGCTACTTGGGAGGCTGAGGCATGAGGACCACTTGAGTCCAGGAGTTCAAGGCTGCAGTGAGCTGTGATTTGTGATTGTGCCACTGCACTCTAGTCTGGGCAAAACAGTGACATCGCATCTAAAAAAAAAAAAGAAGAAGGAAAAAAAAGACTTGTCAGAGTAATTGGGCCGAATTTACATTTAGCCCATTGTGAATACAGACAACCAGTGACTTCATCACAAAGCCTTCCTGTAAAAGCTAAGATGTTGCTGAGATCTGCTTTCTGGACCCAAACAGATATGTGGAAAAATGGTTTTTGGTAGAGTGTAAGAGCAGTGAGTTTAAGGCTAATTCCAAACTTAATGATTTGCCCTTTTAAAATCAGTTCGTCAGCCTGGGCAACACAGTGAGATCGTGTCTCTACAAAAAATTTAAAAATTAGGCCAGGTATGGTGGCTCACGCCTGTAATCCCAGCACTTTGGGAGGCTGAGGCAGGCAGATTGCTTGAACCCAGGGGTTCAAGACCAGCCTGGCCAATGGTGAAACCCTATCTCTACAAAAATTAGCCAGGTGTGGTGGCTTGCACCTGTAGTCCCAGCTACTCAGGAGGATCTCCTGACCCGGAGGCTCAGTCAAGGCTGCAGTGAGCTGAGATGGAGGCACCACACTCCAGTCTTGGAGACAGAGAGAGATGCTGTCTTAAGAAAAAAAAAATAGCTGGGCATGGTGGTGCATCCCTGTAGCCCCAGCTACTTGTGAGGCTGAGGTGGGACGATTGCTTGAGCCTATGAGGTCAAGGCTGCAGTGAGCCATGATTATGCCACTGCACTCCAGCCTGGGCAACAGAGTGAGACCCTGTCTCAAAAATAAATAAATAACATAAAATAAAATTAGTTCATTCATGTGGGCAAAAGTTTCATAGATCTAGTGGTTAGTTACTTTGTCTGTGTGCTCTCTGATGTCTTGCTATTTGCCAAACAAGATAACCTATTTTCAAAACTGAAAAGGCAGGCTGGGCGCAGATCATTTGAGATCAGGAGTTTGAGACCAGCCTGGCCAACATGGTGAAACCCCTCATCTCTACTAAAAATACAAAAACTTAGCCTGGCGTGATGGCAGGTGTCTGTAATCCCAGCTACTAAGGAGGCTGAGGCAGGAGAATTGCTTGAACCTGGGAGGCAGAAGTTATAGTGAGCTGAGATCGTGCCACTGCTTTCTAGCCTGGATGACAGAGCGAGACTCTGTCAACAACAACAATAAAAAAAACAAAACACACACACACACACACACACACACACACACCAAAAACTGCAAAGGCAGAGAGGTGGATATGAGCCATGACTCAACCAATAACATGGCAGGGAAGCAGACAATTGCCTACAAAAGGAGGCCTGTCTACCTAAACGGAAGAGGTCTGGACCTACCATAGAGGAAGAAAAAGAAAACTGTGGACATCAACAAAGTGTATGTGTCTTTTGGCAGAATAACAGGTCAATAATGGCTTTATGCTTTGTAGGATGGTATTTAATGCTCTAGAAAGCGAAGAGAATACTCCAAGGTTATGAAGCCGAAATTGGTAGCTAATGTCAGCGTTGAACCTTGAGGCAAATTTCATGGGTGATACTTAAATGTCAGCCCTGTAGTTTCCAAGAACAAGGTCTCCAAGCCAGTCATTAGACATGCATCAAAGTTCTGCTGAGGTGGGGCCTCATCCCGGGCTGCACTTTGGGTAAAGCAGGTTGCCCCAAGTGTGTCAGTGGTTGCTGCACCGTGGGCAGACAGAAATAGAATGTCTGACATTCACTTCAGCCATGCTCATTGGTTTCTATGCAGGTATTGCCTGCCAAGAAGTAGCAGTAGAACAGCCGCATTGCTTTCATAAAGAATGACAAAATTTCTATGTCTGCAAAATAAATGAGTTATTTGAAACTAAGAACAAGGTCAGCAAAATACAAGTGACACCTCAAGCAAAGAATGAAGTGGGCATTGAAATACGGCTGGGCGCAGTGGCTCACGCCTGTAATCCCAGCACTCTGGGAGGCCAAGGCGGGTGGATCACCTGAGGTCAGGAGTTTGAGACCAGCCTGGCCAACATGGTGAAACCCCATCTCTATGAGGGGAAAAAAAAAAAAATACGAGGCCAGGCGTGGTGGCTCATGCCTGTAATCCCAGCACTTTGAGAGGTCAAGGTGGGCAGATCATAAGGTCAGGAGTTCAAGACCAACCTGGCCAACATGGTGAAACCCAGTCTGTACTCAAAATACAAAAAGTAGCTGGGGGTGGTGGCAGGTGCCGGTAATCCCAGCTACTCGGTAGACTGAGGCAGGAGAATCGCTTGCCCCGGGAGGTGGAGGTTGCAGTGAGCCAAGATCTCGCCACTGCACTCCAGCCTGGGCGACAGGGCTAGACTCCGTCTGAAAAATACAAAAACAAAAACGAAAAAAAAAAAATACAAAAATTAGCCAGATGTGGTGGTGGGCGCCTGTAATCCCGGCTACTCAGGAGGCTGAGGCAGGAGAATCGCTTGAACCCGGGAGGTGGAGGTTGCAGTGAGCTGGTATGAACCACTGCACTCCAGCCAGGGTGACAGAGCAAGACTCCGTCTCAAAAAAAAAAAAAAAAAAAAAAAAAAAGAAATACCATACCAGGCTGGTATGAAAAGGTGCTGAACACAAACCAGGCCTTTCAATCTAGGCATGTCAGTACCCACTGATTTTTGTTCATCTATACCTGTGTAATCAGTGATTCTTGGAATCTTAAAATATTGGAGTTATAAGGAACCCTAGAGGTCTTAAGAAAATAATGATGATTTACATTTACTGAGGGTTCACTATATGCCAGGCATAAGGAAGTCTTTTACTTGTATTATCAGTTTTACTTGTATAGCCTCATTTGATCTCTTCCATAATCTCTAAAGAAGGGGCTAGGATTCCTATTTTGTCAATAAGAAAACAGACTTAAAAGACAACAGGGAACTCACACAAGGTCATACAGTTCATGCATGGCAGAGCTGGCTCACATACCTACGTCAGTCTGAGGCGAGTTTGCATTTTTTTTTTTTTTTTTCTGAGACGGAGTCTTGCTCCATCGCCCAGGCTGGAGTGCAGTGGCGCGATCTCGGCTCACTGCAAGCTCCGCCTCCCGGGTTCACGCCATTCTCCTGCCTCAGCCTCCAGAGTAGCTGAGACTACAGGCGCCCGCCACCATGCCTGGCTAATTTTTTTGTATTTTTAGTAGAGATGGGGTTTCACCGTGTTAGCCAGGATGGTCTTTATCTGCTGACCTCGTGATCCGCCTGCCTCGGCCTCCCAAAGTGCTGGGATTACAGGCGTGAGCCACCGCACCCGGCCGAGTTTCCATTTTTTAACTACCAGCTCCTTAGAGGGCCAAGGGATTCTCAGAAAAAGGTATGTCCATCGACATTCTGACCAGGTCCCCAGGAGTTCGCTAACTCACAGTTCAGTGAAAATGACCAAAGGATGTATTGAAAATCATGGAATCTACACCCTGAAATTTTAACTATACGGAGTGTAATATGCAATTATAAAATGTATTGGTGGGTTCTGTTTTGGCCTCTAGTTCCCACATCACTAAGGAACTTGCTGTAACCCTTAACCCAGGTGGCTAAGGGCACAGTGTGGATCCCAGCTGCTCTGCTGTCCCTTGAACTGTTTTTTCTCCAGGGCATCTTCTTGTGTTTCAAGTTTCAATCATGTTGTGAATTTTAAAAAATTACCAGGCTAGGCATGGTGGCTCAGACCTGTAATCCCAGCACTGTGGGTGGCTGAGGTGGAAGAATCACTTCAGCTCAAGACCAGCTTGGGCAACATAGTGAGACCCCATCTCTAAAAAAAAAATAAATTAAAAAAAATTAGCCAGGCGCCAGGCATGGTGGCTCATGCCTGTAATCCCAGCACTTTGGGGAGGCTGAGGCAGGTGGATCACCTGAGGTTGGGAGTTTGAGACCAGCCTGACCAACACGGGGAAACCGCATCTCTACTAAAAATACAGAATTAGCTGGGCGTGGTGGTGCATGCCTGTAATCCCAGCCACTCGGGAGGCTGAGGCAGGAGAATCGCTTTAACCTGGAAGGTAGAGGTTGTGGTGAGCCGAGATCACACCGTTGCACTCCAGCCTGGGCAATAATAGTAAAACTCCATCTCAAAAAAAAAAAAAGAATTAACCGGGCATGGTGGCACGCACCTGTAGTCCCAGCTACTGGGGAGAGGGAGTGGCAAGGGTCTAGGATGCAAGGATCATTTGAGCCCGGGAGGTCGAGGCTATAGTGAGCCATGTTTTTGCCACTGCACTCTAGCCTGGGTGACAGACTGAGATCCAGTCTCAAAAAATAAAACAAAATAAGACAAATCAATTCACAGGCAACACTTACTGAGACTCTGATTTAATTGGTCTGAAGGGGAGCCCAGGAATCAGTATTTTTTAAAAACGTATAGATAACCTCTGGTGTAAACTTTTGCTTATTGGCCTGGTGAATGTCTTTGTATTGCTCTTTCCTACCTGAGAGCTTTTTTTTTTCCTTCTTCTTCTTTTTTTTTTTTTTTCTTTTGAGACAGAGTCTTGCTCTGTTTCCCAGGCTGGAGTGCAGTGGTGCGGTCTCAGCTCACTGCAACTTCTGCCTCCCGAGTTCAAGCGACTCTCCTGCCTCAGCCTCCCAAGTAGCTGAGACTACAGGCATGCACCACCACACCCAGCTAATTTTTGGATTTTTAGTAGAGATGGGGTTTCACCATGTTGGCCAGGCTGGTCTTGAACTCCTGACTTCAGGTGAACCGCCCACCTTGGTCTCCCAGAGTGCTGGGATTGCAGGTGTAAGCTACTGCATCTGGCCTCAGAGAGCATAATCTGTATTCCCTAGCAGCTGTTTTTACTATTGTTTTTCTTATAGTCTTCAAAGATGTATTGGGCTTTGAAAACCTTTTGGCTCCTAGGAAGAAGCTATTACTGCTTGGTGGAGTCCTGTCTGAAAGTGAATTCTCTGTTTACACTGCCCCATTCATATCCTGTCCCGTGAACTACAGCTACAGATCCTCTTTGTAACACTGCTCAGAATAGAAAGTTTAATTACTCTACCCCTAAAATTTTGCAGATTGCAAGAGGCTATAAGCTACTGGTATAGCCTAGAGATCAAGGGATCTTGTGTGGTGTTATGATAACTACTTCTATTTATATGTGATGTTCACTTTAAATATACACAGACATATCTGTACGTTAGTTGAAGGGGGTCTCAAAAATCTCATCTGA
The DNA here is from genome assembly GCF_028858775.2 of Pan troglodytes. Classification (NCBI taxonomy): domain Eukaryota; kingdom Metazoa; phylum Chordata; class Mammalia; order Primates; family Hominidae; genus Pan; species Pan troglodytes. The sequence continues at coordinate 40,854,290 of NC_072401.2, read as the reverse complement.
CCTTTAATTAGACTCCAATAAGAAGTGGTTAAAACATTGACGTATGGGCCAGGCGTCTCAAAAAAAAAAAAGAAAAAAAGAAAAAAAAATATTTAAAAAGAAAAAAAAAAGGAAAAAGAATAATATATTTTTTAAAAAGGCCAGGCATGGTGGCTCACGCCTGTAATCCCAGCACTTTGGGAGGCCAAGGCGGGTGGATCATGAGGTCAGGAGATCAAGACCATCCTGGCCAACATGGTGAAACCCTGTCTCTACTAAAATACAAAAAATTAGCTGGGTGTGGTGGCACATGCCTGTAGTCCCAGCTACTCAGGAGGCTGAGGCAGGGGAATCACTTGAACCCAGGAGGTGGAAGTTGTAATGAGCCGAGATCGTGCCACTGCACTCCAACCTGGTGACAGAGCAAGACTCCATCTCAAAAAAAAAAAAAAAAAAAATGCCGGGCGTGGTGACTCACGCCTGTAATCCCAGCATTTTGGGAGGCTGAGGAAGGTGGATCACGAGGTCAGGAGATCGAGACCATCCTGGCTAACACAGTGAAACCCCGTCTCTACTAAAAATACAAAAAATTAGCCAGGCATGGTGGCTCCCACTTGTAGTCCCAGCTACTTGAGAGGCTGAGGCAGGAGAATCTCTTGAACCCAGGAGGTAGAGGTTGCAGTGAACTGAGACTGCGCCACTGCACTCCAGCCTGGGTGACAGAGCAAGACTCCATCTCAAAAAAAAAAAAAAAAAAAGATGAAAAAAAAGAGAGAGATTGATGTATGGCAAAACCAAGGCTGGGAGTTCAGGCCCCACAGAATACCCAGGTCTAGAACTCCTGTCTTTGGAAGCTAATTCTCTTTTGTCCTCACCCCCCTGCCTCACTTAACGATATCTTTCACGGCCTTTCCTCTTCATTCGCACTACCATCTTCCTAGTTCAAGTCATAATGTTAATTCCTAAATTACTGCACTAGCCAGAGAAGGAGGAAAAAAACTGTAAGAAACCACATCAAAATGTCATCTGTGGTTGGTAGACATCTGATTTTAATTTTTTTATATCTGCTTTTCTGAGATTTATACATTTTACATAATAAACAAGTTTTATTTTCCTAAAGGAAAAACACACATCATTACTGGCATAGCCTTCACCCTGGTATCTGAGCGCATGTCCATTGTACAACCTATCTGTGCCTAGCTATCAGAGTTGCCTTTCTAAAATGTGTTCTCCAGGCTCCTGCTGAAACCCTCAGGGTGTCCTGGAATTTCAAAGTCATAACCCAGACCCACCCTTCCGCCTATCCCCTTATCTCCAACCACACCCAACCCAACCCTCTCTGCTTGGCAGGCCAGCATCCTCCTTGTCCTAGGACCAGGGGAGCTCCATTCAGCTCCTTCGCAGCTACTCTCCTCTATACAGAGAACCCCATACTCTTTGTCCTTTCCTCTTTATCTCTCCAGATGTTATCCTTTGAAGCTCAGCTAGTCTATGGCCAGACCACCCTGATCACTCCCGATCTCATCTGAAGCTCACCTCAACTCCTTCCTTCTCCAGGTCACCTTTGTCACCTTTTTTAATCTGCATCGGGAATGGCAAACAGGTTTCGTTTTATGTAAACCAAGTCCATGCCATTGACAATGGTTGCATAGAGAATTCTATTTTATTTATTTATTCCAGAGTCTTACTCTGTCACCCAGGCTGGAGCGCACTGCCGCGATCATGGCTCACTGTAGCTTCTACCTCCAGGGCTCAAACAGTCCTCCTGCCTCAATTTCTGAGTAGCTGGGACTACACGCATGCACCCCCATGCCCAGCTAATTTTGTTTGCTTTTTGTAGAGACAGGTCTCACTATGTTGCCCAAGCTGGTCCCCAACTCCTGGGCTCCAAGGATCCTCCCACTTTAGCCTCCCAAGGTGCTAGGGTGGCAGGTGTGAGCCACCGTGCCTCGCCTTGCATGGAGAATTCTGAAAGCCTGCCCATGTTCAAAGGAAAAAGAGTCCTGTGATTATAGTGGTTTTTGCCATAGGCAAAAGAAGGAAAAGTGACAGAATGAATGTGACATATTTTTCATCCAGATTATAATAATTATTTTAGACCTGTGATGTCCAGTACGGAAGTCCCTAGCCACACATGGCTATTTAAATTCAGATTAAAAAGAAGAAAAATAGGGCTGGACGCGGTGGTTCACGCCTGTAATCCCAGCACTTTGGGAGGCCGAGACGGGTGGATCACAAGGTCAGGAGTTCAAGACCAGCCTGGCCAATATAGTGAAACCCTATCTCTACTAAAAATACAAAAATTAGCTGGGTGCGATGGCGTGTGCCTGTAGTCCCAGCTACTTAGGAGGTGAGACAGGAGAATTGCTTGAAACCGGGAGGTGGAGGTTGCAGTGAGCTAAGATTGTACCACTGCACTACAGCCTGGGCAACAGAACAAGACTCCATCTCGAAAAAAAGAAGAAAAATAATAATAATTTAATTACAATTAAGTACAGAAGATGCTCCACCTAGAATTTTTAAACTTCATGATCGTCCAGGCATGGTGGCTCACACCTATAATCCCAGCACTTTGAGAGGCCGAGGTGGGCGGATCACCTGAGGTCGGGAGTTCCAGACTAGCCTGGCCAACATGGTGAAACCCCGTCTCTACTAAAAATGCAAAAATTAACCAGGTGTGGTGGCACACGCCTGTAATCCCAGCTCATCGGGAGGCTGAGCCAGGAGAATCGCTTGAACCCGGGAAGCGGAGGTTGCAGTGAGCCGAGATCACACCACTGTAATCCAGCCTGGGTGATAGAGTGAGACTCCATCTCAAAAAAAAAAAAAAAAAAGATCTAAGATCCTTAAAATCCATCGTGAAGTTTATTTACTTTTGTTTTAATTTTCATTCATTTATTTATTTGTTTATTATTTTTTAGATGGAGTCTCGCTTTGTTGCCCAGGCTGGAGTGCAGTGGCGCAATCTCGGCTCACTGCAACCTCTGCCTTCCGGGTTCAGGCAATTCTCCTGTTTCAGCCTCCCAAGTAGCTGGGATTACAGGTGTGTGCCACCACACCTGGCTAATTTTTGTATTTTTAGTAGAGAGAGGGTTTTGCCATGTTGGCCAGACTTGTATCGAGCTCTTCAGGTGATCTGCCCACCTCAGCCTCCCAAAATGCTGGGATTACAGGTGTGAGCCACCATGCCCCACCTTAGATGCCTTTTTTTTTTTTTTTTTTTTTTTTTTTGTGACAGAGTCTCCTTCTGTCACACAGGCTGGAGTGCAGTGGCACGATCTTGGCTCACTGCAGCTTCTGCCTCCCAGGTTCAAGTAATTCTCCTGCCTCAGCCTCCTGAGTAGCTGGGATTACAGGCATGCGCTACCATGCCCAGCTAATTTTTATTTTTAGTAGAGACAGGGTTTCACCATGTTGGCCATGGTTGGCCCATCTGGTCTCGAACTCCTGACCTCAAGTGATCTGCCCACCTTGGCCTCCCCAAAGTGTTGGGATTACAGGCGTGAGCCACCTCGCCCAGCCACATTTTTGACTTATGATATTTTTTACTTATGATGGGGTTAATGGAAAGTAGCCCATTGTAAGTCAAGGAACATCTGTAAAATTAAAAATTTTTAATATGGTAGCCAGTGGCACATTTCAAGTGCTTAATAGACATAGGTGGCTACTGTCTACTATCCTGATGATAACAGCAAAGATACAGAAACTTTCCACCATTACAGAGTTATACGAGATGTCCCTGTTTTATTATTTCTTTCTTTATTATTTATTTTTGAGACAGAGTCTCCCTCTGTCACCCAGGCTAGAGTGCAGCAGTGTGATCTTGGCTCACTGCAATCTCCGCCTCCCGGGTTCAAGCAATTCTCCTGCCTTAGCCTCCTAAGTAGCTGTGGCCACAGGTGCATGCCACCATGCCCAGCTAATTTTTGTTTTTGTTTTTTTCTTTTTGAAACAGGGTCTTACTTACTCTGTCATCCAGGTTGGAGTGCAGTGGCACGATCTCGGCTCACTGCAACCTCCACCTCCCAGGTTCAAGCAATTCTCCTGCCTTTGCCTCCCGAGTAGCTGGGATTACAGGTGCGTGCCGCCATGCCTGTCTAGGGTTTGTATTTTTAGTAGAGATGGGTTTTCACCATATTGGCCAGGCTGGTCTTGAACTCCTGACCTCAGGTCTCCCAAGTGCTAGGATTACGGTGGCTCCCATTTTAGATATGTAGTTATATGACAATGCAAGGAAGAATATATTTGCTTAGTGTGTGTGCCTTGTTTTCTCAGTGAGAGACCAAAAGGGTTTTTTGTTGTTGTTGTTGTTTTTAAAAAGCCTCACTCTGTCGCCAGGCTGCAGTACAGTGGCACGATCTCAGCTCACTGCAACCTCAGCCTCCTGGTTTCAAGGGATTCTCCTGCCTCAGCCTCCCAAGTAGCTGGGACTACAGGCGTGCCACCACGCCCAACTAATTTTTGTATTTTTAGTAGAGATGGGGTTTCACCATTTTGGTCAGGATGGTCTTGATCTCTTGACCTTGTGATCTGCCTGCCTTGGCCTCCCAAAGTGCTGGGATTACAGGCGTGAGCCACCACACCTGGCCCAAAACATTTCTATGGGCAGTAATCTTCGCTTACATTTATTTTGTAACCTTAGTGCACCTAACCAGTGCTAGATATATAAGAAATACTTCGTAAGTATTTGTTGAATTGATTTTTTAGTACTTAATGGGCAGTGCACCATTAAAGTAAAGTATATGAATTTTGAAATACGAAAACAAGTTTCTGGCCCCTTCTCTTCTGCAAACTAACATGTGACTTAGAATATCTCATTTAACTGAAGCAGGTCAGTTTCCTCAAGGGTAAACAGTTGTAGACTGGACTATATTGGAAGATTCTTCCAGGTTTGGAATTTTGTGGTACATATGGAGTATTCACTTTTAAATAAAAACGTACACCCCCCCACCCCCCAAACACACACACAGACACAATGAAAACTAGCAGGTTAAAAAATATTCTAGCTTATTTTAAACTTCATTTGTCCTGGGAGGCTGAGGCGGGCATTACCAGTTGAGGCCAGGAGTTCGAGACCAGCCTGGCCAACATGGTGAAACCCTGTCTTTACTAAAAATACAAAAGTTAGTCCGGGCGCAGTGTCTCATGCCTGTAACCCCAGCATTTTGGGAGTCCAAGGCGGGTGGATGACCTGAGGTCAGGAGTTCAAGACCAGCCTGGCCAACATGGTGAAACCCTGTCTCTACTAAAAAATACAAAAAAAAAAAAAAAAAAAAAAAAATTGCCAGGTGTGATCTCAGCTACTTGGCAGGCTGAGGCAGGAGGATCGCTTGAATCTGGGAGGCAGAGGTTGCAGTGAGCCGAGATCACACCACTGCACTCCAGCCTGAGCAACAGAGCTAGATTCCGTCTTAAAAAAAAAAAAAAAAAAAATTAGCCAGGTGTGGTGGCATACGCCTGTAGTCCCAGCTACTTGGGAGGCTGAGGTGGGAGGATTGCTTGAACCCAGGAGGTGGAGGTTGCAGTGAGCCAAGATCACACCACGACACTGCAGGGTGGCTGCCTGGGCAAGAGAGAGTGAGACTGTCTCAAAAAAATAAAATAAAATAAAACAAACAAAAAACCAACAACTTCATTTATCTAATTTTTCAAAGATATAAGCCTAGCATTTCCGGATTAAATTCTCTGCCACAGCTATAGCTGACTTGGGCAAGTCAGATGGAGAGGTAGTTGCCTTCGTCAAACCTGGTGAGGTTTTGTACTATCTTTAGTCTCACTACATGCAGCAGTCACCAGTCAATGCTGCCAACCCTTTTCCATTGCTCTAAGTCAGGCATCAGTAAACTGTGGTCTGTTGTCTGTTTATGTATGGCCCTCTAGCTAATGGTTTTTACATTTTTAAAAGGTTGCAAAAAAAAAAAAAAAAAAAAAAAAGAACCAAACTGGGCAGCACAGTGAGAGACCCTGTTTCTACATAAAATAAAAAAATTAGCCAAGTGTAGTGAAGCACACCTGCAGTCTACTCAGGAGGCCGAAGCAGGAGGATCCCTGGAGCCAGGGAGGTTGAGGCTGCAGTGAGCTGTTATGGCACCACTGTACTCCAGCCTGGGTGACAGAGGGAGATCCTGTCTCAAAAACAAAAAACAAAAACCCCGAAAACAAAAAACAAAAAGAAACAAATGAAAGAATAATATGTAACAGAAAACACATGGCTTGCAAAGCCTATAGTATTTACCTAGCCCATGACAGAAATGTTTGCCATCCCCTGTACTCAGTGACTTTCCTGTACAGACCCAACCATTTTTTAAGGCCAGTCGTTTTCTGAAGTGTTCTAAGGTCCTGTGACTCAAACACCATGGAATTAAACTCTATCTTCTCTATGGTTTAGAAAACTCTGAAGACAGGGAAGGGCAGCCAGGCTGGCGGGGAGTAGATGGGGACCCTCGGCTTGATCAGCTTTGTATTGAAATACTACAAAGTAGGCAGGATCCCGTGTTCTGAAAGCAGAAAGCGAGTCCTTGGATCCAGAGTCTGTGTGTTCTGGTCTTGGCTTTGGGAATTTGATGAGTCACGGTTTCTGGCTGTGTCCTCCTTGACTTACAGCTTTCACAAGAATGAATTCTGAAGGTCCCATGAAGGGGGAGAGCTGTGAGAATCGTCATCTAAGGTCCATGCTTGCATTTCAGTTTGTCCTTCTTTTTCTTTTTCTTCTTGTTGCCTCTCCTTTGAGCACTCTGGGGATCTAGATTGGATGGGCAGCTAAAGGGACTGAAATGAAGAGGCAAGAGCCAAACTTTAGGCCCTAGAGCAGGGCTGGGCCAGTATCTGAATTCTGATAGCAGCACTGCCAGGCAGCCCCAGGGCAAATGCAAAGTTGATTGGTTTTTCTTAAGAACTCTTACTTTTCTTTCTGATGCTCACTGCCAGGTGTCCAAGGGCCCTGGAGCTTCCCAAATCTCCTTTCTACTTAAGCCTATTCCCTAGGTTTTTACCAAGCCTTGGCTTTTAAAATGCACCTCTTCTTAGTTACCAAAAAACTCCAGTTTTTGCATTTTTTCCCCTATTTATCCTTTTTTTCCCCTTCCTCTCTTTGTCCCATTCTTTCCTCTAGGCTATTTTCGAAGTTCTTTCGCCCCTGGCTTCTGTATACACAACTGCCTTTAGAATAATCCAGTGTGCCTCACCTTAATAAAAATCCAGATTTACAAAACAAAAATTGTTTGAAAGGTGAATCTTTTTGTTAAAGAAATCTGGCCAATATGAAAGACCAGCATCTCTTTTTTTATGTTTATCACTTTGTTTGTGACAGTCTCACTCTGTGATCTGCAACCCTGCCTCCTGGGTTCAAGCGATTCTCGTGCCTCAGCTTCCCAAGTAGCTGGGACTACAGGTGTGCTAATAGTCGTATTTTGTACTAATAAAATAGCTGGCTAATTTTTGTATTTTTAGTAGAGACAGGGTTTCGCCATGTTGGCCAGGCTGGTTTCAAACTCCTGGCCTCAAGCAATCTGCGCACCTTGGCCTCCCAAAGTGCTGGGATTACAGACCTGAGCCATCATGCCTGGCCATGTTTATCACTTTCTACATTTCATTATAGCAAGCGGTAACTAGGGGAGGTCCCCTAGTTGGGTGCAAGCAGATTCATTTTTGTATTTGCAAATCATGTAACACAGTGAAATTCATAGCCTTACCCCCATACTGGATCATAAAAATATTTTACTTTCCCTATTTTGTTTACTATCAAGCCTGAGCTCATTAAATATATCCAGTGGCCTGGATCAGGATCATGTGAAAAACAGGACCTTGGCTTGCTTACAACGTTTGCATTTGTTTTGGTTGGTACAGATTCATTTGGATAAATTCCCAACTTATTCTCAAAGAAGATTCTAGCACAGTACCGGGCTCCCAGTGGCTTTTCATTCATAGTAATGAGCATTAGCCGAGCGTGGTGACGTGCGCCTGTAGTCCTAGCTACTCAGGAGGCTGAAGCAGGAGGATTGCTTGAGCCCAGGAGGTCAAGGCTGCAGTGAGCTGAGCGGTGTCTGTGCACCATTGCTGCATTCTAGAATTCCCAGCCCGGAACTATGCTGTTGTCATGCCTAGGAAAGCATCCATGAGAAAATCCTTTTCTGAGTCCGAATGCCAATTCCAGTTCTGGTTAGAATTCCTTGACACACACGGCACTTCCAGCCTTGGTTTTCACGGTTGCTGTGATAGCAGAACACACAGCTGTGAAACAGAGAGAAGATGAGCAACAGAAATGGATGTGCTAAAATGTGAGATGAAAATATGCAGAAAAGCCAACCATCTTTAGAAATCTCATTTATTCAGGGTTCAGTGTAAGCCTAATAGGTACAAGCTGAGATTTTGGAGTCTGGTGGGTTCCAGTCTTGCTTTCCACCAATAATTAGCTTCACTTGACTTCTTTGGGTTTCCGTTTCCTCATTTGTATGAGAAAATAGGGATCATGAGAGTACTTGCCACATGAGATTTGGCAGGAGGTTGTATATGTCGAGAATTTAGCAGTGTCTAGTACACAGCAGGTGCTTAATAAATGTTTGTATTAGTGTTTTAGCACATGTGGGAGGGACATAGCCGAGTGCAGTGTTTCTCAAATTTTGGGGACTCTGAACATCTTCACAGACAGATAAGATACAGGGCACTCAATTGGCTGTAACTTCAGATAAACAGTAAATAATTTTTTAGTACAAGTATTTCCCAAACATTGTATGGAACATATATGAAAATACTCATTTCTTATCTGAAATTCAAGTTTAATTGGGCACCCTGCAGTTTTATTTGCGAAATCAGACAACCCTGTTTTCCTTTCCTTTTCTTTTCCTTTTTTTTTTTTTTTTTGAGACAGGGCTCACTCTGTCACCCAAGCTGGAGTGCAGTGGCGCGATTACTGCTCACTGCCGCTTCAACCTCCCAGGCTCAGGTAATCCTCCCACCTCAGCTTCCAAAGTAGCTGGGACCACAGGTGCATGCCACTATGCCTGACTAATTTTTGGTATTTTTTGTAGAGACAAGGTTTCACCACGTCACCCTGGCTGATTTTTTTTTTTTTCCTAGATGGAGTTTTGCTCTTGGCGCCCAGGCTGGAGTGCAATGGCGTGATCTCAGCTCACTGCAACCTCTGCCTCCTGGGTTCAAGCAATTCTCCTGCCTCAGCCTCCCGAGTAGCTAGGATTACAGGTGCCTGCCACCACGCCCAGCTAATTTTTGTATTTTTGGTAGAGACAGGGTTTCACCATGTTGGCCGGGCTGGTCTCCAACTACTAACCTCAGGCTATCTGCCCGTCTTGGCCTCCCAAAGTGCTGGGATTATAGGCGTGAGCCACCACGCCCGGCCTACCATGGCTGATCTTGAACTCCTGAGCCCAAGCCAGGAGGGCTGGGATTACAGGCATGAGCCACTGTGCCTAGCCCTGTTTTTATGTTCTTAAAAATCATTAGCCAGGTGTGGTGGCTCACTCCTATAATCCCAGCACTTTGGGAGGCTGAGGCGGGTGGGTCACTTGAGGTCAGGAGTTCAAGACCAGCCTGGCCAACATGGTGAAACACTGTCTCTACTAAAAATATCAAAAATTAGCCAGGCATAGTGGCGCATGCCTATAATCCAAGCTACTTGGGAGGCTGAGGCATAAGAATCGCTTGAACCCGGGAGGCAGAGGTTGCAGTGAGCCGAGATCATACCACTGCACCCCAGCCTGGGTGAGTGAGACTGTGTAAAAAAAAAAAAAAAAAAAAAAAGATTTTTGAGAAATGCAAAGTGCTTTTAAAGTGCTTTTATTTGGATTCTATATATTGATATTTACTGCATTAGAAATTAAAATTAAGAAAAATATTAATTTCCTTTAACAAGAATAATAGTAAGCTCATTTTTTATGAAAATGTTTTCATGAAAAATAATTATATTTCCAAAAAAAGTAGATAAAGAGAAGATCATGTCGTTTATATTTTTTCAAATCTCTTTGATGATTGGCTTGATAGAAGTCAGCTGTATGCTCATATTTGCTTCTGCTTCAATCTATTGAGGTATGTCATTTTCACTGAAGTTCTATAGGGAAAGAAAATTCAACCTCACAAAGATATGCAATTGGAAAAGGGAGGAATATTATAGTAGAATTTTTGGATTATTGTGAACATTCTTCTTTGATACTAAACCCAAACTCTACAAGAGGTAGTTTTTGTTTTGTTTTATTTTGTTTTGTTTGAGATGGAGTCTTGCTCTGTCACCCAGGCTGGAATGCAGTGGCACAATCTCAGTTCACCGCACCCTCTGCCTCCCAGGTTCAAGAGATTCTCCTGCCTCAGCCTCCCGAGTATCTGGGATTACAGGCGCCTGCCACCACGCCGGGCTAATTTTTGTATTTTTAGTAGAAACAGGGCTTCACCATGTTGGAAAGGCTGGCCTCGAACTCCTGACCTCAGGTGATCTGCCAGCCTTGGCCTCCCAAAGCTCTAGGAATACAGGCGTGAGCCACCGCGCCCAGCCAAGAGGTAGTTTCTTAAAGGTTGGTTGCGTGCAGAATCTGAAACCGTAAAAAGGAAATTTTCATGCTCTGTTACATTAAAATTGGTTGGCCCATCTTGAACTTTGAATGGACTGCTTACCCATGCATGATTCTGTAACATCATGGTTGGTTATTTGGAAAATATTGGTTCACTGAATTGTGAAGATCTTCCAAATATTGAAACATTTCAGTATGTATTTTTAAAAATCCACATTTGTTAATGTCGTAGCTGATCTCATGAGAAAAGCCTTTAATCACTGGCAAGCAGTCAAGCTTGTGGTGATAAATGCAGGTTGCCCCCAAATTTTTTCTTCCTTTTTTTGTATTTTTTAAAATTATTTTTCTTCTCCTTGCACAGCAGAGCTAACTCATAGGCAGTACACCCAGAGTTAGCCAGGTTCCCCCATATTTAACTTTTGCTTGAAAGCTTGAATTTGATCATTGGAAATCAATACTGTCTGTTGTGTTCTTTGAAGTGCCAGGGTCACTTCATTCATTTTCTAGAAAAGGTCTGCCAAATATTCAAGTCTAAATAATCATAGTTTGTTTTATCAAGTAGTGTAGCCTGTGACTCTCAAGTGATTTTTTCCTTGAGACAGCAATCGTAATTTGGTATACAGTAGAAGTGCTTTATCATACTTTCTATTTCATCGCACAGAATATTTTTAAAACATCTACTTGAATTGAGACTTAATAAAATAAATAGGCTGGATGTGGTGGCTCATGCCTGTAATCCCAGCACTTTGGGAGTCTGAGGCAGGTGGATCACCTGAGGTCAGGAGTTCAAGACCAGCCTGGCCAACATGGTGAAACCCCATCTCTACTAAAAATACAAAAATTAGCTGGATGTGGTGGCAGGTGCCTGTAATCCCAGCTACTTGGGAGGCTGAGGCAGGAGAATCACTTGAACCCAGGAAGTGGAGGTTTCAGTGAGCCCAGATTGTGCCACTGCACTCCAGCCTGGGCAACAAGCAGACTCTGTCTCAAACAACAGCAACAAAAAAATTAAAATTAAAAAATTTAAAAAATTTTAAAAAGAAATAAAAAATAAAATAAAATTAATACTGTGTTATCAAATACATTCTTAAGGAAAATTGGCTTTAAAAAAAGGTAGAACAACTTCAAATGCCTGGTGGCAAAAAAATGCCACAATTACTAGTATACTTTGGTGGCACTGCCTCTCACACGGCTAGAAGTTTTAGCCACCATTGCCTTTTTATCACTAGTCAGTGTCAATGCCGTGTAAAAGGGAAATATGTTAGTATTATTAAGAACCGTGGAGCCTCTCAGCATTCCAGGGACCTCACTTTGAGAACTGCTGGTCTAGCGGTTGATGTCCCCATGATAGGCAGCACCGGACAGCGTAGATTGATCCCCCCTCTCCTATTGCAGCCCCTCCTTCCTTGGGCAGTTTGGGAAAGCACCAAGAGCCCCTGGACCCTTTCTTACACATCTGTTGAGGTTGGCTAGGTGATGAGCAGTTTCTGAGGTCACATTCATGGTACTCTTTGAAGTCCTCTAAAGGGGTCTGAGTATGATTCATGGGCATTCCTAAACCCTTGGAAGATTCCAGAAGATTTAGAAGCTCCAGATTAAATCTCTACCTCTCCTTTCTCCTCTGCTATTTCCTAGTGTCCAAGGGAGCTCAAAACCCCTTTCAGAAGCTGAAACTATTCTGCAGGCCAAATATATACTAGCCTCAAAGATATTCAGGCTAGACATGGGCCCCTACAGCTGAAAGATGCTTTGGAATAGGCCTGGGGCGATAGAGCAGCACTCCCCAGAGACACATTATTCTGCCCTATTGCAGCTCTGCAGTTGAAAATTCTAGGGGTATACCTGCATGCTGGCATACCAAAACCAATAGAGAAAAAACTCCACTTAGAATCACATGGCTGGAGGTGGAAAATGCTATTATAAAACATTTCTATTGCACAGAAGGCACAATCCTTTCTCAGGGACACATAATTTAGTCTCTGAGCAGCATGAGACTTTTATGTGCCAAGTGCCGTATAGAACACGGGGAATTCTAATACAACCTACAGGGTTTAAAGTCAAATAACAAATTTGTGATCACAGAAAAAAAAGAACATAAAAGGCTTACCCAAAGTGGGAGAAGCCATATTTTTTGGTTGGATTTTATGGTCAAAGGAGGGCTTCAATATGAAATAGAGTTCATCAGTAGATTTCAAAGTGAGCAGTAGAGATTATTTTAATTAGGGATAAGAGGGTAGGGTGGGCTGGGCACGGTGGCTTATGCCTGTAATCCCAGCACTTTGGGAGGCCAAGGCAGGTGGATCATGAAGTCAAGAGATCGAGACCATCCTGGCCAACATGGTGAAACCCCGTCTCTACTAAAAATACAAAAATTAGCTGGGCATGGTGGCGGGCACCTGTTGTCCCATCTCTAAAAAAATAGCAAAATTAGCCGGGTGTGGTGGTGTGTGCCTGTAGTCCCAGCTACTCAGGAGGCTGAGGCAGGAGAATCGCTTGAACCTGGGAGGTGGAGATTACAGTGAGCCATGATGCCATGATGGCACCACTGCACTCCAACATGGGTGACAGAGTGAGACTTCATCTCAAAAAAAAAAAAAAAAAAAAAAAAGAAAAGAAAAGAAACAATGCTTGTTTTGTGGTGTGATTTGATGGCTATCTTATTGGCTATCTGGACTTCATAATCCCATTTTCTCATCCTCATTGAAATACAAAATAAATAAATAAATAAAAGCAAAGCAACTCCCTTAAAACCCCAAATTCTGGCATTTGTTTATATAGTGATCCTTCTGTATCCATGGGGAATTGGTTGCAGGCCCCCCAGATTTTGGATGCTCGAGTCCTCTATATAAAATGGTGCAGTATTTGCATATGACCTACATATATCTTCCCATATACTTTGAGTCATCTCTAGATGACTTAGAATACCTAATCCAATGGAAATGCTAGTAAGTAGTTGTTATGCTGTATTGTTTAGGGAATAATGACAAGAAAAAGAAGTCTATGTGTTTAGTACAGACACAGCCGTCCTTTTCACATTTTTACATTTTTAATTTTTTGTGGGCACATAGTAGTATATATATTTATGGGGTACATGAGATTTTTGAATATTCTTGATCTGTGGTTGGTTGACTTCAGGGATGCGGAACCCACAGACACTGAGGGCTGACTGTACGTAGAATATATGCCTCTGAAACACTGTTTTGGATTCAGATTTTGTGTCTTCAAACTTTTTTTATCAAAATTTAAGTATATTTCTGAGCAGTAAGGCATTGGACTCCATGCCAGGGGGTGCAGAGGTGAGTGTTCTGGTGATCTAGAAAGGAGTTGAGGGTCGGGCACGGTGGCTTATGCCTGTAATCCCAGCACTTTGGGAGGCCAAAGCGGGTGGATCATTTGAGATCAGGAATTCAAGACCAGCCTGACCAACATGGTGAAACCCCGTCTCTACTAAAACTACAAAGAAATTAGCCAGGTGTGGTGGTGCATGACTATAATCCCAGCTACGCAGGAGGCTGGGGCAGGAGAATCTCTTGAATCTGGGAGGTGGAGGTTGCAGTGAGCTGAGATTGTGCCACTGCACTCCAGCCTGGGCAACAGGGCAAGACTCCGTGAAAAAAGAAAGAAGGAAGGAAGGAAGGAAGGAAGGAAGGAAGGAAGGAAGGAAGGAAGGAAGGAAGGAAGGAAGGAGGGAAGGAGGGAAGGAGGGGAGGGAGGGAGGGATGGCATTTGAGGACACGCAAATACCCTAATGCAGAGTGGAATGAGACAGGTGACCCAAGAGGAGTGCTCATGGGAAAGACTTCTGTGATAGGAGTAATTACTCCCCAGCATGCAGGGGATTTACTCCTCTTGGGTTTGCATAAAGAAGGGCACGCAAGGGACAAGAGGTCAAGTGAGATAAACCCTAACATTAGAATAAGGGGCTGGCCCGTGCTGAGGGAGGAAGCAAGATGAGGAGAGGGATCTGAGAGGAAACTATGCCACAGGTGGCGGGGAGAGCAGGTTAGACCAGGTGGGGCCTTACGGCTCTGAGAGGAGGTGCTTTTGGAGGTCAGTGGCTTAAGGGAAATCCTGGGCTGTCAGGAAAGGCCACCTCAGCCCCTGGCCTGTCAGCAATGGCTCAGTGGCCTTGGGCTGTTGTTGGATCTTTCTGCATCTCTGAATCTTGAGAATAATAATAATACCTGTGTAAACCATGCACTGGGTTGTGTGATATGTCACATAAAATAGTAGAAGGTGAAATAGAATGATGAGGGCCAGGCACGGTGGCTCACGCCTGTAATCCCAGCACTTTGGGAGGCCAAGGGAGGCGGATCACCTGAAGTCAGGAGTTCGAGACCAGCCTGGCCAACATGGTGAAACCCTGTCTCTACTAAAAATACAAAAATTAGCCAGGCATGGTGTCAGGTGCCTGTAATCCCAGCTACTTGGGAGGCTGGGGCAGGAGAATCGCTTGAACTTGGGAGCGGAGGTTGCAGTGAGCCGAGATTGTGCCACTGCACTCCAGCCTGGGTGACAGAGCGAGAATCCGTCTCAAAAAAAAAAAAAAGAAAGAAAGAAAAGAAAAAGAGAATCATCGCCCTCCCCCAACACCCATTATGTTCCTCTCAGGGAAGCAAGGCAAGAAAGGAGAGAGGAAGAGAGGGAAAAAAGAGAAAAAGGGAGGCCCGGATGAGGCGTTAGGAGGCGGGTCAGCTCACTGTGATAGAGGGCAAGACGAGAAATGTTGTGAAAGCAAAAGGAGCTGACAGGCAGGGCTAGGGGGCGGGGAGGCCCTGTCGCCACGCCCCGGGCAGGCAGATAAAACGGTCATTTATGGTACCCACCCTAACAGATTAGTCAGTCAGACCCAGGAGGAGTGAGGTCAATTGCCCTTTAGTCCCAGGACTAACCGGAAGCTTCTGCAACAGGAGGACATTGAAAATAAGATGGAACCCATCCACATAAGGTAGGAGACCAAAAAATGACAACAACCCTTCTGACATTTTAAAACTGTCAAGAACTGCTCTGTGCCATTTTCTAGGCTCCTGGAGCTGGAGAGCTGTCAGTTCTTGGAAATAACTTCTGTGTTTCTAGACATTTGTACTTTATAGATGAGGAGACGGGCTCAGGGAGGTTAAGTTACTCCCTCAAGGTCACACAGCTGGAGTGTAGAAAACACATGATCTCAATTCTAGGTTCAGTTTTGTTTTGCTTTGTTTTGTTTCCACCCCAGCAGACATTTTAAAGGTAGGAAATGCAAAATTCTGAGCACTCTCTTGGGGATTGGAGGAGTGGGTGGGGACAGAGAATGGGTTATCTTATTTGCCTATCCTGCCTGTGGGTGTGATTCTGCAACCAAAGCCAATTCTGGCTTCTTCTCTAGACGGTCTTGGTCTCTTTTTAGTGAGTGGGCTTGACTGTAGCTAAGTAATTCTGCTTTTTCATGTCTTAGACTGTCCCACTCAATCCTCCAGTAGCCGATGAGTGCGTGCTGCTTGCATGGGCCCAAGACTCTAGCAATCTCTATAGGTAGTTTCTGTAAAACCAGGCAGATAGATCATCCCTGGGCACCCTCTCTTTATCTCATTAACCCTGGTGGTACCAGGAGGCACCTGACATTCTAATAGTTTGGTGCCAGCAAGTTTCTGTTATCCTTCAGTTGTAATTGTTAACTTGAATGGAATGCAAAACTTCTGGTTTGGAGCAGAGTTGGGTCTTAACTGTGAATAACTTGAAGGATATGGAAAATGGGAAGTACCTTTGGTTATTGTGGAGGATGGTTTATGAGCACTTTTTGAGTTGCATTTTCTCTGATAAATAGGAATATGTGGTCAATGTGGAGATGCTACTGCGTCTACATATTCGCCGGTGAACTCCACCCTTTATTAACTCTTGCCTTTGACAGTTTTTCAGCTCAGCAAGCCAAGACTTGTTTGAGGATTAGAACAATGAGCTTATCGTTATGCCACCTTTAAAAAAATCGCTCTAACGCTTCCAGCGTCAAGGTTTATTTCTATGAGCCTTTCCGGCAACTCTGCCCCCACCACCTGAAAGTTTGACACTGCTTTCCCCCTTAAGGGGAAGTGTGGAAATAGAGCCTGCTTGTTCATTTTCATTATTGTACATTACATGATATCTTTTCGACCATTATATTGTGTTCCCTCAGTGGTGTTTGCTCTGAGGGTGGGACACAAGCCTGTTTAGTGTCTCGTAAAACATTTACCAAAAGCACTGAGCCATGGTTTTTGAAGGGCATTCCGTTGCCAGAGTGTGGGAGGAGAGAGCAAGCAGGGAAAGAGAGCGCCAGGTGCTTAGCAGGTACGTGCTTCCTACTTTAGTATATTCATATTAAAAATTTCAAATTGCATACGATTTGGGTTCCCTTCTGCGGAAGGGGCAGGGATGGTGAGGGGAAGACGGGGGCAAAAGGGATTTCTTTGCAAACTCTATTTTTCAGTGGCTCGGAGTCCTCGGATAATTGTAATCTTTAGCTTCCATCAAATGCTGTTTTTGGTTTTGCTAGAGGGACGTGTGTGTAATGGAGAGTAAGTGGAAAACCTACTTGTGCTTGAGATTTTACAGTGGGCTGAATCAGAATCCTTTAGCAAAGAGTTCAGAACCAGGTGCTGTGTTTCTAGGAGGCAATGTGTAACCTTGCGATTTGCACTTCTGTGAGCTCGGGAATTCATTCCATTTAAAGGTTTTGCTAAATGGTGGTTCTGGTTTCATGAAAATACTTTTAAACTTTCTCCCCCCACCCCACCCCCAATTCTGTTAAATTTAGACAAGATAACAGCAAATTAAAGGTCAGGTTAGGCTGGGTGCGGTGGCTCACACCTGTAACCTCAGCACTTTGGAAGGCCGAGGTGGGTGGATCACTTGAGGTCAGGAGTTCGAGACGAGCCTGGCCAACAAGGTGAAACCCCGTCTCTACCAAAAATACAAAAATTAGCCGGGCATGGTGGTGTGCGCCGGTAGTCCCAGCTACTCAGGAGGCTGAGGCAGGAGAATCGCTTGAACCCCGGAGGCGGAGGTTGCAGTGAGCCAAGATTGTGCCACTGCACTCCAGCCTGGGTGACAAGAGCGAAACTCCGTCTCCAAAAAAGAAAAAGAAAAAAAAGTCAGTTTAAAACGGCCTCTTATCCTCAAATCTGTGTTTTTGAAACAGACCAGCTTGAGACCGACTTTTTCTATACTGGTCATGGTTTAGGAGAAACTAATGAATAAATACTTCTTGGGAATACTAAGTCTTTATAATCTAGCTTTTTTGGGTGGGTAGAAAATATAATAAAGCTACAGCCTTAATCAAATGTTTATGTATGATCAATTGTAATAATGATATGCCACACACAGATAGCAGTAACTGTGTTATTAATAGTTAAAACTCAAACAGTTATAGGAAAATCTAGGAAAAAAAATAGTTCCAACAGATTTCTACAATTGCCAGTTCTTGGGGAAAAGTGTTGCAGTATAAAATGGGCAATATAACAAGGGTGTGGGATCTTTGGCCTGTACAAGGACAGTACTAAGTTGAAGAGCTCACCAATTATGAAAGAACATGATTTGGGTATATTTTTGCCCAATGACGCTTGCAGTAAGAAGCCAAGGGTTTTTTCTTCTGAGAAGTGGCCAGTCATTTGAAAACGGCTGGAAGAAATGATTGTTTCAAAATTGGAAGACATTTCCTCCACAGGACAAACTTCGCTGTGGCTTTGTATATTCAGGCAAATAGGAAGAAATCTAACAATTGTAGAGGTTAAAGACCTTGAGTTCCCTGGAAGCATGGCAGGTTTAATATCTTTTTATATGCATATCGGAAAATTGAGTTTAGCAGAAAGTCATTTCACTACTCTGACCACTGCAAGTTTATGTAACTTTTGACAAGTGGATTAATGTTTTCTTATGTCTCTTTTAAGATTTTGATACTTACTGTATCTAATTGCCTGTTACACAGGTGCACTTAGATTGCTTGAGTCTATCAAGTAGGGAAAGAGAGCCATACCATGTGAATCCAAAATAGAAACCCTGACCAGTGAAATAATTCATGCATTAAAAGCACACTTTTTCTTTTCTTTTCTTTCTTTCTTTCTTTCTTTTTTTTTTTTTTGAGATGAAGTCTCACTCTGTCACTCAGGCTGGAGTGCAGTGGCACTATCTCGGCTCACTGCAACCTCTGCCTCCGGGGTTCAAGTGATTCTCCCACCTCAGCCTCCCAAGTAGCTGGGATTACTGGCAGCCACCATCATCTCCAGCTAATTTTTGTATTTTTGTAGAGACAGGGTTTCACCATTTTGGCCAAGCTGGTCTTGAACTCCTGACCTCAAGTGATCCACTCGCCTCGGCCTCCCAAAGTGCTGGGATTACAGGCGTAAGCCACCGCACCCAGCCTTTTTTTTTTTTTTTGAGATGGAGTTTCATTCTGTCACCCAGGCTGGAATGCAGTGGCGCAATCTCGGCTCTCTGCAACCTCCACCTCCCAGGTTCAAGAGATTCTCCTGCCTCAGCCTCCCAAGTAGCTGGGATTACAGGCGCCCACCATCATGCCCGGCTAATTTTTTGTATTTTTAGTAGAGAAGGGGTTTCATTATGTTGGCCAGACTGGTCTTGAACTCCTGACCTCAGGTGATCCACCTGCCTTGGCCTCCCAAAGTGTTGGGATTAGAGGTGTGAGCCACCGCGCCTGGCAATACCACACTTTCTAAAGTAGATTGAGCCTGTGTTGAGTCTGAAATTTTATCAAAGGAACAGAAAGACTCTGGGGAAAAATCTAAAAACAAACCATTTCTAGACACTTGTCATTCCTTGTTTCCCTTTATTTCACTAGGAAAATCCATATTTGGTACAATCTTTTTGTTTAGTTTTTCTTTTTTCTTTTCTTTTCTTTTCTTTTTTTTTTGAGACAGAGTCTTACTCTGTCCCCCAGGCTGGAGTGCAGTGGCACAATCTTGGCTCACTGTAACCTGTGCCTCCCAGGTTCAGGCGATTCTCCTGCCTCAGCCTCCCCAGTAGCTGGGGCTATAGGCGCCTGCCACCACGCCCGGCTAATTTTTGTATTTTTAGTAGAGATGGGGTTTCACCATCTCCTGACCTCAACTGATCTGCCCACCTCGGCCTCCCGAAGTGCTGAGATTACAGGCTTGAGCCCCTGTGCCCAGCCCGATTTAGTATTTCCATGAGGAATTGTAAGAAACTAAGATCAACAAAGGCTACGTTGGATCCTCCTGTTAGGGGTTCTTATGGTTTCATGATAGTTTATTGACAGATCTAGTCATGCATCACATTAAGTCCTGAATAACTTGGCCAACGTTTCTGGCATTTTAAACTCTGCTGCTATTAAATGTGATATGATAATAATGCTTCTATGTCAGGTTGGCTGTATTAGGCATATAATTGAGTAACGTCTCTACAAGGGTTCTTGTTTGTTATCTGCTCCTTCCATCCTTTAGACTACAAGTTCTTCTTGATTTGTAAAATGTCATGAGGCTGAAATTTCTGGGGACAATAATAGGACCCAAATGAAAAGGCATTTCACAACATGCCATAATGCCTAAGAGGCAGGCCTGCTGTCTTTTCTGAACAGAGCTGTATGGCTTTGTTAAGGAACAGGTAGGTGACAACCTTTCAAGGTGATTCTGGCGGCTGTGCCAGAAAAGTCACATGCGTAGGAGCTCGGAGTCAGAACTACACGGGCAACTTGGAGGAACCTTCAGACACTTGGGCCATATGTGGCTGGTTTTGCTTTTTGCAGGAGGAAGTAAAAACTGAATGTGTATAGGTTAGCCCAGTGATAATGAAAAATCCTTCAGTTGTCTAGCAACTCAAGATCTTAAGTAAGGCAATAAAACAGCCCCCACAGCAGCCAAAATTAATGCCATAAATTCTATTAGTACCTCACTCAGTGCCTGTTGACTCTTTGTATTTTTCAGTAGAGACAGGGTTTCATCATGTTGGCCAGTCTGGTCTCAAACCCCTGACCTCAAATGATCCACCCGTCTCAGCCTCCCAAAGTGTTGGGATTACAGGTGTGAGCCATCGTGCCCGTCCCCCTATTGACTCTTAGTTTAGACATCTTTCAATAACATTTCTGGTTTCTCAGTGCATAATAAATCACGACTCTTTCTTTTCTCCTTTCTACTTGGCTGATGACCATTCAAGCAAGCATTCACACATGGACTCATTCATTCAGTCAGTACTTACTAATGGCTCACTCTGGGATAGGGTCTCATCTCACAGTTCTTGAATGTCACCTCTTCAAGGTGACCTTCCCAGGTCCCCTAAAGGAGGTTCTCTAATTTTGCTCTGAAAATACACATTGTATTTGTTTTATGCTTGCCTCTTTTGCTAAAATATTAAGTTCCCTTAGGTCATGGATCACAAGTGTCTAACTTGCTACTGTATCTCTAGCTCTTAGCATATCCCACGCATTCAAAAATATGTACCAGATATATGAATAAATGAATGAAAGGAAACAAATTAGAAGGACAGGGATGATTACAGGCAGGCACACAACGGTGAGAAATAGGGCTTATAACAAAGGGGTAAAACTGCTGCCATCCAATCCAGAAGCAATGGTCCCCAAAGCTATTGCCCCATCTCAGCTGAGCTCTACCATGTAAGTTTCTTTACTTTTTTTTTTTTTGAGATGGAGTTTCACTCTTGTTGCCCAGGCTGGAGTGCAATGGCGCTATCTTGGCTAATTGCAGCCTCCGCCTCCTAGGTTCAAGCAGTTCTCCTTCCTCAGCCTCCTAAGTAGCTGGGATTACAGGCGTGTGCCATCATGCCTGGCTAATTTTGTATTTTTAGTAGAGACAGGGTTTTACCATGTTGGTCAAGCTGGTCTTGAACTCCTGACCTCAAGTGACCCACCCCCCCCTCCCCCAGCCTCCCAAAGTGCTGGGATTACAGGCGTGAGCCACTGCACCTGGCCAGTTTCTTTACTTTTTTTTTTTTTTGAGACGGAGTCTCACTCTGTCGCCCAGGCTGGAGTGCAGTGGCGCAATCTCCGCTCACTGCAAGCTCCGCCTCCCGGGCTCACACCATTCTGCCTCAGCCTCCGCAGTAGCTGGGACTACAGGCGCCCGCCACCACGCCTGGAGAATTTTTTTTTTTTTCTATTTTTAGTGGAGACGGGGTTTCACCGTGTTGGCCAGGATGGTCTCAATCTCCTGACCTCGTGATCCACCTGCCTTGGCCTCCCAAAGTGCTGGGATTACAGGCGTAAGCCACCGCGCCCGGCCCAGTTTCTTTACTTTTTAAAAATTTTATAGAGACAGGGTCTCACTATGTTGCCCAGACTGGTCTCAAATTCCTGGGCTCAAGTAATTCTCCCACCTAGACCACCCAAACTGTTGGGATTAAAGGCATGAGCCAATACAGGTCACCAACATGTAAATTTCTATGGATAACCTTGGTTCACCAAGAAGAATGTGCTTTGGAGCCTCTGTTTAAAATGATAGTGAGGGTACAAATCATTTTAGAAATATTTTTACCCAAGAAAGTAATAGTGTGTTTGCTTACATGAGTAAATTCAGTTATTTGGAAAATATCCTATACAAGTGATGTCTACAATTATGAAGCACCAGTGAATGAATTTATCATTCAGAGAAAATATTAAATCAAATAACTACTTTGAAAAAAATATATTATTATTTATTTATTTATTTATTTTTTTGAGATGGAGGCTCACTCTGTTGCCCAGGCTGGAGTGCAGTGGCACAATCTCAGCTCACTACAACCTCAGCTTCCCAGATTCAAGCAATTCTCCTGCTTCAGCCTCCCAAGTAGCTGGGCTACAGGCACGCGCCACCACACCTGGCTAATTTTTGTATTTTTAGTAGAGACAGGGTTTCACCATGTTGGCCAGGCTGGTCTCGAACTCCTGACCTCAGGTGATCCGCCCACCTTGGCCTACCAAAGTGCTGGGATTACAGGCGTGAGCCACTGCGCCTGGCCGAAAACATATTATTTTAAATATTCATTGAAGTGTATAACATAAAGGCAGTAAACTGCACGACTGTCAAGTACACAGCTTGATGAATTTTTACATGTGTATGTACCTGTGGAACCACCACCCAGATTAAGGCACAAAATATTTTCAGCATCTCAGTATCGTCGTGCCTCTCCTCCCATTATCCCCTCAACCCAAGGTAACCACCATTCTGACTTGTATCACCATAGATTACCTTTGGCTATTCTTACTTCATTAAGATGGAATCAGACAGTATGTACTCTTTTGTATCTGGCCTCTCACTCAACCCTTTATCGGTGACGCTCATCCACATAGTTTCATGTAGTTATAATTTATCCTGTTGTTGCTGCGTAGTATTCCTTTGTAAGAACAGACCACAACGCAGAGCATTTTCAGGAATTAAAAACATGACTATATGAGCTGAAAATCATTCCCTATCTGTGCCAGCTCTTTCAAGTTAAGTGATATCTTAAGGTGGGATGGAAATATTATGACCTGAAAGGGTGGAAGGAAAGAAGTCTGTTTCTGGGAGTGTATTTGCTAAGTGCTCTATGTTGGCTGTTTAACTGCAGTAATTACCCTAGAAGGTGACTGCTGCTGTTTTGTACATGAGGAAACTAAGCATCAGAAAAGTTTTATGACTTTACAGTGAGGCTGAACAAAACGTGAAAATTGGTAGTTACACCAGAGGGCAGTCCCGTCCTGGCAAAGACAATGCCAGAACGCTGTTGAGGCTCCGCCACCTCCGATTCCTGAGGCTCAGCTTTTACGTACTGCAGACTTTTCTTTTCTTTTTGAGATGGGGTTTCGCTCTTGTTGCCCAGGCTGGGGTGCAGTGGGGTGATCTCGGCTCACCGCAACCTCCGCCTCCCGGGTTGAAGCTATTCTCCTGCCTCAGCCTCCCAAGTAGCTGGGATTACAGGCATGCGCCACCACGCCTGGCTAATTTGCAGACTTTTCTATCTTCTGTTGGAGAGCTGGCCAGCCATCCGACTTTTTTGCTTAGGTCATTTTGTCTCTTTTTCCCTTCAAATTTGTTTTGTTTTAAAAATAAGACTTGCTCTGGACTTTTTTTTTGAGATGGAGTCTCACTCTGTCGCCCAGGCTGGAGTGAAGTGGCGCGATCTCGGGTCACTGCAACCTCCGCCTCCCAGGTTCAAGTAATTCCTTGCCTCAGCCTCCCAAGTAGCTGGGATTACAGGTGCACGCCACCACGCCCGGCTAATTTTTGTATTTTTAGTAGAGACGGGGTTTCACCATGTTGGCCAGGATGGTCTCGATCTCTTGACTTCATGATCCATCCGCCTCGGCCTCCCAAAGTGTTGGGATTACAGGCGTGAGCCACCGCGCCCAGCCTTAACTCTGGAATTTTAAATTTTTGCTTATGAATACTTGTTATTTTCAGACACACATGGTATTAATATATTCAAAAACTTTCATTTAGCAATTTTTGAATTTTTTTTAAGATCAGGTTTTAGTGTGTATACATAAGGAAATATTTAATCATCATAAGAAAGTTAGGTGAATTTCAAGTGAGAATTACTGAGAAGTTTCCTGGGAGTCAATAATCATGTATTTTAAAGTGGAGTTTATGGACGTGCTTAAGGCCAGGTGTAGTGGCTTATGCCTGTAATCCCAGCACTTTGGAAGGCGGAGACTGGCAGATCACCTGAGGTTAGGAGTTCGAGACCAGCCTGGCCAACATGGTGAAACCGTGTCTCTACTAAAAATACAAAAATTTGTCAGATGTGGTGGCGCATGCCTTTGATCCCAGCTACTCGGGAGGCAGAGTCAGGAGAATTGCTTGAACCCGGGAGCTGGAGGTTGCAGCAAGCCAAGATCGCACCACTGCACTCCAGCCTGGGCGACAGAGCAGAATCTGTGTTTTTGGTAGAGATGGGGTTTCGCCATGTTGGCCAGGCTGGTCTCGAACTTTTGACCCCAAGTGATTCGCCTGCCACAGCCTCCCAAAGTGCTGGGATTATAGGCATGAGCCACCACGCCTGACCAAGATTTTTTTGAAGGAAAATTGGAGAGAGGCATTCAAGCCACTGCTTGTTTGGCTCCATCTGAATCATTCTTTTCCTCCAATAAAGAGCAAAGTATTTAGGTCACATAAGAAGTAGAATCAACTGGTTTCTAGCACCCAAGGTAGGTACAAATGTCCCTGGCACTCAGGATGGTCTCAGAGACACTGAGTCAGCCAGAAGGTAACTTGGAAGCCAGTTGAGTACAAAAGCCATTGCCACAAGGTTGACCTCATGCTGGTCTTGTCCTGTGTAACAGAATGAAAGAGCCAGTCAACAGCGGAGCCCTCTGCCCTTCCCAGTGCAGTGGCTTTCTCTGTATAGAACTTTTACCTTTTCCACAAAGATTCCAACCATGGGTGTTTATTGTTGGGATTAATTGAGATAATATGCAGTATATTAAAGTATCTGGCACATCATGGGTGTCTAGGAGATCTCAGTTTGCCTTCCCTTTGAACAGGATTCCTTGGAGGGAAATTTGCATACATGAACGGAACTGGACTCTTACTTAATAGTGAATTCAAGACATTGAACATTGTTCCAGGTGGCATTTTTTTCCCTTGAGGATTGTGAAACATTTAAATTAGCCATTGTTTAAGTAAGCACTGTTGCTGTCAATCACAAATGCAAACCTGGACTTGGAGTAGAAACAAAACAAAGACTTTTATTCTGCTTTTCCAATAAAATGGCTTCTTACTATAAAGCCATAATAAATACCTACTGTTTCATTTTTTAGTAAGAGTATTAGAGCAATTTGTCTGTACCATCACTGCTGTTGTTTGATAGTAGATAGGTCAGAGAAAGATCGTATAATGAAGGTTACAGCTCACTGCCCACCCAACCCCCAATGAAGATTGACTTGTCATATGATAAGGGCTTTATTTGCTGCATAAAATGACAAGTAAGTTTTTTTGTTTTTTGTTTTGTTTTGTTTTGTTTTTGTTGAGACAGACTCTCGCTCTGTCGCCCAGGCTGCAGTGGTGTGGTCTCAGCTCACTGCAACCTCTGCCTCCTGGGTTCAAGTGATTCTCCTGTCTCAGCCTTCTGAGTAGCTGGAGACTACAGGCGCACACCACCATAACCAGCTATTTTTTTTGTGTATTTTTAGTAGAGATGGGGTTTCACTATGTTGGCTAGGCTAGTCTCGAACTCCTGACCTCGTGATCTACCCGCCTCGGCCTCCCAAAGTGCTGGGATTACAGGTGTGAGCCACCGCGTCCAGCCAAAAATATATATGTTTTTAAATTCTAGGAAATAACGTTGATTTGGATATAGAAAAATTAAATACCAGGGAATGCTGGCTTATAAATTTTAGTCCAGCATCTTTTTTTTTTTTTTACACTTTTTTTTTTTTTTAGATGAAGTCTTACTGTGTCACCCAGGCTGGAGTGCGATGGCACAATCTCGCCTCACTGGGTTCAAGTGATTCCCCAGCCTCAGCTTCCCAAGTAGCTGGGAACACAGGCACATACCACCATGCCTGGCTAATTTGTGTGTTTTTAGTAGAGACGGGGTTTCACCATATTGGCCAGGCTGGTCTTGAACTCCTGGCCTCAAGTGATCAGCCACCCATCTCAGCCTCCCAAAGTGCTGGGATTACAGACGTGAGCCACCGTGCCCAGCCTGTTTTTTTTCTTTTTAGACACAAGATCTTGCTTTGTCACCCAGTCTGGAATGCAGTGGTGCAATTACAGCCACTGTGGCCTCAAACTCCTGGCCTCAAGCAATTCTCTTACCTCAGCCTCCTGAGCAGCTGGGACTACAGGCATGTGCCACCGTGCCTAACTGATAGCCCAGCATCTTTTAAAGATAAAAATCTTTATCTTTGCCTAAAGGAAAATTAAGGAATCTTGTGCTTATTCTGAAAAACAAAATACAAACAACAATTTTTTGTCTTCAGAGGTTGGCAGTCCTTGGTCCTCCCCAAGTACTTCTTTGGTAAAGAATCTGCCACTGGCAGATAACTAACAAATGACTTATATCTAGGCCCTACAAAAACCATGACCAAAATAAGGAATGTGAATAGAAGGTGGACAAATTAAATGGTGATAATTTTTGGTGGGTGGGACTTTCAGCACAAATAAGTAATCCAATATTCTTTTAATTTAATTTCTATTAACAAGGCCTTATCATAGAAGCTGAGGTGGGGAGGGAAGTAGAAATAAACAGTCTAATTCACAAAAGAAAAATACTGGTTTACAACCTCACAAATAACCTGCAAATTAAAACAACAATGAGGGTCGGGCGCAGTGACTCAAGCCTGTAATCCCAGCACTTTAGAGGGCCGAGGCGGGTGGATCACTTGAGGTCAGGAGTTCGAGATCAGGCTGGCCAGCATGGTGAAACCCCATTTCTACTAAAAATACAAAAAGATTAGTCAGGTGTGGTGGCGGGCGCCTGTAATCCCAGCTACTGGGAAGGCTGAGGCAGGAGAATTTCTTGAACCTGGGAGGTGGAGGTTTCAGTGAGCTGAGATTGCACTACTGCACTCTAGACTGGGTGACACAGCAAGACTCCATCTCAAAAAAAAAAAAAAAAAAAAGAAGGAAACAACAGAGAGATACCATTTCCCTTTCATGAAAGACCCCAGCTTACTCATACATGCCTGGTGGCCACACAAATAGGTATGCCTTATTCAGAAAACAGCATGTCAATGTATGTCAAGAACCTTAAAGATGCTTAACTCAGTATCCCTACTAATACTGTTCCAAAGAAAGAATGCAAAATAGAAAACCATCCCTGAAGAATCTGAGCACTCTAATTCCCACCCATAATGAGAGGGTATACCATTTCCTTAAAAAAATGTTTTTTTCACTTTTTTTTCCAAGACGGGGGTCTCACTATGTTGCCCAGGCTGGCCTTGAACTCCTGAATTCAAGAGATCCTCCCATCTCAGCCTCCCAAAGTGCTGGGATTACAGGTGTGAGCCACCATGCCCAGCCTAATTTCATTGTTAATTTTGCTTATTTCCGTGTCCTCTTTTGCGTCCCTATTGTCTTTAATATGAAATCTCTGGCCATACCTCTGTGTGTGTGTATGTATGTATATATGTATCTGTGTGTGTATATGTCTGTGTGTGTGTGTAATATATTTACATATATTCTTCTCTCCCCCCTCTTAGGCTTTTCCATGCTTTCCATGAGTTTCTTATATAATGAGAAGCAGCATATAATACATATTATTTCTAAAAATAACTGAAGTAATTAAAAGCCTTCTGCTGGCAAATCTACAAGGCAATGACAGTAAACACTGTCCAAGGTGAGGGGCAGCAGTGAGGGGTAACCACAGTCACTGTCTCTGCTGCCCTTCACCTTCACCTTTTTGACCTTCCAGTGGACACCGCTAGTAGCACTTCTCAAACTGGCATCCTCTGAATCTTTTCAGAACGTCCAGGACTGGCATTGCTGGTACCCACTCCTCCTCTTTCACTCTTGTCCTCCCTTAGAGGTAAACCTGCAAATCACCTCTCATGAATAATCCCCTCATCCATGATGTGAAGTACACCTTCTCTTCCCAATGCCCACCACCTACTAATGGCCATCAGCACCTCCAAAAGCATCTACCCAGCCTCCTTCCACCTTGAGGCCACCTTGTCAGGAGAGTCCTTTGCCTAATGCAGACTCATCATACTCCTATGACAGTTTTTCTTTCTTCTCAGTTTTAGGTTCTGATTTCATGTCTTTGTAGTGCTTGTTTCAAAGACAGGAAGTGAAGGAGGAGGGAAGATAGAAATGTCAGACTTTAGTCACTGTTTCTGAGTCTGTGATGTAACACTGTCCTCTGTCTGTCCAGGCTTAACAAATTCAACTGTTTTCTTTTTCCATTCTTTTTTTTTTTTTTTTTTTTGTACAGACAGGGTTGTACAATGTTACACTCTGTTGACGTGGATGGTCTTGAACTCCTAGCCTCAAGCAATCATCCTGCCTTGGCCTCCCAAAGTGCTGGGATCGTAGGCATGAGCCACCACGCCCAGCCGTCTTTTTTTTCGGACAGGGTTTTGCTCTCTCAACCCAGGCTGGAGTACAGCAATATGATTACTGCTCACTGCAGCCTCAACCTCCTGGGCTCAAGTGATCTTCCTGCCTCAACCTCCTGAATAGCTGGAGCTACAGGTGCATGTCACCACACCTGGCTGACTTTTAAATTTTTTTGTAAAGATGGCGTTTCCCCATGTTGCCCAGGCTGGTCTTGAACTCCTGGGCTCAAGCAATCTTCCTGCCTCAGCTTCCCAAAATGCTGGGATTACAGGCCTGAGCCACTGCACCCAGCAAATTCAACTGTTCTCAAGTTCTGTGTCGTTGAAGTCTTACTGATTCACGAGCACTCATTGGCCTCTCTTCCTCACCTCTTCTCACCCCTCCCTACCAGAGAGATGGGAAAAACACTGTCTTAGCTGGGGAAACATTTCTCAGCAGCATTCAGGGAGTTCAGTCCACTTCCTCCTTCATGCTTGACTTCCCTTCAATTCAGACCAGGCTGTATTCATCAAATGACGTTCCGGACTCCATTTTTTGAACAGAATAACAAGGACACATCAAACAAATTTGCTGTGGGAAATGTGTCAACATGAAAACAATATAACAGGTGATTTGTCCAATGTGACATACCCACCCTTCTCATCCAAGAAGTGAGGCAGTCCAACCTGCTTTAGACATATGTCAGAAACAGTTACAAAATGCTCAAGCTTGGCCTCTGTAAATTCATTCTATTGAGCTGACTGGCCTGTATGGAGGTTCTAGACCATGTTAATGTTCAAGTCTACATGGATGGAAACCTTCAAGCAGGCCAAGCAGGAGACAGGTGGAAGAAGATGTGTGCATTTGAGGGCCTCGCTGTGGGGCTTGTGGTGGTGTTGAGTGGGTAATTAATGTCAGCATCAGAAAGGGAATTCTGCCTCTGGAGAAGAAGAACTAAAAGACTGAAAATAGGGTCACTATTTTCTGAGTTTCTGAGCTTTATTTCACTCTTATCTGAGCATCTGTTGACTCTTGAGAAAAGTTGATCACACATTTCTAATAGTGTATTAAAGTGTATTGGAAGCTTCTGCTCACCATTGCAATGGAAAAGGCATTAGTTAGATTAGCTTCTCCACCAGAGTGGGTGCAGCATTTCTAAGACTTACTGATCTAACTCTGCCCCAAATCTCTCATTCTTCTGTCCAGGAGCTACCCTGTGAACGCAGACCTGTGTTGTCCAATATGGTAGCCCATAGCTGCATGCAGTGCAGTTATTTAAATTTGTTTAAAATTAAATGAAATAATTCCTTGTTTGCACTACACACATGCCAAGGACTTCGTGGCACATGCGTATCAGTGGCTTTTGTATTAGATG
Organism: Pan troglodytes; assembly: GCF_028858775.2. Lineage (NCBI taxonomy): Eukaryota > Metazoa > Chordata > Mammalia > Primates > Hominidae > Pan > Pan troglodytes. The sequence continues at coordinate 40,824,486 of NC_072401.2, read as the reverse complement.
GTGCAGACGCAGAGTGTTTCCATCATTACAGAAAGCTCTGTTGGATGGCACTGGCCTAGATGCTTGTTTTCAGCATCTGACTATGTGAAGTATGGGCTGTGTATCTCTCCACCCTCTGAGGTTAGAACTGTGAGCAGCAGAACCTAAATGGGTTTTGTATACCAATCCTCTTTCTGCTTTCCACATCTTCTTTGTCATCCAACTTTTTTTATCATCCAAATTTTATTACAACCTTTGTCTTCATGTTTCTCCATAAGGTATGATGCTACATTGCAAGGATCAAGTTGAAGTTTAGATTATGCTTAAATTAAAACTGCGACTGTTTTCCTATGTTTTATTTTACTCGTCACGATAAATGAAGCCAGCAGCTGCTCTTCTATGCAGCATTTGGACTCTGAGTTAAAACTTCAGTCACCCGGGATCGCTTGTTTTATATTGCTGTTTTTTTTTTTTAACATTGAGGAACTTAATGAAGAACATAATCATTGCCGGTGGCCAGTTTAAATATTGACTTGCAGATATTTTTTCAAAACTTAGAATTTGAAATTCAGAAACAAGTGAAACCTGAGTAAGAGACGTGATAGAAAACCAAAGAATGTCACGACCATGGTCAGTGTTTTCTGTGATAGATTTGTTACTGAAAAAATTGTGGTTAAAGGAACATCTGGTAAGTCAATCAGGTTTTAAATGTATTGAGAAAGCATAAGAAAAGTTGCTAAATCATTTTTTTAAATGACTTAAACTACCTTCTAATTCATTTGGTAAAATTCAGAAGTTTATGTACTATGTTGTTATCCCTGCAAGGCTATACCTATGACCAATTCATTAAGTACAAAATTAAGGCAAGTTGTTTAGGGTCAAGTAGATGAAACTTGTTGGTTTTATATATATATATATTTGGAGATAGGGTCTTGCTTTATCACCCAGGCACAGTCATGGCTCACTGCAGCCTCGACCTCCTGGGCTCAGGTGATTCTCCTGCCTCAGCCTCCTGAATAGCTGGGACTATAGGTACATACCACCACACCCAGCTAATGTTTGTATTTTTTGTAGAGATGGGGTTTCACCTTGTTGCCCAGGCTGGTCTCGACTCCTGGATTCAAGCATTTCGCCCATCTCGGCCTCCCGAAGTGCTGGGATTACAGGCATGAGCCGCTGAGTCCAGCCCTTTTTTTTTTTTTTTTGGGACGAAGTCTGGCCCTTGTCGCCCAGGCTGGAGTGCAGTGGCACGATCTCGGCTCACTGCAACCTCCACCTCCAGGGTTCAAGTGATTCTCCTGCCTCAGCCTCCTAAGTAGCTGGGATTACAGGCATGCACCACCACACCCGGCTAATTTTGTATTTTTAGTAGAACGGGATTTCACTCTGTTGGCGAGGCTGGTCTCAAACTCCTGGCCTCAGGTGATCCACCCGCCTCGGCCTCCCACAGTGTTGGGATTACAGGCGTGAGCCACTGCACCCGGCCTATTTTTTAATGTCACAACCAGATATGTTAGAATTGTTTAAGCACAGCTAGTAGCTTTGGGATACCCCAAATACAAAGGTGTTTTAGGGATTTATGTTATCTTTATGCTAAAAAAAGTTTATAGAGGGTTATAATTATATTATTATGGATCTTGCAAAAGAGCGGCATTAAGCACACATTTATTGAATGAATGACTGAGTGAATGAGTGAGTGAATACTCTATAATATGATTAACCCAATGGTTCTAAGACCTGCAATTGTGACCTGTGTTTATCTAATTTATTCCAAGGAGTCATAGAACTTAATTTTTTAAATTCTAATAACAGGCTGAGCGCGGTGCCTCATGCCTGTTATCCCAGCACTTTGGGAGGCTGAGGCAGCAGGATCATGAGGTCAGGAGTTCAAGACAAGCCTGGCCAACACGGTGAAACCCCATCTCTACTAAAAATAAAAAGATTAGCTGGACGTGGTAGTGTGTGTCTGTAATCCCAGCTACTCAGGAGGCTGAGGCAGGCGAATCACTTGAACCCGGAAGGCGGAGGTTGCAGTGAGCTGAGATCGTGCCATTGCACTCCAGCCTGGGCGACAGAGCAAGACTCCATCTCAAAATAAACAAATAAATAAAATAAAACAAAATTCTAATAACAAATTGAAATTAGATTTACCTTAATTTTACAAAAGAAAATCTACATCCTAACCTACTTTTAATGAAATAGGGGTGCTATTACATCAATCACAGAATGTTATTTCAAAACCTTAAGAGAACTTTGACTAGCCCTCTGAGTTTTGCAGTCTTCATGTAAGTATGTACTAATTGGTTTTGTTTTTTAAAAATTACAAACATATTGAAGTTTAGAGGGAATAAAATACAAATTCCAATATACCCATCACACAGATTTCTTAGTTATTAAGGTTTTGCTACATTGTGCCATCTATCACTCCCCTTTCCATTCAGCTAAGTCTTCTTTTATTTATTTATTTATTTTTGAGATGGAGTTTCACTCTTGTTGCCCAGGCTGGAGTGCAATGGTGCGATCTTGGCTCACCGCAACCTCTGCCTCCCAGGTTCAAGCCATTCTCCCACCTCAGCCTCCCAAGTAGCTGGGATTACAGGCATGTGCCACCATGCCCGGCTAATTTTGTATTTTTAGTAGAGACGGGGTTGCTCCGTGTTGGTCAGGCTGTAACACCTCCAGTTTATAAAGGCACCAAATCACAGTCACATTTATACATTGTGTTAGAAGTGAAAACTTGTATTTTCAGACACTATGTATAAATGCCTTATACCTTCTTGCAATCAAAAGCTAGTACATCGTACATCAATTGTCATACTTAACAATTTTTTTTTTTTTTTTTTTGAGATGGAGTCTCTTTCTGTTGCCCAGGCTGGAGTGCAATGGCGCAATATTGGCTCACTGCAACCTCCACCTTCTGGGTGGATTCTCGTTCCTTAGCCTCCCAAGTAGTTGGGACTTCAGACAAGCACCACCATGCCAGGCTAATTTTTGTCTTTTTAGTAGAGACGGGTTTCCCCATGTTGGCCAGGCTGGTCTCAACCTCCTGACCTCAGGTGATCCCCCCGCAGGGATTACAGGCGTGAGCCACCATGCCTGGCCAAGGCCAATACTTAACAATTTTTAATAGAATGCTGTAGTATAATTTGCTTTTCAAGAATTCCCAAGAGGAATTCCTAAATTTACCAGTAATATAAGTATCTTCAGGAAAGGGAATTTAAAGAAGCATCAATTTTAGGTAACCAGTATTCTGGGGTGTGCATTACTGGAAGGCTCACCTCTGGTTATATGGCCCAAACCAATTGTGTATTCATCAAACTAAGCAGAACCAGCTTGTTCAGTGAAGTACGATCATTTTAAAAATGGGCATTAGAATTTTGAAGTTGGTCTGCTAACAGCGCTCAACATTTGTCTCTGCTTTCTGGAATTAGATAAACATATATATATATATATATATATATATATATATATATATATATATATATATATATATATATAACAAGCACTTACATTTTATTTGCAAAATAAAGGAGGCTTACTTTGGTTTTGGTTTTGTTTTTGAGATAGAGTCTTGCTCTGTCGTCCAGGCTGGAGGACAGTGGTGTGATCATGGCCCCCTGAAACCTTGACCTGCCAGGCTCCCAGGCTCAAGTGATCCTCCTGCCTCAGCCTTCCAAGTAGCTGGAACCATAGACATGTGCCACCACACCTGACTAATTTTTTTTTTTTTAATTTTCTGTAGAGACAGGGTCTCCCTATGTTGCCCAGGCTGGTTTTGAACTCCTGGGTTCAAGCTATCCTTCTGCCTCAGCCTCCTAAAGTACTGGGACTGCAAGCAAGAGCCAGTGTGCCTGGCCAGGGAGGCTTACTTTGAATTTATAAGTATTTCTCTGGGTTTTGCTAGTTTTTATTTTTATTTATTTATTTAAAAATTTTTTAAAAAATATTTTATTTGAGATAGGATCTCACCCTGTTGCCCAGGCTGCAGTGCAGCCTTGACTTCCTGGACTCAAGCCATCCTCCATCCTCAGCCTCCCGAGTAGCTGGAACTACAGACCACACACTACCACGCTCAACTAATTTTTAATTTTTTGAAGAGAAGGGGGTCCCACTATGTTGCCCAGGCTGGTCTCGAACTTCTGGGCTCAAGCGACCCTCCACCTTGGCCTCTCAAAGTGCTGGGATTACAGGCTTGAGCAACCATGCCCGGCCCTTTGCTTGTTTTTAAATAGTCATATATTTGTACACATGGCAGGATATTAGAAGGATATGAACTGAAAGTACTTTGGATTTTGTCAAAAGCAGGAAAAAAGTAAAGCCAGAAGTAAAGACACACCGAAGTGAGGGACCATCTTTGTAGTGGAGAGGGGTCGAACTTGGGAGTTAAGGCCAGCTGGGATTCAGATCTTGCTGTGCCATTTAATTGCTGTACCTTGTCTTGGGCAAATTCTTTAACAGCTCCATTTTTCCATTTCTTTCTTTCTTTCTTTCTTTCTTTCTTTCTTTCTTTCTTTCTTTCTTTCTTTCTTTTTTTTTTTTTTTTTTTTTGAGATGGAGTTTTGCTCTTGTTGCCTGGGCTAGAGTGCAGTGGCGTGATCTTGGCTCACTGCAACCTCCGCCTCCCAGGTTCAAGTGATTCTCCTGCCTCAGCCTCCTGAGTAGCTGTGATTATAGGGCATGTGCCACCACGCCTGGCTAATTTTTGTATTTTTAGTAGAGATGGGGTTTCACCATGTTGGTCAGGCTAGTCTCGAACTCCTGACCTCAGGTGATCCACCCACCTTTGCCTCCCAAAGTGCTGGGATTACAGACGTGAGCCACTGTGCCTGGACATTTTTCTGTTTCTTATGCTAAAAGCAGGAATGGTGCTACTTTCCAATCCAGGGTGGCTGTAAAGATTAGAGATCGTGTATGTAATGTGCTTAGTACAGCCTGACACACTGTAAACTTCGAACAGTGATCGCTGTGGTTGTCTGCTGGTAGAGAGGAAACAGAGTAGCCTAGGTAGCCATTTTGGTTGGTAGCTATTTTGGTTATAGCCAAAATTAGCTGAACAATTGCAATGGTTGGATAAAGAGTTTATATGAATGTCTGCATAGACAAGTGATTTTTTTTTTTCCAGCCTTGGCTACACATTAGACTCACCTGGCTGGGGTGGTGGTAGAGGGTGCGTTTAAAAACTATTGCGGCCCAGGACCCTACAAAGATTCTAGGTTTTTCTCTCTTTGTGTGTGTGTGTGTGTGTGTGTGTGTGTTTAAGTTCTCCAGCCAAGATACAGAATAGTTTAGACCAAGTGACAGTTTGGAAGCTATCACTCCTGCTGGTAGCCTTGCCTTGATTTGTGAGTGAGCCACTGCATAACCCACATAACACAGGTGCTGATCTGATTCAACCCTAGTCAAAAAGTCTTATGGATTTTCCACAGTTTCCTGTACAAGTTGCCTCCTTGTGGGTTTTGTTCTTTACTCTTGTCTCTTCTCTCTGCCTTTTTTCTCAGAGGAAAGCAGGAGAAGGCAGATGAAATAAAAGGGAATAGAAAGATGGGGATGGTCAGTTGTTTCTTAGTCCTTTGAGCCATCTCAGTTAACACTGTCAGGACATTAGGCACAGACAAGAGATCGACAGGCAAGAGAGCTTTTCAGGGCAGCATGTAAGCGGCAATCAGCTATAATCAGTGAAAAAGGTTCTCTCCACGAACGTGAGGGTATTCTGTTAGCTTTTACTACAGAGGAAAGAGAGAGAGAGCGCGCACAATGTGACCACTTTTCAGAAGTTATAAATAAGGAACCTCCAGGAGGAGCCTTCTTTGATTACAATGTGCTTTGTCAATTTTCAGTCTGAATGCTAGCATGCCTCTTCAAAGAAATGTTAGATTAGCACCACTCTTCTGTTATCCCAAAAACTCTGTAGAAATTATTAAATGTCCTTTTCAGTACAGGGAACGAGTCATAAACTAAACTTTTTTTTTTTTCTTTTTAGAGATGAAATTTCACTCTTGTCACCCAGGCTGGAGTGCAGTGGTGTGATCTTGGCTCGCTGCAACCTCCGCCTCATGGGTTCAAGAGATTCCTCTGCATCTGCCTCCCAAGTAGCTGGGACCACAGGCACCTGCCACCACACCTGGCTAATTTTTGTATTTTTCACAGAGATGGGGTTTCACCATGTTGGCCAAGCTGTTCTCCAACTCCTGGCCTCAAGTGATCCACCTGCCTCAGGCTCCCAAGGGGATTACAGATGTGAGCCACCATGCCTGGCTGAGTAAAATTTTAGGGAACAAATTGAGGAGGGAAAATGGCAACTTTTCATGAAACCTGGAAAAATAGATGGGAAGAACGGATCAGTTGAGATTTCTATGGGACCTCGGTCATCGCATCCCCATAGTAATATATACCAAGGAAGAGCCAGGGTGAGGCCCTTTGTTAATTCAGAACTTTTGGCTGCAAGTAATAGAAACCTAATCCAAAATAGTTTAAGGGCTGGGCATGGTGGGGCGTGCCTGTAGTCCCAGCTGCTCAGGAGGCTGAGGCAGGAGGATCGCTTGAGCTGGGGAATTCGAGACTAGCCTAGGCAACTTAGTGAGACTCCCATCTCTAAAAATAAAGAAAATTTTAAAAATAGCTTAAGGAATCAATCGACAAATGAATGCATCAGATTATATTTATACATATATATTTACCTAACTGGAAATTCCAAAGCATGCAGCATGACATGCTTTGGTCATCAGGACTGTTTTTCTCTATATGTTTTCTGTGTTGGTTTTATTTTCTACCATTCCTGAGGAAAACCTATAGCAGTCTTATCTGCAGGATGAGAAATTCCCCCAAAGGACTCTGATTCACCCTCATGGTACCACACCTGTACCTGTCCCTGGCTTCTGGGGCTTGGAGGGGTCTGTTATTGGTAGACTTGGGAAGGTGAGTGCACAGGAGAAAGCACATATGGGCTACACCTGAGAGCCCTCTCCTCGATGCGGTGCTTTGTTGATCTCTGATTTAGGAATCTCCACATCCTACCCCACAGACTCAGTTGCCCCCAAAGCTGAATGACACCTTGTTCCTTGCCCTCCCACAGATTACTGACTCTCCGGATTATCTCTGTACAGCTGAGCCACTCATTAAGTGGTAGATTTAGCAAGATATTGCTCTGAGGACACTAAGTATTTGACTTGTCTCTACTGACAAACTTTATCATTTCTTGTTTTCACCAAGGGGAAGCCATTTCTAAATATCTAGTCCTAGAAATTAGCATAGAAGTGCAGGAAAGGTCTGATCAGAAGGGACTCATGTTAACATTATCTCACTGCTTTATTTCAAGAGTAAGAAAACCTCTGAAGCAGTGACTGGGGAGGTGGGGGATAAATGCAACATGCCATTCTGCCGTGTATTATAATTATTGAGAACTTGTTTTGTCTTTTCGAGTCATCTGTAAACTTGTTGTAAGTTCAATTTTGTGTCTCTGTTACCCGGTATCACATAAAAGGGGGTCAATAAATATGTGTCCATTGAAGGAAGAATCAAGGATTTCTGACCATTGTTCTTTGGCAAAGTTAGAATTATCAGTTGAAATTCACAATATTAACCCTAAGACATCAACATTAGTTTGTTATACAATAAATTTATTATAATTAATATCCTTTATTTTTGAGACAGGGTCTCACTCTGTTGCCCAGGCTGGAGTGCAGTGGTGCGATCTTGGCTCACTGCAACCTCTGCCTCCCGGGTTCAAGCAACTCTCGTGCCTCAACCTCCGGAGTAGCTGGGATTACAGGCATGCATCCCCATGCCCATCTAATTTTTTTTTTTTTTTTTTTTTGAGACAGGGTCTCACTCTGTCACCCAGGCTGGAGTGCAGTGCCAGCCACTGCAACCTCCGCCTCCCAGGTTCAAGCAGTTCTCCTGCCTCAGCCTCCCAAGTAGCTGGGATTACATGTGCCCACCACCATGCCTGGCTAATTTTTGTACGTTTGGTAGAGACAGGGTTTCACCATGTTGGCCAGGCTGGTCTTGAACTCCTGACCTCAGGTGATCTGTCTGCCTTGGCCTCCCAAAGTGCTGTGATTACAGGTGTGAGCCACTGCGCCAGGCCAAAACATATAAATTTTATTTTCTGCACTCCTAGGGCTCTTTGTGAAGAAAGAATTTCACATTCTTTGAGCACTTACCGTGTGCCAGGTGTTCTGTGGACACATTGTCTTACTGAAGTCTTGCATCCACCCCAGAATGCCTTCTTCCTCTTTCTCAACCATGAAGAGAATTAATCCCTCCTGCCTCCTTAATGCCCCCTGTCATGGCCTTTATCACACTGCCTTGGAATCTGTTTGCATTTCTATATCTCCTACTACACTATGAGTTTTTCAATGACAGTCTACATGTGTCATTCAGGTTGTAACCTCGGCACCCAGCTCATAGGGAGAATCCTATAAATATATCTTAAAATTGGGTATTATGTGATCTTCATTTGACAAAGTTGACATCGTAGGCTTGCCTGGGGTTCCTAAGTGGAAAGTGACAGGGCTAGTTTTTGAGCTTCTCTGTGCCACACTCCAAAGCCTGTTTTCTTTCTGTCTTCTTTGCTTAATGTTTGCTTTGTTTAGCTTGGTTGCTTGGGAATATTGGAAAGCAACATTGAGATAATGAGGGTGATGGAGGAGGGGAAACGGAAGGGGAAGATGCAGGGGAGTTGCTGCCTGCTGAGGCTGGGAAGGGAGGCTAATTATGCATTGCTCAGTTAAGCAATGCTCCAGCCCCCTGATTCCCATCCTCATCACACTGCACACTCGTGTGTGCGCGTACACACACACACACCATCAGAGACAGGTCATGATGGGAGTGCTGAGTGAACAGGGACCAGGGAAGCATTTTCTTGGAAAGCTATTCACTGTGAGAACAAAGAGCTGGGACACAAAGCCAGGCAGCCATTGGGACATAAAAATTGTGTCATAAGGAAACTTCTCTGTAAGATAATTCTGCATGGTGAGGTTTTTAGTGATACGGTTCTAGTCTGAAGTGAAATTAGTGGAGAACATGGAACATGGACATCATGGCATCCACAGGTGCATGCCTGAGCTTTGTTCCTTGGAAACAATGATCGGAACAGGAGAGGTGTCACGGGAGCCTTTGAAATGTGCCCTTCTGAAGTGGAGGGTAATAAGTGGCAGCATCTGCCATACTTCTCCCACTCTCGCAAAGTGTGACTTCATTATTTTTTTCTTTTCTTTACTTTTTTTTGGACACAGGGTCTCGCTCTGTCACCCAGGCTGGAGTGCAGTGGCACAATCACTGCAGCCTCAACCTCGGGGGCTCAAGTGATTCTCCCACCTCAGCCTCCGAAGTAGCTGGGACTACAGGCGCATGCCCCCAGGCCTGGCTATGTTTTTGTATTTTTCATAGAGATGAGGTTTCGCCATGTTGCCCAGGCTGGTCTCGAACTCCTGAGCTCAAGTGATCTGCCTATCTCTGCCTCCCAAAGTGCTGGGATTACAGGTGTGAGCCACCGTGCCTAGCCTTTTTTTTTTTTTTTTTTTCCTTCAGGTTCAGGTTTTAAACCAGAACCTTTATGGCATGACTAATCACTGAAATTCGTAAGATAAGCTGGATGTTGCAATAGCTGCCTTCTTGGGTTTACGTGTTGTTCTCTCACAGAATCCATGCCTGAATCTGCAGTGTGCAATTTTTAGGCGCCCCATATGATCAGTCCTGGTGGTGTTTCAACTTTTAGCCTTGATACTTCAGTTACACTTTCTCTTGCGCTTGGCAATGTAGCCACATTTGCCACAGGTTGACTTCTGAAGGTGGTAGGCTTCAGAGCCACAGCGGTGGCACATCGTGTGCATCTTATTGCGATGCTTTCCAGACGATGACGTTCCCTTTGTCATTTGGCTTCTGCAGCTGAGACCAAAGAGTGTGTGTAGCTTTAGAGAAATGTCTGTTCAGACTCTTTACCTATCTTTAAGTTGGGTTATTTGTCTTATTCATTATTGAGTTGTAGGAGTTCTTTATATATTCTAGATACAAGGCTATTATCAAATATACATCTGCAAATATTTTCTCTCATTTTGTAAGTTGTCTTTCCTTTCTTAATGGTGTCCTTTGAGAAATAAAGCTTCCCATTTTGACAAAGGACAATTTCATTATTTTTTCTTTTATTGCTGTGTTTATCATATTTGAAAGGTATCATATCTAAAAGGCTGCTGCCTACCTGAGCTAAGGTCATGAAGATTTATACCCATGTTTTCTTCCAAGAGTTTTACAGTTTTAGCTCTTATGAGGTGGTTGATCTATAATGATTTAATTTTTGTATATGATATGAATTAGGGGTCCAACTCTATTCTTTTGCATTGTGGATATCCAGTTATTAAAGCATAATTTCTTCAAAAGACTATTCCCATCAAATAGTCTTGGCACCCTTGTCCGGAATCGATTGACCACAGATACATGTTTTGGGTTTTTTCCCTGAACTCTCATTTCGAATCTATTGTCCTATGGCCATCCTTATGCCAGTACCACGCTGCCCACCCTCCCCGCACTTTATGGTTTTCCCCTAAGATTTCTGCACCCTATACACTGTCTCGTTTACTGTAGCTTTGTAGTAAATTTTGAAACCTGGAAGGGTGAGTCCTTGAGCTTTGTTCTTCTTTTTCAAGTTTGTTTTGGCTATTCTGGGCCCCTTGAATTTCTATAGGAATTTTAGGATCCATTTATCAATTTTTTTCCCAGAAACTAGCTGAGATTTTGATGGGAATATTGTGTTGACTCTGTAGATCAGATCGAGGAGTATTGTCATTTTAGCAGCATTCAGTCTTCTATTCATGAACAAGCAGTGTCTTTCCATTTATTTAGATTTTTTTTCTCTCTTTTTCTTTTTGAGACAGAGTCTCACTTGTCAGGCTGGAGTGCAGTGGCGCGATCTCTCCTCACTGCAACCTCCGCCTCCCGGGTTCAAGTGATTCTTATGTCTCGGCCAGGCGCCACCACGCCCGGCTAATTTTTGTATTTTTAATAGATGGCCTAGATCTTTGATTTCTTTGAACAATGTTTTGTAGTTTTAACACTTGTATTATTTTTGATGCTATTGTAGATGAAATTGCTTTGTTAATTTTATATTTTAGTTTGTTCATTGCTAGTAGATAGAAATTTATAATTAATTTTTCTATATTGCTTTTATGTCCTGCAACCTTGTTGAACTTGATTATTAGTTCTAATAATTTTTTAATGGATTCCTTAGGTTTTTTACATGTAATTGACTACGTCATCTATGAACAAAGTTTTATTTCTTCCTTTCCCATATGGATCCCCTTTCTTTCTTTTTTTTTTCTTTTTTCTTTTTTTCTATTTATCCTGGCTAGAAACAAGTACAATGTTGCAGATAGAAGTTGAGAGAGTGCAAATCCTTGTTGCTGTTCTTCATGGGGAGAGCATTCAGTCTTTTTCACATTAAGTGTATTAGTCATGGGTTTTTTGTAGATGTTATTTATCAGATTGAAGAAGTTCCCTTCTGCTTTAATATGTTGTGTTTTAGTTATGAAGGGTTGGTGCATTGTATCAAATGCTTTTCTGGCAGCTATTCAGATTACTGTGTATAGTTTTTGTCTTTTGCTGATATGGTGTATTGCACTGATTGATTTTCATCTGTTAAGCTATCTTGCATTTCTGGGTTAAATCAGACTTGGTCATGTCACTGAATTCAGTTTATTAGTATTTAGTTGTGTATTTTTAAAAAGTCCATATGCATAAGACATATTGATTTGTCATTTTCTGATATCTTTGTCTGTATTTTCTATGCATGTAATACTGGCCTCAATGGGAAGTGTTCTAGTCCCTTCTATTTTTTGGAAGAATTTGTGAAGGATTGGTGGTAATTAGACTTTAAAACATTTGATAGAATCCTCCAGAGAAGTCATCTGTTCTTGGGCTTTTCTTTGTGGAAAATTTTTATGTTACAAATTCAGCGTATTTACTTATAAGTCTATTCAGATATTCTATTTCTTCTTGAGTCTATTTTGGCCCTTTGCATCTTTCTAGGAATTTCTCCTCTACATGTAGGTTATCTAATTTGCTGGCATATAATTGTTCATAGTATTTCTTTGCTATCCTTTTCATTTCTAGAAGGTCAGTAGTGTTGTCACTTCTCTTATCCCTGAGTTTAGTTAAGTTGAGTCTTTTCATTTCTTTGTCATTCTAGCTAGTGGTTTGTCAATGTTGTTGCTCTTTTCAAAGAACCAACTTTTGTTTTGTTTTTATAGTCCGTATTTGCTTTATTCCCACCTAAATCATTATTATTTCCTTCCTTAATCTGTTTCAGATTTATTTTGCCCTTCTTTTTTCTGGCTTCTTAAACTGAAAGCTTAGATTGTTTACTGTATTTTAACTGTTATCTCCATTCCCCCAAGCTCCATTTTACAGGACAGTTTGTGAGTATGAGTGACCAATGCTGAAACAGTCAGGACATGCAAACTTTCTCCTTTGGGGACAGAGTTACAGGGAAACTGAATACATGAGGGGGGCATACAGAGTACAGTTGACACAGCTCTTTCATTATGGTGCAGTCCATATAGCATTGTGATTCTGGGGCAAAAACTTGGGCTCTGGGGTTTGGGAACCTGGATATGAATTCTACATCTGCCACCTAAGAGTTGTGAGACTTTGAACACTTACTTAATCTTTGTAAGCCTCAGTCTCCACATCTGCAAAATAGCAGAAAGATAATTAGTACCTCATAGGATTGTTGTGAGGATTAAATGAAATAGCATATGTGAAGCACCCAGAACTGGTGGTAACAACTGTTCAATAAAGATTAACTATTCTAATCTGGTTGTTGTTGTTAGGTCAGATGGGCCTTTGCTGAGTCAACTCCATGTAAAGTAGCTACAGAGCTTGTTGTTGTGTTTCCATTAGTTTGTACCTCTTTGCCAACCATCTATGAACTCTCCTGTATGTACTACCAGGGTGGACCTCACCTGCATTTGCTACCAGGTGCTGAGATACACTTCTCACTGCGGTTGCAAAGCTCAGGATGTTATTTCCAAATGAGCTCTTTTCTCAGACCAATAGCCGGCCTTGCTTATTTGATCATCCACCCATATTACAATGATGATATGAGAACAAATGAAGGTATGAGAAGAAAATATTTTCCTAAACAAATTTGAGACATGCTTGGGGTGGAAGTACCATAAATTATGAAAATGGTACTCACTGAAAAGTTCTAATTTTCATTTTATAGCATCTCAAGTTCTCCCCCTTCCCCCCCGCCCTTTTTTTTTTCTTTTGAGACAGAGTCTCGCTCTGTCACCTAGGCTGGAGTGCAGTTGTACAATCTCGGCTCACTGCAACCTCTGCTCACTGCAGCCTCTACCTCCCGGGTTCAAGTGATTCTTGTGCCTCAGCCTCCTGAGTAGTGGCGATTACAGGTGCGCACCACTACACTGGTTAATTTTGTAGTAGAGACTGGGTTTCACCATGTTGGCCAGGCTGGTCTTGAACTCCTGATCTCAGATGATCCACCTGCCTTGGCCTCCCAGAGTGCTGGGATTACAGGTGTGAGCCACCGTGCCCAGCCTCTCTCTCTCTTTCTTTCTTTCCCTCACCCCTAGCTCTTATTAATCCCTTTCATCAAAAGCTTCACTAAAGAACAGAAAGGATGTGCGTTCCGTTTTTTCCCTCCTCTGGCCCTGTAGGTGCAGAGAAATTACAAAATACTAGGCTATACATAGGGGAAAAGTGAGAAAAATTCATTAGCATATAAATTGATAACCAGCTTTCTTTGGTATATCCATCAACATGAATTTTATCCAAGTAGATTTATTTTTTTGGAAGACTAAATTTAGTGTGAATAATCAATAATATATTAATAACAATTAAATTTGATTTATCTCTTCATACTTGGGGCTTGCCATTCTTATTCTTTGTGTAGCTATGCTTACGAAGTGTTATGCCAGGACGTGAAAGGTGAGCACAGAGGGGTGCCTAGTTGACTGTCTGGTTTTTGATAAAAAAAGAAATGATGAGGCCAGGCATGGGGGCTGACGCCTGTTATCCCAACAATTTGGGAGGCCAAGGCGGGTGGATCACTTGAGGTCAGGAGTTCAAGACCAGCCTGACTAACCAGGTGAAACCCTGTCTCTACTAAAAAATACAAAAATTAGCTGGGCATGGTGGTGCACACCTGTAGACCCAGCTACTCAGGAGGCAGGAAAATCACTTGAACCCGGGAGGTGGAGTTTGCAGTGAGCCGAGATCGCACCACTGCACTCCAGCCTGGGCGACCGAGTGAGACTCCATCTTTAAAAAAAGAAAAGAAAAGAAATGATGATGTAGAGCTGAAATTACCAACATCATCAGATGGAGGAGTCCTTGAGGAAATCTGAGTTCCCAAGACGCCAATTCCTTTGGGGTCTTTTTTGTTGCTTTCGGTTCCATCTGCCAATCCCCATGAAGGCTCCACTGAGTCTAAAAGAGCTAACAGATGACCCTTGACCATCCTAAGGTTGCTCATTGTGTCTGTCCCTCTTGGGGGAGCACAGAGAATAATTTTTTGTGGCTACTGAAATCTTAGGACTCTTCCAGTTTAAGTAAGTCTTAAAGAAATACTGGCCTTGACTTTAGGATCCAAAATAAACCTGAATCCTTGTGAGTGTCTAGACAACAACTATAGAAAACAGCAACAATCAGAGATCACCTGACAGTTAAGAACTGGCTAAAAATGTTTGCACATTACCAAGATCAAGCAACATATAAATTACCCAGAGACATAGAATGAATGTTGCATAAATGCCTTTGTTATTAAACAGGACGTGTGCTCTGTTGAATCATAGTTACATGGGGGAAGTCCTCCTGCCTGAACTTCTAAATTTATGGGAATCACAGTCAAGGTTGCTCAATCCATGTGCCCTCTACCCAACCCTCACCCCATTTCCTCTAAAGATCCTCTACTGGGGGTAAGATTTTACAACTTCCATTTAAATCTGTGATGGGGTTTCACCATATTGACCAGTCTGGTCTCAAACTCCTGACCTCAAGTCATCCACCCACTTTGGCCTCCCAAAGTACTGGGATTACAGGCATGAGCCACCACACCTAGCCCAAATTTAAAAATTTTTGCTGATATAGTAGGACTCACTGTTTCGATTTCTATCTATTTTAATCAGACAAAGTTTGATTTGAATAAAGTTGGACTATTTTCATGTTTATTCATCATAGAATCTTGTTATTCTGCAAACTGCCTGCTCATATCTTTGCTCGTATGTATTGTGTTGTATTTTTTTGTTGATACAGAAGCACTCTGGCATATTAAGGAAATTGACTCTTTAATGACACACTCCTAGTTGTAGTTTGTCTTTGATTTTGTTTTAATAAATGTTTTAAAATTCCATTTAATGCTCAGTTCTTGGAAAAAGGAAGAGTGATTGGGACCAATGTTTAGTTCAATTTGAAATTCAGATAAATAATCAGTTTCTTCCTTAGCTACTGTATTTAGTTTCTAAACTCTTCACACTAAGCTCTTTTTTTTTTTTTTTTGAAACAGGGTTTTGCTCTGTTGTCCAAGCTAGAATGCAGTGGTCCAAATATGGCTCACTACAGTTGGAGCTTCCGGGCTCAAGCAGTTCTCCCACCTCACACCCCCAAGTAGTTGGGACTACAGGCGCACGCCACCATGCCTAGCTAATGTTTGTATTTTTTTTTTTACACAGATGGGCTTTTGCCATGTTGCCCAGGCTGGTCTCAAACTCCTGGACTCAAGCAATCCGCCCACCTCAGCCTCCCAAAATGCTAGGATTACATGAGTGAGCCACCCTACCCGGCCTATTTTCTCTTTATAACAGTATATTCTCATATTAATGTGTTGTCCCAATTTTTAAAATTGTCTATTTGAGTAATTATCCAGAATCATGACTGACACTACCATTTTCATTAATACTTTAGATCAAAGTAATTCTCACTTAATTCTTATAGTAATTTCACCTGACACTTGGGGACTGGTAATTTTAGCATTGGTGTTTCTAAAAACATACTGTGATAAGCTGCTCCATCACCATGTATTTGGTTTCTTTGTCTATAAAACTAAAGCCAGAGAAATGAGGTGCTTGACAAAGCATTGAGGTGTCAAGGGGCACATACAGATTTCAAATTGGAATCCTGGAACAAACATGGTAGGAGAACAGAAGAGGGTCCCATCTGCATATTCTTACTGCTTAGATACAGCAGCTGTCGACTTGGCTTTCCTTTATCCTGACTTTCCAGAGTTGTTCACCAAACAGGTAACAAGATTGAGCTTTAAGTCTTTATCTCATAATGATTCTTCATAAATTAAATTATCTTATGACTTATGGCTCCATGTTGTAAGTAAAAAGTCATTTGACCAACTGTTTGGAATTCTTGTCAATAACAATTATTGAGCACCCATGTTAGTGAATTTCTGTGTGTGTGCACTGGGTGGTGAGAAAAGGTTGAGAGCAAATACCTTGGGTATACTTTGTAAGGAACCATGATCAGCTTGTCATGCAAACATATGACAACTGTGCAAACATTTTTTTACAAAAGACAGTCTTAACAAAAACAAAAAATAAAAAGAAAACAAACAAAAAAAAGAGACAATCTTAAACTTTGTGTATAAGCTTTAATTTTCAAATGTAGAATCAGAAGCATTGCTGTTTAGGCAATGTTGTGATGAAACAGGAATCAAATTTGATCCCAAATGACAAATACACAATTGCCAAATATCTAGAAAAGAAGAAATGCTGAAGTGGTGTGGCAGTGAGTAAAGTTGTGTTGAGAAAGATAGATACCTGGATAAAAAAAATCCTTTTGGAGGAAGGTGATTCTAGAAGAGAGTTACAAAGGAAAATAAGAATCTGGTAGATAGAGAAGGAAGGAAGGTAGTCTTGGAGATTTTGTGTGTAGCTGTGTATCTGTTGAGGTTGAAGGGAACAAGGGGAAATTATGCAGTGATTTGTCATCATAAGTTAACCAGAGATTTGCAGCTCATGATCAAAAGCCTGCAATGTTATGGATGACCAAGGATCACCTCAAATTCCCTTCATGGGAGTAACATGATCCCAACCATACCTAAGGAAAATGGTTCATCCTACTGCTTTCAGGATGGTTAGCAGGGAAAGGTGTCAGCTAGGAAACCCAACGGGTGGGGGTGGGAGGTTGTGCATGGTTAGTGCTGAACTAAATCAGGAAGAAAGGAAAAGAAAAGAATTGGCAGAATGTAATGATGTGTCGAAATGGAGAGAATGAGGGACAGAACAAATAGGTTCGTTTTATCAAATCATTAAAATTTTGCTGATCAAAGTCATATATGTTACAGATATTTAACATACATGTATTACATATGTATTTTAATCACCCATATTCATATTCTTACTCTCCAGAGACAACCACTGTCAATATTTTGTTATATTTTTCTACATTTGATTAATATCAGTAGAAATTGTACCCTACATAAAGTTTTCTCTACTCTCTTTTTTCTTAAGCTCACATATTGTGAACCTTTACTCATGACATTAAATTCTTCATAAATGTAATTTTTAGTGGCTGGTGTGTCACCATTTATTTAACCATTCCTATAAGGATTGTTTCTCAATGTATTATAAAGAATTCTGAGATAAATATCTTTGGATGTAAACATGATTTTTTTCTTATTTCTTAAGGATAGATTTCTAATAACATCATTGCTAAGTAAAAAGAATAAACATTTCCAGGCTCTTCAAATACACTATGCAATTTCTTTTTTAGAAGGGTTTTGATGCTTTCATACTTGTTTTACTGAAGTGTGACACTTAATCACTATTAAGTATTTTAGCTAATCTTATTGGTTGATTAAAAAGTGATAGTGTATTGTATTGTACTGTATTGTATTGTATTGCATTTTTGTTCTTTTGAGATGGAGTCTTGCTCTGTCACCCAGGCTGGAGTCCAGTGGCACAATCTCAGCTCACTGCAACCTCTGACTCCCGGGTTCAAGCAATTCTCCTGTCTCAGCTTCCCGAGTAGCTGGGATTACCGGCGTGAGCCAATGCACCCGGCTGCACACCAGTGATCTTAAAAAACAGAAAAGCAGATCACAGCGCTTCTCTGCTCAGAATCCTCCAATCAGCCAAGGAGAACTTGAAGTCCTCTCCTGGGTGTTATAACGCATCCCGTCCCTGCCTGTCTCGCTCCCTCTGCTTCCGCTACCCCGCCCCTTTCTTGTTGTTCTGTTCTTCAGGGACTCCTCTGCCTGTCACCATCCAATCTTCGGGGTCTAGAACAAAGCCACGCATAGTAGGATCAATAGCCATTGTTGAACGATTGAGTGACTCTTGCAACCAATTCAAAATTGAATGCCTTGCCAAGTTACCATTTGCTCATGGAAAATCAGGCTCATTGGGTCGAAACGATTTGCTTCACTAGCATTTTATGTTGTTCTTTTTCCTGAGCTTATACTCCTCGCTAATTTTAGCATCCCGTCTAAACTGATCAGCCTTGGAGTTGACCTTTTAAAGATGTTCTCGTGTTTCTAATTTCACCTGTAATCATTAATAGCGTAACCAGTATTTATAGATCCATCGCAGCTAAAGTTTTAGTGTTTGATTTTTTTCGAATGATTTCAATTATTTCCATATTGCTTTCAAATTTCTTTAGAATATCTACTTTTATTTTTCAAAAAATAAGAGCTCCCTCTTCAAAGTGGTAAAATAATATGTTGAAGAGGTAACTAGGCTTAAATAAGAACTGAACCACAAGGTCTTAAGAAGAAAACTTTTCAAAGATTTTTAGACTCCACATAACTCATTTAGTTACTTGCTAGCTTATCAAGCTCCTGAAAAATTTCCATTTCTTGGCTGGTTATAAAATATGTCTAAGGTTTGTTCCAATTTTAGGAATACTCAATTCTTGAAATAAGGAACATTCTTCAGGAAAGAGGTGTTTTACTTTTTAAATCACAAAGTAAACAAATACAGAGAATACATATTTTGAAGTGTAGGATTTTGTGATTGCCTCTGTTTGTAACCTGATGCAATTGTAAATAAGAATGCAGGCTAGGCCAGGTGCTTACACCTGTAATCCCGGCACTTTGGAAAGCAGAGGCAGGTGGATTACCTGAGGTCAGGAGTTCAAGACCAGCCTGGCCAACATGGTGAAACCCCACCTCTACTAAAAATACAAAAATTAGCCGGGTGTGGTGGCATGAACGTGTAGTCCCAGCTACTTGGGAGGCTGAGGTGGGAAAATGGCTTGAACCGGGGAGGCGGAGGTTGTAGTGAGCTGAGATCGCGCCACTGTGCTCCAGCTTGGGCGACACAGTGAGACCCTGTCTCAAAAAATCAAAAAAATAAGATAAAAAAGGGAATGCAGGCTAGTTATACCTCCTCCAGGAAGCTTTCCCCATGGACTCTGATCTATCTTAGCAATACTCTTCACCTGATTGTGGTGGCTCCCATTGTCTGGATAGCACATGCTGTTCCATTTCTGTGTATTCTATATGTTGTAATTATCAGACATTTAATGATCTCTCCAAGAGGATTATTAGCTCCCAGTTAATAGAAATCACATCATGGCCAGGTACGGTGGCTCACACCTGTAATTTAATAGAAACCACATCATGGCCGGGCGCAGTGGCACATGCCTGTAATCACAAGTACTTTGGGAGGTCGAGGCCGGTGGATCGCCTGAGGTCAGGAGTTCGAGACCAGCGTGGCCAACATGGCGAAACTCCATCTCTATTAAAAATACAAAAAGGCTGGACGCGGAGGCTCACGCCTGTAATCCCAACACTTTGGAAGACCAAGGCGGGCGGATTGCTTGAGGTCAGGAGTTTAAGACCAGCCTGGCCAACATGGCAAAACCCTGTCTCTACCAAAAATATAAAAATTAGCTGGGCATGGTGGCGCACACCTGTAATCCCGGTTACTCTAGAGGCTGAAGCAGGAGAATTGCTTGAACCTGGGAGGCAGAGGTTGCAGTGAGCCGAGATCATGCCACTGCACTCTAGCCTGGGCAACAGAGCGAGACTCCGTCAAAAAAAAAAAAGCCACATCATGATCCAGGTCTTTGACTGCACTTCCCCAGGGCTTGAGTACATCTCAAACATAAAAATAATAATAATAATAATACAAAAATTAGCAGGGAATGGTGACATTCACCTGTAGTCCCAGCTACTCTGGAGGCTGAGGCAGGAGAATTGCTTGAACATGGGAGGCAGAGGTTACAGTGAGCCAAGGTCACGCCACTGCACTCCAGCCTGGGTGACAGAGTGAGACACCGTCTCAAAAAAAAAAAAAAAGAAAGAAACAACATATGATCCAGGTCTTTGACTGCACTTCCCAGGGCTTGAGTACATCTCGGGATATTATAGAAAGTGCTCCTTAAACACCAGTTGGAATGGAAGAGCATAGTACTTGATAAATCCAGAATGTTAGGGGATTTTTGTGGCAATTTTGAGGAAATTATTAAAATATCATTTGATTATTAAAGAGTAAAACTCACAAAATACTTGGCAAAACCACACACTTCCTGAGCCCTTGTTAACCTGACTGCCTTGTTCCTCCTGGCTCAGGAGGAAATATATCTACTTTTCACATTATGACAATGTAGCTGGCTTTTCCTTAGCACAAGTGGAAGAAAAGGCTATAATGTTACACATGATATGTGACTTGGTAATAGGTGTCTTCTCTCCACCAGCATTCAATATGTATTCTGAACTTTCTCTTTTTAAGATTAAGAAGTCTGTTAAAACTACCACAGAATCTATTAGGTAAATACTAATAATTACTTAGCTTATCAGATGCTACATTTTGCTGTGTTAGAGGGACAGACAGAAAGGGATCGCCATAAAATCTAGCAGGTTTCTAAGAATTAATGAAGAGTGCTGCCTCGGGTAGAGGAAGGGCTTAGAGAGAAAATGCAAAGAGAATTCTCTTTAGATTCAAATTAGATTTTGTGGCTTTCTTAACTTATGGTTTCATTCATTGAACATTAAAGGGTTTCCTACCTAGCTCCAAAGATGCCATCTCAAAGTTCCAAAGTTTTTCTGGGTTAGTACAGAAGTTCCTGTCCCTGGCAGGCTGACAGAGCAGCAAGGTGAAACATAGGTAGGTAGATAGAGAGGTAGCTAATTAGGAGGAAAGAAAGAAGATTATCTACTTAGCTTGAGGCGGTAAAGTGTGATCTCTAAGAGCCAGAATGCCTGGGTTTGAATCCTCACTCCACTACTTATTTGCTGGCTGTTGGTCTTGGACCAATTACTTTATTTCTTGTTTTCTCATCTATAAAATGGAGATGAGGCTGAGCGCGTGGCTCACGGCTGTAATCCTAACACTTTGGGAGGCCGAGGCAGATGGATCACCTGAGGTCAGGAGTTCGAGACCAGCCTGACCAACGTATTGAAACCCTGTTTCTACTGAAAATACAAAAATTAGCCAGGCATGGTGGCGGACACCTGTAATCCCAGCTACTCAGGAGGCTGAGGCAGGAGAATCACTTGAACCTGAGAGGTGGAGGTAGCAGTGAGCTGAGATCACAGAATTGCATTCCAGCCTGGGCAACAAGAATAAGACTCTGTCTCAAAAAAAAAAAAATGGAGATGATACTAGTACCTGCCTCAACCTATGTATGGGGGTTGCATGTGTTAATATATGTGAAACACTTAGAACAGTGCCTGGTGAAGGACAAGGGCTGTATGTAGGAGTTAGCTATAGTTATTTTATTACAGGTGGAGGTGATGAATAATTTTAATCTTTAAAACAGATGTACCTCTGGGCACAATGGTGCAGCTGTAGTCCCAGCTACTTGGGAGGCTGAGGGAGGAGGATCACTTGAGCCCAGGAGTTCTAGACCAGCCTGAGCAACATAGCTAGACTCTATCACAAAACAAAAATGAGTAAATAAACCAAGGGTGCCAATTGAGAAGGTACCATTTTATTTATATTTATTTATTTATTTATTTATTTTTGAGACAGGATCTCACTCTGTCATCCAGTCTGGAATGCAGTGATGCAGTCATGGCTCACTGCAGCCTCAACCTCCCAGGCTCAAACAAGCAATTTTCCCGAGTAGCTGGGACCACAGGCATATGTCACCATGCCCTGCTAATTTTTTTATTATTTGTAGAGTTGGGGTCTCACTATGTTCCCCAGGCTGGTCCTGAACTCCTGGGCTCAAGCAATCCTCCTATCCTGGCCTCCCAAAGTGCTGGGATTATAGGCATGAGCCACTGTATCCAGCCTACCATTTTAAATTTTAAAAGGACAGCCCACAGATCCTTCCTAATGTCCAGATAAGGAGCACTCATTTCAGATATGACAATGTCCATTGTTTAATTCTTCCTTCTCTGTGACTGTTGATGCTATAATAGGATAATAGACAAATTAACCGAAAGAAAATACTATGGTGCTTTAATCATATAGGCTTGTGGATACTGCTTTATACTTCATCTGTTTTTCAATACTGGTTAATTAGCTTCTTAGCCAACTATTATTGCTGATACCACCAATACAGTTATGTGATTTCATTATCAGTGTTTGACACCTTTTCAGGTGAAGGCTACCATCTGAATGTCTATGTGCACACATATGTGCAATTTCTTTTATGCTTTAGTCATGTGTTAATACAATAAACAGTTTCAGCAAAGGCTTGAAATTCTAAATAGTGTCAAATATACTTGTGGAAAATGATATGCTACTACTATATACAAAAGCAAATACACACATAATCTTTGCATTGGCTATATCTTAGCTTTTAGATAATTAAACTAAAAAGTAGGCTGGGCATGGTGGTTCATGTCTAATCTCAGCATTTTGAGAGGCCAAGGCAGGCAGATCACTTGAGCCTAGCATTTCGAGACCAGCCTGGGTAACATAGCAAGAACTGTCTCTAAAAATAATAAAGTAATAACTAATAATAATAACTCTCTTACCAGGATGCCACAGTGGCCTTAATAGATCCTATCTGAAATAGGCCACATAATCATGTCTTACTATGCTCCATTTCTTCCTCTCCTGGACCTGAGTCCTGTTTCTTACTCCTTTTTCCACATCTACCTCAGAGCTTATCTCATCCCAGGCTTCTATTTTGCGTCTGTACTTTTTTTTCCTTTTCTCCACAGCCTCAGACCTCAGAACTGCCTGCTGTCACTCTACTCTAAATCAAAGATGCTTTGTAAAAGACAAAGGATCACTCCTCCAGGGATGATTTAAGCTTGTTGCAAGCCAGAACTATACAGAAGTTAATGTGGCCGGGTGTGGTGGCTCAGGCCTATAATCCCAGCACTTTGGGAGGCTGAGGCAGGTGGATCACCTGAGGTCGGGAGTTCAAGACCAGCCTGACCAACATGGTGAAACCCCGTCTCTACTAAAAATACAAAATTATCTGGGCGTGGTGGCGCATGGCTGTAATCCCAGCTACTCGGGAGGCTGAGGCAGGAGAATCGCTTGAACCCAGGAGGCGGAGGTTGCAGTGAGCCAAGATCGTGCCACTGCACTCCAGCCTGGTTAATAAGAGCAAAACTCTGTCTCAAAAAAAAAAAAAGAAGAACATGCCACATGGCTCACGTGGCATGACTTTTCTACTGTGATGCACATGTGCCTATACAGAGGGCTGTGTAGTAGGAGCCACTTTTACTATCAGTAGAAGGGGTGACTTGCTTTTTCTGTGTACTTTTCTATATTTTTTGAGTTTGTTAAAACTAGTGTGTTTATGTGCATGTATTTTTTAAATTAACTTTGTTCAAAGCCAAGGCAGGAAAAATTTGCTCATTTTTTGTTTAGGGCAGCCCATAATTGTAATTGTTGTTTTCAGGTATTCAGTGAAAAATTGCTTTCTCCTTACCCCCTTAGTCTTAAAATTCATCATCCTGAGATGGTTTATTTCCTATGTTTTTGCCTAAGTTATTTTTTGTTAGCATTTGGTATAGGAGCACACGTGCACACACTCACACCAAACCTCAATCTCAGAATACTCTCTAATGCTTAAAACATGCCAGAACTTTTTCTTATATAATATACTAAATTACTCTTATAGAAAAACAGACTTTCTGAGTCCCATTTGTAGTCGAGAGGAATTTAAATTTGTCTAAAATCAGTAGTTTTTGAAAACACTGCCTTAGTAACTGACTGCTTCAGAGTTCCTTCAGCCAGAACATAGCGATTTAGTTTTATATAATATTTAACATAGTTATAATCTTAGACTTGTTTTGGATTTTGACCCTGTGTTAACTTGTTGATAATTTATAGTCACTGTCGATAGCTATTATTTTATCTAGGAGTAATAAAACTGTCTTTTTAAAAAATATATGCGTAGATGAATAGATTGAAAATGTTCTTGTCGTCATTCTGGCCGTTTTTGTTTGTTTTTTTTTTGAGACGGAGTCTCACTGTGTTGCCCAGGCTGGAGTGCAGTGGCGCCATCTTGGCTCACTGCAACCTCCGCCTCCCAGGTTCTAGCGATTCTCATGCCTCAGCCTTCCGAGTAGTTGGGATTACAGGAGCCCACCACCACGCCCGAGTCTCGAACTTCTGACCTCAAGTGATCCACCCGCCTCCACCTCCCAAAGTGCTGGGATGACAGGCATGAGCCACCACACCCGGCCCATTCTGGTCTTTTTACTTCCAACTCTGGCTCCTTCCAGTTACTAAGGTTTAACTGAATAAGCTTAACAATGATACAGTGATGACTCAGGGAAAACTGGGGACCACATTTTTTTGAAATTTTTGTTTTAGGAGGAGTGAGTTTCTCCTTCCTCTCTTGATGTGCCGCAGAGCTCACTTTAATCCTGATGCAGAGGACACAGAAGTCACATTGCTTTCAGGACCTCCTCCAGGCAACTTCAGCTCCCTTTTCCTCTAACCTCCCAATTGCCTGAACTGACAAACTCAGCCTCCAGAGAGACTTTCGATGAGGTTCCATCCCATAACTGCCTGAAAAGGAGTGTATTTACTCAGCTAAGTGCCTCAGGTCCTCCTGATCTGTTGTTGTGTACAGATGGTTTTATTACCATAAATCCTGCTGTACTGCCTGCTTCTCTTTCATTCTATGCCTCTTCTACTTGTCTCCACTTCTTATGAGTAAATCAATTTCTAGCTCCAAACTGATAAAGTAAAATAAGGTGAGGGTTTGGTTCATGTGTAATTTTTTCCTATTTTTTTCTCCCAGACTGATCATCATAGACATGATTGTTGACAGTCTTTTAGACACAGGGTACTTAACCAAAGTTACCTACCTCAGATATAATGAGAAGGGGAAAAAGCAACACTTGCTAAAAATATAACATTTCTAAGAAATCCTAGTAACACTTTTTGAGTACTTTCTGTATGCCAGGAGCTTTTCTAAACACTTTACGTATATTTATTTATTTAATCCCAACAGCCTAGACAAGGTGGGCATTATTGTTTTTTATCTCTGCATGTAGCTGTACAAATGTAATGGGCATCTATCTGGTTCTAGGATGGTGGACTTTGAAAAATCATTTGTTTCCTTACAGTCGTTATTTGGGTTTGAATAAAATATTTCTGTTAAATGTCCTCTATGAAGTGGCAAAGCTTTTGTCTTCTTGAGCCTTCCCCAAATCCATCAGTTACAGTAGGGTTTCCATTCCGTTTCAGGTTGCTGTTGAGCATTATCTTTGTGGCAGTTTTAACACCTCCCTTCTTGCTGTACCACCCACTCAAGCTCATTCCAGGTGCCCTTAGCAAATGACTCCCAAGGCATTAAGTGGCCAAAGCTCATTTCATTGACCAATGAGGAGCCCTGTGCCATGTATAACAGAGTTACACAGCTCCTGGTATTGGGAGCGAAGGTTGCTTAAGCAAAGCTTTCATTACAGTTAGCCTGTCGCATCCAGATCAAGATTGGAAAGGTAGGGGAAACCTTATTTGTTTTAATTGAAGAGAAGAAGAGGTAATTGTGTTTGGTTAAAGCAATTTAGATCAGACCAGATAAACAAATGATCCATATTGTTTGTTTTTTAATTGAAGACCCCCCCCCCCAAAAAAAATTGGAAGTTGGTAAGAATTTCAACTGCTGCACAGTCTGCCTTACCAGCAGTAAAACCAAAATTCTTAAGTTAAAAACATTTTCTAAAAAATCAGTTTTTCTAACAGCTTTTCACTTTATATGCTTGAAAAATCTAGATCTTCACAGTAGTGTTGTTGTTTTATAGTTTCCTGTTATTTAAACTATGGGGTAAGAAGCAGGAATTTATTAGCAGTGTTGCCCATATTTGATTTTTAAAGCCATTTCAGAGTCAGTGTTTAGAGAAGGAAATTATATATAATTTTAAGATGTGATAATTAAAATAAGGAAAAATTAATGGAATTAGCTTTATGATAATTAGCATATAAAGGTTGACAATGATGACATTTCCTCTCAGAGTAAAGTTCTTGTATAAGAAGACTTTTATCATTGTTTTCAAACCAATAGTTAAATTTATGAAATGGAATTATTTAGGTGTAGGTTATATGCTTTAAAGTATTAACATTAGTTTCACTTTCATTATAAATAATTGTTTAGTTATATTTTATATGCTATTCAAAATTTGTTTTAATATTAACTCAAATGACCAGAGAAGTAGAATCTTTAGTCATTTCTGTCTGGCAATGGAGCAATTTGAATAGCATTTGAAGTAGAAGCTAATCTTTTAAAGAAAAATACTCTTCTCTCTTAACCCTTCTCCCTTCTCATTATGATGAATCAATGTTGCAACAAAATGTATATGTGAGAAATGCATATTCTTATACTTTTTATTAGCCTACATCTGATATTTAGTGTCAAAAGATAAGTTTGGGTTCAAAGAAAAGTGTAACTGGTTTTCCCTGATTGCTTTTTGCCAAAGGTGGCTTAATATGGGTTTGTATTTTATAACAGAGATTAGGTAATATGTTTATTTTAAAATGTGACAAATGAGAGATGGCACCATTTGATTAAAAATGTATTTAAATATTTCGTTTTGAACTCTACTTTGGTCTAATTTGTAAAGAAAAATTTTTAATGTACATATCACAAAGTATTAAATATCCAAGAATTTCAGTTATTGCAGATTCCATTTTCTTATTTTGACATATTCATTTAAAAAGACTTGCATCCTGAAATTGTATACTTGTATTAGATTTGTTCCAAATGCCTTTTTGTAAGACGTCTGCCATTCTCAAGATCATCGTTATTTGTGTCTTTTACTCTGGATGACTCTCTGGGGGAGGTGGGTGTGGGGGGCGACCAACAGTCACAGTGTTAACTATTCACGATGGAGAACGCTTGCTAGCCACCTTGTCCTGTATAAGTCAATGCTGCTTCTTGGTTCCAAGCTAAGGTTCAAAGGTTTAGACTAACTTCACAGATCAGAGGTCAGGTACGAATTGCTACAATTTGTAGTTCAATTCTGCCGATATGACAGAATTTCACAGCTATGATGATTGCTTTTTTCCACTTCTGCACAGAGGCCAGGCTGGGCAGTTAACAGCGTAATTTGTACAAGTCAGCCCTCAGCACCCAAGTTTAATGAGTAACTAACTGGTGCCTTAGGTTTCACTGGTACAAGGTGCATATTATAAAAAGGGTCAAATGTCAGTGCACAAAGACGGAGTGGGGAGGGGCATGATAATCTCATCACCACCATCTGTGAATCATATGTAAAGATTCAGTAATTTGTGTTTATTTGTAAAATTATATTTCCACTGTAAGAATGTTAGTATGTTCATTTTCTTTGCTATTTGAAAGAGGTAGATAATTTTGTTAGGTGTTAGCAGGAAACAACTGTCTGATTAGAGATTATTAACTAAGCAGTAGAAAGTGAAATTGCAGTTTTGTTTACTCATTTTGTGGGGTCTCTGAGTCCTCAAAAACTTTCTAAAGTGTGATAGTTTTTTAAGAAGCTAGGAAACAAGTCAGAACACCAGATATTTCTGAGCCCATGATATTTATGCCTATCCGATATTCTCTATTCGTCACCCAAAAAGTTGAACTCCTATCTATATTTCTAACCTAGGTTGAGAATATCATTTACTGTTTAAAGCTGAATATTGGGGTTCTTGAAAAAATTCCTACCTGGTAGGCCTTAACAATTCATGAATTTGCCATTCAGGTTTAACTCCTCATGTTGACTCTGAAGCTGTAATATATAATGCATATAGAATCATTTGTCATTTTTGTTATAGCACAGATTTCAGTTTTCTACTCTTCCAGATTGGAGTGCAGCAGCAATTGGATTCTTCCGTAGAAGGCCTGGGGTTTGAACCCCAGCTTCTTCACTTCCAGCTAAGGGACCTTAACAAATGGGCAGCCTCGTTATACCTCAGTTCTGGCATCTCCAGAATGAGTAGCATCATAGATCTTGCTTCATGAGGTTGTAGCAATGATTAAATAAGACGATGTATGTGGAATGCTTAGTGCCATACCTGGTGCATGATGAACATTCAATGAATGTTGATGGTCATTACTATTATTAATATTATTATGTTACTTAGGTTGTGAGTTCACCTAGCCTACCACATGTACCATCTCAATTTGGTTTAGACTTGGTCTTGGCTGTGTTCATTTCATGAGGGACATCGTTGGATGTGGCATAGGATAAGGTGATTTGGGGATGTTTCAGGATGCATTTCTTTTGAATGTCATAGGGAAGCTTATAAAATTCCTCCATTTCAAGTCTAGCACTCTTTTAGATGCTATCTTTTTTCTTCAGCTGATTTGCTGTCACATGGCAAAAACTATAAAAGGGGATAAATCCAAATTATCTGGTTTCCTTTGAGAGCTCCTTTATTCTGCCAAGCAGTGAAAAACATTTACGTTTAAAAAAAAATCCATAAATGATACCTTACCAGTGGGCTAAATTCTATACTTGTTTATATATATATTACACTTACTAGAATTCATGCTTTCCAGAAATGCCAGAAATGAAAATATGAAAGTGATTCTTTTTCATTCCATTTTTTTCATTTTAGTCCTATGGAATGTATCAATAGCATTTGAAGAAAAACATGATTTTTTTTTTTTTTTTTTTTTGAGATGGAGCATCACTCTTGTTGCCCAGGCTGGGGTGCAATGGCGTGATCTCAGCTTACCGCAACCTCCGCCTCCCAGGTTTAAGTGATTCTCCTGCCTTAGCTGGGATTACAGGTATGCGCCACCATGCCTGGCTAATTTTTTGTATTTAGCAGAGACGGGGTTTCACCATGTTGGTCAGGCTGGTCTCAAACTCCTGACCTCAGGTGATCCACCCACCTTGGCCTCCCAAAGTGCTGAAATTACAGGCATGAGCCACCGCACCCGGCAAAAAACTATTTTTAACTATTAATGACAATATAAAATTTATATGCTTGGCATTAAAAAGGTAGTAAAAACATGTCAGACTAATTAAACAATTAAGTGCCTACTATTGGCTTGTCTAGGATTCTAGTTATGAGTCAGATCTAGATTCTTCCCTGGTAGAGTTTAAAACTGACTCAAGATGACTAGCATTACAGCAATTACTAGAAGGCTAAACCAAAGAAAATTGCCAACAGTCTACTGTTTTTGTCCTACAAAATAGCAATTTCATATGGTTCAACCTAGTGCTATATGAAGGATTATATGATGTTGGGGGAGCATATCACAGGGGGCTGCAGGAATAGCTTTCTAGAAGGAATGAAGTTCGGGATGAGTGCAAGCTGGCTAGATGGGAATTGGTGAGGGCTGAAATATTGGAACAGCATGTGTAAGGGGGAAGTAACACAAGATGAGGCTGGAGGAGGACGTGGAGCCTCTTTATAGGCCTTACAAGCCTTACAAAGGATACAAACTTAGTCTAAGGGCAATGGGAGGAGAGTGTAGGGGTTTAAGCAGAAGGGTGATAAAACGCTTCCTTTTTTTTTTTTTTTGGGGGGGGGGTGGAGTTTTGCTCTTGTCACCCAGGCTGGAGTGCCTGGCACGATCTCGGCTTACTGCAGCCTCCACCTCCCGGATTCAAGCAATTCTGTCTCAGCTTCCTAAGTAGCTAGGATTACAGGTGTGTGCCACCACACCCGGCTCATTTTGTATTTTTAGTAGAGATGGGGTTTCACCAGGTTGGCCAGGCTGGTCTCGAACTCCTGACCTCAGGTGATCTGTCTACCTTGGCCTCCCAAAGTGCTGGGATTACAGGCGTGAGCCACCGCGCCTGACCAAATTGTATATTTTTTAAACGGTCCCTTTGCCTGTAAGGAGACCTAGATTGATTGCAGCAGGCCTGAGTGGATAGGGAGAAGCCAGCTGGGAGTCTACTGTAGAAGTCCAGGCAGGAGCTAATGGTTAGTTTAGGAGATGCTTTCAAATGTTGTGTCTTGTGTAATCCTTATAATGGTGATTTTTCAGTGTACGGGTAACAACCTGAGGCTCAGAAAGTTATGTAGCATGCCATGGTCAAACTGTTCAGGTGGCAAAGCGAGAACTAGAACTTAGTTATTTGACTCTCAACCTGGTGGTCTCCTGGCAGCTTTAGGACCCCATGTACTAGCATCCTTGGGTGAGGGCAATTGGTTTATCTTAAGAAAGGTTCTGACGAGATGCGGTGGCTCACGCCTGTAATCCCAGCACTTTGGGAGGCCAAGGTGGGCAGATCACTCGAGGTCAGGCGTTCAGGACCAGCCTGGCCAACATGCTGAAACCCTGCCTCTACTAAAAATACAAAAATTAGCCAGGTGTGGTGGTGTGCACCTGTAATGCCAGCTACGTGGGAGGCTGAGTTTACATGTTCATTACCTTGATATTACATTTTAAAGGGAGACATTTTACCATTACAGAAAGAGTGAAAACTCAAAATTCTGCACAAATAATATATGTCGAGAATGGTGCTTTATAAATATTTTCTCTGTTCTCCACAACAGTCCTGCCAGGAATGATTTCTGCTTTATGGAGGTGGAAACTGAGGCTCAGGAAAGTTGAATATACTTGTCTGGATTTACTTAGCTAGTAGATGAGAGATGCAGGAGTCTATTGTCCAGACAGTGTACGATTAATTTCAAGACACACCTTCTTGTACTTTGTACATTCGTTTTCATAGTTTTTATCAGCCACTATGATCTTGATTACTAGGTATTATCCAGGATGCAGCATTTCAGGAATTATCTTTTCACAGAGTTGGGTAAAGATTATGTGTATTAAAACGTAAATCATTTTAACAGCTATTGCTCTGTAATTTATTTGAGGGTGTGGCTTTTTTTCTTTCAGGAGATCATTGTTAACAAGATTAAAACTAGATCATGGTAAAGTATTATTGCTGTGTTCCCATAACATTATGGATCTCACTGAGCACCCAGTCATTCCAATATAAAGATAGTTATGGCAGAATAATTTTGAGCTATAAGTGATATTAAAGGCCATTTAATCCAGAAGGTTTCCAACTGTGCTCTATGGAGTCCTAAAGGTCTTATGGTGTCTCCACAGGGACACAATGAATGATGGAAGTGGGGGCACCTCCCGACAACATCCCCTACCTATACTTCAACCAGCTCCTGTTTTACTGGTGTTGTTTCTGCAACTAGTTAGATTTTTGGTGGAAAAAAGTGTGCTACAACTAAAACACAAAGAAAAAACAAACACAATTTTTTTTTTTAATGTTGAGAACTATTGGTAATCCAACTCCTTTATTCTTATTTTTATTTATTTAACTTTTTTGAGACAGGCTTGCTCTGTCGCCCAGGCTGGAGTGCAGTGGCACAATCTCAGCTCACTGCAGCCTCCGCATCCCGGGTTCAAGTGATTCTCCTGCCTCAGCCTCCTGAGTAGCTGGGATTACAGGCGCCTACCGCTGCACCCAGCTAATTTTTTGTATTTTTAGTGGTAATAGGGTTTCACCATGTTGGCCAGGCTGGTCTTGAACTCTTGATCTCAAGTGATCCACTCACCTTCACCTCCCAAAGTGCTGGGATTACAGGCATGAGCCACCACACCTGGCCTCCTTTATTATTTTTTTTCCATGGGAGTAAACTTTGGCTCAGACAGGTGAAATGAACTGGGCATGACAGAGGTAGCCTTAAAACTAGGCTTCTGGTTCCCAGTCTGGTGTTGAAACCACTGTGCCATATTGAATCTTGTATAAGTTATTTGGAGCTTCAGTTGGCTTGATGGGGGCTCTCTGTAGTTTGGAAAATCAGGCAGATTATATTTCCACACATTGAAATAAAAATAAAAGTTTTGTGCTTAAGATATATTTTAATTCCTCATCTGAAATATCTTTATCTTGAACTTTAAATTCTTTTCATGTGAATATTTCCTATATCATTACTTATCAAAGATTATTCTAAACCCCCAAATCATATTTTTCATGGGCCTCTCCATGCAATGAACATCCTCAAAAGAGTCTTGACTCTGCCGAGTACAGTGGCTCAAACCTGTAATCCTGGCACTTTGGGAGGCTGAGTCAGGTGGATCACTTGAGGTCAGGAGTTTGAGACCAGCCTGGCCAACATGATGAAACCCCAGCTCTACTAAAAAATACAAAAATTAGCCAGGCGTTGTGGTGGGCACCTGTAACCTCAGCTACTTGGGAGGCTAAGGCAGGAGAATGGCTTGAACCTGGGAGGTGGCGTTTGCAGTGAGCCGAGACTACGCAACTGCATTCCAGCCTGGGCGACAGAGCAAAACTCCATCTCAAAAAAAAAAAAAAAAAAAAAGAGTCTTACCTCTACATTTTAGGGCAGAACAGTAAGTCTCTTTCATACCAACTCTGGTTGGTAGTGGATAGCTGGAGTACTTGCTTCAGTGGTTTTGGGAACCCTCTCTGGACCCTGCAGGAAGAGTTTGAAGATCTATTAGTGATGTGTAGCATAAGCTCCCAAATTGGCTGGGAAGTCCATGGGCTAGATATGATTATTTCTGTAAAGGATACTACCTCTTTTTGTGAGTCTATAAGTGTAAAATATAGGCTACATCTGTATTCCTTCTTAAACGTTATGTGCATCTTGAAGTCATGCCCACTCTGAAGAAGGCATAGAGAAAAACACAAATGGAAGAAATTGGTCATTTTCTTATTATTACTGTTCCTTGTTTCTTTAAGAATCAGATAAGCAGTTGCACTTGGTTTGTAGAGAACATGATAATTAGAGTAATGGTATTTCATTTTTTGAAGAAAATGGCCCCCCAGTTTCTAATTATTATGCTTAGGAACTACGCAAGAGGATCTGCCCCCCCCCCAATTTCTAGTGCACATATGAAAATCATGTTGAAATAGAAAATATTTCTAACCATTTCTTTTTTAACCCTTAGGATTTGCCTCAAAGGGCACTGCAAAAATTGAACAGAGGAATCCCAAGGAAGCTGCCTGAATTTGCCTGTATACTCTCGTTCTGCGTCTTATAAAGGACCAGACAAATCAAATTAGTGGTTTTGGTGAGTATACTTCCTCTGGTCCTTTTCCTTTCCACTTAAGCAAGAACATAAGTTTTCATTCCTATCAACCAAGATACCTGCTACTTAGACAATGTGTACCTGTTGTGTGTTCATGTGGCAACGTTAGTGGAATATAGAACGTGATAAGTCATTTGGAACCCTCAATATAAACCTTTATGTCTTTGTACACTTTACATCTTTGTGACTTAAGAGACAAGATATAACTATGTGTTGCTTATAAATCTGACTCTTAACCTCCCAAAAAAGAGGTCAACTGTATTTCTTTCTTTCTTTTTTTTGAGACAGAGTCTCACTCTGTTACCCAGGGTGGAGTGCAGTGGCGTGATCTCGGCTCACTGCAGCCTTCACCTCCCAGGTTCAAGCAATTCTTGTGACTCAGCCTCCCGAGTAGCTGGGATTACAGGTGTGTACCACCACATCTGGCTGATTTTTATATTTTTATTAGAGACAGGGTTTTACCATTTTGGCCAGGCTAGTTCTCAAACTGCTGGCCTCAAGAGATTCACCCACCTCAGCCTCCCAAAGTCCTGGGATTACGGACATGAGCCACAGCACCCAGCCAGTCAACTATGTTTCAGTCAGACTGTATTTTGATTGTGTGACACGAGGATGGGTTCTTGGTACAAACTAGACTAGGATTCAGTGTGATAGTATCTTGTATTTTTGATCAATCCTCATACCTTCTCTAAGTTTCTGTTTCCTTGCCTGTCATATGAGGTAAAAATAACTGTCATCCCAATTCATGACGGTCCAAAGAACCACAACATATGTAAAAGCACTTTGACAACCATTTAATCTTCTCCAAGTAGGACTGAGCCCAGGAGGCAGAGGTTGCAGTGAGCCAAGATCTCCTTTTTTTTTTTTTGGAGATGGAGTCTCACTCTGTCACCCAGGCTAGAGTGCAGTGGCACGATCTCGGCTCACTGCAACTGCCGCCTCCCGGGTTCAAGCAATTCTCCTGCTTCAGCCTCCCGAGTAGGTGGGATTATAGGTGCACGCTACCACACCCGGCTAATTTTCATGCCCAGCTAATTTTTTTGTATTTTTAGTAGAGACAGGGTTTCACTGTGTTGCCCAGGCTGGTCTTGAACTCCTGAGCTCAGGCAATCTGCCCTCCTCGGCCTCCCATGTGCTAGGATTACAGGTATGAGCCACAGTGCCCTGCATGAGCTGAGATCTTTCTATGGATCTAGTGAGTGAGATTATTCTATGGACGATAATCTTGTGTGTGCTAGGAAGGGAAGATAAGAGGAAGATTAGCTTCACCCTGACCTTGGACCCCAGCCCTCACATAGCTCCAGACGGTGGAGACAGTAGATATTGGTGTGTCAGGGAGGGGCTGCCGGCGACCCTGATGTGCCCAATAATCCCTGTGAGAGAAAATAGGTACTTTGTCTTCATGTTCCCTAGGCTGGGTTTTGGATTTAGTCCATTGAATTCAGGGACTCAGAGAGCAAAATTTTTTTAATTGTAATTTTTTTCTTCTTATAAAAGTATACTAATGGAAGGAAATCTGGAAATTATAGAAAAATGTAACAAAATCTACCCATAAGCCCACAATCCAAATATAACCAGAATTAACATGGTGTATTTACTCTGATTTTGTTTGGTTGTTTAATTTTCTTTTCTTTTCTTTTTTTTTTTTTTTTGAGACAGAGTCTTGCTCTGTTGCCCAGGCTGGAGTGCAGTGGCGCGATCTCGGCTCACTGCAAGCTCTGCCTCCCGGGTTCACGCCATTCTCCTGCCTCAGCCTCCCGAGTAGCTGGGACTACAGGTGCCCGCCACCACGCCAGGCTAATTTTTTTTTGTATTTTTAGTAGAGACGGGGTTTCACTGTGGTCTTGATCTCCTGACCTCGTGATCCTCCCGCCTTGGCCTCCCAAAGTGCTGGGATTACAGGCGTGAGCCACTGCGCCTGGCTGGTTGTTTAATTTTCATATACAGTAGTCAGCCCCCATCTGCAGTTTCACTTTTCTCGGTTTCAGTTACCTGTTGTCAACTGTATTCCAAAAATAGAGGCATACAGTATGATATTTTGAGACAGAGAGAGAGACCACACTCACATAACTTTATTAGTAGAGTATTGCTGTAATTGTTACATTTTATTATTGTTGTTGTTAATCTCTTACTGTGCCTAATTTATAAATTAAACTTAATCATAGGTATGTATTATATATGTAAATATGTATAGGAAAAAACAGTATATATAGGGTTCATTACTATCAGAGGTTTCAGGCATCCACTGGGGGTCTTGGAACAGGTCCTCCTCAGATGAAGGGGGACTACCGCATATCTTTAAATATTATTTAGCAAAGTTAAAATAGCTGAGAACATTAAACAGGTACTCTAAGCTGTGGCTATGCCACAATTTATTGGCCATTTTTATACCATTGAATATTTGTGTTTATTACATTACGTGTAAATTTATACCATTATGTTCATTGCATTGTATTATAAATAGAACTGCAGTAAACAGATTTGAATGTAAATCTTTGCTTGGGTATTTGATTATACATGTCTATAAATGGAATCATTGGGCTAATGAGAATTGACTAATGAACACTGTAAAGCTCTTGATATTGTCCAACTCTTTCAGAAACAGCAAATTTTACCCACCTTCCCACCTATCCCCACGCATCATATATGACAATGTGCGTTTCACAGGGCACATGTAAAAACTGTGTATTACCAATTTAGGAAGATTTAAAACCAGAAATATTTTTATAGATACTCAAAAAATATTTAGGTTGGTGCAAAAGTAATTGCAGTTTTTGCCATTAAATGTAACGACAAAAACTGCAATCACTTTTGCACCAACCTAATAAAAGCCTATTCCCTCCCCTTTACCTACCCCACCTCTAGCCAATATCAGGTCTCTAAAGTAGAAGACAGTGTCACCAGATCTGTTATTACTTACCAACCTCAATCTCTCTATGGGAAAAAGATATGTGAGGCCTACATTCATTCACTGAATATTTATTATTACCACTTATGTTCATTTCTTGCACTGTGCATCAGGAGAAGCTGCTGGCTCATGTGGTACTTCTGTTTATTATGATTATATTTTTGAAGCACCACCATATTTTTCCCACAGAAGCTGCACCATTATACATTCCCACCAGCAGTGCACAAGGGTTCCAGTTTCTCCACATTCTCACCAACACTTGTGGTTTTGTTTTTTTGATAATTGCCATCACAGTGAGTGTGAAGCGGTATATCATGGTGGCTTTGATTTGCATTTCCCTAATGATGAATGATGTTGAGCATCTTCTCATGTCCTTAAGGGGCATCTGTGTGTCTTCTTTATTTTTTCAAGGGTCTTTGCAGATGTGTAATGCAGATGTATAATGTATAACTTTGCAGATGTATAATGTATATCTTCTTTGGAAAAATATCTATTCAACTTTTTTGACCATTTTTAAATTAGCTTGTTTGCTTTTTGTTATTGAGTTGTAGTTCTTTATATGTTCTGAATATCAATTCCTTATCAGACATGATTTGCACATATTTTCTCCTACACTGTGGGTTTCCTTTTCACTCTCTTGACAGTGTCCTTTGGTGCACAAAAGTTATTAATTTTGATTAAGTTTACTTTATCTATTTTTTCTTTTGTTGCTGTGCTTTTGGGGTTGTCCAAAAAATCATTGCCAAATCCAATATCATGAAAGTTTGCCCCTGTATTTTCTTCTAAGTTTTATAGTTTTAGCTCTTACATTTAGGTCTTTGATCTATTTGAGTTTATTTTTATATATAGTGTAAGGTAAAGGCCAGGATTCTTTTAAAGATGTACTTTTGATTCCCACCAAATCTCGGTGAAAGCCTGTATCAAGCAGTTAAGAAAACGACATGAGTATTCAAGCCAACATTTGTTCTGAATGATTTTTCTTCCTCGTATAGGCTTAGGTGGTTTCCCAACAGACAGGTGAAAGCAAGCGTTTGGGGAACTGATGGCTCATGTAACTAGGATACAGCAGTGAGGCGGCAGTTGGGCTCAGCAAGTGTTTTGTAAATATGCTTGAAGAAATCCCCAAAAAGAAAACAGCAGGGGTAGATAGTGGCTTAGGCTAGAAAAAAACGTGCATGTGGGTGTTATGTAGGTGCATATATTTGCAGCAGAGGGAAGGAGAGAGGACACTCTGTTGTTGGGAATTGTGGGCTATAGAAGATAAAAACATCTTTTGTACAAAAACAAATTTCTTTTCATGCTGCTTCAGAGAAAAAAACTAACATTAGCTACAATTATGTGCTAACTATGTTTCCAAAACAGTTGTCCTAGTTCTGTTTTATTGTGGACAGAACCTAGCTGTACTTAACAAAATGTGAAGTCTGTCTAGACTTCCCTTGGAGAATATTGAAAAGTACAAAGACTCCCCAGGCTGTGTAAGCCGCCTCGCCTAGCTTCAAATGTCTGCACTGGACGGGCGCTGTTCTCTGACGGGCTTGGAGATGACAGTATGCCATGCTAATGCAACTCAGGGTCTCAGGGGTCTCCCCACATGAACAAGATTCTGTATTAGGCTCTCAACATTGGAATGCTTGACATTGGCAGTTGGCTGTCCAAATTCCAAATAAATTAATGTTAAATCTTTTTTTTTTTTTTTGAGACGGAGTTTTCACTCTTGTCACCCAGGCTGGAGTGCAATGGTGCGATCTTGGCTCACTGCAACCTCTGCCTCCCAGGTTCAAGCGATTCTCCTACCTCAGCCTCTCGAATAGTTGGGATTACAGGCGCCTGCCACCATGCCCGACTAATTTTTGTATTTCTTTTTTAGTACAGACGGGGTTTCTCCATGTTGGCCATGCTGGTCTTGAACTCCTGACCTCAGGTGATCCGTCCATCTCAGCCTTCCAAAGTGCTGGGATTACAGGCATGAGCCACTGTGCCCAGCCTGTTAAATCTTTTAAAACTCGGACTTCGGAACCTATGAGAAACAAACTGAAATCCAGCCCATCCCTGTTTTGGTTTTCACGGGGACTGGTTTAGGTCCTCAGCAACGTGGGCTGCTGTAGGTCCTCATTTTCTCTTTGCCATAAAAAGGGATTTGGGAAAGAGGAAATAACTAAGCCAATTAAATTTTCTGATGTAGGATGGGATAAGACAGACCATGCTGTCTAAAAAAACCATTTGCAAGACTGGTATACTATATTTCCCTTGAATAATTAAAGTCATTTCACACTTTATTAACTCGAAGAATATCCAGTATTTCCCTGTGAGCCTGGGAATAAATGATTAGCTCAAATCTGGGCGTTTTTACTGATGTATTAGTTTTTTAATTGAAATATTAACTCCAAGTGCACTCAGTGAAAGTACAGAGTACGCGAGACATGAATAGCAATTAAATGCCAACAATTGTTCCAGGAGTTTAGTAGACCTGGGAAATCATAAATTTCCTGACACCTGAATTTTTCATTTTAAATACTCTAGGTTCAGTGAAACTCTAGATATGTATTTTCTGTTCATTTCCATTCTTAATTTAAGTGCATATTTCTTGAGTTTCTTTAATTAATGTAGTTGTGCTTTTTATTTAAATTTGTAAGAATTTCCAATTGTCTCTAACTGCCTAGTTTAATTATAGAGACTGGGAAAACTGGTTTTCCTTCTCTTCCTTCTTCTTTTAATAAGTATCTTTTTTTTTTTTTTTTTTGAGACAGAGTCTTAACTCTGTCACCCAGGCTGGAGTGCAGTGGTGCGATCTTGGCTCACTGCAACACCTGCCTCTGGGGTTCAAGAGATTCTCCTGCCTCAGCGTCCCGAGTAGCTGGGACTACAGGCGCCTGCCACCATGCCTGACTAACTTTTGTATTTTTAGTAGAGATGGGGTTTTGCTATGTGGGCTGGGCTGGTCCTGGACTCCTAACCTCAGGTGATCCACCTGCCTCAGCCTCTCTGGAGTGCAGTGGCACAATCTCAGCTCACTGCAACCTTCACCTTCCTGGTTCAAGCAATTGTCCTGCCTCAGCCTCCCAAGTAACTGGGATTACAGGCGTGAGCCACCACACCCGGTCTATTCCCATTTTCCAGTTGAGTGAACTGAAGCTTGGGAGAGTAAGTCACTCACCTGAAGTCACACAGTTAATAAATGGTATTGAACTCAAGCAGTTGAGCTCTGGCATGCAGGAGCTCGAGCTCAAGCACTGCAATAAGCAGCCTCTCAAAATACCTTCAAATAAAAGAGTGATTAAAAACTGCCTTCATGGGCAGGCCTCATTTATGTGCCTATTTCCTTGTGGCATAAAATCTCTACTGAATTCCTGAGACAGTATAGCAGAAGCTAAGCATATCAGTTAAGGCCAAAAGAAAAAAGGAAAAAAAAAAAAAAAACAGTGATGGAAATTTTATAGCTCCCTGGCCAGTACCTACTTTACCAAGACGGCTCAAGGGATATTAACATTGGCATTCAATATAATCCATTAGGGGTTGGTGTGGCTTTTCCATGTGACATTCCTGATGCCTGGGCATGTGTTAGAAATGCCAGCTCCTGGCCAGGCGCGGTGGCTCAGGCCTGTAATCCCAGCACTTTGAGAGGCCGAGGCGGGTGGATCACCTGAGGTTGGGAATTTGAGACCAGCCTGACCAACGTGGTGAAACCCCGTCTCTACTAAAAATACAAAATTAGCTATAGGCATGGTGGCACATGCCTATAATCCCAGCTACCCGGGAGGCTGAGGCAGGAGAATTGCTTGAACCTGGGAGGTGGAGGCAGAGGCTGTGGTGAGCCAAGATAGCGCCATTACACTATTGCACACCAGCCTTAGCAACAAGAGTGAAACTCTGTCTCAAAAAAAGAAAGAAGAAAGAAATGCCAGCTCCTGTACCAAAGCTGGCCTATTCATTCTTTGATGGGCTCCTTTTGGCCATGCAGAAATACCACCAGATAGTATCTGGGTATGACTATTTGTACCCAGTTCTATATGCAGGTAAACCACAAAAGTTTTTTTAAATTATTTTTATTATTAATTTTTTTTAGAGACAGGGTCTTGCTCTGTTGCCCAGGCTGGAGTGCAGTGGCACAATCATAGCTCAATGCAGCCTTGAACTCCTAGGCTCAAGCAATCCTCCCACCTCAACCTCCCCAGTAGCTGGGATTTCAGGCATGCACCCCCATGCACAGCTCTCCCACAAAACTTAGTAAATAGATACGTGAAAAAAATGTCCAAAGCAATTTGGTGGATGTTAGTTATAAAAGGAAACTCTTTTTGTAGCTTTGTCGTACCATGTTTCTTGCAAAAGACAGTGCACATTCATTCATTCTTCTATCCATTCATTCTTTTATTCAAACATTCATTCAGTGCCAGGCACTGGGGATAAAATAAGCATCACTGCCTTTGAAATGCTTCAAGTGTAGCTAATAAAGTATAAACACTATTGTTTTAACTTTTCTAAGACATTTCAAACAATGCATAAAGAAGTGGAAAGAGCCTTTAATATCTAAAATCACTTCATAATAGAAGGTGAATTTTACTTTTTCTGTGTTAAAGGACCTGTCTCAGATGGTCTCATTTCTAATAGAGTTCTTTGGAAAGACTTAGAAACAAATGAAATTGATAAAAGAGCCCACAATATTCACAAATACCACAGGATGACGCAGGTTCCTACTCATATCAATGAACTCATGGTGCTTACTTTTCCAAATTTTTAAAGTAAACAAGCCATGGGGTATTAGAGTTTAACCTTAGCCGTATGTTTGCAGAAGGACCTGTTTTTTAAGCTATCTTTTTTTGTTTTTCACTGTGTACCCAAAAAAGGAAGAAAAGAAAAGGGAGAAAAAAAAAACAATTATCACCAGAGCTGGAAAGGTGGAACAACATTGAAACAATGCAATGAATAAAAAGAACACGTATTTTCTGGATTAAAGTTGTATTTAATGCATTTTGTCTTTAAGTGATCCCCCACCAGAAAGTTCACTTCCTTTTTTATATTTTCTCATAAACAGCCTACTATGGTCATATTGTCATAAATATAGTTGATTTTGAAAATATTTTTAGCTTCCAAAATACCCCACATTAAACTTAAACATTTATAGAAGAAAGTATTTTAACTCATGACTTTTTCAATGTTGAGAGTATTCCTGGGCGAATGCTATTCTACTATAATTATTGCCTTGAGATAACTGGTCAATGAACATGACATCAACATAATCAGGATCTGTTTTTTTCTATAGTAGCAGATATTGTTTCCTAGTTGCAACTGAAATGACTAATGTTCACCAAATAAAAGCAGAAGGTCACACCTAAAACTGAAGCTAATGTTTGACTATGTCAGTCTGTTTCAGAGCCTTTGTTTCAGGACAGGCAATTTGTCATTTGTTTTACAAAAAGACCTATGTTATTTTTGTATACTACTATTTGACATACCACCAGGAGATGCATATTGTACATGTATTCATGTGTAATATAACACAGTAATAATAGACCATACTGTTACTATATAACTACTACTTGCAAACTACTAATATAGTTTCAAATTAGGAGGAAAAGACTAGCATTCACACACCATTATAATGACTGTAAGTTTATGTTTGGGAACGTTCACTTTCATTTTATTTTATTTTGTTTTATTTAATTTTATTTGACTTTATTAGAGGTGGGGTCTCATTATGTTGCCCAGGTTGGTCTCAAACTCCAAGGCTCAGGTGATCCACCTACCTCAGCCTCCCAAAGTGCTGGGACACCACACCCAGCAAAAAGTTCACTTTCTAAATCTGTTTGAGCATAAATTTAAGAAATTTTTTTAAAACTTAATCCCCAATGTGATAGTAAAATTTAAGAAATTTAACGAATGAAAAATACCCTTGGCTGGGCACAGTGACTCATGCCTGTAATCCCAGCACTTTGGGAGGCTAAGGCCAGTGGATCACTTGACGTTAGGAGTTCAAGACCAGCCTGGCCAGCATGGTGAAACCCTGTCTGTACTAAAAATACAAAAAAAATTAGCTGGGCGTGGTGGTATGCACCTGTAATCCCAGGCTGAGGCACGAAAATCACTTGAACCTGGGAGGCAGAGGTTGCGGTGAGCTGAGGTCGTGTCACTACATTCCGCCCTGAGTAAACAGCCTTTCACACACAAATTTTAAAATGCCTTTTTTTTTTTGAGACGGAGTCTCACTCTGTCACCCAGGCTGGAGTGCAGTGGCACTATCTCCGCTCACTGCAACCTCTGCCTCCTGGGTTCAAGTGATTCTCCCTGTCTCAGCCTCCCAAGTAGTTGGGATTACAGGCGCCAGGCCACCACGCCCGGCTAATTTTTGTATTTTTTAGTAGAGACGGAATTTCACCATGTTGGCCAGGCTGGTCTTGAACTCCTGATCTCAGGTGATCCGCTCCACTTGGCCTCCAAAAGTGTTGGGATTACAGGCGTGAGCCACCACGCCCGGCCCCCACAAATTTTAAAATTTTTTAAAATTCTATCTTTTATATTTGGACTCTCTGGGTTTGGTTTGGTTTTGGATATAAAACAACTCTACTGCCAAAAAGAAGTTAAATTATCAAGTATCACCCCAAAGATAAGGCATCTTTATAAAATTACAATCACAAATTTGCCATTATCTAATTGTGATTTTGAAGTAAGCACATGATCACCCTCCTTCTCAGTTTCTCCATCAAGAAAATGAGGCTGGCCGGGCGTGTTGGCTCACGCCTTTAATCCCAGCACTTTGGGAGGCCGAGGCAGGAGGATTGCTTGAGCCCAGGAGTTTGAGAACAACTTTAGGCAACGTGGTGAGACCTCATCTCTACAAAAAAATAAAAAATTAGCCAGGCGTGGTGGTGAGGACCTGTAGTCCCAGCAACTTGAGAGGCTGAGGTGGGAG
The DNA here is from genome assembly GCF_028858775.2 of Pan troglodytes. Taxonomy (NCBI): domain Eukaryota; kingdom Metazoa; phylum Chordata; class Mammalia; order Primates; family Hominidae; genus Pan; species Pan troglodytes. The sequence continues at coordinate 40,781,362 of NC_072401.2, read as the reverse complement.
GATCCCTTGAGCCTGAGAGGTCGAGGTAGGAGGATTGCTTGAGCCTGAGAAGTTGAGGCTGCAGTGAGCCGTGATCATGCCACTGCACCCCAGCCTGGGTGACAGAGCCCTTGTCTCAAAAAAAAAAAAAAGAAAAGAAAAAAAAAAAAAGAAAATGGGACTAATACTTTTGTATAGTATTGTTGGTATATATAGATATATAGGAATAGTATGTACAGGAAATATATATCTATAAATTCTCAGTAACTTGAATCATATTCTTAACACAGGAAATTTCCTATCTAAAAGAACACTATTATGAATTTTTTGCAATTAAAGATGACTTTTGTAATTAAAAAGTAATCATGCATCAAACTACCAGTTCATATATTCAACTTCTGGCACATAAAGTTTTTCTAAGAATATTATGCCCAGGTTTCTCTCTTAAACCTGCTTCAGTAATTGTAATATTTTAATTTTAACATGGTATATGACACCATAATTAGTTAACAGGCAATATTTAGGGCCTACTACATTCAATGGGTAGGCACAAAGCTCCCGTGCAGGAATACAAAGTAGTGATAAAAAGAACATAATACTTACATAATTAGAAAATATAAAAGAGAACATAGTAGTAGCCATTATAACTACACATTTCACATGTACAGTGTCTTAAAGCACTTTCTCACGTAAATGTAGAAGGTAATATCTGTGTAAATGCCCTTTCAGTTTGTCCATAAACATTTGGGAGTGAATCCCCTCAGGTTCTTTACATTTTAATTTTAAAAAGTATCTTGCCAGGCAGATAATTTACGACTCTAAACTGTGACTACACAGTTGTCTACAAAAAGAAGATCCTTGAAAAACATTTATTCTTGACCATCTGAAATAATAACAAAGGGCCTTGAGCATTTACTGTAGCCAGGTACTTTTTTCTTTTTTGTTTCTTTTTGTTTGTTTGCTGTGAGGCAGGGTTACCCTCTGTTGCTCAGACTGGAGTGCAGTGATGCAATCACGGCTCATTGCAGCCTCAACCTCCTAGGCTGAAGCAATCCTCCCACCTCCGCCTCCTGAGTAGCTGGAACCACCACACCTGGCTAATTTTTGTATTTTTTGTAGAGACAGGGTCTCACTATGTTGCCCAGACTGGTCTGGAACTCCTGAGCTCAAGCGAGCTTCTCACCTCAGCCTCCCAAAGTGCTGGGATTATAGGCTTGAGCCACCACGCCCAACCAGCCAGGTACTTTTTAATTCTCCCAACATTGTTAATGATAATATTATCACCATTTTACAGATGGTGAAGCTGAGGCTCAAGGAGAGAAAGTGACTTGTGTGATGGCATTTGTTTTTCAAGTAGTACAGTCAAGAGATAGGAAGCGAGGCAGTCTGGCTCCAGAGCCTGGGCGTGGAATCACTGCCTCATCACAGTCCCATGTTCTCACTTGAACATTGCGATTATGTGAATTCTAGTCCTTCAACACTTCCATTTAAGAATTTAATTCCATAGGTTTTTAAGTCTAAAAACATAGTTTGAATATGTTAACTCCTTTACAAAGAGCCAGAAATAGGCTATGGGACAGTTTGCAGAACTCTTTGAAAGCTTAGAAGAGTGGTGAGGAGGGTGCAGAGGGGAAGCGATGGGGATGGTAGAAAGTAATGATTTCCCAACAACTTTACCATGTGTCTGTACTGGAAATTCCTTCCACTCTATCAGCCAATGTCCATTTCTCACCAATCGTGGTCTTATCCTGTTAACACTGGCTATTGCTAAACCTGCTGTAAGTAAGTAAGTAGCAAAGAATGAGTATCATGGTAGAAAGAGCTTTGGCTTTGTCATCAGATTGACCTACATTTCAATTCTGTAAGTTGGGTCAAGTTATTTGACACCCTCAATCTCCTGATCTTTAAAAAGGGGCAGTATGGCCAGGCGTGAGCCACCACGTAATTTCAGCACTTTGGGAAGCTGAGGTGGGCGGATCACCTGAGGTCAGGAGGTCGAGACCAGCCTGGCCAACATGGCAAAACCCTGTCTGTAGTAAAGATACAAAAAAATTACCCGGGCATGGTGGCATTTGTCTATAGTCCCAGCTACTCGAGAGGCTGAGGCAGGATTCGCTTGAACCCAGGAGGCGGAGATTGCAGTGAGCTGAGATGGTGCCACTGCACTCCAACCTGGGTGACAGAGTGAGACTCTGTCTCAAAAAATAAATAAATGAATAAAAATAAGTAAATAAATAAATAATAAAAAAATTAAAAGGGGGCACTAATAGCTAACACTGATCACACCTTTACTTAGCTTCATTCTAAGCCCTTGGCTGTCTCATTTATTCCTCACAGTGATGCTTTGAGATAGCGATAATTATCACTAGTCTCATTTTGCAGGTGACGATAATGAGGAATCAGGATTTCAAATAGTTTACCAATGTGTCACACAGCTACACAGCTGAAGAGCTGGGGCTCAAACCCAGGAAATCTGACTTTAGAGCAGAGGTCGGCAAATGTTTGCAGTAAAGGTCCAGACAGTAAACACTTTAGATTTCATAGGCCGTATCATCTCTGCTGCTACTTAACTCAACTCTGCCATTGTCCCCATAAATGCAGCCACAGACTATATGTAAACGAATGGCTGTGGTTATGTGCCAACAAAACTTTATGAAAACAGCCAGGGAGTCAAATGTGCAGGTCTCCAGCAGGCGTCTACCCCGTACTCTAGAGCCCACATTTAAAATTTCCACTCATAGAAATGTCATGAGAAATCAAATTACACATACGTGTTCAAAAAAATAGTTAACTATCATTAACTTGGGAGTTTTAAAACCATACATTAAGGAAACTCTTGGAGAGATTCTTTCTTTCTTTTTTTTAAAAAAAAATTTGACCTCTGAGAGCACAGAACAAGAGAGATTATTTCTAATTCAGCTCCTTCCCTGTAGGGAGGATTGCATTTAAGCTGGCTATTCTCTTTTAGCGCTGCTCTGTTCTTAGCATGTAAGTGAAATACACTCTCCAGCCACTTCTCCAGAAATACTAGACATGGGGTGGGACAGTATCCTCCTCTGAAATTCTCTCATGGTGCTAACTGCTGACAGTCAGCAGAAGGTCTCACTCATAAAGATGTTCAATAAAATGGAGTTCATCTTCATCATCTTAATCAATTATTTAACATCATTGTGTATTACATTGGCAATAACATGGCATATGATAACATAATTAGTTCTAAGTGTAAGAGGATAAGTAGAACTTCTACTGCTGCATAATTTCCATCTGTCTCTAAATATAATTAAACAAGAAATGTGCAGATTTTCAATCCTCGGCTACATGTGATAGCTGGCTTATTCCCTGAAGTCTGTCTTGGCCCACAGTCCGTCCTTGCTTGTGCACTTTACTAAGCCACTGTCTTCATTTTGGCACTCAATCAATGTTTGTTGAAGGAAATTTTGTGACCTCCTAGGGCTGAACAATCTTATATGGTTTTTTATGTTCCCTCCCACCCATTTCTAGCACAGTGCCTTGTACAAAAATAAGTAATCTTTAAGTATTTATCGCTATTAATTATGTTATTAAGAAGGAAATGGGCCGGGTACAGTGGCTGAAGCCTGTAATCCCAGAACTTTGGGAGGCTGAGGCGGGCAGATCACGAGGTCAGGAGCTCGAGACCATCCTGGCCAACATGGTGAAACCCCATCTCTAAAAATACAAAAATTAGCTGGGTGCAGTGGTGGGTGCCTGTAGTTCCAGCTACTCGGGAGGCTGAGGCAGGAGAACTGCTTGAACCCGGGAAGTGGAGTTTGCAGTGAGCCAAGATCAAGCCACTGCACTCCAGTCTGGGCGACAGAGTCAGACTCTGTCTCAAAAAAAAAAAAAAAAAAAAAGAAGGAAATCACAGTCCATTTAATTATTTGACAAATATTTATTGTCTTTTAAGTGTCAAGCTTTGAGGAGTTTATGATAACCAAGAAGAGACATAAATTCTGCTCTCTCAGAGTTTACATTCTAATTGTAGAAAAAAGGCTTAAAAAAAACTGCAGTAGTGGTATGTATTATGAAAAGGCGGATGTTTATAATAGACGGTAGATTTGACCTGGCGGACGCTAGACTAAGGCTGACAAGATACAGAACTTCAGGTTTATCTCGTGCTTTTAATTCCTGAGTTTTCGGTCTCTTGTCCCCTTATAAACACTACTCAGGCCTCCTGCTTGCTTAGCAGAATACTTCATAAACAAATTTATAAAATCGTTTCTATTCCTCTGAATAAATAAAACTCTTGGTGCAAGAGCTACTCATTCTTTCACTGAGGACTCAGCCTGAACTTCCTAGTCATGGCTAAAGCTTCGTGGCTCTCCACTGTCTACCACAGAAAGTGAGAGACTTAGGCCCTTCACAATCTGGTTTCATTTTCTTTTTGAGCCTCATCTTCTGCCCCATATCCACCTCCTACATTTCAGCTATTCGAGACCATTCCAGCATTTTTGCAAATGCCCACCTTTGCTCATAATGTTCCCTCTGCTCTGTCTCCTCCCTTTCCTTCTTTTTTTTTTTTTTTTTTTTTTTTTTGAGATGGAGTCTCGCTCTGTTGCCCAGGCTGGAGTGCAGTGGCATGATCTCGGCTCATTGCAGCCTCTACCTCCTGGGTTCAAGCAGTTCTCCTGCCTCACCCTCCCAAGTAGCTGAGACTACAGGCACATGCCACCACACCCGGCTAATTTTTGTATTTTTAGTAGAGACAGGGTTTTGCCATGTTGGCCAGGCTGGTCTCGAACTCCTGACCTCAGGCAATCTGCCCACCTTGGCCTCCCAAAGTGCTGGGATTATAGGCATGAGCCACTGTTCCTGGCCTCCCCTTCCTTCTTCATCTACCCTTGCCAGACTGTGAACTCCAAGGAACATGCAGTAGCCACCACTGTATCCCCAAGCATCTAGCACAGCCTCGTACGCAGCCAGTGCTCAATTGGTGTTTGAATGAGTGAGGGAATAAATCAATTCATATGCAAATATTGTTTAATCATTTATTCTACCACATCATTGCCTTTTGCCTACAGACCTATACAGATGCTGACTTTAGTACCAGTGAATTGACTGTATCCCAGAAGCCCATTTTCAGTGATTATTCATAGTATGTCTTTAAAAAAAAACTGTAAATTTTAATTAAGGGTTATTGCATTATTGAAGAAACCAGTAATGACATTTGAAAACAGCCCAAGTCTTAAAAACCAGATTGTCAGCAGTTCTCATGTGTCCATGTAGCAGCGGGGTCTGAATTTAAATGAGACAGTTGGATGCTTTAGACTGATTTCGGCAGTGATGTTTGTATGACCCAGGCCTGTCAAGTTTGCTGTGATGACAAGTCAATTAGACAACAGAACCAGTCTTAACAAGCCTTTATGGTAGTTGTTGTTTTGTTTGAAAATTAAATTGATAGTGTTTCAACCAAATTAAATGAGTATTATTGTATCATAGAGACACTTACCTCAAACCCTTGAAAAATGTTGCACATTTCTCAGTCTTGATAGCCTTGACTTTTTTTTTTTCTTTTTTTTTTTCAGTAGCAACTGCGTCTTGCCATGTTGCCCAGGCTGGTCTCGAACTCCTGGGCTCAAGCGATCCTCCCACCTCAACCTCACAAAGTGCTGGGATTACAGGCGTGAGCCACTGTGTCCGGCCAGCCTTGACTATTCATAAGAGCCAGATCAAGACACCAGGCCCATGTTGAGGGAGGGCTGTAGAAAATAACAACTTCTTCCCTATTTAAAAAGTACCTACCATGTGTGCCAGTATATAATCATATTACACAGTTCCAAGATAGACTCCACCAGTAATTCTCGACAGAAAGCAATTTTATGCGCACCCCCTGCCCCCAAATTTGCAATGTCTGGAGACATTTCTGGTTGTCACAACATTGTGGAGGTGGGGGGCTTTTGCATCTAGTGGGTAGAGGACAGGGATGTTATGAAACATCTTAAAACACACAAGACAGCCCCTCATAACATAGAATTATCACAAATATCAATAGGGCTGAGGTTCAGAAACCCTGGGTTAGAGAACACCTATATTCCCTGAGCAGCTCAAAATCTGGGATTTTATGTAATTAGATATATATGTGAAATAATTTTTTTTTTCTTTTTTGAGACAGAGTCTCATGTGTCACCCAGGCTGGAGTGCATTAGTGCGATCTCGGCTCACTGCACCCTCCGCCTCCCAGGTTCAAGCAATTCTTCTGCCTCAGCCTCCCAAGTAGCTGGGACTACAGGCGCATGCCACCACGCCTGGCTAAGTTTTGTTTTTTTTTTTTTTTTTTCAGTAGAGACAGAGTTTCACTATGTTAGCCAGGCTGGTCTCAAACTCCTCAACTCAGGTGATCTGGCCACCTCAGCCTCCCGAAGTGCTGGAATTACAGGCGTTAGCCACCTTGCCCAGCCTGAAAGAATTTTATAAATTGCAAAACACTGTATGAATTCAAGCTAGTGTTAAATGATAGAAGCCACTGTGGCTTCTCCTTCCTTTTCCTTTCTGGTGTCTGCCAGTCGGCCTTTCTGTTCCTTGCCAGATCCCTCAAAGGCTTAGGTCAAAGGAGCCAAGGTAAGGAGTGAAACTAGAAGTCCCTCCTACTGTTTGTTCATGGATTGGAAAAACGTTGGCCCGGGAGGCATATGTGTGCTGAATTTGTGGGTTTCATTTTTGTTGGTTTCAGCATTACCCCATCAACCTTTTGAGACAAAGTATAAGTAATGCTCATTTAAAGGGAACAAGGCCAGGTGTGGTGGCTCACACCTATAATCCCAGCACTTTAGGAGGCCAAGGCAGGCAGATCATTTGAGGCCAGGAGTTCGAGACCAGGCTGGCCAACATGGTGAAACCTCATCTCTACTAAAAAATGTACAAAACTTAGCTGGGCGTGGTGGTGCATGCCTGTAGTCCTAACTACTCCGGAGGCTGAGGCAGGAGAATCACTTGAACCTGGGAGGTGGAGGCTGCAGTGAGCCGAGATCGCGCCACTGCACTCCAGCCTGGGCGACAGAATGAGATTCCATCTAAATAAATAAATAAATAAAGGGAACAAGATGATAGTTTCCTAACTGGTATTTGTGTGCTGCCAAACCCCTGCAGAAAATCTCCCCACTCCACCCCTTTTGGGAGGGTGGCTTCAGCTGTCTTGTAGTACACAGCAGGCCTCCCTGAGAACCCACAGCAAAAGGCCGCATTCTCAGGTGTGTGTTGATAGAAACGCCTGGGAAAATTGAGCCTCTTGGCTTTGCATCTGTTTATCATACACAAGCATTCATTGAATGATGTGCTTTGACATAACAAAATCTGTACAATCATCAACACAATTAAGACCCATTATGAATGAACGCTTTCTCAGATGAGCGAGGGGTGGGCAGAAGGCACGGCCCGGAATGTCATTATTCCGTTGTATCTTCAACCTCCCAGGATTTTACCTAAAGAAAGGAGAGTCAAGGAGAGATGTTTATGTGCCCCAAGGGCCATGCTTTTCAATAGCAAGAGGTCCCTGCCTGTGATAGAAAAAAAGAGCCCGTGTTTCAAAGTCTTCGGCTTATTGTTTGGCCTCCCAAGTAAATTCCATGTTCTGCCTCCATTTTGAGTGGAACTCCTTTTCCACTTTCAAACTCTGAGGTAATAGAAACATCCTGGTGCCAGGGGCCTGCCCGAGAGTGGGCGTGTCCTCTCCCATGTTTATTCTACTGGGTGGTGGTAACTTGGACCAAGGCAGTAAGATAAATGCTCAGGGTAAGGCCAAATCTTGGAAACCTTTTGCAGAAACTGTTTTTCTCTCTGATTTCCTACCCCACCCCCTCCTTCACCCCAAGTTTGGGGCAACATCTTCCTTTACCAAATAATCAAATAATTTTTCTGTAAACCATGAGGTTATTCTGAACTTTTGTGAGAGACTCCTCTCTAAAACACAAACTATGGCTTTTAAGTGACATTCTTTAAAGTAATAATAATAATTGCCAAACTTTTTAAACAAATTGTGTGCCACACATTGCCAAATGTCACTTAGTCCTGGTACTGTTACTAGAACCATCTTAGAGATGTGGAAATGGGACTAAGGTGATTTGCCTGAGGAGACACAGCTAGTAAGTGGCACAGTCATGACTTGAACTTAGATCTCTGACTCCAAAGCCTTTGCTCTTATGTGCATTGTGTGTGTTAGGTCATGCTTAAGGCGTGATTATTAGGACAAAATTTTATGGTATGAATAAGGAACATCAAAATAGAAATCTAACCACAGAGATAGAATTATCTCTTGGATCAACACATTTTAAAACCCTCCACTGAATTAAATTCCAGGTAGTGATTGGAAGACACTGTACCCCACTGTATATAGCTTCAAATTGCAATTTGTCAGTTGGTCAGCAAATAAAGCTCTCCCAAGAATTCCAAATTGCATACTCATCTCAAACACACACACACACTCAAACACACACACTCAGACTCACACACACACACTCTCACAGTCACACTCCAAGAGCTGTGAACCAAAGTTAACTTGTAGTCTTATTTATTTATTTATTTTGAGATGGAGTCTCACTCTGTCACCCAGGCTGGAGTGCAGTGGCGCAATCTCAGCTCACTGCAACCTCTGCCTCCCAGGTTCAAGCAATTCTCTACCTCAGCCTCCCGAGTAGCTGAGATTACAGGCACCCACCACCATGCCTGGCTAATTGTTTGTTTTTTTATTTTTTTATTTTTATTTTTTTGAGACGGAGTCTCGCTTTGTCACCCGGGCTGGAGTGCAGTGGCACGATCTCGGCTCACTGCAAGCTCCGCCTCCCGGGTTCACGCCATTCTCCTGCCTCGGCCTCCAGAGTAACTGGGACTACAGGTGCCTGCCACCATGCCCGGCTAATTTTTTTGTATTTTTAGTAGAGATGGGGTTTCACTGTGTTAGCCACGATGGTCTCGATCTCCTGACCTTGTGATCCACCCGCCTCAGCCTCCCAAAGTGCTGGGATTATAGGCGTGAGCCACTGCACCTGGCCTGTTTTGAATTTTTAGTAGAGATGGGGTTTTACCATCTTGGCCAGGTTGGTCTTGAACTCCTGACCTTGTGATCCACTCGCCTCAGCCTTCCAAAGTGCTGGGATTACAGGCCTGAGCCAGTGCAGCGGACCGGTAGTCTTATTAATTCTAGAGTAAACTCATGCATGATTTTGATCCTAGGTAAAGACTGGTATGTAAACATTGAAAATATTTCCCAGTAGTATACTGGTATCCTTTGCCCTCTAAAATGTCCCAGTTCAAAGTTAAAATCCTAATGAAAGCTACTCTGAACCAACGCTAAAAAGAGAATTCAAATCCTTGATGATGTCTGCTTTACCGGTTTGCCTTGAAATTTTATTTTAACCCAACAAGTTCAAACTCTCCCTAAAACATAACAAAAATCCCTAGTTCAGAATAATAATAGCTTGATTTGAAAGTATATTTTTTCTGCTTGTTTTATATACAAAACTGTGAGTAAATGATTTATTTCAAATATATTGCCATGTTTATTTAATGCTAGCAGCCTTCAGTGAAGACTCATGCATTTTTAGTGTTGGGAGGAATAGCTGTGTGCTGGGAGGGTCCTACCTCAGGGGATTTGGCATCTACATAGATGGTTGGACATTTTGCATCCAGTGTGGCAAGTCTCTTCATGTTCTTTCTGGGAGAGCTTCTGCAAAGTGCTTTAGCCAAGGATTAGGTGAGAAACAGGCTTACACATGGATGCATAAGCCACATCACCAGTGGAGAATCACACTGCCAGACAGCTTACCTGCTATGAAAGGAATCTGGGAGACTCTGATACACTAGTCTCCACCAGAACTCACAGGCTAGGCTTCTCTACTGACTGGTTTAAAGTTGGCTGGGATAACCTCTTGCCTGTTTTCCCATAAACACAGAATCCTACATGGGGCAAGATCCTCCCTCCAGTTCAATTTTTTTTTTTAAGTTTGATTGTCTTGTTTCCTTTTTTTTTTTTTTTTGAGACTGGGTCTTGCTCTGTCACCTAGGCTGGAGTACAGTGGCACAATCATAGCTCACTGCAGCCTTGACCTCCCAGGCTCAAGTGATCCTCCCACCTCAGCCTCCCAAATAGCTGGGACCACAGGTGTTACGCCACCACACCCAGCTAATTTTTTAAATTTTTGTAGAGATGGGGTCTCACTATGTTGCCCAGGCTAGTCTCAAGCTCCTGAGCTCAAGCAATTCTCCTGCCTCAGCATACCAAAGTGTTAGGATTAAAGGTATGAGTCACCACGCCCAGCCTTAAGTTCAATTTTCTTGTGCTAACATTCCTTGATCACTTAGTGCTAGGTTCTGCACTAAGAACTTTACACAAATCATTTTACTTAATCCTCATCACAGCCCTATGATGAAAATCAGACTCCCAGGGTTCACACACCAGCTCTGATGCTCATTAACTGAGAATCTACTTAGCCTCTCTGTGCCTCAGTTTCCCTATCTGTAGGGTGGAGACCCTAGTAATATCCCATATAGACACTGTGAGGATTAGAATGGGTTAATATGCACAAGCATAGCACTCTGCCTATCACATAATAGGCATTCAGTAAACATTAGTTAATATAGTCATCATTTTAGAGATAAGAATATAGATGCTTAATGATGTTAAATGGCTTTTCTCAAGGTTCACAGCTAGAAGTAGAGGAACTAAGATTTGGACTTCAGACTGTCTGACTCTAGAGACTTGCATTTATTCAACATGCTACGAAGCCTAAACCAGAATGCCCAGTCCCTTTTAAAACTGTCACATGGTGAATGGATGAAACTGGGGAACTCTGTGTTATTTATCTAGATATTTTGATTTGCTCACAGATAAGTTTCTACTTCTGAAGTATACTTATTATTCATTCTGTCCACACTTCTGCCCCAAGCAAGAATCTCAACATTCAGGATATGGTATTTCACACTAGTCCCCAGACACCCCTGATATATTTAAAAGCAAAATTCTGATGGTATATGGGCTTTTAACTTGGGGAGCTATGGCCTTATCAGAAACGAATGTTAACAATGGTGAGGGGTACGACCCTTTTGAAGCAGGCTCTGGTCAGTAATCATGAGTACAAATACCTCAATTCTCACCTATTTGGCATTTGAAGCGTAATTCAGTTAACTGAGTTCAGTTAACTCAGAAGTCAGCTCCACAAGGACGAGGTCCATCATAGCTAGCACAGTATCTGGCACATAGCAGGTGGTCAATAACTATTTGCTGAATGAATGAATGAATGAATGAATGAAAACAAACCCTCTTGTATCTCTTTTGGAATTTTAAGAAATTATTAATATATAAGTGTCGGGAGCTGAGCCAACAACCTTCATCAGACATTTTCTTCTTCCATGTCTCATAAATTTGGCCATTGGAGTTAAACGGAAAACAGCTTGGAAGAGGGGGAAAGGCAGCTAAACAACACTGTCTTTTTTCTTTTTTTTGAGACGGAGTCTCGCTCTGTCGCCCAGGCTGGAGTGCAGTGGTGTGATCTCGGCTCACTGCAAGCTCCGACTCTCGGGCTCACGCCATTCTCCTGCCTCAGCCTCCCCTGTAGCTGGGACTACAGGCATCCACCAGCACACCCGGCTAATTTTTGTATTTTTAGTAGAGACGGGGTTTCACTGTGTTAGCCAGGATGGTCTCAATCTCCTGACCTTGTGATCCGCCCTCCTCGGCCTCCCAAAGTGCTGGGATTACAGGCATGAGCCACCGCGCCCAGCCAAACAACACTGTCTTTAAAATATGTTAGAATTTAAGGCCGGGCACAGTGGCTCACACCTGTAATCCCAGCACTTTAGGAGGCAGACAGATCACTTGAGGTCAGGAGTTCGAGACCAGCCTGGCAAACATGGTGAAACCCCATCTCTACTAAAAATACAAAAATTAACCGGACATGGTGGTATGCACCTGTAATACCAGCTACTCAGGAGGCTGAGGCAGATAAATCGCTTGAATCCTGGAGGTAGAGATTGCAGTGAGCCAAGATCGTACCACTGCACTCCAGCCTGGATGACAGAGTGAGACTCCATCTAAAAAAAAAAAAAAACAGTTAGAATTTAAAAATTAATCCTGAAATTAAGTTATCATTCAGCATAGGAAAACTATCATACTTAGCAAGCAGAATCCAAGAGCTTCAAGGATGCGCTCTTCCACATCTCCTAGACCGGGGTCAACAGAGCCGGAGAGTAAATGCCTTAGGCTTCATGAGCCACACTGTCTGGGTCTCAACTATTTCGCTTTGCCATTGTAGTATAAAAGCAGCCATACGTTATCTTTTCTTTTTCTTTTTTTAAGGATAGGGTTGTGTTCCAATACGATTTTATTTATAGAAACAAACAGCAGGCCATATTTGGCCCACAGCCATAGCTTGCCAATGCTAATCTAAAGCACATATAATGACAATAAGTTAAGCATTTCATTACATCTTTGAGAGAAGGGTCATGTTAGCTGTACAGTTGTCTTTTTCAAAGTAACTTGAAAATCTTTTCCTTTTCGTTATTGTTGTTGTTGTTGTTTTTGAGACAGGTTCTCACTCTGTTGCCTAGGCTGGAGTGCAGTGGCGCAGTCACGGCTCACTGCAGCCTCAACTTCCCGAGCTCAGGTGATCCTCCCACCTCAGCCTCCCAAATAGCTGGGACTACAGGCACACACCACCATGCCCGGCTAATTTTTGTACTTTTTGTAGAGATGGGGTTTTGCCATGTTGCCCAGGCTGGTCTCGTGCTCCTGAGCTTAAGCAATCTGCCTGCCTCAGCCGCCCAAAGTGCCAGAATTACAGGCGTGAGCCACTGAGCCCAGCCTCATTTATCTTTTAATATATCTAAGTGTTTGGCATCTGAATTCATTGAGTAGAGTAGCACACCATATAATTTATTTAATATGGTATATTAAACATGATGATAAGGAGAATAAAACTTGTAGGCCATAAGATTTTCTTGAATGTGTTAACCTGAGTCAGTGTACCTTTTTTTTTTTTTTTTTGAGAAGGAGTTTCACTCTTGTTGCCCAGGCTAGAGTGCAATGGCGCCATCTCAGCTCACCACAACCTCCGCCTCCCAGGTTCAAGGGATTCTCCTGCCTTAGCATCCTGAGTGGCTGAGATTACAGGCATGTGCCACCACGCCCAGCTAATTTTGTATTTTTATTAGAGATGGGGTTTCTCCATGTTGGTCAGGCTGGTCTCGAACTCCCAACCTCAGGTGATCCGCCCACCTTAGCCTCCCAAAGTGCTGGGATTACAGGTGTAAGCCACTGTGCCCAGCCCAGTGTACCATTTTTTAATGGCCTCTAATGAAATCCTAGTTTTATCAACTCTAATTTTTGTCTTTTTTGCATCTCTGAACCTTCTCTTTTTTTTAAAGGATTTTGTTTTTACTGTGGTATATTATACATAACATTTTACCATTTTTAAGTGTATGCTTCATTGGCAGGAAGTATATTCACACTGTTGTGCTGCCATCACCACCATCCATCTCCAGACCTTTATTATCCCTAATTAAAACACCCACACCCATGAAGCACTAATTCCCCACTCCTCCCTTTCTCCAGCCCATGGTAACCACTAGTCTACTTTCTGTCTATGAATTTGACTACTCTAGGTACCTTATATAAGTGGAATCATATAATATTTATCCTTTTGTGTCTGGCTTATTTCACTATTAGCATAATGTCTTCAAGGTTCTTCCATATTGTAGCACGTATCAGAATTTTATTCAAGGCTGAATAAGCCGGGCACGGTGGCTCACACGTGTAATCCCAGCATTTTGGGAGACCGAGGCGGGCAGAGCACCTGAGGTCAGGAGTTCAAGACCAGCCTGGCCAACATGGTGAAACCCCACCTGTACTAAAAATACAAAAATTAGCTGGGCGTGGTGGCGTGCGCCTGTAGCCCCAGTTACTTGGGAGGCTGAGGTGAATTGTTTGAACCTGAGAGGTGGAGGTTGCAGTGAGCAGAGACTGCACCACTGCACGCCAGCCTGGGTGACAGAGTGAAACTCTGTCTAAAAAAAAAGCAAAAGAAAAAAGGCTGAATAATACTGCATTGTATATGTATACCACGTTCTGTTTATCATAATCCATTGATCAACATTTGGGTTGCTTCCATCTTTTGGCAACTGTAAATACTGTTGCTGTGAACATCATTATACAAGTATCTATTTGAGTCTTTTGGGTATATACCTAGAAGTGGAATTGCTGGATCAAATGGTAATTCTAGGTTTAATTTTTTGAGGAACCACCATACTGTTTTTTACAGCGGCTGTACCATTTTATATTCCTACCAGCACTGCATGAGGGTTTCAATTTCTCCACGTCCTTGCCAATGCTTATTTCCTGTTTTTTGTTGTTTTTATAATAACTATCCTAATGAGTGTGAAGTAGTATCTCATTGTGGTTCTCACTTGTTGGTATGCAATACTTGTAGTTGGTGTAAGAGACACAGCAAATTTGGATATTGCATTAATCAATGTCTGGCTGTAATTAGATATATATGCATGTATGTATGCATTGATTCTTCTCCTCCAAAATTACAACATGGTTTATAAGAACATGTGAACAATAAGATAAATAATACAAACAGCTCAATTCATGTCACTGGGAAAACTGAAAAAATAGAAGAAAACTAAAAAATGAAACTATAACCCAAATTAGATGAACATGCAAGTGTGTTGTAATGTCCCCTACAGTTACTAAAATTGGAGTGAAAAAAATCAATCGTGAACTTCCTAGAGGCCAAAGTAAAAATAAAAACAGGGTCGCTAACATGGTTTGTTTATTACAGAAGATGATAGCATAGGTGAAGAATGGCTTTTCTTGGCCCATTGATGTAAGAAATAAGCTATCGCTATTTTAAAATATGTAGAGATAATTGTGTTACTGACACCAGCAGATTTCAGACTGAAAGCAAACAGGATTTTTTCTTATATTATTGGGGTTGGAATTGGCAATGACTCCATAGCCTGACTACTGTAAGACTGTTTTTGTAGGTAGAATAGTAGTTTCAAAGTACAGTTAGGGTGACAGGAAGGCAACTCCACCTATCTCAGCAGAGATAAGTTCTATTCCCTTGGACTGTAGTCAGTTAATGTTGTATACAGTACAACAGGTAAGATCTTGAATTGTCTCCTATGTATTTATATATGTACCTGGCATTTCCTGCCCAGGTCACAGATTGTAACTACATGGGTGTTTATGCAAATAGTCCTCTTAAAAATATATCCTTATCTTCCATTTGGAAGAAGGGAAAGGTCTTCATGTTCAGATTTAATGTTGAAATTTCTTGGTTGGGTGTGGTGGCTCATGCCTGTAATCCTAGCACTTTGGGAGGCTGAGGCAGGAGGATTACTTGAGCCCAGGAGTTCGAGACTAGCTGGGGTAACATAGTGAGACTCTATCTCTATTTTAATTGGGATCTTTTTTTTTTTTTGGTTCCTTTTTTTGTGGAGAACGAGGTCTTTCTATATTGCCCAGGCAGGTTTCAAACTCCTGGGCTCAAGTAATCCTCCCACCTCTGCCTCCCTAAGAGCTGGGATTACAGGCACAAGCCACTCTGCCTGGCCCTCCATCTCTATTTTTAAAAAAAGAAAAAAAAAATGTTTTTCAACTTGAAACTACAGAAACTAATTTTCCAAGTATACTACAAAAAAATTTCATGATAACTGGAGACATCAAACCAGCTTCCAAGCACTTGAAGAGGAAAAAAATAATAAGAATAGAAGCCACGTGTAACAGATATTTTTAAAGAACTGAAAATGTTTATCTTAAGAATTACTCTAAAATTGAAAGAATTGGTCTAAGATTTTACTCAAAAGTTTGGATGAAATTAATAACTGACATTTCTTGAGCATTTATAATATTCTAGGCACCATTCAAAATGCTGTGTATGTATAAACTCACTCCTCTAAACTTAATGAGGTTAATACTATTATTATCATTCTGATTTTATAGGTAGGGAAACTGATGTGAGGCATGGAGCAGCTAACACTAGCAAGTATTAGAGCTGAGATTCACAAACAAACATATGCAGTCTGGCTCCAGAAGCCACATACTTACCTGCTAAACTGTACTGCCACTTGATATTAGAGCAAATTAACCACAAAAGAACTATTTTGGCCATCTGGCAAATAAATAGCTCAGATTTATTTTGTTTCATTATAGTTTTATTTTTTCCTTCAATGATCAAATTCATTTTTATTATCCTTGAAATTTCTCTTAATATTCTTGTATGCATCTCCTAGTCCTAAATTTTAAAAAATGAATGATACTCCGGGTTCTAATTAATTGATGAAACCTTATATGGCCATTAAAAATGATGTTTTTACAAAGATTTTTAAGAATATAGAGGAATGCTTATAACATAAAGTAGCACCATGTAAATTAGGAGGAAGCCAGGCTTCCCCCTCCCACCTCCTCAAGAAAACATCTAGAAAACAGATGAGAAAGTTTCATTGTGCTATCATTGGGTAGGAAAATTAGGAATAATTTCTTATGTACTTTTCTTAACTTTCTATAAATTTAACTGAATACTTTTATAGTCCAAAAAATGAAATAGATTTCATTTTTTAAAAGGCGAATTGGAGCCTTTCATTACAGAAGTATAGTCTGCAGCTCATCGTAATAATCTTATTGCATAATTTAGAATCACTTCCACAGAGCCGTCGGCCATATAAGTGAAGGCGGCACAGTTCAGACCTGCACTGTGATACGTGGCTGTTTAATTAAAATTTAAAATCCAGCTCCTCAGTCACACTAGCCCCATTCCAAGTGCTCAGTAGCCACATGTGGCAAGTGACAGCTTTTCTAGCATCATAGAAAATTCGATTGCCCAGCATTGGTTTGGAAGAAAAAACAGGGAATCTGGAGCCAGAAAACTTGGAATCAAGTCTGCCTACAAGCTGACACTTGCTGTGTGAAATGGGGCAGTTTACTCAACCTAAGCCTATTTCCCCATGACCAAATTGGGACTGAAGATAATACCATGTACCATATACAGAGGTTAAGAAAATTAAGAGAATGCAGGTGACAGTTCTCTGAAAACAATAGTGTGGTTTACCAGGTAGATGCTGCTTCCCAGTCCCCCAGCTTGAAGTCAGTCTAGCTCTTCAAGGACTGATTCCAAATCTTTGAATGCTTCACACCAAGAATTTTACCTGAATGCCACCATCAAAATCAGATTAGCTCTTATGACAGTTCCTGGACCAAGCCCGTGGCAATGTGCACATTTCATTTCTTCCTTGTAAAAAGCTTTAATATACAGCTCTCTATATACAATGACAGCTTCTAAAAGTTTTCTTTAATAATTTAAAATCTTCACTGTATTTCCATTCCTACAATTAAAAAGACTCCCTTAAAAAAGAAAAGAAGAAAGCTGTGTTCACCAAAGAAATACATGGAGTTTGTCAAATTCCATATAACAAGGAAATCAGGCGGAGTTAACGGTGCAGGAATGAAGCAAAAGAACGTGAGGTTTTTACCAAAAATGAGAGCAGCTTCGCAAAACTTCAAAGCTGTCGGGGTACTGATGAAATGGAAGTACTTGCTCATTCTGATTTTTTTTTTTTTTTCTCTCCTAACTCACTTCTGGTTTTTGCTGCAAGACAACTTGACTATTTTAGACAAATGTAGGGCTGCTGCATTTCCAGAACGCCTCCATCCTATTTCTCATTTAAACCACCTCCCCTCCCCCGTGGCCTATTAATGCATACTTGCAAGGCTGCGAAACACAACCCAAAGGAGGCAAGATCCAGCGGTTCCCCACTCACGCTTCTTTCTGCTTCCCCAGGTTTCCGCCAGCTGTGGATGCCTTTGACATTATGACCGCAGAGGATTCCACCGCAGCCATGAGCAGTGACTCGGCCGCCGGGTCCTCGGCCAAGGTGCCCGAGGGCGTGGCGGGCGCGCCCAACGAGGCAGCACTGCTGGCGCTGATGGAGCGCACGGGCTACAGCATGGTGCAAGAGAACGGGCAGCGCAAGTACGGCGGCCCACCGCCCGGCTGGGAGGGCCCGCACCCGCAGCGTGGCTGCGAGGTCTTCGTGGGCAAGATCCCGCGCGACGTGTACGAGGACGAGCTGGTGCCCGTGTTCGAGGCCGTGGGCCGCATCTACGAGCTGCGCCTTATGATGGACTTTGACGGCAAGAACCGCGGCTACGCCTTCGTCATGTACTGCCACAAGCACGAGGCCAAGCGCGCAGTGCGTGAGCTCAACAACTACGAGATCCGCCCGGGCCGCCTGCTTGGCGTGTGCTGCAGCGTGGACAACTGCCGCCTCTTCATCGGCGGGATCCCCAAGATGAAGAAGCGCGAGGAAATCCTGGAGGAGATCGCCAAGGTCACCGAGGGCGTGCTGGACGTGATCGTCTACGCCAGCGCGGCCGACAAGATGAAGAACCGCGGCTTCGCCTTCGTGGAGTACGAGAGCCACCGCGCGGCTGCCATGGCTCGCCGCAAGCTCATGCCTGGCCGCATCCAGCTGTGGGGCCACCAGATCGCCGTGGACTGGGCCGAGCCTGAGATCGACGTGGACGAGGACGTGATGGAGACCGTGAAGATCCTCTACGTGCGCAACCTCATGATCGAGACCACCGAGGACACCATCAAGAAGAGCTTCGGCCAGTTCAACCCCGGCTGCGTGGAGCGCGTCAAGAAGATCCGCGACTACGCCTTCGTGCACTTCACCAGCCGCGAGGATGCCGTGCATGCCATGAACAACCTCAACGGCACTGAGCTGGAGGGCTCGTGCCTGGAGGTCACGCTGGCCAAGCCCGTGGACAAGGAGCAGTACTCGCGCTACCAGAAGGCAGCCAGGGGCGGCGGCGCGGCTGAGGCAGCGCAGCAGCCCAGCTACGTGTACTCCTGCGACCCCTACACACTGGCCTACTACGGCTACCCCTACAACGCGCTCATTGGGCCCAACAGGGACTACTTTGTGAAAGGTTAGTGGGAGCTCTTCTCCTGGGTGGGGCCCCCAAGAACGTTGCCTCCTAGGCAGGGGGCACCAGGGATACCGTGGCTGGCATTTGCTGAGCTGGTAGGTGCTGAAGGCCCTCCCACCCCCCTTTTGGGTTTGCATTCTGGGTCTAATTCTTTCCTGGCACCGAAGGCCGTCACTTACGCAGCACTGATAGAAATACAGATCGTTCTGGGGTGAGCGGTAAAATCACAGGAATATGCAAGTGCTGGAATTCTGCCTTGCCGAGGTCCACCGGGTTAGGGGCTAGTCCACCATTCTCTTGGTGCTTACGTTAAAACCTGCTTGTGATATTAAATCTTAAGATGTTGGTGGAGTCCGTGATTTTTAATTTTGTTTTTTGTTATCACTGATTAGGATATAATGACACCCAGCATTACCTGGAAAATAAGATACATAGGTTCTGGGTCCTGTTCTCTGATTAACTGGGTCTGTGACTTTAGTTAGTCACTTTAATCTCCCCTGGCCTGTTTTCTCAAGCATGAAATGAGGAAGGTGGACCAGCAAATCCCCTTCCAAATCTAACTTTAAAAAAATTATTTAATAGTATATATATATGTATTTTATATATATATATATATATATATTTTTTTTTTGAGACAGGGTCTCACCATGTTCCCCAGGCTGGTCTTGAACCCCTGGGCTCAAACCATCCTCTCGCCTCAGCCTCCCAAAGTGCTGGGATTGCAGGCATAAGACACCACATCTGGCCACAGTTTTTTTGGGGGGGGGCGGGGGGGGTGGGTAGTCTTTGAATGTTTTTCTTTACTGAAATTGCAGATACAATCCTAGAAACTCACCCTGCAAGTTTGCCTCTTGTACTAAGAAGACATGCTTAGGATGCAAATCTAGGCTGAAATAGAATGTTGGAAGCATCTTTACCAGCCTATTAAAGAGCAAAGGTGTAGCCACCTGCAATTAAGACTGGGGCAGTTAAATGCCGAGAACCAAGGGCTGAGGTCTGCCTCCAGCACCGTCACTGTTGGTTGCTGATCATCTTTTGTGTTGTTATTACAAGCAGGCAGCATAAGAGGCCGAGGGCGAGGTGCAGCTGGCAACAGAGCCCCAGGGCCCAGGGGTTCCTACCTCGGGGGATATTCTGCTGGCCGTGGTATATATAGCCGATATCATGAAGGGAAAGGAAAGCAGCAAGAAAAAGGATATGAACTGGTGCCGAATTTGGAAATCCCTACCGTCAACCCAGTTGCCATTAAACCTGGTACAGGTCAGTATGAAGCAGATTGAGAATGCTCCCATTCAGCATAAACCCCAGCCCTTCTGTTTGAAGTGAATCCAAGGGTTTTTCAGGCTCTCACATCTGCACAGGGGTTCCTCTTCTCCTAGGCAGCTAGAGACAAGGCAAAAATAAAGTGACCCCCTGGACCTCCTTATCTAGAACTTCAGGGGATGGTGTAGCTTTGACTATGTTCAAATCAAACTTGCCTGAGTAAGGTTTTTTTTGTTTTTTTGAGACAGAGTCTCGCTCTGTCGCCCAGGCTGGAGTGCAGTGGCGTGATCTTGGCTCACTGCAAGCTCTGCCTCCTGGGTGCACACCATTCTCCTATCTCAGCCTCCAGAATAGCTGGGACTACAGGTGCCCACCACCATGCCCGGCTAATTTTTTTTTTTTTTTTTTGTATTTTTAGTAGAGATGGGGTTTCACCGTGTTAGCCAGGATGGTCTCGATCTCCTGACCTTATGATCCACCCGTCTCGGCCTCCCAAAGTGCTGGGATTAGAGGAGTGAGCCACTGCGCCTGGCCATGCAGTAAGGTTTTCAAAGGGCTGTCACCCATTGTTAGGTTTTGTCTCAGTCTGTGGCTAAGTAAGGAGAGTTGTAGGGGGAAGAAAGGAAGAACATGAGGCTTTCTGTATCTTCCATCAGGTAAAACCTGTCTTTTCCTTACTCAGGCCTATTTCTGCCCCGACCATCTGAAGTCGGAGGGTAGAGCTTATTGCCCCATTCTGAGAGTTGTTTGGAAGGGCAGAAAATTCCCCTTCAGGAGTAAGCAGCACCTTTTGTCCCTTGTCATGGTCTGAGCAAATAAGAATGCTTGAGGACAAGGCAGTGGTGAAAGTTTTGTTGTTGTTTGAGATGGAGTCTTGCTGTGTCACCCGGGCTGGAGTGCAGTGGCATGATCTCGGCACACTGCAACCTCCACCTCCCGGGTTAAGCGATTCTCCTGCCTCAGCCTCCCGAGTAGCTGGAACTACAGGCGCGCACCACCATGCCTGGCTAATTTTTGTATATTTAGTAGAGATGGGGTTTCACCACATTGCCCAGGCTGTTTTCGAACTCCTGACCTCAAGTGAGCCACCCGCCTGAGCCTCCCAAAGTGCTGGGATTATAGGCATGAGCCACTGCACCTGGCCTTTGCTGAAAATTTTTGCAGCTAATTCCCTGGTTTCTCATTTCCAGCACTCATTTCCTCCTCTAGTTGGATCAGTAGATTGGGAGTAGGGATGCTCAAGTATTTCAAGCCAGGGACCCTGAACTTAGCTTTCACCTCCAGGCCCTACAAACCTGTTTATTAATGTCATTAGTGCCCATGACCATCTAATGTGAGGCCGGTCTTCTGACCCGAACCTGCAAAAAACATTAACTCCATTGTGTGAGTCTATCACAAACTCACGTAGCACCCTGCAGAAGCATCCAAACACATGGAAAGCTCAGTCCGTGGGTAATTGGCACGACCCTCCTCCAGACCCCCTCCTGGCTTCAGCAGGAGGAAGTTGAAGAACTGTTTGGAGCCCAGCTACTCTGATTTTCTTCTGGTTGAGATTGTACACTTCTCTCCCTAGCTAAAATAGAGTCAAGGAATCTGTGCATTTGGGACATAGGTACACATTGGCCTCATAGAGTTAAAAAGCATTTCCCCAATTGAACTTTCTTTTGATGATTCTAGTAATGATTTTTTTTTTTTTTTTTTTTTTGCCTGTGTAAAAATTCTGCAATTTCTGCAGTTAAGTGACTCCTTAGACTAGATTGCCTTTTAAATGTCATTGGCACTGTGGGCAAAGTAAAACTGATCCCACAGCTCTGTAACTTAATAAAATAGAGCCTGGATATGGGAGTCGTCACTTCTACTTGTTGAGAAGGGAACTCCTTTTGGCAAGTTACAGTAGCTTAAGGTTTAACAAGAGAAAAGAACTGTTAAATAATCTTTAACTATGTAAAGTTGTGTCCTGGAGCCTGAGGTAGAAATTCCTGTGGGCTGATAGCCAGAACAATTCATTTACTTCATACAACCCCTTGTAGCTTAAACTCACAACCCTCTCTGGGCCCCATCCGTTGGCGTCTATTTCTGATCATCCAGAAAATGAGAACATTGTATTTTAGGAGAGGCACCAGGGTGGTGGTGAAGTATCTGGGCACAAGACCAGTGGAAGATATGGTTGGAAAGACAGGTAAAAGATTTGATTAAGGTTTTAGGTATATTTTATCGAATGGCTGTACCATTGTTTAGCTTACAATCATTTGTCTCTTTACCTTTGATTGAGTCTGTCCTATTTAGAATAAATGTACCTACAGTTGGAGAAAACCAGAAATAGAAAGATTCTTTGTGTACACATTTCATATTTTTGTTTGTCCTTTCAACACACACACACACACACACACACACACACATACACACATACACCCCCCCCCCGCCCCACACACACACACTCACACAAAAGGGCTGATATCTTTTCCTTTTGATCTCTTCTTACTGTACCTTGACATTCAATAGCTGCTGTTTGAATCTCTGGTTGAAATCGTAATTTTGGACTTTACTTGCAGAAATTCTTTGAATTGGGAGGTCCCACTAAAAGCCAATCACTCCACAGCTTCACTACTTTGCGTGGGCATGAGGAAACTGGGGAATGTGCTATTTTTTTTACCATGTGTTTTTCCTTGAATCGGTAATGTTGAAATCTGAAATACAGGGTGGGGAGGATGTACACAGGTCTGAGTTCTCAGAATGAAATCCTCAACAGCACCTGTTTCTTAAATAGTGGTGAAAGTGAAAAAAAGGCAGTGCGGCTGGTAATGGGTGAGGTGAGTAGGAAGGAACAGGCAGGCCCAACTCTCACAGGCAGTAGGCATCAAGCCTCTGATCTTACTTCTTCGTCTAAGCCTGTTTTCCCATAGTCAGAGGCCCTTTCTTGCTCAGTAGGACATCAAGAATAAGATTCAAACTGTGATTTTTCTGTAGAAATAGTAGAAAATATTGGTGCAAAAGCCTTACTCTAGGGGTCTCTTCCACAACAGGCAGGGGGAGTTACCTGCCACCGCCCATCCCTTCCTCTAGGGAGCAGGCATCTGGGTACATGGCTTGTACTGAGAGAACAATAGTGAGTATGGAGAGGCCCAGGACCTCTAAACGTGGTTTTAAAAAATATCTTAGGCTGGGCGTGGTGGCTCACACCTGTAATCCCAGCACTTTGGGAGGCCAAGGCAGTTGGATCGCTTGAGCTCAGGAGTTCAAGACCAGCCTGGGCAACGTGGCAAAACCCTGTCTCTACAACAGCAAAAACAAAAAGCTGGGCAAGGTGGCCTGTACCTGTAGTCCCAGCTACTCAGGAGGCTGAGGTGGGAGGATCTCTTGAGGCCAAGAGATTGAGGCTGCAGTGAGCCTTGATTGCACCACTGCATTCCAGCCTGGGCCACAGAGTGAGACCCTGTCTCAAAAAAAAGAAAAGTTTTTAAAAAAATAAAAATAAAAAATATCTTAGAGCAAGTGCTGGACCCTACTCAGCGACTGAAAGTGATTGACCTGTTTTTCCTTCTTGCTTCTCTTGCAGTAGCCATCCCTGCCATTGGGGCTCAGTATTCCATGTTTCCAGCAGCTCCAGCCCCTAAAATGATTGAAGATGGCAAAATCCACACAGTGGAGCACATGATCAGCCCCATTGCTGTGCAGCCAGACCCAGCCAGTGCTGCTGCTGCCGCAGCCGCAGCCGCAGCCGCCGCAGCCGCTGTCATTCCCACTGTGTCAACGCCACCACCTTTCCAGGTAGAGTTCTTATTGCAGGCATTGTCATTTGTGTGTGAAGCCTCTCTTTAACATGGATTCATTTAGTATTCAGCACTGAGAATTTACTGTGTGCCTGGCTCTCTGTTACAGCTATGCGGTTGGGTGGCACAAAGCATTTTGAATTTGAAGCATGACAGAAAAAAAAATTTTTAATTAATTGTACTACCCTAATAATATCATTGTATTAAGGGTGGTAATCAATATGCAAAAATTATGTGTAATTTTTCACAGTGTCATAATATTGTGCATATATTTTTTTAAAATAGCACTGGATAATTTTTAGCTCATATTGTTAAAGAGCTGACACACAAAGTCCAGGGAGTGATTTCACATTTTCACATTTCAAACTGCAGCTCAATGAAGATTTTTTTAAAAATTGTTAACCCCCTGTGTGTGTGTGTGTGTGTGTGTGTGTGTGTGTAGAGAGAGAGAGAGAGAAAGAACATCTGTATAGATACGTAAAATTTTGTGCTGGGTACAGTGGCTCATGCCTGTAATCCCAGCACATAGGGAGGCCAAGATGGGAGGATCACTTGAGGCCAGGAGTTCAGGACCAGCCTGGGCAACATGGTGAGACACTGTCTCTACAATTTTTTTTTTTTAATTAGCCTGGCATGGTGGCATATGCCTGTAGTCCCAGCTACTGGGGAGGCTGAGGCAGGAGGACCACTTGACCAGCCTTGAGGTCAAGGCTGCAGTGATCTGTGATTGCACTACTGAACTCCAGCCTGGGCAACAGAGTGAGACCCTGTCTCAAAAATAAATTTACAAAATATGCCCATAATCCTCTCTTCCAACCATATCTCCCACTGTTCCCCTATCTCTTCCCAAACTCATCTTACCATGTTGGCCTCCTTCCCCACCTTTGTTCATAGTGTATCCTGGTTTCTTTATTCTCATCTCTTCCATAGAATCTTTCCCATCCACCTCCTAGAGAAATTTTCTCTCTCTCTCTTTTTTTTTTTTTTTTTAGACGGAGTCTCGCTCTGTCGCCCAGGCTGGAGTGCAGTGGCGCGATCTCGGCTCACTGCAAGCTCCGCCTCCCAGGTTCACGCCATTCTCCTGCCTCAGCCTCCCGAGTAGCTGGGACCACAGGCGCACGCCACCATGCCTGGCTAATTTTTTGTATTTTTAGTAGAGACGGGGTTTCATTGTGTTAGCCAGGATGGTCTCAATCTCCTGACCTCGTGATCCGCCCGCCTCGGCCTCCCAAAGTGCTGGGATTACAGGTGTGAGCCACTGCGCCCGGCCATGAAATTTTCTCTCTTGTACTCCTCATTACTACATCATTACTTGGCCTATGGCTGCCAGTGTGTTCTATCTCCCAAGGAAAATGAAGCTCCTACAGACCAAAGACTGTGTCTTGTTTCTTTGTATCTTCACCTTATAGGACATAGGGAGGACATCCATTTAACAGACGAAAATCTTGTTAAAGCTGTTCTCTGTGAGGCAGTGAATCGTGAATACCAATCACAAGTACTCAGGCCCAAGATCCCTTATCCAATTGAAAAAGAATTATCCAGGCCACTTTTTTTGATTTTTGATTTTTGATTTTTTTGAGACAGTCTCACTCTGTCACCCAGGCTGGAGTGCATGGCTCACTGCAACCTCAACCTCCCTGGTTCAAGCAATCCTCCCACCTCAGCCTCCCAAGTAGTTGGGACCACAGACACGCACCACCATGCCCGGCTAACTTTTTTATTTGTAGGGACAAAGTCTTGCTATGTTGCCCAAGCTGGTATTGAACTCCTGGGCTCAAGCGATCCTCCCACCTCAAGCTCCCAAAGTGCTGGGATTACAGGCATGAGCCATTGCCTACATTTTTTAAAAAACAGAGATTCTTAGACTCTAATCCCTGAAGATTCCAATTCAGTCAAACTGGGCTGGGGTCCTAGAATTGATATTTTGCACAGCTCCTCACTGATTCTGAAACAGAGCCAGGCCTGTGACCCTCCACAGTAGGATGCTGTTTACTTGCTTTTGCCCACTCTGAACGCTAGTCTTGACTGCATTATTCAGAAAGGGCAGACTAATTGAAGCTTATTTATCTTTCAGTATGTCATTAAGTATTCTTTAACTTGGGATCTCTGAAAGACAAAAAGAGGAATTGGTTGTAAATGACACTGTAGAATAACAACTAAGTATAGTTATAATACTTGTGGACTGACGGTAAATATTTACAATAACGTAGCAGCAGTACTTAGTGGAATTCTGATAATAATTTCTAATTCTCCTTTACTAAGAAATTCATGAACACTTGTCTTTCATGTGCACTGTGAGTTCTGGTCAGGTCCAAATTCCAGGCACCATAATCATGTCCTGACTATTTCTGTCTCCTATCAGTCCGCACTGGCTGTTGCCATCAGGGTTTTTTTTTGTTTGCTTTTGTCTTTGTTTGTTTGTTTGTTTGTTTGTTTTTGCGACGGTGTCTCGCTCTGTCGCCCAGGCTGGAGTGTAGTGGCGCGATCTCGGCTTACTGCAACCTCCGCCTCCCAGGTTCAGGCGATTCTCCGGCCTCAGCCTCCTGAGTAGCTAGGACTACAGGCACGTGCCACCATGCCTGGCTAATTTTTTGTATTTTTTTAGTGGAGACGGGGTTTCACCTGTTAGCCAGGATGGTCTTGATCTCCTGACTTCATGATCCGCCCTCCTCAGCCTCCCAAAGTGCTGGGATTACAGGCGTGAGCCACCGCGCCCGGCCACCATCAGGGTTCTTATTTGCAGTCTTTGCTTATCCTCCCCTACCTTCGATCATCCTCCCCTACCTTGTAGGCGCTCAGGGGTGTTCCTATTTAGCCAATTTAACAACACCACTTGGTATAGTTAGAGCAAGGATAACTGCTCCTCCTTGACAGGAGGGAAGACTGCAGGGACTCTTCACCTGAATTAGAGGCACTTTTTTTTTTTTTTTTTTTTTTTTTTGAGATGGAGTCTCACTTTGTCACCCAAGCTGGAGTGCAGTGGCGGGATCTCAGCTCACTGCAACTTCCGCCTCCAGGGTTCAAGCGATTCTCCTGCTAGAGGCACTTTTTAGAGATGGGTAAATGTTTCTCCCACTACCATCATTGCATTTTTCTTTATTCCTGCTCTTTGATGATGCTGTATTAATGCAATTGTATACTGGTCCCCCCTTATCCTTGGGGGATACATTCCAAGACCCCCAGTGGATGCCTGAAACACAGATATTACCAAACTAATAATATACTATGCACGAATTTTTTTTCCTTCTTCACAATTTCACAGATAGAAAATTTCTTTCTTACTGTAGTTCTTAGCAACCTCAGCATAGGATTTTTTTTCTTTCCTTATTAAGTAGAGAACTTTCCCCTTTTCATTTACAGGAAGGCCTTTAGTGCTCCTCGTTGGCATATCCAAATTGCCAGCATTACTACTCTTGCACTTTGGGGCTGATATTAAGTAAAATAAGGGTTCCTTGACGGTCAATCTGATAACCCAGATGACTATTAAGTGACATGGGCATGGAGCACAGACAGTGTCGTTTTCCTGGACAAAGGGATGATTGGTGTCCCGGGCAGGACGGAGAGGGATGACATGAGATTTCATGGAACTACTCAGAAGGGTGCACAATTTAAAACTTATGAGTTATTTATTTCTGAAATTTTCAGTTTAATATTTTCAGACTTCAAATGACCGCAGGTAACTGAAACCATGGAAAGCAAAACCAAGTGCTTCCCCATATATTCTCATTTTACAGATAAGAAAATTAAGGCCCAGCAAGGAGACAGAATTGCTGGCCGGGAGTAGAATTGGGATTGGGAGGTCAGATGCCTGATCTCTGCATGCTTTGTCCTTATAGTGTGGTGAATGCTATCATAAAAGGGACATCACACGAATGAAAAGAGAAGCCATGGGTTTGGGGACCTACTCTTGATTCCAGGCCGTAAGCCAGTGCATGTCTATGTGCAAAACTTGGTGTTGGAGTGGGCAGCCTGAACCCAGGTGTTGGGCCGTCCTGTAGCACATGGAAAGGTCTCTCTCACATGTTGCCTTCCCTGCCGTTTCCTCTCCCTTTTTGCACTGGTTATTAAACCTACGTCCACACATGTGGAAAAGGTGACTTGTGTCTTGCTGTGAACCACAGTCTTTCCAGTTCTGGAGCTCCTCTCCCTGGTTGTAAAATGTCACGGATGAGACACTCATTGTTTAGGGTTGTAAGAAGCAAGTTAACGTAGGGCTAAAAGTGCAGGCTCCAGAGTCACACATTGCATTGCTTAAAAGCTGTGTCACTTTGTGCAGGTCATTTAACACTTCCACACAACTCCATATAATCATAGTACCAACTCTACTGGTGGCTGTGATGATTCAATACTGTCATACAAATAAGGCACTTAGAATAGTGCCTGAGTTTGGGGGTTTGTTTTGTTTTGTTTTGTTTTGTTTGAGACAAGGTCTCACTTCCATTGCCCAGGCTGGAGTGCAGTGGTGTGATCCCAGCTCACTGCAGCCTTGAATTCCCAGGCTCAGGTGATCCTTGCACCTCAGCCTCTTGAGTAGCTGGAACTACAGGAGTACGCACCGCCATGGCTGGCTAAGTTTTGTATCTTTTGCAGAGACAAGGTTTCGCCATGTTGCCCAGGCTGGTCTCGAACTCCTGGCCTCAAGCCATCCTCCTACCTCAGCCTCCCAAAGTGCTAGGATTACAGGCATGAGCCACCTCACCCAGCCTCTGAGTTATTAATTGTTATAATTATCATTATAAATTAAAATTATTATAAATTATAATTACTATTTGATTATAGTTTTAAAAAGTAATCTTAGGCTAGAAGTTCCTAAGTTCCTTTGAGCACAATTTTGGAACTCTGATTTGCAAATTTTGTAACAGAAATTAGAGCTAATTCCTTTATAAAAATCCAGGAAGAAATAATTATTTTAATTCACCATTTCACATATGCTGAATTGTTTATTTTGAAGAAGTATTAACATATAGGGAGACCATACCAGCATTTACTACCAGGCATTGTATGGCTCATGAGGTGCACCAAATATTTTGTTAAATGAATGTTTTATTTTATTCAGAATCTCTTTTCAATGAAGCATCTCACAGAACTAGTTCCATGGCAAACACTTTGGGAAATACTGAACCACAGTCTTCCCATTCATACTCCTGTTTGTTCTGAAAACATCTTACGTTGCACTTTCAAGTAGACAGAAGGAAGTAGCAGGGGCTTTTCTAGAGCCAGTGGTGGCCGTCAACAGTTCAGGCAGCTTTACTTAGCTTGTCCTTGCCCACTTCTTCCTCATTTGGAAACTGCTCTTTATCCTTCAAAACTCAGCTCGAATATCCCCGCTGCTGAGACATTTTCTCCAACTTCCCCATTAGTTGGTTCTTTCTCTAAGCTTCTACAACAATTTGTATACATTAATGGTGTCATCTCTTAGGTGGGAGGTGATGGAAACCATCACATTGGCTGAAAATTGTGTATGGTCACAATTTTTTAAGGTCACAGCTTAAGAAGCTGTCCCTTTGGAGATCAGTATATTTTGTTTCTCTAAGTTGACACAGTCTGTTCCTCTCTCTGTCTCTGAGACAGATCACATTCCATCAGTTAAGTATGAGTTGAGGCAGCTGGCATGTATCTAGAGGCCATGTTTAAGGAAAAATACTGATTTTTAATTACTGTGAAATCAATTGTGTGGATGGTAGATTCTCCGCTGCCTTCTCTAGCTCACTCTGGGGCATAGACTGATTGAGTGAAATGGTAAGTAGAAGATTCCGGAATACAGTACAGAGAAGGTCCTCCTTATCCGCAGTTTCTACATCTGGATTCAACCAACCGTGGCTTGAATAAAGACAATAAAAAATAACAATACAACAATAAAAAAATACAAATGTCAAAATACAATATAACAACTATTTACATAACATTTGCATCATATTAGGTATTATAAGTGATCTAGAGATTATTTTTAAAGTGTATGGGTCCCAAGACTTTGGGAGGCTGAGACAGGAGGATTGCTGGAGGCCAGGAGTTCAAGACCAGCCCTGGGCAACATAGTGAGACCTTGTCTCTATGAAAAAAAATTTTTTTACAGTATACAGGAGGATGTGCATAGGTTAAATGCAAATACGCCATTTTCTCTCAGGGACTCGAGCATCTGAGGATTTTGGTATCCACGGAGGTCCTAGAGCCAATCACCTGTGAGGATACTGAGGGGCAACTGTATTCCACCTTTCCCTCAGCCTTCCAGGCCTCTCACTTTCGCAAGGTGGCATCACTGAGTTTGAGGATGCAGCTCCACCTTACCTCTTCAGTGGCTCTTCTCCCACTTGCTTACAATAATTGCTATTTGCCCGCCCCTCTGCCTTTCTCTCCCTTGCTTTTGTGTCTTTGTATTCCCCTCTTCTGGGAGAGGCTTGTTGAATGAATGGATGATAGGTACATACACGTGTTCAGGAAGGCTCCTTTTTGTCTCTTCTCCTCAGGGCCGCCCAATAACTCCAGTATACACGGTGGCTCCAAACGTTCAGAGAATTCCTACTGCCGGGATCTACGGGGCCAGTTACGTGCCATTTGCTGCTCCAGCTACAGCCACGATCGCCACACTACAGAAGAACGCGGCAGCCGCGGCCGCCGTGTATGGAGGATACGCAGGCTACATACCTCAGGCCTTCCCTGCTGCTGCCATTCAGGTCCCCATCCCCGACGTCTACCAGACATACTGAGGCTGGTGACCAGCACGAAGACAGACCACACAAACACCACTGAAGGAACGCTTGACTATTTATGAAGAAGGAACATGTTGGATTCACACATGCAACCTGAAAGTGAAGAATGTTAGCAGATTTATTTCTGAAATATTTTATATACATGAAGTTTTCACTAGTTTTTTAAGACTATTTTCAACTTAGCATGCCTACGTTCATACATTTCCAAAAGACTTGCAATGGTTCGTGCCTTCATACCATCTTTTAAAAATTTGTATGCTGTACTACATTTGTATAGAGGTTTTTGTTGTTGTTGTTGTTTTTTTAAGGATATATTTTCAGTATGAAGGTTATTTTCTTAACTTCTGCACTCCAGAGATTTCTATTTTGTAGTACCTTCAATAATATATCAACTATATATTAAAAAAGCACACTTGAGCAGCTAGGGAACTATTTTGAAAAATATATACAATATTTAAAGATACAAACAGTAGTGCTTAAAAATACTACATAAAGCATTATTTTAAAGGTTATACTGGAAAGTGCAATTTTAAAATGAGTAAAACCTCTGTATTTCTGCTGGCATTAAGGGTTGATGGTGTTACCATGTATCATCATGGCGGTACTATTTTTTAAAAGAAATTAAACACTGGATCTCTCCTTAAGCCAACATTGAAAAGACTTGCCGCACTTCTGAGTCCAAACACTGGAAAGCTCTCCTTTGCCACCGTTAGCCGGGGCTCATTCTCCATGTGCCTTAGCCTTAAACATGCCCCCACTCCCCCATCTCTCACCCTGTCCCCTCCTCCCCAGATTCCCTGTCCCACCGCAATGTTTGGCAAGCCTAGGACTGATAAGTAGCTCTGATAGAGGAGCTGGTGGCTTTTATACTTCTTCCTGGGTTTTTGTTGGGGTTTGTTGTTTCGTTGTTTTTTGTTTTGTTTTGGTTTGGTTGGGGAAGTATTATCTTCTACGTGTGCTATTTTCAGTAGCAGAGTAAGCACAAGGTTTTAATCGAGTTGCATAAGACACCTTTGCATAGCTATTTAATTGCCCAATGTAAAACTTTAATGCCATTTCTGATGCTTTTATTCATTTTTGAAGTATGAGTTTGTAGGGACAAAGAATGTATGTTATCGTAGACAAGACCCCCAGAGACTCTTTTCAGCAGAAAGTTATGCTTCTAGTTGCCTTACCATGTTTCTTGCAAAACTGTCCATGGTCCTCAAGGGTGTTGGAAACATTATGTTTATTAAATGGGCCTCTCTTCCTTTGCTGTGCACTTGATGGGTGAACTGG
Organism: Pan troglodytes; assembly: GCF_028858775.2. NCBI lineage: Eukaryota > Metazoa > Chordata > Mammalia > Primates > Hominidae > Pan > Pan troglodytes. Next base: position 40,749,422 of record NC_072401.2, on the reverse strand, counting down.
ATTGGGGTGTGCACATCCAGGAGGAGGAGGAGAGACCTGTAGAAGTTTAAAGATAGTTTGTAAATATCTTCTAATGCTTGTTTTTAGTCCTTTTATGTTGGAGAAGTTCATGGTATGTAGTTTAATGCAAAATGAAACCATTTTATTTCAATGTTATTAAAAAGGTTTGTTTTATTAGGAAGTTAATGTATTGTTGCAGTGTTTTGTGCCTGTTTAAAGCCTTTTGTTTAGCAGAGTGAATGTAAAATACAGTAAAACGTTAAGATTGTCATCTACTTTTTAAAAAAAAATATCAACTTGGAATTGTTTTTTAAAGGCTCAATCAAGGAAGTGAGGTGTGCAATAAGGTAGCAAGTAAAACGCAGTTGCGTTTTTATGTCATGTTAGAGATCCATACAATCTTTCCACTCACAGGATTTTTGTTGATGGCTGAATTCTTGTGGATTCATAAGAGGATCATGCCCTTAGCAAGTACTTTTGTTTTGTTTTAAATTAAGAGATTCCCAAATGCCTTTTTCCCCCTCATCTTGAGATGAGTTTTTATGTGTAAGCAATATTTATTTAACTATTCTATAAAATTATTGAGTGCCTACTGAGGCCTTTAAGCACCGCTAACATTCCTTTCCATCATTCTTTTAAATGACATAAAGTAATTGTGCAATGTTCCTGATGATGTACCCCACAAGCTGCATTCAAACTCAAATCTGTGGGAATGAGTGACTCGACAAAATGTAATTTGGATCAGATCCTCATCCCCTGACTGTGTGAAGAAAGTACTCTCCTTCTAGTGAAGGATTGTCACAGAGTTTCACTGGATGAAACTGTGACCCAGTATTCTTACTGTATTTTACATATGCCTGTAAATTATTTGCAAAAAAGAAGAGGAAGAGGAAGAAAGAAAAGAAAGAAAGAAAAAGAAAGAAAAGAAAGAAAGAGAGAAAGAAAGAATTTAAAAAAATGATACCTTAACATGGCAACCACCAAACTCCCTTAAAAACAAACATTGGTGACATGGCCAATTAAGTATCAGTGAGCCTCCTATCTGGGACTTATCTGTTCCTATTGTTTCAAAACCATTTCATGTACACTACTGAGGTAAGTTTATAACTTGAAATGTGAACTTTTGTTTTTTTTAGTGTTAAGAACAAACTATATAAATGTAAAAAAAAAAGTTTTAGAGTTCTGTTTTCAAACATTGCTAGTGGTTTAGTTAACTTTAGCTGCTTTATATTTGAAAAGCTTTTATTTAGATCTTGCTCCATTTACAGTACATTCTTAGGATGTATGTAGTAAATAAAGCTTTCTTTAAAGCAATCGCAAGACGTTATTTTAAATTGTGTTTTCTTTATACTGATTTATTTTTTCTAAAAAAATTAGGAAAACCCTTACAGTATAGAAAGGATTGGCTAATTCGATATTTTCCGTTGGAGAAATCAGCAAGTTAACGGTCATGTGTTTGTCTTGGGACTACCATTGAAGATGGTTTACATCGGCCAGGTGCGGTGGCTCACTCCTGTAATCCCAGCGCTTTGGGAGGCCAAGGCGGACAGATCACCTGAGGTCAGGAGTTCGAGACCATCTGGCCAACATGGTGAAACCTCATCTCTACTAAAAATACAAACAAAATTAGCCAGGCATAGTGGTGGGTGCCTGTAGTCCCAGCTACGTGGGAGGCTGAGGTAGGAGAATTCCTTGAACCCAGGAGGCGGAGGTTACAGTGAGTCGAGATCATGCCTTTGCACTCCAGCCTGGGCAACAACAGCAAAACTCCATCTAAAAAAAAAAAAAGATGGGTTACATAGCTGAATTGTGAATTATGAGTATCCTCAAACTTTGGCTCAAGTGGTAGGAGATTGAACACTCAAATAATACTCAAATCGGGATTGGAATAGGATGTGACAAAGCCTGTCACCACCCTCAGTGCCAAAGTTTATTTATAATCCCAAAGGCTTTACACGCAGAATTTTAAATGGAGAGAGTTGATGTACATTGAGTTTTCTGATGGTCTCATGAAAGTGCTGGGATGACCTTGATGTTGGTCATTGCATTTGAAACCAAAACCTTCTCGTTTCTCCTTTTCACAGTGCATAGCGAGGTTAACAGGACACTTTCCTTTTCTCTAGAGATCATCACTAACTTCAGACAGTATCTATCATCAAAGCCAATCAGATGACAGGAGGGAAGGTGGTGGATTGTCAATAGAATAAAGTTCCACTTGGATTTGCCAGTGATTAAGAATTTTACCTTCTTAGATTTGAACCTGGACTATGGCCTCCCAACCTGCATGTCTTGGAATTCTAACTTCCTGCTTCCTCTTAAATGGATAAAGGCCTTTTTAGAGGTAGAACAGACCAGGAAACTTCCCAAGATGACAGCTTATTAGGCAGTGTTTTTAGGGGCAACAAGAGCTGCTGATCTTCTTGTTCTAGCAAATAAGTACAAAAGGTCTTCAAGTTGCAGGATCACATTCAGGTTAGACTGATCTCTTTAGAAAAAGAATTAACAATCAAAATGAGGAGGCCAATAGCGTGTCACATGAGGATAATGACTATGATCATGTGATTCACTGGGCTGTTCGGCTTGCATAACCTCAGATGGACCTCTCAAGAACTCAGTGAAACAGGCAGGACAGATAAAGATATGTGACTGGTCAAGATCACACAGCTGGCAATAGGACTCAAATCTATACTCAAGGCCAAGCGCAGTGGCTGCCGCCTGTAATCCCAGCATTTTAGGAGGCCAAGGCAGGTGGATCACTTGAGGTCAGGAGTTCAAGACCAACATGATGAAACCCCATCTCTACCAAAAATATAAAAATTAGCTGGGCATGGTGGTGGCACCTGTAGTCCCAGCTACTCAGGAGGCTGAGGCAGGAGAGTCAGTTGAACCCAGGAGGGCAGTGGTTGCAGTGAGCCGATATCACACCACTGCACTCCAGCCTGGGTGACAGAGTGAGACCTTGTCTTAAAAAAAAAAAAAGTCTACACTCAAGACTCCTTGTCCCAGGTTCTAAATGCCCCATTTTTTTGATTCCAAAAATGTCTGTCATGACAACATGCAAAGAACTTAATTGAAAGAAGAGTTAGAAAACAACCTGATTTTTCTTGTATATTCAATTTTTATATGATTTCTTTATTATAAATCCTTCTAGGCACTGAGGCTTTGTATTTGAGTTTTTTGTTTTGTTTTGTTTTGTTTGGATTGGATTTTTTTTTTTTTTTTTTTTTTTTTTTTTTTTTTTTTTTTTTTTTTTGAGAGGGAGTCTGGCTCTGTAGCCCAGGCTGGAGTGCAGTGGCGCGATCTCAGCTCACTGCAAGCTCCGCCCCCTGGGTTCACGCCATTCTCCTGCCTCAGCCTCCGGAGTAGCTGGGACTACAAGCGCCCGCCACCACGTCCGGCTAACTTTTTCTATTTTTAGTAGGGACGGGGTTTCACCATGTTAGCCAAGATGGTCTCGATCTCCTGACCTCGTGATCTGCCCACCTCAGCCTCCCAAAGTGCTGGGATTACAGGCGTGAGCCACCGTGCCCGGCCTTGGATTTGATTTTTTAAGTCATAGGAAGTGTGACATTTTGGCATGGCTGTTTAGATGAAATAACATTTTGACACCATGACCCTAAAAACAAAATCCATCTTCAGCTTTTTACAAAACTACTGGGTAGGATGATACAGATGTTCTCACCTTATCCTACCTTTTCCTTGACACATTCACCATTTCTGAATCCCCAAGGTCAAAGGGAGGATTAGGTTTAAATATAGAAAGAGACTCAGGGGACATCCACAAAATGTTTTACTTCAATTCCAAGGTCTAAGCTATTGGACTGGATACAGCCTTTTCTCCTGTCTCCTCTTTTCACTTTTTAGTTACCCAGCATTCCTGTTTCTAACTCTTCATGCCAATAAATTTAGGGGACAAATATGATTACCCAAATGCTTACCTGTATGAGCAAGTGCCATGGCCTACTAAAATAGGCTGGGTTTGTGGTCAGAATGCCTAGGGGTGAAACCCCAGCTTTGCTACTTGCAAGTCATGAGACTTTGAAGAAGATGCCTTACCTCTCTGAGCACCAGTTTCTTAACTGGTAAAATAGGGATAATAATCCTGACCTCATAAGGTTATCATAAAAATGAGATGAGTTGGCCAGGCGTGGTGGCTCACGCCTGTAATCCTAGCACTTTGGGAGGCTGAGGCTGGTGGATCATTTGAAGTCAGGAATTCAAAACAAGCTTGGCCATCTAGCTGGGCATGGTGGTGTGCGCCTGTAATCCCAGCTACTCAGGAGGCTGGGGCAGGAGAATCACTTGAACCCAGGAGGCAGAGGTTGCTGTGAGCTGAGATCGTGCCACCGCACTCCAGCCTGGGTGACAGAAGGAGACTCCATCTCAAAAAAAAAAAAAAAAAAAAAAAAGAGACGAGTTATAGACAGTTATTTCCTTTCCCATCTCCTTTTTAAACTCTAGTGTGACTGCATTCCTCTTTGTTAATTCTATCAAGCCTTTCCATTTTAAATCCTTTTATGATTTTTTTAACTCTTTCATTCACTGAAAATTTTTATTCTTTTATTCACCTGTTTATTCCATAAACATTCATTGCTGGAGTGCCAACTATGCAGGATTCACCAGAGAAATAAGTCAACAAAATTGACCCTCTGCCTTCTGGAAACTCCCAGGCATGATAAGACTGTTTTATGGGAGGGGCACACACCCAGGCTCGAGCCAGAGATCTACAAGATGAATAGGAGTTAGGCAGATGAGTAGGGGGAAAAGGGAGCGGGAAATGCCTGGGCTCGGAGGAAAGAACACGGTGTCATCAAGTCCATGAAAGCAGTTCAGGGTGGCTGCCTTAAAGGAGGAGAAAGTGTGAAGAAATCCAACCTTTGCACTGTTCAACATTAAATAGGGTTCATGGCCCTGTGTTAACTGTGGGAGGAAGAGATTTGGTCCCTATGACAAGGAAGCTAGGGGAGCCAGTAATCACGGGGAAAGAACCCTCAATCATTCATTGCTTCTTAGGACTTTCAGGAAATGGTGGAGCCCTGCATTTATCTACACTGCTGAAGCTAGAGCTGCCCCTAGTGAAAAACTCCCTTCCTGCTGCCTTCCTGGCCCCAGAGGGGATGCCTCCCAACTCTGAGCTTGTCCAGGAGTTTATAGCAGCAATCAAAGCTTTTAGGGCTGCCCACCTGTTTCTTGTGCAGTTCCAGGTTCCAGCCTCTGGGACCTTCACCCTTTCCTCTTGGGTCATACAGCAGCTGCATGTGGGTGTTCCCACTGTTCCTACATAAACCCCCCCATGGGACAGGAATGCAGGCTTCTCAGCAAAGGTGATGGAGGCCTATAGTCCTCCAGATGACTGAGGGTGGATGATACGGTTTGGCTGTGTCCCCACCCAAATCTCATCTTGAATTGTAGCTCCCATAATCCCTATGTGTCATGGGAGGGACCTGGTGGGAGGTAATTGAATCATGGGGGCAGGTTTTTCCCGTGCTGTTCTCACAATAGTAAGTCTCATGAGATCTGATGGTTTTATAAAGGGCAGTTCCCCTGCACATGCTGCCCTGCCTGCTGCCATGTAAGACATGCCTTTGCTCCTCCTTCACCTTCTGCCATGATTGTGAGGCCTCCCTGGCCATATGGAGCTGTGAGTCCATTGAATCTCTTTCCTTTATAAATTACCCAGTCACGCATATGTCTCTATTAGTAGCATGAGAATGGACTAATACAGTGGAGGAGAATCCTAAGTAAAATCTTCAGAGACACATTGGCTTCCCCAACAGGATCATATTTCCTTGAAACTCCATTCTGCACAGTTACCAGAAACAAAAGCAACACTAATCCCTGCATATGCAAGAAATACGACCTTTCCTAGGCTAATTTTTAGCCACCCTTCTTTCTTGGCTTGTTCTACTTTGTTTGTCAAAAATCTTCATTAATGATTAACCAACCATGAGGTTTAAATAACCTTAGTCATTCTAAGGCAGCTAAGAGATGTCACTGAAGCCCAGTTTTTTCTGAGATGACCTTGCTGGGGGTGTGCTGGGTCAAAACATTTGCACTTAATGGTATTGTGATAACACTGGGCCATGCCAGTTTGGTTTTGCTGGGATTTTTCCTCTCCTTTTTCACGACCTTTATTCCAAACAGACAGCACCATGAGATAGTTTTACTTCCATCGACCTCACCACCCTCACACCTCCACCCCAATTCAAATTTGGCCATTTGACCCTTTCTCAATCTTATATAGAGTACTATGCAGACTCAGCTTCCCAATAAACCCCTAATGTCCCCTTTCCAAATAAGACACTCCCCTAAGGAGAGAAATTCTGGAAATGCAACTGATTCTAAATGTGCTCTAGCATTTATAGAGGGAATCTCTTGTGCATAAGAGACAACAGCCAAAATAATCTACTTAGAAATTACCCAACCCTTTAGTGCAAACAGCCATGCCACTGAGTGCTCAGTCAAGCCTGCCTTCGGTGAGCATGTCTTTTTTTGGTTCCTCATTTCCCTTGAGTTTGGGAATAATGTTAAAGTCTTAGATGATGATCATTCAGCAGGAGATAAGAATAATGGCTGACAGTAACTTACCATATATGCCAATGGTCAAGTACTTTACATGAATATTTTTTAAACTTTTTATTAAAAGAGTAACATAGATACAGTAGTGTACATACCATAGAGAGCTTGATGAATTTTCCCAAACTGAGCACATCCCTGTAACCAACATCCAGATGAGTAACATGACCAGCATTCCAGAAGGTTTTGCATGGCCCTTTCCAGTGACCACCTCAACAAGGGAAACAGCCAAATCTACAGCATAGATTAGTTTTGCATGCATCATGTTTTCACACTTGAGCTTGCTACTATTAATACCCCATTTTACAGATAAAAAGCAAGGAGGCAGAAGGAGGTTTCATAACTTCTCCCGAGACCATTTCACTGGTAAGTGAAACAGTGTAGATCTGAACCTGGAATATCTAACTCTAGAGCTGGGGCTGGGGTTGGAGGGATTATAGATCACCCATTTTGTAAGGATGTAGAGTCATTTGTTTGTTCTAGAAGTCACACCAATCTCCTAATAGAGTCACTTTATCTTAAAGGACATTGGAGCAAGTGGAAAGGAAAGTTTAAAAATTACACACATTGCAGAATATAGATGCAAAACTTTCTGGAGTCTGAAGGTCTTATAGGGTTACCTTTCTACATTTTTTTTTCCTGGTGGCCTCCAAGCCTCTTACATTCTAGCATGTCTTTTATCAAATGTTGCTCTCAGAAAGGGAAGAAATAAACAAATTCATTCCCAAGGAGGTGAGTTATGTGGGGCTTTTTGTCTTTTGTTTGTTTGTTTGTTTGTTTTGAGACAGGGTCTTGCTCTGTCACCCGGGCTGGAGTGCAGTGGCGCAATCCCTGCTCACTGCAGCATCAATTTCCCAGGCTCGGGTGATCTTTCCACCTCAGCCTCCCGAGTAGCTGGCACTACAGGCATGTACCACCACATCCAGCTAATTTTTTGTATTTTTTGTAGAGATGGGGTTTCGCCATGTTGCTCAAGATGGTCTCGAATTCCTGTGCTCAAGCGATCCTCCCATCTCATCCTACCAAAGTGCTGGGATTACAGGCATGAGACACTGTGCCTGGCCTCCTGAGTTACGTGGTTTTCATTGAACAAATCCCTTGTCTATGAAGCTAAGGAAGAAAGCCCTAACTCTGGAAGTTAAGGCCATAGCCAGTCAAATAACGAGAATAACTTCAAGAGTCAGGAGGTTCTCCACCAGCTCCAGGACACTGTACCACAAAAGCAGCCCAATCTAGGGAGGCTAGCCCAAGCCTTCTGAGTTGCCGAGGGGCCAAATAATTAGACCCTCTGGACAGTTCAATGAATAATTTTAACAACTAGTGTCTCAAATAAAAGATATATGATATAAAATGCTGGAAAGACATGCCAATCAAGGATAATCAGCTAATCCTTGAATAGCATTTCACTGGCCACAGAAGCCTTTCTAAAACTCTATCTCCCTGATCTTCATGACAATCCTGTAAGATAGTTACAGATGACATTCTCCCCTTCCCATTCATTCAACAAATGTTTTGTTTTTCGAGCATTTATGTGCCAGGCTTTGTGATGGGGCCTAAAGACAAAATGGTGAACATGATCTCCATTTTATCAAGGGAGAAATTGAGGCCTAAAAAGGATAAGTTACTTGCTCAAGATACAATGATACTCAAAATTCAATTTTTTTTTTTTTTTTTTGAGACAGTCTCGCTTTGTCTCCCAGGCTGGAGTGCAGTACACTCTCCGCTCACTGCAACATCTGCCTCCCAGTTTCCAGCAATTCTCCTGCCTCAGCCTTACAAGCAGCTGGGACTATAAGCCTGCGCCACCATGGCCGGCTAATTTTTTGCATTTTTAGTAGAGACAGAGTTTCACTGTGTTGGCCAGGCTGGTCTCGGACTCCTGACCTCGTGATCTACCCACCTCAACTTCCCAAAGTGCTGGGATTACAGGTGCGAGCCACTGCGCCCGGCCTCTTGCTTCTCTTTCATTTGCCTTCCACAGTGGGGCCACAGTGATCTTCCTAAAACCAAATCTGAGTGTCACTTATGTCACATATCTTTAGAAGTATCCCACTGCTGACTGTACCAAGTCCAGCTTAAAACACACAAGGCCCTTTATAAACTGGCCTCCGTGCACGTCTTCAGAATTATATCCTGCCAGTTGCATATGGGCAGAACGGATATCCACTATGCACTGGTATGGCCATTTTGGTCACTTACTGCCCATGTTCCTCTGACTGACCAGTGCCTGTCCTGGTTACTGAAAACTTTGATTTTGTCTTTCACCTGCTTACCATTCTCTCCCATTATTCCGAAATATTAATATTTGCAGTTCCTTTAAAAAGCTCCCTTCCCGGCTGAGCGCGGTGGCTCACGCCTATAATCCCAGCACTTTGGGAGGCCGAGGCGGGCAGATCACAAGGTCAGGAGATCGAGACCATCCTGGCTAACACTGTGAAACCCCGTCTCTACTAAAAATACAAAAAATTAGCCAGGCGTGGTGGCGGGCACCTACAGTCCCAACTACTCTGGAAGCTGAGGCAGGAGAATGGCATGAACCTGGGAGGCGGAGCTTGCAGTAAGCTGAGATCTGGCCACTGCACTCCAGCCTGGGCGACAGAGTGAGACTCCGTCTCGGAAAAAAAAAAAAAAAAAAAAAAGCTCCCTTCCCTCTAGGAGTGTCCACCCAACAAACTCCCACTTATTCATCAAGTATTTATTGAGCACCTACTATATATACACTTGGGCTAAGCATTGAAGATAGAGAGCTAAAAGTCCTGTCCTCAAGAAGGTACTGGTCTAGTGAGAACACAGACAAGTTAAAAGATCGTGATAAACTAGTGGGAGAAGTGTGAGGACAGAGATAAATCCTGATGCTTGGGTAGCACAGAGAAGCGATACTTAACCCCAGACTTGGGGTTCAGGGAGCTGCTCCTGGATCGGGGACATCTCAGTTGAGTTCTGAAGGCTCAGACAGGGCAGAAGGAATCTTGATAAAGGGAGCAATGGATCTGTAAAGAACATAAAATAAGCAAAGTCTAGAATGGGAGGTGAGGCTAGTGATATGAGGCTGAAGAGAGTTGCTGGACGGTGTGTGGGGAGGGAGCTGGTGCACGCTGTGCCCAGTTGGCAACTCAGGTGTAACATTCTATCCTGACCACAGTGAGGAGTCAATGACTGATTTTTTTTTTTTTAAGACAACATTTCTCTCCTGTCACCCAGGCTGGAGTGCAGTGGCATGATCTTCCCTCACTGCAACCTCCGTCTCCTGGGTTCAAGCTATTCTCCTGCCTCAGCCTCCCAAGTAGCTGGTATTAGAGGTGCATGCCACCATGCCTGGCTAATTTTTGTATTTTTAGTAGAGACTAGGTTTCACCATGTTGGCCAGGCTGGTCTCAAACTCTTGACCTCAGGTCCGGAGTTTGCCTCTGCCTCCCAAAGTGCTGAGATTACAGGTATGAGCCACTGTGCCCAGCAAATAATTGATTTTCAACAGAAGAGTGGCTTGATCAGAATTGCACTTTAGAGAGAATGTTCTGGCCAGAGCATGAGACTAGACTGGAGGGGAAAAATGCTGAAGGGAGGGGGACCAGTTAGGAGGCTGTTGCAGAAAGCAGGTGAGAAATGATGGTGGGCTGGGCTAAGGTGATAGCAAACGGACAGGAAATGGACTCAAGAGGTGCTAAGTTAAAGTCGATCAGTGCCGGTGACTAGTAAGTGATAGCGCAAAGGGAGGTGGATGAAGAATGACTCCTGAGTATCTCACCTGGGTAATTGGGTGGATATGGTGCAGTTTTATGGAGCTGACTGTCCATAACTCTGCGCTAGGCAGTTTACGTGAATTGATCCATTTAATCCTCTTAACAACTCCATGAGTTGACAATATTCTTAACTCCATTTTAGAGACTAGGAACCTGAGGCACAGAGAGTTTCAGTAGGTTATGCAAGGTTACACAGCTAGTTTAAGTGGAAGAATCAGGATTTAGACTCATACAGTCTGACTACAGAATTCGTCTTTTTCTTTTCTTTTCTTTCTTTTTTTTTCTTTCTTCTTTTCTTTTTTTTTTTTTTTTTGAGACTGAGTCAGTCTCACTCTGTCGCCCACACTGGAGTACAGTGGCGTGATCTTGGCTCACTGCAACCTCCACCTCCTGGGTTCAAGCGATTCTCCTGCCTCAGCCTCCCAAGTAGCTGGGATTACAGGCACGTGCCACCATGCCTGGCTAATTTTTGTATTTTTAGTAGAGATGGAGTTTCACCATATTGGCCAAGGTGGTCTTGAATTCCTGACTTTAAGTGATCCACCTGCCTTGGCCTCCCAAAGTGCTAGGATTACAGGTGTGAGCCACCGCGCCTGACCCAGAATTCATTTCTTAAACCCCACCACTGGATTGCGATTTACTTAAATGGGGAGTACAGACAGAATGGCAAATTTGGTTGAGCATATGACAAGTCCAGTCATACTGGGACATATTGAGACATGTTGAGCTTGAGATGCCTGTGGAAGATCCAGGCAAAGTCTAGAAGGTAGTTGGATATAAGGAGGTGGAGTAAAACTATGAATTTTAAAGCAGGACTCATTTTACCATAAGACAGTATATTACTTTTGGAAAATATAAATGGATGTATTTTTCATTTGCCTTAAATCATGGTGCTCTGAGACTCCTCACACGTGACATCAGTGGGATTCAGGGAAGGGTGGCTGCCAGCCAGATGTCCGTCAGCCCTCAGCATTGACCATCAAGTCAGTTTCTGTTCAGTCCATAGTGAGATAATAGTCCTGAGACTCAGGTCTTATCTAAGGAGAAAATGAATTTCTGCATTGTGAAATTTTTGAAATTTCAATTTTGAAATTGAAAAGTTCCCTTTTCAAGGGCCAGTCCTGTCAACTCAGACTGTTGAACAGTCTCACGATTGGTCAGTAGACAGCATATGGGTATCAGCCAACAGCTAGGCTGACTGATCAGCATCTATTCTGATTGGTGGATTCTGTGCCATACCGGTAGTTAAATATTTTTAATATCACACACGTGTTCATGCACACACACACAGAGAAGCCAGGATATGACTAAAGAGACATGCCCCTCTAACAGGAAGAAAGGAAGAAAAGGCAAAATATAGGAAAAAGGACAGGTAGTCAGTGACAAAAGTTCTGGTCCAGAGTCAAAAAAACTTGACTAGTGGATGAGAGTGGATTTTTTAAATGTGTCGGTGCAGAGCAACAGGATGAGATCATCTAATACCCTTCGTTCAAGAAGAGTCAAAGAACATTACAGCCAGAGCAATGTTCGTCTCATGTAATATGGCCCAGAGAGGCAGAATGATGTGTTGAAGGCAGGTGGCTGGATAGATGTGCTCCTGAGATGGTGCTGCTGGTTCCTGGATCTCCAAGGCCTTATCATGATGTGTTCCCACGTGCTCTCTGCCCCTCTCCCCACAACACCCAACCCAGAGGGGAAGGAATGGTAACCAGGGTGACCCACAGCATAGGTTGACATGGACACCCAAGGCAGGGGCCTGGTGGAGGATGTGACAGACACCAAAGGTCTGCAGTTCCAACACCACCAAATGCCCTGGTAATCTCTTATGTTGGTGCAAAATTAGTTGTGGTTTTTGCCATTACTTTTAAAGGCAAATGGGTGGATGAAGAATGACTCCTGAGTTTCTCACCTGGGTAATTGGGTAGATATGGTGCAGTTTTATGCAGCTGACAGTCCATAACTCTGTGCTACACAGTTTACATGAATTGACTCATTTAATCCTCTTAATAACTCCATAAGTTGACAATATTCTTAACTCCATTTTACAGACTAAGAATCTGAGGCACAGAGAGTTTAAGTAGGTTGCCCAAGGTTACACAGCTAGTAAGTGGCAGAATCAGGATTTAAGCTCATACTTTTAAAGGCAAAAACTGCAATTATTTTTGTACCAATCTAATAGAAGGATGGGGCCAAACTCCCCATGCCTAGCTAAGAAAACTTGCTGCAGCTTCACTGGCCATAGACTTCATTGAAAGGCACCAGGACCAAAGCGCCCAGGAATTGGATTAAATCATCTCACTGCATCAGAAACCAGCAAAGACTCATGGACCAGCCTGAAGATGCAGAGCTCCTCACCTCCTGCCACAATGCTATCTAAGCTCCCTGCAAACACAGCACCATCATGGGGAGAAGGAGCAAGAGGGGAGGAAGAGCTCTGGCAGGGAGGTGAACAAAATTGATTGAATATTTACTGGAAGGAAACTTTTTAATCTGAAAGAGATTATTATAGACTAAAAGAGCCCTAGATACCTTCAATGGCAATACCAGGTATTGCTATTATTCTGGCTATCCAGGAAAACAAAGATGTAAACTGTTATATAAAACAAAGGAAATTATATTCATTTTCAATATTGAGTGCATATTTCTGATTCTGTTATAGCAAGGAAAATGCTATCCCTTCTGACATTTCCTTTCATAGGTAGTGTAAGGAGTTCAATAAATACAACTCTGACCCTTCTTCTGTCCCCTTTTTCTCTTCACTCCTGGAGTGATAGACTTTCATATCTGATTGAAAAATTTGAGAATGACTGGACGTTCTTGGTTATGCAAGTCCCTCTTCTTCTTGTCTAACAGTAGATGGGTTCCCCTCTGTTTTTCCCTCTTCTAATCTGCTCAAGCCCAGTGTTCTGACTGAATGGGGTAAATCTGCTTAATTTGGGGGCTTATCTAGCAGGCTCGTTTTTCTCCAATATAAGCGAAGTCCTCCAACCCCCTCCAATCTCCTCCATCAGTAAGAAACATGATACTTTACCCTTTTTTAATTATTTATTTTTTATGTAGAGATGGGGTTTTGCCATGTTGCCCAAGCTGGTCTAGAACTCGTAGGCTCAAGCAATTCACCCACCTCGGCCTCCCAAAGTGCTGGGATTACAGGTATGAGCCACTGCGCCTGGCCCCTTAATTTTTTTAACTGAGATAAAATTAACATGACATAAAATTTGCCATTGTAATCATTTTACAGTATACAATTCAGTGGTTTTTATTATATTCACACTGTTGTGTAACTATCATCACTACATAATTCAAGACCATTTTCATCACCTGCCTGCAAAAACAAACAAAAACACCAAAAACCAAACTCAGTAAGCAGTCACTCCCCATATCCTCCATTCCCAGCCCCTGGAAATCATGAATCTGCCTTCTGTCTCAATGGACTTGCCTATTCTGGATGTTTCATATAAATAGAATCATACAATATGTGGCCATTCACGACTAGCTTCTTTCATTTAGTGTCATGTTTTCAAGTTTCATCAATATTGTTGTGCGTATCAGTATTTCATTTCTTGTTATGTGTGAATAATATCCACTGCATGGACACGCCACATTTTCTCAGTTCCACAATTGATAAATATTTGTATTGTTTCCACTTTTTGTAAAAAAAATTTTTTTTTACAAAAAATATGTAATTTGGCCAGACACAGTGGCTCATGCCTGTAATCCTAGTACTTTGGGAAGCCAAAGGGGGTGAATCACTTGAGCCAAGGAGTTTGAGACCAGCTGGGCATAGTGAGATCCCATCTCTACAAACAGTGCCAAAATTAGCCAGAAGGGGTGTCATACACCTATTGTCCCAGCTACTTGGGGGGCTGACGTGGGAGGATCACTTGAGCTCGGGAGGCTGCAGTGAGCTGAGATCATGCCACTGCACTCCAGCCTGGGTGACAGAGCCAGACTCTGTCTCAAAAAACAAAAAAAAAGTGACTTTTTTTCCACATTATTCATGGCTATTATGAATAATGAACACCTGTTTTCATTTCTCTTGGACATATATGGAAGTATACAATTGCTAGGGCCTATGGTAATTCTGTTTCACTTTCAAGGAACTATCAAACTGGTTTTCACAGCTGCTGCACCATTTTACCTTCCCATCAGTGGTATAAAGGGTTCCAATTTCTCCATATTCTTGCCTACACTTGTAATTTTCCATTAAAACAAAGTTTAGCCAACCTAGTGAGTATGAAATAGTATCTCATTGTGCTTTTGATTTGCATTCCCCTAATGACTAATGCTATTGAGAATGTTCTTATGTGCCTATTGGCCATTCTATGTATTCTTTGGAGAAATGTCTGCTTATGTTCTTTGCTTACTTGGTTTGCCTACTTGGTTTGGGTTGTCTGGATACCAAACCCATGCCAGATACATGATTTGCAAATATTTTCTCCTATCTATGTGTTGTCCTTTCATTTTCTTGATTATGTCCTTTGATACACAAAAGTTTTTAATTCTTATGAAGTCCAATTTATCATTTTTTTGTTCCTTTTGTTTGTTTTTTGGTTTTTGGTTTTTTTTTTAAGACAGGGTCTCACTCTGTCACCCAGGCTGGAGTGCAGTGGCACGATCCCAGCTCACTGCAACCTCCGCCTCCCAGGCTCAGGCCATCCTCCCACATCAGCCTCCTGAGTAGCTGGGATTGCAGGAACACACCACCACACCTCGCTAATTTTTTTTAATTTTTATTTTTTTGTAGAGACAGGGTTATGCCATGTTGTCCTGGCTGGTGTTGAACTCTTGGACTTAAGCAATCTACCTGCCTTAGCCTCCCAAAGTGCTGGGATTACAGGCATGAGCCACCACACCCGGCCTTTTTTTGTTTCTTGTACTTTTGGTGTCACATCTAAGAATCCATTGTCAAATCCAAGGTCATGCAGATTTTCCCTTATGTCTTATTTGAAGAATTTTATAGTTTATAGTTAGATCTTTGATTCATTTTGAGTTAATCTTTGCTTATTGTGTGATATAAGGGTCCAACTTCATTCTTTCTGATATTTCATTGTCCCAGCACAATTTGTTGAGGACCATTATTTCCCTATTGAGCAGTCTTGGCACCCTTATCATAAATCAATTGACCATAGATGTATGGGTTTGTTTCTAGATTCTCAATTCTATTTCACTGGTCTACATGTCTACCCTTATGCTGGTACTGCACCATCTTGATTACCATAGCTTTGTAGTAAGTTTTAAAATTGGGAAGATGCTAATGTACCTTCAAAAATAAAAATAAGGCCGGGCATGGTAGCTCACGCCTGTAATCCCAGCACTTTCGGAGGCCAAGGTGGGTGGGTCACCTGAGGTCGAGAGTTTGAGACCAGCCTGACCAACATGGTGAAACTCTGTCTCTACTAAAAATACAAAAGATTAGCCAGGTGTGGTGGTGTGCACCTGTAATCCCAGCTACTAGGGAGCCTGAAGCAGGAGAATCACTTGAACCTGGGAGACAGAGGTTGCAGTAAGCCAAGATCACACCATTGCACTCCAGCCTGGGCAATAAGAGCAAAACCCCATCTCAAAATAAAGAAATAAATAAAAATAAAATAAATAAATAAGTAAAATAAAATCAAATTGGAAAGAGTGAGTCCTCTAACTTTATTCTTCTTTTTCAAGATTATTTTGGCTATCAGGGTCCCTTGTAATTTTGTATAAATTTTAGGATCAATTTTTCCATTTCTTCAAAAAAAACTGTTGGGACTTTTATAAGTAAGTGTTGCATTGAATTTGTAGATCATTTAGTGAAGTATTGCTCTCTTAACAAAATTAAATGATCCAATTCATGAATACAAGATGTTTTTCCATTTACGTGTTCTTTATTTATTTCAGCAATGTTTTATAGTTTTTAGTGTACAAGTCTTTTGTTTGTTTCTCTTTTATCCTTTTTTTTTTTTTTTTTTTTTTTGAGACAGGGTCTCACTGTGTTACCCAGGGTGGTTCCAAACTCCTAGGCTCAAGCAATCCTCCTGCCTCAGCCTCCCAAAGTGCTGGCATTACAGGTGTGAGCCACCATGCCCAGCATCAGTGTACAAGTCTCCTATATCTTAGTTAAATTTATTCCAAAGTATTTTATTCTTTTTGATGCTATTGTAAATGGAATTGTTAATTTCATTTTTGGATTATTTCTAGTATATAAAATTACATCTGATTTTTGTGTGGTTTTAGCACCCATTTTAGTTATTTGTTTCATTTCTCAGATTATTCAGAATATGGCAGGGGAAAAGAAGTGCTATTTACTAGGATTCTTTCAGAAACCAATACTTGATATACATACATTTGGCAGCCAAGAACATGAGATAAAGAAGAGCAGACAGGAAGAACATGCACAATGACAAAGGAGGCAGGATGCAAATAGAACTTTGAGGAACATCAACAATTAGAGGGCAGTTAGAAAAAGAGGAGCCCATGTGTGTGTCTGAGAAGCCACAGTCAGAGAAGCAGGAGGGTGGATTAGTCCGTTTTCATGCTGCTGATAAAGACATACCCGAGACTGGGCAATTTACAAAAGAAAGAGGTTTAATGGACTTACAGTTCCACATGGCTGGGGAGGCCTCACAATCATGGTGGAAGGCAAGGAGGAGCAAGTCACATCTTACATGGATGGTGGGAGGTAAAGAGTGAGCTCATGCTGGAAAACTACCCCTTATAAAATCATCAGATCTCATGAGACTTATTCACTACTATGAGAACAGAATGGGGAAGACCTGCCCCCATGATTCAATTACCTCCCACCAGGTCCCTCCCAAAACACATGGGAATTTGAGATGAGATTTGGGTAGGGACACAGCCAAACCATATCATTCTGCCCTGGCCCCTCCCAAATCTCAAGTCCTCACATTTCAAAACCAATCACGCCTTCTTAACAGTCCCCCAAAGTCTTAAGTCATTTCAGCATTAACTCAAAAGTCCACAGTCCAAAGTCTCATTCCAGACAAGGCAAGCCCTTCTGCCTATAAGCCTGTAAAATTGAAAGCAAATTAGTTACTTCTTAGATACAACGGGAGTACAGGCATGGGTATATACAGCCATTACAAATGGGAGAAATTGGCCAGAACAAGGGACTACAGGCCCCATGCAAGTCTGAAATCCAGCAGGGCAGTCAAGTCTTAAAGCTCCAAAATGGCCTCCTTTGCTTCCATGTCTCACATCCAGGTCACACTGATGCAAAAGGTGGGTTCCCATGGTCTTGGGGAGCTCCACCCCTATGGCTTTGCAAGGTACAGCCTCCCTCCCAGCTTCTTTCACAGGCTGGTGTTGAGTGTCCGTCACTTTTAGGCACACGGTGCAAGCTGTCAGTGGATCTACCATTCTGGAGTCTGGAAGATGATGGTCCTCTTCTCACAGCTCCACTAGGCAGTGCCCCAGTAGGGACTCTGTGTAGGGGCTCTGACCCCACATTTCCTTTCCACACTACCCTAGCAGAGGTTCTCCATGAGGGCCCCGCCCTGCAGCAAACTTATGCCTGGGCATCCAGGTGTTTCCATATATTCTCTGAAATTTAGGTGGAGGTTCCCAAACCCCAATTCTTGATTTCTGTGCACTTGCAGGCTCAACACCATATGGAAGTGGCCAAGGCTTAGGGCTTGCACCCTCTGAAGCCATGGCTCAAGCTCTACATTGGCCCCTTTCAGCCATGGCTGGAGGAGTGGCTGAGACACAGGGCACCAAATCACTAGACTGCACACAGCGTGGGGACTCTGGGCCCGGCCCACACAACCATTTTTTTTCTCCTAGGCCTCTGGGCCTGTGATGGGAGTGGCTGCAAAGTTCTCTGACATGCCCAGGAGACATTTTCCCCATTGTCTTGGTGATTAACATTTGGCTCCTCATCACGTATGCAAATTTCTGTGGCCAGCTTGAATTTTTCCCCAGAAAATGGGACTTTCTTTTCTATCACATTGTCAGGTTGCAAATTTTCCGAACTTTTATGCTCTGCTTCCCTTGTAAAACTGAATGCCTGAGCCAGGCACGGTGGCTCACGCCTGTAATCCTAACACTTTGGGAAGCAAGGCGGGTGGATCACCTGAGGTCAGGAGTTCAAAACCAGCCTGGCCAACACGGTGAAACCCCATCTCTACTAAAAATACAAAAAATTAGCCAGGTGTGGTGGTGCATGCCTGCAATCCCAGCTACTTGGGAGGCTGAGGCAGAAGAATTGCTTGAACCCGGGAGGCAGAGGTTGCAGTGAGCTGACATTGCACCATTGCACTACAGCCTGGGCAACAAGAGTGAAACTCCATCTCAAAAAACAAAACAAAAAAAACTGAATGCCTTTAACAGCACCTAAGTCACCTCTTGAATGCTTTGCTGCTTAGAAATTTCTTCCGCCAGATACCCTAAATCATCTCTCTCAAGTTCAAATTTTCACAAATCTCTAGGGCAGGTGCAAAATGCTGCCAGTCTCTTTGCTAAAACATAACAAGAGTCACCTTTGCTCCAATTCCCAACAAGTTCCTCATTTCAGCTGAGACCACCTCAGCCTGGATTTCATTGTCCATATCATTATCAGCATTTTGGTCAAAGCCCTTCAACAAGTCTCTAAGGAGTTCCAGTCTTTCCCACATTTTCCTGTCTTCTTCTGAGCCCTCCAAACTGTCCAACTTCTGCCTGTTACCCAGTTCCAAAGTTGCTTCCACATTTTTGGGTATCTTTCCAGCACTGCCCCACTCTACTGGTACCAATTTACTGTATTAGTCTGTTTTCACGCTGCTCATAAAGACATACCTGAGTTTATATATATTTTTTATTTCTTTTTTTTTTGTATTTACAAGCCCATAACTAACATCGAAAGGTTTATATATTTTACTTTCAGTAATGGCTGTGTTTAACCATTGGCTTGTCTAATTTCTGAAAATTTCACAATCAGCTCTCAGGAACCAGCAAAAGCCAGCTCCAGCCTGGGCTACGGCATACTTTGAGCTAAGTGACACGTCCTTGCACAAAAGGAAGAGCAAGGACCACGGGGTCAGACAGACGTTTCTCAGACTTTCTTCTTAAAATAATCTGGGCCAGTCACTGAATCTCAGTTTCTTTATCAATAAAATAGGTGATAATATTAACCTCTTGAGGTTGTGATAAAGATTAGAGATCAATATGTAGAGACTGATCCATAATAAGGGTTCAAAATTACCAGAATAATCTTATTTTGCTATACCTTTAAGCACAGCTTTAATACACAGAAAGATAATTGGGAGTGACCCAGGGTACAGTTGAGAGTTACCACGTCCCTCATTAAGTGTGGCATTTGTGTGAGGAAACAGATGCATAGAAGTTTCACTTACTATATACTTCGCATGGACAGAGCACTGGAAACCTTTTCTCCAGCAATATGGGAAGAGGGCGAGCAGAGTATCAAGCTTGTGACAACCCTAGAAATGAGTGACTCAGCCTGTGATTGTATGGCCCCTCCAAGGCCTTCCAGGCTCCCCAGATGTATCCCTGACAGATGACTCAGAAACTTGACAACTCCACCTTTTAAATCTCAAATGTGTTACCTAAGTGGAGCAAGTTTCCCTTGAGCACGTCACATGGATCAGCTTATCAGTCAGCCCGGAGGACAGAGAACAGGGCCCCAGAGGAAAGGCACATGGGACAGGTAGTATTTACGGGACGGAGGGAAGGAGGACTAGGGCAGAGGTTCTGGTGTGGAGTAGGGCCTTGCAGGGGACGGCTGGGACATGAAGGAAGGAAAAGACACCAAGCAGCAGGAGAGGGATGGGGCAAGAAGAGACACAAACCCAGCTCGGCCCCAACTCCCAGGGCTGTGAGGAACCTCTGATTTCACACCACCGTGTGAGAAAGCTAACATCCCCTTTGCTTTCTGTGTCCTCAGCGACAAGGGCCATGGATACAACTAATCAGGAAGTAAGTGCACAGTGGCTGGCACTTGATCCAACTTTAACTCGTTTGTCAACATTTCACAGCCTTTTTGGAGAGGTCTATGGAAAGCTGAGCTGAGAGCTATAATTCTTTCGTTCTGAGGAGGCCAGGTAGTTTCTTCTCCCTGTTGTACTGGTCTCTTACGAAACAGCAGCGCTTGCAACCTGCCAATCATGTCATGCCATGTCTTAGATGTGGAAAATCCAGCATTCTGACAAACCCACCAACAAAACACGGTCTCACTTTAGAGAGTGGTGGCTGAGAGAGTGTTGGAAACCTGGCTTTGGCTGGCGTGGTGGCTCACGCCTGTAATCCCAGCACTTTGGGAGACTGAGCCAGGCTGATCACCTGAGGTCAAGAGTTCGAGACCAGCCTGGCCAACATGGTGAAACCCTGTCTCTACTAAAAATACAAAAAAAAAATTAGCCAGGTGTGGTGGCAGGAGCTTGTAATCCCAGCTACTTGGGAGGCTGAGGCAGGAGAATCGCTTGAACCTGGGAGGTGGAGGTTGCAGTGAACCAAGATCACACCACTGCACTCCAGCTTGGGTGACAAGAGTGAAACACTGTCTCAAAAAAAAAAAAGCAAAGAAAGAAAGAAAAGAAAAGGAAACCTGGCTTTGTGCTAAGCTGGGGGGCTCCCCTGGGCAAGTCACCTGCCTTCTCTGGGCTTCCATTTTCTTTCTGTGAATCAGAGATTATAGCACCTATCCTGCAAGGTTGTGGTGAGGAGACATAAGGCAGGTAAAAGCTTTACCCTATAGCAGGTAACATAGTAGGAGCTTAATAAGTTGGGGCGACTGGTATTTATACTGGGCCTGCGTGACCTTGGGCAAGTTATTTCATCTTTCTGGGTCTTAGTTTCCTCATTTGTGCACTGTGGGCCAGATGATCCAGGAGACATCTACTGGTTCTGCATTCTATTATTCTACGACAAACAAGATTCTTTGCCTTAGCTCTGGCCCTGCCTATCTAAGTAAGAGATTAGGCCATTTGCTTTTGCTGTTGCAATGCTCAGATAGCAAAGACCTTTGACAACTGAGAAGGCTTGTTCACTCCCTCCCCTTGAACTGAGTTCTGAGGCTGTGGGACAAGGAGCAAACTGGAGTGTTTCTCTAAACACAGGATTAGAAAGGAGGCGGGGGTGCTGGGCAGCAGGACCTGGGTGTGTTGCAAACTGCCTAGAGCAGGGCTAAGGTCATGACAGGTAAGCCACCACTTGCTCAGGGTCCCAGCACCGTCTCCTGGGATTCTAACCACAAGGCAAGAGGTGGGGGAGATAAGACGGATCTCCACTTTCAGAAGAAAATTCCTCTCTGGACTCTGGTTGAATGAGGCAAAAACTTTTTCCTCCAAATGAGGCCCTGTGCATGATTATCATAAAGTAAGAGAGAGAGATGGGTGGATGAAGTCAATGCTTTTGTTTCCTGGTTGGAGGGGATGGAGGGGTAGTTTGAAGGCAGGTGGAACCCTATCGATGTTCTTAGCCTCGCTTAATATTTTGGGCTGTCCTAATCCTGAACTCAGGCATATCATGGGATAAGGATTGAGTACCTTGAACACAAGCAGAGGGAAAACCTTTCCCCACACCTGGGTCCCTGAGGCAGGATGCTGAGCAATCCAAGTGATGAGCAATCTGGCTCATTCCCTGAATAGCTTGGGTCAACTGATTTACATTTTAAGAAACCATTGTTTTAAAAAAGAGTAAAACCCACCAGGTGTGGTGCCTCATGCCTGTAATCCCAGCTCTTTGAGAGGCTGAGGTGGGCAGATCACTTGAGGCCAGGTGGCAGATCACTTGAGGCCAGGAGTTCCAGACCAGCCTGGCCAACATGGCAAAACCCCATCTCTACTAAAAATTTGTACAAAAATTACCCAGGCGTGCTGGTGCGCACCTGTATTCCCAGCTACTTGGAAGACTGAGGCACCAGAGTCCCTTGAACCCCTAAGGCGGAGGCTGCAGTGAGCCAAGATTGCACCACTGTACTCTAGCCTGGGTGACAGGGCGAGATGTTGTCTCAAAAAACTGAAACTAAAAAATAAATAAATAAATAGTAAAACCCAGGATTATATGTAATACATATACGTGTACATATGTGTACACACATATACGTGTACATATGTGTACACACATATACGTGTACATATGTGTACACACATATACGTGTACATATGTGTACACACATATACGTGTACATATGTGTACATACATATACGTGTACATATGTGTACATACATATACGTGTACATATATGTACATACATATACATACACATATGAAATACATACAATGTATTATATGTATATACGTATTCTATGTATTTCTAGAATATAATAATCCTAGAAATGTGTAGGGTTTCTATAATCCGTGTTTTCCCAGAGCCTGATTTCTTTTGGGGCCTCCCCTAATTTCCATTAGTCATTTCCAGATGTCAGTTAAGCAGCTGGTTTCCAGCTGGTAGAAAGCACCGCTCATTAGGAACATTCGCAAGGCCCCAGGCCTTTGGCTGACAAGTCACAGAGTTTCTGTCGCCCTTGCAGCTGGAAGGACTCTGCTAAATGACAAACTTCCTGATGTTTTCTCTTCTCAGCTTGTACAGTGATAAACTTTCGGGGATCACGTTTCAGTTTTTATACCATCTCTCATTTTGTGCTGCTAATTTCATGCCTACCCCTCAAAAAAAAAATACATAAAAAGGCCAGGCGCGGTGGCTCACTGCAGCCTTGACCTGCCAGGCTCAAGCGATCCTCCCACCTCAGCCTCCTGAGTAGCTGGAACTGCAGACACATGCCATCACACCCGGCTAAGTTTTGTATTTTTTGTAGAGACACCATGTTGCCCAGGTGTGGCTCTGTTTAGCCATGGAGACACTCACTTGCACCATTCTGTTACCTGAGCAAAAACAAAGAAAGGTGAGTTTATTGGTTTTCCAGGGCTGCCATAACAAAACACTACAGACTGGGTGACGTCAACAACAGAAATTTACTCTCATAGTTCTGGAGGCTGGAAGTGTGAGGTCAAAGTATTGGCACGTTTGGTTTTTTCCGAGGCCTCTCTCCTTGGCTTGCGGCTGCCTTTTTGATGCATGTTCACCTGGTCTTTTCTCTGCGTGCACTGTGTGCTCATCTCTGGCATTTTTGTTTGTTTGTTTGTTTGTTTTGTTTTTTGTTTTTTTGAGATAGGGTCTCTCTCTGTCACCTAGGCTGGAGTGCAGTGGCATGATCTCGGCTCACTGAAGCCTCGACCTCTTGGACTCAAGTGATCTTCCTGCCTCAGCCTCCTGAGTAGCTCGGACTATAGGAGCATACACCACCACGCCTGGCTAATTTTTGTATTTTTTGTAGAGACGGGGGTCTCACGATATTGCTCAGGCTGGTCTTAAACTCGTGAGCTCAAGTGATCCACCCACCTCGGCCTCCCAAAGTGTTGGGATTGTAGGCATGCGCCACCATGTTTGGCCCCCTGTCTCCTCTTATAAGGACACCAGTCAGATTGGATTAGGGACCACCCTAATGTCTATTTTAACTTAGTCACCTCTTTAAAGGTCCTATCTCTAAGTCAATGTATGAATTTTGGGGGACACAATTCAACCCAGGAACAGCGACACTTTCCTGCTTCTTTTTGTTGTTGCTGATGTTGAAGAGGAGGGAGAAGAGAACATACTCTGGTATTTCAGAGGGATATGAACATTCAGAAACTACACAGAGGTTAGCAATTCGAACCAAGAAGGCAAAAGAAGAAGAAAAGTTAAAAGATCTGAAACCACTGGGCCTGATAGAACAGCTAATTTTCTTTTATTGAAATACACAGTGGCAGACTTAAATATGCTCACCATACAGCTTGGATGTGCAGGGAAAATATTTTGTGTTGTCATCTCATTTGTTATTTGCTAGGTAAAGAGAAGAAATAGAGCTAGATGCCCAGTTCAGCTTAAACCTTAGTTCAAATCAACAGTTTAATTGGTCCCTTCGGGTCCTGCTTAGGGTCTCTGATTTCTGCTGCCTCCTCCCCCATTCCTCATCAGAAGGTGTCTGAACCTATGGCCCATGGCATCATCAAGGGGAAGAAGGCACCTTGGCTTTGTGCAGGTCCTAAACCCTATGGGTTCAGCTGGCGCCCATGACTGGAGCCTTCAGCTGGCATAGCGCCTGCCTGGGTTCCCTCTTATTTTCCCCCTGCGTCCTCACCTCGCCCCAACTCCTTCTGGAGCAGTGGCCCCATCAGAGCTCTGCACCCCCTCCCTCTGCCATCCTGGACAGTGGTCATCAGGCCTAACTTGCAGGCTCTCCAATGGGGCTGTAGAGTAGGCCCTCTCACTGCCTGACATGTGACCTGCCTTTTGCTCCATTTGGACTGCTCACCCCATCCTTGCTTTAAGTCCCAGAGTAAAGGACTCTCCTCCCACAGTTCTAAACAAGGACTGAGGAAGAGCCATGTCTTCTGTGTGCCTCTCAGCTTGTCAACACGCCTTTCACAGGGATGTCAGAGCACACATCTCACACCTCCCTCCTAACCTGGCATCTGTTCATGGCCTCCTCCTCTGACAATCCCCCAGGACAAGAAGAGGCAGTCAGTTCATTTACTTCCTCCACCTTATAACTTCCTTATTCCTGTAGTCAGACTCCAGGCTAAACCTAAAGCATAAACTGTTACCTTCTCTCTCCTGTGGGAGAAACTGTATGATCCGGACCAAATGGGAGCTAAAGAGACTCAGAAAAATCCTTTCTTTCACTCCAAACCTAGCATTCAAGTCATTGTCTGGCTGTGAAATCCCATTTTGAATGTCAGAAACTGAATACTAGCTTGCTTTCTTTCAATTCCTTCAGGAGCCACTCTAATCATTCCCCCCTTCTCCAGATAAAACAGTTCCTCCAGCCAGTAAGGAAAAAACTAGAAGAGAAAAGCACATTAATCCCCACAATTATTCCTCCCATTGTAACAGTTTTTGCACTTTTTTTTTTGAGTGGCATTGGGGGGAAGGAATTTCGCTCTTGTTGCCCAGGCTGGAGTGCAATGGCACGAACTCGGCTCACTGCAACCTCTGCCTCCGGGGTTCAAGCGATTCTCCTGCCTCAGCCTCCCAAGTAGCTGGGATTACAGGCACGCTAGTTTGTGCACTTCTTGATGGGCAAAGACAATTCCCCCAAAGCACTTGCTTCATATTCTTTTTAGGGAAGAGAAAGAAAAGCAAGGAAGGAAATTAATATTTTGAATATCATAATTAATTATTCCTGGTTTTGACAGGGTAGAATAAGGAAAGCTTGCTTTAAATCGAAATGGAAAATGTTTTGAGCAGTATGAGAGAGACAGAGTGTGTAACCATTCTTGGGGATTGGAATAAGAAAGTTTAATCGTGGCCAGGAGCGGTGCTCACGTCTGTAATCCCAGCACTTTGGGAGGCTGAGGTGGGCAGATCACGAGGTCAGGAGTTCGAGACCAGCCTGGCCAACAGAGTGAAACCCCATCTCTACTAAAAACACACAAAAATAAGCCAGGTATGGTGGTGGGCGCCTGAAATCCCAGCTATTTAGGAGGCTGAGGCAAGGAGAATTGCTTGAACCTGGGAGGCGGAGGTTGTAGTGAGCCGAGATCGTGCCACTGCACCAGCCTGGGTGACAGTGTGGGACTCCATTTCAAAAAAAAAAAAAAAAGAAGAAGAAGAAAAAAGAAAGCTTAATTGTGCCAAAGGTGAAGCGATGAAGTCAGAGACCTACAAATCTCTTCTAGGTCACCGTCCTGATCTCCTAACCCCAAGAAGGCCCAGAGATGCTATTACAGCCATTCTTTGTGGAGTCCAGCATATGCATATGGTCAAAGGGGCTCATGAACCTGTGTTCCTTCAGGACCATTCCCAGCATTGTGGCTTCTGTGAGAACCAGAACATTATGGGGGCAAGAAGTCTTTGGCTCTACAGGGTGTCTGTGCAATTCTTCTCAGCAAGGCTACTGAAGCTTAGTTAACTTTGGGAAACTTGGAGCTTTATAGGAAGAAGGATATTCAAAAGGCAGCAGAGATTCCTCTACCCCTGGAAATGAGGAAGCTGCAGAAGCTGAGGGGCCTTTAGGAAGAGTGAACCAAGCCCATCAGAGGACCTGCCAGACAGGGTTCCTGAGAAAAAGATCACTTGGTTTCTACAGGCCTCAGTTTTGGTACCTACCTCTTATGTTTATTGTGAGGGTTACATGAGATAACATAGATCCAGCACCCAACATATGGCCTGATATATAGCAAGTTGTGAGTAAATGGTAGCTGTTTTTATGACTGCCATCATTTTTAAGGAAAACCCAAAAGAGGCCTGGCACCATGGCTCACACCTGTAATCCCAGCACTTTGGAAGGCGGAGGATCACTTGAGCCCAGGAGTTTGAGACCAGCCTGGGCAACGTGGCGAGATGCCCTCTCTACCAAAAATACAAAAATTAGCCCAGATGTGGATGTGTGTGCCTGTAGTCCCAGGGACTCAGGAGGCTGAGGTGGAAGGATCTCTTGAGCCCAGGAAGTCGAAGCTGCAGTGAGCCATGATTGTGCCACTGTACTCCGACCTGGGCAATGAAGTGAGACCCTGTCTCAAAAAAAAGAAAAAAAAATTGGATAACTCTAAAATTCATACTTAAAAAATAAAACCCCCAAAAAATAGTATAGGGTTGCCAGGCAGTGGCTCACACCCATAATCCCAGCACTTTGGGAGGCCGAGGAAGGTGAATCACCTGAGCTTAGGAGTTCAAGATCAGCCTGGGCAACACAGTGAAACTTCATCTCTACCAAAAATACAAAAAAAAAAAAAAAAAAAAAAAAATCCAGGCATAGTGGCCTGCGCCTGTAGTCCCAGCTACTCAGGAGACCGAGGTAGGAGATCACTTGAGCCTGGAAGGCAGAGGTTGCAGTAAGCCAAGATGGTGCCACTGCACTCCAACCTGGATGACAGAGTAAGATGCCATCTCAAAAAAAAAAAAAGAAGAGAAAAGAAAAGGAAAGAGAAGAAATAGTACAGGGAAGGCAGAGTGGGAAAGCCTGCAAGAAGATCCTCTGGTATATAAAATAAACAAAAGATCAGGCCGGGCGTGGGGTCTCATGCCTATAATCCCAGCACTTTGGGAGGCCGAGGAGGGTGGATCACTTGAGGTCAGGAGTTTGAGACCAGCCTGGCCAACATGGTAAAACCCCGTCTCTACTAAAAATACAAAAAATAGCTAGGCACTTTGGGAGCCCGAGGCGGGCGGATCACTAGGTCAGGAGATCGAGACCATCTGGCTAACACGGTGAGACCCCATCTCTACTAAAAATACAAAAAATTAGCCGAGCGCCGTGGTGGGCGCCTGTAGTCCCAGCTACTCAGGACGCTGAGGCAGGAGAATCGCTTGAACCCAGGAGGCGGAGGTCGCGGTGAGCTGAGATCGTGCCACTGCACTCCAGCCTTGGCAATGGAGCAAGACTCCATCTCAAAAAATAAATAAATAAATAAATAAAATAAAATAAAGATTGCTTTGTATGGCTTTTTTCCTCCTTCAGAGTAAAACCAAGGAGCAAAGATATGATTCTAAAGTTGCAGTCCATATTGTCAAAAAGGAATATAATGTAACCAGGATCATCTGAGTTTTACTGCGCAAATGACAAGGACATTTGACCCCCATACAGTATGGTAAGATCAAATGCTGAAAGCCCGGCCCCTCTACCGTGCTCCTGTGACCCCAGAGAAGTCAGACTCCTAAAGCTGAGTGATTCAGGGCAATGCATGCATGATAACGAGTGAGAGGACTCTGGGTAGAGCAAAAAATAGAAAATTTCCATTTTTATTGTGGCTTTCTAACTAATATGTCAAAATGGACAAAGAGGATAGAAATACTGCAGACCAGAATCAGAAGCAGGAGAGGCAGAGAAGTCCAGAACCCGAGAAGTAGAGTTTTAGAAAAAAGACACTCTGGTTAGAATCATGATCACTGTGCTTCAGCAGCTCAAGAAATCTTTGTAGTCAAGATTTCCTTTCTCTTCCCAGGTGAGGAATCCGAGGCTCCTAAGGTCAGATTACTTGCCCACATCCACAGTTAACAAATCTGGGCCTGTTAGCTTCAATGTATCACTCTTTTCACATCTAGGGATTTCAGAGAAGACCCTTAGAGGGAAGAGTCAAGAAAATGGGGGTGGGGAGAGGGTCATTTCTATCCAAGTCCCAAGATCTGTGATTGGCTTAGCTGGCAAACTGCAGCTTCATGAAAGGAAACTTGACTCCAAGAACTGCAGCCAGGAGAAGCCCTGGGGATGAAGGCCAAATGTTAAAACAACAAGAGATTGGAGTTGAGCAATGGATGGCAGGACTCCAGGCACAGGAAGGGAGCGAATGCACCTGCTTAGGTACTGAAGCATGATGGGACTTGGACAGGCCCTACCCCCACAGGAGAGACACTGGAGAGGGCAAAGCAAGAGGGCTTGACTGGAAAAACTCACGGGGATTGTAAGCACAATCCAAGTTTCTGGCACATCATGGGATTTTTTTTTTCCTTGCTACCTAGGATCTAAATCCCCATTCTTAATTTTGAGGAATCTCCCACTGTGAGTGACAGTATTCTTCTGGCACCAGGATCTCAAGAGTTAACCAGAAGTTCGGGAACCCAGCGTAATGATGCCTCATCTTCTGCTTGTTAGCCAGCGCATGCATAGCACAGAAGCTAAAAGGCAGAAATTCTTGCCCTTCTTGTCCATGGCTGCCAAAGAGATCACATAGGTCTCAGGAGACCACCGCCCAGGACTTTGCACCATGCAAAGTCATAGACATAGTGATATTGAATCCATGGTGGCAGCTGAAGTGGTCAAGCATTAAGATCAGTGTCCAAGGACGGTGGCCACAGTTGGCCATGGTGGCAGCATCCTGGCTGCATTGTGTCTACTAGCTTCTGAGCCTGCCTCTCATGCCTTCTTACTTACTGTGTGATCAACCTTTCAGTAAATCCCCCCTCTGCCATTGCTGGCCAGCATCCAACAGATTTCTGGCTGATACCAGCACCATTCCTCACCTGTAACAGGAAAAGCTGAGGAGTTTTAGAGGCCAGTACTCACCTTGATTGTGAATCTTACTAAGGCAGAAGATGTAAGAATCCACACCATGGGAGATTTTTCTTTAAAATTCCCAACAGAGCATATGCTGGGAAACATATTTGAAAAACCACCTGTCGACCAGGCATGGTGGTTCATGCCTATAGTCCCAGCACATTGGGAGGCTGAGGTGGGCAGATCACCTGAGGTCAGGAGTTCAAGACCAGCCTGGCCAACATGGTGAAACCCCCGTCTCCACTAAAAATACAAAAATTAGCCGGGCATGGTGGCACACGCCTGTAATCCCAGCTACTCGGGAGGCTGAGGCAGGAGAATCGCTTGAATCTGGGAGGTGGAGGTTGCAGTGAGCCGGGATCGTGCCATTGCACTCCAGCCTGGGCAATATGAGTGAAACTCAGAAAAAAAAAAAAAAAAGAAAGAAGAGAAAAACCACCTGTCTTACTTGCCTCCTATGATGCCGGGAGAGAGATTTGGCAGGACAGGCCATAGTCCTGCTGCTGCTGCTCTCCGTTAGGGACAGACCCCTGTTTCAGGTCAGAGGTTTAGGAACTTAACCAGGATCACACAGGTAGCCAAGTGGCAGAATGCTTGGAAGCAGATGGATTCGCTTGGGCTTTGAAATATCAAGGAGAAAAGGGGCTTTGGTTCCCTTTAAAAAGAGACATTAGAGGCTAAAAGTCTGGCGTGGATTATAAAATTGGCACTGAGGCTTCCATAGTTCCAAAAACAATGAAGCACTGATTGAAAGAGAGAGGGAGTTTGAGAGCTGTTTCCTGATTGGAAAAAGGAAGGCAACCCTGGGATTTGTGAGCCATGCTGAGAAAGTTTGACAGCCCTTCTCTCTCCCTGCTTTCCTCTGCTGATGTATACAGAGGAAGAAGGGAAGTACACATGGTCAGTCTGAGGAAATACCCTTTGATCTTCTTCTGGGTTCCTATTTTCTTTTTCTTTTTTTGGGGGGGCTGGGGTGGGGGGACGGAGTCTCACTCTTGTCGCCCAGGCTGGACTGCAATGGTGTGATCTCAGTTCACTGCAACCTCTGCCTCCTGGGTTCAAGCAATTCTTCTGCCTCAGCCTCCTGAGTAGCTGGGATTACAGACACCCACCACCACACCCGCCTAATTGTGGTATTTTTAGTAGAGACGTGGTTTCACCATGTTGGCCAGACTGGTTTTGAACTCCTGACCTCGGGTGATCCATCTGCCTTGGCCTTCCAAAGAGCTGGGATTACAGGCATGAGCCACTGCGCCCGGCTCTATGTTCCTATTTTCTATGGCTAGGCCCTGGGCTCCCCTTTCCTTCTTTGCAACAAGCCCTAGGGACTCATCCTATTTCCATTTCCTCTCTAAAGCTGCTCCCACTCACTCAGTTCCCTGGAGTTCTTTTCCATTTGTTTGTTTTTTGTTTTCATTTGTTTTTTGAGACAGTCTTGCCCTGTTGCCCAAGCTGGAGTGCAGTGGCATGATCTCGACTCATTGCAACCAAGTTCAAACAGTTCTCCTGCCTCAGCCTCCCAAGTAGCTGGGTCTATAGGCACCCGCCACCATGCCCAGCTAATTTTTGTATATTTAGTAGAGATGAGTTTCACCATGTTGGCCAGGCTGGTCTCAAACTCCTGACCTTAAGTGATCAGCCCACCTGGCCTCCCATAGTGCTGGGATTACAGGTGTGAGCCACTGCGCCTGGCCCCCTTGAGTTCTTATTCCTGCTCCAAAATGGCGACAGAGTAAGATCTCATTCTAGCTGCTCCCAAAGACAAATATACATCTTTATTCTTTTAAGGATTCTCTTCTTAAAAATTCCAGAAAAACAAACAGGGACAAAAAATATATAAAGGATGTAGCTGCAATGCTTAATAATCTTTTTTTTTTTTTTTTTTTTTTGAGATAGGGTCTCACTTTGTCACCCAGGCTGGAGTGCAGTGGCACAATCTTGGCTCACTGCACCCTCCACCTCCTGGGCTCAAGCAGTCCTTCCATCTCAACCCCCCAAGTAGCTAAGATTACAGTCATGTACCACCATGTCTGGCTGTTTTTTGTATTTTTGTTAGAGACGGGGTCTCACCATGTTGCCCAGGTTGGTCTCAAACTCCTGAGTTCAAGTGATCCGCCTGCCTCAGCCTCCCAAAGTGCTGAGATTACAGGCATGAGCCACCATGCCTGGCCAAGGCTTAAGAATCTTACACAGTTCTTGCATGCTGAGCCAAGACAATACTAAGTATAGCTATCATCTACCAGGTACTTATTATTTACCAGGCGCTGGACTAAGTGTTTCAGGAGGCATCATCTCATTTTATATTCCCAACAACCCTGTGCAGTTTATTAATGGAACTGAGGCCAAGAGAGTAATTTTCCAAGGTCAGACGGTGGTTAGCTGCAGAACTGAAATTCAAACCCATGTCTATATGACTCGATATCTGCTGCTCTTTTTCATTTAATTTAAATTTGTATAATGCTCACTTCCATCCTTGTTCTCTCTTCTCATCCCTTCTACCCCTACAGATAATAATTTCTATTAATTTCTGGTTTAACTGTCTAGTGTCTCTTTTTGAGAACACACATACACACACACACACACAATGATTAAAGCTGGTGCTCTATACTGTGCCATGTCCAGTTGAATACCTACTCTGTCTTTTTATTTTTTGAAATCAATTTAGTCAGAAGGAAAGGGTTTTCCAGAGCCAAATAAGAAAGTACTTGTAGGACTTGAGTGCCTCTTTAGATAGTTGAAAACAGACACATGAGGACTATTTTTCTTTTTTTTTTTTTTTTGAGACGGAGTTTCGCTCTTTCGCCCAGGCTAGAGTGAAGTGGCATGATCTCAGCTCACTGCAACCTCTGCTTCCCAGGTTCAAGCGATTGTCTTGCCTCAGCCTCCTGAGTAGCTGGAACTACAGGCACGCGTCACCATGCCTGGCTAATTTTTCTGTATTTTTAGTAGAGACGGGGTTTCACCATATTGGTCAGGCTGGTCTCGAACTCCTGATCTCAGGTGATCCACCCGCCTCGGCCTCCCAAAGTGCAAGGATTACAGGCATAAGCCACAACGTCCGGCCCACATGAAGACTTTTTAACATTGCCTAGAACCTGCTAGATGTCTTTACAGGAGACTGCAGTCATAGTATTAGAGCTTGGAAATCAGAAAACAAAAGCACAGACAGATTAGATGTTTCCCTAACATGAAAGAGAAATCAGTAAAAATCTAGTAAAAGCCAAGTGCTTCTGTGGCCAAGTCTTTGCAAAGAGGCACACGTAAGGAAGCATATTCCTGCAACCAAAAGTAATAAAACCCAAATTTCAATCTTTACTCATATCTCGTCAAGAACATAAATAGAAATATTAATGCAATTCATAAGCCCCACCGAATTTCTAAAATCTAAATTCCCTCCCACACTCTGCCGTGATGTTTTTCTTCATCCTTCCATCTTTCTCCCTCTCCGCTAGCTCTTCAACATACGGATCAACTTGGCTTCTTCTGTTAAGTCTCCTTCCCTTTCTTCTCGCTTCTCAGATCTTGTCTATTTCTAGCTATTCTCCTTATTCTCTCTGGTCACAAAAGATCTACCAAACTGAGCTGTCGATGATTCTTCTTTAGTGGGCAAGGGAGGTAGTTATTTTAAGGAATACTCACAGTAACTTATCATTGATAACAGTTGCAGTTTAGTAGAGAAACATATCAGATCCATCTCCAGCAAGGAGAAGGAAGCCACACCAGTTATTTGAATAGGGAAACTTTAATATAAAAAATTGTTTACTAGTAGAAGGTGATTAACTACCAAAAGGAGTAAGAGAGGCCTCTAAGGGGTTCAAAAGTAGCCAGCGCAATAAAAAGAAGCTTCTACCCGTAGGCTGACAAGAGGAGACAGAGGAGGAATTTAGGACTTAGGAGATCTCTTTAAGAGGGTTTGACTACTATAAGAACACACACCTGTCACTGGTAGAAACTGGCAGCATAGACTAGAGCTGGTTTCTAGAAGCAGCCCTCCATTGTCAGAGGGGGTGAGCAGACCAGAGCTGCTTAAAAGTCACAGTAGTGGCCAGGCACAGTGGCTCATGCCTATAATCTCAGCACTTTGGGAGGCCGAGGCGGGTGGATCACTTGAGGCCAGGAGTTCAAGACCAGCCTGGACAACACGGTGAAACCCTGTCTGTACTAAAAATACAAAAACTAGCTGGGGATGATGGCATACACCTGTAATCTCAGCTACTCGGGAGGCTGAGGTTGGAG
This sequence comes from Pan troglodytes, assembly GCF_028858775.2. Lineage (NCBI taxonomy): Eukaryota > Metazoa > Chordata > Mammalia > Primates > Hominidae > Pan > Pan troglodytes. The sequence continues at coordinate 40,715,905 of NC_072401.2, read as the reverse complement.
AATCACTTGAACTCAGGAGGCGGAGCTTGTAGTGAGTCAAGATCGCACCACTGCACTCCAGCCTAGGCGACAGAGTGAGATTTCATCTAAAAAAAAAAAAATTCACAGTAGGAAGAGCAAGGTGTGAGAGTGCAGCAGAAACTTTGTTCACATGGGTTGTTAGGCTCTCAGGCTAAATAATAATAATAAAGGGCCAGAACCTAGAAGGCGATGATCTTTCTGCAGCTATGTCCTCTCAATGTCACTCCAGTGCCTCATTGATGAAACCTAACATTCTGCCTCCTGAGTAGCTGGGATTACAGCTGATGAGAAATGTTTCCAGGGTCTGGCTCTGTTATCACAAGGCCATGTAAATTGGAACTGAGAGACAACATAGTGACAAGTGGCACAGGCGCTCATCAGTCAGCGTGGATGTAGGTAGAAAAAACATGACACCCTTACTGGGTGTGTTTTAGTTGAGTATCACTCCCGAGTTGTACAAAGATGTTGTGTTGCTCTAGACTCTGTCTCAGCTTTCTGCTGTATCCCTAGAATTTTGATGGTGGAAAAGCCAGGGATACAGGATATAACCTATATTCAAAATCAAAGAGGCCTAATAGGGACATAGCTGGTGATCGAGTGGGGTTGGGTGAGGGGTTTGAAGGATAATTTTTATTGAAATCATTTATAAAATACCAACTGTTGTCCAGACATCGTACTAGATAACGTATATGTATTATCTCACTTAAAGCTTATGGCAGTCATGGGAGGCTGATGTTATTCCTGTTATTCACATGAAAATATTGAGCTTTGAAGAGCCTAAATAACGTAATGAAGTCACATAGCCAGTAAGTGCTGGAAAAGGGATATGAGCTCAGGTCAGCTTGATCATCACCAAAGCCTGCTTGATTTATCTGTCTCTTTGGGAGATGTTTAAATGCTTACCGTTCTGTGAATTATTGCTTTATGTGTTCCAAGGCTATCTTAGGTGCATATTTGTTCATGATTCTTGATTTACAGTTCTTTTAACCAACATTTAAAGTGCCCCGTGTCCCTTATGATCATTTCTCATCTTAAATTCTATTTTATCTGTTATTGAAATTGCTACCCTAGCTTTCTTCTGGTTTACCTTACTTCTGGTATTTAATTCCTTATTTTCAAATTTTCTATACCCTTTTGTTTTAAATACATCTCTTGTAGATAACATATTACTGGATGGAATTGGGAAAGATGGTTTTATTGATATTGTTGTCATTTTTGTTGTTTTGTAAATCTGAGAAGTTCTGTCTTCTGCTCTTTAATTCTAAGTCTGTACACTTTTTTATTTTATTTTATTTTTTTGAGACAGTCTCACTCTGTCACCCAGGCTGGAGTACAGCGGCGTGATCTCGGCTCACTGTAACCACCGCCTCCTGAGTTCAAGCAATTCTCCTGTCTCAGCCTCCTGAGTAGCTGCAATTACAGGTGTGTGCCACCACGCCCAGCTAATTTTTGTACTTTTAGCAGAGGTGGGGTTTCTCCATGTTGGTCAAGCTGGTCTGGAACTCCTGACCTCGTGATCCACCCACCTTGGCCTCCTAAAGTGCTGGGATTACAGGCATGAGCCACCATGCCCGGCCTAAGTCTGTGCACTTCAGAATTACAGTACACACTCTCTTTCCACTCAGGCAAGCAGCTGAGGAGAGCCAGGCAGGAAGGGGGCGCTCAGATGTGAGATTGGCAGTCAGCGTCTGGTGCCACACCCTGCAAGCCTGTGAGGAGAGGACCAAGGTAGGACCTCAATGCTCAGAAAAACAAGACGTGCTAGACAGGAAAACAAAACAGAGCCTGAATAGAGCCTGAGACCTTGAGACTTTTTTTTTTTTTTTTTTTTTTGAGACAGGTCTCACTCTTTCACCCAGGCTGGAGGGCAGTGGCGCGATCTCTGCTCACTGCAACCTCCGTCTCCCGGGTCCAAGCGATTCTCCTGCCTCAGCCTCCCGAGTAGCTGAGATTACATGCGCCCGCCACCACACCCAGATAATTTTTGTATTTTTAGTAAAGACAGGGTTTCACCATGTTGGCCAGGCTGGCTGAGACCTCTTCTTAGAAAAGTGAAATGGAAGATGAGGAGTCGGATTGTGAGGACACTAGCAAAGTTAGAGTTATCAGAAACAAAGTCAAATGAAGTAAATATGGAAAAACATGGTGTTCACAAATATTAAAATATTTATGATTCTGTATCCCAGTATCACATGGGCTTCTTTAGCAGGTGTGCTAAGTGTCTTTTTCCAGTGTTTGTGTTTTTTCCACGCTGTTTTCCTGATGGTCGTATTTGAGAGTAAATCAAATTCTTTTAAAACAATTGAACAAAATATGTTCCAACGCAATTTAAATCTAGTAATCACTCTTACAGAATGATTGAATGTACTTAACCATCTTTCTTCTCCCAGTTCTTGGGCCTGCTCTTTGATATCAAAGCCACTCCTCTCATCTGCAAAAGGGAATAATGTCACTGAACTCTATACTTCCAGAACAATTCATCACAGAAAAAGAACCGGAAAGACTGGCAACGGGGCAGTCTCGAAGAGTCATCATGCATTTGGCTGCTTTATTATTTTCCTTTGATAGTCTCTCCATTTATGAAAAGTCCTAGAGATTGAAGTTTGGAGTTCTATTGACTCGCGCTTTGGTTCACTGACTATGAAAGGTTATTTTGCATCCTTTCACAGTGGTTGCAATCCCTTACAGAGAGAGAACATTTTCCAGGCTGTGAAAACTTTCACATGTATTACGGCATTTACAGTCTTCCCTTGCCACTGGCATTTTGCAGTTGGGAAAATGGATGCTCAGAATAGTAGAGTGCATTTTTTGAGATTATTACACAGCTTTCCAGTGACGGAACAGGGACTTGAAGCCAGGATTTCTGACTCCAAGCTCAATATTCTTTTCACTTTTGTTGTTGTTGTTGTTTTGTTTTTAGTTAAAAAAAAAAAAAAAAAAAGACCTGTAGAGCTGCACATGGTCCAACCCTCCCCTAACTCTCCAACCTCATCTCCAGCCACACTGGCCTCCTCTCTGTGCCTCAATCACACGCAGCAAGCTTGTCCTTGGGGTCTTCACATTTGCTGTTCCCTCTGCTTAGAAAGCATTTCCTCAAGACAGCCACATGGCTCACTCCCCCGCCTCCTTCAGGTCTGTGTTCACATAACTCTTCATTAAGAGGCCTTTCCCAAGCACTCTGTCTAAAGGAGCACACACACCTCTCCCCATCACTCTCTGTCTCCGCGGCCCTGCTTCATTGTTCTTCATTGCTCTGTTGACTATTGAGTCTCATCCCCTGCAGAACATAAGCTCCATCATGGCAGAGAGGTTTCCTGATTTGCTCATAGGTGCATCCCCAGTGCCTAAAACAGTGCTTGACACAGAGGAGGAGCTGGGAATGAATGAACAAATGAATGATCCTTTTCTGAGAAAATGTTGGCTCAAACACCTTCTCTTCTGGGTCTATAAGACTAAACAGGTTTTCATCAACCAAGATAAATACAACTGAGGGCACTAGTACACTTTTTCTTTTCTTTTTTCTTTTTCTTTTTGAGATGGAGCCTCGCTCTGTCGCCTAGGCTGGAGTGCAATGGCGTGATCTCAGCTCACTGCAACCTCCGCCTCCTGCATTTTTTGAGACAGAGTCTCACTCTGTCACCCAGGCTGGAGTGCAGTGATACAATCTTGGCCCACTGCAACCTCTGTCTCCCGGGTTCAAGCGATTCTCCTGCCTCAGCTTCTCGAGATAGCTCAGACTACAGTTGTGTGCCACCGTGCCCAGCTAATTTTTGTAATTTTAGTAGAGACAGAGTTTCACCATATTGGCCAGGCTGGTCTCAAACTCCTGGCCTCAAACCATGTGCCAGCCTCAGCCTCCCAAAATGCTGGAATTACAGGCATGAGCCACCACTCCCAGTAGGATTTTTTTTTTTAACGCAGTTTTACACTCACAGCAAAATTCAAAGGAAGCTATAGAGAGTTCCCACATACCCCTCCCCATACACATGCACAGTCCCCAGTGTATCAACATTCCCTTCCAGAGGGGTCCTTCTGTTACAATGCATAAACCCACACTGATAGATCATCGTCACCCAAAGTCCACAGTTTACATCAGAGTTCACTCTTGGTGGTGTACATTCTGTGGGTCTGGACGAATGTATAATAGCATGTATCCACCATTACAGTATCATACAGAATATTTCGCTGCCCTAAAAATCCATTTATTTTTACATTTGTTTTTCTTGGCCAGGCAGTTGCTCACGCCTATAATCCCAGCACTTTGGGAGGCTGAGACAGGATGATCACTCAGGCCCAGAAGCTCGAGACTAGCCTGGGCAACATAGGGAGATCCTATCTCTGCAAAAAAAAAAAAAAAAAAATTAATTAGCCAGATGTAGTGGCACACACCTGTGGTCCCATCTACTTGAGAGGCTGAGGCAGGAGGATCTCTTAAGCCTTGGAGGTTGAGGCTGCAGTGAGCCGTGATTGTGCCACTGCACTCTAGCTGGGTGACAGAGCAAGACCCTGTCTCTAAAGAAACAAAAAAACAAACAAATAAATAAATAAATACATTTTTCTTACAAGTAACATACTGGAGAAATTTAGAAAAACATTTTTTAAATTTTTATTACTTCTGATAACTCACAGAACAGGAACATCTTAAAAGTAAAATGAAGGCTGGGCATGGTGGCTCACGCCTGTAATCCCAGCACTTTGGGAGGCCAAGGTGGGTGGATCACTTGAGGTCAGGAGTTTGACACCAGCCTGGTCAACATGGTAAAACCCCGTCTCTACTAAAAATACCAAAAATTAGCTGGGCATGGTGTCACATGCCTGTAGTCCCAGCTACATGGGAAGCTGAGGCAGGAGAATGGCTTGAACCTAGGAGGCGGAGGTTGCAGTGAGCCAAGATCGCACCATTGCACTCCAGCCTGGGTGACAGAGCAAGACTCCGTCTCAAAATAAAAAAAGGAAAATGAAGTCAATAATTTCTTAGGCTGGGTGCAGTGGCTCACGCCTGTAATCCTAGCACTTTGGGAGGCCGAGGTGGGTGGATCACCTGAGGTCGGGAGTTCGAGAGCAGCCTGACCAACATGGAGAAACCCTGTCCGTACTAAAAATACAAAATTAGCCGGGCATGGTGGCACATGCCTGTAATCCCAGCTACTCAAGAGGCTGAGGCAGTAGAATCACTTGAACCTGGGAGGCGGAGGTTGCAGTGAGCCGAGATCGCACCACTGCACTCCAGCCTGGACAACAAGAGTGAAACTCTGTCTCAAAACTAATAATAATAATAATAATTTCTCGTAATCCCCCTCCTTAGATATAACAACTCCTCAAAATTTTATGAGTTTCTTTATAGTCTTCTTTTTAATATGTTATGCTTTTTTTACTCATATATACAACACTGATGGCCTCCCTTTCATTAGTCACATTTCTGATCATTTATTTCTATAAGATACTGCTCCAAAGTTTGCACCCAACTGGATGGCCATTTTTAAGCTGTTTTGAGACATATTGCCAAGTTGCTTGCCAAAGAGGTTGTACTAATTTACATTTCCTGCAGCAAGGCATGAGAGTACATATCTTACTGAGCCCCAGTGAGCCTCCCTCCCCTCTCCTTCCCTCCCCTCCCCTTCCCTCCCCTGGCCTCCCCTCCCCTCACCAATGCTGACAAAAATTACACAGAAAACATGTTAATCAAGTTACTATGTAAAAGGATGAAAGCTGGTCCTACTCAATGACCACCTTACACTTCCCAGAGAGGCAATGAAAAAGCGAACGATAAAATCTGACCAATGGAGGTGCCCTCTTAGTCTATACAGTGCATTTCTCATTACCTGCCTTGTTTTATGATCACTACTTACCTGCTCCCCAATTCTCTTATCAGATCTGTGGATAATCAAACCCCTGCCCCAAAGGCTTCTCTTCTCTTCTTCCTTCAAGCCACATTAAGGATCTCCCCATTTTTTGGAATTTTCCTGGTTAGCTCCCTTGGGAATCTCCTGAACTCACAGCCCATTTCCCTGCCCACAGCAACTTGATCTCATCACTCACTGATTTGGCCTCTCCTACTCCTGATTGGCAGCATTTCTTACCTCCCTTCCTCCTTCTCTCCCTCCTTCCTTCCTTCCCTCCCTCCCTTTCTTCCTTCCTTCCTTCCTTCCTTCCTTCCTTCCTTCCTTCCTTCCTTCCTTCCTTTCTTCCTTTCTTTTTCTTTCCTTCTTTATTTCAGACAGAGCCTCACTCTGTTGCCCAGGCTGGTGTGCAGTGGCATGATCTCAGCTCACTGCAACCTCGTTTTCCTGGGCTCAAGTGATCCTCCTGCCTCATCCTCCTGAGTAGCTAGGACCACAGGCACGCACCACCATGCCTGGCTACTTCAGCATTGCTTTCTATTCCTCTGTCATTTGGAAGTTAAGAGGATATATGCAAGCCTCCCTACTTGGGTGTTTTGTTTTGTTTTGTTTTGTTTTGTTTTGTTTTGTTTTGTTTTGTTTGAGAGAAGGTCTTGCTCTGTTGCCAGGCTGGAGTGCATTGGTGTAATCATAGCTCACTGCAGCCTCAACCTCCTGGGCTCAAGTGATCTCACTCCCTCAGCCTTCTCAGTAGCTGGGACTGTAGTCTCATGTCACTACTCCTGGCTAATTTTCTTTTAAATTTTTTTAGAGGCTGGGCAAGGTGGCTCACACCTGTAATCCCAGCACTTTGGGAGGCCGAGACAGGCAGGAGCACGAGGTCAGGAGATCGAGACCATCCTGGCTAACATGGTGAAACCCTGTCTCTACTAAAAATACAAAAAATTAACCAGGCATGGTGGTGGGTGCCTGTAGTCCCAGCTACTCGGGAGGTTGAGGCAGGAGAATGGTGTGAACCTGGGAGGCAGAGCTTGCAGTGAGCTGAGATTGCGCTACTGCACTCCAGCCTGGGAGACAGAGCAAGACTCCGTCTCAAAAAAAATTTTTTTTGGAGATAGGGATTTTGTTACGTTCCTCAGGCTGCTCTTGAACTCATGGCCTCAAGTGATTCTCACACCTTGGCCTCCCAAAGTACTGGGATTACAGGTATGAGCCACTGCATCCAGTCTTACTTGGGTTTTTATTCCGTATATGTGAGTATTTAAAAATTATTTTTAATTTTAATTTTTTTATTTTTGTGGGTACATAGTAGGCATATATATTTATGAGAGTACATGAAATATTTTGATATAGGCATGCAATTTATAATAATCACATCAGGGTAAATGGGATATCCATCACCTCAAGCATTTATCCTTTCTTTGTGTTACAAGCAATCCAATTATACTCTTTTGGCTGTTTTTAAATGTACAATAAATTGATGTACTATCAAATACTAGATCTTATTAATTCTATGTAACTATATTTGTGTATCCATTAACCACCCCACTTCCCTCTTCCCTCTATCCCCACTACCCTTCCCAGCCTCTGGGAATCATCACTCTATTCTCTATCTCCCTGAGTTCAATTGTTTTAATTTTTTTTTTTTTTTTTTTTTAAACAGAGTCTCGCTCTGTTGCCCAGGCTGGAGTGCAATGGTGTGATCTCGGCTCGCTGCAACTCTACCTCCCAGGTTCAAGCAATTCTCCTGCCTCAGCCTCCCAAGTAGCCGGGATTACAGGTGCCTGCCACCACGCCTGGTTAATTTTTTGTATTTTTAGGAGAGATGGGGTTTCACCGTGTTAGCCACGATGGTCTTGATCTCCTGACCTTGTGATCCGCCCACCTTGGCCTCCCAAAGTGCTGGGATTACAGGCGTGAGCCACTGTGCTCAGCCCTGATGTTTCTTTGTGGATTTTTCTGTCTGAATGATCTGTCCAATGCTGAAGGTGGAGTGCTGAAGTCTCCAGCTATTATTATATTGGGACCTATTTCTCTCTTTAGGTCTGATAATAATTTGCTTTATATCTGAGTGCTCCAGTTTTGGGTGCATATATATTTGTAATTATTATATCCTCTTGCTGAACTGACCCTTTAATCATTATATAACAAACTTCTTTGTCTCTTTGAATAGTTTTGTCTTGAAATCTATTTTGTCTGCTGTAAGTGTAGACACTCCTGCTCTTTTTGGTTTTCATTTGCATGGAATATCTTTTTCCATTCCTTTATTTTCAGTCTACATGTGTCATTATAGGTGAAGTGTGTTTCTTATAGGCAACACATCGTTGGATCATGTTTTTGTTTTAATCTCTGCAGCCACTCTATGTCTTTTGATTAAAGAGTTTAGTCCATTTACTGTCAATGTTATTATTGATAAGTAAGGACTTACTCTTGTCATTTTGTTGTTTTCTCGTTGTTTTGTGGTATCTTTTCTTCCTTCCTTCCATTCTTCCTGTCTACTTTTTGGTGAAGGTGATTTTCTTAAGTGGTATGTTTTAATTTACTGGGTTTTTGTTGGTTTTTTTTTCTGTTTGTTTTTGTTTTTGAGACTGAGTCTCACTTTGTTGCTCAGGCTGGAGTGCAGTGGCACAATCTCGGCTCACTGCAACCTCCACCTCCCAGGTTCAAGCAATTCTTGTGCCTCAGCCTCCCAAGTAGCTGGGATTACAGGCACCTACCACTACACCTGGCTAATTTTTGTATTTTTAGTAGAGACAGGGTTTCACCATGTTGGCCAGGCTGGTCTTGAACTTCTGACCTCAAGTGATCCACCCGTCTCAGCCTCCCAAAGTGCTGGAATTACAGGCATGAGCCAACGCTCCAGGCCTATTGTTTTTTATTGTATGTTTTTTGATTTGAGGTTACCAGGAGGCTTGCAAATAAATAATATCTTATAACCCATAAACTGATGACAACTTAACACTGATTGCATAAACAAACTAACAAACAAAAACTAATAAAAATGTTATATTCTAACATTATCCCCCACTTTTTAACTTTTTGTTGCTTCTATTTATATCTTGTTATACTGTCTAATTCTTGAAAAGTTGTTGTAGTTATTATTTTTGACGGGTTCACCTTTCAGTCTTTCTACTCGAGATAGGAGTAGTTTTTACCCACCACAGTTACAGGGTTATACTGTGTTTTTCTGTGTACTTACTATTACCAGTGAGTTTTCTACTTTTAGATGATTTCTTATTCTCATTAACATCATCCTTTTCTTTCATATAGAAGAATTCCTTGTAGCATGTCTTGTAGGATAGGTTTGGTGTTGATGAAATTCCTCAGCTTTTGTTTGTCTAGGAAAATCTTTATTTGACCTTCATGTTTAAAGGATATTTTTTCTGGATATACTATTCTAGGATAAAAGTTTTTGTTTTTGTTTTTTCCTTCAGCACTTTATTTATTTATTTATTTATTTACTTTTTTTTTTTTTTTTTTTTGAGACAGAGTCTTGCTCTGTCACCCAGGCTGGAGTGCAGTGGCACGATCTCAGGTCACTGCAATCTCTGCCTCCTGGGTTCAACTGGTTCTCCTGCCTCAGCCTTCCAAGTATCTGGTATTACAAGTATGCACACCACATCTGGCTAATTTTTGTATTTTTAGTAGAGACGGGGTTTCACCATGTTAGCCAGGCTAGCCTCGAACTCCTGACCTCGAGTGTTCCACCGGCCTCAGCCTCCCAAAGTGCTGGGATTACAGGCGTGAACCACTGCACCTGGCCCTCCTTCAGCACTTTAAATGTGTCATGCCACTCTCTCCTGGCCTGTGAAGCTTCCACTGAGAGTCTACAGCCAGATGTATTGGAGTTCCTTTGTATATTATTATTTGTTTTCTCTTGCTGCATTTAGGATCCTTTCTTTATCCTTGACCTTCAGGAATTTGATTATTAAATGCCTTGAGGTAGTCCTCTTGTCGTTAAATCTTCTTGGTGTTCTATAACTTTCTTCTACTTGAATATTGATATATTCCTCTAGGTTTGGGACATTCTGTTTTATTAATTCTTTGAATAAACTTTCTACCTTGATCTCTCTCTCTACCTCCTCTTTAAGGCCAATAACCTTAGATTTGCCCCTGTGGACCTATTTTCTAGATCTCGTAAGCATGCTTCATTGTTTTTTATTCTTTTTTCTTTTGTCTCCTCTGACTGTATTTTCAAATAGCCTGTCTTCAGGCTCACTAATTCTTTCTTCTGCTTGATGAATTCTGCTGTTAAGAGACACTGATGCATTCTTCCACATGTCAATTGCATTTTTCAGCTCCAGAATTTCTGCTTGACTCTTTCCAATTATGTTAACCTCTTTGTTAAACTTATCTGATAGGATTCTGAATTTGTTCTCTGTATTATCTTGGATTTAGTTGAGCTTCCTCAAAACGACTCTTTTGAATTCTCTATCCAAAAGGTCACACATCTCTGTGTCTCCGGGATTAGTCACTGGTGTCTTATTTAGATCATTTGGTAAAGTCATGTTTTCCTGGATGTTCTTGATGCTTGTAGATGTTCATTAATGTTTGGGCATTGAAGAGTGAGGTATCTATTGTAGTCTTCACAGTCTGGGCTTATTTCTACCCATCCTTCTTCAGAAGGCTTTCCAGGTATGTGAAGGGTCTTGGGTGTTGTGGTCCAAGTCTTTGGTCACTGCAGCCTTATCTGCTTTAGTGGGCAGTCCACACTCCGTAATGCTATGGCCCTTGCAGACTGGCTGAGGTACCACCTTGGTGGTCTTGGGTAAGATCTGGGAGAATTCCCTGGATTACTAGGCAGACATTCTTGTTCTCTTCTCTTACCTTCCTCCAAAAAAATGGAGTCTTTTTCTCTGTGCTGAGTTGCCTGGAGACGGGGGAGGTGTGATACAAGCGCCCCTATGTCCACCACCACTGGGGCTGTGCTGGGTCAGACTCAAAGCCAGCACAGCACTGGGTCTTGCCCAAGGCCCGCAGTGACCACTGCCTGGCTACTGCCTCTGTTCCTCAAGGCCCAAGGGCTCTACAATCAGAATATGGCAAATCCAGCAAGGCTTGTGTTCTTCCCTTCAAGGTGGCGAGTTCCCCTCGGCCCCAGATGGATCCAGAGGTGCTATCTAAGAGCCAGGCCTGGAGTTGGGAACCTGAGGAATCTACTTGGTACTCTATTCTACTGCAGCTGAGGTAGTAACCAAGCCACAGGACAAAGTCCTTTTCACTCTTCCCTTCCCTTTCCTCAAGCAGAGGAGTCTCTCCCCATGGCTGCCGCCTCCCCAGACCCATGGCAAGTACTGCCTGGCTACCACCAATGTTCACTCAAGGCCCAAGGGTTCTTTTTTTTTTTTTTTTTTTTGAGATGGAGTATTGCTCTGTCACCTAGGCTGGAATGTAGTGGCGTGATCTCGGCTCACTGCGGTCTCCGCCTCCCGGGTTCAAGCAATTCTCCTGCCTCAGCCTCCTGAGTAGCTGGAAGTACAGGCTTGAGTCACCACACCCACCTCATTTTTGTATTTTAAGTAGAGACAGGGTTTCACCATGTTGGCCAGGCTGGTCTCGAACACCCAACCTCAGGTGATTTGCCCGCCTCAGCCTCCCGAAGTACTGGGATTACAGGCGTGAGCCACCATGCCCGGCTGGCCCAAGGGTTCTTTAGGCAGCTTGTGGTGAATGCTGCCAGTCCTGAGTCTCTTCTTTCAGTTCAGTGGGTTCCCCTTTGGCCCAAGGCAGGTCTGTAAGTGCTACCCAGGAGCCAAGGCCTGGAACTGGGGCCTAGAAGCGCCTACTTGGTGCTCTATTCTACTGTGGCTGAGCTGGTACTTAAGCTTCAAGACAAAGTCACTTTTACATTTCCCTCTCCTTTCCTGAAGCAGAAGGGGTCTCTCCCTGTGGCCACCACACGTTGGGAATGAGCTGGGTCTCACCTGAAGCCAGAATGTCTCTGAGTCTCCCCCCAGGCCTGTGATGAGTCCTGTCTGGCTACCATTGCTGATTACTCAGGGCCCAAGGGCTCTGTAGCCAGCAGGTGATAAATTCTGCCAGAACTGAGTCCTTCCATTCAAGGTAGTGGGTTCCCTTCTGGCCCAGTGTGTGTCTAGAAATGTTGTCCGGGGGCTAGGGCCTGGAATGGGGGCCTCAGGACTCTGCCTGGTGTCCTACTGGACTGTGGCTGAGCTGGTATCCAACTGGCAAGATGAAGTCCTCTTTACTCTCCCCTCTCCTCAAGCAAGGGGAAGGATCCCTCTTGAATCTGTGAGCTGTGCTACTGGGGTTGGGGGAGGGGCAATGGAAGCGCTACCTTGGCTGCCCCAGCTGGTGTCTCACTAGGTCATGTGCATCCCAATTTCACTGGCTCCAAGCCCTGCACAGCAGGAGGAGTTGCCCAGGAATTGCAGTCCCTGTGGCCTGCACTGCAAGTTTATTTAGGACCCCAGGGCACTTTAGCCCAGGGTGGCAGGGTTTGCTGGAGCTCAGGTTCCTACCACTGGGATAGATGATTTGCCTCTGCCTAGGGCTAGTCTAAATGCTCCCCTGTGGGCACCAGCAGAGTTCTGCCCCTTGTTTCTTTTTGCTGTGACAGGGCAGCAATGAGTGCCAATGCAACGTCCCATAATCACTGCACTGTCCTCCCCCAAGCACAGATTCTCTGCACCAAGCAGCTGCTGCCAGCGGATGGGGGTGGGTGGTGTAAGTGATTCAAGAATGTCTTTCCTACCCTCTTCAGTGCCTCTTTCCTTAACATGATGTGATTTCCTTAACATATGATTGCTCACCTGATTTTTGGTTCCTATGAAGGTAGTTTTTTGTGTGGATAGCTGTTCAATTTGGTGTTCCTGCCAAGGGGATGATCACTGGAAGCTTCTTTTTGGCCACCTTGCTGCAAGGTTCATTTTGCGAGTATATCTTTAGGCACTTAAGAATGCTTCAGAGATCATGATGATGATGATGACGGTAGTGATGTCATTGCTCTGTGCAGCAGTGCCCAACATTGACTGAACATTCCATTCACTGTGCCCAGCCACTGGACACACATGTTATTCTTGTTAGCCCTCACAGCTAGCCTATGGGAGTAGACACCACTATTATACCCATTGCACAGATTAAGGAGATTTATGGGAGGAGGCTTGATTTGGGTCACTTAATTTGTAAATGTCAGAGCCACACCTAGAGGTCTGTCTGACTCTGAAGATGATGTTCTTAAACCTTCCCCAGTCTTTTCAATGTGTGTGTGCTAAGCATTCCTAACATTTTACTCTTCCAGGCTCACCCATTCCTTTAATAACATGATAATAATGATAATATCTTGAAACCACATTCTATATATTTGCCGGAAATCTATTCCCCTAACAAAGATTTCTCAAGCTCTTGGGGAATGCTGAATTACTGTGACTCCTTGTATAAATGGTGGTTCCCGGTTGCTTCGTGGATTGGTCTTGCCTTCTCATAACTTTTCTCCAGGTGGCGGATTACCCTAAATGCCCCTAACACTGCATCTTTTCATTGTGTGCCCAGCTTCACTCTTCCCTCTCACCTTCATGACTCTGCTATACACAGAGGTGAGTATCAACCTTTCAACCTGTGGTGAGTCATTTATTTCAGCTTTGTGGAAGGCTTAGGAGGAACAGGAAGAGGTTCCTCAATGGCACAGGAGAGTTTGAAATTGGCTATCAGGCTTCTCTGCTGTGAAGTCTAGTGATGAGACAGTATAGGGGGATGCATTCAAGAATAGAGGCTGCCAGGCTCCTGGAATAAAGCCTGTTCTTGGTAGTGAGACCATACTGGTCATTCACAGCTGGCCTCTGTTCTGACTGGTTAGAGTTCATACTGGTGTCTGTTCTGACTGGTCAGGCTTTTTTCTTTTTGCTGTGTGTATGTGTGTGTGTCTATTCTGTTTCCTAGCAACATCTTGCTAGTTTTAAATGTTTTGAATATTGCTCTCTTACCAGTATGTAAATTTTAGAACATTGCTTAAACATTTTTGTGCCTGAGTTTCCTCATCTTGTTGCCAGAGGCCAGGAGGCCCTGCGGGATTGGAGAAGAGGAGGCTACTAATTTGGTGACTGGCATAGGAGGATGGATGGGAGGCAGCACAGGAAATTAGACAGCCCTGTACATTGCTGCTGCGATAGACCATCAGCCATGTAACCCAAGGCCAATCCAGTGGGACTGGGCCCCGGATGGCACCAATAAAAAAATCCTAAACGCACATGACTGTTTGCTGACAATTACAATTTCATGAGGGTAAAATCCATGTGTGGTTACCACTATAAAAACTCACACTCTTTGTGTTACAGCTGCTTTAGAATTTGTCTAGCAGACTTTCCTGTTTTTAACAGAAAGCCCCCTAAAAATTATTTTAAAATAAATAAATAAATAAATAAATTGCACTCCTTATAGAAAAACAGCTTACTGTCGCCTGTCCCAAATGAGTGAGTTTCAGATGAATGAGCATCAGAGGAGTCTCTGGAAATAAAATACCGGGAGATTTCTTGGGAAATTGACACAATTATTGAAAGCTGCTGTTTTAAGACCAACCTCACCTCAGAAAAAGTACTCATAGTAAATTTAACTACATAAAAAATATAAATTATTTTGTTGTAAAAAATCATGAAAAGGCTAACCACAGACTGAAAATATTATGTTATAAAATATGGCAGAGAGAGGGTTTAATCTTTTTAATACATAACTCATACTAGTTAGTAATGTTCTAAGGAGAGGCAGTAGCAATATAGAGAAAGCATTATCTTTGGACCCTAACTTTTTTTTTTTTTTTAAGAGACAGGGTCTTGCTCTGCTGCCCAGGCTGGAGTGCAGTGACACAACTGAACTCCTGGACTCATGCAATGCTCCCGCCTCAGCCTCCCACAGAGGATTAACAGGCACGTGCCACCACGCTTGGCCAATTTTCTACATTTTTTGTAGAGATGGGGTCTCACTAGGCTGCCCAGGCTAATCTCTGACTATAGGCCTCAAGCGATCCTCCCATCTCAGTCTCCCAAAATGCTGGGATTACAGGCGTGAACCACCATGCCTGGCCTGGACCCTAACTTTTAAAATAACTGAAGAACATGAATAGACAAAACCTAGAGTAAAATTACTAAAACATTTTTGGAAGAAATGGTCTGCATCATTGATAACTAAATAAATTTACATTTGCCTGTCAAATCATGTATTCATTTATGCAAAAAAAAAGGTCAAAGAATGTATTAAAGAACTTCAGCATTAACAAGGAGTGAAGTGGGAAGCCACGGAGGGTTTTTGAGAGACGATGGTGTAATCTAATGTATTGGTTCGCTCTGGCTACCATAACAAAATACCACATGCTGGCAGGCTTAAACAACAGATATTTGTTTTTTCACAGTTCTGAAATCAAGGTTTCAGAAGGGTCCATTTCTCTGAGGCCTCTCTCTTTGACTTGCAGACTTTATGTACTTTGTGCAAGACACTGTTCAGACCCTGGGACATCTGCAGTGAAAAAGCAGACACAAATCCCACCCTCTTGGAAAATTCATTCTAGTGCAAGAGGCAGACAGTGAAAAACAAATAGTAAAATACATTGTATGTTAGATAGGTGATAAGTGCTAAAAAAAAGTAATAATAATAACCAGCCTAGGCAACATAGTGAAACCCCATCTCTACAAAAAAAATTAGCCGGGCATGGTGGCACAGGCCTGTAGTCTCAGCTACTTGGGGGCTGAGGTGGGAAGATCACTTGAGCCCAAAAGGTCGAGGCTGCAGTGAGCCATGATTGTGCCACTGGGCACAATCCAGCCTGGGCAACAAAGTGAGATCCTGCCTCAAAAAAAAAAAAAAAAAAGAAAGCCAGAGAGAGGAAGGCATTAGGGTTGGGGAGTGGGGGTGCTCTTTTAGATAGGATGTCCAGGAATGAGTGAGTGCCTGAAAGAGGTGAGAGAGTGAGCCAGGTGAGTATTTGGGAAAAGGGCTTCTCAGCAGAGATGCCAGTGCAAAGGCCCTGAGGCAAACATGTGGAGGTTGTGTAAACCAAAAAGTATCTGAGACAGGTCTCAGTCCATTTAGAAATTTATTTTGCCAGGATTAAGGACACGCCTGAAAAACAGGAACACAAAATCACAGGCACAGTCTGTGGTCCATGCCTTTTTCCAGAGATGATTTTGAGGGCTTCATATTTAAAGGGAATAAGTGGGCTGGAGGGGAAAGAGGATGAGTATGGTCACATTGCTGAATCCACCTGTTGCAAGAGGAAAGGAGAAGGCAGGGGAATGGCCAATTGTGTATTCATCTCGCCCTCAGTAAATTGGCACTTCAAGGTAAAGTGAGCATACCTGTGGAGATACCTGGCCTTTCATCTGTCGCTATCTGCTTAGGAACAACAGCAAAGGCAGCTTCGTGCATGATTCAACTTTCAGTTTAATTTTTTTCTTTTGGTAGAGTGAGTTGGCGTCCTAAGTTTTATTTTCCTTTCACAGTTGCACGGCTAGCACCGAATGATCCAGAGCAGCAGGAGATAAGGTTAGGGGAAGAGAGTGGGGCTGCATGGCCTAGCGCCCTGAAGGTCATTCAACTTTGACTTCAGAGAACTTATTAAAGAACTTCAGGTTTAGCAAGGAATAGAACGGGAAGCCACGGAGGGTTTTCGAGAGACGATGGTGTAATCTAATGTATTAGTTCGCTCTGGCTGCCATAGCAAAATACCACATGCTGCGTGGCTTAAACAGCAGAAATGTATTTTCTCGCAGTTCTGAAGTCTAAGATCAAGATGTCAGAAGGGTCCATTTCTTCTGAGGCCTCTCTCTTTGACTTGCAGACTTTATTTGCCTCCTTGCTGTTCCCTCGAATGGCCTGGTGTCCCTTCCTCTTCTTATAAGGACACAAGTCCTGCTGGATTAGGGTCCAACTGCTAGGACCTCATTTAATTTTTTTTTTTTTTTTTTTTTTTTTTGAGACAGAATCTCACTCTCACCCAGACTGGAGTGCAGTGGCGCGATCTCGGCTCATTGCTACTTCCACCTCCAGGGTTCAAGCGATTCTCCTGCCTCAGCCTCCTGAGTAGCTGGGACTACAGGTGCCCGCCACCACACCTGGCTATTTTTTTTGTTTTGTTTTTTGTTTTCTAGTAGAGACAGGGTTTCGCCATGTTGGCCAGGCTGGTCTCAAACTCCTGACTTCAAGTGATCCACCTGCCTCTGCCTCCCAAACTGCCGGTATTACAGGCACGAGCCCATGCCAGGCCTTCATTTAATCTTAATTACCTCTTTAAAGTTCTTATCTCCAACTATAGTCACATTCTGAGGTACTGGGAGTTAGGGCTTCAACATATGAATTTGGGGAAGGGGGTCACAATTTGGTCTCTAACACCTGGTTTACATTTAACAGCATCTCTGGGTTGAGAATAGATTCTAGATTTGCAACATCAGAAGCCAGGAGACCAGTAACCCTGTAAAGACTTCCAGGTAACAAGAAGCTGAAGGAAGCCTCCAGCCAACAGATAGCAAGGAACTGAGGTCCTCAGTCCAACAACCATCAGGCGAGTGAGCTTGGAGTAGCTGCTCTTCTAATTGAGTCTTCAAATTAGGCCATGACCCACGGTGCCTACAGCCTCCTGAGAGCTCAAAAATCAGAGGCATCCAAGCGAGCTGTGCCTGACCCACAGAAATTGTAAGATGATAAGTGTTTGTGGATTTAAGCTGCTAAGTTTTAGGATAATTTGTTACTCAGCGACAGAGAACTAACATCACCCAGAACACAGAATAGTTCTCTCTAAATACTGGTTGAATAAATGAGTGAATAACAAATACATAGAGATATGCAGAGGAAAAAAGAAAGAAGATACTCAAAATCATTGATAGTGATTCTCTCTGGATAGATTCATAGGCACATAACTGATTATTTTTAAGTGTCTATCATTTCCAAATATGGTTCCAGCTTCTTATTGTGAAATATAACGGAGACATAAAATTGCATAAATGAAGAACCTAATGGAATATTACAAAATCAACACCTACGTAACCACCATCCGGGTCAAGGAGTAGAATATTGCCTGCACCCCAGAATTATGAGATTCTTTATAAAAACACTTTCTTCATATTCTGTGCTTCCAAACCCAGGTATTATCTTTCTATTAATTACTTCTTTTTTCATTTTTTATTGTGCTAAAATATACATTGCATAAAATTTACCATTTTAACCTTTTTTTTTTTTTTTTAAGATGCAGTCTTGCTCTGTTTCCCAGGCCGGAGTGCGATGGTGCAATCTCGGCTCACTACAAGCTCCACCTCCCGGGTTCAAGCAATTCTCCTGCCTCGGCCTCCCAAGTAGCTGGGATTGCAGGTGCGTGCCACTATACCTAGTTAATTTTTGTATTTTTAGTAGAGACAGGGTTTCACCTTGTTGGCCAGGCTGGTCTCAAACTCCTGACCTCAGGTGGTCCACCCACCTCAGCCTCCCAAAGTGCTGGGATTACAGGCGTGAGCCACCACACCTGGCCCATTTTAACCATTTTTAAGTGTACAAATGAGTAGCATTAGGTACATCCACATGGTTGTGCAGCTGTCACCACCATCCATCTCCAGAACTGTTTTCATCTTCTCAAGCTGAAACTCTGCACCCATTAAGCACTAACTCCCCATCCTCCATTCCCCCAAACCCCAGCAACAACCATTTTACTTTCTGTCTCTATGAAGTTTACTCTAGGTACCACACATAAGTGGAATCATGCAGTATTTATCCTTTCAATGAATTACCTCTTAAATTAAAAAAAATTAGTATTTAAAAAATAAGATTAAACTAATGAGAACCAGTTCAGCCTTGTTAAATCCCATGATGCCCAACAATAAACAGTTCAGACGTGATTTAAGCAGCTCACTGGATGTCTCAACATGACAAGACTTAGCCATGTCTTGGCAAAGACTTACTTTTTCACCTCTTTCCATTCCCAAGTTTCCTCAAACCAGTTTGGGTGGGAGTAGAGCAGAAGCTAGAGAACAGGAGGAAGGTTTAGGGATGTCAAAACATCATTCCAGGTGAGCCTGCCACCTCACCCCACTAGCCTTTGCCTGGGAAATGTTTATAGCAGAACAAGAACGACAATGAAACTACTAACGATTAATTATACCAGCTGTCATCTATTAAACACCTTCTGTGGGCTAGGTCCCATTTAAAGTCCATTATGTGTATTATCTCATTCAATCCTCATAGCAGCTCTATGAGTTAGATATAACTATTATCCTCATTGGGCAGATGGGGAAATTGAGGCACAGGGAAGTTGGATAACTTGCTCAAGTTCACACAGAGAGTGGGAAGGCAAGATGATTTGAACCCTTGGCGGTCTGGTTTATTGCCCATGTTCCTCACCAGTAATTCTCAAACCTGAGTACATGTCAGAATCCCAGGAGGGCCTGTGAAAGCTCTCCCCTCCAGGGTCTCTGATGCAGTGGTCTGGGGTGGAGCCCCAGAATGTGCAGCAGAGCATTCTCGCTGTGCTGATGCTGCTGGTCCGGGGACCACACATTCAAAACCACTGCTCCTAACAAACTTAAAGGTAACTGCCATGTCTTGAGGACCTACTACAAATCAAGAACAGAAGGACTCTGAGAGAGGTTGCTTCCATTTTGCAGCTGAGGATTTGAGCACTAACAAGACTGAGGACTCGTTCAAGTTCACAGCCTGTATTCCAGGCCAGCTTCCTGAATGCCAAAGCCCCTGTCTCTTGCATCCCACTGCCACACTGATAGAACGAGGATAGGTGCTGTAGGCAGGGTAGTAATAGGGCACCTCTTTAAAGCAATGTTCAGTAAATATTTGTTGTTTATTTTAGTGGAGGCAAGAGAAATTGAATTTCTGTTAAGAAAATTATACATCTCACACATGTTATCTTTATGTTCAAAAATAGAATAGCTGGGAGCAGTGGCACATGCTTGTAGTCCCAGCTAGTTGGGAGGCTGAGCCGGGGAGGAATGCTTGAGCCCAGGAGTTTGAGGCCAGCCTGGGCAACATAGTGAGACCCCGTCTGTTAAAAAAAGAAAAAAAAAGAAAATAGAACTACTCACCATAGCCTAACTTTTTAACCTCTGTAGCAGTGTCTTTTGCTTTATTTTATTTCTGTCACTCGTAGTTGAGTAGCATTTGGCCATTCACAGTCATTAAGTTTCAAAGTTTTGTTCAAAATTTACTAAGTTTGCTTGGTCCTTTGTGATTCTGATGTTGGCATAATAGCTCCTTGCCTTTTTTTTTTTTTTTTTTTTTCTTTTAGACAGAGTCTCTCTCTGCTTCCCAGGCTCGAGTGTAGTGGCTCGATCTCGGCTCATTGCAACATCTGCCTCCTGGGTTCAAGAAATTCTCATGCCTCAGCCTCCCAAGAAGCTGGGATTACAGGCGCCCACCACCATGCCCAGCTAATTTTTGTATTTTTTGTAAAGGCGGAGGTTCGCCATGTTTGCCAGGCAGGTCTCAAACTCCTGGCCTCAAGCAATCTGCCTACCTCAGCTTCCCAAAGTGCTGGGATTACAGGCGTGAGCCACTGTACCGGCCAACATCTCCTTAATTTCTAAAGTTCTTTTTCTGCTTCCTGTGCTGTTTTACAGTTTATCAAGCCAGACAAATTCTGAGAAAAACTAGTAAAGGATTTAAGTTTGAGACTTTCAGCCAGCTCTAGGAACCAACCTTATGTTACTGTTGGCCGCTTGACCTCAGAGTTGATGATGGGGCCTATAATTGTGCTACTTGCAGCATACATGGACCTAGAGAAGAGTTTTTACTCCCCATTCAAGGTTGATGTCTACTTTGGCAAGATAGGGACAAATTTGTATTTGTCCTGTTACATAAAGAGTCAGGTACAGAGACCTGAATTAAATGGTCCCCTATTTTTTGCTTTTTTTTTTTTTCAGTGTTGTTGCGGTCCATTCTGTTGCTACCCATCCAAAGTCTTCCTTGCCTACAGAGCCCTGCTGTTATTCAGGTATTGGGAGTGCAGCAATGTGATAAGGGAAAGCAGAACCCTTCCCCAACTCCAGGGAATCAATTTGATTGTTCTCAAGCGAGTCATGGTAGTCTACACCTTTGTCAGTGATTGATCTAGGAGTGCACATGTGACCAAACTCTGGCCAATGAGATATAGAAGGAATACTGCTGGGGCCTCTGGGGAAGATTTTGCGCCCTGATAAAAGTAACAAAAGTTATTCTACTTCTTTTTTTTTTTTTTTTTGAGATGGAGTCTCGCTCTGTCGCCCAGGTTGGAGTGCAGTGGCACAATCTCGGCTCACTGCAAGCTCCGCCTCTGGGGTTCATGCCATTCTCCTGCCTCCGCCTCCCGAGTAGCTGGGACTACAGGCGCCTGCCACCACGCCCGGCTAATTTTTTGTATTTTTAATAAAGATGGGGTTTCACCGTGTTAGCCAGGATGGTCTCAATCTCCTGACATCGTGATTCGCCCGTCTCGGCCTCCCAAAGTGCTGGGATTACAGGCGTGAGCCACCGCGCCCTGCCCTATTCTACTTCTTAATTCTTCCTTATTGCTGATCTTTTTTTATAGCACTTGTTTCTTTTGCAGAACATTTTTCAGGATACTATAAGTTACTATCTACTTCTCCTAGAAAGGATTGAAACAAATGTTAGAACTGGTTCCCATGAAAAGAAAAACTCCTGTAGCTTTGACCCTATAGCAGTTGCCCAAGATGGGGCCAGAATTGGAATGCTCAGAGTCCATTCTTGGGGACAAAGAACTCCTGGATGTCAGCCATCTCTCTCCTACGAGCTGGTCTCTGGACTTTGGCCCAGTTATCTAATGTGAGAATCTCAATTGCTATATGTTCTACAGCTATATTACTTATGAAGGCTCAGATAGTCTTACAGCTTAAATTACTTCCTGCAAAACCACCCATTCAGAATTCAATATAGCTGGTGCAGAACAAGACAAATCCCTTTCTGTAGGTAGGGATTTTCTGGGTTACAAGGACACCTGTGGGCTGTATCTGAGCCTTTGCAACTGCCCAATTATTACCAGTCATGTACCACTTATTAATTGAATTAATTAACAAAACATGGATGATGGCATCAACTTTGGTTTGGAATTCATTTCAACCTGGCCCAAGACTCTCAGGGTTAGAGATAGACAGCCCTGCTTCAAATCTCCAAGATCAGAAACCAAGGCCATTTTCTCACTTTGGGTTTCTGTATCAACCTTTGAACCTTGGGGCCTGCAAGTACAGTCACTATTCTGTAAATGACTAAACCCAGAAGGCTCTAACCATAGTCTTTGGGCCAGAGACGGAGTAAAGAAAATCCTTCTTTGGTTTGTAGCCAGAAAGGGGGCCCTCCCACCTCCCAGCCAGTATTTGTCAAAATGCTGTTTTTCCAGACCCAAAGAAGAATCAGGCTTTCATTCTTTCTATGAAAATATTGAATTGTTTTACAGTTCACATGTCTGAATTACACCATTGTCTCTTCTTCTTGACTAGAATTTCTCAATTTTTTAAAAACTCAAGTCTCCTTCAAAGCTTTCTCATACCAAAGTCTATATATTCCTGACAGTCAAGATTGACGCAGCTTCATTTCCTGCGGTTTGGTTAATGAAAACAATCACTATGTAGAATTTATTTTTTGAACGAAAGTCACTTCTCTGGTCTCCGGGGTCCCCTAGATATAGTGACCTTTCCATGATTTGAGAATGTGTGTTCTAGTCCTGAATAATCCTAATCTTTGCACTTTCAACCTGTGGTGAGTCATTTATTTCTAAATGTAATTAAGGTACAAACCGTGTAAAGCAGGAATTTTATTTTATTTGAGTTTCTGTAACCTGGATAAGGAAATGTAAAAAGGAATGAGATCTTCTATTACATCTCTCACAACCCCCATATTTACTTATTTAATTTATTTATTTGTTTATTTATTTTGAGACAGAGTCTCAGTCTGTCACCCAGGCTGGAGTGCAATGGCGCGATCTCGGCTCACCTCAACCTCCGCCTCCCGGGTTCAAGCGATTCTCCTGCCTCAGCCTCCCAAGTAGCTGGGATTACAAGTGCCTGCCACCATGCCCAGCTAATTTTTTTGTATTTTTAGTAGAGACGGGGTTTCACCATGTTGTCCAGGCTGGTCACAAACCCCTGACCTCAGGTGATCCACCCACCTCGGCCTCCCAAAGTGCTAGGATTACAGGCGTGAGCCACCGGGCCCAGCCTACTTATTTTATTATTATTACTTCACTCCCTGCAATTGACATGAATTGTTGGCTATGTATCGGTGTACATTTTGCTTTTAGTATACTTTCTCTTAGATCACTAAAATTTTATAGCTTGTTACAAGTTCTATAAATTTTTCTTTTTTCTTTTTTCTTTTTCTTTTTTTGATACAGGGTCTCCCTCTGTCACTCAGGCTGAGTGCAGTGGCACAATCATGGCTCATTGCAGCCTCAACCTCCCCAGACTCAGGGGATCCTCCCACCTCAGCGTCCCAAGTGGCTGGGACTACAGGCTCGCGCCATCACATCCCACTGATTTTTGTATTTTTTGTAGAGACAAGGCTTTGCCGTGTTGCCCAGACTGGTCTCACACCCCTGGGCTCAAGCAATCCGCCCACCTTGGCCTCTCAAAGTGCTGGAATTACAGGCACAAGCCACCGTGCCTGACCTTAAATTTGCAGGTGTAGTCAAGTTAAAATGAGATCATGCTGTATTAGGGTGGGCCTTATTCAATCCTAATTAGGATTATTCAGGATTAGAACACACATTCTCAAATCAGGGAAAAGGCACTACATCTAGGGGACCCGGCAGACCAGAGAAGCACCTTTGGTACAAAAAGTAATATTCCACATGGCGATTGTTTTCATTAGCCAAACGGCAGGAAATGAAGCTTAGTCAATCTTGACTGGTAGAAATATACAGACTTATGAGAAGAGAGAAATTTGAACACATAGAGAGATGCACACATAGGGAAACCCCATGTGGAGACAGAGGCAGAGATTAGAATGTGGAGGAACACCAAGGGTTTCAGGGGTCCCCTAGAAGCTGGAAAAGGCAAGGAGGGATTCTCCCCTAGAATCTTTAGAGAGAACGCGTCCCTCCCAACAACTTCATTTTGGATTTCTAGCCTCTAGAACTGTGAGGCAATATGCTTCGGTTGTTTCAAGCCACCTTGTTTGCGGTACTTGGTTGCTACAGCCCTTGGACAATGTCCACCGTGATGATGGAATGTGAAGATAAATAAGACACAATTCCTGTCATCACAGTGGCCACAATCTAGAAGGCACAGCTGTGGACATTTTTAAATTACAGATTTTTAGTGTGTCATAAGTGTGAATATAAAACTCTGTCCACACTATAGAGACAATGCAAAAAAGGGGGTAACTAACACACGGGAAGTATACAGGAGAAGCTTTGTGAAAAAAGATAATTTTTTTTTTTGACGGAGTCTCGCTGTCACCCAGGCTGGACTGCAATAACCCAATCTTGGCTCACTGCAACCTCTGACTCCCGGGTTCAAGAGATTCTCCTGCCTCAGCCTCCTGAGTAGCTGGGACTACAGGAGTACGCCACCATGCCTGGCTAATTTTTGTATTTTTAGTAGCCTGGGGTTTCGCCATGTTGGCCGGGCTGGTCTCGAACTGCTGACCTCAGCTGATCCACCTGCCTCAGCCTCCCAAAGTGTTGGAATTATAGGCATGAGCCAACGCGCCTGGTCAAAAGATGAATTTTTCCAATTATTTAATTTTTTTCTTTTATTTTTTTTTTTAAGAAACAGGGTCTCGCTCTGTCACCCAGGCTGGAGTGCAGTAGTGCCATCATAGCTCACTGTAATCTTGGACTCCTGGGCTCAAGTGATTGGAACCACAGGCATGTGCCGTCATGCCCAGCTAACTTTTTAAAAGTTTTTTGTAGAGACGAGGTCTCGCTATGTTGCCCAGACTGGTCTTGAACTACTGGCCTCAAGTGATTCTTCCACCTCAGCCTCCCGAAGTGCCGGGATTACAGGCATGAAACTTTGTCTCTTTGTGAACTATCTTTTTATACTGTTTGCTAATTATTCTTGATGGGGTTGTTTACTCTTTTGGATCAGTTTGTAAGAGTGTTTTGAATATTAGCAGTATTTATAGTATGTTTAAGTCTATCAATTTTCATTTGGCTTTTTCATTGACTTTATTTTTTTTTAAAGAGAGAGGGTCTCACCATGTTGGCCAGGCTGGTCTCAAACTCCTGGCCTCAAATGATCCTCCCACCTCAGCCTCCCAAATTGCTGGGATTACAGGCATGAGCCACCAGACCCAACTGACCATTTTTAATTATATCTTTTGTCACATGACATTTTGGGGTTTCATGCAGTCAAATATGTCTATCTCTTTTTTTAATAGCATCTGGTTTCCAGTATTTGATAAGGGAATCTCCTCTGCCTCTTACATGTAGTTTCCTAGATTTTCTCATAGAATTTATATATTATTATTTTATTTTTTACATTTAAGTTTTGATCTATCTTAAATTAATTTTTATATCTTATATAAAACAGGGGCCTGAAATTATTTTATTTTTTAATAGATAGCCTTTCCTCACTGATTTCAGCTACTCTCATGACCATATATTAAATTCTCACATGCACTATGAGCCATTTCTGGATTCTCTGTTTTCTCTATTCATTTCCACTGTTTTTTTTCTCTTTTTTTCGTTTCTTTCTTTCTTTCTTTTTTTTTCTTTTGATGGTAATGGTGAGTCTATTCCTAGCC
This sequence comes from Pan troglodytes, assembly GCF_028858775.2. NCBI lineage: Eukaryota > Metazoa > Chordata > Mammalia > Primates > Hominidae > Pan > Pan troglodytes. The sequence continues at coordinate 40,690,361 of NC_072401.2, read as the reverse complement.
CAGTCCCAACTTGATTTGCTTACCATGACCTCCAATTTCCTCTCAAGCAAGAACCCCTCACAGCCTTCTTTTGCATATTTTTTTTTGGCTATTGGCATTTGGTATTCATCTTTCCATATAAACCATAAAAGGCTTAGGGTCTCAGGTGAAGGTCCATGTCTAGCTCAGCAGTTGAGTCACATGCTCAGAGAGGCAAGTCAGCTTTGCTTCTCCTTTTTAAACCATTAAACACCAAAGTTCTTATTTCCATACCCCCTTCCATGCTGAAGACCCTGACTGCTCTCAGGGCGTCTCAGACCCTCGCGACAGAACAGGTCTGATTACTTTGCCTGAAAGAGATTGAAGGGTGATTACTCTCTAAGCCAAGAACATGATTTACACTCCTGGGGTGAACAGGGAGTGAAATATGCAAAGGCATCCTAGAACAGCAGAAAAGAAAACACACACACACACACATTTTTAATCTCTGCTGTATCATATTAAGGAAGTTGGATTTTATCCTGTAGGTATTTAGCCATTTTAAAAGTTTTAGGCAAAGGAGTCACAAGATCAGTTTGACTAGGATGGAGTCAAGGGGGAAGCAGCTGGAGGCCCAGTTAGGCTGGCGCTGCAACAGGCCAGGCAAAGAGGATAAAGATCTAGAATAACACAATTGTCAGAGAGAAAAGTGGACAGATTTGAAAACCTCTTAGCAAGTAAAATTGTCAGGATCGGTGAGAGGTTTGATTTTAGGTTAGACAATAATCTAGGAAGACTCCCCGATTTCTAGGCTGGTTGATGGAGGTGACGGTAATATAGCTAAATGACACGGAAAACACAGGAGGAGGAGGAGACCTGGGTGGCAATATAGATAATAAACTTAGTTTGGGATGTGTTGAGTTTGAAGGCCTGTGAGAAGTGGAGATACTCAGAGGACTTGAAGATTCTATTGGGTTTGGAGCTAAGGGGAGCTCAAGATTGGACAAGCGGTTTTGAGAACCTTCAGAACATACATAATCATCAGGAGAGCTGAGGATGTAACATGGAGGGACACCAACCTTGACCAGAAGAGGAGGAGTCGGAGCCAGCCAGGGGTTCTGAGAACGTGCCACTTAAGAAGCAGAAAGGGGTAACACAGGCCGGGTGAGTGGCTCCTGCCTATGCGTCTGCGGTGGCAGAGGTGGGTGGAACACTGGAGGTCAGGAGTTCGAGAACATCCTGACCAATGTGGTGAAACCCCATCTTTACTAAAAATACAAAAGTTAGCCAGACATGGTGGCAGGCACCTGTAATCCCAGCTACTCGGGAGGCTGAGGCAGGAGAATTGCTTGAACCCAGGAGGCGGAGATTGCAGTGAGCCAAGATCACGTCACTGTATTCCAGCCTGGGCGACAGAGTGAGACTCTGTCTCAAACAAAAAAAAAAAGTGGGGAGGGGGTAACAGAAGATAAGACAGAAGTGTTTCAGGAAAGAGAAAGCAGTCAACTGTGCTGAAGGCAGCAGAGAGGCCTCAGAGGTATCCAGTGGATTTGCAGTTACCAAGTCCATGGTAAGCTTGGTCAGAGCAGTTCCAGTTGACTGTGGAGAAAATAAATCAGGTTTTAAACACAGAGTGAGGACAAAGAATGAGGGAATGTGCCAGATGTCTCCCTTTGTCCTTCCAGATTCACACTCAATGCTTTGCCACTCTGCTGTCTGTCCTGGGCACGCAGGCAGCACCAACAGATTCCCATGACTGTTGAGTTTGGCCAACGGTGAGCCCTAGGAGGAGACTGGAGGGAAGGAGGGTGAGATGGGGATATATATATATATCCCCCAACTCCTTCCCTAAGGCTTCTGCCACATTTGCTCAACCAGAAGTCATGGCTTTCCTCCTGGGTCCAGGTAACCACTCCTTCCCACCTCCTCTCAGGCCTAGAGTGGTAACAGCTCTGCTTTTCTAGGCCTGGGATTTTCTACTGCCCCTGGTGTTTCTCTGCAACCTGCCTACACCTTTGCAGACACTCCTTTATTACACCTTCCTCAAATTATCTTTATATGAACACACCATCTGTGTCCTGCTGGAACCCTGAATGATCCAGGAGGGAAATTTGACTGACAAGAGTAAAGAGACAGAAATACACAAAGGCAAAAGAGGTTTTGTCATGGGGTTTTATTTTTTAAGGGTTGGAGTGGCTTGGATATATTGATAAGCTCATGAAGTTTTAACAGTCAGGTCTTATTTCAAAGGCGTAATCTGAGAGGAAGGAAGAAAAGGCAGAGAGCTCTTTGCTCTCTGGAGTTGGTGACATGTCAAGTGGCCTCACCACAATTGCTTCAGATGTTCTAGAACTTGTGTTTCCAGTTTGTCCAAGACAGTCCAGTTGCCAGGTTTGCCCCGGCTGCATTGGTAAAGCGTTGGTCTGAGCCCTAAGCTGACGGAAAAGGAGACACAGAGGCTAAAGAAGGAGAAAGAACAAAGGTCAGGACCTCAACAAACCTGGACACACCTCAGCGCACTGAGGCAGTCAGACAATAAACAAAGTAGTTGGTGTTTTCTTAAACTTTGCAAGGCTCTGGATCACCCAGCCCTGCTCACCTTGCCAATCTCGACTCTTATGTCTCTTGGGTCATTGATCTGATTTCACTGCTCTGCCTCAGGGGCCTCCTCTCCCTTTCTCCAACGTCAGGAGCCGTGTTCTGCCCTTGAGCCTGAGCTCCTACCTGCAACCTGGCACTTCTCCCACCTCTAACCCCGGCCAGCTCTTTCTCACCCTCAGGTCTCATCTGAAACACCACTTTCTCCGCAGGCTGCCCACCCAACCCAAAGCAGTCCCTTGCTTTATCTCCAGAGCACCCTGGCTCCTCTTCCATAGTGGCTACCACTTCTTAAAATGCATGGAGATGAAGAATTTTATTTAGAAAGTCTAATTTTCGGCTGGACGTGGTGGCTCACACCTGTAATCCCAGCACTCTGGGAGGCTGAGGCAGGCAGATCACCTGAGGTCGAGAGTTCAAGACCAGCCTGACCAACATGGAGAAACCCCCTCTCTACTAAAAATACAAAATTAGCCAGGCGTGGTGGCGCATGTCTGTAATCCCAGCTACTTGGGAGGCTGAGGCAGGATAATTGCTTGAACCCGGCGGGAGGCAGAGGCGGCTGTGAGCCGAGATCACGCCATTGCACTCCAGCCTGGGCAACAAGAGCGAAACTCCATCTCAAAAAAAAAGTCTAATTTTCTTACAAACTTTTTTTGTTTGTTTGTTTCTTTTTGTTTTGACATCTATGTCTTTAATCTGTCTGAAACTTATTTTTGTATACAGTAGTCTGATTGTCTCAATAGCTATACAACATTTACCTTCCCGCTTTGCTGTAGTATTTTGTATTTTGTTTGTGTTTTTACTTGCATTGCTTATCCAGAGAACTCCATACCAAAGCATGGCTAAGAGCAGTTGAATGAAGCATCTCTTCTATTTTTCCCCTTTTCTGTCTTCTTTTGTGTTGGAAATAGTTTACCTTTCCTCGTGTTTCCTTTTTCAATTTAGAAGACACAACTAATATTTCTATACTTTTAAGGCTTTTCCTTAAATTTTTGGCATCTATTCAAATATGATATATTTTACTAATATTAAAAGTAATTTGTGGCTGGGCACAATGGCTCATGCCTGTAATCCCAGCACTTTGGGAGGCTGAGGCAGGCAGATCACTTGCGGTCAGGAGTTCAAGACCAGCCTGGCCAACATGCCAAAACCCCGTCTCTAGGAAAAATACAAAAATTAGCCAGGCATAATGGCGGGCGCCCATAATCCCAGCTACTAAGGAGGCTGAGGCACGAGAATTTCTTAAACCCAAGTGGCGGAGGTTGCAGTGAGCCAAGATTGCACCACTGCACTCCAGCCTGGTTGACAGAGTAAGACCCTATCTCAAAAAAAAAAAAAAAGTAATTTGTTATCTAGACAAAGACCTTAGTGTGGTTTAGGTTCCATCTTACCTTCCCCTTCTTAATTTCCACATCATTACATAGAGTTTTTGTTCTACCTTATATGAAACATGTCTTTGTATTATTAATAATACTATTGCAATAATTACACTATACACAATCTAGGCTCATTGCAGCCTCCACCTCCCGGGTTCAAGCAATTCTCCCACCTCAGCCTCTCGGGTAGCTGGGATTACAGGGGCGCTCCACCATGCCTGGTTATTTTTTGCATTTTTAGTAGAGACAAGGTTTCATCATGTTGGCCAGGCTGGTCTCAAACACCTGACCTCAGGTGATCCACCCGCCTTGGCCTCCCAAAGTGCTGGGATTACAGCCATGAGCCACTGCGCCCTACCACAAATTATATTTTATTGATGTTTTTCTCATTGTTGCTTTCTGTATTTTTCTTCCTTCCATTAAGTTCACTTTTGTTCTTGTTGAAGTTATTTAAATTAAGGGTCAAGGGTAAGGGCAAGGTAAGTATTGTTATTTTTTTGTACATCTACATTTTTTTCTGCAACTGTGAATAGTTCAGCTGAGTGTTCAAATTTTATCTTGACAGTCAGTTTTCTTTGGCATTTTGAAGATATTACTCCATGTTTCTTGGTTTCTATAGTTGCAGATGAGAAGTCTGTTGCCAACTCAATTGCTGTTATTTTGAAGGCAGTCTGTTGCATAATATAGGAGGCTTTTCATGGTCAGCATTTCTGTAGTGATTTGTTGGACTCTCTAACAGCTCTTCCTTTCACCCGGTCATTAATTTAACAATTGTTTACTGGTTAATGATTGTGTACTAGGCCTGTTATTGTGCACAATGACGGAGAGAATAATGACAGAGCTTCTGGGCCCCAGGCCTGGAGAGGGTCTGAATATACTTGGGGAAGTAGACATGAAAATGAAGAAATGACCGCATAACAAGATAAAGCTTTAATGATGCAGGCTGATTGTGAGTTTCTAGAATTCTGGCAAGGAATGTGTTTTTATTCTATTGAGTTTCTCACAGTTTGTAGCACCATGTCTTACCCACTGAAATCACTTAAAAATACTTTAACAATTAACCTGAGTATAACATGTCTTTAATATTTTTCTTTTTCTTTTTCTTTTTCTTTTTTAATTGAGACAGAGTCTTGCTCTGCCACCCAGGCTGGAGTGTAGTGGCGTGATCTTGGCTCACTGCAAGCTCTGCCTCCCGGGTTCACGCCATTCTCCTGCCTCAGCCTCCAGAGTAGCTGAGACTATAGGTGCCTGCCACCACGCCCAGCTAATTTTTTGTGTTTTTAGTAGAGATGGGGTTTTACCGTGTTAGCCAGGATGGTCTCGATCTCCCAACATCATGATCCGCCTGCTTCAGCCTCCCAAAGTGCTGAGATTACAGGCATGAGCCACCGCACCCCGCCTAATGTTTTTCATTTTAAAATTATTTTAGCTTTCACTTTTCTCCAGTTTCAAATGCATGGTCGACTACTTACTAGCTATCTCTGCCAGGATTTCCTATGAGAATTTCCAACTCAAGATGCCCTACAAAGAATTCTTTCCTCCAATACCTGGTTCTCTTTTACTCTTCACCTTGATTGTCTGCATTATTCTCAATGCTATCCTCTCCCTAAGCCCGTATCCAACTAGCCTGTCTATTCTAGGTCATAAATATTTTGTGATCTGTAATCTTATCCATTTTCTTACTCCCACCATCTTGGGTCAAACCTTCATTATCACTTCCCTAAACGGGTAAAAAAAAAAGTCCCAATAGATCTCCCTGCCTTTTACCACTTTTCTCTACAGTCTTTTAAGTGCCACCACAGTCTTATTTCTTTAACGTTGGATACTGAATTGGTTTTCTATTGCTGCTGTAACAAATTACCATAAATTTCGTGTCTTAACCCACATTTGTTATCTTAGAGTTTGGGAGGGTCAAAAGTCTGGAATGGATCTCACTGGGCTAAAATTAAGATATCAGCAGGGCTGCTTTCCTTTTGGAGGCTCTAAGGGACGACAATCTGTTGCTTTGACTTTTCCGATTTCTAGAGGCTGCTTCTCACACTGTTGGTTCATAGCTCTTTTCCTCAATTTTTCGAAGTCAGCAACATTGGCTGAGTCCTTCTCATGATACCATCTCTTTGGTTCTCTCTCTTCTGCCTCCCTTTTCTACTTAAAAGGATCTTTATCCAGCTGGATAATTTAAAATTATCTCCCCACCTCTAGGTCAGTTGATTAGCAACCTTAACTTCTCATTGTGGGGTAACTTAGCACACTCACCAGTCCTTCACATTAGCACTTGGACATCTTTGGTGGACCATTATTCTGCCTACCACAGGTTCAGTACAAATTGAAGAACGCATACCTATAATACCAGAGTCTTTGGGAGGCTGAGGTGGGAGGATCACTTGAGGCCAGGAGTTCAAGACCAGCCAGGGCAACAAAAGGAAACCCCATCTCTACAAAAAATTATTTAAAAATTGAATGCTGGCTGGGCAGGTGGCTCACACCTGTAATCCCAGCACTTTGGGAGACTGAGTGGGAGGATTGCTTGAGCCTAGGAGTTTGAGACCAACCTGAGCAACATAGTAAAACCCCATCTCTATAAAAAATAAAAAAATTAGCTGGGCTTGGTGATGCATGCATGTAGTCCCAGCTACTCAGGAGACTGAGATGGGAGGATGATGTGAGCCCAGGAAGTCCAGGCTTCAGTGAGCCATGATTGCGTTACTGCACTCCAGCCTGGATGACAGAGCAAGACCCCATCTCAAAAATGAAAATAAGGCCAGGTGCGGTGGCTCATGTCTGTAATCCCAGCTCTTTGAGAGGCCAAAGCAACCAGATCACCTGAGGTCAGGAGTTCAAGACCAGCCTGACCAACATGGAGAAACCCCATCTCTACTAAAAATACAAAATTAGCCGGGTATGGTGGCGCATGCCTGTAATCCCAGCTACTCAGGAGGCTGAGGCAGGAGAGTCGCTTGAATCCAGGAGGCGGATATTGCAGTAAGCCGAGAGAGAGCCACTGCACTCCAGCCTGGGCAACAGAGCAAGACTCTGTCTCAATAAATAAATAAATAAATATAGCAGGACAAAATAGTAAATACATAATGATTATAATTATAGCAAAGAAACTAGACACATAAATATGATTGAAGGAAAATAATAGTAAATGAATAGTTGTTATTGCTATGATTGTGGAATTTGAGTAATTGTTATACTTTTTTTTTTTTTTTTTTTTTTTTTGAGACAGAGTTTCGCTCTTGTTGCCCAGGCTGGAGTGCAAGGGCGCAATCTCGGCTCACCACAACCTCTGTCTCCTGGGTTCAAGCGATTCCCCTGCCTCAGCCTCCCGAGTAGCTGGGATTACAGGCATGTGCCACCACACCCGGCTAATTTTGTATTTTCAGTAGAGATGGGGTTTCTCCATGTTGGTCAGGCTGGAATTCAAACTCCTGACCTCAGGTAATCCACCCACCTCGACTCCCCAAAGTGCTGGGATTACAAGCATGAGCCACTGTGCCTGGCCTGTTATTCTTTTATATCCTGCCCTTACTATAGTGTGGCTGTATAATTGAGGCAGGAACTGCTTGTTATCTACCCAACATCTACTCTCTCTTTCCTTCTTATAAAGATAACATTGATTGTCTTTGGGAAGGTAAAACTATTCCAAGATTTTCTTGCATGTGATTCATTTCTAGCTAATGAGCTACAGAAGAAAGTCATGGATGTGCTTCTGCTTCTAGGATTTTTTTCTTTTCTTTTCTTTTCTTTTTGATACAGAGTCTTGCTGTGTCGCAGAGGCTGGAGGGGAGTGCAGTGGCGTGATCTCAGCTCACTGCAACCTCTGCCCCCTGGGTTCAAGCAATTCTCATGTCTCAGCCTCCCAAGTAGCTGGAATTACAGGCGCCCACCACCAAGCCTGGCTAATTTTTGTATTTTTAGTAGAGCCAGGGTTTTGCCATGTTGGCCAGGCTGGTGTCAATCTCCCAACCTCAAGCTGATCTGCCCACCTCAGCCTCCCAAAGTGCTGCTGGGATTATAGGCATGAGCCACTGCGCCCAGCCTAGCATTTTTTAAAATTTTTATTATTATTATTTTTTTTTAAAGAGGGAAGTTCGGCTGGTATGTCTCTTTGGCCTTCCATTCTTTTTTCTTCCCATTTGGAATGTGGCTGCAAAGCCTACAGATGCAACCGCCTTTCTGTGACCGCGAAGCATCAAGCCTCAGGCTGTTGGGCTTCACTTCCAAATGGAGGAGAGGAAAGATGGAAAGATCCCTGGGCTTTGCAGCTCTGGATTTATTTTTGTGTGAGATGAGTAACCTCTGTTTGCTTAAGTTATGGCTCACTGGGTTTTCTGTTATTCACAGGCAAATACAACTCTAACTGATAAAATTACTTCTGTAATTAAAATAAAATTAAAGAAGAAAAGTTGTCTGATTCCATTCCGTGACTAAACAAGGTTTTTGTTCTTCCTTTTTTGTTTTTGTTTGTTTGTTTGTTTTGAGGTGGAGTTTAGCTCTTGTTGCCCAGGCTGGAGTGCAATGACACCCAGGCTTGGCCACTGCAACCTCCGCCTCCCAGGTTCAAGCGATTCTCCCAGCTAATTTTGTATTTTTAGTACATACGGGGTTTCTCCATGTTGGTCAGGCTGGTCTCAAACTGCTGACCTCAGGTGATCCACCCGATTCAGCCTCCCAAAGGGCTGGGATTACAGGTGTGAGCCACCGCACCCAGCCTGGTTTCTGTTCTTCTAAGCTCTGCCCACACTCTTCTTTCACCAATCCCTTCTAATCCTTACCCTCATTTCTTTCTTTGTCTAGCAAACTCCTACTCAACCTTCAAAACTCAGCTTAAGACCGGAAACAGAGGCTCACGCCTGTAATCCCAGTGCTTTGGGAGGCTGAGGCGGGCAGAACATCTGAGGTCAGGAGTTCGAGACCAGCCTGGGCAACAGGGCGAAACCTCATCTCTACAAAAATACAAAAATTAGCCAGGCGAGGTGGCGCGTGCCTGTAGTCCCAGCTACTCAGGAGGCTGAGGCAGGAGAATTGCTTGAACCCAAGAGGAGGTTGCAGTGAGCCGAGATTACACAGCCTGGGTGATAGAGTGAGACTCCATCTCAAAAGCAAAAGACAACAATAAAAAACCTCAACTCAAATGTTAATGTTATACCCTGCAAAGTCTTTCCTAAGCTTTCCCTCAAACAGATTCATCATCATTGTGCCCATGGTGTTTTGTCCGTGATTCTGTGATAGCACGTTTTACACTTGACTATGTTTGCCTATTTCCTTGGTATCTCCTCCACTGAACTGTGAGCAACATGTGAGCAACTGGAGGGTAGAAGCCACGTTTCATACTTGTTCCCTCCAAGGCAGCTGGCATACATACCACTAAGTATATAATAGGTGCACAACAAATATTTTCTGGAATGAGTAAACACAAGAATTAAAAAACAATGCCGGCCAGGTGCTTTGGCTCACACCTGTAATCCCAGCACTTTGGGAGGCTGAGGCGGGCGGATCACGAGGTCAGGAGTTCTAGGCCAGCCTGGCCAATATGGTGAAACCCCGTCTCTACTAAAAATACAAAAAATTAGCCAGGCGTGGTGGCGCGCATCTGTAGTCTCAGCTACTCAGGAGGCTGAAGCAGGAGAATCACTTGAAACCAGGAAGCGGAGGTTGCAGTGAGCCAAGATCAGGCCACTGAACTCCAGCCTGGGTGACAGAGTGAAACTCCGCCAAAAAAAAAAAAAAAACAACAAAAACAAACAAACAAAAAAACAATGTCTATATGTTTAAACCAAACATCATCCTCCCCTTCCTAGGTTGACTCCTGTTTTCTCTCCACCTCTGTTTAACTGGAAAAAGAATAGTTAATGAGTTGGCAGTTGGGGAATGTTTCACACTGTCACCTAGGCTAGTGTAGTGGTGCAATCACAGCTCACTGCAGCCTCAGTCTCCTGGGTTCAAGTGATCCTCCCACCTCAGCCTCCCAAGTAGCTGGGACCACAGTTGTCTGTCACCATGCCCAGCTAATTTTTAACTTTTTTGTAGAGACAGGTTCTCCGCATGTTGCCCAGGCTGCTCTGGAACTCCTGGGCTCAGGCAATCTTCCACCTCAGTCTCCCAAAATATTGAGACTATAGGGCTGGGCACGGTGTCATGCCTGTAATCCCAGCACTTTGGGAGGCCAAGGTGGGCAGATCGCTTGAGGCCGGGAGTTCCATACCAGCCTGGCCAACATGGCAAAACCCTGTCTCTACAAAAAATACCAAAAAAATTAGCCGGGTGTGGTGGCACACGCCTGTAGTCCCAGCTACTAGGGAGGCTGAAGCAAGATAATTGCTTAAACCTGGGAGGCAGAGATTGCAGTGAGCCAAGATCATGCCACTGCACTCCAGCCTGGGTGACAGAGTGAGACTCCCTCTCAAACAAACAAACAAACAAAACAAAAAAACAGGATTATAGATGTGAGCCACTGCACCCAGCCGTGGATCATTTTAATCTAGGTGGGAATGGGGGGTGAATTTGAAGTCATATTTTATTGAAAGTAGGAAAGAAGTTGAGACATACAGGAAGTAAATTAGGGCAGAAAGTTCAGAATTAAGAATAAGAATCTCTCAGTCTCTCCTGTGCTAAATCATAACTTGTCATGGCCAAAAGCAGGGTGACTTTAGCAGATGTAGCCCAACTCTGAGTCCCAGTGCTGAGGGGTGAGTCCCAGTTCCACTTACACCATGTTGGATGTTGAGGAGGCAGGTCACTTACATCCTCCTTTTAAGCCACAGTTTCTTTCTCTGAGAAAGAATAGTAACACTCGCCTTCCCAACTCACAGAGTTGTGGTGAGGATCAAAGCGATCAGGCTTGTGCATAAGAATTGCTGTGACACCCCATGCAAATGTGAATCATGTCGCTTTTATTACATGTAGGAAAAAACATGATCCATGTTTGGTGAAAAGTTCAATGAATGAATGGATGAGCCCAGCTTGCTAATCACCTTATTTCAATACAAGACTAAATGCAGGAACAACTTCATCTATCATATTTTAATCAAAGGGTAAATGCAGGAATGACTTCATCTTTTGGGTTTATATAAAACATAACCAACATATACGACATCACCATTATGAAGAAAGTTCTTTTCCCCATTAAACAGCGGATGCTTAGACTTTATGGGACAAAACCTTTTATTCCACTATTTGAGATATGACTTCAAATACACTATGCCTGAATAAGGTACCATTGAGACTTAAATCACACTAATATATATATGACTATTTCATTTTTCAAATGCATATTTTAATGGGAACTAAGGGGAAAATGAGTTTGGTTTGTTTTGCCTTTTTTGTTTTAAATTTTACCAGTAAAGTGTATTTTGTTATCTGTACTGCCAAAGAGGTAAATAATTATATAAACTAGAGGCCAGTCACCCACCACTACGGTGGGCTATAAAAGGGCTCTTTCCCTATTTCTTCCATCTTCCTACCCTTGAAATTTTGGATCTTCTGCTTAATTTAACAGAGCAGATAGCTTCGACATTGATTTGAAGCTAAAAATGAAAAGCACAGACAACATAACCCCTAAATTATAGATGAACAAAAATCTTGGAAGAACATTGGAATAGATCACAGGGAATTGTATTAATTTCTACCCAGATAGCAAAGCCAATATCTGTGACTAATCCGCTCTTGCTATGATCAAAATAGTCATCACAAACACCATAATGAAAAAAATCCACATGAAGAATCGGTCTATGACTTTCGCCACCTTCTTCCATTCACTCCCCTTGGAATTGGTGGCCTTGTGGTCTTTGAGGCACTTGGCAATGTACTCAATATTCCTCGTCAGCACTTTGTACCGTGCACAGTAACTCTCGGCCTCCTGAGGGTTCTTACCCTGGCAGCCCAGGTCGTTCTTTAAGCGTTTGTTCATGTCCTTATTTCTGGAAAGGTCTTTGTTCCTGGCTGTTTTCAGGTTAGACTCTGGGAGTTTGCTATAAACTTTCGTGAGGTGGTCCCACTCTCTACTGTGGTGTGGGCTGAGGCAGCTTTCACCCACATCATAGACAAACAAGACCCTGGACATGTATTTCAGGATGACCACCCTGGCCCAGTGTGGCACCGGCCGGGCCTCGGCCCCACAGAAGTGGATATTCATCACCATGATGGTCAACGCAGTGGAGGCTGTGATCAGGGCCATCGTGGCTATGTAGTATTTACCTGGAATTAAAATAACAACCGTAACTGAATTTGCTTTAAAATGGTCCTCATACAGCCACGAGTCACTTAACAACAGGGATACATTCTGAGAAAGGTATTAGTCATTAGGTGATTTTCCTGTTGTGTGAACATCATAAGAGTGTATGTACACAAACCTAAATGGTCTAGCCTTCTATACACCTAGGTTGAATGGTGTAGCCTGTTGCTTCTAGGCTACAAACCTGTGCAGCATGTTACTGTATTGAATACCGCAGGCAATTGTACACATGATTATCAAACGGTCAATATTTGTGTATCTAAACATAGAAAAGATAAAGTAAAAATTGACATTATAATCTTATGGGACCATTGTTGTATACACGGTCTGTCATTTACCAAAACATTGTTATGAGGCACATGACTGTGTTTGGCTTAAAAAGAAACAAACACCCTTTCTAAGGAGGTGTTATACCCTAGTGGTTACTAGTATAGACTTTTTTTTTTTTTGAGACAGAGTCTCGCTCTGTCGCCCACACTGGAGTGCAGTGGTGCAATCTCAGCTCACTGCAACCTCTGGCTCCCAGGTTCAAGTGATTCTCCTGCCTCAGCCTCCCAAGTAGCTGGGATTACAGGCGCCCACCACTACGCCCGGCTAATTTTTGTATTTTTAGTAGAGAGGGGGTTTCGCCATCTTGGCCAGGCTGGTCTCGAACTCCTGAACTTGAGTGATCTGCCTACCCCGGCCTCCCAAAATGCTAGGATTACAGGCGTGAGCCACCACGCCGGGCTATAGTATAGACTTTTGAATCTGACTTCCTGGATTCAAATCCCAGCTTTATCACTCCCTAGACTTTCAGCCTTCAGCAAGGCATATAATCCTGGACTTTTGGCCTTCAGCAAGGCATATAATCCTGCTAAGCCTCAGTTTCCTACTCTGTAAAGTGGTGGGTGTAATAATAATATCTAACTCGCAGGAATATGAGGAGGCGTAATTGAGATGATATATGTGAAGTTCTCAGCACTGTTCCTGGCTCGAAATTAAAAAGTTTGGAAATGTTTGCTGAGATCATGAGGTGAAAAATTTTTCCACACTCAACGAACAAACAATTAATGAACTTGACCAGTTCTCAGAATTGTCTTCAGACCTCATTAATATGAAAGCCAATTCTATTAGGTAAGAAAGGAGACTGTATCACTATTAGTCTTCAAAATGTGATTATATAAAGCACATGTTGATGAAAAAGTGAAATTAAGGAAGGAAACAATTAAGATAAGGCTACAAATTTATGAAATATAGAACAAAAAGCCAAGAGGATGAATAAAACCAAAAGCAAACTTTTGAAAAGAGTAATAAAATTGATAAACTTTTGATAAGACCACTTACAGGATAGAGAGAGAAATAGAGAAAGGGAAAGAGAGAGAGAGAAGATGGAAAAGACTTATAAAATAGTACAATATTATAAATAACTATATAGTCGGGCACGGTGGCTCACACCTGTAATCCCAGCACTTTGGGAGGCCGAGGTGGGTGGATCACTTGAGGTCAGGAGTTGGAGACCAGCCTGGCCAACATGGTGAAACCCCGTCTCTACTAAAAGTATAAAAAACATTAGCTGGGTGTGGTGGCGCGTGCCTGTAATCCCAGCTAATCAGGAGGCTGAGGCAGGAGAATCACTTGAATCCAGGAGGCGGAGGTTGCAGTGAGCTGAGATTACACCACTGCACTCCAGTCTGGGCAACAGAGCTAGACTATGTCTTAAAAAATAAAAATAGCTGTATAATAACATATTTGATAATCTAGATGAAACTGCTGGAAAAATGTTAGATGTCAAAATTAGTGCAAGAATAAAGAACACTTTAATAGAAATGGGAATCAATCAAATACCATCCCCCTACCAAAGGTTCCAGGCCCAAAAATAATTTATAGGTGAGTTTTACCAAACTTTCAAGGAACAAATAGTTCCCATCTTATGCAACTTGTTCCAGAAATAGAAAAAGAGGGAAAACTGCCCAGTTCATTTTGTGAAGTCAATTTGACCTCGATTCCAAAAGTGACAAGAAAAGAAATATTAAAGCCATTTCACTAATCGACATATTTGAGAAAGCTCTACAAAATATTAGCTAACTGAATCCAACAGTGTCTTAAAAGGATAATGTATCATAAGAAAGGAGTTTGGTCCAGTTATACAAAAGAGTTCAACATCAGAAAACTTATTGATGTAATTCATGACATTGACGAGTAAAAGAAAACTCACATGATTATCTTAATAGATGAAGACAAAGTATTTGATAATGTTTATCATCTTTTTCATTTGTCTGAGTTAATATATGAGACCTTTCTTAAAATGGTAAAGGCCATGGGCCAGAAACCGATATCAAGGGCTACATTTGATGCAGAAAACTTAAACATATTTCTATAATATTGTGAGCACACTCCATGGGTGCTATGAATAACAAATTTTAATTGTTAAATAAATGTTCTCAAGATCTGTGTGCACTTTTCCTAAAAAGATAAATTTCAGCCAGTTGCGGTGGCTCACACCTGTAATCCCAGCACTTTGGGAGGCTGAGGTGGGAGGATCACTTGAGCCCAGGAGTTCAATACCAGCCTAGCCAACATAGTGAGGCCCTGTCTTTCTTATTTTTTTTCAATTTTTTTTTTTTTTTTGAGACGAAGTCTCACACTGTCCCCCAGGTTGGAGTGCAGTGGTGCAATCTTGGCTCACTGCAACCTTCACTTCCTGGGTTCAAGTGATTCTCCTGTCTCAGCCTCCCAAGTAGCTGGGATTACAGGCACGCACCACCATGCCCAGCTAATTCTTTTTATAGAGATGGGGTCTCACCATGTTGGCCAGGCTGGTCTTGAACTCCTGACCTCAGGTGATCTGCCTGCCTCAGCCTCCCAAAGTGCTAGGATTACAGGCGTGAGCTACCAAGCCCGGCCTTCATTTTTAAATAATAAAAATAAATTAAAATAAAATTTAAAAATACAAATTTAATTTAATTTTTAAAAGATAAATTTCATATTATCATAAAAACAGAACAAGCAATTCCTGTGAGACATCTGTCTTTAGAAATTGTGCCAGCTTGCTGTATAATGTCACTACCCAAGAAGAGAGTGGGACCACCCCATGATCTTTCCTCAAACAGGGCTATGATTGGATGTCATCACTGCCAATCATTTCTGCCTCAGGAGAGGTAATAAAATGCCAATACATCTCCTTTTTATTAGAGGTGGAAAAGCCTTCTGTGTTTAATTCTGAAAAAGAGAGGTGTGTGTGTGTGTGTGTGTGTGTGTGTGTATTTTGCAAAGAGAGACATAAAAAGGAAGATATCTCCAAATGGAGAAGCCACTGTAGTATCATCTCAATATTGGGTAATTGGACTCAGTAAAGAGTAAAAGGGCAAGGCAACATCTCCTGATATTGGACTCTAAGTTCGTTGGTGTTCTAAAATTTCTCCTTGTTGCTTACTTTAAGGAACTCAAACTTAGATCTAACTTGATTCTGGTAAGCATCTGTTACAACAGCAACTCCTCGAGATGGAGGTGTTGGATCTCAAGGATATCCTTGGAGGCAGAAAGTAGATGTTAAAGGGGATAGGAAAGCCCTCAGAACAAGCTAGGCAAGGATAGGGGAGGCAGGGGTGGTACCCTCAGTCTGCACTCCAACCCTTGGAGGGACATTTCATTATTGCAGATTTTTGAAAATGTAGTCTGCTTTGGAATCACCTCAGATTCCCAAATCTCGGCCAAGTTGCTAAATCAAACTCTCTGGGTGTAGGAACTTGCATTTTAATACACTCTCCCACTGCTATTATACCCAGTGAAGATGAGATTTTTCTGTTAAGGGTAGATGTCAGGCTTAAAAAGTACATCTTTCTGCCATGTTTGCCACTCTTCCCAAGAAGAAAGCCCTTGTCACGTGAAATGATAACAGTAGTCACTGTTTACTCAGTACTTACCATATGCCAGGGTGTGCACTAAGCAATGACACAGAAGGAAGCAATCACACAAATTTTCCAGATGATGAAGCAGAGACTAAGAGAACAAGTAACTTGCCTAAGTTTGATCAAGGAGTGAGCAGTGAAGTCAGCGTTCAAATGCAAGTTTCTTTGACTTCAAAATCAGGTCTTAACTTCTGGGTCAGTGGATTTCAGACTTCAACAGAAAATGCATCAGAATCACCCATAAGCCTTGTTAAAACAGGATGCTAGGGCCTTATCTCCAGAATGTCTGATTCAGTAGGCTTCCGGTGGGCCCTGAGGTTTTGTGTTTCTATAAGTTCCCAGGGGATGCCGATGCTGTGCATCTGGGGACCACCACTTTGAGAACTACTGCTCTAAAGTATAATGTCTTTCATTGCTCTTTCGTGTAAACCCAGAGACCATAAGACCAGTTTTGATTGCAAAAGGCTCATCTATATTGAAAGATGCTAACTGCAACCACCAGAAAAATTTGAGACAGTCTGTATTGAGTCGAAATTGGCTCCATTTTTTCAAGTTTAAAGGCACACACACAACCTTAAAGGCATGACCCCAGGCACTACAAAGCTGGGCTTGAAGTGGAAGACACTTGAACTCACCTATCAGGGGCACATTTTCTGAGGCCGGCATGATTTCTGCCACCATTAGCTGAAATACAGTCATGGCCAACAGGATGGTCACTCCCAGGGAGACCTTTTCTCCGGAGGCTGCTGGGAGATAAAAACTCAGAGGAGCCAGAAAAGATATGAGGACGCATGGGATGAGGAGGTTGACGATGTAGAACGAGGACCTCCTCTTCAGAAGGAGGGTGAATGTGACATCCGGGTAAGGCTCAGAGCAGCAGCCATAGGAGATCACATTCTTCACAGCGGGCATGCCATGGACCTCCCATTCCACATCTTCAATGAAGTCAGAGAGATCTCCGCTGTCCAAGGCGTTGAATATGTCCACCTGATTGCCATTGTAGGTCCAGGAACCAAAGGTCAGGTTGCACTGCTGGTTGTCAAAAGGGAAGTAGGTGACATCCACCACACAGGAGCTTTTGGTGATGGCCGGTGCGTCCCAGGTGATCAGCCCATCATACCGCAGGACCACATTGGTGTTCACAGGCTCTGAAGATTCATCATCAGCCCTGAAGGTCAGATAAGGAAAATGAAAGCCGCATGCTAGGAGAACTTGCCACCTTCCTTACCCCAGACAGCTCACTGTGCCCATCACTTCAGTGTTTTGGCAATGGACCACCATTTTGCCTGTCACTGTGGCTCGGGAGTCTGGAATCAACTCTAATTTGTCCTTCTCCTCCATCTCCTGTAACTAGTCAGGGCCAAGTTCTCTTGGATTCTTCCTTTAAAGCATCTCTTCTCTCTATCCCTTCCTGTCCATTCCCAGTGTCACTTTCTTGGTCCAGGTGTAATGATTTGAACACGCAGACAAAAAGTAAGCCTGTTGATACTAAAATCTGCTTACTTGATTTGTTAACTTTAGGCACTAGAATATTAAAATAATATTCTAAAAATAAAGGCCTGGGGTCATGCCTTTAAGCAATGACTTTATTGCTATTATAAAAGTTGTACATGTTTATTTGTAACATTTGGAAAACTCAGAGAAAAAAAGTTGTTCACCCGTAACTTTAGAGATAGTCACTTATTCCAGATATATCTTCTTTTGCTTTATCAATATGTATGCCTTGTATTTTGGGGTACAGAATTTCTATTTTTCTCTAGGGAATTACTCTTTCTCCCGTTACTTCCTCCTTCTCCCATTACTTCCTCTCCCATTGCAAGGCAGAGGAAGTGTTGGTCAAGGTGCCCCAGTGTCCCTGGCCAAAGGCCGGCTGGGTGGCCCAGGTTTGGTCCAACAGATTCACCCTCTCCAGAGTTTAGATCTTAAGCAGAGTGATCCAGAGACCAAAAGCATCACCCTAGTGATGGCTCCCTATTCAGAAAAAAAACAGACAGTCCCTCCTGCCTTGAACACTAGAGCAGCCTTGGTTCTGTCCTTTCCAAGAGCTGGTTGTTTACTTTTTCCTTTAATTCAATGAGATGTGCCACATCCTTCTAACAAATTCCTATTTCACAAGGTTGCCAAAGTCAGTTTCTGATGCTTACAACCAAAGAGCCTTAATTGGTACATTTCTGTTAACATTTGGATGCATATTTTTGAAGTCTTCCTTACAAGTTTTTCCCCGAAAAGTATATTTTGGCTAAATATAATGTGGTATTCTGGATTGGATCCTGGAACAGAAAAAGTACATTCATGGAAAAGCTGGTGAAATCTTAATAAAGTAGTTTAGTCAATAACATTGTATTAATTTTGGTAAGTATATTATGGTTATGTAAGAGGTAACATTAGGGGAAACTGGGTGAAGGGTATAGGGAATTCTGCACTATCTTTGCAACTTTTCTATAAATCTAAAAATTATCCCCAAATTTAAAGTTAACTTGCAAAAAAATAAAAGGGAAAAAAAAGATGAGACAAAATTTTTAAAAATACGTGGTCATCTGTTCATACTCTTCTACAACATTCTTTTCATGTCTAAATAGCATTCTATTATAGTCCATTATATTAGATACACCATAGTTATTTAACCAATCTACTGAGGCTTCACATTATGGTTGGTTCCAGTTTTTGTATTTATAAGCAATGCTGCAGTGGACATCTCTGTAGCTGAGTCTTTACATTTATCCACTGACCCTTTCCTTAAGTTAAATTGCTGAAAAAGGATGTGCTGGGTCAGAACAGGCATGTTTTTGAAGGGGGGTAAGGGATAAAAAACTACATATTGGGCACAGTGTACACTACTCGGTGACAAGCACACTAAAATCTCAGATTTCACCACTATACAATTCATCCATGTAACTAAAAAAGACTTGTACCTCAAAAGCTATTAAAATAAAAAATATATTGGCTGGGTGTGGTGGCTCACACCTGTAATCCCAGCACTTTGGGAGGCCGAGGTGGGTAGATCACTTGAGGCCAGGAGTCCGAGACCTGCCTGACTGACATGGCAAAACCCCATCTCTACTAAAAAAATACAAAAATTAGCCAGGCGTGGTGGCGCGCACCTGTAGTCCCAGCTACTCAGGAGGCTGAGGCAAGAGAATCACTTGAACTCAGGAGGCAGAGGTTGTAGTGAGTTGAGATCACACCACTGCACTCCAGCCTGGGTGACAGAGTGAGACTCCATCTCAACAACAACAACAACAAAAAAATAAAATAAAATAATATATGTCTATATATATTTTTTAAAGAACAGGCATGTTTTTAAGGTTTTTATTGTTTCCACTCATTAGAAATGGGTGCCACAATATTAACTTTAATGGTCTGACTGAGTTCACTCCATACCCGAGAGGATCTTTAATGTGAGTGTTCGTGAAGATAACAAAATGAATTTTTTGAAAATGCCTGAAGCTTCCTCCTGTAACCGTGAGAAATGTGTACAGTTAGCTATCTGAGAAGTGAGAATTAGACGTGAACTGAGAACACTGCTCACCCATCCTACTTCCTTGGTGCAAGAGAGATCTGGGGATCAGAGAGAATCTGTTTGGGGCTAGGACATTTGCATTGGGCATGATCCCTGTAGGAAATAGATGGCCTACTCCAATTAGATAACCTGAGGAGAGTTTAAGAAAGGGACTGTTCATAAAGGTATGGATACAATGCAGAGAAACCATTCCTGGACATGAAGAGGTGAGGAGAAAGTGCAGTTACCAGAACCTGGAAGGAAAGATTTGCATGAAGTAGGTCACCATGATAGGAGTGATGACTTTCTTTCAGGGCACACATCCAGCCGAAGATAACCTCCCAGGAAGACAGCGAGGGAATACACATGCTAACCTCACTCTCTCTTTTCCCTGCAATTGCCCACTGGTGCTCCACATTGGCCAAACCCAACCCCAAGCCAAAGGGCAAGGGAACCTGCTGACCAAAAACATCACCCCAGCTGCTTTGGAGTAGGTTGTGGGTTTTTGTTGTTGTTGTTGTTGTTGTTGTTGTTGTTGTTGTTTGTTTGAGACGGAGTCTCACTCTTGTCACCCAGGCTGGAGTACAGTGGCGCCATGTCAGTTAACTACAACCTCTGCCTCCTGGGTTCAAGCAATTCTCCTGCCTTAGCCTCCTGAGTAGCTGGGATTACAGGTGCCAGCCACCATGCCTGGCTAATTTTTGTACTTTTAGTAGAGACAGGGTTTCGCCATGTTGGCCAAGCTGGTCTTGAACTCCTGACCTCATGTGATCCACCCGCCTCAGCCTCCCAGAGTGCTGGGATTACAGGTGTGAGCCACCGCGCCCAGCCATTTGTTTGTTTGTTTGTTTGTTTGTTTTTTGAGATGGAATATCACCCTGTTGCCCAGGCTTTAGTGCAGTGGCACAATCTTGGTTCACTGCAAACTCCGCCTCTCAGGTTTAAGCAATTCTCCTGCCCCAGCCTCCCGAGGTGCTGGAATTATAGGCACGCACCACCACGCCCAACTAATTTTTGTATTTTTAGTAGAAACAGTGTTTCACCATTTTTACCAGGCTGATCTCAAACTCCTGACCTCAGGTAATCCGCCTGCCTGGGTCTCCCAAAGTTCTGGGATCACAGGTGTGAGCCACCACGCCGGCCTTGACTAATTTAAATACATTACATTAAAAATATTTTTTTTTGTAGAGACAATGCCTCACTATGTTGCCAAGGCTGATCTTGAGCTCCTGGCCTCATACGATCCTCCTACCTTGGCTTCCCAAAGTGCTGGGATTACCAGTACAAGCCACCGCGCCCAGCCAAGACATTATTATTTAATCACTTCATGACCAATATCTTATTGTTTATCTCCCTAGATTTTTGATCATATCACAGCTCAAAACTTGCAGTGACTTCCTATAGCCCAAACAATACTTCTGCACCTCCACAGTTTAGTGTTCTAGATATTCCATGATCTATTCCCACCTCACTTTCTAGCTGTGTGCCTTCTGCTGGTCTCCTTCACTCCCACTCCACCAATCAAGGCTGAAATCCCAACAAACCCTGTGAGTTTCTCTTACTCAAACTCTTTCTCTTACTCAAACTCTTTCTTCAACTCGTAATAGTCCCCCTTTTCTGCATGTAGCAGTATAACACATCCTTCAAGACTCTGCTCAGAGGCCACCTCTGTGAAGCCTTCCCTGCCTCTCCAGTCAGATATCTTTCCATCCTTAAAGGGCCACAGCACTTCACTTCTGTGTTATAAGGGACTTGCATTTTTACCTTGCACTATAGTTTTTACATATATAGCTTATTAGATTGTTCCTTGAGGTCAGAGACTGGGTCTTAAAATTCTTATTTACTTCTCATAAAAATATCATGGAGATTTGAGTTCAGAACCTGATTCAAGTTTCATAACCTTAGGTGGGTTATAGTTCTGTCACTCACCTGTAAAAGTGGGCATTATAATACCTTAAGGCTTCTTTTTATATTAAACAAACTATATATATTAATTTCTATTGCTGCTGTAGCAAACTACCAAAAACCTAAATCTAATGTCTTTTTTTTTTTTTTTTTCTTGAGATGGCATTTCACTCTGTTGCCCAGGCTGGGGTGCAGTGGTGCCATCTTGGCTCACTGAAACCTCCGTCTCCTGGATTCAAGCAATTCTCCTGCTTCAGCCTCCCGAGTAGCTGGGATTACAGGCTCCCACCACCACATCTGGCTAATTTTTTTGTATTTTTAGTAGAGACAGGAATCTTGCCATGTTGGCCAGGCTGGTCTCAAACTCCTGACCTCAAGTGATCCACCCACCTCAACCTCCCAAAGTGCTGGGATTACAGGCACGAGCCACCGTGCCCAGCCCCTAATGTCTTAAAACAACATAAATTTAGTGTCTTAACAATTCTAGAGGTCAGAAATCCTAAAACCAATGTGAGCAGGGCTGCATTCCTTCTGGAGACTCCAGGGGAAGATCTGTTCCCTTTCCTTTTCCACCTTCTAGAAGCCACCTGCATCCCGTGACTCAGGGCCCCTTCTTTGCATCACTAACCTCTGCTTCCTTTGTGGTATCGCCTATTCTGGCCATCTCATCTCCCTCTTACAAGGACCCTTGTGTTTACATTAGGCCCACCAGGATAATCTCCCCCATCTCAAATCTTTAATTCAATCATACCTGCAAAGTCTCTTTTGCCATGTAAGATAAATCTTCACAGGTCTTGGGGATTAGGATGTGGACATCTTTAAGTGGGGCATTATTCTATCTATCACACTTTGTAAAGCCCCAGCTCCATGCAGACACATAGTAAGTGGCCAATATGTATTAATTTCTTCCCCTTCCCTCTGTTTCTAACTGTGTTTTCTTGTTCTCAACTAAAACATGAAAAAATTACAGGGACAAAATGTAAGCCGGAGGTTGGGAAGGCATGTTTAATAATATAACCCTCACAGAATATTTAAATTGCTTTCCTCTTACCTTCCCTTTCCTCAGCCACTCAGTGGCCTTCAGGCAGTGATATGGTTTGGCTGTGTCCCCACCCAAATCTCATCTCGAAGTGTAGCTCACATAATTCCCACATGTTGCGGGAGGGACGTGGTGGGAGGTAATTGAATCATGGGGGCGGGTTTTTTCTGTGCTGATCTTGTGATAGTGAATAAGTCTCATGAGATCTGATGGTTTTATAAAGGGGAGTTCCCCTGCACATGCTCTCTTGCCTGCCACCATGTAAGATGTGACTTTGCTCCTCATTTGCCTTCAGCCATGATTGTGAGGCTTCCCCAGCCATGTGAACTGTGAGTCCATTAAACCTCATTCCTTTATAAATTACCCAGTCTTGGGTATGTCTTTACTAGCAACATGAAAACAGACCAATACAGGCAGCCCCCTCTCCTCTTCTGTATCTGATCAAAGACTGAGCTAACTTTAGTTGTTTTGCAATTGAGCAAAAATGACTTTCCCAGCCTTGGCTGTAAGAAGCCCATTCCTGGGAACTGGAGAGGAGCAGGCTGGTGAATGAGGGAGCAGGGAGAGTCGCCCAGTGTTTTCAGTACCCAGAGTGCCTGGAACCTCAGCGTAGACTTGTCTGTTTACTCAGTCCCAGGATCCCTTCCTGGTTCCATCTCCAATGTCTCTTTCACATATTCACTTTTCCTTCCTTTCCATATCAAAAAGAAGTTCCCCCCTCTCTCTTCCTGGCTAACTTCACTTCTGGTCGTGTGAGTCCTCTCCTCCCATGCCTCCTTCAGGATTTTGCCTCCCTTGCTCCCTCTTCTTCTCTTTGGCCCCTCTAGCCACTTTCCAACTCTGTTCGCAAGTCTCTCCTGCCAAACTCCTTTTATCCCTGGCCCTTCTACCTCTCTCATCTCCTTCCACACACTGCTCTCAAAAGTAACTGATACCTGCTGTTATCCCGTTTCCTCTTGCTTTTATTTCTTGACTCCTGCTTTTTGATGTCTTTCCGACAAGTACAACTAGGCAAATCTCAAGACTTCTCCTAAGTCTTCATCTTCTTCAACTCTTCCCAAACATTGGGATTATGGCTTGTTCCTAGACATCCTCTCTTCCCTTGGTTTTCATGACATGACTCTCTCGCTTCTCCTTCTATCTCTTTAACTACTAATTCTAAGTTTCCTCTGTAAATTCCTTAAATGTAGAGGTTTTTTCAACTTTATTCTCAGCCATTTTCTTTCCTTCCATGAGTAGTTCTATAGGACTTTAAGGGCTTTTGGCATCTCTATTAGCCCTGTGTGTTTCTCCAGGTTTCAGATTTGCCTTTGCAATCTCACTATTGGACATTTCCATGAGGATGTTTCTTTGGTTCCCCAAACTGAACATCAAATTCATCCTCTTTTTTTCCAAACCTGTTTCTCCTCGCCCTCCTTTATTTCCAGTCTCTTCTGGAAGTCTTGCCATTCTCTAAATCATCTTATATGGCTAAGGATAGATACATAAGCTGGCCTTAAAGCTAAATTCTAGACAAATCCTTTTGAATACAATAGGGCACCCAGTTCCTCACCAGGTCTAAAATCCAACCATTAAAACTGCTCATTAAAATCCAACCACTGGGGCCAGGCATGGTGGCTCATGCCTGTAATCCCAGCACTTTAGAAGGCCGAGGCAGGAGGATTGCTTGAGCCCAGGAATTCAAGACCAGCCTAGGCAACAGGCAATATAGTGAGATCTCATCTCTATAAAAAGGTTTGTAAAAATTAGCTGGGTGTGGTAGTGCATACCTGTAGTCCCAGCTACTCAGGAGACTGAAGTGAGAGGATCACTTTGTTACCCATGGAGGGTCTTGACTATAGGTCGTCCACGTTCTTGACATTTTGAACAAAGAATTGGACAAAATACACAAATAAAGCAATGAAAGTACAGAACAATGAAAGAAACAATAAATGCTCAGATTTATTGAAACGAAACCACACTCCACAGAGTGGGTATGGGCTCGAGTAGGCAGCTTAAGACCACCAGTTACAAAATCTTCTGGGGTTTAAGTACCCTCTAGACGTTTCCCATTGGTTGCACCCTATGTAAATAAAAACTTGGCCCACAACCAATTGGAGGCTGAAGTGAAGTTATACCCTATGCAAATGAAGATGTGACCTACAACCAGTCAGAGGCTGAAGTGAAGTTACACCTCATGCAATGAAGACTTGGTCTGTGACCAGTTGGAAGCTGAAGTGAAGGCTCCCTGTCTCCAGACCCTATTGAGGAGAATACTGTCTCAACTTAAGTCCAGAAGGTCAAGGCTGCAGTAAGCTACGATCACACCAGGGCACTCTAGCCTAGGTGACAGAGCAAACTACCGCCACCACCTTCGCCAAAACAAACAAACAAACAAACAAACAAAAAAAACCTGACCATGAAAACCCTGCCAAAATGAATTCAAATTTAAAATTTCTGTAATCTGCATTTTACCTAATCTAAAAATGTCAGGAATCCTTGTAGCCTCTTATACCAGCCACTATACTAACCATATACTAATACTAAACATTCCCACCAGAACTTTGAGCCCCAATTCATTTATTTCTCTACTGATTTACTGAAAGAGCCAATATCTACTTGAACTGTTACATTGCTAAAAAGCTCACTATTTCTTGGGACAATTCAATTGCTGAAGTTATTAGGGAAATGTTCTTTTTTTTTTTTTTTTTTTTTTTGGAGAGCTTATCTTCCCTTTGGCTTCTACTGATTATCTTGGGTTTTGTCTTCTGGAACATGGTTTGTTCTCTTTTTTCCACCTTACTTTCTCTCTGATTACCTAAGGTAACCATCATCAAGTCTTCAAGTCTTCAAGTCTTCCAAACTAAGCATCAGCAAATTCAACTGTTCTGTGAAGTGGCATCCAGGCCCATCTCCTTCCTGATCACTCCCTAACCAGTCTAGCCCCATGGATTTGGGCACCAAAGGTGACTCTAGATGCTAAGCATCTTCCTGCCTGAGTGTCTTTATCACACTGGACTGACTCACCTACCCCCTACCCTTATTTCTCCTTCCTGCCACAACTCAGGAAGCCCATTGTGTTGCCTATGATGTTCTGTACCTGCTTCTGAGAAGCAATGATATTGTATCTGGCATCAGAAGATTCTACAGAGTCAGGGATTCAGCTAGAAGGACTGAGCTCAGGGAAATAGCCATGACTAAGGGCGCTTCTTTGCCTGATCCTGCAACACTCTTCCATTTTCATTTCAATTTGTTAAAGGCATGAAGATGTCATCCAACCATAGCTCCATTTAGAGGTGCCTCTACACAGCAAAACTCTGAGAAGTTTTACTGAGAAGGAGAAGGCAAAAGAGAAGAGAGGAGCAGAAACAGAATTGTCCATGACAAGAGCACAGAGATGACTAAAGAGTCAACCAGAGGAACAAAAAGGAGATGATGAATCAGTGTGGTGAAAGGCTCTGTGTAAAGGGGTGGAGAGTGGGGAAGGGACAATGTGGACAGAACTGACCAAAGCCACAGTTGGCTTGTGTGAACTCATGAGTACATAACTGGCTTCTCTAATAAGGGAGCAGTGGGGTCAGCTTAACTTAGGGTGTCTTGTAAGCTTGCAAAGAAGCATTTCAGTAAGACAAGGTCACCGCCTCAGCCAATCAAAACAGGAGGGAGAGGGGGACCACCGTTCTGTTTGACTTCTGGAGAGAATTTATAGAACTTACAGAATGCTGGCCGGGCACAGCAGCTCATGCCTGTAATCCCAGCACTTTGGGAGGCTGAGCTGGATGGATCGCTTGAGCCCAGGAGTTCGAAACCAGCCTGGGCAACATGATGAGACTCTGTCTCTACTAAAAATTAAAAAAAACAATAGCTGGGTGTGGTGGCATGCACCTGTAGTCCCAGCTACTCAGGAGGCAGAGGTGGGAGAATAACCTGAGCCCGGGAAGTTGAGGCTGTAGTGAGCCATGATCACACCACTGCACTCTAGCGTGGGCGATAGGAGTGAGACCCCGCCTTTTTTTTTTTTTTTGAGATAGAGTCTAGCTCTGTCACCCAGGCTGGACTGGAGCACGATCTCGGCTCACTGCAAGCTCCGCCTCCCAGGTTCACAGCATTCTCCTGCCTCAGCCTCCTGGTGCCCGCCACCACACCCAGCTAATTTTTTTGTATTTTTTGTAGAGACGGGGTTTCACCATGTTAGCCAGGATGGTCTCGATCTCCTGACCTCATGATCCGCCCCCGGGCCTCCCAAAGTGCTGGGATTACAGGCGTGAGCCACCATGCCTGGCCCCCAGACCCTGTCTTAAAATTAAAAAAAAGAACTTATAGAATGCTGTAAGAGATCATCTGTGTCAATGAAATTATCTTTCTTTTTCTTTTTTCTTTTCTTTTTTTTTTTTTTTTTTGAGATGGAGTCTCGCTCTTGTCGCCCAGGCTGGAGTACAGTGTGCAGTCTTGGCTCACTGCAACCCCTGCCTCCTGGGTTTAAGTGAGTTTCCTGCCTCAGCCTCCCAAGTAGCTGGGATTACAGGTGCATGCCACCACACCCAGCTGATTTTTGTATTTTTAATAAAGACCGGATTTCACCATGTTAGCAAGGCTGGTCTCGAACTCCCGACCTCAGGTGATCCACCTGCCTTGGCCTCCCAAAGTGCTGGGATTACAGGGGTGAGTCCTCATGCCCTGCCTGTGTCAATGAAATTATCAGATATTACTCTCCTGCACTCTGCAGACGAGAGTGTGGTAATGGACAATGTGGCTTGTTTTCTTGCTCTGTGTGTGTGTGTGTGTGAGAGAGAGAGGGAGAGAGAGAGAGACAGAGAGAGTGAGCACGGGGAGGGAGGGTAAACCGGAGGAATAAAGCCCAGTATTTGAATGTTATCTTCCTGTTATATTCCTTGGGAAGGGATACAGATGATTCCTCTGGCCACTCAGAGTGGGGAATGGACAGAAAGAACAGGGCTATGATTCCAGAGCTCATGACCCTTAGATGAGCTCTCTGAGTAAGGAGTGAGACTAAAATCCAGGCTGCAACCCAGCCGTGTTGCTTCCTTAAAGGAAATCCATGCCCACTGGAAGCCTCCACCCAGGGGAGCCCCCTGAGCTGCCCCTCATTCACATAGGTCTGAGCCACAGAGAAACTTTTCCCACTCCACAGAAACTTGGGTTCCAGAATAAAAAGAGAGAGAAGCTCTTTCAACAACAGGCGGGGCCACTGAGCTTGAGATGTGACCAGAGATCTGGTATTTTTCTCAAAATGCAGCCCATGGACCCACAGTGCCCACGTCTTCTGGAGCTTGTAGAAATGCAGAATCACAAGCCCGCCCCACACCCATGGAATCACAATCTGTATTTTAACAAACTCCCTGGGCGATTCATATGCACCTTACAGCTTGCGAAACATAAACCTTACCTACCCATTATACAAGGCCCCTTGCTCTGAGACCGGGAAAAGGTCACTTTGTATCCCGTAAACTGGTTCATCCTCCACTCCACACAAAGCCCCAAATCCACAGGTCAGTTTCTAGATGGCCCATTCCAGTTTAATTAATTATTGATACATGATCTTGGATGGTGAGTGTCACTGTTAAGAGTAGAATTGTGTCCCTGAAAAATTCACATATTGAAGTCTTAGCCCCCAACACTCAGAATGTGACTTGATTTGAGAATAGTATCATGAAGATGTAATTAGTTAGGTTAAGATGAAGTCACGCTGGAGTAGGGTGGACATCTAATCCAATATGGCTGGTGTCCTTATAGAAAGGAGAAATTTGGACACAGGGAACACACAGGAGAATGCCATGTGAAGATGAAGGCAGAGCTCAGAGTGACGCTTCTATAATGCCAGGAACACCAAAGACTGCCAGCAAACCACCATTAGCTAGAAGAGAGGCCTGGTACAGATCCTCCCTCACAGCCCTCAGAGGAAACCACGCTGTCAACCCCTTCATCTCAGGCGTCTCAACTCCAGAACTGTGAGATAACACATTTTTGTTAAGTCATCTAACCTGTGCTACTCTGTTATGGCAAAGTTAGCCCTAGCAAACTAATGCAGCCTCCACTTTCCCACCCGAAAAAGGGGCATGTAGATGGATGGTTTCCTTCCAGTTCTAAGCTTTTATGACATATTATCTCCTGATCTAAGATTCTATGTCTCTTATTTCAGTAAGTCCTAGGAACATGGATTAATATTTAATTTCATGCATGTTTTAAACATTCCTTTTTCATTATGTTTAAATTCTATGAAATCAACACGTTCATGCCTGAAAAGCCTCAGTTCTGAGCTGCACTTACTTGTTATATAAGACGATGTCTGGCCTCCACACGAGGTCACTGGGGATCCTGATGGAGTCTAGGCCATCGTACTGATCTCGGTCCCACGTGAGATAGGCATCGTGCCAGATTTGGCGGATCCACAAATAAGCAGTCAGAATTTGGTTTCTTTCATCCTACACAATGAATCCAGATGTCGCTTTACCTAGCAGACACTTGAAATGTTTTCCACTGATAGGACACTTGTTCTTCACAATAGGAATTTCACAAACACTCATCAATTTTCAATAAGTAAAGTGAGAGCTTTATTCTTTATTTATTCTATCCCCTTGATTGACTGCCAAGATCATATTTTTTTTTCCTCCTAGATTTAGTGTTCAGAATGTAAAGTGGACAAATATTTTAGTATTGATATCTTTGCATAGATCAACTGCCTATATTTCCTGAAAATTGATCAATGAATGATGTACTTGAAAGCAAAAGTCAGGAAATAACAATGTGCAGAAGGAAAATCTTTCAAGTTTCATAACATTGTGTAATTAAACATAGATAAGCACTAATAAGCTATGCCATCTTAAAACACTACCTTTTTTAAAAAATTGAGATTGGCCGGGCGCGGTGGCTCATGCCTGTAATCCCAGCACTTTGGGAGGCCGAGGCAGGCGAATCATGAGGTCAGGAGATTGAGACCATCATGACTAACACGGTAAAACCCTGTCTCTACTAAAAATACAAAAAAAAATTAGCCGGGTGTGGTGGCAGGTGCCTGTAGTCTCAGCTACTCAGGAGGCTGAGGCAGGAGAATGGTGTGAACCCAGGAGGCAGAGCTTACAGTGAGCGGAGATCATGCCACTGCACTCCAGCCTGGGTGACAGCAAGACTCCATCTCAAAAAAAAAATTAAGATCAAATTCACATTAAAACTCACCATTTTAATCATTTTCGAAGGGAACAATGCACTGGCTTCCAATATATTCACAACGTTGTGCAACCATCACCACTGCCTAATTCAAGATCATTTCTTCCCCCCGCAAAGAAACGCCGTAATCATTAAGAACTCACTGGCCATTTCCCCCTTCCTCCCCACAGACCCTGGCAACCTCTATGCCGTTTTCTGTCTCTACGGATTTACCTCTTTTGGACATTTTATATAAATGGCTGCATACAGTATGTAACCCCATCTTTCTTTAGATTATCTAAGACTGTTACAGTTAATGACCAGGATTAGGTAACGTTTCTTGAAATTAATTAGTTTTGTAGAAAGCTTCCTTTTCCCGACATTCTCTTCTCCCACCAGCTTGCTTAAGGAGCTATCATTCCCTCTCAAATTCCCAGTTAAGACATTCTCTTCAGAAAGCATGGTTGTTTATCCTCTAAGAATCATTCCACAGAGTCAGCACCATGTGTTACTCACCATATCCTTAATCTGAGAGAGCGTAATCTGCAGGGTCACATTCAGGACTTTATCTGTATCTTCCACTGGACGAAGAGCATTGGAATAATCTTCAAAAAGGTCATTAAACAACTTCTGAGCATATTTTCCATCTGCCGTCTCTGCAGCTACTCAACAAGAGGGATCTGGATTAACGTTCAGAGTGTTGTGTGTATTTCAAGACAAACAACACAAGACTGAGGTCTAAAATGGGGGATGGCCCAACACTGGCGAGGGACAAGCTTTGGGTGGGTGGATGAGTTGTTTTTCTGGCATGCCCTTCCAAGATCAGAGTCAGTAGGAAGCACAGAATACTTCCATGCGGTTGAATCATCTGTTTTGTCTTCCCTGTCCTGCCCCACCTCCCACCAAAGCAATAGCCCCAGATGAGACAAGATAGGTTACATGTCACCAGCCTCTCACCTCTCAGTCTGGAAGCAGCAAAGTAAATCCAGCAAAAGGAGATGCAGGAATGGGACCAGTTCATCTTTTTCCTGAGCCTCTATAATAAAGTCTCAGTCAGGCAGTGTGGTCTTCCACTTCCCCCTATGAATACAAAGGATCTGGGCACAAGGAGCCCACTCCGCTGCAGCCTTATGGTGGGAGAGCTCAGGCTTGCATTGCATGCAGGACCGAGATCCTGAGATCCAGGCCTGCCCTCCCTCCCCTCCGGTAATTTGAGACTGGCAGCTCCAGTGGCTGAGAAGCCGGGAACCCAGGGTGTGTTAGGTCCAACAGTGCTGTTGTGGGGGGCCATCTCAGTTGAGTGTCCCTAGCCACCCTCAGCAGAAACAACCAGACAGAAAAGGAGGTAGATGCAGGCAGCAGGGGTATGCCTGACACACCAGAGACTCCATCTAAGCAGAATGGGAGATTTCTACACCCACCATGAGCAGAGTCAGCCTGAATCCAGGGACTAAGGGAAGCCTAAAGACTGAGCCATGGGACGGCTGTCCAGAAAGACTCTACGTGCTTTTAGCAGCATTTGAAGAGGGAAAGAGACACGGTTCTATGATCTCCAGAATATATTGGCATTTTGGTTTTTTCTCTGCCTCAGCTTCTGATCCCTCCTGCAGCTGTCCCACTGGGCATGGATCTTGCATAGTAAATGTTTGTGAGTATATATGTGAGGGGGTGTGCTGGATGGGCGGATAATCACTCGCTTAAGAAGCAGCAACACTGTGAGTTGGATTTGGACTTGACCACCTGGGTTTGACTGCCAGCCAAACCCTGACGAGCTCTATTATTCTGTATAAGTCACCTAACCTCTCTGAGCCTTCCAGAACTACAGACTGGGGAAAATAATGTTTTCTCTCTCTAGAGCTACTGAGATAACTGTATGTGAAAGCACTTTCTAAATATCAGTAATTTTCATCTTTGATCAGCTTTGCATACCCAGAATTTCTATACTCACCAAGTCACCCAGGATTTACCAGCTCGAAAAAAAAAAAAGAAAAACTGGTTCAAAGGCTGACCAAATCAGCATGAGAATAATAACCAATGGTGATATTGCTAATGATGACACCCTTTGCTTTTGAATGCTACTTCATATAAAGTTTCAGTCATTTCTTGTATGTGATATAATTTTACTCCTATAAAAAAATGTCAATTTTCAATTGCTGCTTAGTCTGGAAACTCATGTCTGTCTCTCCTCTTGCCTGGGGAAACTGCTTTGGAAAACCATATTAAGATAATTTGGTTGCCTGGAATTGGAGCGAGGAAATTGGATAGCTCTGTTTCATCAGGTTACAGCCGCCTGATGAGTCACCCCATCCCTCTTCGGGAATGTATCCTCTGAGTGGAACAGACACTCAAGCCATCGGCAAAGTGTTTCTTAATTGCCTATCCCATTGTGTTGATTGTGAAGACATTATTTTTCTGACGCCCCTAGTCTGACTCATTCATCAAATGACACAATTCCGGGTGCCCACGCTCAGTCCTCCTTCAGCAAACCATCCACTCCAGAATCTCAGAGGCAGAAGGTACTTTTGAAATTGAGTTTAATGCCTCACTTCTATATGAGGAAACTGAGGCCCAGGGATGCAGAGTGGCTTCCCTCCAGCAGTGATCGGCCAGAGACAGGATCCAGGCCTTTAGGAGGCTTGGGAATGCACTTCCTTTCAGCCAAGGGCAGGTGGGACCTCGATCTGCCCCACAGGAGGGTGGGTAAAGGATGCTGACTCTCCACCGAGAACCATGCCAGAGACCCTCAACCTCTCCAGGAGGCTGGGCTCTTCACAGAGGAGTGCTGTCCTAGGTACTCAGAGCCATGACGCTTGCTAACCAATGCTTCAAAACTCACTGAAATGGCAGGAGATACCTCAGTGGGATGCCATCCCCAAGGACCTATTTCACTACTACTTTCTAAGTTTGCTGGATTTATCCTAGATATGTGTCTTGAAAAACAAACAAAAAAAACCCCTCAAAGCTCCTTTAAAAGACAGCTACATGAATTCCTTCACCTCGCACCAGAGTTTAGGATAAGGTTGGTAGTTAGGACGCAAAGTCATGCCAAAAGGGCTGCCCATGCCACCACTCTCCAAACATTTTAGGGTTTACTTCTGTCTTTGTTTTGTTCTTCTTCTTCCTCTTTTTTTTTTTTTTTTTTTTTTGAGATTGAGTCTTGCTCTGTTGCCCGGGCTGGAGTGCAGTGGCGCGATCTCAGCTCACTGCAACCTCCACGTCCTGGGTTCAAGCAATTCTGTGCCTCAGCCTCCCAAGTAGCTGGGATTACAGGCACCTGCCATCACGCCTGGCTTTTTTTTTTTTTTTTTTTTTTTGTATTTTTAGTAGAGATGGGGTTTCACCATCTTGGCCAGGCTGGTCTTGAACTCCTGACCTCGTGATTCACCTGCCTCAGCCTCCCAAAGTGCTGGGATTACAGGTGAGTCACCATGCCCAGCCACTTTGTATTCTTGATCAAAAGCAGTATAATGTAGAGTTTAAGAGCACAGACCCTGGAGTTGAACTGCTTGGATTCAAGTCCAACCCCACCACTTACTAGCGGTGTAAGCTCAGCCAGATTATTCGACCTCAGTTTCTTCATCTACAAAATGGGGACAATTATAAATAGTGCCTACCTCTTGGGGTTGTTTTGAGGACTGAATCAGTTAATGCATGTGGAACCCTAAAAATAGTGCTTGACCATAAAATTGCTGGATAAATGATCATTAAAGGGGAAAATGACATGCTAAGCATGTCATTTGTAGCTCAATGTCACTATTTGTTTATTTATATATATATTTATTTAATTTATTTATTTTTCCTCCCCTCTTCCTCTCCCCCTTCCATCTCTCTCACTCACCCAATCTCTCTCCCAACTTCTTGACAGACCTGGTTAGAGGATAATTGTTTTTTGTGACAAGCAATTTGTACTGTGGGTGGAAGAATATGAGTCCTACAATTTTCTTGTTGTCCTTTTTTATTGTGATGTTAATATTATTGTCAGTCCACCGTGGATTTATTTATTTACTTACTTATTTCTGCAGTAGTCTTTTTAATCCTCTTATCCATTTTGTGAGAGTTACACAATCTAACTCCGTCACAGAGATTGGCAAACTCTCTGCAAAGAGCTAGATAGTAAATATTTTCATCTTGGCAGGCCATATGGTCTCTGTACCAACTACTCTTCTCTGCCATTGTACTATGAAAGCAGCCTATAGCAAAATGAATGTGTGGCTGTGTTCCAATAAAACTTTATTTATGAAAATAGGTGGCAGGGCATAGTTTGTTGACCCCTGACATAGATAAACAGATCCATAAATCCACTTTGCTCATGAAAATTGCAATAGGAAACAGTGTTCCAGATGAAGAAGGGGCAAAGCCTGCAGGGAAAAGAGCTTGACGTGCGCAGATGCATGGCAGGGCCAGGGCTGACTCCTACTGCAGCTCAGCCAGTGAGACTCAAACTGCCTCCCAGCGGAGGCTCTGGGCATGGAAGAACCCTTTCTAATAAGGAGTCAGAAATGTAAGAGAACTGGAAAGAGTAGGAAGCAACCCTGTTGGATGTCTGGAGGCTGGGTAAGCCTCCTCACTTCCACAGGGTGACCGTGATAGTGTCGTGGATGAGGAATTAGAGTTTCCAGATATAGGTAATGGTGGGAACTGTAGCTACAGCCAGGCCAGGGGCTGGCAGAGTGAGCAGCAGGGGAATGGGTCAGAAGTTCAAGTGAGTCTCTCTGGGGTCCCCATGAATAAGGACAGGCCTGGAGGGCAGAACTCTGGCAGTTTCACTGAGAAGTATAGAGTCCCAGAACACAGTTTGTTTCTAGATTGCTAGAAATCTTAGCAACTCCCTTCCCCAGCTGTACTCAAATCCATTGGCCTGGGGGAGTGCAGGTTAGATCAGAACAAAAGCGATTCAGGAAGGGGAGGAAGGAGGACCTCTGGGCCAACAGGAACGTCGGCCCGGAGCTCATTATGGTGTGGGCACCAGAAGGTGATCACACTGGGCGTGGAGCCGATTCTCCTTTTGTGACTGCACATGCCTGTGTCTCACTCTTGTCCCACTGTGCTCTGGCTCTGTCAGTGGTGTGTAGTGGACTGGAAAACTCTTCTGAGTGAAACCCAGCAGGACAATCTCTCTTGGTGCTTCTGGGCATCGAGAAGGAAATGAACTTTCCTAACCTAACTTCAAACAGATCCAACTCCTGCGCGTCATCCTCGCTTCTTCTCTCTCAAACGCCATGTATTAGTCTACTTGGACTCCCACAACAAAATACCATAGACCAGGTGAATTAAAAACAGAAATTTATTTTCTCACAGTCCTGCCTCCGTGCCTAAGGACCAGCTCATCCAAGAATCAGCTGGAAGTCCAGACCAAGGTGTGGGCAGGGCTGGTTTCCCCCAAGGCCTTTCTTCTTGGCTTGCAGATGGCTGTCTTCTCCTTGTGTCCTTACAGGGTCTCCTCTGTGCATGTCTGGGTCCTAATCTCTTCTTCTCAGATCCCCATGAATAAGGACAGGCCTGGAGGGCAGGGCTCTGGCAACTTCCCTAAGAGATACAGAGTCCCAGAGTTCTGTTTGGTTTCTAGGTTGTGACCCTATTCCCCGATTGTACCCAAACCCGTTGTCTCCTCAGATGAAATTAGTCCCGCCCCAGTGACCTCACTTAACCTTAATTACCTCTTTAAAGACCATATCTCCAAATATGGTCACATTCTTCAGTACTGGGGGTTAGGACTTCAGTGTGTGAATTCTGTAGGATGCAATTCAACCTGGAACACCCCACATCCAATCTGTGAATGAATCCCAGCAGTTCCACCTTCACAACATATCAGGAACCCAGCCGCCTCTCCCCACCTTCCCTACTGTCTTCCTGGTCTAAGCCATTGCTGACTGCCATCTGCACCAACCACACTTGCCTCCTAGCAGCCAACGGTGCCCCTGAATTCCCTTCTCCAGGTAAGAGCCAGACGGTCATTTTATTTCATTTCATCTATTTTTTATTTCTATTTTAATTTTTTTAATTTAATTTTTTTTTTTTTTGAGACGGAGTCTCACTCTGTCACCCAGGCTGGAGTGCAGTGGCACAATCTCAGCTTACTGCCTCCCAGGTTCAAGCAATTCTCCTGCCTCAGCCTCCCAAGTAGCTGGGATTACAGGTGCCTGCCACCATGCCTGGCTAATTTTTGTATTTTTAGTAGAGACAGGGTTTCACCATGTTGGCCAAGCTGGTCACAAACTCCTGACCTCAGGCGATCCACCTGCCTCAGAGTCCCAAAGTGCTGGGATTACAGGCATGAGCCACCATGACCAGCCTATTTTTAAATAATTTATAAGATGGGGGTCTCACTGTGTTGCCCAGGTTGGGGTGCAGCAGCTATTCACTGCACTCCCTCATTATCATTGTGCACTGTGGCCTCCAATTCCTGGGCTCAAGAGATCCTCCCATCTCAGCCTCCCAGATAGCTGGGACTACAAGTACATGCCACCAAGCCCAGCCAGGTGGTCATCTTAAAACACAAATCTGATTATGTCAACCCTCTGCCCAGTGGATTCTCTCCAGTGGATTCTCACCTTATTTGGAATAAAAGCCAAAATCCTTACTGGCAACTACAACGCCGTACGTGATGTCTCCCCCGACTTTCCTTCTCCAACACTCTCCCCCTCGCTCATGTAGCTCCAGCCGTGCTGGCCTCCTTGCATTCCACACGTACACTGCGCCCCTCCTTCTGTTCCCTCTGCCTGGAGCACCATTAGCATATCCTCCTGACTCCCCTTCTTCTTCCTGGGTTCTGCCCAGTGCCTCCTTATCAGAAGCCCTTCCCTGATGATGCTACATAGAGTAACATCCCAGCCCTCTCTCCATCTCTGGGATCCACCCTTCCTCGCACTTAGGACCAGCTGACCTGCATGTATGCATTGCACTTGGTAGTTATCGTCTGTCTCCCTACTAAAATTAAGTTCCACAAAAGTGGGGGCTTTGTCATGTTCTGTGCTGTTCTCCCAGATACAGAGAGGATATTAGAGGATATTTGTTGATGCATAAATGAGTAATATCTAGAATGAGAAATCTAAGGAATTAAGAAGTAAGGGAAAGGCCAGCTTTCAGACAAAGAATGGTGGGTATATTTCCTATGATTCATAAGCTTACCTGATTTTTTTAGCACTCATGGCCAGGGTGTTATTTACAGCCTTACATTGTCAGTCTACTGCTGTGTTATATTTTAACCTATGTCAAAGCAAAATTCCTTGAGAACATGGACCATAATTTTTCCCTTATACATAGTCCTAGCTCAAGGGAAACAACCACCAAGTCCAGTTAGCAGCATCTGCCACGGTTGCAGGGGGAGGGTGTGGAGGCATCTCCCCATGTCTCTGCTGACCTAATGCAACAGAAAGGACCTAAGGACACAGGAGGAGTCCTATGGCCCCTGTTCAAGTCCTAGGACCACCACTTACTAGTCATGTGAGTAGTAATTATTTCTCAGAGTCTCATTTTCTCATTTGTATAAAGGAAGATTATAATATTTTACCCAAAAGGGTTATTGTGAGGATTCAAGAGAAAGCAGATAAAGTACCAAGCACACACCTGGCACAAAGCAAGACTCTCAGTGAATGCCACTATGATTCCCCTTGCCAAACCACACAGGCTACGGTAGTCAGAAAGCACCCACTGGTAAAAAGAAACTCATAAAGTTGCCAACAGAAGAGCCAAGTTCATGAAGAGACATGAATGGGTGATAAGAGACATGCAGTTTTCTGGGTCAGGAGAGCAGCTGATATATGATCCAGGGTATCCGGTATGTCCAAGTGAGCGATCTGGGGACTGTAGCGGGCTCTGATGTCTGTGCTTTGTCAGAGGGTGCATACTATTCTCCCTGAAATCCCCTGAGGGAATATATTTGAAAGCTATAAAACCGTACAGTGTGGTATAGGGTGAGTATCTCCTGGCTTCCTCCTGTTTCTGGGGTCTTTCTTTGCTGCGCAGAGGAGACCTCATCCATGGGAAATTTCTGTCCTCAACGGTAGCCCACTTGCTCCTTGGGACTTCTCAGACATTTTCCTTTGTTCTTGAGTTTCCGACCCCTTCTCATCCCAGGAGGTTCTCACCCCACTGGCTCTGCTTCCTCTTCTCATAGCAGACCCTGCAGTCACAATTGTGCAATATTTCCCTGCTCGTTGCAAACACTGTCTCTCTGCTAACACTGTAAGAGTTAGGCAAATGACAAGCATGGGAAAAAGCAGAAGGGGCATGCTCTGCTCTTCTGTTAACAGTAGCACGCTACTTCAAGGATGCTAATCATAGAGAAGGGGAGCTGGGAGATTCGGAGACAACACTGTGCAAACCCAGCTGATACCCTTCCCAGGCTATTCTGAGAGCTACCAGCCCCCAACCTCTCCCACAGCTTCTGCCCCCTTAGAAGCAGCATGGCCCCATGGCCCCAAGACCTCACTCATCTCCCGCTCCTGCATCCTCTGCCCTGTCCTGGAAAGTGGGCACTAAAGGGACATGTTAAAACTGAAAAGAGGCAAGGAGGTGCTTTCTCCCAGGCAGCAACGCGCTGCTCCATCTCCCACCCCACCTGCCCACCTGCCCTCAGCGTCTCTTCGGCTAGGCCTACTTAGCCGAGAGCAGCCCCGTGGGTATGAATGGCCTAGGCGCCTGCTTCTGGAAGCATGTTTGGAAGGAAGCAGGGAGGGTACTGAAAGGTAAAGCAGGAGAACTGGAAGATTTTATTCCCAAGTGATTTCCTCGAAGACACTTTTTAACTTTCTCCGTTTCTTCTTCTCACCTCACCATTGCCATTGACATAGGCTCTGTACGCCAAGGAGCTGAATGAGAGGAATCCAGGAGAGCCACAGAAAGGACAAGGGGAACCAGTGCAGGGGGGATGGACTCACATCCGCTGACCATGTAAAAGCCAGGCCAGAAGCTAGGCTCTTAGCCTAGCTAAGGCTAGGTTTTCTCAGTGCCTTTCCGAGCCGTATTGGAGCCTGAAAAAAAAAAAAAGAGAGAGAGAGAGAATATTGGCAATACTAATCCTGTTTTTTGTTGTTGTTGTTGTTATTGGTTTTTTGTTTGTTTGTTTATTTGTTTTGACAGAATTTCTCTCTGTTGCCCAGGCTGGAGTGCAATGGCATGATCTCAGCTCACTGCAACCTCCACCTCCCGGGTTCAAGAAATTCTCCTCCCTTAGCCTCCCAAGTAGCTGGGACAACAAGCATGCATCACCACACCCAGCTAATTTTTATATTTTTAGTAGAGATGGGGTTTCACCATGTTGGCCAGGCGGGTCTCTAACTCCTGACCCCAGGCGATCCACCTGCCTCAGCCTCCCAAAGTGCTGGGATTACAGGCATGAGCCACCATGCCCAGCCACTAATCCTGTTTTTAAACTTTGGTATTTTTATTTATAATGAAATATTTTCATTAATTTTGATGTTTAGAAATATTGTATTAAGGCCAAGTATGGTGGCTTATGCTTGTAATCCCAACACTTTGAGAGGTCGAGGTGGGAGGATCACTTGAGAACAGGACTTCAAGACCAGCCTGGGCAACAAAATGAGACCCCCATCTCTACCAAAAAAAAAAAAAAAAAAAAAGTTCTTTTAAATTAGCCGGGCATGGTGATGCGTACCTGCAGTCCCTCCTACGTGGGGGAGGCTGAGGCGGGAGGATCACTTGAGCCCAGGAGTTTAAAGCTGTAGTAAGCTATGATCACACCACTGCACTCTGGTCTGGGTGACAGATAGAGATCCTGTCTCAAAAAAAGTTATCTATATTCATTACTAATATTTTTGGCTCCCCCTTAAATGTGCACTGGAAGCAAGTGCCTCTCCTGCCTCACTCTGGTCCTGGCCCTGATGAGATTCAGCCCAGCTGATGGAACTGGTCAATTCACCTGGTTGATTTTTTTCAGAAAGAAAGAGTGAAAGCTCTAAAAATAATCTTTAAAAATCAAAGTCTATTTTTTTAAATGTGCATTTCTACTAAAATAATTAAGAAAGGAGTGAAATTCTCAGCCACAAAAAGAAACCAAATTTAGACACAATTCGAATCCTTTATCTTCTGACAAAGCCAAGGTACTTCACCTTCTCAGCCACCAGGTGTCTCTGTAAACTCCCTGCAGGCCTCTGCACAGGGCACTGCAGATAACGTCATATGTGAAATCTGCTGTTTTTAACCAGCTCTAAAGAGACAGCACATACAAAGAAAAAAAAACAGTTTGAAATATAACAGCTTCAAATACCAAATTTACAGTGATCCGTCCATTTATCCAGGATTTCTGGCTAATAGCCAAGTGCTTATGATAATAAAATCTATTAACAGATTTAAGCTAAGAAATAGATTATTAGAGTCAAGTTGTCCTAATCAATACACTTTCTAGAATGTTCCTGCTTTATTGTTTTCTCGTATCTTATCTGGATTAATTTCTAAGGGAGTATAATTCTGCAAGATCAAAATAGAGTATTCCAGGAACTAACTCTTCCCCTGGTTTGGAGGACTGGATTTTACCCAATTCTTTAGGGTAGAGAATTTTTTGTTGTTTTTGTTTTTGTTGAGGCAGAGTCTCACTCTGTCGCTCAGGCTGGAGTGCAGTGGCGCGATCTCGGCTCACTGCAACCTCCACCTCCCGGGTTCAAGCGATTCTCCTGCTTCAGCCTCCCGAGTAGCTGGGACTGCAGGCGCGCACCACCACGCCAGGCTAATTTTTTTTATTTTTTGTATTTTTAGTAGAGACAAGGTTTTACCATGTTGGCCAGGCTGGTTTTGAACTCCTGACCTCAAGTGATCCGTCCGCCTTGGCCTCCGAAAGTGCTGGGATTACAGGTGTGAGCCACCGTGCCCAGCCCTGGGTAGGGAATTTTGAAAACAATATTTAAACCTTTTGTTTATGTTTTAAAAAAATCAGTGCATGAAGTGCTATGGGAGGCCCAGAAAACAAAGTAGTGGGAAGGTTGTACTATTCTTTCAAAGTAAGTTTACCTCGGCTTGTTGTCATCCTTTCCCTTCACATCCTCACCTCACCCCTCAGAAGAAAATGTAACACTTCAGTGAACAGACCATTTCTTCTGAATTTAACATTTTTGTGAGTTAATTCTGCAAATAAGCACTTCGTTCAACACCATGGGGGACCATCGATCCTTCTTCCAAAGGTCCGGGAAAATGACTCTTGGGAGAGACCTCTGTGATGAGACTCCATGAGCTTCTCTAGCTCGTCTAAGATAGCATTTGTTCTTCATTTTAAAATTGCTACTCATAACAATCCCAATAGGAACATGGCTAATGTTCACAGTGAGGTGCTCACTACTTATTTTAGTACAGTCATTTCTCTGGGTTTCCACGGCAGGAAAACTCCAGCTTTTCTCTTAACTTCCTACGCAGTTCCTCCTCATCTGCTTCTTCCCTCAATGTTGGATTTCTCAGGATTCAGTCCCAAGCCTTCTTCTCTTGGTCAAGGTAGAAGAAAATCTTAGCAGTTATAACGAAACCTCAAACTATAAGAAAAGAGAGAGTAATAGTGGGTTCCATGATGCCAAATTCATTGCATGTCCTGAAGAGGATAGCCAGCCACAGGCTCCATCCCTCATATCTAGGTAGCTGCATCCTTTCTATGAGTCATCTGGGCTTTAAATGGCCATCAGATCACAGGAGGTTTCGTTCAAATGCAGATTCTGAGTCAGGAGGCCTGACTGAGGCTGAGATTCTGCATCCCACGTGATATAGATGCTGCTGGCCCATGGACCACACTTTGAGTAGCAAGGTTTAGATGATCATATAATTATAATGAGATATTGATAAAACATACCTAAATTATCAATCACACCAACAGATCAAATCAATATATAATAATGGCTGAACTGGCATAGGGAAGCTGATTTTGAAAAATTTTAAGAATATATGCTTCTGGTTTCCAAAACTCAAAATCTATTTGAAGAGAAAAGGGACCTAAAAGTTCCATGAAATCAGAAACAAGATTCTGTTTTTTCAAAGGGCCCAACCTAAAGATTGTTTGTGGCAGGGCGCGATGGCTCACGCCTGTAATCCCAGCACTTTGGGAGGCCGAGGCGGGCGGATCACCTGAGGTCAGGGGTTCGAGACCAGCCTCAACATGGAGAAACCCTGTCTCTACTAAAAATACAAAATTAACCAGGCGTGGTGGTGCATGCCCGTAATCCCAGCTACTCAGGAGGCTGAGGCAGGAGAATTGCTTGAACCCGGGAGGCAGAGGCTGCCGTGAGCCAAGATTGCCCCACTGCACTCCAGCCTGGGCAACAGAGCAAGATTCTGTCTGAAAAAAAAAAAAAAAAAGCAATGTTATGTCATAATTTCTGTAATCTTTGTGATAACTAGTATGTTTTGCCAGTTTTTAAAGGCTTTTAAGGTATTTAAGATCCAATGGATTTGTGTTGTGATTTTAATTAAGCAAAAAACCAAAAAAACGAACTTAATTTAGGCATGCAATTAACACTTAAATGTTTGGGAAAAAATATTTTCTTAAAAGCATAAGTTTTACTTTATTAGTTATAAATATACTACACACATAGAGAAATGCTGACTGTTGACTAAAAGAATACTAATTGCTTCACAAACTTATGAGAAGGTCTTGCCGACCTTGTAGTATATCAAACGTGTCAAGTTCCTGCCAACGCAAGATTTCTGCAGTTCCTTTCTCCTAGAATGTGCTTCTCCAACCTTTGCTTGCCTATTTGTGTGTCTGTGTGCTTAATGACTCTTTTATCTTGGATTGTGAATTCTGTGACCATGGAAACAGTTTACCATGGTAATCTTTATACCTCTGCAAAGGTTGCTGGTATTATCCCATTTACAGAAGGCAGGCTTGGAGAGTTTTAAGTAGCATGTCCAAGTTGCAGTGCTGGGATAGAACCGAGGTCTTTCTTACTTGTGAGTCCATGAACATTATTGTGACACTGAGTTCAATAAACAGTGATCACTGATTGAATGCTGCTCAGGTCATCTGCTGTGTTCTGCAAACGCAAAGTCACAGAATCATGGGACCTCCCAGAGCTCTCCTTGAAAAGAACATTTGGGGCAAAACTTTAAACACTACTCCCTTGAAGAGCCAATCATAGAAAACACAATGAAAATATACATCTGTCATTTAGGCCTTAATATAAATTATGCCCCTTGCTCTTTACAAAAATCCATGGACTGATAAGAAAATGAAGGCTGTGCAAAGTGATATTTCCTAGCTTTTTGCATG
The DNA here is from genome assembly GCF_028858775.2 of Pan troglodytes. NCBI lineage: Eukaryota > Metazoa > Chordata > Mammalia > Primates > Hominidae > Pan > Pan troglodytes. The sequence continues at coordinate 40,647,510 of NC_072401.2, read as the reverse complement.
GAAAGGCAGCATAGCATAGTTAGGAGTAGTGAAGAGTCCCTGAAAGGATTCTGGGTTCAGGCTGTCTGGGTTCAAATCATCGAATTGCCACGTTTTAGCTGGTGGCCTGGGGAAAGTTGTTTAAACTCTGTGTTCAGTTTACTCATCTCTAAAGGGGGCAGAACAAAGACTCTGCCATGAGGTTGTTCTGAGGATTGAATGAGGTGATACACATAAAAAGCTTACAACACTGTCAACATCTCTAAAAGTAGATAGCAAACATTTGCTTCATGTCTGATACTCTGTGACAGACGCTCAACTCATACTTGAACCCAGGACATTAGACTTGCATTTCTTTTCCACCGGATCAGACTATACTTCATCATCCATTTTGGCTAGAATGTGCTAACATTTTTGCCCTGCAGGCACGAGCTGCCCTCTGCGTAGCTCTCTTCCTCGTTTCCATGGCTGCATTTCTTTTTCCTGCGTAACTGAAAACCCCAACTGCAGAGGCAGGTTTATTTATAGCTGAAAAATTAGTGTTATTTAGCTTGAGCTTTTCTGCAACCATCAGTCCATTACTGTAAGAGCATCCACATTTACATTGCAACATCCTTCTGTTTTCCCAGTGCCCTGTAATTCTTAATTAGCTACTCAAAACAATGTTTATTGAATGTCTATAGAGAGAGAAACCTGATCCAGCGTTTTTACATCCGAAACCAGTATCTACCCAAAGCTCAGACTCTCACATACCAAGCACTTCCTAGACGGCTCTGCTTGGAGATTCCATAGCATTTCAGATGTGGCCAAAGTGGAACTCACTATCTTCCCCTGGCCTGCCATGGGTTCCTGGTTTTGATGAAGGAAGTCACCATTTCCCAGTCCCCCATGCCAGATACTGGGAGTTGTCCCACATTCCCCTCACATACTACTACATCCCATCTGCTACCAGGTTTCATCAATCCTGTCTGCTAAACCCACGCCATCCCTCTCATCACCCCAAACCCCTACAAGGTAGTATTTCCTGGACTATTGAAAACCATCTTGGGGCTGGTCCTTCTTCCTTCAGTCTCCTTTTCCTCTAGTCCCCACTCACACTGCTGTTACTTCAATGTTTTGGACTCTGACCATGTTACACTCCCCTGCCTGTATGAAATCCTCCCATGTCCCCCATCACCCACAGGATGAAGGCCCTGCTCTAAATCATGGCATAGGAGACCCTTCAAACTCTCTGTCCCGCCTTCCTCACCAGGTGCATCGCCTGCCATCCCACATAGCTTTTTTTCTCTTTTCTTTTCTTTTTTTCCCCCCTATTTATTTATTTATTTAAGACGGAGTCTGGCTCTGTCGCCCAAGCTGGCATACAGTGGCACAATCTCAGCTCACTGCAACCTCCACTTCCCGGGTTCAAGTGATTCTCCTGCCTCATCCTCCTGAGTAGCTGGGATTACAGGCATGCATCACCACACCTGGCTAATTTTTGTATTTTCAGTAGAGACGGGGTTTCCCTATGTTGGCCAGGCTAGTCTCGAACTCCTGACCTCAGGAGATCCACCTGCCTCGGCCTCCCAAAGTGCTGGGATTACAGGCATGAGCCACTGCACCTGACTCTTTTTTTTTTTTTTGACAGGGTCTTGCTTTGTCACCCACTGGAGTGCAATGGTGCAATCTCAGCTCATTGCAACCTCTGCCTCCTGGACTCAAGCGATCCTCCCACCTCGGCCTCCAGAGAGCTAGGACCACAGGCACCGCCACCACATCCAGCTACTTTTTTTTTTTATTTTTAGTGGAGACAGGGATTTCACCATGTTGCCTGGGCTAGTCCCGAACTCCTAAGCTCAAGCGATTTGCCCACATCAGCCTCCCACAGTGCTGGGATTATAGGCGTGAGCCACTGCACCCTGCCAACTATTCCTTAAAGGCGTGACTCGCTGCCAAATGAGAGGTCTGAACCAGAAGTTCAGAGAAGGGAAAGAAGGTTGCGCCTCCAGGGTGGACTGATCCATAGGAGGCAGAGACCAAAAACGAGGCTCTCACTTGACGGACTGGACCAGCAAGATGGAGTGCATGGTGGAGGCGTAGGGGTGCATCTTGGTAGAAAAAAAGGCTTTGGGATTTGGGACTGGAGTTTCGGTTCTGTCATTTATTAGTGAGAGATCTCAGGCATTTTTAAAAAATCTTCTTTGCACCTCAGTTTCCTCATGGGTGAAAGGAATAATATTATCTACCCCACTGGGCTCCACATATCATTCAGACCACAAGCATCTGTGGAGTCTACTTATACTAAGCCCTTTTGATAAGCCCTGGAGTACAAGATGAAAAGAGAAGGGCCTGCCCTCAAGAGCTGCCAGAGAAGGAGGGGCAGTCACTGTTGGTCCCTCTCTTCATTTACCTTCCAGGGGTCTGTCTTTTTGTTTGTTTGTTTGTTTTGTTTTGTTTTTTGTGTGTGTGAGAGATGGAGTCTCACTCTGTCATCCAGGCTGGAGTGCAGTGGCACGATCTCGGCTCACTGCAAGCTTCGCCTCCTGGATTCAAGCAATTCTACTGCCTCAGCCTCCGGAGTAGCTGGGACTGGAACTACAGGCGCCCGCCACCAAGCCCGGCTAATTTCTTTCTTTCTTTTTTTTTTTTTTTTTAATTTTTAGTAGAGACAGGGGTTTCACCGTGTTAGCCAGGATGGTCTCGATCTCCTGACCTGGTAATCTGCCCGCCTCGGCCTCCCAAAGGGCTGGGATTACAGACAGGCGTGAGCCACCGTGCCCGGCCCAGGGGTCTGTCATTTTAAAGCAGCAGTGGTCAGAACCATGAGCCACATACATGGAATGCAGGACATTGGTTCAGAAGTTTGAAGACAGAACAAGCTCTTCACCATCCACAACGGAAGGTTCCTGCCTTCCTGTCCCGCGTTCTGTGAGGAAATGCGTCTGTCCCTCTGGAGCTCCTGATTTTCAAGGCTTCTCCCCTGAGCTTTGATGAAGTCTGGGGGAGCCAGCGTCAAAAGCAGCACACTCTAGTCACCTGCGATCGTTACCCAAAGAGCCTGCTGTTGACCTCAAGTCACTTCATTTTTTTAATTGCAAAAGACAACCACTAGGGGGCCTAGGAGCGAGACGCTGAGCTCCGATTCCATTTATCAGGCAAATAGCCTTTCCTTCTTGCTGAAAAACGCAGTCAAGGTCAACAAAACACACACCGTGGGCTGAGAACAATACCTTCTGCACCTTCTGCAAACGCTTAGTGAAGAACGCATCTCCCTTGAGGCTAAAAAATATTCTTAACTCAGCCCATCCTCCACAGCCCATCAGGCTGGGCCAAGCGTTTCTTAGCCCTGATTCCATTTTTCAGTGTTTCCTTCTGATTAAAAGCCCTTTGGCACAGCAGGATTGTCTATAATAATGGTAAATGACTCACATGATGATGAGGCAGTCTTTTCACATCCTGAGCTACAATCCATCTTGTAAAGCCTTGCAACGGCCTGAATTACAGCCCTGGATTCTCAGCAGAGGCACAGAGTGGGGGTTTTTGCTTGATTCTCTCTCCCCTCTCAGTTTCCCACACCTTATGCAGAGGCTTGAATGTCTAATGTACTGTACCTACCTATAGCAATCCTCATTAAAATCAATCACTCATTTGAAAAAAAAAAAAAAGCAAGCAAGAAAAAGGAAGGAAGGAAGGAAGAAAAGAAAAGAAAAGATGGAGGAAAAAAGAAAGAAAAAAAATGATCAGGCCCCTAGGGGCCTCTGAGGCCACAGTAACTCAAGTCCCCATGACCAAAACTGGGTGGCAAAGCTTATTTTTCCTTAGCAGGAGTCTGCTTTTGCAAAGGTTCGTCTCTTACATTTTCTTTCAGACACTCACGCACACTCCAGCAACAATGGAAATGAACATAATTTCCCAAGCAGGTTGCCTAGAAACCACTCCTGTGTTTCTGAAACTAATTTAAACATGAAAATTCAGCTCCTGACTCATGCCAGGAATGCACGTCATAATTTTCTCAGTATTTTACTTTCTTTTTCTTTCACATTACAAAATAATGCATGCTTATTGCAGAAAAAAGTGAAAAGAATATGAAAATACAGAGGTTCAGAAAATGAAGAATCTCCTGTAATCTCACTATCAGAGGCAACTTCTGTTGTCATTTGGGAATATTTTCTTCTAGGCTTTTTATTTTTCTATGCATTTTTAACATCATGGAGATTAACACAGATTTTACATCGAGATTAATACTGAATTTAATTAGCATATTGTCAGTATTTCTCCATCTGGTGAAATTTTCAGAAACTTGATTTTTAAAAGACTGCATTATATTACAGTTCATTTTCCCAATATTAACCATTCTCTAAATGCTAGATGTTTAGGTTATTTCTAATTTTTCACCATTATAATGTCACAATGATCAACTTAATACAAAATAGTTATTATATCTTTATTTCTCCAGGATAACATCATAAAAGGAGTTTCAAAGAGGATAAACATTTCAAAACTTTTTAAATATTGAACAAATACATGTTTATGTTTTTTTTATTAAACAGTACATTAAAAACAAATTTCCTTCTCCACTCTCTACAGGTAGCCCCTGTTTCTGTGAATACACAGCACATGTGTATGATTTGTCTATTTGACACTGTACATTGTTCTATCACTTGCTTATTTGACTTATTGTATCTCAGACATCTTTCCATATCAATTCAAATTGATCCATTCTTTTTAGAATTTGCAGAATATTCCACTAGATGATGTATTATCACTTATTTGCCCTAGACAAAACTTCTTAATGCACTGGATACATATGCAGTGAGCTGGGGTCCCTAGCAATGGGTCTGAATCTATACTGTTCCATCCACACCACACCTTTACTGGGAGGGAACAGATGATGGCAAAGGTAACTGCCTTATCTGGCTGGAATTAGTATTATATTCTAACCCAGAGGTCTCCAAACTTTTCTGATCTCTCCATTTACTGATTCAAATTTTGAGCATGCTCCCCTATTTATGTATTTTTTAAATTTATAGATTACATACATATATATGACTTTATAAAATAGAGTCACGTGCTACAAAACATTTCAGTCAACGCGAAGTGGCCACATATACTGTGATCCCATATACTGTGTAACCATTGTGTTATAACTGCCTACAATATTCAGTAAGATCACATACTGTACAAGTTGATAGCCTAGGAGCAAAGGCTATGCCATTTAGGTTTGCATAAGTACACTTTATGATGTCCACATGATGATGAAATCACCTAACAATGCATTTCTCACAAAATGTCCACATCGTTAAGTGACATGACTAAATTATTGTTCATCTCACAGGACAGACACCAAAAAGGATATCTTAGTGAATATCCATTTTGAATTAAAGATGAAATAAATATATTAAATTATTTATTTATATAATAACAATTGCATACAATATAATAAAAGAATTTTGCTCTTTTTGACAAGCACAATGTGACTGAATATGCTTCATTATATTTTAAAATATTGGTTTAACATCTTGTATTACAGTTACTCTGGGGTCTGATTTTAAATTCAGCATATTTTAATTGTCAATGTAAGGTTGTCGTCGCAGGAAGAGACTCCTCACAAATATACATAGATCTAAACAAAGAAGAGTATTGTTCACCAATCTTACAATCTCACCAACCAAAAATGCAGTATTTTGGAAATTCACCTTCACTTACAGTATTCAGTTTATCTTTGATTTGTGGTTACTTTGTAGAAATCTTTTAAAGCTAAGTATCCATTTTATGCACTTTAGCTTAATTAAAATTAAATAATATGTTCCCTGAATCCACTTACCCAGGCCCATGTCCAAAAGCGGACTCTCAATCTCCCACTTCAAATCTGCATTTCCCTCCACTTCATCCCAGTTACTGACAACTCCAGGCTCCAGTTGCTCGGGCCAGAAAACTTGGGGCTCTCCGTTGCCCCTTCCCTTTCTCTCAACTCCACATGGAATTAATCAAAAAATCCTAATAGCTGTACCTTCAAGACATATCCAGAACCCGAATGCCCCCTGTCCCTTTTCCTATCACTGTCCTGGTCTAAGCCACCATCTTCTCTCACCTGAAATACCAAAATGACAGCCTGACCATGTGGCCGGTTCCTGCCCTTCCCCTCCATGGTCTGTGCATCACAGCAGCATGTGTGTGTCCTTTAAGAGTTGTATTCTTTTTAATTATTTTTTATTAGGAAAAGATTTAAACTTACAGAAAGTTACAAGAATAAAAATACTACAAAAAATAGCCTGTTCCCTTACACCATAGCCACCTATAGTTAGCATTTTGCATGTCTTTTATCTACCTACCCAGCTCTCTCTCTCTCTCTCCTCTCTAAATACTAATATTTCACGGCCCTTTACTCCTAAACATTTCAGTGTGTATTTCTTAAGAATATTCTCTTCCATAACCATAGTCCAGTTACAAACCTCAGTAAATGTAACATTGATAAGGCCAGGTGTAGTGGCTCATGCCTGTACTCCCAGCACTTTGGGAGGCCAAGGCGGGTGGATCACTTGAGGTCAGGAGTTCGAGACCAGCCTGGCCAGCAGGGTGAAATCCCCTCTCTTTTAAAAATACAAAAATTAGCTGGGCGTGGTGGCACATGCCTATAATCCTAGCTACTCGGGAGGCTGAGGCAAGAGAATCGCTTGAATCCAGGAGGTGGAGGTTGGAGTGAGCGGTGATCGTGCCACTGCACTCCAGCCTAGGCAACAGAGAGAGACTCTATATTAAAAAAAAAAAAAAATTGATATAGTAATTTTATCTAGCCTACCGTCTGTTTTCTCGTTTTCTGGTTGACCCAATGATGTCTTATATATCATTTTTTCCCTTTTAGTATAGAATACAGTCTAAGATCAGGGTTACATACCGTATTTAGCTGCCGCAACTGTTGTCTACTTTAATTTGGAAGATTTTACACTGCCTTTCTTTGTCTTTTACAATACTATCATTTTTGGAGAATACTAGTCCCCTCTTTTCTATTTTTAAATAGAATTTTCTCATTTGGGTTTTTTTGATGTTTCCCATCATTAAATTCAGGTTATGCATTCCTGGACAGAACATTAAATAAGTGATACTGTGTCCTTTTTGGAGCATCACATCTGGAAGCACACAAGGTCCATCTGCCCCTTATTGGTGACATAAATTTTGATCACCCAATCAACGTGTTGTTTGACTTCTCCACTGTAGAATTACTATTTTTTCTCTTGTAACCAATAAGCAATCTGTGAATAGGTACTTTAAAAATCATGCAAATATCCTGCTCCTCATCAGAATTTCCACTTAAATTTAGCAACTATTAATGATCCTTGCCTGAGGCAGTTTTCACTTGGATGGTGGCAAATGATGATTTTCTAACTCCAGCTCACCCTGCACATTTACCAGTTAGCACTTTGCAGGATTCTACTGTAAGCAAGATCCCCCCACCTCTCCTTATCTACTTATTATCAGTATGCACATGTAGATTTCCATTTTTCTTCCCCTGCCCCTTTTTTTTTGAGACAGAGTCTCCCTCTGTCACCTAGGCTGGAGTGCAGTGGCACAATCACAGCTCACTGCAGCCTCGACCTCCTAGGCTCAAGTGGTCCTCCCACCTCAGCCCCCCAAGTAGCTGGGACTACAAGCATGAGCCACAACACCTGGCTAATTTCTTAAATTTTTTGTAGAGATGGGGTCTAGTGATATAGCCTAGGCTGGGGATTCCTATTTTTCAATAGTTCACATCCCATTGCTGTCCTTAATTACTTTGGTGCTCAAATTGTGTCCGATTTGGCCAGGGGTAGCCCCTTCACACTGGCTCCTGTGTCCTTGCTTTAAAATCAGATCACGTAACTTTCTGGATCCCTTCTCCTTTGATTCAGGCTTGGTCTGCCTGAAGCTGAAAGTCATCCTAGGAAGAGGGAAGAAGGTAACCCAGATGCTGCAACCAGGCGTACCTGTCCTCCACGTCACAAGGCCAGTCTCCAGGGAGTCTCTGTCAAAACAGGAGCAAGGCTCAGCTTGGGATGGAGACGTGCCACCCAGTGCCCCATTTCCTAGTTGGATGTTTGATTTGTCCTCTTCCTGCCACCACCCTGCTCAGCCACTGTATCACACAGAACTAGAAAAGTCACATCTTGTAGCCATGGTGACCAACTAGCACACAGGTTCGCTCTCTGGCCGCAAGAAGCAGACAAGGTAGCTTTTCTGTTTGCAGTTTAGCTCTTTATTAAGGCCCAGATGCTAGGGTTTGCTGGCTATCTGTAAGGAATTGAGCAATTGCAGGTTATGTTTTTCTTTCTTGGGTGTGGTTGGGGGTGTTTTTTCAAACATAGTGTGTCTTAGCAACTGAAAGGAATTGTAAGAGGGCTCCTTTGGTCTGTGGCTAATCCAGGTGCCTTTGGGATCCCCATTTCCTCAAGATTAGTGTGCTCACAGCTGATACCCTCTTTATCAACTGGCTCCATATGCTTCCTGTCCCCGCAGTTTGAGACGGGCGAAGGCAGCCGCTACTGCTCGGTATAAACAGAGACTTCACAACTGTGAGGGTCTTTGTCGGTTCCTTCAGACCTTCTGCTTCCAAAGCTCAATAGGAACATAAAGTGGATCTCCCAGCCAAAGACTTCACTTCTAGCCAAAAGGAAGGAGTTTTGCAAGGTTAAAAGGATAACTGGGGGCCAGAAATTGGTTATCTATATTCCTTTTTTTTTTTTTTTTTTTTGAGATGGAGTTTCACTCTTGTTGCCCAGGCTGGAGTGAAGTGGTGCAATCTCAGCTAACTGCAACCTCCAGATTTAAGCAATTCTCCTGCCTCAGCCTCCCGAGTAGCTGGGACTACAGGTGCCCGCCACCACACCCTCCTAATTTTTTTGTATTTTTAGTAGAGATGGGGTTTCACCGTGTTAGCCAGGATGGTCTCTATCTCCTGACCTTGTAATCCACCCCCGCCCGGCCTCCCAAAGTGCTGGGATTACAGGCATGAGCCACCTCGCCCAGCCAGTTATGTGTATTCTTAATTATTCACAACATTAAATGTTCACGATTGAAAGGAAGAAAAAATACATTCATTGTCTATTTAACTGCCTGATGCCATGACAAGTATATATAGTCATTATTGTAGAGCAGGAAGTAACCTCATCTGAGAGAAACTGAGCTCTGGAATGTTAGGTAACTCTCTCAAGGCCATGACAGTGGCGAGAGGCAGAGCCAGACTACAATCTCCGCGTCCCGGCCGAGGCTTAGAGTATTAGCCGTTGTTCCAGCAGCATTTCCTCGATGACAGGAGGGAAATGCTAGAGCTTCTTTTTAGTTCTGGGATCTGATCCTTCTTGGGTCTGAACATCTTTCACAACGCCAGCCATTGGCTTATAGAGGAGATTGCTGATTGTCTCCAAAATCCATTCTCTAATTCTTCAGTAATAAAATGTCAAATGTTACCAAGGCCCATGGTTGCTCTGCCTCATTCCCCAGTATACCTGACAGTGAACTCATGTCTGAGGACTGGTCAGCAGGATGTAAGGGAGAGTGGTGAGCACTTCTCTTTCTTTTCTTTTTTCTTTTTTTTTCTTTTTGAGACAGAGTCTCGCTTTGTTGCTGGGGACTGGAGTGCAGTGGTGCCATCTCAGCTCACTGCAACCTCCGTCTTCCAGGTTCAAGTGATTCTCCTGCCTCAGCCTCCTGAGTAGCTGGGACTGCAGGTATGTGTTACCATGCCTGGCTAATTTTTGTATTTTTAGTACAGATGGGGTTTCACTGTGTTGTCCAGGCTGGTCTCGAACTCCTGACCTCTGGTGATCCTCCCACTTTGGCCTCCGAAAGTGCTGAGATTACAGGCATGTGACACCACACCTGGCCAGTGAGCACTTTAAAGAACTAGAATGTACCCTTCTCTGTTCCTTTCCTCCTGACCAGTGACTGAAACGCTGAACCAAGCTTGGAGCTGGAGCAGCCATTTTGGGCCATGAGGTAGAAGCCATGTGTTGAAGAGAATGGAACAAGATGGAAGAAACCTGGTGATCAGGGAGCCGCCATAACAGTCTTGGGTTGTCTCTGTTTACATGAGAGGTAAATAAATTATTATTATTTATTATTTTTTTTTTTTGAGATGCAGTATCGCTCTGTCACCCAGGCTGGAGTGCAGTGGCACGATCTCAGCTCACTACAACCTCCACCTAAGCAATTCGCTTGCCTCAGCCTCCCGAGTAGCTGGGACTATGGGTACCTGCCACCAGGCCTGGCTAATTTTTGTATTTTTGGTAGAGATGGGCTTTCACCATGTTGACTAGGCTGGTCTCGAACTCCTGGCCTCAAGTGATCCACCCACCTTGGCCTCCCAATGTGCTGGGATTGCAGGCATGAGCCATCGCACCCAGCCTTTATTATATCCAGTGATTTAACAAAAACCACTTATATTTGGGGTTTTCAGTTATAAGTATTATGTTCGAACACAGAAAGTGAAACTATTTGAAAGTTTCTTGTAGAATTGGCTGGGAAGAAAGGCAATTCATTCCCTTTGAAGGATTTCATTCCCGGGATGTGGCTGCCTGCTTAAAGAGCAGGTTCCATTCTGTAGAGGAAGCTTGGGAGACAAGGAAAGACCCTCATTTCAAAAATATAGCCACTTCACTTCCTGCTGACTTGAGTTTTTGTTTTGTTAAACTGGTTTCTCTTTTAAAACAAATGTCCCCTCAGTAAGCTAAGCTCATTGATTGTTCACACCTGAGAACCAGAGCATCCTCTGCTGATTAGTAAGGAGTTTGGGGGAAGGGGAGTTGCGACTAGGCTGCAGGAGGAAGTGACACTTGGGGGAGGATAGGCCAAGGTGGTGGGATTGATTGAAAGTCCCTGAAAGCAGGGAAACAAAGAAGTGGGAGAAGGGCCAGACAGGGTCGCGCTCACGCTCTAAATCGCACTGGCTCGGCTTTGACTTGCTCTCAAGACACTGGGAACAGCGCATGACCACCAGAGGGCAGCAGCGCAAGATGAAATTAACAGGGACTCTTCACAGGGCCCCTGGCTTCAGGTCCCAGGGAGAGCCAGCCTTCCCATCCAACCTGGATCTGCCTGGTTTTCTTTGTCCAAAGTCAACCAGGGTGGAAGACTTCAACCAAAGTGGGCAGGGCCCACTTTCATACACATTCCTACAGGGATTCCTGGTGATGGTCGTTCCCCCTCTCTAGTCCACTGATGCCATCTCTATCACACATTTAACATTGTATTAAAATAGTCTTTAATGTGGGTTATATATGCTTTTTACCTAGCCATGCCCTAAGCAATCAGACCTGTGAAATGATGATTTTGGTGTGCTGGTGTGTGTATGTTATAATTATTACATTAGAATATCTATATCACCAGAAAATCATCTATCACCTATAGGATGTATATCACACTTGGAAAAACATTGCATTACTTCATTAAATTCCCCCCAATGACCCAATGAAGAAAGTGATATTATTCTCCCCATTTTCTAGATGAGGAAACTGAGGCTCAGAGAGGTTAAATATCTTCCTCAAGAATTTTCGCCAGAGCTGGGATTTGAACCAAGGTCTGCTTGACTTAGAAGGCAGTGGTCCTTGCTTTCTCCCGAGGAGAAGGGAGCAGAGATACCTAAAGATGCCTGACTCCCAATCCCATCGGAACATGCCCCCCGCGGGCTCACTTCCTCTCTTCTTTGTCTTCATTTTCTAAGAATGTCTTCTTTCCACTAAAACGAAACACTCCAGAATGCATTCTGCATGAATAAAGACTGCCAACTCCATGGCAGAAATAACATTCCTTTTGGGAATATTTATCACTTCTAAAATGATGATAAAGAAATTCAACAGTTTGTATTTCTGGACGAACTAGGGGAGAAGAGGAAATAAAGTATCTACAGAGTATCACAACACACCTACAGGAAGCTGAGCAAAGTAGGCTAATCACACTGGGCCCGGAGGACGGCTGGTAACAGAAACCTCGACGTTTATCTGAAGTGACTGCTCATCCCCGGGCACCACGGTGACAGGTGTGATAGAAAGATAAAACCCTAGACTCTGCTGCTCACCTGCTGTGGGGCCTTGGTCAAGCCACTTCTCTCTGAGCTTCAATTGCCCCATCTGTAAGAGGATAACAATTCCAGCCTCAGGGGGTCATCATAGCAACAAATGAGGAACCTGTAAATTAGTGCGAAAACACCCCACTTACTACTACTGTTTTTAAATGATTGTGAGAGTAAAAAGGGCCTTGGTGTTCAGAACCCAATCAGCTTAGAGTGAATTGTAGCACTTGGCAAATACTGCCTTTTCTGCTTGGAAACTTCACTTAAAAAGAAAAAAAAAAATGAGGTCAAAGAGCGATTCCTAAAGCAAAAGAAAATTGCTAAACTTTAGACTATTCCTGACCCCAAAGTCCTCCTTCAGACCATGTTTCCCCTTTTTCACTCATATCTAGCCCAACATGCATAAATCCTTGCTTCTACCAGAGGGCCACACAGAGGAATGGACAGACAGAAAGAGTCTTTGCCCAATTAGTTTCACTTCCTCCCTGGCACCCCGTGGTCACAGCCCTGGAGAACTGTTTTCTGCGGCGCTGAGGGCTACATTTTCGTTTTAACCAGCGCAAGGTAGGCAAGAGGCTTAAGTCAGAGAGCTTGATGATGTAATGAATTTGCCAGCTGCCAACGACACTAGGACCTCATCACATTTCTTTGTTTTCCTTTCTAACCCCAAATCTAGCAGGCATCCCTGTTCTCATTAACAAAGCCTCCTATTAGCACCATTGCTCCCTAACTACCATCGGACATCACAGGGAGAAGTTCTGTATCGAGAACAGTAGAGCAAAAAGACAGGAGGAAAGCAAGTCCCCAACATCATGCAGCCCACATACTAGCTCTGGATGGCTTACGTACGATGAAATCTCCAAGATGCCTTCCAAAAACCAGATGACCCTGTCCTTTCTGGAACTACCGCCATCCCTTGTAACTCTGTAAGCTTCATCTCCAACCTCATCGTGCTCTAACTCGAGCACAAACATAAGTCTGTAGAACCACAGTGGCCTTGGGGGCATCATTCTCTTTGCCTTGTCAACATTTCTATTTTATATCCCTCCCTGCTCCTGTCTAGAAGTTGGTACTCAGTCTCCTGAGACTCATCTTATAGATAGAGCTTGATGGACCACGGGGAGAGGGCATCACTCCTGCTACAGTCTGAATGCACACACCTGGGGCCCAGCTGCCCAACCTTCCACCACTGAAGTTCAAACAGTTGCATCTTAGACAACTCCTCCACATCTAATCAGCCCAGCATAGAGGGAGTTTGGAGGTGTCAGACACCCATCAATGGCTGAGAGAGAAAGAAATATAGTAAAAGATCTGTTAGCAGTCACTTTGTGCCCAACAGAACTCTCATTTGTCTTATGTCTAAAAAGCTGGCCATTGACTTTCAACAGGATTTCACGATGCTATTAGAAAATATTTTACCACTAAATGAAAATAAAGATAAACTGCCTTTCTGAAGATGCAAAAGGTAAGAGATAATACATAAAAATGCAAGTTGATCAAATTTCACTTGATGTTTGATGACCCTCAGCGTCCCAGAACATTGCTTTGGGAATTATTTTCTCCTTTGATCTTGCAGAATAGTGTGAATGGACATAGAGGCCATTTGTATAAAAGAGGAACCTGAGGATGTAGGGCAAAACAAAAGAATTTGTCAGGGATGGGAAAAGCACACCCATTTAAATATGCAGAAACCTTAATGCCAGTGTCTGGCTAGCTATTAAGCAGTAATTCCTTCTCTATCCCTTATCATATCTACCAGTTACTCTGCAAGATTCTTCAGTGTAAAGAGCACTGTAAAATGTATTTTTCAGATTTATCTCATCTTTTTGCCAGATCAGCCCACCCCATGCATATCTGCCAGCTGCCTCTTACACAATCCCTCAGAGCCCACGGAGCTGCACTGTGGGCCCTCAGATGATCTGATGCAGGTATAGAACCCCTCCCCCACATTATTTTCTTGCTAGCTTGCCTCCATTACAAACTGTCTTCCTCACTCAGATATTTTCAATCCTGGTAGTTTTTGCTTGTTTGTTTGAGACAGGGTTTCACGCTGTCACCCAGGCTGGAGTGCGGTGGTGCAATCGTAGCTCACTGCAGCCTTGACCTCCTGGGCTCAAGTGATTCTCCTTCCTCAGCCTCCCAAAGTGCTGGGTTTACAGGCGTGAGCCACTGCACCTGACTTCCCCAGCAGTTTTGATCGTGATCTCATTTGCCTCCTTCTCCTGATTAGGCCAGCATTAGAGCATCCAAGAGGCTGCATAATATGGAATAAACATAGGTCATTAGATTTAAATCAAAATTCTGGCTTTTTACTTCCTAGCGATGCAAGCTTTGTTGAGTTCCTTAACTTTTCTTAGCATTTCTGCTTTTTAAAAAAAGTTGCTATAATACTAAATCGTAGGATTTTTGAGATAACTAAATGAGAAAATGTGCATAAGACTTGCAGCACCTTAAGTGCTCAGTAAATAACAACTCTTTTTTTCCCGCTTCTATTTCCCAAAATAGTCCTGGCTGGGAAGACTCATTGTCACAGGCTACACTAAATAGTTTGGTATTATTATTACTCAGATTTCATTCAATACTTTCATTCATCATTCTAAGGAACACAATAACATGTCATTTTTGGCATCTGCCTCTGGGGAAGTAATAGCGTCATTTTTTCATAGATCATTTTCATAACTGGCCCTTTGCCCTCACATAATACCACAGGGTGGGCTCAGACCGAAACTGTCAAGATCCTCAATGGTTTCTCACTTAGCACCAGGAAGCCTCCGTTGGTCCCTTGGAAACCGGAACAGTACCAACCAAGAAGTTTCTACTTCCCTTCTACTCAGATGGCACTGCCGAGAAAAGGTGGGAGGGCTGCCTGCTCAAGTGTGGCCTTTAAAGACAAAGTGGAGAAGAAAAAGAGGTGAGAATGTGGTGCAGTAGTCTGTGAACCTGAGATATGCAGTGGTGGGAAATAGCGGCCCCTAAGGAGCCATTTGTATAAACCAGTTCACAGCTACATGCAATGTGCCACCTGCAAACAGAGCCTCTGAGACACAGAAAGGGTTTTCCGATATTGCTTTTACCATAGAAAGGATTATGGCTCATCTTGGTTCTCGGTGAAATTTGATTTGATGCTGCCTGCACAGTTCCAGAGTTTCTTGGTCTAAGCCAGGGGCCACAGGCCCCCTTACAAACAAGATGTTTTCTTTAAGATATAACTGAGGCTGCTGTAAAAATGAGAGATAAAAACAGAAGTTTGTTTTTCTTAGGTAAGAGTGTGAGCATAAGCCTTCCAGACCTGCCGTGTGATTCCATGATGTTGGGGATGTAGTTTCTTCCTGTCTTTTTGCTCTAGTATGCTCCATACACAGCTTCCATCTTGTGATAGCACATGGCTGCCCCAGCTGCCACTATCCCATCCACCAACAGGCAGGAAGAAGAACTAGAGCAAGAGAAGACATCCTGCTTTCCATTAAAGGCAGTCTGGAAATTCCAAGCATCAATTCCACAATCATCTCCTTGGCCAGAACTTAGTAAGTGGCCCACACCTAGCTGCAAGGGAAGCTGGAATTGTAATCCTAGGTGGACCATCATGAGTCCATCTGGAACATTACTATGGAAGAACAGAATGCAATATTGGGGAACAGCTAGCACTCTGCACAAAGGACTAGACAGGAATATAAACCAGTGATTCTTGCCAGGTGTAAGGACATATGTGTATCTTTTGTGGGCAGTGGAGCACAGAGCAAACAGGGAGAGCCCCATTTTAAGCAGCAGCCCCTTGCACCTTAGATGATGTGGTCATGCAGAAATTCAGGCTCCATGTTTAACTCTGCTGTTTTCAAAAGAAGCCAGGAATCAACATTTTAAAAAATAATGAAATCTCGGCCAGGCACGGTGGCTCATGCTGTAATCCCAGCACTTTGGGAGGCCAAGGCAGGTGGATCACCTGAGATCAGGAGTTTGAGACCAGTTTGGCCAACACGGCAAAATCCCAGGAGTTCGAGACCAGTTTGGCCAACACGGCGAAATCCCATCTCCACTAAAAAAAAAAAAAATTGGCCAGGTGCATTGGCTTACACCAGTAGTCCCAGCTACTCGGGAGGCTGAGACAGGAGGATTGCTTGAACCTGGGAGGCAGAGGTTGCAATGAGCTGAGATGGCACCACTGCACTCCAGCCTGGGCAACAGAGCGAGACTCCTTATCAAAAAAAATAAAATAAAATAAAATATAAAATAAAAATATAAAATCTTTCCATTTTAGAATGTTGGCTCAAATTTTTTTTTAGATTCTGTGTGGGCCCAACATATCTGTGGACTGGATATGGCCCAGTAGCTGCCATTTGGGGCTCTATATTGATTCAATTTGCATGAAAATGTCCATTGTGCTTAACTCTGCCTGAAATGCAAAATTTTGGGAATCCAAAATTAGAGTTAAAAGGCAAATAGGCTTAGTAAAGAGCTGTTATCAAGACAAAGCCTTGAAAGTACTTAATTTGTTTGGCTTGTTAGTCAGGCACTGAAACACAAGAAAATCACAAATTGGTTTTGAATGGGTCGCAATGTCCAAGTAGTTACTTAACCAGGAAAATGAACTGGAAGAAACTCTCAAGTTCCATTTTTCAACATGTTTCATGTGTGAGATGGAAATGATATGCATGGCAGCCATGCTAATGCTGCTGGATCTCCTGCTGTGGGGAGCGTGATGGATGGTCACCCCGAAGCTGCCTTTCTGGATCCAACACCATGGCTACAGGGAGGCTGCACTTCCTGCCAGCTGCTCCAACCAATGACTGAGCACAGAAGAGGGACAATTCCAATAGTCCACTTTGGCTCCAGGATTCTTTACCAGCCTGGCCAAATCTTTCTTGTAAAATTACTGCAGTCTCAGGCTTCTCCAACCCAATCCTCCTTCCTTCTCTCCTTCCATTTATTTATTTATTTATTTATTTTGATATAAAGTCTTGCTCTGTTGCCCAGGATGGAGTGCAGTGGTGCCATCTCAGCTCACTGCAACCTCCACCTTCCGGGTTCAAGCGATCCTCCTGCCTCAGCCTCCTGAGGAGCTGGTATTACAGGCACCTGCCACCACACCTGGCTAATTTTTGTATTTTTAGTACAGACAGGGTTTTGCCATGTTGGCCAGGCTGGTCTTGAACTCCTGACCTCAGGTGATCCATCTGCCTCAGCCTCCCAAAGTGCTGAGATTACAGACATGAGCCACCGCGCCCGGTCTCCTTCTCTCCTTCCTGGTACAGATGTCAGAACTCCTCTCCCCGCTTTCTCTGGCCTCCTCCTTTATCCTTCACAGGTGTGTCCCTCATAAATCTCTTGCACCTCTAATACCATCTTGGCATCTGCTTCTCAGCAGACCCCCAACTAGCACATGATGCTAAAGACAGCAGCAGCGCGTCTAGGGGCTAACTCTGTGCACAGTTCTGAGAATAGAACTAGAGTCTCTGGCAAGAATAATAATCATGGCTAACTTTATAGAGCACATACTGTGTTCTAGTACCATGTATTTCAGCCCTGCATGAGTTGTCTTCACAAAAGTCCTCAGGTAGGTGATGAATTGCTGGTCTCCTGATTTTACAGATGTGGAACTAGGTTAAATAACTTGCTCATCTTCCCACAGGTGGTAGGCAGTGATTCAAACCCAAGTTAATATGGCTCTAAAGCCCAGCCACTCATACATCAAATATCCATGTACTCCATTCCCAATTTTTACTATCTTCAACTATCACCACACTCTATCCTCATGACTTTTATTATTTATGAATAGCACTCATACAATTATTTACTTCCTATTTTTCTTTAAATTAATTGATTTTGAAAACCAGAACATGTTTATTTTAAGAGGAAACACAGTAGCCCTAAGGTAAATGGTAGACTGCTATCCCTTGCCATACATTTAAGGTAATCCTAAAGATAATTATCACAAAGACAGAGCAATATTGTCAAATTTTATTTAGACAATATTATAACATTTAACTAGACACTATATCTAACTAAAGACTAATTCCAAGGTCTGCACTCACTTTGGTTTTTTTATGTATAAAGGGAGATAAGTAGATGTTAGGTGTTAAAGATAGCTTCAAACGAAGACTTTTTCTTGACAAAACCAGAAAGATTGAAAACATTTGAAAAGGGACTAACTTTCTCAGTGTGTGTGACTCAATGCTCTTGATCCTTTGTATCCCTAAAATCCTCTTGTCGGGGTACATTTTGGGAACTAACGACCGATATGAATATGGAGAATGCTCATTTGAATAAGGAAAAATTGTATAGAATTGTCCCAAAAGAAAATAAAATCAATTTCATTACTCTCCAACCTCAACTGGTTCTCCATAACACAACTGTGCACCCTGGTTTATCTGGAGGGTGCAATCTTTTTAAAAGTAAAACAAACCGGAGCCTGCAGCACAAGTGAACCCTGCCTTTTTGGCAGGTGTATCCGGTAGAGAAACAAAACACCGCTCTGTGGTTAGGCTACTGGTGCTCTGGAGTTCAGCACATTCACAAATCAGCCTGTCTGGGAGGGGGCTCAACCACACACATAGACCCAGGGCCTTTGTAAAAATATCTCCCAGCCTCTTTGGGTTCGGAAGACAGTGCTGATCCGGAGCCGAGCAACAGCGACAGGCAAGTGTGGGCCACCCCACCTGCCTGGCTGTGCACTGGGCCCTTTCCAGCCCCAGCCATCATGTTACTTATATAGACAACGGATAAAATCCTACTGCACAGATTGCAGAGCTTGGCTGCAGTATAGACACATTTCAAGAAGTCATACCCCACTGTCCAGGGTTTAACCCCAAAAGACAAGACCAATGTCTAGTCACTCTGTGAATTAGACAGTGTTTTGAGTCCCATAAGAAGGTGGAGAGGGTTTCTCACCAACCCTCCTTTCTGCCTCTGTGTTCCTCAGTCAGTTTCCATGATGTATCATTTGTATTTGGATTGCTGAGTGGTGGGCAGATTTAATTGGCTCTGGAAGTAGAGAAAGGACTGGGATGCCACGTGGAGAAGTGTTTCCTCCGTTCATCCTCAAGAAGTCCCAGTCTAGGCCAGGCGCGGTGGCACATGTCTGTAATCCCAGCTCTTTGGGAAGCTGAGATTAGGAGTTCGAGACCAGCCTGGCCGACATTGTGAAACCCCATCTCTACTCAAAATAAATAAACAAATTAGCCAGGAGTGGTGGCAGGCACCTATAATCCCAACTGCTTGGGAGGCTGAGGCAGGATAATTGCTTGAACCCAGGAGGCAGAGGTCGCAGTGAGTCGAGATCGTGCCACTGCACTCCAGCCTAGGCAACAGAGTGAGACTTGGTCTCAAAAAAAAAAAAAAAAAAGGTCCCAGTCTTGCGCCCATTTTGCAGATGGGAACTCAGAGGCTGAAGTGAGTCACTGAATGCTGAGGTCTGACAGCAGGTCTCTGGCAGTTCCTTATGCTGTATTTCCTTAGACCTCTGGATTTCTGGCATATTATTCTTTTGAGTAAATCACCACCCCCACCTGACATAAATCGTAAAGAAGGAGAAATAATTAATACTTGCAAATGCTAAATACCTTAAATAGCTCCCGTTTAATGCTAAAACCCCATGAGGTTGAGATATATATATGTTTATCGTCTCCCCTCTACCAATGAGGAAATTGAAATACAAAGAGGTTGTCGAAGATTGCCCAAAGCGAGGAATCAAGCCCAAGTAGTCTGACCTCAGTGTTCAAACTCAAAACCACTATGCTGCCGTCTGAGGCAAATATACCTGCATTCAAATCCAGGCTCTATCTACTAGTAGAGATGTGTGTCTTGAGCAAATCCCTTGACCATTCTGGCCAGATGGTCACTTTACATATGACCATCCTCTCATATGTAAAAATGGATAAAAATATTCCTTACCACTTACGGCTGGTAAGAAGAGAAGTTAAATGAGGTAATGCAGGTACCATGCTTTGCATGGTGTCCCGCTTGCAGGAAGAGCTCAATAAATGGTAAGTATTATTAGCAACATCATCATATCCCAAAGGATCAGCCACCTCTCTGTGGCTGATCTGGGCAGGGGAAGCCCACAAGACAGAGAAAAACTCATCCACCTCAAGTGGTCTTTCCCCTTCAAAGCTGCATGCCCCACGCATGTGCAGGGGGCCCTACAAAACACTTTCAGAGCCATCAAGGATGTTTGGAGACAGTGACAAAATCCAGGAGATAGATGGCATCATAGACCTCTGAGAACCAGTCAGTGTGCTGAAGATCTACATGTGCCCCAGGACATTTCAGAGAATGAGTTCACTGTGAGCAGTGAACTGAGGAATGCCCACTCCTTGATGAGAACCATAAAGTTTGCAGAAATTCTACATATAATGGTTTTAAAACCGGTCTCAAAATTCTTTGACTCTGCCCACAACGAGAGGTGCGGTCCAATTCCCTTACCCTTGAATATGGGCTGGGCTTAGTGACACTGGGTGACTTCCAAAGTTACATTACAAAGGATATTTTACCTTGGCTATCTCTCAGGATGCTTGCTTTTCAATTCTGCCTCCCATGGTAGGAGGAAACTCACGTGACAATGGAGAGGTTGGGTATAGGTGCTCTGGTCCTCAGCCCCAGGAGAAGTCCTAATGAACAAGCCAGACTTTGGGATGACCCCAGCCTCAGTCACGATCTGACTGCACCTCATGAGAGGCTCCAAATGAGAACCACTTCCTGAACCCAATCAATACGAAATAATTATTGTGTTTGCCTCTAAGTTTGGAGTCGTTTGTTATACTGCAATAAATACTTGGAACACTCATTTTTATTAATTTATTTTAAAATAGGCTGGGTGCAGTGGCTCATGCCTATAATCCCAACATGTTGGGAGGCCAAGGCAGGAGGATCGCTTGAGCCTAGGAGTTTGAGACCACCTGAACAACATAGAGAGAACCCCATCTCTAGAAAAAATTTAAAAAAAATTAGCTACACGTGGTGGCACACACCTGTGGTCCCAGCTATTCCGCAGGCTGAAGCAGGAGGCTTGCTTTTGTCCAGAGACTTGAGGCTGCAGTAAGCCGTGATGGCAGCACTGAGCCCTAGCATGGGCAACAGAGCAAGACCCTTTCTCTTAATAAATTAAGTAAATGAAATAAAAATAACTGTAATAAGAACTAGAAATAGGAGTCACTTTATGCTTTCTCCTGAGGAAAAAGTGGCGAGGTAGCCTTCCATTGGAATAAGCCTGAGAAGTATTCTTTAGCTCCCTAAGCCATCAAAACTAGGAAAGCTTTGTCGTGGATTGACCCTTGAAGGCCTCTTTGAAGCAAGACTGGGGCCAATAGAGAAGCAGAGCCTGATCCCTAGGCAGGTGCAGCATGTCAGGCTGTAAATACTAACACAGAGGTTGTCAGCAAACCATCAGGCAACACCAAGCATTTTCCAGGAGTGTTAGCAAAGTTATTGGCCCTTGACACTTGTGGAAGTGAACATTGCAAGCCTCAGCAGCTACAAATCACCAGGTGAGAGGTGATTGGATCATAGAGGTGGATTCCCCCATGCCATTGTTGTGATAGTGAGTGAGTTCTCATGAGATCTGATGGTTTTATAAGGCAGTTTTCCCTGCTCTTGCTCACTCTCTCTTTCCTGCCACCCTGTAAAGAAAGTCTTTGCTTCCCCTTCCTCTTCCGCCATGATTGTAAGTTTCCTGAGGCCTCCCCAGCCATGTGGACCTGTGAGCCAATTAAACCTCTTTTCTTATAAACTACCCAGTCTTGAGCAGTTCTTTATAGCAGTATGAAAACAGACTAATACACATATATATACAGACAAACACACAGGCACACAGGGCTCTACTACCTTGCTAACTGTCACTTGAACAAATTATGTAAACGCTCTTTGTCTTGGTTTTTTCATGTCTAAAGTGGAGATAATAATACTTTCCTCATATGAGTGTTGATATGTAAATGAACTTCAAATACTAAGAGCAATCGAATAGAGCATGCTCAATGAATATAAATTATGACAATAATCCATACATATATGTACACACATAAAAAAGAGACTGAAGGCCAGGCACTGTGGCTCAAGCCTGTAATCCCAGCATTTTAGGAGGCCAAGGCAGGAGGATCACTTGAGCCCAAAAGTTCGAGATCAGCTTGGGCAATATAACAAGATGCCATCTCTACAAAAAAAAAAATTGTTTTTAATTAGCCAGGTGTGGTGGCGCATGCCTATAGTCACAGCTGCTCAGGAGGCTGAGGCAGGAGGATCACTTGAGCCCAGGAGGTTGAGGGTGCACTATAGCCTGGGTGACAAAGCAAGACCCTGTTTCAAAACAAACAACGAAAAAAGAGAGACTGAAAGAAATTACTCCAAAGAGTTACTGTGGTTATCTCTGGGACCTTTTTAACACTCTAAATTCAGTTTTTAGCGTTCAATATTTTTTAAATTGACTTAATCAGTGGGATTTTTAGGTCTAGAAAAATAAAGATGGAGGATAAATTAACGCTCAGCCATGTGGTACAGATGCAAGATGTTGTAGAGGTTTGTTAGATGGAGATCAGTGAGGACTACAACAGTCAGGATAGGTTTCTTAGGGGTGGTGGTGCTCAAGATAGACATGGGAGGATAGCTGCCTTTTCCAAGGACTGGTTCCATTCACTCTTCTTCTCTCTTTCTCTTTGTCTCTCTCTCTCTCTTTGTCTCTCTCTCTCTCTCACACACACACACACACACACACACACACACACACACACACAGATGCATACATGGACATTCACACTGTTTTGATCTCCAACTACACCAGATGCTGAGGCAATAAAGAAACCATCCCTGTCTTGAGGAATTTCCTAATGTGCAAAGTACACACATAAACAAGCATCCTTTTAATTTAATACAGCAAGTATTTAGTATAGCACCAGCCACAAATTAATGCTCAGCCACGTGGTTCAGTAGGAGCACAGGCACAGTATATTAGCCCACCCTGGCCTTCGGATTGGCTAATTCTTAGAAGTGAAATTGATTGAGAAATTTCTTAGTCATCTCTGGCTCCTATGGCAAAATAGCATAGACTGGGTGGCTTAAACAACAGCTTTTATTTCTCACAGTTCTGAAGGTTGGAAGTCTAAGATTATGGTGCCAGTAGACTCAGTATCTGGTGAAGGCTCACTTTCTGGCTTGCAAACAGCCACCTTCTTGCTGTACTCTCATACAGCAGGGGTGCCAGGGCAGCAGCCCAGGGATAGAGCCCTGGTGTCTCTTCCTCTTTTTATAAGGGCACTAATCCCACCATGGGGCTTCATTTTCATGACCTAATTACTTCCCGAAGGCATCCCCCCTCTAATATTATCACGTTGTGATTAGGATTTCAAAGTATGAATTTTTTTTTTTTTTTTTTTTTTTTTTTGAGACAGAGTTTCACTCGTCGCCCAGGCTGGAGTGCAATGGCACAATCTTGGCTCACTGCAACCTCCGCCTCCTGGGTTCAAGCCATTCTCCTGCCTCAGCCTCCCAAGTAGCTGGGATTACAGGTGCATGCCACCACACCTGGTTAATTTTTGTATTTTTAGTAGAGACAGATTTCACCATGTTGGCCAGTGTGGTCTCGAACTCCTGACCTCAGATGATCCACCTGCCTCGGCCTCCCAAAGTACTAGAATTACAGGCATGAGCCACCACACCTGGCCTTCAAAGCATGAATTTTAGGGGGGTATAAACATTCAGTCCACATCAAAGGATGAGTAATGACATGGTATATGCAGTAAACTATGAGCAGTTACCTACCAAAAGAGAACCCTTCAAATGTTTTCCCTCCCCACAGAATCCTTTCCACAAACAAAAAATTATATGCAAGAACCCAGTAGATAAAATTAGGTTGGCTGGCCTGCTGCCATGGACCACACCTGTAATCCCAGCACTTTGGGAGGCTCGAGGTGGGCAGATCACTTGAGGTTAGGCGTTCCAGACCAGACTGACCAACATGGTGAAACCCCATCTCTGCTAAAAATACAAAAACTAGCTGGGCTTGGTGACATGCGCCTGTAGTCCCAGCTACTCAGGAGGCTGAGGCAGGAGAATCACTTGAACCCAGGAGGCAGAGGTTGTAGTGAGCCGAGATCACACCACTGCACTCCAGCCTGGGTGATAGAGTGAGACTCCGTCTCAAAATAAATAAATAAATAATAAAAAAATAAGTTGGCTGCATAGGGGCAGTGGTGGCCACCTCTTCCCAGAGGTAGCCAGTGAGGCATGACTTCACAATGCTTAAGGCTCCAGGGTAGGGGACACTGGGGCCACAGGACTGAATAGCCTGCAACATGGAGGACAGAGAAGATGGGTCTAGGGGAGCAGGTTAGGGTCAGTTTTGGAGGGCCTAATGTGCTTAGCCTTTGTCAGGAATGCAGTGAGACACCACTGAGGAGGGGTTTGTCTGAGAAACCTGTGCTCAGATTTGTGCCTTGAAAAGGAGTCTCATGAGAAGAAAGTGTGCTAATCCAGAGAAAGGGTCATGAAGGCTTGACCTAGGGCAGAGGCCACAGGGAGGAAGAGGGTAGGTCACTGGAGCACTTCATTAATAGTTTCTTCCAGAAGTCGATTCCCCACTGGGAGATTTCACTGGAAGAGGCCCAGCTGCCTAAGGTGGATGTCATCCCCATGAGTGGTCCCGCAGTCTTTCATTCATACTGACTTCTTTTCCAGCAGCCATGCACCTGTGCAATCCCATTAGCACAATGGCATCAATGCCTATTATAAAGATAGGGACAAAAAAGGCATGTAGGCCAGGTGCGGTGGCTCACACCTGTAATCCCAGCACTTTGGGAGGCCGAGGTGGGTGGATCACCTGAGGTCAGGAGTTCAAGACCAGCCTGGCCAACATGGTGAAACCCCATCTCTACTAAAAATACAAAATTAGCTAGGCATGATGGCAGGTGCCTGTGATCCCAGCTACTTGGGAGGCTGAGGCAGGAGAACTGCTTGAACCCAGGAGGCAGAGGTTGCAGTGAGTTGAGATCACACCACTGCACTCCAGCCTGGGCAACAAGAGCAAAACTCACCTAAAAAAAAAATGTATGCAGCTGTGGTTAATTTTATCTGTCCACTTGGCTAGGCCATGGTACCCAGATATTTGGTCAAATAGCAGTTTGGATGTTGCTGTGAAGGTATTTTTTAGATAAGATTGACATTTAAATGTGTGGACTTTGAGTAAAGCAGATTACCCTCTGTAATGTGAGTGGGTCTCATTCGATCAGTTGAAGGCCTTAAGAGAAAAAAGACTGACTCTCTTGAGAAAGAGGGAATTCTGTCTGCAAACTGCCTTCAGACTTGCACTGAAACATTAACTCTTCCTGTGTTTCTAGCCTGCTCCCAAGCTTTGGATTTGCCAGACTCCCTAATAAGTGAGCCAATTCTTTAAAATTAATATGGATCAATTGATAGGTAGATGATAGAGAGATGGGAATAGATGACAGATGGAGATGGAGGTGGAGGTGGAGATGGAGACAGAGAGGGAGATAGAAATGGAGGTGGAGGTGGAGAGAGACGGAGATGGAGATGGAGGTGGAGATGGAGGCAGAGATGGAGATGGAGATGGAGTCAGAGATGGGGATGGAGATGGAAGCAGAGACGGAGATGGAGATGGAGGCAGAAATGGAGACGGAGATGGTGGTAGAGATGGAGATGGAGATGTAGGCAGAGATGGAGATGGAGATGGAGGCAGAGATGGAGATGGAGGCAGAGATGGAGATGGAGGCAGAAATGGAGATGGAGATGGAGGCAGAGATGGAGATGGAGATGGAGGCAGAGATGGAGATGAAGATGGAGGTGGAGATGGAGATGGAGGCAGAGATGGAGATGAAGATGGAGGTGGAGATGGAGGCAGAGATGGAGATGGAGGTGGAGATGGAGGCAGAGATGGAGGTGGAGATGGAGGCACAGATGGAGATGGAGATAGAGGCAGAGATGGAGATGGAGGCAGAAATGGAGATGGAGATGGAGGCAGAGATGGAGATGGAGATTGAGGCAGAGATGTAGATGGAGGCAGAGATGGAGATGGAGGCAGAGATGGAAATGGAGATGGAGGTGGAGATGGAGATTGAGGTGGAGATGGAGGCAGAGATGGAAATGGAGATGGAGGCAGAGATGGAGATGGAGATAGAGGCAGAGATGGAAATGGAGATGGAAGTGGAGGTGGAGATGGAGATGGAGGTGGGGGTGGAGATAGAGAGGGAGATGGAAATGGAGGTGGAGGTGGAGATGGAGACAGATAGAGATGGAGATGGAGATGGAAATAGAGGTGGGGATAGAGATGGAGGTGGAGATGAAGATGGAGGCAGAGATGGAAATGGAGATGGAAGTGGAGATGGAGATGGAGATGGAGGCAGAGATGGAAGTGGAAGTGAAGATGGAGGTGAAGGTGGAGAGAGATAGAGATGGAGATGGAGATGGAGGTGGGGGTGGGGGTGGGAGTGGAAATGGAGAGGGAGAGGGATAGAGATAGAAATGGAGGTGGAGATGGAGAGAGAGAGAGAGGTGGAGATGGAGGTGGAGATGGAGGTGGAGATGGAGATAGATCCTATTGGTTCTGTTTTTCTGGAGAGCTCTAATGCAGTGGCCTGCCCCATTGTCCAGTTAGCTGGGGATAGAGTAGAGGGAGGAATAAAGTGCTGATCTGTAGTGGTTTACTAATTCAACCTCCTCACACTTCCTCCCCAAACAATGGGCTCAAAAGGTGGAGCAGGCCATGCTCTTAATTGGCAGTCCTCTGATAACATCACCATCCAGCATCACCACGCCCAGCTAATTTTTGTATTTTTAGTAGAGACAAGGTTTCACCATGTTGGCCAGGCTAGTCTTGAACTACTGACCTTAAGTGATCCACCTGCCTCTGCCTCCCAAAGTGCTGGGATTACAGGCATGAGCCACTGTGCCGGCCAACCTTTCAATAAATTCCAGTTATAATGCTTAACATTCAGAGATCTCTGTGCACTGGATTCAATCTCTATTCCTGGTCCCTCCTTTTACAATTGGTAGATTGATTACTGTGCCCCAGTGTTCACTGTGTCCCCCTAAGAAGATTGTGCATTCACATCCTTTGCCCTGTTACTTGCAGGCCCCACGTGGGAGAATTAGACATTCCTACTCCATTGATGTAGAGCTTGTCCACACAACTTGCTTTGCCCAATAAATGTAATCAGACATGACTTACACCGATCCTAGCATAAACTTTAAATGGTTGTGTGGCTTGACTGAACAAAGGGCAGGTATCCTCTAGCAAGGTGGGGGAAAAGAGTGTAGAACTCATGAAGATTTTTCTACTTTTCTAGCAAAAAAAGTATCAGCTGCCCCCTCTGAAACTTTTTCTTGGAAGTCTAGGTTGTACACTCTGCTGTAGTGTGAAATTATTTCATTTTAAGCAATAAACAGCCTGTGCTTCTTAAGGGCTTGTTAAATCACTTAAGATTTGGGATGTTTACATGACAGACCAATTGATTTCTGTGAATTTTAACTCATTGTTTTTGGGAAAAGTGTCTTAAAATAGTGTCTTGCTTTATTTTCACCATGTAGCCAGATACGAAAAATATCTTAACAGCTGGTGCCAGACTCCCAATTTGAGTGTGAAATATCTTTGTTTAGGACAATAGCTTTCTAGGTCATTTGGGATGGAAAGTGAGACCCTGAGATTTGAGAGAACCATTCTGTTTTGGAAATAAGTATGAATCAGGGGCAAGAAGCAGAGGGAGAGAGCTGAGATAAAATTAGAGTGGAAAGAGAAAATGAAGAGAGAGTACAAGATTAAGCAAACCCCGGAATCCAGTTGGTTGAAGCAAAGAGGGATTTTTGTGCCCCCGAAAACCCTCTCTTCCCTTCCTGCACAGTAAAAGCTTTCCAGCGGGGCACACCATGGCTCTGTGAAAGACTCCACTTCCCAGACTGCATTGCAGCCAGTGTGATCATGTGACTATGTTGCAACAATGGAATGAGAATGGAAGTGATGTCTACATCCTCTTCCTTAGAAAGGAAATCCTTGGCCTCCATTCCCTCCTTTTCTCCCCTTCTGATGGGCTGTTTGTGGATATGATTTGACTCAGCTTTGACCATGCAGATGAGGACATAACCACTCCTAGGGGATGATGACACACCAGATAGAAGGAACAGTGGTTTGAGTGACTGTGGGCAGTAGACCTTCCCCTCACTTGGACTGTTAAGCTCTGGGCTGAGAGAGAGAGATAAAACCACTGTACGTTGCTGGGAATAGGAGGGGGATATTATTGTTTCAACATCTTAGCCTAAATCTCAACTAACACAATGGCAGAAATCACTATGGAGTTTTTGAAAAACAGAGATAAGGCCGGGCACAGTGGCTCAAGCCTGTAATCCCAGCACTTTGGGAGGCTGAGGCAGGGGGATCACAAGGTCAACAGATCGAGACTATCTTGGCCAACATGGTGAAACCCCATCTCTACTAAAAATACAAAAATTAGCCGGGCGTGGTGGCGGGCGCCTGTAGTCCCAGCTACTCAGGAGGCTAAGGCAGGAGAATTGCTTGAACCTGGGAGGTGGAGTTTGCAGTGAGCCGAGATTGCACCACTGCACTCCAGCCTGGGCGACAGAGCAAGATTCCGTCTCAAAAAAAAAAAAAAAAGAGAAAGAAAGAAAGAAAGAAAAGAAAAACAGAAATAAATCTAATTTGTTTTAAAAATTTTGCATTATCTGCATGGTAAATCCCTCCATCTTTTGACTTTTGGCAAAATCTGTTACAAACATAAGGGCTTTATGCAAGTGAAAGTCTTGGTAGAAATGAAGAAAAGACACTGGTTTCCATAGCTGGGCTGACAGAGCACAGATCGGGGAAAACACATGCAGGATGGGCCAGAAACTGAAATAATCTCACAGAAGCAGGAGCTCCAAGCCAAAGATTTCCATGATGATAGGAGCTCACCTGAATTCACAGAAATCAGGGAGGCCATGGACTTTAAACAGAATATGAAATGGAAGAATGTTCAAATCCAATCTAAGTCACAGGGGACAGGAGAACCCTGATGGACACCTGGGCCAAAACAGAATAATTAATCCAAGAAGGCAGGAATGTGTAAGAGTTCAGAGTACAGATTCTAGAGTTGGACTTTAGGTTCCAATCTCTACACTACCACCTACAATTATGTAACTTGAGGGAAGTTACTTGAACGTCTGTGAATTGGGTATAATAATAATATCTACCTCATAGTATTGTCATAGAGAAATAAAATGAAGAATATAAATAAAGCATGTAAAGCACTTAGCAGAGTGCTTGACTGAGCAGAATGCCTTGTAACCACCCAATGGGTTCACCTTCCCTACTACCTAGACAGAGCCAGTTTCTCAAGATGGGGGAATTGCAATAGAGAAACAGTAATTCACGCAGAGCCAGCTGTGTGGGAGACCAGAGTTTTATTATTATTCAAATCAGTCTCCCTGATCATTTGGGGATCAGAGTTTTGAAGGATAATTTGGTGGGTGGGGGAAGGCTGGTGAGTTGAGAGTGCTGATTGTTTGGGTCAGAGATGAAATTATAGGGAGTTGAAGCTGTCCTCTTGCAGTGAGTCAGTTCCTGAATGGGGACCGCAAGATCAGATGAGCCAGTTTATGGATCCAGGTGGTGTCAGCTGATCCATCAAGTGCAGGGTCTGCAAAATATCTCAAGCACTGATGTTAGGAACAGTTTAGGGAGGGTCACAATCTTGTAGCCTCCAGCTGCATGACTCCTAAACCATAATTTCTAATCTTGTGGCTAATTTGTTAGTCCTACAAAGGCAGTCTAGTCCCCAGGCAAAAAGGAGGTTTGTTCTGAGAAAGGGCTGTTATCATCTTTGTTTTAAACTATAGTTCCTCCCAAAGTTAGTTCAGCCTACACCCAGGAATGAACAAGGACAGTTTGGAGGTTAGAAGCAATATCAAGTTGGTTAGGTCAGATCGCTTTCACTGTCTCAGTTATAATTTTGCAATGGCAGTTTCAGCCTGATACATGATAATGAAAAAATTCACCTTTATTGTTAATGATAGCTAACGAATTTCATCATAATACGCATATAAGACCCAAGCTATCATTCAAGGCTCAGACAAAAATCGCCAACTTTGAGGCTCCTTTGGCAACGTCATATGCTCAAAGGTTTCTTACTTGACCTGAGGAAGGAGGGTGGGCAGGAGGGTTTCGATCCAGCATGTGAGGTGTGCAGGACATGATCTGGAGCTCCATCGTTCAGATGAGAAAACAAAGTTGAGAAAGGTGCCTGTCAGTCTATTCAGGCTGCTATAACAAAATACTGCAGACTGGATGCTTACAAACAGCAGAAATTTATTTCTCACAGTTCTGGAGAATAGGAAGTCCAAGCTCAAGACACTAGCAGATGGAGTGAAACTGCTTCCTCCTAGACAGCTGCCTTCACAATCCAACCCCACCAGCAGAAAGAGTGAAGGGTCTCTCTGGGGCCTCTTTTATAAGGGCATTAATCCCATCATGAGGGCAGAACCTCACCTCCCAAAGCCTCCACCTCTGTAAGGGGATGAGGCGGAAGGTGAAGATTTCAACCTATGAATTTGGCAGGGACCAGTATAAACAGACCATAGCAGTGCCTGAGATAGCAAGTTAGTGGCAGAACGAGAAGTAAAACTACAGTCTCCATCATTTGAGTTCCAAGACATTTTTGCAAAACCAGATTGAGAACAAAATAATAACACTGATACTGAAGTTTCAGGCTACCTCATACCTCCCTGCTCCTTCCCCCCGTGTCCCTTCTCAGTAAGCAACCCACTATCCTCTCAGCAATTCAGGCAAGAAAACCGCAGTCATTCTGTCCTTCCTGTTTTCCCTTACCCCCTACGTCTAATCAGCTTTCAAGTTGTGTCTATTTCATCTCCAAAATTGCTCTCAAATTCATCTACTTCTTCCCACCTCCACTGCCACCAGCCTGTTTCAACCCGCCCACAGTAGCCTCTTAATTGGTATCCACATTGGCCCTCTCATTTTTCTCTCCTCTTGGCAGCCAAATACATTTTTAAAAACACAATTGTAATCATTCCTGTCCCTGCCTGATGGCTTCCATTGTTTCCCACAGTGTCAGGACAAAGTCCAATCAGCCACCTGGTTAGTTTTAGCTTACAACACTCTCACTGGATTTCTTTTCTTTTTTTCTTTTTTCTTTTTTTTTTTAAGACGGAGTTTTGCTCTTGTTGCCCAGGCTGGAGTGCAGTGGTGCAATCTCAGCTTACTGCAACCTCCACCTCCCAGGTTCAAGCGATTCTCTTGCCTCAGCCTCCCGAGTAGCTGGGATTACAGGTGCGTGCCACCATGCCTGGCTAATTTTGTATTTTTAGTAGAGACGGGGTTTCACCATGCTGGCCAGGCTGGTCTCAAACTCCCGACCTCAGGTGATCCACCCACCTTGGCCTCCCAAAGTGCTGGGATTATAGGCATAAGCCACCGCGCCCAACCTCTCACTGGATTTCTAAGTACAAACCACACCAGTTTTTCTGTTTCCAGGACAAAATTCTCTGCTTTTGAATTTTCCCCAGTTTCCTCAGCCTAGGTCTTTCCTTCTCCACCTCCCTTCATCCAGCCAACTCAAAAACATTTTTATCAAGCTCCTAGTATGTGCCAAACACTGTTCTAGGCCACCAAGGTAGTTAAGCTTTTTTGTACCATGAATCCTATTAGTAACCAGGTGAAAACTTACGGACCCTTTATTCAGGCTAAGGCTTTATAAATGCATAAAATAAACAGAGAGGCTTATAAAAGAAGCCAAATGTATTGAAACAGTTACCAAAGTATTTTTAAATTGTGATATAGTAACTTCCTTTTTTTTTTTTGAGACGGAGTGTTGCTCTTGTCACCCAGGCCGGAGTGCAATGGCGCGGTCTCGGCTCAGCTCACTGCAACCTCTGCCTCCCAGGTTCAAATGATTCTCTTGCCTCAGCCTCCGAAGTAGCTGGAATTATGGGCACTCACCACCACGCCCAGCTAATTTTTGTATTTTTAGAAGAGACAGGGTTTCACTATGTTGGCCAGGCTCGTCGCAAGCTTCTGTCCTCAGGTGATCCACCCACCTCGGCCTCCCAAAGTGCTGAGATTACAGACGTGAGCCACCGCGCCTGGCCTTACATATTTCTTTATTGCAGTAAATAACAAGATCTAGCAATAGGTCTAAAAAATACTGTAACTTCATAGTAGTGATCAGCATAAATGATATTTCAAGATATCTATAAACCTGTAGCGTGTGACACAGTCCCAAATCCAGTTCATACGACTGTGGTTTGTTGCCGACATTCATGACAGAGGAAATACTAAACTTCAGTTAGGGATTAGTGAAAATAAAGATGCGGGTTTTATTTTTCTATGGAAATTCGTAAAGCCCAAACTCTATCCACAGACCCCAGAGGTTCCCCTGGATTAGTTTAATCCTGGGGAATATACGAGGATATACGAGGAAACCAGACTGACACGGGAACTTACGTTGTGGTTGGAGCAGGCTGATAAATAAGATAATTTTACAAGATAATTGTGATGAGTTGTTGAAGGACAATAAGCAAAATAATTCCAGATGATAATGAATCGTTGAAAGAAAATAAAACGATTGAGATTAACTTGCAACTAGGATGGTTGAGGAGGGTGATTAGAAAAGACCTCCCAGGGCGGGGCGCAGTGGCTCAAGCCTGTAATCCCAGCACCTTGGGAGTCCGAGGCAGGTGGATCACGAGGTCAGGAGTTCAAGATCAGCCTGGCCAAGATGGTGAAACCCTGTCTCTACTAAAAATACAAAAATTAGCCAGGAGTGGTGGCGGGCAGCTACTCGGGAGGCTGAGGCAGGGAATGCTTGAACCCGGGAGGCAGAGGTTGCAGTGAGCTGAGATCACGCCATTGCACTCCAGCCTGGGTGACAGAGTGAGACTCCGTCTCAAAAAAAAAAAAGAGAGAAAAGACCTCCCAAGAGGTGACCCCAGCTAAAACCCAAAGGAGGAGAAGGAACTAGTCCCATGAAAAGCCAGGGAAGAGTGTCACAAAGAAGGAGACAAGACGAGGCAGGCCCTGGCATAGCAAGGTGACATGATTTGGATCTGTGTCCCCAGGCAAATCTCACATTGAATTGTAATCCTCAACGTTGGATATGGGGCCTGGGGGGAGGTGTTGGATCATGGGGGCATATTTCCCCCTTGGTATTGTTCTCATGATAGAGTTCTTGTGAGATACCGTCGTTTAAAAGTGTGTGGCACCTCCCCACTCTCTCTCTTGCTCCTGCTCCGTGCCTACTTCTCCTTCGCCTTCCCCAATGATTGTAAGTTTCCTGAGGCTTCCCCAGAAGAAGAAGCCACTATGCTTCCTGTACAGTCTGCAGAACCATGTGCCAATTAAACCTCTTTTCTTTATAAATTACCCAGTCTCAGGTATTTCTTTTTTTCTTTTTTTTGAGACAGAGTCTCGCTCTGTCACCCAAGCTGAAGGGCTGGAATGCAGTGGTGCAATCTCAGCTCACTGCAACCTCCGCCTCCTGGGTTCAAGCGATTCTCCTGCCTCAGCCTCCCGTGTAGTTGGGATTACAGGTGCACACCACCATGCCTGACTAATTTTTGTATTTTTAGTAGAGATGGGGTTTCACTATGTTGGCCAGGCCTGTCTCAAACTCCTGACCTCGTGATCCACCCGCCTTGGTCTCCCAAAGTGCTGGGATTACAGGCATGAGCCACCATGCCCGGCCTCAGGTATTTCTTTACAGTGGTGTGAGAACAAACTAATACACATGGGCCAGGCACCAACTACAGTGTGACCACCTCGCAGTGCTGGGAGATGAAGTCAGAGAAGCAGGCACACATCAATCCAAAAGGCCGATGAAGGAAGTCCCTGAGCTCCTACTTGGGTTCCCTTCTCTGGAAAATTAGGATGACACTCACAGCATCCCGGGGTTATTCTGGGAGCCCTTGAGATAATGTGAGTGAAAGGAACTGGTAAACCCACCCTCCCTGGGTGCTCCCCATGGGTCACACGTCACACCATTAATTCTCACAGTTGTCATATGAAGTGCATGCTATGAGGGCCCCCATTTCTCTAAGGGGTTAAGTAATTTACTTAAGGTCATTTAAGTGGTACGTGACAAAGCTAGAACTCAGGCTAAGCTACCTGACTCTCTAAAGCCCTTACACTTGACTTTTTCTACCTCTCGTCAATTTTTTTGTTTTTCGTTTTTTTGTTTTTTGTTTTTGAGACAAGATCTCACTCTGTCACCCAGGCTGAAGTGCAATGGCACAAATTCAGCTCAGTGCAATCTCAATCTCCAGGGCTTAACCAATCCTTCAGCCTCAGCCTCCCGAGTAGCTGAGACTACAGGTGCACACCACCACACCTGGCTGATTTTTTTTTTTTTTTTAGTAGAGATGGGGTTTCACCATGTCGCCCAGGTCAATCTCCTGAGCTCAAGCAATCCTCCCACTTCAGCCTTCCAAAGTGCCAAGAATACAGGCCTGGCCCACATGAACTATTTCAAATCAAATGCACCCACTTCCCCAATTGCTTCCAGAACATGATTGTCCACACAAGATTTTTCCCCCATGCAGAGCAGGGTCTCCAAGGAGGAGAAGCTAAAATCCAAAGTGAGCAGCTAAATGCTGCATAGCCTGAGGGAAGCCACTTAGCCCTCTGTTAAAACCAGCATAACCATGGCAACCCACTCCCAGAGCCAGGATTGTAAGAGTCCAACAGAGAAAATCAGCCTGAATCAATGCAAGGAGGCGAGGTGTTCCATTCTTTCCAAGGGCAGCCGGCTTGTCCTCCGTCAGCACCCTGAAGGGCTCAAAGCAGCCCCCTCCACAGCCCACCCCCGACCTCCAGGCTTGCTGCCAGCCCGCTGAGGACTCCTCATCCTTCTGTGCACTTGGTCCCCATCCCCTTCCCACCAGAAGGTTCTCTCCTGAAATAGATGAGGGCTAAGACTTTGCAGGGCACAGAATTTTGCTGTGTTCACCTTCCTAAAACAGCCCCAATCCAGCCAGGCAGTGTTTCCTTCCCAGTTTCAGGGAGGTAAGAAAAAGAGGGAGAATCAGGCAGAGGGTGAGGGCTGTGCAGACCTTTTCTCTTTTCCCACTTACTCTTTGTCTTCTCTTTCTTTTTGCTCCTTTTTTTTTTTTTTTTTTTTCCCTGTGAAAGAGAGTCTCATTCTGTCGCCCAGGCTGGTGTGCAGTGGCACGATCTCGGCTCACTGCAACCTCCCCGCCTCCCAGGTTCAAGTGATTCTCCTGCCTCAGACTCCTGAGTAGTTGGGATTACAGGCGCCCACCACCATGCCTGGATAATTTTTTGTATTTTTAGTAGAGGCAGGGTTTCACCATGTAGGGACTGGTCTCGAGCTCCTGACCTCAAGTGGTCTGCCTGCCTCGGCCTCCCAAAGTGCTGTGATTACAGGCATGAGCCACCACACCTGGCCTCTTTTCACCCTTTCTCCAACAACTTGACCTCAGAGCCTTCCCTTCAAGGTCCCTTGGATGATCTCCTTCCAATGGGTGCTTCAGCCTAAAGTATTTGAAATCCAGGTTCTTCCCGCTTTGTCCAGGTGTGTGGGGGCAATGTGAGCCCTGCCTCCTCCTGCTGCGTCCAGGATGGGAAAAGGAATCAGCAGTTCTGCGCTCTGGTTTGTTTCAGGCCTTCACCCAATACCCAAAGACGTTGCTGGGCTGGGGGGGTCATTTCAATGCCCTGGGGGCCAAGTGTTTCCCAGCACCTTGGACCACCTCTTTTAGACCACGTAGTGCATCTTCCTACCCTTTTAATTTCACCGTCACCTGCAAGACTGAGGATGCCCCAGAAATGACAGACGGGAACTTTTTACTGAGTCTTCAGCCATGTGCTAAGTGTCTTACACGCATTTCCTCGTTTAAACTTCCTGATTACGTTATGAGATGGATACTTGTATTATCCCATTCAATAGAAAACTATTATTTTGCAGGACAGAAAACTAATGTTTAATTTTTCCTAAAGGGATCTCGTTATGTTGTCCAGGTTGGAGTGCAGTGGCTATTCACACGCACGACGATCGTGTGCTACGGCCTTGAACTCCTGGTCTTAAGCATCCTCCTGCCTCAGCCTCCTGAGTAGCTGGGACTAGAGAAGCTGATATTTAGGAAGTTTAATAATTTGCCCAAGATCACTTAAGCTTTTACATTCAGGTCATCTAACATCATGCTTTTTACTTCCCTAGATAGGGGTCCATTGGTCAAAGAACGAGTCTAGATCCTTTCCACGGCAATTAGACCAAAGTTTACTTTGGGCCCCAGATTGATTTACCAACCTGAGGTGACGCGGGTACTGTTGTGTCATGGAGACTCTTACGCAGATACGGTAAAATGGTCATAGACTCCTTTGTGAATGGAAAACATGAACTGCCCCTCAGCTTACTACAGGCGTCCCACGGAAGTGCAGGCTCCACTGACTCATAGGCGTGGCAGACACCTAATGATGGCAGCAGCCTCCTTCTTTGTTGTGGCTTCCCTCTTGAGCTCATCTTGCCAAACTGCAAGAGAGTAATAAAATTCCTTCCATTCAGCCAGGCGTGGTGGCTCGTGGCTGTAATCCCAGCACTTTGGGAGGCAAGGCAGGCAGATCACGAAGTCAAGAGATCGAGACCACCCTGGCCAACATGGAGAAACCCCGTCTCTACTAAAAATACAAAAATTAGCCGGCCATGGTGGCACATACCTGTAATCCCAGCTATTCAGGAGGCTGAGGCAGGAGAATCACGCTAACCCAAGAGGCTGAGGTTGCAGTGAGCCAAGATCATGCCACTGCACCCCAGCCTGGCAACAGAGCGATACTCCGTCTCAAAAAAAAATCCTTCCATTCAACTAAATTCCTACTCATCTCGCCACAGCTCCTCAGGAGGGAGGGAAAGCAAAGCAAAGCAAAGGGAGTGAGCGGGGGAGCAGGCTCGCTGTAGGTGGGAGGGAGATGGGCTGCACCAACCTGAACAACCTGACACTCTGCCTCTCACAGCTGACGGATGGAAAATATGTGAAGAGGTGGATGACTGCCCTCAAGCTGTGCTCACAACACAACAGACACTGAAGGTTGCCAGGAAAAAAAACAGACGCTAGGAGATGGAGGCCTCATGTAAAGAAATGGGAGGGGCACTCGTCACGTTTTCATTCCTGGCCTGTCGCTAAGAGCCTCAGGACCTAGTTCTCCTCAGCCTGGGCTCTGGCACCATCAGGGCACTTCCTAGCTTCCCTGTCTTGGCATAGTGTTTCCCTTGGGAGGGAAGCAGCCTGAGGGCAGGATAGCAGCTCTTCATTCCCGTGTGTCCCAGCTCCCACCAGGTGCGCACCCCATATGGCTTAGGACCCTTTAGGGAAATAAACTCATGAAACTCTGAGACCCAGGAGGCAGCCTAAAGAGTCCTTTGAAATCAGACCCCTTTTCTCCTGGGAAACACAAGCCCTTAACCTAACTAAGAAAGTGCAGCGGGGACCAGGCATGGTGGCTCATGCCTGTAATCCCAGCTACTCAGGAGGCTGAGTTGGGAGGATCGCTTGAGGCAAGGAGTTCAAGACCAGCCTGGGCAGCATGGTAAGACCCCTATCTCTATATTTTTTTTTAATTAGCCAGGCATGGTGATACGCACCTATAGTCCCAGCTGCTTGGGAGGCTGAGGTAGGAGGATTGCTTGAGCCCAGGAGTTCAAGCCTGCAGTGAGCTATGATCGTGCTGCTGCACTCCAGCCTAGGCAAGAGAGTGAGACCCTGTCTCAAAAAAAAAAAAAAAAAAGAAAGAAAGAAAGAAAGAAAAAAGAAAACAAAAAAAAAAAGGTACATGGGACAAGGTGGGGAATGAAGCTAGAGTGGGGTAAAGAAGGTGTATGTGTGTGTGTGTGTGCGCACATAGAGACCCTAATCATAGCACCATTGAGTCCTTTGAGGTAACTGCCCAATAAATAGCATTTCTCTTCCCTACCTGGGTTCTGAACAAGATAAGAAATAGAAGGGAAGAGGTCAGGCTTGGTGGCCCATGCCTGTAATCGCAGCACTTTGGGAGGCCAATCCGGGTGGATCACCTAAGGTCAAGAGTTTGAGACCAGCCTGGCCAACATGGTGAAATCTGATCTCTACTAAAAATACAAAACTTAGCCAGGTGTGGTAGTGGCCGCTTACTTGGGAGGCTGAGGCAGGAAAATCGCTTGAACCCAGGAGGTGGTTGCAGTGAGCCGAAATTGCACCATTGCACTCCAGCCTAGGCAACAAGAGTGAAACTCCATCTCAAAGAAAGAAAGAAAGAAAGAAATAGAAGGGAAGAAAAAGCTGGAGGCCAAATGTCACCTTTATTACTGCTACAGATAGGTAGGAAGACATTGCCTAGTGTGAGAGCCAAATGAACCACAGAATCAAGTGGATCACCAGCCCATTCTCAGGAGTGCTCACCAGGGGTGGGCTGGGGAGATGCTACAGTCCTGGGGGAACTTGCAGCACGAAGGAGCAGGGAGATCACACGCTACCCTTGGCCAGGCCTGGCCGCAAGAGAATAAAGGGAAGAGCTAAATTGAACATACACAGTTGTTTCCTCAAATTTACCAAGTAGATAAGTCACTTCATGTATTAGTCCGTTTTCACACTGCTGATAAAGACATACCCAAGACTGGGTAATTTAAAAAGAAAAAGAGGTTTACTGGACTCACAGTTCCACGTGTTTGGAGAGGCCTCACAATCATGGTAGAAAGTGAAAGACACATCTTACATGGCAGCAGGCAAGAAGAGACTGAGAGCCAAGTGAAAGGGGAGACCCCTTATAAAACCATCAGATCTGGTGAGACTTCTTTGCTACTGCAAGAATAGTATGGGAAAAACCTCCCCCATGATTCAATGATCTCCTGCTGGGTCCCTCCCACAACACATGGGAATTATGGGAGCTACAATTCAAGATGAGATTTGGGTGGGGACACAGCCAAACCATATCACTCCACTTCCAGGGTGTGGAATGTATAAAAGGGCAAAGAAAGAGACCCCGAGTTATATCAGTGAAGTTCCCTTCAGGGGAGGGAAGAAGTGTGCCCCACAACAAGCATCTGTAACATTGAATCACATGAAGAAAGTGTTCATTTACATAATGTCTCCCACTTCCAACTGTAAGCCCCTTAAGGGAAGAATTGCGATTTATTTATCATTGTTTGTCAAAGTCTTATACTCAGAAGACACGCAAATGTTTGCTGAATGAATGGAGACCTAGAGTCTAGATAGACCTAAGTTCAGTTCTCCTCAGCAAATTACTACAGAAACTTGAGCAAGTTATTTACCCAGAGGTTGTAAACCGATGGCCCACAAACCACATCCAGCTCTAATATGATCTCTTTGACCCGCCAGTGTCTTAAAAGTTTGTAAATTCGATGAAGCTTTTAAAACTTGGGAGATTTCACATAAAGATCTGGATCTCTGGCTTCTGAAAACTTGGAAGACTTATGGTAGATTGAGGCAAAAAAAATAATGGCCTCAATTTTTCACCCCTCTCTTTGTCTACACACTGTGCAACATAGCTTTCAGTTCTTTCCATATAGGCTGAATATATCATCCTCCTTTGTCTCTGGATTGGATTTGTGACTTGTCTTGGTCAATAGAATGTGACAGAAATGATAGTTTTTCCATTCTGAGCCTGGACCTAAGAGACCTTGTACACTTCCTCTCTTTCTTTCTTGGAACCTTCGAAGACCCCATGTGAACAACCTTGGGCTGGCCTGCTGAAGGATGAGAGACCATACCAAGTTGTCTCAGTTGTTCCAGCCAAGACTCAAGACATGTGAAGGGACCTAGCCAAGATTAGCAAAGCCAGCCCACTGCTCACCCACCTGCTAACCACACATGCATGAGCAATTCCAGCCAAGAGCAGAAGGCCCAACCACCTGATTCATAGGTTGTAGACAATAATAAGTGCCTATTGTTTTAAGCTACTGAGCTTTGGGGGTAGTTTGTTACATAACAATAACTAACTGAAACACTTGGCCATGTAGGGCCGGCTCTTCCTCATCACAACACTTAAATGGGGCTGGGCACAGTGACTCACACCTGTAATCCCAACACTTTGAGAGGCCAAGGCTGGAGGATCGCTTGAGCCCAGGATCACTTTCAGACCAGCCTGGGCAACATAGCAAGACATCATCTCTACAAATAATAATAATAATAATAAAAATTAGCCAGTTATGGTGGCATGCACCTGCGGTCACAGCTACTTGGGAGAGTAAAGTGGGAGAATTGCTTGAGCCCAGGCAGTCAAGGCTGCAGTGAGCCGTGATCATGCCACTGCACTCTAGCCTGGGTGACAGAGTGAGACACCATCTCAAAAAAAGAAAAAAAAAATCTTAGCTGGGGCTGAGTAGCCCCTTGAGATGAGGCATGAATTTTGCAACTTCCAACTGCGTGCCAACCACTATCATCTCAGTGACTATACATATTTGTATACCAAAGAGATTGAGAGAACTGTGTAGTCTAAGAAAAATTAGAAAGTGGAGGAAAAATTTACAGATTGCTCTCCATCTTCATGGGTTCTGCAGCCATGGATTCAATCAACTATTGATAGAAAAGATTTGGAAAACAATATTGCATCTGTACTGAATGTGCACAGACTTTTTTTCTTGTCATTATTTCCTAAACAATACAGTATAACAACAATTTACATAGCATTTACATTGTATTTGGTACTGTAAGTAATCTAGAGATGATTTAAAGTATACGGTAGGAAATGCATAGATTATATGCAAATACCATGCCATTTTATATTAGGAACTTGAGCCTCCCTGAATTTTAGTATCCTGGGCTGGGGATCCTGGATGCAATCCCCTACAAATACCAAGGGATGACTGTATGTTCTTACTCTGACTCCCTGTACCTGCTTAATTTCTAGATACACTTCAGTTTGAACTCTTGTTTTAATCCCCTCAGCCTTCGTCTGTAAAAATGAGGTTAAACACATAAGCATCAGAGGATTCTTTAAGGATTAAGTTAGGTTTAGCGAATAACATTGGGGTTTTTTTGTTTTTTGTTTTTTGTTTTGAGACGGAGTCTCGCTCTGTCGCCCAGGCTGGAGTGCAGTGGCGCGATCTCGGCTCACTGCAAGCTCCGCCCCCTGGGTTCACGCCGTTCTCCTGCCTCAGCCTCCCGAGCATCTGGGACTACAGGCGCCTGCCACAACACCCGGCTAATTTTTTGTATATTTAGTAGAGACGGGGTTTCACCGTGTTAGCCAGGATGGTCTCGATCTCCTGACCTCGTGATCCACCCGCCTTGGCCTCCCAAAGTGCTGGGATTACAGGCTTGAGCCACCGTGCCCAGCCAGCATTGGGGTTTAATGCATAAACTCTAGAGCTAGACTGACAGGGTTAAGATCCCAGTTTTGCCACTTACTAACTAAATCCATGCATTGTGCCTGCTACTGCCCTGATAGATGTTCAATAAAGCTACTTTTGTTCCTTTCCCTTGTTAGAAATCTTTCTAATCTTCACATTGTTTCAGCATGTTGTTATCAATCAAAGCTAACTTTAAAGGAGATTATTATTATTATTTTATTTATTTATTTATTTATTTATTTATTTATTGAGATGGAATCTTGCTCTGTTGCCCAGGTTGGAGTGCAGTGGCACGATCTCTGCTCACTACAACCTCCACCACCCGAGTCCAAGCAATTTTCCTGCCTCAGCCTCCTGAGTAGCTGAGTACAGGTGCATACCACCATGCCCAGCTAATTTTTGTGTTTTTAGTAGAGATGGGGTTTCACCACATTGGCCAGGCCACTCCTGGCCTCATGTGATCCACCCGCCCCAGCCTCCCAAAGTGCTGGGATTAGAGGTGTGAGCTACCGCACCCAGCCAAGATTATTATTTTAGAGATATACTAAGAACTGATAGAGATAAACACAATGTCAATTTTTTGAGTATTTTACAAGAATTATAAAATTATTATTTATACCTGGTGCAACGCAGTGGCTCACACCAGTAATCCCAGTGCTTTGAGAGGCTGAGGCAGGAGGATCACTTGAGGCTAGGAGTTTGAGACCAGCCTGAACAACATAGCAAGATCTCATCCTAACAAAAAAATTATAAAATTAGCTGGACATGGCCAGGTGTGGTGGCTCACGCCTGTAATCCCAGAACTTTAGGAGGCTGAAGTAGGTGGATCACCTGATGTCAGGAGTTCGAGACCAGCCTGGGCAACATGGTGAAACCCCATCTCTACTAAAAATACAAAAATTAGCCGGGCATGGTGGTACATGCCTGTAGTCCTAGCTACCTGGGAGGATGAGGCAGGTGAATTGCTTGAACCTGGGAGGTGAGATGGAGGCGGTTCAGTGAACTGAGATGGAACCACTGCACTCCAGCCTGGGTGACAGAGTGAAACTCTGTCTCAAAAAAAAAAAAAAAAAAATTAGCTGGACATACTGGTGCATGCCTGTAGTCCTAGCTACTTGGGAGGCCAAAGTGGGAAGATCACTTGAGCCTAGGCATCCGAGCCTGCAGTGAATTCTGATTCCACCACTGCACTCCAGCCTGGACAATAGAGTCAGATCCTGTCTCTATAAATAAATATACGTGCATAAATTAAATTAAATTAAATATTTATTCCTTCTGACTGAGGTACAAACACCTTCTGAAGAGACCCTAGAGAAATAATAGAGGCAAAAACACATAGATATTTACAGTGTCCATTCAAGCAAGAAAAATGTATCCATAAAATAAATATCACTATGGGAAAACATGGAAATTTGTTTAGAAAAAATGTTAAGTGAAAAAAATACACAAAATAGTATGTACACATTAGTTGCAATTCTATTAAAATATAACTACAGTTGGAAATGGTTGGAAGAGAATGTAGGACAATATAGTTACCGTGTCAAACATGTAAGATTTTAATAAAATAATTAACAAGTATACTATAATTTTAAA
Organism: Pan troglodytes; assembly: GCF_028858775.2. Lineage (NCBI taxonomy): Eukaryota > Metazoa > Chordata > Mammalia > Primates > Hominidae > Pan > Pan troglodytes. The sequence goes on along the minus strand of NC_072401.2, from coordinate 40,604,622 downwards.
ATTTGGAAAATATAGGTCATTATACTATCATAATAAGTGTTTAAGTATTTGCAGGGCATGACAGTGTATTATAATACATAATTCTATTAGCATTTATGAGTAAATTTAATTTTGAGAATTGGTGTGAATAAGAATAAGCTATTATAAAAGCAAAGAAATTTGTCCCCTGAAGGTCTGCAATTTGAATGCTTACACGCAGAGACTTTTCCTCACTTCCATTCTCACACCTGCTTGCATACCTCCTTGTGGAACCAAATAGAACAGAACAAAATTCTAACACCTCCAGCTCAGATCAAACTATAACAGGCCTGGCCGGGCGCAGTGGCTCACATCTGTAATCCCAGCAATTTGGGAGGCCGAGGCGGGTGGATCACCTGAGGTCAGGAGTTCGAGACCACCCTGGCCAACATGGTGAAACCCTGTCTCTACTAAAAATACAAAAAGTAGCCGGGTGTGGTGGCACTCGCCTGTAGTCCCAGCTACTTGGGAGGCTGAGGCAGGAGGATCGCTTGAACCTGGGAGGCGGAGGTTGCAGTGAGCTGAGATTGCACCACTGCACTCCAGCCTGGGTGACAGAGGAAGACTCTGTCTCTAAAAAGGAAACAAAAACAAAAACAAACTATATCAGGGAAATAAACTAAGTTTCCATCCTTGACAATTACTCTTAAATGAGGACAGGATGCTGTTCTCAACCAACCAGGTAGAACAGCATAATCCCAGTGTGCCCAGATTTACAACCCTGACTCCATGCCGTGTGATGGAATATCACACCTAGTGTGTTATGGTCACACTCAGCTTTTCAGCATGTCGCCTGTAGCTACAGAAAGAAAGGACCATCTCCCTCCTCCTGGGTGCTAACACTGAGTAGAAGCCCCTTTACCCACTCTGACATTCTTCCACAGGAGGAAGAAGCAAGAACTTATTTGGGTGTGGGTACTTTTGTAGTTTAGGTTAACAATGGAGGAAGAGGGCTACTGAATGAAGTCGGCTTAATTGATGAGCTTGGTGAAGCTCAGTTCTCTTTTTTTTTTTTTTTTTTTTGAGACAGAGCCTCACTTTGTTACCCAGGCTGGAGTGCAATGGCACGATCTTGGCTCACTGCAACCTCCACCTCCTGGGTTCAAATGATTCTCCTGCCTCAGCCTCCTGAGTAGCTGGGATTACAGGCACCTGCCACCACGCCCAGCTATTTTTTGTATTTTTAGTAGAAACAGGGTTTCACTATGTTGGCCAGGCTGGTCTCGACCTCATGATCTGCCCACCTTGGCCTCCCAAAGTGCTGGGATTACAGGCATGAGCCACCGCGCCCAGCTTCTCAGTTCTCTTTCTATATCTTGCCAGTTGAATATGGACTCTTGTTTTCCTGTCTTTAACATGGATTAATTCTCTTTTTACCCATTCCTACTTCACAGGTGGTGGCGATGAAGGCAACTAATGAGTAGTGAGTACCTACTATGTGCCAGGCCCTATGCTAAGCTCTTCATATTCATTTATCTCACTTAGTCCCCACTGAAACCCCATAAGAAAGGTATTTATGGCTAGGCACAGTGGCTCACGCCTGTAATCCCAGCACTTTGGGGGCAGAGGAGGGTGGGTCACTTGAGGTCAGGAGTTCAAGATCAGCCTGGCCAACATGGTGAAACCCCATCTCTACTAAAATACAAAAAATATTAGCCGAGTGTGGTGGCTGGCTAACATAGTAAAATGCCATCTCTACTAAAAAGACAAAAATTAGCTGGGTCTGATGGCACATGCCTATAGTCCCAGCTACTCAGGAGGCTAAGGCAAGAGAATCGCTTGAACCCAAGAGGCAGAGGTTGCAGTGAGCCAAGACCATGCCATTGCACTCCAGCTTGGGTGACAGAGTGAGACGCTGTCTCAAAAAAAAAAAAAAAAAAATAGCTGGAAGACACATGTTAGAAGAGTAATGAAAAGAGAACACTATATCTTATTCCTTGTATGCAGTATTGGGTTCCAAAATAAGCTTTAATTCTGAAACACTATTCCCTACTTCTTGTAGTATCTAAAAAAAAAAATTTTTTTTAATTGCTCTAAGCCCGTGGAACTTGTAGTCATGCGCTACCAGCTCAGAGCACCAGAAGAGACCTTCCTGATTATAGAGGCCAGTGGCCTCCTTTTGTAATTGAAGACACTGGCAGAAGAGCAGGTCACAGTAAGGTCACACAGAGCTCCAGCCCAAGCCTAATTTACCAGGCCTCCTTTAGTTCTCTGCTGGCCCCTTCTGCAGTTTTAATCCCTGTCCAGATGCTTCTTAGAAACACTGAAAATTTTACCTGCCCCTCTTCTCCCTCACTCCCTCCCCCACCCTCAAGCAACCACATCTTAGGGTTCTTGGTCATCATCAAGCACTCTGTGCCTGCTGGGCTGCCTGTGTTCACAGAGCTCCACATGCAAGTGCAGGAAGGTCTGCAGGTATGAGCTTTGATTAAGCTGAGAGACTCCCCTTAGACTCAAGCTGTCCTCAGCCAACCACAGCCAAGTCTTATTATTCTGCAGCAAAGAGGGTCCTACCACATGTACTCACATTTGAAGGCAACTGCAGCAGAGATGTCAGCAGAACTGGCTGAAAATTGCTTCTATACTCTTTGCACGTTCATGCAGTAGTAGAGATATCATATATAACTGCTATAGTTTGAATGTTTCCCCCCAAAGCTCATGTGTTGGAAACTTAATCCCCAATGCAACAGTGTTAAGAGGTGGGACAGTGTTAAGAGGCTCTGCCCTCATGAATGGATTAATGCTGTTCTTGAAGAGTGGGTTAGTTATCACGGGAGTGGGTTCCTGATGAAATGACATGATCAGCCAGAGCTCTTCCCCACCATCTGTCTCTCATGCACTTGTCTTCTCTTGCTCTTCCACCTTCTGCCATGGCACGATGCAGTAAGAGACCCCTCACCAGATGTGGGCCTCTTGACCTTGGACTTCTCAGCCTCCAGACGGTAAGAAATAAATCCCTATTCTTAATAACTTACCTGGTCTGTGATATTTTGTTATGGCAACGCAAAATGGACTAAGACAATAACTAAATCAAATACAGAGATCTATAGAAATACAGCTAATGAAGGCTCCATTCTTTAAGTTTTGAGTTAGACAAAACTAAAAATTCTCTATGAGACACACTCCAATCAAGCTTTTGCCAACATCTTTCTGCTAAAACTGCTCTCAGTAAGGTCACTGCTACATTGATAAACGCAATGGATGATTCTCAGTTCTCTTCTACTTGAATCATCAGTAGCACTGGACGCAGGTAAAGACAGGGCCAATTCCTAGATAATGTTACTTGGTGAAGATTCATTCATGCTCTGGTGACAAAGGTTTGGTAATTAACACCAAAATGGACCAGTTATTCTTTGTAGTTGTTGAATATATATGTGCTTAAGTTAATGGAGTACAGGTCCATCTGTGAAATAGATTCAGTTCTTTTTTCTTTTTTTTTTTTTTTGAGACAGAGTCTCACTCTGTCGTCCAGGCTGGAGTGCAGTGGCGTGATCTCGGCTCACTGCAACCTCCGCCTCCCAGGGTCAAGTGATTCTCTCACTTCAGCTTCCTGAGTAGCTGGGATTACAGGCACGTGTCACCACATCTGGCTAATTTTTGTATATTTTGTAGAGACAGGTTTCACCATGTTGCCCAGACTGGTCTTGAACTCCTGAGCTCAAGAAATTTGACCGCCTTGACCTCATGTGCTGGGATTACCTGTGTGAACCACCGTGTCTGGCCTAGATTCAGTTCTTAACTATACTTTTTGTCTTTAGGAAGAGCCAAGTTATCAAGTTTGTGTAGAGAATTGCTTCAGAGGTGGATTAAGCTAAGAAGATATAGTATTATCAACTACTACCCACACCCTTGCCACTTGGTGAGTCTTCACTATGCATCAGAAACTGCACAGTCTGTAGCAAAGGTCACAGACTTTCTGGAGCTTTCTGTAACCTCACTCCCTGGATTTGAATTCTGGCTCTGAGGCTTATCAATGAAGAGAACAAGAAAGATATACAACATGTAGGGCGTGAGCAGTTGCATAAATTTTTCACTGCATAAAGATACCCAGTCAAGGAGTGAGTGGCAGCTGTAATTCTGCCCACGCTCCTCTCACCAAGCCAGTCTTGCAATGTATCCAGTGCAAGGTAATGTCCATCCACAGGAGAAGTTCTTTGCTTACAGAGGTGCGTCTGTTCAGAGGACACGACATTTTTTTTTCTTTTTTAAAATTTAATTTAATTTTATTTTTTTGAGATAGAGTTTCACTCTTGTTGCCCAGGCTGGAGTGCAATGGTGTGCATCTCAGCTCACCGCAACCTCCACCTCCCGGGTTCAAGCAAGTCTCCTGCCTCAGCCTCCCGAGTAGCTGAGATTACAGGCATGCGCCACCATGCCCAGCTAATTTTATATTTTTAGTAGAGACGGGGTTTCCCATGTTGGTCAGGCTGGTCTTGAATTCCTGGACTCAGGTGATCCGCCCTCCTCAGCCTCCCAAAGTGCTGGGATTACAGGCGTGAGCCACGGCGCCCAGCCTGACTTTTTCCAATTTATACAAAGATGCCAAATGACCAAGCAGCAGCCCTGAAACTGGGTTCTCACGAGGCAGAAATTGGAGCTTTTATCCTCAATATAATTTGGTTATGGATCAGTTATATTTAGAACCCCAAAGCCCAGAACACTGCCTGGCACACATCAGCACTCAACAAATATTTGTTGGATAAATGAATATAAAACAACCGGAGGCCGGTGGCTCATGCCTATAATCCCAGGACTTTGGGAGGCCAAGGTGGGTGGATCACTTGAGGTCAAGGGTTCGAGACCAGCCTGGCCAACATGGCAAAACCCTGTCTCTACCAAGAAATACAAAAATTAGCCAGGCGTGATGGCGCATGCCTGTAGTCCCAGCTACTAGAGAAGCAGAGGTGGAAGAATTCCTTGAACAAGGGAGGCACAGAGGTTACAGTGAGCCGAGATCACACCACTGCACACCAGCCTGGGCGACAAAGTGAGACCCTTTATCAAAAAAAACAAAAAAAGGCCAAGAGCAAGATATAAGTGCTGAGTGTTGAGGAATATAGTTGCACTCCTCAAATTGTGGTCCAGGAACCCCTAGGGTTCCCTAAGACTTCAGAGAACCATGAAGTCAAAACTATTTTCATAATGATACTGTTGACAAACAGAGTCGAACTCTGTAAAATATTTGAAAAGACTTTTTCTGAGCCAAATATGAGTGACCGTGGCCCATGACACAGCCCTCAGGAGGTCCTGAGAACATTGCCTAAGGTGGTCGGGCCGTGGCTTGGTTTTATGCATTTTAGGGAGGCATGAGACATCAATCAAATACATTTAAGAAATACATTGGTTTGGTCCAGAAAGGCGGGCCAGCTCAAAGCAGGAGGGCTTCCAGGCTATAGGTGAATTTAAACATTTTCTGGTTGACAATTGGTTGAGTTTGTCTAAAGACCTGGGATAGATAGAAAGGGAATGTTCAGGTTAAGATAGAGATTGTGGAGACCAAAGTTCTTTGGAAGTCTTATAGTGGCTGCCCTTAGAGACAATAGATGACAAATGTTTCCTGTTCAGATCTTAATTAATCTCTTTAGCACTGGGAGGGTCTGGAAGAAAAAAATCTAACTAACTATGTTAATAGAGATTCTTTACATATACAAATTTTTCCCCACAAAGAACAGCTTTGCAGGGCCACTTCAAATATGTCAAAGAAACATGTTTTGGGGTAAAAATATTTTGATTTCTTGTCTGGTAATGTTATGCCAGAGTCAGGTTGGAAAGTAAGTCACGATATATAGTATAGGGTTAAATAAAACCCATCTGATAAGAATGTATGATTCATAGGGCATGACTCCCCAGACCCCTTAGGTAGGAATTTGGGCAAAAAAAAAAAAAAAAAAAAAAAAAATCAGAGTTTAGTCCTCAATACTAAAGCCTTACTTGTCTATTTCACTCTCATTTTCTACAAATATACAAAGTTCAAAAAGCTCATTGATATGGTTTCAGATTCCACATCGCAACTAACCTTTCAGAAACTATAACTTAATTTTTGGAATACTATCAAAGAAAAATATCCACAATGATCTGAAAAGGCTATTAAAATACTTCTCTTTGTTCTAACTACATGTGTGAAGCTGAATTTTCTTCATGTATTGAATCCAAGACAACAGATTGCAAAGTGCACCAAATTGAATGCAGAAGCAGATCTGAGATCCAGCTGTCATCTGCTAAGTTAAACACTAAAACAATTGGCAAAAACATAAGACAATGGCTATCTTCTCATCAAAATTTTTTAAGTGAAATATAGTTATTTTTATTTTAAGAATATATTATTTATGCTAACATCTGCTGGGTTTATTATTGTTACTTGGAATTAATATATAAATATTTTATAACTGTTGGGCGCGGTGGTTCACGCCTGTAATCCCAGCACTTTGGGAGGCCGAGGAGGGTGGATCACCTGAGGTCAGGAGTTTGAGACCAGCCTGGCTAACACGGTGAAACCCCATCTCTACTAAAATTACAAAAAAATTAGCAGGGCGTGGTGGTGGGGGGCCAGTAATCCCAGCTACTCGGGAGGCTGAGGCAAGAGAATCGCTTGAACCCGGGAGGCAGAGGTTGCAGTGAGCCCAGATTGCGCCACTGCACTCCAGCCTGGACGACAAGAGCAAAACTCCGTCTCAAAAAAGAAAAAAAAAAAAAAAGAGAGAGAGAAACAGCTTCCTCTATAGAGGAAGAGGTTTCCAAGCAGAAAGGACTGGCTGGCAGTGAATGCGCAGAATTTTATGGTCCGGTTTGAGGAGGCGGTGTCTGATTTACATAGGGCTCATAAATTGTTTTGATCAGGTATGACGTTGACATAGCCGGTGGGGAAGGCTGGTTGCCCCACCCTGATCTTCTTATGCAAATAGGCTTTCCAGTTGATCTGCACCATCTTGTCTGCTTTTTTTCTTTTTTGAGATGAAATCTCGCTCTATCGCCCAGGTTGGAATGCAGTGGCACTGTCTTGGCTCACTGCAACCTCGGGTTCAAGCAATTCTCGGCTCACTGCCTCCCGGGTTCAAGCAATTCTCCTGCCTCAGCTTCCCAAGTAGCTGGCACTATAGGCGCATGCCACCACGCCCGGCTAATTTTTTGTATTTTAGTGGAGACGGGGTTTCACCCCGTTGCCCAGGCTGGCCTCGAACTCCTGAGTTCAGGCAATCGACCCGCCTCGGCCTCCCAAAGTGCTAGGATTGCAGACGTGAGCCACAGTGCCCGGCCCATCTTGTTGGCTCTTTGCAGCACACGTGGCTGGCAGAGAAGGGAATACGGAGCCGCCATCTTGAAAATGTCTAGTCCTTAGTTCCTGCCGGCAGTCACCCCAGTAAGCTCCCAGCTTGCCGGCTGCTCTTTGTTAGAAAATGATTTGGGACTGCTTTTCATTAAAAAGAAAAGCCTTACTGCGGAATCCCATACCCTTGCAATCTGCCTGATTTCTTCTTAACTCCTGTATCACTAATATGAAGCAAACTAGATTATCAGAACCATCTGGAGAACTTTGTGGAAATACAGATTCTAGGCTCCTCCCCTCTACATTGTAATTTGGTAGAGCTGGGATAGAGCTCTGAAAATTTGTATTTCATAAGAACTCTCCCAGTAATTCTGATCATCAGTCATTGGTAGAAACAATAAATATATTAAAAATTTGGAGAAATACAGGACCAAAATCAATTGTCAGAGAAGGCTTCAGTTATTCAACAAACATTTCTCATGTACAGACTATGTTCCAGGGACCATTGGGACCATTGGACAGACACCAGTGAACAAGACTCAGGCCCTCTTCTAAGAAAGCTCACAGACCAGTGAGCGATATGGAGGTAGAGAGTTGGAGCACACGGTGTTGTATCTGATAGGAAAAATGGAATGCTATTGGAACACAGAGACAGGGTTCCTCACTTCAGAAGAGCTGACCTCAAATGACACAGAGGATCTAGAGAACCAAGAGGAATGGATGACAAGGACATCATGAGTGATGGCCTAGAGCCAAATGGCTGTGATGCTCCTGTTGTGGATATTGATTTAAAAGCCAAACTCTAAAATACTTTAAGAGATTTATTCTGAGCCAAATATGAGGACCATGACCCATGACACAGCCCTAGGAGGTCCTAAGAACATGTGCCTCTGTGGTTGGGTTACAGCTTGATTTTGTACATTTCAGGGGAGTTACAGGCAGACATCAATCAATACATGTGAGGTATACATTGGTTCAGTCCAGAAAGCCCAGACAACTCTAAGTGGATGTCTTTGGAGGACTTCTAGGTCATAAGTGGATTCAAAGATTTTTTTTGTTTGGCAATGGGTTGAGAGTTAAGTTATTATCTAAAGACCCAGAATCAATACAAAGGAGTGTCTGGGCTAAGATAAGGGGTTGTGGAGATTAAGGTTCTTATTATGTAGATGAAGTCTCATAGGTGGACACCCTTAGAGGCAACAGATGACAAATGTTTCCTATTCAGACCTTTAAAAAGTGCCATACTCTCAGCTAATCTCTTCAGGATCCAAAAAAAAAAAAAACCTGGAAAGGGAAGAGGATTCTCTACAGAATGTAAATTTCAGCCAGGTGCAGTGGCTCACGCCTGTAATCCCAGCACTTTGGGAGGCTGAGGTGGGAGGATCGCTTGAGCCCATGAGTTCAAGACCAGACATACATTTCTCCCATAAGAGACAGCTTTGTGGGGCCATATCTAAATACATCAGATAAATATATTTGAGGATAAAATACTTTAATTTCCTTCAGGGCCTGCTATCTGACATGTGGCACGATACTAGAGTTAGGTTGGAATTTGGTATCTTATTGCTACAAAAGCCTGTTTTGTCAGTCTTAAGATCTCTGTTTTAATTTTGTTGTTGTTGTTATATGGTTTTTGTTTGTTTGGTTGTTTGGTTTTTGTCTATTTCTTTTTTTTTTTTTTTTTTTTTCTGAGTTTCACTCTGTTGCCCAGGCTGGAGTGCAGTGACATGATCTTAGCTTACTGCAACCTCCAACTCCTAGGTTCAAGTGATTCTCCTGCCTCAGCCTCCCGAGTAGCTGGGATTACAGGTGCACACCACCACACCTGGCTAATTTTTTGTATTTTTAGTAGAGACAGGATTTCACTATGTTGGCCAGGCTGGTCTCAAACTCCTGACTTCAGGTGATCCACCCGTCTCGGCCTCCCAAAGTGCTGGGATTACAGGCGTAAGCCACTGGGCCTGGTCTTTGTTTTGATTTTTTTAGAGAAAAGGTATCCTTCTGTTGCCCAGGTTCCTATTTTAATGTTAATGCTGGTCAGTTGTGCCTGAATTCCAAAGAAAGGAGGGTGTAATGTTATAAAGGAGGCTATAGTGAATTCCAAAGAAAGGAGGGTATAATGTGGTATGTCCAACCCCCTTTCCCACGATGGCCTGAACTAATTTTTCAGGTTTACTTTAGAATTCCTTTGGCCAAGAAGGGGGGTCCATTCAGTCCGTTGAGTGACTTAAAATTTTATTTTTGGTTTACATGGGTAGTACATTAGCCAGCCTGGCTGGGGTGCAGGGCTGGCTGGGGAACAGAGCAAGAGAAAGGCATATAGGTGGGACTAGAGGCCTTTAACCCCAACGAGAGAGCTGCTTGGATTACAATTCATGGTACACAATGGAGGGTAGCATGGAGGGTGTTGGGCTGAAGAATGGGATGGCCTCTAGTTGGCAATTAGAATAATATGATTCTGGGGGCCATCCAAGGTAGTCAGGAAAATAAGCAACACTGTTCATGCTCATGGTTAAAAAAAAAAATTAGATAACCTGCCAAAAATCAGACAGTGGGGTAAAATTAATTTAATAAACCCTCCCTGAACTTTCTATGCCTTTTTCTTAGAGGATTTCATGAATCCTTTTGTAGCAGCAGCTCTTAAAATTCCGGGGTCATGGACTCTTGAGACTCTGATGAAAGCTTTTGATAGTCTCTCCAAGAACACAATGAATTAAAGCAAAAAATTGTATGTGGCTAGGCAGCATTTCTCTACTCTCATGTTCCCTTACCTTTATATCTTCTTTTCTTCTTTCTGAAAGAGAGGTCATTTGATAAGGAGTAGGGGTGGGGGGAGTGGCGAGTAGCGGGGAGAAAAAAGATGCTTTCAGCAGAATCAGGCACCAGAGCTTTCCTAGAAGAGGTAGTGAATATTTGCAGCAGAAAGTTTAGGTGTAGAAATTTTATTCTGAAATATAGGAAGCCTCTTCCTGGTGTCAGAGGCATTTGAACCAGAGCAACATCATCATGAATAGGAGCTGGGTAAAATGAGGCTGAGACCTACTGGGCTGTATTCCCAGACGGTTAAGGCATTCTAAGTCACAGGATGAGATGGGAGGTCGGCACAAGATACAGGTCATAAAGACCTTGCTGATAAAACAGTTTGCAGTAAAGAAGCCAGCCAAAACCCACCAAAACCAAGATGGCCACAAGAGTGACCTCTGATCATCATCACTGCTACACTCCCGCCATGACAGTTTACAAATGCCATGGCAACGTCAGGAAGTTACTCTATATGGTCTAAAAAGGGGAGACATAATTAATCCACCCCTTGTTTAGCATATCATCAAGAAATAACCAGAAAAATGGACAACCAGCAGCCCTTGGGGGTTCTCTGTCTATGGAGTAGCCATTCTTTTATTCCTTTACTTTCCTAATAAACTTGCTTTCGCTTTACTGTACGGGCTCACCCTCAATTCTTTCTTGTGCGAGATCCAAGACCCCTCTCTTGGGGTCTGGATCAGTACCCCTTTCCTGTAACACTGGGAAGTAAAAAAAAGCAATACAGGGATGGAAATGTGAAAGGAAAATAAATCTCGAGACCCCAAAATCACAAAGCCAAGGGAAAAGACAAGCTGGGAACTATGTCAGGCAAACCTGCCTCCCATTTTATTCCTAAATAAGATGCCTACAAAGATAAAAAGCTCCATACTTCCCTCACAATTTACCCACAAGGAAATTCCTTGTGGACAAAGGACAGATAGAACAGAACTCAAAGTCATCCCTTAGAGGCTCACATGGGACAAATGCGTATCCAATTGCTTCCTCTGCCCTATTATTTATGTAAAATTGCAGATTCACTGAGCCAGACTAAATTTTGTATTCAGTGGAAGGTTGATCAAGGACTCTGAAGAGTCCACTGCAGCCTTTTGTCTTTTGACTACTTATGACGTGGAAGTCTCCGCCTCACGTTGTCCCACCTTCCCAGACTAAACCAATGTACATCTTACATGTATTGATGTCTCGTGTCTCCCTAAAATGCATAAAAGCAAGATGTGTCTGACTACCTTGGGTACATGTTGTCAGGACTTTCCAAGGCTGTGTCACAAGCAGATTCTTAACTTTGAAAAAATAAACTTTCTAAATTGATTGAGAACTGTCTCAGATACCTTTTGGTTTATAGAAACAAGGAGAGAGTCCAAGTTTGGTGGAAGAGGGAAGGGAGCAATTAACTAGATTTTGTAGAGTTTGGTGGATGCCTCGATGGAGAAAGTAAAGAGCTGTACGCAATGAGTAAGAGTGATGGCCTCATAGTCAGGCTTTCTGGAAATGGACTGTACCTTACACTCATCGAATACTGTAGCCATAACCGAGGGCAGTTTTACCACTTCTTATTTCAGTTCCTTGTGAGCCTTCATCTGCCACAGCATTTGGAATGAGTCTTCCTCCAGTCAGGGCTGCTGATCACAGTTGCACAGGCCGTTCACTGAACAAGGCAGAGGGGACAGTGGAGACTGAAATCTAGCTGTGCTGGGCTTGCCAAAACTCTGTGGGCTGGCATAGGGCCGTGTGCAGGCAGAGCAGGCACCATTTTCTGACTCTCACAAAGGAGTCCTGCAGGCTGGCAGCGCTGTACCTACCACCTGCCTAAGGCTCTGCTCTTTCTCTTCTGCCTCCTCCTCTTTCCTTCACCCTCGCCATGGCAGAGAATTAGACTTGTCAAGTTTCCACAATATGATGCAGGCTAGAAACACTGGCCAGGCTGCCATCTCCCTCCTCCCTCTCCCTTCCCTCTGCTCCTCCCTCTCTCCCTCATCCCTCTCCCATAGGCTCTTCCACATGGATTCACTTTTTCAGAGAAAGTAGATTGAGGTTGAAGCAGAAAAATGACTCAGTATGTGACAAGTGTGATTCCTCCTACCAATAGCATGAAGAAAACAGACGCAGACGGTTTTCAGCAGCCTCTTTTCTCTCAGCCCAAGCCTCAAGCTAACAGAAATGTTGTGAAAAAGAACAGCCGATAAATGGTCCCTGAGTGACAGCCACAGAGTTAAAACCACAGGAGGGCTCTGCCTGCTCCCACAGCTGCAGGGTGATGAAGCTTGGCTGGGTTCCAGATCACAGGCCTGCAGTGGCCCGGGCTCCAGCGTTAGTCCTGTCTCCCCAAGGAGCCCAGGCCCAGGCTGGCTTCTTCCCTGCCCACTACTCAGGAGGAGCTTCGACCCTGTGGGAACTGGGAGTGTTGCCCCAAAGGCAAGCCCTCTGACTTTCTCGCTTCAGGCAGCCCCTGCTCGCCCTCAGGCACTAGGCACCTGCTTGACCCCTTTCCCAGGCCCATGGGGCATCTGCTCCTCCCATCTCAGGCCTGAGGGAGAAGCAACAGCCCAGAGCTTGACCCGGAGCAGATAATGCAACCGGCTTTGCAAAACTCTTAACTAAGGCAATTATGACAGTGAAAGAGGTCAGACCTAACTGACCCCATCTTCCTTCAAACCTCCAAACTGTCTTTATTCATTTGTGGGTATAGGCTGAACTAGCCTTGGGACGGAATTTAGTTTATAGTTTACACTCTGAAACAAAATTGATAATAGCCTTTTCCCGAAAAACCCCTTTTTGCCTGGGGACCAGTCTGCCTTTGTAGGATTAACAAATTATCTACAAGATTAGAAATTACGGTTTAGCAGCCATGCAGCCTTTGGCTGCAAGAGTCTGAACCTCTCCAAATTGCTCCTGGGAATGACATCACTGTTGCGAAACCTACCATCAATGCTTGAGATATTTTGCAGACTCTGCATTCCAATGCAGCAGATGACACCACCTAGACTGATAATCCGGCTCAATCAGTTCTGCATCCCACCCAGGAGCAGAAGTCAGCAAGAACAATTCACTTTGACCCCCTATGATTTCATCTTCAACCCGACCAGTGAGCACTCTCCACTCTCCGAGCCCATACCACCAAATTATCCTTAAGAACTCTGATCCCCAAATGCTCAGGGAGATTGATTTGAGTAACAATAAAACTCCAGTCTCCCGCACAGCCGGCTCTGCATGAATTACTCTCTCTCTCTCTTTTTTTTTTTTTTATTTTTGAGACAGAGTCTCACTCTGTCACCCAGGCTGGAGTGCAGCGATTCAGTCTCGGATCACTGCAACCTCTGCCTCTTGGGTTCAAGCAATTATCTGCCTCAGCCTCCCAAGTAGCTGGGATTACAGGTGCCCGCCACCACACCCAGCTACTTTTTTTGTATTTTCAGTAGAGATGGGGTTTCACCACCTTGGCCAGGCTGGTCTTGAATTCCTGACCTCGTGATCCACCCGCCTCGGCCTCCCAAAGTGCTGGGATTATAGGCATGAGCCACCACACCCGGCCTGAATTACTCTTTCTCTATTGCAATTCCTCTGTCCTGAGAAATCAACTCTGTCTAGGCACCCAGCAAGGTGAACCCATTGGGTGGTTACGGTAATACCCTGGAACTCCAGGACTCTACTTGAGGAGATGTAAGGACAGCAAAACTCCATCCACCTCCATGCTCTTAGGGTCTCAGCTGGGCACAAAGGCTTAACTGATGTAAGATCGATTAACAGGAGAAAAGCATACAACTTTATTTCATATAAGTTTTACATGGCACAGGAGCCCTGCTAAGGAAATGAAGACGCCCAAAGAAGCAGCTAGAGTCAGTTACTTATTAATATATACTGGATTGGACCAAGAGTAGTAAGTTGTGAAGAAGCAACTAAATTATGTAGAGAGGCTTAAAAGATAAGAGTTATTTGAACAAGGTCTGTGCAGAATACTCCTGGTCTCTACTTCTCAACCTCGAAGATAAGGATGTTGTGTCTTTCACACTCGAATTTCATCTGCTTTTTTTTTTTTTTTTTGAGACGGAGTTTCGCTCTTGTTGCCCAGGCTAGAGTGCAATGGCGCAATCACGGCTCACTGCAACCTCCACTTCCTGGGTTCAAGCAATTCTTCTGCCTCAGCCTCCCAAGTAGCTGGGGTTACAGGCGTGCACCACCACGACTGGCTAATTTTGTATTTTTAGTAGAGATGGGGTTTCACCATGTTGGTCAGGCTGGTCTTGAACTCCCGACCTGAGATGATCCACCCGCCTTGGCCTCCCAAAGTGCTGGGATTACAGGTGTGAGCCACCATGCCCGGCCCATCTCCTGCTTTTAAGAAACAGCACAGAGGTCGGAGTGACCTTGCACCCACTGTTTTCCATGTGCCTTTAACTTAAAAGTCAATATGCCAGAATGGCATGTTTTGGATGGCATATTCTTAATTCTTTCAGAGATCAGGGGTCCATAGTCATCACCATCATAATCATCATCATGTGCATGTAGGGTGCACTAATACATGCTGGGCAGATACCATGCCCTTTCCATTCCATATTCACTCTCACAGCCACCTCCTGAGGTATTATTGTCTCCATTTCACAGATGACAAAACTGAGACTCAGAAATACTATAAAGCTTTCTCAGGGTCACTGAGTCCCACCAACTCCATCAACCCATCAGAATTCTCTCCTTCCCTCTCTTTAGTTATGACCACGTGTTGTAACTGTATTGCAGCCTTTCTTCAAGTGAAATGGCCTCTAGGAGTCTATTTCCAAGATTCACACTTGATAGGGCATTTTATAGGAAAAGAGAATGGCCAGACAGTCATTGTTAGACTAGACACAGAATAAAAGAATGGCTGGTTAGGCCAGACATGGTGGCTGACGCCTGTAATCCCAGCACTTTGGGAGGCTGAGGGGGGCTGATTGCCTGAGGTCAGGAGTTTGAACCCAGCCTGGCCAACACAGTGAAACCCCTGTTTCTACTAAAAATACAAAAATTACCAGGCGTGGTGGCGCACGCCTGTAGTCCCAGCTACTTGGGAGGCTGAGGCAGAAGAATCACTTGAACCCGGGAGGTGGAGGTTGCAGTGAGCCGAGATTGCACCACTGCACTCCAGCCTGGGTGACAGAGCAAGACTCCATCTTAAAAAAAAAAAAAAAAAAAAAAAAAAAAAATATATATATATATATATATATATATATGGTTAAAGGTCAACTGGGCTGTTGTCTGAAAGTCTGCAGGGGGTCAGGGAGCAGGGTAGGTGTGACTTGTTTCCCAGAACAAGCCTTAATCCCATCAAAGTCCATCAGAAAACAGCTTGGGCATTTTATCAGGAGCACTGAGTTTCTCCCCAGAAGGAAGTTGTGAATTACATCACATACAAAAAAGGGTCTGTCCCAGACCAGGCCTGGGGCAATTTTTCTTTTCAGTGCTATCATGGTGAACATGACATTCTATTGATGACTAGACTATTCCAATTCAATTATATAATCATAACACATGGTCATGGTGTCACAGCAATCACTTGAGAACAGAATAAGCCCAAATCATCTATATGTCTGGCTTATAACAGATATGTAATGAACGTTTTATTCTGTGAATGAGTGAACTTCCCTAAACGGTGAAGGAATGAATGAATTAGATCACCACTGTTCAAAGTGCAACCTGCCATCCAGGGCAGGTCTGCAAACTGTTACTGGACCATGGCAAGGTGAGAAAGAAAATAAACTTTTTATCTGAGGAATATGAGCCCTTTTAAGTGATCAGGCCCAGAGAGGCATTAAAATGAGACAGCAGTCATGGCTCACTCCACCCCCTACCTGTAGGAAATCAGTCAGGGTGGTAGGAAAAATTATAGGGAAAGACACAAACCTTCTTAGAAGGCAGGGAGGTTTTGCAAAAGCTTCAGGAGAGGATTATGGCTGAAGGCAGCCAAGTTCTCTTGTCCGGGGGCTGAGAACAAAGGGCAGATAACAGGGGAATGTAGAGGAACTTATCTAGATAAATCTGTTTACTTATGTCTCCAGAAACCAACCTTTGCTCATTCGTGTGCAGGACTGCTCTCTACTTGGGGGGGGTCAACAATGTTAATTACCCCAAATTGTGTTTGCTCCAAGCCTTTGTCGTTAAATCTGTACTAAATAAATGCGAGTGTCTCTGGCTTATGGGAGCTGCTGCTGCTGCACTCTTGCTGGTGGTGCTAAGCGGCAGTCCCCTAGCCACACTGTCAGGTAAAACACCTGTGTCAGCGTACTTCCTTCATCCATCTCTCAGCCAGAGTCTGGCAGCAACTACCACCTTGAGCTAAGTATTTATTTTGAAGCCTCTGGCTATATAGACTCTAGACTGAATGTCTCCACCAAGTACCCATAAATTTACCTAACATATGCCATATGCTAGACAACATTATTCACACACTATAGTTCAACAATATATAGCCAATTACTAATCAATGTTATCTCTCTAACCCTGCAAAAATTCCTGAAAAACAACTTTTGCAATTGCCCTCTCTCCTGATTGATCCTTTTTTCCTTAAAAACCTCTCCTTTATTCTCAGGAGAACTTCTCAGTGTTTCCTCGGTTGCAGTCCTTAGCCTTGGCCCAAATGGACTCTATATTAATTTTGCCTCAATTTCCTCCTTTTAGGTTGACAAAGGTAAGCACAGAAATTGAGAGAATGACATATGGAAAAAGTTTTATAGCAACTGGACAATGTATGTTGAGTCTAAATAATGCAGGAGTTCGGCCAGCACGGTGGCTCATGCCTGTAATCCCAGCACTTTGGGAGGCCCAGGCAGGGGGATCACCTGAGGTCAAGAGTTCAGACCAGTCTGGCCAACACGGTGAAACCCTGTCTCTCCTGAAAATACAAAAATTAGCCAGGCATGGTGGCAGGTGCCTGTAGTCCCAGCTACTTGGGAGGCTGAGGCAGGAGAATCGCTTGAACCCGGGAGGTGGAGGTTGCAGTGCGTCCAGACTGCACCATCGCACTCCAGCCTGGGTGACAAGGGTGAAACTCCTTCTCAAATAATTATAATAATAAAAGAGTTAAGAAGAAACTGCTTAGGCAGTTAGTGAGGGTATGGGAGTCCTCGGTAAGGTTTTCCTTTTTGTTATTTATTTTATTTTATTTTATTTGAGACGGAGTCTCCCTCTGTCCCCCAGGCTGGAGTGCAGTGGCGCGATCTCGGCTCACTGCAAGCTCTGCCTCCCGGGTTCACGTCATTCTCCTGCCTCAGCCTCCCGAGTAGCTGAGACTACAGGCGCCTGCCACCACGTCGGGCTAATTTTTTGTATGTTTTTAGTAGAGACGGGGTTTCACCGTATTAGCCAGGAAGGTCTCGATCTCCTGATCTCGTGATCCACCTGCCTCGGCCTCCCAAAGTGCTGGGATTACAGGCGTTAGCCACAGTGCCGGAATTACAGGCGTGAGCCACAGCGCCTGGCAAGGTTTTCCTTTTTAATGAAAAGTAGCCCCAAAATCATTTTCTAACACAGAACAGCCTGTAAAATCGAGCTGCAAACATAGACAAGCAAGTGGAAAGCTTGCACAGGTGAATGCCAGCAGGAAAAAAGCTACCTGGGACTAGGCATGTTCAAAATGGCGGCTCCATCTTCCCTTCTCTTTGCCAGCCATGTGTATAGTAAGGAGCAGATAATATGGCGCAAGTCAAGTGGAAAGCCCATTTAATGGCATGGTAAGATTAGGGTGGGGTGGCCAGCCTTCACCGAGCACTATGTAAACGTCACACCTGATCAAACCAATCTGTGGGCCCTATGTAAATCAGACACCGCCTCCTCCAGCCTGCCTATAAAATCCGGGGCACTCCGCCACTGGCTTGTCTTTCCTTGTGGAAGGCACTCTCTCTCACTAGAGAAAGAGCTATTCTCCTTTCTCTTTATTTTGCCTATTAAACCTCCACTCCTAAATTCCTTGTGTGTGTGCGTGTCCTAAATCTTCTTGGCACAAGATGATGAACCCTGGGTATTTACCCAAGACGGTGCCGCGTCATAATAATAATAAAAAAATAGATTTACATTTTAATATGTTCTTGGTTTTTGTTTTTTCTTTTTTTTCCTACGAATTCTTTGTCCTTCCCCCTCACCCCCCCCCCCCCCCACCTTGGAATTCACTGTGCTTTTAAACAGTATACAGCTGTAGTGATTGGGTTTTGTTTGTTTGTTTTATTTTAAGATTCTTCACCACAGCAGTTAATCAGATGATAATAGACCCGCTGGGGAAGGGCAGACTTCAGCATATGAGAGGTTCCATTCCTTTTTTTTTTGAGATGGAGTCTCTGTCACCAGGCTGGAGTGCAGTGGCTCGATCTCAGCTCACTGCAGCCTGCCCCTCCTGGGTTCAAGCAATTCTTCTGCCTCAGCCTCCCGAGTAGCTGGGATTACAGGTGTGTGCCAACACGCCCAGCTAATGTTTTTGTATTTTTGGTAGAGATGGGGATTCACCATGTTGGCCAGGATGGTCTTGATCTCTTGACCTCGTGATCTGCCTGCCTCGGCCTCCCAAAGTGCTGTGATTACAGGCGTGAGCCACTGTGCCCAGCTGAGAGGTTCCATTCCTAAGAAAATGCCCTGGCAGAGAAAGGAACCCTGAGTCCCCTCTACACAAACTTTTAGCCAGTCAAACCTAACAACAGCCCCACCTCAGCTGACCAGTCTTTTTCTGGAGGAGAGGGAAGTTAGAGGTGTCCATTCAGGGTTCCCCATCTGAAGCTTCTTAGAGCCGTGCTGCAGCTTGAAGCCTCAGCACATGTTCTCCCTACCCCACCCCCAAGCTTCAGAAAGAACCAGGGAGAATCAGAGACCTTAGCATCGAAGCAGAGCGAAATCCGAGGCTCTGTGTTGTGGCAGGATGGGGGTTTTCTTCCCCCCTTCCCCACTCCTTTCCTTCCTCCCCTCGGCCCCCTCCCCTTTCTTCCTGGGGGGAAGTCTGTTAAAATGGAGGAAAGTGACTAGGCGAGCCTAAAACACACAGCGGTTTCTTCTGACTGGTGTCAAGAGTACCAAGAGGGAGGCCTGTTGGTTTCCTAGCTGTTCTACTCTGGGTCATCCGCAAGGCTTGAGCCTCCTCCGGGGACAAAGGGAATCTGATACAGCACCTTCACCATGGAGGCCAACCTTGCAGGAAAGGCAGAGAAGGACGGCAGAAAAAGATGGAGCCCGGGGTGGGGATGCGAAGGAGCAGCAAAGACAGAGAGAGGAGAGCCGGCCGATGGTCGCCACATTCTGGAAGGAACGTGCAGGTGACTTGAAAGGAAGTTAAAGAAATCTCTGTGGCCAGGCGCGGTGGCTCATGCCTGTAATCCCACACTTTGGGAGGCCGAAGCAGGCAGAACACCTGAGGTCACGAGTTGGAGACCAGCCTGGCCAACATGGTAAAACCCTGTCTCTACCAAAAATACAAAAATTAGCTGGGCATGGTGGCAGACACCTGTAATCCCAGCTACTCAGGAGGCTAAGGTGGGAGGATTGCTTGAACCCGGGAGGCGGAGGTTGCAGTGAGCCAAGATCACACCACTGCATTCCAGCCTGGGCAACAGAGTAAGACTCAGAAAAAAAAAACAAAACTCTCTGGACTTTACATCTGTCATACTAAGATTTTTCTTTCCAGGATTGGGATGTTCCCTATAAGCCCTCCCAGTTTATGTAACCAAGGAGTTAGAATGTGCAACCCAATAGGTGGGCCCATTATTGGAAGGGTGGTAGTCAGGAGGCCAGGCTGGGGGCCAGGTTGCTGGGACTGAATCCTGACTCTACCACATTCCAGTGTCTTACCTTGAGTAAGTTTCCTCATCTGTAAAGGGTGGATGAAAATTCTACTTTTATCTTGGGTGCTAACAATAAGTAAATAAATTAATATATGTAAAGTACATAGTGCTGGATATATCTGAGGTTATTACTATGAGTCTAAGCAAGGCTATTTATATATGTGTATGTATATATCTATGTGTGTATATATATATATATATATGCATGTGTGCATGCACACATACACACACACACATACCCCTTAGAAGCCCATGGATACAATTAACAAACATGGTTACAGGTTCCTTGGAAAAATCTAGGCTAACACACTGCCATTACACAGTGTAGGAGTATGTATATTCATTAACATACTGATACTGAAAGCTGTTCACAATATAATAAATGAAAAAAGTAGATTGCAAATCAGATTGCACCATACGAACCTATTTTTGTAAAATACACACATATGTGGATAAGAAAAAGTCTGGAATGGTAGAGACAAAAAAAGATGTAACAGTAGTTATTGAAGTGATTTTTATTATCATTTTGTTTCATTGCTTCTAATCTTTTCACCAATGAATGTGCAATATCTGTGGGTTTTCTTAGGATAGACATAGAAAGACATCAATATAAAGAATCTCTTTCTGTTATGATTTCTTTCACTTGTGCCAACCAGGCTAGATTGCAGATTTTCCTGAGGAGCATTTGGGGAAAGGGGTGGGAGAGTATCTCTGGGGTGCCCCTGAACACACAAAGCCCCAGCCTGAGTTGTTCAGGACTCACAGCTCTAGCAGTTGAGCTTATTGCTAATAAGCCAGGCAGTGCCTCTGGCTGGCTGGCGTGTCCTGTGTCTTCCTGTTCTCTACTCACTGGTTTCATGTGCTAGCCTTTGTCTCTGACATTTTCTTTCTTTTTTTTTTTCTTGAGATGGAGTCTCTCTCTGTCACCCAGGATGGAGTGCAATGGTATGATCTTGGCTCGCTGCAACCTCTCCCTCCTGGGTTCAAGTGATTCTCCTCCCTCAGCCTCTCAAGTAGCTGGGACTACAGGTGCCTGCCACCACGCCCAGCTAACTTTTGTATTTTTAGTAGAGACGGGGTTTCACTATGTTGGCCAGGCTGGTCTGGAACTCCTGACCTCAGGTGATCTGCTCGCTTCAGCCTCCCAAAACGCTGGGATTACAGGCGTGAGCCACCACACCCAGCAGCCTTTAAACTTCCATCACAGAAACCTGAAATGAATAGGCAGAGTCCAAAGCTCCAGGTTAGAGGCTGGAAGTTCTGAGGCCTGCAGGAACAAGTGAGAGCCCTTGGGAGCCAAAGCCTGGCCCTCAAGTCCCGACTTGCCCGAAGCCATCTGTGTGTCTTGGGCAAAGAGGACAGTCAGTTTCTTCATCTGTAAGATGATAGGATTGGGCTAAATCCTCCCTGAGGTCCCCTTCAACTCCAAAAAATGGGAGTCCAGTAAATAACAGAGAAGCTGGGGAAAATGTTCTGCCATGTTGATTTAGGTTTGAGCTCAATGAAAGGATCTACACTAACAAGAGATTAAAAAAAAATTGTATGGGTTTGCATGCAGTATCCAGAGAAGTAAGGTAAATACAGTTTGAGGCCTGGATTTATGGATTATTTCCTTCTTTCTGACTTTTCCATTTGTTAAACAGAGATAGCATCAATATCTGTTTACTCAATGAATGCCTAGCAGACAACCACACAGTAAGTGGGTTCAGTTAAAAAAATATGCTCTGACAATAAGGGTGAAAATAGTGACAGCCAAAGGCTTGGATGGAAGACCTCACTTCTGGTCAGTGACTGCATGTGTGTGGCCTGGATGAGCCATGTCACCCTCCTGGACCTCATCTCTTACACTAACACCTCACAGGGTCATCCTGAGCATCAGATGAAAGCATCATCGAATGGAAAAAAGGGAGTTTGGAGCAAGAGATCTAAGTACAAATCCTGATTCTGCCAAGCATTAGTTACGTGGGCACAGATGAGTCATTTAGCATTCCTGAACCTTAGCTTCCTTGCCTGCAAAATGAGTCAAGTAATAATAACCCACAGCATTGCTGTGATGTCATAGGAGACAGTGTACACAAAGTACTTTATAACCTCTAGAGTGCTGACCAAATGCTGGCAATTGTTATAATAAGACAAGGAAAAGCACTTTGGAAAATTTTAAAGTACTAAATGAATTAATGTGTGGAGTTCATGACTGTGAGGATTGATTCACTTAAGAAATGTGGTTCAGCATTATTATGGGCACAGCACTGTTTGATGCTAGAGCAATCAAAGTTGGGTGAGAGAGTTACCCCCGGGCTGCAGACAGAAGCGATGAAGAGGAGGAAGAGAAAGGGGAGAGGGAGGAGATGTATTTGAGAAGTACACATATGCAGTGATTTACCTAGGGCTGTCTGAAAACTTTTTTAAAAAATATCTTCAGTCCAACACCTCAGTAAGTCAATTCCCCAAGACAACAGATCTACGATGCAACAATTGCCCTTGGGTTAGCTCTGGTGACTCACTTGTAAATTGCACCCATATCTGTTTCAATTAGTGTAAAAGTTCTACAGACAGACTGTGCCGCCTTATTATGTTCTATTTAAACAAGGCTACAAAGGACGTTCAACTGCGTCAATAGTTGGGCTCCAGCAAGCTGCAGCCTCGCTGCTTCTCAACCCTGTGCTGCCACAAACACACGTGCTCAGCCTGCAGATTCTTGGAATCGCTCCTCAGGGCCCTGCAGGCGAGGTCTTCACTCTGAGTCCTATGTAGGCCCTGAGTTCTAGTCATTTCCTTCCTTTTGTGCAGAATCCATTAGAAACCGCTTGCCTGTGTAACCCCCCAGCACCACCCTGGTTCTATGAATCATGCCAATTTTCTGTTCTGCTCTATTTGATAATCCATCCCCTCAAACTGCCCCAATTCAGTCATTCCCGGCAGGCAGACAGATGGATTAGAATCCCCAATGAAGGCAGTC
The DNA here is from genome assembly GCF_028858775.2 of Pan troglodytes. Taxonomy (NCBI): domain Eukaryota; kingdom Metazoa; phylum Chordata; class Mammalia; order Primates; family Hominidae; genus Pan; species Pan troglodytes. Next base: position 40,581,776 of record NC_072401.2, on the reverse strand, counting down.
ACTGCTGGAGGGTGCTGTGCAATATTGAACACTCATCATGGTAAAAAGCATGTGTGTCCCTCTCAGGGCAATAGGGAAAAACCTAAGCCTGCTTTCTTTTTCAAAGAGGTTGTTTGTGTTAAAACCAGATCACTGATGTGGTCTGTCAACATCATTCGGGCCTCTGCTCTATCAGGCCTCCCTCTCCTACCAAAATGCTAAATATCCTCTCTCCCTTTTCCTAATTTATTTTCTTAATAGCACCGAACATCCATCTACATTGTTCATTGTTCTTTTTTTTTTTTTGAGACAGAGTCTCTTTCTGTCGCCCAGGCTGGAGTGCAGTTGCATGATCTCGGCTCACTGAAACCTCCGCTTCCTGGATTCAAGCGATTCTCCTGCCTCAGCTTCCCAAGTGGCTGGGACTACAAGCACCCACCACCATGCCTGGCTAATTTTTTGTATTTTAGTAGAGACAGGGTTTCACTGTGTTAGCCAGGATGGTCTCGATCTCCTGACCTCATGATCCACCCGCCTCGGCCTCCCAAAGTGCTGGGATTACAGGCGTGAGCCACTTTCACCCAGCTACATTGATCTTATCTGTTTATTTTATAACTACTGTTCACACCCCTATCCCTAATTAAATCCTTAAACTCTATGAAAGCAGGAACTTTGGCTATTGCACAGCTTGACACTAAGGCCAAGGTGCAATGATAGAAACACAAGTAAATAATTAGGAAACAACACGGCAAGTCCAGCTATGGAGAGATGCTCCGTGAGTCACTGAGTCCTCCACTTTCTCTGAATCAACCCCGTAAAGAACCTAAAGAACTCAGTACATCCTGAGTAAATAAACAAGTGAATGGAGATGTCTTCACATACGATAAGGGACTGAGCCTCTGTTGATCCCTTCTATGAGATATTGAAAGTTACCTATTTGTGCTAAGAAACAATACTAGAAAGAATTCAAGTACAGCAAACATGGGTTGAAAAGCAAGTGTATGAAAAGCGAACAAGTAAAAACCCCAGGTTCCTCTCTTCTTAGGAAGTTTACAGAAAAGAGCAGCAAAGAGTAGGACGAGTGAGGTGGTCTGGGTCTGCCACCAATTTGTGGGCTTAGGCAGGTCAGGCAATGGTCTCAATACCTGTGTCTTCATCCATAAACCGCAGAATCCTGCCAGCTCTGAGGTGTATAACAGTAGAATGACATAGCTGCCATTTATTGTACTAGACATAGTGTAGCCTTTACCCACATCAGCTGCTTTAATGCTCACTATGTTATTTTCTCCATTTTACAGATGAGGAAACTGACACACAGAGAGGTTAGTTAACTTACACAAAGCTGTAGAGCCTAGTGAGTGGCAGAGCTGAGATTCAAGTTCAGACAGTTTTGCTTTAGAACCTGAACTTTAAATTTTTTAAATTAATTATATCATACACACAAAAGAATACATAAAATATATCTGGATATTTTGAAGAATAAATAATAGGAAAAAATCAATGAACACTCAAGTGCCTACGTCCCAAACTTAAAAATAGAACATTACCAATACCTGTGACACCCCGGGACCAGAAGAGGTAATCACTTACTTGAATGATGTGTTAATGATTTCTGTGTTTAAAACAATTTTTATTTTTTTTTGAGACGAAGTCTCGCTCTATCACCAGGCTAGAGTGCACTGGCGCGATCTCAGCTCACTGCAACCTCCCCCTCCCTGGTTCAAGCAATTCTCCTGCCTCAGCCTCCTGAGTAGCTGGGACTACAGGCATGCGCCACCACGCCCAGTTGATTTTTGTATTTTTAGTAGAGACAGGGTTTCACCATGTTGGCCAGGATGGTCTCCATCTCTTGACCTCGTGATCCGCCCACCTCAGCCTCCCAAAGTGCTGGGATTACAGGCGTGAGCCATCACACTTGGCAGAAAACCATTTTTAACCCTAACACTATTATGTTTTGCTTGCATTTGAACTTCATACAAGTGAAATCATACTCCATATATTATTTTACTACTTGCTTTTTTCTTTCAACATTGTCTGTGCTCGTTCATATTGATATGTATAGCTAAAATGTATTCTTTTTTATTGCTGCATAATATTCCATGGGTGAATACACCATTTTTTAGCCATTCTCTGTTGATGCCATTGGGTCATTTCTAGTTTTTGCTATTATCTACAATGCTACTAATAACATTTTCGTATATGTCTCCCAGAAAATCTATGCCAACATATCTCTAGAGCATGAAATTTCTGGGTTAAGAGTATAGGATATTCAACACTACTAATGCCAAAATTTTATACCAATTTACACTCCTGCAAGCAGCATCTGAGTTCCTATTGTTTCATTTCCTTATTAATGGTCAATAGTGTCATGCTTTTCTTTTCTTTTTCTTTTTTTTTTTTTTTTTTTGAGACAGAGTCTTGCTCTGTTGCCCAGGATGGAGTGCAATGATGTGATCTCAGCTCACTGCAATCTCTGCCTCCCAGGTTCAAGTGATTCTTCTGCCTCAGCCTCCCCAGTAGCTAGGACTACAGGCATATGCCACCATATCTGCTAATTTTTTATTTATTTTTTATTTTTTTGAGACAGAGTCTTGCTCTGTAACCCAGGCTGGAGTGCAGTGGCTCAATCTCGGCTCACTGCAACCTCCACCTCCCAGGTTCAAGCTATTCTCCTGCTTCAGCCTCTCGAGTAGCTGGGATTACAGGCATGCGCCACCATGCCAGGCTAATTTTGTATTTTTAGTAGAGACGGGGTTTCACCATGTTGGGCAGGCTCAGCCTCCCAAAGTGCTGGGATTATAGGCATGAGCCACCATGCCCAGCCAATGTCATATTTTTGAATTCCCTTGCCAATATGGTGGTTTGAAAATGGTATTTTGTGGATAGGTTTTGTTTTCATTCCCCTGAGTACAAGTGAGAAGAAGCACCTTTTCTAGTGCTTATTGGTCATGTGTATTTTTTCTTCTGGGAAATATCCGGTTTAAAACTGGGCTATTTTTCTTATTGATTTATAGTTGTTCTTTATATATTATGGATAATAGCAGAGCTTCTTGAATATAAATATATTGTGAGAAGATCCACAATTTTTGAATGTTGCTGTCCCAGAACTATTCTTTTGTTCATTCAGATTAGAATTAACCAACCTCCTCCTTTCTCTTCCAAGCAAATAGATGTTAAGAGTGGTATTTTGTAGGTTTTGAGGCTCAGGAAAAGGCAATTGCCCAGATCTGCAACTCATATCCTTCAGTAGGGATTTGAGTAATCATTTAATGACAGACTATGTAGATGACTAATGAGTGTATCACTCAGAGTCCTACAGGAAATTAATTTTATTCCAGGTGATTCAAATGAAGAGACTTGAATGAAAGCACTACTTAGGTCAGGATCAAAGGACCACATTAAGGATGCTGCTGCATCCAAAGACAAGGACCAGCAGGAAGCCATTACCCCCCATAGGGTTGAGGGCGAGGAGAGGAAGCACTGCCCTAGAGCCCAGTAGAAGCTGGAGCCATGTTGTTTTGTTTTGTTTTGTTTTGTTTTTTGAAACAGAGTCTGGCTCTGTCGCCCGGGTTGGAGTGCACTGGCGCGATCTCCGCTCACTGCAAGCTCTGGCTTCCAGGTTCACGCCATTTTCCTGCCTCAGCCTCCCGAGTAGCTGGGACTACAGGCACCTGCCACCACGCCCGGCTAATTTTTTTTTGTATTTTTAGTAGAGAAGGGGTTTCACCGTGTTAGCCAGGATGGGCTCGATCTCCTGACCTCATGATCCACCCGCCTCGGCCTCCCAAATTGCTGGGATTACAGGCATGAGCCACCACACCCGGCCGAAGCTGGAGCCATGGAAGAGAAACTTCCCAGTAGGAGCTGGAGCCACGGAGGGACTCATGACTATTGCCAAATAAGTAGCACCAAAGCCAGAAACGCATAGGGAAAAAACAGCCAACTGTTCTCCCCTGCTACCCTCTGATTTCCTGCCAGAGTGTCCACTGGCTGAATTCAAGTGGAAGCCAGGCAGGAAGAGATGCGGGTGATTCAGTCCACACGGTTAGTCTCCCAGGCCCAGAGGAGGGCAGGGAAAGGTGAAAGATGGAAATGGAGGAGTGGGGGCAGCAAGCAGAGAGCAGCCAGGACAGTGGGACGTGAATTACCTGAGATTTTATTATGGGAAGAATGACAAAAGGAAGCTCCCGTAGGAAGACTGCCAAGCTCTCATCATCACCATTTCCCTGCAGTATGTAACAAGGATCATTGTCACCATCTTAAATTAGCAAGTGTAATGAACACTTAATATAATTATAGATATAATTTTTAGCTGGTCAAGTTTAATTATGCCAAAATTACTTGGTAAAACTGGGACATTTTGTGGTTTTTTTGTTTTTTTGTTTTGAGACGTAGTCTCGCTCTATCCCCCAGGCTGGAGGGCAGTGGCACAATCTCGGCTCACTGCAACTTCTGCCTCCTGGGTTCAAGTGATTCTCCTGCCTTGGCCTCCAGAGTAGCTGGGATTACAGGCATCTGAAGCCACGCCTGGCTAACTTTTGTATTTTTAGTAGAGACAGGATTTTGCCATGTTGGCCAGGCTTGTCTCAAACTCCTGGCCAAAACTGGGACATTTTGAAAAGTAACTGTAAAGGGGAAGTATCTCTATATATCTGTCTCTCTCTCTTTTTTTTTTTTTTTGAGACAGAGTTTCCCTCTTGTCGCTCAGGCTGGAGTGCAATGGCACGATCTCGGCTCACTGCAACCTCTGCCTCCCAGGTTCAAGTGATTCTCCTGCCTCAGCCTCCCAAGTAGTTGGGATTACAGGCGCCCACCACCATGGCTGGCTAATTTTTTTTTTTTTTTTTTGAGACAGAGTCTCGCTCTGTCGTCAGGCTGGAGTGCCGTGGCGCAATCTCAGCTCACTGCAACCTCTGCCTCCTGGGTTCAAGTGATTCTCCTGCCTCAGTCTCCCGAGTAGCCAGGACTACAGGCACCTGCCACCATGCCCTGCTAATTTTTGTATTTTTGTAGAGATGGGGTTTCACCATGTTGGCCAGGATGGCCTCGATCTCTTGATCTCGTGATACAGCCGCCTCGGCCTCCCAAAGTGCTGGGATTACAGGCGTGAGCCACCGTGCCAGGCCCAGTTTTTGTATTTTTAATAGAGATGGGGTTTCACCATGTTATCCAGGCTGTTCTTGAACTCCTAGCCTCAGGTGATCCACCCCCCTTGGCCTCCCAAAGTGCTGGGATTACAAGCATGAGCCACCACACCCAGCCTCAGTGTCTTATCAACAGGAAGAGAATATCTACCTTGTGAATTGTTATGAGCATTAAATGAGATGACGTACCTAAAGTACCTACCAGGGGTGCTGGAACCAGCAGGCATTCCAATGTATTTTGTTGCTATTATCATTATCCCTAAGTATCGTTTTAGTCATCTTACTCTAGCTAACAATGTTACAAGTGGTGTTTATGTCTGTGCCAATTTTTCATCCTATGACCCACTTTTTAACAAGTTTTAGGATATTCTAATCTGATCTGGAATATTCAGCCTATGTCTCTGCATTGGGATCTACCAAAAACATAATAACAACACCATTTGAACAATAGTTTACAAATATAAAACACTTCCACAATCTTTTTTTTTTTTGAGACGGAGTCCTGCTGTGTCACCCAGGCTGGAGTAATGGCATGATCTTGGCTCACTGCAACCTCTGCCTCCCAATTCCTGCCTCAGCCTCCTGAGTAGCTGGGATTACAGGTGCCTGCCACCATGCCCGGCTAATTTTTGTAGAGACAGGGTTTTGCCATGTTGGCCAGGCTGGTCTCTAACTTCTGACTTCAGGTGATCTGCCCGCCTTGGCCTCCCAAAGTGCTGGGATTACAGGCGTGAGCCAACAAGCCCGGCCCACAATCATTATTGTACCAATATTTATATAGTATCCTAGGAATTCATATCTCTGCTTTAACAAAGGGAAACTAAGGCTGAAAGATACACAACCCAGATTTTCTGACCCCAGAATACATCACGATTGTCTGGTCTCTCCACTCCCTCATCATGGCTTTTTATCTACCATTAGTATTGAGTTCCAGGTCGGGATGCATTTTAGAACCTACCAAAAAGCTAATGTAGACTTCAGGTTTAATCAAGAACTTTTTATGAACTCATAGCTCAAATAATTTTCAGAGCTTATCTTTTCTTGTGAAAACCTGCTTGACATCTTAGCCATTGATTATGTTTCTTTGCTTTATCTGGACAGATACAGTCTCACGAAAAGTAAGTTCCTACTATTGAGTTGTACTGACCCCACTCAACTTGTAAGCATTTCTTTCTCAGCACTGGGGCCGAGCACTCACAGAGCCCTGTCCCCTCTGTCATGTCATAACTCTACAGATGCACCAAAGTGAGTCTTTTCATCACATTTCATTCTGGGTAAAGGGCCCCTCCTAAGTACGAAATCCTTGAAAGAAAAGAGCCAAACTCTCCTCTTCCCTGTCACTCCCTTGTTCAAAGGAAATACCTGAAACCTGAGGGGTGGAAAAGTGAGATAAGAAAAAGAGAATATTGGCCAGGCACGGTGGCCCACGCCTGTAATCTCAACACTTTGGGAGACCGAGGCGGGTGGAGCACCTGAGGTCAGGAGTTCAAGACCAGCCTGACCAACATGGTGAAACTCCATTTCTACTAAAAATACAAAATTAGCCAGGCGTAGTGGAACATGCCTGTAATCTCAGCTACTTGGGAGGCTGAGGCAGGAGAATCACTTGAACCCAGAAAGCAGAGGTTGCAGTGAGCCGAGATTGCACCATTGCACTCCAGCCTGGGCGACAAGAGCAAAACTCCATCTCCAAAAAACAAAACAAACAAACAAACAAAAAATGAAGAGAAAGAGAATATTGGCTGGGCACAGTGGCTCACACCTGTAATCTTAGCACTCTGGGAGGCCAAGGTGGGAAGATCGCTTGAGCCCAGGAGTTCAAGACCAGCCTGGGCAACGTAGTGAGACCCTGTCTCTATAATAACTTTTAAAATTAGCCAAGTTTGGTGGTGTGCACCCATGTTCCCAGCTACTTGGGAGGCTGAGGTGGGAGGATCACTTGAGCTCCAGAAGTTGAGGCTGCAGTGAGCCATGATCACACCACTACACTCCACTGTGGGTGTCAGAGCAAAACCCTGTCTCAAAAAAAGTTTTTTAATAAAAAAAGAAAAAGAGAATATTTACCAAGTTTTTTATAACATTAAATAATGGTGTATTTCATCTCTGCCAATTTATATGCAATCAGCCTTTGGAATTATGCTTTAAATACCAAGGATTGGAATGGAGACCTTTGCAAATGATGGTGTTGTGTGACATAGGTGGGTCCCATTCTCATTGCCAGAAAGACAAGGGCAGGACAAAGGTCAGACCTGGAATATTTTATTTAAAAATATATTTTTCCAGCTACTCGGGAGACTGAGGCAGGAGAATGGCGTGAACCCGGGAGGCAGAGCTTGCAGTGAGCGGAGATCGCACCACTGCACTCCAGCCTGGGTAACAGAGAGAGACTCCGTCTCAAAAAAATAAAAAAATCTAAAAATTAAAAAATAAAAATAAAAATATATTTTTTAAAATACAGGCTACTTGACTGGCAGGGGTGGAGCTGCAAGCTACATGAGGTCGGATGTGGCAAAGCCATTCAGTCAAGCTGCTCTGGGAGGAAGTGGGGCAGGGTGGTTTCGAGCAGACCCACTTGAGACTCCTGGGGCAGCCAGTCACCTGCTGCATGGGCTTGGCCTTGTCACATCAACATGCTGAGCCTCAGTTTCCTCATGTAAGATGGGACTCAGTATAATGTGGGCCTACACACATGTGGCAAAAGAATGCTTCACTCGGTGGCCGGCACAGCACATCTGAAGCACTGAACAAACTTAATCAGGATGCTTCTAGCTTTCTTGTCACTCACTGCACTGGATTCTGCTGCCCGGTTAACTAGTCAGTGTAAAGTAAGACAGAATAGAATTGCTATGGATGGAATGTTTGTGTCCCCACAAATCTCAAAATGTTGAGGCCTAATCCCCAGTGTGATGGTATTTGGAGGTGAGGACTTTGCGAGGTATTAGATCATGAGGGTTGAGCCCTCATGAATGGGATTATTATCCTTAGAAGAAGAAACACCAGAAAGATGATCTCTTGCTCTACCATGTGAGAACACAGCAAGAAGACAGCCATTGCAAACCAGGCAGAGGGGTCTCACCAGAACCCAACCATGCTGTCCCGTGCCTTGGAGTTCCCAGCCTCCAGAACTGTGAGAGATAAATTTCTGTTATTGAAGTCCCCTAGTCTATGGTTTTCCACTATAGCAGCCCAGGCTGACAGAGACAAGAATGAACTACCCGACCATGAAAATTAACTCTTTAATGTCATCAAGAACATATTTAATGCTGCTACTTGGAATAGTTAAGAATCGATATGCAATAGTCTACAAAAAGGTACCACAAATTTTGAAGTATAAGAAACCTGTGTCTGCATCTAGGCAGGCAAAAGTAAGTATGTGCTTATGTAGAACACACAACACACGGATTCTACCCATATGACCTATTTTTCTTCTTACCCCTACAAGGCTGCTGAGGGTCTGCTTGCTTTCTATAACCACTGTGTGGCACAGAAGCCCAATTACTGTCTTTCTCTCCATTTCAGTTTAACACAACTTTACCTCCATTGCCTTCCCTGTGCTGAGCCCTGGGGACACTGAGGAGACCAGGAGGCAGTGCTACCTTCAAGAACAGCAGTCTAGCAGGAAGACAGACACTAATCGGCTCCATTTCTGCCAGATTCTGCCACTGGAAAGGGTTTACACATAGATTCCTGGTCTCAGGTGTGAGAGTTCCCAGACGGAGCTGTTAAGCTTGGCTCCCGCCAACAGGTGGAGGTCTCACCTGTGTGTCTTTGCCCAGGTGACAGCAAAGCCATTTGAGTGTGCCCTCTCTGGCCTTCCCTTCCTGCTCTGCTGCCACCGTGGAACCACCTCCTCTTCCCTCACTTAGGATCATGTACGGTGGCCCTTCCCACTTTCAGATACCCACCCCCATCTCTCTTCAACAAGAGAGAAAGAAAAGCCTGGGGGACAGCCCACTGCAGTGAATAGAAATTCCTTCCCACTGACATGTTAAATACCTCTCACCGCAAAGGCTGGCCCTGAACACCCGCATCCGTGCTTTAAGACTGTGTGTTGAGGGAGAAGAAAAGAATCCCAGGGATATCAGAGGATATGAGATCCCTTCCCCTCCCCTGCCCGGTCATCTTTCAAGCCCCCCAACCCTGAGCTGAGAACTAGAGACACGGGCTCTCCAATCAAGGGAGGCAGGTGACTTAGAGGTGAGTACAAGCCACGGCCTGGAGAGCTGAGAAGTCTGAGTGAAGGCAGCTGTGTCAGCCCCAGGGAACCGAGGCAATCCTCCCACCAGAGATCAAGACCCCGGTCCCAGGCCTTTTACTGGCTGTGGATAGGAGGAGAGAGAGAAGGAGAAAGCAATGTGTGAATGAACACACATTTGGTTTTTGATACTGATTATAGCTATAAGGAATTGACCACACAAGGGAACAGAGAAACTGGTTTGGCTATGTCAACATAATTCTAATCAAAGTCATTTATGCCAGCCACCTTACCTTTTGTGTGTAATAGTCACGTTACCCCATAACAATGATGTACCTTCATAAAGGTGGTTCAGAGTGTTTCTAAGTTTTGATTAGGGCAGTAATTGATTGATCTATCTAGGTGCCAGCCTTTGCAATTTCTTTCTTTTTTTTTCTTTTTTTTTTTTTTTTGAGATGGAGTCTCCCTCTGTTGCCCAGGCTGGAGTGCAGTGGCGCGATCTCGGCTCACTGCAACCTCCGCCTCCCGGGTTCGAGCAATTCTTTTGCCTCAGCCTCTTGAGTAGCTAGAACTACAGGCATGTGCCACCACACCCAGCTAATTTTTAGCTAATATTTAGAAGAGACGGGGTTTCACCATGTTGGCCAGGCTGGTCTTGAACTCCTGACCTCGTGATCCACCCGTCTCAGCCTCCCAAAGTGCTGGGATTATAGGCGTGAGCCACCACGCCCTGCCCAACCCAGCCTTTGCAATTTCTACCTTAAGTTATGTAGTCCTCTATTCTCCACTTTAACAGATGAGCAACACCATTGCTTTTAAACTATTCGATAGAATGGGGTTTGAGTTGTGTGTGTGAGAGCAGGTTGTGTGCGAGTATGTGTGTGTCTATTCATTCAGTATTGCCCCTGATAACTTTCTGTTCTCTGAGCAGCTGCTATATAGCTTTCTTTTTCCTGTGCTTGGAATTTGATTTTTCTTTTTTGAAGGCTGTAAATTCTACCTTTTTTCCCTTACATACACATATATATGTAGATACCCCCCCAATAATCCTAACTAGACCTTACGATTCATAAATTATGTTGCCACAACAGCTCGGTTTAGACAAATTTATAACAAATTTGTGAAATTAACAGAACTTTGAGACCCCTGTCTTTCACAGGACCTGCAGTCGCCTGGGAACCACCCTACCAGAAGTGAAAGTGACACTCTCTCGCTTCTGTTCCAAGTTCTGTTGCCATTGCTTGGAGCAGTCTGATTCTCTACCTGAAAGATGGTGTTTCAATCAATCTTGGTGAATGAGAGGAGAATATTTAGTGCATAACTGGAGTTGAGTGAAAGACAATATAGTAAATAAATGAATGATGTTTTATCATTTCAGAAAAATATAGTGATAACTTTAAAATCATTAGGCAGTATTAGGATATCTTATGGAACTGTATTTTATATCCAACTGTGAATAACAGGTAAGTAGAAAACAAATTGCAAAGATTCATTTATGGTCATTTTTAAATTTGATTACCCATTTAAATCCAGCAGCCAAGTGGTTTCAACAGACTTTCTACTTGAGGTGAAAATAATAACACTACAAACATATGGCAGAGCTTCGTACAAGCATTTCACTCACAGAGGAGTTTGTGTTTTCGAGGATGTAGGAAAAGATTTTCCAAGTGTGAAAACTAAATATATACAAGAGCAATACATTTTGTTATTAGTTAAATAAAATGTGTCTTTAAATATGGAATTCTTTGAAAAACTCACTTCATCGTCCAAAATTATGGAGACTATTTCACTTTTTTAATCAAAGATGGAATATTCATTACAGTTCCCCAAGGGATTTTCTAACTGGCCTGGGCAAGGAGTTCACTTGTAGAGTGTAGTTAGTGAAAACATCCAGTGGCCAAGCCTCATCAATAACTGTATCCAAAAGGAGACGCTGCTTGGGGTGTACCCAGAGAAAACACCAAGCTTTCCTGGCTTCCCGGCCCTCCCTCTCCCCATTAGTCTTTGGGGTGCATACATAAGTGTTGTGTGAAGTCTCTTGGGGTTTAGAAGATCTTGCACTCATTGATGGAGAAGAGCCTCCTTCTGTTTCGTCTCCTGGCCTGGTTGACGGCAGTTCGGACAGCGCACTCAAACACCTGCTGTACTCCCCGGTTGCTAAGGGCTGAGCACTCCAGGTAGCCCTTGGCTCTGACATCCTGGGCCAGTTTCTTCCCTTCCATGGCATTGACGCAGGAGGCCCTGTGGGGCCCCGTCTCCCGCTGGTCAGTCTGGGTGGCCACCACCAGCACAGGGGTACAGGGCAAGTTGCTCCTAATTTCACCAATCCACTTGTTCTTCAAGTTCAGGAATGAGTTATGGTTGGCCACAGAGTAGCACATCAGCACCACGTCTGCCTGCTGGTAGGACAGGGGCCGGATGCTTCTGAAGGCGTCATTGCCGGCTGTGTCCCAGAGGCCCAGGCTGATCTGGATGCCATCCATGAAGACGTCCACCCCTGTGTTCTCGTACACTGTGGGCTTGTAGGCCTCCGGGAAGGTCTCGGAGGTGAAGCGCACCAACAGAGAGGTTTTCCCCACAGCAGAGTCGCCCACCAACACGCACTTGATGGAACTCAGCATCTTCCCAGCCTGCTGGCCTACTCTCAAGTCCAGAATCCCAGGGAAAAGAGCCCTCAGTGGGCAGCTGCAGCACACGCCATTCAGCAAGGGGAATGCAAGCCAGGTAGGTCTGTGTCCTCAGGACCTCTGACGGCGATTTGCAGAATGTTACTTCTCCCTGCCCATCCAAGCACCGTCTGCTTTGAAAACCTCCAAAGCCTAGTCTTCAACTGGAACAGAAAGAGAAGGGGGAAAATGAAGTCTTTCTTTCTTTCTTGCCTTTTTTGAAGATAAGGGGCTTCCTCATTGGCAAACTGATTAAATGTGGGGTAATCTCAGTGTAGCCATCCAACCCCGCTTGTGCAATCCACTCTTCCCCTCACAGGGAGAGCTTAGATCTGTCTTCCCGCAACACACACACACACACACACACACACAAATGCCTCCCGGTCAAGAAGCAGAAGCTGACTTTATCTGTAAAATCACTCAAGCACTAAAAAACACAAGCAACTGCTCTGACTGCAACATGAAATAGACCTCAGTAGCAACCTGGTGTGTGAAGGAGAAGTTTCCAAACAGCTCTCTGTCGGCTTCTACTCCAAGAAGTGGCAAAGGCCCCGAGAGCGTTCTCCACGGCTTCAGTTTCTGATGGATCTAGCCACGTTGGAAACTGCAAGAAACAAGAACGTTATGAGCGACAGATACTATATGCATTTCTTTTTGTTTATTGACCAATCACACAGTCCTTGGTTTATGGGAATATGTGTTGTAATAGGGGAAAAGAAATTACTAGAACTCTAAAAATTTGCTGTGGTTTTTCCCTTGAGGTTTTTCCAAAAACTGGTAAGAGATGCAACAGACTGGCCTTAGAGTTATCTGCACCTGAAATCAGGCACTGTCACCTACACATGGCTTTGAGCACGCTGCTTGAACTCCACGCCTCAGCTTACACATCTGCAAGATTGTGATAAATTTAGGAACCACTTCTCAGAGATGCTGTGAGGATTAAGTTATTTCTTTCTTTTAACATTTTTGGTGGCCATCTGTGTATCCCGAACTCCGCTAGGCCCCTGGTTAAACAAAATAACTTGCTTGAAAGCAACCATATTCAGTGCCTGTCACTTAAACAGAGGACTGCATAAATGGGACAATCTGAATTTCATGAAAGGCCAAATAAATTCTCATTCAGTGCAGTGGGAAAGCTCCAGGCAATGAGCTCCGCCTTGGAGACAGTGTCGTGTCTGCTGTGGCACAATATCACAAGGCCAGCCCAGCTCCAGACGAAGGAAAAGTCTTTCAGACCAAAATTCAGAGTAAAGGTTATTCCTGCAACCTGGGCTTGTAACCTCCCCTCCCTGGCGATCTTCCTGACATGTGTCATGCAGGGCAATACAAAGCAAACCTACACGTCTGATTTAAACATAATTTTTAAGTCACTTCTCTAAATCCTGGCATTCCTTTCCAAAACATTTTTTTTTCTTTTTCTTTTTTCTGAGACAGGATCTCGCTCTGTCGCCCAGACTGGAGTGCAGTGGTGTCATCACAGCTCACTGCAGCCTGGACCTCCTGGGCTCAAGAGATCCTCCCACCTCAGCCTCCCGAGTAGCTGGGACTACATGTGTGTGCCACCACACTGGGCTAATTTCTTGCTTTTTTTGTAGAGACACAGTCTCACTATGTTGCCCAGGCTGGGGTTCCTCCTGCCTCAGCCTCCCAAAGTGTTGGGATTACAGGTGTGAGCCACCGCGTCAGGCTGCCAAGACATTTTTATCCTCGTCAACCCACCGTCCCTGTTGTTTAATTATACCTAATAGCCTTTGCAAATGAGTTAGCCATATAAATAATTCACATGATACATATTCATGTTTTTAAACACATGTAAGCCAGGTGACCTTGGCCAAATTACTTAACCTCTCTGAACCTTGGTTTTCTCATAAAAATGAAAATAAGAAAAGGACTTTCCTCATGTGATCACTGTAAGGATTCAGAATGTGAAGAGTCTGATTTAGCACAAAACCTGGCATCTGGGAATTATAGGAAGCCATCGAGTTATCCATTTCACTACTATCTGAAATGCCAAATCCTGAATGTCCATAGCGGAGGGACCACTTTGCCAAATGTTTACCTGGACTCTTTCTCCAGACTCACACCAGGTTACTGTCACACACCGTGGTCATGGACCCCATTTGAGACTAGACCTTTGAGGAAGGACTCCTTGAGGGCTCCACAGGCTTTGGTTAAACTTTAGATCCTTAGACCAAGAGGCAACTTAAATATATGCATTTGTGACTTAGTCCAGAGCCAAGACCTCTTAAGACATTTCTACATTTTATTTTTTTAATTTAATGTAATTATCTTATTTTTTATAAATAGAGTGGGGGTCTCATTATATTGCTCAGGCTGGTCTCAAACTCCTGAGCTCATGCAATCCTCCCACCTCAGCCTCCCAAAGTGCTGGGATTACAGGCATGAGCTACTGCACCTGGCCTTAAGTTTTATTTGACCCCAGTGTAGCAGGGCCAGAATTAGGAAAAATGTGCATGCTTCGGGCATTTATTTATTTTAATTTTATTTTTTTGAAATGGAGTTTTGCTCTGTTGCCCAGGCTGGAGTGCAGTGGCTCGATCTCGGCTCACTGCAACCTCTGCCTCCTGGGTTCAAGCAATTCTCATGCCTCAGCCTCCCGAGCAGCTGGGACCACAGGCATGCACTATCACACCCAGCTAATTTTTGTATTTTTAGTAGAGACAGGGTTTCACCGTGTTGCCAAGGTTGGTCTTGAACTCCTGACCTCAAATCATCCACCCGCCTTGGCCTCCCAAAGTGCTGGGATTACAGGCGTGAGTCACCACACACAGCCACTGGCCACCTTTATTTATTTTTTGAGACAGAGTCTTGCTCTATCTCCCATGCTGGAGACAGAGTACAATGGTGGTTCACTGCAGCCTCTACCTCCCAAGTGATCTTCCCACCTCAGCCTCCCAAGTAGCTAGGACTATGAGCACTCACCACCATGATCAGCTAATTTTGTTTAGTTTGTGTAGAGACAAGGTCTCACTATGTTGCTGAGGCTGGTCCCGAACTCCTGGGCTCAAGTGATCTTCTCGCCTCAGCCTCCCAAAGTGTTGGAATTACAGGCATGAGTCACCACACCCAGCCCTTTTGGTTATTTAAATAAACTTTCCAATAAACTGACTGAGCTAAAGCCAAATTTCCTGAGTGAATATCTGCAAAAGGAAACTAATAAGGCATAATTGTTAAGGTCATAGGCTTTAAAGTCAGGTGGACCTGGCATTGAATCTGAGCTGCCCAACCGACTACCTGTGTGACGAACTTGGAAGATTTTCTTAACCTCCTTAAGCCTCAGTTTCCTCCTCTGTAAAATCAATGTAATAATATTATATCTGTATCACAGGTTGTTGAGAGTATTAAGTGTGCTTAGAGCTGAGAGTGCAAAATTCTTTTTTTTTTTCTTGAGACGGAGTCTCGCTCTGTTGCTCAGGCTGGAGTGCAGTGGTGTGATCTCAGCTCACTGCAACCTCCAACTCCCGGGTTCAAGTGATTCTCCTGCCTCAACCTCCCGAGTAGCTGGGATTACAGGCACCACCACCACGCCTGGCTAATTTTTGTATTTTTAGTGGAGATGGGGTTTCACCATGTTGGCCAGACTGCTCTCAAACTCCTGGGCTCAAGTGATCTGCCCACCTTGGCCTCCCAAAGTGCTGGGATTACAGGCGTGAGCCACTGTGCCTGGCCTAGAGTGCAAAATTCTTAGCAGGTGCATAATATAAACACATTGTATGTACATAGTAAACACACAGTAAGTAGTCCCTATTAATAACATTCTCAAATTACAATTACTAAATATAATGATAAACAGTTATTAACTCTAAGTAGGGAATTTAAAGTAGCACAAAAGAGGTTTCTCCAGCAAAGGGTGTTCTGTGTGTCTCATACCCAGACATGGCTACAAAAAGAGAAAGAAAGAGAGAGACTCCTGTCTAAGCTTTGCTACCTAGAGAGTCAGAAAGGAGAAAAAGTCTCTGTTCAATCAAGTGACCCTCATGTGCCAGCCAGTTCTGACCCCAAGTGGCCCATCAAGTCAGCTTTCAGGGCCTCAGTTTCCCAAACTGTAAAGCAGTTTCTGATAGTTTTATTAAAACTGAAGCCAAATTAGGCACATTTATTACCTGCTGCAGTGAATACGAAAACAAACCACCGCATCATTGTGCGGCAGTAAAGATGGATGATAAGCCTTGAGGAAGGGAGGAGCCTTGGCAGATGCCTAAATATGGAGCTGTGGGAGGAGGGGAGGTAGGGGAGGAGCTGCAGTCCAAGGCAGAGCCATACCCTATAAGGACATGACAGATAATCTTCAGAATGGGTCACATGTGTCCAGGAGTGAGCTGCCGCGGGTTACATCATCAGCATGTGAGTCTGATGGGCTTGAATTCAGCGGAATTTCTCCTAAAGAAATTCTCCCTAAAAGGGCTTCTGGGTGAAAAACAGTGAGTCTTCCGTGGTATTTCCCAAGTGGCTAACTGGCAAGAGTGGCCCAAGTATGTCTCTTCGTACGGAAGAGTTACGAGAGTGTCATGGGTGATGACACTGAGTGGCCCTCCAGGCCGTTCTTCTCAGGCCTTGAATCAGATAGAATTAATGAGCCTTCACCTCCAGAGCCTCCGGGGTCTCCATAATTTGATGCTCTTGCCCTTTTTCCTCTTTCTACCATTTTCATAGAAAAGGGTCCCTCAACAGGCCTCCAGGGTTCACACGCACAGAGACAGAGGAGGGAAGGGAGGCTTCACGTTGCAAAAGCAACAGAGTTGGGCCCTTCTGCCCACTCTGGCAAAGAGACCAAGACAGACACAAGTGAGGGATTAGGGGAAGAGACATCCTAACCCATTTCCTCCTCCGGAGAACTGAGGGCTGTTCAGTAGGAAATCCTGGTTTCCTTTCGGCCTCAATTCTAACGGCCATGCTAACAGACACCAATTCTCCACCTGACGCCCTCCACAGGCTCGCTCTGTGCCATCCTATTGGCTGGAAAGACCTGCTCTTCACCCAGCCCCCAACTCCCACTCCTTCTGGAAAGCCTTCCTTGACCACCAGTGCTCCCCAGCCCCTGCCAGATCAGATGCCCCCGCCAGATCAGATGCCCCCTGCTGTGTTCCCAAAATACCTCTATGTACATTTGACATGGAAACCACCACTCTGATGAAATGGCTCGTCTTCTCAGTTGTAAAATGGAATCAGATTTGCCCTGCCCTCTTCACTGGGAGCTCATACGGATCAGGTGGAAATGATAACAATACAGAAATAATTTCCGTTTGTACTTTTACAATACTTTGTACATTTGGAAATGCTCTCTTCTTGGTTTTGCGAGAAAGTCTTTTTAGAACAATACATCATAATATAGAGCTAAAGTGAAATTATGACTATTATTAACCGACTGTTATTATTGCAGGTTTGAAGTTAGCTGGGCTTTGGTGGAGGTAGCTTACTTCAAAATGCTGACGGAATCCTCAGCTGTCTTTTTTTAAAAATATGAGTCCGTCGCCAGTTGGGGATGACCTATCAACTACAGAGAATACATCTAAATGTCATCCTCCTCAAGGAGCTTCGGACAAAGGACCTGTGCTGGTAGCAGCTGATTCATTCACTAAGGAAATTGACTCCACCATGAATCTAACACAATTAAATGGCCAGGAAGTCACCATGCTCCTCAGCAACCCATCTCTAGCCAGCACCTTCAATAGCCCCTTTATAGCCTAGCAGGGACATCACAGCAAAAGCAGGCCTTTCTCAGGATGGGTGAGGCCATGGGGGTTCCCCAGCTGGGAAGTGGGGCTGAGTGCTTTGTTCTTTTTTTTTTTCTGAGACGGAGTCTCACTCTGTCCCCCAGGCTTGTATGCAGTGGCACGATATTGGCTCACTGCCGCCTCCACCTCCCGGGTTCAAGTGATTCTCCTGCCTCAGTCCCCTGAGTAGCTGGGACTACAGGCATCCATCACCATGACCGGCTATTTTTTTGTATTTTTTAGTAGAGAAGGGGTTTTGCCATGTTGGCCAGGATGGTCTCGAATGCCTGACCTCAGGTGATCCACCCACCTCGGCCTCCCAAAGTGCTGGGATTACAGGCGTGAGCCACCTTACCCAGCCAGTGCTTTGTTCTTGTGGGGAAAGGGAAGCAATTCCAAAAACCTTAAGCAACTTTAGAAAAAAAAGGTGTAACCATCTCTAAACTTTTTCACTCCAAAACCTTACTAGTTTTCACTATCTAACAAATAGACACTTGTATATATCTTCTAAATATTTTTCAGATTTAAGCTTTTTAAAATTTCAACATTGTCTACACACTGGCTAGATTTCAGCTAAATAGATTTCCACGGTTTCGACAATTCCTAACTGCACACCTATTCCTCACTGTCTTTGGGTTAGTTCCGTATTTCACCATAATTAGCTATATATGTGTACATAAGTGTATGTGCAGAGATATAACTTTACATACGTAAGGTATAGGTAAGTTATTTATTTATTTTTTTTAATGGAGTCTCACTCTGTCGCCAGGCTGGAGTGCAGTGGCACGATCTCAGCTCACTGCAACCTCCACCTCCCGGGTTCAAGCAATTCTCTTGCCTCGGCCTCCCAAGTAGCTTGGGACTACAGGAGCACACCACCACGCCCAGCTAATTTTTGTATTTTTTTAGTTGAGATGGGGTTTCACCATGTTGGCCAGGATGGTCTCGATCTCCTGACCTCGTGATCCACCCGCCTCAGCTTCCCAAAGTGCTGGGATTACAGGCATGAGACACCGCAGCCAGCCAGTAAGTTACTTTTATGGGGGATGATTTTCTTGGGAATGTGTATATTCACAAGTGTGACATTACTGGGTCAATGGGTCATTTTGTGACTTGATTTTACATTTATTGAACATCTTCCAAGTACTATACTGAGTACTTTGCACATATTATTTATTAATTGTTTTATTCATGTCCTTTAAAAAAGACATTTACTTAGGGTGTCCTGTGTGGCAGGCACTGTAACAGGTTCTGAGGAAATAATCGTGAACAAGAGATGCTGTATTTTAGAGATTATCATGTCACAATCACAGAGGCTTCAAGAGGTTGGCAATCTTGCCCACAGTCACACAGCAAGGAATGGCAGAGGCAAAGTTAGACCCAACTAGAGTCTGACTTCAAAGCATTGGCAGCTCCAAGTGTCACCAACACACACTGTAATTCCCATCAGCCTTCTCCAAGACATCTCAAACAAAGTTGTTTTCTATGCAGACCCAGTTTCAAGACATTTTTCCTAGCCACCCCTTTTTTTTTTCTTTTTTTCTTTTTCTTTAAGACAGGCTCTTACTCTGTCTGCCAGGCTGGAGTGCAGTGGCACAATCACAGCTCACTGCAGCCTGGACCTCCCGGGTTCAAACAGTCCTCCTGCCTCATTCCTGAAGAGCTGGGACTACAGTTGCGTGCTACTATGACCTGCTAATTATTTTTATTTTTTATTTTTGTATAAACAAGGGTCTCACTATGTTGCCCAAGCTGGTCTCCAACTCCTGGGTTCAAGCAATCCTCTTGCCTCAGCCTCCCAAAGTGCTGGGATTACAGGCATGAGCTACTGCCCTAGGTTATACCCAGCTCTTCAGACCAGGTCTCTACTCCTATTCTCTTCCTGAAAATAAACCAGTTCTTGCTTTTTATTTTTTTTCTTTTTTCTTTTTTTTTTTTGAGATGAAGTTTCGCTCTTTTTGCCCAGGCTGGAATGCAATGGCGCAATCTCAGCTCACTGCAATCTCCACCTCCTGGGTTCAAGTGATTCTCCTGCCTCAGCCTCCCGAGTAGCTGGGATTACAAGGTGCATGCCACCAAGCCCAGCTAATTTTGTAATTTTAGTAGAGACGGGGTTTCACCATGTTGGCCAAGCTGGTCTCAAACTCCTGACCTCAGGTGATCCGCCCACCTTGGCCTCCCAAAGTGCTGGGATTACAGGCGTGAGCCACCATGCCCGGCCCAGTTCTTGATGTTTTAAAGGACATCTGTTGCTTCCTGATCTGGATGCTGGTTCCACAAGTGTGTGCAGTTTGTGAAAATCCACCAAGCTGTATACCCACATGGTGTTCACTTTCCTGTATGTAGATAAAACTTCAATAAAAAGCATTTTTAAAAATAAGGTTACCACCTTTGTGGTGAACATCTTCTCAAGTGGCATTTTATCTTAAGTTTTACTTGCAAGAATTTATTTCACCAATCTGAATCCTATCTTAATAATTCCCCCTACTGTGTTGCTAATTGCTACAAATAATCACCAGATTTTCTCTCAAAACCACAGAAAGAAATCGTTTTTAAGTCAGTGTACTTTCATGCATAGATCATCTCTGTTTGAAACAGATTTTGTTCTGAAAGTTTGTTTGCAAGATGCTGGTTTGCTTGGCCAGGCACAGTGGCTCACACTTGTAATGCCAGTGCTTTGGGAGGCTGATGTGGAAGGAACACTTGAGGCCAGGAGTTCAATGCCAGCCTGGGCAACATAGCAAGACCCTGTTTCTACAAAAAAAAAAAAAAAAAAAAGATGCTGACTTGCAACTTTTAACATAAGTTCACCAGAATAAAAAATGTTAAGCAGTATTTATATTCCTAAGCCTGAAGCATATTAAACCCCTTTATAGTTGAATTAAAACAAAACATTGCCAAGTCCTGAAGCCTTTTATTATTTCAACATATTAAGCTCTGAAGCCTCTCTGAGCCGTGTGTCCTGCCCTCTGGTCCCCAACCACACCAGGACCGTGGTCCCCTTCCCCTCCTCTGGTCCAGCAACTCTGCCCTGACTGGTCTCTTCCACTCCCAGGAGCACAATCAAGGAATCGTTGCCTGAGGTCTAGAGTTCTTAGTCTGGTTCAATTTCAGAGTCAAATACAAGACTAGCCAGCTAGGCAACTGCCCAGAGCACACTTAGAAACTCATCTCAAAACTAAAGTGATGGGGAAATGCATTTCCTACTTCTTTTCTCAAGATAGTTGGAATAGCCTGAAAAACTGCTTGGAGTTGAGGGTGCAACCCCAAGAGGTGTGCTCAGGGAAGGACACGTGGTCTCTGAACTTCTTTTAGGGAATGTGGATCTTGTTTACCAAAGGACTCGTGTTTTCTCAGTTGGGTATCCATGTTTGGGGCCTGAACTGAACTGTTCTAGGAAAAAGACAGCAAAAAGGCAAATCATGCCTATCTAATCATTCTATAATGTCACGATGCTATAAAGTAAGGTTGTCAAACTATGGCCCATGCATGGCTGAATCCAGCCCGCCACCTGGTTTTGTAGGGCCATAAATTGAGAATGGTTTTTACATTTTTATTTTATTTTATTTTATTTTTTATTTTATTTTATATTTATTTTATTTTATTTTATTTTATTTTATTTTATTTATTTTTTTATTTGAGAGGGAGTCTTACTCTGTCGCCCAGGCTGGAGTGCAGTGGCATGATCCCGGCTCACTGCAACCTCTGCCTCCCAAGTTCAAGCGATTCTTCTGCCTCAGCCTCCCAAGTAGCTGGGATTACAGGTGGTTTTTACATTTTTTAATGGTTGAAAAAAATCCAAAGGAGGAAAATATTTTATGACATGTGAAAATTATACGAAATTCAAGTTTCAGGTTTCACAAATAGCATTTTATTGGAACACAGTCATGCCCATTCATTGACATGTTGCCTATGACTGCTTTCTCACTGCAACATAAAGTTGCAACCAAGCCTAAAATATTTTCAATTTGGTCTTTACACAAAAAAGTTTGCCAACCCCTACTAGACAGAAAGGTAGTTCAGAGTAAGAAGGGGCACGTAGACCTGGGGTCAGGCAGGCTTGGGTTTGGCTCCAATGTCTGCCACTTAAATGTGTGACCTTGGGGCAATTACTTAACCTCTCTGAGCTTCGGTTCCTTTGACAACAAAGTCAAATATGCATAGTGTCTACAGCACGGACTCTGGAACCATACTGCCTTTCAGCCCCACTGGCTATGTGATCTCATAAAGGTCACTTAACTTCTCTAAGCCCCTCTTCCCTAATTGTAAATAGGCAATAATAATGGTACCTACCTGGTGTGAGTTGGTTGATGGTATTATTTTTAATAATAAAAATAAAAATAAAATAATGATACCTACCTTACAAGGTGGCTGTACAGAATTAAATGGGTAGTGCATGTAAACCACATTGAATAGTGCCTGGCACAGAGTGAGTACCGTAGAAGTATTTACCATTATTATAATTTACCTTGAGGGGCTGTCGTAAGATGGTTCTGAGCTAGTGTATGTCATGAGCCTAAAACAGTGCCTGGAACAAAACAGGTACTAGCAAATAGTAGCTGCTATGATGATGATGATATGAACCAGTACTACAGACACACAGGAGAGGGAGCATTAATTCTCGAGATGGGAGAAAGGAGTGGTGATTTGGGAGCCCCGCATTTAAAAGGTGACAGCTGATCTGTAGGATGAGTAAGATTTTGATAAGCAACAGAGAAGAAAGGCTTTGGGGGTGGGGAGAAGCATGTGCAAAGGCCCAGGGGCATGAAAATACATGTTTGATTTGGGGAAGTAGAAGAAGTTCAGGGAGGTTGCACTGTGGGCTGCTCAGTGGGGAGCAGGAAGTGGCCGGTGGAGGGATTATGGGAGATGAGCCTGTGATTTTATACAATCCAAGGTTGCCTTCTGCTCATCAGCAGCCAAAGCACACTATTAGCTCCAGCTGACTCCAGTTAAAATCGGTTAACAGCCAATTAAAATCCCTGGGTCTTTAGCACATAAAATGTTACTAGTCAGGCACAGTGGCTCCTGCCTATAATCCCAGCACTTTGGGAAGCCAAGGCAGGAGGATCACCTGAACCCAGGAGTTCAAGACCAGCCTGGGCAACATGATGAGACCCCCCCCCCCACCAACCTCCAGTGCCTCACCACCAAGTCTACATTAAAAAAAAAAATTAGCCAGGCATGGTGGAGCATGCCTATAGTCCCAGCTACTTGGGAGGCTGAGGCAGGAGGATTACTTGAGCCCAGGAAGCTGAAGCTGCAGTAAGC
Organism: Pan troglodytes; assembly: GCF_028858775.2. Taxonomy (NCBI): domain Eukaryota; kingdom Metazoa; phylum Chordata; class Mammalia; order Primates; family Hominidae; genus Pan; species Pan troglodytes. Next base: position 40,558,786 of record NC_072401.2, on the reverse strand, counting down.
CATTATCACACCACTGCACTCCAGCCTGGGCAACAAAGTGAGACCCTGTCTCAAAAAATAAAAAAACTGTTACCAATCCATTCTCTTTTAACTTAAATGTTACTAACCTCTTTGAGCACCTACTCTGTGTCAGGCATTGAAGCCAAGTTAAAGAAAACACAGCTTCTGCCTTCAAAAAAACTTACAGTCTAATGGCAACACCAGACATAAACTTCAGCAAGGAACTGAGGGAGGAACAAATAAAGTGCCAACAAAGGGAAAAAGGTGCTACCTGCAACTAGCAGGAATCAAGGAAGGCTTTGTGGAGGCCATGATATTAGAACATGACCCTTAAAACCACTGAGCTTGAGATGCACAGAGAAGAAAGAGAAACATGAGCAATGAAGGAAAAACCTAGGGCACCTAGAAGGGTGAGAGGCAGCTCAGTTGGGCTAAAAGGCGGAGCCCAGAACGGGAGATCAAGCTGGGCTGTAGGAAGCTCATTCTTGTGGCAGGTTAGGCTGGATTGCAGGTGGGAAAGACCAAAGAGGCAAGTGGGAGGCTCCTGCCATTGGGATCAAGGATCACTTTATCCAGAGCAGATGCTGTGAGACAAGAAAGAGGGAGAGAAGCCCCAGCAACATCCACGAGGTGGAACTGACACGCAGGCCTGAAACAAGGTGATTCTGAGGCTGTAGGCCTGGGGGCCTGGGAGAAGCTGCTGGCAAACATAGGCAGCACCAGAGGAGAGAGACAGATCTGTGAGATCCATGAAGAGGTGGGTGTTTCCCACTGGGGGGCCTGCTGAAGAGACAGAGCGCTTTCAGGAGAGCCACAGGCTGCCGTCGTATGACAAGGCTATCGTTTACTGAATGAAGGGGAAGAGAAGTGGGGTAGCCAGGGTCATCTTCCTCTCCCATGAGCTTTGACATGAAATCTTTAGCTAGAAACATGTTCTCTTCTATGTTATGTATAGCAAAAAAAAAAAAAATCACCTAAGAATAGGTGGGTCTTGCACAAACCAATTTGCTCCTATATTGAAATCCATTAACATAACATCGTACGGGTCTATTCACGGACACAGGAAAAGGCTTCCTAAGCTAAATGGGTGGAAAGCAGGTTTCAAAATGGCAGGTTTCAAAATGGCCTGTACAGGAGATTCCAGAGCTGTGAAAATGTCTAGAGTGGTGCCCACTGGCTTGTCTCTGGGTCCTGGGGTTGTATGTGATTCCCATTTTCTTCTCCTTGCTTAAGTGCATTTAAAAATGTGTCCACGATACGCATGTGCTATTTGCGCAGTTTTGAAGAAGTGCTTCCTGTATGTTGTTTTGTCTTTTTAATGTGGTCTCAGAAGGGAACAAAAAGGCTGGGCTGGTCCCTTGAAGCTACAGAAAATTTCTGTGAATCCCTATCAGTGACTCTGAAAATTTTTCTAGGTCTACACTGCTGAATTCGTTTACAATTCCTAGAAGCACTAACTCCAACTTCTGATTCCCTTTTAAAGGTCTGTTTCATTCTCTCCTCCTTGCAAAGGAAATGAGCAAAGCTGAATAATTCTGCCTCCTGAATCACAGCTGTTCATAGCTATCCTCAGCCCCAAGCCACCTCTTCTTTCTTCTTACTCATAAGAGTTTTAAAAGTCCAGGCTGAGAGCCAGGCGCGGTGGCTCACGTCTGTAATCCCAGCACTTTGGGAGGCTAAGGGGGGTGGATCACTTTTAGTAGAGATGGGGTTTTGCCATGTTGCGGATAGTCTTGAACTAGCCGCAACATGGCGAAACCCCATCTCTACTAAAAACACAGACAAAAAAAATTAGCTGGGCCTGGTGGCCTGTGCCTGTAGTCCCAGCTATTCGGGAGGCTGGGTCAGGAAAATCGCTTGAACCTGGGAGGCAGAGGCTGCAGTGAGCTGAGATCACACTACTGCACTCCATCCTGGACAACAGAGGGAGGCCTGGACTCAAAAAAGTCCAGGCCGGGTGCCATGACTCACACCTGTAATCACAGCACTCTGGGAGGCCAAGGCAGGTGGATCACTTGAGGTCAGGAATTCTAGACCAGCCTGGCCAACATGGCGAAACCCCGTTTCTACTAAAAATACAAAAATTAGCCTGTCATGGTGGTTAATAATCCCAGCTACTCAGGAGGCTGTGGCAGGAGAATCGCTTGAACTTAGGAGGCAGAGGTCGCAGTGAGGGGGGATCGTGCCACTGCACTCCAGCCTGGATGGCAGAGTGAGACTCTGTCTCAAAAAAAAAAGAAGTCCTTTTTATATTCTTTTAGATATTCAAATAAATATGAATATGGCCTGGGTATTAGATGACATTTAAGAACTATTGCTAATTTTGTTAGGTGATAACTGTATTGTCAGGCCCTTATTTATCAATCAATTTGTCAATTGTATTTTAAGGCCCTTATCTGATACAGATGTTGATGTATTGATGAGGAAAATCAATAAGATGTCAGGGATTTATTTTATATTATTCCAGAAAACAAGCAAAAACAATGGATCAAGTAAGATTGGAAAAGTGTTAAGAACTATTGAGGTTGAGTGGTGGGTATACAGGGGTATATTAGCCTATTCTCTCCTCTTTGGTGTAGCTTCAAAACTTTTCGTGTTAAAAGTTTTAAAGGGTGGGGGCTTTTGTTTTCTTTCTTTCTTTTTTTTTTTTTTGAGATGGCGTTTCACTCTTGTTGCCCAGGCTGGAGTGCAATGGCGAGATCTCAACTCACTGCAACCTCCACCCCCAAGGTTCAAGCGATTCTCCTGCCTCAGCCTCCCGAGTAGCTCGGACTACAGGCATGCGCCACCATGCCAACTAATTTTGTACTTTTAGTAGAGATGGGGTTTCTCCATGTTGGTCAGGCTGGTCTCAAACTCCCGACCTCAGGTGATCCACCCTCCTCAGCCTCCCAAAGTGTTGGGATTACAGGTGTGAGCCACCGCGCCAGGTCCCAAGCTGTAGTTTTATTTTTACTCTCTGGTTATAGAGAAAATGCAGAAAAGCATCACCAAAAGAGAAAAGTATACTTTATGCTATAGTGACTTTTTCAAGTATTTGAAGGCATGTTCATGGAAGTGGCAAAAGGATGACAGCACAGAGGCTTAGAGCCTGCCTCCTGGTGGAGGGATATGGAAGAGGAAAGCCACAGTCCTGGGTAAGGATTCCCAGACAAGTCAGGGAAGAAAACCTTGCGCTTCAATACAGACTCTACCTGCAACTCAGTAAGACATCACTATCTATTCCTGGGAAGTAAGGGCCATCTCTAGAACATAAGCCAAAGGAGGCCAAAGGAGGCCCCTGAGATGACCCAAACTCAACTTTCTAACTGGTATCGTTACCTTCACTAACTTCCCTTGGCCCTCCCTGGGTAGAATTCTGCAGACTTAGCTCTTTGCAAAAGAACAAACGTCATAATGAAAATACCTTAAAAAGAAAAGAAACTCAAGAGTGAAAATGCATTACCCACACGAAACCAGATGAGAAGTCAAAGTACCTCTGAGAGTGAGGAAGACCCTCTGCCCTGGGGGTTCTTGTTGTCTGAAAAGGTGAGGGGGCTTTGGAGGTTTCTATCTTAGTATTTTGTGTTTTCCCCTTAGACGTAAACGTAGCCTTTGTCTGTGAAAATATGAAATCTGCCTGATGTCTGGATAGACCTCCACCAAGTCCAGGATACTTCCCAGCTGTAAAGCGCCATCTCTGACTAAGAAAACCATCACATCTCAAGGTTTCCCCCATCCCCAACCCCAGAACCACCAACCACCACCACCATCCAACACACATATTTAAGCCATTGGTGGTGGACAGCATTTCCTGCTTTTACTTGCTGGTCCAAACAGATTGAAGATGACCTCCCTATTCTAACTTCTCTCCTCATTTTTTCCAGACCATTTCTATATATCCTATTTTCTGATTATAAAAGTAGTACATACACATTATAGAACATTTCGAAAACACTGATCCAAAGAAGATAAAAATCAGTTACCACCTAGAACCAAAAGCTGTAAAATATTAGCATACATTTTTCTGGGGTTTTTTATTCAGTGCATCATTTTTTTCCAAAACTAAGAATACCATACTTTATATGCGGTTTGGCATCTTGTTTTTCTTAATTTAACATTTAGGTCTTAATTTAACATTCTATGTCAAGATTCTTGACATAGAAAATGGCTGCATAAAATTTCATTATGTAAATACAGCATCATTTATTTAACCAATTGCCTACTGTTGGATAGTTTAATAATTCCTTATTTTCACTATAGCAACATTGAGTGAATATTTTTAATATAAATATATGATTATTTCTTTAGGATAAATAGATATGAGAGCAACTGCTGGAACAGAAGAGATAAAAAATTGAACCAATGTATATTCCATGTATGGGCCTATCACTGCATCTCTCTATCAACTCTCACTGGGTATAATATTTGCAAGTTTGATTTTTTTTCATTTGCATTTCATTTACAACTGGTGAAGATTAAAATTTGCTCATCTGTTTCTTGACGACATATATTTTTTCTTTTGTAAGTCATCGGTTTTACCTACTTTTCCAGCAAGACGGTCATTGTTTCTTAATGACTTTTAAAATCCTTTTAGAGATTAAGGATATTAATCTTTTCTGATTAAATGTGTTGCAAATATATATATATAGTGCCCAGGTATTCTGGGAATTCCCCAAATTCCTGGTACTCCCCCTTCACTGAGCAAAACCTAAACAGAATGTAAAGTAGCATGTTCCCTGCTGCGGAAAAAAAACTCAGCATGATGAGATGCCTGAAAGGTCATCTATTTCAACATACTCATTTCTCCCATGAGGAAACCAAGGACTTGAGAGAAGTGGTTAAGCTGCTGGGGGCCCACACGAGGCCCAGAAACTGAACCAGCTGAGTCAGCACACTTTCCATCTACACAGGATTTTTTCAGATACACATTATGCCTACATTGTATAGCCCATACTTAATTTCCTTAATATTTTAAGCACAATGCTCATATAGCTAGATAGACATGCCAAATTATTCACACAGTAGCAACCTTTATTTCTTTGCCTTTTTCCCACAGAAAGATTTTATTGTGTACTGATGGCTTTTTACTCAAAAGGTAGCTGTCAATGTTTTTTGTTTGTTTGTTTTTGTTTTTGTTTTTTGTTTGCTTGTTTTCAGAGTCTCACTGTCACCCAGGCTGGAGTGCAGTGGCAAGATCGGCTCACTGCAACCTCCACCTCTCAGGTTCAAGTGATTCTCGTGTCTCAGCCTCCCGAGTAGCTGGAATTACAGGCATGCACCACCACACCCGGATAATTTTTGTATTTTTAGTAGAAACGGGATTTCGCCATGTTGGCCAGGCTGGTCTCGAACTCCTGACCTCAAGGGATCCACCTGCCTTGGCCTCCCAAAGTGCTGAGATTACAGGCGTGAGCCACCACACCCAGCCACAGCTCCCAGTTTTAATATAAAAATACTTTTTAAACACCTGTTCCCTTTCTCATCCACTTCCTTCGAGATGGATCATCTCTTTTTAGGAGAAATCATTAAGCTTTCCAGCATTCTCTAGAAGTAGGATAACCCCTTAACTTGCAGATTGCTTAAGCTATAAAAGAAGTCAAGGCATTTAATAATTTGTTCTGGATATGCAGCCCAGAGCACTGGAAGGAGTGAGGTGATTTAGTTTTAGTTTCAATGTGTAAGGCTGCCGATATGCAATTGTTTGCAAAGGGCCCATGTTGTGGAGTTGACAGTCACAGTTAGATATTTTTTTCTTTTTCTTTTTTTTTTTTTTTTTTTTTTTTTGAGATGGAGTTTCACTCTTGTTACCCAGGCTGGAGTGCAATGGCGTGATCTCGGCTCACCACAACCTCCGCCTCCTGGGTTCATGCGATTCTCCTGCCTCAGCCTCCCAAGTAGCTGGAATAACAGGCATGCGCCACCACGCCCAGCTAATTTTGTATTTTTAGTAGAGATGGGGTTTCTCCATGTTGGTCAGGCTAGTCTTGAACTCCCAACCTCAGGTGATCCGCCCACCTCAGCCTCCCAAAGTGCTGGGATTACAGGCATGAGCCACCGCACCCAGACAGTCACAGTTAGATTTTCATCTCCCTTGCTGAGCAGCAGTATAACCTTGGGCAAGTCACATAACTACAACTGCAAAATGTGAATTAATCATGCATCGTTTGCAGGATTTTTTTTTAAGGCAACTGAAAAGAATCTATCTCCCATGCCTAGATGAATGCCTGGCCCTTAGCAGATAAGGATAACAATAAACACATTTGCCAGACGCTGTTTTAAGTGCTTTATAAAAATTACCTCCTTTAATCATTACAACAAGACTGCATGTGGTCAGTATCATCTTTGTCTCATTTTACAGCTGGGGGAAGTAGGGCACAGAGAAGTGAAGTACCTTGCCCAAGATGACAAGCTAATGAGAAGAGATGCTGGGGTTCAGACTCTGGCAGTCCAGCCTCTGAGCCCATTCATAGGTCTCTACCTCCCCTCTCCCTACCTCTCTCTTAGTGGGAGCCTGCCTATCCTTCAAACCTTGATGAAACTGAGCAATCCTAAAACAATGGCAGAGGGTGAGGAAGAAAGGCCGGAAATACATTTTTCTGCTGGTGGGTGATTTCCTTCTTACTACAAGCCTGATTTCTTACAGCATTTTAAAGATTCTTCCTCAATCAGACACTCTCACACACCATTTGATGAGCACAAGACCACCATCTTTGTAGAGGGCACTTGAACAGAATCCAGCGGCGTCCTTAGTGTATTTGACACCCACAACTGATCATCTATCAACCTCTCTCCTCTAGGTGACAAAATTATTTTCCTAGCAATGCGTAAGAATCAGGAACAGACTGTTTATTTTTTATTCCTTCTTTAGCTTTAAAACAAATAAGTTACTTTTTTTTTTTTAATTGAACTTTAAAAAAATCATTCAGGTCAGGTGTACTGGCCGACATCTATAATCCCAGAACTTTGGAAGGCCGAGGCAGGAGGATTGCTCAAGTCCAGGAGTTTGAGACCAGCCTGGGAAACACAGCAAGATTAGCCGGGTGTGGTGGTGCATGCCTGTAATTCCAGCTACTTGGGAGGCTGAGATATGAGAATCACTTGAACCTGGGAGGTGGAGGTTGCAGTGAGCCGATTTCGCCAGTGCACTCCAGCCTAGGTGACAAAGTGAGACTCTGTCTGAAAACAAACAAACAAAAAACAAAAATGAACAAACATCTCTACCAGAAAGTTCTTTTAATTAGTTGGGCATGGTAGCATGTACCTGTAGCCTTAGCTACTCAGGAGGCTGAGACAGGGAATGGCTTGAGCCCAGGAGATCAAGGCTGCAGTGAGCCATGATCACAACACTGCACTCCAGCCTGGGTGACAAAGTGAGACCCTGTCTCTAAAAAATAATAACAATAATTCAGTAAAATATTTCATGTATGAATTAAAATTTGCACTTACCAATCAGCATTAATTATACTTTGTAGTTTGCATTCTCCTTTGTTGTTTCAAATTTAAATACAAAACTCTGAGAGAATAACGGAATTGAGGTCACTCGAGTTCTGTTCCGGGGTTTCTACAATCACTGTGCTATCATTGTTTATGTCTAATCTGCAGCTTAAACTCAGGACTATGCTGTGCCATAGAAGCTGAAGATGCAACTTGGCCCCAAAGCTCTAGTGAAAGCTGTACACACCATTAAGAACTTACTCTGACTTTTTCACTGCCAGCGCATGGTGATAATAAAAAACAGACCCACACTGGTTTTATTACTGTTTTAAAATTCTATATAAATGATATACCCCCTTACTTCCTGTACTTAGGGGGGACCCCTTGCACCACTCCATCCTTTAAGTCCTTGCCAGTATCTATTAAACTTTTAAATGCGGAGACCTTTTAATCCAGCAATTCCAATTCTTTCAACACTTTGTACTGATGTGTCTACACAACTAGTCAAGATATGCAAGAATTTCCATTGCTACATTATTCACGACAGCAAAAAAAGAACTGGAAAGATCTGAAAGGTCCATTAAGAAGCAGGGGTTAAATTAATTATGCCGTATCCATTCGATAGAATCCACTCAGCATTAGAAGGAATTAGGTCAGCCTGTTCATATTGCCCAGGAAGGGTATGATATACAGACATACGTTAGAGATATCACGGGTTCAGTTCCAGACCACTGCAATAAAGTGAATCTTGCAATAAAGTGAGTCACACAGTTTTTTTTGTTTCCTAGTGCACATAAAAGTTATGTTGGCCAGGAGCAGTGGCTCGAGCCTGTAATCCCAGCACTTTGGGAGGCCGAGGCAGGCAGATCACCTGAGGTCAAGAGTTCAAGACCAGCCTGACCGACATGGAGAAACCCTGTCTCTACTAAAAATACAAAATTAGCCAGGCATGGTGGCACATGCCTGTAATCCCAGCTACTTGGGAGGCTGAGGCAGGAGAATTGCTTGAACCCAGGAGGCAGAAGTTGCAGTGAGCCAAGATTGTGCCATTGCACTCCAGCCTGGGCAACAAGAACGAAACTCCATCTCAAAAAAAAAAACAACAAGTTATGTTTACACTATACATGATGTCTAAAAGTATACATGGCTTAATTTAAAAATATTTTATTGCTTAAAAATGCTAACAATACAGCCTGGACAACACAATGGGACTCTGTCTAGATAAAAAATTTTTTTTAATTAGCCAGGTATGGTAATGCACACTTGTAATCCCAGCTACTCAGGAGGCTGAGGTGGGAGGATCACTTGACTCCGGGAGGCTACAGTGAGCTATGATTGCACCACTGCACTTCAGCCTGGGCAACAGAGCAAGACCCTCTCTGAAAAAAAAAAAAAAAAAAAAGCTAACAATCATCTGAGCCTTCAGCAAGTCCTAATCTTTTTGCCTCAATGTTGATGGCTGCCAATTGATCAGGGTAGTGGTTGCTGCAGGTTGGAGTGGCTGTGGCTATTTCTTAAAATAAGACAACAATGAAGTTTGCCACACTGATTGATTCTTCCTTTCATGAAAGATTTCTCTGTAGCATGAAATGCATTTTATCCACAGCAGAACTTCTTGCAAATTAGAGCTAATCCTCTCAAACCCTGCCACTGCTTTATCAACTAAGTTTATGTAATATTCTAAATCTTTTGTTACCATTTCAACAGTTTTCACAGTATATTCACCAGAAGTAGATTCTGTCTCAAGAAATTACTTTCTTGGCTCGTCTGTAAGAAGCAATTCCTCATACATTAAATTTTAACATGAGATTACAGACATTCAGTCCCACCTTCAGCCTCCTCTTCTAATTCTAGCTCTCTTGCTCCTTCTACCACATCTGCAGTTACTTCCTCCACTAGCATCTTAAATCCCTCAAGTCAGTCATGAGGCTTGGAATCAACTTCTTCCAAACTCCAGTTAATGTTGCTATTTTGACCTTCTGCCATGAATCACAAATGTTCTGAATGGCATCTAAAATGGTAGATCCTTTCAGAAGATTTTAAATTTACTTTGCCTAGATTCATCAAAGGAATCACTATCTATAGCAGCTATAGCCTTACAAAATGTATTCTTAAATAATAAGATTTGAAAGTTGAAATGACTCCTTGATCCATGGGTTGCAGAATAGATATTGTGTTAACAGGCATGAAAACAGCATTAATCTCCTTGTACATCTCCATCAGAGCTCTTGGGTGACTAGGTGCGTTGTCCATGAGCTGTAATATTTTGAAAGGAATCTTTTTCCTGAGCAGTAGGTCTCAACAGTGGGCTTAAATTATTCAGTAGACATTGCTGTAAATAGATGTGTTGTCATTCAGGCTTTAGTTGTTCCATTTATAGAGCACAGGCAAAGTAGATTTAGCATAATTCTTAAGGCCCTAGGATCTGTTGGAATGGTAAATGAGCACTGGCTTTACCTTAAAGCAACCAGCTGCATTAGCCCCTAACTAGACAGTCAGCCTGTTCTTTGAAGCTTTGAAGCCAAGCATTGACCTCTTACTAGCTGTGAAAGTCCTAGATGGCATCTTCTTCCAATAGAAGGCCATTTTGTTTCCATTGAAAATTCTATTGTACACTGTAGCCACCTTCATCAATGACCTTAGCTAGATCTTCTGGATAACTTGCTGTAGTTTATTCATCAGAACCTGCTGCTTCTCTTTATACTTTGGTGTTATGAAGATGGCTTCTTTCCTTAAACCTAGTGAACCAACTTCTGCTATCTTCATACTTTTCTTCTGCAGCTTCCTCACCTCACTCAACCTTCATAGAATTGAAGCAAGTTAGGGCCTTGTTCTGGATTAGTCTTTGGCTTAAAGAAATTGTATAGCTGGTTTGATCTTCTACCCAGACCACTAAAGCTTTGTCCAAGTAGTAAGGCTGTTTCACTTCCTTATCATTCATGTGTTCCCAGGAGTTGAACTTTTCATTTCCTTCAATAAATTTTCCTTTGCATTGACAACCTGGCTAACTGGCACGAGAGACCTAGTTTTCGGCCTCGCTCAGCTTTCAACATGCCTTCCTCATTAAACTTAATGATTTCTAGCTTTTGATTTAAAGTGAGAGACACATGACTGTTCCTTTCACTTAAACACTGAGAGGCCATTATAGGTTTATTAACTGGCCTAATTTCAATATCATTGTGTCTCAGAGAATAGGGAGGCCTAAAGGGAGGAAGAGAGGTGGGGGAACAGCCGGAGCAGTCAGAACACGTACAACATTTATCCATTAAGTTTGCTATCTTATATGGGCATGATTCATCATGTCCCAAAACAATTGCAATAGTAACATCAAAGATCACTGATCACAGATGACCATAACAGATACAATAATAATGAAAACGTTTGAAATATTTTGAGAATTACCAAAATGTGACAGAGCCATGAAGTGAGCATATGCTGTTGGGAAAATGGTGCTGATAGACTCACTCAACACAGAGTTGCCACAAACCTTCAGTTTGTATAAAATGCAATATCTGTGGAGTGCAATCAAATGAGGTATTCCTGTACTAGTAACTGAAAAAAAGCAACCAGTTGAACAATCTGGGAAGGGTTTTCCATTTATGTAGAAAGATAAATGTGCAAACTTAGTCTGGTGCGATCTATCTTCCCTTGCCGAGAAGGACATTGGCCCAGGCAGAGGAAAGGTCTCTGCAATGATGGGTAAATTGAGATTTCCTGGGAATTCTCAGCTCACCTTTCACATGTCCCTCTATAGAATAAATTGTACTAGGAACATAGCAGTTACTCCCTCAATTGCCTAAGGGAGAAGAGGAACAAAGAGGAATAATCTAAGAACACAAGTTTATTCAGATTTTCTTAATTTTTTCAATCTTCTTTTGAAATATAGACATATGTACTTTTTATACAGATAATATTGTAGATACACAGCAATAGGATAAAATATTTCCTTAGATGCTCAGCTTCTGATTAAGGATCAGAAAGATCAAGAAACTGAGCAAAACAAATATATAATGACCCTGAAACTACCAGGATATTCCAGAGCAAAATTCTTTTTTAATGGTTCAGTTCATTGCTTATGCATATATAGTGTTCTATTAACATGACATTTCAAATCCATAGAAGTCTAAAAAAAGTGACAGAATATCTGCCTTTAATTGTCTTTAAACTAGGCCTACTTTTAAGGAGCCTAATGGGGCAGAAGATAATAAAGAAAATGTTAATGTAGTTTAGACTAGGCTCAGAGGCTTAAAAAAGATTTTTTTTTACTTAGTTAATAATGTCTCTGATCCTCACTTTTTTTTCTCTATAGAAGAAATGATTTCATTTGGAGAGGTCATGCAATGGCCACACAAAGGCAGAATGGTGTGGCTGTACTTCATCACCATAAAGTACCATATAGCTAGGACCTCAGAGAATAAAATGCTAAATTAGAGAGAGGAGATGCAATGTTCTGCGTATAAATGACCTCACTCTCCGGTTCGTCCTGCAAAAAATTAAAATTTAAACAGCCAAGTTCTATAATAAAGGTAAATGCAAAATGCCAAGAGAACACTAAGGACAGAGTGTTAAAATCTTCCAGGGTGGTGGGGTGGGGAGGGGGAGAGGAGGAACATTTGAACTTGGTCTTGGAGGAGAGAAAGAAAATAGGACTGGTGGACCCCATGCAGGCAGAGGAAGCGGCTGGTGCCCAGGTGTGCACGTGGGTATTTGGAGAATAGACAGCTGGTTATGGTGGCTGAAGCACAGGTGGAAGATGATGTTGGAAAGGGACAATGGGGCCAATTTGTAAAAAGCCCTTTATGCCATATTAAGTATAAAATAACCTCCATCCAGCCGAGTTCTCTCTCTTTACTTTTCTCCTCGGCCCTGTCCCTGCTTTACCTAGCCAATGCAGTTTCTCATGCATTTTTCTGAAGCTATTACATTATTACATAAATTCACATGCTGTAAGTACGAATGCATATAATGATTACACACACATTTTTATATTCAAACAACAGCATACTACTTTGCTGCAATTTCTCCAGACTATGCAACATTGCTGACACTCTCCCTGGCCTTTCCTGCTTTGACAGCTTCAATCCTGCTGCTGTAAGCTTTCCTGCCCTGGCTCTTCCTGGTGAACTTCTACCCATCCCAGAGCCCAGCTCAGATGCTACCTCTTGTATGAGGCCTTCCCAATAAGCAATATATTTCTCCCTTATTTGAGCTCACATGTCATCTTTAAATGTTTTTACATTTTTTGAATAGTGATTACATGCCTATAGTAACATTTTAAAAGTATAAAAGTGAAAAATATACCTCCCTCCTATGGTGCCCAGGCCATTTTCCCAGAGGCAACCATCAGGCTAAGTTTCTCATGCATTTTTCCAAAGCTATTACATTATTACATGAATCCACATGCATATATATATATGAATGTATGTGTATAATTATCACACACACTTTTTTTTTTTTTTTGAGATGGAGTCTCACTCTGTCCCCAACCTGGAGTGCAGTGGTGCGATCTCGGCTCACTGCAACCTCCGCCTCCTGGGTTCAAGTGATTCGCCTGCCTCAGCCTCCCATGTAGCTGGGACTTCAGGCATGTGCCCCCATGCCCAGATAATTTTTGTATTTTTAGTAGAGATGGAGTTTCACCATGTTGGCCAGGATGGTCTCAAACTCCTGACTCCAGGTGATCCACCCGCCTTGGCCTCCCAAAGTGCTAGGATTACAGGCGTGAGCCACCGCGCCCAGCCATACACACATTTTTATATACAAACTACAGCATACTATACTGTACTCCATGATGCCTTTCTCACTTAGTAATAGATTGTAAATCTTTTTCCTTATCAGTAGATTGAGTCACCCAACTCTTTCTAAATTCCTTTAGTACAGGACTAAACAATTCCTTCCATTATGGATCAATCTTAAAATACAAATATAATATTAAATATAAATGAAGAGTCAATGTGGTGGTTGAGACTTTCTCACTATACTGTATACAGAGGCAGCTTGTGGTGATCAGAGCCCTGGACTGACCGTCAGGCTTGAATCCCAGCTCTACCCCTAGTGACACGACCTTGCTTACGCCATTTAGCCACTCCAAACCTGTTTTATCATCCACAAAATGAGGCATTGAACTAGACGGGCTCTCAGGGCCCCTCCAAGGCTGGTAGTTCATGTTTCTGTGAACCATCAATATCACATGCTGCCTTGAGAGCAGATTTGAATAGAGAAAAGGGTGAAGGAGCAGAGAGCCTAAAGCTCCTGCCACCAGATGAACCTTTTCCGCTCCCAAGCTGTTCCTCATGCCTTCCTTGACTTCCCTAGCCTTACCTCTCCACCCCCAGCCTTGGCTCTGCATTTTTTGGCATGCCTGCAAAAAAGCCCTCAGCCTGGGCTCATCAGCCAAGCTAAGCACAGGGGGCCCTAGCAGGTGTCTGATTTCCAAGACTGTGTTCAGTAGCCCCTGTCTTAGATTTACACAAGGTAGAACAGAATTTGGGCATGTTTTCCTGGGAACATGTTCCAGCCCAGTTTAGAGTCCACTGGTCATTGTAGACAGAACGCGCATATAATAAATACCTGAGAGAGCTCTCGGAAGCTTGGAGAAACCACCAGCTCATCTGCAGACTCTCAGTAGCAGAACAACCATGTGGCCAAGGAGGCTGAGAGGCCCAGAGGTGAGTGTCCTTTGGACTCAATAAAATCCTTCCGTTCTCCAAAGCATCCCCATGCTTTGCCGGACAAAAAGGCAGCCGTGGGTCATTATCACTCACTTGCCTCCCAAATGTTCATACCAACGATAGAAGTTTTGGACCTTGTACAAAGCATTCCACACCTTAAAACAGTCAAATATCATGGACCAGATGTCCATCAGGAGAGCAACTGGTATATGCTCTAAACTGGAAAGGTGCTCCCTGACCACCTGCTCTTAGAAGGGTGATTTGTGGCTGTCACTAGGTTACTCACAGCTCCAATATGGAGTTGGACATCCATCTTTGACGCCACTCGAGTAGCACACACAGCTATTATCGACATGTTTGAAACCAGGAGGCATAATCCTAACTCCGTTTCTAGCAGCAGGGACTTTCAGAAAACACACTCCTTGTGGAATTAATTTGCCATTTCTATTTATTTTTGCCTTAATTTGTCTCTACTTCTAAAATACAAGTCAAGCTGCCACACAAAATAACTTGTATAAGGTGGGAGGAAGACAATACGCCTATTTTATCATTGAATTCCTTACTATTGTAGAACAATATTTAATAATGTGGGGAAAAGTATGTGACAACATTGTTATATGGATCAAAGAAAAGCAAGTTCAAATTGGTATGTGCAACGTAATCCTGATGTTTTAGTAAAAATAGAGGAAAAAAGTAAGAAACTATACTAAGATTTTAACAATGCTCATACTGGTGCAATTACAAATTTTTTGTGTGTGCTTATCTATGTTTTCTGAGTTTCCTTCACAGACATATACCACTTCTATAACAAAAAAAAAAGTAAAAATAAAATCGCATGATCCTTTGTAAAAGAAAATACAAACACATCCTGTCATTTCTTCCCGGGAAGAGGTAACATTTGCTAGTGTCACTGGATAGTCACTTTAAGAAAGTATGGCCCAGCAGGACTGGATCCTGGGTCAGGATTAACCCCTAACTGATGAAATTACTTGAACAACTCCAAGACCCCGACCCTCCTGCCACATCTGACAGAGGAGCAAGTCTCAGTAGGTCTGTAAGTTCCCTTCTCACTCATTCTAGAAGTCCTCAGAGCAGGGCTCTTTCACACACCACTCAAAACAATTTTTTAAATTTGTAATATTCCAGTGATTTGGATTGTGTCCAACCCATCCTGCTCAGCATGCTAGAAAGATTTCTAGGAGAACTAAGATCCTAGGAATATTGGTTTCTTGGATAATATCATTGGATTCCACTGTAATGACTTTTGGGAACTTGTTTCCTTTTGTCATTGAGACCAGAATAGTCAAGTTGGTCAAAATCTGAAAGATCGTCTTCTAATCCTGCCCCCAAATTTCAGTCATCTGATAACCATATTTGAAGTATTATTTATGTGATATGTTTTAAAAATCAACTCTAAGTGAACTCATATGGCCTTGTCCTAAGCAATTAAATAGATGAAATCATAGACTTGATTGTCACTTATAATTTTTCCTGAAAACATTCAAAGAAACATATACCTACTAAAAACATTTTTTAAATGCTTGCCCTAAAAAGATCTTGTTTCCCACCATTGGTACACACATTGTGCTTGGGGAAATTTATATCCAATCCAATCCTCAAAGTCTTCAGAGAAACTGACACTTAGAGAAATAAACCTCTTGCCTAAAGAATCATATTTTTGTGAAAAGTCCTTATGTTTTTATTTTTTGTTTCTTTTTTTTTATTGAGATGGAGTCTCACTGTGTCGCCCAGGCTGGAGTGCAGTGGTGCGATCTCGGCTTACTGCCACCTTTGCCTCCCGGGTTGAAGCAATTCTCCTGCCTCAGCCTCTGGAGTAGCTGGGATTACAGGCACCTGCCACCACGCCCAGCTAATTTTTGTATTTTTAATCGAGACGGGGTTTCACCATGTTGGCCAGGCTGGTCTCAAACTCCTGAGCTCAAGCAATTCACCCACCTCGGCCTCCCAAAGTTCTGGGATTACACGCATGAGCCCCTGTGCATGGCCTAAAAACCATTTTCTTAAAAGTATCAAAGAGCTAAAAAAAAAAAAAAAATAGCAACTGTCAGGCCAAAACCTAAGAATAAAGGAGAAGCCAGCGAGGTAAACAGCATTTGTCAGCTGAAAGAAATGGCGATGAAAAAGCGGAAAACGAGCTGCAGTTCCGATGGCCTCATGGGGCAAGGATGACAGAAGTCAAAGGTCAGAGTCCACCCAGGGTGGAAAAACTAATGGACCCCAATATATATATTTTACTTATTTGTTTGTTTTTTGATACAGAGTCTCGCTCTGTCACCCAGGCTGGACTGCAGTGGTGTGATTTTGGCTCACCACCCTCTCCACCTCCCAGGTTCAAGCGATTCTCATGCCTCAGTCTCCTGAGTAGCTGGGATTACAGGCATGCACCACCACGCCAGGCTAATTTTTGCATTTTTAGTAGAGATGGGTGTTGGCCAGGCTGGTCTTGAACTCTTGACCTCAAGTGATCCACCCGCCTTGGCCTCCCAAAGTGCTGGGATTACAGGCGTGAGCCACTGCGTCCCACTTCCCAATACATATATTTTAGCCAGAACCCCAAAGGGCACCCCATAAGGGTAAGGGTGAGTCAGAAGTAATTCCACCCCCTTCCCTATCCCAAGAAACTGGAGAGGGGTATTACCTTAGACTCTGTTTAGAGAAGGAAGGAAAGAAAGGAGGGAGCAAGGGAGGACCAGGAAAAGACACACAGTGCTTGAAAGATTGGAGTCCACCCAGGTAACTGGCATAAGTTTTCAAAACCCTCTCTGAAGAAATATTTTTATCCGAGGCCTTGGGAAACTCATACCAATCATTTTTCTATGGCAATGAAGAGCCCACAAAGACAGACCTTTTATTATCTTAAGGCATGCATTACTACCTAAAGCAAGAGGGACAAAAGGAGAAGAGAAATTGTGGTGGTGCTCAAAACTCATGGTCTCCTATTTCCCTCATTCTCAGGACTCCAGCTTGGCACCCACTCCTGATACCCCTGATGTCTCGTAAGAGGAACCTCACTGGACATACGGTGTTGCAGTTTGAAAGAAAATGGGCAGCCTTACCGGGTAGTTTTTACCAAGATAATGAATTTGCCATGTTCTTGGCTTCACCTCTTACCCTCAGAAATCTGATTCCCTCAACTAACAAGAAAGTATATGACTTTACAGAGTGAAACTCACTTTAACCAAGGTCACAAGATTTGCTTATATATCGGATGCCAATTCATTTGCTGACCATGAGAAACGCAGCTCTCGTGAGGACTAGAATACCATCAACACAGCCTGTGTATTCTTTCCCCACGGGGAGAGCCATTGGAAAGCCAAGCTATGACACCAAGACATTCCCTGGTCAACAGGGACTCAGAGTGGAAGGAGGTGACTGAACGATCCAAGAATATGCATTAGCCTAAGCCTTACCTTCTCCCCCATGGTCTTATCCATGGGATCAAAACTGGGGAAGTCCATTAGCCAAGGTTCTCTCTCCACTGATAATGCATGGATGGGCACTGCCAGAATATGATTCTCAAACATGCCTGTTTTCCATGGATGACTAACTCCCAACTTTCTGATTAGTATCTCTTCATATGAATCCAACTTCTCCAGAGGACTCTAATCCTCTTCATGTAGTGGGCTTCCCTAGGCTTGCCTTGGTAGCCCCAAGCCTACCTGAAATTACTTTCAAGCGACAATTGTAACTCGGAGGCTGAGGTGGGAGGATCGCTTGAGGCCAGGAGTCCGAGACCAGCCTGGGCAATATAGTAAAACTCTGTCTCTAAAAAATAAAAAAGAGACAACAAAGAAATACAAAAGAGCCCACCCCAGGACGTAAGCATTAGCTAACCTTCTGAAATCTCATAACCCCAAAGTGAATTGAAATGTACCAGAGGGTAATCCCCAAACACCATCTACCTTTCTCTAACCACCTCGCCACCTGTGCATGATGCCCATATCTTGTAACCTTCTCGTATACTGTGCAAACATTCATCAGAAAGCTTCCTTCCGCCCCGCCATCCCCAAAGTGCCACCCGTACCACCATCTGCTAACCAAATAGCAAAGGAGGAGATTAAGGAACCTGCATCACATCAAGCAAGTCTTCACAGTACTGTATGCTTCATGCATTGAAGCTTTTAAAACAAAGGAACTAGGCCAGGCACAGTGGCTCACACCTGTAATCCCAACACTTTGGGAAGCTGAGGCGGGCAGATCACTTGAGCACAGGAGTTTGAGAGCAGTCTGGCCAACATGGTGAAACCCTGTCTCCACTAAAAATACAAAAATTAGCCGGGCGTGGTGGCACACGCCTGTAATCCCAGCTACTCAGGAGGCTGAGCAGGAGAATCACTTAAACCTGGGAGGCGGAAGTTGCAGTGAGTGGGGATCATGCCACTGCACTCCAGCCTGGGAGACAGAGCAAGACTCTATCTCAATAAAAAAGAAAAAAAATTAAAAAGGAACTAGAAGAAGGAAAATTACAATGGAGAGGCTCAGGAGCAGCGGTCTAGGGCAGCTGTCCTAGGATGACCCAGCTGAGTGCAATCGCTACCCGGGTACCATCTGGAATTTTTGCCTCCACTCCTCTCTCACCAGAGCGATTCTTTGGTAACTAGGAACTATGCCCTCACATCTGTTGTTATTAGTTGTCTTAACCAAACCCTAACAAGGATTTTTTTTAGAGAATTTTTGTTTTGTTTTGTATGAAGAAATCTTACTAAATCTGACTAAAATTAAATGTTAAAACCTCCCAGCAGACTCTTCCATGTTCCATTTCCCATGAGGCTTTACAAACCTGGCCCAAGATGGGTGTGTGTGTGTGAGAGAGAGAGAGAGAGAGATAGAGAAAAAAAAAAGAGAAACGAGAGAGAGAGAGAGAAGTCAGGAACTAGAAGAGTGAGACCCACACTTGCCATTTTTCTAAAACAAGGTTCAAGGCAACTTTCACTATCATAGTTAGCTACCCATGGGTAAACTGTGTCTCCTCTTTTTTGCACCGTTGTTCACATAATGATACAGAGGGTTTTGTTTTTGTACCACACAAAAAGTCTGTTTTCCCTTCTCCCTCTTTTAATGATATTC
The DNA here is from genome assembly GCF_028858775.2 of Pan troglodytes. Classification (NCBI taxonomy): domain Eukaryota; kingdom Metazoa; phylum Chordata; class Mammalia; order Primates; family Hominidae; genus Pan; species Pan troglodytes. The sequence continues at coordinate 40,539,611 of NC_072401.2, read as the reverse complement.
TCCTGGCTGAATTCTAGTGTCTTCCCAACCATGAGTCATCACTGCTATTCCTGCATAAAGTAGAGTGTTCTGGGCCTCTCACTTCTAAGAAGGACTATAGTTTAGAAAAATCTGATAAGATGATAAGATCCCCACAGCACATGTCTCGCTCTGAGATTATTAGAGACTCAGTTTAGGGGAACCTTCCCTATAGGGAGACGGCAAAGGAAGCAGTTCCCCAATCTATCAGCAGTGGCTGCCATCCCCATGATAAGGATCCCCTGCAAGGAAGTCTGACCCTCGGGGTTTCAGCCAGCTGGCACGGCCAGCATCCAACAAGTCCCCATCAGGGAGAATCTTACCAGAAGGTCCCTGCCTACATGGAGTGAATCAAGGGTGATAAAAAGTCCTCTCCCTACCAAATATATCTTCCATCCTTGGAGCAGCCCTTTCTCTTGAGGTTTGGTACTTTGTTGAAATGCAAATATCCCTGAAAGGTAAAGACTTTTTTTTACCATTAGCACGTTTACACAAATGTGCATCCAGTGCCATTCTTTCCTCAAAGCCAGTTTTGATTGGAGGAGAAGGAAGTTTTTTTAAAAATCACCTATATACAAAAGAGAGGTGAGGATCGGAAGATATATCTTACTGGGCATTAATCCTATTCTCTCGCCCATTCCCAGCTAAGTGCAAGCCCTCGTTGACTTCAAATAGCACCGGTAGCCCACCAGTTTTCCATGTCATCTGTGGATTATCTGAAGTGACATTAATCTGAACTCTCAACAATATCAGTCATGCAATAATTCCTCAAACGTGTTGCACTCTGACGATAGGCTGGCAATATTCTAGATTTTGCACAGAGGACGAAGGAAACTGAGGAAGTCTAACCCATCCCAAGGTCAAGTGTCCAATGTATGGATGAAGATTGCCTAGGTTCATAAGATCATAACGAAGATGTTAAGGAAGGATTTGGCAGTTAATTCGCTTCATGTGCTACCCACCCTACAGTCCTAGGAAGTATCTCTATTCATAATTTATAAAGCAGTTGAGGCCCAGGGTAGTGAAGTCAGGGCAGCCTCCAAATTTAATCATCTAAATCATTATGTACCCTGGGAGTTGTTTACAATGTTTTCCTGGGAAGCTGTATTTTTAAAGCATGGGATGACTCAGAAGCATAGTCCAGCTGGAGGAATACTGTTAGACAGCTCGGGGCAGCTTTCTCAGACAGCTTTTCATTTGACCATCACAATTCGAGAAGGAAGGATTTTGACATTATAATTCCCATTTTACAACTGAAGCAGCTTAGGCACAGAAAAAACAATCCAGCTAAAAAGTAAAACAAAACAAAACAAATCTCTCTTTTTCCATTTTATTTCCTTTTCATCTCTTACAAACAAACTAACGGAACTATCAGAACTAATTATCTCATGCACAATCATTTATGACTCCACTGTTTGCAAAACCTCTTTTGGTCTTTGTACCATCCACATAAGAGCAATCAAACAGCTCGCTAAAAATCCAGTGAAACTACCCCCAAGACATCACCTATGACGCTTAAATGTCTTCCTGCATCACTTCATTTTTGCCATTAAAAATAATCAACATTACACTTTGGGAGGCCGAGGCAGGCGGATCACTTGAGGCCGGGAGTTCAAGACCAGCCTGGCCAACATAGTGAAAGCCCGTATCTGCTAAAAATACAAAAAAAAAAAATTAGCCAGGCATGGTGGTACACGTCTGTAATCCCAGCTACTTGTGAGGCTGAGGCACAAGAATCTCTTGAGCCCAGGAGGCAGAGGTTGCAGTGAGCTGAGATTGCACCACTGCACTCTGGCCTCGGTGACAAAGAGAGAGGCTGTCTCAAAATAAATAAATAAATAAAATTAAAAAAATAGAAATAAAGTATATGTTAAATAAAATGTTGTTTGTTCCATTCAACTTACAAAACATACCTCTTGAGGGACTAGTGTGCTAATATACAAAGATATACATCGAAATAAGACACAGTTCCCACTTTTAAGATGTTTACAGTACAATGAGAGAAGACCAACAACAATTACAACATAAAGTAAGCTGTTCATTAATTTAATGTATGACATTCTCTACGGCACGCATTGTTAGTTTTCCACTCCATACCTGTGCCTCTCTTTGTCATCAGTAATAGATAATACGTAAGCTTCAGGCAATGGATCATGTTTGGTCTAGCCCAGTATTTCTCAACTTTTTTTCAACATCATCTCCCTAAGAGCATTTTTAGACGCTTTTTTCCTAATTGCCCCATCCATGAAATTTTAATACCACAGACAAATTATATGTCTGCATATATGCTGTATGTATAACTGTGCTTTATACATATAGAGTGAGATATTTTTCCTGCCTTTTCCCTCCCACAAAAGCAATATCCTTCCCTTAAGGGATGATATCAACAGCACCACCCCATCTACGCCCCATCACAACCCTATTCTCCACCATGCTCCCCACACCCACCCACCCTGCCTGTTAGGAATGTATGGTCTAAGGGAATTGTTAATAATAAGTCTATTTCCTGTTTCCCACCTTCACGGCAGCTGGAGTGGCTGTGTAACCTAGTTCTACCAATGACACGGAAGCTGATATCTGGGAGGCCTCCGGAAAAATTCTTGGTTTCCTGGAAAATGAGACAACCACTGCCAACTCATCCTCCTTTCCACCCCAACCTTCCCGTGCGTCTTGAATGGAGTACATGGCTAGAAGCTGCAGCAATCATCGTGCAGCCATGACGAAAGACAACAAAATGGCAGGCAGTCTCATTGAGCCATTGGCCCAGGGCCGGAAACGCAGACCTCCGAATTCCTGTTACGTGGAGAAATGAATCCTGGTTGCTTTAAGTCCCCGTTGGTAGGTATTGTATCACTTTCAATTACACAATTGTTATACAAAGCATTGTTAATTGATCAGCTGGGTTCATTACAAGCAATAGCTGTCCTCTTATGATCATGAATTATTGTTAAACCAAGCCGGAAAGAAACACAGAAACACACACACACACACACACACACACACACGCACACAATGTAATCAGGAATATTACACAAATCAGACACGAGATTTCACTCCGTTTAAGAGGAAAAGTCTTTTTCACTAAACGAATCAACTTTTCAAAGAGTTATATGATATTCCAACTAATATTTGGCATTTTGAATTAACAAACTTTTAGATATTTGGTATTACTGTGTAGAGAAATGGCCATGAAAAGATACAAGGTAATTTTCCTTTATTTTCCTACTTTACACAGAATGAATATATTTATGATTTACCTAGAAGATATGTCTTTCAAAATATTTGAAAGTCAATTCTTTTCTAATTGAATATTTAAGATGCATAAGGAAAATGTGCTTCTTAAAGGATCTCTTGACTGGGCGCCATGGCTCAGGCCTGTAATCCCAGCACTTTGGGAGGCCGAGGTGGGTGAATTTGCTTGAAGAATTCAAGACCAGTCTGGGCAACATGGTGAAACCCCATCTCTACAAAAAAATACAAAACTTAGCCGGCATGGTGGTGCATTCCTGTAGTCCTAGCAATTCGGGAGGCTGAGGTGGGAGAATCACCTGAGCCCAGGAGGTGGAAGGTGCAGCGAGCCATGATCATGCCACTGCACTCTAGCCTGGGCAACAGAGTGACATCCTGTCTCACTAAAAGAAAAAAGAAAAAAAAAATCTCTTTGGGAACCTTTTTACAGGTTAAAATGTAGAAATAATCATCTGTATTCATCACTTGAATATTTTATATTTTGCTTAAAGCCTGATACTAGCTAATGCTAATTATCTCATATTTTAAAAACAGAAACCACTCACAAACTTAACTGATAATTCCAACATCTCTCACTAAAAGTCGTTTTCTATGCTTTGAGAAACTCAAAATCCCTCTAAATCTAAAGAGCCTCTAAATTTTATTAGATACAATTTAATTATAGACTTAGGGCTTTCAAAGCATTAGGTTTCTTTCAAAATGTCAGAAAAAACTCTCATGTCAGAATCATTTTAACTAATTTCTTTATTAACCTCACACCAAAAACTGACATTCTTTTAATAAGGATTATTGGCCTTTTTTATATACAAACAATATATGCTACTTATAAAAAAGACAGGAAAAAATGAAAAACATTTTAAATCATGTAATCTTATCACACACTAGATAATTTCTAACATATTTATTTACCTCCATATTCTGAATTCATGTATAAGAATACATATATAGGCCTTTTTATATTATAAATACAAATATTATATATATATTTTTTTTGAGACAGGGTCTCACTTTGTCACCTTTATCACCTCATACATTTCTGTTGGGCATTTTAAGTTGTTTCTTGGTTTCTCTATTATTAGCAGACACCATTGTGTTGAGAAGTCTTGCTTTTATAATAAAACACCTTGCGTTGTTGTCTTAGGAATAATTCTTAAACATGGTCAAAGACTATGAACAATTTAAAGCTGATCATTCATGTTGCTGCCCAAAACTCACAATTTTTCTGAAAAAAGGCCTTTCGAAAGCCTCCTAAAAAAATTCAAAATAATAATTGAGAACAGAGCATATTAAGTGGAGAGAAGAAGGAATATTTAGCTCGTTTTCCTGACTGGCTGATGATATTGTTTATAAATTGTACTTTGGCCAATATTTGGTAGGAAAAGAAAAAACTTGATTATAATTTAAAAGTTTCTAAGCAAACCTTAAAGACTATAAAGGCAACTGAACTTGTTATTTATTCTGCATTTTACATTGGTTACTAATTTGTTAATGAAACAGTTCTTAAGAGTTGTTAAGCACTCCCAAAATTGGCAAAGGAAACAAAAAGTAACTATAATTAATGGATAAAATAATGAGCTACGTACCTGTTGAGAAAACCAATCACGACCAAATTTATAAAGGAAGGAGCACTAACATTTAAATTCCAAATAGCTCGAGTGATTGTAGGGAAATAAAAAGAGTATGATCATTTTAGTCCTCCAAAGAAAGGACAAGTAAATCAGAGGAAGCTGGAAGATAATATAACTTTTTAAGGTTGGTCGGTCACAGGTCCAAAAAAAAGTAGATATAAACGTAGGCTGAAAAGGCTGGTGATTTTTTTTTTAACACAATTGTACCATCTAGTTTTTTTAAATTATTATTTATTTATTTATTTGTTTGTTTTTTGAGACCAAGTCTCACTCTGTTGCCCAGGCTGGAGTGCAGTGGCATGATCTCAGCTCACTGCAACCTCCGCCTCCTGGGTTCAAGCAATTCTGTGCCTCAGCCTCCCATGTAGCTGGGATTACAGGTGTGAGCAACCACGCCTGGCTAATTTTTGTATTTTTAGTAGAGACCAGGTTTCACTATGTTGGCCAGGCTGGTCTCGAACTCCTGACCTCAGGTAATCCATTCGCCTTGGCCTCCCAAAGTGCCGGGATTACAGGCGTGAGCCACAGTGCCCGGCCACCATCTAGTTTTTAAACAGAAACCACAAGCATCTAGCCCCTGCTGGAGGAGAAACTTTAATTTTTCCTTCCATATATGTGTGTGATGGGTCTTTCCTGGTGACATATTAAGTGGGTAGTACTTGGGGAAATCCAAAACTATTAGTTTGGGGTTTGAACTCTGGACCGACGTTTTACGTAGAACCCTCCTGCTGCATCCTGAAAACCATCCATGTGTTTTCATAGCTCTAGAATGTAATAGAAACACTGCCACAATCTACATTTCAATTGCTTTTCCTGAAATGTAGAAGATGAATAAAAAGGAAAGATAGCTATAGGACTCAGAAAAAATACTCATAGTTGCCTTTTGTTAATTCAAATGATCCTACAATTATTAGCTGTATTTCTGTCACATTAGGAAGCAATGTTTATGCTTCTTTCTATAGATTTTGCACATCGTGGAGGAAAAACACTAGGATGATGACTTTTTTTTTTTTTTTTGAGATGGAGTCTCAGTCTGTTGTCTGGGCCGGAGTGCAGTGGCACGATCTCTGCTCACTGCAAACTCTGCCTCCCAGGTTGAAGCAATTCCCTGCCTCAGCCTCCCGAGTAGCTGGGATTACAGGTGCCTGCCACCATGCCTGGCTAATTTTTGTAGTTTTAGAACAGACGGGGTTTCACCATTTTGGCCAGGCTGGTCTTGAACTCCTGACCTCGTGATCCGCCCGCTTCAGCCTCCCAAAGTGCTGGGATTACAGGCATGAGCCACCGCGCCCAGCCTGATGGCAATTTTAATACATAAACACTTACAAATAAGATGTATACAAGTATATTTAACCTAAAAGGCGTATGCCATATTTGCTACAACAAATATCCATTACTATTATATTTTTAAAGTAGAAATTATTATAGATATTTCTCTGATATTGCCAGATATTCTGTGTTTAGGAATATAGTGACAATATTGTTTTGGCACATATAGGAAATTGTGGTATTGTCAATAAGTAAGGGTTTTTCTGGCTTTTCCCCTCCTATTTCCTGTACATGCCTCCAACCCTCTCTCCTACTTCCTTATCACATGAAGAAGACAGAGAAAGACTACTATTGATATAATTTTCAGCAAGTTACTGCCCAAAGAGTAGAGCTTGAGGAAAATCAGGTTTTATCAAGAAAAAGTATACCAAAGGGGACTTTTAGGCCCCTTAAAAGTTTTTGTAATAGATTTTACATCATTTAAATTTGACTCTAAATATATTGAGTTTCCTTTTCCTTGTTAGAAGGAATAATTACAGGCATTCTTATGCTTCTCAACCACAGTTGGGATCATTTTCAGCTCAAAACTGGAACAAAGACCAGAAGAATTTTTTGTGGCAACTGAGAAAAAAAAAAATGCAAGAAAGGGAGAAAAAGGTTCGTAGTAAGGGTTGTATATTTAGAGTCTCTCAAGAAGGTGACAGCTGGACCTGGAGGGAAGACAAATTAAAAGTAGGGGTCCTGCCTGAAAGAAAGGAAAAGAACCAAGGAAGAGATTTGTGCCAGTCCATTCTCTGCATGGGCAACTAGGTTGCTAGACATAATGACCTGGCAGGGGAAAATAATCTCCAGGAGGTAAGAGGAGTAGAGACTTTGCTACCAGCCTTTGGTGTACATGGAATATTTGTGTTTTGAGGGCTGTGACTGTATGATGCAATATTATTATTAAAATAGATATTGAAACTTACAAGAAATGTAGTCATGGATGTGCAATAATTAAAATGGTTATAGACGTTAAGGCACACTGATTACTGGAACATATTTGTTATAGATTTTCCCTTTCTATCTCAAAGACAGATTTCCAATTTTTATGCTATCCCACACCAAGAGAACCTTGACTCGCCATGTATTTAGTCAATTTCACATTCTTTTTCTCCGGAGGGATGAAGATGAAGTGCGTTTCTCTTTCTCATCCAGTGTCAATCCACTGTATGACCGTGACATGAGAATGTGGCCTCATCTTACCACTTCCAGTAGGGTTGGCTAATTTAAACAGACGGGTTTGGGGTAAGTCTCCATACCCTGCCTGATACCACAGTCTGGGAGGACAGGAAATGAACAAAGCCCTGAGCTTTCAGCTGAAAACACTCAGTTCCCCAAATTGCAGGTCAGATACCCACTAATGGAAGATGACCAACAGGGCTTCTGTGATCAAAAGGCTACACAGTAAAAGAACTATCTTCAAAGTTATCAAAGCCCAACCAGATGTTCAGCTTCAGATAAGATAACTACATCTTACACCCAGAAGCGAGCACTTTACCCACCGGCTAATGCTAATGCCTTTCACCCTAAAAGCAGCTGGGCTGGGTATCCAGTACGTTGCTTAGGGGCATCAGCTGACCCCACACTACTCACTACACTCTAGAGTTGGCCAGATCAGTGCTTACAACCTGCCTGCATTTCTTTTTCTTGTAAACTGAGTCTCACTTTGTTGCCCAGACTGCAGTGCAGTGACACGATCTTGGCTCACTGAAACCTGTCTCCTGGATTCAAGCGATTCTCCTGCCTCAGCCTCCAGAGTAGCTAGGATTACAGGCTCATGTGCCACCACGCCCAGCTAATTTTGTATTTTTAGTAGAGCTGGGGCTTTGCCATGTTGGCCAGGCTGATTTCCAACTCCTGACCTCAGATGATCTGCCTGCCTCGGCCTCCCAAAGTGCTGGGATTACAAGTGTGAGCCACCTCGCCCGGCCCTGCCTGCATTTCTTGTGCCACCCAAGGCATCACGAGCTGATAAGTAAGACATTAAAGTGGCATCTTGAGAGACTGCTTTCCCAAATGGGAACCGACCCTGGCTTCACATGAGAGAATTCAGAACTAAGGATTTAGAGCATTAATCATATGTTATCTGAAGGGAAACAACTCTAGCCCCACATGCTACTCATTTTAAGGATCTGATGCTATAAAACTACACATGTATCCGCCATCTTACCCTCATTTCAGCCATCAATTGGAGAAGCAGCATTTCTGTCTTTAGGGGCTTAATCTGATGTCAGTAATAACCAGAACTTCCTCTGCAATGCTCCCTCTGCTGAGGCCAGAGCTCCTCACATGAGGCCTCTAGATCCCTGAGAGTCCATGAATGGGTTTTAGAGGGTCCTTATATCCCCTAGGACTGTGCAGCAAATGTTCATGTCCCTGTATGAGAAAGTCTTTGGCTCTCATCACCTTGTCAAACGAATCTGTGACCAAAAATAGTGATTAGGAAACATTGCTCCAAAGCACAAGCCAATCAGTCCATGAAAAACCCTGTTAGGTGGGGAATAGAATAGTCAGCGCATGCTTGTAGAAAGAGGTCTGATTTCAGGCGTTAGACCCTTGCACATCCAACAGACCCTGTGAGTTGCGCCTCCAATGTTAAGATGGGTTGTTAACTTATCCTTGATTTACCACATCATGTCTCAAGAGATTAGAGGCCCTGACGATGGGGAATGTGATTAAAGTAAAAGAATCATCTCCACTGTAAGAAGAGCACGAGACATTGAAGGCTATTTGAAAGCTATTACAATCACTAAACTTCCAAAGCCAGGTGAAGCAGATAATCTCAGAACCGTGGCTACTGCGATGTCATTCACTTTCATATGTTTATTTTGTGATATAATGTTGTTGTGGCATAAGTCTAATTGTTATTACTATTTTGAGTGCTGAGTTCTGTATATAAAATACTACATTTCATCAAAAAATAGACTTTCTTTTCTTCTTTAACATAATGTTATCATACAGTAAGGTCCAGAGTGTTTTCTGTCCGTAGCACTCCCATATTCTACCACGGGTTTAATAACCACCGCTCGATGGCCTGAAATAGAATGTTTATGGGTCCCAGACTCTCCCCATGACCATCTTTCTCTGTGCTCATAGTTCCCCTAGTCACAGCTACTTTTAATTGGTTCAAGTGCTGGACAAAATTGTTTAACTGTGGAAGAGGATTTTGTGCCACAAACTATATTCCTTTAAGGAATATCGTAAGTACAGCTTCCTGGTTTTTGCTGTTTGTTTCTATAACAAATAAATAACTTGTCCCTCTGGGCTTTCTCTGTTTTCATTCCCCTTTTACATTATAAGTCCTTCAATTCTGAGCCTTTAAGTAGCGGCTTCACCTTCAACACACACACACACTCTCTCTCTCTCACACACACACACACACTCACAGATATACCTTCCCTGGACAAAACCAAACTGTTGCATTTATTCCACTAGTGTTTCTCAAAGTGTAATCTGCAGGCAATTCACATCAGAGTCTTCATAGGGTGGGAGGATTTGTTAAAAACGCATATTCCTGCCAACCTCTAGACCAACCGTATCAGAATGCATGGAGATGGAACCTGGATGCTAAATTAGTTAACTCTTCCCGCACTCATCCAGGTGATTCTTAAACACACTAAAACTTGAGAACTGGCCGGGCGTGGTGGCTCACGCCTGTAATCCCAGCACTTTGGGAGGCCGAGGCGGGCGGATCACGAGGTCAGGAGATCGAGACCATCCTGGCTAACACGGTGAAACTCCGTCTCAACTAAAAATACAAAATAATTAGCCGGGCGTGGTGGCGGGCACCTGTATTCCCAGCTACTCCGGAGGCTGAGGCAGGAGAATGGCGTGAACCCGGGGAGCGGAGCTTGCAGTGAGCCGAGATCATGCCACTGCACTCCAGCCTGGGCGACAGAGCGAGACTCCATCTCAAAAAATAAAAAATTTAAAAAAAACCAAAAATAAATAAATAAATAAAACTTGAGAACCATTGCTCTACAAAAATCATTTCCTTTCTGGTGTCAGCCCCTATTTTTTTCAGGTCAAAATGGAGTTATTTTCTTATCCATGTTGTTCACCTCTGAGATCAGCGTCTCCTTGTCTCTTCCTAAGAAACCTTCTCTCCCCTGTCTCTCTGGCCTTTGACGGTAGTTTTTCTCTGGGCTATTTCTCAGTCCTTGCAGTCTACTTTTAGCAAGTCCTCAGGACACAGCTACTTACTTCTTCCTCCTCCTTAAGCTGCTCTAAAGAAACCCCTTTAGCATCCACAGCTCACACTGCCTAGCTCCAGACTCCCTTTACAATACCCTGCCCAGGGATTCACAGTAACATCTATCCGTTAAAGGTAAAGCCCCATGTGGTTCACAAAACTCATAGCCTTCCTCCTAAATGTTAAAACTACTCAAGATCACTTATTAACAGGTGTTCTCCACATTTCTTAAATGAACACACACCACGACTACAATAAACAAAATAAAAACAAATTCTACTATTTCACCATTCTAACATACCAAATGCTGTCATTTTTTTACGGCTCACATTTAATTCTTATTCACAACAAAATCAGAATGTAATTAAAATTTTTAATTCTGATTTTCTAACCTAACATCATATCAAACATATTTTCATAACCATCATAACTATGATTTTTAATGACTTTAAAAGAACCCATGGGCTGTGCGCAGTGACGTGCCTGTAATCCTAGCACTTTGGGAGGCCAAGGCAGGAGGATCACTTGATCCCAGGAGATGGAGACCAGCCTGGGCAACAAAGTGAGACCCCGTCTCTACAAAAAAAATTTAGCCAAGTGTGGTGGCACACGCCTGTGGTCCCAGCTACTTGGGAGGCTAAGGCAGGAGGATCAAATGAGCACAGAAGGTCAAGGCTGCAGTGAGCTGTGATTACACACTGCACTCCAGCCTGGGTGACAAAACAAGACCCTGTCCTAAAAAAAAAAAAAAAAAAAAAAAAAAAAACTCATGGAGTTAATGTTGCCAGAACTCCTATTGCTTAGTGTTTAGGGTATTTTCAGATTTTGCTGCTATAAATGATAATACAGTGAATATGTTCATGCATATTACTTCTTTTTTCTTTGAATTATTTATTCAGAATAAATTTCCAGGGGTGGAATGAATGGATCAAAGTGTATGAACACTTTAATGGCTCTTGATACATATCGTCAAATTGCCATATTTGTATTTTACACAGTTCCTCAGTAGTATGCTAGTAAACGTTTAACAACATGCTTGCCCCCTGCCCCCCCCAAAAAAAGGTGGGGAGCCTGATTTATTGTGTTTGCTGATTTTCACAGTGTTCTTTTACCATAGCCAATTTCAAGCCACCATCATGACATCGCTGAATGCAAAATTGAAAAGAGATGCTCAGATAGCACAATATTATATAGCATTTCCATCACACAGATAAAGAGAAGTCAATAACTTCACTGGCTTGGAAAATTTCTGAAAATATTACAATCAGCACTTGCGAGCAAGCCTGTTCTAGAACACCACTGTAAACATTTCCCTTGATATTTTGCAACAGCACATCTTTTTTTTTTTTTTTTTGAAATCATTGAAAATTCACCCTGTTCCCATCTGTGTGACAATGAGCATGCTTTTAGGTCCATAGATGATGCAAATAATGAATAAAACAATGCAAAAAAAAGGGGGGGATAGAGTGAACATCTAACGCCTGTCTGGGTTGAATAATTCTGTCTACCCACCCTCAGGCATTCATTTTACCGTGCTTTTTTCCATGAGGTCATGTATACAAATGATTCAATCACTTATTTACTTAACGAGGCACTGAATGGATGACTATACGTAGTTCTCAGGCAAATGTGATGAGAACCGTTATCTTCTGTTTCTTAACCACTCTCTTCCTTGGGTTTCTTTTCTACGAAATGGGGAAGAGGTCACTGTGACTTCAGTTTTACGAGAAACTGAGTGCAGAGATAAGAAAGGTTCAACTTATGCTCTAAGAAGCACTTGAACATTCAGTAATGCTCTGGAAATTTCTTCCAAAAGCAATTCATTAGTATTCTATTTTACCAGAAAAGAATGTGATTTGGTGCTTTCGCTTGAAAGCAACATCCCCTCTTTGGGCTGCCCCGGAATAATATATAGCTTCTACATGTATACAACACTTTGGTTTTTTAAATTAGTGGCACCGTATGTTTGCATGTTAAAATGCGGGTATGACTGAGCTAAACATCCTCACATCCTTGACCCAGTCACCCCACTCCCGATAACTCATCTCAAGGAATAAACTCAAAACAAAGGAAAATACTTTCTGTGTGAAGATATTAATCACAATAGAGAGTAGATCAATTTGCCTCATTTCAGCACTTATTCAACTTACGGTTTCTGGGGACCTGGTAGGAGAGCTCTGGATTCTTGGTTCTTAAATCCCCACCTGTAAAACGACCACTTTCCAAGTTGTTTTGGGGCTTGTATTTTTTAATCACACAGATTCCTGGACCTCACGTGAGGGCTGGGGTATGAGACATGGAATTTCAGTTTCTTAAAAGCTCCCCAGGTGGTTTTGCTGTCCAGCCAGCTTTAGAAACCACTATTCCACACTGAGACGCCAGACACATGATCATGGTCTCTGAACAACTGTCCACATCCGGGGAACAGTATGACAACTTCTTGTGCAAGTCGTCAAAAGGTTGTTCAGGGCATTCAAGCAGTTGCTAGAGTCAAATGGCTAAAGAGCTCACAGAGGAGCCCTAAGTTTCTGGCACCCTTCCACCCCCCCTGGGGTCATCCTTTCCCTCTCTGACACCCTCCTTGCTCTCACAGCCCACCGCAGCCCCCACACTGTCATGCTGCCTCCCAGCCTCCACCTGTGCACCCCATCCTGACTTGTGCCCATCCCTTTTCATACACGAAGCTCCAGAGTCTCCTCCCTTAGGACACCAGTGGGACTCTAGAAGGAACACTATCACCATTTGACTCACGTCATCTGCACACATAATTAGGAATCCCCTGCACAATTAAAATGCCAGGTGGATTTGCATTTTTTTAAAGGAGGCTTTTAATCCAAAAAAATATTTATAACCTAGAGAGTGGAATGGGGAAGCAGGATGCTTTTTAATCCTGGCTTTCACCCAGATCCAAACATCCCAAACCCAAATAAGCACTCACTGCCACAATGATCCCCACTCCTAAGTAGAAATGGAATTTTAGCTGTGCCTTGCTAGCACTAAAATTAACACATTGTAAGATAAAATAATTTAATTTAAACTGGGCAAGGAAGAAAGGTCATGCTCTCTGCCTCTAATGAAAAGCACCTCTAGAATTCCACCCCAAGCATTCAGAGAGCGACGTCAACCAAGGAGGCCCACAAGTAATGCAGCAGATACTCAGAGGACCTCTCTCATAAGCTAGAGAAACTGTTACCAAACGGCTTAAAATAGCGGTTTCCAAGTTTGTTTTCCTTCTTTCATATGTATTCTCACTAGAAAAACACCCAACCCCTGTGCCTTGTCCATATTTGGTGCTCAAAAAATGTTAATTCCCAGCCTCCGCCTGTCACCCTACTTTCCCTGGAAAGGAATGTTGGGATTAGGAGAGTTAGCTTTGCAGGCTTCTTGCTCTTAAGCCAGGGCTCATAACACCTTCATTTGTGGCAATAGCCAAGTCCTTAATAAGAATCATAAGAGTTGCATCTATTGAGAGATTTTTTTTTTAATCAGGCACTAGGCTACATGCTTTACATATTTTTATCTCATTTGATCTCTACAACAACCCTCTGAGGTAGGTATTTTCAGTTATTATTACTGTTATTAGAGCTATTTTGTGAATTTTTTTTTAATCTGAGCATTGAAGAAGCTAAGTAACTTGTCTGAGGTTCCCACAGCCCAGAAATGATAGAATGATAGAATGGGGATTCCATGCAAAGTGATCTGGCTCAAAAGTTGGGTTCTTATTCACCGTGCTGTATGTTTGTTATTATACGGGTTCAGATATTTTATGGTCCAGAAAAAAAGTGTCTGAATTATTATGATCTACTGTCTCTTTAAACAACATCCAGAAAAAGAACAGAAGCATATCCGTGCCATCTCATTTAGACATGCAAAGAAAGTAGCACATATTTCATGGAATTTGGGGACTGGCTTTTGAGGAATAGAGACTTGCTTATCATTCATCAACCAACTCGTTCTCCCAAGAGGAAGGCCACTTTAATTCCTGGATAATTAAAGGGCCTCCTTAAAATGAAGAAACCAGAGATGGAGGTCTTACTGGTACCCCGAGCCACACGAACCTTTCTCTGCATAAATTATGTCCCAAGGGAAGACAGTAGAGGGCAAATGGAGGCCCACAGCCAGGCACAGGGATGCAGAAAGCAGCCCCAAGTGGGAAGAGGCCACGCTCGACAAGCTCCCTCTCACATGGAATTCTGCTAGTGCCGTGAGAGCCGAGGAGGTGCAGCCGCAGGGCAGAAGGAGACCAAGGACTATTGAATGGGGTCACTTCTCCCCAGTGCCTGTGAGGTCCTCGCTTTTGTGTCCACACCCTGTCTAATCTGATTTCCTGCAATGTGTAAAACAAACTGTCTTCTCTTCTCCAGTGTCTCTTCAACTGGCCTTATCATCTCCAGGTCAGTCTCGCCTTTGTGCCTTTGCCCACAAGGTCCTCCCAGTCTGAAATCACCTGCCCCTTCTCCTTCTACCGACACTTCGCATCCTTTCAAAGCCCAGATCTTCCCGACAACTCCAGTTTGCCTCCAGTCCCCAAATTCCATGAAATATGTGCTACTTTCTTTGCATGTCTAAATGAGATGGCATGGGTATGCTTCTGTTCTTTTTCTGGACGTTGTTTAGAGAGTCAGTAGATCATAATAATTCAGACACTTTTTTTCTGGACCATAAAATATCTGAACCCATATAATAACAAACATGCAGCACGGTGAATAAGAACCCAACTTTTGAGCCAGATCACTTTGCATGGAATCCCCATTCTATCATTCTATCATTTCTGGGCTGTGGGAACCTCAGACAAGTTACTTAACTTCTTCAATGCTCAGATTAAAAAAAAATTCCCTCCATGGAATTCACAGAACTCTTCAAGCCTGTGCTGCCCCGCTCATCACTGAATTCTCATCTTGCATTGCTTCCTAAATTTTACTTCTTATCACAACTACCAGATTATAGGGTCCTTCAAAGTAGAGATTTTTAAAATATTTCTCTTATATCCTCCACGGCACCAGCTTAGAACCAATAAGGGGACACCAACTACTTGTTGCCTGCTTGAATACGTCAAAGGCAACTTTCATTTAGTAAAGCACCTAAAACCGGTGATTTCCCAAACTTTGTTTAGTTACAACTCAGGCTACTGACTGGTACCTCGTAGCATATCTTCAAATCAAACCACCTCAGAAGAAAGATTAAATTTAATTTAAAAAATACATGTTATACATCATAGAGCACTTTTGGGAAGTGGGCATTAACATTGGCAATGGGTGAAAAACACAAGCTAGAAATTCCAGATTGAAATCTACATCATTTAGACTTCGGTTCTGTTTCTTTTCTGAACTAGACAACTTTAAAATTCATATTTGCACAACTTAGAGCATCTTTAGATTTACTTCATCAAACCTTGGGTAGTATTTAAACTACCCATACAGTTGAGCTCAGCCACAGTCACAAGCATATGCATTCTCTAGAATATCTGGAAAACCAAAAAGCCAACTATTGTAACTTTTCATGTTTCAAAAATCTTGTTAGGACTGTGGTGAGGGGCAGTGAATATCAAAGCAACACTCACCCCCCCGACCCCCGTCCCCCTATAAATTGATTCTACACCTTACAGCAGGTAGATCAGAGTCATTACGATGTTTGGCCTAGAGTAAAAGCTAAATAAAATTAGAAAAATTTCTTTTGACACCAAAGAAATACTTTTAAGGAAGCAAAATCCTTACCTGTTGCAGAATGCCGAAGAAATGTCTTGACAGTAAAATGACTGACTCCGGAAATCAAATTTGTTCAACAAAAGGAGGTGAAAACAAAAGCGGCCCAAGCCTTTTCACTGTGGTTGATTTCCTCATAGGATCAACCTCTCCCTCGTTCCCGAGAATATTAACTGATTCACACTGGAAGAACTGAAAATACAACAGTTGGGCTGGCAGGGAGTCCACCCCAAGATGGTTAGGTTAGTGTGTGTGAGGCAGCAGGAGCAATCCGAATGTGACAAAAGAGATTAGCAAGTTCCTGTGCCTAAGTCAATTTCCTGTAGCCGGCTTCTCCGCAGAGGGGGTTTCATTTGTGTGGGTTTAGGGGGGTGTGTGTGCCCGTGCGTTTCTCTCCATTAGAATATGAAACTTCCCCAGATCAGAGGCAGAATAAGGCCTTTGCCGCACCGCTGGGTTTGAGTTTAATTTATCCCCCACCCCACTCCGAGACTATGTTTCTCTCCCCCTTAGCCCCATTTTCCTCCAGCAAAGCCCTACGTAAAACTGAAGAAAGGAAGACTGAAGAGTCCAAATGATTCCTCATGGAAGTAAAATTACCAAAAAAAAAAAAAAAAAAAAAAAAAAAAAAGTCCATGCCACTGACCAATCTTGGTTAATTTGAGCTTAGGAAACAACACCTTAGAACGTTCCCCCCATCAGCTTGGGGAAAACAAGAGGTGGATTGTCTGCTTCGCTTTGCTGCATTAAAAACTATCAAATATTTTGCAAAGAACAGACGCAGGCTTAGTGAGAGTTCGAGCAGCCCCCTGCCGTGCGTTCACCCCTGTATGGACGAGCACCTGGGCTGGGAGTTACCTGGCGATGAGTTGTTTTTTCAGACTCCTCAGCGTTTCATTATTTGCCTAAAAACACAAGTTTACTTGTTTTGTCCTAATGGGCAATCCAGGTGTAGAGACCATCTGCAACTACTTAGGTTATGGCTAAACGCCTAACCCAACAAATTGAACTTTTGTGATGTGGTCACAACCCCCTGTGCCCCAAATCCCCGAATAACTAACTGTTGATGCTACTGCTCACGGTGATAGCTTGGTCAAAATACCTGCCGACCGTAAGGATAAAGTCAACTCCATGCCTTTTATTTTATTTTATCAGTGCATCGGCCCCACACTCAAAGATTTGAGTTTAATTGAGCTGGGTTGGGACCGGACATCAATATTATTTTAAACCCCTCTGATTATTCTAAAGTACTGCTGCCACTCTAATGGATGAGAAGGAGGAAAGAACATTCCATGTAGAGGCAAATAGTATGTGCAAAGGCCCTGAGGTGGGAAAGAGGTTGGCATGTTCAAAGAAGTGAAAGCAGATGACTGTGCTTGCAGCATAGTTGTAGAGGGAATCGATGGTACAAGGTGAGCATTCTTATCAATAGACACCCAATTACCAAGTTCACAAGATTTTCACATGAACCCAAGTGTCAATTTGTTAATGCACAGAAAGAACTCAATCTGCCAGCTGAGATCCTCGAGCCTTCTGAAGAGCACATTATCTCCTAGAAAATCCTCTGTGGGAGGCCAGGTGCAGTGGTGGTGGCTCACACCTGTAATGCCAGCACTTTGGGAGGCTGAGCAGGGAGCATTGCTTGAACCTAGGAGTTCGAGACCAGCCTGGGCAACATGGTGAGATCCCATCTCTACAAAAATTAGCTGGGCAACCACACCTGTAGTCCCAGCTACTCAGGAGTCCGAGGCAGGAGGATTGCTTGAACCCATGAGGTTGAGGTTGCAGTGAGCTGTGCTCCACCACCACACTCCAGCCTGGGGACACAGCAAGACCCTGTCTCGAAAAAAGAGAGAGAGGGACAGACAGAAGGAGGGAAGGGAAGGAAAAGGAAGAGAAGGGGAGGGGAGGGGAGGGGAGGAAGGAAGGAAGGAAGGAAGGAAGGAAGGAAGGAAGGAAGGAAGGAAGGAAGGAAGGAAAAGAAAGAAAGGAAAGAAAGGGAAAATCCTCTGTGGAAAGCCAGATCACCATGGTGATGTTATCAGCTGAGCAGAACATAAGCTTGTGGATATTTTCTTTATTTACTTCTGGTTTTGTTCATCAAAGGATTTACAGCATCTGGCAAAAATACTTACACCTTAGCAAAATGAAACAATTAGAAACAAGAAATTTGAAAATGAGGCCAAGAGAAGTGAAGACAAAAATGACACTAAAACTGGGGGTGAGGTTAATTACAGAGAATGTATGCCACGTGGTTCTATGCTCTTCAGCAACTGGTATGAAGCAGGAAATATCACCACACAGAAAGCTCATTGCCCGCGGGAGAAACATAAACACATAGCTCAGAATCATGAGGTCTTCCTGGCTCCCCAGTGCTGAGATTAAAGAGAAACTTTGCCCCCTGGATTCCCATAGAGAAGACAACACGGCTGAAGTGAAACACCATGTTTAGACTCCACGCAGCCAGCCACAGGTCTGTGAGGTGGTTCCTTACACTGTTCCTCCATATATGCTGATGGCATCTCACCGAAGAGTTTACTAAAAGCAACTCCAGGGTGTGCGGCAGGGAGAGTGCAGCAGGAGATTAATAAGAATGTGCCACCCCACAACACCACTTTGATGTTCCAGTTTTATCCAGAGGTGAAAAATGACTTCATGGGCCGGGCGCAGTGGCTCACGCCTATAATCCCCACACTTTGGAAGGCCGAGGCAGGCGAATTGTTTGAGCCCAGGAGTCCAAGACCAGCCTGAGCAACATAGCGACACCCAGTCTCTAAAATAATAATAATAATAACAATAACAATAGGCCGAGTGCTGTGGCTCACGCCTATAATCCCAAAACTTTGGGAGGCCGAGGAGGGCGGATCGCTTGAGGTCAGGAGTTCGAGACCAGCCTGGCCAACATGGTGAAACCCCGTCTCTTCTAAAAACACAAAAATTAGCCACGCACGGAAGCTCATGCCTGTAATCCCAGCTACTCGAGAGGCTGAGGCAAGATAATTGCTTGAACCCAGTAGGCAGAGGTTGTAGTGAGCCAAGATCATACCACTGCACTCCAGCCTGGGCAACAGAGTGAGACGTCAGCCTAAAAAATAATAATAATAATAATAAAGAAAAATGACTTCAGATATGCTTCAGAAAATTCAGGATAAAAAGTTTCTCTCATCCAAGTTTCTAAAAGATTTAAAGAGGCAAAGAGTTCAAAATTGGTTGCCCCTCCAACAGGAGATCCAGTGTCCTTTAAGGGGGACAATGTCTCCCCTTCAGAAAGCAGAGGAGTCAGACAAGGACAGCTGCCTGTATGGACAGATCCCCTCCATCTCCTAAGTAGAAGGGGAGATGAGGCTCTGCCCTTTGGGAAACAAAGCAAGAAACGCCACCAGCATGATTTATAACGAGCTCCAGGCCTCAGGCCTTGTACCATTTTCTGCACGAAAGTGGAGACGTACTCCAGAGTCAGGATGGACTGGGTGTGTCCCACCCCATCCTGGAAAGGACTAGGAAGGGCATTGTCATACCTGGCTGCGAGACCCCTGTCCCTTTCACCCCCTGGCTGACCACCCTTCTGCTTCTGAAGAACTGGTTTTCTGTGCCTGGAATTGCCAGTTTTAGATGATCTGGTACAGTCCAGCGTTGGGCTTCCTCCTGCTCCTGACCTACACGCCTCTAATCTTCACACAGTTTAATCTCAGAGAGGATTTTCTTAGGGGGAGGGGACAGGGGGTTGCCATCTAATTTTCTTCCTTCCTTGAAAATGTCTTTTTGGTGTTTCTCTCTTTCTCTCTCTCTCTCTCCCCACTCCCCTCCTCCCCCACCCCGCCCCTCCTCTCCTCTCTCTCTCTCTCTCTCTCTTGCTCTCATTCTTTTAACAGACTTTTAACCGACAGGGATAGTGGTGAGGGGAGGAAGCAAACGCTGAAAATACATGCAAACATTCACAGACACACACGCACCCAAGCCCCAGGTCGTGTCCCTTCTGACGCTGTGCAGTCTGTCCTTGGGATGGGGTTGGGAGAAATCCTGGGGACTTCAGAGTGGCAGGAGGAGGGAAACCATGGGTCCACAGTTCGTAATTGGGAATCAGAGCCCCCTTCTGAGCCATCTTCCAGGAAGCCATCTGTAGCCACCACCCACCTCCATTGCAAGCCCAGTGAGGTGCCCTCCCAAGGGCTCCATAGCACATCGTGTTAACACGGCCAGAGCACTCACCAAATGGCCCTGCAGTGTTCACTTCAGAGGTCCCAGGGCTCAGGGTCCAGCCTTGCCCACTCAGAAATCCAAGGTACTGAACAACCACTTTCTGACCAATAGATTGATTCTCCCATCTCACAGCCTCACCGCTGCCCTTTATCGTAAACACTTTAAACCCTATTTTAACAGCCAAGGAAACAGAGACTTCAGCTGGTTAAATGATTTGCATAAGACCCTATGGCCTAAGAAAACCAGAACCAAGATTCACCCCATTCATCTGTCCTGGCTGTCACTCCCGCTGCCTCCCCACAGAGAGAACTGAACCACCGTGGGCAACGAGGAGCAGCCAGAGCCCCAAGGCCCATTTTCTTGGCCCTAAACATGCCCCCTCCAGGATTCCCTGTGCAAACGGTCCCCTTCAGGTCAAGGTGAAAAAGCAAAGACTTACTTTCTCAAAACCACCTTCATCAGAAATGTTCTCTGATATAGCAAAAGAACAGCTTACTTTAATATTCTCCTGTGAACAAAGGCCTCTTTTATTGAGGTTTTTTAAATAATATGACAACTACTTGTGTACCCTGAACTCATGCATAAGTACTATGTTTGCTCATTGCAAAGGTGTTGTGCCACTTATGCCAGCGAAAACTCTTAATGACAATTGTAATTGTATGAATAGTAAATCTTAGAAACCTTGAGACTTGAATCATCTACAAAATTATTTCAACGCTGGGTTAGTAAGATGCCTTTCCCTCCCCCTTGCTATTAGCATATTAACTGAAATGATTTAGATTCAGTGGGTAGCTTTTAATGTTTACACAGACCCTCATTTATGCCACCTAATAAAATATTTCAGTGAGTTGTGAAGATAGGTAATATGTACTAAAACCTTGTCTGAAGGCTTTGAATTTCAAACTCAGGCCATTAGTCGTATTGCAATTATTCTCACCCAGCTCCCCACTGGATGATGAACAACTGTATTAAAACAAAATATCCTTTCTTTCTGATTGAGAGATTTCATGATGGGAACTATAAAATGTTAAGAGAATGATCTTAATTCTGATGTAACTTTTAGTGTAAAAATACATTCATATAAAATACTTTTTAAATGCTGAATATTGAAATAGCTTCAAAATGCCACAGGCTAGAAATCTCATGGGTGATTTCCTCTTTATGCATTTTAATTCATTATTAAAAAAAAAAACCAGCCTCCCTAACCAGATAATAGCATTTGAAACATCTTCTAGCTTCCCTCTTATTGCCATAACCATAAAAACATCATTTCCCCTGCTGTTATTCTCATCATTTATTTTCTCTTTAAATATGTTAATGTATCATAACATATTGCTTTTTGTTTCAGTGAATATTCGGTTCTCAGGATTCTCAGCTGCCGTGTTTATTCTGGTTTGTTTGCCCTGGATTACTGTGTTGATCTAGCAAACATTCACATCCTGGTTCGTTTCATTGCAGAGCCATAATTCATAAGAAGACAGGGTCTTGTTGCGGAAGATGATAGCACCCAAAGTAATAATTCAAGCTGTGGCTCTAAAGTTATGATACAACTTTTTCTAAAAAGTCTGTCAGAGCAGAGCAAATGTAGTCAAATGACCGTTTCCCTTCAAAGCAGTCCCTCGATAGTTGATGCGCTTTTGCAACATCACAGACATGAGTCAAAGTGCATTTAGACCCTTTTTACAATATCCTTGAGAGACAGCTTAATAAACTACAAAACAAAACCAGTATCTGCATTCTGTTCACAACTTGTTTTTGACTCAAAATAGTACATGGCTTTTTAACCCGCCTTATTCACTGGATGTAGCTCCGAATGGCTGTCTCCTAAAATCAAATCCACTCGAAAAGGAAAAAGATTTTGCAATCATTGGCAAAGTTTTTAAAGATTGTGCGGCAGGCTCTGAGAGTGAGTCCAGAGGAGGAGTTTAAAATGTAGTGTTAGTAAGAGCAGTATCTTTGGGTCAAGGGCCCGAGCTCCTAGGGAATGACTGCAAAGCACAGGACATGCACAGTGATGTAGAAATTCATCAGCGTGAAGAGTGAAGAAGAAGGTGATCACTGCTTCTTCTCAAACTCATGTCTTACTCGTTGCATTGATAGGGATCTTCAGTTTGAGCACAAACATCACAGGGTAACTGCAACCCAGCACATCTGCTCACAGCGGGCGTTGCAAACATTTCAGTTGTAAGGCAGGGCAGACCGAGTGTTAATTTGCCATCTTTTCAAAATAACAGATCTCCTCACTGTTCTGGAGGGAACAGGTTGAAGCTTAAACTGAAAGGCAATCTGAAATTTTGGAGAAAGTATACATTTGGATTCAGACAAAGCAAGATTCGAATCCCGGCTCCACTTATTACTAAGGATGAGGCCCTGACCTGGCCAGCTGCAAAACAAGTATAATATCTAGCTTGGAAGAGTTCAATTCAAAAAAAAAAAAAAAAAACCTGACTTGTGCTTGGAATACAGTAAATGCTCAATACACAGTGGCTGTTATTAGCCACTCCTCTTTTGGATTTTTGCTTTCTGGAGTTTTTTTCCCCCTCCATCCCTACCCCCTCTTTAAATAACAACTGTTGAATTGAAAAATTTGAGAAGCTTTGGCAGGGCCCAAATTCACGTGGAATAAAGTCATAGAAACTCACACATCACTCAGAGGATTCTAATGTCATGTGTTTATTGTCACAATGAGTTAAAAGGATACAGAAAATTTAAAATCAAATTGTTAATGACATTTTATTCCTTATGCATAATCTGAGCAATGCAGAATCTTCAGAGGTGCCTCCTGAAGCCATCTGGTTGCCCCATTACAAATGCCCTAAGATAAATGAGAATTTATCCTTTCATTCAACAAATATTTACTGAACACTTGCTATAATACTTATTAAGCACTGGGCTAGGTGCTAGGAAGACAGCAGCAAACAACAAGAACAAAAATAGCCTGCTCGCCTGAGTTTATATCTACGTATTAGGAAGACAAGCAATGAATATGAAACTCTAGTAGTAGAATATGTTACAGTGAGCTAATTACTAAGAAGAAAAGCAAAGTAAGGAAGGGGGATAGAAAACTTGGAGGGTGCATATTTAAAAAGGATGGTCAGGAAAGTCCTTCATAGAAAGATGAAAAATGTAAAGTCTTTTAAAAAATATCCTAAAGCCATTTTAATGTTCAATGGTCTTATTTTATGTTTGTGTGTGTGTGTATGTGTCTGTGTATGTGTGTGTGTTTGAGACAGACTCTCCCCTCTCCCCCTGTCGCCCAGGCTGGAGTGCAGCAGCACAATCTCTGCTCACTGCAACCTCCACCTCCCGGGTTCAAGCGATTCTCCTGCCTCAGCCTCCTAAGTAGCTGGGATTACAGGGGCCTACTACCATGCCCAGCTAATTTTTGTATTTTTAGTAGAGATGGGGTTTCAGCATGCAGGCCAGACTGGTCTCAAACTCCTGACCTTAGGTGATCTGCCCCCCTCAGCCTCCCAAAGTGCTGGGATTACAGGCGTGAGCCACCGCTCCTGGCCTATTTATGTTTTTTGAGACGAAGTTTTTGCTCTGTTGCCCAAGCTGGAGTGCAGTGGTGCCAGCTCGGCTCACTGCAAACCCTACGTCCCGGGTTCAAGCGATTCTCTTCCCTCAGCCTCTGAGTAGCTGGGATTACAGGAGCCCGCCACCATGCCGGGCTAATTTTTATATTTCTAATAGAGACAGGGTTTCACCCTGTTGGCCAGGCTTGTCTGGAACTCCTGACCTCAGGTGATCCGCCCCCCTCGCCCTCCCAAAGTGCTGGGATTACAGGTGTGAGCCACCGCGCCTCGCCATAATGTTCAATGGTCTTTATCATCCGCATAAATCCGTAGGTTTAATGATCATCAGGTATCACCAAGTCCTGGCTCCTCCTTGCTGATGCACAGTCCGCTTCCTGTTCTGCCCATACCTGCGAGCGGGAGAAGCTGACCACGCAGCTTTACTCGGGGGCCAAGTTGGTGCTCATCTCTCAGCCCCATTCCTCCACTTCACTGCTCAGTCCTCCACCCTTCTGAGTCCTTTCTGAGTCTCTTCTCTGAATCTTTGAAAGTCTTTTCCATCACAGACTGCCATGGAGAGAGAACTATAACCAGAGCCAAGTACCTAGTGGAAAATTCCAGGGTTGTAGGGTTGTAGGAGTTTTTCAAGACGCAGCACCACCATGCTGCTTTCTTCTTCAGCTTGTTATTCTCTGCTCCCTTGATGGTGTTTTGTTGTTTTGTTTTGTTTTGTTTTGTGTTTGAGACGGAGTCCCGCTCTGGCGCCAGGCTGGAGTGCAGTGGCGCAATCGTGGCTCACTGCAACCTCCCCCTCCCAGGTTCAAGTGATTCTCTTGCCTCAGCCTCCTGAGTAGCTGGAATTAAAGGCACACACCACCATGCCCGGCTAATTTTTTGTATTTTTAGTAGAGACGGGGTTTTGCCATATTGGCCAGGCTGGTCTCAAACTCCTGACCTCAGGTGATCCACCCGCCTCGGCCTCCCAAAATGTTGGGATTACAGGCATGAGCCACCGCACCTGGCCTCCCTTGATCTTTGTAATCAGAGCATACTGATAATTTCATAATAATGGTCACACTGGCTTACCATTTATTAGGCACTACATTAGTCAGTTAAGCACTTTTTTTTTTTTTTTTTTTTGAGACAGAGTCTCACTCTGTCACCCAGGCCCGAGTGCACTGGCGCCATCTCAGCTCACTGCAACCTGCGCCTCCCAGGCTCAGGTGATCCTCCCAACCTCAGCCTCCTGAGTAGCTGGAACCACAGGCACACACCACCCCGCCCAGCTAATTTTTGTACTTTTTGTAGAGTCGGGTTTCCCTATGTTGCCCAGGCTGGTCGGAAAATCCTGGGCTCAAGGGATCCGCCTGCCTCAGCCTCTCAAAGTGCTGGGATTGCAGGTGTGAGCCACTGCATCCGGCCCAGTTAAGCACTTTATATGCATTTTCCCACTTAATCATCCCAATAATTATGAGGTAGGTACCATTGTTATCTCCATTTGCAAAGGAGGAAACTGAGGCACAGAGAGATTAAGTATCTTGCTCAGGGCCACATGGGCAATAAACAGCACAGCCTGATTCCATAGTCTACCTTTGCACATCTTTATGATGGTAGCCGGTTGACTTTTGCCAATATCTTTGGTATCCTTGACTTCAGGCTGCGGCTACATCATTTAAATATTACTTGTTTGGTCTCTCCACTAAGTGAGTACCCCAGCCGCTCAAGCTGGTTTGCCTGATCCTGAATTCCAAATGGCTCATTGACAAAGATCAATTTTAAACTTCAAAGGCTACTATTATTCTCATCCAAAAAAGAAGAAACACTTTCTTTTGTTGTTGTTGTTGTTGTTTTTCCTCCCTCCTCCAGAAGAAACCTTTTCCTTTGCCTTCACTCTGTTCTTTGCATTTTTAAAGAATAGTTCTTTGCCTCTTTTTGTCTTTTTATTCCTAAGATGCCTGTAATTTCCTGGGTTAGGGCAAGTTTTAGACATTCATTTTTAAATGCCATTTTTATTAGCTATCACCATCATACAACTAAGCAAAAGGAATTCCACCCACTAACGCACAGTTTCTGCTGATAATGTGAACGACATATGTGAGAATGGCTTTCATCTGCCCCCCTGAGTTTTGGAAGATGTTACAGACATATGCTGATTTATAGATGAGTTGTGTGATTGTCTTCTGAAAGTCACTCAAAACTAGAATTGATATGACTTGTCAATTCATAATCTGAACAGGTTAGCTCTCCTAAGTGAATAAAATGCATCTTAGGCTGGGCACAGTGGCTCATGCTTGTAATCCTAGTGCCTTGGGAGGCCAAGGTGGGAGGATCACTTGAGCCCAGGAGTTTGAGACCAGCCTGGGCAACATAGCAAGTCCCCATCTCTACAAAAAATAGAACAATTTTAAAAATAAATAAATAACTGTGTCATATAGTGACATATAACCAACACAAGGAAGTCAGGGTATGTCCTGAGTTGGAAAGTAAATGACCAGTGTCGTTTTAATTACATGTAGCCATTTAAATTTTTTTTTGCACAAATGTCCAGAATGTGTACAGATTTTTGGCTTTGGATGAATGTAGGTTTTGTTTGTTTGTTTGTTTTTAAAGATTCCATTTACAGTATTAAAAATGGTCGAGAAAATCAGCTTACCAGAACACAGCACACTCCTTAAGTTTTCCTTACTTCAAGAGAAATTTTATAGTTGACCTGTTGGCAAATCAGGAATAATCTGGCTAAAGCTTTGGGAGGCCAGATTCAGATTAGCATATCCCTTCTTCCTCACCAATTAATTTCTTGTCTTGGAAGTATTCCCTGCTCAAGATAAATGATAAATGTTGAGTCAGTTAAGTAAAATTGTGAATTTCATTCACTTTATTACTGATGCAATTATCATGAAAAGAACCAGCTTAAAATATCTGTGTGAAAATGCGTACTTATTTATAAATTGCAATTGGGCCCATAGATAAAAAACAACAGTGACAACAACAAAATATGTAATCCAGATGAGACTTGACACCAGTTGGCATGACTTATCAGGAAAAATAGTCACGGGCTCAATGAAAGAGAGACAAGTATGGGCACGAGTCAACCATGTTCTTCTTGAAGGCAATGATTTCCTTTCTTTGCTCCTGGTGGCTCAGTCCTAGGAAGCAGACAATATCAGCTCACTGCAAATCAAAAAATCTTTAATGACATGGGAACATGCTCACAATATACTGTTAAGTGAAAAAAGCAGGTTACAAAACGAATTTGGATTCAACTTGTTGTATACACACATGCCAATGTTTATAGAGGCAACCTCTAGGTCAGGGGTCCCCAATCCTGGAGCTGCAGACCAGTACCCACCCGTGGCCTGTTAGGAACTGGGCCGCACAGCAGGAGGTGAGCAGTGGGCAAGTGAGTATTTCAGGCATGAGCCATGCTGCCCAGCCACATATTTCCCAAATGTTCTGTAATGAGCATCTATCATATAGATGAACCAGATGAAAAGTTGTTGTTCCTTTTTTATTTTTCTTAACTTCATTGAGCAAGTCTACCTAAGTTTTCTCTATAAACCCTTGTCATTGCTTCAGTCACAATGTTTTACATAATAACCAGTGATTTTTATAGCAGTTGATTCTCAGGGGAGAATCACTGAACCACAGCTAAGCATAGCAAAGTCATCTTCCTCATTACTCAGCTTACACAGGATCATATTTAGAGGATTCCAACCCGATGCCCATTCAAACTTCCAGACAGACTCCAAAAACAAGGGATTCCAGAGGCTTTTGCATCAAACCTCTTAGAAGCCCTGTCTTAACTTTCCCTTAAAATGGAAATTATACCTGGGAAACACATCCTGGGCAATCTCAGTAGCTTTCTCTTCTCATGGGAAGATAAAGGAGTACTCAAAAATAAAAAAGTGAGGTTTCCGGGAAATTAATTCAGTGTCTGTGCTCAAAAAGAAAGAGGTAGTGGGAAATGCTTGAGGCTCATTAGAGGAAAACATGTTTGTGACAAGTGCAGTCAAGGATTGCAAGGTCTGGTTTCAAACTAAGCCTGCTGCGTTCTCATTATTATTATTATTACCTAAATTATTGTAGCTGTGCATTTTTTTAATCATTTAAAAGAAAAGGAAGTAGTTTTGTAATTTCTCCTAAATGAGTACCTTCCTGCTTAAATGACATTTTAAATTATACATAAAATTTCAAGATTAGTCATAAACAAATGTTTTTTGCTTTTTTTTAAAACCACATAAACCTTTTAAAAAGTAAAATTTCTATTAAAATGTTTTTTCCAAATAATAAATTTAAGTTCTCAAATGTTTACCAAAAACAAAACAAGCTTTACAATTTTGAGCAAACCTATCTCTATAGTATTTATTATTCAAAATAGGAAATAAAATTGTTTTTGTTCTCTAATTCTTGTCTTTTAATCTTCTCAATATACAATAATGAGATTTCTAAAAATACTTTGAAAGGATATTCACATTACTAAGTTTTCTTTTAACTTTAAATTTTTGTCTTTCAAATTCAATTTACAATATCCTTTTATATTATCATTTATCACAAGAAAACCATAAAACAGCAAAACCCACTATTACTATTATTAGCAACATCTTCACTTTGTAAATGAGAAAAGTGAAGTTCAGAAAGGTTAAGCAACTTACATAAGGCCACACAGCCAATGAGTAAGGGGACTCCCTGAATCAATTTACTTCTACAGCATTTCCCCTTACAGAAGACAAATTACTTTTCAAATTAATTCATTATAGTACAACAAGAGGTACACATTGAATGGAAGGGAGACATGCAAAAAATAGAGAAAAACTGTTATTTTTAAAGGGACATGGATTTATTATTACAAAGAGTAAGCTATAAAATTAAACTATCTGTACAGTAAAATCCCAATTTATTTTTTATTTTATTTATTTATTTATTTATTTATTTTTTGAGACAGAGTCTTGCACTGTTGCCCAGGCTGGAGTGCAGTGGCACAATGTCGGCTCACTGCAACCTCCGCCTCCCAGGTTCAAGCGATTCTTATGCCTCAGCCTCCCGAGTAGCTGGGATTACAAATGTGTGCCACCACGCCCAGATAATTTTTGTGTTTTCAGTAGAGATGGGGTTTCTCCATGTTGGCCAGGCTAGTCTCGAACTCCTGATCTTAGATGATCCACCCACCTCGGCCTCCCAAAGTGCTGGGATTACAGGCATGAGCCACCATGTCCAGCCCAAATCTCAATTTAATATGAAAAAAATTTTTCACATGTCTGAAAGGCAACAAATAATTAGACCCAATAGTAATAGTGACTGTCTCTGAATGGTAAAATTGGAGATAATTTTTTCACTTTTTTCTTTAATTTTTTGTACTCTGCAGATTTTTAATGATCAGTAAGGATTAACTCTATAATCAGAAAAATAAACATTACAATCTATTTTTAATAAAGAGCTGTACTCATATAGTTTATTCTCTTCAGTGATTCTTTAATGTATTTGGTTTCACTTCAGTTTTTTGCTTTGCTGGGAATTTTTTATTTTAAAAAAAAAGGCAGATGAAGTTTCATTGTAAAGAAAAAAAAATAATGTGAAGTCCAGTGCTGCATTTTGAGGGCCTGTTTCTCCATTGTAGCCCGTGCAGCCATACAGGGCAGCTTCTGAGAACTTAATCTGAAAACCATTTTTGTGGTTTTCTTTGTCTCCACAGTAAGTCCCACGTTTAACATAGATGACTACCTGCCCGATAGTCATGTCTTCTTCCTTGCTAAAGAACCTCTGTTTTGAGATGGACAAAATGTTCTGTTCCAGGGGATGAATCATGATGTCTAAGACTGAAAAAGAATCTTCTGATTCCTGCTTCTCAGCTTCCCCTGCAGCTATGAGTGGCTGTGTGACCCAGTCCTCATCAACGAAATGTTCGGGAAAGTCTTGCTTGCTCCTGGGAGAGGTCCTCCTCACCAGTTAGATTAAGTAGACACGGGCAGGAGCACCCATCTTCCTTACATGCTTTGGGTGTAGCCATGGAGAATTAGATGCCTTGAAGGTTGCAGCAGCCCTGAGGACAAGCAAAGAAACCCAAAAAACTGCAGAGAGACACAGCAGAAGCCTGGCATTGTTGACTCACTTACCACCTCTTACTTTTTATTATGTGAGATAAATGTCTTACCTAAGCCACAGTTCATTACTCCAATACTTGACTGTCTTCTAATGATATAGTAACAAATAACAAAAAGCTTATGACGTTGAAGCTATCAACCTCTTATAAAATGTAAAAACTAGGCCGGTCGCAGTGGCTCACGCCTGTAATCCCAGCACTTTGGGAGGCCGAGGCGGGCAGATCACGAGGTCAGAAGATCGAGACCATCCTGGCTAACATGGTGAAACCCCGTCTCTACTAAAAATACAAAAAAATTAGCTGGGCGCGATGGCGGGCTCCTGTAGTCCCAGCTACTCGGGAGGCTGAGGCAGGAGAATGGCGTGAACCCGGGAGGCGGAGCTTGCAGTGAGCAGAGATTGCACCACTGCACTCCAGCCTGGGCGACAGAGCCAGACTCCGTCTCAAAAAAAAAAAAAAAAAAAAATGTAAAAAGTAGTTTAGCCAATACCCAACCTAAATGGCCAAAAATGTAGAATACTGTATAGAAATGATTGGTAGATTATCTTACTGGGATGTTACACACGGTCATTTGAACATAGTATTTGGGAAGATCATGTGACCACATAAGGAGATGCTCATGATACAAGGTTATGTGCAAAAAGAGAAACAGGACTTGGGATTGTATCTGTGCATTACGACTACAACAGTGTTTCCAAAGACTATGAGGAAACAAAGCCAAACCACTAACAGGAATTGTCTTAGGGTAACATGGTTGGTTTTATACATTCCTCTATTTTCTAAATGTTGGAACTTACACAATTTTATATTAAAAAATATTAAATGGGGCCAGGCATGGTGGCTCATGCCTGTAATCCCAGCACATTGGGAGGCTGAGGCGGGCAGATCACCTGAGGTCAGAAGTTCAAGACCAGCCTGGCCAACATGGTGAAACCCCATCTCTACTAAAAATGCAAACATTAGCTGGGCGTGGTGACAGGTGCCTGTAATCCCAGCTACTTGGGAGGCTGAGACAGGAGAATCGCTTGAACCTGGGAGGCAGAGGTTCCATTGAGCTGAGATCCAGCCACTGCACTCCAGCCTGGGCAACAGAACAAGACTCTGTCTCTCTATACATATGTACATATATTAAATGGACCAGCCTGGGCAACATGGCGAAACCCCGTCTCTACAAAAAAAAAAATTTAGCCCGGCATGGTGGCGTGCACCTGTAGTCTCAGCTTCTTGGGCACTGAGGTGGGAGGATCGCTTGAGCCTGGGAGGTGGAGGCTGCAGTGAGCTGTGTTCCTGCCACTGCACTCCAGCCTGGGTGACAAAGTGAGACCCTGTCTCAAAATAAATAAATAAATAAAATGAACTCAGACAAGCAATTAGCTTACATCCCTGGAAGGATTTATACCAAATACAAGGATCTATTTGGCTCCCTACTGCCTACAGGACAAAAGCGAACTTCTCAGCCTGACCCTCAAAGCCTTTCCTAACGTGGCATCTGCCTCTCTTTCTAGCCTGACCTTTCACCCATGTCCTGTTCGAAGCACATGAACACATTTTCCTGTCTCTGCGCATGTTCTTGTATCAGCCTGAAAAGCCTTTACTGTATGCAAGGTAAAACACTGTTAGTTGTGTTAGAGACTGCTGACTATCCCCCAAAATCCGTTTCCTTAGCAACAGAACATAATTTTCAACTGAGCACTGTAGCCAATAATAAAGGTTATTTTTCCCAATCTTCTTTTCAGCTGAATGTAGTCATGTGGCTAAGTCCTGGCTAATGGGGTGTAAGCAACCTCCAGGCAATCCCAGGAATGTCTTTAATGGGAAGAAGTACTCTCTTCTTTGTCCTTTCTCTTTTTTGGAGACAGAGTCTTGCTCTGTTGCACAGGCTGGAGTGCAGTAGCATGATCTCAGCTCATTGCAACCTCCGCCACCTGGGTTCAAGCAATTCTCATGCCTCAGCCTCCAGAGTAGTTGGGACTACCGGTGTGTGCCACCATGCTTGGCTAATTTTTGTATTTTTTAGTAGAGACGGGGTTTCACCATGTTGGCCAGGCTGGTCTTGAACTCCTGACCTCAGGTGATCTGCCTGCCTCAGCCTCCCAAACTGCTGGGACTAACAGGCGTGAGCCACCGCACCGGGACTTCTTCTTTGTCCTTTCCTTCTTAAGTGCTTACTTAAGTTTGAGCAGCCAACTTGAACTGTGAAATGAAAGCCGTGAGTTGAGCTCAGAGG
This sequence comes from Pan troglodytes, assembly GCF_028858775.2. NCBI lineage: Eukaryota > Metazoa > Chordata > Mammalia > Primates > Hominidae > Pan > Pan troglodytes. The sequence goes on along the minus strand of NC_072401.2, from coordinate 40,507,469 downwards.
AACAAGAGAGAAGAAAGCCAAGTCCCTGAAGATGACATTGCTGCCATACCAGCCTTGGAGCACCTACCTCTCAGTTTCATTTGCACAATAGGGAAAAACCAACTTCTATCTTGCACAGACCACCATTGCTTGGGGGTTTTCTGTCACATACAATTTAACCTAATCCTAATTGATATGTTAATCTACAAGATGAGCTAGTATCGAAAATGTTTTGAGAAGAAGGGATGACAACAGTAGCACTGAATTGCTATCCGGAAGAAACGAACAGAAAGTTGGGGAAGTTTCAAGCTTGCTTGAAAAAGAAAACAGAGACAAGAAGAGACAGTGGGTTAGCAATATGGTGACAAGCTAGAGCCACCAATGACTATTTTAGGGGAGAGAACAAGGGCAAAGATTTGGCCAATGTATATATATTTTTTTCTTTTTTGAGACAGACTCTCGCTCTGTCACCCAGGCTGGAGTGCAATGGCGAGGTCTCAGCTTACTGCAACCTCTGCCTCCCAGGTTCAAGCAATTCTCCTGTCTCAGCCTCCCAAGTAGCTGGGACTACAGGCACATGCCACCATGCCCGGCTAATTTTTGTATTTTTAGTAGAGACGAGGTTTCACCATCTTGGTCAGGCTGGTCTCGGACTCCTGACCTCATGATCCACCCGCCTCAGCCTCCCAAAGTGCTGGGATTACAGGTGTGAGCCACCGTGCCTGGCCTACAGTTTTTCTTTATACCAGGATAAGGTCATGGTAGACATATTGTTTTGCAACTTATTTTTGTTTTGTTTTCACCAATCAATATAGCAAGGACAAGAAGTCTGGAAAATAGATTAACCTCACCCTTTAATAGCAACATAATATTCCATTGTATGGAAGTACCATAATTAATTTAACTAGCCCATCTTGATGTATTTCACTTTTTTGCTATTACCAACAGTGCTATACTTGTACAAAACGATGTAACACATGTTTTGTAATTGTGAACTGAATTGATTGTACATGAATGAATTGTGCATGAGTAATTAAGTATTCCTGTGGAATAATGACAGGAAGTGACTTTGCAGGTTTCAGAGTAGATTTTTTTTTTTATTGTAGTAGATATTGCCAAATCCACTCCAGGGAAGTCCATCAGTGATGTATGAGAGTGACTAACTATCTGCCTGCATTATCACAACACCAGATGTTAAAAATCTTTTTAGATTTTATCAGAAATTTTTTTAGTTTTTTAGTTGAAAAGTGGTGTCTTGCCGATTAATTATTATCGAGATTCAACATCTTTTCACATATTTACTGGTCATTTGTATTTCTCCTCTAAAATGGCATATTTATATCTTGTGCCCATTTTTTTCTATTGAATATTGTCATATCAGTTTAGAAAAGTTGTTTGTATATGAAAGATATCAATAATCTGTCTATATGTTACAGACATTATCTCTCAGTCATTTGTCTTTATTTTATTTTATTTACGGTGTCTTTTGCCATGCCCAAGTTTTTAAGTTTAGCAATTGCTTAGAAAGGTTTTACCACTCTAGGCCAGGCGCGGTGGCTCATGCCTATAATCCCAGCACTTTGGGAGGCCGAGGTGGGTGGATCACCTGAGGTCAGGAGTTCAAGACCAGCCTGACCAACATGGAGAAACCCTGTCTCTACTAAAAATACAAAAGTAGCCGGGCGTGGTGGCACATGCCTGTAATTCCAGCTACTCGGGAGGCAGAGGCAGGAGAATGGCTTGAACCCAGGAGGTGGAGGTTGTGGTGAGCCAAGATCACTCCACTGCACTCCAGCCTGGGCAACAAGAGTGAAACTCCGTCTCAAAAAAACAAAAAAAAAAAAAAGAAAGGCTTTACCACTCTAAAATGTAAACAATATTTTCCTATAATTCATGATTTATCATTCTTTCAAAATTACACTGCAATAATATAATGGTTAAGAGCACAGTCTCTGGCACCAACCTGCCCAAGTTTAAATCTTGATTATGCTGTGTAACCTCAGGACAATTATTTCATTTCCATGTGCCTCAGTTTCCTCAACTGTTAAATGGGGATAATAATAGCCTCTACACCTCTTATGGCTATTGTGAGGATTAAATGAATTAGTACATACCAACTGCTTAGCACCCTCTTGCAACACAGAAGATTTCAATAAACATTAGCTACTATTAGTTTTGCTGTGACTCAATGGTAGTTTTCCAAAATGTTTTTCGTTTGTTTGTTGAGATGGAGTCTCACTCTGTCGCCCAGGCTGGAGTGCAGTGGCTCGATCTCGGCTCACTGCAAGCTCTGCCTCCCCGGTTCATGCCATTCTCCTGCCTCAGCCTCCCAAGTAGCTGGGACTACAGGCGTCAGCCACCACACCCAGCTAAATTTTTTTGTACTTTTAGTAGAGTCAGTGTTTCACCATGTTAGCCAGGATGGTCTCGATCGCCTGACCTTGTGATCTGCCCGCCTCGGCCTCCCAAAGTGATGGGATTACAGGCATGAGCCACTGCGCCCGGCCTCCAAAACGTTTTAATATCTACTAGGACCCATAAATAAATGCTCCACAATACATCCATTCCTTATAATGGTCTTATGCTTTCTGCCACCTGCTGCTATCAATAAAAATGAAAATCGGCAACCACAAAGACAGAAAATGAGAAGGGCAGTGTCACACTGCAAATCAAATAGAAGTACCAGCTGCAAAAACTCAGCCAGCTTTAAGCAAATAGAAGAACTTGAGGCAGGGAGTTTCAACTGTGAGTCTTGCCCTGACAGAGCTCTCCGACAGCAGCTGCACTAAGCATGTCTTATCCCATGGAAGGCAAATGTGTGCTCATATTCAAAGGAAGTTCGTTCCCTACACATTTCGCATGTCTCAAGGAAACTGTGCAGACGGAGTCTGTTCAAACCTTTCTAAATCTTTGTTTTGTCCTGGGCAACTTATTTCGTTATCTAGAGAGCTGGATATTGTCCTTGTTAAGCATGGTAGCTGGAAGACCAAGAGTGGTGATTGTTTTTTACAATGATAAAGTATGCCCACGTTAATAATCATTGAAATCTACCAGAAAGGTACATGCTGCCCCAGTACCACTAGTTACAATTCTTCAATCTCTTTCATATCTGTGAGTACCTTTCTTGTGCCTAAAGATGAAGGTTTTTCTTTTCTTTTCTTTTCTTTTTTTTTTTTTTTTTTTTTTTTTGTTTTGGTGGCGGGGCGGGGGAGGAGTCTTGCCGGAGGTTTTCCTACAACATTTATATATCTTAAAGGAACAACTTTTGATTTTACTTGCTAACTCTTGCTTTATCATTATTTTCCAATTTATTCATTTCTGATTCTATCCCATTTGTGTTGACACTGACAGTTGAGAGAAAAGTAAAGATTGTTTTTAGATTGTACACATTTCTGAGCAAAGAATTCATCCTCCTGTTTTGTTTTGTTTTGTTGGGTTCTTTGTTTGTTTGTTTGTTGGACCTAGTCTCGCTCTGTCACCCAGGCTGGAGTGCAGTGGCATGATCTCGGCTCACTGCAACCTCCGCCTCCTGGGTTCAAGCGATTCTCCTGCCTCAGCCTCCTGAGTAGCTAGGATTACAGGCACCTTACTTTCTACTTATTGTTTTTTGTTTTTGTTTTTTTCTGGTTGCTTAAGTTAAATGCCTCATCTTTCTGTTTTCTGTTGCTCTCATTTCATAACAGAAGCATTTATGTGAGACTATTTTATTCAAAGGACACAGAGACCCCATGCAGGCACCTGGGCTATGTAAGATTTGTGAAAATAAAGTTGCTCTCCCCTAAAGAGCCCTGCATGTGAGATGACTGCAGAGAAGATGGAAGAACATTAGAGCTGGGAGCAACCGTAAAGAGAGCCAAAGCCTTACACTCTACAAATGAGGGATCTGACACTAGAAAATGAGAGCATTTGATACTGAAAATCAGATATCCTCACACGGAGTCTGTGCTCTAGTTGAGGTAGAAGTCTTTATTTTTTTCTTCTTATTTATTTTATTTTTTGAGACAGAGTCTTGCTCTGTCACCCAGGCTGGAGTACAGTGGCTCGATCTCAGTTCACTGCAATCTCTGCCTCCGGGGTTTAAGCAATTCTCCTGCCTCAGCCTCCAGAGTAGCTGGGATTACAGGCACCTGCCACCATGCCCAGCTAATTTTTGTATTTTTAGTAGAAACGGGGTTTCACCATGTTGGCCAAGCTAATCTCGAACTCCTGACCTCAGGTGATCCACCTGCTTCGGCCTCCCAAAGTGCTGGTATTACAGGCGTGAACCACCGTGCCGGGCCCAGGAAGAAGTATTTAAAAAGCAAAACAACTACAAATTCCCTTTCCCTCCCTTCCTTCCCTCTGCATGGTACCAGATCACCTGTTATCTCCCAAAGAACCTAGTTATCTGTTTCCTTTCATAATCAATAGAAACATGAAATACTGTGTGAATTCTGTGTTCAGAGTTGAGCTTTAGCTAGGCACGACCCCCTCCAGGTTGGTCATTGGAGGAAAGTTCTGGAAGACAGAGAAGCAGGCTAGCTTTCCACTGCTGTCTGCTGCAAAAATACTCTTGGTTGATGTTGCAGGACTTTTCCTTAATTCCGCCAAAGAGGGGGTTCTTATCCGTCCCACAGCCACGAAAATGTAGGCTTGCAGACGGTTTAAAGGATGAGAAAAGGATTTTATTGGGTGAAAAGGGAAAAAAGCGGGGGAAAACAGGGATCCCCCGAAAGGCCAGAGTCTCCTGCTAGAGCGCTTCCCGCACGCAGTTTGAATCCCAGGTTCCACCCAGGAAGAGGAGGGGCCAGGTTCCTCCCTGCTGCAAACAGCATGAACTTCCCGAGGCTCCACCTCAGTGGGCAGGTTGGGTGGAGTTTCTTCAGGGACCCTCTCCCACATGGCTGTCTCAGGGACATCTGCTTTGACTGTGAATTCTAGCACAGGGAGCTTTAATAATTAACTCAGTGAGAAAAGAGTATCACAATTATTCAGGCATTTGTTACGGTTACTGTTCTCGTGTTTTCTCCCAGTCGCCACAGAGTGACTTCAGTGCCTTAATCCTACATTTCTTAACTGGAGTTGGGGGAGAGGGAGGCATGCTTATCAGAATCACCTCGGGAGTACTTTTGTCAAAACTATACACTCTCCACTCCTTGTATGATGAACAATGATCTAATCAAAGAAAGGGAGATATAAGGGACAAAAATTAATCTAAGAATCTACTTTTGGAAACAAAAATAAGGATAGATGTTCATATTCTTAGTGATGAAGATTTTGATCAGCATGAATGTCCAACAACAGGAAAATAAATTATGTTATTATTATATGTTTGTAACTATTTCTTTTTAGAACATCAGAAAAGATGGTTTAACTTTTTTATCTTGCAAAATCATTGCAAGATGAAAAATCATTTTTCATCATTGCAAAGATACATATTTATAAAATATGATCACAACTATTTAAATGTTTATATACACAGCAGAGAGGCTGGATAGGAAAATCATCAAAATTTGTTTTTTTTCTTTCTCTTTTTTTTTCTTTTTCTTTTTTTTTTTTTTGAGACGGAGTCTCGCTCTGTCGCCCAGGCTGGATTGCAGTGGCCCGATCTCAACTCACTGCAATCTCTGCCTCCCGGGTTCACGCCATTCTCCTGGCTCAGCCTCCCAAGTAGCTGGGACTACAGGCGCCCGCCACCGCGCCCGGCTAATTTTTTGTATTCTTAATAGAGACGGGGTTTCACCGTGTTAGCCAAGATGGTCTCGATCTCCTGACCTCGTGATCCACCCACCTCGGCCTCCCAAAGTGCTGGGAATACAGGCCTTTTTTTTTTTTTTTTTTTTTTTTTTTCTTGAGACGAGTCTCTGTTGCTCAGGCTGGAGTGCAGGGGCGCAATCTCGGCTCACTGCAACCTCCGTTACCTGAGTTTGAGAGCGATTCTCCTGCCTCAGCCTCCCGAGTGGCTGGGACCACAGGCGCCCGCCACCACGCCCTGCTACTTTTTGTATTTTTTGGTAGAAACAGGGTTTTGCCTTGTTGCCCAGGCTGGTCTCAGGAGAGCCGCCCACCTCGGCCTCCCGAAGTGCTGGGATTACAGGCATGAGCCTCAGTGACCCGCCAGTTGTTTTTCTTTTGAATACAATACATTATTATTACCTACAGTTCTCATGTTTTGCATCAGATCTCCAGACTGGTTCATCCCAGGTATCTGCTACTTTGTATCCCCCCATCCTCTACTCCCTACTTCCTACCTCCCACCCTGCCCCAGGTAATCACTATTTTATTGTCTTTGTATATTTGGCTTTTTTTTTTCTATATTTCACATATATACCAGGCTTGGTGGCTCATGCCTATAATCCTAGCACTTTGGGAAGCTGACGCACATATGGCCAGGAGTTCCAAACCTGCCTGGGTAACATGGGTAACACACCGAGACCCTGTCTTTACCATAAAAAAAAACAAACTTAGCCAGGCACAGTGGCATGCACCTATAGTCCCAGCTACTAGGGAGGCTGAGGCAGGAGGATTGCTTGAGGCCAGGAATTCTAGGCTGCAGTGAGTTCTCATTGTGCCACTGCACTCCAGTTTGGGCAACAGAATGAGACTGTCTTTGAAAAAACAAAACAAAACAAAAATTTTACATGCAAGTGAGACCAAGCAGTACTTTTCTTTCTGTGACTGGCTTATTTTACTTAACATAATGTCCTTCAGGTTCACACGTGGCAGCAAATGGCAGGATCTCCTTTTTTTTTTTTTTTTTTTTTTAGGCTGAATAATATCCCAGAGTCTATCTATAGCACAGTTTTTCCTTTTTTCCTCCCAAACTGCAGTGAACACTAAGCACAGTTTTGTTTGTTTGTTTGTGACAGCACCTCACTCTGTCACCCAGACTGGAGTGCAGTGGCGCGATCTCGGCTCACTGCAACCCCTGCCTCCCAGGCTCAAGCGATTCTCTTGCCTCAGCCTCCCGAGTAACTGGGATGACAGGTGTGCACCACTACACCGGCTAATTTTTGCATTTTTAGTAGAGACAGGGTTTCACCATGTTGGCCAGGCTGGTCTCAAACTCCTGACCTCAAATGATCCACCCACCTCGGCCTCCCAAAGTACTGGGATTACAGGCGTGAGCCACCGCGCCTGGCCAGCAGTTTTTTTAATCCATTCTTCCTTCAACACACACTTAGGTTGTTTCCACATCCTGGCTATTGTAAGTAATGCTGCAATGAACATGGAGTCCAGATATCTTTATGAGGTGGTAATTTCATTTTCTTTGGGTATATGCCTAGAAGAGGGATTGCTGGCTCATCTAGTAATTCTATTTTTAATTTCTTTAAATGATCACGGCTCACTGCAGCCTCCATCTCCTAGGCTCAATGATTCTCCTGCCTCAGCCTCCCAAGCAGCTGGGACTACAGGCATGCACTACCACACCGGGTTAATTTTTTTATTTTTTGTAGAGACAGTGTCTTGCTATTTTGCCCAGGCTGGTCTTGAACTCCTAGACTCAAGCAATCCTCCCGCCTCAGCCTCCCAAAGTGCTGGAATTAGGCATGAGCCACTGTACCCAGCCTCTCATCTTTTTGATAATAGCTATCCAGTTGTTTGTTTTCAATGAGATTAATAAAGACTTCAAATTTCTTCTGCTTTATACCTTTTTTTGTAGTTTTAGTGTTTTTTTCTCACAAGCATTATTACTTTTATAATTAGAAATAAGCCCAGAAAAGTTTATGAGTAAAACTTCAAATCCGTACTTTCTATTTCTTGCCATCAGTTCAGGAAAAAGAAAAAAAGAAATGAGAAAAGAAAAGGGAGGTAAAAGGAGAGGACAGGGGAGCAGAGAGAGGAAAGAGAAAGTGATAACGCAGAGAAAAGGAAATACTGGTTTGCCAATAGAGGTGATATGCAAAATATTTAACAAGAGTTCGGCCCAGGCTCTCTGCAGTGAGAACACAGTTTGACTTTGACTGTGACTAACTGGTCCACTTGCACTGGTGTATATCCACTGACTGTCAGCCTGTTTTCAGGCTCACTTTACAAGGAAGGGTGTGTTTGGGAATACACTGTTAACCTTGCACAGAGCGTATTTCCCTTCACCTCCATCTGATGCTCATCATCATGAGCCTTACTTGGCTGCCCCAGTCAAAATGAACTTCTTCCTCTGTTCCCTCATACCTCTCACGTAGTGTGTACTACAAATGCTGCCTCCTAGTATAGCAATGAGTATCCTACTTTCTTTCCTGCTATTGCGTAAATCCTTGAGGACAGGGGTTGTATTCCCACAGCATCTAACTTGCCAGGGATCACATTCTCATCTTCATCCAACTACATTCAAGCAAAAACTATTTGTGATCATGGGGTGCTTTCCAGGGAGTTCCTGCATTTAGGGTAATCAGCTACCTTTTGCAATTTTGGGTGGCCAATTTGTCCATACCCAGGATCTGAGCAATTTGCTGAGGTGGGAGAACAGAGGTTTCCTAAACTAGCCCCTCTAAGGGGACAAGGGGTTCAAGGGGAAGTTGGCCTGATGCGCAAGAGATGTCCTCTACTGATGGTGAGAGTAGAGTTAGATGACCACAAAGATCCTTTTTTATTCTGGGCTGGGGGTAGAGGGATGGGGACAATGGCAGGGGAAGTTAGGGGAGCAAACTGTCAACAGCAAGGCGGTGTCAACTGGACATAATTTCAAAGATACTTACAGGGAATACTGGGTGGTGCTTTTGCAAAAAAAAGCAAAAAAGTTTGTAGATTCAATGTAACCATTCCTTTGTTTATTTAACAAACAGTAATATTACTTTAGCCAGGCATGTGCTGGAGATTTGGAGATTTTAAGATATTATAAAACACATTGTTGGGAAGATTGCAGTGAAATGGTCATTCACAGATTCAAACACACTGCTGAGTTGAACTGATCCAACCTCACTGTATTAGTTTGCTAGGGCTACAGTAGCAAAGTGCCACAGAATGGGTGGCTTCAGAGAAATTTATCATCTCATAGTTCTGGAGGCTAAATTCCAAAATCGAAGTGTCAGCAGGGCTAGTGCCTTCTGAGGGCTGCAAGGGAGGCAGCTGTTCCAGGCCTCTCTCCTTGCCTGTGTGGTGTCTTCTTCCTGTGTCTCTTCACATCATCTTCCCTCTGTGGCTATCTCTGTGTCCAAATTCCTCCTTTTTATAAGGACACCAGTCACATTGGATTAGGGTCCACCCAAATTACCCCCATTTTAACTTGTGTGGTGGTTAATATTGAGTGTCAACTTGACTGGATTGAAGGATGCAAAGTGTTGTTCCCGGGGGTGTCTGTGAGGATGTTGCCAAAGGAAATTAAAATTTGAGTCAGTGCACTGGGAAAGGCAGACTCACCCTCAATCTGGGTAGGCACAATCTAATCAGCTGCCAATCTAATCTGCCTGCCAGAATAAATGCAGGCAGAAGAACATGAAAAGACTAGATTGTTGGCAGGGTGTGATGGCTCACACCAGTAAATTCCAGCATTTTGGGAGGCCGAGGTGGGCGGATCACTTGAGGTCAGGAGTTCAAGACCGAGACTAGTCTGGCCAACATGATGAAACCCCATCTCTACTAAAAATACAAAAAATTAGCCAGGTGTGGTGGCGCATGCCTATAATCCCAGCTACTGAGGAGGCTGAGGCACAAGAATCACTTGAACCCAGGAGGTGGAGGTTGCAGTGAGCTGAGATCGCGCCTACTGCACTCCAGCCTGAGCGACAGAGTGAGACTCCATCTCAGAAAAAGACTAGACTGGCTTAGTCTCCCGGCCTCCATCTTTCTCCTGTGCTGGATGCTTCCTGCCCTCGAACATCAGACTCCACATCCATCAGCTCTGGGACTCTTGGAACTTCGACTACAGACAGAAGGCTGCACTGTCAGCTTCCCTACTTTTGAGGTTTTGGAACTCGACTGGCTTCCTTGTTCCTCAGCCTGCAGATGGCCTACTGTGGGATCTCACCTTGTGATCATATGAGTCAACACTCCTTATAAACTCCCCTTTATGTAGATATCTATCCTATTAGTTCTGTCCCTCTAGAGAACCCTGACTAATCCAACTAGATTACTTCTGTAAAGACCTTACCTCCAATTAAGATCACATTCAGGAGTACTGGGGGTTAGGACTTCAACATATGAATTTTGGGGGAACATAATTCAAGCCATAACACCCAGCCACATCATAGGGGATGATCCAAAGCTGAACCTAAGTGTCATCAGACAACACTGAAATGCTTCCCTGGCCATGTTGCATGGGAATCACCACACAGCATTACCCTGGGAAGCAAAGGTAGCACCAACACCAGGCTCAACAGCAATAAGTAGAAAACAAGATGGCACTCTCTTTCTGCCAATGGTATTGGCAGCCTTCTCCTAGAGCTCGGCTCCGGGTTTCCTGGCTAGTTTTTGGCAGAAGGGATGGACAAACGATGAAAGTGACAGCATGCCCTGGCACTTCACGTTGGAAGAACTTGCGAAGGGCAGAAGATAGACTGAGAAAAGTGGAAGCCCAGTCCTTTAAATATGCAACCTAGCAAGATAGGCTAAATATACCTAAATGCCTTGACCAAACTCCAATATAACTGATACAATCATTAAACTGGGCATCCCTAAATAAAATATACACCAATCTGCTTTTGCTGAAATATTAAAACTGTATTCTCAAACAAGTTGCCAAGAAAGTAAATAAATCTCTCAATCATAAACATGTAAAAGCCTTTTCCATATCACTTATCTCCTAGTTTCAATCCCTTTCCAACATACCAAAGAGGAACCAAAATAGAAAATACATCATTGAGCAAAATGAGGATATGTGAAATACAATTGCACTGTCTTAAATGGCCCATGACATATTAACTCAATCATTTAAGTTAATGCATAACCTGATAGAGCTATTGAACAGGAAATGATCTCATTTGGTAACATCTGGCCAAAAAGATACAGCTGAAAAAAGGTAGTCAACAATTTCCAATTAGAACACAAAAATGGATGAGGTCCGCTGAGCTCCTGCATGTGCTTTTTCTTTTGGGGGACAGGGTCTCACTTGGTCACCCAGGATGGAGTTCAGTGGCACCACTCGGCTCACTGCAGCCTCAACCTCCCAGATTCAAGCTATCCTCCTGTCTCAGCACCCCCCAAGTAGAGTGGGACTGTGGTGGCGCATGGGATTAAAGGCACGCACCACCACACCCGGCTAATTTTTGTATTTTTTGTAGGGACAGGGTATCGTCATGTTGCCGAGGCTGGTCTTCAACTCCTAAACTCAAGTGATCTGCCTGCGTCAGTCTCCCAAAGTGCTGGGATCACAGGCGTGAGCCACCACACCCGGCCATCCTGCATGTGCTCTTATTAGACAACTACCTAATTCATTTTCTTTTTTATTTGTAATCTTTAAATATATTACCACAATGGACTCTTAAGTTGGGATGACCAGTGTACATAGTAAGTAGGCCCCCTAAAAAAACTGAATGATTAAGGGTATATATCTTGAAATTTATGTTTTTATTTCCATGAAAATTATAGACACAATTATTGAGTTAAATGTATATTTTAATTTTTAAAAGCTTTTTACCCTCAAATTCATAAGACGTTTCTCTTTTTTCAGAGATTTTTTTATCTTTTCTAAATTTCATTAATATGAGTCTTTTCTTAATTTCCTCCTCTATTTTCTTTTATGGTTATTTTACTTTTTTTTTTTTTTTTGAGATTGAGTCTTGCTCTGTCACCCAGGCTGGAGTGCAATGGTGCAATCTCAGTTCACTGAAACCTCTGCCACCCAGGCTGGAGTGCAATGGTGCAATCTCAGTTCACTGAAACCTCTGCCTCCCGGGTTCAAGCAATTCTCTGCCTCAGCCTCCCAAGTAGCTCAGATTACAGACGCCTGCCACCACGCCCAGCTAATTTTTGTATTTTTAACAGAGATGGGGTTTCACCATGTTGGTCACGCTGGTCTCGAACACCTGACCTCAGGTGATCCGCCCACCTCGGCCTCCCAAAGTGCTGGGATTACAAGCGAGAGCCACCACACCCAGCTTCCTTTTTTTTGTTTTTTTTTTAAAGATGAGCACTGAATTTCCAATCTTTATGTACTTTACATACAGCTCTTGCTGGGTTTTGTAGGTTTGGTTATGTCGAGTTTCCCTTTTTTTCTTTACAAAGTTTATCATTTCAGTTCAGTTTCTAATTTGATCCAATGATTATTTAGGAGGGCAGTCTCAAATTTCAAATAATTATTTTTAAATCTTTTATATATTTCTAATTTCATTAATTTACTTCTAATTTCATCAAATAATGTGAAATTTAAAAATCTCTATTTTTAAGGTTTTTTTTTTTTTTTTGAGACAGAGTCTTGCTCTGTTTTGCTGGCTGGCGTGCAGTGGAGCCATCTCAGCTCACTGCAACCTCCACCCGCTGGGTTCAAGCAATTCTCGTGCCTCGGACACCCAAGTAGCTGGGATTATAGGTGTGTGCCACCATGCCAGGCTTTTTTGGTATTTTTAGTAAAGGCGGGGTTTCTCTACGTTGGCCAGGCTAGTTTCAAACTCCTGACCTCAGATGATCCCCCCGCCTTGGCCTCCCAAAGTGCTGGGATTACAGGCGAGAACCACCACGCCCGGCCCTTTTTTATTTTTGTGGCCAAGTTTATGATAAATTTTTGTAACTAGTTAGTAGCCATTTAGAAATATATATATTTGGCCAGGTGCAGTGGCTCAAGCCTGTAATCCCAGCACTTTGGGAGGCAGAGGTGGGCGGATCACCTGAAGTCAGGAGTTCAAGACCAACTTGGCCAACATGGTGAAACCTCGTCTCTACTAAAAATACAAAAAATTAGCCGGGTGTGGTGGCGCGCACTTGTAATTCCAGCTACTCGGGAGACTGAGGCAGGAGATCACTTGAACCCAGGGAGGTGGAGGTTGCAGTAAGCCAAGACTGCACCACTGCACTCCAGCTTGGGCAACAAGAGCAAAACTCCATCTCAAAAAAAAAAGAAGAAAAAAGAAATATACATATTTATTCTCTGAAGAATGTATAATTCTATATATATTTATTAAAGCAAGTAGGTCAATTGATTTCTGTGGTCTCCTATTTTTTGTCTACTAGATCTGTCTAGTTCTGAAAAAGGTGTAGTAAAATCCATAAATTTCATTTTTATGATGTTATCCTTATATTTATAACAATCTTCTGATTTATATCTTTATGATATTGTTTGGTGCTTATCTTCAAATATTGTCTTTTATAGATACTGTTCTCCCTGTTTAGTTTATTAATAGCTTGTCCCACCTTTTCTGATACTAATATTGCCTCTCCTAATTTTTAATTTCTTTATATATCTGTAGTATTGCTTTTCCAATTGCTTTAAATACTTCTTTATCACTCTAAGTGTGTTTCTTGTAAACAACATATTCACTGGGTTTGTTTTTAATCCATTCTGATAGTCTCTGTCTGTTGATAGGAAAATTGGGCTCATTTACATTTAATATAATCACTGATATTCTTCATTTTATTCCTTCTCTCTTGCTTATATTTACTATTAAACTACCTCATTAATTTTCTTTTTTCCTTTTCTTTATATATACTGGTATGATCAAGTTACAATTTATTCCTTTGTTTCCTCTTATAATTTCAAAATGACACTATGCTTTCCCACTCCACTAGTGGTTATGTTTTTTTAATACACATCATCAAACACATATTTTATTACTATTATGTAAGAATATACTATTTCCCCACCAAGTTACTCTATTCCTTGATGCTTTCCCTCCACCCAGTAAGATAAAACTTTTAGAATGTTTTTACTTCTTCCTCCCTTTCCTCCAATACCACCTCTTAGGTTTTGCTGAGAAAAACTGTAACTTTTACTTCCAGGCTCTAGTTAGATGAGTCTCATTTATCTTAAGAGTCTTTATTTAACACATATAGTACACATTTTCAGTCATTTCATCATCATCCAAGTACATTAACATACATACCCATGTATATTACAAGGCTTATTGTTCACTCATCATCTTCCCTTTCTACTTTACCTTCTCATTTCTTGAAGTCTCTATTCTCATTAATTTGTTATTTAGTTACAGTCCTCTTTTCAGTTTCTTCAGATGGGGATATGCAGATGATAGATTCTTGGAATCCTTTCTGCATCCCTTTCACTCTGGCAGGTGAATGATGCTTGGCTGGAAAGAGACTTCTTGGGTTACTTTCCTTTTCTCTTAACAGGTATAGATATGATTCCACTGTCTGATACCAGTCCAATTCTTTTCCCATTGCAAATAACTTCTTTCTGTCTGGAATCTTATATATTTTTCTCTTTAACTTTGAGATTCAGGAATTCTGTCAGAGTATGTTTAGGTGTATGCCTTTTCTCATCAATCCTGCCTAGAATTTAGTGAACACTTTCAACCTGCAAATATAAGGCTTTATTCAGCTCAGGAAATTTACTTCTATTAAATCTGGCTTTTCTCTTGTATTTCACTCTGGAACTCCCATTATATACAAATTAGATCTCTTAGATCTGTCCTCCCTTCTTCCAGCAGTTGTATCAATTTAAGAGTTTAAAAAGGCAGAGTAATGCTTTTCCTAATAATATCAGATCACCACAAACACCAGGTCAATTATCTGATTATAACATTTGGTACTAGAAGGCAGCCTAAAGAGAAACATATTAAAATACATATAATTTGTACACTGAATAATTCACTCTAATATCAAGTATGACATTTTCACTATGTTTCAAAATGTAAAAGTGTAGTTAGAATGAATAAGATCTAGTATTTAATAGCATAAAGGGTGACTACAGTCAACAATCATTTAGTGTACATTTTAAAATAAACAACCGAATTGTTTGTAACACAAAGGATAAATGCTTGAGGGGATGGATATCCCATTTACCCTGATGTGATTAATATGCATTGCATGCATGTATCAAAAATATCTCATGTACCCCATAAATGTATACACCTACTATGTACCCACAAAATTTTAAAATAAAAAGTGCATCTATTAATTATCTTTTTGTTTGTTTGTTTGTTTTTTAGATGGAGTTTCACTGTTGTTGCCCAGGCTGGAGTGCAATGGTGTGATCTCGGCTCACCACAAACTCCGCCTCCTGGGTTCAAGTGATTCTCCTGCCTCAACCTCCCAAGTAGCTGGGATTACAGGCATGCATTACTACGCCAAGCTAATTTTGTATTTTTAGTAGAGACGGGGTTTCTCCATGTTGGTCAGGCTGGTCTTGAACTCCCAACCTCAGGTGATCCACCCGCCTCAGCCTCCCAAAGTGCTGGGATTACAGACATAAGCCACCTCGCCCAGCCAATTATCTCTATTTTTAAATGACTTTCTAATAGTAATATATATAGTTTTAAAACAAAAACAGTTCAGACAATGAAGGCAAAATCTAATTCTACCTCTGACCCCACAGGCCTATCCCACCAGATAGCCTGCTGTTCAGTTTCTTACAGAATCCTTCAGAAATTCTTCATGTGAAACAGGGAAAAAACTTATTACTGTGGGGGTATTTGTAGCTTCCTTCCTCCTGCCTACTAACAAAGAAAAAGATTCCAATATTTGCATCCTGACCACTTCCCACTGGCTACACCCCCACCTTCCATTGTCTTATTGTGTAGATAAAACAAATGGGAGGGAGGTGTGTTCTATGAGAAGAACCAAGGAAGCTGAGATGAGAGATTTATATGCAAAAGGCCCAGAATTATTCACTAGGCAGAAGAAAACAGAAAGAAAATGGGAAGGGAGATAGATAAGGCCCAGCAGTGGTAGAGACATCAGGGAGGGTTTTGGTGAAAGGAGGAGAGGAAGAAATAGAGACAGAGGCTTTGGGGTATCTACGGAATATAAGAATGGAAGACAGAAAGAATATGAAGGGAAAACTAATTTCAACTTGTGCTATATAAAACACAAATGTTTCCTATAAGTTCTTTGAGGAATACTGACTTCTGAACATGACATCCTTTGAAACTGAGTCATAAGGGGCCCAGAATCTATTCTATTCACTCTATGTGTGGGTTTGCATTTATATATACATACACACACACACACGTACATAGAGATGTATAGTATATCAGTGGATCTATCTACACATATCCTTTTAAAAAACACACTAATGGATCATCCTGTGAGTACCCTTTTGCACCTTGCTTCTTTTTCTCTTAAAAGTAGAGACAGTGACTCACACCTGTAATCCCAGCACTTTGGGAGACCAAAGCAGGTGGATCACTTGAGGCCAGGAGTTCAAGACCAGCCTGGCCAACATGGCAAAACCCCATCTCTACTATAAATACAAAAATTCGCCAGACATGGTGCCGCACACCTGTAGTTCTGGCTACTCAGGAGACTGAGGCACGAGGATTGCTTGAGCCCGGGAAGCAGAGGTTGCACTGGCCTGTGATTGTGCCACTGTACTCCAGCCTGGGTGATAGAGCAAGTCAAAAAAAAAGTACAGATTGATTTTTATCCTATTTCCAAAAAAAGATTTGAGCTAGCTTACAATAAAATCACAGGAATATGACCTAAAACTATTAACATGACTCTAAGGACAGGAACCAAGAAATATAAGAGACAACTATATTCAGATATTCTAGCTAATGATTCTATGAAGGTAACATAAAATTAATAAGGTACTTTAAAAATAAATTCCTATGTAACCCACTGCCAAAAATTATTTTTGAAAGAAAAAATTAATTTTATCTAAGAAAGGACAGAACAATGAAAAGAAAAACGTAGCCCACAGCTTAAGAAGACAGTGAGCTCTTCTTACTCTACAGCTCAGCAAAGAGATCACCAGAGTCTTCAGAGTCTCAGCAAAGAGATCAGCAGAGTTGCCTGTAATTGTTTAAATAAACAGGGAAACCACAATAATCTGAAATAATGGGCAATGTATAAGCCTATTTTGTTGGTTTTCATAAATTCAGATGGATTAAATAAATAGGCAAGAAGCAACTTCAAACAAAACAGTGAGGTCCCGCTGCAAAGAACTGTTTCAGAAAGACCTAGGAAACTCCATTTCTCATGACTCTCTCCTTTCAGCCCCTCCCAGTGACCCTATCTATCTCGTCTCTCCAGTCTTGACAAAGCAGCAGATTAAAACAGATTAATCCTTATAATTCTGTCTTCAACATGGGGCTGTGTTGAGTCAGATCCTATCCATGTGAAGAATGGAGACCACGCAAATAAAGAAAACATTTTTATTTCACCCAGCCTTCCAGCAGACTGGCTTTCAATCTTCCTCTCTACTGCACTGCTTGTCACTTTTCTAGGTAATATGTACACAAAGTGGATGATCCAGAAATTTGGTATCAATTCTGTGACCTTCTCCACTCCGACTACCATCATCTCCATGCTCAGCCACAAATCAAACTCCCTTAGGAACAAATACCCACTTCCTAATATCCTGAACTCTGAAGTTCTCAAGGTTCCTTCCTACAACCTCCTTCCACTTTCCCTCCCCCTCAAACTTTCTGAATCTGTTCTTTCCTCAACTATACCTTCACTGCTCACCTCCACTATTCCAGTCTATCAGCCCCCTCTGGATTCCACTTGACTCCTTACCAGCCTGTATCTCACAGTCAAGCTTTTCAACCTTACACATACAGCATGGTGAATTTCGTCTCCTTTCCTTCCCACACTGAACCCTTCCCATACCTATCCACCAATCACTACCTCTGCTGAAACCAACTGATGTCTCTGTTTCTCCTCTCTGATTCCTGAGAATTGCTGGAGAAAATCACTTAACTGATAAAAGACCAGGTGCTTAGAACACAGACATCTCAGTCTGAAGCCCGGCTCTGCTATTAATAGCCGGGAAAGATTTCGCAAATTCTATAATCTCTCTGAACATGTTTCCTAGTCTGTAAAACGGGGTATATCAAATCATTAGGATGCTTCCAGGTGTAACACAAAACCCAAACAAAGGCAGCTTATTGTCTCTCATAACAAGGCCACTAAAGATCAGTTCCAGGGTTAGTTAATTCAGGGGCTCAATGACATCATCAAGAACAGAGGGTTTTTCTTCTCTACACTCACCATCCTTAGCACATTGGCTTGGGCCTTAGGTTTGTCTCTTCATGGTTTCAACAAGGCAACTGCAATTCCAGACATCACATACAGACACAAAGTCTTGCTGAACAAGAATGCATTTCTTCCTATGTGTTTCTCTGTATTCGTGAGGAAAACCTTTCCTAGAACCAATCTAGCAGAATTCTTGTTGGTATGATCATATATCCATCCTCCAACTAATCACTGGCAAGGGGAAATGGCATTGCCATGATTGGCTTTTCCACCAATCAAAATTCACCTGCAGGAGCTACAGAGGGGTTGATCTTCCCTGAGCCCACTGCCACCAGATGCCTGAACAAAAAGAGCTGTAATAGAAAGAATAACTGTTGGGTAGGACAACAATGTCGGCCATGTGGGCAATAATACCTACCCCAGTGGGTGGTTATGATTATACTAGGTACATTTGCAAAGTACCCAGTGGTGCCTAGTTCATAGTAAACATAATGGCTTCCAAATACATACACAAATCCTTTGACATTGTATCCTTCAAAAGGTAGAGCTAATTCTCCTGTGCTTCAAAGTTAGCTGAATTTAATGGCTTGGTTCTAACAAACAATTTGGCAGATAACTGCAAAAAACTTCCAATACTAAGTCATAAAAGGTACTGCAGTTTCTGTTTTGCTCACTTGGATTACCTGTTCTGGGGAAACCAGCCACCATGTTGTAAGGACACTCAAGCAGCCTTTGGAGAGGCCCACATGGGGTCCTCTCCCCCTGGATTTTGAGAACTTCACACTTGAACTGAAAGATACCATCAGCTTCCCTGGCTCTGTGGCCTTCAGACTTGTACTGGGCCATGCTACTGGCTTCCCTAGTTCTCCTGCTTGCAGATGGCCTGGAGTGGAACTTCTCAGCCTCCAAAATTACAGGAGCCAATTCTCCTGATAAATCCCCTATCTCCTATTCATTCTGGAGAACCCTAATACATACACCAATAAGCTACATTAAATAATAATGTGTATTATTTGCCATTGAGTAAAACCAGTGCTCCTGAAATATATCCTAAGCTTATCCTGGACTTGGGGTACTCCCTGGCATACTTCTAAATATCCCAGTTGACATGCAATGCTTTTGTGACTAATATGTCAAGCCATTTTATTTCTATACCTGGTTGGACAAGTATCATCGGTGTAGCAAATATGAACATTTGATACTCATCCTCCAGCTCTACTTCTTCTTCTTTTTTGAGACAGAGTCTCACTCTGTCACCCAGGCTGGAGTGCAGTGGCACTATCTTGGCTCACTGCAACCTCTACCTCCTGGTTTCAAGCATGTGCCACCACACCTGCTAATTTTTGTATTTTTAGTAGAGACAGGGTTTCACTATGTTGGCCAGGCTGGTTTTGAACTCCTGACCTCAAGTGATCTGCCTGCCTTCGCCCCCAAAAGTGTTGGGATTACAGGCATAAGCCACCACACCCAGCCCCAGCTCTACTTCTAATGAGCCTTTCCGTAAAGTTTAAAAGAACATTTCCCAGATCTTTGATGAAGGTAAAATTCTATATATATTAGAATACAATAGTTTCTACCAATTAGATACACTCCAGTGAGATTTCAGAGGCATAAGTAAGGTGGAGGCCATCTATCCACTGGTACGGCTCATTCTGTTCAAAAGGCAAATGATGGAGACTTTTTCTACAACACTTTTCTGGTGCCTAGTCACCAGCTTTGAGAATGGTTAAGAGACAGCTGTGGCAACAGTGCCATGGTGGCCTCCTGATTCCTCACCTTTAAATTACGGCAGAGGTAGCAGCTACTATGCAGGTTAATTCTGCAGCATTCTGGAATTCATCCCCAGAGCCAGGTCTAGAATCCACTTCTCCAGCTCTTCCATCAACTTTTTAAAAATCCTTTTTTATAGAGCTTTGAATATATTCAAAAGTAGACATTCTATTATAATAAACGTCTATCTTTCCCATTTACAAACTTATGGGCAATCTTGTTTCCTAAGTACCCACAGCCACTTCCTCCATCTTATTTTGAATTGCTAACATCGTATCATTTTACGTACATATTTCAGCATGTATCTCTTTTTTAAAAATAGAGATCCTTTTAAAAATACAACCACATCATTCCTAAAAAACAATTGTTCTTTAATTATCAAGTCAATGTTCACATTGCCAACTGTCGTGTGATTGTCAAGTTTTTCTGCTGAACCAGTACCCAAAAAAGGTCCACAAATTGCAACTGGTATAAGCCTCTTTTGTTTCAATGGGTAAGTTCTCCCTCCACCTGTGTGGTTTTATTTTATCTTCAACTTATTTAAAGAAATTGTGTTGTCAGTTTCCCAGTCTATCCTGGTAATTGCATCCTGATGTCTCACATATTCCTGTGTCCTCTGTAATCCCTGTAAATTGGTTGTTGGATCTACAGCCTTGATCAGATCTAATTCTCCAAGATGAGGGTGCATTCTCTCTGAGAAAATTTGCGTTTGCCTTTGTCAGGCAGCTAGTGGCGGCATTATCAGGCCAAGACCTCTACCAATTCAATTCTCGACTTCCCGTTTTTTTGCCTACTCTAGGTGTTATGACTTCGGGCTGTTATTCTGTGAGGGCCAGTAGTGATTTTAACTTGTCAGGATTGATTGATTGAGTTTTTGGTCTCTTCTGCTCATGCCAAGACAATATTCCTTGCAGTCCTTCTGGGGGTGGGAAGGAGGGCAAAATTGTTTTATTCATCCCCATCCCCACTGAGGATAAAGCTCTGTGGGGTGTTAGGTTTATGGAGTGTCTTAGTCTTTAAGTCTGCTGTCCTTTGTCATCTGTCCCTCCACCCCAAAACTGAAAACTAAAACTTAACATGAGTCAGGAGCAGAGGCACCTTTTGCAAAAGTGCCTCTAATATTCTCACTTAGATTTCTGACCTAAGCCCCTTTATCAACTATGCAGTGTTTTTAGTGTGTGTTTAGTATTTTCATCCGGAATCTTTTGTTTCCCCAACTCTCCCAGTTAGGGAGTCAGTCTGAGTTTTCTAACTAAGAAATGCATGTGAAATAAAGATGTTCCTCAACTTACAATGGGGTCACTTATGTAATAAACTCACTGTAAGTTGAAAATATTTTAAGTGGAAAATGCATCCAATACCCCTAAGCTACTGAACATCATAGCTTAGCCTAGCCTACCTTAAATGTGCTTAGGAAAGTTAACGTTAGCGTGGCTGACTAGGAGCTGCAGCTCGCTCCACTGCCCAACATCACAGGCGAGTATTGCACCACATATCACTAGCCCATCACCAGCACAAGAAAAATCAACATTCATGCTTTGAAGGATGGTTTCTACTAAACGCATACGGCATTCACACCATCACAAAATCGAAAAATAAGTCAAACCATCCTAAGTGGGAGACCATCTGTACATATATCGTATATTAAATAGGGCAGGCTAATGTAGCAATGCCAAAAACATGTTTTGACTAATGTACTTCCTGCCATTAGCACTTATTAAGCTAGTCCGTGTCATTTAGTTTTTTCCTACTTGAGGCTAGAACAGGATCATATACAGCAATCCTCCCCGAATAAAATTCCCTGGCCGGGTGTGATTGTTCACACCTGTAATCCCAGCACTTTGGGAGGCTGAGGCGGATGGATCACCTAAGGTCAGGAATTCGAGACCAGCCTGGGCAACATGCTGAAACCCCATCTCTACTAAAAATACAAAAATGAGTCAGGCATGGTGGTGGGTGCCTGTAATCACAGCTACTTGGGAGACTGCACCACTGCACTCCAGCCTGGGTGACAGAGTGAGAATCCATCTCAAAAAAAAAAAACAACAACAACAACTGTGATTTCCTTTTTTTGATTCCTAACACTCAGAAGTCATCAATGCATCGAGAACTAATTTTCACATTATTTGCATATAATGATAAAAAATGATGTGGCAGAGACTGCTATTCATTCTCCTAATATCCATTCTCTTTCCTCCAAGAGAATACCAAATTTCAGCAGAACATGGCAGTCTGAAATAGAAAATTTCCCAGTCTCCCTCGCAGCTAGATATGACATGACTAGGTTCTGGCCAATAGGACGTAAGTAGAAGTGTCCTACGGCAGGTTCCAAAAACCATCTTTAAGACCACTTGGCACTTGCCTTTTGCTCCCTTTTTCTTTGTCTTTCCTCCAGCAGAATACAGATGTGACAGTTAGAGATGTAGCCACCCACCCTGGCCTAGGAAAATGAGGGCCATTATCTTGGGTATAGCAGAATGATGAACTTTCCTAGATTCCCAAAAGCGTCAAGTAAAAGAAGATTCCCAGCAGTCCTGGAATTTTTATCCCTGGGATTTTATAGGAAGAAAGAAATAAACTTTTACCTTTTGCCATTAGTATTTTGGGTTTTTCCAAAGTACCAGCTTTCGTATAAAGGAAGAAGGCAGAATCATAAATGGTAGGTTTTCAAAGACATATACTGTGGAGCCACAACTCTCTGGAGAGAACAGTAGACTATTATCTCTTTATAAGTAACTATTCTCTCTTAGGACAAATGCAGCTGCTCCATATTAGGAGTCAGAGAATGTGGTTCAAGTTATACCTCTGACATTAAACAGCAAACCAGTTAACTTCTCTAAGTCTATGTGGCTTTATTCATTAAATTGGGATAGCACTACCTATGTAATAAAATTCTCTTGAGATTTAAAATATAACATATACGAGAGTATCCCATAGTATAAGTCACTATATACATAGGAGTTGATAAGAATAATTATAATTCTGGATAAAAGCTCTATCGCATTTACCCTGTAACCCCAGTAACGAGTGCTCTAAATATTTGTTAGATAAATGTTTTTAAGTCCTTGCAAAATGAGTGAATTCTGCTTTGGACTCGAATATAAAGTTCCAAGGTCATTAATATTATTTAAAGCATTACTTGAGTCTCTAAGAGATTCTTTTTTTTTTGAGATGGTCTCACTCTGTTGCCCAGGCTGGAGCTCAGTGGCACAATCTCGCCTCATCGCAACCTCCACCTCCCAGGCTCAAGCAGTTCTCATGCCTGGGATTACAGGTGTATGCCACCATGCCTGGCTAATTTTTTGTAGAGACAGAGTTTCACCATGTTGGCCAGGCTGGTCTCAAACTCCTGACCTCAAGCAACCTGCCCGTCTCAGCATCCTAAAGTGCTGGGATTACAAGCATAAGCCACCGCGTCTGGCCTCTAAGAGATATAATTCTTAATTTTGATATCAGTTAAAAGATACAGGGTGTGAGGAGAGAAACCATAGCTAATCCATTTATCTGGTTCAAAAGTAGACTCTTATTTGCTACAGAAAATGTAAACTAGAAGAAAAGTTGTGGTACAGAAATAAAATTTTCATGACACTTTCCCCCTGAAATTACAAAGTTAGACATAAAAATATTTTAAAATATTTAAACCACTAACCCTAATAATACATCAAATGAAGGATTTCCTCACACTGGACTGTGGCTAAAGTATTTTATTAAATTAAGTATGTAATTTGCAAATGGCTTCATAAGAAAATTTAAAAGCAAATTTATAAAACATTTTCAATTTAAAAAGTACAGAGTTAACAGCAAAATTACATTTTCTATACAGTACAAATAAAAACATTTTTCTGATATACTGTCTGAAAATTTTATAATATATTCTCCAACTGATAGCTGCAATATTGTATTTTAATGAGAAGCCTCACAGTTAATTCAATCATTTATTAATAATAAGTTCATCATTGGACCATAAAAGTCAATTGCTCAACTTTAAGGAAAATAATGAACTTTGTCATCATATAATATGAAGTTATAAACGGCTCTTCAGGATGTAGATGTGTTCTAGCCTTGTTTCTCTATTAAATTCTGTAAAGAAGCATTAAGTAATACTGTAAACTTGAATTACATTTTAAAAATAAGCACCATGAACATACATTCTACATAAACTTATTTTACCTTTTAAATGACACCTTTTGGCCACATAAACATTTAAATCTGTTTTCTTTACATGTAAATAAAAATTGAGCAATATTTAACTACTACACCGAAAAATTACCAAACTTCACCTCATTGCACAATGGAAAAGCACTTAGAAAAAGCACTTGGAAAAAACAGCACACGTTATTTTTGTCTTTTTTATACATTTAGTCATTTTCTTAAATTGAGAGCAGTTAAAACATTGTCAGAGCAATTTCCTGAGTTTCCAAAGTTTCCAATTTCCAGCTCAGAAATAACCGATCTCAATATTATACATGTCTACTTTCTAAGCATACAAAACACTTGAATTCAAAAAGAAAAGACCTAAATAAAGGATGGAAACCATCCAGAAGAGCAGTATAGCTTTTCTTCTCAAAATATACTACTCAAGAGGATTTAAAGTCAAAATTTCTGCTATATAATATGTCCTATATTTAAAGGCCATAAAGTAGCAAATAGTATGGAAATACTAACCAACTGAAGAAACTGCACATTAAAAATAATGTAGAGAAATATGAAGAGCCAATAAACGTAAAAAAAAAAAAAAAAACTTCCATTTCTCACATTGGAATAAAGAGATGGACAGACTGAAAATACTGTTAAGTGTCTAATATCTCCCTGGTCCAACTGGACACCCTCTGGGGTTTCCACATTAGTCCTCTTTTTCCATCTGGGAGATAATGGTAAGAGACTACTGAATGAATATAATTATTACTGAAACCTTCCATACTACAGAAGTGCTGTACTTTTAAAATATTAAGTTTACAAAGAATCATTCTAATGAGTCATGTATTAGCACAAATATACCGGTTGAGTGAGTATCCCCTATTTAAAATGCTTAGGACCAGAAGTGTTTTGGATTGCTGGGGTTTGGGGGGATATTTTAGAACATGTGCATTATATTTACTTGTTGAGCACCGCTAACCTACAAATGTAAAATGCTCCGTGAGTATTTCCTTTGAGCATCATGTCTGTGCTCGAAAAATTTCAGATTTTGAAGCATTTCAGATTTTGAATTTTCTCATTAGGGATACTCAACCTACACCAATACATGAAAATTTTTATAATCTCCAAACTATCTTTGACATACAGGATTTAGAAATGGGTAATAGAGAAAACTTTTAAAATCCCCAAACTATCTTTACTGCGGGCATACAGGATTTAGAAATGGGCAAAAAAAAGAAAGGAGGGATTACAAACTTTTCTTTCAAAATTATGTGTTGCTTAAACTATGCTAGATAGTGGGGTGGGAGGCAATTTGGAATTAAGCAGCTTCATAAAAATACATATGATGCTCAAACTTTGCCTGTATATTTATCAACAATGATTAAGATATACTATTTGATTTATCAAAATAAGGCATAATATTAACATTGATATAGTAAACAACTAAACAATATAGCTTTTTTCATTTGACTTCTGCCCACGGAATACCACACCTCTACTTCTGACTGCTCCTTCATTAATCATAATTATAATATTGAAATAAGTCTAGCTGAAGTGCCGAAAAGTGATGATTTTTAAAACTAGGTAAGGAAATATAAAAACACAGAAAGTGAGTATGCAGCTGCACACATTCCAATAACTCCACATTTTAGCACTGTTTTTCATACCCTTAAATCATACTAATGTATACATAGGAATATCTTATTTCATTAACAATTATAGTTTTATAGTAAGTTGTTTAAAGGAACTGCTTTATTTTTAATGTACAGAACTGTTCTAGAGATTACAAAAGTGTGCTAAACTGTTGGCATTCTTTAAATAAATTATTACAAACATAAGTGTGAATAATACTTCAATACCAGTCACTAACCATTTCTAAATAATAAACATGTATTTTCATTTTTATGGAACTAAAATTCAATGATAAGCCTCCTTATTTTAAAAGCATGCAATCATGATATATAAAAAAAAGTTTTGGGGTTTTATTTTCATTGAAATGTCTGCTCTTTTGGAAAACCATTCTGTACTTTAGGATTCTTTTGGTACCAGCTCAATCCTATAATTTCTGATCCAAATTTTTTTTTAAGCTTAACAAAAAGCAACAAAACTATTTGTTAAAATTATGTATGTTGAAAATATTCTCCATCTCCAAAGGCAAATTTAAGCCATTGCCTCATATTGGAAAATTATACCTTACCACGTTATAACCTCCTTTACACAGGTTTAACTTGCATACTAACAGAATTTATTAGCTAACCAAACAACAGAAGTTAATGAAAGCTTCCTTTGAGAAAGTTGGCTCTTTTTCAAAATAAAAGTGAAAATATTTTAAATTGTAAGGATTCTTCTTATGATTATAACCAAAATATTTTCTCTTTTTTTTCTTTCTTTTTTTTGGAGACGGAGTCTTGCTCTGTCACCCAGGCTGAGTGCAGTGGTGTGATCTCGATCTCGGGTCACTGCAACCTCCACCTCCCAGGTTTAAGCAGTTCTCCTGCCTCAGCCTCCCAAGTAGCTGGGATTACAGGCACACGCCACCACACCCAGCTAATTTTTGTATTTTTAATAGAGACGGGGATTCACCATGTTGGCCAGGCTGGTCTCGAACTTCTGACCTCAGGCGATCCACCTACCTCGGCCTCCCAAAGTGCTGGGATTACAGGCGTGGGCCACCACACCAGGCCAATTATAACTAAAATATTTTCTATATTTGTTTAATAGAATTTTAACCTACTGCAGTTTTAAAATTACATGCCTCAAAAATAAAATATAAGTATTTAGTACTGTCTGAAATACGACTTATACAGACAGTTCCAGAAGCATTTCGATAAGGCAGCAACATCTGGAAGATATTTAACCATTTCTTTTTCTCTGAAAACCTTTCTGTCTATAGAAAGTATAAAATTACAATATAATCTCAGACCCAACTTTCTTTCCATAAAATGCACAGAGAAGAACAGAACAAAAGGTAAAAGATCAAGGTCATATACAAAGCAGAAGAAAGGGCAAAAGCCTGTCTTCCTTCCTGTAGGATATGGCAAAATAAAAGCATTTTATGTGTTTAGTTTTGAAAATAAAAAATATTCAAGTGTTTTTGTTAGATCTCCTTTTTTTCTTTACTACCACTACTATGTCCTTTTTCCTCTTTTAATACCACCCTTTGGGGGGCATGAATCAGGTCTCAAAGCACTTTAAATACCTCTCACAAAAGACTTTTAGGACATTACTAAATGTCATACAACAATTAATAGAAAGGTAACTTTTTCTGAGAAACAATCAGAGCATTTTAAACTTTAAAACTGTAGCTGATAATTTTCTTACATATTTTGTAATCAATAAAATTTCTCTGTAATATCTTTAACAGGTAACATTTGCATTTGATTCAGTAAAAAAAAAAATCAAACCTCACTTGCATTTTGAAAAACATCATAATTTTTTTGTTTCATAATTGAATATTATTTATAATAAAACACATCTCTAGGGTAGAATTGACTGAATTACTGCAAATAAAAGTAATTTTAACCTACAAACCTTCATACTTCTAATTCAAGGATGTTTATTTTACTTTAGCATGACTTTCAAGCACCCTGGTTTAATTTCAGAGAACCTGCAGAAATGAGAAAAGAGTTATTTTAAAGATGAAAATTTCAAATTAGCTAAGGAATATACCTTGTAATCAATTCCAAGTACCTACGCTTAATATAATATTTACTACCAAAGTATTGACCCTTATTAAGTCAATATCCAAGACCAACATCTAGGTTTATGTTCCTTTTATCTACGGTCAAAACAAATACAATCTTAAAGCTGGGAGTTGCTCTTGACTTAGTATAACTTAAGATTTGTCAAAACCTGTGAGGCCTGAATTTTACCTTTATGAAAAAGAGTATGCTGTAGGAAGAATAAAGTCCTTGGTCCATCATGAAAGCACCAAGAAGAAATCTCTGATATATCAGGTAAGTCTGATTAATCTGGCCATGCAATGCTTTCAACTCTATCCGGAGAGAATTTAAAGGAAGACTAGTCTCTAAAATAGATAATTAATCTCAACATAATGTTCTGGTCTAACTACTCCTTTTATAAAAATAACCCTGATGTCACCTGTTTTATGCTCATAACTTATGCTATCATTTTCGATAATGTAGCCAAATAACATCTTATTACATGGCATAAAATAAATATGCTACACTGAAATTGGTGGGTAGGAGTTAATGATACACATCTGCAGGAAATCTATCCATCAACAGATATTTCATCTTTGACTTTCTTGTCATTTTCTCTTATTAAATAATTATCACTTAATGAAAAAGAACATTTCATGTTTGTCAACACAGGTCATTAATGGCATTTAACTTATGAAAACACAAATAAATTCATATTAACTGAACATTTCTGCTAAAGTTTAAACATACCTAAATTATAACTATATTTCAATAGAAGCCACCCAATTCCAACCAAAATCCACAAATACTGATTTCCTTTCAAAAGAATAATAGCAAATCTTAAAGTATGATACATATTACCTATTTTGCATATTATCAAAGAAACAAATATATTTACTTTCTTTTAGAACTTTAAATTTATGATAGAAAGTTTTATCAGATGATTATTGGCAACAAATACATTTTTCCTTATTTCTGGTTTACCAGACAACATAAATCCAGCAGGGAAAGTTATATCATAATTTAAGCATGAATCTGTGGCTGAAATCAGATGATTAAATTTAGTTAACTATTTTAACAGATTGTTCTGAGTACGCTATTAGTGTTTATTTACCTAGCTATATTAGGGCTATTGCTATTATCAATAACAGAAATCTATACTCACAGAAATATCTGATATAGATCTATATGGGCAGTTGCCATTATTAATAACAGAAATCTACACTCACCTGAAGCTATGGCTTATGAGGTACTTAATGACAGCTGGTTTGATGCGAGCAACTCCTCCCTGGCTGTGGTTTCCTCTCCCCGTAATCACAGACAAATAGGGCTTCCCACCGTTCTGCTTAAATTCTGTTACAACAGAAATCAGGGGAGTTAAAATTCATTTATCTTACATTCTCAATAGAAAACGTAAACCTTAGCTACTCAAGCACATGAAATTGTTTTCATGAGGATTTTGGGGTTTGCCATCTCAAAGCAGTAATAGTAAGACAGATTTGCTATCTCAAAAAGCCCCCAAATTAATGTTTTAAGATGTATGTTTTAAAACACATAGCCTCATTGTAATCTATCCATCAAAAGATTTGGTGGGACTTCTTCCTTTATGGGGGAAGAGATTTCTGTGCACTACCAGAAGTTCTCCCTGAAATAATGATAATGGCAATAATAACATTAATGATACCTAACAATTACTATACAAAAGGAGTCAAGTACTGCTTTAAGTGGCTTATATTTATTAACTAAGAATCTTCACAACAACCCTGTTGATTAAATATTCTAAAGCCATCAAGCTTTGTTCTGAATCATGGCTCTGCCACTAAATGACTGTGTGACCATGGACAAGTTACTTAGCTTCTTTTGTGCCTATTTTCTCATCAGGAAAAAGGGATAATGATAGCAACTAGTTTACAGATTATCTTCCAGTAATAGCTATTAGCAAATCCACTAATCACAGCTGGATTGCAGTCTTACTATTAAAGATAATCAATTGTTAACAAACTTTTCCTGATAGATAGTTCTTAAAACATCAAAGGAGTCTGAGCCTCCTAAAATACTGAAGTTCCATTTTGGAAATGACCTTGTGAAAATTAAGGATATAAATCCTGAAAACTAATAAAAGCTGTAGCAGAATAACAACAACAACAACAAAAAAACTATTAATGAGATGAATTAATAAATTTAAAACACACAAAATATAAACATTCCACGGTCTGCTTATTAAATTGTCCTAATACTCCTAATAGAATACAAACAAATGGTTTTTCAAGTATCATATCTCCAAGATGATATTCAGCCTGGAATTTTAAAAGAATATGTTGCTCTTGCATTTCTAATTCCTTGTCTGTTTATGATCTCCAACTCTAATCCACATCCATTACTTCAAGCAATATGTTGCTCAAAATTCAACTGAGTGCTAGCTTCACAAAGGTATTCACAGTGCACAAAATTCTAGGTATATAGTGTAAAACCTTTTTACAAACTTTTTACAAAGTTTTTGCACTATATACCTATAATTTTGGGCACTGTTCTTTACATATGTTATATTACGCATAAAAGTTTTACTTTGGCCAGGGACAGTGGCTCATGCCTGTAATCTCAGCACTTTGGGAGGCTAAGGAAGGTGGACCACTTGAGCTCAGGAGTTCAAGACCAGCCTGGGCAACACGGCAAAACCCCATCTCTACTGAAAATACAAAAATTAGCAGGGCATGGCGAGGCGCACCTGTAGTCCCAGCTACTTGAGAAGCTGAGGTAGGAGGATGGGTTGCACCTGGGAGGTGGAGGGTGCAGTGAACCAAGGTCACAACCAACTGCCAGCCTGGGCAACAGAGCCAGACTCCCATCTCAAAAAGAAAAAGTTTACTTACAAAAAAAGCCCAACTAAATCTCTAATCATAACTCACACTCTTCACTATGGCTCCCCTTATCACTTAGGTCAGTCATTTATACGATTATCACCTGCTAATAGTTCACTTATTGCTCTGAAAATATTCTCTAGTTGATTCACATGCCTCAAGTAAGAGTTCAAAGGATGTTTGTTGCATGAAGTAATGTATATGTTTCGTTTCCCAAATACAGGCTGTTCTTGCTGTTTTAACACCTTAGAAAGGACTGTTTAACTCATTTTTCAGCACACTCCAGATACTTCAACTGCAAATATTTCAGTACATACCTCATAAAAGATAAGGACTCCTTTAAAAAGCATAACTACAATGGCACCATCATATCTTATAAAATTAATAAAAGTCCCTTAATATCATTAGTTTCCAAAAATTTCCCCCAATTATCTCAAATATATGTTTTTACAGTAATTTGTTGGCATCAAGATTGAAATAAGTCTATACATTCTATTTGATTGATATATTTCTTAAGTAACAAGGTTTCCACTCCCCTGGTGTTTTTCTTTACAATTTATTGAAAAAAATTGGATCATTTATCCTAGACTTCCTCTTTTTTTTTTTTTTTTCCCCCTGAGACAGAGTCTCACTCTGTTGCCCAGGTTTAAGTGCAGTGGGATGATCTCGGTTCACTGCAGCCTCTGACTCCTGGGTTCAAGCGATTCTTCTGCCTCAGTTTCCAGAGTGGCTGGGATTACAGGCCTGAGACATCATGCCCAGCTAATATTTTTGTATATTATTAGTGGAGACGTGGTTTCACCATGTTGGCCAGGCTGGTCTCAAACTCCTGACCTCAAGTGATCTGGCTGCCTCGGCCTTCCAAAGTGCTGGAATTACAGGCATGAGCCATCACACCCAGCCTATCCTAGATTTTCACAATCTGAATTTTGCTGACTGTATCCCCACGGTGTTGTTTAACATGTTCCTCTGTCCCCTGTAAATCCCTATAAAATAGTAGTCAGTTCTAAAGGTTTGATCTGCTCCTAGTTTGATTTGGGGGCAAAAATGATTCGTACGTAGCAGTGTATATTTCAACCAGAAGGGACATAAGGTCCAGATGTCTCTCTTTTTTAAAAAATTCATCTCCGATTTTAACACTCCTTAATCTTATGACAAAAGGCAATGCAGGTCAGAGCCACAAATCTTCCACTGGATTCATTTCTATTCAACAATACTGCCACCTGGTGGTGACTGACAGTAACTACAGACTACCACAGGTGGCAGCATGCACTAGAGATGGGCCTTGGCTTCCAGAAAAGATCTGCATCTTGGATCTTGACCAAGTATTACCTTGGGCAAATTACTTAGCTCTTTTTTCTTTTCTTTCTTTCTTTTTTTTTTTTCTTTTTGAGATGAAGTCTCGCTCTGTCACCCAGGCTGGAGTGCAGTGGCTCGATCTCGGCTCATTGCAAGCTTCGCCTCCCTGGTTCACACCATTCTCCTGCCTCAGCCTCCCAAGTAGCTGGGACTACAGGTGCCCGCCACCATGCCCAGCTAATTTTTTTTCTATTTTTAGTAGAGACGGGGTTTCACTGTGTTAGCCAGGATGGTCTCGATCTCCTGACCTCGTGATCCGCCAGCCTCGGCCTCCCAAAGTGCTGGGATTACAGGCATGAGCCACTGAGCCTGGCCTCTTTTTCTCTTCTTACAATTTTTTTAATTGAGATAAAATTAACATAAAACTAACCATTTTAAAATATGCAATTAAGCGGTTTTTAGCATATTCATCATGTTGTGCAACCACCACCACTAATTCCAGAACATTCCATCATTTCACAAAGAAATTCTGTGCCTCATTGCAGTCACTGCTCATATTCTTGCCATTCCAGTCCCAGCAACCACTAATCAAATTTTTGTCTCTCTAGATTTACATACTCAGAACATTTGGTAAAAATGAAATCATACAACATATGGCTTTTTATCTGCCTTCATCTTTCACAAAGAATAATGTTTACAAGGTCCGCCATTTCTCTACATGGCTAAATTAAATTTCATTGTATAGATTTACCACATTTTGTTTCTCTATTCATCAGTTAATGAACTTTTAGGTTACCACCACCTTTTGGCTGTTGCAGACATTCATATGCAAGTTTCCGTAAAGACATATTGTGTTTTTATTTCTCTTGGGTACATAGATAGGGGCAGAATTACTGGGTCATACGGTTAATTATATGTTTAACCTTTCAAAGAACTAGTGAAATTTTCCACAGTGGCTACACTAGCAATATATGAGGGCTCCAATTTACCCACATCCTTAACAATACTGATTACTTTCCATTTCATTTTTCTGTTTTTCGATTTTTCAATTTTTTTTTTCTTAGAGAGTCTCACTCTGTCATCCAGGCTGGGTAAAACAACCTAATTGTCCATCGATGGATAAATTGATAAAAAAAATGTGATATAGACACAATGGAATATTATTCAACAATAAAAAGGGGACCAGGCACAGTGGCTCAGGCCAGGCATGGTGGCTCACATCTGCAATCTCAGCACTTTGGAAGGCCAAGGTGGGAGGATCACTTGAGCCCAGAAGTTCGAGACCAGTCTAAGCAACACACTGAGACCTCCTATTTCTTTTAAATAAAAATAAAAATTTAATTAAAAAAATTTTTTAAGGGGAAAATCCTGTCATTTGCAACAATACAGATGTGGCTGGAGGGCATTATACTAAGTGAAATAAGCCAGACACAGAAAGACAAATCCTGTATGATCTCACTTATATGTGGAACCTAAAAAAGCCGAACTCCCTCTCCCCCTCCCCCTCCCCCTCTCCCTCTCCCCACGGTCTCCCTCTCCCTCTCTTTCCACGGTCTCCCTCTGATGCTGAGCCGAAGCTGGACTGTACTGCTGCCATCTCGGCTCACTGCAACCTCCCTGCCTGATTCTCCTGCCTCAGCCTGCCCAGTGCCTGCGACTGCAGGCACGCGCCGCCATGCGTGACTGGTTTTCTTATTTTTTTGGTGGAGACGGGGTTTCGCTGTGTTGGCCAGGCTGCTCTCCAGCTCCTAACTGCGAGTGATCTGCCAGCCTCGGCCTCCCGAGGTGCCAGGATTGCAGACGGAGTCTCGTTCACTCAGTGCTCAATGGTGCCCAGGCTGGAATGCAGTGGCGTGATCTCGGCTCGCTACAACCTCCACCTCCCAGCCGCCTGCCCTGGCCTCCCAAAGTGCCGGAGATTGCAGCCTCTGCCTGGCCGCCACCC
The DNA here is from genome assembly GCF_028858775.2 of Pan troglodytes. Taxonomy (NCBI): domain Eukaryota; kingdom Metazoa; phylum Chordata; class Mammalia; order Primates; family Hominidae; genus Pan; species Pan troglodytes. Next base: position 40,473,819 of record NC_072401.2, on the reverse strand, counting down.
CGTCTGGGATGTGAGGAGCCCCTCTGCCTGGCTGCCCAGTCTGGGAAGTGAGGAGCGCCTCTTCCTGGCTGCCATCCCATCTAGGAAGTGAGGAGCGTCTCTGCCCGGCCGCCCATCGTCTGAAATGTGGGGAGCGCCTCTGCCCCGCCGCCCCGTCTGGGATGTGAGGAGCGCCTCTGCCTGGCCGCGACCCCATCTGGGAGGTGAGGAGCGTCGCTGCCCGGCTGCCCCGTCTGAGAAGTGAGGAGCCCCTCCGCCCGGCAGCCGCCCCATCTGAGAAGTGAGAAGCCCCTCCACCCGGCAGCCACCCCGTCTGGGAAGTGAGGGCCAGCCGCCCCGTCCGGGAGGGAGGTGGGGGGGTCAGCCCCCGCCCGGCCAGCCGCCCCGTCCGGGAGGGAGGTGGGGGGTCAGCCCCCACCCGGACAGCCGCCCCGTCCGGGAGGGAGGTGGGGGGGTCAGCCCCCGCCCGGCCAGCCGCCCCGTCCGGGAGGGAGGTGGGGGGCGCCTCCGCCCGGCCAGCCGCCCTGTCCGGGAGGTGGGGGGCGCCTCTGCCCAGCCGCCCCTTCTGGGAAGTGAGGAGCCCCTCTGCCCGGCCACCACCCCGTCTGGGAGGTGTACCCAACAGCTCATTGAGAACGGGCCATGATGACAATGGCGGTTTTGTGGAATAGAAAAGGGGAAAAGGTGGGGAAAAGATTGAGAAATCGAATGGTCGCTGTGTCTGTGTAGAAAGAAGTAGACATGGGAGACTTTTCATTTTGTTCTGTACTAAGAAAAATTCTTCTGCCTTGGGATCCTGTTGATCTATGACCTTACCCCCAACCCTGTGCTCTCTGAAACATGTGCTGTGTCCACTCAGGGTTAAATGGATTAAGGGCGGTGCAAGATGTGCTTTGTTAAACAGATGCTTGAAGGCAGCATGCTCGGTAAGAGTCATCACCACTCCCTAATCTCAAGTACCCAGGGACACAAACACTGCAGAAGGCCGCAGGGTCCTCTGCCTAGGAAAACCAGAGACCTTTGTTCACTTGTTTATCTGCTGACCTTCCCTCCACTATTGTCCTATGACCCTGCCAAATCCCCCTCTGCGAGAAACACCCAAGAATGATCAATAAAAAAAATAAAAAAATAAAAATAAATAAAAATAAAAACATTACCTGGGGAAAAAAAAAAAAAAAAAAGCCAAACACATAGAAACATAATAGAATGGTAGTTGCCAGGGGCCAGAATAGAGAGGAGGAAATGAAATGCTGGTCAAAGGGTACAAGCTTAAAAAGAATACATTCTGCTGAGCTAATGTGTAGCATGGCAATAATATTTAATAGCACTATATCATATACTTGAAATTTGCTATGAGAGTAAGTCATAGGTGTTCTCATCCCCCACACACAAAATGGTTACAATAGGTGATGTATGTGCTAAAGTACTTCATTGTGGTAATCACTTTACAATGTGTACATTTATCAAATCATCACATTGCATACTTTCAATATAAACAATCTTATTTGTCAAAAAAATAAGAGTAATAACTACCATTATTTAGTCATTTATTCAAAAACTTTTTTGAGTGTTGAAGAAAAAACATGATCATCACTGGCTCAATTCTTGGCCAAAAAGACAGGTATTTAATAACCAATTATACAATAAGCTTTTTATAAACACTGTGAGAGGTAGGAGTACTGTGAGAAGTTATTAACAGGGGGCCTAACTAGTATGGGGGTCAAGACTGACAGTGTAGTTAAATATACAGAAAAGGAGAAAAAAACACAGGATGAGACTGGAGAGGTAAGCAAGAGATATTATGTAGGGATTTTAGAATTTATCCTAAATACAACTTGTATTTTCTTATTTTATTTAATTTATTTATTTATTTATTTTTGAGAAAGAGTCTCGCTCTGTCACCCAGGCTGGAGGGCAGTGGCATGATCTTGGCTCACTGCAACCTCCGCCTCCAGGGTTCAAGTAATTCTCCCTGCCTCAGCCTCCCAAGTGGCTGGGATTACAGGTGCATGCCACCATGCCTGGCTAATTTTTGTATTTTTAGTAGAGACGGGGTTTCACCATGTTGGCCAGGCTGGTCTCGAACTCCAGACCTCAGGTGATCCGCCCACCTCGGCCTCCGAAGTGCTGGGATTACAGGCATGAGCCACCGCACCCGGCCACAACTTGTATTTTCTTATCGCAATGCTAATTACTTATGTAACTATTTTTTCACTGTTATCTATCCTACTAGATGGTATACCCCACTAGACAATAAACTCCAATAAAGACAAGGATTGTGTGTCTTTTTCACTACCTTATCCTTGATGCCTAGAATACAGAAGATAACCAAATATTTATTGAGTAAAACACTATTAATTCATCCTCTATAGAAAGAATATTCTTTCATAACACTTCTATATACTTGAAGAGTTTTCTTCTCTCTGGATTAAATAATAATTTAAACGGCTCTTAAAGTTTCTCTTTTCTAATCTTTACTGTTTTCTAGATTTTCTACAAGATTTCCAAAATTCAGTTTAAAAACAACTGGGGTCAGGCTAGGAGCAGTAGCTCACTTTGGGAAGCCAAGGCAGGTGGATTGCTTGAGGCCAGGAGTTCAAGACCAGCCTGGCCAACATGGTAAAACCCTGTCTCCACTAAAAATACAAAAACTAGCTAGGCTTGGTGACACCCGCCTGTAATCCCAGCTACTCGGGAGGCTGAGGCACGAGAATGGCTTGAACCCAGGAGACAGAGGTTGCAGTGAACCGAGATGGCACCACTGCACTCCAGCCTGGGCAACAGAGTGAGATTATGTCTCAGAAAAAGAAACAAACAAACAAAAAAACTACTGGAGTGGGAGAATCCTATCACCTTATTTACTTCTGTATTTTATCAAGCATCTACTGAAAAACTGAAATCCAAGAAATATCAATTAAGTTTAATAAATGTCTATTGGACAAAGATATGTAATATTCCTGAAAGGTCTCATTTATAAGTCACAGAGAGGATTCGCAGATTACACCATGCCCTCCCATTAATAAATACAGCACAGGAATACAAATGAAGAAAATGTTAATCATCATACCAATGAGGATCCTTTCCCAAGAAGGTTCTCTTGAAGAATGAGTAACACAAACATTTACAGATGTTACACAGATATTCTCAGCCTGCATATTCAGACTCTCCTGAATTTGCAAGCTATACCAATATAAGCAAAGACATATATTCTATTGAAAACTTGTGATTACCACAGTCCTACCTTCAGTCTTCTTCTCTAAAACTCTCATCAAATGTTCTAGAGCTTCATCCACATGCAGCCCATGGAGGTCTAAAACATTCTGTGGCAGCAGCGAAGCATTGACTTTCTCAAAGATCTCTATGGCAGCAAGGTGATTGGCTTCTTTCATCTTCTGCTCATGAAGAGTACCCTAAATCATAAACATATCACCAAGGGACAGTTTTGCTGTTTGCTACTTGGGTGATGAGGAAGTTAATAGTGCCCCAAATAGAAGGAAGGGGGAAAAAGGGAATAATAAACCTAAAATCTTAAATAATGCAATGAGTTTAATATATAAGAATGCACCAAAATTTAGGTAAATTTCAGTGACTTAATAATGTAGTCCTTAAACTACTGAGTCATTCTTTCTAACATTTTCTGAACCAAAAGTCGTAAAAGTGGGAAACTTAACTAAACACGATCCTCACATGTGACAGTTAATTTTAGGTATCAATTTGACTGGACTGAGGGATACCTAGATGGCTGGTGAAGCATTATTTCTGGGTGTCTCTGTGAGGGTGTTTCCAGAGAAGATTGCCCTGCATGTCAGTGGACAGAAAGAAGACCTCCCCTCCATGCGGGCAGGCACCAACCATGTGGGCAGCTGGAGGCTGGCTAAGACAAACAGGCAGATGTTCTCCTCCTGCCTTTGGAATTCAGACTCCACATTCTTCAGCTTTTAGACTGTGGAACCTGCACCAGCTGCCTCTCGGTGGCTCTTGAGCCTTTGACCCTGGACTGGGGGCTGCAGTCAGTATCCCTGGTTCTGAGGCTTTGAACTTCGACTGCGCTACACTCCTGGCTTTAAGCTATGCTATTGAATTCTTTGGTTCTCTAGCTTACGGCTGGCCTATTATGGGACTTCTCCACCTCTATGACTGTGAGAGCCAATTCCCCCTAATAAATTATCTTTCATATATCCTACTGGTCTGTCTCTCTAGAGAACTCTAATACACCATCTCAAGAAGGAATCACTGGTTTATTATTTGTGTATCCTTTGATAATGCTGGGTCTCATCTTGGCATTCACCTTCAACATTTTGTAGTTACCTACCCCAGAAGCTATCCCCCAAGGACTACTGTTAGGGCTCATAGGCCTATAGCAGTTTGATACTCTTCTCTGCTCAATCACAAAGAAGTAACCCATATGGCAACACAAACATAAAAAGTTAAGCAGATTCCTGGCCGGAAGTAGTACCTTGCACTTGTAATCCCAGCACTTTGGGAGGCTGAGATGGGAGGATTGCTTGAGCTCAGGAGTTCACGACCAACCTGGACAACATGGTAAGACCCCATACAAAAATTAGCTGGGCCTGGTGGCACGTGCCTGTAGTCCCAGCTATTTGGGAGGCTGATGTGGGAGGTTCACCTGAGCCTGGGAGGTCAAGGCTGCAGTTAGCGGAGATTGCACCACTATACTCCAGCCTGGGCAACAGAGCAAGACCTTATCTTAAATAAATAAATAAATAAATAAAGCAAGTTCCTTACAATATCATGTTAAATGAGCCCAGGTAGAAATTTTACTTCCCAAAAAAAATTAATGTTATTTTTGTACTATGAAAGTGATATATTACCAAAAATTCACACATGATAGAAGGCACAAAACCCCTTTAATCTCACTCTCAGATGGCCAATATTAATATTCTGCTGCCAGAAATATGGACTGTCAGAATAAACTGTAATTCACATAAGCAGTAAATGCAAAAGCAACCACAGAAACTGAGCATTTCAAATGCTCAAAACAGCAGGAGATGAAATTCTCAGAACCATACATTTCTTAGGATACCTTATTTATGTCACTTATATAACTACTACATTCCCCAGAATAACTTAATCTAGTCACAATATGGGTGTCTTATCTGCTTCAAGAGTATTTAGTTATTATAACTGACAAAAAATATATAATCAGTTTTCCACTTTACCTGCTGGGCATAAAAGGTGGCGACATTTTTTTTCCCTATCCGATAAGCTTCTTTGGCCTTGCTGTAGCACTCCATCCTCTTCTGTTGGTGAAGGAAAGCCTCTGCTCTGTAGTCATCATAGTCTGGGTACTCAAAGTCCTGGAAAGACAGTTCGCTTGGTGTTTCTTCAGTCTCTTTTAATTTCTTTGGCTATAAGATATTAAACAATAAGTAACACACACAGAAAGTTAAAAAAAAAAAACTCATGTCTTACACCTTCACAAAACGCACATGAAAACTGGGCTGTCGTATATTTTCATCTCTCTCCTCAGGAAATAGATTCTCCCCAGCGTCTACCTTGTAAGTCAGGCATTTATCGACTATCATTAACTTTTTTATGCCGCTAAGGTTACCCTTTCTTTAACCACTCTTGGGAGATGTTGAAGAGTTCTCTAAAATTATCAAAATACAATTAGGGATACTGAACTCCGAGTTGGAAGAGGCGAGTTCAGTCTCAAAATGGAGGTAAAACCACCACCCAGTCACCCCCAGCCCAACTCCAGCCGTCGCCACCACCGCCAGAGAGAGGAGGGCCATGATCCAAAGGAACCAGAGCAGTTGAAAAAACTGTTCATTGGTGGTCTGAGTTTTGAAACTACAGATGATAATTTAAGAGAATAAGTGCAAAAATAATTTCCAGAATAACTTAAAGTTTACATTTTGGCCAAGGTTTACATAACTCACAAAAACTCTCTTTCTGATTATATTTCCAATCATCTCCCACTTTGAGCAAGCACATCTTCTTATCACCCTCTATTACCATAATGACTCACAGTGCCTTGCATATTATCAGGAGGGAGAAGTAACTTCATTGCCAATTTGGCCCATAAGGTCTCATAATCATCTTGTGTACACTCTGCATTTTTATAATATGCTGCATCTATCTATCCATGACAGCATGTTTTCCAGGTGGGCAGAGGCATCAGTGGTAGCACTAACAGATCATATGAAAATCAAAATTACCTAAGTCCTAAATACCAACTAACTGACAATGAAACATTCAAAGAAAAAAGGGAGCACTTAATTTACCCCTGAGTGGTCTTATTAATAAGGATTGCAGGATGATAAGATTCTGTAAAATAAAATAAAATAATAAGGCTGGGCATGGTGGCTCACGCCTGTAATCCCAGCACTTTGGGAGGCCGAGGTGGATCACTTGAGCCCAGAAGTTCAAGACCAGCCTAGGCAACCAAAACCCTATCTCTACAAAAAATACAAAAATTAGCCAGGTGTGATAGTTCATGCCTGTAGTCCCAGCTACTCAGGAGGGGGAGATGGGAGGATCGCTTGAGCTGTGATCCTGCCACTGCACTCCAGCCTGAGCGACACAGTGAGACCCTGTCTCAAAAAAAAAAAAAAGAAAACAAATGTAAAAAAAAAAAAAGCCTAATGCTAGGCCTGGCGCAGTGGCTCACGCCTGTAATCCCAGCACTTTGGGAAGTCAAGGTGGGTGGATCACAAGGTCAGGAGTTCAAGACCAGCCTGGCCAAGACAGTGAAACCCCGTCTCTACTAAAAATACAAAAAATTAGCTGGGAGTGGTGGCAGGCACCTGTAATCCCAGCTACCTGGGAGGCTGAGGCAGGAGAATCACCTGAACTCAGAGGGCACAGGTTGCAGTGAGCCGAGATCGCACCACTGCACTCCAGCCTGGGCGACAGAGTGAGTCTCTGTCTCAAAAAAAAAAAAAAAAAGCCTAATGCTGATACAAAATTAATACAAAAAACCCAACTGCATGTCTATGTATTTGTAATAAACAATCCAAAAATAAAATTAATGCATAATTCCAGGCCAGGTGCGGTGGCTCAAGCCTGTAATCCTAGCACTTTGGGAGGCTGAGGCGGGAGGATTGCTTGAGCCCAGGAGTTGAAACCAGTCTGGGCAACATAGCAAGACCCTCGTCTCTTTTTAATTTAAAAGTAATATCAAAAAATAAAGTAAACTTTTAAAAAGGACATAATTCCAGACCAGAAAGAAACAAAACAAACAAAAGAAATAATTCCATTTACATTTACAATAGCATGAAAAAGAATAAAATACTGTATTTAGAAATAAACTTAACAAAAGATGTCTAAAATTTATACTCTGAAAACTATAGTGCATTGTTGAAGGAAATTAAAGAAGACCTAAATAACTGAAAGATACTCCATTTCATGAATTGAAAGATTTAATATTGTTAACTGGTCTACATATTCAACACGAACCCCATCAAAATTCTAGCTGGCTTCTTTGCAGAAATTCACAAACTAATCCTAAAATTCACATGGAAATCCAAGGGCATCAGAATAGCCAAAATCTCTTAAAATAAATAAATAAATAGAACATAGTTGGAAAACTCACACTTCCCAATTTCAAAACTTACTACAAAGCCACAGTAATCAAGAAGCCGCAGTAATCAAGACAAGTGGTACTGGCAATAGGACAGACATACAGATCAATGGAATAGAATTAGGAGTCCAGCAATAAATCCTTATAACTATGGTCAATTCATTTTCAACAAGAGTGCCAAGAAAATTCAATGGGGAAAGAATAGTCTTTGTAACAAATGGTACAAGACAACTGAATATCCACATGCAAAAGAATCAACTTGAACTTCTATCTCACTACATATACAAAAATTAACTCAAAATGGATTAAAGACCTAAATGAAAGGCCTGAAACTATAAGACTCCTACAGAAAATACAGGACGAAAGTTCATGACATTGGATTTGGCAATGAAGCACAGGCAACATAGCAAAAGTAGACAAACTAGACTACATCAAATTTAAAAGGCTTCAGTGTCACAACAGAAACAACAGAGTGAAAGGCAACCTATGGAAAGGACAGAATATCTGCAAATCACATGTCTGACTGGGGACTTGTATCTAGAATATATAAAGAACACTTACAACTCAACAATAAAGACAAATAATCCAATTTAAAAATAGGCAAAGGATATGAACAGACATTCTTCCAAAGATGTACAAATGACAAATAGCACATAAAAAGATGCTCAACATCAATAGTCATCAAGGAAATGCAAATCAAAACCACAATAAGACACCATTTCTGTATTAACCATGTCTTTTATTTTCTGTATTCTGCCACTGGCATTTTTGCAGCCTTCATGACACTAGAGAGGCTGCTCCTTCTGCCCCCTCATCTCCATCCACTCTCACAACCCCCTCAGGTTTAGCTAATTCCTAGAGATAACAAACACCTGTCTGGGAGCACGCCTTTCATTTGGAAACCAACCAGTCCAGAAACTATGCCTCCAACTTCCTCCTTTAATGGACTTCTCCCACTCCAGGGCACTATCCACCTGCCCCCGAGTATCAGACAACCAGGGGAAGTCCCTATGCCCCAGAGCCTGCTGAAATTATTTAAACTAGCCAATCCTAAACCTGCTTACCCTGCCTTACCCATTCCTTCCCATAGAAACCAAAATACAGGCTTTTGCCCACATTTCCCCCCTACTCCTTCTGCCTCCTGACCAATCCTGCTGGCTCCCCATGTGGCCTTGGGTAGCAAGCCATACCTCCTGTTTCCAGAACTCTGTATGATAAACTTCCTTCACGACACTTCCATGTCTGCACGTCTTACCATACCTGATTAAAACAAATTCTCGGTATTCTTAAAACAACTTCCCACTCACTACAATGGTTATAATAAAAAGACAGGTGTTCAATAATAATATATGTCAGTGAAGATGTGGAGAAATTGTAACCCTCATACTGTTCTAGTGGAAATATAAAATGGTAGAGCCACTTTGGGAAAAAATTTGGCACTTTCCCAAAAGGCTAAATATTTCTGCCCACACGTTTATATTCAAGACCCATCACATTACTGCTATTCAATTAAACCACATACTCTACTGTGTCAGACTATACAGAAGTTGCAGAAATTCAAGTGCCTGTTTATCATGCACACGAAGAAAAAAATCAGCTATAAATTCATTATTTTGAGTGCACAGATATTATAAGCCAAATATGCCATTGGTGGTTAAATTTCCAGTCTAGTCAAAATGGTGAGAAATAATCATTAAATTATTATACTCAATGAACCAATTATATTTTTATATGCAATTATCTACCCTTGTAGAAAAAAAATTAGTAACTCCATACCTTTTTCTCTTTAGACTTCTGGCCAGTATGAGATGTGACATTCTCATTTTGGTGAACAAACTCTTGGGCTACAACTGTTTTTACAGGGTCCCCTTCAAGAACACAGTTAAGAAATTGCACTGTGTGTTCTAATGAATAGCTGTAGAAAATTTAAGTAGAAATATAATGTCAATAAATGAAAATAAGTTGTGTGGGACATTAACACAAGCAATCTTCAAACATCTTACAAGAATATGAAAAACTGGCTTACTTTTAAGTTTTCAACCTTGAAATTAAATGCTCATGGTGTATCTCAAAAAAAAATCAAGAATAATCAGAAGGAAACTATCAAATAATAGGTTCTCAAAAGCTAATTTTCAAAAAATGAATGCCAAAAGATAGTATATTGGTAATTCAGCCAGGCACAGTAGCTCACGCCTGTAATCCCAGCACTTCGGGGGGCCGAGGCGGGTGGATCACTTGAGGTCAGGAGTTAAGAGACTAGCCTGGCCAACATGGTGAAACCCCGTCTCTACAAAAAACCCAAAAATTAGCTGGGTGTGGTGACGCGCGCCTGTAATCCCAGCTACTCGGGAGGCTGAGAGGCACGAGAATCGCTTGAACCCGGAAGGCAGAGGTTGCAGTGGGCTGAGATGGTGCTACTGCACTCCAGCCTGGGCGACAGAGCGAGACTTTGTCTCAAAAAAAAGATAGATAGATAGATAGATAGATAGATAGATAGATAGATAGATAGATAGATTCAATTTCTAATCCTTTATTCCAGGCAGATTAGCCATAACAAATCTTTCTTTCATTTTATCACCTATTCTTCTTAAATCCTTTGTTGGATTTATACGTGGTTTCCTTCAAACATCAAACACAGACAATAGACCTTTAAGCTGACATTTTTATTGTGTCAAATTCTACATTTACTTTTACCATGGGATTTTAGTCAAATTCTAAGCAGGGATACAGAAAAGAAAAACTTAAGCACTACCCTACCTCTCATCCCTGCATTATTCAGTCATATCTTGAGGGTGATACTATATTATCTGTAGAATGAAATTCTACAAATCAACAAATGTCTGATACACTCACGTTCCAATATCTAAAGAAAATCATTCAAAAAAATTATATGCTGCTCAGTATTTCACACTATTTATGTCTCTCACCTCTTCCATTGGCCAGATACTGAGGAACTGACCATATACGAATATTTTTTGAAATCTGGTTAACTAGGCAGGCACGGTGGCTCACGCCTGTAATCCCAACACTTTGGGAGGCCGAGGCAGGTGGATCACCTGAGGTCAGGAGTTCAAGATCAGCCTGGCCAACATGGTGAAACCCTGTCTCTACTAAAAATACAAAAATAAATTAGCCAGGCATGGTGGCGGGCGCCTGTAATCCCAACTACTTGGGAGGCTGAGACAGGAGAATTGCCTGAACTCAGGAGGCAGAGGTTGCAGTGAGCCGAGATGGTGCCACTGCACTCCAGCCTGAACAACAAGAGCAAACTCTGTGAAAGAAAGAAAAGAAAGAAAGAAAGACTGTAGACTAGTTCAACCACTGTGGAAGTCAGTGTGGCGACTCCTCAGGGATCTAGAACTAGGAATACCATTTGACCCAGCCATCCCATTACTGGGTATATACCGAAAGGACCATAAATCATGCTGCTATAAAGACACATGCACACGTATGTTTATTGCGGCACTATTCACAATAGCAAAGACTTGGAACCAACCCAAATGTCCAACAATGATAGACTGGATTAAGAAAATGTGGCACATATACACCATGGAATACTATGCAGCCATCAAAAATGATGAGTTCATGTCCTTTGTAGGGACATGGATGAAATTGGAAATCATCATTCTCAGTAAACTATCGCAAGAACAAAAAACCAAACACCGTATATTCTCACTCATAGGTGGGAATTGAACAATAAGAACACATGGACACAGGAAGGGGAACATCACACTCTGGGGACTGTTGTGGGGTGGGGGGAGGGGGGAGGGATAGCACTGGGAGATGTACCTAATGCTAGATGACGAGTTAGTGGGTGCAGCACACCAGCATGTCACATGTATACATATGTAACTAACCTGCACATTGTGCACATGTACCCTAAAACTTAAAGTATAATAATAAAAAATAAAATAAAATAAAAAAGAAAGAAAGAAAGAGAGAGAGAGAAAGAAAGGAAGGAAGGAAGGGAGGAAGGAAGAAAGAGAGAAAGAAAGAAAGAAAGAAAGAAGCAAGAAAGCAAGAGGGAAAGAAATTTGGTAAACTAATTATCCAAAATAATGTGGTATTTTGCTATTCTTCAATTTATTAAAGACAATCCTTGAAAGGAAGCCATGTGCAACTACCAGTTCCACTTCCCCTCTCATCTTGCTGCCTCAGATATGCTCAATACAAAGGATATCAGTATTAGGGGCTGGATGCTACCAACAATTATCCACATCCTTTCTAGGCCTTAAAATCACCCACCTGCTGGAAGTCAGTCTCCAGCCCTGATGTTGTTTGAGGCAAACAGCCCTAGAAGATTACACCTCAAGCACATACTGTAGTAACTGAGCCCACCTACCCTTCTTACTAGGATGAAGCTGAACCTACTGCTAGCTGAGAGAATCAGCCAGCCGTTGGCAGACAAATGGAGGCAATCAGCCACCTAACATGAGGGCCCTGGCTGACCAATCACTGACCATACCCAGAAAGGACACACCCAGCCCCCTCCTTTGCCTGGGGAAGCACAACTCTGAGCTATTTCACCTCAGGCCTCTTGCTCTAGGTACTCATAGAACAGGAGTGGCCATATGCTAGCATCAACCTCTGGCATCTGGGAGATTTTAACACAAAACTCTCAGAAAATAGCAAGTTAGGTAGCAAAAATAAATAAGAAAATTAGGGATTGGAATACTACTTTTAAAGATTTGATTTAGGTGACATATTTAGAACTCTGCACACTCAGCAGAGAATAAATATTCTGAAGTACAGACTGGGCTGGGCACGGTGGTTCACACCTGTAATCCCAGAACTTTGGGAGGCCAATGGGGGAAGAATCCCTTGAGCTCAGGAGTTCAAGACCAGCCTGGGCAACATGGTGAAACTCCATCTCTACAAAAAATATACAAAAACTAGCCAGGCATGGTGGCACGTGTCTATAGTCCCAGCTACTTGGGAGGCAGAGGTGGGAGGATCACTTGAGCTTAGGAGGTCAAGGCTGCAATGAGCCAAGATCGTGCCACTGCACTCCAGCCTGGGCAACAGCAAGATCCTGTCTCACACAAACACACACACACAAAAAAGTATATGTTGACTACTCCTCATCTGAAACACTTGGAATCAGAAGTGGCTGAGATTTCAGATCTTTCCAAATTTTGGAATATCTGTATATACATAATGAGGTATCTTGGGAATGGGGTCCAAGTCTAAACATAAAATTCACTCATGTTTTTATATGCCTTAAAAATTGGCCAGGGGAGGTGGCTCACGCCTGTAATCCCAGCACTTTGGGAGGCCAAGGTGGGTGGATCAGCTGAGGTCAGGAGTTCGAGACCAGCCTGGCCAACATAGTGAAACCTTGTCTCTACTAAAAATACAAAAATTAGCCAGGCGTAGTGGTGTGCGCCTGTAATCCCTGCTACTTAGGAGGCTGAGGCAGGAGAATCACTTGAACCCGGGAGGCGGAGGCTGCAGTGAGCCGCGATGGTGCCACTGCACTCCAGCCTGGGAGACAAAGTGAGACTCTGTTTCAAAAAAAAGGAGAAAGAAATTCCAGGGTAAACAGAAAATCAAACTAAAATTTGAGATTTAGAAAATAATGAAAATTAAAATATGTATCAAAATCAAAACATATAGAGAAAAATTCATACCTTAAATGTATGTTATTAAAGACTGAAAGGAAATAAACTAACCAGAGTTGAAAATATACTAACAAATTTTAAGAGAAAGATATCAGTAAAAAATAAATGATAAGACAGCATAAAATAGACTTTGACCAATAAACCAAGATTCTCTCTCTGAGAAGGTACAAGCCCAGAACCTTCAAGGTACTAAGTTCTTTAAACTTTCCACAGCAGAGGGAAAAATGGCGGGCTGCCAGTTTATTTTATTAAGCCTGACACCAAATAAAACACTGAAACCAAAATCTGACAAAAATAGCCCAGGAACAGAAAAAAAAAAATCACAGACCAACACCATTTCATTACTATTGTAAAAATACCAATGAATTAGTAAATCAATTCCTACCTGCATTAAAGGAAAAAAAAAATCTGAAAGTAAAGTAGGTTTTATTCCAGAAATCCATTATTGTGATTGATATGAAATATATTAATAAACTAAAGATCAAAATCTATATTAGATTCTCAAAAGATTCTCAAAAAGTACCTATTTAAAACAAGCTCTTGTGAAGAATTTAAGAAAAATACATGATCAAAAGTATGTATTTTTCAAACCAGAGCATTCCTGATATACCTAACATAACACTACAATAATTAAAACAACACGGTGGCAACTCAGGATCTAACAAATAGCTCAATGGAATTAAAGTCCTTAAAATATATATTTGGAGATGTAGAATTACTGGTTATGTTTTATATAAGTGGGCAAAGATGATCCATTCATTTGGTTAGTCATTTGGAAAGACAAGTTAAATCTCTAGCTCATTTATAAATCTCTACCTCATACCACATACATAAAAAGGTAGACATTTAAAATAATAAAGAAAAATTTTTATAATATTAGGACATAACAGACTCCCTAAATAAAACATAAAACTCAGAAACAATAATGGTAAAGATTTTCTGTCCTGTAACCAATCTCCCAGATACTGAAGGACAACTGTATTTTGAGACACAGAGAGAGAGACCATGTTTACATAACTTATATTACAATATATTGTTATAATTGTTCTATTTTATTGTTAGTTATAGTTGTTAATTTTTTACTGTGCCTAATTTGTAAATCAATTCTTATTTACAGGAAAAAAACATAGTATATAGAGGGTATATAGAGGGTTTAGCTATATTCATGGTTTCATGCACCCACTGTGGGTCTTGGAATAATACCCACAGATTAGGAGAGACTACTGTAGACTTACATTATTTTTGTTATCAGAAAAATAAACATGGCATATGCTTTCAGTGACATCAGAGTAGAAACTACAGACAATCCTTCTAGCACTCACTTGTGGTCCTTGAAAATGTCCACCAGAAAATTTTGGTTAATGGCTGGAAATATCTTAAAGAGCTGCTTCTCCTTTAGTTTAGTGGCACAATCTTTTTCAAACATAAGGGTCTCCCTTTTCTAAAACAAAAACATAAAAATCATGTTCAAGATGAAATGTGTAATACTAGAAACACTGACCAAAGGCATGGTTAACTTGTTGCAAAACTACTGATGATTTAAAAGCAATCACAGACTTTCTTTAAGGATTAAAGGCTGAAATTAGTAATACGAGTACTCTTGCACTATTTATTTATATCTCATTTTTTGCAAAGTATTTGAAGTTGCTTATAAATATACACACACACACACAATCACATGTATACATGTATGTGTGGGCATCTGTATGTAAATATATATACACATACTGTCACACATGTATATCCAACACATTGAATCATTAAAAGGATGAAGATATAGAGGCATATATATACATACACACACATAAACAGGATAAAAATTAATGAAGTCGGAGAAAATAAAGATAAAATATAAGCTAAGGCTAGCAGTATTAGTATATAAATGCATGCCACAAAATCCTGTACAATTGCTACAAGTAGGCCACAAATTTAGTTCTGAGACTCTTAGTGGCCAAAGCAAAGGGGAAAACAAAGATTCTCAGTGTCCATAAAATAAAAACAAACCAGTTGCTCAGAAGTACAGCTTTTTCTGGTACTGAGACCTGAGAGAAATTTCCCCATGGGTCCTCATAAAAGTGACACTATGTGATGCTGTGAACATCGTCCTCAAAACATATTCTCCTCAATGGGCAGAAACTACAGTGTACAAACAAGCTGCAAATTCAGACTGACAGAAATCTTGGAATTCACAATTGTTTTTTTTTCAGTTTTTCACAAATATATTTACTCCAAAATAACTGTATAAGAATTATATTATTACTCACATTTCATATTTGGATCTGCTCTAAACTGTCAGACAAAAAGAACTTTCCTAAAAATATGCTATTTTAATTCTAACCTAAGATGATAATAAATATTCTTAAACATTGTGATGTAACAAAATAATTTTGTTTGCTACAAAAATGCTGATGTCTGAAAAATAACTTCCTATACAGTTTCAAAGGCAATAAAATGACTGAAAATTCCTAAATTTAAAAATTACAATAGCTGAGGTAGGAGGATTCCTTGAACCCAGGAGTTCAAGACCAACCTGGCAACACAGCAAGACCCTATCTCTACATAAAATTGTTTTTTAAAAACTGGCCAGGTGTGATGGCAAGAGTCCCAGCTGAGGTGGGAGGATGGCTTGAGCCCAGGAGGTCAAGGCTAGAGTGAGCTCAGATGAAGTTACTGCACTCCAGGCTGGACAACAGAGTGATACCCTGTATCAAAAATAAATAAACAAAATAATCTGGGAAAATGCTAGAATTGTTATTTATTTTAGAGCTTAACCATACTTAGGCCATTTATAACACCAAACAGCAATAAAAGAGGAACCACAAGAGGTGACAATATGACTAAAAAGGAGTGATAAAGCTGAACATGCAACAAGAGTGATGGAAACAAGCTACCTGAAGAATTTAAAATATTTCTGGCTGGGTGCAGTGGCTCATGTCCATAATCCCAGCACTTTGGAAGGCCAAGGTGGGCAGATCGCTTGAGCCCAGGAGTTCGAGACCAGCCTGGGCAACATGGCAAAACCCCATCTACACTAAAAATATATTTTATTTTTGGCCAAGCGTGGTGATGTGCGCTTCTAGTCCCAGCTACTTGAGGGGCTGAGGTGACAGAATTGCTTGAGCCCAGGAGATTGCGCCACTGCACATTCCAGCATGGGCAACAGAGTGAAACCCAGCCTCAAAAAAAAATAAATTAAAATATTTCACATTTTACTTAAGATATGCATGTAATCTAAACTTACTAAAAAATTCAATCATCAGATTTTCTACCAATCTATCGGGTCAAAGTTTCTAAACTATAAATTCTGAGGTTTCATCAATGAACTAAAACCTTGTAACCTTAATCATCTTAAAATTAATTATTCTATTCATATATTATGTCTAAAGTTATATTTTTTGCTTTAAAAAATATATACAAAGTATATTTCTCCTTTGGGGACAAAGAGTGAGGACAGCATCAGGAAATTATCTGGCTGAGTGCAGTGTCATTTACACTTACAATCCCAGCACTTTGAGAGGCCAAGGTAGAAGGACTGCTTGAAGCCAGGAGTTCGAGACCAGCCTGGGCAACACTGCAAGACCTCATCTCTATTCGAGAAAAAAAAGAAAGAAAAAAAATTATCTTTCTCAGGCTGCATGTGAAGGTAAAGGTGGGTATCCTTGGGACAAAGCCAACCAGCTTCTATTATATTACCCAATCTACAGAAAAACAAGAAAAGGCCAGGTGTGGTAGCTCATACCTATAATCCTAGCACTTTGGGAGGCCGAGGCAGGTGAATTGCTTGAGCTCAGGAGTTTGAGACCAGCCTGGCCAACATGGTGAAACCCCATCTCTTCTAAAAATACAAAAATTAGCAGGGCGTGGTAGCAGACACCTGTAATTCCTGCTACTTGGGAGGCTGAGGCAGGAGAATCGCTTGAACCTGGGAAGTGGAGGTTGCAGTGAGCCGAGACTGTGCCACTGCACTCCAGCCTGGGCAACACAGCGAGACTCTGTCTCAAAAAAAAACAAAACAAAACAAAATAAAAACTAGCAGGGCATCGTGACTCACACCTGTAGTCCCAGCTACTTGGGAGGCTGAGGTGGGAGGATGGCTTGAGCCCAAAAGGCAAAGTTGCAGTGAGCTGAGATGGTGCCACCGCACTCCAGCCTGTAACAAAGCCAGACTGTGTCTCAAAAAAAAGAAAAGAAAAAGAAAAACAAGCAAAAATCACTGATAGCAAAAAAAAGGAGTAAGTTGTGAAGTCAAAAGATGCTCATTTGTTCACCTATTACATCAAGATATTAAAGGGAGGGTAGAACTGTAAAGACAAGTTTTAATAGTGGAAAATGGCATTTCAATAAAAAGTATCACACCATTTAAGCCTAAGTGTTAGGCTTTCCTTATTTTATTTATTTATTTATTTTTTTTAAAGAAAATCCATTGCTGGCTGGGTGCTGTGGCTCATGCCTGTAATCCCAACACTTTGGGAAGCCGAATCACTTGAGGTCAGGAGTTCAAGACCAGCCTGGCCAACATGGTGAAACCCTGTCTCTACTAAAATTACAAAAATTAGCTGGGTATGGTGGCGCATGCCTGTAATCCCAGCTACTTGGGAAGCTGAGGCAGGAGAATCACTCGAACCCAGGAGGTGGAGGTTGCAGTTGCCAAGAACGCACCACTGCACTCCAGCCTGGGTGACAGAACGAGACTCAAAAAAAAAGAAAAAAAAAAAAACAGAAAGAAGAAAGAAAATGCATTGCCTCAAATTAATACATATATTAATTGAAGAGGCTATTTGACAGGACACTAAAATTTTAAGATCTACTGAAGAGGTTATTCCTTGGATTGCGTTAGGATACAAAGATGGGAATGGCAGTATATTTCTAATTTAGTTAACCAAGATAAATTTAAAAAATAAATATGAAGGTAGAGCAATCCCTATGCCTTAACTGGATGTATTACAGCCAAATATAAAGGTGCTCCTTTGTGCAGTCAAACGAATAAGAAAGTGTTAAAATGTTTTAAGAACACCATCTAAGAATTATTCTTTTCCCTTGAGAATTAGACTAAATAACCTCTAAGATGTTTTCCCTTTTGACCTGGAATTCTTTAATACTAATTTTCAGAATTCCAGAAAAGAGTAAGATGAAATCCAAATGAAATCTACTGCAAGTATGGCTTCATATATTTAGATATTTTGAAATAAAGACCAAAAATAAAATTCAAAGTGAAGGTTCTATTTGAAAAGGAAGAGTAATTTTTTTAATTCAAACTCATAAGTTTCTAAAATTTTTCTCTAAAATATTTTGTTTTGGCCAGGAATGGCGGCTCACGCCTGTAATCCCAGCACTCTGGGAGGCCGAGGCAGGTGGATCACAAGGTCAGGAGATCAAGACCATCCTGGCTAACACGGTGAAACCCCGTCTCTACTAAAAAATACAAAAAATTAGCCAGGCGTGGTGGCAGGCACCTGTAGTTCCAGATACTCAGGAGGCTGAAGCAGGAGAATGGCATGAACCCGGGAGACGGAGCTTGCAGTGAGCCAAGATTGCACCACTGCACTCCAGCCTGGGCAACAGAGCGAGACTCCATCTCAAAAATATATATATATATATTTTCTCAGAGATAGACATCTTTAATAGTAAGATAGACATTTCTTATTACTAATATATATAATTATCTTTAAATAAGATTTCCTTCATGTTTTTATAGAAATAAAAAAATAGAGGTAAATATTAAAAGCTGAAAAAGATGCAGCTGGCTGGGCATGGTGGTTCATGTTGATAATCCCAGCACTTTGGGAAGCTGAGGCAGGAGGATCACTTGAGCCCAGGAGTGCAAGACCAGCTTGGGCAACATGGCAAGACCCCATCTCTACAAAAAATAAAAGTAGCCAGGCATGGTGGCACATGCCTGTGGTTCCACCTACTTGGGAGTCTAAGACAGGAAGCTCACTTAAACCCAGGAGGTTGAGGCTGCAGTGAGCCTTATTGTACCATTGCACTCCAGCCTGGGCAACAGAGCAAGACCCTGTTTCAAACAAATAAAATTAAAAAAAAGAAAAAAAGAAGAAGATGCAGCCGGTCGGGCACAGTGGCTCATGCCTTTAATTCCAGCATTTTGGGAGGGCAAGGCAGGTGAATCACTGACCCCAGAACTCGAGACCAGCCTGGGCAACATGGCAAAACTGTCTCTATAATAAATTCAAAAATTCGTGGGCATGGTGGCTCATGCATGTAATCCCAGCACTTTAGGAGGCTAAGGCAGGTGGATCACTTGAGGTCAGGAGTTTGAGACCAGCCTGGCCAACATGGTGAAACCCCGTCTCTACTAAAATTACTAAAAATTAGCCAGGCATGGTGGCACACATCTGTAGTCCCTGATTCTTGGGAGGCTGAGGCAGGAGAATCGTTTGAACCCGAAAGATGGAGGTTGCAGTGAGCCAAGATTACACCACTGCACTCCAGCCTGGGCAACAGAGCGAGACTCCATCTCAAAAAATAAAATAAAAATACCCAGGCATGGTAGTCCCTGTTACTCAGGAGGCTGAGGTGGGAGGATCACTTGAGCCCTGGAGGTCAAGGCTTCCATGAGCTGTGATCACGCCACTGTAGTCTAGTGTGGGCAACAGAGCCAAGACGATGTATCAAAAAAAAAAAAAGGTAAAGAAAAAGAAAGATGCAGCTCAATCACCTATACAGTTAAATCTAAAACAACACAAACTTAACATGGATGGCTTATAGTTGAGTATTAACTAATTTCCCTGAAGCAAAAACCTCCAGCTTCAAATTATACTTAAAATATTTTTCAATTTTAACATTAAATTCAATCAGGTTAAATATGGATTCTAGACTAGAAAATACTTTGAAAAAATCACAAAGTAAACATACACAATAAACCAGAATCAGAGACAGTAGCTTAATATTTATATTAATTCATACCAAATTATGTTTTTCCTGTAAGGCAATTTCTTCTGACATTATTTCTCTGAGTGATACTTTTTTAGTTTGAGTATTCCAATGATCCAATAAAGGTAGCATTTCAGATGCTGTTAAAGTCTTCAGTAATTTTTTGCCTGTTCTCTGAGATGATTTTTGTTCGGGATTATCAAGCCCAGTATGTCCAACCAAGGAAGGATCTACAAAGTAGTATAAATACTGTCATACTCTCAACAATAAATGTATAAATTAAACATTATTCACTCTGTTATATTTACCTCAGAGACCAAGGAAACAGTTTTTTAATTTTCAGTTTGTAAATATAACACAACTCTGAAATTGTAAAATACATCTTCACGTCATTGCAAGTAAGAAATAGTATGTGTTAATGCAGCAATATTTTAAAAGAGTAATGATCTGTGTATAATTTTTTTTTTTTTTTTGAGATGGAGTCTTGCTCTGTCGCCCAGGCTGGAGTGCAATGGCGCAGTCTCGGCTCACTGCAACCTCTGCCTCCCAGGTTCAAGCAATTCTCCTGCCTCAGCCTCCCAAGTAGCTGGGATTACAGGCGCCCGCCACCATGCCTGGCTAGTTTTTGTATTTTTAGTAGAGACGGGGGTTTCACCATGTTGGCCAGGCTGGTCTTGAACTCCTGACCTCAGGTGATCCGCCCGCCTTGGCCTCCCAACGTGCTGGGATTACAGGCGTGAGCCACCGCACCCGGCCAGTCTGTGTATAATTTTAAACTGACTCAATGCTTTCCACTCTTTTTCATATCATATCAACCCAAAACATAGTGACACGTATACAGGACACTGGTAAATAGAGGAAGTTATAGCCAGCTGGAAGTGAGCAACCATAACAGCTACAGTCAGCTCTGGCCACCCATTCTAAGGACCAAGAAGATCGATTACTTTGGCAAACCTGTAACTCAGTGAAGGCACACAATAAAGAGTGGGCAAATGATATTCAAAATAAGGAACTGAACATTCTAGGAAGTTCACAACAACAGAATTTAATGTGTAACATTTCAACTTCTCAGAGGAGTATCAACACATTCTGATACATTCCTCTGCTGTCCTAGAGAGTGAAGAAACAATAGACACTGGCATTTGCACACCATCCTTTGGGCACCTCTATCCCTACATCAGCTGTAGCTCTTGAGGCTATGACATGAGCACAGGTCTGGACCAAAGTGGATCCTAAGAATCTTCAAGGTGAAACTCCTTGCCTTGGTCCCAGTGTGGACTGGACAACAGAGGCATGTGGAGGAACTCAGGCACAAAAGGAGGATGCTTAATAACAGGTCTGCCACCCTGCAACAGTCACTGAAGACAACGCTATCTAAGAGAAGTCATCTGGAATCAAATATTTTCAAGTTGGCAGGATGTACCAAAAAGCAGGCTGGGTTTTGTGGTCTAACAATACTGACATCAATAAAAACTTTGAATAACCAAGTAATATTTCAATGATGTTCTTGATCAAACACATGAACACTCTGTTGCTCTCAAACCAAAAGTTTTCTTTCATGCAGAGCAAAACCTCAACAGGAAATGCTTTGAGAGCATACCCTAGGTGTTCCACAGCACTCATGAAAGTTCAATATACATTATAGGGGCTTTTTTCCCCTTTAAGTTTTATTTTATTTCATATCAATAAAATATTAAATATTTTTAAAGAACTGGCTGGGCGCAGTGGCTCATGCCTGTAACCCCAGGACTTTGGGAGGCCGAGGTGGGCAGATCACCTGAGGTCAGGAGTTCAAGACCAGCCTGACCAATATGGTGAAACCCCGTCTCTACTAAAAATACAAAAATTAGCCAGGTGTGGTGGTGCGCACCTGTAGTCCCAGCTACTTGGGAGGCTGAGGCAGGAGAATTGCTTGAACCCAGGAGGCAGAGGTTGCAGTAAGGCAAAATGGCACCACTGCACTCTAGCCTGGGCGACAGAGCAAGACTCCATCTCTAAATAAAAAAATAAATAAATAAATAAAACTGTTATTTGCAAATCAAAATTTGTGGGTACCGTATTTTGTGGAAGTAATTTAGAATGAGTTAAAATTCAAACACACACACACCAAATTTCAACATTAAGACATTAGAAATAAAAACATGTGCTTTACCTTGCATAAACTTGCCACAAGACATCTCTTCTTGTCTTTGTCGCTCCTAAACACAAAAGCCAGGCAAGAGATTGGCAAACAGGGAGTGCATTAGTAAACAAGGATACAAGGTTATATTATTTTTCTCTAGAAATCATTTCTCCTTGTATAACTGTAAACCATTCTTACTCAATCTAAGTAAAACAATAAAGTTAGATAATAAAAATTATGAAGTATGACTACAGCTACATATTTTTTCCACTTCTAAAATGGTAAAAATACTGCATTTTAAAAAAAAATTTCTTGTTATGAAGAATGGTCTGAAAAAAATTTTTAAATAAATTAAAAACTGTCTTTGAAATTTAACCAATCAGCATTGAAGTCTTTAATTCTGGGAGTGAAAAACTCACTGTTTATAATTATTTTCTTAAAAAAAAAACAGGTCAGGCACAGTGGCTCATGCCTATAATCCCAACACTTTGGGAGGCCAAGGCAGGAGGATCACTTAAAGCCAGGAATTCAAAACCAACCTGGGCAACATAGTGAGACCTCGCCTCTACAAAAAAAAAAAAATTACCTAGGTGTGGTGGCAGGCACCTGTATAGTCCTACCTACTCTGGAGGCTAAGGCAGGAGGATCGTGTGCCCAGTAGTTCAAGGCTTCAGTGAGCTATGATTGTGCCACTGCACTCAACCAGGGCAACAGAGCTAGACACTGTCTCTAAAATAGAAAAAAGATATTAAAAAAAATCAACAATTACAATGAGCTCCATCGCTAATTATATAATTTGGCTGTCTGGAAATACTTAAACTACTGAAAAGAGAGAAAAAAAAAGACAGTAATCTGTTAAATGGTACAAGTTCATTCTCTCTCAAAGTCAAAATTCAATAGAACTCTTCCATCTCAAAGCCAAAATTCAATAGAACTCCTTAATATTATGTGGTAGATTTTACTGAAATTCAAAGGTTCAAAATGGACAAAAAAGGAGCTCTTTATAAAAAGAAGCCTACCAACCATTACAGATTCTTTCCATTTCTCATGAATCACTTTCGCCAGATTCAGATCTATATGAACCACACAATCTTCAACTGTTAGAGACCCTTGTGGGGGAAGGGGGAGGGAAGAAAATGTAATCATTACTCATTATATATTTGCAGAAAACATACTAAACCACCTTATGCATCACAAAACTAACTTGTACTATTAATTCCTAACTTATGCTTCTATTTACTAAATCTTAGAGTATTTTTATTTATGTTATATGCTATGTTACTGTCTTCACACTTCTTGACTACTGCAGTTATACAAAGCTTCACAGTAAATCTAAGTTATTCCTTTCCATGAGTCTAAATATGTTTACTTTATTCATTTCTATTAGTCAAGACTTTTCAATAAATATGTTCTAAAAAATTAATCTTGTCTTAAATGTATCTGGAGTAGCACCAAAGGATTTTAAAAGGTTCATCCGTACAATTAAGTGTGAAGTAAATACCAGAGAAAACGTTCAAACTATGTATGGGATAAATACAAACTCCATATAAATATTCTCTATTTCTTCCTATTGTATTTTTTAAAGTCCTCCAGAAATGTGTCAAAAATAAGGCACTATGTGAAGTTAGGCAACATAAAATTACTTTTGCATTTCAGTTAACATAGAATATAATTTTACAATCAAAATAGAACTCTCTAGCCAGGTACGGTGGCACATGCCTATAATCCCAGCTACTCTGGAGGCTGACGCAGGAGAATCACTTGAGCCCGGGAGGCAGAGGTTGCAGTGAGCCGAGATTGAGGCACTGCACTCCAGCCTGGGCAACAGAGCGAGACTCCATCTCAGAAAAAAAAAAACACAAAATAGAACCCTCTGTAGTCTAGTCACACAAAGACACACACATTGTCATTTACTTTTTCCTTACCTGAATCAATACCAACAGGACCAAATAATTCATTAAGTTGAAAAGCCAGTTCAGGGGGTAATGCCAATTCCAGACAGTCTATGGTCAGAGATTTGGCCATCGCTGGAGTGGGATTCAATATCTCGGTTTTATCTTCCCCACTAACTCCAGCTGATAAACTACTTCCTGCCATTAGAATTTCCTTCATTTCCTTCTCATCTTCATTCATAAATTCTTCTTCATCTGAAAATTTCACATAATCCTTTGGAAAATTTTCATTTCTCTTTATTTCAAGAGAATCAGTAAAATAAATTTCTTCATTTAATTCAAGATTTGAAGTACTAGATACAAAGTTAAAAATATCAGAGAAATGTGAAGGAGAATGTATGTTGTCTCCAGTCTCTGTGACTACTAGGTTTTTTTCTGTTTCACTCATATCTTTAGGAGTAGTAGCTTTTAGAATACCTGGAAAGGACTGCTTACTGCTATATAAAAGTTCTTCCTGGCTGTTAGGAAGTATGTCATTATTATTCTTTAGACCCACAGCAGCACTGGGAAATATACTTGTCATCGATTCATGGTTTTCAGGAGTGACAGCTCTCATTTCCGCCTGCTCTGAGTTTCCTCTTTCTGCATCACAAGTAGACTGTGAGTCAGCGTTACTAATACCAATCCCATGGCTTAACTCTGGCACAGGAGAATTAGAATTCTCTAAAGTTCCTCTTTGGCTAATAATTTCTTTCAAATTCAACCCCAGAGAAAAAGGCCCAATTTGTGATCCATCACACGATTTTTGGAAATTCTCAAACTCTGTATCCTCACATAACTTAGTTTCAGAATCCAACAAAAGGCTTGTGGCCCAAATAATATCTTTATTACACCTCTCATATAAGTCTTTCAGGGCTTCTAATGAAAAGGATCCAAACAGTTTACAAAGAATGTTAAGATTTTCAGATTCATCTGCACTGGTAAGCTCACTTTCTTCAACAAACGTGCTTTTATCATACATTACTCTATATGGAATTGCTTCTTGAACGTCTGATTTTGTGTTAATATTGAAAACTTTCGGCTTAAATCCATCTAATCTTCCTGTTAATACTTTGATAGAATCTGAAATGCTAATTTTATTCTTTTCTATTTTCCATAAAAGAGCAAAATCCTGTGGTTCAGTCTGGGTGCACATGCCTACTTCTTTTCCAGGGTCTCTCTTAGGCATTTGCTCTTGACATTCAGCTAACGTTTGTGGTTCTACTACTCCAGAAACAGTTGGTGCACTATTGGTAAAAGTAAGAGGCAAGGATGTGTGTTGCCCATGACTCTTTTTACTTAGACAAGTCTGACTCTCACAGGTCATTTCACTGAGTAGCATTTCAGAACTTCCTAGATTGGAGCTACCCAATGTCTTTAGTTTTTGAGAGCTTGTGCCCCAACAGGCCTCATGTGCTGTAGATAAGGATATTTCATTCATTTTGTCATTTGTTCCAATTTCTAGGTTGGGCTCACTTAAACCAGTCTTTGGCATTCTTGATCTGTGTTCCCTCTGAGCTAAAGAATCAGATGAAGGCCAGTCACCCATAATGTTGAATGAGTTTTTGTCAATATTTTTATAAGCATCATATTTATAGCTATTGAGTGGCTCTGAAGCATTATCACACTGTGACTTTCTGCCATCCTCTACACTTTCATGTGGAGATCCTCGTTGCTGGACACAATCTGTATTCACAGATACACTGTTAACTAATTTGTGTGACTGAGGGTAATTATACTTTTTGTCGCTTTGTACAGATGAAGTTTTTTCAGTTTTTCTGTTCCTTTTTGTCCTCTGACCAATAGTCTTATCAACTGGCCAGTCACCAACAAAATTTGATAGCTCATGTCTTGGGAACTTTTCCAAAGTCGATTTGCTTTTTTGTTTCCCAAAGGCTTTTTTCGTTACTGTTGCTCTTTCTTCCACTATTTCACCAGGTGAGGATTTTTCATTTTGAAGTGGTCCAGTATTTGCAAGATCACAGTCTTCTTGATTATTTTCACTACAGCAAGTACTAGGTGATACTCTCTCCATAGAACTATCTGTGTCAGTTTTACTATACCCTTTTACAGCCACCATTTCTATTTGCTCTTTTTCACTTTTGTCTGTTGCCTGTAGTTTGCTTTCAGAGTCAGAAAAATACATGTGTGGAGTTTCCAGAATTAAAGCACTTTGAATGCTAGGATTCATATCACTTATTTCTTTTCTTCTTTTGTTTAAATCTGCATTAGAGAGATATGCAACATTCTCAGGTAACATTGTTTCTTTGGTTACATCAAGATTCTTCTCTTCAGTGAACTCT
Organism: Pan troglodytes; assembly: GCF_028858775.2. Lineage (NCBI taxonomy): Eukaryota > Metazoa > Chordata > Mammalia > Primates > Hominidae > Pan > Pan troglodytes. The sequence goes on along the minus strand of NC_072401.2, from coordinate 40,447,405 downwards.
AGATGCTTCAAAGATGAAGATAAAATATTTTCTTCTTTTTCAGAGATAATATCTTCATTGTCTCTTGGGCTGTAAGATTATTTTAAAGAGTATCATGAGAAAGTCTCTTAATGCTACCATCAATACTATGATTTAAAGAAGCATTAATTGACAGACAGGGCACTTAACAGTTATTCTGAAAATTTTATAAATAAATTACATTAAAATTATAAAAGCTAATTCTGATCTTTCTCTAATACCCTGTGAACACATTACATTGTTGTAACCCCATTACCTAGCATGATGCTTGGCATATATGAAGCACTCAAACTTTTTTTTTAATTGAATAGTACATATGAGATTTTCAGTTTAGGTGTTAATTATGCATTAAAGTTAAAGCTCTGAATTTGTTCCCAGGAGAGGACACCACTTTTCTGGCTTCTTTCTGACCTTAGTTTTACATAGCTAAGCATATGTAAAATAGGTCTGATACCGAGGAAGCTTCATTTACAAAGTCACAAAGGGCCAACCAACGCTATTTGCCCGATTAAGAGAAATTAGAGAAAAAGAGCTTTCATTTGAAATGTCATTTGGTAAGATTTTTTAAAGCCATACTTAATGTTAATTTCAGACTCAGAGCACTTGTGCAAATCATTATACTCTCAACTTTAGTTAATTTTTCTCGATTAAATTTGTCAATGCATTTCCTCTTTTTTTTAACTTCAGGAGTGCTTGAAGTCCCAACTCTCGCAGGATGCCTTCCTAAGTGAAATCATACCTAACGCTGAGTTTTCTATGTGTTAGATGATGCTACTTTAAGTCCCTTGCATGTACTAATTCATAATCCTTATAAGATTTTTATGAGCAGAGTGTTATTACTGGCATTTTAGAAATGAAGAGCTGAAGTACAGAAAGATTTGTAACTTGTCAGAGATTACAAAGCTTTGGGACTTTTTGAACCCAGGAAATATAGCTCAAGAGTCCATGCTCTTAACCACTTTGCAACACTGTTTCTCAATCAAAAAAGCATTTATAAATTTTCTCTTCCCCATTCCCAACTCCTTTTTAACAGAAGCTCTCTATCCCTTACCATCAAAACATATGGATAATTCAGACCTCTGGTTTCTTCTTTACTCTGTCTGTCAGTTAATGCTGTTTTTATTTATTCAATTGTTTATGTGTCTTCGTTGCTAAACAGAATCAGTGCTACCTTGGATTGCAAATTGTCAGAAGGCCATGACTTGTATTACTTGGTAAAAGTGTACTGTTAATAATTTTTATAACACTAGCTTGAAAGAGTATTTTCATTAAAACTTAAGGAAATTAAGAAGTGATTTGAGTGGATACAAAATAATAACAGCGAGAAGATAAGGGAAATACTGGATTAGCAGCAAGCGTCAAGTAAAACTGGCAGGAGAATTCATAGCATAATCACGGACTCAAAACTCTGAGGACAATAAAAGAACTGTCATGTCATCTCTCATATGAATTTGTACTTCTCTTGATAACTACATATATCCCACCACAGGTAAGACTATAAGTAAATCCTTAAAAATAACAAAAGTCCACCTTATTTATTTATTTATTTTTTGAAATGGAGTTTTGCTCTTGTTGCCCAGGGTGGAATGCAATGGCGCAATCTCGGCTCACCGCAACCTCAGCTCACCGCAACCTCTGCCTCCAGGGTTCAAGCAATTCTCCTACCTCAGCCTCCCAAGCAGCTGAGATTGCAGGCATGCGCCACCAGCCAGGCTAATTTTGTACTTTTAGTGGAGACAGGTTTCTCCATGTTGGTCAGGCTGGTCTCGAACTCCTGACCTCAGGTGATCCACCTGCCTCGGCCTCCCAAACTGCTGGGATTACAGGTATGAGCCACCACACCCAGCCAAGTCCACCTTATTTTTAAAGTTTATCAGCAATGATTCCACAAGCTCCAAAATTATACCTTTTAAAAATTATATTTCAAATTGAATTTTGTACATAAGGCATTTTAACCTACCTAGTGCTTCTATCCTCACAAGAATATGCACACAACTCAATACGTTCAATTTTCTCTGGAACCGAAGAACTCATAATTATTGGCACTGAAACAAAACGTTGATAATGTTCCAACATTCTTGTTATTTTTTCTTTGCTTACCCCATGAATGTTACGCCTGAAAATTCCAGGGGAAAAAAGGGTTGAAGGAATATTGATAATTAAGTTTTTAAAAATCAGAACATATGTCTAGGAAAACAATAATATATTTCTAATAGATAAGAATATCAAAGCTGCTTTATTGTGACCACAATATATACAATTTGATTCTAATTTTCATTTTATTAAGGATTTCTTAAATTATACACTTAAGTTCAAACAAAGAAAAAAAATTCTAGTATTTGAAGTTTCTAGATGTTCAAATATGAAGTTAGTTGTTTGTGTTTTCACTCATGGTGCCTTTTTCAAAAATGTTTTTTATTATAAGCTCATATTTGGTTGAACTTAATATATGAGAATTCTGAGGCCTTCAACTCGGAGTACTTTCACACAGCATCTAGGTTTATACCTGCCAGGAGGCCAGATGTTATGCTTTAGCCCCTCAAAGGTTTGGTCTTAATGAAAACATCTCAATTGCAACTTTCCTGTCTTGGGTTGAATTCAAGGCTTTGTGACTGGATCCCAGGGATAATATATGCATTTGCCAGTTGGGCAAATCTGGCTTTCATATTTACCTACCTCGATCTTGTCTGGTTTCAGATCACAGAGAAGCAAAGAGATAGAAAATATGAAAGAGAGGTTAAGAGTCATAGGAGCCAGAGCCAAAAGTTCTAGTATACATCTAATCTAAGTCCCGGAAAGAGAAGAGAATGCATGGGACGGAAGCAATGTAAAGAAAAATGCTGAGAATTTTCCAGAACTGATGAAAAACACCAATCCCTTAATTTCAGAAGCCAACAAATGCCAAACAAGATAAAAAAAATAAGAAATCCATAACTAGAAACATAGTACTGAAATTGTCATTCACCAAAGACAAAGAGATATTAAAAGCAACCAGAAATTTTAAAAAATCATTTTAAAACTAGTTATCTACAAAGAAACAATTAGAATGACAGATGACTTAACAACAATAATAATGTAAGTCAGAAGGGAGTGAAGTGTTATCTTCAACAACAGAAAATAACTGTCAGTATAGAATATACATATCCAGCAAAAGTATCTTACAAGAATGAGGGCAATAAAAAGATCTGCAGATTTTAAAAAAAGAATTTGACACCAAGCAGACCCTTACTGTAAAGAAAATTCTCAAAGATGAACATCAGGCAGAAGGCAATTCCCAGATGAAAGGTATATGATGCAAGAAAAAAATGAAGCAGAAAGCAATAACTAGATGAATAAGTGAAAATAAACACTACCTGTATATTCTGGACAATGAGAGCATGTAAATTGAGAGGGAGGCAAGTGTCAGAATTAAAATGTTTTAAAGTCTTCGTATGCGTGAGGAGGAAAGCCAAGAAAATGGTTTGACTTTAGATTTAAAGTCTGCACAATTTCCAAATTAGTAGAGAAGAAAAAAATTTAATACAAAAATTTGGAAACAATTTTAAAAATTTTAAATAAGGCATGATAGGAAAAAAATCCAACTACATCATTTTCTATAATAGAAGAACAATCACAGAAAAGGCGAGATAAACAAAAAGCACAGAATGAGACAAGATCAATTATATGAATAATTCTAAGAAACAAGATCAATTATATGAATAACCAAAATAACCATAAAAGAACTAAGTTTATCAGTTAAAAGTCAAGGTGGACAGAGTGGATTTCGAAAAATCCAGCCATCATGCTTACAAGAGATACATCGAACATAAAAATATTCAAAGTAAAAGTATGAAAAAAGAAGTAACAAATACTAACTAAAAGGAAGCTGATGTAGGTCTATCAATATTAGACAAATTACACTTTACAACAAAAATCACTACTAAAGACAAAAGAAAATCACTAGAAAATAATAAAAGGTTCAATTAATTAGGGTGATATAAAAATCTTAAGCTTGTATACATTTCAAAAACTACCCTCCAAATATGTAAAGCAAACATAAGCAGAATTATAAAGAGAAACCACAAGTTCAACATAATAAAGGGAGATTTCAACATTCATCTCTCAAATACAGGAGATATGAGTAACAATAAGCATGATTTAATGGATATATTAACACATTGTAATCATGTACATTCTTATCAAGCAAATATGAAATGTATAAAAAATCAACACTTAACTAGGCCAAAAAAATCTTATAAATGTCAGTGAAAAATACAAACTACACAACCTGACCTACTGTAGTTAAGGTGAAAACCAATTTTTATAAAAGACAAAACACTCATCTGTTCAGAAATTTAAAAACACAGTACTACATAACCCAAGAGTTAAAGAATGAAATTAATCATAATGCAAACTAGAAAATAACTAAATAAGACAAAAATAAAGTATTATATATTAAAATTCTGAGAGCAGCTAAAATAATACATATCAAAATTTTATTTTATTGGGAGACAGAGTCTCGCTCTGTTGCCTAGGCTGGAGTGCAATGGCACAATCACAGTTCATCACAGCCTCGACCTCCCAGGCTACAGCAATCCTGCCACCTCAGCATCCGAGTACCTGGGACCACAGGCGAACGCCACCATACCCAGCTAATTTTTTTATTTTTTGTAGAGTCAGGGTCCCACTCTGTTGCCCAGACTAGTCTCAAACTCCTGGGCTCAAGAAATCCTCCTGCTTCAGCTTCCCAAAGTACTGGGATCACAGGCAGGAGCCACCACACCTGGCATACATAGGGAAATTTTAACATCAAATGTCATATTAGAAAATGACCTAAACCTTCAAGTAGAGAAGTTTAAAACACAAGAGAATAAAAAAAGCAAAATTGATTTTTGAAAGCAATAAAGGTAGAATAATGAGAAGCAGAAATTAATTAAACATTAGAAAACTTACGATGGAGTTCAAATAAAGCTGAGACTTGTTTATCTGAAAAGGCTAATCTGATCTCTGATGAGAATAACAAAGAAAAAAGAAGGAAGATAATATAAACATACTAAGATTGCAGGAGGGAACTTAACTGCTAACACAGTAGACGTGTAAACAGTAAGAGACTACTATAATTGCTTTAATAGTCTTAATAAATTTGGAAACGTTGCTATAATGGAAAAATTCCAACTAAACATTCTCACAAAGAAAACATCAGATCCAAAGAATTTTTAAAGTAAATTCTAACATTCAAACTTAGATAAACCTAGAAAAGAAGAAAAGAGGAGATACTTCCCAATTAATTTCATGATCCTAAAACTATGATATCACTGTCAGGCAAGACAAGTCAAGGAATAAAAAAACTGTAGGTCAATCTCATTTATTTATAAAGATGCAAAAATCCTAAATGAAATATCAGAAAACCAAACTCAGTAATCTATCAAAAGGAAATGAAAAGGAAGTAGTGACACATGCTACAACATGGATGAGCCTTAAAAACATTATGCTAAGTGAAAAGATGCCAGACACAAACAGCCACATATTGTATGTTCCATTTATATGCAGTATACGCAACAGGAAAACCCATAAATACAGAACACACATTAGTGGTTGCCAAGAGGAGGGGGGAACTAGAGTAACTGCTTGTAGGCATAGGGCTTCTTTGGAGGAAATGGAAAAGTTCTGAAATTACATAGGGGTGATGATCACACAACACTGTGAATATACTAAAATTAGGTTGTCCTTTAGTACTAAAGTTAGTTGAAATTGCCAAGAAAAAAAAAAATAGCCTAACCAAAATGACGTTAGGGCTATCTCTGTGGAAGTATAGAACACAAAGCAAAACACACTGTACGTCCATGCCTTGACTAACATTTTTATTCAAGTCAAGCAATTGAATAAAGAAAAAAGTATAGCCATAGTGGGAGGCAGGCATGGAGTGAGATATCTGGACAGCTGGATATTTGCTACCTTTTCCATCTCTATATGCGTACCACCTTCCAGTGCTCTAAATCACTAAGCAGCTACGACAATTCGCCCCTCCCAGTAGCACATAGTTCAGGTGTGCCAAATCCTAGGGTCTGTTCTAGCTTTAGATATTAACATATGATTCAAAGTAATAAAGTACAGGCTGGGCATGGTGGCTCACACCTGTGGTCCCAGCACTTTGGGAGGCAGAGGCAGGAGGATCGCTTGAGGCCAGGAGTTCAAGACCAGCCTGGGTAACATGGCAAGACCCTGTCTCTATATTTAAATAAATAAACAAATAAATAAAACTCAAAAAAGGTAGTAAGATACTGAGTATATAATACAAGGGGAATTTTTACTGTAAATTAACTCAATTTTAGAAACACAAAGAAACTCTTCATAAAACTGGACAAAAAGCCGTAAGCAATAGAAATTAAGTTACAATCTAATCAATTCATTCATCATTTACAAGGGGAAAAATCTAAACGGACCTTGTCTGTCTGTCGTTATATAAAAAGCATGTTAGGTAGCCTCCAAGTTTTACCTTGCAAGTTCCTTTGGTTTAAACTTCCACCATGTGTCTGGTTCCCGAAAAAGGACTTTATATTTGTGTTTCTGAGACTACATACAACAAAGACAAAAACATTTTAAAATAGGTATTTCCAAGAAATCAAAATTATTGTTTCCAAATATATAGCATGTAAAACGTAGATTATCTAATCTTGATGAGTGTGTTAAAATGGCAAAATATACAATCACTTTAACCCAGCAATTAACTATTAGAAATTTATGCTACTGATAAATACTTATATAAGAGCATTTATTTATATAATACATACATTAGATATATGCCAGGATAGCCAGTTTTCCAGTATTTGTAACAGCAAAAGAATACAAATAACTACGTGGCTATTAATATAGAACTGACTAAATAAGTGAAGGCATAACCACAAGATGAAAATACTACACAGTAATATTTAAATTCTACATGTGCTAATGACAGAATGTTCTTAAAAAAAAATGTTAAGACAGGAAAATAAAGAATTTTCGGCCAGACATGGTGGCTCACGCCTGTAATCCCAACACTTTGAGAGGCCGAGGTTGGTGGATTAACTGAGGTCAGGAGTTCAAGACCAGCCTGGCCACCATGGTGAAATCCTGTCTATACTAAAAATACAAACAATTAGCTGGGCGTGGTGGCGGGCACCTGTAATCCCAGTTTCTCAGTTTCTGAGGCAGGAGAATCGATTGAACCCAGGAGGCAGAGGTTGCAGTAAGCCGAGATCACGCCATTGCCCTCCAGCCTGGGCAACAAGAGCAAAACTCCATCTCAACAACAACAAAAAAAGGTGGGCAAAAAAGAGCAAGAAGGGCAAGAAGAGGATTAGGTATAGGTCAGGTAAAGGCAAAGGACTTAAACATTAAAAGAAATCTGGCAAATTCAGAGAAAATAGCTGAGTTTACAGAATGCTGAATTTCTCAGAACAGCAAAATTTCAAAAGAAATTTAGGGAAAAACAAAGGACCAACAAATTTTGATTCTGCCAAGTATGAGGAAAAGGAAATAAATATATATAACATATGTACAAACAAAAAAATAAAATTATAATTTAGTACCACTACCTTTTCATAAAAGACCCCAAAAAACAAAACAATCTTAGAGTTCAAAAATTGAATTTCAGAATTTAAAACTTTAACTTTATGGAAAAACTCAGCTAAATGGCCTAATTTCCTCATTTTGCTGAACACCAATGAAAGCTCATTTACAGACTATCCAAGGTTCTGAGATTCTTAAGTGCTTCAGATTCACTTTCATAATTAATGTTCCCCAATAATTGCATACAAACTGTTATAAACTTATGACAACTTATGGTACTAACCAAAGCAACATATGGTTTCATTTCCCATGCCTGTAGGTTTGTATTATCTATAATTATAGGAGATATCTTCTTCTCAAATGCTTCTTTTGCTGAAAAACATAACATAATTAAAAATCATTTTTTAAACAACAATACTAAGTATTATGATTTTCAAAAAATCTGATCTTTTCATAATTTGAAAATCATGATGTGCTAATTTTACTCACTGCTCAACTTCTAAATATCCCTTTGAGGACATAAAAATTAAGTAAGTATGGGTTGGCTGGGCATGGTGGCTCATGCCCATAATCCCAGCACTTTGGGAAGCCAAAGCAGGCAGATCACTTGAGGCCAGGAGTTCGAGACCAGCCTGGCCAACATGGTGAAATCCCATCTCTACTAAAAATACAAAAATTATTTGGGTGTGGTGGTGCCCACCTGTAGTCCCAGCTACTCAGGAGGCTGAGATAAGAGAATCACTTGAAACCAGGAGGCAGATGTTGCAGTGAGCCAAGATCAGGCCACTGCACTCCAGCCTGGGCAACAGAGTAAGACTCTGCCTAAAAAATACAAAACAAGGCCGGGCGCGGTGGCTCATGCCTGTAATCCCAGCACTTTGGGAGGCCAAGTCAGGCGGATCATGAGGTCAGGAGTTCGAGACCAACCTGGCCAACATATTGAAACCCCGTCTCTACTAAAAATACAAAAATTAGCCAGGTGTGGTGGCACGCACCTGTAGTCCCAACTACTTGGGAGGCTGAGACGGCAGAATCACTTGAACCCAGTATGCGGAGGTTGCAGTGAGCTGAGACCACGCCATTGTACTCCAGCCTGGGTGACAGAGTAAGACTCCGTCTCAAAAAAACCCCACATATTAAGACTGTCAAGTAAGAGAGAAAGACCTTGAGTAGAAAAATTAAAATCAAACTATAGTCTTGAGTTTAGTTAATAATAATAAACCAATTTCTTAGTTTTGACAAATGTATCCTCGTTATATTAGATGTTAACATGAAGGATAAATGAGTGAAGGGTATACAGAAGCTTTCCATAGTATCTCTGCAACTTTTCCATATATCTAATATTCAAAAATAAAGTTTAAAAACAAACAACAAAAACAAATGGACAAATTTACACACACACAATGTAATGATCTGAAATAAAGAAAACATTATAATACACCATTGCACAAGGGATTTTCTTACCTTTCTTCCAAAGGAATTAGACCAAACAGGAAATTAATGATGTACCACAACAAGTAAGTCTTACAAGTAATTTATTTGGAAGTTTTCAAAGTTCTGCCCAGTCTCTAACAACTCACTAATGAAGAAACAAAGAACCAATTTAAAAATGGGCAAAGGAGGCTGGGCACAGTACCTCACACCTATGATCTCAGCACTTTGGGATACTGAGGCGGGCGGATCACCTGAGGTTAGGAGTTCGAGACCATCCTGGCCAACACAGTGAAACCCCGTCTCTACTAAAAATACAAAAATTAGCCGGGCGTAGTGGCTTGCACCTGTAATCCCAGCTACTCAGGAGGCTGAGGCACAAGAATCACTTGAACCCAGGAGGCAGAGGTTGCAATGAGCCAAGATCGTGCCACTGCACTCCAGTCTAAGTGACAGAGCAAATATGAATAGACATTTCTCCAGAGAAGATATACAAATGGCCAACAAACACACAAAAAGATGTTCCACATCATTAGCCATCAGAGAAAAGCAAATTGAAACCACAATGAGATACCACTTCACACCTACCAGAATAGGAATAATCAAAAAAACGGACAATAACAAGTGTTGGTGAGGATGTAGAAAAGTTGAAACCCTCATAAATTATTAGAGGAACATAAGAAGGTATGATTGCTTTGGAAAACAGCATGGCAGTTCCTAAAAAGGTTAGACATAGACATGTGTATTTGTTTATAGCAGCACTGTTCTTAATAGCCAAAAAGTGAAAACAACTCAAATGTCTATTAACTGATGAATAGATTAATAAAATGTGATATATCCACCCAGTGGAATCTTACTCATCCATAAAAAGGAATGAAACACATGCTACAACATGGATGAAGCTTGAAAACATTATACTAAGTGAAAGAAGCCAATCACAAAAGTCCACATGTTGTAGGAAATGTCCGGAATAGGCAAATTATCTATAGGGACAAAACACAGACTGGAAAGAAATGAAGAGTGACTGCTAATAGGTACAGAATCTTTCTGAGATGATAAAAATGTTCTAAAATTTAGCGTGTTCTAAAAGTTGCAGCAAAGCCAAATTAAATAGAGTGTATTAACGAATGCACAGCCCTGAATATTAAGTTCTAAAAACTACTGAATTATACAATTTAAATGGATGATTTGTATGGCACATGAATTTTGTCTTAACAAAGCAGTTTTAAAATGAATTCCGCCTATTAACATATATTATTGTTGCTGTTATAAGGGCATGCTGAACCATGCTAACACTTTTTTTTTTTTGAGACAGAGTCTTGCTCTGTCACCCAGGCTGGAGTGCAGTAGTGGGATCCTGACTCACTGAAACCTCCGCCTCCCAGGTTCAAGCAATTCTCCTGCCTCAGCCTCTCAAGTAGCTGGGACTATAGGTGTGCACCACCATGCCCGGTTAATTTTTGTATTTTTAGTAGAGATGGGGTAACGCCATGTTAGCCAGGGTGGTCTCAAACTCCTGACCTCAGGTGATCCATCTGCCTAAGCCTCCCAAAGTGCTGCAATTACAGGCATGAGCCACCGCGCCCAGCCAATGTTAACACTTTTCACCTTCATTTAACTTTCACGACAATCCTGGGAGTTAAGTATTATTATTCCCTTTTACAAAGGGGACACTGGGCCTTGGAAAGTATAAGTAAATTGCACAAGATCATATAGCTAGTAACTGGTGAATCCAAGGGTGATCTTCATCACCAAATCATACTGCCTCCTTTGGTTTTAGTTATGTTGGCATTTTCAGATTCCTGAATTCTTAATCTTTACTTCAAAAAAGAATATATAAAAATTTAACAATGTCTGAAGATGGCAAACCCAAGAATCACCTTTACAGTACACTTATCATAAAAGACTGAGGGCCAGGTGCGGTGGCTCATGTCTGTAATCCCAGCACTTCGGGAGGCTGAGATAGGTGGATCACAAAGTTAAGAGATCGAGACCATCCTGGCCAACATGGTGAAACCCTGTCTCTACTAAAAATGCAAAAATTAGCTGGGCGTGGTGGCATATGCCTGTAGTCCCAGCTACTCAGGAGGCTGAGGCAGGAGAATCGCTTAAACCCGGGAGGCAGACATTGCAGTGAGCCAAGATCACGCCACCGCACTCCAGCCTGGCAACAGAGCAGGACTCTGTTTCCAAAAAAAAAAAAAAACTGAGGAAAATACAGTCCCTATATCTTAATAAGATTCTCCATAGAAAATTCAAACTATGCAAATAAACATTTAATGATAAAACTATCTTCACTGAATAGACAGTTACACTAGCAAGGAAACTAAATTTTTACCTATGATGTCCCCACAGATTCAGTTTAGAGAGTCGTTTTTATTCTCACACTATCTTCCATAAAAAGTAAACCAATCGCCAGGCGTAGTGGCTCATGCCTGTAATCCCAGCACTTTGGGAGGCCGAGGCAGGTGAATCACAAGGTCAGGTGTTCAAGACCAGCCTGGCCAACATGGTGAAATCCTGTCTCTACTAAAAATACAAAAATTAGCCAGGCATGGTGGACGCGCCTGTAATCCCAGCTACTCAGGGGGAGGCTGAGGCAGGAGAATCGCTTGAACCTGGGAGGCAGAGGTTGCACTGAGCCGAGATCACGCCACTGCGCTCCAGCCTGGGCAACAAAGCAAGACTTTGTCTCAAAAAAAAAAGAGTAACCCAATCTAAGGAAAACCAGTGGTTAACTGGTCAAATTCCATTTCTGGTTGTTCAAATTCCATTTTAGAAAGCAGTAACCAGGCTGGGCATGGTGGCTCAAACCTGTAATCCCAGGACTTTCAGAGGCCGAGTTAGGCAGACCACTTCAGGCCAGGAGTTTGAGACAAGCCTGGCCCTGGCCAATGTGGCAAAACCCCGTCTCTACTAAAAATACAAAAATTAGCCAGGCATGGTGTCACACACCTATAGTCCCAACTACTCAGGCTGGGAGGCTGAGGATGAGAATCCCTTAAACGTGGGAGGCGGAGGTTGCAGTGAGCCGAGATCACACCACTGCACTGCAGCCAGGGCGACAGAGCAAGATACTGTGTCAAAAAAAAAAAAAAAGATACACAGGAAACAACTGCAATTTCCTTACAGCTATTCTGAGACCCAAGCAGAAAATTAGATTTACTTCTCAAAAGATCCCTACTGATAACTTAAATATGCCACACAATATTCTAAGTACCTTACAAAAATTAACTCTTTGAATCCTTATAACCACCCTATGAAATAAACTCACCTCTTACTATGTAACATAAGAATTAATGTTAATGACAGTTAAAATTTTATATATACTATACAGTTATAGGCCACGCACGGTGGCTCACACCTGTAATCTCAGCACTTTGGGAGGCCAAGGCAGGCGGACCACCTAAGGTCAGGAGTTCGAGACCAGCCTGGCCAACACGGGGAAACCCCGTCTCTATAAAAAATACAAAAATTAGCCAGGTGCGGTGGCATGTACCTGTAATCCCAGCTACTCAGGAAGCTGAGGCAGAAGAATCACTTGAACCCAGGAGGCAGAGGTTGCAGTGAACCCAGATTGCACCACTGTACTACAGCCTGGGCACAAAGTGAGACTCCATCTCGAAAAAAAAAAAATACTAAGCCAATTTAACTGGGCACAGTGGCTCACTTCTGCAAACTCAGCACTTTGGGAGGCTAAGAGAGGCAGATTGCTTGAGCCCAGGAGTTCAAGACCAGGCTGGACAACAAAAAATACAAAAATTAGCCAGGCATGGTGGCACATCTGTGGTCCCAGCTACTTGGGAGGCTAAGGTGGGAGGATCACCTGAACCCAGAAGTCAAGGCTGCAGTGAGCCAAGATCATGCCACTGCACTCTAGCCTGTGCAACACAGCGAGACCCTGTCTCAAAAAACAAAAACAAACACACAAACAAATACTAAGTGAATTTTTTCTTTGTATTACTCATAACGTTACCCAGAATCTGATTATCTGTTCTTACCACGATTCTGGTTCCATTCATGTGCTTCTCCTAAGTACTTTACATCAAACTGGTACTGTCCATTTATATAAAAATAATCATCAGTACTAAGAATGACTCCACTTGGATTATCCTCTTGCAAAGTCCTGTGAAAGATAAATGAAATAATTTTCATTACCTTTTCTTCTAAATTTTCTCTCCTAATTTTTCCAAAGTCATAAACAAAATAAATTATTCAAGTACTATCATTTTGTGGATCACTTGAGGCCAGGAGTTCAAGGCCAGCCTGGCCAACATGGTGAAATCCCATCTCTACTAAACATACAAAAATTAGCCAGGTATGGTGGCATGCGCCTATAGTCCCAGCTACTAGGGAGGCTGAGGCATGAGAATTGCTAGAACCCAGGAGGCAGAGGTTGCAGTGAGCTGAGATTGCGCCACTGTACTCCAGCCTGGGAGACAGAGCAAGACTGTGTCTCAAAAAAATAAATAAATAAAATAAAAGAGTAAAAATCAGCCTCGGCAACATAGCAAGAACCCAACTATACAAAAAAGACAAAAATTAGGCAGGTGTGGTAGTGTGCACCTATAGTCCCAGCTGCTTGGGAAGCTAAGTTGAGAGGATCACTTGAACCCAGGGGGTTTAGGTTACAGTGAGCCAAGGTTGCACCACTGCACTCCAGCCTGGGTGACAGAATAAGACCCTCTCTCAAAAAAGAAAAAAAATTAAACACAAATAGATAAATAAAAGAACAAACATATTGTAATATTCAAACAAATCATACTAAAAATACTCTAAGCAGAAGTTTAATTCCAAAAAAAATCTGACCTAAGGCAGGTCTATTTTGCTTTATGTAAATTAATATTCAGAAACTTGTTTTTAATGTTACAAAGACCTTTTATCCTTAACTATAAAATCTTAATAATGGTTAGAAGATTAACAAATTTTTAATTATCCTTTTCTGAAAATATATGTCCCTTTCTGTAGCATCTATTAAGTGCCAGGCACTGTTTTAAGCACTGAGCATACATCAATGAACAAAAAAAGACACAAAAGCTTGCACTCATGGAGCTTACATTCTAGTGAATGCTCATTTGATCCCAATTCCTATGTTTATCCTCTTCTCTTTGTAGCTTTCCCTTCTCTGACACTTCCTTTTTTACCGTTAAACATGTATATATCTCAGCTATCTTTAAAAATTCTAACTAGGCTGGGTATGGTAGCTCATGCCTATAGTCCCAGCACTTTGGGAGGCTGAGGTGGGAAGACTGCTTGAGCCCAGGAGTTTGAGATGAGCCTGGGCAAGCTGGTAAGACTCTGTCTCTACAAAAAATTTAAAAATGAGCCGGGTGTGGTGGCCCATGCCTGTAGTCCTAGCTACTCAGGAGGCCAAGGCAGGAGGATTGCTTGAACCCAGGAATTCAAGGCAACACTGAGCTATGAACATGCCACTGCACTCCAGCCTGGGTGACAAAGCAAGACCCTGTCTCTTAAAAAAAAAAAAAAAGTTTGAGACCAGCCTGGCCAACATGGTGAAACCCTGTCTCTACTAAAAATATAAAAATTAGCTGGGGGTGGCAGCAGATACCTGTAATCCCAGCTACCCAGGAGACCGAGGCTGGAGAATCTCATAAACCTGGGGAGGTGGAGGTTGCAGTAAGCTGAGATCACACCACTGCACAACAGCCTGGGTGACAGAGTCAGACTCTGTCAAAAAAAAAAAAAAATTGTAACTACACTTTGGGACCCCTTTCAACTACTACCCAACTTCTCTCCTTCCTTTAACTCCATCATCAGAGCTTGTTAAACCCTTTTGTCCTCACAGGACAACAAAATTGTTTCTCAGATATCCATTTATGACCTTCTTTCCAATAAATTCAAAAGGCTTTTTCCACTCATCGTTTTCCTTTGGTTTGAATACTAGACCATTCTCTTCAAGACAACGCAGGTTTGTCGGGCATGGTGGCTCACGCCTGTAATCCCAGCACTTTGGGAGGCCGAGGCGGGCGGATCACAAGGTCAGGAGATCAAGACCATCCCGGCTAACACGGTGAAACCCCATCTCTACTAAAAATACAAAAAATTAACCAGGCGCGGTGGCAGTGGCTGTAGTCCCGCTACTCCGGAGGCTGAGGCAGGAGAATGGCGTGAACCTGGGAGGCGGAGCTTGCAGCGAGCCAAGATCGCGCCACTGCACTCTAGCCTGGGTGACAGAGCAAGACTCCGTCTCCAAAAAAAAAAAAAAAGACAACGCAGGTTCTATGTCTCAACACTCTTCCTGTTATTTCTCTCTCTTCATTCAAAAAATATTAAGTTTCTACCTTGTGAAAAGCACATTTTTCTTTACCCACACTGTAGCTGCCTCTGATTCTAAAGGCCCCTGAAACCTAGCTCTTCAAACTTGTCTCACAGCTCAACTGCCTTCTAAGGTACCACCTTTCAGTCCAATCTCTTTCATGAAACACACTGCCATGACTGACAGTAACATCTATAATATTAAATTGTTTTATGTTGTTGTTGCTATTAAGTCAGTTAGAAAAGCCTACATGTCTACTGAAAAATATGCTTATAAGTGTATCAGCAGAATATGTGGAAATTTACTAGCAGAGAAACCCAGACACACAAAAGATATCAAAAAAAAACTAAAAATAAGTTTATGAAGGACATTCTCCAGTTATCTATGCATATTCATTAAGACTAGACTAGATACACCCAGGATCAAATAGAGACCCAACTGATAATGTTAGAAGGCTAATGGTTAAAATTTGGAAAAAGGAAAAAAAAAAAAAAAAGAACTAGCAAGCCAGGCGCAGTGGCTCACGCCTGTAATCCCAGCACTTTGGGAGGCCGGGGCGGGTGGATCACGAGGTCAGGAAATCGAGACCATCCTGGCTAACACGGTGAAACCCCGTCTCTACTAAAAATACAAAAAAGTAGCTGGGCGTGGTGGTGGGCGCCTGTAGTCCCAGCTGCTCGGGAGGCTGAGGCAGGAATGGCATGAACCTGGGAGGCGGAGCTTGCAGTGAGCCGAGATCGCGCCACTGCACTCCAGCCTGGGCAACAGAGCAAGACTCCGTCTCAAAAAAAAAAAGAACTAGCATATAAAATAGATTAGGTGAAATCTTCTGGAATTTAAAGGTTAAGCAGGGATAGAGAGGGACTATGAAAACAATACTCTTCAAGGAGTGCCACTGAAACCATTACAAAGCTGCCTCTAACACTGACTCCTGTCTCCCAGATTAAGGCACTCACAGCCTACCTTAACTACAGAAGGGATAAAGGTGTATATATGAGATCAAATAACTGATGGTACTCTATTTTGGAACAGAAAAGTCCCTGAAAACTTGAAGTTCTCTGACTACCAGTTGTCATCCTATACTCTCTTCCTTCAAATCACACATTTCTAAAAGCATTATTTAACAACATTCTATAATCCTGAATTTCCAACTACCAGTAAAATTAATGTATTTAAGACTTCCATTCCATGAAATCAAGATCAATTATATCTCTTTAACTCTGTGATCAAAGCTGAACTCATCTTTCTCCCACTCAAATTAGCTCTCTTCTACTACATCAATAGCTCACAATTTTGAAATTGTCTTTAATTTTTTCTTCTGTCTTTCAAAGAGATATTCCAAGATGAACGGTTTCAATAAACTTCCACAGAAAACAGTGTTATTAGCTACACAAAGTTAGGAAACCTTAGTAAAAAGAAAACATTTTAGGGGTTACTAAAGATCTCTACTAAGCAAAGCATTTTGCCTATTTATTCATACTTGTGTTCAAATTCAGACATTATACTATTTTTTAAAAACCCAATTAAACCTCATACCTTGCCAAAAAAGATTTTCCAGATCCCGGAAGACCTCTGAGAAGAACAAGAACTAGTCCAACGTAAGATGTCTTCTTTCTTACAACCTGAGAAACTGGGGTTTCTTGCACTTGATAAGCACTTGTTCCATCTTTATTTCTCCATACTTTTGTTGGAGAAGTGTGAGAAATAACTGAGGGTGGAAATGTGTAGTTGACAGATCTCCAGTGTGCAGCTGTGGTTACAACAGGAGCTACAAAGCCATGGTTTCCTTGGAAGAGGTCAAAAGCAGGAATCATTGGATTCCACATCGGTGGAGGTGGCGGAGGAGGCAACAGTAATGGGAGAGGAGCAAGTACCGGGCAGTAACTCACATCCTTCCCCTTAGTTGGCAGTTCAGGATGTTTGTGTGGCTTGAAGTTGAACCCTTCGGAAGGTAGAAACACATCAGAGACCCGAGTAGATTTCTGATCCCCACCTGTACCTGGTAAATCAAGCCCTGGAAGGTTTAAACAAGCCTGAGGTTCACTGGCATCCAAATCTACAGGAGCTTCAGAGAATTGAGCCTCAACGCACTCAGATTCTAAAAGTTCTTTCTGTTTTTGATTGAGACTGCTACAACCTGCGATGGAGTCACTTGCTACATTTAAAGAACTACTGAGAAGAGAATCTTCTGGGTAGTTACTTTCCAAAGCCAATGTGTTATCCTTTATAAAACACTTGGACTCGTTCAAAACTGAATGTGAAGGTAATGGGTTTAAACTTAAAGTAGAACCAGAATTCTCTAAATTTTCACCGTTCAAATTCATATTTTGTGTAGAAAAAATGGGAGTCATATTACTTGAATCAGGATTTATAAACTCACTCGAGTCATTAAAACTATTAACATCTTGTGAAGGCAAAAATGAGTATACTTGGTCATCAGGAGAAGAGTTCAATTTCTCAAAAGCATTCTGTATTAAGGAATCCAGGTCTTCAGTTAGCTGCATGTCCAAAAATGAATCCATTTTTGAATCTTCACTCTCTTCTTCAGGACGTTTTTCCATTATTTTACTTTCTGCTGCACCTACTTGGTTCTCAGAAGCAACGAAACTTTGTGAAGATGATTCTTCTATCTTGGTATCAGTGGCAGATAATTCTAATAGACAATCCATAGCATTTTCAACTGTACAACAAGAATAATAACAACAACAAAAATATAGACAGAGAAAACAGATTTAATAATTTTATTAAAATCCATCTAAAATTATATTGGATTTTGCATTGAACAGAATATAAATGTACAATATTCATGTTATTTAAAAAAAATTAATATTTTATTAACATACCAAAGTCTGTAGTAGCAAAAAGTCTGAATGATGGAGACATGCAATCCTATTCTTTCAGGAAAACAGTAATAAACCAAGCTAATAAACTATCATCAAATAAATATTATTTGCTGAATTGAGTAAATACATAAATATCTGTAATTGGACATATTAGGCTTATTTATAAAAGTCCTAAAGCCTGTTGTTTAACAAATACTTACCTATTGCATGCAAACTTTTAAATATTAAGTATTTTATTCTCTTAGTAAATCTAACTTATTTACATGATCCACGCTATGAATTTCACTTACTACAAAGAATATTTGAGCATGTACTGCACATCAGAAATATTTTGTAAAAAAAAATCTTTAATATGCTCAAAGAACTTTGCAATCTAATAGAGATTTAAAACAATTATATTAGAGACAATTACATTGTAATATAATACAGATTAAATAATGCACACTTTTTGGCGCGGTCGCTCATGCCTGTAATCCCAGCACTTTGGGAGGCTGAGGCGGGTGGATCACCTGAGGTCAGGAGTTAGAGACCAGCCTAGCCAACGTGGCGAAACCCCATCTCTACTAAAAATATAAAAATTAGCTGGGCGTAGTGGCGGCGCATGCCTGTAATCCCAGCTACTCAGGAGCCTGAGGTGGGAGAATCTCTTGAACCTGGGAGGCAGAGGTGGTAGTGAGCAGAGATCGCGCCACTGCACTCCAGCCTTGGTGACAGAGCGAGACTCCCTCTCAACAATAAATAAATAAATAAATAAATAATGCACACTTTTGATAATGTACAAATGCCATAGAAGCACAAAGGAGAATAAGAAAAGATCTCACATAAGGTGATATGTGAACTGGGACTTGAAGATTAAAAAGTAACTTGCCAGACACAAGAGAAAAAAGGGTAAACCCAGGCATGGCTCTCCCTAGAAGGAGGTCGATTGGGTGAAATTGGGAGGAGTCCTGTATGTCATGTTAAGAAATATTAATTTTATTTTCGAAGGGAACTTGAAGGAAACTACCAGTCATAGCATTTGAGCTAGAAGTTTTATACACATCACCTCACTGAATCCTCAAATACTACCATGAGGTATATTATTCCTAGCAACAGATGAAGAAATGAAGTTAAAAAGTACATTAACTTGACCCAAGTCACACAGATAGTCAGTGACAGAGCCAAGACTGGTATATCTGACTCCAATGCTGAGCTCGTTCTGTTATAACACAAATAGGGAGCCATTAGAAATTTTAAGGCCAGGTGTGGCAGCTCATGCCTATAATCCTAACATTTCGGGAGGCTGAGGCAGGTAGATCGCTTGAGCTCAGCAGTTTGAGACCAGCCTGGGCAACATGGAAAAACCCTGTCTCTACAAAAATTAACCAGTGTGGTAGCATGTGCGTATAGTACCAGCCACATAGGAGGCTGAGGTAGGAGAATCACTTCAGCCCATGAGGTCGAGGCTACAGTGAGCCTCTAGTGAAAGTGATTACTGCGCTCCAGCCTGGGCGACTGAGTGAGGCCCTATCTCAAAAAAAAAAGGAAACCAAAAAAAAAAAAACAAAATAAGAATTTTTAAGCATCTGAAGTTTGGAGGGAGGGGTTGTTTATTTTGTGTTTTGTCTTGCTGTTTTAAGAAAGATAAGTCTGGAAACAGCACAGCAGAGTAGGTAACAGCTCTGGTCTGGAGTCAGAACACCAACATTTAAATCTCTACTGCTGGCTATGACACTTTCAACAAGTTAACTTTCCTAAACCTCGATTTTCTCATTTGTAATATGGGGATAATAAAAGCACCTACCTCATAGGTTGCTGTGAGGATTAAATGAGATAATCCATGAAAAAGTGCTGTGCACAAGAACTGGCACCTAGTAAGCACCCAATTAAGTTCCCTTAAGAAGAAAAACAAAGAGGGATTGGAGGGGGCAAGCCTGGCAGAGACCAATTAGGAGATCATAGCAATACTACAAAGGACAGAAAACCTAAAAATGGAAGAAAAAAAAAGGTGGCAGGGGTGGGCAGGGACGGGGGAAAAAAAAGAAAGCAAACGTAAGGAGTATTTCTACGAAAAAAAATCTACATGACAGTAAAACCAGAAAAGATCAACTAAAAACTTAATGTCTATACAATGAAAAATTACACTAAGTAAATTAAAGATCAAAATGGATAGGTACTTATCACATAAAAAAAAGTCCTTATACAGATTGCTGGGAAAAATTAAAACCATGGTATAAAAAAAATTTTTTTTCAATGAATGAACAATTTACACAAGAATACAAGAATAAACAAACATGTACAAAAATGTTCAACATTCCTCTTTATTAAAAAAACACAAATTAGGAAAAATGCAATTTTATTCCTATTAAAATCTTAAAACATGGGCTGGGTGCGGTGGCTCACGCCTGTAATCCTAGCATTTTGGGAGGCTGAGGCGTGTGGATCACCTGAGGTCAGGAGTTCGAGACCAGCCTGGCCAACATGATGAAACCCCATTCTCTACTAAAAATACAAAAAAAAATTAGCCAGGCACGGTGGTGGACGCCTGTAATCCCAGCTACTTCAGAGCCTGAGGCAGGAGAATCACTTTAACTCGGGAGGCCAAGGTTGCCATGAGTCAAGATGGCGCCACTGCACTCCGGCCTGGGCAGCAAGAGCGAAACTCCGTCTCAAAAAAAAAAAATCTTAAAACACTACTACACAATGTTGAAAAGGCTGAAGTGAAACCACCACACTTATGCAAGCCTGGTGGAATTACAAGTCAGCACACCTCATTGGTAGGCAATTCAGCAGTATGCTTCCAAGAGCCAAAGCAGTTCTTACCCTGTGACGCAAGAAAATAAGATTTTGGAACTAAGAAAAAAAAGCCAAAAGAAAGAAAAAAATATTTTTACCAAGATGTTCTCTGCAATATTAATTATTCACGAAAAACGTAGATATAATTAAACTACAGCACAACTGAGTAGATTAGAAACCCATTAAAAATATAGATTACAGCAACATAGACAAATGCTTAAGTTAAAAACGCTTAATAACAAAATTCCACCACTCAAATCTCAAATGCTTATGAACAAGGTCTATAGAAGATTCTGGAAAACAAAAAAGTTTTTTTGTTATGGTATAGGATGATGTGGATTTCTTGTAATTCCTCATTGCTGTATTAGTTTATATGCAACAATTACATTTTAAACATATCAAAATTAGGAAATGTCAAAGTAACTTACAAAACTCAATATACTATCATTTCTGAGCATCATGCACTGCTGACAACTGGTTTTCTACATGCATAACTGGACAAGATATGCTCGCAGACCACACGATGACTGAAACTGGAAGTTTATAACACATTACCAAAACTTCCCAAATCCAGAATAATTTTACCTTATACTAATCATGGCTAGTAACAATACTAAGCATCAACATTTAATTTACTCATCTAGCCAACTTATATAAACTCCCTTCTGTCTACATACTTCTAAACAATGTATGACAAGTTATTAATAACCTACCATACTGAAGACTTTACCAAAAACAAAAAACTAAAACTCAATCCTCACCAAAAAAAAGTCCTATGAGGCACATACTGTTATATTTCTACCTAACAGATTAGAAAACTGAGACTCAGGGAGATTAAGTGGCAGAGCTGGAAATCCAACCCACGTTTCTTGACTCCAAAGTCAATGTTTTGAAATTATACTATTCTGCTAGCCTCAACTCTTAATCAGCTCTTATTTGCATAATTATAATTACCTAGTTGCTTAATAGATATTTACTTAGCTCCTATTATGAGTCAGTTGCTATGTTACGGGCTGAAGATACAGGAGTAAAACAAAGTTTTTAAAAACTCTGTCTTTATGGAGCTTACATTCTAGGAGAGTGGTTCTCAACCAGGTACAATTTTGCCTCCCAGGGGACAAATGACAATACATGGAGACATTTTTTATTGTCACAACTGGGTGGTAAGGAGCTATTGGCATCTAGTGTGTACAGGCCAGGGATGCTGCTAAACCTACAATGCATAGGAGAGCCACTCAAAATAAAGGATTATGTAGCCTAAAGTGTCGACAGTGCCAGTCTGTTCTAGAGTGAAGATGAAAGAGATAGAATATGCTATCTATACAAATACCTTACACCTAGAACTGCACATTTCTCAAGAGCAGAAAATATGTTTTATTCTTCATATCCCAAATACCAACTCAAATACCAACCTTAGTAACTTGCCAACAGCAGATGATTAATAAATGATGAATAAAATAGAAACAAGACATTTTTCTATATTACTATTAATCATGGTATAGTACACAAAGTCTTCTTATAAGACGGACAGGGTTCAAACTAAACTTTTTCTCACCTTTGAAATCACATTCAGAAAGCATCAAATACACTACATCAGGATCCAGATCAGAAAATATCTCTGAGATACTGGTGAAGAGTTCTTCCTGATCAACTTTTGTCTCACCCATGGAAGGTAGAGTAGTGGTTGGCTCCTCACGACTAGCAACACTGGATACGACAACTTCCTTAGGGTTTGCAGTCTTCCGAAAAGGATTTCCCCCAAGATTTTTCCTTCTCCTTGGCATTCTGACTTCCAAAACTAAAATGTTTCCCTTTTCTTAGTTAAGATGTTTGATATTTAAGTCATAATTCAAACAAAATAGGGTTAAATATCTTGCACAATCCAGCAGTAAAAAGACCTAAAATAGAAAGCAATTAAAAACACTCAGACTATATATATTTCCATTTCTAAAATCGGAATGACATCTTTATTTAGCTCTAAGAAAGTACCACCAACTCTAACAGCAGAGCTAAAAAGTAGTCAATTTCTCTCTCTTCAAAATATGCAGGTTTTGCCAGGATTGAACATGTTAAAAATTAAGATGTTAACAATATGTATTTCAGAGCAATGAATACACTATTTCAATACATTTTTTCATTTTTAAAAACATGAAAGTCTTCATAAATATAATTAGAATGCGTACTGAACACCTATACTCAGATGTCCAATAGGCATTATAAATTTAACATGTCCAAAACAGCTCCTCATCACCCCCTTCAAACCTGCTTTTCCCAGTCTTTCCCATCTCAGTGCAACTATATCCTTCCAATGACTTGGGCCAAAATCTTGGAATAATCCTTGACTCCTCTCATCCCACATCCAACTGGTAAGCCAATTTTGTCAGTGCGACTCTCAAAACATATCCAGAATACTATCATTCCTCACTGCCACCACCCTAGACTTAGCTACCACAGCCTCTTGCCTGAATTACTATAAGTCTCCTATCTCTTGGTTTCCACCCTTGCCGCTTCAGTCTATTTAGCACCAAAGACAGCGTGACTCAATTAAACCACATGGTGGATCATGCCTTTCTTCTACTAAACTATCCACTAGCTCCCTAACTCAGGACAAAAGCCAGAGCCCTTAAAATGGCCCATAACCTGGACACTGGTTACCTCTGTACTGTCCTTTCCCTTAGCCACACTTAAGTCTCCTCGCTCTTCTTCAAACACACCAGCAATGTTCTCCCCTGGGAACCTTTACACCTTGGTTCCCTCTACTGAACCACTTTTCTCCAAGTATCTCCTTATCACCTTCTTATCATTATTCAAATGTTACCTTCTCAGGACCTCAGAGCCCCAACACCATTTATCCCACTTTCCTACTTGAATTTTCTCCATAGGACTTATTGTTTTCTTACATAGCATATGTTTTACATACGTATTGTATTTACCACCCATATTCCAATAAACTGTAAGCTCCACAAGGGCAGGGACTCATACCTGGAATAGAACTACAGGCAGTCTACTTGTTTTCTCTGCTTGAATATATCTAATAAACATTTCAAACTTAACATATCCAAAACTAAATGTCTAATATATTTCCCAAAATCTGCTCTAATCATTGGGTCTGACACCTGTCATCTTTCACCCATATTCCAACCTCCTACCTGTTCTCCCTGTTTGCAACTTTGTCCCCCTATAGTCTATTTTCAATATACCAGCCAGACTGAGCTTTATACGATGTAAAAAGGGTCTGATCTAAACCCCTATATGTTCTCCATATCACTCAGAGAAAAAACTAAAGTTCTTACAATGACGTATCTCTCTGCTAGCCCTTGATATACTCTTCCTCAAGATATCTGCACGGCTAACTCCTGTACTCCTTCAAATTTTTGTTCAAGTGTCACATTCAATGATTTCTCTATTGATTATCCAACTGATAATCATATACCCTGCTCCCTCTGCCCCAATCTCCCCTTTCCTGCTAACTATCCATTGCCCTTATCATCTCCTATTGTGTTATAAAATTTACCTTTTAATTAAATTTGTATCATAGCTCTCTCCACCTTCCAGAACTGCATTGTCAATATGGCAGCCACCAGCCATATGTTCCTATTTAAATTTAAATTAATTACAATTAAATAAAAGTACATTTATGTATTAATATCAGACATAAGCAGAATTCAGAGCAAAGAAAATTATCACAGACAAAGAAAGGCACTGTGTAATGATAAAGGATCAGGCCATCAAAAAGATATAGCGGGCTGGGCGTTATGGCTCACGCCTGTAATCCCAGCACTTTGGGAGGCCAAGGTGGGTGGATCACCTGAGGTCAGGAGTTTGAGACCGGCCTGGCCAACATGGTGAAACTCTGTCTCTACTAAAATACAAAAATTAGCCAGGCGTGGTGGCATGGGCCTGTAATCCCAGCTACTCAGGAGGCTGAAGCAGAATTGCTTGAACCTGGGAGGCAGAGGTTGCAGTGAGCCAAGATAGCGCCATTACACTCCAGCCTGGGCAACAAGAGCAAAACTCCATCTCAAAAAAAAAAAAGATATAGTAACCCTGGCCAGACTCAGGGGCTCGCGACTGTAATCCCAGCACGTTGGACAATGGGCAGGAGGATCACTTAAGGTGAGGAGTTTGAGACCAACCTGGCCAAAATGGCAAAATTCTGTCTCTACTAAAAATACAAAAAGAACTAACCTGTAGTCCCGGCTACTCGAGAGGCTAAGGCAGGAGAATCGCTTGAACCCAGGAGACAGAGGTGCAGTGAGCCAAGATCACGTCACTGCACTCGCGGTGGCTCACGCCTGTAATCCCAGCGTTTTGGGAGGTCGAGGTGGGCAGATCACCTAAAGTCAGGAGTTTGAGACCAGCCTGACCAACATGGAGAAACCCCATCTCCACTAAAAATACAAAATTAGCCAGGCAAGATGGTGCATGCCTGTAATCCCAGCTACTCGAGAGGCTAAGGCAGAATTGCTTGAACCCATGAGGCAGAGGTTGCATTGAGCTGAGATCACACCATTGCACTCCAGCCTGGGCAACAAGAGCGAAACTCCATCTCAAAAATAAATAAATAAATAAATAAATAAATAAATATAAAAAAGATATAGCAACCCTAAATGTATATGCACTAAAAAGAGCTACAAAATAAGTGAAGCTAAAACTGAAAGGAGAAATAGACAAATTCACAATTATAGTTGGAGACTTCAACACTACTCTATCAACAACAGACAGAATAAACTAGACAGTAAATCAGCAAATATATAGAACTCAACAACACCAATAATTAAGGATCTAATCAACACTTACAGAACACTCCACCCAACAACAGCAAAATACACACTCTTTTCAAGTATTAACAGAACACATACCAAGATAGATCATATCCTAAGCTAAAACCAAACCACAACAAATTTAAAACAATTGATATCACACAGGTATGTTTTCCAACCACAATGGAATCAAACTAGAAATCAGTAACATAAAAATTTCCAAGCAATATACATCTAAATAATCCATGGGTCAATGATGAAGTCTCGAAAAAATTTTTAAAATATAATAAATTGAATGCCAATGAAAATATACCATATCAAAATTTGTAGGCCAGGTGTGGTGGCTCACGCCTACCTGGATTGTAATCCCAGCACCCTGGGAGGCTGAGGTGGGCAGACCACTCTGAGCTCAGGAGATCAAGACCATCCTGGGCAATATGGTAAAACCCCATCTCTACTAAAAGTACAAAAATTAGCTGGGTGCGGTGGCTCACACCTGTAATTGCAGCACTTTGGGAGGCCGAGGTAGGTGGATCGCCTGAGGTCAGGAGTTCAAGACCAGCCTGGCCAACATGGTGAAACCTCGTCTCTACTAATACAAAAATTAGCCAGGAGCGCTGGCACGCGCACTGAAGAAACAGAAGCAGGAGAATCGTTTGAACCCAGGAAGCAGAGGTTACAGTGAGCCAAGACAGTGCCATTGCACTCCAGCCTGGGCGACAAGAGCAAAACTCTGTCTCCAAAAGTAAATAAATAAATAAATAATAATAATACATAAATAAATAAATAATACAAATACAAAAATTAGCCACGCAAGGTGGCACACACCTATAATCCCAGCTACTCAGGAGGCTGAGGCAGGAGAATCACTTCAACCCGGGAAGCAAAGGTTGCAGTGAGCTAAGATCGAGCCACTGCACTCCAGCCTGGGTGACAGGGCAAGACTCTGTCTCAAAAAAAAATTGTAGAACATGGCTAAAGCAGTGATTACAGGAAAATCTATAGCACTAAATGCATACATTAGAAAAGAAGTCTCAAATGAATAATCTAAGCCCCCACCATAAGAACCCAGAAAACGAAGGGCAAATAAACTCAAACCCAGCAGAAAGAAGAAAATAATAAAGAGTAGGCCGGGGCCAGGCATGGTGGCTCATGCCTGTAATCCCAGCACTTTGGGAGGCTGAGGCGGGTGGATCACCTGAGGTCAGGAGTTCAAGACCAGCCTAGCCAACATGGTGAAACCCTTTCTCTACTAAAAATACAAAAATTAGCTGGGCACGGTGGCAGGCGCCTGTAATCCTAGCTGCTCCGGAGACTGAGGCAGGAGAATCGTTTGAACCCAGGAGGCAGAGGTTGCAGTGAACTGAAACTGCGCCATTGCATTCCAGCCTGGGTGACAAAAGCAAGACTCCATCTTAAAAAAAAAAAAGAGCAGGCCGGGCACGGTGGCTCATGCCTGTAATCCCAGCACTTTGGGAGGCTGAGGTGGGTGGATCACCTGAGGTCAGGAGTTCGAGACCAGTCTGCCCAATACGGTGAAACCCCGTCTCTACTAAAAATACAAAAATTAGCTGGGCGTGGTGGTGCACGCCAGTAGTCCCAGCTACTTGGGAGGCTGAGACAAGAGAATCGTTTGAACCCAGTAGGTGGAGGCTGCAGTGAGCTGAGATTGTGTCACTGCACTCCAGCCTGGGCAACAGAGCAAGACTCTGTCTCAAAAAAAAAAAAAAAAAGGAAATAATAAATAGCAGATAACAAATATTGGAAACAGAAAATAATGAGAAAATTCAATGAAATAAATTGCTGGTTTACCAAAATGATCTATAAAACTGTAAGACTAGCAAGACTCACAAAGAAAAAAGAAGACAGAAATTACCAACATCAGGAATGAAAAAGGGATATTACTACAGACCTTGCAGATATCAAAAGGCTAATAAAGTAAACTATGAACACACAAAAGTTTGACAATTTATATGAAATGGACCAATGTCTCAAAAACCACAAAGTATCAAAACTCATCCAATAAGACATAGATAAAATCACTATAATTTATAAAGAAATTTAATTCATAATTTTAAAACTCAAAAAAAAAAATTTCCAGGGCCAAATAGCTTCAATGGAAAATTCTAACAAACATTTTTAGGAAAAAATAATACTAATCCTACATAATCTCTTCCAGAAAATAAGAAAGCACTTCCAATCCATTTTATGATGCTAGTATTATCCTGACACCAAAAGCAGACAAAGCCAGTACAAAAAAACTACAGACCAATACTCCTCATGACTACGGACACAAAAATCCTTAACAAAATACTAGCAAATAAAATTCAGATATATATATATATATATATATATATATATATATTTTTTTTTTTTTTTTTTTTTTTTTGACACAAGGTCTTGCTCTATCACCCAGGCTGGAGTGCAGTGGATATAACTGTTTTTATATATTGTTGAATTTTGGCGGGGCATAGTAGTTCACACTTATAATCCCAGAACTTTAGGAGGCTGAGTTGGGAGGATCGCTTGAGCCCAGGAGTTCAGGACCAGCCTGGGCAACACAGTGAGACCTCAACTCTACAAAAAAATTTAAAATTAGCCAAGCATGGTGGTACGTACCTGTCGTCCCAGGTACTGGTGGGCAAGGTGAGGTGAAAGGATCACTTAGGCCCAGGTGGTCGAGGCTTCAGTGAGCCATGATCACACCACTATGCTCCAGCCTGGGTAACAGTAAGACCCTGTCTCAAAAAAAAAAAAAAAAAAAAAAAGGATTGTATATTATAATGAAATGGGGTTTATTCCAGGAAGGCAAGGCTAGTTCCATATTCAAAAATCAGTATAATCCACCATTTTAATGGGTGAAAGAATCGTATCAATCAATGCAGAAAATAATGACAAAATTCAACACCATTCATGGTAACTACCAGAAAAACAGGAACAAAAATATTCTCAACCTGATAAAAGCACCTACAAAAACCTACAGCTGACATTGTATTTGTAATGAAATACTAAACGCTTTCCTCCTAACATCAGGAAAAAGGCAAGATATCTACTCTCACCAATTTTATTCAAAATAATGCTGGAAGTTCTAGCTCATGAAATAAGAGAAAAAAAGAAAATAAAACGCATATAGATTAGGGAAGAAGAAATAAAAGTGTCCCTATTTGCAGATAACATGGTTATCTATGTATTACAGAAAATCCCAAGTAATCTACAAAATCTCCAACAAGAAAGTGAGTTTAACAAGGGTGCAAGATACAAGATAAACATATAAAAGAAACTGTATTTATACATACTAGCAAAAAACACATGGACACTGAAATTAAAGAAACAGTACCCTTCACAATTGCCAAAAAAAAAAAAAAACAGAGAAATACACTAAGTCCTCACTTATTAACCTCAATAGGATCTTATAAACTACAACTTTTTTTTTTTTTTTTTTTTTTTGAGACTGAGTCTCGCTCTGTCACCCAGGCTGGAGTGCAATGGCGTGATCTTGGCTCACTGCAACCTCCACCTCCTGGGTTCAAGCAATTCTCCTGCCTCAGCCTCCTGAGTAGCTGGGTTTACAGGCACATGCCACCACACCCAGCTAATTTTTGTATTTTTAGTAGAGATGGGGTTTCACCATGTTGACCAGGCTGGTCTCGAACTCCTGACCTCAGGTGATCGGCCTGCCTCAGCCTCCCGAAGTACTGGGATTACAGGCATGACTCACCACGCCTGGCTGTAAACTACAACTTTAAGCAAGACAATACATAACCAATTTTTTTCCTCATCAACATTATAACAGAATGACGTTGAACGAAAGTATGTTGTTCAAGGACCTGATACATGTCGTTTCACTTAAAATCACAGTTTCCGAGAACCTATTGATGATGTTATGTGAGGACTTCCTATATTTCAGCACATAGGTATAAATCTACGAAAACAAGTACAAAACTTAATATGCTGAAAACTGTGAAAGAAATGTTCAAAGACGGGAAGACAACACAGTAAATATGTCAATTCTTCCCCAAATTGATATACACGTTTAAGAAAATGCCTACCAGAACCCAAGCAAGATTTTTTTATAGATATAGATAAAATTATTCTAAAATTGATAAGACAAAGGAACTAAAATAGGTAAAATAGCTTTGAAAAAGAACAAAGCAGGAGGAATCATCAACCTGATTTCAAGGGTTTCTGTATGGCTACACTAATCAAAACTATGTAGCATCAGTGGAGAGACAGAAATACAGACCTGATAACAGATTATAGATCTGGGAACAAGAGAGAAAACCCAGCAACATAAGTGTGCCTGACTGATTTTTGACTATGGTGCAAAAGCAATTCAATAGAGAAAAGACCACCTTTTCAACAAATGATACTGGAACAAGTGGACATCAATCAGTAAAAAATAAACCTTGACCTAAGTCTCATGCTTACCCTTTAGTATTCTTGGAAATTTACAGAAATATTTACAGAAATATTAACTCGCAATGGACCACAGATTTAAATGTTTAAGACATAAAGCTATAAAATTTTCAGGAAAAAAGGGGAAAATCTCTCCTTGTGGGAACTAAAAAAGAGAGAGAAAATCTTCAGAAGCTAAGGCTAGGCAAAAACACAAAAGCATGGGCATAAAAGGAAAAACTGATCGTGGCTGGGTGCAGTGGCTCATGCCTGTAATCCCAGCACTTTGGGAGGCTGAGGCATGCAGATCACTTGAGCTCAAGAGTTCAAGACCAGCCTGGCCAACATGGCGAAACCCCGTCTCTACTAAAAATACAAAAATTGGCCAGGTGTGGTGGCGTGTGCCTGTAATCCCAGCTACTTGGGAGGCTGAGGCAAGAGAATGGTTTGAACCCAGGAGGCAGAGGCTGTAGTGAGCCAAGATGGCACTAGTGCACTCCAGCCTGGGTGACAGAGCAAGACTATGACTCAAAAAAAAAAAAAAAAAAGGCAAAACTGATAAATTATAGTTTATCAAATCAAAACTTTTGTTTGATGAAAGACCTGGCTAAAAGGATGAAAAGACAAGCTACAGACTATGAGAAAATACTTACATACCACATTCAGGATAAGGACTAATATCTAAAATCTATTAACAACCTATCAAAACTCAACAGTATGCCAGGCATGGTGGCTCATGCCTGTAAACCTAGCTCTTTGGGAGCCCAACAGGGGCTGAAGAGGGGGGGAATCCCTTAAGCCCAGGAGTTCAATACCAGCCTAGACAAAATAGTGAGACCCTGTCTCTATGAAAAAATAGAAAAAAATCAGCCAGGCATGGTGGCACGTGCCTGTAATCCCAGTTACTCAGGAGCCTAAGGTGGAAGGATTGTTTGCAGCTGGGAGGTTGAGCCTGCAGTGAGCTATGATCATGCCATTGCACTCCAGCCTAGGTGACAGACAGAGACTCTGTTTCAAAAAAACACACACAAAAAAAACAAAAAATAAAAACCAAACAATTGGAAAATCAGCAAAAAAGGAGAAAAAACACTACACGAAAGAGGAGATACAGGTGGCAAATAAGTACATAAAAAG
This sequence comes from Pan troglodytes, assembly GCF_028858775.2. Classification (NCBI taxonomy): domain Eukaryota; kingdom Metazoa; phylum Chordata; class Mammalia; order Primates; family Hominidae; genus Pan; species Pan troglodytes. The sequence goes on along the minus strand of NC_072401.2, from coordinate 40,416,242 downwards.
ATGTTCAACATCACTAACCATTAAGTAAGTGCAAATTAAAACTCTAATGAGGTCAGGCACGGTGGCTCATGCCTGTAATCCCAGCATTTTGGGAGGCCAAGGCGGGCAGATCAACTGAGGTCAGGAATTCGAGACTGGCCTGACCAACAAGGAGAAACCCCGTTTCTAGTAAAAATACAAAATTAGCCAGGCGTAGTGGTGCATGCCTGTAATCCCAGCTACTCGGGAGGCTGAGGCAGGAGAATCACTTGAACCCAGGAGGCGGAGGCTGCAGTGAGCGGAGATCACAATATTGCCCTCCAGCCCGGGCAACAAGAGCGAAACCCCATTGCAAAAAAAAAAAAAAAAAACTATAATGAGATATTACTTACCTATCAAATTGACTAAAATAAAAAACAGGTACAACACCAAATGATGGCAAGACTTCAAAGAAACAACATCACTTATAGTTGCTGATGGGAATGTAAAATGGTACCATCACTCTGAAAAATATTCTGCAGTTTCTTAAAGAAACTAAATATACAACTACCATACAACTCAGCAATTGCACTTCTGGGCATTTATCAGGACTGAAAAATTATATTCATCTAAAAACCTGTAAACAAATGTTTACAGCAGCTTTATTCATAATAACCAAAAACTGGAAACAACTCATGTCCTCCAGTAGATAAATGGTTAAAAAAACTATGGTACATCCATTCCATGAAATACTAGTCAGCAATAAAAACATATTACTGATGCATCCAACAACCTGGATGAAATTCCAGAGTATTATGCTCAGTAAAAGCCAGTCGTAGCTGGGCGTGGTGGCTCCCGTCTGTAATCCCAGCACTTTGGGAGGCCAAGGCAGGCGGATCACCGGAGGTCAGGAGTTCGAGACCATCCTGGGCAGCATAGTGAGACCAGCCTGGCCAACATGGCAAAACCCTGCCTCTACTAAAAATACAAAAATTAGCTGGGCATTGTGGCGCATGCCTGTAATCCCAGCTACTTGGGAGAATCACTTAGAACCCAGGAGACAGAGGTTGCAGTAAGCTGAGATCGAGTCATTCAGCCTGGGCAACAGAGAGACACTCCATCTCAAAAAATAAAAAAATCTAAAAAAAGCCAGTCCTAAAGGCTATATTGAATTATTCCACTTACACAACATTCCTTTTTTTTGGGGGGGGGGTGCACGTGGAGTGGGGGAAGGTGGCTCATGCCTGTAATCCCAAAACTTCGGGAGGCCAAGGTGGGCAGATCATTTGAGGCCAGAGTTCAAGACCAGCCTACGCAACATGGCAAAACCCAGTCTCTACTAAAAATACAAAAAATTAGCTGGGTTTGGTGGCACATGCCTGTAATCTCAGCTACTCCAGAGGCTGAGAAACAAAAATTGTTTGAATCCAGGAGGTAGAGGTTGCAGTGAGCCAAGATCAAGCCACTGCTCTCCAGCCTAGGTGACAGAGTGAGACTTAGTCTCAAAAAAAACCTAATTTTTTAATTTTGAAAAAAGTATGTAAAATTCAAATGAAACTCCCCTCTCTGTAACCATTAACACAAGAAGCTTCCCCTCCTTTAAAAAAAAATTTTTTTTTAAAGGAGGGGAAGGGGAAAAGGAAAGAAACATAAGAGGAAGAAAGAAAGGGGTAAGGAGGAAGGGGTGAAACAGTAAGAACACAGAAGATTTGATCTGTGCAATAAATATAACTTGACTCCATATCTATAGAACATTGAACCCAATAGCCACAAAACACAATTTACTTTCAAGTGCACATGGAATTATACTAGAAATCAGTAGCAAAAAATGTAATTACACCAGGCATGATGGCTTACACCTATAATGCCAGCACTTTAGGAGGCTGAGGTGGGAGGATCACCTGAGTCCAGGAGTTCGAAACCAGCCTGGGCACCATAGTGAGACCCCCCATCTCTACAAAAAATCTTTTAAAAACTTAGTCAGGCATGGTGCCGTTCACCTGTGGTCCCAGCTACTCAGGAGGCTGAGATGGGAGGATCACTTCAGCCCAGGAGGTCAAGGCTGCAGTGAGCTCTGATCGCACCACTACATTCCAGCATGAGCAACAAAGCAAAACCTTGTCTCAAAAGTATAAATAAATAATTTTTTTAATCTATATAATATATATAATTAGAATCCAAATTTCTTGAAAATTAAGAAATATACTTTCCATAAGTCTTTTTCTTATGTTCTTCTTTTTAAATATTTTTTATTTGGTCAGGCCCGGTGGCTTATGCCTGCAATTGCACTTTGGGAGGCCAAGGCGGGTGGATTACTTGAGGTCAGGCATTCGAAACCAGCCTGACCAACACGGTGAAACCTCATCTCTACTACAAATACAAAAATTAGCTGGGCATGGTGGTGCATACCTGTAATCCCAGGTACTCGGGAGGCTGAGGCAGGAGAATCAATTGAAGCCAGGAGGCAGAGGTTGCAGTGAGCCAACATCATGCCACTGCACTCCAGCCTGGGTGACAGGGTAAGACTTCGTCTCAAAAACAAAAAAATAAATAAATAATTTTTTAAATTTTTTTCTTATTTTTGTAGAGACAGTGTCTCGCAATGTTGTCCAGGCTGGTCTCAAACTCCTGGACTTGTCCAGGCACGATGGTTCACACCTGTAATCCAGGTTGGTCTGGCATTCGAGACCAGACCTGGACAGCATGGCGAAACCCTGTCTCTACTAAAAATACAAAAATTAGCAAAAAAAAAAAAAAAAAAATTAGCCGGGCATGTTGGCAGGCCTGTAATCCCAGCTACTCGGGAGCTGAGGCAGGAGGATCGCTCGAATCCAGCAGGCAGAGAGGTTGCAGTGAGCTGAGATCGAGCCATTGCACTCCAGCCTGGGTGACAAAAGCAAAACTCCGTCTCAAAACAAAAAACAAAAAAAAACTCCTGGCCTCAAATATTCCTCCTGCCTCAGCCTCCCAAAGTGCTGGGATTACAGGTGTGAGCAGCACACTTAGCTAGATTATATTTCTTTATACCAACAACTAGAAAATAAAATTAAATCAAATGATCAGTTCTCAGTTCTTGTCTTTCTAGACCTATCAACAGCACTTAAACAGCTGATCAATCTCTCCCCCAAGAACTGGCTTTCTTCTCCAGAGGACACTGCCACTCTCGAGATTTTCACATCTCTCAACTTGGAAACAATACAGCGTTCCAGAGCTCAGTCCTAGGGCCTGTTCTTTTCCCTCTTTTCCCTCTACAAAAAATTTAAAAATTAGCCAGGCATGGTGGCGTGCCTGTAATTCCAGCGATCTGGAAGCTTAGGCAGGAGGATCACTTGACTCCAGGAGTTGGAGGCTGCACTGAGCTATGATTGTGCCACTGCACTCCAGCCTCAGTGACAGAGTGAGACCCCATCTCTTAAGAAAAAGAATAAAAAATAAATCCTATCAACATGCTAACAAATTTACATCTTCAGCCAGCAACTCTTCTCTGACTCTAGAACCACATCAAAGTATTCACTGAACATCTCTACTTTGTGTATCTAAAAAACATCTCAGGCTGGGCGCAGTGACTCAGGCCTGTAATCCCAGCACTTTGGGAGACTGAGGCGGGCAGATTGCCTGAGGTCAAGACCAGCCTGGTCAACATGGCCAAACCCCATCTCTACTAAAAATATAAATTGGCCGGGTGTGGTAGCTCATGCTTGTAATCCCAGCACTTTGGGAGGCCAAGGCAAGTGGATCACAAGGTCAGAAGTTCGAGACCAGCCTGGCCAACACAGTGAAGCCCTGTCTCTACTAAAAATATAAAAATTAGCTGGGCGTGGTAGTGGGCACCTGTAATCCCAGCTACTCGGGAGGCTGAGGCAGGAGAATCGCTTGAACCTAGGAGGCGGAGGTGGCAGTGAGCTGAAATCGCACCACTGCATTCCAGCCTGGGCGACACAGCAAGACTCCATCTCAAAAAAAAAAAAAAAAAAAAAAAAATAGCCAGGCGCTGTGGCTCACACCTGTAACCCCAGCACTTTGGGAGGCCAAGGTGGGCAGATGACCTGAGGTCGGGAGTTCAAGATGAGCCTGACCAATATGGAGAAACCCCGTCTCTACCAAAAATACAAAATTAGCTGGGCATGGTGGCCCAGCTACTCAGGAGGCTGAGGCAGGAGAATCGCTTGAACCCGGGAGGCGGAGGTTACAGTGAGCCAAGATCATGCCACTGCACTCCAGCCTGGCAACAGAGAGAAACTCTGCCTCAAAAAAAAAAAAAAAAAAATTATATATATATATATATATATATATATATATATATATATACACAAAATTTGGCTGGGCATGGAGGTGCATGCCTGTAATCCCAGCTACTTGCCAGGCTGAGCCGGGAGGATCGCTTGAACCTGGGAGACAGAGGTTGCAGTGAGCTGAGATCGTGCCACTGCACTCCAGTCTAGACAAAAAACCAAGACTCCATCTCGGAGGAAAAAAAAAAAAATCTCAAACCAGGCATATCTAAAAGTGACCTGATTCTCCTCTGCCACCCTGCCCTATCTATAGTAATTGCAATCTCAGCTAGTGGCAATTTCTACTTGTTGAAGCCAAAAACTAAGTCATTTTTGCCTATTCTTTCCGTCACACCTCATCATTCAGCAAATCCCGCCAGTTGTAAATTCAAAATAAGCTGGGTGCGGTGGCTCACGCCTGTAATCCCAGTACTTTGAGAGGCCAAGGCAGGTGGATTACCTGAGGTCAGGGGTTCAAGACCAGCCTGGGCAACATGCCAAAACCCCGTCTCTACTAAAAGTTCAAAAATTAGTTGGGAGTGGTGGCGCATGCCTGTAATCCCAGCTACTCAGGAGGCTGAGGCAGGAGAACCCAGGAGGGGGAGGTTGCAGTGAGCAGAGATCACACCACTGCACCCCAGCCTGGGTGACAGAGTGAGACCCCGTCTGAATGAATGAATGAATAATAAATCCAAAATACATTTAAAATCATCACCTTCACCACTACCATCTGTATCAAAGGTAGCGTCGTGGATTGGTTTTAAGTGTGGGAGCTCCCAAATTTCTATTTATACCAGCTTTATTAAAATATAATATGTAAACCATAAAATTCACCATTTCAAAAGTGTACAATTCAGTGGTTTCCAGTATATTCAGAGTTGTACAACCATCACCACTAATTCCAGAACATTTCTATTAACTCAAGAAGAAACCCCACCACCCATTAGTAACCATTCCCATTCCTCCCTCTCCTATCCCCTGGCAACCACGAATCTACTTTTGTCTCTATAGGTTTACCTATTCTAGGTATTTATATGAAGAGAATTGTATAATCTAAAACATGGCCTTTTGTGACTGGCTCCTTTCGCTTGGCATGTTTTCCAGGTTCATCCATGTTGTAGCCTGTATTGGTACTTCACCGATACTGCTAGAAAATATTGCATGGTACGGATATAACACATTTTATGTACATATGCATCAAGTGATGGACATTTGGGTTGTTTCTACTTTTTGGCTATGGTGAATAATGTTGCTATGAACATTTGTATAAGAGCTTGCTGTGGACATGTTTTCATATCTCTTAAGTATATATCTAAGAGTGGAATTGCTAGTTCATACGGTAACTCTATGTTTAACCTTTTGAGGAACTGCCAAACGGTTTTCCAAAGCAGCTGCACCAATTTCAGCTTCCACCAGCAATGTGTAAGGGCTCTGATTTCTCTAATCCTCACCAACACTGTTACTGTCCATTGTTTTGTTTTGGGTTTGTTTTTCTTTTTTTCCTTTTGTTTTTTCCTTTTTCTATGTCCGCACCGCCCCCCAACCCCGCTTCATAATACAGAACAGGCACAGGGCGTGGGCTGAAGTATACGGGGTAGGTTTACTCTATCTCCTCTTTCTATACAGTCAGTGTAAGAATACAGCCCGGCCGGGCGCGGTGGCTCACACTTGTAATCCCAGCACTTTGGGAGGCTGAGGCAGGCAGATCACGAGGTCAGGAGATCGGGACCATCCTGGCTAAAACGGTGAAACCCCGCCTCTACTAAAAATACAAAAAATTAGCCGGGCATGCTGGCGGGTGCCTGTAGTCCCAGCTACTCGGGAGGCTGAGGCAGGAGAATGGCGTGAACCCAGGCAGCAGAGCTTGCAGTCAGCCGAGATTGAGCCACTGCACTCCAGCCTGGGGGACAAAGCAAGACTCTGTCTCAAAAAAAAAAAAAAAAAGAATACAGCCTGTGGTAAGCACCAGGAGGTGTTGGGTTGGTTTGTTTGGTTAGGCTTTTTGGTTGTTTTTTATTTTGGAGACAGAGTCTCACTCTGTTGCACACGCTGGTCTCAAAGTCCTGGGCTCAAGGAACTAACTCTTCCACATAATCCTAGTGGTATCTAGCTGTGGTTTTGATTTGCATTTTCCTAAGGACAAATGTTGTTGACCATCTTTACATGTTCTTATTGGCATTTATATACTTTTTTGAATAAATGTCTGTTTGGATTCTTTTGCCTATTTGTAAATTGGGTTGTTTCTATTATTAAGCTGAACCCAGGATTGTTAGATTATTGAATACAACACCTCTTTAGATTGATATAATGGAAATTTAGACAGCCATTTAAAAAGACTATGTTTTGAATAATTTTTTTTTGAGACAGGGTCTCGCTCTGTCGCCCAGGCTGGAGTGCAGTGGCGCCATCTCGGCTCACTGCAGCCTCCACCTCTTGGGTTCAAGCAATTCCCCTGCCTTAGCCTCCCAGTTTGCTGGGACTACAGGCACTCACTACCACATCCAATTTATTTTGTTATTTTTTTTGAGATGGAGTTTCGCTCTTGTTGCCCAAGCTAGAGTGCAATGGCGCAACCTTGGCTCACTGCAACCTCTGCCTCCCAGATTCAAGCGAGTCTCCTGTCTCAGCCTCCCGAATAGCTGGGATTACAGGCATGCGCCACCATACCCGGCTAATTTTGTATTTTTAGTAGAGATGGGGTTTCTCCATGTTGGTCAGGCTGGTCTCAAATACCTGATCTCAGGTGATCCACCCACCTTGGCCTCTCAAAGTGCTGGGATTACAGGCGTGAGCCACAGCACCCAACCTTATTTTTGTATTTTTTAGTAGCGATGGGGTTTCACCACATTGGCCAGGCTGGTCTCAAACTCCTGACCTCAGGTAATCCACCCGTCTAAGACTCCCAAAATGCTGGGATTAAAGGCATGAGCCACTGTGCCCAGCCTGATTTGGATAATATTTAACTGTAGTTTTTTGTTTTTGTTTCTTATTTTTGAGACAGTCTCACACTGTCACCCAGGCTGGAGTGCAATGGCACAATCTTGGCTCACTACAACCTCCAGCTCCCGCGTTCAAGCAATCCTCCTGCCTCAGCCTCCCTAGTAGCTGGGATTACAGGCATGCAGCACCACGCCCCGTTAATTTTTGTATATTTAGTAGAGACAGGGTTTTACCATGTTGGTCAGATTGGTCTTGAACTCCTGACCTCAGGTAATCCGCCCACCTCGGCCTCCCAAAGTGCTGGGATTTCAGGTGTGAGCCACCTCGCCCGGCCTTCACTGTAGTTTTTTAAAAGAGAATGTTAGAAATGAAAGCAAGACACTCAACTAAATATAATCTACCCAGACACACAAAAGGGACTGAATTAAATTAGACTGGAAAAGAAATCTCTGGATAATGGAATCATAGGTGATTTTTTAAATATACTTTTTATATGCTACTTTCGCATTTTCCACATAATCCGTAAGAAATGCATTTTTTCCATAATCAGGAAAAAATCATTATTATAAATTAAAGGTGAATCATGGACTTCCCTCTGTACTTCCTCCAGTTTGCAAGCTATATATCCCTTCCATTCCCTTTTTTTCACTGTGTCTATTTGTATGTAAAAAGATCTAAACATATAGGCAGTTTTAGTGTCCAAATAATGTTTAGTGTATTAAAGAAAATTCTTGCCAGGCGCAGTGGCTCATGCCTGTAATCCCAGCACTTTGGGAGGCTGAGGTGGGCGGATCACGAGATCAGGAGATCGAGACCATCCTGGCTAAAACAGTGAAACCCCATCTCTACTAATAATACAAAAAAAAAAAAAATTAGCCAGGCGTGGTGGCAGGCGCCTGTAGTCCCAGCTACGTGGGAGGCTGAGGCAGCAGAATGGCGTGAACCCAGGAGGCGGAGCTTGCAGTGAGCCAAGATCACGCCACTGCACTCCAGCCTGGCGAGATTCCATCTCAACAAATAAATAAATAAGAAAATTCTGATGTATAAAAACATATATAGGCCAGGCACGGTGGTTCACGCCTGTAATCCCAGCACTTTGGGAGGCCGAGGCGGGCGGGTCACTAGATCAGGAGATCGAGACCAGCCTGGCCAACGTGGTGAAACCCTGTCTTTACTAAAATACAAAAAATTAGCTGGGCGTGGTGGCACGTACCTGTAGTCCCAGACAGAGGCAGGGGAATTGCTTGAACCTAGAAGACAGTGGTTGCAGTGACCGAGATGGTGCCACTGCACTCCAGCCTGGCAACAGAGCAAGACTCCACCTCAAAAAAAAAAATTATATATATACACATATATGTGTGTGTGTGTATATATATATATACAGCTCACACTATCTCCCAATCACCTGTTCTACTTATAATCCAGTTTATCTCAATCCCACATATTCTACTGTAAGTGATGCTCAGGTTTAACTATTTTATCATCTAATCTTACATATCTTCCTTTTTTCATGAGAGCCTCCTTATTAATACATTAGTTTAAACAACCTTGTATAGCACCTTCATATACATACCTGACCTAAACAGAGATTGTATTTGAAAAGGATATAGAAAATAAGAATGCATAAGTAAAGTTTGATATATTATGGAGAAATGTGAATGGACTGGCTCAAATGAACAATGTAAAAACAAATATATTCCCCCCTCCCATCCTCAAAACAAATAATTATTAACAATACCATGAATATATGCATTTTTCAAATTCTTCTACCTCTATTATATAATTTTAACCTGATGTAAAATCTAATCAATACTTGCTCACTGATTATCATCATAATATTCCAACATGGTAAGCAGAGGTCTTATCAACTCTAGATTTTTGTTTTTGTTTTTGAGACAGTCTCCCTCTGTCACCCAGGCTGAGCTGCAGTGGCATGATCTCAGCTCACCACAGCCTCAACTGCCCATGCTTAAGCAATCCTCCTGCCTCAACCTCCCAAGCAGCAAGGGCTATGGGCACATGTCACTCAGCTAATTTTAATTTTTTGTTTTTCTTTTAATAAGGACATATGTTCACTTAAGCAGTTTTTTAAAATTCAGGGTTAACATGAAATCTACAAATAGTAATAGAATGAACAAACATGATCTCTAATAGTGTTATGGCAATGGTCAATACTGACATTATTTGCCTGTGGTTTTCCTACACTGAAAAAAAAAAATACTGCCATTAAAGTAGATATACCAATAAACACTTCAAAAAAAAAAAAAAAACCATCCAGGGTGGGCACAGTGGCTCACACCTGTAATCCCAGCATTTTGGGAGGCCGAGGCAGGAGGATCATTTGAGCTCAGGAATTCAAGACCATCCTGGGCAACACAGCAAGAGCCTATCTCTAAATAAATAAATAAACAAAAAATACAAAACCTTCCCACTGAAAACCACATCATCAATACAAAAAAACCACCATTATCAGGACAGGCACAGTGGCTTATGCCTATAATCCCAGCACTTTGGGAGGCCGAGGCAGGAGGATCACTTGAGGTCAGGAGTTCAAGACCAGCCTGGCCAACAGGGTAAAACCCCATCTCTACCAAAAATACAAAAATTAGCCGAGTGTGGTGGTGCACACTTGTAATCCCAACTACTCAGGAGGCTGAGGTTGGAGAATCGCTTGAGATCGCGCCACTGCATTCCAGCCTGGGCAACAGAGTGAGACTCCACTCTAAACAACTAAAAAAATGAAAATAAAAATTAAAAAGCACCATATCATTTTTCAAGATACACAATTTTATTACAGATTTTCTTAAAAAAAACAAAATGCAGTATCCTAAAAATCCCAAACTTTACTATTGATACTAATTCTGAGGCCAAGTGTAGGTGGCTTATCCCTGTAATCCCAGCACTTTGGGAGGCCACAGTGGGCGAACTGCTTGACCCCAGGAGTCCAAGACCAGCCAGGGAAACATTATAAAACCTGTCTCCACAAAAAAATACAAAACAATAAGCTGGGCGTAATGGTGCACACCTGTAGTCCCAGCTACTTGGGAAGCTAAGGTGAGAGGATCAGTTGAGCCAAGGAAGTCAAGGCTGCAGTTGAGCCATAAGCATGCCACTGTACTCCAGCCTGGGCGATAAAGCGAGACCCTGACTCAAAGAAAAAAAGTAAAAAAAAAAAAAGGATATTAATTCCAAGTTTGCTATGCCACCATACACAAGTCGAGAAACTTAAAAAAACCATTAAATATTTAGGAATATTGGGCTAGACACGGTGGCTCACATCTGTAATCCCAGCACTTTGGGTGGCCGAGGCAGGCGCATCACCTAGACCAGGAGTTCAAGACCTGCCTGGCCAACATGGTGAAACCCTGTCTCTACTAAAGATACAAAAAGTAGCCGGCTATGGTGGCACATGACTGTAGTCCCGGCTACCCAGGACACTGAAGCATGAGAATCTCTTGAAACCAGGAGGCTGAAATCCTGCCACTGCATTCCAGCCTGGGCAACACAAGACTGTCTCAAAAAATAATAATAATAAATACACACATACACACACACACACACACACACACACATTTAGAAATATTCAACATCAGAAGCTTTAAAATCCAATTCAAAAAGGTACAAGCTGCATTTTTTTAAGTATTTTCTCTAAAAAGAACCTTATCAGCTATACAAATATCTGTACAGTTTTTATACTGAAGTTAAAAATATGGAACACTTCACGAATCTGCGTGTCATATCCTTGCACAGAGGCCATGCTCATCTTCTCTGTATCATTCCAATTTTAGGAAATGTGCTGCACTCCATATCATTTTATAAATAAATCTTTTATATGTAGTATATGACAAGGACAATTAAGTTTGAATAATTTACCTCGGTGGAACAATATCCAGAAAATAACAGATCTCTATAACAATCAAAAAAGATATTCTGGCTGAGTGCGGTGGCTCACGCCTATAATCCTAGCACTTTGGGAGGCTGAAGTGGACGGATCACTTGAGGTCAGAAGTTCAAGACTAGCCTGGTCAACATAGTGAAACCCCACCTCTACTAAAAATACAAAAATTAGTCAAGTGTGGTGGCCAGTGCCTGTAATTCCAGCTACTCAGATGGCTGAGGCAGGAGAATCGCTTGAATCCGGGAGGCAGAGGTTGCAGTGAGCCAAGATCGCGCCACTGCACTCTAGCCTGGGTGACAGAGCAAGACTCAGTCTCAAAAAAAAAAAAAGATATTCTGGCCAGACACAGTGGTTCACGCCTGTAATCCCAGCACTTTGGGAGGCCGAGGCAGGCAGATCACTTGAGGTTAGGAGTTCAAGACCAGCCTGGGCAACATGGTAAAACCCTGTCTCCACTAAAAATACAAAAAACAGCCAGGCATGGTGGTACACACCTGTAGTCCCAACTACTCAGGAGAATTGCTTGAACCCAGGAGGCAGAGGTTGCAGTGAGCTGAGATTACGCCACTGCACTCCAGCATGGGCAAGAGAGCAAGACTCTCTCAAAAACAAAAACAAAAATACACACACACACACACACACACACACACACACACACACATATATTCTACATAATATTCAATATCGACCAACTAGGAATAATAGGCCTAAGAAAACTGATACTAAGAACCAAATATTTAGCTCCTTAAGACCATCAAAAAAGAAACAAACAAAAAAAATCTCCCTATATGTAATATATAGGGAAGTTACAGGACCCAAACATAGCATGTTCCCAAACACGATCAGCAAACAACTTCCTCAGAAAGAGAAGCTACCAAAAACCAGTATCATCAATGTCTTTCCCAAGGATTAAGTTACCTACAAGATGATTTCAAAATACTACTGTGATAAGAAAAAGGTAGATGCTAAAATCTCATGAGATACCAAAAGTATGTCACTAAAAAAGATATTTTTGGGCCGGGTGTGGTGGCTCACACCTGTAATCCCAGCACTTTGGGAGCCCAAGGTGGGCGGACCACAAGGTCAGGAGATTGAGACCATCCTGGCTAACATGGTGAAACCCTGTCTCTACTAAAAATACAAAAAATTAGCCAGGCGTGGTGGCGGGAGCCTGTAGTCCCAGCTACTCGGGAGGCTGAGGCAGGAGAATGGCATGAACCCAGGAGGCGGAGCTTGCAGTGAGCCGAGATGGCGCCACTGCGCCCAGCCTGGGTGACAGAGCAAGACTCAGTCTCAAAAAAAAAAAAGATATTTTTGGGTTTTTTTGACACAAAGTATCTCTCTGTCACCTAAGCTAGAGTGCAGTGACAGGATCTGAGCTCAATGCTACCTCCGCCTCCCAGGTTCAAGTGATTTTCCTGCCTCAGCCTCCCGAGTAGCTGGGACCACAGGTGTGCACCACCACGCCTGGCTAATTTTTGTACTTTTAGTAGAGACAGAGTTTCACCATGATGGCCAGGCTGGCCTCGAACTCTTGACCTCAAGTGATCCTCCTGCCTCAGTGTCTCTAAGTACTGGGATTACAGGCAGGAGCCACCGCACCTGGCCAAAAAATACTTTTTATAGAAAATGTAACCAAATTAAAGTAACCAATCATCTTTAAATATATCTATCAGGGGCAGGCATGATGGCTCACACCTGTAATTCCAGCACTTTGGGAAGCCAAAGGAGGAGGATTGCTTAAGCGCAGGAGTTCAATACAAGCCCAGGCAACATAGGGAGAACACATCTCTGTGAAAAATTTAAAATTAGCTAGGCCTGGTGGTACATGCCTGTAGTCCCAGCTGCTCAGGAGACTGAGGTAGGGGGATTGTTTGGGCCTGAGAGGCCAAGGCTGCAGTAGGCAGTAATCAAAGCACTGCACTCCAGCCTGGGCAACAAAGCAAAACCCTGTCTCAAACAAACAAACAAAAAAAGAAATATGTATCTATCTGTTATAACATCCTAAACACTTAGGAAAACAGTATAAATTATGGCAGAACTCATCCTTTGGAATACTATGCAGTAATAAAAAAAAGTTGGTGGAATATAGAAATAAGATGTGTAGGCCTGGCACAGTGGCTCATGCCTGTAACCCCAGCACTTTGGGAGGCCGAGGCAGATGAATCATAAGGTCAGGAGTTCCAGACCAGCCTGGCCAATATGGTGAAACCCCATCTCTACTAAAAATACAAAAATTAGCCAGGCATGGTGGCATGCACCTGTAGTCCCAGCTACTGAGGAGGCTGAGGCAGAAGAATCACTTTAACTGGGAGGCAGAGGTTGCAGTGAGCTAAGATCGTGCCACTGCACTCCAGCCTAGGCGACAGAGTGAGACTCCATCTCAAAAAAATAAATGAATAAAAGAAAAGCTGTGTAAAAACTGGATAGACCTCTGAGACATGTTGTTAAATGTTAAAGCCAGTTGCTGAAAAATATATACCTTTAATTCCAAGTGTATTTCTGTATAATACATCAACACTGTCTGTAATCCTTAACTACTTATTGCAGTACTAGTCTTGCTTAATTTAGAGTCAGTCGGTATTACTGACTTATTAATTTCCATCTATATGTGTTTATATCTACAACTAATAATGTTTCTTGAGAACATGGATCATGATATATACGCCAAAATGGTACTATGCATAGTACCACACATAAAACAGGTGCACAAATATTTATGGATGGCTAACAATATGTAAAATATGAAGAAGCAAGATTGGCCTATTTTTTATTTATTTACTTTTTTTTTTTTTTTCTTTACAGAGTCTCACTCTGTCGCCCAGGCTGGAGTGCAGTGGCAAGAGCTCAGCTCACTGCAGCCTCTGCCTCCCAGGCTCAAGCAATTCTCATGTCTCAGCCTCCCAACTAGCTGGGATTATAGGTGCATGCCAACATGTCCCACTAATTTTTGTATTTTTAGTGGAGACGGAGTTTTGCCGTGTTAGCCAGGCTGGTCTCAAACTCCTGGCCTCAAGTGATCTGCCTGCCACAGCCTCCCAAAGTGCTGGGATTACAGGCGTGAGGCACCATGCCCAGCCAAGACTGGCCTTTAAGAAGCAGAGAAATGAAAACACTCATTAAATAGAAAAACTAACACCACAATTCAGTTCTTTATGCTTCCTCAGTCAACATGTCTTATACCACGAAAGCTCTTTTGAAAATTCTAGTAACAAAATCTGTGATTATATTTTCCTTCTCATGAGGTGTTTTTTTAGTCCCTCAAATATATAAGTAAAAGCTTAGAAACCTGTGTAGGCCAGGCGTGGTGGCTCACACCTGTTGTCCCAGCACTTTGGGAGGCCGAGGCAGGCGGATCACTTGAGCCAAGGAGTTTGAGACCAGCCTGGGCAACATGACAAAACGCCATCTCTGGGCCAGACACGGTGGCTCACGCCTGTAATTCCAGTACTTTGGGAGGTCAAAGTGGGTGGATCACTTGAGGTCAAGGGTTAAGAGACTAGACTGACCAATATGTGAAACCCCATCGCTACTAAAAATACAAAAATTAGCTGGGCATGGTGGCACACATCTGTAATCCCAGCTACTTGGGAGGCTGAGGCAGAAGAATTGCATGAACCCAGGAGACGGAAGTTGCAGTGAGCCAAGATCGTGCCACTGCACTCCAGCCTGAGCAATAGAGCAACACTCCGTCTCAAAAAAAAAGCAAAAACAAGCAGGGCTCGGTGGCTCACGCCTGTAATCCCAGTACTTTGGGAGGCTGAGGCGGGCGGATCACCTGAGGTTGGGAGTTTGAGACCAGCCTGACCAACATGGAGAAAACTTGTCTCTACTAAAAATAAAAAATTAGCTGGATGTGGTGGCATGCGCCTGTAATCCCAGCTACTCGGGAGGCTGAGGCAGGAGAATCGCTTAAACCTGGGAAGCAGAGGTTGCAGTGAGCTGAGATCATGCCATTGCCCTACAGCCTGGGCAACAAGAACGAAACTCCACCTCAAAAAAACAAAACAAAAACAAAAACCATCTCTACCAAAAAATACAAAAATTAGCTGGGTGTGGTGGCATGCACCTGTAGTCCCTGCTACTCGGGAGGCTGAGGTGAGAGAATCGCTTGAGCCTAGCAGTTTGAGGCTGAAGTGAGTCAAGATTGCGCCACTGCACTTCAGCCTAGGTGATACAGCACGACTCAATTAAAAAAAAAAAAAATCTTATATGTAAAATATTCATACTCTACAACTTTAATAACACTTACTGTCTGTCTAGCATCGATGCTGTCAACATGCTCATTAAGGCCACAGTTGATATATGCAAACTCTACACCTCTTCTTGTTATCCAACATGTCTTCTTACTATGAAAGGAAAGTTATATATTAAAGTCAAATTCACATCAAACTATAATCACAAAAGAAATCAAAGTCAAAAATGTCTATAATATTTATAATATATATGATATTCCAAAAAGAAAGTGACAAAAGAGAAAAGACAAGAAAGACTGCACTTATTGCCACTGGAGGTGACTATTGCACTCTGAAAAAGTCTGTATAAAAGAAAGTAACTAAGCATCTATTCTGCCTTTAAGTAGAACACTAATTCCAGGTAACAAAATAGCCTTAGTTGATGAGAGAAACCTTATCTTTATAGAAGGTGGCTAGCTACTAAATGTATAAGGAACAACAGAACCCAAAACTAATTACCATTTTTTAACCAATAATTAAATAGCTAATCAAGAATCATCAATGAATGCTAAAATCATTAGGTGAAAAGTTGGTAAAGAAATTGACCTGGCCAGGTGCGGTGGCTCACACCTGTAATCCCAGCACTTTGGAGGCCAAGGTGGGTGGATCACTTGAGGTCAGGAGTTTGAGACCAGCCTGGCCAACATGGTGAGACTCCGTCTCTGCTAAAAATAAAAATTAGCTGGGCATGGTGGTGCACACCTGTAATCCCAGCTACTCAGGAGGGAGGCTGAGACAGGAGAATCACCTGGGAGGCAGAGATTGCAGTGAGCCGAGATGGCACCATTGCAGTCCAGCGTGGGCGACAGAGAGAGGCTCTGTCCCAAAAAAAAAAAAAAAAAGTCCCACAAAAATAAAAGAAAGAAATTTATCTGGGGCCGGGCGTGGTAGCTCACGAGTGTAGTCCTATTACTTTGGGAGGCCTGGGGGGGTACAGGGAGGGATTGCCTGAGCTCAGGAGTTGGAGACCAGCCAGGGCAACGTGGTGAAACCTCATCTCTACTAAAATTACAAAAATTAGCCAGGTGGGCCGAGCGCAGTGGCTCACGCCTGTAATCCCAGCACGTTGGGAGGCCGAGGCAGGTGGATCACAAGGTCAGGAGATCAAGACCATCCTGGCAAACATGGCGAAACCCCATCTCTACTAAAAATACAAAAATTAGCTGGGCATGGTGGCACGTGCCCATAATCCCAGCTACTCAGGAGGCTGAGGCAGGAGAATTGCTTGAACCAGGGAGTCGAAGGTTGCAGTGAGCCAAGATCACGCCACTGAACTCCAGCCTGGCGACAGAGTGAGACTCCATATCAAAAAAAAAAAAAAAAAAAAATTAGCCAGGCATAGTGGCACACGCCTGTAGTCCCAGCTTACTCAGGAGGCTGACGCACGAGAATCACTTGAACCCGGAAGGTGGAGATTGCAGTGAGCTGATATTGTGCCACCGCACTCCAGCTTGGGTGACAGAAGGAGACTCCATCTCAAAAAAGAAAAAAAAAAAAATTAGCCAGGCATAGTGGCAAATGCTTGTAGTCCCAGCTTACTCAGGAGGCTGACGCATGAGAATCGCTTGAACCCGGGAGGCAGAGGTTGCAGTGAGCCGAGATTGTGCCACTGCACTCCAGCCTGGGTGACAGAGTGAGTCTCTGTCTCCAAAAAGTCAAAAAATAAAATAAAATAAAATAAAAATGTTTTTTAAAAAAAGAAATTTGAGGCCGGGGGCAGTGGCTCACACCTATAATCCCAGCACTTTGGGAGGCCAAGGCAGGAGGATCACCTGAGGTCAGCAGTTCAAGACCAGCCTGGCCAATATGGCGAAACTTCGTCTCTACTAAAAATACAAAATTAGCTGGGCGTGGTGGCGAGAGCCTGTAGTCCCAGCTACTCGGGAGGCTGAGGCAGGAGAATCACCTGAACCCAAGAGACAGAGGTTGCAGTGAGCCGAGATCGCACCATTGCACTCCAGCCTGGGCAACAAGAGCAAAACTCCGTCTCAAAAAAATAAAAAATAAAAAATTTACCTGATGTCAAAGTACCACCCTATAGATTACTACTTGCTAGAAGCAAAAAGAAAACCATAACTTTATAATGAAATGATCAGGTTCTCACCACATTAGCTTGGTGATCAAATACAGCATCAAAATAGTGGGACCTGACATTATATGCCTCTTAACTGGAAACAGTAGGAAGTACACAGCATTACTAAATGAGATACTCTTCCAAAACTGTTTAACCTAAGTCTACTCACACCTTTAGATCTAACTCCCAGTTTACAGGAAATAAATATAGGGGATAGAGGAAGAAGTAATACTACGCCATGAGGAAACAAGCAGCAATACAAAATGTAATCGTCTCAACAGACCTAACAGGTCAATACCACAGGGAAGGAGAGGCAGAGTAGGGAAGGAGAGGCAGAGTAGAGAAGGAGGTGGATGGGTAGAAGAGACAGTTCTACCTATATATTTAAAAAGACTCAAGAGATTACAACCCAAATGCAACGGGTAGTTCTTGACTGAAATCTGGCTTTTAAAAAAAAAACACCAGCCTGGCCAACATGGTGAAACCCCGTCTCCACTAAAAATACAAAAATTAGCCAGGCATGGTGGCGGACACCTGTAATCCCAGCTATTTAGGAGGCTGAGGCAAGAGAACTGCTTGAACTCAGGAGAAGGAGGTTGCAGTGAGCGAAGATCACGCCACTGCACTCCAGCCTGGGTGATAGAGCAAGACTTCCTCTCAAAAAAAAAAAGAAGAAAAAAAAACACCACACAGCAATCAAAAACATTTTTCGAACAACTCAGGAAATCTGAATATAGTATAAGTAGCATGTATCAGGGAATCAGGTCACATGCCTGTAATCCCAGCACTTTGCGAGGCCAAGGCAGGAGGATCACTTGAGACTACAAGTTTAAGACCAGCCTGGGCAACATGGCAAGACCACATCTCTACAAAAAATACAAAAATTAGCCAGGCATGGTGGTATGTGCCTGTAGCCCCCAGCCACTCCAGGAGGCTGAGGCAGGAGAATGGCTTGAGCCTGGGAGGTCAAGGCTGCAGTAAGCCATGAATGTGCTGCTGTACTCTAGTCTGGGCAACAGAGCAAGACCCTGTCTCAAAAAAAATCAAAAAGTAGTATAATACTAGGGAATTACTGGTAATTTTGCTAGAAATGATAATGGTTTTATGGCTATATAGGGAGAATGTCCTCCTTTTCCTTGGCGAGATCTAAAGATATATGTCTTCTTATAATCTTTTAAAAGAGCAAATATCAATCTAAATCTTTAAATGTCAAAGTCCAAAATACATACATTTATAATACAATCATATGATACTTAAAAGGGAAAACTGAAAAAAACTTATTTGCCACTCTTAGTTTACTTTTAACTGGTTCAGGAAATTTATATATGTAGATAAAACAAATATGGCAAAATGGTAACACTTGTTGAATCAAGGAGGTGGGTACCTGTGGTTTCAATGTATCATACTACTTTTCTATATCTCTATTTTCCTAATGAAAGTTTTTTTTTTTTTATACTTTAAGTTTTAGGGTACATGTGCACATTGTGCAGGTTAGTTACATATGTATACATGTGCCATGCTGGTGCGCTGCATCCACTAACTCGTCATCTAGCATTAGGTATATCTCCCAGTGCTATCCCTCCCCCCTCCCGTAATGAAAGTTTTTAAAATGTACCATGCTTCAAGCAAACTAGTTTGCTTCTAAGATGTTTGAAAAGATAAAACCATATTTAATCCACTAAAAGAATACCTCTACAAAGCAAAGAAAGAGTTTTTGGGGGTTGTGTTTGTTTTTTAAGAGACAGGGTCTCACTCTGCCACCCAGGCTGGAGTGCAGTGGTACAACACTACAGCTTTGAACTCCTGGGCTCAAGCAATACTCCTGCATCAGCTTCCCAAAGCTGGGACCACATGCATGCACCATTCCACCTGGCTTATTTTTTGTTGTTGCTTCTTTTATTTTGTTTTGTAGAGACAGGGTCTCGCTTTGCTGCCCACACTGGTCTCCAACTCCTGGCTTCAAGCAATCCTCTCCCCTCAGCCTCCCACAGTGCTGGGAATACAGGAATGGGCAACTGTGCCTGGCCAAAATCCTTTTTTAATTCAAATATCAACTCTTAACATGAAACATGTAATTCAAAAATGCCAAGTTTTTATAAAGCAGGGCACACTCCATATTTCAAAGGTTATGTATAGGTTATCTGTCCTTACATGTTGAGAAGAAAAAAGAAAAATTCAACCACGCTGTAAGTGAGTTTAAAATGAAAGGAAGGGAAAAAAATGAAACGGAATTTTTTTTTTAAAACAGTCTCACTCTTTCGTGCAGTGGTGCAATCTTGGCTCCACCTCCCAGGTTCAAGTGATTCTCCTGCCTCAGCCTCCGAGTAGCTGGGA
Organism: Pan troglodytes; assembly: GCF_028858775.2. Classification (NCBI taxonomy): domain Eukaryota; kingdom Metazoa; phylum Chordata; class Mammalia; order Primates; family Hominidae; genus Pan; species Pan troglodytes. The sequence goes on along the minus strand of NC_072401.2, from coordinate 40,396,532 downwards.
TTACAGGCAAGAACAACTAAGCCCAGCTAATTTTTGCATTTTTTTGTAGAGACGGAGTTTCACCATGTTGGCCAGGCTGGTCTTGAACTCCTGACCTCAAGTGATGTGCCCGCCTCGGCCTCCCAAAGGGCTGGCATTACAGGCATGAGTCACTGTGCCTGGCTGGGAATTTTTTTGTTGTTTTTTGTTTTTATTTGTTTTTGAGATGGAGTCTCGCTCTGTCACTCAGTGGAGTGCAGTGGCGCGATCCCGGCTCACTGCAACATCTGCCTCCCAGGTTCAAGCGATTCTCCTGCCTCAGCCTCCCGAGGAGCTAGGATTACAGGCGCCCGCCACCATGCCTGGCTAATTTTTGTATTTTTAGTAGAGACAGGGGTTTCACCATGTTGGCCAGGCTGGTCTTGAACCCCTGACCTCAAGTGATCCACCTGCCTCGGTCTCCCAAAGTGCTGAGATTACAGGCGTGAGCCACTGTGCCCAGCCTGGGAATTTTTTAAAGGATAAAAATTATGAGAAGGATCCCAAATAGTTAAAACAAACTTGAGAAAGAAAAACAAAACTGGAGGCCTCATACTTCCTATTTCAAAACACCTTACATTACAGAGCTACAGTAATCAACACAGTATGGTAGGGCTTAAAGATAGACATAAGACTAATGGAATGGAATAGAAAGCCCAGAAATAAATACTCACATATGTGATCAAATGATCTTCAACAAGGGTACCAAGGCCACACAATGGGAAAAGGAGAGTCTCTTCAACAAATGATATAGGAAAAACTGGGTACCCACATGCAAAAGAATGAAGCTAGAATCTTACGTTACATTGAATACAAAAGGTAATTCAAAATGGACTAAAGACCTAAATCTAAGACCTTAAACTTAAAACTCGTAGAAGAAAACGGGGAGAAAGCTTCATGACATCGGATTTGGCAATGATTTCTTGAAGATGACACCAAAGGCATAGGCAACAAAAGCAAAAATAGACAAAATGGACATCAAACTTAAAGAATTCTGTGTCACAAAGGAAACAATCAACAGAATAATAAGGCAACCTACGGAATGAGAGAAAATACTTGCAAACCATACATCTGATAAGTTGGTAATATCTAGAATACATAAAGAACTCCTACAACTCAACAAACAAAATCCAAATAACCCAATTTAAAAGTGGGCAAAGGACTTGCACAAATGTTTCTCCAAAGAAGATATACACATGGCCAACAAGTATATGAAAAGATACTTATCACTAATCAGAGAAATACAAATTAAAACCACAATGAGACAGATATCACCTTACACCTATTGAGATGGCCACTATCAACAAATAAGTTAAAAAACAGGCCAGGTGCAGTGGCTCATGCCTGTAATCCCAGCACTTTAGGAAGTCAAGGCAGGTGGATTACCTGAGGTCAGGGGTTCAAGACCAGCCTGGCCAACATGGTAAAACGCCATCTCTACTAAAACTACAAGAATTAGCCTGTAGTCTCAGCTACTCGGGAGGTTGAGACAGGAGAATCACTTGAACCTGGGACGCAGAGGTTACAGTGAGCCAACATCATGCCACTGTACTCCACCCTGGGTGACGGAGTGAGACTCTGTCTCAAAAAATAAAAAAATAAAAAATAAAAATGTTGGTGAAGATGTAGAGAAACTGGAACCCTTGTGTACTACTGGTAGGAACGTAAAATGGCTCAGCTACTAAGCAAAGGGTATGGCAGTTCCTCAAAAAATTAAAAACAGAATTATCATATGATCCAGCAATTCCACTTCAGGGTACATATCCAAAATAATTAATAACAGGATCTCCAAGAGATACTTGCACGTGCATGTTTATCACAGCGTTATTCACAATAGTCAAGAGGTGAAAGCAACCTAAATGTCCATCAACAAGTGAATGGATTAAAAAAAAAATGTGGTACATACATACAATGGAATATTATTCAGCCTTAAAAAAAAAAAAAAAAAAAAGGAGGCCAGGCACAGTAGCTCATGCATGTAATCCCAGCATTTTGGAAGGCCAAGGCTAACTAACTGATCACTTGAGCCCAGGAGTTCAAGATCAGCCTGGGCAACATGGCAAAACCTCATGTCTACAAAAATTATCTAGGTATGGTGGTGCACACCTGTGGTTCCAGCTACTCAGAAGGCTGAGGTGGGAGGATGGTTTGAGTCTGGGGAGGTCAAGGCTGCAGTGAGCCATGATCACACCACTGCACTCCAGCCTGGGTGACAGAGCAAGACCCTGTCTCAAAAAAAAAAAAAAAAAAAAAGGAAATTAGGTCATATGCTGCAACATGGAAGAATCTTGAGGACACTATGCTAAGTGAAACAAGCCAGTCACCCCAAAAACAGCAATAACAATGACAAAAAGCTGCATGTTTCTACTTATATGCGGTATCTACAAGTAGTCAAACTCTAGACACAGAAAGTAGAATCGTGGTTGCCAATGGCTAGGAAGGAGAAAATGGGTTCACTGGGTACAGAGTTTCAGTTTGGCAAGATGAAAAAAACTGCACAACAATGTGCATAGTTAACACTACTGTTCTGTACTCTTAAAAGTGGTTAAGACAGTAAATACGTTGTACTTTTTTCCCCAACTAAAAAAACTATGAGTAGCTTAACTACAAAGAAAAAAACTGAGACAAGGTGATTTAGCAGAGAAAGAGAATGTTCACTCAAGAGAGATAGACTCAAAAACAGACCAGGGCTAGGCATGGTGGCTCACACCTGTAATCCCAGCACTTTGGGAGGCCAAGGCAGGTGGATCACTTGAGGTCAGGAGTTCAAGACCAGCCTGGCCAACATAGTGTAACCTCATCTCTAATAAAAAATACAAAAATTAGCTGTGTGTGGTGGCACATGCCTGTAGTCCCAGGTACTTGGGAGACTGAGGCAAGAGAATTGCTTGAACCTGGGAGGTAGAGGCTGCAATGAGCCGAGATCATGCCACTGCACTTCAGCCTGAGCAACAGAGTGAGACACTGTCTCAAAAAAAAAAAAAAAAAAAAAAAAGGGAAAATCACAAATAGAAATCCTGAGAAATGAACTAAATTTAATTACAACTACATAATCAATAATTAACTCTGGGTCCCCTGAAAAAAATGGGCCGGGCATGGTGGCTCACACCTGTAATCCCAACACACTGGGAGGCTGAGGCAGGTGGATCACAAGGTCAAGGGATTGAGACAATCCTGGCCAACACGGTGAAACCCCATCTCTACTAAAAATACAAAAATTAGCTGGGTGTGGTGGCGTGTGCCTGTAGTCCCAGCTACTCAGGAGACTGAGGCAGGAGAATCACTTGAACCCAGGAGGCAGAGGTTGCAGTGAGCCGAGATCACGCCACTGCACTCCAGCCTGTCGACAGATCTAGACTCCATCTCAAAGAAAAAAAAAAATGCTTTACTGGATCTTTATAGGTCCAGAAACTATGTGCAAAATACTCTACTAGATACTTGTACTCCCCAGTGACTGCGCATGTATCATATCCATGCCCCCGGTCAACCACTTCTTACCTCCCAAACACCGCCAAAAAAGCCTCCATCTGCTCCTACCTGACCTTAAAAATGCTAAAAAATTCAAATCCCTGCATTGGAAGAACTGTCTAAAAATTTTATTTTCTCTGTGCACACAGAATTGATAAGGATCAGACTAACCAAACTCCTATTATTTCCTATACGGTTTCAGTTTCTTAAAATGAAAGTAGTTTATATTTGTTGTTTCAACTTTTTTCTGTTGACTCCTTGACCCAATACAATCCACCCTCCCATCCCAAGCAGCATTTACTGGTTTTTTTCTGTCTGGCCCTTCTTGGTCTCTGTCATGGATTTTCTGCCTTCTGCTCACTTTTTTCAGTGTCATTGCTCGCTAAGGTTCTGTTCCTAATCTTTTGTTCGATTTACCTCTTCTAGGTCCATTCAAACCCATGGCTTCAATGCCTGTAAGTGTGACTCCAGTCAATAATTTTCTCCCAAACCCCAATATAGTTAATTGTTTGACAGACATATCCACTTGAATATTCCATGGGCACTTCAAACCTGAGAGGTCCAGCTTAAATTTCCTTCAATGACTCTCTATAGCTTTCAATATCAAGTTCCAACTCTGTGATAAAGCACTCAAGGACTTCTATGACGTGATCCCTTATCTACCTTTGGCCTCCTCTTCTTCTACTCTAATCCACCTGTACCTAGTTATTTGTTTCCCACACAAGGTAGCCCATTTCACAGCTCTGTGCCTTATACATTCTCTGCCTGAAAGTCCCTCTAACCCCAGCCGGGCACAGTGGCTCACGCTTGTAATCCCAACACTTTGGGAGGCTGAGGTGGGCAGATCAGGAGGTCAGGAGTTCGAGACCAGTCTGGGCAACATGGTAAAACCCCATCTCTACTAAAAATACAAAAATTAGCGAGTGTGGTGGTGCGTACCTGTAATCCTCCTGAGTACAGGAGGCTGAGGCAGGAGAATCGCTTGAACCTGGGAGGCGGAGGTTGCAGTGAGCCGAGATCACACCACTGCACTCCAGCCTGGGCAACAGAGCAAGACTCCATCTCTACCCCATCACACCCAACCCATAATTTATTGGTTCAATTTACTTTCCTTTAGGAAAGTTTCCCACTATCTCAAAGCATGATTTAGCCACAGCTCCCAATGCACCCTAGACATCTATCTTAGCACCTTTGTATTTATTTGTTGAGACTACTAGTCTGTAAGCATCTTGCAGATAAGTGTTTTATTTAGCAAACAAGAGCTCAATAAATACTTGTTATTGCCGGGCGCGGTGGCTCACGCCTGTAACCCCAGCACTTAGGGAGGCCAAGGCAGGCGGATCACAAGGTCGGGAGTTTGAGACCAGCCTGACCAACATGGCAAAACCCCGTCTCTACTAAAAATACAAAAATTAGCCAGGCGTGGTGGTGCGCGCTTATAGTCCCAGCTACTCAGGAGGCTGAGGCAGGAGAATCGCTTGAACCCAAGAGGCAGAGGTTGCAGTGAGTCAAGATCACACCATTGCACTCCAGCCTGGACAACAGAGCGAGACTCTGTCTCAAATCAATCAATCAATAAATAAGTACTTGTTATAAGCTAGCATAAGCCAAAAGGCCAACTTCTTTAAAATGTTGGACTTACCATTTTCGTACCTGGAATACACAGGTCCATAGTACAGGGCATCTCTTTACCACAAATAAAGTACCAATGAAAATAAATTCATAATCAGAAAGGTGGTTAAGAATTATAGTGGATGAGGCCAGGCATAGTGGTTCACATGTGGTCCCAGCACCTTGGGAGGCTGAAGCAGGAGGATCACTTGAGCTCAGGAGTTCGAGACCAGCCTAGGCAACATAGTGAGACCCTCCCCCCCGCCCCACCAATCTCTCTAAATAAATAAATAAAATTGGCCAGCACGGTGGCTCACACCTGTAATCCCAGCACTTTGGGAGGCTGATGCAGGAGGATCATCTGAGGTCAGGAGTTCAAGACCAACCTGGCCAACATGGTGAAACCCTGTCTCTACTAAAAAGACAAAAAAATTAGCTAGGTGTGGTGATGCACACCTGTAATCCCAGCTACTCGGGAGGCTGAGACAGGAGAATCGCTTGAACACGGGAGGTGGAGGTTGCAGTAAGCCGAGATCACACCATTGCACTCCAGCCTGGGCAACAAGAGCAAAACTCCGTCTCAAAAAAATTAATTAATTAATTAATTAAATTAAAAATAAATAAATCAATAAAACGATAAAGAATTAAAGTGGATATTCTTTATGTCTGCCCAGAACTCCGTCCCCTCCCCTACTCAAGGTCTGCTCTGCTTTTTGCTAACAGATCCCTGGCCATGTAAGTGAGCATATCACAACCTAGAATGAACTAAGCATAGTACTTCATCCCCTCAAACACTAGATTTGGTCAAGGTTCTAGTTGATACCCCTGTGCTGCCACGAAACAGGTTTACCATGTGAAGAAACATATTTTCAGTAAAAGGAATGAAACCAGTATGCACAGAGTATAAGTACGGAAAGGTCCCAACTATGGGAAAGTTCCCACCCTAGCTCTTCATGGCCATCCTTATTCATACAATGTCTATTATATGGTCATATGAACCAATAACTTTTTCCCCTACAGGCTACTTCAAGCTGTATTTCTGTTACTTGAACACCAAAAAGTCCTAACTAATAAAATAGAGAAACCAAATTGATAAAAATTAGACATCAAAGGATATTTTTCATTCAGGCTATAAAAGGGCCTGGTATGCCTTCTCTGGCTTAGAAAACTTTCATCTATCAAATATAATGTCCCTTTCCTCTCTGTATTAGATAAACCCCAAAATTACTATTTCATTCTCTTTCAATACACTCTATGCAAATCACATCATTTTTTAAGACAGTCCATTTACCACTATGTGGTGAGATGACAAATAAGCAAGCAATCACAATGTAATAAAAGAACATGGAGTGCTAAGGACACAAAGAGGAGGCCCATGTAACCCAGACTTGAAGTATCCAAGGGCTTTCTCCTAGAGCTACCACCTAGGCTGAGACCTGAAAGACAAGCCTGAGTTAATAAAACAAAAGTGAGGGTAAGGAACAAACTAGGAAAGGTATTCCAGACAGATAGAAGCTTCTGAACTCAAGTGCAGATTTAAGAACTCTGACCCCTTCAGGGAGAAATACAAGGAACTTAATAGGGCTAGCACACTGACAGCCAAGTGTCAATAAGGATCCAAATCATGAGGATCCTGAAAGCCAAGTGAAGAAGTTCAGAAGTCTCAAAAAAAAAAAAAAAAGAAGTTCAAAAGTTATCCTAAAGGCCATGAAAAGTCACAAAAAAGTTTTAAGCAGAGGAGTTACATGCTTAAATGTGTTAGACAGATTACTCTAGCTACAGTGGGAAAAATGCATTGGAAGACTGAAAGCAGGGATGAGCTGTTAGGAGGCTCGTGCAACAACCCAGGTGAGACGTGATACTAACCATGGAGTAGGAGGGCAGCAGCGAGGATAGGGAAAAGGAACAGATTCAAGAGATATTAAAGAGAGGAGGATCACAAAGTCAGGAGATCGAGACTATCCTGGCTAACACGGTGAAACCCCCATCTCTATTAAAAATACAAAAAATTAGCCGGGCGTGGTGGTGGGCACCTGTAGTCCCAGCTACTCAGGAGACTGAGGCAGGAGAATCGCTTGAACCCAGGAGGCGGAGATTGCAGCAAGCCAAGATCGCACCACTGCACTCCAACCTAGGTGACAGAGCGAGACTCCGTCTCAAGAAAAAAAAAAAAAAAAAGTAACCAAAAAATAAAGCAGTAAAAACAAAACAAAAATAAATAAATAAATAAAACCAAAAAATAAATAAAGCAGCAAATGAATGCAAATATTTTCAAGAAAAAAAGACACTAATGGCCAGGCATGGTGGTTCACACCTGTAACCCCAGCACTTTGGGAGGCCGAGGCAGGCAGATCACCCGAGGTCAGGAGTTCCAGACCACCCTGGCCAACATGGCGAAAACCCATCTCTACTAAACATACAAAAATTAGCCAAGCGTGGTGGCAGGTGCCTGTAATCCCAGCTACTCGGGAGGCTGAGGCAGGAGAATCACTTGAATGTGGTAGGCGGAGGTTGCAGTGAGCCGAGATCACACCACTGCACTCCAACCTGGGCAACAAGAGCAAAACTCCACCCAAAAAAAAAAAAAAAAATACGCCAGACACAGTGGCTCAAGCCTGCAATCCCAGCACTTTGGGAGGCTGAGGTGGGCAGATCACCTGAGGTTAGGAGTTCGAGACCAGCCTGGCCAACATGGTGAGACCCCATCTCTACTAAAAATACAAAAATTAGCTGGGCGTGGTGGTGCACATCTGTAATCCCAGCTACTTGGGAGGCTGAGGCAGAAGAATCACTTGAACCCAGGAGGCGGAGGTTGCAGTGAGCTGGGATCATGCCATGGCACTCCAGACTGGGCAACAAGAGCGAGACTCCATCTCAAAAATAAATAAATAAATAAATAAAATGAAATAAAAATATGAAAATTAGCCGAACATGGCAGTGGACACCTGTAATCCCAGCTACTCGGGAGGCTGAGGCAGGAGAATCCCTTGAACCTGGGAGGCAGAGGTTGCAGTGAGCCAAGATTATGCCACTGCACTCCAGCCTGGGCAACACAGCAAGACTCTACCTCAAAAAAATAATAATAATAAAGACACTAATAACCTTAAATCTGGGGCTTGCATAAAGTTTTAAGAAAAACAGCCAGCTGAGGATGGTGGCTCACACCTGTAATTCTAGGGCTTTAGGAGGCCAAGGTGGGAGGATCGCTTGAGCCCAGAAGTTTGAGGCCAGCCTGGGCAATATGGCAACACCCCGTCTCAATTTAAATTTTAAAAAAAGAAGAAGAAAAGAAAAGAAAAGCAGCTAATACATGATCAAAGGATATGCTCATACAATCCACGTTTAGAAAAACAGGCCAGGCGTGATGGCTCGGGCCCATATTCCCAGCAACTTGGGAGGTTGAAGTGAGAAGACTGCTTGAGCCCACAAGTTTGTGACCAGCCTAGGCAACACAGCGAGACCCTGTCTCTACAAAAAAATTTTAAAAATGAGCCAGGCACAGCGGTATGTGCCTATAGTCCCAGCTACTCGGGAGGCTGTTGCAAGAGGATCCCTTGAGCCCAGGAATTCAAGGCTACAGTGAGCTATAATCATGCCACTGCACTCCAACCTGGACAACAGAGGGAGACCCTGTCTCAAAAAAAAAAAAAAAAATCTAGCTACTTAGCCACATAAATTTATTAAAGCCTCTTTTAATTTTTAAAGTATGTGCGGCCGGGCACAGTGGCTCATGCCTGTAATCCCAGCACTTTGGGAGGGCAAGGTGGGTGGATCACCTGAGGTCAGGAGTTCACGACCAGCCTGACCAACAAGGTGTAACCCCGTCACTACTCAAAATAAAAACATTAGCCGGGCGTGATCGTGTGCACCTGTAATCCTAGCTACTTGGGAGGCTGAGGCAGGAGAATTGCTTGAACCCGGGAGGCAGAGGTTGCAGTGAGCCAAGATGGCACCATCACACTCCAGCCTGGGCAACACAGCGAGACTCCATCTCAAAAAAAATAAATGAAGTATGAGAGCTCAGATAGAATTGATTAACCACAATCTAGATGTACAGTTCTAATAAAATAATTTCTGGAGGGCAATGCTGAGATAGGTAAGAAAGTAAAATACTCTTCCCAAGGCGCAGGCACAGTGGCTCACGCCTGTAATCTCAGCGCCTTGAGAGGCTGAGGCAGGAGGACTGCTTGAGCTCAGGAGTTCAAGAGCAGCCTGAGCAACATAGTGAGGCCCTGTCTCTTTAAAAAAAGAAAAAAAAAAAAAAAGAATAAAGTTTTGGGTCACAAAGATCTAAGTTTGACTGAAACCTACCTGATACATACATAACACTCCCACACACTAGTTGGGTAACTTTCAGCAACTTTCTTAATACTTCTCAGTCTCTGTCTCCTCCCCTGTAAGAATACTGCAAATCTCAGAGTTGTAAGAATTAAATACAATCACATAGCAAAGTGCTTAAAACAGCACCTGGTGTGCATGTGTGTGTACATACACATAAGCCACTTCATTACTATGAGGACGAGGGCAATGAGGTTGATAATGATACATGGCTTGATGTATGCTTACTCATTATCAGGCAAGGTAGGTATCAAAAAAGTGTTCAATCTAAGGCCAGGCAGGGTGGCTCATGTCTGTAATCCTAGCACTTTGGGAGGCCAAGGCGGGCGGATCACTTGAGGCCAGGAGTTACAGACCAGCCTCACCAACATGGCAAAAACCCATCCCTACTAAAAATACAGAAGTTAGCCAGGTGTGGTGTTGAGCACCTGTAATCCCAGCTACTCCAGAGGCTGAGACAAGATAGCGCCACTGCACTCCAGGCTGGGCGACGGAGTGAGGCTCTGTCTCAAAATACATACATACATACATACATAAAAAATGCTCAATCTCTTCTTAAATTCCTAACATAAACTACTTCTAAAGGCATTTAATAGACAACTGATTCTTCCCAAGGCTTACAATATGATTTTGCATATAAAAAGCTGAAAGGAAAGCAAAGAAGGTAGGTAGCTATTTTTCTGAAATTCATTAACTAATAAATGGTTGCTGCTTTGCATATCAAAAAACATGCATAATCATGGCTAATCATGATGAAAAGGGAGATTTTCAAAGGAAAATAATCAGCGTTTTAAAACGGCCGGGCGGGCGTGGTGGTCACTCCTGTAATCCCAGCACTTTGGGAGGCGGAGGCAGGTGGATTGCTTGAGCTCAGGGGTTTGAGACCAGCCTGGGCAACATGGCGAAACCTCCTCTCTACAAAAAATACAAAAATTAGCCGGGCGTAGTGGCTTTCGCCTCTAGTCCCAGCTACTCTAGGGGACGAGGTGGGAGGATGGCTTGAGCCCAGGAGGCAGACGTTGCAGTGAGCTGAGATAGTGCCACTGCACTCCAGCCTTGGCGATATGGCCAGACCTTGTCTCAAAAAAATAAATAAATAAGATGCAACTATGTAACAGTATTTAGATTTAAAATAAATTCCAAAAAAAAAAAACCATGCAACTACAGTGATAATATTTAGCTTCTACTGTGTACATACAAGATACTATGCCTACTTTAATATACTTTAATGAAGGAAAAAACATGCCTCTACCATAACTTAAGCCCACTTTTTCTATGAAATACAGTACTTCTATCTCCCCTTCAAATTAACTAAAGTCAACAAGTACACAAACTGGCATTCGTACGTACTGCGTGCTGATTTCAACTGCTTTATTCTTTATTGTTTTACAGGTTAGCCTTTTTTCATTAACTAAATTGTAGCCTCCTTGCAAAAGAGCAGCCATTTATTTCCTATTCTTCCCACCATGTCCACCACTACAGCCCCTCGCTCCTACCCCCCATCCTAGCACGGCACTTAAATAATAAAAGGTCCTGGCAGCGAAACTCAAAACTGTTTATTTCTGACCTTTAGCAGTAAACAATGTTAGAAAGGCAGATGGAACCACGTTTATCAAAACAGAGAACGCACGATGTTTACATTTCCTAAAGCGCGTCTTTTAGTTAAAATTAAAGGATGAGAGTTAAAACGAGTTACAAAAGACAGCTGGTGTTTGAAAGAAAAACACTGGAAGTAATAAAAACGGAGTGAAAAGGCTGATGTTGGGATTAAAAGAAAACATTTTTTTAATACAGCTGCAAATCAGTCATTGTTTTCTGAGAGGCTAGGTTCATCTCCAGGATTTTCTTCTAGGAGCTCAACCAATGGCCACCTTTACTGAGTTAACCAGTCTCCAGGCAAGCAGCCCTTGCTGATTGGCTCAAAGATGTCGAGTAGAAAAAGCAGCCAATCCTGCCTTCAAGCCAGAACTGTGCCATGGAGACATTACAACCACTGCATGGCGAGAATGTGTACAAACCTGTCCGTGCCACAAATATCAGATCCTAGTTACAAAGACTGCCGCCGAAAGGAAGAGCCTTTGAAGCCAACACTGACACTGACCTGTCATCTACATTCTATTACTCTAGCTCTCTTTCGGAGGGAAAAAAAAAAAACTATTTTAACCAAAAGCGCATGAGAGATAAACTGTGCCCCCGCTAAGATGACTCACTCTATTGAGGATGAATTTCCAAACGGACGGCTTAGAGAGAGTCCCGATGAGAGAGGGGCTCTAGAAGGGTCCCATTGAGGGACAAAGTTGCAGATGGGGGCAGGGGAGGCGGGACGAGGGCCAAAGACACACAAATGCCGGGGAGGGGAAAGTCTCCCCGCAGTCTCCAAAATCCGAACGTGTGAGTGGCTGTGTGTCTGGACTTGAACTGAGTAAATAAACGGCTCTGCTAGGACTATGTGCTCAGGAAGGTGGCCTGAAGTTCCCAGAAGGCTCCGCCTGGCAAACACCTAAGGCGCCTGGAGGGGCGCAAGGTCAGGTCCTGGCGGGAACAGATCTGGGAGGAAACCTCGGGGGGTCGAGAGGGGTGTGTCTGGGGCCTGGAGGCCCGCCAGGCACTCGGAGGCCAAGGAAGCGGCCGCGGCCCCCGCCTTCGCCCGGCCTCGGGCTGAGCGCCAGGGCCCGCCTCTCGCCGACGCCTCACTTCCCTTCCGTCCGGGCAGCCGGGCCCGCGGGTCAGTTCGGAGGCGGCCCGCGCCGGGCCCCACATTCAGGGCTTGGGGGTTCACTCGCCGCGCCGCCCGCCGCTGCTTCAGGCCCTCCGCTTCGGCTCGGAGCCCCGGGACCCCTAACCTCCAGGGCCCTCACCTTGGACCCGCCTCCCTGCCTCCCACCCGCCGCCTTTACCTGCTTCTGGAGCGGGCAGAGGGCGTCGAAGCCGGTGCCGCGTCGTCGAACGCACAACGCGGCGCCGCAGGTCCGCAGCCCTTTCCCGCCGGCGCCACTGCGCTCTCCCGCGCCGCGCAGGGCTAGCAAGCAGCTGCGGCCGCGGGGGAGACACGGCGAGCGCGCCCGGCGGGGAGACACTGCCGCTCTCCGTCCGGCCGGGGAAGAGCAGCCGCGCAGAAGCCCGCCGCGAGAGGGCGGGTGGGCGGCCGGGTGGGGAGGGGTCTCGAGGCGCCGGCAATGGCTGCCACGTCGCCCAGGTGGATCGCCGCCCACCGCGCCCCCCCCAAGCCCGCCGGCTGTCCGCCACGACCTCTGCTTCGTCCCTGAGCTCCGCCTCGGCGCGGCGGCCCGGGGGACTTGAGCCCGCGGGCGCTCCCACCTCTCCCGCTCCCGCTCTCCCTTTGGAGAGCAAGCCCTGCCCGGCCGGTTCGGCTGCTTCCGGTCGCCCACCCCCCAAGGCTCGCCCGAGAGCGGGCCGTGGTCCCCACTTTTCTTATCAGGGGGTCCCTGGAGGAGCAAGCCCTTCTTCGAGTGTCGGGTTCTGCCGGGGGGGAAGGCGGGAGCTGTTTGGCGCTGGGGAACATTGCAACAGGCCCGGAATTTTTGCCAAAATAAGCGGCGCGGTAAACCACAGCTGTTTCTAGCCCTCGGCACTCTCCCGAGCCCCAAAAAACAAAACAAACACAAGGTCGGCCTCGCGGGGTGAGGGGAGAGAGGAAAGCAGAGCTGGGACGAGCCCTGACGCGCGCGGGGTCCAGGCTGCAAGTTGGGAGGGACGGCGAGGCGAGCGACCGGCCTCGGCATTGCCTGACTAGGGCCGTGGCCGCTGCGGCGGGCACGGGAACCCGCCTTCTCGCGCGCGGCCCTCCCGCGGGGGGCTTCCAGGCGCGCGGCCTCGGAGCCCCACGGGGAGACAAAGGGGTAGGCGACTGCCACGGGGTGGAGGGAGGCCGCCCAGCCCCATCGGCCCTGCCAGCGTGCGGTCTGAGCTCGGGGAATGTGTGCGCCTTAGCCGGTGGAACCGCAGCCGCTGGCCTTTGCCCCCAGTTCGAGCTTGAGTTTTCGGGTGCCAAGAAAAAGCAAAGACGTACTCTTCCCTCTTGGAACCGCTGTAGTATGAGTCCGTCCCCAAGCCTGCACCATTTTTTTTCTCTCAACTCTGCTTTCCCTGGTTTATTTGTTCTGGGTTCTGATGTGAAATGTTTAGTGTTTTCAGGGTACGCAAATTTTTCACCTTTGCTTTCTGGTTGGTGGTGGTGGTGGTGATGGTAGTGGTGGTGGTTTTGCCTGTTTTTTACTTCCTCCGTCCCCTCCCTTTGCAATTACTTTTCATTCCACGTGCAGTGGTTTTTCCCAGAATAGAGAAGCGAAATAACCTCATGACAAAGTGTCCCTTTGCATCGAAGATACATTGTTGGTTGTTATGGCAGTTGTAAACAGAGTGTAAATTTAAACAGAGTGTAAATTTGGGGCAAGTGGTTTTTGTCGTTTAGGTCTAACTGGAACACTTATTCACAATGAGAACGTTGTAGTGCTTTTTCAAGAAACTAGTAATATATAAGGAGAGAACTCAAGAAGATAAATTTTCTGATGAAACCATCCATATAGAAAAATAGGGGAATTTTTCCTTTTGTATGAATTTTGTATTTAGAGGTCTCGAGTCCCAGTGTTAAATCACAGACTTCATGTTGATCCTTAAAAAAAAATCACTATACAAAAACCCCTTAATGCATTTATTAAATTTCAAAAACAAAAAATTGTAATAACCCAGAATCTCAAGAGATAAATAGCTGTTGCTGAGAAGCTAACATTAACTCTGCCTCTAAACAACCATTATAAGAGACTAAAAACTGTAATATATGCCACTTTAGAAATGAAAGAACCCTAGTAATTATAAACTTGAAAGATGTCGAGGAAATTAATATTTTGTTTTTGAAATATGTTCACCATGATAATAAAAACTAGCATTTAAATTATTTTCCTTTGAACATCTGTTAAGGATTCATCAAATCTTAAGTCAGAACAATAAGAAATAAACTCTTCTTAACATTGGAAAATATATTTCAAGCCACAAAGACAACACCCAAGCTGAATGTTTTTAAAGTTTGTTTACTATGGCAATAAGAAGAACATCAATACCATAAAGTTCTGAAAATGAGACTGGAATGAAGAACAAAGCAATCTTCACTCAACATTCGCAGTATCAGCCTTCGGTTGTGAATATTTATAAAGATTTCCTCCTTTCTTATTGGTTCAAATTCTAAGCCAATGGGAAAAGTACAACACGTCTTTTAAAGGGTGAAGCATCAATCAGCATTAGATTAGTATCTGGGATAAAGGTTTTGGTTATCATGCTAGTTCTCATTGAAATTCATGTCCCTTTAAATTTCTTTTTTTTGGGGGGCTGGGGGGGGGTGCGGTGACTAGAGTTGCTCTGTTGCCCATGCTGGAGTGCAGTGGCACAGTCTCAGCTCACTTCAACTTAACGCCTCCCGAGTTCAAGTGATTCTCGTGCCTCAGCCCCCCGAATAGCTGGAATTGCAGGCGTCTGCCACCAAACCCGGCCAATTTTTATATTTTTAATAGAGGAAGGGTTTCTCTGTGTTGTCCAGGCTGACCTCTAACTCCTGACCTCAGGTGAGCCTCCCACCTCGGCCTCTCAAAGTGCTGGAATTAAAGGCGTGAGCCACCACACCGGGCCGTGTCTCTTTAAATTTCAAAGAAGACATTTAAGAATAGGGCCTGGCACAGTGGCTCACGCCTGTAATCCCAGCACTTTGGGAGGCCGAGGCAGGTGGATGGGATCACGAGATCAGGAAATTGAGACCATCCTGGCCAATATAGTGAAACCCTGTCTCTACTAAAAATACAAAAAGTAGCTGGGCGTGGTGGCATACACCTATGGTCCCAGCTACTCGGGAGGCTGAGGCAAGAGAATCGCTTGAACTGGGGAGGCTGAGGTTGCAGTGGGCCGAGATTGCGGCACTGCACTCCAGCCTGGGCAACAGAGCAAGACTCCATCTCAAAAAAAGAAATATTGACTATCTTGTGGGTGCCACACTTGCTCACATTCTCTTCAGTCTTCCAGTTGGTTTTATTACAATTGGTCTTGTTAGAATTATGTGACAATATATCTAAAATGCCAGATAAATCTGAGGAATGGTAAAATGTCTACTACTTAATACGTTAAAATGAATCCTGGCATTTTAGATTAAAAACTTACCTTTAAGGAAAGACTAAAGTTTATATTTTGGGCCGGGCGCGGTGGCTCACGCCTGTAATCCCAGCACTTTGGGAGGCCGAGGCAGGTGGATCACGAGGTCAGGTGATGGAGACCATCCTGGCTAACACGGTGAAACCCCGTCTCTACTAAAAATACAAAAAATTAGCTGGGCGTGGTGGCGGGCGCCTGTAGTCCCAGCTACTCGGGAGGCTGAGGCAGGAGAATGGTGTGAATCCGGGAGGTGGAGCTTGCAGTGAGCCAAGATTGTGTCACTGCACTCCAGCCTGGGCGACAGAGCCAGACACCGTCTCAAAAAAAAAAAAAAAAAAAAAGTTTATATTTTGGGAAATGTCTTGGATTTTTGTAAAAAAAAAAAACTGCCAAGTCGTCAAAAGTAAACCTTTTATATTTACCTAAGTCCAACTTTGGTCTATGTAACAGCTAAATTCTAAACATGATTGTCTGTGTTTATGTTTAGACCATAGGTATGATTTCCTTCCAACCAAAAATATTAATAATCTGTGCCACCTTTGTATTCCTATACTTGGATTATGACTTGAAGCATTCCACTTATTCATGTGTTTATAATCTCCCTTACTAAGTCATCATTGCCTTGAAGTTTCCCATTCAGCCTTGTATTCCTCATTGTCAAACTCCCAGTCTTGTGCAATATAAACACTCCATGAATGTTTACTGAGTGAAAGAATAAGTGAGCATCACTCTATGACAAGACATATGGCAAATCAAGAAAATCTGTGTCAGGATTTTTTCCTCTTCTACATAATGGCTAATACACTGTTTTCATTCCCAACTAAGAATAGTATTGTTGACCAGGCGCAGTGGCTCACACCTGTAATCCCAGCACTTTGGGAGGCCAAGGCGGGCGGATCACGAGGTCAGGAGATGGAGACCAGCCTGGCTAACATGCTGAAACCCCGTTTCTACCAAATATACAAAAATTAGCTGAGTGTGGTGGCTCTTGCCTGTAGTCCCAGCTACTCAGGAGCCTGAGGCAGGAGAATGGCTTGAACCTGGGAGGTGGAGGTTGCAGTGAGCCAAGATCGTGCCATTGCACTCCAGCCTGGATGACAGAGTGAGACTCCATCTCAAAAAAAAAAGAATAGTATTGTTGCAAGAACTTTACTAAAAGAAAGTAGGACCAACATATGCTGGAATTATTGTGTTTTTCCATTTTAAATTTAGTGGAAACCGAATAGTAGATAATATTGCCATTATCTAAAGTAAATAAATATCAATGGGTTTTATCTTTATGTAAGATTTTACCACACTCAACCCAGGGTGCATCAAGCTCTGACCTTGGGAAAATTACTTAAACTCTCAAATACTCAGTTTTCTCATCTCTCAAATAGCATTCATAAAAGCTACATTCTGATTAATTAAAATAATAAATGTACATAAAAGAGGCTTAAATAGTAGTTATTACTCACAGATATTAGTGGACTCAATCATAAAGAAAATGTAATTTTCTTAGTGCAATTATTTATCTATAAAAGGTGCCATCCTGGACAACATGGGGAAACTCCATCTCTACAAGAAATACAAAAATTAGCTAGGTGTGGTGGCATGGACCTACAGTCTCAGCTACTTGGGAGGCTGAGGTGGGAGGATCACTTGAGCCCAGGAGGCAGAGGTTGCAGTGAGCTGAGATCGCGCTACTGCACTTCAGCCTAGACAACAAAGTGAGACATTGTCTCAAAAAAAGAGAAAAAAAAAAGGCAAGCATAAAGGCTGCTAAAATAATAATAAGGAAACAAATATCCTAAAGGAAGGAATAGGGTACTAAGAAAATCTACCAAAAGAAGATAACTTTCGCAGCCTGGACAACATGGTGAAACTCCATCTCTACAACAAATGCAAAAATTAGCTGGGCATGGTGGCATGTGCCTGTAGTCCCTGCTCCTCAGGAGGCTGAGGTGGGAGGATCACCTGGGTCTGGGAGGTGAAGGCTGCAGTGAGCCAAGATTGCACCACTGCACTCCAGCCTGGACAACAGAGTGAGACACTGTCTCCAAAAAAAAAAGGAAAAGAAAAAAAAAGATAACTTCTAAAAATAAATATCAATGGCATTCCAGTCTGAGTGAAAACTTTATGAAAAACCAAATCTGATTGTGTCTCTCTCCTCTCACAAACTTCACAGCTCCTCTAATTTCTACTAGCTTTTCTCAATAGGGATAAATAGTTATGCATTGCTTTTAAACTGAAGGGCTTCTCATTGCACTCTGTTTTTTCTTTGAATAAATTCTCAGAGCTTTTAATATGCCAATGTGCCTAGGAACTCTAAGAAAAGGATATACTAGTAAATATTTCCAAACTTATGACCGCAAATCCTTTATTCATAGAGAGTATCCCAGGACGTGTGATTTTATATCACATTTTGGAGGAAACACTTGTCTACATATTTGAAGATAAAATCCAAACCCCCTCACCTCTGCTTCCAAATGCTGCCACTCCTGCAAAAATGACCTCAAATAAGTCTGAAATGTAGGTCTCCTGAGAAATGCTCTTGAGAAATTGACCTTTGTTTTACCCAGTTTCTCTGTACATGAATGGACAGGCATGAGGCAGTCTCCAAACTTGACAAGAAAGGGTGGAGATAGGATTGGCAAAAACAGTATAAAAAAAAAAAAAGTCTAGATAATGCCAAGGATAGCTTCCTTATTCCCAGGATAATCCTCCTTCTTTGAGTGTGATAGCAACAACAATTCTGTGTCTTTGTGAGAAACTTTACGGGAAGCCATACCTTTTGTCTGTAAGCATGTTGTGGGAGCTCCAGCTTTATGTAAGTTTTCTTTTTCTTTTTTTTTAATACGGAGTCTAGCTCTGTTGCCCAGGCTGGAGTGCAGTGGCGCGATCTCTGCTCACTGCAACCTCCACCTCCCGGGTTCAAGCGATTCTCCTGCCTCGGCCTCCCAAGTAGTTGGGATTACAGGCGCCTGCTACTACAGCCGGCTAATTTTTGTATTTTTAGTAGAGACGGAGTTTCACCATGTTTGTCAGGCTGATCTCCAAACTCCTGACCCCAGGTGATCCACTAACCTCGGCCTCCCGAAGTGCTGGGATTACAGGCATGAGCCACCGCACCCAGCCAAGTTTTCATATCACTTGCCAATAGGGAAACTATACATCCTGTAACCATACCTGCTAACATTCTTCTGTCAGTTATATTACTCCTCTATTTGAGACAATCACACACCTCACAATACATCCTTTCCAGGGATGTTGAACCATTGGCTAACCTAGTCATTCACTTTCATTTGTGTTTACAACCCAACCCAAATGCCCTTTTATCCTGTAAAGCTTTTCTGGATGCCCCAAATAGAATGGTTTATTTATTTATTTATTTATTTTATTTATTTATTTATTTATTTATTTTGAGAGTCACCCAGGCTGGAGGGCCGTGGCATGATCTTGGCTCACTGCAACCTCTGTCTCCCAGGTTCAAGCAATTCTGCCTCAGCCTCCCAAGTAGCTAGGATTACAGGCGTGTACCATCACACCTGGCTAATTTTTTTGTATTTTCATAGAGACAGGGTTTCACCATGTTGGCCAGGCTGGTCTCAAATTCCTGGGCTCAAGTGATCCTCCCACCTTGGCCTCCCAAAGAGAATGATTTCTTCTATGCCCACAGCAATGTCTGTGTACTTCTCTTAATTGCAGTGATGATTATTTGTTGGTCTGTATCTTTGCTAAAACTGTGAACTCTCTTCCCCTAGACAAAATATGTATCCACAGTAACTAGAAAACATACCTTACACATTGAAATGTACTAAACTCCTTTTAGGGTACCTTCCTAGCTTACAATTTCCTGGTCAGTTGTACCCTCTTCCCCCAATTCTACAGGACCAGACTCCGGGGTTTTGAAAAATCACTCTACTTCCTTCACCACAGTTAACCAAGAGTGGGTGTTTTAATCCAATTAGTCTCTTCCAGGGAAATTTTAGAATTGGGACAAAGACCATTAGTAAAATCAAAATACAAATAATAAACAAGAAAAAATGCAATTCACATCAGAGACAAAGGGCTGATTTCTCTAATATACAAACATGTAGAAATCAATAAGGAAAAGACTAACGACCCAATAGTAAAAAATGGACACATTATAAAAAAGACTGCTCACAGAAAAAGAAATACAAATTACTCTTAAGCATATTTTTAAATTACATATGTGCAGCATTGTTTGTAATATAGCAAAAGATGGGGGAAAAACCTAAATGCCCACCTACAGGGAACTGGTTAAATGCAGTATGTTACATGAAAAGAGCAGAATGCCACAGTATAAAAGGATGATGTCACTCTAAATGTTCATACTGCACCATCTCCAAGATATATTGCTCACTGTGTGTATGGTATGCTGCCATTAGTGTAAAAAAAATGGAGAGGAGGAAAAGATAGATAAATATAGATAGGTAGGTAGGTAGATAGATATGATGATGAATGGGATGGATGGATGGATGGATGGATGGATGGATGGATGGATTTTATCACATATACATAGAATATCTCAAGAAGAAGATAGAACAAACTGCTCCATTAATTGCTTTTGAGAAAGCAAATGGTGGCTAGAGGAAAGAGGATGAAGAGACTTTTCACTGAACCAATTTTATATATTTATTTATTTTTCATGACAGGATGTTGCTCTATTGCCCAAACTAGAGTGCAGTGGCACGATGTCAGCTCATTACAGCCTAACTTCTAGGGCTCAAGCTATCCTCCTGCCTCAGCCTCCCAAGTAGCCAGGACTACAAACACAAACCACCATGCCAGGCTAATGTACCAGTTTTTTTTTTTTTTTTTTTTTGAGACAGTATCACTGTGTCGCTCAGGCTGGAGAGCAGTGGTGCAATCTCGGCTCACTGCAACCTCCACCTCCTGGGTTCAAGGGATTTTCCTGTCTCAGCCTCCCGAGTAGCTGGGATTACAGATGTGCACCACCACGCCCAGCTAATTTTTGTATTTTTAGTGGAGACAGGGTTTCGATATGTTGGCCAGGCTAGTCTCGAACTCCTGACCTCAGGTGACCCACCTGCCTCGGCCTCCCAAATTGCTGGGATTACAGGCGTGATCCACTGCACCTGCCCTTTTTTTTTTTTTTTTTTTTTTTTTTGAGACGGAGTCTCGCTGCGTCACCCAGGCTGGAGTGCAGTGGCACAATCTCAGCTCACTGCAACCTCCGCCTCTCGGGTTCAAGTGATTCTCCTGCCTCAGCCTCCCGAGTAGTTAGGATTACAGGCCCACACCACTACACCAAGCTGATTTTTTTTTTTTTTAACAGAGTCACGCTCTGTCACCCAGGCTGGAGTGCAATGGCACGTCTCGGCTCACTGCAACCTCTACCTCCTAGGTTCAAGCGATTCTCCCTGCCTCAGCCTCCAGAGTAGCTGGGATTACAGGTGCCTGCCACCATGCCAGGCTAATTTTTGTTTTGCTTTGTTTTGTTTTGTTTTTTGAGACTGAGTTTTGCTCTTGTTGCCCAGGCTGGAGTGCAATGGCACGATCTTGCCTCACTGCAACCTCCACCTCCCATGCTCAAGCGATTCTCCTGCCTCCCAAGTAGCTGGGATTACAGACATGCGCCACCACGCCTGACTAATTTTGTATTTTTAGTAGAGACAGGGTTTCTCCATGTTGGCCAGGCTGGTCTCGAACTCCTGACCTCAGGTGATCCGCCCACCTCAGCCTCCCAAAGTGCTGGGATTACAGTCATGAGCCACTGCGCCCGGCCCTAATTTTTGTATTTTTAGTATAGAACAGGGTTTCACCATGTTGCCCAGGCTGGTCTTAAACTCCTGACCTCAAGTGATCTGCCCACCTTGGCCTCCCAAAGTGCTGAGATTATAGGCGTGAGCCACCACGCCAAGCCCCAATTTTTTTTTTTTTTTTTAATTTGTGACAGAGTCTCACTTTGTTGCCCAGGCTGGAGTGCAGTAGTGCAATCTAATCTCACTGCAACCTCCACCTCCCAGGTTCAACCCCTCCTGGGTTCAAGTGATTCTCCTGCCTCAGCCTCCTGAGTAGCTCGAATTACAGGCACGCACCACCACACCCAGCTAATTTTGGTATTTTTAGTAGAGATGAGGTCTCACCATATTGACCAGGTTGGTCTCGAACTCATGACCTCAAGTGATCAGCCTGCCACGGCCCTCCCACAAGTGCTGGGATTACAAGCATGAGCCACTGTGCCTGGTCTTAAAAAAAAAAAGAAAAGAAAGAAGAAAATTTTAATTAGCTGGGCACGGTGGTGTGTGCCTGTAGTTCCAGCTGCTTTGGAGGCTGAGGTGAGAGGATGGCTTGAGCATCCAGCCTGGGCAACAGAGCAAGACCCCATCTCTTAAAAAAAAAAAATCTATTTGCTGTGTAAAAATAAATAGCATTTAAGTAAAAATATAAAAGATTTGTGATTCTCAGTTTCTTTGTGCTGCTGAGCTTGTATAGGATTAACTCAGGAGTTGGAGGCAGCTATATTCTACGTCAGGCCAGGGTAGCAGAGGAAGCTGCTCGAGAGAGAAGAAACAAGCAGAGAAGAGATATTGGAGAGATGGAGAGAAGATAATGTCTGGGCTCTCAACAACTTGTTTTTGGTCTTTCCTGGGGCCAGCTACATCTCTCTCCTTGGTTTCTTCGAAACATCCCTATATTCTTATAATAAATCTCTCCTTTTTTGGCCTAAGCTAACTTGAGTTGTTTCTTGATAGTTGCATCCAAAGAAATCTAACTGTCATAGCAGGTTTTCTTTTTTGTTTTTGTTTGTTTGT
This sequence comes from Pan troglodytes, assembly GCF_028858775.2. Lineage (NCBI taxonomy): Eukaryota > Metazoa > Chordata > Mammalia > Primates > Hominidae > Pan > Pan troglodytes. The sequence goes on along the minus strand of NC_072401.2, from coordinate 40,374,162 downwards.
TTGTGACAGGGTCTCGCTCTGTTACCGGGGCTGGAATGCAGTGGCGTGATCTCGGCTCACTGCAACCTCCCACTCCTAGGTCAAGCGATTTTCTTGCCTCAGCCTCCCAAGTAGTTGGGATTACAGGCATGCACCATCAGGCTCGGCTAATTTTTGTATTTTTAGTAGAGATGGGTTTTTGACATGTTGGCTAGGCTGGTCTTGAACTCCTGACCTCAACTGATCCGCGTGCCTTGGCCTCCCAAAGTGTTAGGATTACAGGCGTGAGCCACTGTGCCCGACCTCATAGTAATTTTTCTGTAAATGCTTGTTAAAAGGAAATGTAAAGTTCTTTGTAATGAAATTATTTAGGTTCTCAAAATTTGATTGTACTTAAAAAAAAAAAAAAATCTCCTAAATTGAGGGAGGCCAGCTCCAGAGGTGTCGTTAAAGACATTCACCCTAAGCTAAGGTGGTGTTTGTTCATGGAAAATATGAGCTGGGCCTGGGGCCAAGTAACACATTCCACCCACTAGACTTTCCTCTCAGTCCCTGCCTAAGAAGTTAGACTTTTCAATGTTTGGTGATGACCTGCCTGAAAGATAAATGCTGAATGTTGCTAAATAGAATGGAGTTTGAGGAGTGTGAGACATTTTTGTTTGGTTTGGTCTGGTTTCTGTTTTGAAAGGAAAGGCGTTAGGGCCACGGCAAGAGCACCAATCCCAGGGTAAAGAGTCCTTGTGATAATTATTTTAGTACATTCAAATATGGGTTTCCATTCTAGCTAATTCTGCAAGACTCAAAAAAAAAAAAAAAGAAAAAAGAAAAAGGAAAAAAGATATATGTTTCCGAGTTTTAGGACTACTTAAACCTTTGAGGCTAATACCTTTCTGAAGGCAAAGTCCATTTCTCTGTCAGTGTTTTCAACGCTATAGATAGTACTATCCTCTTACTATTTATTTTATATTATTATTCCCAGTACTGAACAGACGGAAAGTACTTAGGAAAATCCTCAAAGTCCCAGAATGGTATTCATAAGGCAACTCCTAGAGTTCAATAGCCTGCAAATGAAGTTAAATATATTAAATATATTTTATATAAGCATGATATCATAATGCTCCAAAAATATCATACACTCCAAAAAATGACAGAATGGCAGCAAAAAAAGCTGCATATATGTTTATGCTTTTTTTTTTTTTTTTTTTTTTTTTTTGAGACAGTCTCGCTCTGTCTCCTGGACTGGAGACTGGCATGATCACAGCTTATTGCAGCCTCAAACTCCCTGGGCTCAGGTGATCCTCCCACCTCAGCCTCCTAATAGGTGGGACCACAGGCATGTGCCACCATACTCAGCTAATAATTATATTTTTTGTAGACACAGGGTTTTGCCGTGCTCCCTAGGCTGGTCTCAAACTCCTGAGCTCAAGCAATCTGCCTGCCACAGCCTCCCAAATTGCTGAGATTACAGGTGTGAGCCACTGTGTTCGGCCTGTTCACACATTTTTTATGTAAGATGAATTTAAACTGGATGATAAAATTGTCTCTCATGTGAAATAAGTCAGAATAATTGCATTATAAATACTAAGGTTAAAAAAGCGTAATTTATTTCTATCATTGAAATACCATTGAAAAATTGAATAACATTATTTAAATACCAGGAACCAACCATACCATTCAAGCAATATTTCTTGAAAATTCATTAGGGATATCGTAAAAGTATAAGACATGGCCCCTGTCCTTAAGGAGCTTTGTTATAATTTATGTGAGGTAAGACAGACACAAAGCATCATCATTGTTATTTTTACTAACAGAAGTAGTATGGTGAAGTGGAAAATAATACAGGCTTTTGAATCTTAGGTGTAGATCCATATTTTTAGTTCTGCCATCCCATTAATGTATGATCTCTGCAAAGATACTTAACTGCTCCTAGGCTCAATTTCTTTAATTCTACAGTGGGGATAAGGATGCTAATTTTTTTGTTTGTTTTTTGTTTTAGAAAGGGTCTCACTCTTTTGCCCAGGCTGGGGTGCACTGGCACTATCTCGGCTCACTGCAACCTCTGCCTCTGGAACTCGAAGGATCATCCCACCTCAGCCTCCCAGGTAGCAGGGACTACAGGCACATGCCACCATGCCCGGCTAACTTTTGTATTTTTGGTAGAGACGGGGTTTTGCCATGTTGCCCAGGCTGGTCTCAAACTCCTGAGCTCAAGTGATCCACCTGCCTCGGCCTCCCAAAATACTGGGATTACAGGTGTGAGCCACCGCACCCAGCCAGGATGCTAAATTTAAAGGACTGGTTTTTAGCCAGGCGTGGTGTCAAGAGCCTGTAATCCCAGCTACTCGGGAAACTGAGACAGGATAATTGCTTGAACTTGGGAGGTGGAAGTTGCAGTGAGACAAGATCGCGCCACTGTACTCCAGCCTGGGTGACAGAGTGACAGCCTGTCTAAAAAAAAGAAAAAAGAAAAAAAAGAACATGTTTTGTTTTGTTTAGTTTTCTTTAGAGATGGGGATCTCACTATGTTGCCCAGGCTGGTCTATGAACTCCTGGGCCCAAGCAATCCTCCCTCATCAGCCTTCCAAAATGCTGGGATTACAGGCCTGAGACACTGTGCCCGGCCAGGACAGTTGCAAGAATTAAATTGCAATATGGATGCAAATACCTAAGTAAATGCTCGATATGTGTCAGGTGTTCGAAAAATATTAGTTTATTCTCCATCTGAATTGAAGGGATTGAATATTTTCTAACTCGTTTCTACTTATTGATAAATAATAGTTTTATTATTGGTGAATTTTAAAATTGAAGTTAACTAAAACTGCAATCATTTTAACAACCAAAACTTTAATTTTCTCAACACTAAAACTCAATTCCGCGCCAGGCCTGCCAGACACCTGCGCCCTCCTGCAGCCACCGCCACAGCTGCCAGCATGTCTGGCCCAGACATCAAGACGCCGACCGCCATCCAGATCTGCCGGATTATGCGGCCAGATGACGCCAATGTGGCCCGCAATGTCTAGGCGGGACCATCCTGAAGATGATCAAAGAGGCGGGCGCCATTATCAGCACCCGGCATTGCAACCCGCAGAACGGGGATCGCTGTGTGGCCGCTCTGGCTCGGGTCGAGTGCGCCGACTTCCTGTGGCCCATGTGCATCGGTGAGGTGGCCCACGTCAGCGCGGAGATCACCTACACCTCCAAGCACTCTGTGGAGGTGCAGGTCAACATGATGTCCGAAAACATCCTCACAGGTGCCAAAAAGCTGACCAATAAGGCCACCCTCTGGTATGCGCCCCTGTCGCTGACGAACGTGGACAAGGTCCTCGAAGAGCCTCCTGTTGTGTATTTCCGGCAGGAGCAGGAGGAGGAGGTTCAGAAGCGGTACAAAACCCAGAAGCTGGAGCGCATGGAGACCAACTGGAGGAACGGGGACATCGTCCAGCCAGTCCTCAACCCAGAGCCGAACACTGTCAGCTACAGCCAGTCCAGCTTGATCCACCTGGTGGGGCCTTCAGACTGTACCCTGCACAGCTTCATGCATGAAGGCTTGACCATGAAGGTCATGGACGAGGTCGCCGGGATCTTGGCTGCACGCCACTGCAAGACCAACCTCAACACAGCCTCCATGGAGGCCATTAATTTTGACAACAAGATCAGAAAAGTCTGCATCAAGACCATCTCCGGACGCATGACGTTCACGAGCAATAAGTCCGTAGAGATCGAGGTCTTGGTGGATGCCGACTGTGTTGTGGACAGCTCTCAGAAGCGCTACCGGGCCGCCGGTGTCTTCACCTAAGTGTCGCTGAGCCAGGAAGGCAGGTCGCTGCCCATGCCCCAGCTCGTGCCGGAGACCCAGGACGAGAAGGGCTTTGAGGCCTGGCTCGGTGGCTCACGCCTATAATCCCAGCACTTTAGGATGCTGAGGCAGGCGGATCACTTGACGTCAGGAGTTCAAGACCAGCCTAGCCAACATGGCAAAACCCCATCTCTACTAAAAATACAAAACTTAACTGGGCGTGGTGGCGGGCGCCTGTAATCCCAGCTACTCAGGAGGCTGAGGCAGGACAATCTCTTGAACCTGGGAGGCAGAGGTTGCAGTGAGCCAAGATCATGCCACTGCTCTCCAGCCTGGGCAACAAGAGCAAAACTCTGTCTCAAAAAAAAAAAAAAAAAAAAAAAAAACTAGAACTCAAATATCCAGGATTTTTAATCAGGTAACTAATGTAGATAAGGGGGAAAAAACTAAGAATATACTGATTTATGCCAAGCGCGGTGGCTCACGCCTGTAATCCCAGCTCTCAGGGAAGCAGAGGTGGGAGGATAGCTTGAACCCAGGAGTTCGAGACCTGACTGGGCGATATAGTGAGACCCCGTTCTCCACAAAAAGGAAGAAAAAAAAGACAAAAAAAAAAAACAATAAGCGTAAGAATATACTGATTTACCTGGGAAAATGTTATTTGTAATCCCAACTTGCTCTCTGAATGTAATAATATCACGTAACATCAGTGACTTTTGTTTTGTTTTGTTTTTTGAGGCAGACTTTCGGTCTTGTTGCCCAGGCTGGAGTGCAGTGGCGCGATCTCAACTCACTGCAACCTCCGCCTCTCAGGTTCAAGCAATTCTCCTGCCTCAGGCTCCCGAGTAGCTGGGATTACAGGCTTCTACCACCATGCCTGACTAATTTTTTGTATTTTTAGTAGAGATGGGGTTTCATCACGTTGGTCAGGGTGGTCTCAAACTCCTGACCTCAGGTATTCCACCTGCCTCAGTCTGCCAAAGTGCTGGGATTACAGGCGTGAGCCATCACACCTGGCCAGCGACTTTTTAATATATAAAACCATGCCTTGGGCTGGGCTCGGTGGCTCACCCTGTAATCCCAGCACTTTGGGAGGCTGAGGCGGCTGGATCACCTGAGGTCAGGAGTTCGAGACCAGTCTGACCAACATGGTGAAAACCCCGTCTCTACTACAAATACAAAAATTAGCCATGCATGGTGGTGTGCGCCTGTAGTCTCAGCTACTCAAGAGACTGAGGCAGGAGAATCCCTTGAACCCAGGAGGCAGAGGTTGCAGTGAGCCGAGATTGAGCCACTGCACTCCAGCCTCAGCGACAGAGCAAGACTCCGTCTCAAAACAACAACAACAACAAAAACTTGTTCCAAATCAGAAATCAATCATAATTTATAGCATAATGTCATTGGGTTTTCTCATTTTTCTTTTGGCTAAGTACAAAATATAGGAGGATTTGGGCCGGGCGCAGTGGCTCACACCTGTAATCCCAGCACTTTGGGAGTCCGAGGTGGGAAGATCACTTGACGTCAGGAGTTTGGGACCAGCCTGGCCAACACGGTGAAACCCTGTCTCTACTAGAAATACAAAAATTAGCTGGGCATGGTAGAGTGTACATGTAATCTCAGCTATTTAGGAGGCTGAGGCAGGAGAATCGCTTGAACCCGGGAGGCGGAGGTTGCAGTGAGCAGAGATCGCACCATTAGGAGGCTGGAGTGTAGTGCCAATATCTCAGCTCACTCCAGTTTAAGCCTCCTGGGCTCAAGGATTCTCCCACCTCAGCCTTCCGAGTAACTGGGATCAAAGGCGCATAGCACCACACCAAGCCAGTTTTTAAATTTTTTGTAGACAAGGATATGGGGTCTCACTATATTGCCTTGGCTGGTCTCCAACTCCTGGGCTCAAAGGATCCTACAGCAGCAGCCTCCCAAAGTGCTGGGATTACAGGCTTGAGCCACCGCACCCAGCCTCAATTTTTTTCTTCTGATTTTAAAGGAAATTGAAACATTTTCATGGACCCTAGGCACTATGGGTATAATTGACCCTAGGCACTGCCTGCTGTGCCTAATGAAGAAGTTGGCCCTGGACAGCACTGAACACACTGGACCAAGTAATGCTTAAATCCCAAAGGAAGTGTGTACTCTTGAGGGAAATGAGAGGAAATGAGGCAAGCATACCTAAGTTGTTCTTCCTGATTTACCAATCAGATGAGTTACTCTCTGCCTTGGATTACAATGGATAAAGGGAAAGCAAGGAGTGCATCACTCCAGCTCAACTCACATGAAAGAAAATCGCGGTAGAGAAAAAGCAACCCTCTCTGAGCAATTCTATTCTTAAGGCTGAAATGATTGCATTCGGTTATCGTAATTAGATAACACTGGTCTTTTATGATTACCGGGCTAATTCTTCTTGCTCCAGATTCCTGTTTACCAGAAAATCTGAGGATAACTAGGCTTCCCATGTAGATTATCCTGCAAGGAAAGAATATCTCAAGCAGGCCAGGTGTGGTGTCTCACACCTGTAATCCCAGCACTTTGGGAGGCCCAGGCGGGTGGTTCACTTGAGACCAGAAGTTCGAGACCAGCCTGGGCAGCATGGCAAAATCTCATCTTTACCAAAAATACAAAACATGAGCTGGGTATGGTGGCTTGCGCCTGTAGACCCAGCTACTCAGGAGGCTGAGGTGGGAGGATGGCTTGAGCCCAGGAGGTAGAGGTTGCAGTGAGCTGAGATCGTATTGCACTCCAGCCTGAGTGACAGAGTGAGACCCTGTCTCAAAAACAAAACAAAAAATCTCAAGCGGCTGATAAATATACAATCTGAATATACAATCTGCTGTCTGGTTACATTTCTCATTATGAGGTAGCAAATTAACATTCTGGTTTATATATTCTCACAAGAGACTGGTTGGCATGAGAATCCATGGATTCATTTAACTCATTCATATAACTGACTTGACCATGTTATTAAACTGGAAATGTTGAGGTTCAAAATCTAAACCATAAAGGCTTAATCCAAGGTACTATAACCTAGCCAGCAAGTTTGTATTAGCTGCAATTCAATTTTCCCATTTTCTAACCACAACACACCCCCTAGTCCTCACACCTTTCTTATAATCCTATGTCCTCAAATTAGCTGAGTGGGGGAATCCGAGGGCACAAAAAAGGAGGAAACATTCCAGCAAAATGTTTCTGATTTTTTCTTTTTTCTTTTTTTTTTTTTTGAGATAGAGTCTCGCTCTGTCACCCAGGCTGGAGTACAGTCGCACGATCTCGACTCACTGCAACCTCCGCCTCCTGGGTTCAAGCAATTCTTCTGCCTCAGCCTCCCAAGTAGCTGGGACTACAGGCACGCACCACCATGCCCAGCTAATTTTTGTATTTTTCGTACAGATGAGGTTTCACCATATTGGCCAGGCTGGTCTCAAACTCCTGACCTTGTGATCCGCCCTCCTTGGCCTCCCAAAGTGCTGGGATTACAGGCATGAGCCACCATGCCTGGCCGTCTAATTTTTCCTGTTTTCTTTTCTCTCTCTCTCTCTCCTTTTTTTTTTTTTTCTGGAGACAGGGTCACTGCAGCCTAGACCTCCAGGACTCCAACTCCCTCCAGGATTCTCTCACCTCAGCCTCCCGATTAGTTCATGCCACCATGCCCAGCTAATTTTTTTTTTTTTTTAGATGAAGTTTCACTCTTGTTGCCCAGGCTGGAGTGCAATGGCACAACCTCAGCTCACTACAACGTCCACCTCCTGGGTTCAAGTGATGCTCCTGTCTCAGCCTCCCAAGTAGCTGGGATTACAGGTGCCCGCCACCACACCCAGCTTATTTTTGTATTCTTAGTAGAGACAGGGTTTCACCATGTTGGCCAGGCTGGTCTTGAACTCTTGACCTCAGGTGATCCACCGGCCTCAGCCTCCCAAAGTGCTAGGATTACAGGCGTGAGCCACCATGCCCGGCCGTGAATTATTATTTTCTTCCGGGTCTATCGAATGTCAAGGAATTTTTAATGCATGACTGTTCTCCATGGCTCATAATTAAAGAAGGGTTAGTCATTAGCAGCTGGTTCTGTGTAAAACAAGTCATATCCTTTATGACAAATTATCTCTTGGAAATTTTCATTTAGTCTTAACCACCTCCATGGCCAGACAAGATGTCATCTTGGATCAAGATACAGAAGAACTGGTGACACAACAAAGTTTGTAATGGAGCATGTCAATAGTTATACTCTTTCATCAAACATGTGTTCAGAGCCAGTGAAGTGCTGGTCAGCCTAACAGAATTGGAGGCAGGAAAGTATGATTTAGCTGTGTGCCCAGAAAGAAAATGAAACAGATTTGGCTGAATACTTATTAATCTCTGCCTCAACAACTGGGATTATATTCCCATTTCATAGGAAATGGAGGCACTGAGAGAATGAGTAACATGCCTAAGGCCACATAGGTAGAAATAATGATATAATCATAATGTAGTTGTGTTTCAAACTCAGTCCTGTTCAGTTCAATAAACATTTGTCCAGTCCTCATTCTATGATATGTCCTGTGAATTGGCATTGAGAATGCAGCCATGAACCCCATTGAAGAACTTTATCAGCTTCCAGCCACCAAGACAGAAAACCCATCTACAGGACAACTCATGCCTTCTGCCAGCCTTCTTGGTACCATGGGAGAGGTATAGCTCCTCCTAACTAAGGCTACTCTTTCCCCTGTGTTTTATTTATTTATTTTTATTTTATTTTATTTTATTTTATTTTATTTTACTGAGACAGGGTCTTGCTTTGTCTCCCAGGCTGGAGTGCAGTGATGTGATCTCGGCTCACTGCAACCTCCGCCTCCCGGGTTCAAGTGATTCTCGTGCTTCAGCCTCCCGAGTAGCTGGGATTACAGGCACACAGCACCATGCTCAGCTAATTTTTGTGGTTTTAGTAGAGATAGGGTTTCACCACGTTGGCCAGGCTGGTCTCAAACTCCTGATCTCAAGTGATCTGCCCACCTCAGCCTCCCAAAGTGCTGGGATTACAGGTGTGAGCCACCTCACCTAGCCTCCCCTGTGTTTTAGATCCCACCCTCATACCCTTTATTCTCCTTGAAAAAAAAAAACAAAAAACTTTTTATTTTGAAATAATTTTACACTTACAAAAAAGTTACAAAAATAGTACAGAATTCACATATACCCTTCACCCAGCTTCCTCTAATGTTAAAAACATGCACAGGCATAGTACGATGATCAAAACTATGAAGTTAACATTACTAAATCACTAATCACTATAAACTATATACCTTATTTGGATTTTGCCAGTTTTCCCCCTAATGTCCTTTTTTTTTTTTTTTTTGAGATGGAGTCTCGCTCTGTCGCCCAGGCTGGAGTGCAGTGGCGTGATCTCGGCTCACTGCAAGCTCCGCCTCCCAGTTCACGCCATTCTCCTACCTCAGCCTCCCAAGTAGCTGGGACTACAGGCACCCACCATCACGCGTGGCTAATTTTTTGTATTTTTAGTAGAGACAGGGTTTCGCCATGTTAGTCAGGATGGTCTGGATCTCCTGACCTCGTGATCTGCTCGCCTTGGCCTCCCAAAGTTCTGGGATTACAGGGGTGAGCCACTGCACCCTGCCCTTTTTCTATTTATTTATTTATTTATTTATTTATTTAGAGACAGGGTGGGTATTGCTCTGTTGCCCAGGCTGGAGGGCAGTGGCATGATCTTGGCTTACTGCAACCTCCACCTCCCAGATTCAAGTGATTCTCTTGCCTTAGCCTCCTGAGTAGTGGGATTACAGGCCTGCACCACCATGCCTGGCTAACTTTTCATATTTTTAGTAGAGATGAGTTTTCACTATGTTGGTAATGTCCTTTTCCTGTTCCATGATCCAATCCAGAATCCCATATTGCATTTAGTTGTTGTGTTTCCTTAGTCTTCTCCAATCTATGACAATTCCTCAGTCTTTCCTTGTCTTTCATAACTTTGACACTTTTTTTTGGTAAGACAGAGTCTCGCTCTGTCACCCAGGCTATAGTGCAGTATGTGAACTCGGCTCACTGCAACCTCCATTTCCCCAGGTCAAGCAATCCTTCCACCTCATCCTCCCAAATAACTGAGAGATGAGCATGGACCACCACACTCAGCTAGTTCTTAAATTTTTTTGTAGAGACAAAGTCTCACTATGACGTACGATGCCCAGGCTGTTCTCAAACTCCTAAACTCTAGCGATCTTCCAGCCTCACCTCCCAAAGATCTGAGATTGCAGACGTAAGCCCCCACACCAGCCAACTTTGACACTTGGATGAGTATTAGTAGTCATCTTGCAAAATATCTCTTAATTTGGTTTATCTGGCATTTTTTTCATAATTAGATTGAAGTCATGGATTTTTGACAAAAGTGACACAAAAGTTATAACTTTTGTCATGTTCTCTCAATGCATTATATCAGAGGATACATGATGCCAATACATCTTATTACTGATATTAATCTTGATCACTTAGTTAAGCTGGTGTCTACCAGGAATAAAATTACTGTTTTTTCCTTTGTATATTGATAAGTATCTTAGAGGAGTTACTTTGAGGATATGCAAATGTCCCGTTTCTCCTCAAACCACTGATTTTTTTTTTTTTTCTTTAGAGACAGGGTCTCTCTCTATCACCTAGGCTGGAGTACAGTGGCACAATCATAGCTCACTGCAGAGTCAAATGCCTGAGCTCAGGGAATCCCTCCACCTCAGCCTCCCAAGTAGCTGGGACTAAGGTGCACTCCACTACACTCAGCTAATTTTTAAAATTTTTTTTGTAGAGACAGGGTCTCTCTGGGTTGCCAAGGGTGGACTTGAACTCCTGGCCTCAAGTGATCCTACCGTCTCAGCTTCCCAAAGTCCTGGGATTACAGGCCTGAGCCACTGCACCTGGACTCGACCACTGATTTTACCATTCATCAGTGGGTCTTGCCTGCAACAATTACTGTTGTGTTTATATATCGGAGATTGTATATTTCCCACATTCATTCTACATTTATTAATTGGAAGTTTTCTGTAAAAAATAATTGTTCCTGCCGGGCACGGTGGCTCATGCCTGTAATCCCAGCACTTCGGGAGGCCGAGGCGGGTGGATCACGAGGTCAGGAGATCGAGACCATCCTGGCTAACACAGTGAAATCCCGTCTCTACTAAATATACAAAAAATTAGCCGGGTGTAGTGGCGGGCGCCTATATTCCCAGCTACTCGGGAGGCTGAGGCAGGAGAATGGTGTGAACCCAGGGGGCGGAGTTTGCAGTGAGCCGAGATTGTGCCACTGCACTCCAGCCTGGGCAACAGAGCAAGACTCCGTCTCAAAACAAAACAAACAAACAAACAAACAAACAAAAACTGAAAGAAAAAAATTAATAAAAAAATAATTGTTCCCGCTCACTCATTTATTCATTTAATTATATTTATGTCAGCATGGACTCCTGGATAGTTATTTTATTCCATGGGTTATAATCCAATACTGTCATTATTTATATTGTTTCTCAAATATTTCCAGGTTTGGTCATTGGGAGCTCCTTCAGGTTAGTTTGAGTCCTTTTGACATGCCCCTTCCTTTTTTATTTTTATTTATTTATTTAATTTATTTTGTTGAGAGAGGGTCTAGCTCTGTTACTCAGGCTGGAGTGCAGTGGTGCAATCATAGCTCACTGCAGCCTTAACCTCCCAGGTTCAAGCAATCATCTCACCTCAGCCTCTGAGTAGTTGGGACTATAGGCACCTGCCACCACTCCCAGTTAATTTTTTAATTTTTGTAGAGACAGAGTCTCCCCACATTGCCCAGGTTGGTCTCAAACTCCTGCACGCAAGCAATCCACCTGACTCAGCTTCCTAAAGTGCTAGCATTACAGGCGTGAGCCACCATGCCCAGCCTCCACTTCTTTTTTAAAGCAGTTCTTTATTTTCTGGTACTACAAGATGTTCCAGGCTCATCCTCCCCCAACCCTGGAAACAAGCACTTCTCCAAAGAGCTCAGAGGAGGTTCTTTTCATCAAAGAATACTACTGAGGGACCAAGATCTGAGCACTAGTTGTACTCATTGCTACTGGGGTATCACTGCTCCTAGGCCCTCTTTTTTTATTTTATTTTACTTTGTTGAGACAGGGTCTCACTCTGTCACCCAGGCTGGAGTACAGTGGCATGATCACAGCTCATTGCAGCCTTGACCTCCCAGACTCAAGCAATCCTCCTACCTCAACCTCTCAAGTAGCTGGGACTGCAAATGCGCACCACCACCCCTGGCTAATTTTTGTCTTTTTTTTTTTTTTTTTTTTTTTTGTAGAGACAGGGTTTGCCATGTTGACCAGGCTGGCCTTGAACTCCTGGGCTCAAGCAATCCTCCCACTAGAGCCTCCCAAAGTGCTGGGATTACAGGCGTGAGCCACTGAGCCCAGCCCCCAGGCCCTCTTGTGAATAGAGCTAAGAATTTGTATGTATGTTTGTTTGTTTTTGTTTTTTTGTTTGTTTTTGAGACAGAGTTTCCCTCTTGCTGCCCAGGCTAGAGTGCAATGGCGCCATCTCAGCATGCTGCAACCTCCGCCTCCCAGGTTCAAGCTATTCTCCTGCCTCAGCCTCCCAAGTACCTGGGGTTACAGGCACCCACCACCACATCCGGCTAATTTTTTGTATTTTTAGTAGAGACAGGGTTGCACCACGTTGGCCAGGCTGGTCTCCATGTTTTTCGTTTTTTTTTGAGACAGAGTCTCCTTCTATCACCCAGGCTGAAGTACAGTGGTGCCATCTCGGCTTACTGTAGCATCCGCCGCCTGGGTTCAAGCAAATCTCCTACCTCAGCCTCCCAAGTGACTGGGACTACAGGCATGCACCACTACACCCGGCTAATTTTTGTATTTTTAGTACACCATGTTGGTCAGGCTGGTCTCCAACTCCCAATCTCAGGTGATCCGCCTGCCTCGGCCTCCCAAAGTGCTGGGATTACAGGCATGAGCCACCACGCCCAGCCAGAAGTTGTATGTATGTTAATGCACAAATACACACATATTCATAATTGTTTCTATGTGTATAAAATATATATTATCAAAAACCACAAGTTCATTCTGTCACCATTTATTTCAATCCAACACAAAGTTTATCCTTTTCTAATATTCACTCTTGAACTCATTGCACCCTGACTTCCATCTTTACTACTCCCCTGAAACTCCTCTTACTAAGATCACTACCAATCTCCATGTCACTATAATCAGCAAACAATTTTTTGCTTGACCTCTCAAAAAAATATTTCACACTCTTGAGCTCTCTCTTTGTATTAGTCAGTGTTTTCCAGAGAAATGGAACCAACAGGATGGAGGGAGAGAGATGAGAGGGCATTTATTAGGAGAAATGTTTCACACAGTTATGGAGGCTGAGAAGTCCCACATTAGGCCTTCTGCATGCTAAAGAACCAAGAAAGCTGACAGCGTGACTCAGTCCAAGTTCAAAAGTCATAACCAGGAGAGCTAAACCAATCCAAGGCCAAAGGCTTGAGAACCTAGGAAGGCCTCTTGTAGGAGTCCAAAGGCCAGAGAACCTGGAGTTGTGATGTCCAAGGGCAGGATAAGATGGGTGCCTGGCTCCAGCAAAAAGAAAGAGTGCAGCAGTTTGCCTTCCCTCTGCCTTTTTGTTATATCCGGGCCCTCAGCTGATTGGATGGTGCCTGCCCACATCAGATGAAGGTGAGTCCACTGATTCAAATGCCAATCTTGGCAGGGCTTGGTGGCTCAAACCTGTAATCCCAGCACTTTGGGAGGCTGAGGTGGGAGCATCACTTGAGCCCAGGAGTATGAGACCAGCCTGGGCAACATAGTGAGCCCTCCCATGTCTATTTTGTATTAAAATTTACTCCTTTTGGCCATGTGTGGTGGCTCACACCTGTAATCCCAGCACTTTGGGAGGCCAAAGCGGGCAGATCATGAGGTCAGGAGTTCCAGACCAGCCTGGCCAACATGGTGAAATCCCATCTCTATTAAAATACAAAAATTAGCCTGGCCTGGTGGCACATGTCTGTAATCCCAGCTACTCAGGAGGCTGAGACAGGAGAATTGCTTGAACCTGGGAGGCGGAGGTTGGGGTGAGCCGAGATTGTGCCACTGACACTCCAGCCTGGGCGACAGAGCGAGACTGTGTCTCAAAAAAAAAAAGTATATATACACACATGTGTATATACACGTGTATATACACATGTGTATACACGTGTATATATACATTTGTGTATACACATGTGTGTATATATACGTGTATACACACATATGTATATATATACACGTGTATACACATTTGTATATATACACGTGTATATATACACATTTGTATATATACACGTGTATATATACACATTTGTATATATACACGTGTATATATATACATATACACATTTGTATATATATATACACATTTGTATATATACACGTATATATACACATATGTATATATATACACGTGTATATATACAAATGTGTATATACACGTGTATATATATACATATGTGTATATACACGTGTATATATACATATGTGTATATATACACGTGTATGTACATTTGTGTGTATATACACGTGTATGTACATTTGTGTGTATATACACGTGTATGTACATTTGTGTATATACACGTGTATGTACATTTGTATATACGTATATATACATTTGTGTATATACGTATATATACATTTGTGTATATACATATATATACATTTGTGTATATACGTATATATACATATGTGTATATATACACACACATACATATACACATATATATGTGACAATACAATATGCTATTCATCTGTGAGCCAAACATTGCAAAATGTTTACCTAATTAACCCTCAATTATCCTTATCAGTTTCAAAATCACTTTTTTCCAAGCTCCTTCTCTACAAAATATGCAAAATTTACCTGGGAGTGGTGTACACATCTGTAGTCTCAGCTACTCTGCAGGCTCAGGTGGGAGGATCACTTGAGCCTGGGAGGTCTAGGCTGCACTGAGCCATGATCATGCCACTGCACTGCAGCCTGAGCAACAGAGCAAGACCTTGTCTCAAAAAAAAAAATTTTAAGATAACATAATCACATGATTTTCTCCCCTGTACCCCAATGCCATCACATGCCATAAGTCCTGCAGGGTATCTAATGGACTTTCAACAAAGGGAAGAGAAAAGGTTTGGTAAGCAGAATTCTAAGATGGGACAGAGATTCCTGTTCTCTGTATCATTCCCTTAATTAGATAGATCACTGATCCATAGTTGACTTTGAGTTAATCAAATAGTAGATTTTTTTGGTTGGCCTGCCCTAATTCTGTAAGCCCTTATTGTTTGTTTGTTTGTTTGTTTGTTTGTGACAGGGTCTGGTTCTGTCACCTAGGCTAGAGTGCAATGGTGCAGTCTCAGCTTACTGCAACCTCCACTTCCTGGGCTCAAGCCATCTTCCCACCTCAGCCTCCTGAGGAGCTGGGACTGTAGCAGGCACCACCACGCCCAGCTAATTTTTGTATTTCTTTTGTAGAGATGGGTTTTTGCCATGATGCCGAGTCTGGCCTTGAACTCCTGGCCTCAGGTGATCCACCCGCCCTGGCATCCCAAAGTGCTAGGATTACAGGTGTGAGCCACCACGCCTGGCCCTGTAAGCCCTTTAAAAGAATGTAAAGCGGGCCGGGCGCGGTGGCTCATGCCTGTAATCCCAGCACTTTGGGAGGCCGAAGCGGGCGGATCACAAGGTCAGGAGATCAAGACCATCCTGGCTAACATGGTGAAACCCTGTCTCTACTAAAAATACAAAAAAAAAAAAAAAATTAGCCAGGCATGGCGGGCCCTGTAGTCCCAGCTGCTCTGGAGACTGAGGCAGGAGAATGGCGCGAACCCGGGAGACAGAGCTTGCAGTGAGCTGAGATGGCGCCACTGCACTACAGCCTGGGGGACAGAGGGAGACTCCGTCTCAAAAAATAATAATAAATAAATAAATAAATAAATAAAAGAATGCAAAGCAACAGAGAGACACTTTCCTACTGGCCTTGAAGTCGAAGTGAACCGGCATGTTGTGAATGGGCTTATGGAGGTGCTGTGTGCAAGGACCTGAGGCAACTGGAGGAGCTGAGAGCAGTCCTCAGTCAACAGCTAGCAAGAAAATGGGGACCGGGTGCGGTGGCTCACGCCTGTAATCCCAGCACTTTGGGAGGCCGAGGGGGCGGAACATGAGGTCAGGAGAGCGAGACCATCCTGGCTAACATGGTGAAACCGCCTCTCTACTAAAAATACAAAAAATTAGCCAGGCGTGGTGGCGGGTGCCTATAGTCCCAGCTACTCGGGAGGCTGAGGCAGGAGAAGGGCGTGAACACGGGAGACAGAGCTTGCAGTGAGCCGAGATCGCACCACTCTACTCCAGCCTGGGCGATAGAGCAAGATTCCGTCTCAAAAAAAAGAAAATGGGAACGTCAATAATACAACCACAAGGAGCTGAATTCTACCTACAACCCAACAACCACAGTGAGCCTGAAAGAGGCCCTCCAGTCTCAGATGAGATTTATGGCCAACACTTTGATTTTGGCCTAGAGAGACCCTGAGCAGAAGACCTGGCTAACCCAGGCCGGACTCCTGACATGCCAGAACTGGGACATAATAAATATGTGGTTTTGGGTTTTTTGTTTTGTTTTGTTTTGTTTTTGTTTGCTTTTTCTTTTTCTTTTTTGCTTGACAGTCTTAATATGTGTTTTTAAATTTTTACTTAATTTAATTAATTTATTTTTTATCTTTATTTTTTTTGAGACAGAGTCCACCTCTTCCTCCCTAGTAGCTGGGATCATACCTGGCTAATTTTGTTGTATTTTTGATAGGCAGGGTTTTACCATGTTGCCCAGGCTGGTCTCCAATTCCTGGCCACAGGTGATCCTCCCACCTCCGCCTCCCAAAGCGCTGAGATTACAGCCCATGAGCTACCGCGCCTGGCCAGGAAGATAAATTGATTGAAAGCATGACTGTGGGATATGTCTTGAAGGTGAAAGTTTGCATGGCAAGCAGGTTTTATATATATTTTTTTTTTTCTTTCTTTTTTTTCTTTTTTCTTTTTTGAGATGGCGTCTCGCTCTGTCGCCTAGGCTGGAGTGCAGTGGCGTGATCTCGGCTCACTGCAACCTCTGCCTCCCGGGTTCAAGCGATTCTCCTGCCTCAGCCTCCCGAGTAGCTGGGACTACAGGCGCCTGCCACCATGCCCAGCTAATTTTTATATTTTTAATAGAGACGGGGTTTCACCATGTTGGCCAGGATGGTCTCAATCTCTTGACCTCGTAATCCGCCCGCCTCGGCCTCCCAAAGTGCTGGGATTACAGGCGTGAGCCACCGTGCCCAGCCTGGCAAGCAGGTTGTATTTACTTAGATGACATATTTCATCCTAAACTCTGTTTCTGACCTAAAGGGTCTGAGAAAAAAAAAAAAAAGCAAGTAGATGAAATGTTCATTTGTAGCGGCTTGCAGGGTAGGACATGATTAGCTGAAGAAAGTGATACATCCAGCCAGGTGCAGTGGCTCACACCTGTAATCCCAGCACTTTGGGAGGCCAAGGCAGGCAGATCACGAGGTAAGGAGTTCAAGACCAGCCTGGCCAACGTGGTGAAACCCCGTCTCTACTAAAAATACAAAAATTAGCTGGGCCTGGGGGCACGTGCCTGTAATCCCAGCTATTCAGGAGGCTGAGACAGGAGAATCACTTGAACCCAGGAGGTGGAGGTTGCAGTGAGCCAAGATCTCACCGTTTCACTCCAGCCTGGGCAAAAAGAGTGAAACTCCGTCTCAGAAAAAAAAAAAAAAGAAAAAAAAAGTGATACATCCAAGACCAGGATTAGGATGAAGGAGATAAGTCACCTAACTGGGTTGTAAAATGTAAAAGGCGCCAAAGCACTCAGTAATTAAGTGATAAATAATAATAGTAAATAATACAAGTAATAAAATAATTTTTTTTCCAACAGAATTTTGCTCTTGTCGCCCAGGCTGGAGTGCAATGGCACAATCTTGGCTCACTGTAACCTCCGTCTCCTGGGTTCAAGCGATTCTCCTGCCTCAGCCTCCCAAGTATCTGGGATTACAGGCCCATGCCACCACGCCCAACTCATTTCTGTACTTTTTTTTTTTTTTTTTGAGACAGAGTCTCGCTCTGTCGCCCAGGATGGAGTGCAGTGGCATGATCTCGGCTCACTGCAAGCTCTGCCTCCCAGGTTCACACCATTCTCCTGCCTCAGCCTCCCGAGTAGCTGGGACTACAGGTGCCCGCCACCACGCCTGGCTAATTTTTTGTATTTTTAGTAGAAACGGGGTTTCACCATGTTAGCCAAGATGGTCTTGATCTCCTGACCTCGTGATCCGCCCACCTCAGCCTCCCACATTTTTGTACTTTTAATGAAGGCAGGGTTTCACCACGTTGGCCAGGCTGGTCTTCAACTCCTGACCTCAGGTGATCCACTCACCTCGGCCTCCCAAAGTGCTGGGGTTACAGCCATTTGCCACCATGCCCAGCCTTAAAATAGTATTTTAATGCTTTTTTTTTTTTTTTTTTTTTTTTGAGACAGAATTTTGCTGTTGTTGCCCAGGCTGGAGTGCAATGGCATGATTTCAGCTCACCGCAACCTCCGCCTCCCAGGTTCAAGCAATTATCCTGCCTCAGCCTCCCAAGTAGCTGGGATTACATGCATGTGCCCCCACGCCCGGCTACTTTTTGTATTTTTAGTAGAGATGGGGTTTCTCCATGTTGGTCAGGCTGGTCTCGAACTCCCAACCTCAGGTGATCTGCCCGCCTTGGCCTCCCAAAGTGCTGGGATTACAGGCGTGAGCCACCACGCCTGGCCAGTGCAATATTTTTAAAAGTCAAAATAGGTGCAGCAAAACCCCATAATGAACAAAATATTGAAATGTTAAATAAAAATTAGATCGGTGCTACTAATTTTTTCTTTTGCCTCAGGCTCCAATATGGTTAGGCACAGCACTACTTGGCACTGCCACTGAGCAAAGAGTATGGGCAGACAGAACTGCTTTCAGAACACTCTTTGTATTTTTTTTGAAATATGTTTGGACAGGAATGATGGAGGCAATTGCTAGAAGTCACCTCCACAGCTTCCAGGATTTAGATGGCTGAGCATTGACCTTTCTAGACTTTTTTTTTTTTAATTTCCCCAATACAAAATCAGAACAAGAAACAGAAACACAAACGCTATCTTCAATAAAACTAGGAAACATTTATCCCCCAAACTCACAGCACATGTAAACAAAAAGCAGATGGAGGAATGGTGACTAAATTAGCAGAGCAGAGGAAGGCCAAGCTTTGTTGGAGAAGACCCACAAAAAGCAAGACAACTCAAGGACTGAAGCCTGGTACTTTGGAAGGCAGTAATAGGAACAGGACACTGAAGACAGTGAGGGGTGTCTGAAGACTGAAAAGCAGCCCTAGAAGCCCTCCCTCACTCCCATCAGTCAGGCAGCCACCCCTTCCCCACTCCCACAAGTACTTTTTCTGGGGAGAAACAATCTGAGAAGCTTAGGGAGCAGCAGGAAGAAAGAGAGATCGGGTGAGAATTCCGTGAAAGTCTACAGGCCGGGTATGGTGGCTCACGGCTGTAATCCCAGCAGTTTGGGAGGCCAAGGCAGGCAGATCACTTGAGGTCAGGAGCTCGAGACCAGCCAGGGCAACATAGTAAAACCTTGTCTCTACTAAAAATACAAAAAATTTAGCAGGCATGGTGGCCAGTGCCTGTAATCTCAGCTACTCAGGAGGCTAAGACAGGAGAATTGCTTGAACCCAGGAGGCAAGAGGTTGCAGTCAGCTGAGATCATGCCACTGTACTGCAGCCTGGGCAACAGAGTGAGACTCCATCTCAAAAAAAAAAAAAAGTCTACAGAGTTTCCAGAGTACTTGCTTTGTTTTCTTTTTCTTTTTTTTTTTTTTTTAACAAAAAAAGGGCATCCAGGCACAGAGGCCAAGGTGGGCGGATCACAAGGTCAGGAGTTCAACACAAGCCTGACCAACATGGTAAAACCTCGTCTCTACTAAAAATGTCTAATTTTTATTAGACAGGCATGGTGGTGTGCACCTGTAATCCCAGCTACTCAGGAGGCTGAGGCAGGAGAATCGCTTGAACCCAGGAGGCGGAGGTTGCAGTGAGCCAAGATGGTGCCACTGCACTCCAGCCTGGGCGACAGACAAGACTCCATCTCAGAAAAAAAAAAAAGGAAAAAAGTCTACATATTGAACTGTGAAATTCCTCAGTCCAGTGCTACAGAGCCAATAGCCAGGCAGAAGATTAGTTTAGTACTTGCTTTTTTTTTTTAACAAAAAAAGGTCTACATATTGAACTGTGAGATTCCTCAGTCCAGTGCTACAAAGCCAATAGCCAAGCAGAAAATTAGTTTTTCTCCAGATAAAGTAAATTGCTACAGAGAAAATACCTACACATACTGTCATTTGGGGTACCACACACATACCTGCACACAAAAGCTGGCTGACTACCTAGGGAATCTAAAAATAAGCTCACAAGTTGACAAGACCTGCCCACTCACACAGAGCTTCCAGTCAGCTATGCAGTGGTTCAGTTAAAAATCTGACCAAATATTCAAGGATCATCAGACCTTTGAGGAAAGCTTTCAACAGTAAAGACAGAGACCGAGCCGGGCATGGTGGTTCACATCTGTAATCCCAGCACTTTGGGAAGCCAAGGCAGGTGGATCACTTGAGGTCAAGAGTTTGAGACCAGCCTGGCCAACATGGTGAAACCCTGTCTCTACTAAAAATACAAAAATTAGCTGAGTGTGGTGGCGCACGCCTGTAATCCCAGCTACTCGGAAGGCTAAGGTGGGAGAGTCGCTTGAACCTGGGAGGCGGAAGTTGCAGTGAGCCGAGATCGTGCCACTGCACTCCAGCCTGGGTGACAGAGCGAGACTCCGTCTCAAAATAAAATAAATAAATAGTTTTTTAAAAAATGGTGAATGGTTAAATAGACTGTGGTACATCCATACCATGGAATACCCAGCATTAAAAAAGAACAACCTACTGATACATGCAAAAACTTAGGTGGCTTTCTAGGGCATTATGCAGCCTGAAAAAGCCAGTCTCAAAGGGATACATAAGGCCTGATTCCAGTTATGTAATTTCCTCAAAATGAGCTGGATTGCCTGTTTCTGGATTTACATGATTGATAATTCTACAGGGCATTTAGTTTTAGTTTCCGACAACCATAACACAACTTTCATTCTCTCCTGGAGTCCTCCTTTCTTCTTTCTTTTTTTCTTTTTTGAAACAGAGTCTCACTCTGTCACCCAGGTTAGAGTGCAGTGGCACGATCTCAACTCACTGCAACCTCCATCTCTCAGGTTCAAGCAATTCTCCTGCCTCAGCCTCCCAAGTAGCTGGGATTACAGGCAAGCACCACCATGCCCGGCAATTTTTGTATTTTTAGCAGAGACAGGCTTTCACCATGTTGGACAGGCTGGTCTTGAACTCCTGACCTCCACTGATCTGCCCGCCTCAGCCTCCCAAAATGCAGGGATTACAGGTATGAGTCACTGTGCCTGGCCAATTTTTTAATTTTTCTGTGACAAAGTCTTGCTCTGTTACCCAGGCTGGAGTGCAGTGGCACGATCACAGTTAACTGCAGCCTCAACCTCCTGGGCTAAAGTGATCCTCCCACCTCCCAACCTTCCAAGCTGGGACTACAGTTGTGTGTCACTACACCTGGCTAAATTTTTTAATTTTTTGTAGAGGTGAGGGTCTCATTAATGTTGCCTAGGCTGGTCTCAAACTCCTGGGATCAAGGAATCCTCCTACCTTGGCCTCCCAAAGTGCTGGGATTACCAGTGTGAGCCACCATGCCTGGCTGGGTTTTACTCATTTTCTAATTGGTTTTGTTTTTGTTTATTTACTGTTGAGTTGAAAATTCTTCGTATAGTCTAGATATGAGTCCTTTATCAGATATGTGATTGGTAAATCACAACAAAAGTTTTTAATTTTGATGAAGTCCAATTTATCAGTTTTTTTATGGATTGTGCTTTTGGTGTCACATCTAAGAATTCCTTAACAAGGCACAGGTCTTGAAGATTTTCTCCTATGTTTTCTTCTAAAAGCTTATAGTTTTACATTTCACATCTAAATCTATAATCCATTTTGAGGTAATTTTTACATTTTTCCATGTTTGTATAAGTAACTTTAGTCCATTTGACTACTTTTCATATTCCCTTGTATGACAAAGTTACAGTGCATTTATGTTTAGTTTTGTTTTTTGAGATGGAGTCTCGCTCTGTCACACGGGCTGGAATGCAATGGTGCGATCTTGAATCACTGCAACCTCTGCCTCCCAGGTTCAAGTAATTCTTCTGCCTCAGCCTCCAGAGAAGCTGGAATTACAGGCGTGTGCCACCACACCTGGCTAATTTTTTTTGAATTTTTAGTAGAGATGGGATTTCACTATGTTGGCCGGGCTGGTCTCAAATTCCTGACCTCAAGTGATCCACCAACCTTGGCCTCCCAAAGTGTTGGGATTATAGGTGTGAGCCACTGCACTGGCCCATGCATTTATCTTTTGCTGTCCTGGGGTATAGTCAGTTTTTCCACAAACACTACTGCAGTAATCATCCTTGTTCATTTCATTTGATATTATTTATCAAATAAATACAGGTGCCCACAACCACGCCCAGCTAATTTTTGTATTTTTAGTAGAGACGGGGTTTCACCATGTTGGCCAGGCTGGTCTCAAACTCCTGACCTCAGGAGATACACCCTTCTCGACCTCACAAAGTGCTGGGATTACAGGCGTGAGCCACCACACCCGGCCCATTATTATTATCATTATCATTATTATTATTATTATTATTATTGAGACAGGGTCTCACTCTCACCTAGGCTGGAGTGCAGTGGTACAAACACTGCTCACTGCAGTGTCCTGGGCTCAAGGGATCCTCCCACCTCAGCCTCCCGGTAGTTGGGACCACCGGCACGTGCCATCGAGCCTGGCATTTTTTTTTTCTGGTAGAGACATGGTCTCACTACATTGTCCAGGCTGGCTTGAACTCTGAGCTCAACCTATTCCTCTCACCTCAGCCTCCCAAAATGTCGAGATTACAGGGATGAGCCACCTCACCTGGCCCTAGATCCATTTTTTCCTTTTTTTTTTGTTTTTTTTTTTTGTTTTCTTTGTGTGAGATGGAGTCTCGCTCTGTCGCCCAGGCTAGAGTGCAGTGTTGCAATCTTGGCTCACTGCAACCTCCACCTCCTGGGCTCAGGCGATCCTCCCACCTCAGCAGCTGGTACAGGCAGGCGCCATCACGGCCGGCTAATTTTTGTATTTTTAGTAGAGACGGGGTTTCACCATGTTGCTGAGGCTGGTCTCAAACTCCTGATCTTAAGTGATCCACTCACTTTGGCCTCCTGAAGTGCAGGTATTACAGGTGTGAGCCACTGCGCCCAGCCCTACTTTCTAAATAAATCTATCCACTTCTCATTATCTCTACTGACACCTCTCTACTTCAAGCTGTCAGTCATCTCCTTCCTACTTCATCTTCTTCACAAACCACTATAATAAACTTAATTAATTTCTCCACATTCATTTTTGTTTTACCTCAGTATATACATGGCCATATAACATACATATCTTATAATGTAAATCTATTTTAGATAACTTGCCAAGTTCCCTCACATCATGTTTGGGCCTTTACATATGCCACTTCCTCTGCCTGGGGAATGTTGTTTCTTCCCTCTTTGCATAGCCAACATCTAGTCATTCATCAAGCTTCAGTGTAAATGTCATTTCCTTAATATTACCTTCACTAATCATATATAAATCAGAAGTTATATTCCCCCTTACTTTTCCTTCATAGACCAATTGCAATTATAAATTAAATATTTTATTTACATTATTATTATTATTTTGAGACGGAGTCTCACTGTGTTACCCGGGCTGGAGTGCAGTGGCATGATCTCAGCTCACTGTAACCTCCCACTCCCAGGTTCAAGAGATCCTCTCACCTCAGCCTCCCAAGTAGCCTCCCAAGGGACCATAGGTGCACGCCACCATGACCTGCTAATTTTTGTATTTTTAGTAGAGCCAGGGTTTTACCACTTTGCCCAGGCTGGTCTCAAACTCCTGGGCTTAAGTGATTCTCCTGCCTTGGCCTCCTAAAGTGCTGAGATTACAAGCATGAGCCACCACACCCGGCCTCACTATTTTAAAACTCTGGCACAGTGCATGGCACATGATAAATTTCTAATAAATGTTTGTAGAAACAATGCAGATTTTTTCTTTCTTTTTTTTTTTTTTTTTTTTTGAGATGGAGTTTCACTCTTGTCACCCAGGCTGGAGTGCAATGGCGCGATCCCGGCTCACTGCAACCTCTGCCTCCCGGGTTCAAGCGATTCTTCTGCCTCAGGCTCCCAAGTAACTGGGATTACAGGCCTGTACCACCACGCCTGGCTAATTTTTTTGTTTTTAGTAGAGATGGGGTTTCACCATGTTGGCCAGGCTGGTCTTGAACTCCTGACCTCAGGTGATCCTCCTGCCTCAGCCTCCCAAAGTGCTGGGATTACAGGCATGAGCCACCGCATCTGGCCTCACTGTTGTATTTCAAAACTCTGGCGTAGGGCTTGGCACATGATAAACGTCTAATAAATATTTGTAGAAAGAATGCAGAATATTTTTTTTTTCTGAGATGGAGTTTTACTCTTTTGCCCAGGCTGGAGTGCAATGATGCAATCCTGGCTCACTGTAACCTCTAACTCAAGTGATTCTAATGCCTCAGCCTCCCAAGTAGCTGGAATTACAGGCACGTGCCACCACGCCCTGCTAATTTTTGTGATGTTTTGTTTTGCTTTGTTTTGTTTTGTTTGAGACAGAGTCTGGCTGTGTCTCCCAGGCTGGAGTGCAGTGGCACAATCTCTGCTCACTGCAACTTCCGCCTCACGAGTTCAAGCGATTCTCCTGCCTCAGCCTCCTGAGTAGCTGGGACTACAGGAGCCCACCACCATGCCGAGCTAATTTTTGTATTTTTAGTAGAGACAAGGTTTCATCACATTAACCAGGCTGGTCTCGAACTCTTGACCTCAGGTGATCTGCCCTCCTCAGCCTCCCAAAGTGCTGGGATTGCAGGCATGAGCCACCTTGCCTGGCAATTTTTGTATTTTTAGCAGAGATGGGGTTTCGCCATGTTGGCCAGTCAGGGAAAGCATGCAGAATTTTTAAATGAATATTTAAGTAGCCGAATGAATGAATGTTTGAATAAAACATATCAAAAATCGGCTGGGCACCGTAGCTCATGCCTGTAATCCCAACACTTTGGGAGGCCGAGGTGGTGAGTTCCAGACCAGGCTGGCCAATATGGTGAAACCCCCATCTCTATTAAAAATACAAAAATTTGGCTGGGCGCAGTGGCTCATGCCTGTAATCCCAGCACTTTGGGAGGTCGAGGCGGGTGGATCACGAGGTCAGGAGATCGAGACCGTCCTGGCTAACACAGTGAAACCCCTTCTCTACTAAAAATACAAAAAATTAGCCGGGTGTGGTTGCAGGCGCCTGTAGTCCCAGCTACTCGGGAGGCTGAGGCAGGAGAATGGCCTGAACCCGGGAGGCGGAGCTTGCAGTGAGCTGAGATCGCGCCACTGCACTCCAGCCTGGGCGACAGAGCAAGACTCTGTCTCAAAAAAAAAAAAAAATACAAAAATTTGCTGGGCGTGGTGGAGTGTGCCTGTAGTCCCAGCTGCTCCAGAATGTGAGGTAGGAGAATTGCTTGAACCCGGGAGGTGGAGGTTGCAGTGAGCTGAGATCGCCCCACTGCACTCCAGCCTGGGTGACAGAGCAAGATTCCATCTCAAAAAAACCAAAAATCTTAAAAATATTTATTTATTTTATCTCTGAACTTATTATTGGCCTCCTGCTCCCCAAAGGGTACCCTGCTTCTTCTGGCTTAACGTCTCAGAACTTTGGTGTCGTTGGTCTCAGACACCACTTTGCCATCCACTATCCTGCGGGTGGTGGTCTTTTGGATGGTTTGCATGGAGTTGTCCAGGGCATCACCAAGATTGAAGTCCTTGCCGTCCTCCAGCAGGCAGGTAGGTGGCAATCTCAGCCTCTAGCTTGACCTTGATATTCAGCAGGGCCTCCTACTCCTGGGCCTGGCACTGTCCCTCTGCCCGGGTCTGTGCCAGCTCTGACTCCAGGTGCAGCAGGATCCCGTTGAGCTGCTCCATCTGCAGGGTGTAGCGGGCCTCCACCTCCCTCAGGCTGTTCTCCAAGCTGGCCTTCAGATTTCTCATGGAGTCCAGGTCGATCTCCAAGGACTGGACTGTATGTCTCAGCTCCGTGAGCGGCATCTCAGCAGCTCCAACCTTGGCAGTCTGCGTGGTGACCACTGTGGTCTCTCCTCAATCTGCTGAGACCAGTACTTGTCTAGGTCCTCTCAGTTCTTCCAAGCCAGCTCGTCATATTGGGCCTGGATGTCTGCTATGATCCTGGCAAGGTCCTGAGATTTGGGGGCATCTACCTCCACGGTCAACCCAGAGCTGGCAATCTGAGCTTGTAGACCTTTTACTTAATCTTCGTGGTTCTTCTTCATGAAGACCAGCTCCTCCTTGAGAGCCTCGATCTCTGTCTCCAGCTGCAGCCAAGTGACATTGGTGTCATCAGTGACCTTGCAGAGCCCTTGGATGTAGTTCTTTACAGACTGGCACAGGGCCAGCTCTGTCTCATACTTGACTCCAAAGTCATTAGCAGCAAGACGGGCATTGTTGATCTACAGAAAGATGAAGGCATTGTCCACAGTATTTGCGAAGATCTGAGCCCTCAGGTCCTCGATGGTCTTGAAGTAATGGCTCCAGACTCTGACCTGGAGTCCCTTCTTCTCCAGATGCTC
Organism: Pan troglodytes; assembly: GCF_028858775.2. Lineage (NCBI taxonomy): Eukaryota > Metazoa > Chordata > Mammalia > Primates > Hominidae > Pan > Pan troglodytes. Next base: position 40,347,534 of record NC_072401.2, on the reverse strand, counting down.
CCGGATTTTGCTCTCCAGCTTCCAGTTCTCGGTCTCCAAGCTCCTCAATCTGTCCAGGTAGGAGGCCAGGCGGTCGTTCAGGCTTTGCATGGCCTCCTTATAGTTCTGGATGCCTCCCATTCCTGCCAGATCCCCGGCCATCCCAGCGGCCAGGCCCCGGAACCCAATGCCGAGCCGGAAGCTGGTGGAACGGGACACGGAGATCCAGGAACCAGAGCCCCCGGCACCTGCATAGATGCTGGCCGAGCTGCTGACTGGCCGAGCGCCGTAGCTGGGCACCTGGACAGAGCTCAGGGACCAGTAGTCGGTGGAGAAGGTGGAACGAATGGTGAAGCTCATTCTGTCCAGGGAGGAGTGAGAGGACAGGACTCAGGCTTTGCCGATGACTATTTATTTATTTTTTTAATTTATTTATTTATTAAGATGGAGTCTTGCTCCATAGCCCAGGCTGGAGTGCAGTGGCGCGATCTCAGCTCACTGCAACCTCCGCCTCCCAGACTCAAGTGATTCTCGTGCCTCAGCCTCCCAAGTAGCTGGGATTACAGATGTGTGCCACCACACCTGGCTAATTTTTTTTTTTAGTAGAGACAGGGTTTCACCATGTTGGCCAGGCTGATCTAAAACTCTTGACCTCAGGTGATCCTCAGGCATGAGCCACCACGCCCAGCCAAAAATATTTCTGTTTTTGATTCACTATTCATTCTTTTGAGATTTGTATTATGTGAACAGTATTAAATATGGGCAAGGCTTTATATATAACCATCTTTATTTCGGTCTTATTTATAAGGACAAAAGGTACAGATGATCTAAATATCCAATAAAAAGGAAACATCAGTATATTAAGATGAGGTAAACTGTGCTTTCTTTCCCAAATCCAGCTTATCATCAGAATCTCCTGAGGAACTTTTATAAAAATAGAGATTTATGGGTCTTACTCTTGAGCTACTAAGTTAAGATCTCTGGGAGTGGAAATAGATTTCTCTCCCTCTCTCTCTCTCTTTTTTTTTTTTTTTTTTTGGACAGAGTCTCACTCCCTCACCCAGTCTGGAGTTCAGTGGCTCGATCTCAGCTCACTGCAACCTCTGCCTCCCAGGTTCAAATGATTCTTGTGTTTCAGCCTCCCAAGTGGCTGAGAGTACAGGTGTGCGCCACCACACCCGGCTAAGTTTTGTATTTGTAGTAGAGATGTGGTTTTCCCAGGTTGGCTAGGCTGGTCAAAAGCTCAAAAGATCTGCCTGCCTCAGCCTCCCAAAGTGTTGGGATTACAGGCGTGAGCCACCGTGCCAGCCAGATTTTTCTCTTTCATGATTAGCTGGGCTTTGGAACCACTGGGTTTAGTGGGAAGAATACAGATTCTGAAGACTGACCTTGCTGCTTGTCAGCTCTGTAACCTCAGGCAAATAAGTTTTCAGCCTTCCCTGAAGTCACTTTCCTCATCTGTAAAATACGAATCTCTGGAGGTGCTAATTACTGAATAAAATGATGTCTATAAAGCACCTGACATGCACATTAAGTAATTGCTATTATTGTTGGTATATTGGCACTATAGAATATTATACAGCTACTAAAATTAATCTTCCTGAAAAAAAAACGTTGTTCTTCTCCTACGTATCAAAGTCCTAGAAGAAAGGACATGGTACACTCAAACTGGGTAATTTGAGGCGATTTAGCAAAGGGATCATTTGCAAAAGGTTTAGGGAAACCAATAAAGATTATTGCAGAACTTGGCCGGGCCCGGTGGCTCACACCCATAATCCCAGCACTTTGGGAGGCAGAGGCGGGCAGATCACGAGGTCAGGAGATCAAGACCATCCTGGCGAACACGGTGAAACCCCGTCTCTACTAAAAATACAAAAAAAAAATTAGCCGGGCATGGTGATGGGTGCCTGTAGTCCCAGCTACTCAGGAGGCTGAGGCAGGAGAATGGCGTTAACCCGGGAGGCGGAGCTTGCAGTGAGCCGAGATTGCGCCACTGCACCCCAGCCTGGGCGACAGAGAGAGACTCCGTCTCAAAAAAAAAAAGATTATTGCAGAACTTGTTGCAGCTGTCTATCAACAGCAGTTATCAAACATAGGCTGAAATGGAGATCCCAGGAAAGAGCATCTGACAAGAGGTGAGACCTTCAGTAAAGGGGCACAGCCAACCCACCCCACTCCCTCAAAGGAGAAGGGAAATTAATACCCTATCATAGTGTCCCCATTAGGTAAACCCAAATAGAAGAGCTCAACAGAATCCACTGATGGCGTCCTCATGAGTCCCTCCTGAGACACAAAGCAGAATGAAGAAGAGAAGAGAGGCTCTGGACTAAAGAAGAGTACAAATCATCAGCTGGGCGTGGTGGCTCACACCTGTAATCCCAGCACTTTGGGAGGCCAAGGCAGGTGGAGCACCTGAGCCCAGGAGTTCAAGATCAGCCTGGTCAACATGGTGAAACCTCCTCTCTACAAAAAATACAAAAATTAGTCAGGCGAGGTGGTGCACACCTGTAATCCCAGCTACTAAGGCAGGGGGATGCATGACAGAGCAAGACCTGGTCTAAAAAATAAAAATAAAAAATAACATACAAATCACATACATAAGTATTTCCACTGGGTACAAATATCCATAGAAATTTTATTGTAAGTAAATACTTCAACATTTTAATATCGGTTGCCTTTGGAAGATGGATTATTGATTACCTTTTCTTGCTCTTTCTAATTTTTTGAATTTTCTAAAGTTTCAACCACAATAATAGTATTTATTGAATATTATTGAATACTTACTGCTCTATGTATTTATGGGTGTATAAATACATTTCATCTTTTTTTTTTTTTTGAGATGGAATCTCACTCTGTCTCTCAGGCTGGAGTGCAGTGGCATGATCTTGGCTCACTGCAACTTCTGCCCCCCAGGTTCAAGCGATTCTTCTGTCTCAGGCTCCCGAATACCTGGGGCTACAGGCGTGCACTACCACTCCCAGCTGATTTTTGTATTTTTATTGTTATTGTTTTTTTTTTTTTTTTGGAGACAGAGTCTCACTTGACATGTCACCTAGTCTGGAGTGCAGTCGTGCAATGTTGGCTCACCGCAACCTCCACCTCCTGGCTTCAAGAGATTCTCCTGCCTCAGCCTCCCAAAAAGCTAAGATTACAGGCTGGGCGTTGGAACCATGGGCTGGGCTTTGCCAGCTAATTTTTGTATTTTTAGTAGAGATGGAGTTTTACCATGTTGGCCAGGCTGGTCTCAAACTCCTGACCTCAGGTGATCTGCCTGCCTCAGCCTCCCAAAGTGCTGGGATTACAGGTGTGAGCCACTGCGCCTGGCTAATTTTTGTACTTTTAGTAGAGATGGGTTTTCACCATGTTAGCGAGGCTGGTTTCGAACTCCTGCCCTCAAGTGATCTGCTGTCCTCAGACTCCCAAAGTGTTGGGATTACAGGCTTAAGCCACTGCACCTGGCCCATTTCATGTTCGTAGCAACCCTATGAGGTAGGTACTATTATCATCCTCACATTATGGACAACAAAATTCCAACTAGAGAGGTTAAGTGACATCCAAAGTTGTATAACCGCAAGTAAACTATGGAGCCATGACTTAAATATAGCCATTCTGCTACAGTCTTCCTACTTTTAAAAACACTACTTCGTTATGTTCACGGTAGGTAACAAGAAAGATCTTTGGCCGGGTGCGATGGCGCACACCTGTAATCCCAGCACTTTGAGAGGCCAAGGCGGGCAGATCATGAGGTCAGGAGATCAAGACCATCCTAGCTAACACGGTGAAACCCCGTCTCTACTAAAAATACAAAAAAATTAGCCGGGCGTGGTGGCAGGTGCCTGTAGTCCCAGCTACTTGGGAGGCTGAGGCAGGAGAATGGCGTGAACCCAGGAGGCAGAGCTGGCAGTGAGCTGAGAATGTGCCACTGCACTCCAGCCTGGGGGACAGAGCGAGACTCCATCTCAAAAAAAAAAAAAAAAAAAGAAAGATCTTTACTCGGGGAAAAATAATTAATGTTTTTTGGTTTTTTGGTGTGTCTGTGAGACAGGGTGTTTCTCTGTAGCCCAGGCTGGAGCGCAGTGAGTCACTACAACCTCAACCTCCGAGGCACAAGCTATCCTCTTACCTCAGCCTCTCAAGTAGCTGGGACTAAAGGTATGCTTCACCATGCCTGGCTAACTTTTCCTTTTCTTTTTTCTTTTTTTTTTTTTTTTTTTTTTGAGATAGAGTTTCCTTCTGCTGCCCAGGCTGGAGTACAGTGGCACGGTCTCAGTCCACTACAGCCTCAACCTCCTGGGCTCAAGCAATCTTTCCACCTCAACCTCCCAAGTAACTGAGATTACAGGCAGGCACCATCATGCCTGGCTAGTTTTTGTATGTAGAGATGGGGTCTCACTACATTGCCCAGGCTGGTCTCAACCTCCTGGGCTCAAGCAATCCTCCTATCTGGGCCTCCAAAAGTGCTAAGATTATAGGCGTGAGCCACCATGCCCAGCCCACTTTAATTTGTTTTAAAGAAAAACATTTTTATTGTATATTTTCCTGGTATTCAATAAATATTAAAAACATACAATGATATAATACTATGTATAATAAACTGTAATAGATAATAAAAATATGTATAGTTTTGATTCACTAATCTCATTTCTTCTTCCTTTGTAATAAAATCCTGGCTGGGCACAGTGGCTCATGCCTGTAATCCCAGCAATTTGGGAGCCCAAGGTAGGTGGATCATTGAGGTCAGGAGTTCAAGACCAGCCTGGCCAACATGGTGAAACCCTGTCTCTACTAAAAATACAAAAAAAATTAGCCTGGTGGCTGGGCACGGTGGCTCACGCCTGTAATCCCAGCACTGTGGGAGACCGAGGCAGGCGGATCACTTGAGGTCAGGAGTAGACGTCCAGGAGTTCGAGACCAGCCTGGCCAACATGGCGAAACCCCCCCTCTACTAAAAACACAAAAATTACCTTTTCTTGCTCTTTCTAATTGTTTGAATTTTCTAAAGTTTCAACCACAATAATAGTATTTATTAAATATTATTGAATACTTACTGTATTTATGTATTTATGTATTAAATACAGTATTATGAATACTTACTGTATTTATGTATTTATGTATTAAATACAGTAAGTATTATGAATACTTACTGTATTTATGTATATATACCCATAAATCTATGTATTTATGGGTGTATAAATACATTTCATCTTTTTTTTTTTTCAGAGGGAATCTCGCTCTGTCTCCCAGGCTGGAGTGCAGTGGCATGATCTCGGCTCACTGCAACTTCCACCTCCCAGGTTCAAGCGATTCTTCTGTCTCAGGCTCCCGAATACCTGGGGCTACAGGCATGCACCACCACTCCCAGCTGATTTTTGTATTTTTATTTTTATTTATTTTTTTTTTTTTTGGAGACAGAGTCTCACTTGACATGTCACCCAGTCTGGAGTGCAGTGCTGCGATGTTGGCTCCTCTAAAAACACAAAAATTGTTGGGCGTGGTGGCTCACACCTGTAATCCCAGCACTTTGGGAGGCCGAGGTGGGCGTATCACGAGGTCAAGAGTTCGAGACCATCCTGGCCAACATGGTGAAACCCCATCTCTACTAAAAGTACAAAATTAGCCAGGTGTGGTGGTGCATGTCTGTAATCCCAGCTACTCAGGAGGCTGAGGCAGGAGAATCACATGAACCTGGGAAGCAGAGGTTGCAGTGAGCCGAGATCGCACCATTGCACTCCAGCCTGGGCAACAACAGCGAAACTCCGTCTCAAAAAAAAAAAAAAAATTAGTGGGGCACAGCTGGGCGTGGTGGCCCACGTCTGTAATCTCAGCACTTTGGGAGGCTGAGATGGGCAGATCACAAGGTCAGGAGTTCAAGACCATCCTGGCCAACATGGTGAAACCCCATCTCTACTAAAAATACAAAAAAATTAGCTGGACATGGTGGTAGGCGCCTGTAATCCCAGCTACTCGGGAGGCTGAGGCAGGAGAATCTCTTGAAAACAGAAGGTGGAGGTTGCAGTGAGCCGAGATCACACCACTGCACTCCAGCCTGGGCGAAAGAGCAAAACTCTGTCTCAAAAAAAAAAGAAAGAAATAGTGGGGCATGGTGGCACATGCCTGTAATCCCAGCTACTCAGGAAGCTGAGGCAGAAGAATCACCTGAACCTGGGAGGCGGAGGTTGCAGTGAGCCAAGATCATTCCATTGCATTCCAGCCTGGGCAACAGAGAAAGACTACATCTAAAAACAAAAACAAAAACAAAAAAAATTAGCAGACGGACATGGTGGCTCACGCCTATAATCCCAGCACTTTGGGAGGCCAAGGCGGGCAGATCACCTGAGGTTGGGAGTTCAAGACCAGCCTGACCAACCTGGAGAAACACCGTCTTTACTGAAAATACAAAATTAGCAAGGCGTGGTGATGCATGCTTGTAATCCCAGCTACTTGGGAGGCTGAGGCAGGAGAATTGCTTGAACCCATGGGGCGGAGGTTGCAGTGAGCCAAGATCACGCCATTGCACTCCAGCCTGGGCAACAAGGACAAAACTCCATTCCCAGAAAAACAAATTAGCCTGGCATGGTGTTGGGCCCCTGTAGTCCCTGCTACTTGGGAGGCTGAAGCAGGAGAATTGCTTAAGTCCAGGAGGTAGATGTTGTACTGAGCCAAGATTGCATCACTGCACTCAACCCTGGGTGACAGAGCAAGACTCTGTCTCAAAAAAATACAATAGGCTGGGCACGATGGCTCACACCTGTAATCCCAGCACTTTGGGAGGCCGAGGCAGGCGGATCACCTGAGGTCAGAAGTTTGAGACCAGACTGGCCAACATGGTGAAACCCCATCTCTACTAAAAATACAAAATTAGCCTAGTGTGGTGGCACATGACTGTAATCCCAGCTACTAGGGAGGCTGAGGCAGGAGAATCACTTGAACCCAGGAAGAGGAGGTTGCGGTGACCCGAGATAGCACCATCGTACTCCAGCCTGGGCTCCGTCTCAAAAAAATTTTGAGACGGAGTTTCGCTCTTGTTGCCCAGGCTAGAGTGCAACGGCACGATCTCGGCTCACTGCAACCTCCGCCCCCTGGGTTCAAGCCATTCTCCTGCCTCAGCCTCCCAAGGAGCTGGGATTACAGTCATGCGCCACCGCACCCGGCTAATTTTGTATTTTTTAGTAGAGACAGGGTTTCTCCATGTCGGTCAGGCTAGTCCCGAACTCCTGACCTCAGGTGATCCACCTACCTCGGCCTCCCAAGTGCTGGGATTACAGCCACCGCACCCAGCCAAAATTTTTTTTAATTTAAAAAAATAAAAAAGAACAAAAAAAAGAGAGAGAAACTAAAAGAAAAAATAAATAAAATAAAATAAGGCCGGGCACAATGGCTCACACCTATAATCCCAGCACTTTGGGAGGCCAAGGCGGGAGGATCACCTGAGCTCATCAGTTCAGAACCAGCCTGGCCAACATGGTGAAACCCTGTCTGTACAAAATACAAAAATCAGCTGGGTGTGGTGGTGGGCGCCTGTAATCCCAGCTATGGAGAGGCTGAGGCAGGAGAATCACTGGCACCCGGGAGGCCGAGGTTGCAATGAGTCGAGATCACACCACGGCACTCCACCCTGAGCGACAGAGCAAGATTCTGTCGCAAAATAAAATAAAATTCCTAGTTTTCTTTGATTTGTTTTGTTTTGTTTTTGTTTTTTGAGATGAGGTCTTGCTCAGTCGCCCAGGCTGGAGTACAGTGGCGCAATATCAACTCACTGCAACCTCCACCTCCTGGGTTCAAGCAATTCTCCTGCCTCAGCCTCCCAAGTAGCTGGGATTACAAGCGCCCACCACCACGCCCAGCTAATTTTTGTATTTTTGATAGAGTCAGGGTTTCACCATGTTGGCCAAGATGGTCTAGATCTCCTGACCTCGTGATCCACCCGCCTTGGCCTCCCAAAGTGCTGGGATTACAGGTGTGTGCCACTGAGCCAGGCCTTGTTTTTTTTTTTTTTTTTTTGAGATGGAGTCTTGCTCTGTCACCCAGGCTGGAGTGCCGTAGTGCAGTGGTGCGATCTCGGCTCACTGTAAGCTCCGCCTCCTGGGTTCATGCCATTCTCCTGCCTCAGCCTCCCGAGTAGCTGGGACTACAGGCACCCGCCACTATGCCCGGCTAATTTTTTGTATTTTTAGTAGAGACGGGGTTTCACCGTGTTAGCCAGGGTGGTCTTGATCTCCTGACCTCGTGATCTGCCCTCTCGGCCCCCCAAAGTGCTGAGTGCTCGGATTACAGGAGTGAGCCACTGCGCCCGGCAGGCCTTGTATTTTTTTAAATAAAGTTCCAGATGTAATGCTGACGGGCACCTCCAGTTGAGGGCGAGTCCCAGAATGGCACCAATTTGGAGATGGATTTAGAAAGAGTCATCTCAAAGGCCTAGAAAACTACTCATGTTATTCTATGTGCTCCCTAAATATGTAGTGAAGATGGAGTCGGCATTTTTTTTTTTTTTTTGAGACTGAGTCTTGCTCTGTTGCCCAGGCTGGAGTACAGTGGTGTGACCTCAGCTCACTGCAACCTCCACCTCCCAGGTTCAAGCAATTCTCCTGCTTCAGCCTCCCAAGTAGCTGGTATCACAGGCGCCCGCTACCACACCTGGCTTTTTTTTTTTTTTTTTTTGTATTTTTAGTAGAGATGGGGTTTCACCATGTTGGCCAAGTTGGTCTCAAACTTCTGACCTCAAGTGATCTGTCCGCCTCGGCCTCCCAAAGTGCTGAGTGCTGGGATTACAGGAGTGAGCCACCACACCCAGCAGGCAATTTTTTTTTTAATAGAGATGGAGTCTCGCTATATTGCCCATGCTGATCTCAAACTCCCAGACTCAAGGGATCTTCCCACCTTGCGTTCCCAAAGTGCTGGCATTACAGGCATGAGCCGCCATTACTGGCCTCAGAGCACCACTTTAAAGACCATGTGCTGGGTCAGGGGAGGTGGCTCCCGCCTGTAATCCCAGCACTTTGGGAGTCCAAGGAAGGCAGATCACGAGGTCAGGAGATCGAGACCATCCTGGCTAACACAGTGAAACCCCGTCTCTACTAAAAATACAAAAAATTAGCCGGGCATGGTGGCGTGTGCCTGTAGTCCCAGCTACTCGGGAGGCTGAGGCAGGAGAATGGCATGAACCCAGGAGGCGGAGCTTACAGTGAGCCGAGATCACACCACTGCACTCTAGCCTGAGTGACAGAGCGAGACTCCGTCTCGAAAAAATAAGTAAATAAAATAAAAAAAAATAAAGACCATGTGCCTACCTCCCAAGAGTTTAGAGAAAAGTACCTCCTCAGTGGTGCCAACTGAGGGATCAAATTCAACCTAAGCTGGATAGACATTCTTTCTGGGATAGCCTCGTATTGTAGCCATTCCTTTGATACACTTCTGCACAGTGTCCTGGCTACTGGTCTGCATCCTACCTGCCATGTTCTCACTTCATTATTGAAAACCCTCTTCAAATGGCGGCTCTCTGGCTGGACATGGTGGCTCACACATGTAATCGCAGCACTTTGGGAGGCCAAGGCAAAAGGGTCACTTGAGCCCAGGCATTTGACACCAGCCTGGGCAACATGGTGAAACCCTGTCTCTACAAAAAATACAAAAATTAGCTGGGCATGGTGGTGCATGCCTGTGGTCCCAGCTACTGGGGAGGCTGAGGCAGCAGCATCATCTGAGCCTGGGAGGTGGAGGCTGTAGTGACCCCCAATTGCACCACTGCACTCCAGCCTGGGCAACAGAGTGAGACTCTGTCTCAGAAAAATAAATAGGCCAGGTGCAGTGGCTCACGCCTGTAATTCCAGCACTTTGGGAGGCCGAGGCAGGCGGATCACCTGAGGTCAGGCGTTCGAGACCCAGCCTGGCCAACATGGTGAAACCCCGTCTCTACTAAAAATACAAAAAATTAGCCAGGTATGGTGGCACGTGCCTGTAATCCCAGCTACTCCGGAGGCTGAGGCAGGAGAATCACTTGAACCCGGGAGGCGGAGGTTGCCATGAGCCGAGGTCATGCCATTGCACTCCAGCCTGGGCAACAAGAGGAAAACTGTCTCAAAATAAATAAATAAATAAATAATCTCATGAGATAGTTACTATTATTTATCTCTATATCTTAGGAGAAGACATGAAAAAACAGAAATGCTAAGCAGCTAGCAAGCTATAGAACCAGGGTTTGCTGGCTCTAAAATGCAGGCTCTTTCTAACTCACTATGATGTGACTTTAATCAGGCAAAAAATATAATCCTTTTTGAAATTTATACATATGAGGTCGGATGCGGTGGCTCACGCCTGTAATCCCAGTACTTCGGGAGGCCGAGGCGGGTGGATCACCTGAGGTCAGGAGTTCGAGACAAGCCTGGCCAACATGGCGAAACCCTGTCTCTACTAAAAATACAAAAAATTGCTGGGCGTGGTGGCTCACGCCTGTAATCCCAGCACTTTGGGAGGCCGAGGCGGGTGGATCACAAGGTCAGGAGATCGAGACCATCCTGGCTAACATGGTGAAACCCCATCTCTACTAAAAATACAAAAAATTAGCCAAGCCTGGTGGCGGGCGCCTGTAGTCCCAGCTACTCAGGAGGCTGAGGCAGGAGAATGGTGTGAACCCAGGAGGCGGAGCTTGGATCGCGCCACTGCACTCCAGCCTGGGCGACAGAGTGAGACTCCGTCTCAAAAAGAGAAAAAGAAAAAAGAAAAATTAGCCAGGCGTGGTGGCAGGTGCCTGTAATCCCAGCTACTCAGGAGGTTGAGGCAGGAGAATCACTTGAACCCGGGAGGCAGAGGTTGCAGTGAGCCGAGATTGCACCACTACTCTCCAGCCTGGGCAACAAGAGTGAAACTCTGTCTCAAAAAATAAATAAAATAAAATAAATATTACTCTGGTAAAAGCATAAAAGAATTTGGCCCAGACATGGTGACTCATACCTGTAATTCCAGCACTTTGGGATGCCGAGGTGGGTGGATCACTTGAGGTCAGGAGTTCAAGACCAGCCTGGCCAACTTGGTGAAATCCTCTGTCTACAAATAATACAAAAAATTAGCCAGGCGTGGTGGCATGCACCTGTAATCCCAGTTACTTGGGAGGCTGATACAGGAGAATAGCTTGAATTTAGGAGGCAGAGGTTGCAGTGAGCCAAGATATTACACCACTGCACTCCAGCCAGGGAGACAGAGAGAGAGAGACTCTGTCTCAAAAAAGAAAAAAAAAAAAAAAAAAGCTGGGCCTGGTGGCTCATGCCTGTAATCCCAGCACTTTGGGAGGCCGAGGCGGGTGGATCACCTGAGGTCAGGCATTCGAGACCAGCCTGGCCAACACGGTGAAACCCTGTCTCTACTAAAAAATACAAAAATTAGCCAGGCGTGGTGGAAGGCACCTTAATCCCAGCTACTTGGGAGGCAGAGGCAGGAGAATCGTTTGATCCCAGGAGGCAGAAGTTGCAGTGAGCCGAGATCAAGCCATTGCACTCAAACCTGGGGGACAAGAGCAAGACTTCTCTCAAAAAAAAAAAGGAAGAGTAAGGGTGTGGCAGTTGGCTGGGCGCGGTGGCTCACGCCTGTAATCCCAGCACTTTGGGAGGCTGAGGTGGGCGGATCACCTGCAGTCAGGAGTTCGAGATCAGCCTGGCCAACATGGTGAAACCCTGTCTCTACTAAAAATACAAAAAAATTAGCCGGGCGTGGTGGCACATGCTTGTAATCCCAGCTACTCAGGAGGCTGAGGCAGGAGAATCGCTTGAGCCTCGGAGGCAGTGGTTGCAGTTAGCTGAGATTGTGCCACTGCACTCCAGACTGGCCAACAGAGCGAGACTCTGTCTCAAAAAAAAAAAAAAAAAGAAAAAAAAAAGGGTGTAGCAGTGGCAAGCAGGTAAGCAGAGTGGTATGAATGATGGGTGAAGGCAAGACACGAATAAGAAGACTACTGTCTCCTTATTCTGTAGTGATCAGAATAAATGTTAGGACCTGAGCCAGGAGGGTGGCAGGAAGGATGAAAAATAGAACACAAATTGAGGGGCGGGGGAAGGAGACAGAACGATCAGGATTGAGTGACTTAAATCCTGGCCCTTGAGGCATGCCATGGAGAGGCTGGCTTGCTCCATGCTCTGTGTGTGTAACAAGTGTTGGGAGTCAGGGGCTGTGGTGATTTAGGCCAACTACAGAGAAAAGCAAAGGCAACTTGCCATTTTATTGCTGATCTTCATACTTACAAGATCATATAGGAAATGCACAGGGAGCTTGGAGGGAACAGCTGTTGAGATTGCAGGAGTGGTGTGGGGAACAGGCCTACACAAACAGTACCCTGAGCCCCCACTGTCTTTCTGGCTACCCATGGTGGTGCTGAGAAAGTAACTATGGCACTGGTAGCAGACTCTCAACTTCAAAGGGAGCCATTTGAGCTTCAGCCCCTAAGTTTCCTTGGGAAACTCAGTAGTCAGGGTCCCTCCGTGGCTGACACAGCAATCAGTAAAAAGCAACTGAAGGCCGTGCATGGTGGCTCATGCCTGTAATCCCAGCACTCTGGGAAGCCAAGGTGGGCAGATTGCTTGAGCCCAAGAGTTCAAGATCAGTCTAGGCAATATAGCAAAACCCCATATCTACAAACAAAACAAATAGAATGAGCCCGTTGGTTATTTGAGGGCAATTGTTCTCAGGCCAGAGTAAACCACTGGGGTTACTGGATTTATCGTGCATATAGAAACTCTTGGGAGAAAATAAACCATCCATTAACTACAAAATGGAGGTTCCAGCTATTTCATTTAGATCAGGGATCCCCAACAGGTACCGGTTCTGTCCTCAGCCTGTTAGGAACTGGGCTGCACAGCAGGAGGTGAGCAGAGGGTGAGCCAGCAAAGTTTCACCTGTATATAGAGCCGTTCCCCATCACTTGCATTAATGCCTGAGTTCACCCCCTGTCAGATCAGTGGCAGCATTAGATTCTCATAAAAGCATGAACCCTATTGTGAGGGATCAAGGTCATGTGCTCCATATGAGAATCTAATGCCTGATGATCTGTCACTGTCTCCCATCACCCCCAGATGGGACTATCTAGTTGCAGAAAAACAAGCTCAGGTCTCCCACTGATTCTACATTATGGTGAGTTGTATAATTATTTCATTATATATTACAATGTAATAATAATATAAAATACACAATAAATGTAATGTGCTTGAATCATCCCAAAACTATGCCCCCCAACCCACCACATGTCTGTGGAAAAACTGTCTTCTGTGAAACCAGTCCCTGGTGCCAAAAAGGCTGGGGACCAATGATTTAAATACCTTAAAAGATGGCCAGGAGCGGTGGCTCACGTCTGTAATCCCAGCACTTTGGGAGACCGAGGGGGGTGGATCACCTGAGGTCAGGGGTTCAAAACCAGCCTGACCAACATGGTGAAACCCCGTCTCTACTAAAAATACAAAAAGAAAATTAGCCAGGCATCATGGCAGTTGCCTGCAGTCCCAGCTACTCAGGAGACTGAGGAAGGAGAATTGCTTGAACCCCAGAGGTGGAGGTTTCAGTGAGCAGAGATTGAGCCGCTGCACTCCAGCCTGGGTAACAAAGCAAGACTTTGTCTCAAAAAAACAAAAGAAGAAATTACTTAGGCAAATAGTAAGGGTACGGAAGTCCTGGATAAGGTTTTCCTTTATTTATTTATTTATTTTTTGAGATGGAGGCTCCCTCTATTGCCCAGGCTCGAGTAAGGTGGTGCAATCTCAGCTCACTGCAACCTCTGCCTCCCAGTTTCAAGCTATTCTTCTGCCTCAGCTTCCCAAGTAGCTGGGATTACAGGCATGCACCACCACGCTCAGCTAATTTTTGTATTTTTAGTAGAGATGGGGTTTCACTATGTTGGCCAGGCTGGTCTTGAACTCCTGACCTTAAGTGATCTGCCTGCCTCAGCCTCCCAAAGTGCTGGGATCACAGGAGTGAGCCACCGCGCCCAGCCAAAGTTTTTCTTTTAATGAAAAGCAGCCCCCAAGACCAGCCTAGCCAACTGGTAAAACTCAGTCTCTAGTAAAAATACAAAAATTAGCCGAGCTTGGTGGTGGGCACCTGTAATCCCAGCTACTCAAGAAACTGTGGCAGGAGAATCGCTTGAACCTGGGAGGCAGAAGTTGCAGTGAGCCGAGATGGCGCCTTTGCACTCCAGCCTGGGTAACAAAAGCAAAACTCCATCAAGGAAGGAAGGAAGGAAGGAGGGAGGGAGGGAGGGAAGAAAAGCAGCCCCAAATGATTTTCCTTTCTAACAAAGAGCAGTCTATGAAATAGAGTTGCAGACATAGATGCCGGCAGTTGTGCTAGTCATGTTCAAAATGGCGGTTCCATTTTCCCTTCTCTGCCAGCCCTGTACAGTAAGGAGCAGACAAGATGGCCCCAACCAAGGGGAAAGTTCCTTTGCATAATAAGATTAGGGTGGGGACGCCAGCCTTCCCTGAGAGCTATGTAGACATCATACCTCATGGAACCAATCTGTGAGCCCTATGTAAATCAGACACCTCCAAAAAATCTCCAAAAAATCTCATAATGTTTTCAGAAAGTTCACGAATTTGTGTTGGGTTGCATTCAAAGCCATCTGGGGCTGCAGGTTGAACAAGCTTGCCCCAGTTAGTGAGTGACATATAAAGTTGAGGGAATGATGGCAGGAAAAAATTAAAAAGCTTAAGAGGGGCTATCAGTTGAGGTCTTATAGGCCATGTAAGAATATATCATTATTCACTGTAATCCATTGATTCTAGAATATTGAGACATTATTTCTTTGAATATTCCATTTCATGTTATTCTCTGCTGCTAAACCACTGTTGGACATATGTTAGCACCAGGCATGGTGGCTCCCGCCTGTAATCCCAGCAATTTGAGAGACAGAGGCGGACAGATCACTTAGGCCCAATAGTTTGAGACCAACCTGGGCAACGTGGCAAAACTCCGTCTCTACTAACGATCTGTAACACTTACTTTCTTGTGGACTCAGCTGTGCATTGAAAAGAATGTGAAGGCCGGGCATGGTGGCTCAGGCCTGTAGTTCCAGAACTTTGGGAGGCCGAGGTAGGTGGATCACTTGAGGCCAGGAGTTTGAGACTAGCCTGGACAACATGGCAAAATCCCATCTCTACTAAAAATACAAAAATTAGCTAGTCGTAGTGGCACACGCCTGTAATCCCAGCTACTAAGCAGGCTAAGAAAGGAGAATGCTTGAACCCAGGAGGCTGAGATTGCAGTGAGCCAAGATCGTGGCCGTTGCACTGCAGCCTGAGTGAGAGCGAGACCCTGTCTCAAAAAAAAAAAAAAAAAAAAAAGAGATAAGAAGAAATATAGCAAAACAAAAAGAAATTAGCACACAAAAAGGCCTTAGGAGTCCTCCCTTGAAAGAAAATTCCTGCAAGATATGTTTCTTTTCAAAGGAAAAAAAAAGTTTTCAGCCTGGGCAACATGGAGAGTTCTCATTTCTACAAAAACAATGTAAAAATTAACTGGATGTGGCCAGGTGCGGTGGCTCAGGCCTGTAATCCCAGTACTTTGGGAGACCGAGGTGTGTGGATCACCTGAGGTGAGGAGTTCTAGACTAGCCTGCCCAACATGGCGAAACCCGGTCTCTATTAAAAATACAAAAATTAGCTGGGTATGGTGGCGGGCACCTGTAATCCCAGCTATGCGGGAGGCTGAGGCCGGAGAATCGTTTGAACCCGGGAGGCGGAGGCTGCAGTGAGCTGAGATCATGCCACTGCACTCCAGCCTGGGCAACAAGAGTGAAACTCTGTCTCAAAAAAAAAAAAGAATAAAATGGGCTGGGTGGATCACGAGGTCAAGAGATCGAGACCATCCTGGCCAACATGGTGAAACCCCATCTCTACTAAAAATACAAAAATTAGCTGGGCATGGTGGCGCACGCCTGTTCCCAGCTACTCAGGAGGCTGAGGCAGCATAATCGATTGAACCCGGGAGGCGGAGGTTGCACTCCAGCCTGCTGACAGTGCGAGACTCGGTCTCAAAAAAAAAAAAAAAATTAGCTGGACGTGGTGGTGTGCACCTGTGGTCCCAGCTACTTGGGAGGCTGAGGTGTGAGGATTGCTTGGGCCTGGGAGGTGGTGGCTGTAGTGAGCTGTGATCACGCCACTGCACTCCAGCCTAGGCAATGGAACAAGACCTTGTCTAAAAAAAAAAGTTTAAAAATACTGTCTTTGTTTATATATAGAGAGAAATATGAAAAATTCACTGAAGACTGATATTCTTAATACTATCATATTTGTACAGTGTTGTAATTCAATTTAAAGTGACTACAATTGTGATCATCAGAAAGCATTCCATGCATATGGGAGTAGCACTTGACCTTACACGGCCGACTCACCATTACTAGTTGTTGCAAAGCAGGGACATATCTAGCTTCTGCTGAACATGCAGATATACTAAAAGTGCCATGGGCTTGCACAGTAAGGCTAGAGTTACAGATCTTTGCTTGAGGTCAGTCCTGTGGGGGAAGTAGGAAAGAGGAAGTAGGATTAAGACTATTTGGCAGCAGATAAATAATCTCTTCTGTAGTTAGGAATTCTTTATTAAACTTAAGGGTATAGACAAGATCAATTCCCCACCTCCAAGCATCAGCAAGGACCCGTTGGTATCTGGACACCTTCCATCTCAAAGTATGATTCATATATCAAATTTTGATGATATGGACTCAGGCCAGGGTGATGCTATGGCCGTGTTGAATTACTTGACCCAGCTCTTTTTACCTGCAGTTGCTAGAACCCAAGTGCTTTCATGAGGTCAATGAAAGGATCAGATAGGTATTAAACTATTCCTAGCTCTTTTATTAAAATTGCCGTATGACAAAGAGTATATTCTCGCTTTTACTCTGCAGTGAGGTGGGGAAAACAGTGGACTAAAAATCTCACATCTCTTATACAAGAATGTTCATTGCAGCTCTATTCACAATGGCCAAAATCTGGAAATAACCCAAATGTCCATCAACCCGTGAATAGATAAATAGATCGTGGTATATCCTTACAATAAAATAATGTTCAGGAACAAATGCTTACAAATACAACAGCATGGATGAAATCTGAAAACATTATGCTAAGTTTTTTTTTTTTTTTTTTTTTTTTGAGACAGAGTCTTGCCCTGTCGCCCAGGCTGGAGTGCAATGGTGTGATCTCAGCTCACTGCAACCTCCATCTCCCAGGTTCAAGTAATTCTCCTGCCTCAGCCTCCCAAGTAGCTGGGATTACGGACGCACGCCACCACACCCAGCTAATTTTTTTGTAATTTTTAGTAGAGATGGGGTTTCACCATGTTGGCCAGGCTGGTCTCAAATTCCTGACCTCAGGTGATCCCCGTAAATCGGCCTCCCACAGTGCTAGGATTACAGGCCTAAACCACCACGCCCGGCCCACATTATTCTAAGTTTTAAAAGCCTTACACAAAAGCATATATGTTGTATACTCTTTAAATTTCACTTATCCAGTCGGCTCTCCTTATCCATAAGTTCCTCATTCACGGATTCAACCAACCACAAATACAAAATATTCAGGCCAGGCGAGGTGGCTCATGCCTGTAATCCCAGAATTTTGGGAGGCCTAGGCAGGCAGATCACCTGAGGTCAGGAGTTTCAGACCAGCCTGACCAATGTGGAGAAAACCCGTCTGTACTAAAAATACAAAATTAGCCAGGCGTGGTGGCGCATGCCTGTAATCCCAGGTACTTGGGAGGCTGAGGCAGGAGAATCGCTTGGACCCAGGAGGCGGAGGCTGAAGTGAGCTGAGATCGTGCCATAGCACTCCAGCCTGGGCAACAAGAGTGAGACTCCGTCTCAAAAAAAAAAAATTCAGGAAATAAAAACAAAGCAGTTGGGCATGGTGGCTCAGGCCTGTAACCCCAGCATTTTGGGAGGCTGAAGCATGTGGATTGCTTGACCCCAGGAGTTTTGAGACCAGCCTGGGCTACATGGTGAAAACCCATCTCTACAAAAAATACAAAAAGTAGCCAGTCGTGGTGGCCTGAGCCTGTGGTCCCAGCTACTGGGGAGGCTGAGGTGGTAAGATCACTGGAGCCTGGGAAGTTGAGGCTGCACAGAGCCGTGATCACACCACTGCACTCCAGCCTGGGTGACAGAGCAAGACCCTGTCTCAAAAAATTAAAGTTAAAGTTTAAATGTAAATGTAAAGGCCGGGTGCCGTGGCTCACACCTGTAATCCCAGCACTTTGGGAAGCCTAGGCGGGTGGATCACGAGGTCAGGAGATCGAGACCATCCTGGCTAACACAGTGAAACCCCGTCTCTACTGAAAATACAAAAACTTAGCTGGGCGTGGCAGCGGGCTCCTGTAGTCCCAGCTACTGGGGAGGCTGAGGCAGGAGAATGGCGTGAACCTGGGAGGCGGAGCTTGCAGTGAGCCGAGATCACGCCACTGCACTCCAGCCTGGGCGACAGAGCAAGACTCCGTCTCAATAAATAAATAAATAAATAAATATAAATTTTAAAAAACGTTTAATCTGGCCTGGTGCGGTGGCTCACGCCTGTAATCCCAGCACTTTGGGAGGCTGAGGCGGGCGGATCACGGGGTCAGGAGATCGAGACCATCCTGGCTAACACAGTGAAACCCTGTCTCTACTAAAAATACAAAAAATGAGCCGGGAGTGGTGGCACGTGCCTGTAGTCCCAGCTACTCGGGAGGCTGAGGCAGGAGAATTGCTTGAACCCGGGAGGCGGAGGTTGTAGTGAGCTGATATCATGCCACTGCACTCCAGCCTGGGGGACAGAGCGAGACTCCATCTCGAAAAAAAAAAAAAAGTTTAATCTTCATTTATTTATTTAGAGAGGGTCTCCTTCTGTTGCCCAGTCTCCCTCTGATGGCCTGCTGGAGTGCAGTGGTACCATCTTGGCTCAACGCAACCTCTGCCTCTGGGATTCAAGAGATTCTGGTGCCTGAGTCTCCTGAGTAGCTGGGATTACAGGCGTGCACCACCACATTCGGCTAATTTTTGTATTGTTAGTTGAGACAGGGTTTTGCCATGTTGCCCAAGCCGGTGTCCAACTCGTGACCTCAAGTGATCTACCTGCCTCGAACTCCCGAAGTGCTGGGATGACAGGCGTGAGCCACCGTGCCTGGCCTAAATGTTGTATTTAAAGGAAAATTTAAAAAAAAATACAGCTCAATAGCAAGGCAAAAAAAAGATTGTTTAGAAAAACAATTTTAAAAAATACAAATAAAACTCATACAGTATAGCAACTGTTTAAATAGTATTTGCATTGTATTTGTTATTATAAGTAACCTAAATTTGATTTAAAGTCTATGACAGGGGCCAGGCATGGTAGCTCATTCCTGTAATCCCAGCACTTTGGGAGGCCAAGGCAGATGGATCACTTGAGGTCAGGAGTTAGAGACCAGCCTGGCTAATATAGCAAAACACCACCTCTACTAAATACAAAAATTAGCTGGGTGTAGTGGCGGGTGCCTGTAATCCCAGTTACTCAGGAGGCTGAGACAGGAGAATTCCTTGAACTCAGGAGGTGGAGGTTGCAGTGAGTCGATTTTGCGCCACTGCACTCCACCCTGGGGACCAAGTGAGACTCCGTCTCCAAAAAAAAAACAGAAAAACGTATATGGGAGGAGGTACATCTAGTATATGCAAATACTAGGCCTCTTATATAAGGAAGTTGAGCATTCGAGGATATTTCATGTCCATGCAGCTCTGGGAACCAATCCCCAGCAGATGCTGAAGGATGACAGTATGAAGTTTCAGAACAGGCAAAATTAACCTGTTGGACTCATTCACCACTTTCCCATTGCTCATGGCACACTAGTGTCAACCTGAAATAATCAAAAGGATCAGAATCCACCTTAAAGACTTTATTCGAGCAAAAAATTGGAAATAGCCATTTGGGAGACAAAGGCTACAGGAAAATGGGGTCAGTGTTCTAAAGTTAAAAGTTAAGTTTCTTTCTTTCTATTTTTCTTTAATTTTAATTTTATTTATTTATTTTTTTTGGAGACAACATCTCGCCCTGTCGCTGAGGCTAGAGTGCAATGGTGCAATCTTTGCTCACTGCAACAGCCGCCTCCTGGCTTCAAGCGATTCTCCTGCCCCAGCCTCAGCTGGGATTACAGGCATGCTCCACCACACCTGGTTAAGACGGGGTTTCACCATGTTGGCCAGGCTGGTCTCGAACTCCTGACTTCAGATGATCCACCCGCCTCGGCCTCCCAAAGTGCTGGGATTACAGACATGAGCCACTGCGCACGGCCTTATTTTATTTTTTGAGACAGAGTCTTGCTCTGTCGCCCAAGCTGGAGTACAGTGGCGCGATTTTGGCTCACCGAAAACTCCACCCCCGGGTTCAAGTGATTCTCCTGCCTCAGCCTCCCAAGTAGCTGGGATTACAGGCGCCTGCTGCCATGCCCCACTAATTTTTTGTATTTTTAGTAGAGACGGGTTTTCCCATGTTGGCCAGGCTGGTCTCAAACTCCTGATCTCACGTGATCCTCCTGCCTCAGCCTCCCAAAGTGCTGGGATTACAGGCGTGAGCCACCGCACCTGGCCAATTTTTAATTTTTTTTAAGAGATGAGATCTTACCATATTGCCCAGGCTGGTGTCAAACTCCCAGGCCCACAAGATCCTCCTGCATTGGCCTCCCAAAGTGCTGAGATTACAAGCATGAGCCACTGCACCCTGCCTTTAAATTCCTTCTTACAAAGACAGAAGAAAACAAGTTTAGTAGGATTATAACATTTTCTATACTAGCCTGGTTTATGAATTACAACAATTTAATTAGTTATAGTTTACTTTTTTCCCCATATGGCTTGTTTTCTTTTTTCTTGCTTTTCTTTTTTTTTTTTTGAGACGGAGTCTCGCTTCGTCGCCCAGGCGGCTGGAGTGCAGTGGCGCGATCTCGACTCCCTGCAAGCTCCGCCTCCCGGGTTCAAGCCATTCTCCTGCCTCAGTCTCCTGAGTAGCTAGGACTACAGGCGCCTGCCACCGCGCCTGGCTAATTTTTTGTATTTTTAGTAGAAACGGGGTTTCACCATGTTAGCCAAGATGGTCTCGATCTCCTGACCTCGTGATCCGCCTGCCTCGGCCTCCCAAAGTGCTGGGATTACAGGCGTGAGCCACTGCGCCCGGCCGCTTTTCTTTTTTTTTTTCTTTAGACAAAGTCTCACTCTGTTGCCCAGGCTGGAATGCACTGGTGCAAACTTGGCTCACTCCAACCTCTGTTTCCCAGGTTCAAGCAATTCTCCTGCCTTAACCTCCCAAGTAGCTGGGACCACAGGTGGTCTGCCACCACACCCAGCAAATATTTGTATTTTCAGTAGAGACGGAGTTTCACCATATTGGCCAGGCTAGTCTGGAACTCTTGGCCTCAAGTGATCCGCCCACCTTGGCCTCCCAAAGTGTTGGGATTACAGGCATGAGCCACCACTCCCAGCCTGTTTTCTTTTCTTTGTGCTAGTTTTCATTACCTTTCCAATTTAAAAGAATGTACTTAACATTCCATCTTAAGAGGATGTGATAGCCATGAAGTCTTTGTGTGAGAAAAGTAAGAGGGAAGTTAATCTATAATGAAGATTAACTGTGAAGAGGGAAGAGATCTGCCCTGGCCCTTTTAGTCCTTTGCAGTATTTTTAAAACAATGTAGATAAGGAATAAGAATAATCTATAATCAGAGAAACAAAGTTTCTAGTTGCCTAGGTAACAGCTGCCTGTCACATGATTCAGGCCTTATAATCTCTCTCCTTTAAGGCTCAAAATAATTTACAGTTCCAACATGCTAGATTTTAAATTTATTTTCACAGTAGCTACGCTAGCATTTTTTTCTTTTTTTTTTTTTTTGAAACAGAGCCTCGTTCTGTCTCCCAGGCTGGAATGCAGTGGCGCGATATCGGCTCACTGCAAGCTCCGCCTCCCGGGTTCACGCCATTCTCCTGCCTCAGCCTCCTGAGTAGCTGGGACTACAGGCGCCCGCCACCACGCCCAGCTAATTTTTTTTTTTTTTTTTTGTATTTTTAGTAGAGACGGGGTTTCACCGTATTAGCCAGGATGGTCTCGATCTCCTGACCTCGTGATCTGCCTGCCTCGGCCTCCCAAAGTGCTGGGATTACAGGTGTGAGCCACTGTGCCCGGCCTTTTTTTAAATTTTTTTATTTTTTTATTCTTTGAAGTTAACAAGTACTTTCCTACCTCAGAGCCTTTTGTTCTGCTATTCCCCCAAAATAGGTTATTCTTTCTTCCCCTTTTAATCTGGATTACTACCCCAATTTAGACATCCTGTTTTTCAAGGAATCTTTCTGGTTAGCTCTCTTGCACTTATTTTTTGTCATAATTATACTAATTATAAATAAGTAATAATTCGTAAGTTTACTTGTTAGGGGCCTATTCCACCTTAGACTGTGAATTCCTTGATGTGCAGGACTATTTACATCTATTTAGTGTTCTACTCCCAACCTCTATCAGCATTTTTGAAAGTATAGTGGGCGGCCGGGCACAGTGGCTCACGCCTGTAATCCCACCACTTTGGGAGGCCAAGGCAGGTGGATCACCTGATGTCAGGAGTTTGAGACCAGCCTGGCTAAGACTGTGAAACCCCGTCTCTACTAAAAATACAAAAATTAGCCAGGTGTGGTGGTGGGGGCCTGTAATCCCAGCTACTCAGGAGGCTGAGGCAGGAGAATTGCTTGAACCCAGGAAGTGGAGGTTGCAGTGAGCCAAGATTGTGCCACTGCACTCTAACCTGGGCGACAGAGCAAGACTCCATCTCAAAAAAAAAAAAAACTAGCCGGGCGTGGTGGCGGGCACCTGTAATCCCAGCTACTTGGCAGGCTGAGGCAGGAGAATCTCTTGAGCCTGAGAGGCAGAGGTTGCAATGAGCTGAGACATTGCCATGGCACTCCAGCCTGGACAACAGAACAAGACTCCATATCAAAAAAAAAAAAAGAAAAAAAAAAAGAAAATATAGTGGGCAACTAATAAATATTTATGGATTAAGCCAACAGTCAAATGAAAGAATCCATGTTTCCATCTTCTCATTTTCCAAAAATTTGGTGATCTTTGGTCATCTTTTCATAGGGCAACAATTTTATAATATTATTTTCCATATAGAGAATGAAAAGATAGTCTCAATTAGCCAGGCGTGGTGGCACACACCTGTAGTCCCAGCTGCGCAAGAGGCTGAGGCAGGGGAATCCCTTGAATCCAGGAGGCAGAGGTTGCAGTGAGTTCACTGCACTCTAGCCTGGGGGACAGAAGGAGACTCTGTGTCCAAAAAAAAAAAAAAAAAAAAAAGGAAAGAAAGAAAGAAAAAGAAATACATTGCTATGGTCCAGAAACGGGGGACAACTCAAAGGGGTGGGAGGGGGCGCTTACAGGCTATAGGTGAATTTGAACATTTTCTGGTTAACAATTGGTTGAGTTTGACTAAAGATTTGAGATTGATAGAAAGGGAATGTTCAGGGTAAGATAAAGATTGTGGAGACCAAAGTTCTTTGGAAGTCTTATAGTGACTCCCCTTAGAGACAATAGATGACAAATGTTTTCTATTCAGATCGTAGTTAATCTCTTTAGCATTGGGAGTGTCTGGAGGAAAAAGATATAGCTACGTTAATAGAGATCCTTTACAGATGCAAATTTCCCCCACAAAGAACAGCTTTGCAGGGCCATTTTAAAATACGCCAAAGAAACATGTTTTGGGGTAAAATACTTTGATTCTGGCCAGGCGCGGTGGCTCACGTCTGTAATACCAGCACTTTGGGAGGCTGAGGCAGGCGGATCATGAGATCAACAGATTGAGACCATCCTGGCCAACATGGTGAAACCCCGTCTCTACTAAAAATAAAAAAGTAAGGCCAGGCCTGGTGTGGTGGCTTACGCCTGTAATCCCAGCACTTTGGGAGGCCGAGGTGGGTGGATCACAAGGTCAGGAGATTGAGACCAGCCTGGCCAACATGGTGAAAACCCGTCTTTACTAAAAATACAAAAATTTGCTGGGCGTGGTGGTGCGTTGCTGTAATCCCAGCTACTTGGGAGGCTGGGGCAGGAGAATCTCTTGAACCAGGGAGTCGGAGGTTGCAGTGAGCTGAGATCGCGCCACTGTACTACAGCCTGGCAACAGAGAGAGACTCTGTCTTAAAGAAAAAACAAAATACAAAAGTTAGCCTGGCGTGGTGGCGGGCACCTGTAATCCCAGCTACTCGGGAGGCTGAGGCAGGAGAATTGCTTGAACCCGGGAGGCAGAAAGGTTGCAGTGAGCCAGGATTGCACCACTGCACTCCAGCCTGGGCGACAGAGGGAAACTCCGTCTCAAAAAATAATAATAATAAATAAAAATAAAAATACTTTTATTCCTTATCTGGTAATTCTATGCCAGAGTCAGGTTGGAAAGTCAGTCAAGATATATAGGGTTAAATAAAACCCATCTGGCCGGGTGGGGTGGCTCACTCCTGTAATCCCAGTACCTTGGGACCTCAAGTGATCTGCCTGCCTCAGCCTCCCAAAGTGCTGGAATTACAGACTTGAGCCACCACGCCCAGCCCTGCTGGTTGATTTGTGTGTGTGTGTGTGTGTGACAAGAGTTCAGCTCTCTTGCTCAGGCTGGAGTGCAGCTGTGCAATCTCGGCTCACTGTAACCTCCATCTCCTAGGTTCAAGTGATCCTCCTGCCTCAGCCTCCCCAGTAGCTGGGACTACAGGCGTGAACCACCATGCCTGGTTAATTTTTGTTTTTGTTTTTTTGTTTTTTTTAAATTTTGTATTTTTAGAAGAGATGGGGTTTCACCATGTTGACCAAGCTGATCCTGAACTTGTGACCTCAAGTGATACGTCCTCCTCTGCCTCCTAAAGTGCTGGAATTACAGGCATGAGCCACTGCGCCCTGCCTTACTAGTTGGTTTCTTTTCTTTCTTTCTTTTTGACATGGAGTCTCACTCTATCACCAGGTTTGAGTGCAGTGGTGTGATCTCTGTTCACTGCACCTCTGCCTCCCAGGTTCAAGCGATTCTTCTGCCTCAGCCTCCCAAGTAGCTGGGATTACAGGCACACGCCACCACACCCAGATAATTTTTGTATTTTTAGTAGAGATGGGGTTTCACCATATTAGCCAGGATGGTCTCCATCTCCTGACCTTGTGATCTGCCCGCTTCAGCTTCCCAAAGTGCTGGGATTACAGGCGTGAGCCACCACGTCCAGCTGATTTCTAATGAAACAGCAGAATTATGCTCTGAATAGGAAATGCAGAGGTGGTACAATCCAATATAAAACAATCCCTCTGTTAGCCAGTCAAGCATATATACACAATCTATAATTTATTTAATTGAACAAATATTTATTGAGTACCTATAGGTGCCAGGCACTTAGGATACATGACTGAACAAAATAAAGATCCTTGCCCTCACAGAGCTTCATTCTTACAGAATGTACATAATAGTCCCTTGCTTCAAGTTAGTGTCAGAGCTCCCAACTCCAAGTACCAAGGAAGTAAGAGTTTGGAAAGAGTTCCTCTATTCTTTTCATATCAGCTTTCCCATTTATCCTTAATGGGCAGTGGTCCATTTAGGATACCTTCATTTAGGTCCATTGAGCTGCCCTACATGGCCACGCCTCTTTTTTCCCACAAATATACAATCTCCCTTTGGGATCTTCTCTTTCTTTTCTCCTCCCTCCATGACAGAGACTTGCACCCTTTCCCTAGGATCCTATCTCTTCTCTACATTTGGCACAGGCTTGAGCCATTCAGCTCTGCTCCACTTTAGATGAGATCGGGAGTGTATCAATCCTATCCTTGGTGTATATACAATCAGACTGTTCACATTGAAAAGACTGCCCTTCTCTGTTAATATTCAAAAACAGTCTCTGTCTGTCTCTCTCCCTGCATTTAGTCACATTGCCAAATATCCCTTCTGTTCCCAATGGCATGTGCTAAATACCCCAGAAAGGGAATGGCACACAAGGAGGAATAAAAGTCTGTCTTGCAACACTAACTGTGACAGACTCAGGGATGCAGATCATGGTCCAGCCATGGAGTTTCTTATGAGTAATAGCTTTCTTTCTTCTTCTTCTTCTTCTTCTTTTTTTTTTTTTTGTTGTTGTTGTTGTTGTTTTTTCAGATGGAGTCTTGCTGTGTCACTCGGGCTGGAGTGCAGTGGTGCAATCTGGGCTCACTGCAACCTCTGCCTCCCAGGTTCAAGCAATTCTGGTGCCTCAGCCTCCCAAGTAGCTGGGATTACAGGCATGCGCCACCACACCCAGCCAATTTTTCTATTTTTAGTAGAAACAGGGTTTCACTATGTTGACCAGGCTGGTCTCCAACTCCTGACCTCAAGTGATTCGCCTGCCTTGTCCTCCCAGAGGGCTGAGATTAGAGGTCTGAGCCACCACACCCAGCTGTATTATTAATTTTGAATCTATAAATATATATTAAAGATTACTTGTTAAAATGTGAACAGTGGGCCTGGGTTGGTGGCTCACGCCTGTAATCCCAGCACTTTGGGAGGCCAAGGTGGGTGGATCTCTTGAGGTCGGGAGTTCGAGACCAGCCTGGCCAACATGGTGAAACCCCGTCTCTACTAAAAATGCAAAATAGCCAGGCTTGGTGGTTTGCACCTGTAATCCCAGCTACTCAGGAGGATGAGGCAGGAGAATCGCTTGAACCCAGGAGGTGGAGGTTGCAGTGAGCTGAGATCATGCCATTGCACTCCGGCTTGGGCAACAAGAGTGAAACTCCATCTCAAAAAAAAAAAAAGAATTTAAAAAGTCAAACTCTGAAAATTTCATTTAAATAATTAAATGTGATGCTGAGAGAGATTTTATTTTTATTGTGAATTTTGGGTGTGTGTAATGTAAAGAACACCGAGTTGGCACTAACTTTAACAGAAATAAAACTTTGGTGGAGATCTTTTGGAGGATATATCTGGTGCATGATTCTTCCTTTCTCTGAAAATTGCTACTGGTTTCCCAATTCATTAATGGTGGTTCACTTCACGTTTTAGACATGACCCTGCACACTTGGCCCCAGTTGATTAAACAAGGCATGCGCATCTGGAGAGGCAAACCATAAATCATCAAAAAAAAATAAGTAAATTATTTTGTATTCTAGATGGTAAGTTCTATGGGAAAAAGAAAAAAGAATTCCATTTGTTGTCCTTGGCATTTCTTATTTGGACTAAGAGATTCTAGTTTAGTCTGAGCTAATCTAAGATGTAGGCTATGTAAACTCAGAAGATGAGAGGTGGCTGGGTGTGGAGGCTCACACCTATAATCCCAGCATTTTGGGAGGCAGAGGCAGGGAGATCAATTGAGTTCAGGAGTTGGCCTGGCCAACATGGTGAAACACTGTCTCTACTAAAAATACAAACAAGGCTGGGCATGGTGGCTCACACCTGTCATCCGAGCACTTTGGGAGGCCGAGGCAGGCGGATCACGAGGTCAGGAATTCGAGACCAGCCTGGCCAACATAGTGAAACTCCATCACTACTAAAAATACAAAAAATTAGCCGGGGCTTGGTGGCTGGTGCCTGTAATCCCAGCTACTTGGGAGCCTGAGGCAGGAGAATTGCTTGAACCTGGGAGGCAGAGGTTGCAGTGAGCCAAGATCACACCATTGCACTCCAGCCCAGGTGACAGTGAGAGACTCCGTCTCAAAACAAACAAACAAACAAGCAAACAAAAGATGAGAGGTGATTCTCTACTGCATGTCATGTGGACTGAAAAGCAAAGAAGGAGCTCTTTTTAAAGAGCAAAGTATGAAGGGCCGGGTACAGTGGCTCACACCTGTACTCCCAACATTTTGGAAGGCCAAGGCGGGTGGGTCACCTGAGTTCAGGAGTTTGAGACCAGCCTGACTAGCATGGTGAAACCCCATCTCTAGTAAAAATACAAAAATTAGCCTGGCATGGTGGCGTATGCCTATAATCGCAGCTACTTGGGAGCCTGAGGCAGGAGAATCACTTGAACGCAGGAGACAGAGATTGCAGTGAGTGGAGATCATGCCATTGCACTCCAGCCTGGGCAACAAGAGTGAAACTCTGTCTCGGAAAAAAAAAAAAGAATGAAGGAGATGTTGAGAGGGAAATTCGGAGTAGAATGTATTGCTGATACCATCTTTCAGTTCTTACCTGACTCCTTTCTTGAAGTCTAGCTGTAGTTTTACTTGGGTTCCATGAAGCACCCCTGTTATCATTATTATACATATGATGATTATTTTATATATATATATACACATACATTTTTTTCCTTGCTTAAGCTAGCTTAAGTTCATTTCCTTTGCTCCTAGAAACCAAAGAGAACTAACAGCAATAATGGCAATAATATGAACAATATTAACAATAGTAGGCTGTGCACGGTGGCTCACGCCTATGATCCCAGCACTTTGGCAGGCCGAGGCAGGCAGATAATGAGGTCAGGAGTTCAAGACCAGCCTGGCCAACATAGTAAAACCCTGTCTCTACTAAAAATACAAAAAATTAGTTGGGTTTGGTGGCAGGCAACTATAATCCCAGCTACTCTGGAGGCTGAGGCAGGAGAATCACTTGAACCCGGGAGGCGGAGGTTGCAGTGAGCCAAGATCGTGCCATTACTCTCCAGCCCAGGCAACAGTATGAGACTCCGTCTTGAAAAAAAAAAGAAAAAGAAAAAGAAAATAGTAGACAACAGTTATTAAGCACATATTATACTCCAGGCACTGTGTTAAGCACTTTTAGGTACTTTATCTCATTGAGATTATAGGTGTGAGCCACTGTGCCCAGCCTATCCTGTGCTTTCTAAGGACTGAAAAAATAACTGATGTATTCTAGAAATATTTCCAAAAGAGTGGAAAGAAAAGGAGTTTTCTGGTTAAGATTCAATTTATCAAATAATTCAATTAACAAGAAACTTCCTGTATCCTGAAAATTATGATATATCTCAGTTATGATTAGAAAGTGAAATTAGTCCTTAAATTTCCTGCAGACTCTGCTTAATTTTCTTTAGTCTCTAGACAAGTCTCTGCATAACTGAACCCTGTAGAGTTTTCCCAAAACAGTATTTATCTAGGTAGCCCACATTCCAAGAACTGTGCAGTTTCTATAATTACTTGGAAAACTTCATAAGGCAAAAGTTGCGCAAATCCTTGGCACATCTCTCAGACAAGTCAAATAGTGTTGGCTACCAGTTCTAATTTGGTTACATTTCCAGTTAAACTAGAAATTTGAAGTTTAAGTGCTTAACAATCTGCTGGGTATTATATAACAACTTTTTTTTTTTTTTTTTTTTTTGAGACAGTCTCACTCTGTCCCCCAGGCTGGAGTGCAGTGGCATGATCTTGGCTCACCGCAACCTCTGCCTCCTGGGTTCAAGTGATTCTTCTGCCTCAGCCTCTCAAGTAGCTGAGAATACAGGCGTGAGCTGCTGTGCCCGGCCTATAATGACATTTGATTGGTTATAAATAATAGAAAGTGTTTCTCTTGGCTGGGCTCGGTGGCTCACACCTGTAATGCCAGCACTTTGGGAAGCTGAGACAGGAGGATTGCTGGAGCTCAGAAAGGAGATCAAGGCTGCAGTGAACTGTGATTGCGCCACTGCACTCCAGCCTGGGCAGAGTAAGACTCTTCCTCAAAAAAAGAAAAACAGGTAGGGAGAAAGCAGTGGTTCACGTCTGTAATCCCAGCACTTTGGGAGGCCAACACGGGTGGATCATCTGAGCTCAGGAGTTTGAGACCAGCCTGGGCTACCTAGTGAGACCCTGTCTCTACAAAAAATACAAAAATAAGCCAGGTATCCTAGTGAGTGCCTGTAGTCCCAGCTACTACTCCAAAGGCTGACGTGGGAGGATTGCTTGGATCCTGGGGGTCCGAGCTGCAGTGAGCCGAGATAATGCCACTGCACTCCAACCTGGGTGATAGTGAAACACCATTTCAAAATAACAAAATAAAACAAAACAAAACAAAGTAACTTCCTTGACTTTTGTCCTTTCAATTTTGCACAACCTCGGTTATTCATTATATACTTCCATTTTTTTTTTTTTTTTTTTTTGAGATGGAGTCTCGCTCTGTCCCCAGGCTAGAGTGCAGTGGCGCAATCTTAGCTCACTGCAACCTCTGCCTCCTGGGTTCAAGCAATTCTCCTGCCTCAGCCTCACGAGTATCTGGGACTACAGGCGCGTGCCACCACACCAAGCTAATTTTTGTATTTTTAGTAGAGGTGGGGTTTCACCATGTTGGCCAGGATGGTCTCAATCTCTTGACCGCATGATCTGCTCACCTCGGCCTCCCAAAATGCTGGGATTACAGGCATGAGCCACTGCACCCGGCATTTTTTTTTTTTTTTGAGACGGAGTCTGGCCCTGTTGTCCAGGCCGGAGTGCAGTGGCGCCATCTCGGCTCACTGCAACGTCCTCCTCCGGGTTTCAAGCGATTCTACTGCCTCAGCCTTCCAAGTAGCTGGGACTACAGGCGCACGCCACCACACCTAGCTGATTTCTGTATTTTTAGTATAGATGGGTTTCATCATGTTGGCCAGGCTGGTCTTGAACTTCTGACCTCAGGTAATCCGCCTGCCTCGGCCTCCCAAAGTGCTGGGGTTACAGGCATGAGAGACTGGGCCCAGCCTATACTTCCATTCTTCTTCTTCTTCTTTTTTTTTTCAGAGACGCAGTTTTGCTCTGTCACCCAGGCTGGAGTGCAGTGGTGTGATCCCGGCTCATTGCAACCTCTGCCTCCTGGGTTCAAGCAATTCTCCTGCCTCAGCCTCCCAAGTAGCTGTAATTACAGGCGCCTGCCATCACATCCGGCTAATTTTTTGTATTTTTAGTAGACACGGGGGTTTCACCATGTTAGCCAGGCTGGTCTTGAACTCCTGACCTCATGATCCCGCCCGCCTCAGCCTCCCAAAGTGCTGGGATTACAGGTGTGAGCCACCACGTGCAGCCTATACTTCCATTCTTAAACTGCTTTTAAAATTTTAGTTTGGACTTTTGCATAGCTGAAAAATGACAAATCAACACTTGAAGCTAAGGTTTGGTAGAGCTGTCTGCCATACAACAGTTCCGTTTTTGCAGTTTTTCCACATTAGTTTCATAATTACTTAAATATTTGCTTGCATATTGTTCTATTGCATAAGAATGTGTGTAAATGGGATGGGCACAGTGGCTCATGCCTGTAATCCCAGCACTTTGGGAGGCTGAGGCAGGTGGATCACCTGAGGTCAGGAGTTCAAGACCAGCCTAACATGATGAAACCCTCTCTCTACTAAAAATACAAAAATTAGGGGGCTGGGTGCGGTGGCTTATGCCTGTAATCCCAGCACTTGGGAGGCTGAGGTGGGTGGATCACATGGTCAGGAGTTTGAGACCAGCCTGACCAACATGGTGAAACCCCGTCTCTACTAAAAATACAAAAATTACCTGGGCATGGTGGCATGCATCTGTAATCCCAGCTACTCAGGAGGCTGAGTCAGGAGAATTGCTTGAACCCAGGAGGAGGTTGCAGTGAGCCAAGATGGCCCCACTGCACTCCAGCCTGGGCAACAGAGTGAGAATCCGTCTGGAAAAAAAAAAAAAAAATTAGCCGGGCATGGTGGGGGGCTCCTGTAATCCCAGCTACTTGGGAGACTGAGGCAGGAGAATCGCTTGAACCCAGAAGGCAGAGGTTGCAGTGAGTCAAGATCGCGTCATTGCACTCCAGCCTGGGCAACAAGAGCGAAACTCCATCTCAAAAAAAAAAAAAAAAAAAAAGAAAAGAAAATGAGAAAATATACGTGGACATAAAGCTGGGAACACTAGCCAGTAGGGACTCCAAAAGGAGAGAGGGAGAGGGAAAAGGGCTGAAAAACTTCCTACTGGGTACTATGTTCGCTGTATGGGTGACGTGATCAATAGAAGCCCAAATCTTATCATTACACAATTTACTCTTATAGCAAACCTGTACATGTACCCCCGAATCCAAAATTTATTATTATTATTATTATTACTTTTTTTTTTTTTTTGAGACAGAGTCTCGCTCCATCGCCCAGGCTGGAGTGCGGTGGTGTGATCTCAGGTCACTGCAAGCTCTGCCTCCCAGGTTCACGCCATTCTCCTGCCTCAGCCTCCCAAGTAGCTGGGACTACGGGCACCCGCCACCAAGCCCGGCTAATTTTTTTGTATTTTTAGTAGGGACAGCGTTTCACCATGTTAGCCAGGGTGGTCTTGATCTCTTGACCTCGTGATCCACCCACCTAGGCCTCCCAAAGTGCTGGGATTACACGCGTGAGCCACTACACGCGGCCACCTGAAATTTAAAAAAGAGTAAATAAAGAAATTGATTTATGCTCACAAAGTTAACACAATTGAAAAAAATGTAGAAATCAGGTAAGCTGTTGTTTACAGTTGTATAGATGTTTCACAGTTCTCCTTCAAAAGCAAATGTTTAGGTCAACATGAGAGTGACAACATTTGTCTCTCAGAGGGTAAATGTTTTTGCTTTCTTATGGCTACCAACTATCCCACTTTAAGACAGTTTTTTTCCTTCTTTTTTTTTGTTTTTGTTTTTGTTTTTGTTTTGAGACAGAGTCTCGTTCTGTCACCCAGGCTGGAGTGCAATGGCGTGATCTCAGGTCACTGCAACCTCCGCCTCCTGGGTTCAAGCGATTCTCCTGCTTCAGCCTCCCGAGTAGCTGGGATTACAGTCACCCGCCACCATGCCTGTATAATTTTTGTATTTTTAATAGAGACGGTGTTTCACCATGTTGGCCAGACTGGTCTCAAACTCCTCACCTCATGATCCACCCACCCTGGCCTCCCAAAGTACTGGGATTACAAGCATGAGCCACCGCACCCAGCCAAAACAATTTTTGCATATGGCTGGTGTATTGGTTTCATAGGACTGCTGTTGCACCACAAACGTGGTGGCTTAAAACAACAGAAACTTACACTTTTACAGTTTCAGAGGCTAGAAGTCCAAAGTCTAGGTGTGAACAAGGCTATATTCGCTTTGAAGCCTCGAGGGAAGAATCCCTGTCTCTTTCTCTGCTTCTGGTGCTTGCTGGTGATCCTTGTAATTCCTTGGCTTGCAGTCATCACTCCAATCATCGCCTCCATCCCTACATGGGACTTCATCCCTGTGTGTCTTCATATCTTCTTATTAAGACACTGCTGGTCAGTGGATTTAGGACCTACCCTAATACAGTATGAGTTTGTTTTAAATAATTACATCTGCAAAGATGCTGCTTCCAAATAAGATCATATTAGGAGGTTCCAGGTGGACATGAATTGTGTGTGTGTGTGTGTGTGTTGTGGGGCACTATTCAACCCAGTACAGGTGGGTTCATGAATCTTGGTTAAGATTTCATAAAGTCCAATCAATTATTCATTCTAAATTAGGTCATATTTGGTGGTTAACATCAGAAATGTACTCAAATTAGCTCAGATAAAAGAGATTTTACATGAAGAAAACAATTTTTTTTTCTTTTTTGTGACAGAGTCTTGCTCTGTCGCCCAGGCTGGAGTCCAATGGCCTGATCTCAGCTCACTGCAACCTCTGCCTCCTGAGTTCAAGCAATTCTCCTGCCTCAGCCTCCCAAGTAGCTGGGATTACAGGTACCCACCACCATGCTCGGCTAATTTGTTGTTGTTGTTGTTTTTTGAGACAGAGTCTCGCTCTGTTGCCCAGGCTGGAGTGCAGTGGCGCAATCTCGGCTTACTGCAAGCTCCGCCTCCCGGGTTCATGCCAGTCTCCCGTCTCAGCCTCCCGAGTAGCTGGGACTACAGGCACCTGCCACCACGCCCAGCTAATTTTTCGTATTTTTTAGTAGAGATGGGGTTTCATCCTGTTAGCCAGAATGGTCTCGATCTCCTGACCTTGTGATCCGCCCGCCTCTGCCTCCCAAAGTGCTGAGATTACAGGCGTGAGTCACCGCGCCAGGCCTAATTTTTGTATTTTTAGTAGACAGGGCGTTTCACCGTGTTGGCCAGGATGGTCTTGATCTCCTGACCTTGTGATCCACCTGCCTCAGCCTCCCAAATCTCAGCCTGGCCTGAGATTTCGTCTAAAAAAAAAAAAAAAATTAGCTGGGTGTTGTGGCATGCACCTGTAATCCCAGCTACTCTGGAGCCTGAAGCAGGAGAATCGCTTAAACCCGGGAGGTGGAGGTTGCAGTGAACCGAGATCACATCATTGCACTCCAGCCTGAGCGACAGGGTGAGACTCCTTCTCAAAAATAAATAAATAAACAAACAAACAAATAAATAAATAATTAGGGCCGGGCACGGTGGCTCACGCCTGTAATCCCAGCACTTTGGGAGGCTGCGGCGGGCAGATCACCTGAGGTCAGGAGTTCAAGACCAGCCTGGCCAACGTGGCGAAACCCCATCTCTACTAAAAATACAAAAATTAGCCCGGTGTGGTGGCAGGCACCTATAATACCAGCTACTTGGGAGGCTGAGGCAAGAGAATTGCTTGAACCCAGGAGGTGGAGGTTGCACCCAGGAGGTGAGCCGAGATGTGCCATTGCACTCTAGCCTAGGCAACAGAGCAAGACTCAGTCTAAAAAAAAAAAAAAAATTAGCCAGGCATCATGGCACGTACCTGTATTCCCAGCTACTCAAGAGGCTGAGGTGGGAGGATAACTTGAGCCCAGGTGATCAAGGCTTCAGTGAGCTGTGATTATGCCACTGAACTCCAGCCTGGGTGACAGAGTAAGACACTGTCTCAAAAAAATAAAAATAAAATAAGAAAGTAAACTTATGACACATACTTCTTTACTACAGTTATGGGCAGAATAGACTCATTTATCAAATGTATTAGAGAAGATAATCATGCCCGGGTGTGGTGGCTCACGCCTGTAATCCCAGCACTTTTGGAGGCCGAGGTAGGCGGACCACCTGAGGTCAAGAGTTCGAGACCAGCCTGACCAATATGGAGAAACCCCGTCTCTACTAAAAATATAAAAAAATTAGCCAGGTGTGGTGGTACATGCCTGTAATCCCAGCTACTCAGGAGGCTGAGGCAGGAGAATCGCTTGAACCTGGGAGGCGGAGGTTGCAGTGAGCAAAGATTGTGCCATTGCACTCCAGCCTAGGCAACAAGAGCGAAACTCCGTCTCAAAAAAAAAAAAAGATGAAATCTCGCTCTTGTCCCCCAGGCTGGAGTGCAATGGTGTGATCTAGGCTCACTGCAACCTCCGCCTCCCAGGTTCAAGCGATTCTCCTACCTCAGGCTCCCAAGTAGCTGGGATTACAGGCCTGTACCACCATGCCTGGCTAATTTTTTGTATTTTTAGTAGAGACGGGGCTTCACCACATTGGCCAGGCTGGTCTCAAACGCCTGAAGTCAGGTGATCTGCCCGCCTCCCAAAGTGCCAGGATTACAGGCGTGAGCCACCGTGCCCGGCCACGCCTGGCAAATTTTTTATATCTTTAGTACAGACGGGGTTTTACCATGTTGGCCAGGCTGGTCTTGAACTCCTGACCTCGTGATCCACCAGCCTTGGCCTCCCAAAGTGTTGAGATTACAGGTGTGAACCACCGCGCCCGGCCTTTTTTTTTTTGAGAAGGAGTCTCACTCTGTCACCCAGGCTGGAATGCAGTGGCACGATCTTGGCTTACTGCAAATTAGCTCAGATAAAAGAGATTTTACATGAAGAAAACAATTTTGTGTGTCTGTGTAACAGAGTCTTGCTCTGTCACCCAGGCTGGAGTCCAATGGCCTGATCTCAGCTCACTGCAACCTCTGCCTCCTGGGTTCAAGCAATTCTCCTGCCTCAGCCTCCCAAGTAGCTGGGATTACAGGTGCCCGCTACCATGCCCAGCTAATTTTTTGTATTTTTAGTAGAGAGGGGGTTTCGCCATGTTGGCCAGGCTGGTCTCAAACTCCTGACCTGAGGTTATCTGCCTGCCTCGGCCTCCCAAAGTGCTGGGAGTACAGGCGTGAGCCACTGTGCTCGGGTCTTTTTTTTTTTTTTTTAGACGGAGTCTTTCTCTGTCGCCCAGGCTGGAGTGCAGTGGTGCAATTTTGGCTCACTGCAACCCCTGCTTCCCAGAGTCAGGCAATTCTGATGCCTCAGCCTCCCAAGTAGCTAGGACTACAGGTGTGCGCCACCCCACCAGGCTAATTTTTGCATATATATAATATGCAAATATATATATATATTAGTAGAGATGAGGTTTTGCCATGTTGGTCAGGAGCTCTAGAATTTGTATATAGAAGGAGCTGTAGTGAAATTGGGGGTTAGGGGTTTGTCCTCAAATTGCACTGGACGCAATTTTGTACATAGATTATATAACTGAATGTATGTGTGAGGGGGACACTGATTGAAATTATGTGGGAGGTAGAATAAAGACTCACAAAGCCACCCCTTTGTGCAATTATTAACCACATAAAACTCTTTTTTTTTTTTTTTTTTTAATTGAGACCATGTCTTGCTCTGTGGTCCCAGCTGGAGTTGGGAGTACAGTGGCGTGATCTTGGCTCACTACAACCTGCGCCTCCCAGGCTTAAGCGATCCTCCCACCTCAGCCTCCCAAGTAGCTGGGACTACGGATGTGCGCCACTACACCAGGCTAATTTTTGCATTTTTTTGGTAGAGACAGGGTTTTGTCATGTTAGCCAGGCTGGTCTTGAACTCCTGGGCTCAAGGCATCCTCCCGCCCTGGCCCCTCCAATGTGCTGGGATTAAAACTCTTTTTCCTCCAAAACAAATTGGATTAAATCACTTCTAGGCCTTGTGTGTTTTTTGGTTTTGTTTGGTTGTTTTTGAGACGGAGTCTCACTCTGTCACCAAGCTGGAGTGCAGTGGCACGATCTCAACCCACTGCAATCTCCACCTCCCAGGTTCAAGCGATTCTCCTGCCTCAGCCTCCTGAGTAGCTAGGACTTCAGGCACATGCCACCAGGCCCAGCTAATTTTCATATTTTTAGTAGAGATGGGGTTTCACTATGTTGGCCAGGATAGTCTTGAACTCCTGACCTAGTGATCTGCCCGCCTCCGCTTCCTAAAGTGCTGGGATTACAGGCGTGAGCCACCGTGCCCGGCCATTTTTTTTCCCCCTCCGTGGTTACATTTATTAGCTATTATCCTCTCCACAACAACTATTCACCACAACTCATTCTTCAAGGCCTAGCCTCAAATGTCTCCCTTGTGAAGCTCCCTAGCATCCCTTTTCCAGGCTCCCAGACAATGTGGTTCACATCTCCAGCATAAAACATATCACAGTGGCCAGGCGTGGTGGCTCATGGCTATAATCCCAGCACTTTGGGAGGTCAAGGCAGGCAGATCACTTGAGGTCAGGAGTTTGAGACCAGCCTGGCCAAAATAATGAAACCCTGTCGTCCCTATTAAAAATACAAAAATCAGCTGATTGTGGTGGCGCATGCCTGTGATCCCAGCTACTCAGGAGGCTGAGGCAGGAGAATGGCTTGAACCTGCAAGTTGGAGGTTGCAGTAAGCCAAGATTGCACCACTGTACTCCAGCCTGGGCAACAGAGTGAGACTCCCTCTCAAACAGAAAACAAAATCAAAAATAAAACCAAAAACACGAAAACATGTGGCAGCCTTCTCTCAAATGGTGATTCGTTGTATGTCTCTGGTTCCTCCAACAGACTGTGATCCTGTAAAGCATAGGGATTTTGTCACGGTTTTTTGTTTTTGTTTTTGTTTTTTGAGATGGAGTCTCACTCTATCGCCCAGGCTGGAGTGCAGTGGTACAATTTCAGCTCACTGCAACCTCCACCTCCCAGGTTCAAGTGATTCTCCTATCTCAGCCTCCTGAGTAGCTGGGATTACAGGCGTGTGCCACCATGCCCGGCTAATTTTTGTTTTTTAGTAGAGACGAGGTTTTCACATGTTGGTCAGGCTGGTCTCGAGCTCCTGACCTCGTGATCCACTCGTTTCCACCTCCCAAAGTGCTAGGATTACAGGCGTAAGCCACCAAGCCTGGCTTTTTTTTTTTTTTTTTTTTTGAGACAGAGCCTCACTCTGTCCCCCAGGCTGGAGTACAGTGATGTGATCTCAGCTTACTGCAACCTCTGCCTCCCGGGTTCAAGAAATTCTCCTGCCTCAGCCTCCCGAGTAGCTGGGATTACAGGCGCCCGCCACCATGACCAGCTAATTTTTTGTATTTTTAGTAGAGACGGGATTTCACCATGTCGGGCAGGCTGGTCTTGAACTCCTGACCTTGTGATCCGTTCTCGGCCTCCCAAAGTGCTGGGATTACAGGTGTGAGCCAGCATGCCCAGCCGGATTTTGTTTTTAACATATTCTCTCAGTGCCTAGTTCAATGCCTTACGTAGCTCAGTGACTGTTTAATTAACTTTTATGATAGCATGGATATCTTTTAGGCCCTAAATCTGATCTGATCCAAGCCCAGTCCTCATTATCTTGATAGTGGTTCTAGTTACTCAGGCCCAAAACTTTTAAGAGTCATCCCTGTTCTCTTTTTCTTCTTCTTCTTCTTCTTTTTTTTTTTTTTTTTAACAAAGGTTAATTCTTAAATGTATAGCACCTCCAAAACAACACTTAATTCCTGCTATTGGTGGTAAAAGATGTTATGGCAGGGAATACAGATGTTTAAATACGGATGAAATAAAGGGTCATCATCTCCTCAGGCACAAGGAACAGCTTACTTTTTGCCAGATTTCTTAATTTCACCTGTGGCCAGGGGCCCCTTCCCCGCAGCCTTCGCTTTTAGCTCCTCGAGTTTCTTTTGCTCCTCTTTTTGTTTCTGCTTGAAAGCCTTCTCTTCCTCGTCCATCTCCTTGGCCTCCTTCTTGGGCTGTTTCAGGGGCTTCTTGCCACCTTTGTGGCTGGACAAGGCGCCTACTGTCATCCCTGATTTCTTCTCTCTTCTTTTTTTCTTCTGCCCCTTTTCACCACCTTTACTGCCATTACTTCTATTAGCTATTATTCTAAGAAATGGTTCTTGTTACCATTTCTCCTTGGGATTTTTATAGTTGTCTTATACCTGGCTACCCTTCTTCCACATTTGCATATCTACTGCTATTTTCAACCCAGCAGCTAGAATGATTTTTTTATTTTATTAAAAAAATTTATGTAGAGCTTAGTATATGCGAGTTACTATTCTAGGCATTTTACAAATATTAACTTATGGCCAGGCGCAGGGGCTCACACCTGTAATCTTAGCACTTTGGGAGGCCGAGGCGGGCAGATCACCTGAGGTCGGGAGTTCAAGAGCAGCC
Source organism: Pan troglodytes (assembly GCF_028858775.2). Classification (NCBI taxonomy): domain Eukaryota; kingdom Metazoa; phylum Chordata; class Mammalia; order Primates; family Hominidae; genus Pan; species Pan troglodytes. Next base: position 40,308,414 of record NC_072401.2, on the reverse strand, counting down.
TGGCCAACATGGTGAAATCCCATCACACTAAAAATACAAAAAATTGCTGGGCATGGTGGTGCGTGCCTGTAATCACAGCTACTAGGGAAGCTGAGGCAAGAGAATCACTTGAACCTGGGAGGCAGAGGTTGCGGTGAGCCGAGACTGCAACACTGCACTCCAGCCTGGGCGACAGAAAAAAAAATTAAGTTATGTATTCCTCATAATGATCATCTGAGGAAGATACTATCATTATCCTTGTTTTACAGATGAAGAAAATGAGGCACAGAAGAATTAAGTGGTTTGACCAACATTGCCTAACTCAGGACATACATCATATCACCTCTTTGCTTAAAACAGTCCATTAGTTCCCCACCTCAATCAGAGGATAGCCACAGTCTTACCAGAGGTCTAAAAGGCTACATGTGATCTGTACTCTCTCTCACTCCGGGGAGTCTCACTCTGTCGCCCAGGCTGGAGTGCAGTGGTGCTTTCTCAGCTCGCTGCAACCTCCATCTCCCCGGTTCAAACGATTCTCCTGCCTCAGCCTTCCTAGTAGCTGGGATTACAGACATGTGCCAGTGCGCCTGGCTAATTTTTGTATTTTTAGTGGAGACAGGGTTTCACCATGTTGGTCAGGCTGGTCTGGAACTCCTGACCTCAGGTGATCCACCCACCTCGGCTTCCCAAAGTGCTGGGATTACAGTCCTGAGCCACGGTGCCTGAGCCACTGAGTCTAATTTTTTGTCTTTTTAATAGAGATGGGGTTTCACCATGCTGGCCAGGCTGGTCTGAAACTCGTGACCTCAAATAGTCTGCCTGCCTCCCCCTCCCAAAGTGCTGGGATTACAGGTGCAAGCCACCGTGCCCAATTCTTCCCTACTTTATTTTCATATACATGTATTATTGTTATTTTGGTCTATTTCTCCCCAAACAAATTAAGGTCCACCAGGAGGGCAGGCCTTCATTTGTGAAACAATTATTTAAAGAGGCCTATAATATAAGGTATTGTTTTGGGCACTGAGCGAGGAAGAAAAGCTTGGTGGAGGTTGGGTGCAGTGGCTCATGCCTGTAATTCCAGCACTTTGGGAGCCCAAGGTGGGTGGATCACCTAAGGTCAAGAGTTCGAGACCAGTCTGGCCAACATGGTAAAACCCTGTCTCTACTAAAAATACAAAAATTAGCCAGGCATGGTGGCGCATGCCTGTAGTCCCAGATCTTGGGAGGCTGACACAGGAGATCTGCTTGAACCCAGGAGGCGTAGGTTGCAGTGTGCCCAGATTGTACCACTGCACTCCAGCCTGGGCAACAGGGCAAGACTTCGTCTCGAAAAAATAAAATAGGCCAGGCGCAGGGGCTCACACCTGTAATCCCAGCACTTTGGGAGGCCGAGGCGGGCAAATCACGAGGTCAGGAATTCGAGATCAGCCTGGCCAATATGGTGAAACCCCATCTCTACTAAAAATATAAAAATAAGCTGGGCGTGGTGGCGTACGCCTGTAGTCCCAGCTACTTGGGAGACTGAGGCAGATGAATCGCTTGAACCTGGGAGGAAGAGGTGAAGTGAACCGAGATCGCACCACTGCACTCAAGCCTGGTGATAGAGTGAGACTCCATGTTAAAAAAAAAAAAAAAAAGAAATCAACCAGTAAGGCCAGGCGCGGTGGCTCAAGCCTGTAATCCCAGCACTTTGGGAGGGTGAGGCGGGCAGATTACCTGAGGTCAGGAGTTTGAGACCAGCCTGACCAACATGGTGAAACCCTGTCTCTGCTAAAAATAACAAAAATTAGCCGGGCATAGTGGCGGGCGCCTGTAATCCCAGCTACTTGGGAGGGTGAGGCAGGAGAATTGCTTGAACCCAGAAGTCAGAGGTTGTAGTGAGCCAAGATCACACCACCACACTCCAGCCTGGGCGACAGAGGGAGACTCTGTCTCAAAAAAAAATTAGCCCGGTATGGTGGCACACACCTGTAGTCCCAACTACTTGGGGGCCTGAGGCACAAAAGTCGCTTGAACCTGGGAGGCAGATGCTGTAGTGAGCCGAGATCATGCCACTGCACTGCAGTCTGGGTGACAAAGTGAGACTTCATCTCAAAAAATAATAAAATAATATAAAAAATAAATAAAATAAAATATATGTACATATACAAAACTCCATTTAATAATGGGCAAGCTACTGAGGAGAATGAAAGATAAAATCATTGTTGTTTAATTAAATGTAACACACAAAGAAATATCAAATTTGGCCGGGCGCGGTGGCTCATGCCTATAATCCCAGCACTCTGGGAGGCCGAGGCGGGCGGATCACTAGCTCAGGAGATCGAGACCATCCTGGCTAACATGGTGAAACCCCGTCTCTACTAAAAATACAAAAAAAAAAAAATTAGCCGGGCGTGGTGGCGGGCGCCTGTAGTCCCAGCTACTCGGAAGACTGAGGCAGGAGAATGGCGTGAACCCGGGAGGCAGAGCTTGCAGTGAGCCGATATCACGCCACTGCACTCCAGCCTGGGCGACAGAGTAAGATTCCGTCTCAAAAGAAAAAAATAAAGAAATATCAAAAGTGACAGGGAGAGCCTAAAAAGAGAGCAGCTTTTGGTCCACTTAATAGTTTGGATGAGGACACTTTTAAATGGATTCTGCCTGGTACTGTAAATGCCCAAGAACAAAGCATTGACTTTTCGGCAGAGTTCTAGCAAATCAGCAACTGTGGAGTGTCAGATTCGCAATGACTGCTCTTGTGTAATACGTCAAAAACAAGTCAGTGAGCTGAAATGCAGTACCTTTACTATTTTTAAGTTGACGTTAAAGGATGTGGGAAAAAAATAGACCAATGGGTACCCATCAAGAATAATTTGAATAAACAATCGAATATCATTTTAAACTATGGTAGTGGTCAGTTTCAAGAGCTGAATGCAATTTCATATTATCGTATCCTTTTTTCAACTTTCTCTTCGGAAATTTTGTGTATGCTCTTGATTTTTTTTAAATAGGTAAGTGTATGTTCTTGCGTTAATTTGTTTCAATTACATACATTAAATTGCTCAAACACTGCTGCGTGCACTGTTTTTACCTGATAGTGGTTTTCCTTTGGATGACAGAAAACGTTAATGCTTGGTAGGTTTAAAACATTTTTAAAAAATGAGCTCTTCCTTATTTACAAGAATCACCCACCCAATTAATAAATGCTTATTTCTGGGTTCCACTCTCAGAGATTTTTATGTTTATGTATATTTTTTATATTTTTTAATGTTTTATTTTATATGTTATATTTTTATATGTTTTATGTTCATATATATTTTTACGTTAAAAAAACATATATTTTTATGTTTTTTAATCTTTGGAGTTGGAAACCTACGTTTTCAGCCAGTACCCAAAGTGACTGTGAGGCCTGGTGGCCCAAAGACCATACCTTGAGAACGACTCGACCCAGTGCTATTTTCATGTTTTGCAGCTTTCAAAATATTAACTTCAGAAATCTAAGGAGGGTGGGCAACTCGGGTGGCTGTCAGAAGACCCGTGAGCCGCTCACGCTGCGCCCCATTGCACAACTTTCCTTGACTTTGCAGATCTCTTCCTGAGGAGGAAATCAGTTCATTTTCACCGAGCAATTAACTACCTCCCAACCAGTTCCCTCTATGTCCCTCAGGATGACCCCCAAAAGTCACCAGCTCATCGCCGCTGCGAAAGATAAAGCGCTGTTTGCCCTGCGTGCCCTCGCAAGGCCGCGGGAACCTGGGCTCGCTTCCCGCCTCCCGGGCTCCTCCTCCTCTCGCCCTCTCCGGTCGGGTCCTCCGGGAGGCGCCCCGCGCGGCAGGTATTGGCGCCAACCGGGTGGCGGCGCTGTCCGCCCTGCGCGCGGCCGCCTCGGGCCCGAGGGAGGCGGATGCACGGCCGGCGGAGGAAGGGGAGGGAGCGAGGAGCGCGCGCTGCTCTCGCGTGCTCTCGCGCCGCTCGCGTGACCGGCCGGTGTGTGCGCGAGGCGCCGGCTCCCGGGGCACGGACGGCCGGGCGCGCGCCTCTGCGAGGGGCGTCCGGGTCCGAGTCGGCGGTCCGGGCCGGCGTGAGGTGCGTGTGGGCGGGCCGCGGGGGTCCCGGACGGACACAAGCGCACACACTCCCGGAGGAGCCTTCGAGGCTGCTCTTCCTCGGCCAGACGGAGAGCGGCACTGTCTCCCCGCCCAGCGCTCACTCGCCCCGCGTCTCCCCCCGCGGCGGCTGCTCCTCCTCGGCACCGCCAGCCCCAGCGCCGCTCCCGGGCGGGCGGGCGGCGGCGGCGGGACCCGCGGAGCCGCTTTGTGTGCAGCCCGACTAGGGGCGGCGGCGCAACCACCTGACAGAGGCCCGGGCGCTCGATGCACCTTCCGCCCGCATGAGGAGGAGGTAAAGGCGGCGGCGGCTCGGCTCCCGCCCTAGGCTGCTGGAGGGAGGGGACGGAAGGGGAGACTGGAGGGGGGGCCGCGGGTCCGAGGCCCGGTGGGGCCGCCCGAGGGTGCCGGGAAGGCCTCGGCGGTGCCGGAGGCGCCAAGCGGCCGGGGGCCAGAGAAGCAGCTGGGGTCCCTCAGCCGAAGTTGAAGGAACAAAATGTGAAGTGCGGAGGCGCGTCAGCCGCTTCCTGGCGTGGGGCTGAGGGTGGAGGGCGGCTTGTTTTCCCCTCCCGCGGGGGTGAGGGAGCGGAACAGGGGAGGGGCGGCAGCGCGGCGGGGACTACCCCGGGTCCGAGGCTTGGCTGGGCAAGGGCGTTTTGTTCCCGGGAGCCGCCGCTGCGCGTGGGTCCGCTGGGTCCCTAGTTTTGCGGCCTAAGCCGAGCCCTATAGGCCTCGGGTCTGGTTTCCCGGAGGGGACTGGCCGGGCGGGACTGGGTAATTCCCCACCGCCGAGCGGGGGCCTTGGGGTCCTTGCCGGCCTCCCGGGGCCGCCAAACTTCGGACCCTGGTGCTCGGGGGTGGATTTCATTGTGAAAGGCGGAATGGGAAACTCCTGGCGCTGTTCGGCGCCTCCCGCGGCCACGGCGGCTGGTGCGGAGGAGCCCCGTGAGCCTGGGGCTGGCAGGGCCGGGTTGGCGGGGCCGGCGGGGTTCGATCCCTGGGAAAGAGCGGGTGGCGAGGCCGCTGCCGGGTCCCCGGCCTCTGGGGAGACAGGGCCTTTTCCAGATTAGAGAGATTTGAAATGAAAAAAGAGGTTACAAAGTCGCCCCTTTCCCGCTGAACTTTGGTTTTCTGACCGATAGAGGCCGGTAGAGGACTGTGAACCAAAAGTTGTCCCCCAGGATGGACTTCACCGCGCAGCCCAAGCCTGCCACTGCCCTCTGTGGCGTCGTGAGTAGCGACGGGAAGATCGCTTACCCTCCGGGGGTAAAAGAGATCACCGACAAGATCACCACGGACGAGATGATCAAACGCCTGAAGGTAAGTGTCTGGACGGATTTTGATGTCTTTGGTAGAAGGCGCTTTCTCCTGTGATACTGCTACCCTGCTCAGTCTGGCCTTTAGAGTTCCAAGTTTTTTAGATCTCTTACCCCCTCTGAAAGGTACTGTTGTATCTCAGATAACATCTTTGAGTTTTGTAGGGATATAACCATTGTGGGAAATTTAAAAGGAGTGTGATTTTTCAAAAACTTAATGGTTTTCAAGCATAAGAATTTGTGTTTTTAGAGTTTTTTCTGGAGGTATTTGATGAGAATACTGTTCAGAGTGGCTTGCAAACTTAGGTGTAGGCAGTAATTTGCCTAAGAAGTTTCCTATTTTCAGCTTCTGAAGGGGATTGATTAAAGCGCAAAGTCCTTTTTAAAAATTTGCATAATTTTCTATATCCAGAAGCTTAAATATGTATATATGGTGGTTAAACTTTGACAGAAGGTACAGACTTTTCATAATTCAGGCTTAAAGTAAGATGATTTAAGTCTATACGTTCAAAGGAGTTTAAGAGTATTATGGCCCTTTTTATGAGGTGTCAGCTAATTTTGTTTAAGCATGGCAGTCCTAAGGTTAAGGTTTTAAATTTCAACCTCATGTTTGTTAGTTTTTTGGTTTCTGTTCCACTGACATAGATTGTGGCCAGAATCTTAACAAATAAGTGATATTCTTCTTGTAGGAACAGCTTGAAGCAGTGGTTCTGAGTCAGGGCAACTTTGACCTCCAGGAGATGTTTGGCAATGCTGGAGACATTTTGGTTGTCTCAATTGGTGCTAGATTGGAGTAGGTAGGGGAAGACCAGAGGCAGTGAGTCCGGCTAGGAAACTGTAAACAGTAGTCTAGGTGAAAGACGTTGAAATCTTCAGGTAGGGCTATGGCATTGGTAATAGTGACTAGGAAATGATTTAACAACTTTTCAGAGTTAGAATCAATCAGAATTGGTGGGAGGTGAGGGAAGCAACATTGTTGACAATGTTTCCACCTTGGGCCACTTGGCCAAATGTATTTTAGGGAATGAGCTTGGCCTCTTGCTCTTGCAGCCCAGTAAATGTACCTAATGTTGCATTTTAATGAGTACAGTATTTAAAATATTCCTGTGGTTTAGTTTTCAGACTCTAATTTGGTTCTGCAATTTGTTGCCTTTTTGGAAGGAATAAGACAACAGTTCCTTTCATTAAAACAAATCTGTGTGCGGCGGCGGGATCTCAGCTCACTGCAACCTCCACTTCCCAGGTTCAAGCTATTCTGCCTCAGCCTCCCAAGTAGCTGGGACTACCAGCGTGTGCCACTACACCCGGCTAAATTTTTTTTTTTTTTTTTTTTTGAGACGGAGTCTTGCTCTGTCACCTAGGCTGGAGTGCAGTGGCGTGATCTCGGCCCACTGCAACCTCCACCTCCCGGGTTCAAGCAATTCTGCCTCAGCCTCTCTAGTAGCTGGGATTACAGGTGCCTGCCACCACGCCCAGCTAATTTTTGTATTTTTAGTAGAGATGGGATTTCACTATGTTGGTCACTTTGGTCTCGAACTCCTGACTTCGAATGATCTGCCTGCATCGGCCTCCCAATATGCTGGGATTACAGGTGTGAGCCACTGCTCCCAGCCCCTTTCATTAAAACAAATCTTGGGCCCGGTGCGGTGGCTCCAGCCTGTAATCCCAGCACTTCGGGAGGCCGAGGCAGGCAAATCACCCGAGGTCTGGAGTTCTACTAAAAATACAAAATTAGCTGGGCGTGGTGGCGCATACCTGTAATCCTAGCTACTGGGAGGCTGAGGCAAGAGAATCGCTTGAACCCGGGAGGCAGAAGTTTTGATGAGCGGAGATCGCGCCATTGCACTCCAGCCTGGGCAACAGGAGTGAAACTTCATCTCAAAAAAGTAAAATAAAATAAATAAAGCAAATCTTGATACTAAAGATTATACATGAATTGAGCTGCTTGATTGATGCTTCTAAAAGTTACACTGTTTTGGGAGTGAGAAATTATGAAATATAAAACTGTTAAACAATTGATGGATCGTTAATATTTATTGTTTTCAAATTAAGAATATTCAAACCTTGAATTCTAATGTTGGATAATTTGGTTAAAAAATGGAAAGTTGATGTGTTAGAACACGCTCTGTTGACATGACTCATGGAACCTGTGAAGAAGCTGGTCTCATAGTACTAAGTGGTGGTATAGGAGCAGCTTGGGGATAGCACCTGGCATATTGGAATGGATGAGGTCTGGCACCCTGAGCAGTCCAGCGAGGACTTGGTCTCAGTAGAGCAGTTTGGCTAGGAGGAGAGTATGCAGCACGGTTTTTATTTATTTTTGAGACAGAGTCTCGCTCTGTCGCCCAGGCTGGAGTGGGTGCGATCTCGGCTCACTGCAAGCTCCGCCTCCCGGGTTCACGCCATTCTCCTGCCTCAGCCTCCCGAGTAGCTGGGACCACAGGCGCCCGCCATCATGCCCGGCTAATTTTTTGTATTTTTTTAGTAGAGACGGGGTTTCACCGTGTTAGCCAGGATGGTCTCGATCTCCTGACCTCGTGATCTGCCCCTCTTGGCCTCCCAAAGTGCTGGGATTACAGGCGTGAGCCACCGCGCCCGGTCTTGCAGCACGGTTCTGAGTCTGTGGAATAGCTGCCATGAAGTAACCTGAAGGAGGTGCTGGCTGGTAGGGGTTGATTACATGGTTGGGCACAGCTCGTACACTTGCCATTCTCTGCATATGCTGGTTAGTGAAGTGAGCCTGGCACTCTTCTTTGCGCTGAGCTAAAGCTACATACGATGGTTTTGTGGCCACAGTTCTACCGTTCATTTCTGTAACTGCTTTAGTGGCTTCTTCCGGGAAGGAGAAACATACAAAACCAAACCCTTTGCTGTGACCACCCTCCATCATAGCCTTTGCACTAGTGATTGTACCAAATGGAGAAAACTCTTTCTGGAGACGTTCATCATCAATACTATCATCAAGATTTTTCACGTAAATATTAACACCCTGGTATCTGCTGGCTGCAGCTACTCCTGCTGTCCACACCGTTCCACAGTATAAATAATGCTGCGGGAGTTCGCAATCCTCAGCAACATCTTAATGCACAGCCACAAGTTACAATGCAACAGCCTGCTGTTCATGTACAAGGTCAGGAACCTTTGACTGCTTCCATGTTGGCATCTGCCCCTCAAGAGCAAAAGCAAATGTTCATATGCTCGAGAGTCCAGAGTCACTCTGTTCTAAGGTTCATGAAGCTAGCTATATTACAAGCCCACCAAGCTAAAGAGGCTACCCAGAAAGCAGTTAACAGTGCCATTGGTGTTCCTACTGTTTAAAATTGATCAGAGACCACGAAAAGAAACTTGTGCTTCACCAAAGAAAAATATCTAAACATCGAAAAACTTAAATATGGAAAAAAAAATTGCAAAATATAAAATAAATTTAAAAAGGAAAGGAAACTTTGAGCATTATGTACCGAGCAAATGCCAGGTCTAGCAAACATAATATTAGTCCTAGATTGCTTATTGATTTAAAAACAAACAACAAAAAAAACCCCACAAAAAAATAATAAAATATAAAGACAAATTACTGTTTTACAGATCCTGGGAAAAATAATTTTCAGCAAAGTACAAAAATTTAAAGCATTCCTTGTAATTCTTTACTGTGGAATAGCTCAAAATATCAGTCCTGTTTTAAGTAACAGAATTGATAACTGAGCAAGGAAGAGTAATTTGGATTATAAAATTCTTTTTTTAATAAAAAATTCCTTAAACAGTGGAAAAAAAAAAAAAAAAGGAAAGTTGTGGTTGGGTACAGGGGCTCATGCCTGTAATCCCAGCACTTTGAGGGCTGAGGCAGGAGGATCATTTGAGCCCAGGAGGTTCAGACCTGGGCAACATAGACCCTGTCTCAATTTTATTTTTATTTTTATTTATTTATTTATTTTTTGAGACGGAGTCTCGCCCTGTCGCCCAGGCTGGAATGCAGTGGTGCAATCTTGGCTCACTGCAAACTCCGCCTCCCAGGTTCAAGTGATTCTCCTGCCCCAGCCTCCCAAGTAGCTGGGATTACAGGTGCGTGCCACTATGCCCAGCTAATTTTTGTATTTTTAGTAGAGACGGAGTTTCACTATGTTGGTCAGGCTGGTCTCGAACTCTTGACCTCGTGATCCACCCACCTCGGCCTCCCAAAGTGCTGGGATTACAGGCGTGAGCCACCGCGCCCAGCCAACCCTGTCTCTATGTTATTTTTTTAAGGTGTGTTGGGGAAGTTATGACTACTTATGTACATTTTCTGTTTGAAAATCGATTATCAGAAGTACTGTTAACTATAAATGGACATACAATCCAGTGGAGAATGAGCATCGAGTTTGATTATCCATTTGTTATGAGTTCTTTTGGAAGTTAAAATTGACGTTCATATCAACCAACTTCAATGTCCTACTGCCAAAATGTTTTCTGAAAAATTCTTTTGATTTTGTATTTCTTCTGCCTTCCTATTTTGACTTTGTACTTAATTAGGGATCCTTCTTTAAAGTATTATGTCTCATTGGAAATGTAGATTTTTAACAATACTTAAGTATTTTTGAAATTTTGTTTTTTATTAGAATCTTAGTTATTGATAATTTTATAAATTCAGGAGTTTATTATTATTATAACATAGCAACAGTGTTGAAATGCTATACAAATACAAAGAGAGCTTAAGCCCGGTCGCAGGGGCTCATGCTTGTAATCCTAGCCCTTTGGGAGGCCAAGGCAGGTGGGTCGCTTGAGCTCAGGAGTTCGAGACCAGCCTGGCCAACATGGTGAAACCCCATCTCTACTAAAAATACAAAAATTAGCCAGGTGCGGTGGCACACCTCTGTAATCTCAGCTACTCCTGTGGCTGAGGCATGAGAATCACTTAAACCCAGGAGGCAGAGGTTGCAGTGAGGCATTATGCCACTGCACTATAGCCTGGGTGACAGCAGAGTGAGACTCTGTCTCATTAAAAAAGACCTTAAAGGCAGGCCCGGTGCGGTGGCTCACGCCTGTAATCTCAGCACTTTGGGAGGCCGAGGCGGGTGGATCATGAGGTCAGGAGATCGAGACCATCCTGGCTAACACAGGTGAAAACCCATCTCTACTAAAAATACAAAAAAATTATCCAGGCGTGGTGGCGGGGCCTGTAGTCCCAGCTACTTGGAAGGCTGAGGCAGAATTGCATGAACCCAGGAGGCGGAGCTTGCAGTAAGCCAAGATCCCACCACTGCACTCCAGCCTGGGTGACAAAGCGCGACTCTGTCTCAAAAACAAACAAACAAAACAAAACAAAAAACATCTTAAAGGCAATTACAAAGGAATTCAGCGGTGTTTGGTCCTGTTCTCCTCAGTTTTCAAGAATGGAACAAGGCTGGGTGTGGTGGCTCATGCCTGTAATCCCAGCACTTCAGGAGGTCAAGGTGGGAGGAACACTTGAGCCCAGGAATTTGAGATAGGCCTGGGCAACATGACAAAAACCTATCTCTACAAAAAATGCAAATATGGTCGTAGCTACTCAGGAGGGTGAGGTGGGAGGATCACTCAAGCCCAGGAAGGTCAGGGCTGCAGTGAACCGTGATCCTACCACTGCACTCCAGCCTGGGTGACCGAGTGAGACCTTGTCTTAAAAAAAAAAAAAAAAAAGGAACAAGCGGTTTTACAGTGGAACCATAATCTTAGAATTAGAAGGATCTTAAAGGAAATTCTGGAACCTCCTCTTACTTCACAGATAATGAAAGTTAGGCCAAAGTATCCAAGTAACCTTTACCAAAATCAGTCACAGGGCAGTTTAGTGGCAGAGGGCAGGGGCAATAACGCCATATTTACTTTGGTTGTTATATAGTTGCTTTCTTCTAAGGAATCTAAACTAAGTAGAACTAAAAAGTTGTAACTTTTATCATGTAGTTGAAGACATTACAGTGAAATGTGAAGAGAATGAGAGTGAGTTTGGTCTTTTGTAGGGAGAAAAAGGACAGCTTTTTTTTTTTTTTAAGCATTTGAGAGAAACTATTGTGAAGCTTTGAAGCTTCGTTGACAATAATTCTTAGAGTATGTCTTTGAAAGAGCTAAGATATGTTTTCCTATACTAGAGCTTTTCATTCCTGTTTCCAGGGCATTACTTTACCTATTTTTGTTATGTCAGGCCACAGTGGTCTTCGGTTGGTTTCCTGAACATGCCATGTTTATTTCTGTCTAGACAGGTTCCTTACATTAAATAGCCCATATGTTCATTTGTCATTCATTTGTTACTTCTTAAGGGAAGCCTTTAAGGTTCTACATTACAGGCTGGGCGCGGTGGCTCACGCCTGTAATCCCAGCACTTTGGGAGGCCAAGGCGGGCGGATCACGAGGTCAAGAGTTCGAGACCAGTCTGACCAACGTAGTGAAAGCCCTTTTCTTGGAGCGGAGATCAATCACATCACTGCATTCCAGCCTGGGCAACAGGGCGAGACTCTGTCTCAAAAAAAAAAAAAAAAAAAGATTCTACATTACATACCCTTCAACTCCTTCATATTACATTTATCCATACATTTATTTGGTTTGTCTCTTTAGCTTCTCTGTAAACCTTATTAATACAGATACCGTGTCTGTTTTTGATTCCTCCCAGTGCCAAGCTTAATGCCTGGCACATAATTGGGTGCTGAACAAATATTTGTTAAGTGAATGAATGAATATTTTGTATTAATACTGAATTAGAGAAATATTTTTATTTTTGAAAGTAAAGGATAATTTGAAAAAATTTCAAATTGCAGCTAAGGACTTTCCTTTTTTTTGAGACCAAGTTTTGCTCTTGTTGCCCAGGCTGGAGTGCAATGGCCTGATCTCGGCTCACTGCAACCTCTGCTTCCTGAGTTCAAGTGATTATCCTGCCTTGGCCTCCTGAATAGCTGGGATTATAGGCATCCACCACCACGCCTGGCTAACTTTGTATTTTTAGTAGACACGGGGTTTTACCATCTTGGTCAGGCTGGTCTCGAACTCGTGACCTCAGGTAATCCACCCACCTCGACCTCCCAAAGTGCTGGGATTAGGGCGTGAGCCACTCCGCCTGGCTAGGACTTTTCAAACTAAGGAGTTTGTGTCTTAGAGATGGTAACATAGGTACAGTACTTAGAATTTTGGAGTCAACAGGTAGTTCAGAGGTTATGTATTTCTGTTCTAATTTTTCAGGTGAAGAAACTGACCATTTGATAGGTTGTGAACAACGCTAGTCACCTAAAGCTGAAAAGTGTCATTAACTTCTGCTACTTAGATAACAGAAGTTACAATTATATATTAATCGACAAATATTAAAACCATACTAAAGTTAGCTATGTGGAAGGACGGCCAATAGTTTAGTATCATTGTTACATTAAGAATCACAAATAGCTGGCACGGTGGCTTACGCCTGTAATCCCAGCACTTTGGGATGCCTAGGCGGGCGGACCACCTGAGGTCAGGAGTTCAAGACCAGCCTGACCAACATGGAGAAACCCCGTTTCTACTAAAAATACAAAATTAGTTGGGTGTGGTGGCACATGCCTGTAATCCCAGCTACTCAGGAGGCTGGGGCAGTAGAATCCCTTGAACCTGGGAGGCAGAGGTTGCAGTGAGCCGAGATCACGCCACTGCACTCCAGCCTGGGGGACAGGGCAAGACTCTGTCACGAGAAAAAAAAGAAAAGAAAAAGCATACACTGAGCAAGTGATTTTTTTAAAAATTCATATTACAGGCCGGGCACAGTGGCTCATGCCTGTAATCCCAGCACTTTGGAAGGCCGAGGTGGGTGAATCACCTGAGGTCAGGAGTTCGAGACCAGCCTGACCAACGTGGAGAAACCCCATCTCTACTAAAAATATAAAATTAGCTGGGTGTGGTGGCGCATGCCTGTAATCTCAGCTACTCAGGAGACTGAGGCAGGAGAATCGCTTGAACCCAGGAGGCGGAGGTTGTGGTGAGCCGACATGGTGCCATTGCACTCCAGCCTGGGCAACAACAGTGAAACTCTGTCTCAAAAAAAAAAAAAAAATTTTTTTCATATTATAATTAAGTAATCTAAGCACCATTGCACTCCAGCCTGGGCAACAAGAGCGAAACTCCATCTCAAAAAAAAAAAAAAAAAAGAATCACAAATAGCCATCCTCCCATATAGTTGTGGGTTCTGAAACTAATACACGGTTCACATCTAATAAGTGACATTTAAAATACACTTATAGGTCTGGTGTCCTCTGGCTTATGCCTGTATTTCCAGCACTTTGGGAGGCTGAAACGGGCAGATCACTTGAGCTCAGGAGTTTGAGACCAGCTTGGGCAATATGGCAAAACCTCATTTACAATAAAAAAAAATAAAATACACTTATAAATAGCTGTGCAAATTCCATAAAGGGCTTAATGGAATTAAGTTAGTTATGTAGTATATCCTATATCATGGATTACTACAGAGCTATTTACTACACACATACTTTGTTTCTTTCTTGCTTGCTACTTTGGAGGTAAGAGGGCCTTGATAATTATTGGTGTTTTGTTTGTTTGTTTGTTTGTTTGTTTTTAAGATGGAGTCTCTCGGTCTATTGCCAGGCTGGAGTGCAGTGGCGCAATCTCAGCTCAGCCTCCTGAGTAGCTGGGACTACAGGCTTCCGCCACCACACCCAGCTAATTTTTGTATTTTTAGTTAGAGACGGGGTTTCACCATGTTGGCCAGGCTGGTCTCGAACTCCTGACCTCATGATCTGCCTGCCTTGGCCTCCCACAGTTCTGGGATTACAGGAGAGAGCCACTGTGCCTGGCCTTTTTATTTTTATTTATTTATTTTTTGAGATGGAGTCTTGCTCTGTCGCCCAGGCTGGAGTGCAGTAGCGCGATCTTGGCTCACTGCAACCTCCGCCTCATGAGTTCAAGCAATTCACCTGCCTCAGCCTCCTGAGTAGCTGGGGTCACAGGCGTGCACCACCAGGCTTGGCTAATATTTTGTATTTTTAATAGAGACGGGGTTTCACCATGTTGGTCAGGCTTGTCTCGAACCCCTGACCTCGTGATCCACCCACCTCGGCTTCCGAAAGTGTTGGGATTACAGGCATAAGCCACCGCGCCAGGCATTTCTTGATTTTTAAACGGAGGGATGGATAGAGTGAAATTTGTTTCTTTTCTTTTCGAGATGGAATCTCACTCTGTTGCCCAGGCTAGAGTACAATGGCAAGCTCTTGGCTCACTGCAACCTCTGTCTCCCAGGTTCAAGCAGTTCTCCTGCTTCAGCCTCCTGAGTAGTTGGGATTACAGGTGCGTGCCACCACACCTAGCTAACTTTTTATATTTTGGTGGAAATGGAGTTTCATCTTGTTGGCCAGGCTGGTCTCGAGCTCCTGACCTCAAGTGATCCACCCACCTCGGCCTCCGAAAGCGCTGGGATTACAGGCGTGAGCCACCACACCCAGCCTGAAATTTTTTTTTTCTTTATTTTTTGAAAGGGAATTTCACTCTTGTTTCCCAGGCTGGAGTGCAGTGGCAAAATCTCAGCTCACTGCAACCTCCACCTCCCAGGTTCAAGCAATTCTCCTGCCTCAGCCTCCCGAGTAACTGGGATTACAGGCACCCACCACTACACCCGGCTAATTTTTTGTATTTTTAGTAGAGACGGGGTTTCACCATGTTGGCCAGGCTGGTCTTGAACCCCTGACCTCAAGTGATCCACCCAGCTTGGCCTCCCAAAGGACTGAGATTACAGGCATGAGCCACCATGCCCGGCCTGAAATTTGTTTCTTATATTCCTCTCTTAACTATCTGATCTCAGAGAGCAGTGCTCCAGACATTAATACAGCTACCCTGGTCTGCTGTATTATTCTGTCACAGAAACAAATAAAAATACCTACTGTTTTGTTGCTAAGAATTCGAAAAATTAGGGTTTTGTGAAAGTATCCCCGTTTTTTCCCACCAGGTGTATTTTCCTTATATTTTCTCTAATCATTCTTCCTGTATCAACCATTCTCATCTGGCCTATTTGATGGTTTAGTGGGAATTAGGATATGGTGGAATTGATTTTAACGTAGGGCCATCCCCCTTTCCTCACAAACCTTGTTAGAGGTGATGAACAGATTAAGGGCAGGACGGCCATAATTCTTTCCCTTTGCTTTCCTCCAGGAGGACCCCTGAAGTACTGGTTTGGTTGTAATTATTTTTACTTCCATGAATGATTTTTATTTATCCCTCATTGCTACACAGTGTGATAATTTTGCATGTAATTAAGTATATAATTTTAACTCTAAGTTCTGTTCATATGTTTTAATATTTCTATTGCAGAAGATTCTGCTCAGAACATTAAAAATTAAATGGGGAGGCAAGATTTCTTAAAATCATGTCCTAAAATAATAGCCAATGTACATTTGTGAGGGGAGGCTTAGTGCAGTATAGTTCTTATTTCAGACTTCTGTTTGTGTAGAACTGTTCTGGTTATCTGTTGCTGTGTAACAAACTTTTTAAAAGGTATTTTAAAATTTTCATTATGGTAAAATATACGTAACATAAAATTTATCACTTTAATCATTTTTAAGTGTACAGTTCTTTGGCATTAGGTACATTCACATTGTTGTGAAACCATCACCACCATTCATCTCCAGAATTTTTCATCTTCCCCAACTGGAACTCTACCCATTAAACTCTAACTCCTCATTTTTCCCTTCCCCAGCTCCTGGCAATAACCATTCTGCTTTTTGTCTAGATGTCTTTGACTTACTCTCCACTTGATCTTAGCCAAAAGGCTCAGAAGCGATTACCTTGCTCTCAAATAATTGAAATCATACAATATTTGTCGTTTTGTGATTGGCTTATTTCACTTAGCATATACCTTTAAGGTTCATCCGTATTATAGCATGTGTTATTACTTCCTTCCCTTTTAAAGCTGAATAATATTCCATTGTATGTATGTACTACATTTTGTTTCTCTGTCAGTGAACACTTGAATTGTTTCCACTTTTTAGCAATTGTGAGCAACTTTTCTTATTGTCTCACAGTTTTGTGGATCGGGAATTCAGGCAGGGTTTGGCTTGCGTCTGCTACACATGGCTACTGGGCTCACTCATTGGTATTCAACTAGTGACTAGATTGGTCTAGATGATCCACAGTGGCTTTACTTAAACACTTGATACCTTAGTGGGAACAGCTGAAAGGCTGGACCCAGCTGGGTTCTTTTCTGTAAGATGTAGTTTTAGGGTTTTCCACATAGTCTTTCTAGCAGAGTAGTTGGGCTAAGGGTTCCAAGACACCATGGAGGAGGTTGCCAGAAATTGGTCCAGAAATGGCATTATCACCTCTACCTTACTCTGTTGGTTAAAAGAAAGTACTGTTGTCATAACCCAGCTCATACTCAAGGGGAGAAAAAAGATGAGCCTTACCTCTCAATAGAAGCAGGAAAGAATTTGTAGCCATGATGAGTCTACCACAGGAGCTCTTGTGACAAGTCAAAGTATGCTAACCATGTGTACTTTTAAATTATTATTTTATTATTATTTTTATTATTATTTTTTGAGACAGAGTCTTTCTGTCACCCAGGCTGGAGTGCAGTGGCGCGACCTCGGCTCACTGCAACCTCTGTCTCCCAAGTTCAAGCGATTGTCCTGCCTCAGCCTCCCAAGTAGCTGGGATTACAGGCATGTGCCACCATGCCCACCTAATTTTTATATGTTTCACCATGTTGGCCAGGCTGGTCTCCCAAAGTGCTGGGATTATAGGTGTGAGCCACCACACCAGGGCATATTTTATTATTATTTTTTGAGATGCAGTCTTGCACTATAGCCCAGGCTGGAGTGCACTGGCACGATCTCGGCTCACTGCACCTTCTGGGTTCAAGTGATCCTCTTGTCTTGGCCTTTGGAGTAGATGGGACTACAGGCGCAAAACCCCACCATGTAATTTTTAAATTTGTTGTAGTTTTGGGGGTCGCTCTACGTTGATCAGGCTGGTCTTGAACTTCTGGCCTCAAGCCATCCTCCCACCTCAGCCTCCGAAAGTGATGGGATTATAGGCATAAGCCTCTGAGTCTGGCTTGCATTGCTATTATGATATAATTTCTTCAGGCCCTTTCAGTATATAGGGCTGAGAAATACACCCCCCTTATTTATACAACTTAATTTAATCAGCCAGTCAGCCATGAGTTCAGTCTGTTACCTCCATTTGAACCTCTAGCACAGAGTACTTCTAAGCTTCCTCCATTCCATATTTCTGTCTTCTACAGGCAAAACCTGGATTTCCTCTAACATCCATAAGGTTATTTGTACTACCCTACTGTAAACACAATCTAAATACAGAGCTACTTTACCAGTATCCTTTACAGAATTTCTTTGTGGTTCTTTTTGTCCCATGAAAAGTATATGAAGTACCATGTTTGTTAGTTAGTTAAATTTGAATTCTGTATGTTAATCAATTTTTATAAATAGCTAATTTCAGGCTGAGGCAGGAGAATCACTTGAACTTGGGAGGCAGAGGTTGCAGTGAGTCAAGATTGCTCCACTGCACTCCAGCCTGGTGACAGAGCGAGAGTCGGTCTGGGGGGGAAAAAAAGCTAATTTCTTTGTGTTCTGTTTATCAATTTATATATCTATTTCTTGACGCTCCCTCTCCCCCACCCCCGCTTTTTGAGACTGAGTCCCACTCTGGTACCTAGGCTGGAGTGCAGTGGTGTGATCACGGCTCACTGCCGCAGCCTGGATCTCCATAGGCTCAGGTGATCCTCCTACCTCAGGCTCCCCAGTAGCTGAGACCACAAGCATGCACCACCATGCTGGGCTAATTTTTATAGTTTTTGAAGAGACAGGGTTTTGCCATGTTTCCCAGTCTGGGCTCAAGCATTCTACCCACCTCAACCTCCCAAAGTGTTGGGATTATAGGCATGAGCCACTGTGCCCAGTCAACTGTTTATTTCCACTGGCAAATGTAATCCTTGCTTTATTATTATTATTATTTTGAGAGTGGCTAGGATTACAGGCCACTGTGTGCAGCTAATTTTTTTTTTTTTGAGATGGAGTCTGGCTATTGTTGCCCAGGCTGAAGTGCAGTGGTGCGATCTCAGCTTACTGCAACCTCCGCCTTCTAGGTTCAAGTGATTCTCCTGCCTCAGCCTCCTGAGTAGCTGGTATTATAGGTGCCTGCCACCATGCCCGGCTAATTTTTTTGTTATTTTAATACAGATGGAGTATCACCATGTTAGCCAGGCTAGTCTCGAACTCTTGACCTCAGGTGATCCAACTGCCTCGGCCTCCCAAAGTGCTGGGATTACAGGTGTGAGCCACTGTGCCTGGCCTAATTTTTGTATTTTTAAAAGAGACGGGGTTTCGCCATGTTGGTCCAGGCTGGTTTTGAACTCGACTTCAAGTGATCCACCCGCCTTGGTGTCCCAGAGTGCTGGAATTACAGGCGTGAGCCACCAGGTCGGCCTGATTTTTTTTTTTTTTTAATTGTGGTAAACATATAAAATTTACTCTCTTAACCATTTTTATTATTTTTTGTTTTTTTGAGGTGGAGTTTTGCTCTGTCGCCCAGGCTGTAGCACAGTGGTGCAGTCTTGGCTCACTGCAACCTCCACTTCCCAGGTTCAAGTGATTCTCCTGCCTCAGCCTCCAAAGTAGCTGGGACTACAGGCATGTGCCACGACCTCTGGTTAATTCCCCCTCTTCCTTGCCAGATGGAGTCTCGCTCTGTTGCCAGGCTGGAGTGCAGTGGTGTGTTCACTGCAACCTCCGCCTCCTGGGTTCAAGCGATTCTCGTGCCTCAGCCTCCCAAGTAGATGGGATTACAGCCTTGTGTCACCACACCTGGCTAATTTTTGTATTTTTAGTAGAGACGGGGTTTCACCATGTTGGCCAGGATGGTCTCAACCTCCTGACCTTGTGATCTGCTCGCCTCGGCCTCCCAAAGTGCTAGGTTTACAGGCATGATCCACTGCGCCCAACCTGCCTACTTTTAATTTGCAGTCAAATAAGCTAATTAATGTTTTCCAATGAAGCCAACTTATTGTTTCCTGGCAACAAGAGTAGTTCTGTGTGAGAATAATTAAACATAAGTGTCATGTTGAGGTTCAGTGGGGTAAGAACTCTAGATTTCCTTAAAAACTCAGAAAGAGGCCGGGCGCGGTGGCTTATGCCTGTAATCCCAGCACTTTGGGAGGCCAAGGCGGGCGGATCACAAGGTCAGGAGATCAAGACCATCCTGGCTAACACAGTGAAACCCTGTCTCTACTAAAAATACAAAAATTAGTCGAGGGTGGTGGACTGTGTCTGTAGTCCCAGCTGCTGGGCAGGCGGAGGCAGGAGAATGCCGTGAACCCGGGAGGCGGAGCTTGCAGTGAGCTGAGATTGCGCCACTGCACTCCATCCTGGGCAACAGAGCGAGACTACGTCTCAAAAAAAAAAAAAAAAACCTCAGAATTGAGTGATACCTTTTTAGTTTGGAGAAATGTGGGTAGGAAGGGATGGGGATAGAATTTTAATAACAGAAATAATGTTGAAAGCTTCAAGCCTCACTTAGGTCTTAATTGAAGATCTTGAATTAAATAGAAATTAGGTTAAGGCTTATTAAAAACCATATATGAAGTAAGTAACATTGACATGTATGAAGGCCAATACTATGGTTTATATATCTTGTATCAGAAATCTATATAATGCTCACAGTAAGAGAACAGGTTTAAGGACATTAATGAATTTTATTTCTGTTGGCTTTTATTTTCACAGTTAATTGTTAAACAGTTTGGCTGAGGTTATTGGCACATTAAAATATTTCCACATGGCTGGGTGCGGTGCCACATGCCTGTAATTCCAGCACTTTGGAAGGCCAAGGCAAGAGGATCACTTGAGCTCTGTAGTTCCAGACCAGCTTGGGCAAAATAGTGAGACCCGGACTCTATTAAAAAGGAAAGATGGCCAGGCACGGTGGCTCATACCTGTAATCTCAGCATCTTGGGAGGCCGAGGTGGGCTGACCACCAGAGGTCAGGTGTTCGAGACCAGCCTGGCCAACATGGCGAAACCCTGTCTCTACCAAAAATACAAAAAAAATTAGCGGGCATGGTGGCGGGCGCCTCCCAGCTACTGAGGAGGCTGAGACAGTGAGCCGAGATGGCGCCACTACTCTTCAGCCTGGGCGACATAGCAAGACTCCATCTCAAAAAAAATAAATAAATAAAAAATAAAAGGAAAGAAAAGATTTCTTGAATTCCCTGGTGCAGAAAGATAAAATTAATGGAGTGAGTGGAGTTTTTACAATATATGAAATCCAAGATTATACTTTTCAGGGATCAGTTCTATAGTTCGTTACAATATATGAAATCCTGATAGTTTTTATTTGCTGAAGACAACAGATCAAGAAAGTTCTAGCTGGTTGTGGTGGCTCATGCCTGTAATCACAGCACTTTGGGAGAGCAAGGTGGGAGGATTGCTTGAGGCCAGGAGTTCAAGGCCGGTGAGACCCCCACCTCTACAAAAAATAAAAAATTAGGCTGGGTGTGGTGGCTCACGCTTGTACTGCCAGCACTTTGGGAGGCCGAGGCAAGTGGATCACGAAGTCAAGAGATCAAGACCATCCTGGCCATGATGGTGAAACCCTGTCTCTACTAAAAATACAAAAATTAGCTGGACGTGGTGGCGTGTGCCAGTAGTCCCAGGTACTCAGAAGGCTGAGGCAGGAGAATAGCTTGAACCCGGGAGGTGGAGGTTGCAGTGAGCTGAGATCACACCACTGCACTCCAGCCTGGGCGACAGAGTGAGACTCCGTTAAAAAAAAAAAAAAAAATTAGCTTTGTATGGTGGCAGGTGCCTGTAGTCCCAGCTACTTGGGAGGCTGAGGTGGGAGTATCACCTGAGCAGTGAGCTAGGATTGCACCATTGTACTCTAGCCTGTGTGACAGAGGAAGACCCTGTCTCTTAAAAAAAAAAAATGTTCAAGATAACTGTTGCAATAGAAAGTTGAACATAAGCATAATGAAGAAATTTTCTAAATTTCTTTCCCTTGCTGTTGGCATTCGGTCTTTGACATTAATTCATAGCTTCCTAGCTAGTTTGCTTCTACACAGTTACAATTGTGCCTAGACCCAGAATCCCTCAGCCTTTGGAACTTATACACATATCATTGTTTTTGTGTATTATGTGATATTTTAAAAGTTGGTAACTTCCATAATATATGTGTTTTTTTGTTTTTGTTGTTTTTGTTTTTTGAGACAGAGTGTCACCCAGGCTGGAGTGCAGTGGTACAATTTCAGCTCACTGCAACCTTCGCCTCCTGGGTTCAAGCGATTCTGTGTCTTAGCCTCCCGAGTAGCTGGGATTACAGGTGCGTGCCACCACGCCCAGCTACTTTTTGTGGTTTTCTTGTTTGTTTTTTTGAGACGAAGTCTCACTCTGTTGCCCAGGCTGGAGTGCAGTGGCGCGATTTCAGCTCACTGCAACCTCCACCTCCCAGTTTCAAGCGATTCTCCTGCCTCAGCCTCCCAAGTTGGTGGGACTGCTGGTTACGTACCACCGTGCCCAGCTAATTTTTGTATTTTTAGTAGAGATGGCGGGGTTTCACTGTGTTGGCCAGCCTGGTCTTGAACTCCTGACCTCATGATCTGCTTGCCTTGCCCTCCAAAAGTGCTGGGTTTACAGGCATGAACCACCACGCCTGGCCTAATTTTTGTATTTTCACTATAGACAGCGTTTCACCTTGTTGGCCAGGGTGGTCTCGAACTCCTGACCTCAGGAGATCCACCTGCCTCGGTCTCCCAGTGTATTGGGATTACAGGTGTGAACCACCATGCCTGGCCTTACGTGTTGTTTTTCTGTTATAAAATTAATGCCTTGTTGGGTGTGGTGGCTCACGCCTGTGATCCCAGCACTTTGGGAGGCCAAGGCAGACAGATCACTTGAGCTCGAGAGTTTGCTACCAGCTTTGGCAGCATGGTACTAAAAATACAAAAACTTAGCTGGGTGTGGTGGTGTGCACCTGTAGTCCCAGCTACTCAGGAGGCCAGTTGGAAGGATCACCTGAGCCTGGGGAGGTAGAGGCTGCAGTGGTCATGATCGTGCCACTGTGCTCCAGCCTAGACGACAGTGAGATACTTGTCTCCAACAACAACAAAAAAATTTAAACATTTTTAGCTTGCAACTAGGGTATAAAATAAAAAAATTTAAAAAGAGATAAACATTTAACACTTCCTACTAAAGTAGTGGCATTGTGATTTGTGTTGGTAAAGCCAGCCCTTAAATAACAGCATTTAGTTCAGTAAGGGAAAGTGATACTGGGAATAACAGTAGAATGGATTTTCATATGAGATTATCATATTTTGAGACGATTGTAATTTACAATGTGAGTGCCAATTATGTGGTTGGATTGCATTTGTTTCTTTAGATAAAAAGATCACTAAGAATTTTGATTGTCAAGAAATTCATAGAGAAGGTGACAGTTGGGCTGGGATTTGAAGTCTCAGACTTGGGTAGGCAAATGAATGGTAAAACATTCCAGGCAGATGAATGGCAGAAAGGCAGAAGCATGTTTGGTGTGTTTAAGGAAAATAAATAAGTACAGCGGGGCGCAGTGGCTCATGCCTATAATACCGGCACTTTAGGAGGCCAAGACAGGTGGATCACTTGAGGCCAGGAGCTTGAGACCAACCTGGCCAACATGGTGAAACCCCATCTCTACCAAAAATACAAAAATTAGTCAGGGGTGGTGATGTGCGCCTGTAATCCCAACTACTCAGAAGGCACAAGAATAGTTTGAACTCACGAGACAGAGGTTGCAGTGAGCAGAGATTGTGCCACTGCACTCCAGCCTAGGTGATAGAGTGAGACTCTGTCTCAAAGAAAAAAGAAAAGAAAAAAAAAAAGACAAGAAATGAGTACTACTATTTTGCTTGTGCTGAGGCAAGTTAGGGTTAGGTAAGGCTTAGGTAATTCCCTACCCGTACCTTTTTTTTTTTTTTTTTTTTTTGAGACACAGTTTCGTTCTTGGGCCCAGGCTGGTGTGCAGTGGCGAGATCTCAGCTCACTGCAACCTCCACCTTCTGATTTCAAGCGATTCTCCTGGCTCAGCCTCCTGAGTAGCTGGTACTACAGGCGCACACCACCATGCCCGGTTAATTTTTGTAATTTTAGTAGAGATGGGGTTTCACTATGTTGGCCAGGCTGGTCTTGAACTCCTGACTTCATGATCCGCCTGCCTTGCCCTCCCAAAGTGTTGGGCTTGCAGGCGTGAGCCACTGCACCCAGCCAGATTTTTGTATTTTTAGTAGAGGCGGGGTTTCACCATGTTGGCCAGGCTGACCTTGAACTCCTGACCTCAGGAGATCCTCCTGCTTCGACCTCCCAATGTGCTGGGATTACAGGTGTGAACCACCATGCCTGGCCTTATGTGTTGTTTTTGTTATAAAATTAATGCCTGGCTGGGCATGGTGCCTCATGCCTATGATCCCAGCACTTTGGGAGGCAAAGGCAGACGGATCACTTGAGCTTGGGAATTTGCTACCAGCTTAGGTAGCATGGCGAAACCCTGTCTCTACTAAAAATACAAAAAATTAGCTAGGTGTGGTGGTGTGCTCCTGTAGTCCCAGCTACTCAGGAGGCTGAGTTGGGAGGATGAGCTGAGCCAGGGTTTCTCTGTGTTGGTCAGGCTGGTCTTGAACTCCTGACCTCAGGTGATCCACCCACCTCAGTCTCCCAAAGTGCTGGGATTACAGGCGTGAGCCATCACCCCCGGCCTGTGGAGTCTTTTTTTAGCCTCATGTCCAGATCACATAGCATCTTTGTTTGTACAGGAATCCATTTCTTTTTTTTTTTTTTTTTTTTGAGATGGAGTCTCACTCTGTCGCCCAGGCTGGAGTGCAGTGGTACAGTCTCAGCTCACTGCAAGCTCTGCCTACCCAGATTCATGCCATTCTCCTGCCTCAGCCTCCCAAGTAGCTGGGACTACAGGCGCCCGCCACCACGCCCGGCTAATTTTTTTGTACTTTTAGTAGAGATGGGGTTTCACCGTGTTAGCCAGGATGGTCTCCATCTCCTGACCTCGTGGTCCGCCCTCTTTGGCCTCCCAAAGTGCTAGGATTACAGGCCACTGTGCCCGGCCCAGGAATCCATTTCTAGTTGATGCTGTCTGAGTAAATTTGTTTGTTGCTGAGATTATAGTCATCTGACAATAGGTGTGAAAGCTGTGGATGAGTAAAATTTAAAGAGTGGCTAGCAACATTTTATGTACTTAATTATAATACAAATTTTAAAAAGTCACTTAGTGTATGCTTTTTCTTTTTCTTTTTTTTCTTGCGATGGAGTCTCGCCTTGTCCCCCAGGCTGGAGTGCAGTGGTGTGAGCCCCCACGCTGGCCCTAAGTAAACCTTAATAGTAAATTGATGCCATTATTTTATTTTGTTAAGTTTAATACTTGAAAATTGGGTTAAGTTCTGTGGCCATGTATAATTATCCTATAACTTCAAATGCTTATTGAATATCCTTCACGTAGCCACTATAGAATAAGTAGAGGTGGATTCCTTGTGTGTGAAAAGAAAATCATTGAATAAAAATTTTTCCTAAGATTCATGAAGATTGAGTCAGTGTAGATAAAGAGAATACTTTGTTTCTGGCAGAAGTTATTTAGAAAATGTCTTTTGGCTGGGTGAGGTGGCTCACGCCTGTAATCCCAGCACCTTGGGAGACTGAGGCAGGTAGATCACTTGAGGCCAGGAGTTTGAGACTAGCGCGGGCAACATGGCAAAACCTCTTCTCTACAAAAAATACAAAAATTAGCTGGATGTGGTGGCAGGCGCCTATAGTCCTGCCACTCAGGAGGCTGAGACAGGAGGATTGTTTAAGCCAAGGAGATCAAGTGTACAATGAACCATAATTGTGCCGCAGCACTCCAGCCTGGGTGACAGAGTGAGAACCTGTCTCCAAAAAAAAAAAAAAAAAGTAAGAAAATCTGTCTTTCTTCTTGAAGCATATACCTATAAAGCTTTGAAGAAAGGGTAAAAACCAGGTAGTAATAAAATTGTCTTTAGATGTTTTTGAAATAATGTTGTATAGCTTTGTTTGCTGTGTTCAGTTCTCATATTTCCTTGATATTTTATCAGACTTTTTTTTTTTTTTTTTTTTTTTGAGCAGTGTCTCGCTCTGTCACCCAGGCTAGAGTGCAGTGGCGCAATCTTGGCTCACTGCAACTTCTGCCTCCTGGGTTCAAGCGATCCTCCCACCTCAGCCTCCCAAGTAGCTGGGACTACAGGCATGAGCCACCATACCTGGCTAATTTTTGTATTTTTTGGTAAACATAGGGTTTCAGCATGTTGGCCGGGCTAGTCTCCAACTCTTGATCTCAAGTGATTTGCCTGCCATAGCCTCCCAAAAGTGCTGGGATTACAGGTGTGAGCCATCGCACCCTGCCAAATGTTTAATACTATAATCCACTGCTGCTATCTCAGTTGTTCTATACATTTTTCTTATACTGTTTTTTAAAATTGTTCTTTTTTTTTTTTTTGAGAGGCAGTCTCAGTCTGTTTCTTAGGCTGGAGTGCAGTGGCGAGATCGCAGCTCACTGCAACCTCTGCCTCCCATGTTCAAGCAATCCTCCCACATCAGCCTCCCGAGCAGCTGGGACTACAGGTGTGCACCACCACCATGTCTGGCTAATTTTTGTATTTTTAGTAGAGATGGGGTTTCGCCATGTTGGCCAGGCTGGTCTCGAACTCCTGACCTCAGGTAATCCACCTGCCTTGGCCTCCCAAAGTGCTGTGATTACAGGTGTGAACCACCACACCGGCCTTAACTGTTCAGATTTTTAAACAGACTTTTTTTTTTTAGGGCAGTTTTAGGTTCACAGCCAAATTGCTGGAATGTACAGAGTATTCCCAACAAACCCCCTGGACTCACTCCTCAGTAACACTCCCGTCCCCCAGGAAGACTTCCCCTCCCCAGTCACACATGCCTCCCACAGTAATGCCTCCCCTCAGTCACCTTCCAGAGTGGTACATTTGTTTGTTTTGTTGTTTTTTTTTATGACAGAGTCTCGCTCTGTCACCCGGGCTGGAGCACAGTAGCATGATCTCAGCTCACTGCAACCTCTGCTCCCCCGGGTTCAAGCAGTTCTCCCACCTCAGCCTCCCAAGCTGGGATTACAAGCATCCGCCACGACACCTGGGTAATTTTTTGTATTTTTGGTAGAGACGGGGTTTCACCATGTTGGTCAGGCTGGTCTCGAACTCCTGATTTCAGGTGATCTGCCCACCTCAGCCTCCCAAAGTGCTGGGATTACAGGTTTGAGCCACCACGCCCGGCCCTAGAGTGCTATATTTCTAAACCAACATCACAACATTATCACTCAAAGTCCATATTTGTGTATTGTTTCCTTGTATATTTTTCAGCATGGTAAATCCCAAATGTTCTATTCATGTAATGCTCTTGGTTTAAACTCTTAAGTTAGATTTAGCATATTGTCCTTTAATATTCCTAATTTTGGCTTTTCTTGTTTGGCCAGGGTGAGCTCTAAGTGCTGATTTACTTTAAATCCTGATGATAATCAGCATGCTTTATTTATTTATTTATATTTTTTGTTTGTGACAGGGTCTCGCTCTGTCACCCAGGCTGGCTGGCGTTCAGTTTCATGATCATGGCTCACTGCTGCCTCCACCTCCTGGGTTCAAGCCATCCTCCCATCTCAGCCTCCCAAGTAGTAGAGACTACAGGCATGTGCTACCACGCCTAGCTAATTGTTGTATTTTTTGTAGACACGGGGTTTGTCATGTTGCCCAGGTCTCAAACTCCTGGACTCACGTGATCCTCCTGCCTCAGCCTCCCAAAGTGTTCATGCCTATTAACAGGCATGAGGCTCTCTGCCTGGCCTCATAGTTATTTTAACGTCTCTGTCTGATAGCTTTAGCGTTTGGTCCACCTCTGTTTCTGTTTTTTGTTTTTTTTTTTTTATTTACTTATCTCTTGACAATGGGTACTTATTTATGTCTTGACAATGTATTTCAGGCTGGGCACGGTGGCTAACACCTGTAATCCCAGCACTTTGAGAGGCCGAGGCGGGTGGATCACCTGAGGTCAGGAGTTCAAGACCAGCCTGGCCATCATGGTGAAACCCCACCTCTACTAAAATAATACAAAAATTAGCCGAGGGTGGTGGCACATGCCCGTAATCCCAGCTACTCAGGAGGCCGAGGCAGGAGACTCGCTTGAACCTGGGAGGTGGAGGTTGCAGTGAGCTGAGATCGTGGCATGTTTTGTTTTTTTAAGAGACAGGGTCTCGCTCTGTCACCAAGGCTGAGGTGCAGTGGCACCGTCATGGCTCATTGCAGCCTCAAACTCCTGGGCTCAAGCAATCCTCCCACCTCAGCCTCCTAAGTAACTGGGACTACAGGCACATGCCACCCTGCCCAGCTAATTTCTTTTTCTGTTTGTTTTTTTTTTTTTTCTCCGTAGAGATAGAGCCTCACTATGTTGTCCAGGATGCTGTCAAACTCCTAGGCTCTAGCAGTCCTCCCACCTCGGCCTCCCAAAGTGCTGAGATTACAGGCGTGGGCCACCATGCCCTGCCTCATCCCATTGTTTCTTTTTCCTTCACTTAGTACCTCAGTTGGGGCCTACTGGGTTTTGTTTTGTTTTTAACTTGGTAGATTGTATGAAAACTTCATTTCAAGGCATTCTGACTTCATTAGGACACTGAAGTTTCCCATGAACTTTTAATATTGCATATTGTGCTTTGGCTATTGAGAGTGTGGTGTCAGTTCACAATAGGACAAATGCAGAAATTGAGAGTAAACAGAAACATTTATAGGTCATTTGCTATTGATTACGACGTCTAAGTGCATTTCAGTGTTTTATATTTTACAAATGTGTTGGAATTTTACTTTACTTATTCTTTTGAGACAGGTTCTCGCTCTGTGGCCTAGGCTGGAGTGCAGTGGTATGATCATGGCTCACTGCAGGCTTGACTTCCCAGCTCAAGCGATCCTCCTGCCCCAGCCTCCTGAGTAGTTGACACTACAGGCATGTGTCACTACACCCAGCTACAATTTAAATTTTTAGTAGAGACAAGGTCTCACTCTGTTTTCCAGGCTGGTCTTAAACTTTTGGGCTCAAGAGATCCTTCCATCTTAGCCTCCCAAAGTGCTGGGATTACAGTTGTGAGCCACCACTCCCAGTGTGTTGGAATAAAAAAAAAACAACTGATTCTTCACCATTGATGGTTTGAAAAACACTGCCCTGGATCACCTGATGGGCTCCAGAAATAGTTCCCCCTGCCCTTATTTCATACCAACAACCTAGGTTTCTCACAATAGTTGAGATCAGTTACCCCAGCCACGGTGAAACTGTTCTTTAACTGTTGTTTCAGTTGGCATGAGCTCAAAATGGTCAAGTGACAAACTCAGCTTCACTGTAGTGGAACGGTTGTTGTGTCCTAAGGTAGAAGTATTCCAAGACCTCTAAACCAAGAAACCAAGACCTCTAAACCAGCTGACCAAGCGTTTTAAGGATGGAGGCAAAAATGTTTTTTGAGTAGGTTATTAGGTATGATAATGAGAGGGGGCACTCTGATTCAATCTTTAAATTTCCAGATCTGGACTGACGTGGTGGCTCATGCCTGTAATCCCAGCACTTTGGGAGGCCAAGGCTGGCAGATCACCTAAAGTCAGGAGTTCCAGACCAGCCTAGCCAACATGGCAAAACCCTGACTCTACTAAAAATACAAAAATTAGCCAAGCATGGTGGTGGGCACTTGTAATCCAAGCTACTTGGGAGGCTGAGGCAGGAGAGTCGTTTGAACCCGGGAGGCAGAGGTTGCAGTGAGCTGAGATCATGCCATTGCATTCCAGCATGGGTGACAAGAGCAAAACTCAGTCTCAAAAAAAAAAAAAAAAAAAAAAAAATTCCAGATCTGTGTACTGTGGGACAAGTGACAATTTATTGGTCACTGATTTAGGTAATGTATCACATGTTATAAAATAAGTAAGCACCTCATCTTCTCAGTGCGTTATCTTTCAGCTGGTATTATCACAGTAAGCTATTCCACTTTTCCATTAAGCTGGCTGTCCTGAGTGATAGGATAGAAAGACCAAGGAATTTGATGACTATGAGCCCATCATTAGAAAAAAAAAGATTAACAAATTATGATCTGGTGATTTTTAACACTTACAAAATTTTAATTTTATACTTGCTGAAAGAGCTCCTATAATTAACTCATTTAGACAAATTTTTTCCACATCACCTTCTTACATATGTAAAGGAAAATAAAATTGAAATAATTGGTTTTTGTTTTGTTTTGTTTTGAGACGGAGTCTCACTCTGTGGCCCATACTGGAGTGCGGTGGCATGATATCAGCTCACTGCAACCTCCGCTTCCCGGGTTCAAGCAGTTCTCCTGCCTCGGCCTCCTGAGTAGCTGGGACTACAGGCACGTGCCACCATACCCGGCTATTTTTTGTATTTTTAGTAGAGACAGGGTTTCACAATGTTGGCCATGCTGGTCTCGAACTCCTGAACTCAGGTAATCCGCCCACCTCTGCCTCCCAAAGTTCTGGGATTACAGGCATGAGCCACCGTGCCTGGACAATTGGTTGTTATTCCTATGTTCACATTCATAGTTTGACCCTTGTGATCTTTTTTGTTAAAACTAGCAATTGATGCTTGTGTTTTTCCACACAGTGTTGTCATCACCAGTAGTGTTAGTGATACAGATTTTTTTTTTTTTTTTTTTTGAGACAGACTCTGCTCTGTCACCCAGGCTGGAGTGCAGTGGCACGATCTTGGCTAACTGTAACCTCTGCCTTCCGGGTTCAGGCGATTCTCCTGCCTCAGCCTCCCGAGTAGCTGGGACTACAGGCGCCTGCCACCATGCCCGGCTAATTTTTTGTATTTTTAGTAGAGAAGGGGTTTCACCGTGTTAGCCAGGATGGTCTAGATCTCCTCACCTCGTGAGCCACCCGCCTTGGCCTCCCAAAGTGCTGGGATCACAGGCGTGAGCCACCTTGCCCAGCGTGATGTAGAATTCTTTTGAGTGCTCCAACTGTTGTTGCTGAGATGTTTTTCTGAGCCATTAACACTTAATGCTGCAAGATTTGATGCTTGTGCTTTCTAGATGTTATCAGTTGTTATCAGCACAAGATTTTCAAAGTGAAATTTGTGTAAGTGCAAGTAACAGTAGTTTCCTTACAATTGCTTCTGGCTGTCTCTAATTGGAAAACTGCTGATTTTGAGACACATCACAATTTCAGAGATCTGAGCCTTAGAATTCATAAAACATGGTTATTTAATTTATCACAGCCCCCATGTATGCCAGACAGTAGATCTGGCAATTATCATCTCTAAATATCAAATCTTACAAGATTATATTGCTGTCCTCATTATGTAGTCACAGAAAGACTAAGTAATTCAGATTACATATCCATTAAGAGGCAGAACAGAGGCCAGACGGAGTGGTTTATTTCTGTAATCCTAGCACTTTGGGAGATTGAGGCATGAGGGTCACATGATCCCAGGAATTTGAGACCAGCCTGGGCAACATAGTGAAGCCCTGGCTGTACAAAAAAAAGCTGAGTATGGTGATGCATTCCTGTAGTCCCAGCTACTTGGGAGGATGATGTGAGGATTGCTTGAGCCCAGGAGGTCAAGGCTGCAGTGAGCTATGATTGTGCCACTGTATTCCAGCCTGGTCCATAGAGGGGAGACTCTATCTATTTTAAAAATTAAAACCAAAAAAAAATTCAGGGTGGGCATAGTGGCTCCCACCTGTAGTAGTACCAGCACTTTGAGAGGCTGAGGCTGGTGGATTACCTGAGGTTAGGGGTTGGAGACCAGCCTGGCCAACATGGCGAAACCCTGTCTCTACTAAAAATACAAAAGTTAGCCTGGTGTGGTAGCGTAGACCTGTAGTCCCAGCTACTTGGGAGGCTGAGGCAGGAGAATCTTTTGAACCCATGACCTGGTAGAGGTTGCAGTGAGCTGAGATGGTGCCACTGCACTCCAGTCTGGGCGACAGAGCAAGACTCCATCTCAAAAACAAACAAAATTCTATTTTATTTATTTTAGTAGAGATGGGGTTTCACCATGTTGCCCAGGCTGGTTTTGAATTCCTGACCTCATCCACCTGCCTCGGCCTCCAAAGTGTTAAGATTACAGGCGGGAGCCACCGTGCCTGGCCATCTTAATAATTTCTAACTTGTTTTTTTGAGACAGAGTCTTGCTCTGTCACCCAGGCTGAAGTATACAGTGGCACGATCTCGGCTCACTGCAGTCTCCACCTCCTGGGTTCAAGTGATTCTCCTGCCTCAGCCTTCTAAGTAGCTGGGATTATAGGTGAGACCCACCGTGCCCGGCCTAAATTTTCTTTTTTAAAAACAGCTTTGTTGAGATATAATTCTCATACCATAGAGTTTACCCATTTAAAACGTACAATTGGCTGGGTGCGGTGGCTCACACCTGTAATCCCGCCACTTTGGGAGGCTGAGGTGGGCGGATCACTTGGGAGTTTGAGACCAGCCTGACCAACATGGAGAAACCCCATCTCTACTAAAAACATACAAAATAAGCCAAGCGTGATGGCGCATGCCTGTAATCCCAGCTACTCTGGAGGCTGAGGCAGGAGAATCACTTAAACTCGGGAGGTGGAGGTTGTGGTGAGCTGAGATCATGCCATTACACTCCATCCTGGGCAACAAGAGCAAACTCTGTCTCAAAAATAAAATAAAATGTATGGTTGTTTTTAGTATCATCACAAATGCTTGCAGTGATTGCCACAGTCAGGTTTTTTGTGGTGTTTTTCTTTTTTTTTTTTTTTTTCTGAGACAGAGTCTTATTCTGTCGCCCTGGCTGGAGTGCAGTGGTGCAATGCACTGCAGCCCTGGCCCCTGCAAGTTCAGTGATTGTGCCACCCCAGCCTCCTGCGTAGCCGGGTGTGCGCCACCATGCCAAGCTAATTGTTAAAACTTTTTTTTTTAGAGATGGGGTTTCACCTGTTGCCCAGTCCGGTCTTGAACTCCTGGGTTCAAATGATCCATCCACCTGCCTCAGAACCCCAAAGGGCTGGGATCGTGTGAGCCACTTTGACCAGCTCATAGTCAGTTTTAGAACAGTTATCATCTCAAAATGAAGTCCCTGTGTCCATTAGCTATTACCCTCATATTCCTCCCCACAGTCCTAAGGAATCACAGTCCTAAGGAATCTACTTTTTGTCTATGTACATTTCCCTGATCTGGACATTTCATATAAATGGAATCATAAGCAAGTGGTCTGTTGTGGCTGGCATATTTCAGTTAGCATAACATTTCGCCCAGTCATACCATCAGTTCTTTTTTTTTTTTGAGATAGATTCTTGCTCTTTCATCCACGCTAAAATGTAGTGGCTCCGTCTGGGTTCACTGAAGCCTCGACCTCCCGCATTCAAGCAATCTTCCTGAGTAGCTGGGACTATGGACATGTGCCACCACACCTGGCTATCTTTTTTTTTTTTGGTGTTTTTTGTAGAGACAGGGTTTCACCATGTTGCCCAGTCTCAAAATCCTGTGCTCAGGTGATCTCTGGCCTTGGTCTCCCAAAGTACTGTGATTACAGGTGTGAGCCACCATGCCTGGCTTTCATTATACTTTTTATGGCCAGATAATACTTTAGTGTATAGGTGTACCAAATTTTGTTTATCCATTTGTTAGTTGATAATAAATGTGGTTGGGCTGGGCTCAGTGGCTCACACCTCTAATTCCAGCACTTTGGGAGGCCAAGGTGGGCAGATAATCTGAGGTCAAGAATTCAAGACCAGCCTGGCCAACATGGTGAAATGCCATCTCAACTAAAAATAGAAAAATTATCCGGGCATGGTGGCACATGCCTTTAATCCCAGCTACTCAGGAGGCTGAGGCAGGAAAATTGCTTGAAGCCAGGAGGCAGAGGTTGCAGTGAGCTGAGATGGCACCACTGCACTCCAGCCTGGGCAGCAGAGTGAGACTCGGTCTTTAAAAAAAAAAAAAAAAAAAGCCAGGTGTGGTAGCTCACACGTGTAATCCCAGCACTTTGGGAGGCCGAGGCAGGTGGATCATGAGGTCAGGAGTTCAAGACCAGCCTGGCCAAGATGGTAAAACCCCATCTCTACTAAAAATACAAAAATTAGCAGGGCCTGGTGGTAGGCGCCTATAAACCCAGCTACTCGGGAGGCTGAGGCAGAGAATTGCTTGAACCCGGGAGGCGGAGGTTGCAGTAATGCAGTGAGCCGAGGTCGCACCATTGCACTCCAGCCTGGGCGACAGAGCAAGACTCCATCTCAAAAAAAAAAAAAAAAAAAAAGGTTTGATTCACCTTTTGGCTATTGTGAATAATGCTGCTGTAAACATTCTTGTGCAAATTTCTCTTTTCTTTTTCTTTCTTTCTTTTTTTTTTTTTTTTTTTTTTGAGACGGGATATCTTGCTGTGTTGCCTACCTCCTGAGCTTAAGGAATCCTGCTGCCTCAGTCTTTCAAGTAGCTGAGACTACTGGTACGTGCTACCATACCCAGCTAATTTTTAAATCTTTAGTAGAAATGGGGTCTTGCAATTGTTGCCCAGGCTAGTCTTGCATTCCTTGTCTCAAGGCATCCTCCCTCCTTGTCTTTCCAAATTGCTAAGATCATGGGAGTGAGCCACCATTCCTGGCTTATGTGCAAATTTTTGTGTGGACATTGCCATTATTTGGATAAGGTTTGTCCTCACCAAAACTTATGTTGAAGTTTGGTTCTCATTGTAGCAGTGTTGGGAATTGGGGCCTACTGGGAGGTGTTCCATCATGGGGCCAATCCCTCATGAATAGATAATGCCATCTTGTGAGAGTGAGTTCTCACTCTTCTGGGACTGGATTAGTTACCCAAAAAGTGGGTTCTTATAAACAAGCTTGGTCCAACTCACAGCCCGTGGGTCACATGTGACCCAGGACGGCTTTGAATGTGGCCCAACACACATTCATAAACTTTCTTAAAACATTATGAGACTATTGTGCAATTTTTTTTGTTTGTTTTAAGGTTATTAGCTATCCTTAGTGTTAGTGTACTTTATGTGTGGTCCAAGACAATTCTTCTTCCAATGTGGCCCAGGGAAGCCAAAGGATTGGACACTACTGTTAGAAAGCAGGTTTACTCCCTCATGTTTATTTCATGTTTCCTCTCTCTTTTTTTCCCCCCCTTTCAGACAGTCTCTCTCTCACCCAGACTGGAGTGCAGTGGCATGATCTTGGCTCACTGCAGCC
This sequence comes from Pan troglodytes, assembly GCF_028858775.2. NCBI lineage: Eukaryota > Metazoa > Chordata > Mammalia > Primates > Hominidae > Pan > Pan troglodytes. The sequence goes on along the minus strand of NC_072401.2, from coordinate 40,273,854 downwards.
TCCGCCTCCCGGTTCAAGTTATCTGCCTCAGTCTCCTGAGTAGCTGGGAGTACAGGCACATGCCACCATGCCAGGCTAATTTTTTGTATTTTTAGTAGAGATGGGGTTTCACAATGTTAGCTAGGCTGGTCTTGAGCTCTTGACCTCAAGTGGTCCGCTAGCATCACCCTCCCAAATTGCTGGGATTACAGGCGTGAACCACCATGCCTGGTCATGTTTGTTTAATTTCTTTGTCAGATTATTCATTCCAAGTGTATAGAAATAGGATTTTTTAAAAACATATTTTAATTAATTTTTTTTTCTCAATAGAGATAGGGTCTTCCTGTGTTGCCCAGGCTGATCTCGAACTCATGGGCCTGAAGTAATTCCCCTCACCTCATCCCCTCACAGTGCTGGTTTTACAGATGTGAGCCACCACTTCCAGCCTATAGTAGTCGTTTATGATCAGTTTTATTTATTTCTCTTTTTTCCCAAGACACAAGTCTTGCTGCAACGCCCAGGCTGGAGTGCAGTGGTGCAATCTTGGCTCACTGCAATCCACACCTCCTGGGTTGAAGCGATTCTCCTGCCTCAGCCTCCCAAGTAGCTAGAATTACAGGTGCCCGCCACCACGCCTGACTGATTTTTTGTATTTTTAGTAGAGACAGGGTTTCACCATATTGCCCAGGCTGGTCTCGAACTCCTGACCTCAAGTGATCCGCCTGTCTTGGCCTCCCAAAGTTCTGGGATTACAGGCATGAGCCACCACGCCCGGCCGATGGGTTTTATTTCTGTAAGGTAATTAGTAACATGTCTATTTTCATTCTGAATCTAGTAATTTAGTCTTTTTTTCTTGGTCAGTCTAGCTGAAAAGTCGTCAGTTTTGTTGATGTTTTCAAAGAACCAGCTTTTTGTTTCCCTTTCTCTAGCTGCCATCAAGTTCTTCTGGGTGGTAATATTTTTGGCAACTGATATAGGAAGGCGGTGCCCACTTCTGCTTCTCTGCCACTGTCTGCTTTTTCCCACCACCCGTTTCTCATCGTGCCTGTAGGGGAATTTCCCTATACTTACTGTTGATTTTCCTCTAAACTCTTACCGCTCTTGCCATAATTAATTCCATCTGCCTTTTTCCCACATATGTACGCTTGTCTGCTTGAATCTCTTTTCCTTTCCTTTTTTTTTCTTTCTTTTTTTTTTTTTTATTGAGATGAAGTCTCACTCCATCACCCAGGCTTGAGTGCAGTGATGCGATCTCAGCTCACTGTAACCTCTGCCTCCTGGGTTCAAGCGATTCTCCTGCCTCAACCTCCCAAGTATATGGGATTACAGACACCTGCCACCATGCCCAGCTAATTTTTGTGTTTTTAGTAGAGACGAGGTTTCGCCTTGTTGGCCAGGCTGGTCTCGAACTCCTGACCTCAAGTGATCCCCCCTCCACGGCCTCCCAAAGTGCTAGGATTACAGGCGTGAGCCACTGCGCCTGTCCTGCTTTTTTTTTCTTTCAACTCTTAATCTGTTTAACCTTAGAAAAACTGCTGTGTTTTATTTTATTTTTGAGCAAAAACACCTTACATAATGTTTGATCATTTTAAGCATAAGGCAAATGATTTACCTTTATGAAGGAAAAGGAAAGCCAGAGTACTTGACATTCAGTTAATGGATTAAGAGATCTATTAAGTTGCTAGATGCTCCCATCTAAATTTTCTACTGTAGTTTTCATCTAACTAAATTGTGACAAAGTGGGCTTTTTGAGTTTGCCTGGGAACATAATCACTTAGTAGTTACAACTAATACAGTACAGTTTTTATAGTATAATGTGTGTATTTCAGTAGTCATTTGGGGAAGCATTCCTCCTACTATACTATATGTAACATATAGGTAAGAGTACTAAGCAGTGAGTGACTAGCTACATTGCCTGCATTTAATTTTTTTTTTTTTTTTTTTTGAGGCAGAGTGTCGCTCTGTCGCCCAGGCTGGAGTGCAATGGCGTGATCTCTGCTCACTGCAAGCTCCACTTCCCGGGTTCATGCCATTCTCCTGCCTCAGCCTCCCGAGTAGCTGGAACTACAGGCGCCTGCCACCACGCCTGGCTAATTTTTTGTATTTTTAGTAGAGACGGGGTTTCACTGTGTTAGCCAGGATGGTCTCGATCTCCTGACCTCATGATCCGCCCACCTTGGCCTTCCAAAGTGCTGGGATTACAGGTGTGAGCCACTGCACCCGGCTGCCTGCATTTAGATTTTTATGCCCTTGGACAACTTATTTGGCCTGTTTCCTCATCTGTTAAACGGGGGCATTAATAATAATGCTTCTCATAGATATCATTGTATTACATAAGTTAATAGTGTATTCAGATTATTTGAAATGTACCTGACGCATAGCAGGAACACAATACATGTTAGCAGCTATTAGTACTATTGCAAGTGGTTCCTATAAACAAATAGGCTTTAAGAATTAAGAATTTGTAAAGAAAATAAAATGGAAACAGTTTGAGCTGTAAAGAAAAAAAGAATAGAGGATTTATTATGTGAGGGTCAAAATATAGAATGATTTGTTTGTACCATATCGTCTTCACTCGTTTTATTCTTCCATCTTACAAATACCCAAAGATTAGAGAGCATCTGAGGTTATGTTAAAACCAAGTCTCAAAGCCTTTGAACCCGCCATGCATGTATCAAACTCTCAGCTTTTTTTTTTTTTTTTTTTTTTTTTGAGATGGAGTTTCGCCGTTGTTGCCCGGGCTGGAGTGCAGTGGTGCGATCTTGGCTCACTGCAACCTCTGCCTCTCGGGTTCAAGCGATTCTCCTACCTTAGCCTCCCGAGTAGCTGGGATTACAGGGATGCACCACCAAGCCTGGCTAAGTTTTTGTATTTTTAGTAGAGACGGGCTTTCTCCATGTTGGTCAGGCTGGTCTGAAACTCCTGACCTCAGGTATCCGCCCACCTCGGCCTCCCGGAGTGCTGGGATTACAGGTGTGAGCCACTGTGCCCCGCCACACTCTCAGCCTTTAAGGCTACTCATAATGTTTTAGGACCTTATGAATTCCCTTTGAGGCTAAAAATAACTTCTATTATGATTGTTCTGTTACAGTCAGTATCCAGGTAATTTTTAAGAATCGTGTTTGTGGGTTATCTTGAAGGCGGAAATAAATGGAGTAAACCATTTTTTAACTACATTAGAAACCTTCCATAATGATTAATAGTGTTTTTTTTTTTTTTTTTTTTGGAGACGGAATCTCACTCTGTTTCCCAGGCTGGACTGCAGTGGTGTGATCTCGGCTCACTGCAAGCTCCGTCTTCCTGGGTTCACGCCATTCTCTTGCCTCAGCCTCCTGAGTGGCTGGGACTACAGGTGCCCGCCACCACGCCCCACTAATTTTTTTGTTTTTTTAGTAGAGATGGGGTTTCACCGTGTTAGCCAGGATGGTCTCAATCTCCTGACCTCGTGATCCACCTGCCTCGGCCTCCTGAAGTGCTGAGATTACAGGCATGAGCCACCGCACCCGGCCGACTAATAGTGTATTTTGTAGTATGTGCTTGTTAAATGGTTTAGGTCTGGTAGAATGGATCTTTTTGTTGTTGTTGTTGTTTGTGTTTTGTTTTTGATACGGTTCGCTTTGTTGCCCAGGCTGGAGTGCAGTGATACGATCTCGGCTCACTGCAACCGCCACCTCCCAGGTTCAAGCAATTCTTATGCCTCAGCCCCCCGAGTTGCTGGGATTACAAGTGCGCACCACCACATCTGGCTAATTTTTGTATTTTTTGTATTTTTTTTTTTTTTTTGTAGAAACGGGGTTTCACCATGTTGGCCAGGCTGGTCTCGAACTCCTGACCTCAAGTGATCCGCCTGCCCTGACCTCCCAAAGTGCTGGGATTACAGGTGTGAGTCACTGCACCTGGCCAGAATGGATCTTTAAAATAGAATTGGGTTTGGAGTTCAGGAAGAAGCTAGTAAAATGTGTGGCATCTAATTTTTCTGCACCACACAATTTAGGTATGAAATAATAACCTTGTCTTATTAAGTAATGCTAACCTTGACTAAATATATTAGTAATAAATTATATATCAAGTAGTCTATGCTGGTGTATTAGAAAAACAGGTCATTGAATTTTTCCCAAAGAATAATTTGTTGAAATTGAATGAAATTGAAAGAAATATTTTGATGCTTTGTTGTCTTTGTTGCTTTATTAATAGTACTTAGTATTGTGAGATATATGTATATGTGTGTGTGTGTGTGTGTGTGTGTGTATTTGCATAGTTTTTGCCAAATGCAAATTTTGGAGGCATTTCTGTTCTCAGACTTGGTCAATTACTGAAATCTAGAATATGTAAAAAATATACTAATGCATTTCATTCCTTCAGAAAATACCTTGTACATATGTCTTAGTGTGTAGGGCAGATGTGCAATATGTAAAACACAGCCCCCATCCTTCAGGAGATCCTTTAGGAGTTCACTGCAGCCTTGAACTCCAGGCATCAAACGATCCTCCCACTTAAGCCTCCCAAAGTGCTGGGATTAGTGTCTTCTTGAGAAGACATGATTTTTATGCTAATGACCACAGCATTAGATGCTGTAAAATAATTGCTTCATAATTGGTACAGTGTTTCCAATACGAAGGAGTCAATGATCCCTTCAGAAGAGGAAGTTGACTGGGTGTAGTAACTCATACCTGTAGTCCTAGCACATTGGGAGGCCTCGGCAGGTGGATCGCTTGAGCCCAGGAGTCCAGGACTAGTCTGGATAACATGGCAAAACCGGTCTTTACAAAAGATACGAAAATTAGGTGAGTGTGGTGGTGCATGACTTTAGTCCAAGCTTCTCGGGAGGCTGAGAGCTTAAGGCTGTAGTGACCTGTGATTATGCCACTGCACTCTAGCCTACGTGACTGAGTGAGACCCTGTCTCAAGAAAAAATGGAATTTGGGCAAAAACATTAAGGATGGGTAAGAATTTAGTAAGAGTGTATGTTTGGGTAGGGTAGGTATGTATTGAGGAGCAGAAGCAATTCTAGGACATATTCACATATTTAAAAAAGTGTCTAACTCTGTGAGCTTTCTTTTTTCTGTGTAAAGCTGTAAAGAGGCTCAAGATATTTTTGGAAGATAATGAATTAACCCAGTTTGACTAGAGCGGAGGGTTGACATTACATAATGTTTTATAATTATATATAAACATATACATATGTATAAGTATAGACGTGGAAAAGGCAAACAAAATTATAAAATTGATTATGATGTTTAAAATGTCATAAGTAATGCGGCCATAGGAAATCACTGTTTGAGTTGGGATAACATTAATTTAGGAGCATTGTGTTTGGTTTTAAAATCTAAAGAGACTGAAGTTGGGTATGATGCAATAAGGGCCTAAACTAAGCATTTTGGCAATGGAATCTAAATGTTACCAACTTTATTCAGTATGAAACTAGCTCACTTTTTTTGTTGTTGCTGAGATGGGGTCTTGCTCTGTGGTTCAGGATGGAGCAGCAGTTGTGCAGTCATAGTTCACTGCAGCCTTGAACTTGAACTCTTGGCCTCAAGGGCTCCTCCCTCTTCAGCCTCCCAAAGTGCTGGGATTACAGAATGAGCCACCACTCCTGCCTGTGAGGTTTTCTTAAAAGGAATTTACAATCTAGGTGCAATGAAAAGGCATAATAATGATGTGATCAACTTGGTCAGTAAGCCACTTCAACTTGAGCTTTAGGCCCAGAAGTTGCTCTAATGTGCTAAACTCCAAAGTTAGTTTGTGTGTATTAGGTGGACTTTCAATTCTAATGGCTTTATGCATTAACTGTGCTCCTGCACCACCTGCTGTAGTTTTCACCTTGAATGCGTATTAAATAAATAAAAGGGCTGAGTTACAAATAATAGTACAAAATAGGAAAGGAAGCTGCAAAGAAGCACATATTGGCAAATAGGTTGTTCATTCTCAATCTTAGCCAGCAGTCCATGTATATACTCAGTGAGTAAACTGCCATTTTAATATAAAAGTTAGATGGCCTGTTTAATTCAGAACTCACTTTGTCTTTACACCTGACAGGTTGATTTTTGTTGCTCAAAGATTGGTATACATGTAAAGTTTTCTGGGATAATAGTTTCATTGATTCAAGAAATACTGAGTACTTACTCTGTATGAGGCACATTTTTTGTGGACTCTAGGACTACACAAATAAATTTTAAATCTATTGCCTTCACAGAACTTAAAAGTCTAGTGCAGGAAAGACAGAATAAGCAAGTAAAATGTAAGAAAAATTGGAGAAAAGTAAAACTACAAAGGGAAAGTGCTTTTACAGCATATGAGTTAAAATGGTGTCCTTGCAAGTATTAGATTGGCAATCCTGAAACCTGGGTTTTAGTTTTCAGTTCTAGACCTACCATTAACCCATTATGTTTTCTTCAGTTAATATCTCTAGGCTGAGCATAGTGGCTCATGCCTGTAATTCCAGGACTTTGGGAGGCCAAGATGGGTGGATTGCTTGAGCCTAGAAGTTTGAGTCAGCCTGGGCAACATGATGAAATCCTGTCTCTGCAAAAATAAAAACAAACAACAAGACTCCAAAATTTAGCCAGGCATAGTGGCACATGCCTGTAGACTCAGCTTCTCAGGAGGCTGAAGTGGGAGGATCATTTGAGCCCTGGAGGTGGAGGCTGCAGTGAGCGCCTCTGCGCTCCAGCCTGGGTGACAAAGCAAGACCCTGTCTCCAAAAAATTAAAATAAAAATCTGTAGGTCTGTTTCTTCCTCTCTTTCTCTCCTGTTCCTCCTCGTCTCTTCTTTATTTTTATGTGAAGGAATTCACATTTCTGAAGCCCCTACATTATCTAAAAGGTGGTTAGATTAACTGCTTTAAAGAGAACCTGAGATTCTTATGTATCTAAAATTCTTATATATCTTTAGATTCTTATATATCTGAAATGTAACATAAAAGGTGCATAAAACAAATGCAGTTTAATAAGTAACCACAAAGTGAATATACGTATAAAAAAATAGAATATCATCAGCACCCCCAGAAGTTGTGTGTTCCCCTCAATCATAAGCTTCTTCCTTCATACGTAATTCCTCCATTACCATGTTAATGCAGTCTCCTTGGTTTTCTTATATTTTCACTACATATCTCTTAAAAATAATAGGTTCTTTTTTTCTTTTTTCTTTTCTTTTTTCTTCCAGACAGGGTCTCGCTCTGTCATCCAGGCTGGAGTGCAGTGGCAAGTGATTATCTCATTTAGCCTCCCAAGTAGCTGAGATTACAGGCACCTGCCACCACGCCCGCCTAAATTTTGTATTTTTAGTAGAGATGGGGTTTTGCCATGTTAGCCAGGCTCATCTTAAACTCCTGACTTCAAGTGATTCTCCTGCCTCGGCCTCCCAAAGTGCTGGGATTGCAGGTGTGAGACTCTGCTCCTGGCCAGTTTCATATTTTTCTAGTTTTATTTATTTTTTACTTTATTTAGACAGAGTCTCTGTTGCCCAGGCCAGTGTACACTGGTACAACCATAGCTCAATTTAAATATATCCAAAGTATTGTACAGTAGTTCAGCTATACCTTAATAAAGCTGTTTTTTTGTTTGTTTGTTTTTGTTTTTTTGGAAACGAAGTCTTGCTCTTTTGTCCAGGCTGGAGTGCAGTGGTGCAATTTCAGCTCACTGCAGCCTCCGCCTCCTGGGTTCAAGTGATTCTCCTGCTTCAGTGACCCAAGTACCTGGGATTTCTACAGGCGTGTGCCACCATGCCTGACTAATTGTTGTATTTTTAGTAGAGAAGGGGTTTCAGCATGTTGGCCAGGCTGGTCTCCAGCTCCTGACCTCAAGTGATCTACCCACCTTGGCCTCCCATAGTGCTGGAATTAAGGCGTGAGCCACTTTGCCCAGCCCCAATAAAGCTATTTAAAAAAATTTTTTTTTTTTCATTTTAGGTTTTGAGAAAGGGTCTCACTCTGTCGCCCAGGCTGGACTGCAGTGGTGTGATCAGAGGTCATTGCAGCCTCACCCTCCTAGGTTCAAGCGATCCTCCCATCTCATTCTCCTGAGTAGCTGGGACTACAGGCGCATGTCTCCATGCACAGCTAATTTTTATTTATTATTATTGGTAGAGATGAGGTCTTGTTATGTTGCCCAGGTTGGTCTCCAACACTTGGGCTCAAGCGATTTTCCTGCCTCTCCCTCCCAAAGTGTGATTACGGGCATGAGCCACCGTACAATGTACAACTATAGCTCAGCCATAGCCTTGATCTAGGCTCAAGCCATCCTCTTGCCTCAGCCTCCCAAGTAGCTGGGACTACAGGTATTGGCCAACATGACTGGCTTTTTTCTAGTTTTACTTTTTCAATTTTATATGGCTAGAATCATACTATATGGTTCCTTGTGTTACTGTGTCTTCAGTGTTATGTTTGAGTTTTGTATTATTGCTTTTTTTTTTAGATGGAGTCTTGCTCTGTCGCCAGGCTGGAGTGTGGTGGTGTGATCTTGGCTCACTGCAACCTCGGACTCCCTGGTTCAAGCGATTCTTCTGCCTCAGCCTCCTGAGTAGCTGGAATTCCAGGCATGCGCCACCACGCCCAGCTAATTTTTGTATTTTTAGTAGAGATGGGGTTTCACCATGTTGGCCAGGATGGTCTTCATCTCCTGACCTTGTGATCCATCGGCCTCAGCCTCCCAAAGTGCTGGGATTACAGGCATGAGCTACTGCGCCTGGCCTAACTATATAGTATTTCATTATACAGTTTAATCAGTCTTCTATTGACATTTTTCACTTGTAGTTTTTTGGCTTTTACAAACCACATTGCTGTTGTTAAAATAAAAACTTCAGACATATATATATATATATATATGTATGTATTTTTTGAGACAGAGTCTTGCTCTGTCACCCCGGCTGGAGTGCAGTGGCACGATCTCGGCTCACTACAACCTCCGCCTCCCGGTTCAAGTGATTCTCCTGCCTCAGCCTCCCGAGTAGCTGGGATTACAGGCACCTGCCACCACGCCTGGCTGATTTTTGTATTTTTAGTAGAGATGGGTTTTCACCATGTTGGCCAGGCTGGTCTCCAACTCCTGACCTCGGTGATCCACCCACCTCGGCCTCCCAAAGTGCTGGGATTACAGGTGTGAGCCACTGTGCCCGGCCCAGACACATTAAATTTAACAGACTTTAATTGAGCAAAGAATGATTCACAAACTGGACAGCCCCCTCCAAACTTGAGTAGGTTCAGAACAGTTGCAGAGCTGCCAAGTGGTCAGATAACATTTATGGACAGAAAAAGGAAAGTGATATACAGAAAACGAAAGTGAGGTACAGAAATAGGTGAATTGGTTACAGCTCAGTGTTTGCCTTATTTGATCACGGTTTGAACAGTCAGCCACCTGTGATTGGCCACAATTCTGTGTGATTGGTAGGAGAGTAGGTTACAGTCTTTTTACAATCTGGTTAGGTACAGCTCACTATGTATGGAGAATCCTTTAGGCTGAATTTATGCAAGGAAGCAGCTTTAGGCTAAACTTAACACTCCAATCATCCTTGTATACATACTCTAGCTGCTTTAGGGCACCACCAGAGGTGAAATTGTTGAATCATTGGGCATGTATGTCTTCTACTTAACTGAAAGCACCAAAGTGGTTGTACCAATTTACATTTCAATTAAAAAGTGAGTGAGGTTCTCATTTGCTATGTTGGACTTACAAAAAGTTCATTTGGCTGGACACAGTGGCTTACACCACTTTGGGAAGTCAAGGCAGGAGGATCACCTGAGGCCAAGAGTTGGAGACCAGCCTAGGCAACATAACAAGACCCCATCTCTACCAATAATAATAAATAAAAATTAGTTGCACATGGTGGCATTCATCTGTGGTCCCAGCTACTCAGGAGACTGAGGCAGGAGGATCACTTGAGCCAGGGAGGTTGAGGCTGTTGTAATCCCTGATCACACCACTGCAGTCCAGCCTGGGCGACAAAGTGAGAACCTTTCTCAAAAAATAAAATTTAAAAAAAATTTTAATAGCTGTATTGAGGTGTAATTGAATTACTGAACAATAATTTGGACATATTTAAATTATATGACATATAATAATCGATCTGATCTTTGTTCTGATTCTTGGCACAGAGCCTCAAAAACCCTTGGAATTTCCCAAGTGAGAGTGTCTTTGTTACGCTAATGAGGCAGCTCCTGGCAGTGCCACTAGATAGCTTCAGGATGGGGCTGGTCACTTAAATTAGAGGATTGAAACTTTCTCCCAGGAGGAGAGGGAGGCTGGAGATTGAGTTCAGTCTTGATTTTATCATTCATGCCTACGTCATAAAGCCCAGTGAATCCTGTGAACACTAAAGCTCAGGGGAGGTTAGTGGTTGGTGAACACAGTGATATGCTAGGAGGATTACATGTCCAGATTCCGTGAGAAGAGTATACAAAGCTCTGTGTCCCCATCCCATCCACACACCCCTCTTCACCCCCAAGACTTTGGCTGATGTGTCTCTTCAGTTTGACTGTTCTTGAGTTACATACTTTTCTTCCACCTTGTTATTTTCTGTTTCTTTCTTTTTCCTTCTAGCTCACAGCACCTGGTATTCCCCAGTGATCTACCATCCAAGATCGAGCAGGCTCAATCTTGTTTAGGCTTCCAAGTATTTCCTTTATAATAAAACTGTGACAGTAAACATAGTGCTTTCAGGCCAGGTGCAGTGGTTCACACCTGTAATGTGTGAACCAGCACTTTGGGAGGCCAAGGTGGGAAGATCACCTGAGGGCAGGAGTTTGAGACCAGCCTGGCCAACATGATGTAACCCCGTCTCTACTAAAAATAAAAAAAATTAGCCAGATGTGGTGGTATGCACCCAGCTATTAGGGCAGGCTGAGGCATGAGAATCACTTGAACCCAGGAGGTGGAGGTTGTAATGAGCCACGGTTGTGCCACTGCACTCCAGCCTGGGTGACAGCGAAACTGTTTCAAATAGATAAATAATAAATAATAAATATAGTGCTTTCATTGAGTTCTGTGAGTTATTCTAGCAAATTTTTAAACCTGAGGAGGCTATAGGAAACCTGAGATTTATAGCTGGTCTGTCAGAAATGGAAGTTGTCCCTGAGAATTGGGGCTGGCATCGGAAGTGGAGGCAGTCTTGGGAAGAACTTTGCCTGTGGGGTTCTGCGCTAAGGTGGGTAGTGTCAGAACTGAATTGAAATGTAGGACACCTATTTGGTGTCAGAGAATTGCTGTCGGGGAATAACAACCTGACAAGTTTTGACATACATACACAGCATTGAAACCATCACTTCAATTAAAGTGAACTTATCACCCTCATAAGTTTCCTCCTTTTGCTTTTTAGTCCTCTCTGCTCCCCATTTGCGCCTTGCTTCTGTCAGGTTCCTTTTATCGCGAATTAGAAGTCTTTTGTATGGGTATACCACAATGGATTTATCCATTTACCTTTCGAAGGACAGTTGGTTATTTTCAGTTTTGTGATATGCTGAATAAAGCTGTTAGGAACACTTACTTGTATTTGTGTGAAATGTTTTCAGTAAATTCTTAAGAATGGAATTTTTGGCTTAAATGTTAAATGCATCTTTAAATTTTATGAAGAACTGCCATACAGTTATCTGAAGTGGTTGTACCATTTTATATATCTACCTCCAGTGTATGTTTCTCTTGTTAAGTCTGTTCAGATCTTTTCCTCATTTTTATGTTGAGTTGGATGATTCACATACTACCTGATTTCAAAACTTTTTTATAAAGCTACAGTAATCAAAGCTATGTGGTATTGGTAAAAGGGCACAGAAAATAGGAACACAACAGAGTCCAGAAATAGGCCTACATGGTATAGCAGTTTTTTTCAACAAAGATGCCAAAACAATCCTGTAGAAAAAGAGAAAGAATAGTCTTTTTTAGAAATGAGGCTTGAACACCTCGACCCAAAAGCTTTCAGTACATACAGAAATTAACTCAGAATGAATATAGACATACATATAAAAACCTAAAACTATAAAACTTTTCCAAGAACACATCGGAAGGCCAGGCGCGGTGGCTCACGCCTATAATCCCAGCGCTTTGGGAGGCCAAGGCGGGCAGATCACTTGAGGCCAGGAGTTTGAGACCAGCCTGGCCAACATGGCGAAACCCCATCTCTACTGGAAGTAGCTGGGTGTGGTGGTGCACGCCTGTAATCCCAGCTACTTGGGAGGCTGAGGCAGGAGGTTGCATTGAGCCGAGATTGTGCCACTGCACTCCAGCCTAGGCAACAGAGTGAGACTCCGTCCCAATCAGTCAATCAATCAATCAATCAATCAATACCACAGCGGAGAAAATCTTTACAACTTTTGGTTAGGTAATGATTTCTTAGGTAGGACACACAAAGCACAAACCATAAAAGAAAATAATTGATAAAGTTAGATTACGTTAAATCCTTCATCAATTAAATTTTTCTATGCTGTTAAAGACAAGCCTCAGACTGGGAGAAAATATTTGCAATATACGTATCTGATAAAGGATTGGTACCCAGAATATATGACAGCTGAAAACACATAAGGAAAAAAGAAAAGAGATTTGGAGAGGCACGTCACCAAGAAAACGTAGAGTAGGTGGCAAATACGTGAAAAGATGCTTAATTTTGAGTTAATTTGTCTCAAAAAAATATTTATAGAGTGCTGGAATGTGGTAAATATTCAGTAAATGTTAATCATTATTAATAGTATTGGTGTTAGTGTTTCTTTTTTATCAATATTATAAAAACCTAGCTGTGGGCAAAAAACTTAGTTTGATTTTTTCCTGCTCATTTCTTAAAAAAAAAAAGAAAAAGAAAAAGAAATACTAAGACCACAATAGATAAATAGCCAGAGGGTATTAAAACACAATCCACAGGAAAAAATTCACACAGACTTACCAAGAAATTGTTTAATTCTCATAAGTGTTTGATAAATTAGATGAGGTAAGAAGAGATTAGTCTACAAAGAGCCAATAGCATTTAAAAAGGCCTGAATGGCACAGGGGATTCTGACATGTTTAAGGATCTGAGAGAAAATCAGAGTCATGTTTCAAACACCAGTCAAGCTTTAGTTATGTAATTTTAAGCAGACAGGGAACTTGATATTTAAAAAGTGATTTGGAATTGCTGGAAGAGCACCCTTAATTCAGGCTTACAGGACTAGACTCCCAGAACACTTCTGGCCCACAAGGAGAGCTGAATCCTGTGCTCTAATCAGAAAGGTGGGAAAATCAGGAAGCCACCCTGGAGCTCTTAAGTAGGGACACACGTTTAGCCGTAATCCAGTGATTAGGAAGTCACCATTGCTATAATTTGGTACAGAGCCTCACACAGTTTAATAGATTAGTACCAGCACAAAATGGATGCTTCTTCCCTCTATCTTCACAATACTAACAGCCAGTTAGTAGAAAGCTGCTGTGTATGTGCATGCCCGCACACACATACACACAACACCTCACTCCATACTTGCCAGCTGACAACAGCAGAAACTACACCACCACCTCTTCTGAACTTTCACCTTCCAAATCTTGAATAAGTGCCTCTGGTGGGCTATACGAGAATTACGACTTCAACTCCATTGCAAGGGAATCTAGGAAATGTAGTTTTTATCTTTCCTGCCTCAGTACAGCACATTAAAAATGTGCACAGTAACGACATATTTAAAAAAGGGAAGAATGAATGGAATTTCATTTCTGTTCCTGTGTGGTAAAGCAAAATCTAGTGGCTTAAAATGAATAATTGTTTCTTTCAATTCTGTGAATAGACTTTGTGGTCCTTCTTTTCCATGTGGTGCCTTCTGGGGTCACTGGTTTTTTTTTTAAACAGTTTATTTTAATTTAATAACAATCTGGGAAGTCTGCATCAGCGGTTCTAGCGCAATATCAAGTGCAATTGGGAATTCAGAAATTTCAGTGGAACTGTTAGTTTAGTGAATCTCGTAGGTAAAATATATGCATGCTTTAACTTTTATTTTATTTTTCTAGAGGTAGCATTTTGTTCTGTCACCAGGCTGGAGTGCATTGGCATGATCATAGCTCACTGCAGCCTAGAACTTCTGGGCTCAAGCAGTCATCTTGTCTCAGCCTCCCAAGTAGCTGAGATTGTAAGTGCAAGCCACCATTCTTGACAATACATACATACTTTTGATAGCACACATGAACAGACCTCTCTAAAATTGCCCTCAATGAGTTCATTCTCAGCAAACTGATCTGGGTCATTCAACATGGTTTTGGTTTTGGTTTTGGTTTTGAGACGGAGTTTTGCTTTTGTCACCCAGGCTGGAGTGCAATGGCACGATCTTGGCTTACTGCAATCTCTGCCTCCTGGATTCAAGCGATACTCCTGCCCCATCCTCCCGAGTAGCTGGGAGTACAGGCACCTGCCGCCATGCTTGGCTAATTTTTGTATTTTTGATTGAGGCAGGGTTTCACCATGTTGGTCAGGATGGTCTCGAACTCCTGACCTCATGTGATCCACGCTCCTCAGCCTCCCAAAGTGCTGGGATTATAAGCATGAGCCACTGTGCTTGGCTTCAGCATGGCCTTTTGATTGTTCCTCATGTTAGTGCATGTTCTCTCTTTTTTTTTGAAATGGAGTCTTGCTCCTGTAGCCCAGGGTGGAGTGCAGTGGCGTGATCTCAGCTCACCGCAACCTCTGCCTCCTAGGTTCAAGCGATTCTCCTGCCCCGCCTCCTGAGTAGCTGGGATTATAGGCGCGCACCACCAGGCCCAGCTAATTTTTGTATTTTTAGTAGAGACAGGGTTTCACCATGTTGGTCAGGCTGGTCTCGAACTCCTGACCTCATGATCTGCCTGCCTCAGCCTCCCAAAGTGCTGTGACCCACCGCGCTTAGCGCTGCATGTTCTCTTTTTGCAATAAATTCATGACCATCGGAAGATACCAGTTTGACATACATGGCATCAGGACCTTCACAGCCACCACAGGTTTTCTCCCCTTCGTTGTGTGTATTTATGAAGCTCTACTTTGCTTCTACAGGGTCACTCTTATGGCTAAGTTTAGATGGCAGCTCAATTAGGGCACCTTAGTTCTCTTCCACGTAGTCTATGTGGTATACACAGCCTCTGTTTTTTGAATAGTCTGGGATTCCTAATAGCATGGTGGGTACATTCCCATAGGGGCATTGCAATCTCAACGTACAAATGCTTATCAGGCCTGTTCTTGCATCAGGCTTGCTAATGTCTCTTTGGTCAAAATAAGTCACATGGACTGGGCATGGAGGCTCATGCCTGTAATCCCAGCATTTGGGGAGGCTGATGCAGGTTGATCATCTGAGGTCAGGAGTTGAAGACCAACCCAGCCAACGTGGTGAAATCCTGTCTCTACTAAAAATACAAAAATTAGCCAGACTTGGTGGCGAGTGCCTATAGTTCCCAGCTACTTGGGAGGCTGAGGCAGAAGAATCCCTTGAACCTGGGAGGCAGAGATTGCAGTGAGCCAAGATCATGCCACTGCAGTTTAGCCTGGGCGACAGAGCAAGACTCTGTCTTAAAAAAAATAAAATAAAATAAAAAGTCACCTGACCAAATCCAGAGTCATTGTGGAAGAAGACTATATAAGGTATACATATGAGAAGGCATTGTATCATAGCCTCCAAGATAGCTCTGAATGATCCTTATTTCCTTGTATTTACTCTCTTGTATAGTCCCCTGCAACACTGAACGGGGCTGACCTGAGTAACGGAACGGGCTGTGGTAGAAGTGACAATGTATGCTTTTCAAGGTTAGGTCGTAAAAGACTGCCACTTCAGATTTGCTCTCTTGGATCTTGCACCAGGGGAAAACCAACTGCCTTTTCACTCGAGCTGTCTAGAAAGGCCCATGTAGTGTGGAACTGAGGCCTTTCAACAACAGCAAGTGTCAACTTAGAACCGTAAGAATGAGTTACCCTCAAAACACACCCTCCACGCCCAGTCAAGCCTTCAGATAACTGCAGCCTTGACCAGGTACAGCCTCTTGAGAGATTCCAGGCCCACACGACTTAGCTAAGCCACTTTCCAATTCTTCAACCACATATGATAAATACATGTTATTGTTTTAAGGCACTGAGTTTTGGGGTATTTTGTTACATAGCAATAATTTAAAAATTTTTTTTTAGCCTGGGCAACATATGGCAAAATCCCATCCTACAAAAAAAAAAAAAGTACAAAACCTAGCCAGGTGTGGTGGCGTGTGCTGTAGTATCAGCTGCTCAGGGGGCTGAGGTGGAAGGAACTCTTGAGCCTGGGAGGTGGAGGTTGCAGTGAGCTGAGATTGCGCCACTGTACTCCAGCCTAGGTGACAGAGCCAGACCCTTGTCTTGAACTGCTGGGCTCAAGCGATCCTCCTGACTTGGCCTCCCAAAGTGCTGGGATTACAGGTGTGAGCCACCACGTCCAGCCCTTCTCTATCTTTTGTTTCACAAACCCTGATTCTAGTTTCTTTGGATTTATCTAATTTCTCAAGATGGAAATATAGATTATTGCATTCTTTCTTTTGTAAAATACACATTTAAGATTATAAATTTCCTTTAAGTACAGTGGTAAGTGCATCCTATGAGTTTTGGTAGTTCATATTTACATTATAATTCAGTTCAAAATATTTTCTCATTTCCATTATGATTCCTTCTTTTATCAGTTATACTTCCCTAAATATTTAGGGAAGAAATAAAACCAGTCTTACTATCACACTTTTGATATACTATGTTAGAAAAAAAGAGGGATCACTGCTTATTTTGTTTCAAGCCAGTATAATTTAGTACTAAAACCTGATACAGTTGTCTTAAGAAGTTATAAGCCAGTTTCTTTCATATAATTACAAAGAAATAGAAATAATGTAATAGCAAATAAAATATAATACCTTAAAATGTTATGACCAAGTTGTCTTTATTTTAGCAATGCAAACTTGGACTAAAATAGTAAAATTAGAATGCAAACTTGAATTAAAATTAGAAAATCAGCCATTGGGATTTACTGTATTAACAGAATTAGGGAAAAAGTATGATTATCTCAATAGGTGTCAAAAAAATACGCAATAGCCCAGGCATGGTGGCTTATGCCTGTAATCCCAACACTTTGGGAGGCTGAGGCAGGCAGGTCGCTTGAGCCCAGGAGTTCGAGACCAGCCTGGGCAACATGGCAAAACCCTGTCTCAAAAAAAAAAAAAAAAAAAAACAAAACTTTTTTTTTTGTTTTTTTTTTGAGATGGAGTCTCACTCTGTTGCCCAGGCTGGAGTGCAAGTGGCACAGTCTCGGCTCACTGCAACTTCTGCCTCCCGGGTTCAAGAGATTCTCCTGCCTCAGCCTCCTGAGTAGCTGGGATTACAGTTGTGTGCTACCATGCCCGGCTAATTTTTTGTATTTTTAGTAGAGACGGGGTTTCACTGTGTTGGCCAGGATGGTCTCGATCTCCTGACCTCGTGATCTGCCCGCCTCGGCCTCCCAAAGTGCTGGGATTACAGGCATGAGCCACCTCGCCTGGTCCCCCCAATTTTTTTTTTTTTTTTTGATTAGCCAGGTATAGTGACACATGCTTGTAGATCCACCTACTTGGGAGGCTGAGGTTGGAGGACCGCTTGAGTCTGGGAGGCATAGGTTGCAATGAGCTGAGATCACTTCAGTGCACTCCAGCCTAGGCAACAAAGCAAGTCCCTTTCTCAGAAAATAATAATAATAATAAAATTTTACACTCACGATAAAAAATCTTGGCAGAATAAAAATATAGCTTGAATATTTGACTGTGGCGACAGATTGTATTAGGGTTCTCTTAGAGGGACAGAACTAACAGGAATATACACACACACACACACACACACACACGCCCCTAATAGGATATGTATAGGAGATATATGTATGTAGGATATTAATGGGATATATATATATGAGTTTATTAAGTATTAACTCACAAGGCCCCACAATAGGCTGTCTGCAAGCTGAGAAGCAAGGAGAGCCAGTCCGAGTCCCCAAACTGAAGAACTTGGAGTCTGATGTTTGAGGGCAGGAAGCATCCAGCACAGGAGAAAGATGTAGACTGGGAGGCTAGTCCCGCCGTCCCTTTTCACGTTTTTCTGCCTACTTTATATTCGATGGAAGCTGATTAGATTGTGCCCACCAGCTTAACGGTGGACCTGCCTTCCCCAGCCCACTGACTCAAATGTAATCTCTTGGCAACACACACACAGGCACACCCAGGATTAGTTCTTTGTATCCTTCAATCCAATCAAGTTGACACTCAGTATTAACCATCACACAGATTAAGTAAACTGTGATTTATAATTAGAGAATCATTTTTAAGATCTGAGGAAATTATTGTGATTTGATACATAAAGAATTATAGTTATTTGCATAATTACAGAGAAAACAGGCCAGCATAAAGTACACAAAAATGTGAATGGTAGTTTCTGGAGTTGATAAATTACGGATTTTTCTTTTATTTTTTTTCATGATTCTTTGCATTTTATAATGATTCCAAAGTGTGCATTGGTTAATTTTATAACCATAAATAACAGCAGGTTAATTATACTTAAATGTTTTAATTAGAAATACAACTGCATTAATATAATTTTAAAATGCCTTTTTTTTTTTTTTAAGACAGTGTCTCACTCTGTTGCCTAGTCTGGATTGCAGTGGTGTGATCTTGGCGCACTGCAGCCTCCGCCTCCTGGGCTCAAGGGACCCTCCTATCTCATCCTCCTATGCAGCTGGGACTACAGACACACGCTACCACACCCAGCTAGTTTTTGTATTTTTTGTAGAGACAGGGTCTTGCCATGTTGTCCAGCGTGGAAAATGACTTTTTATTATGAAGTGTAAAACTCATTAAAGCATGAAATGAAATAGCAATTTTAAGGAGCCTAAAGAAGGCGCCTTTAATAATAAAATATAAAAGAAGCATAGTTAATGATGTTGCCAAATATCAAATGAATTTTATTGTCCATATGGGGCCAGGAACTATCTGGGCTAGATTTAAAATGAATAATAAGAGGCTTAAGTTCCTCATAAATGAGGTGCTAGTGCAGATAATATGCCTGAGAAGGTGATACTTGTTTATGGGTTTTTTAGACTAGCCGTTTCATGCTTGTGATCTTTTCTGAAATTCTTAAATGAAGATTTATAAAAAGTTGACTGTGAACTGTCTGGTGGCCACCGATTGCTAATGGAGATGACTTTTTTTTTTTTAAATCACATCCTCCACTGATTTCTAAATTCCAGGAGTTAATTATTTTGTGTTTTTGTACATTTTTACAGATGGTAGTGAAAACCTTTATGGATATGGATCAGGACTCAGAAGATGAAAAACAGCAGTATCTCCCACTAGCCTTGCATCTTGCATCTGAATTCTTCCTCAGGAACCCCAATAAAGATGTGCGTCTCCTTGTAGCATGTTGTTTGGCTGATATCTTTCGTATCTATGCCCCAGAAGCTCCATATACTTCCCATGATAAACTTAAGGTAAATACGGCCTTTTTCATTTTATTGTATTTTTCATTCACCACTGTTCAGAAGGTATACTTTTATATTTTACCTTTATGAACATAGGTTTCATATTAGTCTCTTCATCTTAAGAATATATTGTAAGTTGCAAAATTATTCATTCAGTTAGTATTTCCACAAATGACTGGGTTGGTTGGTTGTTTGATTTGAAGCATAGAAAGGTATAGTTCAAAACTAGTCCCTGTATGCTCAAATCCAATTTTCTGGCTAATTCATCACAAAAGCCCAGATAGCTATGTTCCAGGGATAAATAGCAGATTAATGATACTTTTTAAAATAATAGCATACCAGAATTTACATATTCATATGACTATTTTCCCCTATAAGTTATTCAGCATGCAAAACTATATGCTCATCTTGGTTGTTCTGCCTTTGTTCAAGTGTTTGTGGAACTCTTAACATTGATCTCTTGGGGAGATTTTGTATTTTGAATAATTTCATTCTTGGCAAATTTTAATCCTGTAGACTGCTTTCTTTAAAAATAGTCCTAAAATCATTTTGTATTATATTGATACTACTGTGAGTTAAAATTTCTAAAGAAAGCTTATTAAGAAATGAAAGACTATCATCATGAATCATAGAACCATTGGACTAGTCTGTTGCCTTTTTTCACACACAACTTCGTAATCATACATCAACTTCAAAACATTGGCTAAAAATTACTATTTACTTGTAGGTAATAGTAATGGAAAATACTCATATCCAACTCCTTAAAATGAAGATAGTTTTTGCCCTGATGCAAGGTGGAGATAGTGAGTAAAGTGAAAGCATGATAGTAGAAGAAATTATAATGAGATATAGAGCCTGTGGTCCTCTCTGAAAGAGAAAGCCTAAAGATTTATAGTTTATTTTTGCTTCTAAAGAGTATAATTTTATTTGATTGGATCTTTTGAATCATTTTGAATAATGGATTAGGCCAATCCCAAGACATTCATCTAAAGGAGAATTTTCTTTTATTGTAGTTTGTACACAAATAATAAAGTTACATACTATTAGTGTGTTGTGAAAGAAAAGTATTTGTGTCTAAATTAATGTGTTTTATTTTTTTTAACAGGACATATTTTTGTTTATTACCAGACAATTAAAAGGTTTGGAGGATACAAAGAGTCCACAGTTTAATAGATACTTTTATTTATTAGAGGTAAAAAAAAAAAACTTTAATAACTATTAACATTATTTCACATGATAGCAAATTCTTCATGTTAACTTTGTAATGTAAAATGAGTCTTTATTTTATTCAAAGCCTATAATAAAATGTCTTTTACATTTCATAAGGAAAATATTATTTTATTTTTCTTCCTATCCTGAAGAGATAAAGTATATTCTGATGGAAAAACTGTAGATTATTTGAAACTATATCTTTTGTTTGTATCTATTTCTTTTTTTTTTTTTTTTTTTTGAGACGTAGTTTCACTCTTGTTGCCAAGACTGGAGTGCAATGGCGCGATCTCAGCTCACCGCAACCTCCGCCTCCCAGGTTCAAGCAATTCTTCTGCCTCAGCCTCCCGAGTAGCTGAGATTACAGGCATACACCACCACGCGCGGCTAATTTTGTATTTTTAGTAGAGACGGGGTTTCTCCATGTTGAGGCTGGTCTCAAACTCCTGACCTCAGGTGATCCGCCCACCTTGGCCTCCCAAAGTGCTGGGATTACAGGCGTGAGCCACCGGGCCTGGCCTCTATCTTTTTATTTTTATTATTTTCTATTCTAAAAATAGATTTTTACTGCTTCTTAAATTTTGTATGTAAATATATCTACCAACTTAAAAATATTGAGTATTTTTCAGTTTGAGAAAATTGATGCCATCAGGTATATATCTTTTTCAAGGTCAGAATATGTGATTAACACTTAAAATTTTATATGTTGAGTCTTTATAGACTTTAATATGTTTCTAACTCTAAAAATTAATTTTTACTGAGTTTTTTATTATATAACTATTCTGTATATATGTATAATTCAATAATTATTTTTATTTATTTAAGAATTTAGCTTGGGTTAAATCATATAACATCTGCTTTGAATTGGAAGATTGCAATGAAATTTTTATTCAGCTTTTTAGAACTCTCTTCTCAGTGATCAAGTAAGTTATTTATAAGCATTTCTGTTTGTCTCTTTTTCTTGATTATGTATTCAGATGTTGTATACTCTACATGTACACTAAGATATTTCAGAATTATAAGGAATTGTTTTCATTAGAAAACTTAACATAAAGGGGAAAGTAAAAATTCTGTTGTCCGAACACTGCCTTTGACCTTATACTACGAATTTTAAATTATGGTATCAATTTACTGGTTGGCTCTTCAGTCGCCCAGGCTGTCCTGGAGGCCATGGACCAGTAGAGAAGTATAAAGTGGTGCTCTTGTTTTGAAGGGACTTACTATCTAATAGAGGCAACCACATATGGTTGTAAAGCAAATCGTCTGAAACCTTACGTTAATACAATGAAGTATTAAATTATGAGGTAGAAATTATGCATATTGTATGTACCATTAGTTCTGGGAGACGTAATAGCTCAGTCTTTAAGCTCACTAACTTTGACAACTTCTTATTCTAGACCTAGAAAAAAATCTTAAACATTGCCTAAATTGGCCTTCTCTTTATAGAAATAGGGAAACTAATCCAGAGTCAGGAAGTGTAGTGGCTTGCCCAAGGACCAGTTGCTGGACAGGAGGCTCAAATTCTGATTTTAGCCCATGTTTTTTGGTTTGTGGGTTTTTTGTTTCGTTTTGGTTTGGTTTTTTTTGTGTGTGGGTTTTGTTGTTATTGTTTTATTCTGTGTGGGTTGTTTTGTTTTGTTTTTTTGAGACAGTGTCTTGCTCTGTCACCCATACTGGAGTGCAGTGGTGCCATCTTGGCTCACTGCAACTTCCACCTCCCGGGTTCAAGCAGTCCTCCTGTCTCAGCCTCCTGAGTAGCTGGGACTACAGGTGTGTGCCACCACGCCCGGCTAATTTTTGTATTTTTAGTAGAGATAGAGTTTTGCCATGTTGGCCAGGCTGGTCTAAAGCTTTTGACCTCAAGTGATCCACCCACCTCGGCCTCCCAAAGTGCTGGGTTTACAGGTGTGAGCTACCACACCCAGCCTGGTTTGTTTTTTGTATAGTAAATCAAGCACTGTTATGAGATGTGTTCTAGAGCATTACATTATATGCAAACATACCTCACGTAAGTTTTCTAGTAGTCACATTAATAGAAAAGTAAAAACAAGTGAAATTCATATTGATAATATATGTTATTTATTCCACTGTATCCAAAAGTATTTTCATTCCAACATGTGGCCCTCCTCATGTTTCACATGTTCACCAGCCATATGTGGCAAATGGCTTGCATATTGAACAGCACATTTCCAGAGTTTTAATGAATGCTATATCATATTTTCTTTTTCCTTAGATGGAATGGTAGGATTAGACATTATCCTGAAACAAACAGGAAAGGATCACTCCAGTTTGGCATAGGATAGAAGCTTGTAGAAAGATAGCATGAGAAGAAACTTCTGTGGCATTTGACTAGCAGTAAGCCCTTAAAGTAAATGATAGAACATATAAACCTTTGTGTTTGTTAGCTTTTGCTGCATTACAAAGTAACCTAAAACTTGATAGTTTAAGACAGCCACCATTTTATTTAGCTCATGATTCTGCTTGGCAGTTGATTTTATTTGGGTTGGATTTTGCACCTGTGTTTGTAGTCAGTTGGCAGGATATCTGGTCAATATCTGGCCGTTGGCTGAGGTGGGCTGAAGTGATAGAACTGGGTCACATGTCTCACCCATTCAGGAGGCCAGCCCAGGCCTGTTCATATGCTGACTGGGTTCAAAAGTAGCAAGAAAGGGCAGGCCTCACTGTGGAAGCACTTGAAAGTGATTCTTGGCCTTATATTTTATGCTTTATTGATTTTTCATTTGTCTGTTTGAAATTCTTTAGGAGGTACTAGGATGACATTTTCAGAAAAGCCTTCTAGTTATTGAAAGCATTTTAGATGAAACTTTTGATTTTCAGTATTGGTGAGTTAAAACTTCTAGTGGCAAGGATACAGCAATAATTGCTTATGTTGGCTTATGCATTTGGGGGTGTTTAAATAGGTTTTTATCTTAGTTTGAGGAGTTTATTAAGACTTAAGGTGTGGGAGTTGAAAAAAATGTCTGCCTTTATTATTGTATACTTTTTTGTTTGTTTCCTTAAAATTTTATCACCTTTAAAAATCTGGGGCATGTAAGCAGAAGTGTTCTTTCCTTGAAGTGGACGTGTGTGTGTGTGTGTGTGTGTTGTGTGTGTGTGTGTGTGTTTTGAGACAGGGTCTTGGTCTGTCCCCCAGGCTGGAGTGCAGTGGCACGATCATGGCTTGCTGATGCCTCGACCTCCTGGGCTCCAGTGATCCTCCCATGTCAGCCTTCTGAGTAGCTGGGGCTACTCAGCTGGCTAATTTTTAATTTTTTTGTAGAGACAGGGTTTCGCCATGTTGCCCAGGCTAAAATTGACATTTTTAAAGGCAGAATTTAATTTACTTTTGGAATCCTAGTTGTGTAAAGACTTAATTTATTTTAAAAGGTCTTTTTTTCCTTTTCCTTTTTTTTTTTTTAATTGATACAAAGTCTCACTCTGTTGCCCAGGCCGGAGTGCAGTGGCATGTCATCTCTGCTCACTGCAAACTCCGCCTCCCAGTTTCAAGTGATTCTTCCGCCTTAGCCTCCCCAGAAACTGGAATTCCAGGTGCCCGCCACCACGCCTCACTAATTTTTGTATTTTTGTAAAGACGGGGTTTCACCATGTTGGCCAGGCTGGTCTTGAACTCTTGATGTCAGGTGATCCACCTGCCTCAGCCTCCCAAAGTGCTGGGATTACAGGTCCGAGCCACTGTGCCCGGCCTTTTTCTTTTCTTTTTAAAAAAAAGTGAATGGAAGAAAATGTAGTTTATTAGAAATTAGGTTTGTCTTTGTTTTTATAAAATACAACAGTACCTTACAACTGTTGTAATAGTCAACAAAAGGAGAAAGAAAATAGAGCAGCCAAAATTTCTCTGCCATTATTGGCACTGTCCCTCAAGTGAAAATCCTTTACATGTGAGATTGTTGTTTTAAACTAGGACGTTTAATTTCCTATTAGAAGCTTGAATTCTCTTCTTTTCCTCCTCCTACTACTTATTCTTTTTTTTTTTTTTTTTATAGCAATAGCCACAATAAGAAGGTACAAATGCACATGCTAGATTTGATGAGTTCTATCATCATGGAAGGTGATGGAGTTACTCAAGAATTATTGGACTCCATTCTTATTAACCTCATTCCTGCACATAAGGTCTGTAAAGTATAAAGATATTCAAGGTTAATGTTTAACAGTCACGCCACACATAAGAATGAACAGTTGTTTTATGGCCATTTGCAATCCCATGTAATTGTTCCCATGACCGTTCTCCACCTCAAATAAAATAACATGCATTAGTCTTGTGGCTATTATTTTTACAAAATATATTGATTAACATATCATGTAAGAGTTTCATTCATTTAAGTGCTGTTTTCTGGAAACTGAAAATGTTTTGTATTCACACAAATAATCTGAGAATTGTAAGGGGTTAGGGGTGTTGCCTTTTGGTTAATTTTGTTTGGAAAAGAAATGTATTTCCTCCTTTTTAACATAGATGTGAAACATGGGAGTTTGGATTTCTTTCCAGAATCCGTGTCGTACCTTTTTCTTAGGTACTCTCAGAAAAAGATTTGGGCAGAAGCTATATGGTTAATGTTAAGAAGAAAAGGATGATTCAAAGGTGTATCATTCTTCCCTGTTTCCTTTTTCTATTTATCTCCACCAGATCCTCCTAAGAATCTGAAGGACTTGGCTGCCCTCAAGCTCCACCACTGGGCTCTACTCAGGCCTACCCCAGTGTTGATATTTGCTCTCCTGCTCTTTTCTTCTAGTGGTTCAGTATCCTGTTATCAGACATTAGAGGAAAAATCTGTCCAATTATACTCATTCACAGAAAGATATAATTAATTTTAAATTCTTCTCGAGTTTAAATATTATTTACATTTTATTAATTCAAATGTAGTTTACAAAATTCTGTAGTTTATAAAAATTCTGAGACTATGGCAAAGGAGAGTATATTTTGGCAGATTAAGACAGTATATTTGGTTTTTATATACTAGGTAAGTAGGTTGGTGGTATTTTTTTGGGACAGGGTCTCACTCTGTCACCTAGGCTGGAGTGCGGCGGCACTATCTTGGCTCATTGCCGCCTCTGTCTCCTGGGCTCAAGTGATCCTCCTACCTCAGCCTCCCAAGTAGCTGGCAATACAGGCATGTGCCACCATACCTGGCTTTTTTTTTTTTTTTTAAGTTTTCTTTGTAGAAACGGGGTTTCGCTATGTTGCCCAGGCTTATCTCAAACTCCTGGGCTCAAGCGATCTGCCCGTTTTAGCCTCCCGAAGTGCTGAGATTACAGGCATGAGCAACCACATCTGGCTTGAGAGCATTTTTATTAGTAGTAGGAAATAGACTTCTTTTAAGAAATAGAAATGTTAACTTAATTTTAAGCAAATCTTATCCTTTGCCAATGAAATAAAAGTATAGAGCAGGGGTCAAGAAGCTATGGCTTGTTGATCAGATTTGGACTATTGCTTATTTATGTAAGTAAGATTTTATTGGAACACAGCCATGTTCATTCGTTTTCGTTTTGTTTATATCTGCTTTCATGCTACAACAGCAGAGTTGTGTAGTTGTTGCAGTGATTTGTATGATCCACAAAACCTAAAATATTTACCATGTGGCCCTTCATAGAAAAAGTTTGCTGACCCCTGGCCTAGAGTGTAGGGTTTCCTAGCCTCGTTTTGGAAGAGGTGTTAGATGATGGTGAATGAATCTGTTTGATCCAAAACTTCAAGATATAGCGATGTCAATAGGTATTATTCAAAACAAGAATTCCCTTTTCAGGCATTTAAAAAAAATTAAATATATATTTTCTAAGGTCCTTCTCAGATCCTTTAATTTATTTGAGTACATTGGGACTCTTGAAACGGGAGCATAGTATTAAGCATTTCAAAAATAC
This sequence comes from Pan troglodytes, assembly GCF_028858775.2. Classification (NCBI taxonomy): domain Eukaryota; kingdom Metazoa; phylum Chordata; class Mammalia; order Primates; family Hominidae; genus Pan; species Pan troglodytes. The sequence goes on along the minus strand of NC_072401.2, from coordinate 40,247,395 downwards.
AGTTGATCAAGAATGCTTTTTATTTGAAACGCTTACCAGGTCTACTCTTCTCCAGAGCACGCATTGATTAAACAATGAAATAATTGAGCATGTTGTGTTAGATCGGGGAGTGTATGTGTTCAAGATACGTGGGTGTAGTTGTCAGTTTACATTGGTTAACAGATAAAACCAAAAAGCATTAGGTCTGTTTTGAGTTTAATAAAACAATATAGTGTTGTGCTTTTGCTAACTAACCCATTTTAGTTTTTGATTAATAAATTAGTTCGATTTGCAACGTCTGCATTTAAGACCACTTGACTAGAGGATATTTGGCAAAACCTTGAAGAGAACTCAGTTATTTTTATTTTTGCTTCATATTTTAGTGAAGCAAAATTCATATTTTATTACAGATTTGAAGACTACAGTATTCTAATGTTACTATCTCATAAATTAACGTTTATTTGTAACTTTCCATGTTTTTATTATTTTTCAGAACTTAAATAAACAGTCCTTTGACCTTGCAAAAGTGCTATTGAAAAGAACAGTCCAGACTATTGAGGCATGCATTGCCAATGTATGTATTTCTTTCTATGTTTATTCTATATTTTGTAATTCTTAATCCATTGTACTAATTTATTAGAACCTCTTACATAAAAGTTTATTTAGCTTTATAAATATAAAATAACTTATGTCCAAATGTGACCGGGGTTAGAGAAATGCAGCATAAGTTTCATGACGTTTTTAAAGGGTGGATATTACTATAAGAAAAGTCGTCTGCAACTCCCACCCCCTTATCTGCATTTGTATTTATGTTTATTTCATTGTCTCCCAGATATGCTGATCTCTTTCATATTTTCTCTACATCTTTATCCTTGGGTCTCTGTGTCTCTCTCTATATATTTTTTTCTTTGTTTCTTTTGGGTCATTCTTCTGAAGTCCTGTAATGTTTCTTCCTTTTTTTTTTATTTTTATTTTTTAAGATTACAGAGATTTACTTAGAAAATGGTTTGGTTGTTTTGCCTGTTGTTTTTGGCAAAGATTTAAATACTTTTCAGTAATGAAAGATTGTGATAGTTGCTACGTAGTAATAGTTAAAAAAAGGTTTACTGAGGAATTTGTTCTGGGTTTGTTTTTCCTAAAAAAATCAATAATTTGGAAAAAAAAGTTTGCAATCTCACTACCTTATAGCAACTAACTCCATTGTTCATTTGCGCATATTTATAACTATTTTCCCACATAATTTATGAAAAAATTTTTTTTTTTTTGAGACGGAGTCTCACTCTGTCTCTGAAGCTGGAGTGCAGTGGTGCATTCTCGGCTCATTGCAAGCTCCGCCTCCCAGGTTCACGCCATTCTGCTGCCTCAGCCTCCTGAGTAGCTGGGGCTACAGGCACCCGCCACCACACTTGGCTAATTTTTTGTATTTTTAGTAGAGACAGGGTTTCACCGTGTTAGCCAGGGTGGTCTTGATCTCCTGACCTCGTGATCTGCCCGCCTCAGCCTCCCAAAGTGCTGGGATTACAGGCGTGAGCCACCGCACCCGGCTATTTTATGTAAAATTTTTATCGTCATATTTGTATTTACGTATTTTGACATTCTTTTTAAATATATAAGAATGTAAATGTTTCTTGATACGTATTTCCTTATTGTCATAGATCTAGGTCTTTTCAGTGTTTCTTTCCTTTCCTAATCATCTTTGTGAATCTAACATTTATATATTGTTGAATTATTTTCCATGGATAAAAATCCAAATAAGGCTTTTAATTTAAATGTTATCCTATTAGTATTACTTGGATTACTAAATTAATATTTAAACAGATTAAACAATAATAGTAGTAAAGAAGTGTCTGTCTTCAGCCTTGAATACATTTCTTAATTCTCAGAAATAACCATCCCCATTAGGTTTTCTTATATCCTTTCAGAAGTAGTATTCTGTGCTTTTTTGTGTGTGTGTATGCATATATTTTGATAAAATTATCTTCTTCATTATTTTCAATGTCTGCATAGTAAATATGAATTTTTTGATATTACTCTTATCCAGTGGGAATGATTAGAGATGGAGTCTCGCCCTGTTGCCCAGGCTGGAGTGCAGTGGTGCGATTTCAGCTCACTGCAACCTCCGCCTCCCAGGCTCAAGCGATTCTCCTGCTCCAGCCTCCTTAGTGGCTGTACTGCAGATGTGTGCCACCACACCCTGCTAATTTTTGTATTTTTAGTAGAGATGGAGTTTCACCATGTTGGCCAGGCTGGTCTTGAACTCCTGACCTCAGGTAATCCGCCTGCCCCAGACTCCCAAAGTACTGCGATTACAGGCGTGAGCCACCACACCTGGCCAATAATGAATATTTTCTAACTTAATTCATGCTGCTTTTCAACTTATGATACTACCAGAAGTGTATGCTTGTATCAGTTGCATACAATTGCCCCTGAGGCATTTTAAAAATTTAATTCTTCTGCATGTGTGACGGTGGTGTGCAGTGCTGGTATCTTTTAATTTGTGCTCTTGGCCTTGTATACTCTTTATTTCTGTCTAGCATTTAAAAAAAAATCAGCTTTTGTATTACCAACTTTTTGTTCTTTCTGTCATGCGAGTCAAAACATATTTGACTTTCTCTGAGTATGAAAAGAAACAACCCAACAACAACAAAAAATCCTTCAGCTTTAAATACTCTTTATTACTAAACTCATGGAAAAATTATTGTTTTTTTTTTTTTTTTTTTTTTTTTTTTGAGACAGGGTCTTGTTCTGTCTCCCATGCAGGAGGAGTGCAATGGTGTGATCACAACTCACTGCAACCTCGACTTCCTGGGGCTTAAATGATCCCCCTGCCGTGGCCTCCTGAGTAGCTGGGGCTATAGGCATGCACTACCACACCCAGATAATTTTTTTATTTTTTGTAGAGGCAAGGATCTCACTGTGTTGCCCAGGCTGGTCTCCAACTCCTGGGCTCAAGATTGTCATGCCTCGGCTTCCCAAAGTGCTGGGATTACAGGCGTGTGCTGCTGTGCCTTTGATTTTTTTAAAAATCAAAGGTTGAGGCCAGGCGCAGTGGGTCACGCCTGTAATCCCAGTACTTTGGGAGGCCGAGGCCTGTAGATCACCTGAGGTATGGAGTTCGAGACCAGCCTGGCCAACACGGTGAAACCTTGTCTCTGCTAAAAATACAAAAATTAGCTGGGCATGGTGGCGGGTTCCTGTAATCCCAGCTACTCAAGAGATTGAGGCAGGAGAATTGCTTGAACCTCGGAGGTGGAAGTTGCAGTAAGCCGAGATCACGCCACTGTACTCTAGCCTGAGTGACAGAGCCAGACTCCATCTCATAAAAAGAAAAAAAAAATCAAAGATTGAGACTTTGTAATTTTTCTCTGCTACAAGGAAATTTTTCTAAAATCCTTTGTAATGAACTACACAGACTGTCTAAATTGTTTTAATGAAAACAAAGATTCCTAGAAATGTCCTTATTTGAAATACACCCAACAAACCAATTTTTTTTTGCTTTTCTCCTTGTAACATTCATGATTTGATATTATTAGGAAATTATTTCTTCTGCCGTTTAGATGACTGTCTTATTATATATTAGTAATCACACACCTGTTTGTATCACCTCCTTCAATTGTATATGTAATACCTAATTAAATTATTTATAAAAAATGTTTATTAAAAATGTATCCATGTTTTTAAATGAACTGGATGTTTTCTTTTTGTTTTTAATATCTCTTACAGTTTTTCAATCAAGTCCTGGTGCTGGGAAGATCATCAGTAAGTGATTTGTCAGAACATGTATTTGATCTGATTCAGGAACTTTTTGCTATAGATCCTCATTTATTATTATCCGTCATGCCACAGCTTGAATTCAAACTAAAGGTAAGATTGACCAATTTTCTTTTTTTTTTTTTAATTTTTTTGTTTCTAGAGCAGGCACAATGTAAAATTGACCAATTTTCATGCCCTTTAAACTTTCCAGGAAAAATGTATACTGCATAATTTTTCTGTAACTGTAGAAGAATAAAGTGTGACTTCAATTTATCTTTTTTTCTCTTTTTTTGAGATGGAGTTTTGCTGTTATTGCTCAGGCTGGAGTGCAATGGCGCAGTCTCGGCTCACTGCAACCTTTGCCCCCCAGGTTCAAGCGATTCTTCTGCCTCAGCCTCCCGAGTAGCTGGGACTACAGGTGCAAACCACCATGCCCATATAATTTTTCTATTTTTAGTAGAGATGGGGATTCTCCATGTTGGCCAGGCTGGTCTCAATCTCTTGACATTGTGATCTGCCCACCTCGGCTGCCCAAAGTGCTGGGATTACAAGCGTGAGCCACCACGCCTGGCCACAAAATTATAATACTTCTAATTGTTAAATATCTACTGATAATCACAGTGACACAAGCAATAGATAGGAAAAATGGTATTATCTTAGAGATTTATAATACATGTTGGTATTAAATGGTATCCATTATTAGATAGATATGTTTTAGAACATCAAAATATTTTAAATGTAATCCTCATATGGTATTGCTTACAATTTTATGACCTTTTCATGGTACAGATTAAGGACAGAAATTTGACTGTCCGAAAAATAGTATATCTATTTTTTATAGACAACTGAGCAAGTAATTCGTAATTCTTGCCCCTCTGCTATTTGTAAAAGTTTAATACTGCCTTGAACTCTTGGGCTCAAGTGATCCTCTTGTCTCAGTCTCTTTTTTTGTTGTTGTTTTTTTGAGACGGAGTCTTGCTCTGTCGCTCAGGCTGGAGTGCCCGGCTTTTCTTGTCTCAGTCTCTTGAGGAGCTGGGACTACAGGTGTACCTCACCATGCCTGGCAGTTTTTTGCTTGTTTGTTTGTTTGAGAGGGGTTCTCACTATGTTGCCCAGGCTGGTCTCAAATTCCTGGCCTAATGCAATTCTCCTGCCTTGGCCTCAAATTACTGAGATTACAGGCATGAGCCACTGAGCCTGGTCAAGGAATATATTTTGACTTTTACAAATAGCAGAGGGGCGAGTTTTCAGTTAGTTTTACTTCTGTAGTTTATAGATGTGAAATGTCCTCTTTTGAAATAATCACTGATTTACTAAAACAGTTACTTGCTATTAGAATAAAATTTCCATATATTGTTTCATATTTAAGGGATAGATTACTTTTTCTTTAAGAAGTAAATCATATTGGCTAATAAATTGAACTTATTAGAAGGTTGTGCTACTCTGCATTATTGTCATTTTGCTTGAGAAAAATTTTGTCAAAGAAAATCAGGCTGGGCCTAGTGCGGTAGCTCATACCTGTAATCCCAGCACTTTGGGAGGTGGAGGCAGGCAGATCTCTTGAGCCCAGGAGTTTGAGACCAGCTTGGGCAACATGGTGACACCCCATCTCTACAAAAAATACAGAAATTAGCCAAGCATATTGCCACACACCCGTAGTCCCACCTACTCAGGAGGCTGAGGTGGGAGGATGGCTTGAGCCTGGAAGGCGGAGGTTATAGTGAACCGAGGTTGCTCCACTGTACTCCAGCCTGGGTGATAGAGCCACACCCAGACCTTGTCTCACCAAAAAAAAAAAAAAAAAAAAAATCAGGCCGGATGTGGTACCTCATGTCCATATAATCCCAGCATTTTGGGAGGCTGAGGTAGGAGGCTTGCCTGAGGCCAGGAATTCAAGACCAACCTTGTCAGCATGGTAAGATTCTGTCTCTATAGAAAAATAAAAAATTAGCCAGGTGTGGTGATGCACACCTGTATGTCCAGCTACTCAGGAGGCTAAGATGGGAGGATCACTTGAGCCCAGGAGTTCAAGGCTGCAGTGAGCCATGATCCTGCCACTGCACTCCAGCCTGGGCAACAGAGGAAGACTCTTACCTCTTTAAAAAAAAAAAAAAATCATTTTTGTCATTTAAAATTAAAATAGTTAATACTTGATGTAATTTTCATTTTTACATTGGTTAAGTGTGCCTGTTTTACCCACAAAACCCCTGTTCTTGAACGTTAAAACATTCATAAGGAAAAGATTTTATCCTGTGGTCTTTATTTTTCTATTTTTACTTCTCTTTTCCAAAACTATTTTGTTTATTGGATATCTGGTATTGCTTTAGGCACATATTATATTTGAACACCTAAAAAAAATTAGCAGTTGCTTTTAGATACTATGTTTATTTTCCTAGTGAATATGATTTTTGAAAAGTTTCACACACCATATGGTTTTAGAATAACTTATTTTACATTAAAGCATGGCATCACTACTGAAACTGGAACAGAATTTTTATCGCATATACTGTTTCAGGATAAGAAAATATAATCTTACTAGAAAACAATGAAGTTTTGCTTTTTTATAGTATTTAAGCTGACCTTCAGATCATCTTTTGATTCTTGCATTGCTATTAAAATGAGTTTCCATGAATCATGAAATTCTGTAGTGTCGTATTCTCCAGTCGTAGGGGATCCTTCATTAAAACTTTGTGTATCAGCCAGGCGCGGTGGTTCATGCCCATAATCCCAGCACTTTGGGAGGCCGAGGTGGTTGGGTCACGAGATCAGGAGTTCGAGACCAGCCTGGCCAAGATGGTGAAACCCCATCTCTACTAAAAATGTGAAAATTAGCCTGGTGCGGTGGTGGGCGCCTGTAATCCCAGCTACTCGAGAGGCTGAGGCAGGAGAATCTCTTGAACCCGGGAGGCAGAGGTTGCAGTGAGCTGAGATCATGCCACTGCACTCTAGCTTGGGAAACAGAGCAAGACTCCTCAAAAAAAGAGAAAAAAAAAAAAACAAATTTGTATATCAAAACTTTAATTGATGTGTGTTTATGTTGGAACGTAAATTGCAGATTTCCTATAAAGTAAGCTTATTAGGGTGGTAACTGTAACTTTGTCCTTCATAGATGTTTTTATAGGGTTCTTAATGTTAGAAGTGAATTGTATGTCTCATATTTGTACAGTGTCCATAACCAATGTATAGAATGCAATTAATCAGTGAAGTAGACATAAATTAGCAGTTGGGAGGGTGTGAAATAAGAGCAAAAACCCAGATGATCTAACATGAAATCAAATCAATTTCTGCATAGTAAGTGAGGACATATGATATTTTAAACTTCTCACAGTTATAAGCAGAAATATGAAATAGTATCTTCTTGAGAATGTTTCAAGATATTTTCTGTAATCTGGTGAATAAAGCTTAGGCTTCACTTTCTGTTTTCCCTTCTTAGAGCAATGATGGAGAAGAGCGATTAGCTGTTGTTCGACTTCTAGCTAAATTGTTTGGCTCCAAAGATTCTGATTTGGCAACACAGAATCGTCCTCTTTGGCAATGTTTTCTTGGACGGTAAGAGAACATATAATTCTGATGTTTATATTTTAGAAAATAGTCAGTAGGGTGCAGTCCACTTGATTAAAACTATACATATCAAAACTTTCATTAATAGATGTTGGTTTCATTGTCATCTGTGTTTCCATCCTTCTTATGGAATAAATTGTACGAAAAATTTTTTATGAAGAAAGCTTAGTATTTTATCTGTGTAACTCTTTTTAACTTCTTTGTGTTAAAATAATGTCATGGCGAGCCGTGGTGGCTCATGCCTGTAATCCCAGCACTTTGGGAGGCTGAGGTGGGCGGATCACTTGAGGTCAGGAGTTCAGGAGACCAGCCTGACCAACATGGTGTCTCTACTAAAAATACAAAAATTAACCAGGGGTGGTGACCGGCACCTGGAACCGCAGCTACTCAAGAGGCTGAGGCGGGAGAATCCTTGAACCCGGGAGGCAGGGTTTGTACTGAGTTGAGATCGAGCCACTGCATTCCAGCCGGAGTGACAGAGTGAGACTCTGTCTAAAAAAAAAAAAAAAGAAAGTCATTAGAATAAATAAACAGCATTGCAGTATATTCTAAGTCTTAAGATTTTTAAATCATGAAACTGAATACATACTGATCCAAATTTAAGAACCTGTGCCATTTGTCAGCCTACCAACTTTTTCATTTACTAGTGCTTGTCGTTTGAGTCTGTAACTTATCTGAACACATTGTATGGTGTGTTTTAACTAATTTGGTATAATTGTATGATTTTTAAGTGGAAAATATGATTGCCATTAACTCAGATAGTTTTTAATGTTTCTTCTCAAGAGCTTAGAATGACTAAATTCTATTTGGCTTGATAGTAGTGTTGACAAATTTATGAAATTCATTAAATTTCTCCTTGCATTCCATTTACCTGTTTTGCTTTAAAAGCTGATTGGAAAGTAGATATTTACTATTAATATTCTGGAGATGTTCGAGATTCTCCGTTGTTCAGTTCAACTGATTCAGTAGTTGGTGCCAGAATTTTTCTTGATGTAAATTCACCATAATAGTTCTCATACTAATCCTAGGTTCTGAGAAATCTCTGACAAGGCCCACTGCTATCTTAGCAGTTACTTGCCCAGAACACGCCATTTTGAAGGTCTTATAGGAATAAATGCTAAATAGTTGAATAACTAAATGTGACTCCATGAGAATTTTGAATGGTGGGAATGAAGCAACTGCACTTTCAAAGTTATGGGGGAGGAATTCCCTATCCCAGGATGGACATCAAATATTTTTTGTAAATCATTTAAGCAAAAACACAAGGCTTCATTTTTCACTTTGGTTACTTTTAAAAATGAAATCACCCAATATAAGTTTCTGACACTCATTATTTTACACTCACTGCTAACTGTAGTGGTGTCTCTGATTCATAGAAACAAGTCACAGTCTGCAGTATTGTTTTCCATAATTATAGCATTAAGTGTTTTGATACTTTGTAATTACTTGATCATTAATAATGTATAATTTTTCTCTGCCAGCCAGAGAATTATAAATCCTAAATGCAATATTTTATTAACACATGAAAATTTTATCTGGGTAAGAAAGTAGGAGGCCATAGACATTAAGACGTTTATTAAACAATTTTTGTTTACTTGGTTTCTTTATGAGATCATTTCAAAAATAAAAATACTTCCAGCTATTTCAGATCACATTATTTATCATTAATCAATATATTTTAAAAGTTGCCTAATAATCTGTTTTAAATTTGAGGGTTCCTTACCTTATCCTTAACATATGCATTTTTTTTTTTTTTTTTTTAAATTGAGACGGAGTCTCACTCTGTCGCCCAGGCTGGAGTGCAGTGGCGCGATCTCTGCTCACTGCAAGCTTCGCCTCCCGGGTTCATGCCATTCTCCTGCCTCAGCCTCCCAAACAGCTGGGACTACAGGTGCCCGCCAGTGCGCCCGGCTAATTTTTTGTATTTTTAGTAGAGACAGGGTTTCACCATGTTAGCCAGGATGGTCTTGATCTCCCGACCTCGTGATTTGCCCGCCTCGGCCTCCCAAAGTGCTGAGATTGCAGGTGTGAGCCACCGCGCCCGGCCAACATGTGCATTTTTGAGTCTACATATTGTGTTGTATGTTAATTGAATTCTTAACGTATACTAGACCTTTAAAAGAGCACTGTAATACAAGTTGGTGCTGGCCAAAAGAAACTTAAGTGGTGAGACAGTGCAACACAAATTTTTTTTTTTTTTTTTTGAGACGGAGTCTCACTTCATCACCCAGGCTGGAGTGCAGTGACGTGATCTCTGCTCACTGCAACCTCTGCCTGGCGGGTTCAAGCAATTCTCCTGCCTCGGCCTCCTGAGTAGCTGGTATTACAGGCACCCACCACCATGCCTGAGCTAGTAACACATTTTCCGCACTCATCTTTGAACTTCTGGATTTGCCCCTTATATATGGTTTGCTCTCTACCTCAAGTTTCCCAGTGTTTGTCTCATATAAACCTTTTGTCTTGTTTTGTTTTGCGACAGGGTCTGTTACCCAGGTTGGAGTGCAGTGGCACAATTATGGCTTACTGCAGCCTCGACCTCCTGGGCTCAAGCAGTCCTTCCACCTCACCCTCCCAAGTAGCTGGGACTACAGGGGAATGCCTCCATGCCCAGCTGATTTTTGTGTTTTTTTGTAGAGACAGGGCTGTGCTGGTGTTTTCAAGGCTGATCTTGAACTCCTGAGTGCAAGCAATCCACCCACCTCAGCTTCCTGAGTAATAGCTGGGACTACAGAAGCATGCTACCATGCCTGCCTAATTTTTGTATATTTTGTAGAGACAGGGTTTTGCCATGTGTTCAAGGCTGGTCTTAAACTCCTGGCCACAAGCAATCCACCTGTCTCCGCCTCCCAAAGTGCAGTGATTACAGGTGTCAGCCACCGTGCCTGGAATCTCCTATAAACTTATTCTTCAAACTGATTTTGTGTGTTTTGAATATTTTTTACTTTGTAGCATAATATTAAGCTCTCAGATTTTAACTCCGTAAAGTGTATAGTTTGGGTTGAGGGATGTGTTTGTTTATACTGTTTTTTGTTAGTTAGTTTTAACATGGTAAAGAAATTCTGTTTGTGAAAATGTTTTTGTGAAATTGTATCCTTTCACCTTATAGTGTACTTTATATTCTTCCTTCAGAATACCTTAGCTCATAACAAATTTTCTAATCAGTAACTATTGTTGCGTATAAGTATTTTCATGTTAGATATACCTGATTTGAGAGTGATTATTTTGCCTTACAATTAATGTTTAGCAATCTTTTTCTGTGTAGATTTAATGATATTCATGTTCCTGTGAGATTAGAAAGTGTGAAATTTGCCAGTCATTGTTTAATGAATCACCCAGATTTAGCGAAGGATCTCACAGGTAAGCTAGCTGGTTTATTACACATATTAGCATAATCATACAACTATATTGTAGATATGACTTGTGACCTAACTTCACTTTCCAAGTAGGTTTTAACTCTGGTAAGGTCTCGTGTTTTCATTTGTTGTGCACTAAGAAATGATTTCATGTTCATGTAATAAAATTACATTTAAAATCTCTTTATTTGTTTGTTTGTTTATTTTAAGAGAAAGGCTTTCACTCCTGGGCTCAAGTGACCTCTCACTTTGAGATCCCAAGTATTACAGGCGGGTGCTACAATGCCCAGCTTAAAATCTTCATATTTTAATCCTTTGAAATTTTTTGAAAATCATAATTTAAGGAAGTAGTGTATTTCTTAAGACATTGGATTTGGGTAGAAATCATTATGTCTATTTAATTAAATATAGTGGCATTTAATAATAAGTGGGAACATGATTATCTTCTGCACTAGATTAGAATTTTTCATTCTTTTGAATCTAGAGCATTTAAATCTACCTTTTTGGTAGCAGCACATAAGTGGTTTTTATCAGCAGGCTGTAATTTACCAAAAAGAACAGGGGAAACAACATGTTTTTGTTTAGATTTAGTTTGTATTATAAATTATTTAAGAATTTTTTGAACAGATTATAAAATATTCTGGATTTTATATTGTGTAATTTGCAAGTATATACCTGTCAGCTAAATTGCCATAAGCATTTTCACTGTTTTTCTTTTAAGCTTTTTAATTAGTAACTGAAATTCAAGCTGACATAGATCAGATACTGCATTGTGAGTTGACTTTTCCAGGATAACTGATGAAAATACATTATTAAAATGTAACTATGGGCATGGTGGCTCACGCGTGTAATCCCCTGCACATTGGGAGGCCAAGGCAGTGCATCACTTGAGGCCAGGAGGTCAAGACTAGCCTGGCCAACATGGTGAAACCCCATCTCTACTAAAAATACAAAAATTAGCCAGGCATGGTGGCATATGCCTGTAATCTAAGCTACTCGGAGGCTGAGGTACGAAAATTGCTTGAACCTGGGCGGCGGAGGTTGTAGTGCACCAAGATTGCTCTATTACACTCCAGCCTGGGTGACAGGCTGTTTTTGTTGTTGTTTCAACAACAAAAAATAAAAATTAAAAAAAAGATGTAACTGTGAAGTATTTTATTTTATTTTATTTTATTTTATTTTTTGATACAGGGCCTCACTCTGTTACCCAGGCTGGAGTGCAGTGGCTTGATATTGGCTCACTGCAGCCTTGACCTCTGGGCTCAAGTTATCCTCCCTCCTTAGCCTCCCAAGTAGCTGGCACTGCAGGGGCGGGCCACTACACTTCTGGCTAATGAGTTTTTTTATTTGGTAATTTTCGTAGAGTTGGGGTTTTGCCATGTTGCCTAAGCTGGTATGAACTCTTGAGCTTGTGCGACCTGCCTGCCTGCCTCAGCCTCCCAAAGTGCTGGTATTACAGTTGTGGGCCATCACACCTGGCCAACTTGGGAGTTTTAAGTGCAGTTTTGTGATTACAGTAGAGTACTGCTGCTGTAAAAATAACATGATTTAATTTCATGCCATATTTTACAAACATTGCTTTAGTATGGACAAAAACTTAACATATTTCTGTTCTTGCCATTCTAAATCATGACAAATTACATAGCTAACATTTAGCCTAAGTTTTTTTCTCTTATTACAGAATATTTAAAGGTTAGATCACATGATCCAGAAGAAGCTATTCGTCATGATGTCATTGTTACTATAATAACAGCTGCCAAGAGGGACCTGGCCTTAGTAAATGATCAGCTGCTTGGCTTTGTAAGGGAAAGAACACTGGATAAACGGGTAAAATCTGAGGCATTTTATTCTTCTGTAATTTACTGTTTAAATTGCTAAATACAATTGGGTATCATTTTCTGTTACATTTAATGTCTTTCTGTGTGAAAATCAAATTAATAACAATGATAAAGAGCTCCTAATTTGTATGTTTCCTGCATATCTTTTAATTATCCTTATGAATAAATACAATGGATTCTATACCTTTTGAGATCTTAAGCATGGGTTTCTTTTCTATCATACCTTCATAAGAGAACCACTAAGTTAATCAAAATTTTACCTTTTTATTTACATGATGAGTTTCAAAAGAATAGTGATTGATCGTCTATTCTTATAGTTAACATTTTCACATATGACTTTCTTGAATAACTTAGCTGGGTCTGCCATTCATTGAACTTTACTTCCTAAGAAAGTGACGTTTACATATTGATGTGCCAAGCTAAGGACAATAATGATGGTTATATGTTTAGTTATTTTTCCTGTGATTTTCTCCATTTGATGCAGTTGAAAACATGGATTGCCGGGCGCGGTGGCTCACGCCTGTAATCCCAGCACTTTGGGAGGCCGAGGCGGGCGGATCACGAGGTCAGGAGATCGAGACCATCCTGGCTAACACGGTGAAACCCCGTCTCTACTAAAAATACAAAAAATTAGCTGAGCATGGTGGCGGGCACCTGTAGTCCCAGCTACTCCGGAGGCTGAGGCAGGAGAATGGCGTGAACCCGGGAGGCGGAGCTTGCAGTGAGCCGAGATTGCACCACTGCACTCCAGCCTGGGTGACAAAGCGAGACTCTGTCTTAAAAAAAAAAAAAAGAAAAGAAAACATGGATTGTTAAGGAAAAGTAGTGTTAAGAATACAACTAATGAATAGGGTCAGGTGTAAACAAGAGACAGATGTGTAAGGCAGGCTGATTAGGCCTAACATTTCTAGCATGTTTCATGATTACCTTGCAACATGCTATTATTTTATTTGAGGTGTAGTTGAAAATTACTTTCGTCTGCAAATGAGTATTATAATTTCAGGGTAGAATAGTAATTGGTTTTGGTTTTAAAATATAGAAAGAGGTATTCTTTAAGTTTTTACTTTTAAAATTGTCACAGGAGCCAGATGTTTAAAAAAAGGCAGATACCTTTTAAGTTGTTCAACAGTGTTAGTAATTTTAACTTTGAAGATTTTTTTCCCTTGGCTTTAATTTAAATGAAATGACTCTCCCCCTAGTGGTTATTTGGCATTCCTCCCTTCCCCCTTTTAAAAAGTTTCACTACTATTACAGTTTTTTCATAGTTTCAGAAAGTTGAATAAATGAATCTTCCTAACTGAAACTGTATGGTGTGGTAACAGTAACACCTACTGGATATTTTCTGACCCATATTTTGGTTTAATAAGTTAGATGTCCTTGGTTATAGCCTCTAGAAATTTGGGAACAGGATTTCATCTTAAGATTTTATTGCTTGTTTTTTTTTTTTTTTAATGTAAGAAATCTCAAAAGGCTTTTGCTAACCTGTTACATAGGAACAAAGTTTTATTCCATCTAATAAGGGGCCTAAAAAATGAGAAAATGATACAGAAAAATTTATAAAGAAGTCTTGACTTAAATACACCAAAGATAATATACTCCCACCCACCCCTCTTTTTTAGAGGTGGTGTGTTACTATGTTACCCAGGCTGAACTTGAACTCTTGGATTCAAGTGATCCTCTTGCTTCATTCTCCTGAATAGCTGGTACTACAGGCTCCCACCATCACACTCAGCTGCTGCTGCTGCTTTTTTTTTTTTTTTTTTATTAATACACAGATATCTTTTTTTACTATTATTTTTCTTACATCTTATGATGATCCTCATTCTAAGTTTTTATGTTCTCCTTTCCTGTCTCTTCTCTTACAACTTTTCTTTCCTACCCTATTAAACCTTCCCAACCTCTAAAAGTCCCAAAGAATCTTCTGCTAACTAGCTAAATCGTTTGCCTTTTAGGTTTGCAACGTAAGGAAGTTCACTTACGGTGATCCCTAAGGTTTTTTTGTTTTTTTTTTTGAGACAGGGTCTCACTTTGTTGCCCTGGCTTGAGTGCAGTGGTGTAATCTCAGCTCACTGCACCCTCCTCTTCCCAGGCTCAAGCTATCCTCCCACCTCAGTCTCCCAAGTAGCTGGGACTACAGGTGTGCACCTCTACACTTGGCTAATTTTTGTATTTTTTGTAGAGACGGGGTTTCACCATGTTGCCCAAGCTGGTCTCGAACTTCTGGGCTCAAGGGATCTGTGCCTGCTTCCACCTCCACCTCCCAAAGTGTTGAGATTACAGGCGTGAGCCTGTTCTCTCTTTTGGGAACTCTTTAATTTGATGTTGAAATTCTTGGACTGATAGTTTAATTTTCTTATCTTTTTTTTTTTTTACTTCATCTCCATTTTTAATTTCCAAAAGCACCTCTTGTTATCTAATTTGTCTTTTTCTTTTCTTTTTTATTTTTTAAATCAGTTTCCTCAGATTGAATCATTAATTTTTCTAACTTCCTTTCTCCCTGCCTCCTTTCCTTTTTTTCTTCCCTCCTTTCCTTTTCTTCTTCCTTGCTTTCTTCCCTCCTTTTCTCCCTGCCTCTCTCCCTATCTTCCTTCCTTTCTTCGTCAGAGGAATTGAGTCTTATTTTATGGTGTAAAATCTTATCTCCCTGAGAATGTTTGAAAGTGTCTTTTACTGCCTGTATTATCTCTGTTTCTGCTGAGTCCTATTTTCCTCCTCTGGCCTGTTTGTTTTGGTCCCTCTCTTTACTGTTGAAAGCGTTCCTCAAAGGTCTGATGATCCTTGAATAGTTGGTCAGTTTTTTGTTTTTTGTTTTTTTGTTGAGACAGAGTCTCACTCTGTCGCCCAGGCTGGAGTGCAGTGGCGCAATCTTGGCTCACCGCAACCTCCGCCTCCCAGGCTCAAGTGATTTCCCTGCCTCAGCCTCCCAAGTAGCTGGAATTAGTGGTGCGTGCCACCATGCCCGGCTAATTTTTGTGTTTTTAGTAGAGACCGGGTTTCACCATGTTGACCAGGCTGGTCTCGAACTCCTGACCTCAGGTGATCCACCTGCCTCGGCCTCCCAAAGTACTAGGATTACAGGTGTGAGCCACCATGCCCGCCCTTGGTCAGATTTTTAACTGAATCACTGCACAGCTGATTGGAAGCTCTGTTGGAGTGGGCAGGTTTTGTCAGCTTGTGAGCATATTTTTAGATTCACTGGTTAGTCAGCCAGCTCAACTCCTAGATTCACTACAATTTTAGATTTACTAGGATTTTAGATTCACTGGGTAGTCAGTTCCCCAAGTCCTGAGCTCAAGCGATGCACCTGCCTTGGCCTCCCACAGTGCTGGGATTACAGGCATGAGCCACCATGCCTGGCCCAGAATTCTTGATAGTGAACTTTGTTCTTATCCGAAGTTAACATCTAAAGGGATGTAACTGGCAATTAAAACATTCCAGATAATAGGGGTTTTGTTTGCAAGGGGAATTATAATCACTTCTAAAACTTGGTGAATTTTCTTTCAATAGAATCAAATGAACTCTCCCATAAGGTTATTAATAGTTTTCAAGGGAAATAAAAAATCAGTAACCTGTAGTTCTAGGTACTCAGGATGCTAAGGCAGGAGGATCACTTTAGCCCAGGAATTTGAGACCAGCCTAGGCAACGTAACGAAACCCCATTTCTTTAAAAAGAAAAAAGTAGATCATTTAGCAATATTTGCATTGGAAAATTTCTAAATAGGAACAGATTCAAAATTGTTTGTAGGCTGGGCGCGGTGGCTCACGCCTGTAATCCCAGCACTTTGGGGGGCCGAGGCGGGCGGATCATGAGGTCAGGAGATCGAGACCATCCTGGCTAACAGGGTGAAACCCCGTCTCTACTAAAAATAAAAAATTAGCCGGGCATGCGGACGCCTGTAGTCCCAGCTACTTGGGAGGCTGAGGCAGGAGAATGGTGTGAACCTGGGAGGCGGAGCTTGCAGTGAGCCAAGATCCTGCCACTGCACTCCAGCCTAGGCGACAGAGTGAGACTCCGTCTCAAAAAAAAAATAAAATTGTTTGTAAAGCCTCTTTTGAAGAGAAATAGTGTGCCAGTTTATAAAGGCACACATAAGACTGTACAACCTAATGAAGCCAAGGCAGTCTTTGGAGATTAGTACAGAGTTTTGTTATCTTGCTCATCTAATAAATTTTATGCTTTTTAGTGGCGAGTAAGGAAAGAAGCTATGATGGGTCTGGCTCAGCTTTACAAGAAATACTGTCTTCATGGTGAAGCAGGAAAGGAAGCTGCAGAGAAAGTCAGCTGGATAAAGGACAAACTTCTGCATATTTATTATCAGAACAGCATTGACGACAAGTGAGTTTAATATGTTGGTAGAATGGTTGAGTGTAAAACTACTTTTTACTTAAAAAATGTCTAATATTTTAGTAATTTCTTATTTTTATGTATTTACTTCATAAATAAAATTAAGTTTATTCAACTTGATTAATCATTTATTTCTAAGTTTAGAGATAACTTTTTACATATTTTTATGTACTGTGTTTAAACAAGACTGTCCACGATTATAAGGTAGCCTTATAATATGAAATAGGCATGGACTTTGGAGTTAGAGACCAAATGTTCACTCTGCCCATTATTAGATGTGTATTCTTACATAGGTTCATTAACGTCTTGTGCGCTTCAGTTTTATATAAAAAGGAAAAATAATAGTGCCTTTCCTACAGGATTATCATGTAGATTAAATAAAATAATGAATATAAAGCATCCTAGCCCAATGTGTGGCAAGAGAGCACTATTGAGTTAACTGCTAGTTACTTTCGTTTTTACACCACTACCAATAGAGGAATTACTAAGTTGTTTTCATTTTCTGAATATTACTTATAATTCTATATTGGATCGTACAAATGATACTTGGTGTGTGCAGAATAGTTTCCATTGTTTTGTTTAATTAAACTAACTTCTCTGGCATCACTGGATATGTATTTCATTTGTTAATTAAGAGATCTTGTATATTCTTAATCCAGTGATATTAAATAATAGAAGCAAGAAGATACAAGCAATAGGTACTAGCAAGAAGGATATTCCAGTATTGGTAAGGAATTTAGATCATGGAGAGAACAATAATCAGATGTACACAGGAAAAACTACATTTTCTGGAAGTAATATGAAGGGGGGTCCCCCTGTTTTTAACTATGTGACAGCATGGAAAATGGGCTGAACGGTAATCAGAGGAAATTAATGAGTTTCTTGAGAATTAGCTCTACCGCGGATCATAGCTTTATATGTTGCGTTAATGAATTTGCTTTTGTTCTAGACTGCTGAAGAAGAATAGGCAGAACAGCCTAGCACCCTGTGTTTAGGAATAACCTTTAAACCTTCTAGAACAAATGTTTCATACTGACAAATTATAAAGCCACAGACAGTAACCGCGTCTCTAAAGTTAAACTGTACTGAAAGCTTTCCAAGAAGGAAGTCATTATAAACTGATATCTTCCATTGTATGTGCACACATAGCTATTATCTTGATATGGTATCCTGGCATAAGATGGTTAAAACTTAAAATGTTGGCTGGGTGTGGTGCCTCATGCCCGTAATCCCAGCACTTCGGGACGCTAAGGCAGGTGGATTGCTTGAGCTCAGGAGTTCCAAATCAGCCTTGGCAACATAGGGACACCTTGTCTCTACAAAAAATATAAAAATTAGCTGGGCATGGTGGCACGCGCCTGTAGTCCTAGCTACTGGAGAGGCTGAGGTGGGAGAATCGCTTGAACCTGCGAGGCAGAGGTTGCATTGAGCCGAGTTTGCACCACTGTGCTCCAGCCTGGGTGACAGAGCAAGACCCTGTCTCCAAAAAAAAAAAAAAAAAAAATTGCTTCTTAAAAATGGAATAATTGTGTCACTTAGGTTTTTTTGTTGTTGTTATTTCCTAGACTGTTGGTAGAGAAAATCTTTGCTCAGTATCTTGTCCCCCACAACCTGGAAACAGAAGAGAGAATGAAATGCTTATATTACTTATATGCTAGTTTGGATCCAAATGCTGTAAAGTAAGTTACTTTTCAAATAACTGCTGTATTTTCTAAGGATTTCATAAAATTACTTCATCTTATCTAATTAATTGTTATTGATTGGATTGTTGCTGCTTCTATAGTTGAATCAAGAACCTCAGGTAAATATTTATAGACAAAATGTTACGATTTATGTTCAGGTTATTCTTATATGTGTAGGCTTGTTTGGCAGCCAGGTCAGTAGTAGGATGGTTTCAGGTGTTCAAATAAATGACCACGTCAAAATACCTGTGGCTAGTGTCTAAAACTACTGGTGCTTTATCCTTCCAGACTAAATATTAAGCCTAATAACTGAATACTGATTCTTTGTTGGGTGAACATATTCAGATCTTCTCTGTGTAAGATGGCCATATGATTAATGGTCCAACTGGATTATTTTCAGACTGAAAGGGATCACTATTGATATTTTTACTTAAATAAACAGCATAATCAAACTGTCCCAGGCCAACCAGGATGTGTGGTCATTTCACTTTAATAGATTTTTTTTTTAAAGTAAATGTTACAATATATACATATATTATGTTGTATACCATCGTATATGTAATTTTTGTCAAAAATACACAAAGTAAATGAGCGATGTCATTAAGAATTCTGATCTGAAGATGGAAGGATCTTTTCAGCCTAGAAGCTTGACCATCCTGGGCAATGTAGTGAGATTCTGTCTTAAAAAAGAGAGAGAATTTTGAGTTAGGAATTTGACTGTTTGCCATTGTGGCTTCTTCAAGTGTTCCTGCATTATTAGATTAAGACTGCATTTTTTAGGCCGGACGTGGTGGCTAACCCCTGTAATCCCAGCATTTTGGGAGGCCAGGGCAGGCAGATAATTTGAGGTTAGGAGTTCGAGACCAGCCTGGCCAACATGGTGAAACCCCATCGCTACTAAAAATACAAAAATATTAGTTGGGCATGGTGGTGCACGCCTGTAATCCCAGCTACTAGGGAGGCTGAGGCCGGAGAATTGCTTGAACCCAGGAGGCAGATGTTGCGGTGAGCCGAGATTATCCCATTGTACTGCAGCCTGGGCAACAGAGTGAGACTTGTCTCAAAAAAAAAAAGAAAAGATAAAAAGACTGTCATTTTGGCAGAAATTCTATTACGATAGTGTTGTATCATGGTTACTAATCCCTTTCCTTGCTTAAGGTTTTGATGTTTGTTTACATTTCAAAATATCTGACAAAGAGTGCTTAGAGATTAGTAATTCTCAGAGGTCATCTGGGCACCTGGAAATATGGATGGGATTTCTGAGAGAAGAAAATCTGTGTTCCTGGAGAGAGAAAAGTTTAGAATAAACACAATAATGTAAATTTGGCATCTTGAATCTGCATCATTTTTGATACTTCATTTTTCAAAATAGTCTATAGTGCTTCATGTATATGCCTTAGCCTGTTTAATAAGGCCTTCATGATTTGATCTGTGTCTGTGGAATGCTCCAGCTTCCTTATGCTCCACACACATGCCCTGTGCTCCAAGCGTATACATGTTTTTCAGTTTGTTTTATGTCCCTTGCACTTTGAGATTTTCTTTCCTTGTACCAAAACTTTCTAGCTACCTGTATTTAGTACATCTTTCAATCCCTGTATTACCTATTAATCTTTCTAAACCTCTCAAATATTTTCTCTCATAAGAAGGCTTATATTTACCATTTGTACTAAATTGTTTTAAATCCTAATAAATGTATTTCCCGGTATTTAAACTTTTAGGTAGATGTAGAAGAATGGTGTATATACAGCATGCAACAAGAAAGGTTGTAAAGCTGAATAATTTCCAGTATTGTTATGTAATGTGTGTTTTCATATTCATAACTTTACAGAGCTCTCAACGAAATGTGGAAGTGTCAGAACATGCTTCGGAGCCATGTACGCGAACTATTGGATTTGCACAAGCAGCCTACAGTAGGTTCATGATTTGTTTAAATTCATAGTTTATTATAGTCACTGTTCAGATTTTCTGTAGTTCTACGTAATGAAGCAGGGAAAAAGTATCTCAGTTGTTTTATTTTCCATATGTCAGTTAAATACAATTTCTGTAGTTGTCCAAGCTAAATTTCCATTTAAAATAAATATAACAAACTCTTATTTTCTAGTGTGAGCAAAGAAATGGTGTTTTCTAGTTTATATAAAGTTTTCAGACCCTAAGAGTTTATATATAGTTAATCAATTTTCAAATAATTAGAATTAAATTTTGAGATAAAATTACATTAAACATCATATTTCTTTTTCACTGCATGATTCATGGTCTCTCAGTGTAGAGTGAATATCAGATATCAATCCTATAAATATGCCAATGGCAAACTAAAAAAGAAATGCCATTAAATTTTTGCAAGGTTGGGGAAAAAAACTTTACATTTTTAAGTGTGTTCACTAGAATAGGTGTTCTTAACCAGGGGACCATATAAACAGACCCCTCAAGGACACATGGATGCTGGAACAGGGGCGGGCAAACTTTTTTTTTTTTTTTTTAAATACACAGGATCTTACTCTGTTGCCCAGGCTGTCGCATAGTGGCATGATCACAGCTCACTGCAGCCTCGATGTCACTGGGCTGAGGTGATCCTCCCACCTCAGCCTTCTGAATAGCTGGGACTACGGGTGTGCTCCACCATACCCAGCTAGGTTTTGTATGTTTTTTGTAGAGGTGAGTTTTCACCATGTTTCCCAGGCTGGTCTCAAAATCTTGGGCTCATGCAGTCTGCCTGCCTAGGCCTCCCAAATTGCTAGGATTACAGGTGTGAGATACTGCACCTAGCCTAGCAAACTTTGAAAATAAATCAACAGATAGCAAAAACATATTTTGCAAGGCATAGAGTCTGTGGTCAGATATTCAACCCTGCCTTTGCAAAATTAGTCATACACGATAAGTAAATGAATGGACATGACTATATTCCATCGAAACTACTAACAAAAACAGGTAGCTCATGGGGGCATAGTTTTCTAACTTTCGAACTAAATTATTCAAATTTAGTATAAATTAAAACTAATAATCAAGTAATGTTTTATGGGATACAGGAAAGGGAAGTACGTTTTAGAAAGGAGGTTTTCCTGAAGGTATTTAAGTAACGGGCCACAAAGTAGCTAACAGAACTCTATTGCAGAAAAGAAAGTTTCTTCTCTTTATATTTTTAGTTAATTTTTTGTGGCATATAGTTTCATAGTAATTCTGATATGATAAGTTTATATATTGATTGCTTCATTGATCTTTTTTCAATCTTCTGGCAATGTAACTTTCCTGTGAAAGTTGTATACTTGTGGGTTTTTAAGTACCTTCCTCCCAACATCTCCTTTCCTTCTATTTGTCTTAATAGTTGCTACTATGTAATTCTTTGTTAGTTTAGCGTATATATGTGGTAAAACCATTTTCCATTGAGCAGACTGTGATGAACTTTTTTTTTTAACGTCATG
Source organism: Pan troglodytes (assembly GCF_028858775.2). Lineage (NCBI taxonomy): Eukaryota > Metazoa > Chordata > Mammalia > Primates > Hominidae > Pan > Pan troglodytes. Next base: position 40,225,468 of record NC_072401.2, on the reverse strand, counting down.
AAAAATGTACAGTAATGAGTATTGATTTTTGTTACGGAAATTTGTTAACACATATGACTAGTTGTTCTTTTGTTTCTGTTTTAAATTTCAGTCAGAGGCTAACTGTTCTGCCATGTTTGGAAAACTGATGACCATAGCAAGTGAGTATGTTTATTTACTCACTAAACATGTAGTAAACGTAAATGCAGACAAAGTATTTACCCAGTGGGACTACTGATTTAATGTTAAGTAAAAGAAAATAATCTTTATCTTAATTTTGTTTCTAAGAACCAGTTAGGCTGATTTTCTTTTAGTGGCTCCGCAATATTTTGACGGCACCTGTTTTTAGCTTAGTAGAATAGTTTTTTTTTTTCCTTCTCTAATATTGATTCTCTTTTAATTTTATAGAGAATTTGCCTGACCCCGGGAAAGCACAAGATTTTGTGAAGAAATTTAACCAGGTTCTCGGCGATGATGAGAAACTTCGGTCTCAGTTGGAGTTATTAATTAGCCCAACCTGTTCTTGCAAACAAGCAGATATTTGTGTGGTTAGTAAATCATACTTCACACTTTTTCTCTAGCTTTACTTACAGAAATATGTATTTTATTAAAGCCTGTTTTACATACAGTGATTTGTGTAAATGTAACAATATTGTGAGCTCTGAATTACTTTGGAGTATATCTATTGTCAAGTTAATTCTCTATTTACCATTCACTCTCAGCCACATTCCAGGAAAATAACTAAAGAACTAAGCCAGGGAGATTGGTCTTAGGAATTTTACAAGATAAAGTGCTTTGAACTTAGTAGACATTCATTGAGTAATGATAAGTATTTTCTGAATGCTTGTGTGCATGTGCATTTTCTTCTTTCATGTATTAGAATGGAAATAATCGTTATCAATAAATTAGTAGTAGTAACATTGCCATATATCTGGTTTCATTTACAGATAAAGTAAATTCCTATCTAGACTTTTGTCTTCATTCTTCTCTTGAACTCATTTCATATAAAACCAATATTCTTAAAGCTATCAGGAGGGAAGACTTATGCATTCATTTATTCAGCTTTTTTTTTTTTTCCCTGAGATAGTCTTGCTTTTGTCACCCAGGCTGGAGTTCAGTGGCACAATCATAGTTCACTACAGCGTTAAAGTCCTGTGCTCATGTGATCCTATACCCCAGCCTTCTGAATAGCTAGAACTATTGGCACACGCATCCACACCCAGCTAAGTTTTTAAATTTTTTGGAGGCCATGCGCATTGGCTCACACCTGTAATCCCAGCACCTTGGGAGTCCAAGGCGTGTGAATCACCTGAGGTTGGGAGTTCGAGACCAGCCTAGCCAACATGGTGAAACCCCATCTCTACTAAAAATACAGAAATTTGCCAGGTGTGGTGGTACATGCCTGTAATCTGAGCTACTCAAGAGGCTGAGACAGGAGAATTGCTTGAACTCAGGAGGTGGAGGTTGTAGTGAGCCGAGATCATGCCACTGCACACCAGCCTGAGTGACAGAATGAGACTGTCTCAAGAAAAGGAAAAAATAAAAATTTTTGTCTCTGTGTTGCCCAGGGTGGTCTCAAACTCCTTCAAGTGATTATCTCACCTCACTGCAACCTCCACCTCCTGGGTTCAGACGATTCTTGTGCCTCAGCCTTCCGAGTAGCTGAGATTACAGGCATGAGCCATCACATCTGGCTAATTTTTTGTATTATTAGTAGAGGTGGGTTTTCACCATGTTGGCCAGGCTGATCTTGAACTCCTTACTTCAGGTGATCCACCCACCTCGGCCTCCCAAAGTGCTGGGGTTACAGGCATGAGCCGCACACCCAGGCAAAAGATTCTTGATGTATCTAAAATGGTATACTGCATGACAACATTTTGGCCAAAGATAAGACCACATATATTTTGGGAGTCCCATAATATTATAACAGAACTCAGGGTGATGGCTGTAGCAAACTACCATGACACATGTATACCTGTGTAACAAACCTGCACATTCTGCACATGTATCCCATAACTTAAAGCATTAAAAAAAAAAAAAAAGATTATAACGGAACTGAAGGATTCCTATCACCTAGTGACATCTTGGTGATCCTGACCTGGCGTAGGCCTAGGCTAATGTATGTGGTTGTATCTTAGTTTTGCACAAAAAAAAGTTTTAAAACTTTCTTTTTTTTTTTAAACAGCGTTTTGCTCTGTCACCCAGACTGGAGTTCAGTGATGTTATCATGGCCCACTGCATCCTGAGCCTCCTGGGTTCACGTGATCCTCTCCCTTCAATCTCCTGAGTAGCTGGGACTATAGGCACATGCCACCATGCCCAGCTAATTTTTTATTTTTTGTAGAGACAGGGTTTCTCCATGTTGTCCAAGCTGGTCTGGAACTCCTGAGCTGAAGAAACCTACCTGCCTCAGCCCCACAAAATATTGGGATTACAGGTGTGAGCCACCACATGCAGCCAAAAAAATTTTTAATAGGAAGAAGCTAGTAGAATAAGGATATAAGGAAAGAAACCATTTTGTGTACAGCTGTACACCAAATGTGTTTTAAGCTAAGTGTTACTACAAAAGAGTCAAAAAGCTAAAAAAAAAAAAAAAAAAAAGATCAGTACATTGGCTCACACCTGTAATCCCAGCACTTTGGGAGGCCCAGGCAGGAGGATCACTTGAAGCCAGGAATTTGAGACCAACCTGGGCAATATATCAAAACCCCCGCCTCTACAAAACATTAAAGAAAACTAGCTGCACGTGGTGGCGCACACCTGTAGTCCTGACTACTCCAGAGGCCAAGATGGGAGGATCACTTGAGCCCAGGATTTTAAGCCTACAGTGAGCTATGGTCACACCACTGCATTCCAGCCTGGGTGACAGAACAAGATCCTGTCTCCAAAAATTTTTTTAAAAGCTAAAAAAAAAAAAAACCGGGCCAGGTGTGGTGGCTCACACCTGTAATCCCAGCACTTTGGGAGGCCGAGGTTGGCAGATCACGAGGTCGGGAGATCGAGACCATCCTGGCTAACACGGTGAGACCCCGTCTCTACTAAAAATACAAAAAAAAAAAAAAAATTAGCTGAGCATGGTGGCGGGCGCCTGTAGTCCCAGCTACTCTGGAGGCTGAGGCAGGAGAATGGTGTGAACCTGGGAGGTGGAGCTTGTAGTGAGCTGAGATCATGCCACTGCACTCCAGCCTGGGCGACAGAGCGAGACTCTGTCTCAAAAACAAACAAACAATCAAACAAAAACAAACCCTTGAAGTTCATCAAGTAAAAATATTACAAAAAGCTAAGGATAATTTATCATTGAAGAAAGAAAAAATGTTTAAATACAGTGCTGCCTAAGTGTACAGTGTTTATAAAGTCTACAGTAGTGTACCGTAATGTCCTGTTTCTTCACATTCACTCACCACTTACTCACTGACTTACCCAGATCAACTTGCAGTCCTGTAAGCTTCATTTATGGTAAGTGCTCTATATGTAGGTATACTGTTTTTTATCTTTTATATGGCATTTTTATTATATGGTTTATATTGTGTTTTTATCTTTTATATTTTTACCCTGTGTTTAGATAATGTTTAAATACACAAATACCACTGTGTTACAGTTCCCTACAGTATTTAGCATAGTAACATGCTGTACAATTTTGTAGCATAGAAGTAGTACGCTATACCATTTAGGTTTGTGTGCATGCACTCTAATGTTCACATGATGAAATTGCCTTAACAACACATTTCTCTTTTTTTTTTTTTTTTTTTTTTTTGAGACGGAGTCTCACTGTCGCCCAAGCTGGAGTGCAGTGGCACGATCTTGGCTCACTGCATTCTCTTGCCTCAGCCTCCCGAGTAGCTGGGACTACAGGCTCCCGCCACCTCGCCCGGCTAATTTTTTGTATTTTTAGTAGAGACGCGGTTTCACCATGTCAGCCAGGATGATCTCGATCTCCTGACCTCGTGATCCGCCCGCCTCAGCCTCCCAAAGTGCTGGAATTACAGGTGTGAGCCACCGTGCCTGGCCAACAACACATTTCTCAAAATCTGTCTCCACCATTGAGTGATGGATAATTCTTTGTGTGTGTGGGCGGGGGGAGGGTATGTATTTCTCTGTATAAGGGCCCTGCACTGCCCTATTGGATTTAAATAAATAATCCTTCTCACAATGTTAGACATAAACGTCAAGTACTATGCTTGGGACCAGGCTTATAGAGACAAATAAGAGAAATGTAATTTCAATTACATATGTCTAACTTTGTTCTAGAAGGGATTAGAGTTGATGGTTTTAAAATAACTTACAAAGGATAAGGACTATAATAGATGTATATGTGAAGAGGTCTAGCTGCATAGAACATGTATCTTTTATTCAGCATAGAGATCTGAATACCATTACAAATACCAATAATTAGGAGGACATGGGGAGGAAAACCAATTTAGGGAAGAGAAGAGTGGGCTTGTCTCTCAGGGCTATGAATGTGGATGTGCCAAATGCCCAGACAACCTCAACCTTTGCACTTCTTTTTTAAATTTTATTTACTTACTTATTTTTTTCTTTTTTTTTGAGATAGGGTCATGCTCTGTCACCCAGGCTGGAGTGTAATGACACAATCTCAGCTCACCGTAACCTCTGCATCTAGGGCTCAAATGATCCTCCTGCCTCAGCCTCCCAAGTAGCTGGGATTACAGGCATGCGCCATCATGCCTGACTAATTTTTGTATTTTTAGTAGAGATGAGATTTCACCATGTTGCCCAGGCTGGTCTTGAACTCTTGGACTCAAGTGATCCTACCCACCTTGGCCTCCCAAAGTAGTGGGATTACAGGCATGATCCACCATGCCCAATAAGCTTTGTACTTCTGAGCTGAGTAATTTGCTGAAAACGCTTAAAAGTTTCATTGACTTCTTTGGCATTTAGAATTCTAGTTCCAGAGTACTGTGTCCTGCAGAGAATCTACTATTATAATTAGATCAGACAATGAAATAGCTTGAAAAGGCTGGGCACGGTGGCTCACTGTTGTAATCCCAACACTGTGACTGCAACAGCCACACAGTATAGCCAATCAGTGCTCTTGATATTAGGAACCAGTGAGGTAGAAATGAATACTGCACTTGCAGTGGTAAGAGCATGAGTTCATTATACCTTCTTTCCTAGCTCTTATATTAGCATTGTGTGACTTGAGTATGTTATTTAACTATGTGTTCTCATATGTAAAGTGGGACTTAGAATACCCCTTAGGCACACATGAAAACAAACCTCTGTTAGAGTACCTTTATGAGTTTGTCCTTTCCCCTATGGGCTACTGAATATTATTTACATATTTCCTCTAATATCCCTATTCCTCTTCTGATGTAGAAGAATAAAGAAAAATAATGCAAATGTAAAATTTAGTTTCTCTCATTCTATGTAGCTTGCATTCCATCCTTGAGAGTTCCTTCTCTGTACCCTAATGCGTATTTGTCACTACCTCCTTATTTTCATAAATTAAAATCATATCTCACTTCTCAAGAGGTAGATATTACTTGATATGAGAGTTAGTAGGCATAGAAATCTAATATTTTCTTCCCTCTTTGTCCAAGTTCCATTTCTGAAAAATCTTAGCAAACATACTTTGAGCAAAGATTATCAAAAGAGACGTGTATTTGTGTGTGGGGTGGGGGATATAATGAATGAGAGTGAGCAGTGGAATTGAAATGTGATACATAGATTTACTTTCCCTTTAGAATTCAGGTTTTAGGTTTCTACACCTTGACCCTAGAGAAGGACCACATACTTGCCATAGCTTCAGCTGTGCGTCCTAGTTTATGCTCCATTGCCCCCCCCCCCCATGAGAGTGGTCCCCAAATTTTAATATTTTCCAGGAAGCTTGTTTATTTAACATTTAATGAAACAGTCCTTGGTTTGAATATCGTTTACTACCAATATGACCTTTAGTAAGTTACTCAGTATTTTCAAGCCTCCTTATTCATTTTCTTCACCTATAAATATTATCAACCTCATAGAATTTTTAAAAGAATAATGTAAAATGAAATTTTATATGTGGCCTAATGCAGAGCCCCCCTGCACTGCCTACAGGGTTTCAATAAATGGTCATTTTTATAGGTCTTACCCTTACAAAGAGTAGGCATCTTTAAAATAGGTTATGATGTAGCATCATGAATCTCTCCATCTTTTAACCAAGTTTCAACATGAGTGGTTTATGGACTACACTTTTAAAAACCCTCCTCTACCTAGTTACCTGGATATGCATTGTATCTTCAGAAGTCCAAATATCTTCTTTCTTGATCAAGCACACACTGTTATAATTCACTGCATGATTAAATAAATTTTATAATACATGGTTTCTCATGGAGCTTGCAGAATAAGTGACAGAGGCTGACAAATATTTCCATTGAATTGTGTGCTTTGGTAAAATAAAGAAGCATTACTCATTCCAGGCAGGGGTGGAAATAGGTCCAGGAATGGCTTCTTCTAGAATAAGTGACCCCTAAGTTGAGTCTTAAAGGATGAATAGGAATTAGACCATTGTGTGAAGAATGACTGCTATATTTTCAGTTTGGCTGACTGGATATCAGAGGAGATGCTTTAGGGAAGAAGATAGCGTCTTTGCAGTTGTGTTCAGAAGTGTTGGGATTCAGGCCTGGTTCTATATATTAGCACAATTACATCACTTGGAGGAGGTAGAGAAGAAATGAAAGAGAAGACAAATCTGAGAATGGCCTCTGAGAATGGTCAGGCTGGTCTCAAAACTCCTGACCTCAAATGATCCGTCACCTCGGCCTCCCAAAGTGCTGGGATTATAGGCATGAGCCACTGCACCCGGCCTAATACCATAATCTTTGAGCTTAAATGGATAGTTAACTTTTTTTTGTTTTTTGTTTTTTGTTTTGAGACAGGGTCTGTGCAGCTGTGCAATCTCAGGTGGTCACTGCAACCTCTGCCTACCAGGCTCAAGTGATCCCCCCCACCTCAGCCTCCTGAGTAGCTGGGACCCCAGGCATGCACCATCACGCCTGGCTAATTTTTTGTATTTTTTGGTAGAAACAGGGTTTTGCCATGTTTTCCAGACTGGTGTCAAACTCTTGAGCTCAGGCAATCCACCTGCCTTGGCCTCCCAAAGTGCTTTGATTACAGGCATGAGCCACTGCTCCTGGCTGAGAGTTACTTTTATTATTGGGGTCATCTATCAGCCTTCCATAACTGTATGTCTAACTTATAAATAAAATTCTAGGGGTGTACAGAGTTCTCATTTATCCTCCACCTATGTTCTTCCAGAACTGAAAAATTTTGCAATTATTTATATATGTACGAATATGTTTTTCTGTTTCTTTTGAGATGGAGTTGCTCTTGTTCCCCAGGCTGGAGTGCAATGGCACGATCTCAGCTCACCGCAGCCTCCGCCTCCCAGGTTCAAGCAGTTCTCCTGCCTCAGCCTCCCGAGTAGCTGGGATTACAGGCATGCGCCACCAAGCCCGGCTGATTTTGTATTTTTAATAGAGATGGGGTTTCTCCATGTTGGTCAGGCTGGTCTCGAACTCCTGACCTCAGGTGATCCGCCCGCCTCAGCCTCCCAAAGTGCTGGGATTACAGGCGTGAGCCACCTGCGCCCGGCCTGAATATGTATTATTTAAGAAACAAATTAACTGGCCAGGCACAGTGGCTCATGCCTATAATCCCAGCATTTTGGGAGGCCGAGGCAGGTGGATCACCTGAGTTCGGGAGTTCGAGACCAGCCTGGCCAACATGACGAAACCCCATGTCTACTAAAAATATAAAATTAGCCGGGCATGGTGGCGTGCATGTTTAAACCCAGCTGCTATGGAGGCTGAGGCAGGAGAGTTGTTTGAACCTGGGAAGCGGAGGTTGCAGTGAGCCAAGATTGCACCATTGCATTCCAGCCTGAGTGACTGACAGAGCGAGACTCCGGCTCAAAAAAAAAAAATAACTGAAACAAAACACAATGTTCTGTCAAATTATGAAATAATTAAAACCAATAAAGCATACCCATAAAAGTACAAATTGTTTTTATTCTAAATTAGAGTATTAAAAAGGTTGCCATAGTCCAGGCGTGTGGTGGCTCACGCCTGTAATCCCAGCACTTTGGGAGGTCGAGGCAGGTGGATCACTTGAGGTCAGGAGTTCAAGACCAGCCTGGCCAACATGGTGAAGCCCCGTCTCTACAAAAATAACAAAAATTAGCTGGGCATGGAGGCACGTGCCTGTAATCCCAGCTACTCTGGAGCCTGAGGCAGGAGAATCATTTGAACCCAGGAGGTGGAGGTTGCAGTGAGCCGAGATCGTGCCACTGCACTCTAGCCTGGTGGCAGAGTTAGACTCCGTCTCAAAAAAAAAAAACGTTGCTTATATCAACCAATAATTTCATCGAAGAATTGTGAGGCAAGGCTGTGTTCACTCAGAAACCACATCATCCACTTCTTTTCTCTGGTGTCCAGATTTTTCAGTCATTGCTCGGGGTGTAAAAATTTTAGTCAGGGTCTAGAGCAGACAATTCTTAACCACTTATGCTGGTTTTGAATATTTCAGTTCCTTAGTCATTTTTCTTTTCAAAAATATGAAAGCAAATCACATTTTTGGTAAAACTCCTTTCTTTCTATAGAGAGAAATAGCCCGGAAACTTGCAAATCCTAAGCAACCAACAAATCCTTTTCTAGAGATGGTCAAATTTCTGTTGGAAAGAATCGCACCTGTGCACATTGATTCAGAAGCCATAAGGTAAGCCAAGAAGTATATTCGCTCAAAAATAAATAATAATCTGAAACTACAATGTTGTTAATTTAAATTCTGGGCTCCTAAAGATACCTGAAAACCTCTGTATGTCTCTTTTTAATCACAGGGGTGTACATCATTCAAGTTGAAGGGAAAGCCTTCTCATTTTATGATCTTTGGCTTTATATAATGCTTTCTGTTTTTAAAGAGTTCTTATGTTTATTTTTAGTTTATGCGTTCTCATTAAAGAAAACTTAGAACAAAGAGAAAGACAGAAAAAGGAGTATTTTAGATCTGTGTGGCTGTTGACCAACCTCTGAGTTTTCTTAAGCATTTTAATGGCCCTGTAATATTCTGTAGTACATATTATACCACTGTTCATTTGATGTGTGAGAACAGAATGGTATATTGGAAAGAGGAGAGGATTATCTTTAGGCAAATTTGGTTTCAAAACATAAGTCTACTTTGTGGCTTTGGATTGTCTTTGAATTTTCATTTATTTTCAACTTTAATATGGGCATAAAATCTTCTTGTTGAATGATTATGTTAATTTGAGGTAATATATAAAAGGTAAGCAGCCTGGCATCATAGACATTAGTTAAGAGCTGTTGATTTTTTATTATGTATTCTCATGATTTCAGACTTTTCAAACTTCTGGTAATGCTTTTCTCTTGCACCAATCATTTTTCCAGTAGATAAGCTATATATCTTTCCATATTCAGTTACTATGCAGCACTTGTTGGTTCTTTTTCCAAACAGCCTAGAATTCAGAGATCAGTTCCAGTACCCAAGCTTCGCTGTTTATTTCACCTTAGGTGAATCACTGATGTGGCTGTATTGAAATGCTGATTATATTCATTTGCTAGGGCTTTCATAACAAAATACCCCAGTGCCTGGCCTGAACAAAAGAAATTTATTTTCTCACAGTTCTGGAGGTGTAAGCCTGAGATCCAAGGTATCAGCAATTTTTAATTTTTTTCCTGAAGCCTCTCATCTTCATAAACAGATGGCTTCCTTCTCACTGTGTCCTCTTGTGGTCTTTTCTCTGTGCACGCAGCATGTCTATGTCCTAATCTCTTGCAGGAACAATAGTCATATTGGATTAGGCCCCACCCATTCAATCTTATTTTACCTTGATTATCTCTTTAAAGGCCCTATCTCTAAATACAGTCACATTCTGAGATACTGGGGATTAGAATTCATATGAATTTGGGAGAAACACGTCAGCCCATAACATAATAAATGTACATATATTCAGGCTATGTCTGATAATTTAATACATTTATACAATTTGTGAAGATCAAATCAGTGTATTGGTGATATACATCACCTTAAATATTCATCTTTATGCTAGAAACATTCAAATTCTCTTTAGCTATTAAACTATAGTCACTCTACCGATCTCTAAAACACTAGTCGTTCTATATCTATTAATTAACCTCTCTTCATTCCGCCTTTCTCACCCTTCCCAGCTTCTTGTAACTACCAGTCTACTGTGTCATCATGAGGTTCACATTTTTAGCTCCCACATATGACTGCGAATATGCAATATTTGTTTTTTTTTTTTTGTTCTTGGCTTGTTTTATTTAACATAATGAGCTCCATTTGCATACACGTTGCTACAAATGGCAGGATTTCATTCTTTTTTTATGGCTGAATAATTTTTCATTGTACATATATACCACATTTTCTTTCTTCGTTGATGTGCACTTAGGTTCATTCCATATTTGGCTATTGTGAATAGTGACACAATAAACATAGGACTGCAGATATCTCTTCAATATATTAATTTCCTTTTTAAAAAATATATACCCAGTAGTGGAATTGCTAGATCATATGGTGGATCCAGTTTTAGTTTTTTGAGGAACCTCCATACAGTTTTCCTTAGTGGCTATGCTAATTTACATTCCCAACAACAGTGTACAAGGGTTTACTTTTTTCTACATCCTCGCCAGCATCCGTTATTCTCTGTCTTGTTGATAAAAAGCCCCCTTTTTTTTTTTTTTTTTTTTGCCGGAGTCTTGCTCTGTCGCCAGCTGGAGTGCAGTGGCGCCATCTTGGCTCACTGCAATCTTCACCTCCCAGGTTCACGCAGTTCTGCGTCAGCCTCCCGAGTAGCTAGGACTACAGGTGCATGCCACCATGCCCAGCTAATTTTTGTTTTTTAGTAGAGACTGGGTTTCACCATGTTGGCCAGGATGGTCTCAATCTCTTGACCTCGTGATCTGCCCACCTCAGCCTCCCAAAGTGCTGGGATTACAGGCGTGAGCCACTGCACCTGGCCTGTTTTCCCACTTTTAAATTGGATTTTTTTTGTATGGTTTTGATTTTTTGTTTGTCTGGTGTTTTGTTTTGTTTTGTTTTGTTATTTTGCTATTGAGTTGTTTGAACTCCTTACATGTTCTGGTTATTAATCCGTTGACACAGGGATAATTTGCAAATATTTTCTCATTCTGTGGGTTGTCTCTTCGCTTTTTTTATTGCTCCCTTAGCTGTGCAGAACCATTTTAGCTTAATGTAATTCTATTTTTCTATTTTTGCTTTGGTTGCCTGTACTTTTGGGATGTTAACACAAACAAACTTGGCTCAGATCACTGTCTTTAAGCATTATCCTAGCATTTTCTGCTAGTGGTTTCATCCACTAGGTCTTAATCCATTTTGATTTGATTTTTTTAGAGGGTGAGGGATAGGGGTCTATCACTGATGAACATAGATACAAAAATCCTCAAAAATACTAGCAACCTGCTTTCAATAACACATTAAAAATATTCATCACAATAAAGTGGAATTCATCCCAGGGATGCAGGGATGGTTCATAAATCATATATCGATAAACATGATTCATCATATTAATAGAACCAAGAATAAAAACCGTATAGTCATTTTAATAGGTTCTGAAAAAACATTCAATAAAATTCAACATTACTTTATGATAAATACCCTCAACAAAATAGGTATAGAGGGAACATACCTCAAAATAATAAAGGCCATATGTGACACACCCACACTGAACATTGTGCTGAATGGGGTAAATTGAAAGGCTTTCATCTAATACCTGGAATAAGATATGGAAGCCACTTCTACCACCTTTATTCAACAAATTACTGGAAGTCCTGGCTAGAGCAATTAGTCAAAAGAAAAGAAGGCCATCCAAATTTAGCAAGAAAGAAGTCAAATTAGCCTTGTTCGCAGATGACATTATCACAGAAAAAGCTAAAGACTCCACCGAAAAACTGTTTTGAACAGATAAATGAATACAGTATAGTTGCAGAATACAAAATCAACATACAAAACTCAGTAGCATCTACGTATGCCGACAGCAAACAATCCGAAAAATCAAGAAAGCAATCTTATTTATAATAGCTACAAAGAATATTAAATACCTAATAATCAACTTAACCAAATAAGTGAAAGATCTATTACAAGAAATACTTTAAAACGTGGATGGAGGAAATTAAAGGAAACACACAAAAAATGGAAAGATATTCCATGCTCGTGAAATGGAAAAATTAAAAAAAAAATTTTTTTTTTTTTGAGATGGTGTTTCGCTCTTGTTGCCCAGGCTGGAGTGCAATGGTGCGATCTTGGCTCACCGCAGCCTCCACCTCCCGTGTTCGAGCAATTCTCCTGCCTCAGCCTCCCAAGTAGCAATGATTACAGTTATGCACCACTGCACCTGCCTAATTTTGTATTTTTAGTAGAGATGGGGTTTCTCCATGTTGGTCGGGCTGGTCTCAAACTCCCGACCTCAGGTGATCCGCCCACTTCGGCCTCCCAAAGTGCTGGAATTACAGGCGTGAGCCACCCCGCCCGGCCAAAATCAATATTGTTAAAATGACAGTACTACTCAAAGTAATTTACAAATTAAATGCAATATCTATCAAAATACAAATGACATTCTTCACAGAAATAGAAAAAACAATCCTAACATTTACATGGAACCACAAAAGACTCAAATAGCCAAAGCAATATGAGGAAAAAGAACAAAAGCTGGAGCCATCAAACTACCTGACTTTATACTACAAAACTACAGTAACCAAATCAACATGATACTGGCATAAAAACTAGACACGTCTAAAGGAACAGAATTGAGAACCCAGGTACATATTGGTGCTTTTTTGGCCAGCTCATTTCTGACAGAGGTGTCAAGAACATACAAGGAGGGAAGGGATAGTCTCTACAATAAATTGTGCTAGGAAAACTGATTAGCAGAAGAATGAAACTAGACCCCTATCTCTCATCTCTCAACATACAAAAAAATCAAAATTGGCTTTTTTTTCTTTCTCTTTTTTTTGAGACAAGGTCTTGCTCTGTCACCCAGGCTGGAGTACAGTGGCATGATCATAGTTCACTGCAGCCTTGACCTCCTGGGCTCAGGTGATGCTCCTCCCTCAGCCTCCAGAGTAGATGGGACCATAGGCACATGCCACCACAACTGGCTAATTTTGTGAGGGTGGTTTTTTTTGTTTGTTTTTTGTTTGCTTTGTTTTGGTTTTGGTAGAGACAGGGTTTCACCATGCCGTCCAGGCTGGTCTCGAACTCTTGGACCTAAGCAATCCACCCACTTCGGCCTCCAAAAGTGTTGGGATTACAGGCGTGAGCCACTATACCCAGCCCTTTTTTATTAAGATTTTCTTTTCTTTTTCTCTTTACTTTTTTGGATACACGATCTCACTCTGTCGCCCAGGCTGAAATGCACGATCCTGGCTCACTGTTGTGTAGGCTCAAACGATCTCAGACCTCAGCCTCCTGAGTAGGTGGAACTATAGGTGTGCGTCACCATGCTCAGCTAATTTTTTTAAAAGTGCTTTAGTAGAGAAGCAGTTTTGCCATGTTGCCCAGGCTGGTCTCGAGCTCCTGGGCACAAGTGATCTGCCCACCTTGGCCTCCAAAATGCTGGTATTTCAGGCATGAGCCACCATGCCGAAGTTTTTTTTCTCTTCTCTTCTCCTTTCTTTTGTCTTTTTCTTTTCCTTTCCTTTTTTTTTTTTTTTAAGAAGGAATCTTGCTCTGTCACCTGGGCTGGAGTGTGCAGTGTCACGATCTCGGCTCACTGCCACCTCTGCCTCCCGGGTTTGGCCTCCCAAGTAGCTGTATCTACAGGTGTGCGCCACCATGCTAGGCTAATTTTTTTTATTTTTAGTAGAGCAGGGTTTCACCATCTTGGCCAGGCTGGTCTCGAGCTCCTGTGCTCAAGCAATCTGCCCACCTCGGCCTCCCAAATTGCTGGGATTTCAGGCATGAGCCACTGCACCTGGCCTAGAATTTTGAAAGAAAGGATTGGGGTTAAGATAAAATCATTCTAAATATAATCAATTTCCCCCCTATACATATGTCCGTACACCTTGACATATGTGTGCTACAGTTAGTTAATGGTCTATAGGAAGTAGATGAAAATGAAGTAGTCATTGTAATGATGGCTGGAACCCAGGTGAAAGTAAAATTTTAAAAAGGAAAAGGTTGAGGACTGAATTGTGAGGGAAATTAGCAATTAAGAGGCTGGCAGAAGATAACGGACTTAAATTTTCTTTTTAAGTTTTGAGCAGACATAGTCAAAAGCAGAAAATTGGGAAAGTGTTATCACAGAAACCAAAGAGGGGCTAAGGAGGGGTCAGATGATATCCAGAAGTTGATTAAATACTAAGAATCATCGAATGGATTAGGAAATGGGAAAAAATCACAATGAACAGAGCAGTTTCTGTGCGGTAGCAAGGACAAAGCCAGAATGCCATGGATTCAGAAAGGCATAGGACAGTCCTTTCCAACATCTACATCGTGGTACACAGAGAAGGTGATCAGTATTACTTAGGCAGAGAAGACTGCTGAGTCTGTTTTTTACTGGCCCAGCTCAATAGAAAGCCACTAGGTACCACTTGGCTACACTGAGGCTTGAGCATGTTAAAGGGATACATAGCCTTGTCACCCTTCTAAACCCTGCTTAGGAGATAAATTGACAGCACCAGTGGGGACAATCAGTGTAGACAGCGCCAATCTTGGATAAAAAGCAAAGGAGGCCAGGCATGGTGGCTCATGCGTGTAATCCCAGCACTTTGGGAGGCCGAGGCGGGCAGATCACGAGGTCAGGAGTTTGAGACTAGCCTGACCAACATGGTGAAACCCCGTCTCTACTAAAAATGCAAAAATTAGCCTGACGTGGTGGCACGCAACTGTAATCCCAGCTACTCAGGAGGCTGAGGCTGGAGAATCACTTGAACCTAGGAGGCGGAGGTTGCAGTGACCCAAGATCACGTTATTGCACTCCAGCCTGGGTGACAGAGCGAGACTCAAGAAAAAAAGCAAAGGAGAAGGCTGGGTGTGGTGACTCACGCCAGAAATCCCAGCACTTTGGGAGGCGGAGGTGGGTGGATCACTTGAGTCCAGGAGTTAGAAACCAGCCTAGGCAGTATGGCAAAACCCTATCTCTACAAAAATACAGAAATTAGCAGGATACCATGGCATGCGCCTGTGGTCCCAGCTATGTGGGAGGCTGAGGTGGAAGAATGAGCCCAGGAAGCAGAGATTGCAGTGAGGTGAGATCACGGCACTTCACTCTCTCCTGGGCAACAGAATGAGACTGTGTCTCAAAAAAAGACAAAAACAAAAAAACTGGGCTAAAGTCAGAGTTTGAGCCTCAAAAGAAAAGTAACAGAAAAGTAAGATGATGGAAACGGAGTAAGCTTGAAGAAGAATCTTCTGCTGTTGTTTTTGACTAAATAATTTTGAATATTTAAATACCTTGAAAAGGTGCTAGCTGAAGGCTGGGTGCGGTGGTTCACGCCTGTAATCCCAACACTTTGGGAGGCTGAAGTGGGCGGATCACCTGCGGTCAGGAGTTCAAGACCAGCCTGGCCAACATGGTGAAACCCCATATCTACTAAAAGTACAAAAATTAGCCAGGTGTGGTGGTGCGTGCCTGTAATCCCAGCTACTCGGGAGGCTGAGGCATGAGAATCACTTGAACCTGGGAGGCGGAAGTTGCAGTGAGCTGAGATCACACCATTGCACTCCAGCCTGGGCAAAAAGTGAGACTCCATCTTCTTCTTTTTTTAAAAAAAAAGATGCTAGTTGAAAAGAAGACAGATTGCAGATAAGGGAAGGGGAATATAGGTATGAGGGAGCAGCATTCCTAAGGAAGCAGAGCAGGAAGAAGGACATCTTAACCTATGACATGACAAAATAATACACACAAATTAGAGGAGGTTAGAAGATTAGGTATGGAAAATTAGAAGAGTTTTCACTCAAGGCGTCCATTACTACTCTCCGTTCTGTTAAAGATGAAGTTGCCAATGGGAGTATTTAGACTTCATTTAGAATGGTGAAGATTTGTAACAGTGGTTGTATAGCATAGACTTCCCAAGCAGTTTTGAAGAGGCACTTGAGATCGTCTTTTTCATCATGATAGCCCTGTGAAATATATGTTATTTATTTAATTTATAAAAGAGGAAAAATACTTTATAAGAGGAAGGACTGTGAACCTGGTTTGAAGACTTTGCTCTTTCGCTTATAGCTCCTTGACGCATACTGGTGATTACCAACATTACAATGATAGCAGAGATTATGTCTCTCATTTCATACTGTATTTCTCAGGTAGACCATAAGACTTGGCACATGACAGGTAGTTAATAAATACTCATGAAATAATCGTGTGCATGGAACCTATCACATGTATTTACATATTTATAAATTTTTTTGAAACACACTTGTAATTTTGTTAAATTCAAGCAATGTTGACTAGGATTTCTTAATAAAAAGCTCAATTTGGAATTATTTTCTCAAATTGAATGAATCTTTAAAATACAAAGTCAGAGCTGGAATTTCCAGAAAACATATAGGATAGGCAAAGATTTCTTAGAGGGAACATAATAGCCACAGACTGGGAGAAAATACTTGAAAAGCATGTATTTGGTAAAGGATTATATCCAGGCTATATAAGGAACTCTGACTACTCAATAAGACAGATGACTCAGTTTTAAAATGGGCATATTTGAACAGGTACTAGTTAAGACGGTAAATAAGCACAAGAAAGGACAGTTAGTATTAATACTCATTTGGGAAATGCAAATTCAGATTTTTACATTTTTATTTTATTTTGTTTTATTTATTTATTATTTTTGAGACAGAGTCTTCACCCAGACTGGGTAATTTATAAAGGAAAGAGGTTTTAATGAACTTGCAGTTCCACGTGGTTGGGGAGGCCTCACAATCACAGTGGAAGATGAAGCAAGAGCAAAGGGACATCTTACATGGTGACAGGCAAGAGAGTATGTGCAGGGGAACTCCCCTTTATAAAACCATCAGATCTCCTGAGATTTATTCAGTACCACAAGAACAATATGGAGGAAACTGCCCCCATGTTCAGTTATCTACCTGGCCCCGCCCTTGGCATGTGGGGCTTATTACAGTTCAAAGTGAGATTTGAGTGGGGACACAGCCAAACCCTATGAAATTGTATGATTTCATTAATATGAAATGTTCAGAATAGGCAAGTGTTTAGGGGAGAAAATAGATTAGTAAATGCCTAGGGCTGGAGGGAGTAATGGTGAATGAGTTCCTGCTAACAGGTAAGGGGTTTGACTTAGGATAGTGATGGGATGTTCTACAGTTAGGTGGTACAACCTTGTGAATATAGTAAACACCATTGAGTTGTACATTTTAATTCAGGGAATTGTGTGGTATATTATACTTTAAGTTAATGCTTATACACATATACAGCAATTTGTTTCTTTAATGTTATCAGATGAACTGAAGATAATGAATTTTAAAATAATTCTTGTGATGTAAGAGGGAAAGGAAAGTAAGTGCTAAACTTAGTTTAAACTTCAACATCTGTAAGTTAATACAGCCATAATGGAGAACAGTATGGAGGGTCCTCAAAAAAAAAAAACTAAAAAATACAACTACCATATGATCCAGCAATCCCACTACTAGGTATACATCCAAAAGAAATAAGTTTATCAGGGATATCTGTATACCCATTATTATTGCAGCATTATTGACAATAGCCAAGATTTGGTATCACCCTGTGTCCAAGGAATGAATGGGTAAAGAAAATATGGTACATAGATAAATGGAATACTATTCGGCCATTAAAAAAAATGAAATGCTGTCATTTGCAGCAATATGAATGGCATTGGAGGACATTATGTTAAGTGAAATGAGCCAGGAACAGGAAGTTAAATACCAGATGTTCTCACTGGTAGGTGGAAGCTAAAAAAAAAAAAAGTAGATCTCTCAGAAGCAAAGAATAGAACAGAGGAAACAAGAGGCTGGAAAAGGTAGTGGGAAGGGAGGATTAGGGAGAAATACAAAATTACAAAAAAGGATACAAAATCACAGCTAGATGGGTGGATGAATTCTAGTGTTCCATAGCACAGTAGGATGACTATAGTTAACAATAACATAGTTTCAAATAGCTAGGACAATATTGAATGTTCCCAACACAAAGAAATGATAAGTGTTTAAGATAATGGATGTGTTAATTATCCTGATCTGATCACCATGCATTATATGTCTGGAAACATCACTGTGTACCCCATGAATATTTATAATTTTTGTTAATTTTTTATAAGTGAAAAGAATTTCAACATCTGCATCCTATGCATATTTGGTACTTAAATTTTTTTTAATGAATACTTTGACATAACACCAAAGGAAAAAAAAATTAACCAAAATCTTGTTTTGAACATTTGTAATAATAATTGAATGTTCTCATAATAGGGTAATATCTTCTTCAGTTTACTGATCTCAAAACCAGAAGTCACATTTGTTTTTACTTAAAATAGTACCATGTTGCTACATCATCTGATTTTTATTGACCAGATAATATTCTATTTCCTGGTGGTAGGTATTTTGAAAAACTAATTCCTTAATTTTTGACAATTAAATTGTTCCTAATTAGTGAATCTTTATAAATACAGCATGATGCTTCCAATGACTTGCTTCTTTGCTGTAAGTTTATAGAAATAAAGTTACTGATTCAGTAAATTACCAGTGATTAATTCATTTGTCCATGTGTATGTTTATTATTTGTATTTTTTTGAGTCAGTTGTCATTGCTCACTTAGCAACTACTATATTATTATTTTTCTTAAAACTGAAAATCTCTGTATATATGGAAATGAATATTAAATTACTTATGTGAATATATTACCAGAGTGCTGTGTCATTTAATTTTAGTTTTGTTATTTTTTAGAAGAGTTACTCTTACACATTAAGTTTTTTAGGGGGATAAACTAAGTAGAAGTTTAGTTATCAAGTAGAGGACAAGGTTGAACTTTTTTCCCCCACAGAAACTCCTTTGAATTTAATATTTTAAGGTTCTATATATGTTCTGTCACAGTGTGATTAGGATATAGTTACTACTACAGTGGTTACTGATTTATATTTTCTTCTTTTTATAGTGCACTAGTGAAATTGATGAATAAGTCAATAGAGGGGACAGCAGATGATGAAGAGGAGGGTGTAAGTCCAGATACAGCTATCCGTTCAGGACTTGAACTTCTTAAGGTATTTTTGAAACAGTTTTG
The DNA here is from genome assembly GCF_028858775.2 of Pan troglodytes. Classification (NCBI taxonomy): domain Eukaryota; kingdom Metazoa; phylum Chordata; class Mammalia; order Primates; family Hominidae; genus Pan; species Pan troglodytes. Next base: position 40,206,255 of record NC_072401.2, on the reverse strand, counting down.
TTGCCATGTATTTCCGTGGGGTCATAATTTGCCTTCCCTTCAGGATATGCAAGAGTCAGGCTTATTTCACAGGAAACTATTTGAAAGATTTAAAACTTGTGTTGGAAATTAGATTATGTAAAAGTAATGTTTTTACAACATAATATAATAATGTAATTATTTTACATTATAAATTAATATTTGTTTCACTGTTTATCATTTCCATGCCTTCTATGCTTGGTAGTGATTACTGTACAATCTATTCTTAACTTAGTAATAGCAAGATGTGACTTTAGACTTTGTGGACAGGGTATGTGACTAAATCTAGAGGAGGGAATATCATCATTAAAGGGAGTATTTCTTGGTATATTTGTGGGATTCTTGGGAGACTGGCATAACTAGAAAAAAGGGGTGCTTTGGGGAATGATGGGAGACAAGGTTGGTTCCAGATTGTCGAGTGCCACTGGGTAAGAAAGGTAGTGTCACGGGCTTTTAACCTGGCTTACAACCAGCTGCAGCCCTTGATAGAGCTTTCATTGGATTGAGTAAAAGAAGGGAAGAAATTGAAGGCAAAGAGACATGATACCACTGTGACATACAGGAGAAGAGACAAACCAGTGCAATGGATGTTAGATAGAAAAAGAATGATGGGATCATATTCCAAGGGTCTTAAATATCATTTCATTGAGCTGGGCTCGGCGGCTCATGCCTGTAACCCCAGCACTTTGGGAGGCCGAGGCGGGCAGATCACAAGGTCAAGAGATCGAGACCATCCTGGCCAACATGGGGAAACCCCGTCTCTACTAAAAATACAAAAATTAGCTAGACGTGGTGGCACACGCCTGTAGTCACAGCTACTTCGGGAGGCTGAGGCAGGAGAATCACTGGAACCCAGGAGGTGGAGGTTGCAGTGAGCTGAGATCACACCACTGCACTCCAGCTTGGCGTCAGAGTGAGACTGTTGAAAAAGAAAAGAAAAAAAAATCATTTCATTGATAGAATTGATATGATGCCTCATGAATAAGATTTTAATTATGTTTTTAGTAATTGAGTTGTATTTTTAAGTTGTTTTAAAAGTGAAACCACCTTTAAGGTAACATTTTTTAATAGATTGCTTTTTTTGGTTTGTTTGTTTGAGATGGAGTCTTGCTCTGTTGCCCAGGCTGGAGTGCAGTGGCATGATCTCGGCTCACTGCAAGCTCCGCCTCCCAGGTTCACGCCATTCTCCTGCCTCAGCCTCCCAAGTAGCCGGGACTACAGGCTCCCACCACCATGCCTGGCTAATTTTTTTTGTATTTTTAGTAGAGATGGGGTTTCACCATGTTAGCCAGGATGGTCTCGATCTCCTGACCTTGTGATCAGCCCGCTTCGGCCTCCCAAAGTGCTGGGATTACAGACGTGAGCCACCGCGCCCGGCCAGTAGATTGCTTTTTATTACATTTTTCTAATTTAATTCTCCAATTTTCTGTAAATAATTAAAACCACGTAAGTAAATATTATCACTCCAAACCTTGCCAAGTGAGACAGTGTCTACACTTAATGACCATTAAATAAGTGCTTATTGAAAAATTAATGAAGACCATCTGCTCATTCCCCTTTCTCCCTGCTTCTCTATTTTCCTAATCTTGATACTACACTAACTGAATTGTTTCTACTTTATGGAAGGTTAACTCTTTAGACATGTATCTAACTTGCTAAAAGTTATTTAAGGACAGGCTCGTGCTGGTGTTATAATAAGGGAATAATTATATATTGTAATCATAATTAAAAGTTCACAATAGTGGCTTCTTTGTTGATAATTATGTTGAGTGATAGATTTCACTTCAGATATTTTTTTGGCTGGGTACAATGGTTTACGCCTGTAATCCCAGCCAAGACAGGAAGATCTCTTGAGAACAGGGGTTGGAGACCAGCCTGGGCAACATAGCTAGACCTCATCTCTACAAAAAAACAAAAAATTTAGCCGGGCATGGTGGTGCACCTGTAGTCTCAGCTCAGGAGACTGAGGTGGGAGGTTGAGACCCCAGTGAGCTGTGACATTCCACTGTACTCTAGCCTAGGTGACAGAGTGAAATCCTGTCTCAAAAAAAGAAAAAAAAAAATTCTCATAGATTATCTTTTTGCCAGTCAAAGAAAGCTCTGAGTTAGCATTTTGTTTACGTTACACAAAGATTGAGTCATTACGTATGGAGGTTTTATCTCAAGTAAGCATTCCTTCACCTAAATACAATATATTTATAAACTGATAATAGTTATTAATATTGTAAATCACATTCCATAAAAAAGGAGCCATGTGTTTTGTGTTCTAAGTAGCAGAGTAGACTAAGAGGTGAAGAAGAAAATAGGACAAAGGCTGTCTGTTAGTTGTGTCAAGGAATAACTGGAAGCTACCACACCATACAGTATTTCTGATAATGTCTGATTAGCCATAACTAACTGCAAGGACGGCTAGGAGATGTATCTCTATTCTGTGTAGCTAGCATATTTACCCCAGAATTTAATTTTTTTTTTCTTTTGCGGGAAGTAATTCTTTTTTAATGGATTAAAACCATTGTCTGTACTTCTAAAGCTGTATCTGTTTTTTCAGGTTCTGTCTTTTACACATCCTACCTCGTTCCACTCTGCAGAGACATATGAGTCCTTGTTACAGTGCCTAAGAATGGAGGATGACAAGGTAGCAGAAGCTGCTATTCAAATTTTTAGAAATACAGGTCACAAAATAGAAACAGACCTTCCCCAGATACGATCGTGAGTACATTTTTTCTCCCATGGTAAATACAAAAGTTGCTAAGTGTGGGAACCATAAAATCATTGTTTTCCTTCTGTGTAGGAAGATAGGAGGGAAGAAAGACAACTTTGATTTAGAAGCTACTTTTCTGTGTCCTCCTCTGTTTTGTCTTTCCCTTGCCTCACACCCCTCTCCCACCATTAGAATGTAGGCAGCAGAATAAACCGAAACTACATGTTTGTTTATAACAAAAGTATTTTAAGATATTAAGAATCAAAAGTTATCACAGAATTTAGTGTTTTATTATATTTATGACTAATGTCTTTCTAATCCATGTATATTCATCTTTTTTTCTATAAATGGGTTATAAATTCAATAACTGTCACTTTGCTATCCTACCAAAAAATGGGGCAAATAGTTCACTTTGGCATCTTAAAAAGGTTAAGGTGAAACTTGTGCTGAGATGTTATATTTAGACTTAAAATATGCAGAAGACATCTTTTGAAGGAAAAAATACATTGCAAATGGCAGTTGAATCATATGTTCAGGGTATTTGCAATTAGTTCAGAGTATATTCAACTACATACCATTTTCTTCACATGATAATCACAGAACAAGCAGTCTCCTGAAGTTTTTATTAAATTTGTGAGCTAATAGTTTAACTTGTGAAATAATTCAGTGTCCATTGTACATTCTCTTCATTCTCCGCATTGTTCTGGCTAATAATAAAAAGGTACCACAATTAGTCCCTGCCCTCAAGGAGTTTATAGACTAGAAATAATAAATTTTATACATTATTAAAAAAAGATCACTGACACAATAGGATAGTTTTTGATGAGTTTTTCAAGGGAGGAAATCCTATACATTTTTTCAAGGCAAAGAAACTATTCTTAGAGAAATTCTACCCCAAAGGACACAGTTGAAAATGAGCATAGGTGGAAGAGTTAACTTTGGACGTGAGGAATAAAATACCTTATTCGTAAGACCAATGGAGAAGAAAGGAGATAATCACTGGAAAGCAGAAAAGCACAATGCTAAAGACCTCAGTAACAACTCTGATGGCATCACTGGATTATACTGCTCTAGAAAAAACAAGAAGAAAGGTTAAAGTTGACTTTCTGTATTATTTTATTTGGCTAATAATAATAATACATTTAACAACAGTTTGATTGAAACTATCTTCCTTTGTCATTCACCAGTGTTATAAGAAATCTCAGTCTGGTAAATGGAATGGTGAAAGACTAAACAGATAGGAGAGAGGAAAGACATCTTCCGTTTAGAAGCGTAGTCAATACTCAGTCAAGGAAGTCTGTTTGGTCATGGACATCCCTATCTCATAATTCCAAAGTCCATAGAGGCAAACTTCAGGCATATTTATACATGTCAAATCAGATTCATACCAACTAGCATATGTTCCCATTTTTGGTTAAAGTGCATGGCCTGGAGCCTGCAGTATAGGTTTCATATGTAGCCTTCCATTATCATAAGAGGGCATTGTCACCCTTGCATTTGATGCCACTAACTTTATAAAATAGGCTCTTCTCTAATAACATTAAATATATGACAAATATCTTTCCTTAAATGTTTGTTTCGTTTTATCAATTTTCTTCTGATTATAAAAATACTTATGTTCATTGTAGCAAACTGAAACTAGAAAAAATATAAGGAAATAGTCACCATTAACATTTGATATATATACTTTCTATGAATGTTCATCTACTAGATGTGTTTGTCTATTTTTTATAAGTTCATATATGTACACTATTTTCTTCATTCTACCTAATGCTTTTTCATGTCATCAACATTTAATTTTTGAAGAATGCTTTATGTTTTTCCATCATCCTAAAAGAAGACTGTTTTAGTTTACTCTTCATTGTCAGTGTAGAGGTTAAGTATGTGGATTTTGAAAGAAATGCTCATTTTCAAATCCCAACTCCCAGTTTCCTAGCTTCGTCTATTAGGAGGCTTAAATAACATCTTTGTGCTTTAATTTTCTCATCTGTGTAATGACTATGATAGTCTTCTTTGGGTGGATGTGAACATTAGTTGAATTAATCCATGCGGATATACCTAGAATGGTGCCTGGCACATAATAGTTAGATATTTTTATTGCCATTCTACTGATATATATGTAGCTGTATCTTTGCGTACTTTCTTTCACTAGTATTATTTCAGCTGTTTAATACAACTTGGCCTTTTGCTACTCTCTTTCTGTAGCTACTTTGAAATAACTGAAGGGGATTATAAAAGGGAATTGAAAAATTAACAATATTGCTACTTAGAAAGTAAATGCAAAAATATGTCATGGGGTAAGCTTTAGATTATGAATTAAGGGTTGCTTGTTATTTTGCATATTTGTGAAGTAACTATAAAATAAAAATTGTCTCCTGAAGTAGGCTTTTTCTTGAGGCATTGTATTTCTTGGTTTATACTTGGGGGCAGAGATGGAGCTTTTTTTACAACTTTCTTTAGATCAGATAATTTTTAAGAGAGCCTTCTCTACTAGCATCCATCCATATAGGGGAAGTGGAAGTCAACCAAAGGAATACTTGTTGGTTTATGGGTTTAAGAAAAAAAAAACTATATTATTTTTTGCAGGACCTTAATTCCCATTTTACATCAAAAAGCAAAGAGGGGTACTCCACACCAAGCAAAACAGGCTGTGCACTGTATACACGCCATATTCACAAATAAAGAAGTCCAGCTTGCACAGATTTTTGAGGTATATCTAATATATAGGTTGTGTTTATATTGGTCTTTATTTTTTAAGCTCTATAGTTTGATGAAGATGGAAGCTAGATTTTTTTAAGCTGTTTATATGAAGTCCTACCTTAGACTATAAATTCCTTGTGAGCAAGGATTCTATTTTATGTGGTACTGCATTCCCGGCCTGTAGATCAGATTATATGTTCAAACACCTCATATTGAAGGGTTTTGTGGTTTTTGTTTTTTAGTTTGTTTTTGAGATAAAGTTTCAGTTTCTCACCAGTGCTGGAGTACAGTGATGCAATCTCTGCTCACTGCAGCCCCGAATTCCTAGGTTCAAGCAGTCCTCCTGCCTCAGCCTCCCAAGTAGCTGAGAGTACAGGCACCACCATCATGCCCAGCTAATTTTTGGATTTTTTTATAGAGATGGGGTTTTGCCATGTTGCCCAGGCTGGTCTCAAACTCCTGGACTGAAGCGATCCACCCACTTCAGTCTTTCAAAGTGCTAGGATTACACACATGAGCCACCACACCTGGCCTTACGTGTTTATGTTAGAACATTTTACTTAATTTTAGCCTTATTGGTTCAGTGGTGCATTTATCCTCGGAAAGTATTAGTAGATAATTTTGAACAATCCAGTTTAAAGTACCTAAGAACCCTACCTGAAAATTAATCCTGTTTCCCTTTTTTTTACATATAATGACTGGCCTCATTTTACTATTAGAAATGTATTCCTATTATCATAAATTGGAGATAGTGTGACCAAAACCCAGTGAATTCTTACTTTGTATGATTTAAGGTCATTTAAAATGCTTCCACAGGGTAAGAAAACCACTGGTATAGCAAATCCATTGTTGTAGATTAGTCAAAAATAATGCTGATTTGATGAAGCAAAAATGTTTTTCTTTAAACTTCTTTTTGTTGGATTTTATTTTTTCTTTTATCTTTTTTCTACATTCTTTCAATCTTGCTAAATTTTAGTAGGTGAATTAAGAACCAGGTGTCTTAATGTGGTTGAAGTTAGTTATGATCATATTAGAGAAGATTGGTTTGGGCATGGTAAATTCAGGAGGACTCAGGAAAATGTACTGTTTCAGTAGAGTGTCTAGATATTTATCAAACAAATTGGTAATTTTGTCTGTTTTATTTTTATAGCCACTCAGTAGGAGTCTGAATGCTGATGTGCCAGAACAACTTATAACTCCATTAGTTTCATTGGGCCACATTTCTATGTTAGCACCAGATCAGTTTGCTTCCCCAATGAAATCTGTAGTAGCAAATTTTATTGTGAAAGATCTGCTAATGAATGACAGGGTAAGTTTCTCATTTAATTAAATTGAGAATCATGAGATTAAGGCTGTTTACATCTTCATCACAGAAACACTTCTGTTTCTGTGTAATTCTCTTTTTCTTTTAAATTATTCTGTATTGGTTCTACTTATTTTTTATTTATTTAAATTCGAAACTACTTCCTTATTTCATGGTAGCTATTACTACTAGAATTTCACACTTAAGAAACAAAAATTAGAACACGGGATTGGTGAATCATGAAAGTTAAATATCAGTAAAAGCTATTTTCCTGACCCTCAAAAGACAGTTTATCATTTTCTGGAATGTTAGAATTGGGTTATTTTTGTTTTTTGTTTTGAAGACAAGAGTCTCGCTCTGTGCCCCAGGCTGGAATTCAGTGGCATGATCTCGGCTCACTGCAACCTTGGCCTCCTCTCATTCCTCAGCCTCCCAAGTAGCTGGGATTACAGGTGCCTGTCACCACGCCTGGCTAATTTTTGTGTTTTTAGTAGAGACGGGGTTTCGCTATGTTGGCCAGGCTTATATTGAACTCCTGACCTCAGGTGATCCGTCCGCCTTGGCCTCTCCAAGTGCTGGGATTACAGGTGTGAGCCACCATGCCGGGCTAAAATTTGTTTTATCAAACATTGTTAGAAATGTAAGTGGATTAGCCAGGTGTGGTGACGGCACCTGTAATCCTAGCTACTCAGGAGGCTGAGGCAGGAGAATCACTTGAACCCAGAAGGCAGAGGTTGCAGTGAGCCACGATTGCACAGTTGCACTCCAGCCTGGACAACAAGAGCGAAACTCTGTCTCAAAAAAAAAAAAAAAAAAAAAAAAGTGGACTTGAATTTGACTAATTTTTAAGATAATACACTGTACTTTTGGCACTAGATTTATTGATGTCTGTGTGCTCTGATTTATTACCTCTGGGTTGGAATGTATAGATTGAAAAGACTCCCCAAATGATTTCGGAAACACACCTTGATTAAGAGTCACTACTGGCAGGGCTTGGTGGCTCACGCCTGTAATCCTAGCACTTTGAGGGGCCGAGGTGGGTGGATCACCTGAGGTCAGGAGTTCAAGACCAGCCTAGCCAACATGGTGAAACCCTGTCTCTACTAAAAATACAAAAAAATTAGCCGGGCTTGGTGGTGAGTGCCTGTAATCCCAGCTATTCGGGAGGCTGAGGCAGGAGAATCGCTTGAACCCGGGAGGCAGAGGTTGCAGTGAGCCAAGATTGCACCATTGCACTCCAGCCTAGGCGACAAGAGCAAGACTGTCTCAAAAAAATAAATAAATAAATAAAAGAATCACTGCTTTACCAAATGGATCTAAATTAAATCTGTTGTTATTGAATAAAGACACAGATATGCTGGATCATTGTGGATGACTTTCATTTAAGTGTTAGTTTGCCACAAATCCAGCTTATCCAAAGTTCCTAACTCTCACATGTTTCGGTAATCTTGAGGCCTCAGTATCAGGAACTTAAAGACACCTGCTAGTGCCCCTTCTGTATTTGTACCACCTTCCACTTTTGAACGCAGCAGACAAGAAGAGAAGAACGTGGCCTAAGTCTCATTTTCTACCCTACATATCCTTGCTGTTATTTTTACTTTCGATAGATGTGGTTTTCAACAAATGTGAAATTTAAGATACCTCTTAAATGATGATGATAGATTGTGTTTTCAGACGGTCTTTTTTTATGGTGATAAACTATACATAGTATCAAATTTGCTATTTTTAAGTGTTAAAATTCACTAACATAATAGCCACATTGTTACCTAATCATCACCACCCCATCCATCTCCAGAATTTTTTATCACCCCATACAGAAACTGTGTACCCATTAAGCAACAACTCTCCATTGCCCTCTGTTCTACCTTCTGACTCTATGACTACCTATTCTAGGTATCTCTTATATGATATTTGTCCTTTTGTGTCTGTTGTATTTCACTTAGCATGTTCTCAGGGCTCTTCCATGTTGTAGTATGTATCAGAATGTTGTTCCTTTTGTGGCTAAGCAGTGTTCTTTTATATGTATATTTTTGTTTGTATATATCCCACATTTTTTTGTTGATTGGTGGACACTTGGGTTGCTTCTACGTGTTGGCTGTTGTGAATAATGCTGATATAAACATTTATGTTCCTGTTCTCCCATTTCTTGGGTATATATCTAGGAATAACATTGTTGGGTTACATGTCATTTTCCTTTTTAAAAAAGCAACAGCCATACTAGTGGATAAGAAGTGATATCTCATTGTGGTTTTGATTTGCATTTTCCTGATGAATAATGATGTCAAGGATATTTTTTGTGTGCTTATTGACTACCTGTATATCTTCTTTGGAGAGCTGTGTATTAAATTCCTTCCCCCACCCCACTCTTATTTTATTTTATTTTTTTTGAGACATGGTCTCACTCTGTCACCCAGGCTGGGGTGCACTAGTGCAACCTTGGCTCATCACAACCTCCGCTTCCCAGGCTCAAGCAATATCTCCTGCCTCAGCCTCCTGAGTAGCTGGGACTATCAGCACACGCCACCACGCCTGGCTAATTTTTGTGTTTTTTTATACAGACAGGGTTTTGCCATGTTGCCCATGCTGCCTTCACCCACTTTTAGTTGGGTTGCTTCTTGTTGAGTTTTAAGAGTTATTTACATTTTCTGTATATTAAACCTTTGTCAGCTATTTACCAGATCCAAGATCATGAAGATTTCTTCCTATGTCATCTTTTCAGAGTTTTATGGTTTTAGCTATTAAATTGAGATATTTGATTAATTCTGAGTTAATTCTTATATGTATTAACAATGTAATTTTTTGTTTGTTTGTTTGTGTGTTTGCTTCTTGTGGATATCCAGGGGTTTTTTTGTTTTGCTTTTGTGTTTTTGAGATGGAGTCTCACTCTGTAGCCCAGCCTGGAGTGAGGTGGCGCAATGTCAGCTCACTGCAATCTCTGCCTCCTAGGTTCAAGCAGTTCTCCAGCCTCAGCCTCCCGAGTAGCTGAGACTACAGGCATGCACCACCATGCCCAACTAATTTTTTTGTATTTTTAGAAGAGGCAGGGTTTTGCCATGTTAGCCAGGCTAGTCTCAAACTCCTGACCTCAAGTGATCCACCTGCCTCATCCCCCCATAGTGCTGGGATTACAGGCTTGACCCTCTGCACCCGGCTGAATATCCAGTTTTTCTAGCATCATTTGTTGAACAGACTGTTCTTTCACTAAAGATGGTCTTGGCACCCTTTGTCAAAAATGAATTACCATATATGCAAGGGTTTTCTGAGTTCTCTATTCCATTAGTCTATATGTCTATCCTTGCCAGTACCAGCCACACTGTCTTGATTACTGTAGGTTTTATAGTAAGTTTCAAAATTGGGAAGTATGAGTCTTCTAACTTTGTCCTTTTCCAAGCTCTGGTTGGTGATGTTCCCGTAGGTTTCTCAGAGGCTGTGTTGATCAACATGAAAAACTTAATCAGCAAAACCATAAATTTTTTTTTTCATGCTAATAGCTAAATTTATTCAATTGTTTATAGTCAACAGGTGAAAAGAATGGAAAACTGTGGTCTCCAGATGAAGAGGTTTCCCCTGAAGTACTAGCAAAGGTAAATTTGTTTAGGCCTTGATAATCTTCATGTTTAAAAAAGGGACATTTTGTAGTTATCTTCCTCACCTTTAAAAAATTTAATAAACAGAGATGGGATCTTGCTGTGTTGCTCAGTTTGGTCTTGAACTCCCGGGCTCAGCTGATCCTCCCACTTCAGCCTCCCAAAGTGCTGGGATTATGAGCTTAAGCCATCGTGCCTAGCTGGGAGCCTTTTTTGATTAAACCTAATAGTTAATAAGCATTTGTTAAGGAGGTGCTTTATTTTAAAATCCATTGCAAAAAATGGTTTATTGAAGACATTGTAGTTGTCATTGTTTATTACATGTCAGTGTCTTCTGCCTGCTAAAGCAATCTTAATGAGGCTGTTTTATAGAGAGACTGTTTATAGAATGACAGTGCTCAGAGGCATCTTAAATCCAGCCTCATCACTACTATCTACAAGCATATGAATATTAACTTGGCAAAGATAGGTAATTGTCAAGCTGGGCACTGTGGCAGATTTGGGGTTTAAAATAAGATTGTATCATCTTCTTTGATAATCTGTTTCACTTTGTGTTGCTTCATCATCATCATATATTCTATCAATTCATTTTTCCTGGTTGTCAATAAATATAATAAATAATACTTTGATTTTTTTTTCACACCTATTATCCCAGCACTTTGGGAGCCAGAGCAGGAGGATCGCTTGAGCCCAAGAGTTCAAGACCAACCTGGGCAGCATAGTGAGCCATGTCTCTACAAAATATTAAAAATAATTTAGTTGGGCTAGGCATGGTGGCTCACGCCTATAATCCCAGCACTTTGGGAGGCTGAGGCAGGCAGATCACTTGGGGTCAGGAGTTCAAGACCAGTCTGGACAACATGGTGAAACCCCTTGTCTACTAAAAATACAAAAACTAGCTAGGCATGGTGTTGCACATCTGTAATCCCAGCTACTTCGGAGGCTGAGGCAGGACAGTCACTTGAACCTGGGAGGTAGAGGTTGCAGTGAGCCAAGGTCCCGCCACCGCCCTCCAGCTTGGGCGACAGAGTGAAACTGGGTCTCAAATAATAATAATGATAATTTGGCCAGGTGTGGTGGTGCATACCTATAGTTCCACCTACTCAGGAAGCTGAGGCAGGAGGATCGCTTGAGCCCAGGAGGTCAAGGCTACAGTGAGTTGTGATCATGCCAGTACACTCCAGCCTGGGAGACAGAGCAGATAGAGATGATTGTTACTAAATTTGTGACATTTAATAGATGTAAAGCTCAGTTGAAAAGTGGCAGATTTGGGATTTAAAATAAGATTGTATCATCTTCTTTGATAATCTTTCACTTTGTGTTGCTTCATAGTCATCATATATTCTATCAGTTCATTTTTCCAGGTTGTCAATAAATATAATAAATAATACTTTGATTTTTTGGCTAGCTTTTTCACATATATTGGTAACAATCTTTTGACTAGACATTTCTAAGTAATTATGACTACCAATAATTACACAAAATCCCATTTTTTTGGTCACAATGTTAAATGAGACTGAATCAGACTTGATGGTTTTTTCAAAGTAGTTTTTCAATACCACAAAACTGAAACTCTCAAGTTATTTTCAGTCACCACAATCAGTACAGTTGGGGGTGTGTGTGTGTGTGTGTGTGTTTTGGTTTTTTTATGAAACAGAGTTTTGCTCTGTCACCCAGGCTGGAGTGCAGTGGCACAATCTCAGCTCACTGCAACCTCTGCCTCCCGGGTTCAAGCAATTCTCATGCCTCAGCCTCCTGAGTGGCTGGGACTACAGGCGTGTGCCACCATGCCTGACTAATTTTTTTTTTTTTTTTTTTTTTTAGTAGAGACGGGGTTTTTTAGTATAGACACGGTTTCACCATGTTGGCTAGGCTGGTCTCAAACGCCTGACCTCAAGTGATCCACCTGCCTTGGCCTCCCAAAGTGCTAGGATTACAGGCGTGAGTCACCACCCCTGGCCTGTATAGTTTAAATTGTTGTTTTTAAAGTATATGTTTTCAAATAGTTTCAAAATCTTGCACAAACATCTAAGTATGAGAAGCCTAAATTCTGGAACCAGACTTTTAAGCAAGTTATCTATCATAATAATGTGTCTCAATTGCCTTATCTGTTGGAAAAAAAAAAAATCTTCCTCATAAGAATTTTTTGGGAGATTAAATAAGTTAATACATTTACAGATCTAAGAAAAGTGCCTGGCACTGGTTAAGCACAGAGTAAATATTAGTTCGTATTGTTACTGTTATTATCCCATAGACTTATTTAATAAAATGTCTGCTGATGGAGATGAGTAATCTCATTAATCTAATTAATATAAATTAATTTTCCCTTTAATTGGAATTTTAAGTTGCTTTCTTTTTTTAGCATGTTAATATTTTATAGGTACAGGCAATTAAACTTCTGGTAAGGTGGCTGTTGGGTATGAAAAACAACCAGTCTAAATCTGCCAATTCAACCCTTCGGTTATTATCAGCGATGTTGGTTAGTGAGGGTGACCTGACAGAGCAAAAGAGGATCAGGTGAGATTTTTCTTTCTTTCCAGTTTTCTTAGTGCTGAAATTTTGGTGGAATTTACATAGGAATTATTTACCTAATGAATACTGAATGGTGTAATTACACCATGTTCTTCAGGGTCAGATCTTATGTACTCATTTAGGGTTTGTCTGTCTGTCAGTATTGTTATTTTAATAGTGCCAATATATTTTTCTTCATTCCTAAAGAAGAGGAACTTTTTCCAGTAAATACATAATCATAATCACTATATTGTACTATTACAGTTAGCATCAACATTTGGTTCAATTAAACAAATATTTGTTAAACTTCTACTTCATAAAACACTGTGAAAAGCATTGCAGCAAAAATAAGTAGGAAAAGTCCCTGCCTTCAAAGAGCTTCCCTGTATTAAAGCGATTAAATAAGTGGAGTGACTTGAGTCCCATGAAAGTAATAAAAATTTAAGTGGCAGCCAGGCGCGGTGGCCCATGCCTGTAATCCCAGCATTTTGGGAGGCCGAGACGGGCAGATCACGAGGTCAGGAGTTCAAGACCAGCCTGGCCAATATGGTGAAACCCCGTCTCTACTAAAACAAAAAACAAAAATTAGCCAGGCATGGTGGCACATGCCTGTAATCCCAGCTACTCAGGAGGCTGAGGCAGGAGAATCGCTTGAAACCAGAAGGCAGAGGTTGCAGTGAGCTGAGATCGTGCCACCGCACTCCAGCCTGGGCAACAGAGCGAGAGCCTGTCTCAAGATAAATAAATAAATAAAAATAAAAATTGCAATGGCAACTCAAGGGAGAGTTGAAGCCTTCTTGTTGTTCTACAGATTTGGGTGTGTACACTTGTATGTGCACACAGAGATTGTTTACATTGTTACACATTTTCACTTTTAATCTGTAAAATTGCCATCTCATTTTAAGATGAAAATAGAAGCTCAATTTTTCATGATCCTGGTTTCTGTCAAATTCTTGATTTAGTAGGGGCCAAGATTACCAACATAGATAACTAAAGTATTCTACATATGATGCATTCCTTTTTAAAAATTTGTTTTAGAGGACAGAGGTTTAATCATTCTTTATGAGGCTAAGTGCAGTGGCTTACACCTGTAATCCCAGCACTTTGGTAGGCCAAGTCAGGCAGATCAATTGAGGTCATGTTGAAACCCTGTCTCTACTAAAAATATAGAAATTTAGCCAGGTGTGGTGGTACGTGCCTATAATCCCAGCTACTGGGGAGGCTAAGGCATGAAAATCACTTGAACCCAGGAGGTGGAGGTTGCAGTGTGCCAAGATCACGCCATTGTACTCCAGCCTTGGCTAGTTATGTGGTACTGCTATGCTATTAATTTTTTTTTTAATTATTGTGATTAGGAATGGGATCTCACTATGTTGCCCAGGCTAGCTGGGCTCAAGCAATCCTCCTGCCTCAGCCTCCTGAGTAGTGGGACTATAGGTGTGCACCACTACGCTCTATTTTTATCATAGAAGAAGCCAAAGGCAGCCTTTTATAACACTGTTTAGAGCTGAGTTAGGGATAATGAAAGCTTTAAATTGGGGGTAATTATGTACAGTATATGGCAAAGGCATAATAATGAGCTCTTACAAGTCAGTGATACCTAGGCAGGACCCCCAGTGGAGATGAAGTTTAGCTATTATCAGTTTACTTTTAAAAGTTTAACATCACTAAATGCAGTCAATACAATTTAAACTTAATCAATACCTCTTTTCTTTACAAATCAGAAAGAAAAAAAAACGTTATAAGCAATCATTCCTCAGTATGATCATGGAAATGGGTTCCTTCATTACTCCTATGAGTATAAATTAGCAGGACTCTTTGGCATTTTGCATCTAGATCCTCAAAAATGTTATCCTTGACTCTTTATTTTTACACTCATAATTCATGAGTATAAAAGAATCATGAAAGCTTATACACAAGCATGTTCCTCCAGCATTATTTTCCATCACAAAAAGTAGGGGAATGGTTAACCATAGAATGAACACCCATTGGACAGATCCTAACTGGATATCATATAATATAGTATTACCTTTTGTAAGCCTCAATTTCCTCATCTTATGGAGTGAAAATTAATTGAGATAAAGCCTATAAAGTGTTTTTCACACCTGCCTGGCACGGAGTAAGCACTCACATAATAGCTGTTAACTTTGATTCCTGAATGAATGCCATAGAAACCATTTGAGGCTCCCTCATTGTTACCAGTGCTCATTTTAACAATCCTGTTGTCCAAGAGTGCCAGGTTTTCTTCTCTCTATGCTTAGCAACAGTCCCAGTGGGTTCCGGCTAGCTTTCTGCATTTTGTAAAGTGGTCACAGTAAATACAAAAGCCATGCTATGTTCCACATAGAAGTCGAAGTAGAAAGACTCCCATGCCATCCCATTCATTACCACATTTTACCACGTAAGTAATAAAAATCCACAGTGTCGGGGTGGGAGTGCCAAGGCTTCATAGGTTTCATTTGAAAACTTTATTCTGCAAAAGGAGGTCAGCCCCAGGAGCTAGTACCTAAGACAGACACTGGCCTCTTATATTTCATATCCTTTAGGTATTTGTCTGATACTTCTTCACTCTTAACTGCAGCCCTGCCATTTCAGCAGGCATTAAACTAGATTCCTGTTACATGTTTATATGCAGGAAATAGATTTTAAATGATGATAGGTGATTTTTTTTTTTAATTCTTTGTGGTTTTTTTAATCAAGTTTTTTTGTTTTTTGTTTTTTGTTTTTTGTTTTTTGTTTTTTTTGAGACAGAGTCTTACTCTGTTGCCAGGGTAGAGTGCAGTGGTGCGACCTTGGCTCACTGCAACCTCCACCTCTCAGGTTCAAGCAATTCTCCTGCCTGAGTCTCCCGAGTAGCTGGGACTACAAGTGCGTGCCACCACACCCAGCTAATTTTTTGTATTTTTAGTAGAAACAGGGTTTCACCATGTTGGCCAGGATGGTCTCAATCTCTTGACTTCGTGATCCATCCACCTCGGCCTCCCAGTGTGCTGGGATTACAGGTGTGAGCCACCATGCCCGGCCACTTTAATCAAGTTTTCTACAATCAATATGTGTTTCTCTTAAAATGAGGGATACAGCTCCTGATGTAAAGAGTTTTTCCTAGCCTTGCAATTACTATGGTTGCAAGAATAAGCAGAGTTTTTGGGTTGTGGTGAAGTATCTAAGCTAGAGTTTGACTAGAAATGAAGGCAGGTAAATTTGTAATCAGAAAGTCACAATGATTTGATTTGATTGTGAAAGTCACAATCCCCTGTGTTAAGTTCATGGACTCAAAGTAGCTTTCCCATATTTGTACGTCATTTTAAGCATAAATTATGCTCTAAGGACCTTACATTCAAAAAGGGACGAAAGCATTTTTATGAATGATAGTGGTTATAGGAAATGTTTATTTCTTTTTTGTTTGTTTATAGTAAATCTGATATGTCTCGCTTGCGATTAGCTGCTGGTAGTGCCATAATGAAGCTTGCTCAGGAACCTTGTTACCATGAAATTATTACCCCAGAACAGTTTCAGCTCTGTGCACTTGTTATTAATGTAAGTAACAATCTTATTTTTGTCAATTACTTATCTTCAAAGTTGAATACATTACTTTTCTATGGATACAAATCCATTTATAATGTGAATATATGCACAAAAGTCACTACTATTATTACCTGTTTAACTGTCTTCCAATTATTACATTATTTATTCTCCCATATAATTATCTTCTTTTTAATTGAAGACACTAAAAATACTTAAACTGCTGTTTTTTATTTAATAAATGGTTGCCAATTTAAGTTTTTCTGTGCTGCTGTAGGATGAGTGTTACCAAGTAAGGCAGATATTTGCTCAGAAGCTGCATAAGGCACTTGTGAAGTTACTGCTCCCATTGGAGTATATGGCGATCTTTGCCTTGTGTGCCAAAGATCCTGTGAAGGAGAGAAGAGCACACGCACGACAATGTTTACTGAAAAATATCAGTATACGCAGGGAATACATTAAGCAGAATCCTATGGCTACTGGTAAGTAACTCAAAGTTCTCTGTGTGCAAATATATTTTGTCAATGTATCCATTTTTAGGTTTTTTTTTCCTTGTCATGTGTTTCTATTATAGTTTATAATAAAACTGGGAGTTTTATAGAATGCTGTCATTGTAGTTATGATGTACTTAAAAACTGAACTCCTGAGTCCTATTTATGCTGCATTAACTCTGGCAAACTGCATTTTTCCTATGGGATCAGGAGTGTAGTTTAATTTGAACATATTGCTCGGATGTCAGACTAAATAATTTTTTCCTAGCTTTGCCAGGGACCTGTTGTTTAATAGGTTTAATATCTGATACCTTTGACTTCAGTATCTTTCAAAAGTGAAATATAACTGCATACCAGGTACCAGAAAAAGAAATTGAAAAGTGAAGTGTAAAGTATTTTAGTATCCAGGTATCATGTTGTGCCTAATTTAGAAATAACTGAGGGAAAAAATGGAAACTTAAGTGGTTAGAACTCAGTCCACTAAGGCATTTTATAAAGGTTGTTTTTAATAATGTTTTTACTTCAGAGAAATTATTATCACTGTTGCCTGAATATGTAGTTCCATACATGATTCACCTGCTAGCCCATGATCCAGATTTTACAAGATCACAAGATGTTGATCAGCTTCGTGATATCAAAGAGTAAGTCTTGTTGTTTTTCAAGAACTCTAAAAATTATGTTTAGTTTTCAAAAAATGGTAAATTTTTTGTTTATTATTTTTATTTATTATTTACATTAGAATTAGAATCTCCTTATGGTTTTATTCATTTATTATAAATTTCCAGTTTCGTCTTTCAAAAATTTTCCCATCTACCAGGTTTTGGTTGTTCATTTTCTGTTTGTTTGCAGCTAGTTAAGCTATCTAAGTCTTTGAAATAGGTTAGTTTGGTTATCTTAGTTATTATATTTGATTTTTACTATTTATATCGAGAGGGTTTGAATATGGAAAGAGTACTGAAGTATGTGAAATAATTGGAGTTGGAACTGAAAACAGTGGAGCATATTTTTTATTCTTTGTTCTCTCTAGCATGCAACACTTTCAAATATCTTTTAAAAAATTTTGATACATAATAATTGTATACATTTATGAGGTACACGTAATATTTTGGTACATGCATACAATGTGTAATGAGAAAATCAGAGTAATTAAGATATCCATTCCCTCTTCATCCCAGGCAATTGGAGCTGCAATGAGCTATGATTAAGCCACTGCATGCCAGCCTGGGTGATAGAACGAGACCCTGTCTCTGAAAAATAATAGTAACAATAAAATTTTTAAAATACAAATAAATTATTGTTAACTATAGTCACCCTACCATGGTATCAAATGTCAGAACTTATTCCTTGTATCTAAGTGTATTTTTGTACCCATTAACCAGTCTCTCTCTCTTTATTTTTTTCCGAGATGGAGTCTTGCTCTTTCGCCCGGGCTGGAGTGCAGTGGCACGATCTTGGCTCACTGCAACATCTGCCTCCCTAGTTCAAGTGATTCTCCCATCTCAGCCTCCCAAGTAGCTGGGACTACAGGTGCCTGCCACCACTCCTGGCTAAATCTTTTTTTGTATTTTTGTTAGAGATGGAGTTTTACCATGTTGGCCAGGCTGCTCTCCTGACCTTGTGATCCCCCTGCCTCAGCCTCCCCAAGTGCTGGGATTACAGATGTGAGCCACCGCACTTGGCAACCAGTCTCTCTTTATTCCCCCTTCCCTTCTACACTTGACAGGCTCTGATAACCACCCTTCTACTGTCTGCCTGTATAAGATCTTCATTTTTATTCTTTTTTTTTTTTTAATGAGACAAGTTCTTACTCTGTCCTCCGGGCTGAAGTGCAGTGGTGTGATCAGGGCTCATTGTACCTTGACCTCCTGGGCTAAAGCAATCTTCTACCTCATCTTCCTGAGTAGCTGGGACTACATGTGCCACCATGCCCAGCTAATTTTTGTATTTTTTGTAGAGATGGGGTCTCACTGTGTTGCCCAGGCTGGTCTCAAACTCGTGGACTCAAGCCACCCTCCTGCCTCAGCCTCCTGAAGTGGTAGGATTACAGGCATGAGCCACTGTGCCTGGCCTTCACTCTTTCAGTGCCCACATATGAGTGAGACCATGCGATATTTGTCTCTGGGCTTGGCTTATTTCACTGAGCATAATGACTTCAAGTTCTGTTCATTTTGCTGAAAATGACAGAATTTCATTCTTTTTTATGGATGAGTAATTTTTCATTGTTTGTGTGTATATCCTCCATTTTCCTAATTAATTTATCTGTTGAGGGACACTTAGGTTGATTCCATATCTTGGCTGTTGTAAATAGTGCTACAGTAAACATGGAAATGCATCCATCTCTTAGATCTACTAATTTCCTTTCTTTTTTTCCTTTTTTTCCTTTTTTTTTTGAGACAAGTGTCTTACTCTGTTGCCCTGGCTGGAGTGCAGTGGAATGATCTCAACTCACTGTAACCTTTGCCTCCACACTTAAAGCTATTCTCATGCCTCAGCCTCCCAAGGAGTTAGCACTACAGACGTGTACCACCACAACCAGCTAATTTTTGTATTTTTAGTAGAGACCAAGTTTTCACCATGTTGCCCAGGCTGGTCTCCCAACTACTGGCCTCAAGTGATCCACCCGCCTGGGCCTTCCGAAGTGCTGGGATTGCAGGCATGAGCCACTGTGCCCGGCCAAGATGTACTGAATTCCTTTATTTTGGATATATATCTAGCAGTGAGATTGCTGGATTATATGGCAGATCTGTTTTTGTTTTTTTTTGAGAAACCTTTTTTTTTTTCTCTCTTTATAGAGATGGGATCTTGTTATGTTGCCCAGGCTAGTCTTGAACTCCTGGGCTCAAGCAATCCTCCCACCTTGGTCTCCCAAATTTCTGGGATTACAGGCATGAGCCACCACACCCAGCCTGAGGAACCATCATACTGTTTTCCATAGTAGCTTCAACATGGTGTCCCCACTGATTGGAGCAGTGAGTAGTCACCAGAGTTTAAGCACAGTCAGTGCCCTGCTCTTTGTCCCCAGTTCATCCCAGGTGGTTCTGCCCATCTAGCACTCCCAGTGGTTCTCATGGGACAGGACTGGAGTGGGCTTCCCAGACTTGTGGAGAGCTCGGAGTTCCACATCTAGTTCCTCTCATCTCAGAAACCACGAGTCTAGGGAAATTGTGTGCGAGTGGTGTTCTGACAGTTTAGGAGACCAGGGTGGTGCACTCTGAAATTGAACTGTTTCTCTTACCAGTGGTGGCATCACTTAGTTCTTCTCCCCCTACTTCAGGTGCATTAAAGATGGTATTCTTGTCTTAAATGTTTTCTAGATGTTCTACCATCTTGCTGAAATCATTTCCACTTTTGTGTATCTTTAAACATAATGTTTAAATTACCATGTAATTTGAAGTTCCAACTAATGTTTTTCATGGTGGGTGTGGTGGCTCTCACCTGTAATCCCAGCTACTTGGAAGGCTGAGGTGGAAGGATTGCCCGAGCCCAGGAGTGGAAGGCTGCAGTGAGCTCTGATCCAGTTACTGCATTCTAGCCTGGGTGACAGGAAACCCAGTCTGGTTTTTTGTTTGTTTGTTTGTTTTTTTAAGTTTTTCAAAATGTAGTTACATAACTTTATGGAAATTAGTAAGTTATTGTGTTAGAAACAATTTTTTTGTTAATTGTGGTAAATATATATAGCAAAATTTGCAGTTTTTTTACCACTTTTAATCATACATTTAAGTGGAGAAATGTCCAGTGACTTTGCCCTTTTATTAATTGGGTTGTCTTTTTGTTATTGAGTTGTAAGAGTTCTTTATATATTTGGGTATTTATCTCTTATCAGGTATATGATTTACATTCTTGATAGTAAGTAGCCTTTGATGCACAAAAGTTTTCACTTTAATGAAGCCCAGTGTATTTTTTTCTTTTGTTGCCTATACAGTACTTTTGTTATAATTAAGGAACCAAATCCAAGTTCATAAAAATTTTTTACTGTGTTTTCGGCCGGGCACAGTGGATCACCTGAGGTTAGGAGTTCAGGACCAGCCTGACCAACATGGTGAAACCCTGTCCCTACTAACAATATAAAAAATTAGCCACGCATTGTGGAGGGCGCCTGTAATCCCAGCTACTCGGGAGGCTGAGGCAGGAGAATTGCTTGAACCTGGGAGGTGGAGGTTGCAGTGAGCCGAGGTCACACCATTGCGCTCCAGCCTGGGCAATAAGAGTGAAACTGCATCTTAAAAAAAAGAAAATTTTACTGCAATTTCTTCCATGACTTATAGTTTTTAGCTCTTTAGTTAAGATCTTTGATCCATTGTAAATTAATTGTTGCATGTGGTATAAGGTAAACATTCAGATTCATTCTTTTGTTTGTGAATATCAAGTTTTTCCAGTACCATTTTTGAAGAGACTGTTCTTTCCCCAGAGATTGGTTTTGGCACCCTTGTCAAAAATCAACTGACCATATATGCAAGGGCTTACTTCTGGGCTCTCAATCCTATTTAATTTGTCTGTATGTCTGGCCTTATGCCATGTAACTCTGTCATTACTGTAACTTTATAATAAGTTTCAGAATTGAGAAGTCTGATTTCTGTTCTTTTTCAAGATTGTTTTGGCTTTTGATATTTCCTGTGAATTTTAGGTTGCATTTATCTATATTTCTAATTTTGATAGGAATGGGACTGAATCTGTATATTGCCTTGGGTGATATTGTTATCTTACCAGTATTAAGTCTTCTAATCTATTAGCACAGGATGTCTTTGCATTTATTTAGACCTTTAATTTTTTATTTTATTTATGTATTTATTTATTTATTTTTCCAGCACTGTTCTGTAGTTTTCTGGGTATAGGTCTTTGTCTTCCTTGGTTAAATTTATTTCTAAACATTTTATTCTTGGCCAGGCATGGTGGCTCACACCTGTAATCTCAGCAACTTTGGGAGGCCGGGGCGGGAGAATTGCTTGGGCCCAGGAATTTGATACCAGCCTGGCAGCGTAGTGAGACTCTGTCTCTATTTTTAAAAATTAAAAAGAAAAAAGAAAATGGGTTATTGGTGTCTCCAGTTCTTATTAAGGCACTCACTATTTCTCCCTTCAGTTCTGTCCATTTTTTGCTTCATAGATTTGGGGACTTTCTTGTTTGTTTTGTATATATTTATTACAGTCACATTTTCTTGCTGGATTGACCTTTTATCACTATAGTCTTTGTGGTCTCTTCTTACCTTTTTGAGTTTAAATCTATTTTATCTAATAATAAAATAGCCACTTATCTCTCTTATGGTTACTGTTACATGAAATATCTTTACATCCTTTTACATTAAAAGTAATTACTGAAAAGGAAGGAGTTAGTTTTGCAAAATAGCTGTATATTTTCTGCATGTCTTATTTGTTTTTTGTTGAATTCCTCCAATTTTGCCTCTTTCTCTTGTATTTAGTTGGCTTTTTTGTGGTGAACCTTCTGACTTCTCTTTTGTAAAAGTTTTTAGCTATTTCTTTCCTTTTTTTTTTTCTGAGATGGAGTCTCACTCTGTCGCCCAGGCTGGAATGCAGTGGCGCGATCTCAGCTCACTGCAAGCTCCGCCTCCCGGGTTCACGCCATTCTTCTGCCTCAGCCTCCTGAGTAGCTGGGACTACAGGCACCTGCCACCATGCCCAGCTAATTTTTTGTATTTTCAGTAGAGACGGGGTTTCACCGTGTTAGCCAGGATGGTCTCGATCTCCTGACCTCGTGATCCACCTGCCTTGGCTTCCCAAAGTGCTGAGATTACAGGCATGAGCCACTGCGCCCGGCCATTTTTAGTATTTCATTAGGTTTTAGATCACAGCTGACATCTCAAACTTCTAACAACCTAGTTTGAATAATAGCAAATTTGTTTCAATAGCATATGGACACATTGCTCTTCTACATCTGTATTTTCCCTCCCTTTATTTTTTATTATCACGAATCACATCTTTATAGGCTATATTCCCATTTACTTAGATTTAGATTTACAGTTACTGTTTTATGCATTTTCCTTTTATTTATTTATTTATTTATTTATTTATGTATTTATTTGAGACAGAGTCTCACTCTGTTGCCCAGGCTGGAGTGCGGTGGCGTGATCTTGGCTCACTGCAACCTCTGCCTCCCAGGTTCAAGCAATTCTCCTGCCTCAGCCTCCCGAGTAGCTGAGATTACAGGTGCCCGCCACCACGCCTGGCTAATTTTTGTATTTTTAGTAGAGACAAGGTTTCACCATGTTGGCCAGGCTGGTCTTGAACTCCTGACCTCAGGTGATCCACCCACCTTGACCTCCCAAAGTGCTGGGATTACAGGCATGAGCCACTGCACCCAGATGCATTTTCCTTTTAAATCATGTATGAAAGAAGTGAGTTATGAGCCAAAGTACAGTAATACTGTCTTTTAAATGTACCTGTATGGTTACTTTTACCAGATTTACTTATTTCTTCTTATGGCTTTAAATTACTATGTAGTGTTCTTTCATTTCAGCCTGATGGACTCACTTTAGCATTTCTCATAAGAGAGGTCTACTAATGACAAACTCCCTTTGCTCTTGTTTATTTGGAAAATGTTTTGATTTTGTCTTTATTCTTGGACAAAGACAAATCTTATATAGGATATAAGATTCTTGGTTGACGAGTTGTTGGGGTTTTTTTGTTTTTTGTTTTTTTAGAACTTGGAGATGTCATCCCACTGCCTCTTGGCCATTATGATTTCTGATGAGAAATCAGCTGTTATTCTTATTGAGGATCCTTTAACATGAGTCACTTCCTTCTTGGCTGCTTTCAAGAGACCTTTATCCTTTATCTCTTTATCAAATGTTCAACCATTTGACCCTAATGTGTCTCAGTGTGGGTTTCAGATTTCATCCTGCTTGGAGCTCACTGAGTTTCTTGGATGTATAAATTCACATCTTTCATAAAATTTGCAAGTTTTTGACCATTATTTCATCAAATATTTTTTCTGCTACTTTCTGTCTTTCCGTTTGGAAATTCCATGATGTCTAATGTTAGTATTTCTGATTGTTTCTTGCAGGTTCATTAGATTGTTTTTCTTCATTCTCTTTTCTTTCTGTTCAGACTGAGTATTTTCAATTGCCTTGTCTACAGGTTTGCTGAATCTTTTTTCTGCCTGCTGTAGTCGGCCATTGAATCCTCCTAGAGTGAATTTTTAATTTCAGCTGTTATACTTTTCTGTCCTGGAATTCCTACTTGGTTCCTTTTAATTATTTCTGTCTCTTTATCAGTATTCTCTACTTGTTCATACATATGATTATCTTTATTTCTTTTATCTCATTGAGCATATTTAAGACAGTTGATTTAATGTCTTTGACTAGTAACTCTAAAATCTGGGCCTCCTCAGGGTTAATTCCTAATTCTTTCTTCTTCCCTGTGAATTAGTCATATTTGCCTCATTCTTTATGTGATTTGTAGTTTTTTGTTAGGAATTGGACATTTTAAGTACTATAATGTGATAACTCTAAAAATCTGGTTCTTCCTCTCTTTCTAGATTGCTTTTGGTTCTTGTAGGGCGCAGTCCACCATTCTGATTTTTCCAAACTACTTTCACAAAGTCTGTATTCCTTGTTTTGTGTAGACCTTGAAGTTATAGTTCTGTTATCTTTATGGTCAGCCTGTGACCCTGACATAGATTCCCTTCACTGTTGAGGTTTATCCCCTCTTCCTCCATCAGACCAGGTGTTTACCCCTGGTTGCTGGGTCCCATGAGGTTCCAGAGTTCTGCACAGGTGATTATGATTGTTTTTTTCCAGCTTAATAGTTGTTTTGTTGTTGCAATTGATATCTGAAATTTCTTACTCTGCCATTTTTCTGACATCAGTAATAATGTATTTGAATTTGAAAAATCGTACTTAAATATAGCCTTTAATGTTTAATAATTACCTTTCTCCTTTATTGATATTCAGTAAGACAAAATTGAAAATGAATTCATTAAGAAGAAAACAATTATTCATAATTATATCCCCTAAAAGCCCTTCATTGCTGTTAACAATTTGGTCTGTATCTTTCAACAGTTTTTCTTCTTCATATGTTCATATTTCCTTAACAAATATTTATAGAGTACTTTCAATGTGCCAGGTACGCTAGGTTCTTGGGTTGTGAGGTTATGTAATATGAATATCATATATATTCCCTTAAGGTTTACAATCTAATGGAAGATGAAGAAAGATAAAGAGGTGGTTACAATATGATATGTGATATATGCTCTGCTATTGTGGGAGTACCTAGAATAGGCACATAACTCACACTTGGAGGGAGTCAGAAGTTAAAAAGAGGAGGAAGAAAAAAATAATCTGTAGAGCAGAACTTCTAATAGTGTAGACTTCAGACATATCACTACTGGAAAGAACAGAGAATCAGAAAACGACCTGGAGGAAGAATATTGGAGGTCAAAGGAACAGCAGTTTGGAAAAATGATCAGGAACCAGCTAACATTCATTGGCTTTTTATTATATGTTACGTGTACTGGAAATATTACCTCATTTATTCTTCAAAACAATGGGATAATTAATGTTGTTCCCATTTTATTTTTGTTTTTGTTTATGTTTTGAGATGGAGTCTGGTTCTGTCGCCCAAGTTGGAGTGCAGTGGTGTGATCTTGGGTCATTGCAACCTCCGCCTCCCAGGTTCAAGTGATTCTCCTGCCTTAGCATCCCTAGTAGCTGGGACTACAGGCATGCACCACGATGCCCAGCTAATTTTTGTATTTTTTCTAAGAGATGGAGTTTCGCCATGTTGGCCAGGCTGGTCTCAAACTCCTGGCCTCAGGTGATCCACCTGCTTTGACCTCCCAAAGTGCTGGGATTACAGGCGTGAGCCACCGCACGCATCCTGTTGTTCCCATTTTACAAATGAAGATACCAGCAAGGGTAAAGTCACACAGCTAATACGTGTTCTTTGAATTTAAGAACAAACTGTGTTTATTTGCTTACTGGTTGGAAAAATTGTTTAAAATGTGTTTAGCAACAAAGCACTCACTGATAACCTTGGCAGGGGCAGCTGTAGTAAAGCAATGCAGGTGAAAGCCAAATTGCCAAAAGATAAGGAATACATATCGTTTAGACAAATCTTTTTTAAAAATTGGCTATGAATTGGGGAGGAAGAAGGCAATAGAAAGTATTTAAGGAGCCAGGGGAAAAAGTGTGGTTGTAAGTAAAAGAAACGATGGTAATAAATTGAGGTGAGGTCTTCAAAAAGAAGAATTTGTGGGGTGGTGGGATCTTAAAGATAGATAAAGGGAAGGCCAGGAAATAAAAATAATTTTCCAGGACTGCTGTTAAGTAGTTGAGGAAGTCTCATCTTAATGACTTAGGTTTCTAAATGATATAGGAGCAGAGTCTACTGGTAGGTGAGGGTGACAGAATTAGATATGAGTAGAGTAAAGATTGGAAACAGCTGCTGTGAAGAAGTGGCTAAAAATCCTGGTGACACATAGGATAGCTGGGTAGCATAAAGTACCAAGCTAAAAATTTTAAATTTATAATTATATCAAGCTTCTCAGCTACATGGTTTTTCTGTAGCATTAAACAATTCTAAATATAGCTGTCAAGAAGCCAAAGATTTGGATTGTTCTTGAGTTTTTCAAAGCAAGTGTACCAGAAGGAAAATTGTTAAGAGTTGATACTGTTTTCAAAAAAGTGATTAAAATGTTGAGAGGCCAAGACAAGAGGATTATTTGAGTCCAGGATTTCAGGACCAGCCTGAACAACATAGCAGGATCTTATCTCTGCAGATAATTTTTTTGAATTGGCTTGGTGTTGTAACGTGTGCCTGTAGTCCCAGCTACTCAGTCCCTGCAGTCCCAGCTACTCAGTCCCTGCTGAGGCAGGAGCGTTGCTTGAGCCCAGGAGGTAGGCTGCAGTGAATTTATAATTTCACAGCCGAACAATTTCTAAAGATTAACAAAGTCTAGGAATGTCTGAGGCAGTGAAATGTCTTAGGCAAAGATAAAATTTACCAGGATTAGAACAGCCAAGGAATTAGGAAATCGTGTTGAACAGATTGCCCAGAAAATTGGCAGGACTTAAAGATGGAGTCAAGGAAAAATGTCATCCAGAAACTAAATCAACGCAAGGAACATAGGGAAGCTGATAGATAACATTGACAAGGAGAGGATGGTAGAAGCAGCCAAATGGCACAAGCTTCCTAGGAGTAATTTTACATAAACCTGGAAGAATAACTGGAATTAGCTTTGGGGATAATAGAAGCTGAACCCACTCTCTGACCCTAAGTATGCATCATCTAATAGAATGAGCAGTTATAACTTTAGGGGAATGCAAGGCAAGCATTCTTGGGGTGGGGGTATGGTTTCAGTTACGGCAAAAAGGTGAAGTGAGCATTCATTGAAGATTCTTTTTGGAGGGAAAGTATATTCTAGAGAGTTCAGTGAAAAGATATGAGATGGAGAGGAATTAGCTCCCTTGGATAAGGCAAGAAGAAGCAGAGGATCATGGGAATCTGTGTACTTCGTAGGATGGGTAAACATTAATGATTACATTTCTTGGGCAGTATTGAGGATGCAGAAGTGAGACATGGCCCCAGGGATTTCAACATATTCTAATTTCAAAAAATGCTGTTTTAATATCTATTATATATTGTTTTATAATACATATATGTATTGTTTTGTATCCTGTTTTAAATGTAACATTATATTGAACAACTTCCAAGTACTAAAATTTATTGAGTCAATTGGTTCATGTTAGATAGCACATTAGTCTCAGCATATCTGCATAAAATTAAGGTGGAATTGGCATTCTTATCACAAGACAATCATACTTTTTTCCAGTTACTTCAAGGAATAAATTCTCTATTATGTTGATGTACATTCAAGTATTTTATGTATATACTAATGTTTAAAACCTTATTGCAAGATTTTTTTGTTACAACTTTTTAAAGAAACCCTGCATAGGAATGCTTCCTCACCTTATCCCCTAAAACTGAGAGTAATTCCTGACCCTATACTTCTGTGGAAAGGGATCAAACAAATCTTCAAGTTAATAGAAACTCAACAGAATTCTGACCCAAGAATTAAGGAAATGATTTCAGTGTTTATATAAACAAATAGAATCCTCAAACCTATAGAACCGATGTGTTCAGTGTTGTCACCTTTGTTTAGTATATAGTTGCTCAGATAATGTTTATTATATTTATTTTGTGTATTTTTGTTAAAAGTATAAAAGCAGACCTGGTTCTAATCCTAGCTCCATCTTTTTATCTCTGTGACCCTAAACAGGTTACTTAATGCCTCAAAAAAAATATTTAGAT
Organism: Pan troglodytes; assembly: GCF_028858775.2. Taxonomy (NCBI): domain Eukaryota; kingdom Metazoa; phylum Chordata; class Mammalia; order Primates; family Hominidae; genus Pan; species Pan troglodytes. The sequence goes on along the minus strand of NC_072401.2, from coordinate 40,178,158 downwards.
AGCCAGGAGTGGTAGCTTACGCCTGCAGTCCTGGCACTTTGTGAGGCCAAGGCAGGTAGATTGCTTGAGCCTGGGAGTTCAAGACCAGTCGGCAACCTGGCGAAACTCCAGCTCTATAAAAATTAGCCAGACGTGGTGGCACATGCCTATAGTCCCAGCTACTCAGGAAGCTGAGGTAGGAGGATAGTGTGAGCCCAGGACACCATGGTTGCTGGGGCTGTGATCACGCCACTGCACTCCAGCCTGAGAGGCAAGCAAGACTCTGTCTCAAAAGACAGACCAAAAAAAAAAAAAAATAGGTTCTATATATAATGGTGATGATTTTTCTTATTCTTTATAGAGTCATGAGGATTATATGAAGGTAAAGTGCTTAGCCTAATGCCTAGTAGATAGTAAGCACTCATTAAATATTTGCTAATTTTTATTATATTTGTTGTTATTCATTATTCTGTTCCTTTCTTTGATCAGGATTCTAGCAGCTATCCAGTATCTAAGTAGAGTTGACAACTCTTTGCCTAAGTTAATAAATATTATTGAAACAACCAACTATCATTTAAGCCATTAAGCTAAAAAACTAATGCATGCTACAGTAGTCTCTTAAAACAATTATGTGGAATGTAGGAAAAGAAGCTTTTACAGAGTATCATCAAATAGTTTCTCCCCTGTTGATGCAGGAATGCAGTAGTCATGTCACTGCCTGAAAATACTGGGATCTTTGTAAAAACAGGCCCCATTTCCAGATTTGTCTATTTAAGTTATCCAAACAATTCTAATGTTCAGCCTGATTTGGGGTTCACTTTTACTTAGAAATTCAAATGTTCCCTTCAGACACAATGTGTTAAATGAATATACAGTGACAAGTGTGGAATAGCAAAAGTGGTTTGAGATTGTGACTCCTTAATTGGGTGGCTGGGTACCACACACATCAGCCTCATAATACATGCAACTTAGACTTGTTTCTCAGCAGAACTGCATACCAATTGTAGAACTTCTGCATAGCTTACAAATAATCAAAATCCTAAGACTGTTGTGTGTTGATTTGCTCATTATTGCTGGGTGTTAAGTTATATCAGATTATGTGAACTTACCTATAGGGTGAATCTGTGTTTTCTTTTGAGAGGGTGTCACTTTTTTGCCCAGGCTGGAGTGCAGTGGTGTGATTATGGCTCACTGCAACCACAAGCGATCCTCCCACCTCAGCCCCACAAGTAGCTGGGACTACAGGAGCCCACTACCATGCCCAGCTAATTTTTGTATTTTTTTTGTAGAGATGGGGTCTCACGAGGCTAGTCTCGAATTTTTTTTTTTTTTTGAGAGAGAGAGAGTCTCGCTCTGTCACCCAGGTTGGAGTGCAGTGGTGCAATCTCAGCTCACTGTAAGCTCTGCCTCCTGGGTTCACGCCATTCTCCTGCCTCAGCCTCCCGAGTAGCCGGGACTACAGGTGCCTGCCACCAACACCCAGCTAATTTTTGTATTTTTAGTAGAGACGGGGTTTCACCATGTTAGCCAGGATGGTCTCGATCTCCTGACCTCTTGATCTGTCCACCTCGGCCTCCCAAAGTGCTAGGATTACAGGCATGAGCCACCGCGCCCAGCCTCGAATTTCTGGGTTCAGGCAATCTACCCACCTCAGCCACCCAAAGTGCTGAGGTTGTAGGCACGAGCCATCATATCCAGCTAGGGTGCATCTTTATATGCCTTATGAAACTGTCAGACTTTCTCATATTAAGCTATGTTTTCATTTTTTATATGTTATTTTATGCTTTAATTTTCCATTTGAATAGAATATTATTATTAGGATAATAACATATATTAGTCATTAAGGTTGATCATTTTATTTTATTTTATTCAGACAACAGAAATTCCCAGCTAACATATTTATTGCTTTAAGCTAAAGCATCTGTCTACGTCTAGTCTCTTTAATATGTTTACATTTAGGTGCCTATGGTTCATGCTTGAAGTTTTAATGACAAAGAATGAAAACAATAGCCATGCCTTTATGAAGAAGATGGCAGAGAACATCAAGTTAACTAGAGATGCCCAGTCTCCAGATGAATCCAAGACCAATGAAGTAAGATGAGTGTTAGGCCAGTGGGTGTTAAGATGTAATAGAAAAATATATTGTCCCACTTGGTTTTTTTTTTTTTTTGGCCATACGTAGTAATTTAAATTTTAGAATGTTTACAAAAGTAAATGTGTAGTCAGTTTTTATTGCACTTCATTACAAGTGAATTTTATTTCAGGAATCTTTAGTACTCTGAAAAGACATTATAACCTTAGAGCAAGAGGATAAGAATAAAATGTACAACTATGGTATATTACAAACTTACAGTAAGAGTTACAGACAAATGCTTATTCTTTTTGTGTGCTTTCTTTGGGTTGGTTCATTTGTTTGTTATTTTCCATGCATATTGGCATCCATGTTAAATTCATATAGAGGGATTTTTATTTATCAGAAGGCTGCATAAACAGTGCTGAACAGAAATATGGAATGTTCAAGGAATAAATAACAACCACAGTATCCTTCTTTTAACTCTAAATTATACATTTAGTGGAATTGGTAATTATGATTATTTTGCAATACTAAAAGTTATATATGATTCGTTTTCCTCCCTAGAAACTGTATACAGTATGTGATGTGGCTCTCTGTGTTATAAATAGTAAAAGTGCTTTGTGCAATGCAGATTCACCAAAGGACCCAGTCCTCCCAATGAAATTTTTTACACAACCTGAAAAGGTAATTTTCTTCCTCTCATTTTTCCTACCACACTAAACTGATTTCAATGTCAATTACCATCAACCATTGTGGCAAATATTGAATTGTCTTGACCACAGAGTAAAAAAAAAAATCTGGGTTTATCAAAGAGTGGGAAATTGTCTTACACAGCCCTGAACATTATTCTGACTTGAACAGAAGACTACACATATTGTTGATCTTATGTTTATTCTAGGAATTTCTAGTATTAAAGTTTTCAGATTTTTAAAATTATTTTAATCTCATTTTATTGAAACATGGTTAGTATTTTTGCAGATAAGAAAAATTCTAAATCTTTGGCACAGTGTAAGGAGGGACAGGTTCTCTCCTCTAAGCCTCCATTTCTTCATCTTTATAATGCAGATGTTAATAATACATATGGACAATTGCTAATATCTAGGTTTATATGAAGAGTTTATCACATAAAACCATTCAATAAATGGTGTTATTAATTAATATACAGTGCATCTATTCTGCTTTCAGCAAACTGTTTCCCATGTAAGTAAATTTTTCAGGTAACGCAGGCTCTGTAAGTTTTTCCAGCTAATTTGGATTTTTAAAAGCTTTTGTTTATTTCCTGCTGTTAGGTGATATTTTAAACTTGTTTCACTTTCTCCTATAAATGTGTATATATGCCTCGGTAATGATCCCCTTAGAGCAGTGGTTCCCAACCTTTTTGACACCTGGGACCAGTTTCGTGGAAGACAATTTTTCCACAGAGAAATTGAGGTGGGGAGATGGTTTCAGGATGAAACTATTTCACCTCAGGTCATCAGGCATTAGTTAGATTCTCATAAGGAGCACACAGCCTAGATCCCTCGCAGGCATAGTTCGCCATAGGGTTTGTGCTTCTGTGAGAATCTCATGCTGCCGCTGATCCGACAGGAGGCAGAGCTCAGGTGGTAATGCTTGCTCGCCAGCCACTCACTGCCTGCTGTGTATCCCAGTTCCTAACAGGCCGCAGACCCATGACCCATAACCCATACCAGTCTGCAGCTCGTGGGTTGGAGACCCCTAGCTTAGAGAATTCTCCAAATGCACATTCCAAGAAATAAATGGAGCTTCCTACTTTGAATGCTATACTTTACTAAAAGTTTGCTAAAATGTAATCTGATTTTTATTACTGATTTAGTATTGAACGCATAACTGTGCCTTGCTTTTGATAGAAATAATGAGAATTTGCAAAAGTATGCTCTCTAATTGAATCCACTGATCTGTATAAAAAAAAAATTTTTTTTTTGAGTCTCCGTCACCCACGCTGGAGTGCAGTGGCTTGATCTTGGCCCACTGCAGCCTCCAACTCCCTGGCTGAATCAGTTCTCCTACCTCAGCCTCTCAAGTAGCTGTGACTACAGGCATGTGTCACCATGCCTGGCTAATTTTTTAACTTTTTTGTAGACAGGTGGTTTCATCATGTTGGCCAGGCCTCAAACTCCTGGGCTCAAGTGATCAACCCACCTCCAGCATCCCAAAGTGCTGGGATTACAGGCATGAGCCACCATGCCCAGCCTATAAGATATTCTTAAGTGAGCTGTTGAATTAAAATTAATCCTGTTGCTGACCCAGGACCATCATGAATAGAATAGTACCAAATAGAATCTATGTAACAGTGGTGATACCATCATCAAGAATTAAATTCCTACTTGTCACTACACCTTATCTGGACTCATAGATAACAATTTTTTTTTTCTTTTGTTACCTTCAGTGTTACAGAGTTTTAGTCTTCTTAATAATAACAACTTAGGTTTTTCTATTTTCAGTATGCAACGTTCCTTATTTATGTAACATGTTGCTTTTAATGTGTTATAAATTCATAAACCCTAGAACACTAGGTTTGTGAAGTTAGTGAACCTAGTGAAGCTATACTATATCTTTATGAATGAAGTGAATGAACTTTGGTACACAGGTTTCTTAATGTTTATTTTAGCTGCATAGAAGACTTTGTGCAAAAGAAATGATACAGCTTTGCCTAGCACACATGACAAAATTGTGATTTCCTCACAGGCACACTTTGTTCTTTCCTACTTCTGTGAAGGTAAATTTAATACAATAAAAAATATTTTTTAATGGGATTATTTAAAACTTAATTATATTTCCTGAGTTTAGTAGCTAATTTTGCTTCACTGACACAACATTGTGGTTTGTTTGCCATTTTCAGATATTAAGCAGGAAAAGGCATCAAGAGATCAAGTTTGAACTCCTAATTTTTATATAGATATAACTCTCAAAGTGCTATCATTTTCCACATTTGGTTTAAATCGTGTATTGTTAATATCACAGCTGTCAAAGAACATAATTCACTTAATTGTATTTTGACAGTTGGTCTACTTATGTTTTTTGAGATGGAGTTTCACTCTTGTCACCCAGGCTGGAGTGCAATGGCACGATCTCGGCTTACCGCAGCCTCTGCCTCCCGAGTTCAAGCGATTCTCCTGCCTTAACCTCCTGAGTACCTAGCATTACAGGCGCGTGCCACCCGGCCTAGCTAATTTTGTATTTTTGTAGAGACAGGGTTTGTTGGCCAGGCGGGTTCGAACTTCTGACCTCAGGTGATCCACCCACTTTGGCCTCCCAAAGTGCTGGGATGAGGCTCACAGGCATGAGTCACCACACCCAGCCCGAATTTATGATGTGGTGGAATTCAGTGAATAAATTTAATGAATAAACTGCATTGAACCGTATGAAAACATGTGTGTGCTTTATTTACGGTGTGATTTAGGAAATTTATCTTTGACATTTGCCTAAGTCTGCGTGCCATCAGTTTAATTTAAAGCTAGACTTATGGTATGGCTTTGATTGTTTTGATTGTTTGATAAATTGGTATATGTGTTAGCACAAGTGTATTTATTATTGCAAGGCACAATACCTAAAAAGCCTTATTGAGATAATTAAAATACTCATGTTCCCTTTGATTGATGTTTCTTTTTTCTTTTTCTTTTTTTTTTTTTTAATAGGACTTCTGTAACGATAAGAGTTATATTTCAGAAGAGACAAGAGTACTTCTGTTAACAGGAAAGGTATTATTTACTTAATAATTTTGAGATCTTTGTTTCATGTGTATCTTGCTTCTGCTATTCCTAGAAATACCTTTAAATGACCACTAGATTGTATAGTTCCTGATTCTTAGGGATCACATTATGGATTTAAAGCATCTAAAGCAGCCATGCTTTTAGAATTTTTCTGCCAGCAACCACTCCTCTGAAATGCCACTGTGTGTTCTCATCAGTAATGTTAAGCACAGTTTATTTACAATTCACAAAGAAGACTTTCCTGGGAAATGGTATAACCAACTTAGGTATATAAGATAAAAGAAATAATTTTATACTACTAATGAATTAGACAATTCATGTTCTATGTAAGTAATATGGTGACACCTAAAACAGCAAAAGGAAATTTAGTTTTTTGTAAACAGTTCCTAAACTATTACTATATATATCCAATAGTTTATTTATAGGAGCATTTATTATGTATGTATTTTGCTATATTTTAGGGGAACTTTGTATTTTGATTGAATAATAAAGGATAAATTAATATTACCTAGTTATTATTAAGTAGAGATATGCTTATGACTTTTGATTGTATTAAGGCAACCAAACACAATTTTACAGAATGATCTTTTTTTTTTTCTTGAGACAGTCTCATTTTGTCACCCAGGCTGGAGTACAGTGGTGCGATCTCAGCTCACTGCAACCTTCACCTCCTGGGTTCAGGCAATTCTCATGCCTCAGTCTATTGAGTAGATGGGACTACCGGCTTATACCACCACACCTGGCTAATTTTTGTATTTTTGGTAGAGGTTGGGTTTCACTCTTTTGGCCAGACTGGTCTTGAACTCATGGCCTCAAGTGATCCACCTCCCAAAGTGCTGGGATTTGCGGTCAGGAGCCAGTATGCCTGGCCCAGAATGAACATTTCTGGTAAATTTAACTAATTAGCACTTAACAATATCTCTTACTTGTGTCTAAATTTACATGTATACATGGTAAGGTATAAACGTGTGTGTTTTTTGGGGGTTTTTTGTTTTTGTTTTTAGCCAAAGCCTGCTGGAGTACTAGGTGCAGTGAATAAGCCTTTATCAGCAACGGGAAGGAAACCCTATGTTAGAAGCACTGGCACTGAGACTGGAAGCAATATTAATGTAAATTCAGAGCTGAACCCTTCAACCGGAAATCGATCAAGGCAACTTTTCTCTCCAATTATTTTGTTACTAGCACTCACTACTTGGTTTATCTTTTATTCCTAAAGTGCTGTCTCATAAAATGGTCTTCTGTCATTAGCGGTGTTCTGGTACAAAATAATATTGATAAATTTTAATATTTTCTTTTCTGGGTTTTTTTTTTTTTTTTTTTTTGAGACAAAGTCTCGCTCTTGTCCCCGCCCAGGCTAGAGTGCAATGGCGCAATCTTGGTTCACTGCAACCTCTGCCTCCCGGGTTCAAGCAATTTTCCTGCCTCAGCCTCCCGAGTAGCTGGAATTACAGGCGCCTGCCACCACGCCCCGCTAATTTTTGTATTTTTAGTAGAGACGGGGTTTCACCATGTTGGCCAGGCTGGTCTCGAACTCCTGACCTGAGGTGATCCGCCTGCCTCAGCCTCCCAAAGTGTTGGGATTACAGGCGTAAGCCACCGCACCCAGCCAGTATTTTCTTTTTTTTCTTAATTTTATGTAATTTTTTTTAAGAGACAGGGTCTCACTTTGTTGCTTAGGCTGGAGGGCAGTGGCAGGATCATAGCTCACCGCAGCCTCAGACTCCTGGGCTCTAGGGATCTTCTCGCTTCAGCATCCCAAGTAGCTGGGACTACAGGCATGCACCACCAACCCCCAGCCAATTTTCTTTTGTACTTTTCATAAAGATGGAGTTTCGTCATCTTCCCCAGGTCGGGCTCGATCTCCTGGGCTCAAGTGATCCACCCCCTTCAGCCTCCCAAAGTGCTGGGATTACAGGTGCAAACCACCGCACCTGGGCACATTTTAGTATTTTCAATGAGGAAATCAAGAATGTACTGCACACTTTGAAACTATTAATATATAGCATTCTAAGTGTATAGAAAAATTAACAGAAAATAATATAAGAATTAATAATACAACCAATTTATATCAAAATACTTATTTTTAATATTTTTGAGACAGAGTGTCTCTGTCCGTCACTCAGGCTGGAGTGCAGTGATGGGATGTCAGCTCACGGCAACCTCCACCTCCTGGTTTCAAGTGATTCTCACACCTCAGCTTCCTGAGCTTACAGGCACACGCCACCACTCCCAGCTAATTTCTGTATTTTTAGTAGAGACAGGGTGTCACCATGATTGCCACACTAGTCTCTGCCCACCTTGGACTCCCAAAGTGCTGGGATTACAGTCATGAACCATCACGCCTGGCCCAAAATGTTTTTTTTTTATACGTAAGAAAATTCAACCCTTAGGAAAACTATGAAAACATTAACTTTTAAATAAATTGAAATGCTTTTTAATTTTTAACTCAAATTAGTATAGGAGGGCTGGGTGTAGTGCCTTATGGCTGTGATCCCAGCACTTTAGTAGGCCAAGGCAGGATTATCACTTGAGGCCAGAAGTTCAAGTCTAAAGTGAGCTATGATGTCTCTGCTACACTCCAGCCTGGGTGACAAAGCAAGACCCTGTCTCTTAATAAAAAGAAAAGGCCATGTGTGATGGCTCACACCTGTAATCCCAGCACTTTGGGAGGCCGAGGAAGGATAATCACTGGAGCCCAGGAGTTCGAAACCAATCTGGGCATCATGGGGGCATACACTTGTAGTCCCAGCTACTTGGGAGCTCAGGAGGCGGAGGCAGGAAGATCACTTGAGCCCAGGAGTTCTAGGCTATATCAGCTATGATTACATATTTCATTTCAGCCTAAGACCCTGTCTCTTAAAATATATATATATATATATATATATATAAAATAGGATAAGTTTACATTGTTCTAACATTTTCTAATTATAAAAATATTCCATGTTTATTTTAACATGTTAAGTATTCAGTATATTAGCTACTGCATAAGAATTTCTACCTGCAATTTTTTTCATAAACATACTTATTTTGATATATAATAATTGTACATATTTATGGGGTGTTTGTGATATTTTGGTATATGCATAGCATGTATAGTGATCAAATCAGGGTAATTAGGATATCCGTCACATCAAACCTTTATCATTTCCGACCCTACTCTTAGGAACACTTAATATTGTGGTTTTTATAGATATTATTCTTACACATGAAATCTTAAGAATAAACTCAACCAATGATGTTTTAAACCACTTTTAGCAAAAATGAAGCCCAAGATATGAAATCAGTTAACATGGTTTAAAGAATAGTGGGGCCTCAAATACCTACCAAATAGCCTCTTCTGACAGCCCCCTTTTTTGTAGAACACTATGGAAATGACAACTATACTATGGTCTGTAGTTTTATTTTTGTTTTAGGATTTTCTATTCCCAAAAGATAAAGCTTACAGTGGTTGTGTTATTTTGTCTCTTGACGATTAACCCTTTTGTCAAGTAGTCTTAGGCAGTCATTTCTGTCTTAATGTTATTAAGGCAAAATGGAAATTGATACCACTTTATCAAAGCTAAATGGAAAATGATATTTTTAAAGCAATAGTCTATAACTACAGAGTATCCGAATCTTGCTATTGTTGCTTCAATTGTCAAGGTTTCGAAACCAGCCTAAGCCTTTCTTTATTGGTACGGTGAGAGAGTGAACTTTCTCTTCATGGAAATATGAAGTCTTGGTTTATTTGTTTTAAACAGGGAACAGAGTTCAGAGGCAGCAGAAACTGGAGTTAGTGAAAATGAAGAGAACCCTGTGAGGATTATTTCAGTCACACCTGTAAAGAATATTGACCCAGTAAAGAATAAGGTAAATTTTAAAATTTAACAAGTGGATTTTTTCCATGGAGATTATTACAGTTTTTCCGTAGGGATGAGAAATCTACAGCCAACACTTCAATGCACATGCTACATTTTAAACTTGTGTGTATTACCACACACCTTCTCCCCGCCCCCCGCACCCCGGCTATACTTTCCAAAAATGATTCTGCTTACCTCCACCCACTTTATAAGAATTTATGTGGTCTGGCTGGGCACAGTGGCTTACACCTGTAATCATCTCTACTAAAAATAAAAAAATTACTGGGGCGTGGTGGTTGGCACCAAAATCCCAGCTACTCAGGAGGCTGAGGCAGGAAAATCGCTTGAGCCCAGGAGGCGGAGGTTGCAGTGAGCTGAGATAACACCATTGCACTCCAGCCTGGGTGACAGAGGCAGACTCTGCCTCCAAAAAAAAAAAAAAAAAATTTGTGTGGTCACCTACCCGTAATGGTATCCTTTTCCTATACTACCCATTTCAACTCTTTTAAAGAATAGGAATTGAGGCCTGGTGCGTTGGCTCATGCCTGTAATCCCAGCACTTTGGGAGGTTGAAGCGGGTGGATCATGAGGTCAGTAGTTTGAGACCAGCCTGGCCAACATGGCGAAACCCCGTCTCTATAAAAGTACAAAAATTAACCGGACGTGGTGGCAGGCGCCTGTAATCTCAGCTACTCAGGAGGCTGAGGCAGGAGAATTGCTTGAACCCAGGAGGCGGAGGTTGCAGTGAGCCAAGATCGTGCCATTGCACTCCAGCCTGAACGACAGAGTGAGACTCTGTCTCAAAAAAGGAATTGAGAGTTTTTGAAATATTTCAAAAGTTTGTTGATTCCCATGAGAGATCAGCCCTTTGCTTTGTTTCTACTGTGTTTTTAAAAGTTCGTCTTGGCTGGGTGCAGTAACTTACACCTGTAATCGTGCACTTTGGGAGGCAAAGATGGGTGGATCACTTGTGGTCAGGAGTTCGAGACCAGCCTGCCAACATGGTGAAACCCTGTCTCTACTAAAAATACAAAATATTAGCCAGGCATGGTGGCGCACACCTGTAATCCCAGCTACTCAAGAGGTCGAGACAGGAGAATCACTTGAACCCTCGAGGTGAAGGTTGCAGTGAGCCAACATCATGCCATTGCATTCCAGCCTGGGCGACAAGAGTGAGACTTGGTGGATCACCTGAAGTGAAACCCTGTCTCTGCTAACAAAGTGCAAAAATTACTTGCCTGGAGTCCCAGCTATGCGGGAGCCGACCCGGCGCAGTGGCTCACACCTGTAATTCCAACACGTTGGGAGGCCGAGGCAGGCAAATCGCCTGAGGTCAGGAGTTCCAGACCAGCCTGGCCAACATGGTGAAAACTCGTCTCTACTAAAAATACAAAAATTAGCTGGGCGTGGTGGTGTGCACCTGTAATCCCAGCTGCTTGGGAGGCTGAGGCAGGAGAACTGCTTGAACCTAGGAGGTGGAGGTTGCAGTGAGCCAAGATCACGCCACTGTGCTACAGGCTGGTCTTGAACACGTGACCTCAGGTGATCCACCCTCCTCAGCCTCCCAAAGTGCTGAGATTACAGGCGTGAGCCGTGCTTGACGACTTTGTTGATCTTTAAACGATACCGCCCAATTTTGTTTTGTTTTGTTTTGAAACAGGATCTCACCATGCCCAACCCAATTTCTTAATTTTTTGGCAGGAGAGGAGTGGTGCATAATCGATAGGAGCATCACACATATCGGACTTTTGCCTCTTGGCTCTGCCACTCACTGGCTATGTGTTGACTTGAGCAGGTCGCTTGACTTCTCTGGTCTTCTTTCAGTTGTTTTTTTTTTTTTTTTGGTTCTGTTTTGTTTTCTTTTCTTTTGTTTTTTGAGACGGAGTCTCTGTCGCCTGGGCTGGAGTGCAGTGGCACAATCTCAGTTCACTGCAACCTCTGCCTCCTGGGTTCAAGCGATTCTCCTGCCTCAGCCTCCTGAGTAGCTGGGATTACAGGCACGCACCACCATGCCCAGCTAATTTTTGTATTTTTAGTAGAGACGGGGTTTCACCATGTTGGCCAGGCTGGTCTTGAACTCCTGACCTCGTGATTCGTCCACCTTGGCCTCCCAAAGTGCTGGAATTACAGGCATGAGCCACCGCATCTGGCTCAACTATTAAATGAAATTGGTAATTTATCTCAGTAAGAATGGCTTGAAGATATTATTATTTCCTCCCCCGCCCCCCCCCCGAATCATATTCTTGAAGTGCTTATCTTTTTATTGCTCACCATATACTTATTGTAGTCATCAAATATTTTAGATATTACCCTTGGGTACATTAAATATACTAGGATTATGCAGTTACACCACAGTAGCTTAACTTTTCCTATCCAAACTCTCATTTTCTGAACTCAGCTACATGAGGATACTTTCTGAGATGGAGTCTTTCTCTGTTGCCCAGGCTAAAGTGCAGTGGCGCGATCTCGGCTTACTGCAACCTCCGCCTCCTGGGTTCAAACCATTCTCCTGCCTCAGCCTCCTGAGTAGCTGGATTATAGGCACCTGCCACCGTGCCTAGCTGATTTTTGTATTTTTAGTAGAGATGTGGTTTCACCATCTTGACCAGGCTGGTCTTGAACTCCTGACCTCGTGATCCACCCACCTCGGCCTCCCAAAGTGCTGGGATTACAGCCGTGAGCCACCATGCCCGCCCGACGTTACATTTTTAGATCAATCTCTTGCTATCTAAACTCTTTCTGCTTGGTGTTTGAAACACAGCATGTCAGTGGATTCAGGTAACAAGTTACCTCTTATTATCAAAACTCTTAGAATCCAGATACCAATAGATTAGAATATTGTGGGATCCTTGTGTAAAATTAAGCAGTCTTGACTTAAACAAACTTACATAGAAAAATGCATATTGCCATAGACATTGAGTTACATTGAGAGTTAGATTTTATTTTTCAAGTACTATTTGTGCTTTATATTTTTATTATTGCAATTTTTTTCCCCCCAAGACAGAGTTTTGCTCTTGTTGCCCAGGCTGGAGTGCAATGGTGCAATCTCGGCTATTCTCCTGCCTCAGCCTCCTAAGTAGCTGGGATTACAGGCATGGGCCACCATGCCTGGCTAATTTTGTATTTTTAGTAGAGACAGGGTTTCTCCATGTTGGTCAGGCTGGTCTTGAACTCCCAACCTCAGGTGATCCGCCCGTCTCGGTCTCCCAAAGTAGTGAGATTACAGGCGTGAGCCACCGTGCCGGGCTTGCAATTACTATTTTGAGATAAGATCTCCCTCTGTCACCCAGGCTGGAGTCCAGTGGCATAATCTCTGCTTACTGTAGCCTCAACCTCCCAGGCTTAAGCAATCCTCCCACCTCAGCCTCCCAAGTAGCTGGGACTACAGGCACAAGCCACCATGCCCGGCTAATTTTTTGAATTATTTGTAGATATGGGATCTCACCATGTTGCCGGGGATTGTTTGGAACTCCTGGGCTCAAGCGATCCTCCCGCTTTAGCCTCCTAAAGTGCTGCGATTACAGGCGTGAGCCACTGTTCCCAGCCTTTGCTTTTTAATGAGCATTTATTGAGCACATTATATATGCTATACACCATGGTAGGTACCAGGCACAGTCACTCTCCTCAAGGAGCTTACTTTCCTAATGTGATGTAAGCAGTTAACTGGAAGCCCTCAAATCCAGACTCCTTTAAAATACTTTCAAAACACTCTTTTCTAATAGAGATCATTAATACTTAAGGAATTTGTGTTTATAGAATTGTTTTGTGCTTTTTTAGGAAATTAATTCTGATCAGGCTACCCAGGGCAACATCAGCAGTGACCGAGGAAAGAAAAGAACAGTAACAGCAGCTGGTGCAGAGAATATCCAACAAAAAACAGATGAGAAAGTAGATGAATCGGGACCTCCCGCCCCTTCCAAACCCAGGAGAGGACGTCGACCCAAGTCTGAATCTCAGGGCAATGCTACCAAAAATGATGATCTAAATAAACCTATTAACAAGGGAAGGAAGAGAGCTGCAGTGGGTCAGGAGAGCCCTGGGGGTTTGGAAGCAGGTAATGCCAAAGCACCCAAACTGCAAGATTTAGCCAAAAAGGCAGCACCAGCAGAAAGACAAATTGACTTACAAAGGTAATGTACGCCATTCTTCCTCAAGTGGGAATTTAGACATTTTGTTTTATTCGTAGTATATTCTTAGTGCCAGTCACCCCAAACACCTAAGCATTTGAGAGAGAAACCTGCATCTGGTTTTCCTGGGTCCGTTTATAATAGCATCTGTTATTATCTCATAACTTCCAGTTTTAAGGCACAAATTTGAAGAAAAATCTTTTTTGTTTGTGTAATTTTTATTTAGGATATGGTATTTTGATATTTCTATTTTTATTAACAAGACAAATATTTCTTTTGCTTAGTGCCTTTCAAGTGGTTGCAGAGGTTTACATAAAATAAGGGCTGCCTTTTGGATACAAGGTCCCAGAAATGGAGAAAACAGTCACAAAATGTCAATAGGTAATAGGTCCCACTCTTTAATTCTTCGTGTTATAGTTAATTCTAACACAGGTCAACAACTTACATCTTCCCCACCCTGCCCAGAAAAACAACTTACCAAACTGTTCATCTTTGATCATTCTTGTGCTGAGATTTCAGACTTTTCCTGTTGGAAATCTAGAAGGTGGCTCCTTTCACCTTGGCCTTAGAACTTAACTCATCCTCCTTTTTTCCTTACATACCTAACTCATTTACCCCTGAATTAGACTGTAGGCATTTGAGTTTCTTCTAGGGAAGAGTCCCAGATTTGATCAGCTCAGGATACCCCCACTATCCTGCTTCAGTATTTTTATAAAACTCAATGTCAGGCCGTGCTCAGTGGCTCATGCCTGTAATCCCAACACTTTGGGAGGCCTAGGTGGGTGGATCACCTGAGGTCAGGAGTTCAAGACCAGCCTGACCAACATGGTGAAACCCCATCTCTACTAAAAAAAAAAAAAAAAAGGAAATGCAAAAAGTTAGCCAGGTGTGGTGGTGCATGCCTGTAATCCCAGCTACTCAGGAGGCTGAGGCAGGAGAATGACTTGAACCCAGGAGGCAGAGGTTGCAGTGAGCCAAGATTGCGACACTGCACTCCAGTCTGGACGACAGAGTGAGACTCCATCTCAAAAATAAAAATATAAATAAAATACAAAATTAGTCGGGCATGATGTTGTGTGCCTGTACTCAGGGAGCTGAGGTGGGAGGATTGCTTGAGCCTGGGGCTGAGGTTAGCGGGAATAGGCTTTAGTGTTTAATGGGGATGGAGTTTCAGTCGGGAAACGTGAAAAAGTTCTAGAGATGGATGGTGGTAATGGTTGTACACAATATAAATAATTGGCCACTTCAGAAAGGTCATGGAAAACTGGAGTTAAGAGATAAAAATAGAAACTTTCTCAACATAAGCTCCATCAACTTCAAGACACTTTTTGTAAGCAATGATAGAAGCCATTTAGTCCATCCCCAAAGAACTGAGGGTCCTGTGAGTTTAACCATTTCAAACAGTCTTTTTTTCATTAGTGACCAAAGAAAAATTGGCACTCTTTAAAAATTTTTTTAAGATTAAGAAGCAAAAAGAAGTCAGAAGAAGCCAAATCAGTACTATAAGCTGGATGCCTAATGATTTCCCATGGGAACTCTTGCAGAATTGCCCTTGTCTGATGAGAGGAATGAGCGAGAAGAACATTGTCATGGTGGAGGAGGACTCTCTGGTGAAGCTTTCCCAGGCATTTTTCTGCTAAAGCTTTGACTTTGTCCAAACACTCATAATAAGCAGATATTATTATTTGTTGGCTTTCCAGAAACTCAACAAGCAAAATGCCTTGAGCATCCCAAAAAACTGTTGCCATGACCTTTACTCTTGACCAGTCTGCTTTTCCTTTCACTGGACCACTTGGCCACTTTGACCTCTTAGTACTCTTTTTTTTTTTTTGAGACAATATCTGGCTCTCTTGCCCAGGCTAGAGTGCAATGACGCGGTCTTGCCTCACTGCAGCCTCAACCTCCCTGGTAGCTGGGACTACAGGCACGCGCCACTGTGCCCAGCTAAATTGCTTTGATTGTGCTTTGTCTTCGGGATTGTACTGGTAAAGCCATGTTTCAGTTCCTATTGCAGTTCTTCAAATAAGTGCTTCAGGATCTTGATCCTACTTGTCTAGACTTTCTATCCAAAGCTCTGCTCTTGTCTACAGCTGATCTGGGTGCAAAGGGTTTTAACAGCCATTGAGTGGAAAGCTTGCTCAACTTTAATTTTTCAGTCAGAATTTTGTAAGCTGAACCAGTTGAAATGACCACAGTGTTGGCTATTGTTTCTGCTCTTGTCAGTCCTCTTGAATCGGCAGAAACAAGATGAATTTTTTTCCCCGTAAATTGATGTGGAGGGCATGATGTTCAACATCATCTCAACCCTTCCTGAAACAGTTTATCCAGCTGGGCATCATGGTTCATGCCTATAATCCTACCACTTTGGGAGGCTGAGGCTGGCAGATGACTGGAGCCTAGGAGTTTTAAGACCAGCCTGGGCGATATGGCAAAACCCCATATCTACAAAAAAAATAGAAAAATTAGCCAGGTGTCTGGTATGTGCCCATAGTCTTGGCTACTTCAGAGGCTGAGGTGAGGGGATCACCTGAGCCTGGGAGGTCGAGGCTACAGTGAGTCATGATCATGCCACTCCTCACTGCACCCTAGCCTGGGTGACCGAGGAGACCCTGTCACACACACACAAAATACCAATTTTAAGCTACTGATTTCTTTGGGGCATTGTCTCATAAACTTTTCCTAAAGCATCAGTGATTTCGCCATTCTTCCACCCAAGCTTCACCAGACATTTGATGCTTTTCTTGCTTCAATTTTAGCAGAATCCTATTGCTCTGATAGGGACTCTCTTCAAACTTTTTTCTTTTTTCTTTTCTTTTTTTTTTTTTTTTTGAGATGGAGTTTCACTCTTGTGGCCCAGGCTGGAGTGCAACGACACGATCTCAGCTCACTGCAACCTCTGCCTCCTAGGTTCAAGCGATTCTCCTGCCTCAGCCTCCCTAGTATCTGGGATTACAGGCGCCCGCCACCACACCCAGCTAATTTTATATATTTATTTATTTATTTATTATTTTTTTCTTTTTTTTAGTAGAGATGGGGTTTCACTATGTTGGCCAGACTGGTCTTGAACTCCTGACCTCAGGTGATCCACCCACCTTGGCCTCCCAAAGTGCTGGGATTACAGGCGTGAGCCACCACGCCCAGCCTCTTCAAACTTTTTTGAGAGACCAGTCTCACTCTGTCACTCAGGCTGGAGTGCAGTGGCACCATCATGGCTCACTTTGTTCTATGAGAGCACTGAGGCTCAAGCAATCCTCTTGCCTCAGCTTCCCAAGTAGCTGGGACCATAGGTGTGCACCACCATGGCTGGCTAATTTCTTTTTAAATTTTTTGGGTCTTGCTGTATTGCCCAGGCTGGTCTCAAACTCCTGGAATCAAGCAGTCTTCCTGCCCCCAAGCAATCTTCCTGCCCCAGCCCTCAAACTTTTCAAATATTTTCAGTGCCTCAAACTAGATCCTGATCAGACATAACAAGTTAGTATGAGTTTATTTTGGTGCAAAAAAAAAATTTTGAGCCGGGCACGGTGGCTCATGCCTGTAATCTCAGCACTTTGGGAGGCGGGTGGATCACGAGGTCAGGAGATCGAGACCATCCTGGCTAACGCGGTGAAATCCCGTCTCTACTAAATATACAAAAAATTAGCCAGGCGTGGTGGCAGGCACCTGTACTCCCAGCTACTCGGGAGGCTGAGGCAGGAGAATGGCATGAACCCAGGGGGCGGAGCTTGCAGTGAGCAGAGATCACACACTGCACTCCAGCCTGGGCGACAGAGTGAGACTCCAACTCAAAAAAAAAAAAAATTGAAATCCATGCATAATTATTTCATAACATTCATTTTCCACAAACTTTTTGAAGACCCCTTATATTCTTGTTTTTGGGTTTTTGTTTTGTTTTGTTTTTGAAATGGAGTCTTGCTCTGTCACCCAGGCTGGAGTACAATGGTGAGATCTCGGCTCACTGCACCCTCTGCCTCCCGGGTTCATTCAAGGGATTCTTGTGCCTCATCCTCCGGAGTAGCTGGGACTGCAGATGTGCGCCACCACACCCGGCTAATTTTTGTATTTGTAGTAGAGACGGGTTTCACCGTGTTGGGCAGCCAGACCCCTAATATTCTTTTTTTTTTTTTTTTTTTTTGAGACGGAGTTTCGCTCTTGTTGCCTAGGCTGGAGTGCAATGGTGTGATCTCGGCTCACCGCAACCTCCGCCTTCCAGTTCAAGCAATTCTCCTGCCTCAGCCTCCCTAGTAGCTGGGATTACAGGCATGCGCCACCAAGCCTGGCTAATTTTGTATTTTTAGTAGAGACAGGGTTTCTCCACGTTGGTCAGGCTGGTCTTGAACTCCCGACCTCAGGTGATCCGCCCACCTTGGCCTCCCAAAGTGCTGGGATTGCAGGCGTGAGCCATCGCACCCATCCCTTTATATTCTTAATGCCATTAAACTTTATACTTAAAAATGGTTAAAATGATAAATTGTATTTGATATATATTTTATCATAATTTTAAATTTTGCTGCATTAAAAAACAGCTAATGGTAATATAGTGCTTATTATAAGTCAAGCTCAATAATAAGCTCTTTATTTGTTAACCCATTGAATCCTTAAAACAACTCTATGGCCGGGCACGGTGGCTCACGCCTGTAATCCCAGCACTTTAGGATGCCAAGGTGGGCAGATCACGAGGTCAGGAGTTCAAGACCAGCCTGGCCAATATGGTGAAACCCCATCTATAATAAAAATACAAAATTTAGCCGGGCATGGTGGTGCGCGCGCCTCTAGTCCCAGCTACTCGGTAGGCTGAGGCAGAAGAATTGCCAGGAGGCAATTGAACTTGGGAGGCGGAGGTTGCAGTGAACCAAGATCACACCATGCACTCCAGCCTGGATGACAGAACAAGACTCCATCTCAAAAAACAAAAACAACTCTATGTGGCTAAGTACTGCATTCTCCCCAGTACTATCATTTCCTCCCAAAAGTGGAGGAAACCCAGGTATAAAGGGCTATATAGCTTTTGATCCCTTACATAAATGGGATTATAGGCGTGAGCCGTTGCGCGCGGCAGAACTGTAAGTAAAAGCACTAGTTTATTTGAAATAATCACGGGTTAAATTAGACCAATTCTACTCATCTTTTTCACCTCTTTTGGTAGTACATGCAAACAAAATCCTTGCATTTTAGGATTAGAGAGGAAAACCGAGAGATAGATCAGATGTTTTTGAAAGTGGCATACTTTAATTGAATCTAACACCCAATGCCAAGAACAAGACTGGGGTGAAAATTAGTTCAAATGGGCTGGGCATGGTGGCTCACACCTTTAATCCCAGCACTTTGGGAAGCCTAGGTGGGCAGATCACTTGAGGTCAGGAGTTTGAGACCAGCCTGGCCAACATGGTGAAACCCTATCTCTACTAAAAATACAAAATTAGCTGGGCGTGGTGGCACACACCTGTAATCTCAGCTACTCAGGAGGCTGAGGCAGGAGAATTGCTTAAACCTGGGAGGTGGAGGTTGCAGTGAGCCAAGATCACGCCAGTGTACTCCATCCTGGGCAACAGAGTGATACTCTGTCTCAAAAAAATGAAAATTAACAAAAATTAGTTCAAATGTTATTTGGTACTATAGCAAGACCCTGTCTCTACAAAAAATTTAAAAAGAAATTAGCCCAACATGGTGGTATTCACCTGTGGTCCCAGCTACTTGGGATGCTGTGGCAGGAGGATTGCTTGAGCCTCAGTGTTCATAGCTCCAGTGGGCCATGATGGTGCCACTGTACTCCAGCCTGAGTGATAGGTGCCTGGCATCTGTATTAGTAGTGACAGTAGGAAGTGTTTTATGAGCAGATATATGACCTGCCAACATCCATTATTAAGCAAGTACCACACTATATGAGCATAAAGAAATGAAGACCTGAACGGACCTTGCTCAGGTCACTTGGCTAGTGCTACACAGGGCATGGCTTAAGATCCCAGCATATCACTTATTGTCTGTCTGCCTCATGATACTGCTCATGGCGGTAGCTTGGAAATTTCTTTTTTTTTTTTTTGAGTTGGAGTCTCAGACTGTCGCCCAGGCTGGAGTACAGTGGCTCGATCCTCAGCTCTTTGCAAGCTCCACCTCCTGGGCTCACGCCATTCTCCTGCCTCAGCCTTCTGAGTAGCTGGGACCACAGGCACCCACCACCACGCCCGGCTAATTTTTTGTATTTTTAGTGGAGACAGGGTTTCACCGTGTTAGCCAGGATGGTCTTGATCTCCTGACCTTGTGATCCACCTGCCTCGGCCTCCCAAAGTGCCAGGATTATAGGCGTGAGCCACCGCGCCTGGCCGGAAATTTTTTTTTTTTTTTTTTTTGGAGATGAAGTCTCACTCTGTCACCCAGGCTGGAGTGTAGTGGCACAGTCTTGGCTCACTGCGACCTCCACCTCCTGGATTAAAGCAATTTTTCTGCTTCAGCCTCCCGAATAGCTAGAACTACAGGTGTGTGCCACCACACCAGCTAATTTTTGTGTTTTTGTAGAGATGAGGTTTCACCATATTGGTCAGGCTGGTCCTGATCTCCTGACCTCGTGATCCACCCACCTCGGCCTCCCAAAGTGCTGGGATTACAGGTGTGAGCCACCATGCCCGGCCTCAGCTGATGTTTTGACTGCCCTTCAGTTGAATGGTCAAAATCCTGAAAGTGCCAACTATTTTTATTTCATGTGGAACTGCAGCTTCCACCTTGCTACAAGATTCTAAACATAGCTCTCATTAACTGCTAGTATTCCCTGTGAGTGATTTGACATTCCACCTGCATTTTCCTGAGACCTGGTGAGGATCATCCTGTTAAGGTTTTATATCATTACAGTTTCAACCAACTAACTGGTAAGAGAAGACATAGAGGTGCCAAACCTGAGAGCAATCAAACACACTGCTGAGCTACAGGGTGATAGAATCAGCTCTCCTTAGGGGCCTTGCATTGTGGAGTCTGATCGGGATTGCTGCACTAAGTTCAGCCCTGGGTTTTATTTGATAAAGAAGGCCTGGCACCCTTGTGCTTCTCTGTGGCCCTGCATTCTAACTCCAGGTGCCCAATTTATCAGTCTTTTATTTTTCCTTGCATGATTCTCCACACCTTTCACTTGCTTTATTTTTCACTTCCTAGATGATCATTTCCGGCTCTGTTCACAACTCTGCAGTAATATCTCAAAAGAGCTTACCTCTTAACCTCACCCCAGTCATCTATAGGTGCTCTTTTGTCGATCTGAGTACAGAATCCCACCCCAGAGTGGTACTTTACACTTGCACCACCTCCAGAAAGCTTGTGCAGTTGTATTACTTGGTATTTACTATCATATTTTATTATCATTAATTAGTGAAAACCATTTTTGAGGCCCTAGTATATGCCAACTACAGTTTACACTTTAGGTTTGTTAACTTCATTTCATCTTCAGCTCTTTTAGGTAGATTTCTGATGTGTGAAGCTTCTAGAGCCATTTTAATACCACAGCCATAACTTCTAATATGTGGCAAGTGCTAACCCTTGCAGAATTCCTCTTACTAGGTTTTTACTCAAAACATTAGGTCAGTAATGATTATTTTTAGCTTGATTCCTACCTATAGGGTTTATTTACTGGTTCAAGGATACTTTATTCCACCAAAACAGAGAGAGGATATGCAAAATTCTACTGGCTTCAGTTTTAGCTGGGAGTTGATGCTAAAGGTTTTAACTTGTAAAGTTAACGTTAGAATTTTTAGATCGGATTTTTGTGGTAAATGTATTCCCTCAGCTATTTGCATGTATGTGGGTTTCAGTAAGTATTCCTGTTTATGTTTTGGGCTGCATTTAGACTTGTTATTCCTTTTGCAAAAATTCCTTGATTTCACCCAATAAAACCAGTAAAAATCAGCCATTTGCAGTGTGGTCAGGAAACAGTCAACAGTATTAGCTGGACATTAGCGTTGGGTCTCTGAGTTTCGGATGAAGGAATGATCATTTCAGTAGTTTAGTTCACTTGTTTTTCCTCTTTGTGTTAAGGCTATCATTCAAAGGGCAAACAGTTCCCAGTGTTGTGAATTGAAAATATGTTCTGAATAGATTTGCTGATTCTTGAGTATGTTTTGCTTACACTTAAGGCCAAATTCTTCCTTGAAGATGAGCTTGTCAATAAACATCAATGGAAAAATAACCCCAAATTTGTGACTTCTGGGGAATTTGAATTTAAAGAGAATATCTGTAGGATAACAGACTGTGGGTTTCTAGTCATTGGATTAACATGTTTTGTTTAGCATGCTTAGTGTGGGAGTGTTCAAGGATCTTAGAATTTGTTTTTCTTAAAGCAAAGAATTGACTGAGTTTTTGTGCTCATTTGTATAATGAGAAGGTTTCCTCCCATCATGTGGGTTCGTATCTCAAAATTAACCCCTAAGTATATATCCTCAAGTGTGTATCCTCATGTGTTAAACAGCTATATATTAGTTCAATATGAATTTTTTTTAGTAACAAGTGAATTTTTCTCAAAATAACATGAAATTTTTCAGAAGCCAAGTGCTTGCAGTGATGGCAGTTCATCTTGGTACATAGATTCAAGTCCAGGAGCTCTTCCAGTGACCTGGGTCTTTCAGAAGTCTGTGAGAGCAGCCCAAGAAATACAGAGGACTCAGGGCTAGGAAAGGGAAGCTTCCTGAAGGTGTAGCAGGCAGCTTGTAAATAATTCTTTGGCCGGGTCTAGTGGTTCATGCCTGTAATCTCAGCACTTTGGGAGGCCAAAGCAGGCTGATCACTAGGTCAGGAGTTCAAGACCAGCCTGGCCAACATAGTGAAACCCCATCTCTACTAAAAATACAAAAATTAGCTGCGCGTTGGGGCGCAACCTATAGTCCCAGCTACTCAAGAGGCCGAGGCAGGAGAATCGCTTGAACCTGGGAGGTAGAGGTTGTGGTGAGCCGAGATCATGCCAAGCACTCCAGCCTGGGCAACAGAGCAAGACTCTGCCTCAAAAAAAAAAAAAAAAAATTCTTTAATAGCATATTGTTAAAATTGCTTCAAATAGTAATAACAAATTAATAGTCTCTGTATGAATTGTAATAATCACTTAGCTCTTTTAGCATTGTTACCTTTATAAAATATGTATGTAGTAAAGGAGTTTGGGAATATATCTTTCTTTCTCTTTTAGGTGTAAAATTGTTGAAAAGGAGACAGTCTTACTACTGATCAGGCTGATTAAAAATGTAGAATGGGCCGGGCGTGGTGGTTCATGCCTGTAATCCCAGCACTTTGGGAGGCCGAGGCAGGCAGATCACGAGGTCTAGAGTTCAAGACCATCCTGACCAACATGGTGAAACACCGTCTCTACTAAAAATACAAAAAATGAGCTGGGCATGGTGGCACGCACCTGTAGTCCCAGCTACTCAGGAGGCTGAGACAGGAGTATTGCTTGAACCCGGGAGGTGGAGCTTGCAGTGAGCCCAGATCACACCACTGCACTCCAGCCTGGCAACAGAGCGAGACTCCATCTCAAATAAATAAATAAATAAATAAATAAATAAATTAATTAAAATGTGGAATGAATTAGGCAAGTTAGGCTGCTAATGCCTTGCCACTGAATTGAACAGCTACAGACAAACCAGAATGCACTTCTCAGGGCAAAAGAACAAATATTGATGAAGTCAAACCCAAGATGCTCATTCCTTTTCCCTAATCTCATCTATTACATGAGTTCCTCCTTCTCCCAAAGAGGAGTAGGTGAGAGGAGGTGAGAAAGAGGCCATGTCCCACTCTCCTGTGCTTCCAGGGATCAGAATTTCCCTCCCTATTAGGGAAATGCGTTTAAAAAAAAAAAAAAAAAACACGCCAGTTTGGTTGGGATGTTTTTAGTATGCTAAAACGTTTATGTTTACCCAGCTCATGAGTCAGAAGTTATTTTGCTGCTTATAAATTCATTTTGCCATAGTATGATAAATAGCTTTTAGTGTTGTAAGCAAATAGGGCATTGGATAGCAGCACTAAGTCATTGAAAACAAAAACTTCTTTATTGGTGTTTGGTTTTTATATAGTTTAGGGAAAGGCTCTTTAAACCAAGTTTCAGGTGAAAAAATGAAAAAACTTTTTAAGGATTTTAGATAACATGCCAAGCACAGTGACTCATGCCTGTAATCCCAGTAGTGAATCTGAGAAGCGCAGGCTTCCCAGATTGCTTGAGCTCAGGAGTTGAAGACCAGCCTGGGCAACATAATGAGATCCCGTCTGTACAAATAATTTAAAAATTAGCCAGCCATGGTGGTGTGCGCCTATAGTTCTAGCTATTTGGGAGGCTCAGGCTGGACGCTGAGCCTGGAGGACCACTTGAACCCAGGAGTTGGGGCTGAGTGAGCCATGATCGTGCCACTGTACTTCAGCCTGAGTGACAGAGTGAGATCCTGATGCTTAAGTTTAAAAAAAAAAAAAAAGATTTTAGATAACAACTATGGAAATGAAATCATTTTCGTTTGGTTTATATCTTCTCCACATCTTTTCTAACTTTGCGTTCTATTCTTAACCCTAAGGTAAAAATGCATTTGCAAAGGGAGAAAATGAAGGCCAAACAGAAGCAGGCTCCAGCTTCTGCAAAAACTTGGATTCACAAATGTCCCTGAACAGAAAATGAAGCTCACTTCAGAACACACACTCTCTGCCTTGAAAACTAAAGAAACTATTACTTCCTTTTCACATGACCACAAGTCCTCTGATGGAAATGTACAGCAGAAACTCTTGAGAGAGAGGCTAAAAGCAACTCTGTTCTCCCCCTTCCCCTAGACTTTTCTTACGAAAAGTCAATAATTAAGCAAATTGCTTAACACTTGGTTCCAGTTCCTGCCTATCTGGAGTTTAAATGCGTAATACACCATTAATTTCCACGCTGCAGTTTTTATTTTAAAGAAAGTAACAAGATGTCTTTACACTGACACTGAAAATTCATCCATTTTAGAGCCAGGAATTCCCATGTTACACAGGAAAAAATAGAAGTCTACTGAATTAATTTTTTAACAGAAAAGAGATCAGATTAAATATTTCTTTGTTTTTCCTTTTGGAAACTTTTATGTATAATTCTTTCTGCCTGCCTACTTTTCTGCAAAAATGAGATGTACAGATTTCGGTTCCCTGCTATGAAAAGTGATGTGGTGGCAATTTTATAAATGTTGCTTTCTGATTTTTATCAGAGTGAGAAAATTAAAATTATTGATTTGCAAGTAGTAAACAGTTCATATTTTGATTTCCCCTCATTTTAGTTTAATATAATTTGCAATAAATGTACATATTGTTGTTTGTTTCATAAAGCATATCACTTTAAAATGGTTTTTACTCCTGTGATTATGTTGGAATATTTGGAATTTTAAAGGAGTAAAGACTGTCCAGCATTTGGTTTTATAATGTTTGTCACCAGATTTTTATTAATGTAAAAAAAATCAATTTTTAAAAAATAGTTGGACTTTGGCAGCTTTTAAGGAAAGTTGGAGGTGTTTTAGGATTGCTATCAATTTTCAGCATTGTGCTATTTGGAAATAAGTGTTTTGCTTTTGTCTGATGGTCTGGGCTCATTTTTATGTTTATTTTAGAAAACTGTTGCATCAATATATTATGTTTCTTGGCATTGTTCAGCATAGGTAATGTGTGCACTTTATGTGTACACATAATCATATTTAAGTTTTTTGCATAAAATAAATGCTTCTAGATGTCATGGCAGTCTTTTTAATCTTTTTATCATATGCTTTCTTGTGAATTTTTTCATGTTAAAGAGCTAAAGTCATAACATGATTACAGTCAACTCTCCATTATCTATATAAAATAGTGACTATGCCTCAGGTTTTTAATTTTGTGATAACAAAATAACGAAGGCATGTAAGACCTGATTCTGGAGGAACATGAAATTTGTCTTTTCTCATGTCCAGAATTCTATCCTGCCCCCACTGTCCACTGTAGGGTCATCCGCAAAGCCCTAGCAGAATGTGCTCACTCCATTTCCTTACACGTTTCTAGCATGGGTCAGAGGAAACAAATTTGTGTTATAACTTCATCTTGATAGGCTGTAGTGTACATGGGATGTAAAACAAACAAGTGTATCAAAGGTGGGTGATTCTGTTTGAGTGAAGTTTGAGAGTAAATGTCACTTACGTTTCTCATAGATAATCAAGAGTTGGCTGTGTATTGACTGAAAGATGGGTAATTATTTTAAATATGCATTTACACACATTTAGGTATCAGAAGATGCTTAGGGAACAATGGATACCAATGATAGAAAACGATACCTTTACAGGGGCAGAAAAATCCCCACTCTTCCTTATTGCCTCTTCAGAACCCTTTAGAAAGTATAAAATATTGCCTCCAACATGCTGAAAAAGAGTATCTATGCATAAGTATCAGAGAAGTCCCTCAAGCAATCAGTAGGTGTGTTCTATTTAGAGAGAGTTTAAAGTTCTCTTAGCATCAGACAACTTGATTCCTAAGGTTTCCAGTGTGTCACCAACAAAAAGTGCATTGATAGGGACCTTTGTCTCTTCCTCCCTTTGATTAATTGCCCGGCATCACAGTTTACTAGATTACCAAGTGTTACATCATATTAAACAAAATGTAGCAGAACCATCTGCATCAATATATTCCTGTTTAGATTTTTGCAGGAGAGAAGTTAAAAGGATTTGCTCCTTGTATGATGTAAGTGGCCCACCCCAATTTTGTAACATGGTGCAAGTGTCTGGCACTAAGGGAAGCAAGAGTAGGGTTGTGGAAAGACCAAGCTGATGGGGAGGGACTTGTTTACGGGAATTTTTTTAGTTTTCCTTTTCAAAGGAAAACATTAAAATCCCTTAGGAATTTGGTATTCACATCTCAGAGAACTACAACACAAAAGTGCAGACTTATATTTGAGAATTAATGTTAACCCTTTGTGTCTAGTTTGAAGCTTCTTGTATTTGTCTAAAACAACAAGCCAGAATTTTGTATCTCCTTTGATAAAAAGTGTGTATAATGTAAAGTAGTTTTGCATATTCTTGTGCTGCACATGGGCTGAATTTTTAAATTTTTTTTAAAAACTTGAAGCAGAACCTTGTAATTTGTGTAAATGACAAGTGTAAAATCCTACCATAAAATGCTAAAAATATGCACTGTTTCAAATAAAACCAAGAAATGCAGCATTATATAGTAGTGTGGAGCCCTGAATATTCATGTACCCGTGGTATGTCACAAGTTGATAAAATGTCTCTGCATATTTTCTGTTGAGATGCTGGAGTCTGAATATCCTAATTAGAAATCAAAAGCCACCTTCAAACTTCCTGGCTGGGTACTCTGAGGTAGCTTACAGTGGCTAAGGAAGAACATAGTGGATGATAAATTCTGAGGCACATTCGGAATTTCCAAACGAGGTTTGTTTTAGGGGGTGGCTTTTTTTTTGAAATGAGATCTTACCCTGTTGCCCAGGCTGGAGTGCAATGACATGATCATGGCTCACTGTAGCAATCCTCCTGCCCCAGGCTCCTAGAAAAGTGCTGGGATTTACAGGCCTGAGCCACCAGACCTGGCCAAGAAGTTATTTTTTTAACCTAAGAATTTAATAGCAGCCTTTGATTCATATTAGTCTATGCTTCATCCATTCATTGCAAGTTCTGCACTCACATATTTAGTTCCATAACAAATTCAAGAGAGCAAGCAGATTACATAAATGTATCTGGAGTAAGAGGTGACCGGAATGAGAGGTAAGAAAATCTATCATGGCTGGGCGCAGTGAGTCACACCTTTAATCCCAGCACTTTGGGAGGGTGGCCGAGGCAGGTAGGTCACTTGACCTAAAGAGTTCAAGACTGGCCTGGGCAACATGGTGAACCCTGTCTCTACCGAAAATACAAAAATCAGCCGAGTGTGGTGGTGCACACCTGTAGTCCCAGTTACTCAGGAGACTGAGGTGGGAGAATCCGTTGAGCCTGGGAGTCGTTGGTTGCAGTGAGCCAAGATCACACCACTGCACTCTAGCCTGGGCAACAGAGCAAAACTGTTTCAAAAATAAATAGGCCAGGTGTGGTGGCTCATGGCTGTAATCCCAGCACTTTGGGAGGCTGAGGCAGGTGCATCACCTGAGGTCAGGAGTTTGAGACCAGCCTGGTCAACATAGTGAAACCCTGTCTCTACTAAAGATACAAAAAATTAGCCGGGCGTAGTGGCGCACGCCTGTAGTCCCAGCTTCGCAGGAGACTGAGGCAGGAGAATCGCTTGAACCAGGGAGGCGGAGGTTGCAGTGAGCCAAGATTGTGCCACTACACTCCAGCCTGGGCAACAGAGCGAGACTCCGTCTCAAAATAAGTAAATAAAGGCCTGAAACGTACATTTTGCACCACTGCACTCCAGCCTGAGTGACAGGCTGAGACCCTGTCTCAAAAAGGAAAAGCTATCATGCCTAGTTTTGTATTTTACCCATAATGGGTTGACCTTCCACCCCCAATACTTGCACTGACAAGACTTTTTTGTCTTTGCTACTCACATAAACTGTCCTGCTCTGACAAGCAGCTTTGTAGCCTGCTTAGGTAACGGTGACAGCATTTCCTACAAGGAGTTCGCTATAAGCCAGCAAGGTAGGGAGGATGGAAATGAGAGTGCAGAATCAAGTGCCTTTCTGCTGTAAACCATACCTTCAACTTTTCATTCCCATGAGAGTAATAACCTTCATTTATTTCACTATTGTATCATATTTCAAAGTCTTAGCAGGGCAACATACAACCCATCTCTACCAAAAAATTAAAAAAATAAGACAGGCATGGTGGTGCGTGCCTGTTTTCCCAGCTTCTCAGGAGGCTGAGGTGGGACGATTGCTTGAGTCCAGGAGGCAGAGGCTGCAGTAAACTGAGATCACACCACTGCATTCCAGCCTGGGTGACCGAGACCTTGTGTCAAAGAAAAAAAGCCTAACGGGAACATATACAGGTCTCATTTCTAAGGAACCTGGGCCAGGCTGCTGATCAGTACTTCAGTTTTGGGGTGTTTCTCAAATGTTTCTTTATCAATACTGATTGCTAACTTATCTCCCCTCATTCTCTGGTTACTCCTGTTGTTCTTGAACAAGGACCGTGTCATTCTGAATAAAACCTGTTATTTTTAGTAAATAGCACTACATCCATTCTTCCTGAAGAAGCTTGAATAGTGACATGGTTTGGCTCTTTGTCCTCACCCAAATCTCATCTCAAATTGTCATCCCCCACATGTCGAGGGAGGGACCTAGTGGGAGGTGATTGAATCTGGGGCGGTTTCCCCCATGCTGTTCTCTTGATAGTGGTTCTCATGAGATCTGATGGTTTAAAGGTGTGGCCCTTCCTTGCTCTGGCTCTCCCCTGCTGCCGTATAAGATGTGCCTTGCTTCCCTTTCCCCTTCCACCATGATTAAGTTTCCTGAGGCTTCCCCAGCCATCCGGAACTGAGTCAATTAAACCTTTCCTTTCTAAATTACCCAGTCTCAGGCAGGCTTTTGTTTTGTTTTGTTTTGTTTTGTTTTTTTGTTTTTGAGACGGTTTTGCTCTTGTTGCCCAGGCTGGAGTGCAATGGTGCGATCTCAGCTCACTGCAACCTCCGCCTCCTGGGTTCAAGCGATTCTCCTGCCTCAGTCTCCTGAGTAGTAGTATTTTTAGTAGAGACAGGGTTTCACCATATTGGTCATTCTGGTCTCGAACTCCTGACCTCAGGTGATCCACCCGCCTCAGCCTCCCAAAGTGCTGGGATTACAGCCATGAGCCACTGCACCCAGCTTCAGGGAGTTCTTTATAGCAGCATGAGAATGGACTAATACCAAAAAAACCACTAGAAGTCAGTAAGACATGTAAGGAGCCACCGTAGTGCTGATTCTGGATCTGCAAAAGCCAACTAGAAAATAGGGAGTCGCCATTTTTCATCATTTCAGGCATTTGTAATCTGTAGAGACTAGGCACGATGCCAGGAGCCGACATTAAAAACACCAGGATTGGTGCCTTACAAGGACTAGCAACATAACACAGGCAGCTGCGACTGTTCCAGGTGATACATTTTGTGTGGACTTCAGAACCCTGATGGATGCCGTAGAAGCAGAAAATCCTCACCTTTTCTACTGAAGTGCAATTCTGAGAACTGTTATGAGCATGTAGGTGTCTAAAGAAGTGACTGGGCCAGGCGCAGTGGCTCACGCCTGCAATCCCAGCACTTTAGGAGGTCGAGGTGGGCGGATCACCTAAGGTCAGGAGTTCAACACCAGCCTGACCAACATGGAGAAACCGTCTCTACCGAAAATACAAAATTAGCCAGATGTGCTGGCACATGCCTGTAATCCCAGCTACTTGGGAGGCTGAGAGGAGAATCGCTTGAACCCGGGAGGCGGAGGTTGTGGTGAGCCAAGATCGCGCTCACCGCACTCCAGCCTGGACAACAAGAGTAAAACTCCGTTTCAAAAAAAAAAAAAAAAAAGAAGTGACTGGCCTGAGCAAACTGCCCTACCTCAGGGCACGAGGAGCTGGGCCTGAAGCTGGAGGTGGCTCTCCAGGCTGAGGGCTGGGGAAAGACAAGAAGGCCACCACTTCAGCGATTGCCAACACTCCTTAAACTTCCCTGCTCTGGGGAAGAGCTGGTCCCAGCCCTGAAACCTCTCCATCCACTGTAGTCCTGAGGGACAGGGGACACGCCCCACTCAAAGCACAAATTCTGTGTGTCAGTAATTCCTGTGGCTCCTTTGGACAAATTTTGTGCCACCTTAGGAGCTTAGTGGACTTCAAAGCAAGGCAGCCCGCGAAGCACCCATTTTTCAGAGCCTTTTTGAAGAGCTCCACCCTGGTGGCCCCCCAACCCCTACCCCAAGAAAACCCTGGCAGTTTAGCCTTCTGGATGCATCTGGCATGTCCCCTCCAAGAGGAAGGTCAACCGCAGGGACTGAAAGGAAGCTGTCCCTTTGCAACCCACCTCAGGCCAAAAGCTGAAAAGCAAAATACTGGTTACCCCAAAACTGCCTTACTTTTAGATGTAGGCCGGACCCAGGGACTAAGGGCTCTGCATTTTTTGACCATTTGGCAGCTCGGCTGCCCATGGAAGCTTATAATTACGAGCACAGGATCTGTCTTTTTAGAAGCCATGGCTCATTAGGGATATTAAAAGTAGACTGGTTCTCATTTTCTTTTTTTTTTTTTTTTGAGACAGAGTCTGGCTCTGTCGCCCAGGCTGGAGTGCAGTGGTGCAATCTCGGCTCACTGCAAGCTCCACCTCCCGGGTTCACGCCATTCTCCTGCCTCAGGCTCCCGACGAGCTGGGACTACAGGCGCCCGCCACCACGCCCGGCTAATTTTTGTATTTTTAGTAGAGATGGGGTTTCACCGTGTTAGCCAGGATGGTCTCGATCTCCTGACCTTGTGATCCACTCGCCTCATCCTCCCAAAGTGCTGGGATTACAGGCGTGAGCCACCGCGCCCGGCCTCATTTTCTTCTCTCTACACATACACAGCTTGGAGGTTGTCTTAATGACAAGGCATCCACACAGCATGGTAGTCGAACATTTCTCAGTCCCCACAGCTATTCAAAGGAAAACATTCACAAAGATGTTATCAACTCCGGCGAGGCACCAACTAAATTTTCCTTAGTTTCCTTGCCTGTAAAATGGGGACTTTCAGATTAAGTAGGCTGGTCACAGTGGCTCATGCATGTAATCCCAGCACTTTGGTAGTCCAAGGCAGGAGGACTGCTCAAGTCCAGGAGTTCGAGACCAGCCTGGACAACATGGCGAGACTCCATCTCTTTAAAAATAATAATAATAAAATAATATATATATATATATATATATATATATATATATAGCTGGGCATGGTGACAGGCGTGCACTTGTAGTTCCAGTTATTTGGGAGACTGAGGTGGGAGGATCACCTGAGCCCAGGAGCTACAGGCTACAGTGAGGCATGATCACACCACTGGGTGACAGGGAGATTGTCTAAAATATATATATATATATATATATATCTCAAATATTACATCATCTCCAGTCTCAGGGTAATTCCACCTTTTCATGGAAATGGTAGAGACGTGTTTGTTGTCACAAGGCCTTTTTTTTTTTTTTTTTTTTCCCAAGACGGAGTCTTGCTCTGTTGCCCAAGTTGGAGTGCAGTAGCACCATCTCGGCTCACTGCAAGCTCCGCCTCCCAGGTTCAAGCAATTCTCCTGCCTCAGCCCGCCGAGTAACTGGGATTACAGTTGTGCGCCACCACGCCTGGCTAATTTTTGTATTTTTAGTAGAAAGGGGGTTTCAACATGTTGGCCAGGCTGATCTCGAACTCCTGACCTCGTGATCCGCCTGCTTCAGCCTCCTAAAGTGCTGGGATTGCAGGCGTGAGCCACCGTGCCCAGCCTCTGAAGACCTTATTCTTCACTGATGCATGATTTCTATCTTACTGACAATTATTGTGTTTTAAGGGTCACAGTTACCTAGATTTTACAGTTCGTATAGAAGGATGAAAGGAATTACAGATATTCCAGAACAGGTAGAAACAAGAGGAAGCCATTGTGCAGACACATGGCCTGCACTGCCATTTGGCTTTGGGGAGAGCAGGATTCTGACAGCAGAGGAAGAGCAGATCAGGATTTCTGCCTGAGTTCATTTCCATTTTAATGTCCCTGCTTATGATTAATATCATACAACAATGATAATTCAGCAGAAGCCCAGAAAGGGCTGGCATTGAAACTCGATTCTCTGCCCCTTAGGAATCCTCAAATATAAGAGAAACATTTGCTGTGTAAATTCCGGCAGGAATCCTGTAAGGCAAGGGTTGAATACCTTACAGTGTCAGTCAAGTGGCAGCAACCAGGCAGGGGTGGAAATGTGCCTTTAAAATGATGCAAGACCGGGTATGGTGGCTCATGCCTGTAATCCCAGCACTTTGGGAGGCCAAGGCAGTCAGATCGCCTGAGGTCAGGAGTTCAAGACCAGCCTGGCCAACATGGCGAAACCCCGTCTCTACTAAAAATACAAAAATTAACCAGGCATGGTGGTGCATGCCTATAATCCCAGCTACTCGGGAGGCTGAGGCATGAGAATCGCCTGGACCTGGGAGACAGAGGTTGCAGTGAGCCGAGATTGTACCACTGCACTCCAGCCTGGGTGACAGTGTGAGACTGTGTCTCATAAATAAACAAATAAAATGATGCAGAGTCCAACTCAGGAGACTAAACCTGGGGCTCCTGGACAAAGGAGTTCTTAGGAGGCCCTCCCACCTACCCTGTTACTCAGGAGGGGACTTATATACAAGTTACATACCATAAAATCCACTTGCTTTAAATGTACAATTCAATGATATGTATGACATATACCGAGTTATATGAGTAGCTGGGACTACAGGCGCCCGCCACCATGCCTGGCTAATTTTTGTATTTTTCCTAGAGACAGGGTTTTGCCATGTTGGCCAGGCTGGTCTCGAACTCCAGGCCTCAAGTGATCACCCACCTTGGCCCCCCAGATTGCTGGGATTACAGGTGTAAGCTACCGCGCCCAGCCACCTTTAAAGATCTGTTTGTTTGTTCGTTTGTTTGTTTGTGAGACAGTCTCGCTCTGTCGCCCAGGCTGAAGTGCAGTGGCATGATCTTGGCTCACTGCAATCTCCGCCTCCCGGGTTCATGCCATCCTCCTGCCTCAGCCTCCCGAGTGGCTGGGACTACAGGCGCATGCCGCCACGCCCGGCTAATTTTTTGTATTTTTAGTAGAGACAGGATTTCACCGTGTTAGCCAGGATGGTCTCCATCTCTTGACCTTGTGATCTGCCCACCTCAGCCTCCCAAAGTGTTGGGATTACAGGCGTGATCCACCGCACCCGGCCTAAAGATCTTGAAAGTTTCCTCCACGCACTCATGGCCACACTCAAGACTGCCCTTATGATAAGGCAAAGACACAAAAGACTGTGTAACCAGAAGCCCACATGTTCATGATGGATGGCTTCCTGCTCTCTGCTTGGGAAGTCTCCCTGGCGGCTGAGTTCGAGTGAGCTCTGGGAAGCGCAGGGACAGCCGGCCAGGGCGTCCTCATGATCCGCCTCCACTCGCCTGCTTGCAGCGGCTACCACTGCTGAAGCAGAAGGGGTGTCCCCAGCCAGGACATCCTCAGGCAGCAGGTGGGCGCGCTCGCAGACTCCGCTGTTCCTGCTTGGTGCAGCATCTGCTCTCCAGGCTCTGGGCCTGCATCAGGCTTTCTTGAGCCAGGGTATAAAGTCTCCAGTTTCGGGCTGGGCGCGGTGGCTCACGCCTGTAATCCCAGCACTTTGGGAGGCCGAGGCGGGCAGATCACGAGGTCAGGAGATCGAGACCATCCTGGCTAACACGGTGAAAGCTCGTCTCAACTGAAAATAGCAAAAATGAGCAGGGCGTGGTGGCGGCGCCTGTAGTCCCAGCTACTCAGAAGGCTGAGGCAGGAGAATGGCGTGAACCTGGGAGGCGGAGCTTGCAGTGAGCCGGGATCGAGCCACTGCACTCCAGCCTGGGCGACAGAGCGAGACTCCGTCTCAAAAAAATAAAATAAAATAAAATAAAATAAAGAAAAAATAAATAAATAAATAAATAAAGTCTCCAGTTTCTAGTTACATTGCCACACAGTTCAGCCTCCAAGAGGCCACATCGACAGGAAAACTTTCTCGTCTTTTCTTGCCCAGCCAGTACCTGAGCCCCCGTTTTGTATTTGGGGAACCCTCCCCACAACTGCTACCTTATGAGGCAACGTCCATTTTTCTCTGTGGAAACAAAATGCAACACACACTTGCCAGCCTTGCATGTGCAGTAGGACTCAGACACGACCCGAGCTCCACCAACCACTCACACCACAATCACAACCACAAGCACACTCACAACCATCCACACACCCACAATCACAACCATACTCACACCCACAACCACACCTATGCTCACAACCACCCACACACCCACAATCACAACCACACTCACCCACAACCACACACCCACAACCACACCTATGCTCACAACCACCCCACACACCCACAATCACAAGCACACTACCCCCACACACCCACACTCACAACCACCCCCCACCCACAATCACAACCACACACCCACAATCACAACCAACCACACCTACACTCACAACCACCCACACACCCACAATCACAACCACACACCCACAACCACCCACACACAATCACCACACTCACACCCACACTCAGACCCCCACACAAACACACCCACACACACAATCACAACCACACCCACACCGACACCCACACCACAATCACAACCACACCCACACTCACACACATACACACCCACGACACACACACCACAATCACCACACGCCCACACAATCACAACCACACGCCCACACTCAGACACCCACACCACACACCCACCCACACAATCACAACCACTCACACCCACAGACACCCACACAATCACAACCACACACCCACACTCACAATCACCACACCCCCACACAATCACAACCACACAGCCACACAATCACCACACACCCACACCCAATCACCACACTCATCCCACACCCACACAATCACAACCACACCCCACACCCACACCCAATCACAACCACACACACCCACAATCACCACACACCCACCCAATCACAACCACACACCCACACCCACACACAACCACACTCCCACATCCACACAATCACAACCACTCACACCCACACCCACACAATCACAACCACACACCCACACACAATCACCACACTCACACCCATACCCACACAATCACCACACACCCACACCCACAATCACAACCACACACCCACACACAATCACAACCACTCACACCCACACACAATCACAACCACACACACCCACACCCACACAATCACAACCACACACCCACACCCACACAATCACAACCACTCACACCCACACACAATCACAACCACACACCCACACACAATCACAACCACACTCACACCCATACCCACACAATCACAACCACTCACACCCACACCCACACACAATCACAACCACACACACCCAATCACAACCACACTCACACCCACACCCACACAATCACAACCACTCACACCCATACCCACAATCACAACCACACACACCCACACCCAATCACAACCACTCACACCCACACCCACACAATCACAACCACACTCACACCCACACAACCACACACCCACACCCACACAATCACAACCACCCACACCCACACAATCACAACCACTCACACCCACACACAATCACCACCACACTCACCCACACCCACACAATCACAACCACTCACACCCACACAATCACAACCACACACCCACACACAATCACCACACCCACACAATCACAACCATACACCCACACACAATCACAACCACACTCACACCCACACACAATCACAACCACACTCACACCCATACCCACAGACACCCACACCACAATCACAACCACACACCCACACTCACAGACACCCGCACCCATATGGGGTCTCACTCTGTTGCTCAGGCTAAGTGCAGTGGCACAATCACGGCTCACTGCAGCCTCCGAGTAGCTGGGACAACAGGGTGAGCAGCACCACGTCTGGTTAATTTTTTATTTTTTGTAGAGCCAGGGTCTCACTATGTTGCCCAGGCCTGTCTCAAACTCTTGGATGCAAGCCATCCTACCACTTCGGCCTCCCAAATAGCTCAAAGCAATCACAATACATTAGACAGCATTTTATTACTGTCTTTATATATTTCCGTGATTATAGAATTCATTCATTTTCTGTATCCCACCTTTCCCACCAAAAGACAGAACTTTCCATCTCTCCAACATCTTCCATTTCTCTCTCCCTACAGACTTGTATCCTTCTGTCACAAAATGTGCCTGGCACAAGTGTCTCACACCTGACTCTATTTTGTAATTATTGTAGTTCCCTTTAAACAGTCAGATTGTTCCCCAAAATTTTAGCTCATCACCCTCTAACTTCTACACTAGCTGTTAATCCCATCAGTCGATCAAACCTCCTCAGGGATTGGAAGAGAACAACTAACAAAATGCTCAGGCCAGGCACGGTGGCTCATGCCTGCAATCCTCAAGTGAGTGGATCACCTGAGGTCATGAGTTCGAGACCAGCCTGGCCAACATAGCGAAACACCGTCTCTACTAAAAATACAAAAGAATTAGTCGGGCATGGTGGTGTGTGCCTGTAATCCCAGCTACTCAGGAGGTTGAGGCAAGAGAATCACTTGAACCCGGGAGGTGGAGGTTGCAGTGAGCGGAGATTGTGCCACTGCACTCCAGCCTGGGCAACAGTGCGAGACTCCGTCTCAAAAAAATAAAAATAAAAAATGCTCAAACCGTTGGCCACATACAATGTCTAGCTCTAATATGCTCCACCTTTCTGATGCACTTAATGTCACTGATGGCACCCTCCTTAGTCCCATTTCCTCTGCTCCTCTTGATTTTTATGACAAATTTAATAAAGTTGATATTAATTAAGTGCTTGTTACATGCCCTGACGTAAAAATATTGTGCATAAGGAGTTTACAATCAACAGACAGCTAACAAAAATATAGAAGGTGAGGCTGGGCATGGCGGCTCACGCCTGTAATCCTAGCACTTTGGGAGCCCGAGGCAGGAGGATTGCTTGAGGCCAGGAGTTTGAGACCAGCCTGGGCAACACAGTGAGACCCCTATCTTTTTTTTTTTTTTTTTTTTTTTTTGAGACAGAGTCTCATCTTTCACTGAGGCTGGAGTGCAGTGACGTAATCTCGGCTCACTGCAACCTCCACCTCCCGGGTTCAAGTGATTCTCCTGCCTCAGCCTCCCAAGTAGCTGGGACTACAGTCACGTGCCACAACGCCCGGCTAATTTTTATTTTTATTTTTAGTAGATACGGGGTTTCACCGTGTTAGCCAGGATGATCTCGATCTCCTGACTTTGTGATCCACCCACCTTGGCCTCCCAAAGTGCTAGGATTACAGGCTTGAGCCACCACACCCGGCCGAGACCCCTATCTTTACAAAAAAAAAAAAAAAATTAGCCAGCACCCACCTGTCATCCTTGCTACTCGGGTGGCTGAGGTGGGAGGATCAATCGAGACTAGGAAGTTGAGACTGCAGTGAGCCATGAGTGTGCCACTGCGTTCTAGCTTGGGCAACAGAGTGAAACCCTGTCTCAAACAAACAAACAACAACAAAAAAGAATATAAAAGGTGGACTACGTATCACTACTGGAACAATTGAGTCCTGTGGGAGATTTGGGAAGTTTCATGGAAGCGGTCGAATTTGGAGGTGGCCTTAAAGGATAAGATTTCGATTTATAGAAATGGAAAGCCTGGGTAGCATGGTGAAACCCAGTCTCCACAAAAAAACTACAAAAATTAGCTGAGTGTGGTGGCTTGTGCCTGTATCCCAGCTTCTTGGGAAGCTGAGGTGGTAGGATCGCTCGAGCCCGGGAGGTCAAGGCTGCAGTGAGCTGAGATGATGCCATTGCACTCCAGCCCGGGCAACAGAGCAAGACTCTACCTCGAAAATAAAAAAGAAGAAATGGAAGAGAATCGCATTACAAAAGAAGAAACAGTAATTTTAAATGCGCAGTGACAGGAAGCACAATGTGTACTTGGAGAAATGTAATTAAAATACAGAGAAAACGAAAGATCTTTGACTATCAACTTTTATTTTTAAAAAAGAATACACAGTGGCTAAAGAAACAAAAGGCTTACAATGAAAGTAAGTCTTCTGCCCTAGTGTTTTCTAGTCCCAAAGCTTACTCTTGACAAGATTTCTTAACTGTTTCTTCAGATAGTTGCCATATTTTAAAATAACATGCTTTGAATTTTTTTTTTTTTTTTTTTTTTTTTTAGGTACACCTACTGAAATGGGAACTATTTCTTAATGTATACATTTTGGGTATTAGTCTGTTTTCGTGTTTGTTTGTTTGTTTGTTTTTGAGACAGAGTCTCACTCTATTACCCAGGCTGGAGTGCAGGGCTCCACCACCTGGGTTCAAGCGATTCTCTTGCCTCAGCCTCCCGAGTAGCTGGGATTTCAGGCAGCTGCCACCACGCCCAGCTAATTTTTGTATTTTTAGTAGAGACAAGGTTTCACCATGTTGACCAGGCTGGTCTCAAACTTATGACCTCAGCTGATCCACCTGCCTTGGCCTCCCAAAGTTCTGGGATTACAGGCATGAGCCACCGCACCCGAACTACTCCTTTCTCATACTGCTATAAAGAACTGCCGGAGACCGGGTAATTTATAAAGGAAAGAGGTTCACAGTTCAGGATGGCTGGGGAGGCCTCAGGAAACTTACAATCATGGCGGAAGGGGAAGCAAACATGTCCTTCTTCACATGGAGGCAGCAAGGTGAAGTGTACAATGAAGTGTGGGAGGGAAGCCCCTTATAAAACCATTAGATCTGGGCCAGGCAAGGTGGCTCACGCCTGTAATCCCACCACTTTGGGAGGCCAAGGTGGGTGGATTGCTTGAGGTCAGGAATTGGAGAACAGCCTGGGCTACATGGTAAATCTCCATCTCTACCAAAAATACAAAAATTACCCGGGCGTGGTGGTGGGCACCTGTAGTCCTGGCTACTCGGGAGGCTGAGGCAGGAGAATCACTTGAACCGGGGAGGCGGAGGTTGCAGCGAGCTGAGATTGCACCACTGCGCTCCAGCCTGGGCGACAGAGTGAAACTCCGTCTCAAAAACAAAAACAAAAACAAAAAAACTACATCAGATCTCATGAGAACTCACTGTCATGAGAACAGCATGGGGAAAACTGGGAAACCAACCCCATGATTCTATTACCTCCACCTTGACAGACGGGGATATGGGAATTAAAATTCAAGGTGAGATTCGGGTGAGGACACAAAGACTAACCATATCAAGTATAGCAACAAATGTGCCCTGGAAGATGAAAACTTGACATTCTTAGAAATAACTATCGGCCGGGCGCGGTGGGTCACGCCTGTAATCCCAGCACTTTGGGAGGCCGAGGTGGGCGGATCACGAGACCAGGAGATTGAAACCAGCCTGGCTAACATGGTGAAAACCCATCTCTACTAAAAATACAAAAAATTAGCCGGGTGTGGTGGCGGGCGCCTGTAGTTCCAGCTGCTCGGGAGGCTGAGGCAGGAGAATGGGGTGAACCCAGGAGGCAGAGCTTGCAGTGAGCCAAGATCGCGCCACTGCACTCCAGCCTGGGCAAAAGTGAGACTTCATCTCAAAAAAAAAAAAAAAAAGAACTATCAATCTTGCAGTACAGATTTATTTGGTTAAATCAATTATTAGTAGTTGTTACCTTGCAAATGTTGTTCATGAAGAGCCAAATTCTTTATTTTAATTATATGTCTTCTCTTAAGAGGATCTATAGAATATGAATTAAGAGTTTATCAAAAGCTCTGGCCGGGTGCAGTGGCTCATGCTTGTAATCCCAGCACTTTGGGAGGCCGAGGTGGGTGGATCATCTGAGGTCAGGAGTTTGAGACCAGCCTGGCCAGCATGGTGAAACCCTGTCTCTACTAAAAATACAAAAAATTAGCCGGGCCTGGTGCCGCATGCCTGTAATCCCAGGGAGGATCCTAGCTGGGGAGGCTGAGGCAGGAGAAACACTTCCTGTGGAGGTTGCAGTGAGCCGAGATTGCGCCAAAACAAAAGCAAAACTCTGTCTCAAAAAAAAAAAAAAAAAAAAAAAGAGTTTATCATCTCTTGGAGCCCGGCTAGGGTCAAACCCTAGGAAGTGCTTGGGCACCTCCTAGCTGTATTAATTCTGAGCAAGTTATGTAATCTTTCTGTCCCTGTTTCTTCATTGCAAAATGTGGATAAGACCTACAGGGCTCTCATAAGGATTAAATGAGTTAATACATGTAAAAGGACTTAGAACAACTGGCACTTAGTATACACTCAAAAGTGTCACCTTTTACTCTTACTGTGGAGTTTCGTCCTACAGTTTATAATTGTCTTTCTCTTAGGCATTTCCAATAGTTCCATTCATGTAGGTCATGAACTGCACACTTCCAGGGGTCTCATTCAAATGGAAAGAATAAACAGGGTTCTGCAATAAGGCAGTCTGTCTCCATATCAAGTACTTCATCAAGTCCCCCTTTCCCAGAGCCGCCTGTCCTGAAGCCCTTGTCCAGCTCTAATAAAGGTAGACTCTTTTAGTACTGTCTTCATGAGTCTTTCCGGTATGGCGCTCCTGAGTTAGATCCACTGTTTCTTTGACTCCAAGTGTCTTTCTTTCTTTTCTTTGTTTCTTTCTTTCTTTCTTCTTTTTTTTCTTTTTTCTTTTTTTTTTTTTTTTTGAGAAGGAGTTTCGCTATTGTTGCCCAGGCTGGAGTGGGACAATCTTGGCTCACTACAACCTCCACCTCCCGGGTTCAAGCGATTCTCCTGCCTCAGCCTCCCACATAGCTGGGATTACAGGCATGCGCCACCACGCCCGGCTTTTTTTTTTTTTTTTTGAGATGGAGTCTCGCTCTGTCACCCAGGCTGGAGTGCAGTGGTGCAATCTTGGCTTACTGCAAGCTCCGCCTCCCAGGTTCACATCATTCTCCTGCCTCAGCCTCCTGAGTAGCTGGGATTACAGGCGCCCACCACCACGCCCAGCTAATTTTTGTATTTTTAGTAGAAACGGGGTTTCACCATGTTGGCCAGGCTGGTCTTGAACTCCTGGCCTCAAGTGATCTACCCACCTCGACCTGCTAAAGTGCTGGGATTACAAGCGTGAGCCACTGCGCTGCCCGATGCAATCTTTTTTTTTTTTTTTTTTTTTTTTTGAGATGGAGTTTCGCTCTTGTTGCCCAGGCTATAGTGTAATGGCGTGATCTTTGGCTCACCGCAACCTCCACCTACCGGGTTCAAGTGATTCTCCTGCCGTAGCTGGAATTACAGGGCATGTGCCACCATGCCCAGCTAATTTTTTGTATTTTTAGTAGAGACGGGGTTTCTCCATGGTGGTCAGCCTGGTCTTGAACTCCCGACCTCAGGTGATTCACCTGCCTCAGCCTCCCAAAGTGCTGGGATTACAGGCGTGAGCTACCGCGCCCAGCTGGCTGGCCCGCCCTCCCTTCCTTTCTTCCTTCCTTTTTCTTTTTCTCTCTTTTTCTTTCTTTTTCTTTCTCTTTCTTTCTTCTTTCTCTTTCTTTCTTTCTTTCTTTCTCTTTCTTTCTTTCTTTCTTTCTCTTTCTTTCTTTCTTTCTTTTCCTTCTTTCTTTCTTTTTTTTTTGAAACAGAGCCTTGCTGTGTCACCCAGGCTGGAGTGCAATGGCATGATCTCAGCTCACTGCAACCTCCACCTCCCAGGTTCAAGCGATTCTCCTGCCTCAGCCTCCCGAGTAGCTGGGATTACAGGCACCCGCCACCACGCTCAGCTAATTTTTTAATTTTAGTATAGACGGGGTTTCGCCATGTTGGCCAGGCTGGTCTCGAACTCCTGGCCTCATGATCCACCTGCCTTGGCCTCCCAAAGTGCTGGGATTACAGGCGTCAGCCACCGCACCTGGTCTAATTTTTGTATTTTTAGTAGAGACGGGGTTTCACCATGTTGGCCAAGCTGGTCTTGAACTCCTGACCTCAAGTGATCTGCCCACCTTGGCCTCCCAAAGTGCCCAGATTACCAGCCCTTCTTTTTTTTAAGAGACAGTCTTGCTCAGTCACCCCAGCAAGGAAGCCTGGGAGTACGGTGTCACGATCCTAGCTCACTGCAGTCTATCTCCTGCTGGGTTTATTTCTTGCTGCATTTTGCCACAGTATACCTACAAGCAATTTAAAATGACGTGCCTAAGTAGAACTTCTGAATATTTGTTCTTTTTTTTTTTTTTTTTTTTGAGAGTCACTCTACTGCCCAGGCTGGAGTGCAGTGGCATAATCAAAGCTTACTACAGCCTTACTGGGCTCAAGTGATCCTCCTGCCTCAGCCTCCAGAGTAGTTGAACTACAGGTGTCCATCATCACACCTAGCTAATTTTTAAAACTTTCTGTAGCAACAGGGTCTCACTGTAGTGCCCAGGCTGATCTCTAACTCCTGGCCTCAGGTGATCCTCCTACCTCAGCTTCCCAAAGTGCTGGAATTACAGATGTGAGCCACCATGCCCAGCCCTGAATCTTTGAATGTAAAAAAAAAAAAAGATTGCATTTGAGGCCGGGCGCGGTGGCTCACGCCTGTAACCCCAGCACTTTGGGAGGCCAAGGCAGGTGAATCACAAGACCAGGAGATTGAGACCATCCTGGCTAACACAGTGAAATCCCATCTCTGCTAAAAACACAAACAAAAAATTAGCTGGGCATGGTGGCGGGTACCCGTAGTCGGAGCTACTAAGGAAGCTGAAGCAGGAGAATCGCTTGAACTGGGGAGGCGGAGGTTGCAGTGAGCTGAGATCGCGCCACTGCACTCCAGCCTGGGCAACAGAGCAAGACACCGTCTCAAAAAAAAAAAAAAAAAAAAAAAGATTGCATCTGGCAGTGCGATGGCTCACTTCTGCAGTCCCAACACTTTGGGAGGCCGAGGCAGGTGGATCACTTGAAGTCAGAAGTTCCAGACTAGCCCAGCCAACACGGTGAAACCCCGTCTCTACTAAAAATACAAAAATTAGCCGAGCCTGGTGGCACATGACTGTAATCCCAGCTACTCGGGAGGCTGAGGCAGGAGAATTGCTGAACCCAGGAGGCAGAGGTTGCAGTGAGCCAAGATTGCACCACTGCACTCCAGCCTGGGGGACAGAGTGAGACTCTGTCTCAAAAGAAACAAACAAACAAAATATTTCATCCTAATAAATGACTTAGAGCTTGGATGAAAATTTAGATTGAAAATAAAACCGTTGGCCGGGCGCGGGGGTCCACGCCTGTAATCCCACCACTTTGGGAGGCCGAGGCGGATGTATCACTTGAGGTCAGGAGTTCAAGACCAGGGTGACCAACATGGCGAAACCCCATCTCTACTAAAACATAATTAGCTGGGCGCGGTGGCACATGCCTGTAATCCCAGCTACTCGGGAGGCTGAGGCACGAGAATCGCTTGAATCCAAGAGGCATGATTCATGTGAACGGCGATGCATGACTGCACTCGAGCCTGGGCAAAAAGAGCGAAACTCTGTCTCAAAAAAAATAAATAGGCTGGGCACGGTGGCTCACACCTGTAATCCCAGCACTTTGGGAGGCCGAGGCGGGTGGGTCACCTAAGGTCGGGAGTTCGAGACCAGCCGGACCAACATGGAGAAATCCTGTCTCTACTAAAAATACAAAAACATTGGTGGTGTTTGGTGATGGCACACGCCTGCAATCTCAGCTACTCGGGAGGCTGAGGCAGGAGAATCACTTGAACCTGGGAAGCGCAGGTTGCGGTGAGCTGAGACCACGCCATTGCACTCCAGCCTGGGCAACAAGAGCAAAACTCCGTCTCAAAAAAATAAGTTAAATAAATAAATAAATAATAAAGGCTGGGCACGGTGGCTCATGCCTGTAACCCCAGCACTTTGGGAGACTGAGGCAGGCAGATCACGAGGTCAAGAGATCAAGACCATCCTGGCCAACATGGTGAAACCCCATCACTACTAAAAATACAAAAATTAGCTAGGCATGGTGATGCGTTCCTGTAGTCCCAACTACAAGTGAGGCTGAGGTAGGAGAATCGCTTGAACCCAGGAGGAGGAGGCGGCAGTGAGCCGAGATCACGCCACTGCACTCCAGCCTGTCGACAGAGCAAGACTCTGTCTCAAAAAAATAAATAAATAAAATAAAAATAAATAAATAAAACCATTTCACTTTCTTTGTAATAGTGTATTGATA
This sequence comes from Pan troglodytes, assembly GCF_028858775.2. Classification (NCBI taxonomy): domain Eukaryota; kingdom Metazoa; phylum Chordata; class Mammalia; order Primates; family Hominidae; genus Pan; species Pan troglodytes. The sequence continues at coordinate 40,133,713 of NC_072401.2, read as the reverse complement.
GTTTATAAGAAATCTGGAAAAAAAAAAAAAAGATTGCATCTGGCAGTGCAATGGCTCACACCTGTAATCCCAACACTTTGGGAGGCCAAGGCAGGTGGATCACCTGAAGTTGGGAATTCCAGACTAGCCCAGCCAACAGCCAATCAGATGCACACCTGTCATCCCAGCACTTTGGGAGGCCGAGGAGGGCAGATCACTTGACGTCACGAGTTCGAGACCAGTCTGGCAAACATGGTGAAACCTTGTCTCTACTAAAAACACAAAAGTTAGCCAGGCATGGTGGTAGCTGCATATAATCTCAGCTACTCAGGAGGCTGAAGCACGAGATCACTTCAACCCGGGAGGCAGAGCTTGCAGTGAGCTGAGATCACCACTGCATTCCAGCCTGGGCGACAGAGCAAGACTCTGTCTCAAAAAAAAAAAAGAAAGAAAGAAAGAAAGAAAGAAGACAAAAGAAAAAAATAACAAAATTGGATTGATTCATGCTCTTTTCTTTCCGGGGGCCCTTAGTGTCCTCTCCTCTGCCCAGTGCTCTAAAATTAGTCAGAGATGTGTAAGTCTTTTTTTCTTTGAGACGGAGTCTCACTCTCTCACCCAGGCTGGATGCAGTGGTGCAATCTCTGCTCACCGCAACCTCCGCCTTCCAGGTTCAAGTGATTCTCCTGCCTCAGTCTCCCAAGTAGCTAGCAGTACAGGCACACACCACCACACCCAGCTAATTTTTATATTTTTAGTAGAGACGGGGTTTCACCGTGTTAGCCAGGATGGTTTCGATCTCCTGACTTTGTGATCCACCCGCCTCAGCCTCCCAAAGTGCTGGGATTACAGGCGTGAACCACTGTGCCCCGGCATTTTTTTTTTTTTTATTGCACTGAACTAATAAGTTTATCTGAAAATTCATGTCCTTTAGCTCTAAAAATTTTTTTGTCCTCTTTCTTTGGTAATGTAAGCCTCATTTTCTTTTTTTTTTTTTCTTGGTGGAGCTCAATTGTTCTCTGTTCTCTCTCTGGGATGATCAGTTATCAAAACTTCTGGGTTGACATATTTTTCACATTCTTGCTCCTTTTTTTTTTTTTTTTTTTTTTTTGAGATGGAGTCTTGCTCTGTCACCCAGGCTGGAGTGCAGTGGTGCAATCTCGGCTCACTGCCACCTCTGCCTCCTGGGTTCAAGCGATTCTTCTGCCTCAGCCTCCTGAGTAGCTGGGACTATAGGCGTGCACCACCATGCCCAGCTAATTTTTGTATTTTTAGTAGAGATGGGGTTTCACCATATTGGCCAGGCTGGTCTTGAACTCCTGACCTTGTGATCCACCTGCCTCAGCCTCCCAAAGTTCTGGAATTGCAGGCGTGAGCCACTGCTCTCAGCATCTTGGTCCTATTTTTTAAATTAGCCTCCTTTTTTTAATTTTTTCCATTGAGACTTCCTCTATTCATTAATCCTTTAGTTCATTCATTTACTCATTGACTGAAACAAGTATTTACTGATGACTGACCTACAGTAGTCTTCTGTATCCAGGCAATGTTCTGGGCATTGTAGATACAACAACGAATAAGACAAATCCTCATCCTCATTTTTGACAAAATTTAAAAGTAGGTTAATAGTAAGTGCCAAAATGCGCCATAAAGCAAAATTAAGCCAGGAGAGGAAGAGAAGGTGAGTGGGGCTAGAAGCTGTTTTAGCTAGGATGGCCAGGGAAGGAAGGCCTGACATTTGAACAGCAACATGAATGAGATGATGGAGCAAGTCATGTGAAGACCTCCAGGAAGAGCATTCCAGGCAGAAGGCCTGAGTTTGCAACAAGCTTAGTGTGTTTGATGAACAGAAAGAGGCTGGCATGTCTAGTGCAGAGTGAGCAAGGTGAGAGAGGAGAGACTGGGCATGGTGGCTCATGCCTCTTATCCCAGCATTTTTGGAGGCTGAGACATGAAGATCGCTTAAGCCCAGAAATTTCAGACAAGGCTGGGCAATATAGTGAGATCCCATCTCTCTAAAAAAAAAAAAAAAAAAATCCAGGAATGCAGGCATAGTGGTACACGCCTGTGGTCTCAGATACTTGGGGGCTGAGGCATGGGGATCACTGGAATCCAAGAGTTCAAACTATGATGGTGCCACTGCATTCCATTCTGGGCGACAGAAGGAGACACTGTCTCAACAACCACCACCAAAAAAAAAAGTAAATAAAGAGCGAAAGAAAAGAGATGAGGTCAGAGAGGTAGTCAGGAACAAAGGAGGTAGTAAGGCCATGTAAGGTATTGTGGCCATGGTAAGGAGCATGGATATTATTCTAATTTAGTTAAAAGGCATTTTAAGCAGGCAACTGCCATTAAAAACAACATTCTGGCTGGACATGGTGGCTCACGCCTGTAATCCCAGCACTTTGGGAAGACGAGGCAGGTGGATCACTTGAGGTCAGGAGTTCCAGACCAGCCTGACCAACGTGGTAAAATCCTGGAGTTCCCATCTCTACTAAAATTACAAAAATTAGCCGATCCTGGTGGCCCACCTGTAATCCCAGCTACTTGGGAGGCTGAGGCACCAGACTTGCTTGAACCTGGGAGGCAGAGGTTGCAGTGAGCCCAGATTGTGCCACTGCACTCCAGCCTGGGTGACAGTGTCTCAAAAAAAAAAAAAAATCTGTTTGCCAAGAGTATAAGTAGAAACACCTATATAAGTCTAGCGTAGTGGTCAAAGCAAATGTTACACTGGCTTGGTTACAAAGTAGCAGACAAGTAAATGGAAATCAGAACTAGAATATATTTTGAAGGCCGAGCTAATAAGAGTTGCTGATGAATATGGGCAATTAGTCAAGGAAAGGAGTGAAGGACGATTTGGGAAGTTTTAGCCTGAGCAACTGAATAAATAATGGTATCATTCAATTGCCTAAGGACAGACAAAGAAAGCAGCAAGTCTGGGTGATGGTGGAGTGGAATAAGGTTTTTGTTTGTTTGTTTTTTTCCTTCTTTCTTTCTTTCTTTGTTTTTTTGAGATGGAGTTTTGCTCTTATTGCCCAGCCTGGAGTGCAGTGGTGTGATCTCGGCTCACCACAACCTCCGCCTCCCGGGTTCAAGAGAGTATCCTGCCTCAGCCTCCCGAGTAGCTGGGATTACAGGCATGCGCCACCACCCCAGCTAATTTTGTATTTTTAGTAGAGACGGGGGTTTCTCCATGTTGGTCAGGCTGGTCTTGAACTCCCGACTTCAGGTGATCCGCCCTCCTCAACTTCCCAAAGTGCTGAGATTACAGGCGTGAGCCACCACGCCCGGCCAGGTTTTGTTTTTTTCTTTCCTTTTTTTGGAGTTGGAGTCTCACTCTGTCGCCCAGGCTGGAGTGCAGTGGCATGATCTCGACTCACTGCAACCTCCACCTCCCAGGTTCAAACGATTCTCCTGCCTCAGGCTCCTGAGTAGCTGGGATTGCAGGCGTGCGCCATCATGCCCAGCTAATTTTTTGTTTTTTAGTAGAGACGGGTTTCACTATGTGGCCAGTCTGGTCTCAAACTCCTGACCTCAGGTGATCCACCCACCTCGGCCTTTTTTTTTTTTTTTTTGAGACAGGGTCTCACTCTGTCATTCAGGCTGGAGTGCAGTGGCACAATCATGGCTCACCACAGCCTCAACCACCGAGGCTCAGGTGACCCTCCCACCTCAGCCTCTTGAGTATCTGGGACTACAGGTGCCCGCCACCACTCCCGGCTAATTTTTGTATTTTTTGTAGAGACAAGGTTTCGCCATGTTGTCCAGGCTGGTCTCAAACTCTTGGGCTCAAACGATCCACCTGCCTCAGCCTCCCAAAGTGCTAGGATTACAGGCATGAGCCACTGCACCCAGCCAGGAATTTGTTTCTAAGACATAAATTTGCCGGGCGCGGTGGCTCACGCCTGTAATCCCAGCACTGTGGGAGGCCGAGGCGGGCGGATCATGAGGTCAGGAGATCGAGACCATCCTGGCTAACACAGTGAAACCCCGTCTCTACTAAAAATACAAAAAATTAGCCGGGTGTGGTGGCAGGCGCCTGTAGTTCCAGCTACTCAGGAGGCTGAGGCAGGAGAATGGCCTGAATCCGGGAGGCGGAGCTTGCAGTGAGCTGAGATCGTGCCGCTGCACTCCAGCCTGGGCAACAGAGCGAGACTCCATCTCAAAAACAAAACAAAACAAAACAAAAAGACATAAGTTTGAAATGTCCCACCACAGTGGTTAAAAGCATGGATTCTGGAGGAAGACAGCGTTAGATTAAATTCTAGACTGAATAGGGCATGGAGTGTACAAAAATTTCTTTTATCTCTTTAAAGTGGAGATATTATAGCATGTTTGTACGCTAAAGCAAAAGGAGAGAGATGAACGATACTGGAGAAAAAGAAGGATTAATTATAGGAGTGAAGTCCTTGAAGAGACGAGAGTGAAGACAAGCTGGGCACGGTGGCTCACGCTTCTAATCCCAGCACTTTGGGAGGCCAAGGTGGGCAGATCACGAGGTCAGGAGTTCAAGACCAGCCCGGCCAACATGGTGAAACCTCCCGTCTTTACTAAAAATACAAAAAAGTTAGCCAGGCGTGGTGGTGCACGCTCATAATCCTAGCTACTCAGGAGGCTGAGGTAGGAGAATTGCTTGAACTCCGGAGGCGGAGGTTGCAGTGAGCTGAGATGGCACCATTGCACTCCGGCCTGGGCAACAGAGTGAGACTCCGTCTCAGAAAAAAAAAAAAAAAGAGAGCGAGTGAAGACAGAGTATGTGACCACTGGTGCAGATAGGATACATTTGATGATGAGATGCATCACTCTTTGCTTCAATTTGTTAGCAATGTAAGAAATTGGTTTATGAGCTGTAAGGGATTCAAATAAGTTGTTGGGGATTCAAAATGAGAGAAGTTGTGAAATAGTCACCTCGGAGAGTGAACAGGGAGACATACAATTCTGCTACTTAGGCGTAGGAGTTGACTGGGCAGAGAACTGAGATTTTGCAAGGTCAGTCAGGAAGCAAGGGAAAAGAAACTTATTACAGTAACGGCCTATGAAATCTAAGCTGCATAAAGATGAATAGCAAGGACTGTATCTGTCCCATCTTCATTAATGTGGGGCATGTGATCCAAAATAGCTAATAGGGACTGGGTGCAGTGGCTCACACCTGTATCACAACATTTTGGGAGGCCGAGGCGGGCAGATCACCTGAGGTCGGGAGTTCGAGATCAGCTTGGCCAGCATGATAAAACCACATCTCCACTAAAAATACAGAAATTAGCCAGGCGTGGTGGCACACGCCTGTAATCCCAGCTACTCAGAAAGCTGAGGCAGGAGAATTGCTTGAACCCGGGAGATGGAGGTTGCAGTGAGCCGAGATTGTGACATTGCACTCTAGCCTGGGCAACAAAAGCGAGACTCCGTCTCAAAAAAAAAAAATAATAATAATAATAATAGCGACTAGGGACTAGGGACTGGGTGCAGTAGCGCATGCCTGTAATCCCAGCACTTTGGGAGGCAGACAGGTGGATCACCTGAGGTCGGGAGTTCAAGACCAGTATGGCCAATATGGTGAAACGCTGTGTCTACTAAAATTGCAAAAAAATTAGCCAGCCATGTTGGCACATGCCTATAATCCCAGCTACTAGGGAGGCTGAGGCAGGAGAATCACTTGGACCCAGGAGGTGGAATTTGCAGTGAGCCGAGATCATACCACTGCACTCCAGCCTGGGTGAGAGGGTGAGACCCTGTCTCCAAAAAAAAAAAAAAAAAAAAAAAAAAAGCTACTAAAAAAAGCATGGAAATGGTCTAAACACATCAGCTAAAAGAGAGATTGTCAGACTGAATTAAAAAGCAAGACTCATGGCTTGGTGAGGTGGCTCATGCCTGTAATCCCAGCACTTTGGAAGGCCTAGGCAGGCAGATTGCCTGAGGTCAGGAGTTTGAGACCAGCCTGGCCAACATGGTGAAACCCTGTGTCTACTAAAAATCCAAAAATTAGCCTGGCGTGGTGGTATGCGCCTGTAGTCCTGGCTACTCGGGAGGCTGAGGTAGGAAAATCACTTGAACCCCAGGGGCGGAGGTTGCAGTGAGCCAAGATTGCACCATTGCACTCCAGCCTGGGTGACAGAGGGAGACTCTGTCTCAAAAAAAAAAAAGAAAAGAAAATGACAGAGGTCTGGCCAAGGCAGGTGGATCACTTGAGCCCAGGAGTTGCAGACCATACTAGGCAACATGGCCAAACCCCACCTCTACAAAAATTTGTAGAGGCCGGGCGCGGTGGCTCACGCCTGCAATCCCAGCACTGAGAGGCCGAGGCAGGTGGATGACCTGAGGTCAGGAGTTCAAGGCAAGCCTGGCCAACATGGTGAAACCCCATCTCTATTAAAAAATACAAAAAATTAGCTGGGTGTGGTGGCATGTGCCTGTAATCCCAGCTACTCGGGAGCCTGAGGCAGAAGAATTGCTTGAACCCTGGAGGCAGAGGTTGCAGTGAGCCAAGATTGTGCCACTGCACTCCAGCCTGGGTGACCAAGCAAGACTTCATCTCAAAAAAAAAAAAAAAAAAAAATTAGCCAGGCTTGGTGGTGTGCGCCTGTAGTCCCAGCTACTTGGGAGGCTGAGGTGGGAGTATCACCTGAGCCTGGGAGGCCGAGGCTGTAGCTGTAGTGAGTTGAGATCGCCTCACTGCACTCCTGCCTGGATGACAGAGTGAGACACTGTCTCAAAAAAAAAAAAAAAAAAGAGGTCAATTCTCTAAGAAGAACAATCCTAAATGTATACACACCTCAAACAACTGAGGCAAGAATAATATATCTGGACCAGGCGTGGTGGCTCATGCCTGTCATCCTAGCACTTTGGGAGGCCAAGCCGGGCGGATCACCTGAGGTCAGGAGTTCAAGACCGGCCTGACTAACATGGAGAAACCCTGTCTCTACTAAAAAATACAAAATTAGCCGGGCGTGGTGGTGCATGCCTGTAATCCCAGCTACTTGGGAGACTGAGGCAGGAGAATCGCTTGAACCTGGGAGGCGGAGGTTGCAGTGAGCCGAGAGCACACCATTGGACTCCAGCCTGGGCAACAAGAGCAAAACTCCACCCAAAAAAAAAGAAAGAATAATATACCTGAAAAGAAAATACATAAATCTGCAATTACATTTGAGGATGTCAATATTCCTGTCAGTAATTGATAGAGGAAGCAGGCCGAAAATTAGTAAGGCCATAGATGACCTGAGCAACATCACTATCGACTAAAGTGACCTGACACTCAGAATACTCCACCCAATAATGTCAGATTATACATTTTTTTTCTTTATTCTTTTTTGAGACAGAGTCTTGCTCTGTCACCCAGGCTAGAGTGGAGTGCAGTGGTACAATCTCGGCTCACTGCAGCCTCCACCTGCCAGGTTCAAATGATTCTCCTGCCTTAGCCTCCCAAGTAGCTGGACTACAGGCACACACCACCATCCCTGGCTAATTTTTGTATTTTTAGTAGAGATGGGGGTCTCTCCATGTTGTCCAGGCTGGTCTCGAACTCTTGACCTCAGGTGATCCACCCGCCTTGGCCTCCCAAAGGGTCAGGATTACAGGCATGAGCCACTGCACCCAGCCTTTTTTTTTTTTTTTTTTTGGTATTTTTGTAGAGACGGGGTTTCACCATGTTGGCCAGGCTGGTCTCGAACTCCTGACCTCAAGTGATCCGCCACCTTGGCCTCCCAAACTGTTGGGATTATAGGCATGAGCCATCGCACCTGGCCTCTACAAAAAAAGTTTTAAAAATTAGCTGGATGTGGTGGCTAGTGCCTGTAGTCCCAGCTACTCGGGAGGCTGAGGCACAAGACTTACTGGAACCCTGGAGGCAGAGGCTACAGTGAGCCAAGATCACACCACTGCACTATACCCTGGGTGACACAGAGTGAGACCCTGTCTCAAAAAAAAAAAAAAAAAAAAAAAAAAGAGACCATATTCCAGGTCATAAAAAAAAAATCTTTTTTTCTTTTTTTTGAGATAGAGTTCTTTTCGCTCTTGTTGCCCAGGCTGGAGTGCAGTGTTACAATCTCGGCCCACTGCAACCTCCACCTTCTGGGTTCAAGCAATTCTCCTGCCTCAGCCTCCCGAGTAGCTAGGATTACAGGCACCCGCCACCACGCCTGGCTAATTTTGTATTTTTAGTAGAGACGGGGTTCACCATGTTGGCCAGGCTGGTCTCGAGCTCCTGACCTCAGGTGATCCACCCACCTTGGCCTCCCAAAGTGCTGGGATTACAGGCGTGAGCTACCGCACCCGGCCAAAAAAACAAATCTTAACAAAAATAACAAAATTCAGCCTGACATGATAGCTCATGCTTGAGGTTAGAGGACTGCTTGAGCCCAGGAGTTCCCAGCTGCAGTGAGCTATGATCATGCCACTGAACCCCAGGCTGAGTGTCCCTAAAAAAAATTCGTGGAAAATATATTTTTAGGCTATAACAGAATTAGAAATCAATGACAAAAACATCTGGAAAATCCCCTAATATTGAGAATTAAACAACATAAAGTATTTATTTTGAGACAGGGTCTCACTCTGTTAGCCAGGCTGGAGTGCAGTGGCTCACACCTGTAATCTCAGTAGTTTAGGAGGCTGAGGTGGGAAGACTGCTTGAGGCCAAGAGTTCGAGAGCTCCCTGAGCAACAAAGCAAGACCTCCACTCTACAGAAAAAAAAAAAAAATTAGCCTGGCATGGTAGTGCATGCCTGTAATCCTAGCTACTTGGGAGGCTGAGGTGGGAGGATCCCTTGAGCCTAAGTGATTGAGGTTATGATGAGCTATGATCACGCCATTGCACTCCAGGCTGGGTAACACAGCAAGACTCTATCTCTGAAAAAACAAAAGAAAGAAAGAAAGACAAGAAAAAAGTAAAAGTCTTCTATTCATACATGACATGATTGTCAACATTAAAAAATATATATAGCCACCAACTGAAGAGGCTCTAGTGGAAACAGTAGCTTCAGGGAATGGTCATGTTTGAGTTAGAAACTGAATGCATAAAGAGATGTGGTGATAGCCATTCTACTCCAAGCTGTTTTTTGTTTTTGTTTTTGTTTTTTTGAGATGGAGTCTAGCTCTGTCGCCCAGGCTGGAGTGCCGTGGCGTGATCTCGGCTCACTGCAAGCTCCACCTCCTGGGTTCATGCCATTCTCCTGCCTCAGCCTCCCAAGTAGCTGAGACTATAGGTGCCCGCCACCACGCCTAGCTATTTTTTTTTTCTTTTGTATTTTTAGTAGAGACGGGGTTTCACTGCGTTAGCCAGGATGGTCTCGATCTCCTGACCTCGTGATCTGCCAGCCTCGGCCTCCCAAAGTGCTGGCATTACAGGCGTGAGCCACTGTGCCGGGCCTAATTTTTGTATTTTTAGTAGAGACGGGCTTTCACCTTTTTGGCCAGGCTGATCTGGATCTCCTGACCTTGTGATCCGCCCACCTTGGCCTCCCAAAGTGCTGGGATTACAGCCGTGAGCCACTGCACCCAACCTACTCCAAGCTGTTTACCCAACAGAAATTAAAGCATGTTTCCATACAAAGAAAAAAAAAGTTAAAGTTACATGGAATTTTGCTCATGACTGTTCCTAAGAATTTGGGAATGGAGGAAGGAGGCAGATAGGGGGCCAGTTAGTAAGATTAGATAAAGATTAGGAAATACACAGGGTGCAGTGGCTCACGCCTGTAATCCCAACACTTTGGGAGGCCAAGGCCGGTGGATTGCTTGAGCTCAGGAGTTTGAAACCAACATGAGCAACATAGTGAGACCCCTATCTCTACAAAAACTACAAAAATTAGCCTGTTGTGGTGTGTGCCTGTAGTCACAGCTCCTCAGGAGGCTCAGATGGGAGGATCACTTGAGCCCAGGAAGTGGAGGTTGCAGTGAGCTGACATCAAGTCACTGCACTCTAGCCTGGACAACAGAATGAGGCTCTGTCTCAAAAATTAACAAATGAAAAATTAGCCAGGGATATGTGGTGTGTGCCTGTAGTCCCAGCTACTTGAGGGGGCTGAGATTGGAGGATCACTTGAGCCTGGGGTCGTGGCTACAGTGAGCCCTGATGGTTCCACTGCACTCCCGCCTGAGCAACAGAGTGAGACCCTGTCCACAAGCCCCTCCATCAAAAAAAGAAGAAAGAAAATACAGAGTTTTATGCCAAATAACCGGAAAATACTGAAGTGAGTGACCAAGGTAAATTGAGATGAAAAGCATGATTAGTCCCCTAGGCATTGGTAAAGTGGGTAACATTTTCATAGTGGTCTATCCATATAGATAAGACTATACCCCCTATTCCCTACAAGGAATGCTGTGGGTCTCCCTTAAATCCTGTCAGGACAGAAATAAAGTTGGAGGCCAGGTGTGGTGGCTCACGCCTGTAATCCCAGCACTTTGGGAGGCCGAGGTGGGCAGATCACAAGGTCAGGAGTTCGAGACCAGCCTGGCCAATATGGTGAAATCCCATCTCTACTAAAAATACAAAAGTTAGCCAGGCGTGGTGGCGGGCGCCTGTAGTCCCAGCTACTTGGGAGGCTGAGGCAGGATAACCGCTTGAACCCGGCAGATTGCAGCGAGCCAAGATCGTGCCACTGCACTCCAGCCTGGGCGACAGAGCAAGACTCCGTCAGGAAAGAAAGGAAGGAAGGAAGGAAGGAAGGAAGGAAGGAAGGAAGGAAGGAAGGGGAAGGAAGGAAGGGAAAGGAAGGAAGGAAGGAAGGGTTGGAGAAGAAATTTATAGAATTCCTAACAGTCTTATTTTCTTAAAATTCCTTTTTATAGCATCCTGTTTCTATATGGGCCCAATGACTTCTTCAATGTCAATAACTAGATCTCGGTTCACTGCAACCTCTGCCTCCAGGGTTCAAGCGATTCTCCTGTTTCAGCCTCCCGAGCAGCTGAGATTACAGGCACCCACCACCACACCCAGTAATTTCTTTTGTATTTTCAGTAGAGACAGGGTTTCGCCATGTTGCTCAGGCTGGTCTTGAACTCTTGACCTCGTGATCCGCCCACCTCGGCCTCCCGAAGTGCTGGGATTACAGGCGTGAGCCACGGCGTCCAGACTAGATTTTTGTTTTAATTATTCTGATCCCTAGATTAAGTTTCATCCAGGTTATTTTTCGTCTTGGTTTCTTTTATGTTGAAGGCTCTTCTAAAAAAAATTTTTTTTTAAATTTTTTTTTTATGAGATAGAGTCTTGCTCTGTCACCCAGGCTGAAGTGATGTGGCAACATCTCACCTCACCACAGCCTCGACTTCCCAGGCTCAAGTGATCCTCCAATCTCAGCCTCCCTAGTAGCTGGGACCACAGGCGCACACCACCACCACACCTGGCTAATTTCCTGTATTTTTTGTAGAGATGGGTTTTTGCCATGTTCCCCAGGCTGGTCTTCTCAAAGTTTTAATCTTAGTTCCCCTTATGGTTAAGAGTGAGGCACTAAAAGGCTGATTAAGAGCAGTGTGACTGTAAGATAATCATGCAGGGTGGGAATAATTCCAATTTTCAGTTAATTCTTTTTTTCTTTTTTTTTTGGGGGGGGGGCGGAGACAGGCCCTCATTATGTCATCCAGGCTAGAGTGCAGAGGCCACAATCCTCTGCACGCATGGAGTGCTGCCTTGATGTCCTGTGCCCAAGCAGTCCCACCACCTCAGCCTTCCAAGTAGCTGGGACTACAGGTGCACGCCATCACACCTGGCACTTTAAAAAATTTTTTTGTAGAGAAAAGGTCTCACTATTTTGCCCAGGCTGGTCTTGAACTTCTCAGCTCAAGTGATCTGCCCCCTTGGCCTCCCAAAGTGTTGGGATTACAAGCGTGAACCACTGTGCCCGGCCGGGTAGCAAGAGTTTTGGTTTCAGGAAGTTTGAAACCTGGTTTGGTCAGGTTATGCTTTGTTGAGTTCTGGTGAGTTGTATATACTATTTCTTCAATTGTAAAAAGACTGTAATAAAAAAAGTACTCAATTTGTTTGAAGGATTCAATGAAATAATATGCCATACTGAAAATGCCATCTGATACATTCAACCACACCAAATCTTCACTTAAACACAAATCCCCATTACTTTCACCTTCATATGAACTTTTTTTTTTTTTTTTAAGACAGGGTCTTGCTCTGTCGCCCAGGCAGGAGTGCAGTGGCGCCCTCACAGCTCACTGTAGCTTTGACCTCCCAGGCTCAAGCAATCCTCACACCTCAGTCTCCATAGCAGCTGGACTACAGGCGTGGTCCACTATCCTCAGCTGATTTCTAAAATATTTTTAGAGATGACGTCTCATTATGTTGCCCAGGCTGGTCTCAAATTCTTGGGCTCAAGCAATCCTCCCACCTCAGTCTCCCAAAATGCTGGGATTATAGGTATAAACCCACCACGTCCAGCCATATGAGTATTTTTGAAGAGAATACTTATATTTGCCATGAGTAGTGTGAACCTTTTATATACATGAATGGTTATATATATATGTATATATATACTTTTTTTTTTTTTGAGATAGAGTTTTGCTCTTGTTGCCCAAACTGGAGTGCAGTGGCATGATCTCTGCTCACTGCAACCTCCGCCTTCCAGGTTCAAGTGATTCTCCTGCCTCAGCCTTCCGAGTAGCTGGGATTACAGGTGCCTGCCACCACGCCAGGCTAATTTTTTGTATTTTTAGTAGAGACGAGGGTTTCACCATGTTGGTCAGGCTGGTCTCGAACTCCAGACCTCAGGTGATCCACCCGCCTCGGCCTCCCAAAGTGCTGGGATTACAGGCATGAGCCACTGTGCCCGGCCATGAGTGGTAATATTTACTAGTACAACATGATGGGGAAATACTGTCAATAAAGGAAGGTTCTGAAGAGTGCCCTTAAGGAAAAAATCTGAAATGCATACAGTGGTTAAAGATGGCATTATTTTTTGTTTTATCAAAGGAATATATACATTTTAAAAGTCAAATATTGCTAAAAATATTATTTTAAAAAACAAAAGCATGACTGCTAAGGGATGTTGGGTTTCTTTTTCAAGTAATGAAAATTTCTAAAGTTGATAGTGGTGATAGATACACAACTTCATGAATATACTAAAAGTCATTGAATTAGACACTTTTTTCTCCAGCTTTATTGAGGTATATAATTGGCAAAAATTATGTATACTGTGTACAATATGTCCCAATGTACTGTATACTGTATTTAAAAAATTTTAATTTTGTAGAGTCTTGCTTTGTTGCCCAGTCTGGTCTTGGACTCCTGGCCTCAACGTATCCTTACACCTCGGCCTCCCAAAGTGCTGAGATTACAGGAATAAGCCACTGTGCCTGGCCTGTATTGTACTTTATTTTTTGAGACAGGCTCTCCCAGGCTGAAGTGCAGTGGTGCGATCGCAGCTCACTGCAGCCTGGACCTCCTGGGCTCAGGTGATCCTTTCACAGCAGCCTCCTGAGTAGCAGGGATTACAGGTGCACACCACCACACCCAGCTAATTTTTGTGTGTATGTATATATTTTATATATATATATATATATATATATATTTTTTTTTTTTTTTGATGCAGAGTCTCTCTCTGTCGCCCAGGCTGGAGTGCAGTGGCACAATCTCAGCTCACTGCAAGCTCCGCCCCCTAGGTTCACACCATTCTCCTGCCTCAGCCTCCCGAGTAGCTGGGACTACAAGCGCCCGCCACCACACCCAGCTCATTTTTTTGTATTTTTAGTAGAGATGGTGTTTCACTATGTTAGGATGGTCTCGATCTCCTGACCTCGTGATCCGCCTGCCTCAGCCTCCCAAAGTGTTGGGATTACAGGCGTGAGCCACCTCGCCCGCCCTAATTTTTGTATTTTTTGTAGAGATTGGGTTTCGCCATGTACGCAAGCTGGTCTCCTGGGTTCAAGCAATCCACCTGCCTCGGGCTCCCAAAGTGCTGGGATTACAGGCGTAAGCCACCGCGCCCTGCCCTACTTTTATTCACTGCATTTAAAACATACTTTTTGAAGGTAGTTGAGTACTTACTTGGTTCTTTTACATGGTCCACCCCAACTTCCATTCTTCTTACATTATGACTAATTATTGGTTGCTTAATGAGCTTACTAAAAATGTTTTTTTTTAAATTTTATTATTATTATACTTTAAGTTTTAGGGTACATGTGCACAACGTGCAGGTTTGTTACATACGTATACATGTGCCATGTTGGTGTAAAAATGGTTCTTTACATCTTTTTCTATTTGATTAGTTTTCTTTTTCTACTAGTTCTTCCTAGTTTTGCTAATTCCTTCTTTGCACTTCATCGCAATGTAATTACACACATAAGATGTATGTGATAACCTATCAATTTATTTTGTTGATCTCCATTCTGGAGTATTTCACAGTTCTGGTCCTATGGACGGGAATGGCTGCATGTAAGGCTGCTGCACAACTGGCATTCTGGACTTCATTCACCCCAGAAATAGCCAGCTCCTGTGTTGTATCCCGTTTCATTTGCATGACTTACTCTCCTCCATTTTGGAGGAGTGTATCACTCAGGTGCTTCCTGAGAAAATCCAAATGGAAGACAAAATTTGAGATCTTGAGTATCTGACAATATCTAACTTTTCACTCAAAACTTTATTTTTTATATATTTATTTTTTAAGAGACAGGGTCTCACTCTGTTATCCAGGCCGGGGTGCAGTAGCACAATCATGGCTCACTGCAGCCTTGACCTCCTGGTCTCAAGAGATCCTCTTGCCTGAGCAACACCACACCTGGTGTTTTTTTTGTTTTGTTTTGTTTTGTTTTGGCAGAGATGTTGCCAAAAAACAAACAAACAAACAGAAAACAGGTGTGGTGTTTCTCAGGCAACACTATGTTGCCCAAGCTGATCTTGAACCCCTGGCCTGTAACACTCCTCCTGCCTCGGCCTCCCAAAGTGCTGGGATTACAGGCATGAGCCACCACGCTTGGCCTCACTCAGAACTTAGAAGTCATTGCTTCCTTGTCTTGTAGTTTCACATGTTGTTGAGAAAGTTGATGCCATTCTTATTCCCAATTCATTTAGTTTTTTGTGTTTTTTTTTTCCACAGACGTAGTATTTTACCTTTGAAGACGGTTGTATTTTCAGGTTTTCTTCTCCCTGTAGTTGAAACTATTTTGATCTTGGTCGTTAGTGTTGGGAAACAATCTTTAAAAATCTAGTGAAACTTAAAGTTGCCATGTTTTGGAACTCACTGGGTGAAAACTTAGCTTTCTCATTGGAAAAACTTCTCTTCTAAAGTCTGAATCCCTTTGAAGTTCTTTTCTCTGGGAACACCGAATTTCTATAGAAAAGGATCTTTCCTCCTCCTCCCTGAGACGTAACTGTAAGCATTGTAGAAACTAAGAATCTACCATCCTGTATAATTAGTTGATCTTCATTTTCAGTTTATGCCTGGCATTTCTCAGTCTGAAGATTTCTGTTTCAAATTCTCAAAGAGCACTTTTCCTTCCATGTTAAGAGCACAGTAGTAACCTAGTTACCTATCTCACTGGGTAGAAATAATACAAACTTTTTTTTTTTTTTTTTTGAGACAGAGTCTCACTCTGTCGCCCAGGCTGGAGTGCAATGGCGCGATCTCGACTCACTGCAAGCTCTTTCTCCCGGGTTCACGCCATTCTCCGGCCTCAGCCTTCCAAGTAGCTGGGACTACAGGCGCCCACCACCACGCCCGGCTGATTTTTTGTATTTTTAGTAGAGACGGGGTTTCACCGTGTTAGTCTCGTGATCCGCCCACCTCGGCCTCCCAAAGTGCTAGGATTACAGGCTTGAGCCACCACGCCCGGCCTAAGAATACAAACTTTTAACCAATCTCCATTCTCAGTCATTCTGTAGGGCCTGTTTTTCTCCACTGTCTAGTTCTAAGCTGTAAGGAGTAAACTGGCTTGCTTCTCATCAGTATTCCCACAGTTAGGTTTGAACTTGCTCTACTGTACTATGTCAGTACATATTTTCCGTCCACTTTCCATCTTCTAAAAGTATTTTGACCTTTTATCTACCATTCTTTGTCCTTAGAGCTTTGTATCTCTAAATGTCATTTTGCTTAAGTCTCAAGACACAACTATAGTATTAAAACATTTGTGCTATCCACCATGTTTAATCAGAAGTCCATGGACCAATATTGTAACAGAGAAAAATCAGAAACAATCTAGATACCTAATAGGTTAACTGCCATAAAATATGGCAGCCCTACTCAATGGTCTCCTTATAGTCATTCAAATGTTTATGTAAAGAAACTTTAAAGAACTATAATTTCCATGTTTTTAAAAGATGAATATTAACAATTATATGCCCAGCTGGAGTATTAGCTCATTTTTACTGAGCTAAAAATAGTACACTGAAAGAATACTTCAGAATACTAAGTGAATTCAAGGAGGTATGGTTACAGCTTATGATTTCGGAAATGAGCACATTTTTATTACTAAAATTGCTTAGGAAAATAAAAGCAAAGCAAGCAGTTTAAGAGAGAAAACCTGAGTTCTTAGTTTGACAATGCCAGTCATCATAATCTGGAAGGGCCAGGCCCAAACTGTAAGAGACAAAGAACAAGAAAAGGGGCCAGGCATGGTGGCTCACACCTGTAAATCCCAGCACTTTGGGAGGCCGAGGCAGGCGGGATCACCTGAGGTCAAGAGTTCAAGACCAACATGGAGAAACTCCGTCTCTACTAAAAATAAAAAATTAGCCAGGCATGGTGGCACATGCCTGTAATCCCAGCTGAGGCAGGAGAATCGCTTGAACCCGGGAGGCGGAGGTTGTGGTGAGCCATGATCGAGCCATTGCACTCCAGCCTGGGAAACGTGAGCAAACTCCGTCTCAAAAAGAAAAGAAAAGAAAAGAAAAGGATAAGGAAGCAATCTATTCAGGATGCAGTATTTTTCAAATGCGATGGGAAACAGAGTAGGGAAAAGAGGAGAAATACACAAACATATTTAAATAGTTTAGGGGATGAAGTACTGAAGGGAAGAACATCTAGATGAAGGGAAAAAAAAAAAAACTGAAATAAGACAATGGAAAGTAGTAAAGAGTACAATAAGTTACCCTTGGGAAAAGAGGAAGCTTCCCAAAGAGAAAAGGCCCGGTGAAGAGTTTTCTTTTTTGGAGACAGGGTCTTGCTTTGCACTTTGTCCAGGCTAGAGTGCAGTGATGCAATCACTGCCCATTGCAGCCTCGACCTCCTGGGCTCAGGTGATCCTCCCATCTCAGTCTCCTGAGTACCTGGGACTACAGGCGCCCATCACCCTGCCCGACTAATTTTTGGCTAATTTTTTTGTAGAGACAGAATTTCAGCATGTTTCCCAGGCTGGTCTTAACTCCTCGGCTCAAGCAATCCACCTGCCTCAGCCTCCCACAGTGCTGGGATTACAGGCATGAGCCTGAAGAGAGTTTTACTGCACTGAATGGGGGACAGAAAGCAGTACTGGCAACATTTTAATCAACTGGACTTTAACAATTTATTTATTTTTGAGATGGAGTCTCCCTCTGTTGCCTAGGCTGGAGTGCAATGGCGTGATCGTGGCTCACTGCAACTTCTGCCTCCCGGGGTCAAGCGATTCTCCTGCCTCCGCTTCCTGAGTAGCTGGGATTACAGGCGCCTGCCACCATGCCCAGCTAAATTTTTGTATTTTTAGTAGAGACAGGGTTTCACCATGCTGGCCTGGCTGGTCTTGAACTCCCGACCTCAGGTGATCCACCCACCTCGGCCTCCCAAATCGCTGGGATTACAGGCATGTGCCACTGTGCCCGACCCTTTAATGATTTTTAACAAATTAAAAGGATTAACAAAGCATTTGGGGCCAAGATTTTTAGCTGTACTCTCTACACAGAATCTTCCCACATAGGCACTTTTATCCTTCCTACTCTGCCCTCAATAGGTTCATAACCTGATTTTCTTTTACCACACCTTGCCTTTTTGTTCTTTTTATAATCTCTCTCACCTATCTCTTAATCTTTTTTTTTTTTTTTTTTTTGAGACAGTCTTGCTCTGTCGCCCAGGCTGGAGTGCAGTGGCGCGATCTCAGCGCACTGCAACCTCCACCTCCCGGGTTCAAGCGATTCTCCTGCCTCAGTCTCCCGAGTAGCTGGGACTACAGACGCACACCACCATGCCTGGCTAATTTTGTATTTTTAGTACAGATGGAGTTTCACCATGTTGGCCAGGCTGGTCTCGAACTCTCACTGTTGCCCAGGCTGAAGTGCAGTAGCATGATCTTGGCTCACTGCAACCTCCGCTCCTGGGGTTCAAGCGATTCTCCTGACTCAGCCGCCAGAGTAGCTGGGACTACAGATGCCCACCACCACACTTGGCTGACTGTTGTATTTTTATTTTTATTTTGAAACGGAGTCTCACTCTGTCTCCCAGGCTGCAGTGGGCTGGAGTGCAGTGGCACAATCTTGGCTCATTGCAACCTCTGCCTATTCAAGCAATTCTCCTGTCTCAACTTCCCAAGTAGCTGAGACTACAGGCACACGTCACCACACTCGTCTACAATTTTTGTATTTTTAGTAGAGACAGGGTTTCACCATGTTGGCCAGGCTGGTCTCGAATTCCTGACCTCATGTAGTCTGCCCGCCTCAACCTCTCAAAGTACTGAAATTACAGGCATGAGCCACTGCGCCCGGCCTGATTTTTATATTTTTAGTAGAGACAGGGTTTCACCATGTTGGCCAGGCTGGTCTTGAACTCCTGACCTCAAGTGATCCACTTGCCTTGGCCTCCCAAAGTGTTGGGATTACAGGCATGAGCCACGGCACCCGGCCTATCTCTTAATCTTCTAATTACTACCTTTGTCTAGGTACCATAGTCCCCTTGTTGCAGTTACTCATTTTCCTTTCCTCTGCCCTCAGTCCAAAGCAATTTTACTTCAGTGAGTGGATGCCCCTTAACTATACATACTTGCCCCCAAAACCATCTGATTTTCTCAAGGTTTTCTGCATGACAGCCCTCCTTTAACCTAAACTCCATTGCTGAGTGAAGATAAAGTTGGGGATAAAAACATGGAGTCAAGAGATAACTAGGTGTAACTGACAGAACAGAAATGAGTTACTTAAACAGGAATAAGCATATTATTTAGTGACCTGGAGGTAACCTAAAAACAAAAATCCATTATTTAAAAACTGTTCTGTGTACTAGTAGTAAAGTTTGGTAGAGAATTAGTTTTTTTCACTATGAACTCTTACTACTGACCTTTTAAAAGCAATGAGTTTATTTGGAATAACAGTCATTTTTCTGAGACGGAGTTTCACTCTTGTTGCCCAGCCTGGAGTGCAATGGCACGATCTCGGCTCACTGCAGCCTCTGCCTCCTGGGTTCCAGTGACTCTCCTGCCTCAGCCTCTCGGGTAGCTGGAATTACAGGTGCCTGCCACCATGCCCAGCTAATTTTTGTATTTTTAGTAGAGACGGGGTTTCGCCATGTTGGCCAGGCTGGTGTAAAACTCCCGACCTCAGGTGACCCCTCGGCCTCCCAAAGTGCTGGGATTACAGGTGGGATCAGGCGTTAGCCATTGCGCCTGGCCTAATACTTTTTTTTTTTTGAGACACAGTCTCGCCCTGTCGCCCAGGCTGAAATGCAATGGTGCAATCTCAGCTCACTGCAACCTCCACCTCCCGGGTTCAAGTGATTCTCCTGCCTCAGCCTCCAGAGTAGCTGGGATTATAGGCGCGCGCCACCATGCCCGGCTAATTTTTGTTTTGTATGTTTAGTAGAGACGAGGTTTTACAATGTGAGTCAGGCTGGTCTCGAACTCCTGACCTTGTGATCCACCCACCTCGGCCTCCCAAAGTGTTGGGATTACAGGCGTGAGCCACCATACCCGGACTGGAATAATTTTTTTTTTTTTATTTGGAGGCAGGGTCTTGTTCTGTTGCCCATTCTGATGTGCAGTGGTGGATCATGGCTCACTGCAGCCTCCAATTGGGCTTAAGTGATCCTCCCTCCTTAGCCTCCGAAAGTGTTGGGATTACAGTTGTGAGCCACCACACTGGCAAAGATAATCAACCATGCTCCAGCTAATAATCACTTCAGCAATTATCCTGAATTTGTGTCATTTTGCAAACTTTGCCATTTGACTTTATCTGATACCTTAAGAAAGTTATCCTTAATAATTTTCATATTATTCACTGGAAAACTAATTCACTGATGATCAAAACAAAACAAGTGCCAAATGTCTGATGCTCTTTAAATTTGAGTATCTATTGCCAGGGCATGAGAGCTCCTTAAATTCTCACTCTGTTGCCCAGGCTGGAGTGCAGTGGTGCAATTTTGGCTCACTGCAATCTCCGCTTCCCAGGTTTTCATGCAATTTTCCTGCCTCAGCTTCCAGAGTAGCTGGGATTACAGGCGCGCACCACCATGACCAGCTAATATTTGGTTTTAGTAGAGATGGGGTTTAACCATGTTGGCCAGGCTTGTCTCTAACTCCTGACCTCAGATGATCCACCTGCCTCTGCCCCCCTAGGTGTTGGGATTACAGGTGTGAGCCACCACACCCAGCTTTGAATTCTATTTGTTATCCTGGATTTTTAGTACCTAAAGACCCAGTCTTACTCCACAAAAAGAACACTTCATATTGATACTCCAGGTCAGGAGGAATTCCATTTCTTGGCAAAGAAACCTATAGGCCTGCTGTGAGTTGGTTACAAATACCATAAAGACACAATCAGTTTTGCCATGTAAAATAATTTGTACAAACCCTGACAAAGTGTCTTCTAATTATCAGCATTTATGGAGGAAGGGTCAATCTACAGATAATAACCAATCAATGGACCTTTGAAATAGTCAGACATAACAAAAAATAGCTATTTTGCCAAACCACAATTTTCAAACAAGGTATCCTCTTGGTGGTTTCAGATTAGGAACAGAGTAATACTTTCATAGTTTAGCCAAAATTTAGTGTTAGAATTATATTAACGTCTATACAAATATATTAAGTAGTTTTATAGCTACATCAATCATTTAATTTGATCTTCACCAACACGCTACGAAGTACTGGGCAAATATCTTACCTAGATGAGGAAACTGAGGCTCAGAAAAGTCCAGGCTCTCTGCTCTTGAGTAAAAGCTGGGATTAAACCCTGGACTTTCTGAAACAATTCAGTCTTTTTGACAGTACCGAGCAACTTTCCAGAAAGCATATATGGAAACAGAATACAAAGTATTACTTAACTAACTCTTAATTACTCTAAATTTTGGATTAGAACCTAAGCAAATATGTTCTTTTAGTAAATTTAATTAGAACTAAATTTCAATGTTTTTAAATTCAAAGATCTGATACAACTTACTGCATTTATATGTCAATCACTATGAAATTTGTGAAGGAGAAATATCTGCCTGGTTCTTATTTAGAGTAAGACTTAATTGCTTGTCCACAGATGAGTACCCAGAAATAAGATATAAACCATTTTCAGGGGAAAACATGCATGCATTTATTTTTAAGAATTCCCAATAAGGGGGGAAAAATTCAACATCTTTAAAAATGTGTTTATTTTTTAAAAAATCAGTTGTGTACAAAAGTGTTTCGTAGTTTTTAATTCTCAAGACAAATACCCCAACCTTCCACCCCACAGCCCACCCTGCTTCAATGGTATTTCTGGTAACCCACCCATTTTCCCCTTACAGGAAGTTAACGGCTCAGAATAGACCCTCCTACAGAATTTATCATCACTAACAGATTGTTTAGAATAGAGATCTAGAGAAGCTAACAAGCAAGGTTCCCTATAATGGCAGTAGACTTCCAGCAGACACCACAACAAAGCACCATCAATTGCTGAAAGCTAAAAAATAGATATTATTTTCAATAATATTTCATTTTCTATTGGAAAAGTTTTTTAAATTACATTAAATACGTCTCTTTCCCCCCAAAGAAATAGTCTAGCTTTTATTATGATGCCTGTAAAAAGTAGGTAACAGCAAGCAGACAAGGATCGTTAACAGCACAGTGTAATGATTTCTATCCACTCACACCTATAATCAAACTGACAAACTGTGCCACACCTGATTATATATAGCAGCATGGTTGAAATAACCAAGCAAAAGGTGACACATTCAAGACTTCCATTTAGGTGATTGCAAGTTCATGAGGGTATATCAGTCCAATGAAGCAGTAACAGAACAAATGGGACAAGGGAGATACTAACACTCCCCTACCCCTATGCCACAAGATCTTTGATCTATATTGCAGCAGTGCAAATAGAACGTGTGACATAATATGTAGACACTGAAGAAAAGTCACACTTGGGAATAAAGGCTATTTTATCAGTAAATACTTCAAGTTGCCTTCTTCCCAGTGACAGCAACTGGCTGATGGTAAGCATTTACTTTAAACTGATACTAAAAAGAATGGAAACATAATTTTTAAATCAATGGTTTGTACCCTGGAATTGAAATTCCTTGAACTAGAAAAAGTGATTAATACAACATTTTGTAGAAGTCCATGAAATAAAGTTAACTGTAAACAGATGGCTTCCTTTTTCCTATCTAAACATTGTTTCCCTCTACATACTAGAAGGTATACCTGGCTCCAGCTGTTCCCTACCCCAATCCATCTTAAATCTTTAAAACAATAACAACAAAAATTCATAATTTCCTATTTTGCTACATAGGATTGTAAAACATTACCATACACCTACTGCACAGTTTTAAAAGCTCAAATCAGGCATACACTTATACCCAAGATCTGCTTTTCACATTGGTAAACTTATTAAGCAGCCTCAACAGTAATACAGTATGCTGCATTCTGTAGTGCATAAATAAGCAAAATCCGTTTAAACTGCCAATTCTTTCTTACAGATACTTAAAAAGAATTATTTTGCATAGTTTTATGTGCCAACAATCATAAATGTGTATTACTTCTAAAAAATGAAAAAAAAAATCAAGTCTTTCATTTCATAGATTATTCTCTTCAAAAGCAAAATACTTAGACTCCATTTATATATCCTTGAATGTGTTATGTGTTTAAGTAAATCATAGTCGTGATTCCAAACATTTCGGGGTGCCAACTCAGAGCACCTAATTCAGTACCTAGTTCCTCAAATATTTATATACCACTGAATACTTATTTGGGTCCACTAACTGCCATTCATTCATTCATTCATTCACTCATTCATCAGTACTGAAATACTATACAGCTAATTATTTCTTCTTTTAAAAGAGGCACATACTCAGGAAACAGGCCTGATTATAACAAAAGCCTACTGGAGCATCAGTGACTTCTAACAAATCGGCCTGCCCTAAATGGGATTTCACTGGATTTTTTTTTTAACATAATTTTTGAGGCTTTTAAAACTGACAAACGGAGCCAACTCAAAAATATTAAGAATTACAAAAATAATTTCCACCAGGGTACTTTTCCCCTAGGCCTGATCTTTTAGTGTCTTTTTGTCCAAACATATTTAAGACCAGAGGAAAAAAGCAATTGCTTTAGTTTCTATGTTTGGGTAACTAAATCTACCCACAGACAAGAGAATAACAAAAACCAAACAGTACAGTGGGAAATATACCAGAAAGGAAAAAAAAGATCATCACATTAAATGTAAATGAGGTAAATTTTTATAATAAAGAATCTTTTATGAAGAATGTCTCAAACCAAATATTGTACTTTCCAATTTCTTGGGCACTGGGGATGCTGAAGTGTAGTTAGATGAGTATATAACCCTATAGGGCTCATGTGCATAAAAATCAAAGCAGGATATAGCTGCCTCCAAGAGCATGTATGTATGTATATATGTAAAATGCTTGACCTTTAGAAACCTCTGAGCTCTCTCACCTTTGTTTAACCACAGGACAATTAAATATACCCTGATAATACAGGCAAAAAATAAACTGGGTAGATGTGTCTGATATTTTTAAACCCAAATTCTACTAATACTACCAAGTTGCCCGCCACTTAAAGTAATTCTAACCAACACTGGAGAAAAACCATCCACATTTTCACACAATCCCACCTTACTTCAAAATATAAAGTACAAGGTTTCAGGTACTTAAAATAAATAAAGAAAAATCTTGTTTCCTTTGGCATCTTTAGAAAATAAACTACAGCAATAAAAAGAGGTGATTGTATAAAGACATGTGTAAGCAAACATATGGGGAAAAAACAGCAACTTGTGTTTAGTATGTAATAATATCAACTATAAGAGTTTACTGTTAATTAGGAAAGCCTTACAAATTTTTGGAAGAACCTTCACATCTTTAACATTACAATATATTTAATAATGGTTCTTTTATTGCTTCTAGTATCAAGATTATTGAGAAGTCAAATGAAGTTATGCTGACGTTTTGATTCAAAAATTATCTTCCAAACATTTAACGATTATAATTTAAGATAAATAACACTTAAAGAAAGCAAACCTTTTATAATATGACTTTCAATATACAGCCTTACTTTAATTCAGTCTGATTCCATTACATTTTTGTTATTTTGTATTGGTCCTAAAAATTTAAAAAGAATTGTATTTCTATATATAGAACTGCCTGCATAAATCCACTTCAACCTTCATAAAATGGTTACATTAGTGTTTGATCTTGCAAAACTAATAATTTTCAAACTTTTGAACTTAGAATGAAATGTAAATTTAATACAAATAGTCTGACTATGTACAAGAGAAGGTAAAGTTTTCAATTCTCGTATTATCAGAAACATCATAAAGAAAGCTAGATTTATAACACACTTCTATTCCTATGTGCATCTGAAGTATGTACAATAAAATACCAACACAGCTTTCATGTGTCAATAGGGGAAGTGCAAGCAAGAATGACTTGAAGTATCCAATAAAGCAATCTCTATAGACCCCAAAATCAGGCTAAAAACTGCAAACAGCTGACTGCATCCTTGCCAGTTCTCAAAGAAAAATTTCATCACTAAAAAATAGGTGTCAAATTCACTGAAAAACTAAGTTGGGTTCTTTCATTAAACTTGGGAATAATGTAACATCAAGTATTTACTATTTTTGCAAGAGAAATAAAATCGGCAGTTCCATTTTTACATTACTTAGGAAAAATTTAAGAGTGTTTGAAGAACTGGGACAAGACATTCCAAACCTACGACCTAAAAATGAAGCAAGGGATACATACTGTCCTTCAGCACATTTCCCCACCTAATACAGAGAAATTTACCATTAGAATATTAGCTGTGTGTGGCAAGGCGGGGGTGGGGGTGGGGTCGGGGGAATCAGACACTATGTCCCAGTCTGTTGACAAGGACAAAAAGGCTCTGAATAGGTCACCATCTTCAATTCTGAATAAATTTCATATTTAAGAATTCTCAAATGCTTAAAATGGTGGTCTTTTCAGCTACCCATCCTAAGAAGTCAAGTACAAGCATGCAAGTAAATTCACAGGCACAGAGGATCCATGTTAAAAACAGTTAAGGTAGCTGTGATGCAACACCAACAATTTGAATGGCCCTGACACACTCAAAATATTATCTTAATTATTCAACAAAATCCTGAAGCAAACTCTTGCTAGTCTTGGTACACTGCTAAACACTAAAGTAGCATGTTTCTTCCATGGTTTTAGCTTAGCTCAAGGAATTTTTACACTATTAAGAAAAAAAATTAAAGTATTTCCCCTTTTTAAATTTACACAGACGTTTAATTAGCTTTATTTACAGAGCAGGGATTTTTTTTTTTTCAGTCTCCAATGGTGCCTAGATAACATCATTAGGCAAGAATGCCAGTTTAAAAGAAATCTATGCAGAATCCTAAAAATAACAGATGTTGGTGCTCCTCAAGAAGAGGCAAGCTTGACTATATCAGCAGCTCTCTATGCCTCAGTTACTCAGAAGCAATTCTGTTGCAGTCTCTACATCCCATGATTTTGAAGACAAGGCCACTATTACTGCATTCTGTAGAGAAGAAAAGGGGACAGGAAATTAAATCTCAAAGAAACATTTAAACAATACTGAATCATTCACTCTTTATACTGGGAATTAACACCTTGTTTCTTTTCTGTAAGTTGATTTACATTTGCAGTGCATGGAAAGCTTCTAAAATCAATGACAGTAATTAGTAAAAATTAAAAAATCACTGACTTTGAAAACAGAAAATATGTTTACCAAAACTAGATTTTCTCTTATTTTCCTTTTTTTTTTTTTTTTTTTTTTTTTTTTTTGGAGACAGGGTCTTGCTCTATCACCAAGGCTGGAGTGCAGTGGCATGACTATTGCTCACTGCAGCCTCGAACTCCTGGGCCCAAGGGATTCTCTCACCTCAGCCTTCAGAGTAGCTGGAATTACAGGCACTCACAACCATGTCCAGCTAATTTTTGTAGAGATGGGTTTCGCCATGTTGCCCAGGCTGCGAATTTCTCTTATTTTCTAAACCACTTTTGTCAGCCAAGAATTTGCAATAATTTAAAATCAATCAATATATCAAAATCAACATGCCCTTATGTACTTACCCTATCAAAGCCCATAGCACATAGGTTTTCTATTTTTTTGGTGTATTCTGGACTAGAAACTGGTGCTCCAGCATACACATGTGCCCAAAGTCGAGCTGTCTGTTTGAACATTTCGGGATTTTGTTTGTACTATATGGGGGGAAAAATTGATTGACATGACATTACAGTTATAATATTTGATATATTTCAGCTCTTAATCGCCTACAATCCTACTTTTCCAAATAAAACAAATCTACATTTAAAATGTGATTCACTTTGCATTATAGACAACCTATGTCACTCGAGAAAAGACCACTTAACCTGAAGCTTCGACTCACAATTTGTGTTGACAATAATAAAGACAAGTAACATTAATCTACTTTAATCTCCAAATTCAACAAATATAACTAGCAAAACTAAAATTAGGTTAAGTGAGGTATTAAGAGATGTTCCAAACACTGGAAAGCAGCAAACATTATACAACTGAACACAGATTACTAGCTTATAAAAATATGTGGACATTAGAATAATTTTTTACGATGTAACCAGCTTTTGTATTACCCACAGCCCAGGCTAGAATACAACTAGATTCTTCTGTTTTCTTACAGCTGCATTAGTGTACAGTGATTTATGGAAACCCCACATGCAAAGTCCTAACTTATTACATAACTTGAGATGATTATAAACTCACAATAGAGTAATTTTATTAAAAGACTTCCCATATGCATTGGAAAGAGGTAAATTTATCAAATACTTTGGAACCACCATTACTTAGTAAAGCAAAGTATAAATTACTAACTATTCAATTCACTTTAATATTTCTTTTAAAAGTAATTTATATATTTAAATCTATTACATATTAAAACGATAAATCTAGTTTCTACCACTTATTCATCACAAGGAAATAAGTCAAATTATTGAACTATTTTAGGAGCTAAAAGAAACCCTTGAGTCCAACCTCAACGTGTAAGGCTTAGAGCTCAATAGGAAAGCAAAGCTGGAACACAAGCCATGCTTATAACAACAAATATGAACAAATAGCACATATATAAAACATGGAAAACCCTAATTGGAAGTACTCTGAGACAAATAACAGAATATATTGACAAGGATATATACATGTATATATAAACAGATCTTCAAGGGAAAAGAAGAAAGATAATATATAAATTAAAATCTTATAGGTTAAAGAAGTTTGCCAAGAGGAAGTTTCCTCAGGCAGAGGAAATATGGTAGATTGGATACAATATGTAAAAATGAATGCAATGCTTGAAAAAGCATGAGTTTGAAGAAAACAAGAATTTAGGAAATAAAGCAGAGTTCAGATCATGGAAAAACTCTGCAAACTAAAGAATCTGGACTCAAGTAGATGACAGTAGAGCTACGAACAAGTTTTTGTTAGTGAAGTAAGATTTGCACTTTATAAAGCTACCTGATAGCAACGTAGAAGATGGAGAAAGGAAGAAAGAGGTTGAGAAAAGGAGATCTATCAGAGCAGTTGAAAAACAATTTTTTAAAAGTGACCTATGGCAATCAGAGTAATTATGTAAATATAGTGACAGAATGATACAGGGAATGGTTATCAACAGGAGCAAAGGAGACACAGAGAAAAACTCCAAAGGCTGTGACTTGGGTGGTTAACCATATGAATGTTCCTTGGATACCTGAATGTAACACTGCCAAAACTGAATGCAGTATCATAAATCCTACAAACCTATCATTCTATGATACCATCACCTACCAATTTAGTTAAACACCAGGCTCTCGTGCTTAGGAGAGAGGGCAAGCCTAAACATTTTATCAATGTACAGGTACTAACATCAGTACAGATATGATCATCCAAGTGTGAGTGTGTACAGAAAGTAAAGGTAACAAGGTCAGAACTGAGGAACTACATTTAAGAAAGACGAGTAGGGAGGGAAATAATTGTGGGAACTAACAAAGAACAGCTATGAAGTGAGGAAGAAAAGAGGGTAATATCTTAGAAGTCAAGAGAAGAAAAACTTTCTAAGTTTAAAAAAAAAAATGTCCATTATATTCCAATGGCTTAGAGTAGGTGTTGGCAAATTTGTTTTTTGAGACAGGGTCCCGTTCTGTCACCCAGGCTGGAGTGCAATGGTGTGATCTCAGCTCACTGCAACCTCTGCCACCCAGGTTCAAGCGATTCTCCCACTTCAGCCTCTCAGGTAGCTGGGACTACAGGTGTGTGCCACCACGCCAGGCTAGTTTTGTGTTTTTAGTAGAGACAGGATTTCACCACGTTGGTCAGGCTGGTCTGGAACTCCTGACCTCAAGTGATCCACCCACCTCAGCCTCCCAGAGTGCTGGGATTACATGCATGAGCCAACGCACCTGGCCAGCAAACTGTTTCTTAACGGGTCAGATACTAATAACTTAGGTCCAGTCTCTGTTGTAACTAATAAACTCAGCCACTGTAGCTAGAAAGCGAAATGAAAAATATTTATTCCGTTCAACAAATTACAAGGTCATCGGAAACTGTGCCATGTCACGTAAGTCCCATGATAGGAGGTGATTAAAATTATTAGCAGGGAGGGATCATCACTGAAAGGAAGGATAAAAAGATGGACACATACATGAGCATTAATCATAGAATCTAGATGGTAGGAATATGGGTGTTCACTATGTAATTCTTTTGACTTTATGTGTTTGAAAATACTCATGTTAGGAAAACAGCATCTATATCCAATTAAACTAGGATGTTAAAAGTCTATTAAGTTTTCACTATTACACCTGACAAAATAATCCTACCACAAGAAAGAAAACCATTTCAAAATTTAGTTTCAATAGAGTATGCTCATGTGTTAATGTGCAAACCACTGAAGTGGTTAGAGACTCATACATAATATAAGAAAGTCTTTCAAAAGCGGCCATCTTACCTGATTTGCTACTACAGCATCCTGTGGATCATCTGGCTCTGCAGCTGCCAATAGTGCTTGCAATGACAATAATACCGTGCGGAGAGTCATTGCAGCTGCCCTAAAATGCAAAACATGAAAATATCCCAATTAAGAGGGCTCTGCAGGCAAAAGCAAAGTATTTTCTTAATAAAAATTAAAAAATTGTAGAGCTAAAAGTTACTTAGATCTTTATCTTAATTATATAGTTAAGTCATAGACATTTATAATTATGTATCTGCCTATCATATATTTTCTTCCCTACTTTACAATTTGCCTATTTCTTTTTTCTTTTTTTCCCCCGAGA
The DNA here is from genome assembly GCF_028858775.2 of Pan troglodytes. Classification (NCBI taxonomy): domain Eukaryota; kingdom Metazoa; phylum Chordata; class Mammalia; order Primates; family Hominidae; genus Pan; species Pan troglodytes. The sequence continues at coordinate 40,104,167 of NC_072401.2, read as the reverse complement.
CGGAGTCTGGCTCTGTCGCCCAGGCTGGAGTGCAGTGGTATAATCTCGGCTCACTGCAAGCTCCGCCTCCCGGGTTCCCGCCATTCTCCTGCCTCAGCCTTCAGAGTAGCTGAGACTACAGGGGCCCGCCATAACGCCCAGCTAATTTTTTGTCTTTTTTTTTTTAGTAGAGACGGGGTTTCACAGTGTTAGCCAGGATGGTCTCGATCTCCTGACCTCGTAATCCGCCCGCCTTGGCCTCCCAATGTGCTGGGATTACAGGCATGAGAAACCACCTGCGCCCGGCCTTTTTTCTTTTTTTTAATGACAGTGTCTTGCTCTGCCTCTCAGGCTGGAGTGGGCAGTGGCACTATCTTGTCTCACTGCAACCTCCGCCTCCTGGGCTCAAGCGATTCTCCTGCCTCAGCCTCACGAGTAGCTGGGACTACAGGCACACACCACCACACCCAGCGTTTTTTTTTTTGTTTGTTGTTTTTTCCTTTTTTCGTAAAGACGGGGTTTTGCCATGTTGCCTAGGCTGGTATCGAACTTCTGAGCTCAGGTGATCCATCCACCTTGGCCTCCCAAAGGTTAGGGTTACAGGTGTGAGCTACTACACTCGGCCAGCTTTTCTATTTCTTAAGACAACTCGAATTCTGAACTGTCCTTGTTTTTCTTGTTGCCAAGATCCTTCTTGTTAGTTTAGTTTAGTTTAGTTTTGAGGCGGAGTCTCACTCTGTCGCCCAGGCTGGAGTGCAGTGGCACGATCTCGGCTCCCTGCAAGCTCCGCCTCCCGGGTTCACGCTATTCTCCTGCCTCAGCCTCCCGAGTAGCTGGGACAACAGGCGCCCGCCACCACGCCCGGCTAATTGTTTGTATTTTTAGTAGAGACGGGGTTTCACTGTGTTAGCCAGGATGGTCTCGATCTCCTGACCTCGTGATCCGCCTGCCTCGGCCTCCCAAAGTGCTGGGATTACAGGCGTGAGCCACCGCGCCCAGCCACTTTCTTGTTAGTTTTATCCACTCACTTATTTTCTATCCATTTCTCTAAACAAAGTTAAAGTGATAAATCATTAGTACTAATAGCATGTGAGGCTTTCTTTCAATGGCACTCTAAAAACAAGATACTATGAAACAAATATATTTTCTTTTTTCTTTTCTTTTATTTTCTTGAGATGGAGTCTCACTCTGCCGCCGAGGCTGGAGTGCAGTGGCGCGATCTCGGCTCACCGGAACCTCCACCTCCCTGGTTCAAGCAATTCTCCTGCCTCAGCCTCACAAGTAGCTGGGACTACAGGCACATGCCACCACGCCCGGCTAATTTTTTGTAGTTTTAGTAGAACAGGGTTTCACTGTGAGACACAGGATGGTCTTGATCTTCTGACCTTGTGATCCGCCCGCCTTGGCCTCCCAAAATGCTGGGATTACAGGCTTAAGCCACCGCGCCCAGCCATATTTTCAAGAAAATATGAAATCATTCCATAACATTCTGAAACAGGACAAGTTTTTTGGATTAAACTACATCACTTAATTTATGATTCTAAATGTATTTATAAGGAAAATATCTTTATAAAGCTAATATTTGTCTAAAAAATAGTATCTACCTGTCTAGCAATAATTCTTGGCATTTCTGTTAAAAAAGTTGTCTCACTGGCTGGGCGCGGTGGCTCACGCCTGTAATCCCAACACTTTGGGAGGCCAGGGCGGGCAATCATCTGAGGTCAGGAGTTCAAGACCAGCCTGGCCAACATGGTGAAACCTCATCTCTACAAAAAATGCAAAAATTAGCTGGGCGTGGTGGCATGTGCCTGTAATCCCAGCTACTCAGGTGGCTGAGGAAGGAGAATCGCTTGAGCTCGGGAGGCGGAGGTTGCCGTGAGCCAAAATCATGCCATTGCACTCTAGCCTGGGCGACAGAGCGAGACTCCATCTTAAAAAAAAAAAAGTTGCTTTATCAATTAATAGAGGTATGTATAAATACGTGGACATATTAAAAATGTTACATGTAAAGAGAATGCCCATTTTTACCATGTAAATTAGATCATTCTTCTTTTTTTCTTTTTTTGAGATAGGGTCTCACGCTGCCTAGGCTAAAGTGCAGTGGTACAATCAAGGCTCACTGTAGCCTTGACCTCTTTGGCTCAGGTGATTCTCATACCTCAGCCTCCTGAGTAGCTGGGACTAAGGTGCATGCCACCACGCCCAGCTAATTAAAAACAATTTTTTTTTTTTTTTTGGTAGAGACAGGGTTTCACCATGTTACCCAGGCTGGTCTTGAACTCCTGAGCTCAAGCAGTCCTCCCACCTCAGCCCCCGAAAGTGATGGGATTATAGGTGTGAGCCACGACGACTAGCCAATTACTCTAAACCAGCCTTTTTCAACTGGGTTCCTGATTTGAACCACAAAATAGAAAAAATTAGTGACTGTTTTCTCAATTTTCCCAAGTTTGGTACATAAATAGCACTTCCCTAGATGCCTACGATAAAAGTTAATTTAGGCTGGGTGCAGTGGCTGACGCCTGTAATCCCAGCACTTAGGAAGGCCGAGGCAGGCAGATCACTTGAGGCCAGGAGTTTGAGACCAGCCTGGGCAACATGGCGAAACACTGTCTGCTAAAAATACAAAAATTAGCCAGATGTGGTGGCACATGCTTGTAATCCCAGTTACTTGAGGGGCTGAGGCAGGAACCGCTCGAACCTGGGAGACGAAGGTTATAGTGAGTCCAGATGGCGCCACCGCACTCCAGCCTAAGGCAGACAGCCAGACTCTGTCTCCTACACCTCCACCCCTAGCCAAAAAGTTAAGTTATTGCCAACAACCAACAATGGATGTCTTAAAGCAATGATCTCAGTGTTGTTCATCCAACCAGCAGCATCAGCATCCCTTGGGAAGTTTTCTCTATCCCAGAGCTACTGAATCATAAACTCCAGGGTTTGAGTCCTAGCCGACGCCGTCGCTGCGCGCGCGAGGCCGGGAACACACCGCATGAGCCGCTCCCGCCCCTACCCCTTTACGCCCACGTGGAGCCGGCCCCGCCAGCGCGAGCGCGCCCCATACACCCTCCCGCGCCCCGCGCCTGCATGCTGCCCAGGCTCTGCCCGTGTGTGGGGGGCGCTTCCGGCCCCGCGGGGTTGGGGAAAATAGGGGATAAAAAAAAAAAAAAACAGCGCGCGGAACCGGGCCAGGGTTGCCCACCCCCACCACAATGGCCTCTGGGGTGAAGTCCTGCGCTTCCAGCTGCCCGGCCACTAGGCCGCTACGCTACGGAACATGAACAAGCTCCGGGCAGAGAAGTGGTTCTGCGACGTGACCATTGTGGCCGACAGCCTCAAGTTTCGAGGCCACAAGGTCATCTTAGCCGCCTGCTCACCGTTCCTGCGGGACCAGTTCCTGCTTACCCCCAGCTCGGAGCTGCAGGTCTCCCTGATGCACAGTGCACGCATCGTGGCCGACCTGCTTCTCTCCTGCTACACGGGCACCCTGGAATTCGCTGTTAGGGACATCGTCAACTATCTTACAGCCACCTCCTACCTGCAGATGGAGCACGTGGTGGAGAAATGCCGGAATGCCCTCAGCCAGTTCACTGAGCCCAAAATAGGCCTCAAAGAGGATGGGGTCCGTGAGGCTAGCCTTGTGAGCAGCGTCAGCGCCAACAAGTCCCTCCTCCCTCCAGCCAGGACCCCAAAGCTAGCCCCGAAGCCCCCACCCCCACCTCCTCTATCCCCTCCACTCCTGCGGCCAGTGAAGCTGGAGTTCCCACTGGATGAGGACTTGGAGCTGAAAGCCGAGGAAGAGGATGAGGATGAGGACGTATCTGACATCTGCATCGTCAAGGTGGAGTCGGCCCTGGACATCGCACACCGGCTCAAGCCCCCTGGAGGCCTGGGAGGGGGCCTGGGCATTGGAGGCTCCGTGGGTGGCCACCTTGGGGAGCTGGCCCAGAGCAGCGTGCTCCCCAGCACTGTAGCCCCACCGCAGGGTGTGGTGAAGGCCTGCTATAGCCTGTCGGAGAACGCAGAAGGGGAGAGCCTGCTGTTGACTCCGGGAGGCCGGGCCAGCGTGGGGGCCACCTCGGGCCTGGTGGAAGCAGCAGCGGTGGCCATGGTTGCCCGGGGGGCGGGGGGCAGCCAGGGACCCCTGCCTGGGAGCTTCTCAGGTGGAAACCCCTTAAAGAACATCAAGTGCACCAAGTGCCCGGAAGTGTTCCAGGGCGTGGCGAAGCTGGTCTTCCACATGCGGCAGCAGCACTTCATCTTCATGTGCCCTCGCTGTGGCAAGGAGTTCAACCACAGCAACAACCTCAACCACCACAGGAACGTGCATCGTGGTGTCAAGTCACACCCGTGCAGCAGGTGCGGCAAGTGCTTCACACAGAAGTCCACCCTGCACGACCACCTCAACCTGCACTCGGGAGCGCAGCCCTACCGCTGCTCCTACTGCGACATGCGCTTCGCCCACAAGCCTGCCATTAGGCGGCATCTCAAGGAGCAACACGGCAAGACCACGGCCGAGAACGTGCTGGAGACCAGTGTGGCCGAGATTAATGTCCTCATCCGCTAGCCGCGCAGGCGTGGAGGCCCGGAGGCTGGGGTCCCTGGGTTGGGTGGGGAAAGGGCTCTTTGGCCCAGGAGAATTGGGGGGTGGGGGGTCTGGGGCAGAAAGGTAAGAGTGGGAGGCTGAGCAGATGCACACATCCTGAGAGAGGGAAGATGATTCCTTGGAGAGAAGACTGTTGTTGCTCTTGAGAGTGCTAGAAGCTGGAGCGGGGGACAGGGTTCTTGGAGTAGGCCAGGGGAATACGGGGTCCCAGAGAAAGATTTCCTTCTCTTAGAGGCGCATGTGTATGTGGAGGGAGGGAAAAGGGTCCTATAGAACGAGGGAAGACAAAAATGTTTTATTCCTGGCTAAGCCTGCCCAGGGGAAGGTTCTGACATTTCTCGAGATAAGAAGGGTTGGGGGGGGGGGGTGGGAACAGGGAGGGAATTTGGCACGAGGACATGCTCCTGCTTATAATAGGCCTGGGGTGAGGGAGTGGTTAAGGGGAAAAGATTATTGAGTCCCAGAAAAGGAAGGGGGAGACAGTTCTTGCATGCTGGCGAAATGAGACTGCAAGTATGAGGCTTGCTGAAATTTGAGGGAGAAAAATGTAAGACGCCAGGTAAGAGAACATGGGGTGCACATCCTGGATAGATATTGGGAAGTGGGGGCACAATAGCAAGAACAATGGATAGTCATGGGGGTGGGGGGGTAAGGCACTTAGAAAAGAACACAAGAAGGGCTGTTGGGAGGGAGGGAGAGGAGTAGAGACATACAGTATTTTTTAAGAAAAAACATTTTTTAGGATTTTTTCTGGAGTTTGGGGTTTTAGTTTTTCTACTTTTGTTTTCCACAAAATAAAAAACAACAAAAAAAACAAAACAAAACAAAACAAAACAAAAAAAACAAAAAGAAACTCCAGGGTTGTTTTAACAGGTCCTCCAGGTGATTCTGATGCACATTAAAATTTGACAAATACTGTTAATTAGGGTGGGCATGGTGGCTCATGTCTGTAATCCCAATACTTTGGAAGGCTGAGGTGGGCAGATCACCTGAACTTGAGGTCAGGAGCTCGAGACCTACCTGGGCAACATGGCGAAACCCCATCTCTACTAAATACACAAAAATTTTCTGGCCATGATAGTGCACACCTCTAATCCCAGCTATTTGGGAGGCTGAGGTTGCAGTGAGCTGAGATCATGCCACTGCACTCTAGCCTGGGTGACAGAGTGATACTCCATCAAAAATAGATAAATAAAAAACAAACCAAAATGAGATATCACCTAGCACTCGTTAGAACGGCTACTATAAAAACAATGAACAAGTGCTGGTGATGATGTAAAGGAAAGGAAACCCTCGCACACTGCTGGTGGGAATGCAAATTAGTACAACCATTATGGAAAAACAGTATGGAGTTTCCTCAAAAAATTAAAAATAGGACCAGGCACGGTGGTTCATGCCTGTAATCTCTGTACTTTGAGAGGCTGAGGCAGGAAGATCGCTTGAACCCAGGGGTTTGAGACCAGCCTGGGCAAGATGGTGAAACCTCATCTCTTTTAAATGCACAATATTCTTTTAAGAAATGAGTCAAAACAAAAAGCCAGTCTTCAGATGTTCATTCTTGTCTTTCTACTCACCATTTTTTACATTTTTTTTTTTTTTGGAAATGAAGTCTCACTCTGTCCCCCAGGCTGGAGTGCAGTGGTGCAATCTTGGCTCACTGCAACCTTTGCCTCCCAGGTTCAAGCAATTCTTCTGCCTCAGAGCCTCCTGGGTGGCTGGGATTACAGGCGCCTGCTACCATGCCTGGCTGATTTTTTTTTTTTTTTTTTTGGTAGAGACGGGGTTTTACCGTGTTGGCCAGGCTGGTCTCAAACTCCTGACCTCAGGTGAACCGTCCACCTCTGCCTCCCAAAGTGCTGGGATTACAGGTGTAAGACACCGCAACGGCCCGTCTTTCTAGTCTCACAATAACAAGGGGAAATTCTTTCTCTAATTTCATTTGATAGTTTGAGTAATTTCAAAGAGAATGTTTAAAGGCACATACATATCAAAAGCTACCTAGATGTTATCAGCATAAAGCTGACTTAAACCACCAAAAATAACATAAGGAACACAAAGACAAAATATAACCAATGAAATATACAACACTTAAGTGCACTATTTAATTTTCCAATGGACTTTCTAAGCAATCTAATTTTAAAATCCATGGTGTCACCTGAAACAAAATCTTATGTAATTTTTAATAAAATTATTTATTTAAAGGAAATTTACCTGAATAGCAAAGAAAAATTTTCACTCAAAGGAAGTATTTAATACTAAGGCAACTATTAAACTCATAATACTTATTTTAATTTGAAAGAAAAACATAAAGGCATGTAAAATAAAAGCATCTAAATCTTGCAAGTCCTTCATACTATCACATAGGTAGTCTAACACATATCTCAACAAGGCAATAAACACTTTTCTTGAAAACTGATAATCCTGGGCCGGGCGCAGTGGCTCATGCCTGTAATCCCAACACTTTGGGAGGCCGAGGTGGGTGAATCACAAGGTCAGGAGATCGAGACCATCCTGGCAAACATGGTGAAACTCCGTCTCTACTAAAATACAAAAAAATTAGCCGGGCGTGGTGGCAGGCGCCTGTAGTCCCAGCTACTCTGGAGGCTGAGGCAGGAGAATGGCGTGAATCCGGGAGGCAGAGCTTGCAATGAGTCAAGATCACTGCACTCCAGCCTGGGCGACAGAGCCAGACTCCATCTCAAAAAACAAACAAACAAACAAACAAACAAAAAACACACACAAAAAAAACAGAAAAAAAGAAAACTGATAATCTCTCAAATTAGTGAAGCTGGACCCTTACATTATACCATATATAAAAATTAACTCAAAATGGATCAAAGACCTAAATGTAAGAGCTAGAAAGCAAAAACATAAGGGAGAAAACTTCATGACACTGAATTTGGCAATGATTCCTTGGATATGACATCAAAGGTACAGGAAACCAAAGCAAAAAATACGGGAATATGCACGACAATTTTATCAAAGTTAAAAACTCCTGGCCGCATGCAGTAGCTCACACCTGTAATCCCAGCACTCTGGGAAGCTGAGGCAGGTGGATCACCTAAGGTCAGGAGTTCGAGACCAGCCTGGCCAACATGGTAAAACACCATCTCTATTAAAAACACAAAATTAGCCAGGCATGGTGGCGCATGTTTGTAATCCCAGCTACATGGGAAGCTAAGGCAGGAGAACTGCTTGAACACCCAGGAGGCAGAGGTTGCAGTAAGCCGAGATCGTGTCACTGCACTCCAGCCTGGGCGACAGAGCGAGACTCTGTCTCGAAAAAAAGAAAGAAAGAAAATAATAAAAATTAGAAATAAAAATAAACACTCCTGTGAAGCTGGTGTGGTGGCACACACCTGTAGTCCCAGCTACTTGGGAGGCTGAGGTGGGAGGATCACCTGAGCCCAAGAGTTCGATGCCAGCTTGGGCAACACAGCAAGACCCCACTACTTAAAACAAAAAAACTGCTGTGTTGCAGGAGAAAATATTTCCAAATCATTTATCTGGTGAGGGCTTAATATCCATAATACATAAAGAACTCCTACAACTCAATAACAAAAAAAAAAAACCTGGTTAAAAAATCGACAAGGGATGTGAACAGACGTTTCTCCAAAGAAGATATATAAAGTGTCAATAAACACATGAAAAGATGCTCAACACCACTAATCATTAGGGAAATGCAAATTGAAACCACAATGACCTATCACTTCATATCCATTAGAATGGCTACCATAAAAAAAATGGTAATTGTTAGCCAGGTTGTGGAGAAATGGAACTCTTGTGCACTACTTGTGGGAATGTAAAATGGTGAAAACTCTATGGGAAACAGTATGGCAGTCCCTCAAAAAAAAAAAAAAAAAAAAACACACACAGACAAAAACACACACAAAAAACACAGAGTTACTATATAATCCAGTGATTCCACTTATGGGTATACATCCAAAAGAACTGAAAGCAGTAACTGGAATAGGTATTAATATATAAATGTTCATAACAATATTATTCACAATAGCCAGAAGGTAGAAGCAACTTAAGGTTTCCATGGATGGATGAATGGATCAACAAAACGTTTGGCTTTTGTGTATGTGTATGTGTATGTATGTGTGTGTATGTATGTATGTATGTATGTATGTATGTATGTATGTGTATATATATCCTGACTTGAGGTGATCCATCCGCCTCGGCCTCCCAAAGTGCTGGGGTTACAGGCAAGAGCCACCACGCCCAGCCTACTTACTTATTTATTTGAGATGGAGTCTCCCTCTGTTGCCCAGGCTGGAGTGCAGTGGCACAATCTTGGCTCACTGCAACCTCTGCCTCCCAGGTTCAAGCGATTCTCCCTAGTAGCTGGAACTACAGTCGCATGCTACCAGGCCTGGCTAACGTTTTTGTACTTTTGGTAAAGACAGGATTTCACCATATTGGTCAGGCTAGTCTGGAACTCCTGACCTCAGGTGATCCATCCATCTCAGCCTCCCAAAGTGCTGGGATTATATGCGTGAGCCACCGCGCCTGGCCCTGCTTATTTGAGACAGGGTCTCACGGTCACTTAGGCTGGAATGCAGTGGTGTGATCACAGGTCCCTGTAGCCTCAACCTCAACCTCCTGAGCTTAAGCGATCCTCCAACCTCAGCCTCCCAAGTAGCTGGGACTACAGACTCACGCCACCATGCCTGGCTAATTTTTGTATTTTTTGTAGAGATGGAGTTTCACCATGTCGCCCAGGCTGGTCTTGAACTCCTGGGCTCAAGCGATCCACCCACCTTGGCCTCCCAAAGTGCTGGGATTATAGCAGGCATGAGCCACGATGCCTGGCCTAGTAAATTTTATGCTGTGTACTTTACAAAAATTTTTTTAAGAAAATTTTCACGAGGTCAGGAGATTGAGACCATCCTGGCTAACACGGTGAAACCCTATCTCTACTAAAAATACAAAAAATTAGCCTGGAGTGGTGGCAGGTGCCTGTAGTCACAGCTGCTCAGGAGGCTGAGGTAGGAGAATGGCTGAGGCCAGGAGGCGGAGCTTGCAGTTAGCCGAGATCGCGCCACTGCACTCCAGCCTGGGCCACAGAGTGAGACTCTTGTCTCGAAAAAAAAAAAAAAATTAATAAATTCTTACCTTAGAGATTCAAAAATCCTTATTATAAATACTGTCTATTTCCTCTATTTGCACTGTCTTCCTATTGTGACGACACAATCTACTACAGACTCTAGATTACCATTTCAAGAATCAGAAACTTGAATGAAGAGGAGGTTAAAGAAAAAGAAATCAGCCGGGGGCAGTGGCTCATGCCTATAATCCTAGCACTTTGGGAAGTCAAAACAGGGGGATTGCTTGAGCACCAGCCAGCATGGGCAACATGGCAAGACCCATCTCTACAAAAAATAATTTTAAAAAATTAGCCAGGCATGGTGGTGTGCACCTGTGATAGGCTGAGGTGGGAAGAATGCTTGGGGCCTGGAAGGTCAAGGCTGCAGTGAGCTGTGATCGTTGTCACTGCACTCCAGCCTAGGCGACAGAGAAAAACCATGTCTGGCAGGGGCAAAAGAAAAAAAGAAAAAAGAAAAAAAAGAAAAGGCAGTTTGCTCTCAAAACCCTCAAAATTGAAAAAAAATCTAGAGCTGCAAATTTAGATACAATTCATAACAATGTCAAAGGGAAAACGTTGTCACTTTTCTGCCTGATTGAATTTTCACAGAATGTGTGAACACGGCTCACTGCAGCCCTGACTTTCAAGGCTCAAGTGATTTTCTCACCTTAGACTACAGGCACGCAACACCATGCCCAGCTAATTTTAAAATTTTTTGTACAGACAGGGTCTTGCCATGTTGCCAGTGCTGGTCTCAAACACCTGGGCTCAAGCAATCCTCCTGCCTTGGCCTCCCAAATGCTAGGATTACAGGTTTGAGTCACTGCGCACAGCCAGTTTTAATAATTAATTGTAAGAAAATTAGTTCAATAATTGAGGTCAGGCACGATGGCTCACGCCTGCAGTCTCAGCACTTTGGGAGGCTGAAGCAGGTAGATTGCTTGAGCCCAGGAGTTTAAGACCAGCCTGGGCAATGAGGTGAAACTCTGTCTCTACAAAAAATTAGCCAAGTGTGGTAGCACATGACTGCAGTTACAGTTACTCAGAAGGCTGAGGTGGGAAGACCAATTGAGCCTGGAAGGTTGAGGCTGCAGTGAGCCACAGCACTCTAGTCTGGGTGGCAGAGTGAGATTCTGTCTCAAAAAATAAAAATAAAAATAAATATCCAAACAAAACCTATTGATATAGTTTGGATATTTGTCCTCTCCAAATCTCATGCTGCAATGTAATTCCCAGTGTTGGCGGTGGAGCCTGGGGAGAGGTGTTTGGATCCTGGGGGCAAATCACTCATGAATGGCTTAGTGCCACCCCATTGGTGATGATTGAGTTTATGTGAGAGCTGGTTGTTTTAAGTGTTTTGGCTGGGCGTGGTGGCTCATGCCTGTAATCCCAGCACTTTGGGAGGTCAGGTGCACAGATGATCCGAGGTTGGGAGTTCGAAACTAGCCTGACCAACATGGAGAAACCCCGTCTCTACTAAAATTACAAAATTAGCTGGGTGTGGTGGCACATGCCTGTAATCCCAGCTACTTGGGAGGCTGAGGCAGGAGAATCACTTGCACCCAGGAGGTGGAGGTTGCAGTGAGCCAACATCGTGACATTGCACTCCAGCCCGGGTAACAAGAGCGAAACTCTGTCTCAAAGAAAAAAAAAAAAAAAAGTGTTTTAAGGCTGGATGCAGTGGCTCATGCCTTTAACCCCAGCAATTTGGGAGGCCAAGGCGGGTGGATCACTTGAGCCCAGGAATTCCAGACCAGCCTGGCCAACATGGCAAAAGTCTATCTGTATTAAAAACACAAATATTAGCTGGGTGTGGTGGCACGTGCCTGTAATCCCAGCTACTCAGGAGGCTGAGGCATGAGGGCACAAGAAGTGCTTAAACCCGGGAGGTGGAGGTTGCAGTGAGCCAAGATTGCACCATTGTACTCCAGCTTGGGCGACAGTCTCAAAAAAAAAAAAAAAAAGTGTTTTTTGGCCGGGTGCGTGGCTCACGCCTGTAATCCCAACACTTTAGGAGGCCGAGGGCAGATCATGAGGTCAGGAGTTCGAGACCAGCCTGGCCAACATAGTGAAACACCATCTCACTAAAAATACAAAAATTAGCCAGGCGTGATAGCACGCACCTGTAGTCCCAGCTACTCAGGAGGATGAGGCAGGAGAATCGCTTGAACCCAGCAGGCGGAGGTTGCAGTGAGCCAAGATTGTGCCATTGCACACCAGCCTGCTCAACAGTGTGAGACTGTCTCAAACAAAGTGTTTTAAAAGTATGTGGCAACTTCCCTGCTCTCTGTTGCTTCCACTCTATTTTCTACCCTCATGATGTGAAACAGGCTCCTCTTTCATCTTCTGCTGTGATCATAAGCTCCCTGAGGCCTCACCAGAAATTGAGCTGATGTTGGCACCACACTTCCTATACAGCCTGAAGAATCAGAAGCCAAATGGAACCTCTTTTCCTTATAAATTACTCAGTTTCAGGTATTCCTTTATGGCAATGCAAAAACAGCCCACCACACCTATTTTTCTAACCCTAAATACTATAGACCAGGAGTAGGGGGGTCAAGTCTGTAATCTTAGCATTTCAGGAGGCCAAGGTGGAAGGATCACTTGAGGCCAGGTGCTTGAGACCAGCTTGGGCAACATAGCAAGACCCTATCTCTACAATAAGTAAATAAATAAAATAAATTTCAAGATTTATTATTATTATTATTTTTTTTTTTACTGAGATGGGAGTCTCGCTCTGTAGCCCAGGCTGCAGTGCAGTGAGGCGATCTTGGCTCACTGCAACCTCTGCCCCTCCAGGTTTAAGCGATTCTCTGCCTCAGCCTCCAGAGTAGCTAGGATTACAGGCGCATGCCACTACACCCGGCTAATTTTTTATTTTTATTTTTAGTGGAGACGGGGTTTCACCATCTTGCCCAGGCTGGTCTTGAACTCCCGACCTCGTGATCCACCCACCTCGGCCTCCCAAACTGCTGGGATTATAGGCATCAGCCACCACATCCGGCCAGCACCCGGCCTAAAACTTTATAAAAAAAAAAAGAATACTATAGAAACTGTATCTTCGATAATATAAAAAAATGTGTGCAATTTTGGACTGCTCTAATCTAAATTCAGTAAAGTGAAAAAGTATATAACTGAAAACATTCTTTTGTTCCATTTCTTCTTCTATTTACAAAGTAGTGATCAAATCTATATTGTACTGATATCTTTAGGATCAGTATATACAATCAACTTAAATCTATTATAACAAATCCTAACAGGCAAACAGGAATATGAAATTTCAAAATGTGTCAATCTTTATAATTTAGAAGATAATATGAATAAATCAGTACCTCATAAATCTATGTCCGGTAAATAAATTTTGCTCAAGTCTCAAATCAGTAAGACATAGTTAATGTGGCTATGTAAATATTCATATATTCATTCATAAGGACTCAGTAAGGCCTTACTATGTAGAATAATCATGTGAATTGTTCATACCGTTGACTAACTTTTCTGTTAAGGATCTTCCAACAGATCATCAATAATTAAACCACGTTCATTCAAAACACTAAATGCTACTTAAAGAGGACGGCAGCTTTTATACTAAAGATTTTATTTTTTAAAGAGATTGGGTTTCACTATGTTGTCAAGGCTGGGATGCAGTGGCTATTCACAGGTGTTATCTCACTATTGACTAGCACAGGAGTTTTGACCTGCTCTGTTTCCAACCTTGTCTGGTTCATGTCTCCTTAGGCAATCTGGTGGTCCTCTGTTCCTAAGAGGTCACCATACTCATGCCCAACTTAATGTGGACACCTGACTGGCATAGCACACTTCAGCCCAGACTTGCTGGTCTTAAGCAATCCTCTTGCCTCAGCCTCCTGAGTAGCTGGGACTACAGGTGCGCACCATTGTACCCAGCTGCTATAAATTTTTTTGTTAAAGTTTAAGCAAAGTTAAGATACCATGCAGCTGGATGAATTTTTATATATGTATATATCCATGTAACCACCGCCTGGATAAAAATAGAGTATTTTTAGCATTACAAAGCCTCACTTCTGCTCCTCCTACTCACAACTCCTGCCCACCCTCACCACTATCGTATTTTTTTATTTGTTTTAATTTTTTTTTAATTTTAATTTTAATTTTTTGAGACGGAGTCTTGCTGTAGCTAATTTTTTGTATTTTTAGTAGAGATGGGGTTTCACCGTGTTAGCCAGGATGGTCTCAATCTCCTGACCTCATGATCCGCCCGCCTCGGCCTCCCAAAGTGCTGGGATTACAGGCGTGAGCCACTGCGCTGGGCTATCGTATTTTTTATCACCATAAATTCTGGTTCGTCTTCAATTTCATAAAAATTGAACCACACAGTATGTATTCTTTTGTGTCTGGCTTTTGTCACTCAACATGACTGAGTCTCATCCATGTTGTTTGTGTCAATGATAGGCTCTTTTTTACTGTTTATGTAGTGCTCCAATGTGTGATCACAATATATCAATTTTCTTGTTGATGAGACATCTAAGGTATTTCCTGTTGGGGCTATTAATAAATCTGCCATAAATATTCTTTTATACATGTCTTTTAAAAAGTAGGCATAGACACTAATTTCTTTTAGATATATACCTAGGAATGAAGCTGATAGGGCATACTGAAGGTGTATGTTTAGCTTTGGTAGATATTACTGGCTTTAAGTGGTTAAACCACATTATTTGTTTTTTTTTTTTCTGTTTTTTTTTTTTTTGAGACAGAGTCTCGCTCTGTCACCCAGGCTGGAGTGCAGTGGTGCGATGTCGGCTCACTGCAACCTCTGCCTCCCAGGTTCAAGAGATTCTCCTGTCTCAGCCCCACGAGTAGCTGGGATTACAGGTGCCCACCACCCACGCCTGGCTAATTTTTGTATTTTTAGTAGAGATGGGGTTTCACCATGTTGGCCAGGCTGGTCTTGAACTCCTGATCTCAAGCAATCCACCTACCTCGGCCTCCCAAAGTGTTGGGATAACAGGCATGAGCCACCGTGCCCTGCCTGGTTAAGCCACATTCTTACCAGCAATGCATGAGGTATTTGTGTTTACAGGCATGTAGTAGTTATCTTATTGTGATTTTAATTTGCATTTCCCTGATGAGTAATGATGCTGAGCATACCTTATTGACCAGGCAGATATTCTGTGCCTGTTTGTGTCTTTTAGAAGGGCAGCGTCACTGAGTGAAATTTTTATGTGTTGCCATTTTCTTCCCCAGGTAAGTAGACACCATTAGTCATAGTAAGTGTCAGTGGAAAACATTAGAAAATAGTTTCCACATAGCACAAGTTGTGGAATTAAGAAATAAACCAGGGGCTGGGCACAGTGGCTCACGCCTGTCATTGCAGCACTCTGGGAGGCCGAGGCCGGTGGATCACCTGAGGTCAGGAGTTTGAGACCAGCCTGGCCAACACGGTGGAATCCTGTCTCTACTAAAAATAGAAAAAAATTAGCTGGGCGTGGTGGCACATGCCTGTAATGTAATCCCAGATACTTAGGAGGCTGAGGCAGGAGAACTGCTTGAGCCCGGGAGGCGGAGGTTGCAGTGAGCAGAGATGGCACCATTGCACTCCAGCCTGGGTGACAGAGCGAGACTTGGCCTCGAAAAAAAAAAATAATAATAATAATAAACAAATATACTAAAATAAGTTGTTAAATATTAATAAAGGTATATCATCACCCCTAGATGCATTAATAAAAGACCAAGATTAACCAATTATTTTCTAGTATGCCTGCTGAAAATTATTTATGTAATTCATTTTTCCTATGATTAAGACTCTGTATTTTTCTCTATCAAATTCCAGTTCTGAAACCTAAACATCCACATTTAAATATGGATATGCACTAAATGTCAATTATACCTCAGTAAAGCTCTGTGAATAAAGTAATGACTTCATGAATATCTAGTCTCACCTATTTTATCTAATGTGTCTTTGGTATATTCTAATATTTCAATTGTACAGATAAAAAACAAGATTATTTACCTGCCTTAGGAAAAGGGAATAGTTGATGTAAAACATGTTTTGTTCCTGCACATCATATTAGGAGAAAATGTTTTGGTATAAAAATTCAACTTCTCTCTCTATATATACACACCATAATCTTTCAACTAGCTATATAGGAAGATAATTACAATAGTACTGTTGGCTTAACTCTGGGCAAAAAGAGAAGTCAATGGGAAGTTTTCATCTGCAAACTTTTTCTTTCTTTCTTTTTTTTATTTTTGAGATGGGGTCTCACTCCGTCGCCCAGGCTACAGTGCAATGGCATGATCTCTGCTAATTGCAACTTCCGCCTCCCAGGTTCAAGCGATTCTCCTGCCTCAGCCTCCCAAGTAGCTGGGATTACAGGTATGCACCACCATGCCCAGCTAATTTATTTATTTTTGGTAGAGATGGGGTTTCACCATGTTGGCCAGGCTGGTCTCAAACTTCTGACCTCAAGCGATCTGCCCACTTCCGCCTCCTAAAGTGTTGGAATTACAGGCATGAGCCCAGCGGCAAGCTTTGTTTTCAAAGTTGTCATTCTGGGTGCTGGGAATAGCCTGAGTAGGTAAAAGCCAGAAGCAGGGAGGCAGACTAATGCAATCATGCAGGCTAGAGGTAATCCGTTTGGAAAAGTGTGGTAGTAAAGCTGCTGTTAAGATGTTGGGAGGTTTTGCCAATAGATCTGCAGACAGGGCATGGGGTACCAGAGAAAGAAATGCCAAGGATCATGATGTGATTTTGGCCTGAGAAAATGCAAGGACATATTTGCCAATAACTTAGTTGGGGAAGACTACAGAAGCAGGTTTCAGGTTAGGAGACTATCAGTTCAGTTTATGTTTGATATGTTCGTTATATAGTCAAGTAAAGATGATAAGCAGGCAGCAGGATAGGAGTCTCAAGTTCAGGGAAGATAATTTGTGAGTTTGCAGTATGTAAAGGTGAAGTTATGATGAAATCAGATGAGCTTACCAAGGAAGTGAGTGCAGCTAGAAAGGAGCAGAAATCCAAGACTTATCCCTGAGGCATTCTAATACACAAAGATGCAAGGAACTGGTTAAGGAGTCTGGGAGTGAGCACAGGAAAGGGAGAATAGAAAATCTGATGTCCTAGAAGCCAAGTGAAAACAGTACAATGTCTCTAATACTGCAAATATGTATTCATATCACTGAATCTTAGAGCTTTTAGAGGCCTTGGCGATAACCTAATGGATTAAAAACACTGACACTTAAGAAGTTCAATAAATTGGCAAAAGTCACAAATCAAAAGAGTAACAGAGAAGATAAAAAGTAAGTCTATTCCACACTGCTTTATGTTAGAAAGTCTTGATCTATATGGAATATAGAATATATTGAAATACAGATCAAGAAACCAGATCCCAAGAGATGATCTACTGAGGGACAGGATTTACTCAGATATACTACTGGAATAGAAAAAAACAAAACAAAACCTGTAACTCTAGTCTGTTCATCCAGTTACTAAGTAAACCACTGGCCATACACTAAATACTGTCATTCCTATTTGATTTTCTTTCAGGTACCTTTTTTTCTCCCCTTTCTTAACAAATCAATCACATAGCTTAGGCCGGGTGTGGTGGCTCAAGCCTGTAATCCCAGCACTTTGGGGAGCCCAGGCAGGAGAATTACCTGAGGTCAAAAGTTCGAGATCAGCCTGGCCACCATGGTGAAACCCTGTCTCTACAAAAAATACAAAATCAGGCCAGGCACGGTGGCTCACACCTGTAATCGCAGCACTTTGGGAGGTCCAGGCAAGAGGATCACCTGAGGTCAGGAGTTTGAGACCAGCCTGGCCAACATGGTGAAACCCCATATCTACTAAAAATATAAAATTAGGCCAGGCACGATGGCTCATGCCTGTAATCCCAACACTTTGGGAGGCTGAGGCAGGTGGATCACCTGAGCTCAGGAGTTTGAGACCAGCCTGGCCAACATGGTGAAACCTCATCTCTACTAAAAATACAAAAATTAGCTGGGCATGATGGCGCACGCCTGTAGTCCCAGCTACTCGGGAGGCTAAGGCAGGAGAATCGCTTGAACCCGGGAGGCAGAGGTTGCAGTGAGCCAAGATCGTGCCACTGCACTCCAGCCTGGGTGACAAGGGTGAAACTCTGTCTCAAAAAACAAAAACAAAAACAAAAACAAAAAAACACCCAAAAAAACATAGCTTAAAAATTCTAGTACCAAAAATAATATACAATCTTTAGAAGATTAGGCAGCCAGGCTGGGCCCATTAAACACAGTTTTGGCTCCAAGTCTTCTTACCAACTGCTGTTCTATTTTGTTCTGTTATACCTTCTCTTGTAAAAGAGAAATCAGAAGGAAAGGTCATAATAGACACTCACTGAATTGATTTTTTCTAGTTTTATGGTTTTCTCCCACTCCAATTACTTTTCATACCTTTGGTCTTAGTTTTTCCATCTATAAAATCATGTGCTAAATAATTAACTATCATCTTTATCATTGTCAGACTACACAAAGCTTACAGCCTGGGCAACAGGAACCCTGTCTCTAAAAAAAATACAAACATTAGCCAGGTGTGGTGGTATGCGCCTGTATTCCCAGCTACTTGGGAGGCTGAGGTGGTAGGACTACTTGGGCTTTAGAGGTCAAGGCTGCAGTGAGCTGTGATTGCGCCACTGCACTCCCGCCTGGGCAACAGGGCAAGACCCTGTCTCAAAACAAACAAACAAAAACAAAAGCAAAGCTCTATTCTAAGGGAATTACATAAAGTAACTTATTTAATCCTCTGAGCTCTATGAAGTGGGTATCAACCCATTTTGCAGATGAGGACACTAAGGCACACAGACTTTAGGTAATTTGCTCATAACCATGCAGCTTGGTAAACTGGAGAGCCAAGATGTGAACCTGGTGGCTCCAGAGTAGGAACTCTTAAAACATTTAATGCTGTGCAGAGCAAATCAGACAAAAAAAGTGAAAGCACAATACCGCTATCCAAATGAAGACATCACCTACAAAGGTGCTCCTTGTTAGAATTCATAAACCAAAATCTTAACTGTGCTCAATTAACACAACCTGCAACAATTTTGTAACTTACATTACATCTAAGGGGGATATGACTACTTCAATACTTACTTTCTACTTTTTTAGTCTTTCACAAATATCTTCTTAAGATAGCAAAGAATCAAATTTACCAAAATAACAAATGAAATCCAAGACTTTTCAAAGTGTAAAGCTAGCATCTAACATTATCTAACAAGTTTCTATTTAAATATGGATTGTGATCTCAATTATAATGCATTTTCAGTTATGCACTTAAGAGACTTTATAAAGTTACTGCCCAAACAAGATAAAGTATAATATATGTTTTGAGGCAATTACACATTTAACACTCTTACAGTCTTGGTATTCATATGAGAAGGAGAGAAGGTGAATTCAAAATCTCTTACCATTGATCTTTCAGGATATCCAAACAAATAGCCCCTGTGACGGAACTAATATTAGGATGCCATATTTTAGTGATAAACCGGACCTAGAATATAAAGCACACTTGAGTTTTTCAGTAACAGAAATAAAACAGTTTAAGTAGAACTACAAGAAAATGAAATCTTCAAACTAAAAAAAGAAAGGTCCCTGTATCTATTACATCATTTTGCCTAGGTGAAAGAAGGGGTGTAGAAGACAAAGGATCCAGTAAGCTGAATGTTGTCACTAACATATGTTGTTTTCAAACTCTTTAATAAATGTTCCACCTTTAAACCCAACAATTACTAGGAGCTTACAATTTACCTAGAATAATGGTAGATGCTATGAGAATACAACAGAGAATAAAATCCATTTTGGTAAATAAAATAGTACATAAAATAAAAACATAAATAGTAAATGGCACTTTTCTTCATGTGAGGCAGGGTGCAGAATAGGTTTGAGGAAAAAAGTAAGTAAAACCAGTGAATGGAAGCACAAATAGTAAGTGGCTGTGCTTCTCTTAATTTTTCTGTAGAATTTTTTCTCAAATTCTTATTATTGAAATGCCTATTATGATGTAGCAAACACTGAGGAGATACTAAGGCTTAGAGTTTAAGAAATCTAATTAAATAGCTAAACAGAGCACAATGTAAACTCCCACAATCTGATTCCAGATTCTGAGTCCAATCATCTCATTATTTGTCTCATTATGGAAGAATAACAAACCAACAAGTGAAAATGCTAAAACTCTACTGGAACACCATGAAATTAAAGAGTTCATCAGCTCTTACTCATGAACTTTTGGAGGATCTTGTATTCTTATCTCTGACACATATGACAATGACCAGCTGAGCCCATATTCTTTGACACTTAATAGATTAATTACTATGTGCCAATTAATGTTCTAAGAACTTTACAAAAATTAGCACTCACACACTGTAATCCCAACATTTTGGGAGGCTGAGGCGGGAGGATCACTTTAGCCCAAGAGTTTGAGACCAGCCTGGGCAACATAGTGAGACCATGTCTCTACAAATAAAAAAATTAGCTGGGCATGGTGGCACACACCTGTACTCCCAGCTACTAGGGAGCTGAGGCATGAGGATTACTTGAATCTGAAAGGTTGAGGCTGCAGCAAGCCGTGATCGTGCCACTGTACTACAGCCTGGGCAAAAGAACACGACCAACTGGAAAAAAACGGACTCTTTAATATATGCTCCTAAGCTATTTATGGAAAGAAGCTAAGAGTTTCCACTTCTCTCTTCTCTTTGTGACTTCTTGATTTGTTTACACTACCTATTTCTACTTCCTTACCTCCTGCTAACTCATATTCAATCTAAAAAGGCACTTTAATTCGCCAATGACTTTAAAATACCGAAAACTAATAAGATACTTTCCATTTCTTCATTCTTGCTATGCTTGATTCTTTTCAGTCTTAATAATCTTACTACTTTCAAAGATACCTACTTCTCTCCATCCACCTTCTCATTAAAGGAGACAATCATTCATCATCTAGGTTACTACACAGTCTCTTGACTTTACTGCCTTCCCTTCTGTTCCCTCCAATTTATTTTCCGCACCAAAACTAAAGAGAGCCCTTTAAAACAAATCTGATTTGCATCACTATGCTGCTTTAAGGACCATTAATGACCTCTCATTCCCTTCATGTGGGCCCACTCTCTCTCTTTTTTTTTTGAGAAGGAGTCTCGCGCTGTCGCTCAGGCTGGAGTCTGGAGTGCAGTGGCGCGATCTTGGAGCGCCAACATGGCGAGATGGGGTTTCGCCATGTTGGCCAGGCTGGTCTCAAACTCCTGACCTCAGGTGATCCACCCGCCTCGGCCTCCCTAAGTGCTGGGATTAGAGGCATGGAGCCATCGTGCCCGGCCAAGCCCACACTCTTAACCTGGCCCTAGACTACTCCTGAAATCTCAATTTTTACCTCTATCCCACACTCCACTCTCCTGCTCAAAAAGTCATATTAAACTTTTCCCCTGCTCTGGGCCTTCATACATATTTGTTTTCTCAATAACATACCTCTGTGCCCTCTTCTCCCAACTAATTCCTACTCTTCAAGTTTCACTTTCCATATCACTTCTTCCTGATCTATTCCACACACCTGCAGTTTCCTTTGTCATAGTATATTAATTACACTTCTGTGATTTCTACCTTGTTTGTCCGGTCTTCCCTAAAAGACACTGTATCCATCCTACTTAATAAAGCATCTCCAGATGTAAGCGACTCACATGGAATGAATGTGCACTTAATATTACGGCAAAAATGTTATTATAAGGCTAAATATCAAATACAATGCAAGCTAAGTAAGACAGTAATATAGGGCTTATGTACAACAAACATTTCTCCCTTTTTTTCCCCCCCAGAGAAGGTCTCACTGCTGTGGCTCACTGCAACCTCAACTTCCCAGACTCAGGTGATCCATCTTAAAAGTAGCTGTGACTATAGGCACACACCACCACACCCAGCCAATTCTTTTATTTCTAATAGTGTTGGAGGTTTCACCATATTACCCAGGCTGGTCTTGAACTCCTGGGCTTAAGAGATCCACCCGACATAGGCTCCCAAAGTACTAGGATTATAGGCGTGAGCCACTGAGCCCACATCAAACATTGCTTTGTAAGAGATATAACCACACATTTCACATCTTAATACAGGTTGAGTATTTCTTTTTCTTTTTTTCTGTTTTTTGGAGACAGGGTCTCACTCCCGTTGCCCAGGCTGGAGTGGAGTGGTGCGATCATGGCTCACTGCAGTCCTAACCTTCTGGGCTCAGGCAATCCTCCCCTCTCGGCCTCCCAAACTGCTGGGATTACAGGCATGAGTGGGCCACAGTGCTTGGCCCATGCTGAGTATTTCTTATCTGAAAATCTGAAATCCAAAATGCTCCAATGAGCATTTTCTTTGAGTGACATGTAAACACTCAAAAAGTTTCAGATTTTGGAGCATTTCAAATCTCGGATTTTTGAATTTTGAATAATCAACCTCTATTTACTATTGAGTTCAATTCATAAACAAGCATATGCCATAATGTCAGAACTCAAGGAATTCACAGCATTTTATAACTTTAAAACGGTGGCTGGGCGCAGTGGCTCATGCCTGTAATCCCAGCACTTTGGGAGGGCGAGGCAGGTGGATCACAAGGTCAGGAGATTGAGACCATCCTGGCTAACATGGTGAAACCCCGTCTCTACTAAAAATACAAAAAATTAGCCAGGCGTGATGGCGGGCGCCTGTAGTCCCAGCTACTGCAGTCCCAACTACTCGGATGGCTGAGGCAGGAGAATGGCATAAAGGGAGATGGAGCTTGCAGTGAGCTGAGATCGTGCCACTGCACTCCAGCCTGGGGGACAGAGCGAGACTCCGTCTCAAAAACAAAACAAAACAAACACACACAAAAAACCCCATGTGGTTTAGTATTTTCAACAAGATTAGAAAATATAACTTAAAAACACTATTGAAGATGTCAGAAGGATTACGGTTCAGTCAAGTGACCTGAAGATATGTGAAGTGTATTTTGCCTTTTGTTTTAATCTTATTTTTTACTTTTATTGAGACAGAGTCTCACTTGCTTGCCCGGGCTGGAGTGCAGTGGTGCGATCTCGGTTCACTGCAACCTCTGTCTCCCGGGCCGAAGTGACTCTCCCGCCTCAGTCTCCCCAGTAGCTGGGACTACGTGTGTGAGCCACCACACCCGACTAATTTTTCTATTTTTTAGTAGTGACAGGGTTTCACCATGTTGGCCAGGCTGGTCTGGAACTCCCAAGTGATCCGCCCGCCTCAGCCTCCCAAAATGCTAGGATTACAGGCATGAGCCACTGCGCGTGGCCTTTTTTATTTATTTTTGAGACAGGGTCTTACTCTGTCACCTTGGCTGAAGTGCAGTGGCGCAATCTCGGCTCACTGCATCCTCGAGCTCCTGAGCTCAATTCTTCTGCCTCAGCCTCCTGAGGAGTTGGGACTACAGGCGTGCGCCATCACTCCTGGCTAATTTTCATATTTTTTGTGGACACAAGAACAGGGTTTCACCATGTTGCTTAGGCTTTTCTCGAACTCTTGGGCTCAAGTGATCCACCCGCCTCAGCCTCCCACAGTGCTAGGATTACAGGTGTGAGCAAAAAGCAGGATATGGCGTTCAGCATTGCTTTTTAAAGAAGGGTCTTCTATACAGAATTCTCTGTAGATACATAGGAAAAAAGCCAAGACCCAATTAAATTACTGAACTAATTCTTACTTTGTACTATAATCTATAGTTAGAAATAAATAATTTTGAATTTGGGCTGGGAATGGTGGCTCATGTCTATAATCCTAGCAGTTTGGGAAGCCAAGGCAGGTGGGCTGCTTAAGCTCAGGAGTTCGAGACCAGCCTGGGCAACATGGTGAGACCCCGTCCCTATTTGAAAAAAAAAAACAAGAAGAAAAGAAAAAAGAATTTTGAATTTGCAGATGATCCAATAAAGAATTTAATCTTCAGGGATCAGGCGTGGTGGCTCATACCTGTAATCCCAATACTTCAGGAGGCTGAGGTGGGTGAAATCACTTGGACCCAGGAGTTCGAGAGCAGCCTGGGCAACAAGGTGAAACCCCATCTCTACAAAATACAAAAAAATTAGTCAGGCATGGGTATGCCTGTAGTCCAAGCTACTCGAAGGCTGAGGTGAGAGGATCACTTGAGCCCAGGAGGCAGAGGTTGCAGTGAGCCATGATCATGCCACTGTACTCCAGCCTGGGCAACAGAGCAAGACCCTGTCTCAAAAAATAAAATAAAATAAAAATTTTGTAAAAAAAAAAAAAGAATTTAATCTTCAAGATTATCTCCGTGGCCCAGCACAGTGAATCAAGCACGTAATCTCAACAATTTGGGAGGCCAAGGTGGGAAGACTGTTTGAGGCTATGAGTTTTAGACCAGCCTGGGCAATGTAGCAAGACCCTGTATCTATTAAGAATATAATAATAATGTCTCCTTATTTTTATATACATAACTAGTAGTAGCGTTGTCTGGGAACTTCAGAACACTCACTAGCTTTGGGAAGCACTCAATGAATAAAAACGGAAATCTGAACACTATGTAACAACAGATTCTAAATGTTCCCAGACAGAAATGAAGGAAACTATTCTTAAATTATCAATATTGGCATAGCATCAACGGTTCTTATCTCTTCCTACAGGATGCACTGTAAATTTCATTCACTCTTTAGTTTAACAGTTCAGCTCCCACTTCATGGTAGATGTGAGTTCATATTTCCATCTGTAACTTCCAGTTTTAAGACCTGAAGATATGTGAAGTGTGTTTCTTGCTTTTTTTTGTTTTTTGTTTTGAGATGGAGTCTCACTCTGTCGTCCAGGCTGGAGTGCAGTGGTGCGATCTCAGCTTACTGCAACCTCCGCCTCCTGGGTTCAAGCGATTCTCCTGCCTCAGCCTTCTGAGTAGCTGGGATTACAGGCATGCGCCACTACACCTGGCTAATTATTTTTAGTAGAGATGGGGTTTCACCATGTTGGCCAGGCTAGTCTTGAACTCCTGACCTCTGGTGATCCACCCACCTCGGCCTCCCAGAGTCCTGGGATTACAGGCGTGAGCCACCGCGCCTGGCCGTATCTTATTTTTATTTATTTTTGAGACAGGGTCTCAAAGCATATTATATTATTAAGTCAGCTTTAACTCCCTTATCATACAAAAGAAAATGCTATTTTGAATATGCATGTACAGATGAGCATACGCTCATTAAAGATTATTAGCATTGGTATGTATATACAACTTAACATGTAAAAAGTATGATGATAACACCAAAGAAAAAGAGCAAAATTCACAACTTAATTTCTTTTTTTTTTTTGAGACAGAGTCTCTCTGTTGTCCAGGCTGCAGTGCAGTGGCATGATCTCGGCTCACTGCAACCTCTGCCTGCCACGTTCAAGCAATTCTTGTGCCTTAGCCTCCTGAGTAGCTGAGACTACAGGCGCATGCCACCATACCAGACTAGTGTTTTTTGTTTTGTTTTGTTTTGTTTTTGGCATTTTTAGTAGAGACAGGTTTTTGCCATTTGGTCATGAACTTCTGAGCTCAAGCCATCTGACTGCCCCCTGCCTCCCTAGGTGCTGGGATTACAGGCGAGCAAACCACCGCATCCTGCCTGCTCTATTGGAGCAGGATACACCACTGGACTATATTTTTACTAATGATTTTTTCACTAACACAATATACATTGCAATTTAATGCTAGAAATCATATTGGTTGTATGCATTTAATCAAATTCCTTCTACACTATTATCACCTGATTCAAAGATATATTTTCTCTGTTTTAGAAGTAAGCCTACTCTTCCGGTCAATAATTTATTGCATAATAATAAACACAAAACATTCTGTGACCATGGTAAGACAAATGTGAATTTTTCATCTTTTCTCAAATTTTAGCTGCACAGTGGTAATGAGAATATAACCAGCTACCTTGATAATTTTACCTCGTAAGACTTAAAATTAAGCCTGAGTCCAAACACATGTGAACACACAATTCAGCAAGAAATTTACATAAATATTCCCCATTCTTCTCATTTTATTTACCAATCAGTAAAAATTCAAATCAACATAGTATACATCTAGAACATATTTATCATGTTCATTAACATTTACTGCAAGAGCGTAATGCCACAAGTAGGGTATATAACATTTATTTTCTTGTTTGTTCTTTATTTTTTTTTGTTATTTAAAAAAATTTTATTTCATATATACCGTATTTAAAGAACACTAAACTGCAACTATGACTAATTGGTTGAGGTCACAGTAATACAAATTGGGGTTGAACCTAAGAAGATGTTTCTAAATGTCAAAGCTACCTCCAAACGTAACAGCTAGAATTAGAGATGTAGAGGCTTTTCTTTTTCTTTTTTTTTTTTTTTGGGACTAGAGACAGGGCCTTGCTATGTTGTCCAGGCTGAACTCAAACTCCCGAGCTCAAACGCTTCTCCTGCCTTGACTTCCTAAAGTGCTGGGATTATAGGCGTGAGCCACCATGCCTGGCCAGGTAACAGTGGCCTCAATAGCAAGATGAGGTAGTAGCAAAAACATCAGACATACTTCAGTTATTATGTTTTGAGTCTATTTTTCTCACTTTAATAAAACAAGGGAGTGGATGTGGTGGTTCATGCCTGTAATCCCAGCACTTTGGGAGGTCAAGGTGGAGGGATCACTTGAGCCCAGGAGTTAAAGGCTGCACTAAGCTATGACTGTGCATGCCACTGAACTCCAGACTGAGCAACAGAGTAAGACCCTGTCTCTAAAAAAAAGTGGGGATGAGGTGGGAGAGATTTAATAACATATTTATTTCAAAAATTAAATGAAGTTACAGGTTGAACTGCCTAAAACAGAGCCACAACTATGCAATTACTTTGAAGTTATTATACACTATAAAGGCTACACCTTTACTGAGACATAATTCACCCACTTAATGTGTATGACTTCCTTTTCTTTTCTTTTTTTGAGATGGAGTCTCGCTCTGTTGCCCAGGCTGGAGTGCAATGGCGCGGTCTCGGCTCACTGCAACCTCTGTCTCCTGGGTTCAAGCAATTCTCCTGCCTCAGCCTCCTGAGTAGCTGGGATTACAGGCACCCGCCACCAAGCCCAGCTAATTTTTGTATTTTTAGTAGAGATGGCATTTCACCATGTTGGCCAGGCTGGTCTCGAACTACTGACCTCAGGTGATCCGCCCACCTCGGCCTCCCAAAGTTCTGGGATTACAGGGGTGAGCCATCACGCCCAGCAACTGTACAACTTGCTAACTTTTAGTATATTCACAGACTTGTGCAACTATCACCACAATCTAATTTTTGACTATTTTAACACCTCAAAAAGAAACCCTGGCCGGGCACGGTGGCTCATGCCTATAATTACAGCACTTTGGGAGGCCGAGGCGGGAGGATCACAAGGTCAGGAGATCAAGACCATCCTGGCTAACACGATGAAACCCCTTCTCTACTAAAAATACAAAAAATTTGCCGAGCGTGGTGACGGGTGCCTGTAGTCCCAGCTACTTGGGAGGCTGAGGCAGGAGAATGGCGTGAACCCGGGAGGCGGAGCTTGCAGTGAGCCAAGATCGCGCCACTGTACTCCAGCCTGGGCGGCAGAGCGAGACTCCATCTCAAAAAAAAAAAAAAGAAAACAACAACAACAACAACAAAATTAGCCGGGCGAGGTAGCAGACGCCTCTAGTCCCAGCTACTTGGGAGGCTGAGGCAGTAGAATGGCGTGAACCCAGGAGGCAGAGCTTGCAGTGAGCTGAGATTGTGCCACTGCACTCCTGCCTGGGAGACAGAGCAAGACTCCATCTCAAAAAAACAAAAAACAAACAAACAAAATCCAAATATCCATTAACAGCTGAATAAGAAAACAAAATATGGTCTATACTTATAATGGAGTATTATTCAGCCTTAAAAACAAAGAAATTCTGACACATGCTTTAACATGAATGAACCTTGATGACATTATGCTAGGTGATATAAGCCAGACACAAAATGACATTTTATGATTCCACTTACATGAGGTTTCTGAATTAATCAAACTCGGAGAAACAGAAACAGTGGTTACCAGAAGCTGGGAGCGGGGAATAATGGGGAGTTATTGCTTAATGGGTACGAAGTTTCAGTTTGGGAAGGTGAGAAAGTTCTACAGACAGATAATGGTAAAGGTTAAACAACAAGGTAAATACACTGCCACTGAACTGTACACATAAAAATGATTACAATGGTAAATTTTATGTCATGCATATTTTATCATAATAAAAAAATCGACCAGACTTATCAGAAAATAGATGTACATAAACAATAGACTAATAGGCAGCCCATAATGCTAAGTGAGCCAAAATCACCCTGGAACTTCCATTATCATATCTATTCTTAAACTGGAACAACCAATAGGTTGAATGAACAAATTCTAGAACATTCTGAGTGACTGCTATCATATGCCCAAGGGACACTATACTATTGGGAATTACTGATAATATATAGGTGTATAAGACCTATATGACTCAGGAGCATAAAAGCTAGAGAAAGATACATATCCAAAATAATACATGAGTTGGAACTATATTTGTGTTGCCACTATATAAATTGTATAAAATGCTATTGAGAGAGGAGAGGGAGAAACATTTGATGAACTCAGCTTAATGAAGAAAGTGATACTCGGGCCTCATAGAAAACTAGAATTTTAAATAATAGGACAAAGATTTAAGTGAAACTGATAGAAAGCTGTGGAAGAATAAGCATCACCTACAAATAAACAATCTAAGATGGAAAATGAGACCCACATTGTGGGTGGAAGTGGTAGAAGATTAGAGTGGGAAACAAGACTGGGGTCAGGTTCTAGGTTTCAAGTGCCAAGCCATGGAGTTTAGACTTTATTCAGGGAAAGAAAAGCAGCATGATCAAAACTGAACTCTAGGAAGATTTCTAGACCAACAGTGCAGAGAATGAGTAGAAATGGAAAAGATGGAAGGGTGATTAAATAATAGACAAAACAGGGAATAAAGTTGAATGCCTAAAGTGCTGATGACAGTAAAAGCAGAGACATAAAGAAAGTGGTTCAATCCAAAAATAAGTTTAGGTTGGGTCCCCCTGTTATACATGATCTTAGGGTATTCCATACTCCCTTTCAACATTTATCACAGTTGCAATTCCATGCTCAGTTTTTTTTCCCCACTATAATGTGAGCTCTATGAAAGCAGGAACAGTGTAAGTCTTAGTTACTGCTATAGTTCTTGGCACAAAGTACTCAAATAATGACTGAATGTAGAAGGTACTCTCCTAAAACACATACTTCTTTGAGTCAAGTAAGAACCTCTGTCTATGTGTAAAAGGGCTCTCTAAATTTGGGAACACTGCCACGTATTTCTAGATCTAGTATATGAGCCATTGTCAGATGTACATCCTATTCCAGTTTTGAGCCATTACTGGCTGCCTTTGGGTGAGTTTGCTTTTTTTTTTTTTTTTTTTTTTTTTGAGACGGAGTCTCGCTCTGTCGCCCAGGCTGGAGTGCAGTGGCGCGATCTCGGCTCACTGCAAGCTCCGCCTCCCATTCTCCTGCCTCAGCCTCCTGAGTAGCTGGGACTACAGGCGCCCGCTACCACGCCCGGCTAATTTTTTGTATTTTTAGTAGAGACGGGGTTTCACCGTGTTAGCCAGGATGGTCTCGATCTCCTGACCTCGTGATCCGCCCGCCTCGGCCTCCCAAAGTGCTGGGATTACAGGCGTGAGCCACCGCGCCCGGCCGAGTTTGCTTTTCATTCTAATTTCAGAAGCCAGCCACCTGCCATTATCTAAAATCCTGTCCACATCAAGTTTACACAGTAAGCATAAAACTCATAAAGCTGTGACTTTAATAAGCCCTAAAATATATATTAATAAAATGAGGTCAGAAATATAAAATATTTTATAACTTCATGCACAAAAATAGGCTTACAATACCTTAGGGGGATTAAATGGGTATGTTTCTGGTATTTTTATCTCTAGTTGGTATCTTCCTCCTGAAAAAATGGGGAAAACAAAGTTAAGAATGCTGCTCAATTCAAATATATAAGACAAATATACTGATGAACTTTTCAGAGCAGCTATTTTATATTCAATTATAAAAATTCATTTTAAAGTTGAAATCCAGAAAGAAAGTAATCAAAAGCACTAGTTTTTAATTTAAAGGTTGTTTAAAGCATACAGAATATCCATTTCATACAACTGTATTCGTTTATCAGTGAGTAACAAGGCCAGAGATAAATACATTTAATCCAGACAATGCAATGCCAACATTTCATCAGGACAATTAACTATTGGAGTTCTCATCTCCACTGTGTCCTCTAATCCATCCTGTTAAGAATTGCTAAATAACAACAACAAAAGGGTCAGAAAAAAAAAAGAAGGCAAGGAGGTATAAAAGTACAGATGATACAAAGGACAGAGATTATGCCATAAACAAAATTCTACTTCTAGCTGGTTCTCGCAAATGAAATAAGGTCCCAATCTTTTCATTTGTGCCCTAAATTAAATGTCAATACTTATTTGTTAATATTTGTGCAATTAAACTGCAATTACTTTTGCACTAGCCTAATAAAAACAAGCTGGGTCCATGGCTAATGCCTTGTAATCCCAACACTTTGGGAGGCCGAGGTGGGAGGACTGCTTAAAGCTAGGCCAGGAGTTTGAGTACAGCCTGCTCAATATAGCAAGTCCTTGTCTCTATTTTAATACAAAAAACTTTAAATATATTTTTTATTTTTTAAGCAAAATTCAACGAGAGAGATAGACATAAAGACAAACTATTCCTTCCTTTATTTATTTATTTATTTATTTATTTATTTATTTATTTATTTATTTATTTTTTTGAGACAGAGTCTCGCTCTGTTGCCCAGGCCAGAGTGCAGTGGCGTGATCTCGGCTCACTTCAAGCTCCACCTCCCGGGTTCACGCCATTCTCCTGCCTCAGCCTCCCAAGTAGCTGAGACTACAGGCGCCCACCACCACGCCTGGCTAATTTTTTTGTGTTTTTAGTACAGACGGGGTTTCACCATGTTAGCCAGGATGGTCTCGATCTCCTGACCTCGTGATCCACCCGCCTCAACCTCCCAAAGTGCTGGGATCACAGGCGTGAGCCACCGTGCCCAGCCCAAATTATTCCTTTAAATGGGTATATAAAATGCAAAATTTTACCAAGGAGCTTTTCTAACCAGTAATATACAAACAGAAGGCAACTTTTTGTTTCGTTTTGAAGTTATCTTGAGCAACTAGCAGCTATACAGCATTTTTAAAAAGCTTATCGGGCGCGGTGGCTCACGCCTGCAATCCCTGCACTTTGGGAGGCCGAGGCGGGCGGATCACGAGGTCAGGAGATCGAGACCATCCTGGCTAACACGGTGAAACCCCGTCTCTACTAAAAATACAAAAAATTAGCCAGGCGTGGTGGCGGGCGCCTGTAGTCCCAGCTACTCGGGAGGCTGAGGCAGGAGAATGGCGTGAACCCGGGAGGCGGAGCTTGCAGTGAGCCGAGATCACGCCACTGCACTCCAGCCTGGGCGACAGAGCGAGACTCCGTCTCAAAAAAAAAAAAAAAAAAGCTTATCTAGGCTCGGCGCGGTGGCTCACGCCTGTAATACCAGCACTTTGGGAGGCTGAGGCAGGTGGATCACGAGGTCAGGAGATCAAGACCATCCTGGCTAACATGGTGAAACCCCGTCTCTACTAAAAACACAAAAAATTAGCTGGGCATGGTGGCGGACGCCTGTAGCCCCAGCTACTCGGGAGGCTGAGGCAGAAGAATGGTGTGAACCTGGGAGGCAGAGCTTGCAGTGAGCCCAGATTGTGCCACTTCACAATCTAGCTTCTCACAACTGGGGTACTCAAGGAAAGGATAACTGCCTCTTAAGAAACTCTGGGCTGCGTGCAATGGCTCATGCCTGTAATCCCAGCACTTTGGGAGGCTGAGGTGGGCAGATCACTTGAGGCCAGAAGTTCAAGACTAGCCTGGCAAACATGGCGAAACCCCACCTCTACCTAAAATACAAAAATTAGCCGGGTATTGTGGCATGTGCCTACAATCCCAGCTACTCAGGAGGTTGAGGCACAAGAATCGCTTGAACCCAGGAGGTGGATATTGCAATGAGCCAAGTTCACACCACTGCACTCCAGCCTACGTGACAGAGCGAGAATCTATCTCAAATAAACAGAAAAGAACAGAAAAAAGAAAAGAAAAGAAAACACTGAAGGGGTAAGTCTTACACTGGATGAGAGGCTGGATTCAACTCTTAACTCTAAGATTAATAACATAGAATACTATTACAAAATATAGTAAATAAAACCGTTCTATTGAAATATTTATATATAAGACTATGAGATTTTGTTTCAAGATAATCAAAGAATAAATTAGATCACAGATGGCCATGAGCTGATAGTTATTAAAGCTGGCTGAAGAGGTTTCATTATATTCTTTTTTTTTTTTTTTGAGATGGAGTCTCGCTCTGTCGCCCAGGCTGGAGTGCAGTGGCGTGATCTCGGCTCACTGCAAGCTCCGCCTCCCAGGTTCACGCCTCCTGCCTCAGCCTCCCAATTAGCTGGGACTACAGGCGCCCGTCACCACGCCCGACTAATTTTTTTGTATTTTTAGTAGAGACAGGGTTTCACCGTGTTAGCCAGGATGGTCTCCATCTCCTGACCTTGTGATCCACCCGCCTCGGCCTCCCAAAGAGCTGGGATTACAGGCGTGAGCCACTGCGCCTGGCCTATTCTTCTTTTTTATATATCTGAAATTCCCTGTAATAAAAAGTAAAATAAAAAACTGTGTGCTAGGAACATTATCTTCAAAATTCTATACACTCAGCTCTTTAAAAAGTCAAACAAGAGACTTTCTTCAGTATATTCTAGACTCTCTCAAATATATCTCCTCACTCCTCCATTGTTATGAATGGATGGATGACTATGAATCTGAGGAAAAAATAAAAGTGGTACTATTTTCTTCAAGCCCTTTTTGTTTCGAATCCTTCTCTCTTTTTTTTTTTTTTTTCCTGAGACAGGGTCTCGTTCTGTTGCCCAGGCTGGAGTGCAGAGGCACAATCTTGGCTCACTGCAACCTCCACCTTTCAGGTTCCAGCAAATCTTGTGCCTCAGTCTCCTGAGTAACTGGGTTTACAGGTGCCCACCACAATGCTCAGCTAATTTTTGTATTTTTAGTAGAGATGAGGTTTCACCATGTTGGTCAGGCTGGGCTTGAACTTCTGGCCTCAGGTGATCCGCCTGACTCAGCCTCCCAAAGTGCTGGGATTACAGGCATAAGCCATTGCGCCTGGCCTCTCTTCTGGCTACTTTTTATTTGAGGCGGATTCTCACTCTGTTGCCCAGACTGGAGTGCAATGGTGCGATCTTGGCTCACTGCAACCTTCACCTCCCAGTTCCAGCAATTCTCCTACCTCAGCCTCCTGGGTAGCTGGGACTACAGGTGCGCGCCACCATGCCTGGCTAATTTTTTAATTTTTTTTTAAGTAGAGACAGGGTCTCACCATGCTGGCTAAGCTGGTCTCAAACTCCTGACCTCAAATAATCTACCTGCCTCAGCCTCCCAAAGTAATGGGATTACAGGCATGAGCCGTTATGCCTGGTGGCTAGTTCTTTTTAATAGAATCCCATAGTGATTCATGCATGAGTTGAACTAAATGCCTGAATCACAGAACATATAACAATAATGAAATTTAAAGAAAAGTAGTGGAAAGAAAAAAAAAAAACTGACAGGTAAGAGAAGGGTACCTGAAGAAATTTTGTGACAATAACTGTCTATACCCAGAATTAGAAATGCCAGCTTCAAATACAGTTATAATAAATTTGGCTTCAGCACTACATAGGCTTTTCTTTTTCCTTCCTAAGAATTTTTTTTTTCTGATTAAACTCCAGATTAAACCATCTCTATAACCCATCATACAAAGTTCTTTGTTAATGGCCAAAATAATCTCTTAGGAGCAGTGTGAGGGCCCACAGATATTATATAAATAATGCTGGACTCGAGAGTCTCTAAAATCTTATTTCTATCCCTTATGTTACATGCTCTGACAACTTTCAATATATGACCACTTAGCATTAATCATAGCATTATTTGATCAGGGTAATACAACTAAGGAATCTTTATGATAACTATATTATTCATATTATAATAGTTTTTACTTTAAAACATTAACTTCTTGAAGAATAGCTTTTAATATTAAAAATTAACAATCTTTAAATTTAACTTAACCCAAAGAGGAGATGAGGAAGGAATGAGAATTTTTAAGCTGTCAACAATGATTCCATAAACCTAAAAGAAATTTTAGGAAGAAAAGCTCAAGAACTAAACTGTTCCTTTGTCATTGAATTATTAAGGCAAAAGAAGTGAAGAAAATTGAGTTAAGTAACATCCACAATATGGCATTTTCCCGTGAGTACTCTACTTCACAATCCGATTCTTTAAATACTACAAAAACAGCTGCCTCATTACTTAATAATGGTTATAAATTGCTTAACATTCCACATGTAAACTTTTGCTTTAGCATTTAAGTTTAGATTTTTAAAAACTCAAAAAACTGCAACATCCTTGCAATAAACATTTAACCTATCGTCACATTTAAAAGAAAAAGCATTAAAGTTTATGCCCTTGAATGGTGTTTTCCTTAACAAAATGAACTTCTCTCAACAGTTTTATATAAAATAACAGAATTCAAGTTACTCTACCACAAATATATAAAAAGCATATTAAATCTAATCTTATCAAAATATTCATTTAGCAGCAGCAACAGCAGAAATAAGCACTTTTTTTTTTGAGACGCAGTCTCCCTCTGTCGCCCAGGCTGGAGTGCAGTGGTGCGATCTCAGCTCACTGCAACCTCCGTCTCATGGGTTCAAGGGATTCTCCTGCCTCAGCCTCCTGAGTAGCTGGGATTATAGGCGCACGCCACCACACCCAGCTAATTTTTGTATTTTTAGTAGAGATGGAGTTTCACCACGTTGGTCAGGCTGGTCTTGAACTCCTGACCTCGTGATCCACCTGCTTCAGCCTCCCAAAGTGCTGGGATTACAGGCATCAGCCACCCCGCCCAGGCAGATATAAGCACTTTTAAATGACCAAACTTTTGGTCCCATTCTCGGTATCGGGAAAAAGAAAAGAAAAAAAATGACCAAACTTGTTTCTAACCAATAAAGAATATATCTTTTTTTTTTTTTTTGAGACGGAGTCTTGCTCTGTTGCCCAGGCTGGAGCGCAATGGCACAATCTCGGCTCACTGCAAGCTCCGCCTCCCGGGTTCACGCCATTCTCCTGCCTCAGCCTCCCAAGTAGCTGGGACTACAGGCGCCCACCATCACGCCTGGCTAATTTTTTTGTATTTTTAGTAGAGACGGGGTTTCACCGTGTTAGCCAGGATGGTCTCATCTCCTGACCTCGTGATCTGCCCGCCTCAGCCTCCCAAAGTGCTGGGATTACAGGTGTGAGCCACCGCACTCGGCCATAAGAATATATCTTAATGTATCTTTTTTTTTTTTTTGAGACAGAGTCTCGCTGTCGCCCAGGCTGGAGTGCAGCAGCGCGATCTGGGCTCACTGAAGGCTCCGCCTCCCGGGGTTCAGGCCATTCTCCTGCCTCAGCCTCCCGAGTAGCTGGGACCATAGGCGCCCACCACCTCGCCCGGCTAATTAGTGTATCTTAATATATCTTAATGTATATAAGTATACATTATCCAATTAAAAAAATTAATCTACCTATTAAATATTGCTTCTATCTAATTTAGCTCAGGAAGTGCCTTGTTTATAAAAATCAATGAAAAAATTTAAAACTTTGCTGACAGACCTCTAGAATAATGTCACTGCCCTACTATCTTCCAAAAATACTTCAAAACAACCTAAAAAAAAAATTCAAGAATAACTATAAGGTCTGACTTCAAGAAGCAGCTAGTATATTATTATATAAAAACATCTGCTATTAGGACAAGCATCTGATTTTTTAAAGATAACTAAAGGTCTCCTCTACATTTAATGATTGCAAAAAGGACTAAATGAAACAGCATCCATGAAAACTGCCAGACCAAGCCAAGCAGATAGGAAGCACTCGATAAACAGCATAAAAAATTAAATATCTAGAAATGGCTCGTATGAACTATGAAACAAAAAATAAAATTTTATCACTTAAGAATTGGTACAAGGTTGGGCACAATGGCTCATGCCTAGAATCCCAAGACTTTGGGACACCAAGGCAAGAGGATTGTTTTAGGCCAGGGGTTTGAGACCAGCCTCGGTAACTTGGCAAGATGCCATCTCTCCAATAAAGAAAGAAAAAAATGGGCTGGGTGTGGTGCGGTGGCTCACGCCTGTAATCTCAGCACTTTGGGAGGCCGAGGTGGGCAGATCACAAGGTCAGGAGTTCAAGACAAGCCTGGCCAATATGGTGAAACCCCGCCTCTACTAAAAATACAAAAATTAGCCGGGCATGGTGGCGGGCGCCTGTAGTACCAGCTACTCGGGAGGCTGAGGCAGGAGAATTGCTTGAACCCGGGAGGCGGAGGTTGCAGTGAGCCAAGATCGTACCACTGCACTCCAGCGTGAGAGACAGAGCAAGACTCTGTCTCCAAAAAAAAAAAGAAAAAATGAATAAACAGAATTGGTATAATATGCTAAAGACATTCTAGGGTCTTAAAAAATCTGGATTAAAAACAAGAAAATATTCAAGAATATTAGATTTTTAAAAAGTGTTTTGGGTAGCCGGGCATGGTGGCTCACTCCTGTAACCCCAGCACTTTGGGAGGCCGAGGCTGGCAGATCACGAGGTCAGGAGATCGAGACCATTCTGGCTAACACGGTGAAACACCGTCTCTACTAAAAAAATACAAAAAAAATTAGCCAGGCATGGTGGCAGGTGCCCGTAGTCCCAGCTGCTCGGAAGGCTGAGGCAGGAGAATGGCGTGAATCCAGGAGGCGAAGCTTGCAGTGAGCCGAGATCGCGCCACTGCACTCCAGGCTGGGCAACAGAGCGAGACTCCATCTCAAAAAAAAAAAAGTGTTTTGGGTAACTGTTCATTACAGAATTATAGAACCACTCGAAAGTATTTAGCTGGTGGCCGGGATTGGTGGCTCACGCCTGGAATCCTAACACTTCGGGAGGCCAAGACAGGTGGATCACCTGAGGTCAGAAGTTCAAGACCAGCCTGGCCATTATTGTGAAACCCTGTCTCTACTAAAAATACAAAAATTAGCCGGCATGGTGGTGCGCCTGTAATCCCAGCTACTCAGGAGGCTAAGGCAGGAGAATCACTTGATTCTGGGAGATGGAGGATGCAGTGAGCCAAGATTTCACCACCGCACTCCAGGCTGGGTGACAGAGAGACTCAGTCTCAAAAAACAAACAATCAAAAAATGAACAACAAAAAACACACACAAAGTATTTAACTGGATATGGTGGCATGCACCTGTAGTACTAGCTACTGAGGAAGCTGGAGGATTACCTGAGCCTAGGAATTCAAATTTATAATGAGCTATGACCATGCCACTGCTCTCCAGCTTGGGTAACAGTAAAACTTTGCATATAAAAAAATAGATAAAACAAAACAGACATCACCACCACTTCCAATATTAAGTCAATTCTGATTTACATAAAGTGATTAAAAGCACAGGCTTTGAAGACAAAGGCTATCAGTTGTGCTACTTAGATGGTTGACCTTAAACAAGTTACTTCTCTTAACTTGTTTCTTCATCTATGAAACAGCAATCGTTGTATTTACCTAGTAAGATTTGCTGAAAGGATTAAATGAGAAAATACATGTAAAGACTGTATAATTAGGGTTACCATATATTGTTATATGTTTTCTAATAAACAAATATTTGAATAGTTATTAATGCAAGAGCCTTGGTTATATGCTATATAATCTAAATTTACAGTAATATTAATTAATGAAGACTCACCTAATAAGAAAGTAAAATGCTATAAGGTTTATTTCTGTATCTTACCACCCGATTCCATGGTCTAAAGTAGCTACAGACTTACTTTGTGAAAAGTTCAGCAAAGCCACCTCCTTTCTATGGCTTGAAATAATCACTAAAAGCTTTCCTGAATAAAGAAAATAAACATTTGGACTACAGCCTGTATGAAGACATGAGTGAATGAAATGCTGAATGACAGAAAGAAGAACTTTAAAAACAAAAGCAACATTTTACCAATGAGATATTTAAGGCAAGGTCTGTTTTAGATACCATATGAAGGGTAACTGAGTGTCTACAGTCCATATGATTTAGAGGTTTACCATGCCAGATCTTTTATTCTATTAAATTCTAACCTATAATACCTGTAACAAAGCTCTGCTAAAACTGTTTTATGGAAAGAAAAAAATTAGCTAAAATTCAGTAAGAAATACCAGTCTATATTCAGTATCTAAATTTAGTATTTTTTAAATTGCTGTTTATCTAAACCAAATGAAGTTACCCTCCATATAATTTATAGATGTTTAAGATTATTCTGATTAAATGTTTCAGACAAGTTCTAATACGCACAATATTTTGATACAGAAAAAAGTACTTGCCTTCATATGGTGTGTCTGGAGGTCCTGCTATTTCTCCTCTTAATTCTGTAAAATTCTCATCTACAAGATCTACTTTAATTTGATTTTTGCTCGTCTTAAAAATAAACAGAAAATAAATGTTAGTTATGTCAGCAAGAAAAACACCTAAAGTATTACCTATAAAAAATCTTGAAACCCCCTCTTTCATAAGCTTGATTATCTGCTCTAGTAAAATAAGTCTGGGCTTTTCTAGGACTTAATTATCCAGTTTTAAGAATATTTAAAACAAACTAATAAATTCTAACTTCATTGTTTTAAATGAAATAACACCACTATGAACAATAATACAATGGCTTCTTAACTTTCTAGGAATGTTATTAGGGAAAAATAGTATAAAAGCTATTTTATGTTTGCCAATTCCATGTATATCAAGTCCAAAGCGATAAATCTAATCATCCACAGATGAACACTAAGATATTATATTCTGCACTATACCCCCACGATACATGGGTTCTGCTTAAACAGAAAATTCAGGGTCATTAAAAGCCATTTAGGCCATAAACTCTCACTTGAACTAACCATAACAACTTTAAATGTTTAGTTTAACTGACTGAAATAGTACACTATCCACCAGAATGGTGAAAGCTCTAGCTATCTAACAGATTCTCCTTTCCATGAAAAATTCCAGAGGACTAAATGCCTCAAAAGAAAAGGCCTTCAATTTGTTTTTCTGCTTAGTTTATTAAAACGGCAACTACCTACTTCAAAAAACCAGATTTCTACTTTAAATTTATCTACGTTGACTTATTTTGCACTTTAAACTACTCCAAGTACTTTCCTATCTATAGCATTACTGAGTCTCTTAACCTTATGACAGTCCATTCTCAGAGCCATGATAACCTTAAATGATTCAGAAAACCATCCAGTGGGATTCACATTAACATTCATAAGTGCCTGCCAGCAAATGGGCTCTCCACTTATATTCTCAAACCTATGTTAAAAATACAGTAAATCCTCTTGATTTTTTAAACCAAAATCCCTAAAGAACAAGTTACATCTTCCTTTTTTTGAGACGGAGTCTTGCTCTTGTTGCCCAGGCTGGAGTGTGATGGCACGATCTCGGCTCACTGCAACCTCCACCTCCTGGGTTCAAGCGACTCTCCTGCTTCAGCCTCCTGAGTAGCTGGGATTACAGGCACCCACTACCATGCTCAGCTAATTTTTGTTATTTATAGTCGAGACGGGGTTTCGCCACGTTGGCCAGGCTTGTCTCGAACTCCTGACCTCGCGATCCGCCCGCCTTGGCCTCCCAAAGTGCTGGGATTATAGACGTGAGGCACCGTGCCCGGCCTATATCTTCATTTTTTTTGGTTAGAATTCCATATTGTTACCTGATTGACACAACATATCTACTCTTATGAAACAAAGCCTTACTCAAGATTTCAAAAGTGAAGTTTTTTGCTTTTAGACTGACTTTCTTAAACTTGATTACTAGATGAAACAGTGTAAGAATTACTGTCTTTGGCTTCCTCCTCCAACCCAAAAAAAACACAATTTTTACTCTTTTTCTATGTTAAATATTTTTTAGTACAGAACGTTTAGTTCATAAACAATACATGACTTAAAACCCATATTTTTCAAAGTTCACATCACTCCAAATTAATCCTGTTTTTTAATAAAAACATAGGATTTAAAAACTTACTTTCTAATTAGTACTTTTTTTTACATTTTTCTGAAAATATTTTTTATCCAAAAACTAAATTTAACTATAAATATGTACAATAAGAAACTACTTCTTATGCCCTAAAAAATCATTAACAACTTTGGTATTTGTGGTAGAGGAGAAAATGTACATTTAACAACAGTAAAACTACTCTGATGGCCGGGCGCAGTGGCTCACGCCTGTAATCCCAGCACTTTGGGAGGCTGAGGCGGGCAGATCACGAGGTCAGGAGATCGAGACCATCCTGGCTAACACGGTGAAACCCTGTCTCTACTAAAAATACAAAAAAATTAGCCAGGTGTGGTGGCGGGCGCCTGCAGTCCCAGCTACTCGGGAGGCTGAGGCAGGAGAATGGTGTGAACCCAGGAGGCGGAGCTTGCAGTGAGCCGAGATCACACCACTGCACTCCAGCCTGGGTGACAGAACGAGACTCCGTCTCAAAAAACCAAAAAAACAAAAATTTAGTTGGGCGTGGTGGTGCACACCTGTAGTCCCGCTACTCGGGAAGCTGAGGCAGGAGAATCACTTGAACCAGGGAGACGGAGGTTGCAATGAGCCAAGATCGTGCCACTGCACTATGGCCTGGGTGAAAGAGCGAGACTCCATCTCAAAATAAATAAATAAATAAAAATAAAAAATTGTCTAGTATCTATGCATAATGTTAAAAGAAAATTGGAGGCATCCAACTTTCACTGACCAATTTAAGAAGCCAGTGTTAACTTACACTTGCATTTCTCCTCTTAAGGCTTCTTACAGGAATAATCATCTTGCTAATCATCAATGCTTTCAAAGATCTTGATAGCTTTCCACAATCCCCCCTCCAAAAAGTAGTATGTAAATAACCCAAAGATGTCAGGATACTAAAGGATCTGATTAAAGTTTTTTGGGAAAGGAGAGGGAGATTAGAAAAGCTGCTTTTTGGGACTGCCCAAATTTCTGGCTAGTAAAATGCTAAATAATTATTCCTTTTCATACCTCTGTCCTTATTTCTGTCTACATCACCCCCAAATTATTATTATTTGTTTAAGACACGGTCTCACTCCCATCACCCTGGCTGGAATGCAGCAGTGCGATCTCAGCTCACTGCACCTCAACTTCCCAAGCTCAGGTGATTCTCCCACCTCAGCCTAACCAGTCGCTGGGACTAGAGGTGTGCACCACCATGCTTGGCTAAATTTTTAAATTTTTAGTAGAGAGGGGGTTTTGCCATGTTTCTCAGGCTGGTCTTGAACTCCTGGGCTCAAGTGATCCACCAGCTTTGGCCTCCTGCCTTGGCCTCCAAAAGTGCTGTGATTACCGGTGTGAGGTACCGCATCCAGCCCCCAAATTATAAGTCAGAAAAAAATTGCTCTTTTTTTCACTCTATAGAAGGAACATTATTATTGTATGAAAAAATGTACTAAATAAGCTCAAGAAAATACCATCATCATGATGAATTACATTATGAAAAAGCATTCTGGTCAGGTGCGTGCGGTGGCTCGTGCCTGTAATCCCAACAGTTTGGGAGGCCAAGGCAGATCACTGAGTCAAGAGTTTGAGGCCAACATGGTGAAATCCGGAAAAATTAGCTGGGCATGGTGGTGTGTGCCTGTAGTCCCTGCTACTTGGGAGGTTGAGGCACGAGAATCGTTTGAATCCAGGGTGTGGAGGTTGGAGTGAGCCGAGATTTCGCCATTGCACTCCAGTTTGGGTAACACAGTGAGACTCTGTCTCAAAAAGCAAAAACAAAACAAAACAAAACAAATTCTAGAGGGCTTAGAATAGGGTCTTTATTTGCACAGAACTAAAGATAAAAAGAAAACAAAGTTAAGCCAAAAATTTTTCACAGCTCAATTTTCCATCAAGCAACAATTATTCTTTATACCACCACAGTTTAATTCAAACATCCAGTTATTTCACAATCTAAAACTCCAATCCCACTGCTCCCACAAGTGAACTTAAAGTCTTACTTTAAGAGTCAGGAACTATAAGCAAGACATGGAGAATGGTGAAAGATGACAGTATTACAAAAGTCATGGCCTTTGGAGTAAGACATATGTGTGCTGAATCCTAGTTCTGTCGCTTACTTGTGGTATTCATTCAGGTATAACACTTAACACCTAACTCTCAATTTTATTACTGTAAAATGAGAATACTTTCAGAATTAAGTTTCTTGGATAGAAGTAAGCAGCATAGTTCCCCTTTCCCTAACAACATTAACTATAAAACCTTTAATTTGGCTGGGTGCAGTGGCTCACGACTGTAATCCCAACACTTTGGGAGGCCAAGGCGGGTGGATCATTTGAGGTCAGGAGTTTGAGACTAGCTTGGCCAACATGGTGAAACCCCATCTCTACTAAAAATACAAAAATTAGCCCGGTGTGCTGACAGGCACCTGTAGTCCCAGCTACTCAGGAGACTGAGGCAGAAGAATGGCTTGAACTTGGGAGGTGGAGGTTGCAGTGAGCCGAGATTGCACCACTACATGCAGCCTGGGTGACAGACCGAGATTCTGTCTCAAAAAAAAAAAAAAAAAAAAATTAAAGCCCGATTTTACAAAATTAATTTCACAGTCCTGTTTCCACAGTCTAAGAAAAAAATGTAGTATCTACAAATAAATAATAAAATAATGTGTTATTCACTTCAATGACTGCAACAACCAAGACAGCTGTAGCTTTTGGGTGAAATTCTGAAGAACTGTGTTATCACTGTAAATTTTTCATAAGGATAGGTCAAAGATTGCTTTTCTAAACTTTCTTCTCCCAACTCAGCTAAACACATAGCGGGACCTCTGGTTGTTTTTTTTTTTTTTTTTTCCTGATGTTCCCTGGGAGCTTCAAGGCATTTCTAATGCACAAAAGGAACAGAGATATATAGAGGCTATAGCAGCTAGGCCAGGCAGGGTGTTTCACCCCTGTAATTCCAGTACTCTAGGAGGCCGAGGCAGATGAATCATTTGAGGCAAGAAACTTGAGACCAGCCTGGCCCATATGGCAAAACCCTGTCTCTACTACAAATACAAAAATTAACTGGGCATGGTAGCACATGTCTGTAATCCCAGCTACTCAGGAGGCTGAGGCATGAGAATTGCTTGAACCCGGGAGGCAGAGGTTGCAGTGAACCAAGATCACACCACTGCACTCCAGCCTGGGCTACGAAGCAAGACTCTGTCACCAAAAAAAAAAAAAAAAAAAAAAAAAAGAGGGAAGAAGCTATAGAAGTTAGCAATTTTCAAATCAACTATTTTATTAAGATATACATGAAGCATGCAAAATAGCACATAACGTTGAAGCTAATTTGAATGAGATAAAAAAAACATTATTGTCAACAACCAACAGTGAAGAACTCAAAGCGGTTCTAATGTATTTCCAAGGCCACCTCTCAGTGAAATGATATTGTCATTGTTACCATCATCACTGTAAAAATTCTTTCAAATAATGACTAGGGTCTAGTATATGCTATCTCAAATGTTAGTGAACAAAACCTAAGTCCCTGC
The DNA here is from genome assembly GCF_028858775.2 of Pan troglodytes. Lineage (NCBI taxonomy): Eukaryota > Metazoa > Chordata > Mammalia > Primates > Hominidae > Pan > Pan troglodytes. Next base: position 40,060,826 of record NC_072401.2, on the reverse strand, counting down.
CCACTTGGAGCTTACATTCTAGTGGGAAAAACTAAACACTGGAAGATTTTATCACTTAAGGACTAAATACAAAGTATATTGTTGTTTAACCTTTTTAAAACTTACTAGCTATGAACAAGTTAATTAACTACTTTGTACTCCAGTTTCATCCTCTGTCAACTAAGGATAAGATAGTTCCTCATAGGGTTCGCTGGTGAATTGAACAAATAAAGTATATAGAACAATGCCTGCCACACAGTAAATGCTAAATTTATCACTGTAATATGCTGACTCTTGATAATGATGTTGGGGCAGAAAATTTTAACCCAAAGCAAATACTGTATTTTTTAAAGAGAATAATTAACAATATTAGCCTCACTTCTATTTATTTTTTTTAAAATGCTCTAAAATAAAATTTAAATCCAAATCTCAAATAAGACAAATATGATTCTAAATGCCCCCTAAAGTTACAAGTAATTCTTATTGATATAAAAAAATTATTATTTGTTTCCTAGTCAAGCCACAACTGTTTTAGGAGCCCTGCTCATCATTGTCATGCATATATAAAAGTGAAATTTAGTTCTTCCTAATTTAGTTGGAAATAATACTTTAAAAGCTTAACAGTTGCCATTATTTTCTCATACTTTAATATAAATGACTTATCTTTCCCCTATTATTCAAAGGCCTAAGAAACACACTCGATTTCTACCTTCTAGGCAGTTAAATTTTTTTTTTATTTTTTTGAGATGGAGTCTTGCTGTGTTGCCCAGCTCACTGCAACCTCTGACTCCTGGGTTCAAGGAATTCTCCTGCCTCAGCCTCCCAAGTAGCTGGGATTACAGGCGCCCGCCACCACGCCTGGCTAATTTTTTTGTATTTGTAATAGAGACAATGTTTCATCATGTTGGCCAGGGTGGTCTCAAACTCCTGACCTCTGGTGATCCACCTGCCTCAGCTTCCCAAAGTGCTGGGATTACAGGTGTGAGCCACCATGTTTTCTGAAGCTTATGGCACATAACAGTCCCAAAGCAGAAGTGACATGAAAACAAAGGGATTGGGAGAATAATGAAAAACTGAGGCCATGGAGACACATGTATGATCCTTACTAAAAACAAGTTCTAGACGAGCAGTATCCAATAAAATATAATGTAAGCCACATATGTAAATTTAAAATTTTCTGATATCCACATTGAAAAGAGTACAAGATGGCCGGGCGCCGTGGCTCATGACTGTAGACCAGCTGAGGCAGGAGAATCACTTGAACCCGGGAGGCAGAGGTCGCAGTGAGTTGAGATCGTACCACTGCACTCTAGCCTGGGCAACAAAGCAAGACTCTGTCTTGAAAATAAAAGATAAAAATAGTACAAGAGACTGGACATAGTGGCACACTCCTGTAAATCCCAGCTACTTGAAATTCTAAGGCAGGAGAACTGCTTGAACTGGAGAGGCGGAGGTTGCAGTGAGCAGAGATCGCGCCACTGCACTCCACCGGACAACAGAGTGAGACTCTGTCTCAAAAAAACAAACAAAAAAAGAAGCTATAGCAGCTAGCAATTATTATTATTATTATTTTTTGAGACAGAGTCTCACTCTGTTGCCCAGGCTGGAGTGCAGTGGCGCAATCTCAGCTCACTGCAACCTCCACCTCTTGGGGGTTCAAGCGATTCTTCTGCCTTAGCCTCCTGAGTAGCTGCAATTATAGGCGCCCACCACCATGCCCGGCTAATTGCTGAATTTTTGGTAGAGATGGGGTTTCACCATGTTGGCCAGGCTGGTCTCGAACTCCTGACCTCAAGATCTACCAGCCTCAGCCTCCCAAAGTGCTGAGATTACAGGCTGAGCCATCACACCAGGCTGCAGCTAGCATTTTTAAAATCACAACTGTAATCCCAACACTTTGCGGGGCAAAGGAGGGAGGATCACTTGAGCCCAGGAGCTTAAGACCCGCCTGGGCCACATAGTGAAACTCCCATCTCTACAGCGTGGAAAAAAAACCAAAAAAAAACAAAAAACGTGTGTCTGTAATCCCAGCTATTCAGGAAGTTGAAGTGGGAGAATCACTTGAACCCAAGAGGTCAAGGGTGCAGTAAGCTATGATTGTGCCACTCCACACCAGCCTGTGTGACAGAGTGAGACTCCATCTCTTAAAAAAAAAGTTAAGTTCTGGACTTCTGTCAAACTTTACTCAATCTACAATGAAGAGTAATTCAAGTCTGAATTTATCAATTCCATGAATATTTACTAAGTACTTGCTATTTGCAAGGCATTATAACAGATACTGGTAGTATAATGATCAACTAGAAATTTTCTCTAACCTGTATCAATAGTTATTTCATTCTAAGGTACTGAAGAACTAATTATATAATTTTTAAATGAAGTACAGGATACTATGAAGAACATTTAGCAGAGAGAAAATCTAGAAAGTAAGAGGAAGCTTCCTTGAGGAAATTAGTTTTAAAAGACTTAACTTTAGGAAAAGCCAGCACTTACACGCTGTGCAAAATGGAGGCAAACGAGGACTTGACAGGTTTAGGAATTGAAATGCCGCCAATGTGACTACAATACAAAGAATGAAAATGACGAAATGAGGCAGGAGAAGTAGTCAAAAGCCAGATTATTCAGGGTCATGAAGAATAATAAAAATTTGAAGTGTTGTAACAATCAGATCTGGGTCTTTTAGAGATCACCTGGCTGGAGTAGGGGGAAATGGCTGGAGGGGGATTAGAGAGAATACTTAGGAAACCAGTGAGAGATGCCAATAAAGTCCAGTGCAATGAAAAGAAGATGAATTAAGGCAGACAGGAAGTAAAATCTAAAGGACTTAGTTACTAACTAAAAGCTATGATCTTAGAGGAGGGGATTTTTTGCTGGGTGGATGACAGTATAATAAAGATAAGGAAACAAAGAATTGAGAAGTCAGGGTTTGAGGGAGAGGGGAAAAATCAGTTTGAGACATGTTGGATACAAGGTATCTATGAAAATCCAAAGAACCAAGTAGGTAAATGAAAAATTCAGGTCTCGGGTTCAGGAGTGATCTGAAGATACAGTCAGAAAGATAGGAAAGATCGGGCGCCATGGCTCACGCCTGTAATACCAACACTTTGAGAGGTCAAGGTGGGCGGATCATCTAAGGTCAAGAGTTCGAGACTAGCCTGGCCAACATGGTGAAACCCCGCCTCTACTAAAAATACAAAAATTAGCTGGGGGCATGGTGGTGCGTGCCTGTAATCCCAGCTACTCTGGAGGCTGAGGCAGGAGAACTGCTTGAATCCGAGACACGGAGGGAGCAGTAAGCCGAGACGGAAGCACTGTACTCCAGCTTGGGCGACAAAGTAAGACTCCTTCTTAAAAAAAAAAAAAAAGGTGGGGGGCTGTGCGCGGTGGCTCACGCCTGTAATCCCAGCACTTTGGGAGGCCGAGGCGGGTGGATCACGAGGTCAAAAGATGGAGACCATCCTGGCTAACACGGTGAAACCCCGTCTCTACTAAAAAAAAAAAAAAAAAAAAAAACTACTAGCCGGGCGTGGTGGCGGGCGCCTATAGTCCCAGCTACTCCGGAGGCTGAGGCAGGAGAATGGCGTGAACCCAGGAGGCGGAGCTTGCAGCGAGCCGAGATCGCACAACTGCACTCCACCTGGGGGATAGAGCGAGACTCTGTCTCAAAAGAAAAAAAAAAAAAAAGAAAAAAGGAAAAAAGGAAAGGCAGGAGGAAGGGGAGGGAAAGGGAAAAGGAAAGAAAGGAAAGAAGAAAGGAAGAAAAAGATATTTGGATAGTCTGATATCACTGACACTACAGGAATAATATTTCAAGGAAACAGTGGGTAATGTTGCTGAACGATCAACAATAATACCTAATACATCGCTTTATCATCCAGACAGGAGGTACAGTGGTACAATCATAGCTCACTGCAGCCTCAAACTTCTGCGCTAAGGCAATTCTCCCGCCTCAGTCTCCCAAACTGTTGGGATTAGAGGCGTAAACCACCACTCCCAGCTCAATATCTATATATAATTTACAGGCAATATTTTAACTGATGTACATGTAATAACTCAATCTTAAAACAAACTTACGTGCTTACCAATAAGGAAGCTGAGGCAACAAAGTCACAAAGCTAATAATCAGTGAAGCCAGGTTTTAAAACTGATTCAAGAGTCAAGATAGAGCTTTTCTTTTACTTATTTTTTTTTTTGAGATGGTGTCTTGCTCTGTCGCCCAGGCTGAAATGCAGTGGGGCAATCTCGGCTCACTGCAACCTCCACCACCCGGGTTGAAGCGATTCTTCTGCCTCAACCTCCTGAGTAGCTGGGACTACAGGCGCACAGCACCACGCCTGGCTAATTTCTTACATATTTTTTAGTAGACACAGGGTTTCACCACATTGGCCAGGCTGGTCTCGAACTCCTGACCTTATGATCTGCCTGCCTCAGCCTCCCAAAGTGCTGGGATTACAGGCGTGAGCCACTGCACCCGGCTCACTTCTAAGATTTCAGTTAGAGGACATCTCAATGTATGCCAGTAAGAAAAAAACACTGCCATTTACACTATGACACAATACTTTTATCACTCAGTTTTTATTATACACTTACTCAACTTTTAGAATTTATATACTTCAATCCTAAGATTAGGCCAGGCACAGTGGCTCACACCTGTAATCCCAGCTCTTTGGGTGGTGGAGATGGGCTGATCATTCGAACCCAGGAGTTCAAGACCAGCCCATCTCTATCCTTATGGAAAAGAAAAAAAAAAAAAGATCAGTCCAGACAACATGGTGAAACCCTGTCTCTACAAAAAAATTAGGTAGGTGTGGGTGTGGTGGTGCGTGGCCATAGTCCCAGCAATGCGGGAGGCTGAAGTGGGAAAATCACCTGAGCCCAGGAATCCCAGGCTGCAGAGAGCCGTGATCTTACCACTGGCACACCTGCCTGGGTGACTGTGGTGTATCCTGTCTCAGCGCTCCCCCCATAAGAAACCTTTAAGATTATTAAAGAGAAAAGAAAAACAGTCAAAGCTACTCCTCAAACTTCTTCACATCAAGTCCTACTCTCCAGTATCACCTTTTCAATTCAGTCTTTGTTGTCCATGTTTTTCCTACACAATACAATCCTCTGTATGTGATATAACATTTGTACTCTAAGACTGCTTGTGACATAAAAGGACTAGAAAGTAAACTAAATGATTACAACCATTAAGAAGAATAACGTAACTGTAAAAAGGTAAGTCAGAAGTCAAGGAAACCTGAGCATGTACTGTGTCATTACATATTCAAAAATTAGTGTTTCTTTTGTTGGACATAATAAGACAATTGATTTGGTTTCATAAAAATGTCCTTGTATGTTAAAGATCCACAATGAATTATTCACTGTACAATGACAGAATTCTGGGGTTTGCTGCAAAATAACTCAGAAGATTTGTTTCAAAATAATCTAGAAGGGGACAGGCACATTGGCTCACGCTGGTAATCCTAACACTTTGGGAGGCTGAGGCGGGTGGATCACCTGAGGTCAAGAGTTTGAGACCAGCCTAACCAACATGGTGAAACCCTGTCTCTACTAAAAACACAAAAAATTAGCCAGGTGTGGTGGTGCACGCCTGTAGTCCCAGCTACTCAGGAGGCTGAGGGAGGAGAATCGTCTGAGCCCAGGAGGCAGAGGTTGCAGTAAGCCGAGATCGCACCATTGCACTCCAGCCTGGGAGACAGCGAGACTCCATCTCAAAAAACAAACAAACAAACAGCAAAATAATCTAGAAGGGAGTGGGAATCTGACAGACAAAACTAGCCACATGTTCACAACTACAGAAAGTGGAGGCCAGGAGTGGTGGCTCACACCTGTAATCCCAGCACTTTGGGAGACTGAGGCAGGAGGATTGTTTAAGCCCAGGAGTTCAAGACCAGCCTGGGCAGCAAAGTGAGATCTCCGTCTCTACAAAAAAGAAAAAGAAAAAGAAACTGGGTGATGATATCTATTATGCTATTTTCTCAACTTCAGTACAAGTTTAAAAATTTTAGCAGAAAGTTAAAAAGTAAAAACAGGCCAGGCACGATGGCTCACGCCTGTAATCCCAGCACTTTGGGAGGCCAAGGCAGGTAGAACACCTGAGGTCAGGAGTTCGAGACCAGCCTGGTCAACATGTTAAGACAGACATACAGGGAGGATGCCACATAAAGACAGATTATTGGGGTGATGCATCTACAAGCCAAGGAACACCATAAATGCTGGCAAACCAACAGAAACTAGGAAGAGGCAAGGAAGGATTCCCCAGAGGTTTCAGAGGCAATCTGACCCTGCTGACACCTTGATTTCCAACTTCTAACCTCCACAACTCTGAGAATAAATGTTTTATTTTAAAAACCCAAATATTTACAATACTATTTAAAAAAAAAAAGGCCAAGTGTGGTGGTACATGCCTGTAATCCCAACACTTTGGAAGGCCAAGGTGGACAGACTGCTTGAGCCCAGGAGTTCAAGACCAACCTGGGCAACATGGCAAAACCTGCTCTCTACTAAAAATACAAAAATTAGCCAGGTATGGTGGTGTGCACCTGTAGTCCCAGATACTCAGGAGGCTGAAGCAGGAGGGTCACTTGAACGCAGGAGGTTCTCACAGTGAGGATGGAAGAAAATTCCCTGCATGCTTCTGGCAGGGGGAAGGGGGAAAGTAGCCATTCTGAAGTAATTCCAAAGTAATCTGTTCTTCTTAAAAAGGCCTGCCTTCAAGAGAAAAGATTTCACCAGAGGTTAACCAACTGGAGTTTTATCAGAGCTAACTGACCCAAGGGAAGTGAAAAACCCAATCCCAGCCTTCCAATCTCAACTAAGGAGGAAGTGTGAACTGAGAAGCAACTGTGAATATCACAGCCCAGGTACACAGATTCACTAAAAGACTACAACAGAATACTGAAACCTTACTATCAAGAGGTGTTTTTTTTTTTTTTGAGACAGGGTCTTGCTCTGTCACCCAGGCTGGAGTGCAGTGGCATGATCATGGCTCACTGCAAACTGCCTCCCGGGTTCAGATGATCCTACCTCAGCCTCCTGAGTAGCTGTGAGTACAGGTGCATGACACCATGCCTGGTTAATATTTGTATTTTCTGTAGAGACGGTTTCGCCATGTCTCCATTTGTCTACAAATCTCGAATTCTTGGGCTAAAGCAATCTGTCTGCCTTGGACTCCCAAAGTGCTGGGATTACAATTGTCAGCCACCATGCCTGGCCACGAAGGCTTTTGTATAACAACAGGACGTTACTCAAAGAACTGCATTTGTGCAATACTTGCAAGGAATTAAAAAACTAAAAAAGAAAAAAATATAACTGCATGTCTCAGATCTTATTTAACAAGTCTCTAAGGAACCCCAAGACAACAAAGGAAACAAAAATAAGAACACTGGAGGAAATATTAGTTCTCACACCTACAGCTACAACACATGTTAATACAAAACACAGCCCAATCCTAAATCAGATAAACGTAATGCCTCACACTAAAGGCTTATGTATCTCAGTTACTTTTACCTAGTAAAACATGCCCAGCTTTTTTTTTTTTTTTTGAAACAGGGTCTCACTCTGTCCCCCAGGCTGAAGGGCAGTGGCGCCATCTCAGCTCATTGCAACTTTTGCCTCCGGGGCTAAAGTGATCCTCCTGCCTCAGCCCCCCCAAGTAGCTGGGCCTACAGGCATGCACTACCGTGCCTAGCTAATTTTAGTATTTTTTTATTTATTTTTTTTTTTGCAGAGACGGGGTTTTACCATGTTGCCCAGGCTGATTTTGAACTCCTGAACTCAGGCAATCCACCTGCCTCAGCCTCCCAAAGTGCTAGGATTACAGGCATGAGCCACCATGCCCGGCCCATGCCCAGCTTTCAACAAAAAATTACAAGGTGTATTAGAAGACAAAAAAATACAGTTTGGGCTGGGTGCAGTGGCTAATACCTGTAATCCCAGCACTTTGGGAAGCCAAGGCAGGAGGATTCACCCCAGGAGTTTGAGACTAGCCTAGTCAACACAGCAAAACCCCACCTCTACAAAAAAACCACAAAAATTAGCCAGGTGTGGTGGTGCGTGCCTATAGTCTCAGCTACTTGGGAGGCTGAGGTTGGAGGATCACTTGAGCCCAGGAGTTCCAGGTTGTAGTAAGCCATGATTGTGCCACCGTACTCCAGCCTGGTGACAACAATTAAAAAAAAAAAAATTAAAAAAGGACTGGGCATGGTGGCTCACGCCTGTAATCCCAGCACTTTGGGAGGCTGAGGCGGGTGGATCACCTGAGGTCAGGAGTTCGAGACCAGCCTGACCAACATGGTGAAATCCCATCTCTACTAAATACAAAAAAACCAGATGGGTGTGGTGGTGTGTGCCTGTAGTCCCAGCTACCTGGGAGGCTGAGGCAGGAGAATCGCTTGAACCCGGGAGGCAGAGGTAGCAATAAGCCGCGATTGTGCCATTGCACTCCACCCTGCGCAACAAGAGAGAAACTCTGTCTCAAAAAATAAATATATTTTTTAAAAAAGGAAATTAGTTGTACAGTACCCATCATTAACACAGAGAAACAATGATTTCAAATGTTATTATTTTCCCTTAACAAAAATTTAAATTACAAAGACATTCTGAGTTTTCCCTCTAATTTATTAATCTCTTTAAGAGCAGACAGGCCACGTGCAGTGGCTCACGCCTGTAATCCTAGCACTTTCGGAGGCCGAGGCAGGCGGATCATGAGGTCAGGAGATTGAGACCACCCTGGCTAACACAGTGAAACGCTGTTTCTACTAAAAATACAAAAAATTAGCCGGGCATGGTGGTGGATGCCTGTAGTCCCAGGTACTCGGGAGGCTGAGGCAGCAGAATGGCATGAACCTGGGAGGCAGAGCTTGCAGTGAGCAGAGATCGTGCCACTGCACTCCAGCCCGGGCAACAGGGCGAGACTCAGTCTGAAGAAAAAAAAAAAAAAAAAAAAGAGAAGACAGCAGGGCTGGGTACAATGGCTCATGCATGTAATCTCAGCACTTTGGGAGGTCGAGGCAGGTGTATTGCTTGAGCTTAGTTCGAGACCAGCCTGGGCAACATAGTGAAATCCTGTCTCTACTTAAAAAAAAAAAAATTATCTAGGTGTGGTGGCATATACCTGTAGTCCCAGCTACTCAGGAGGCTGAGGTGGGAGGATTCCTGGAGTCTGGAAGGCAGGGGGTGCAGTGAGCTGAAGTTGTACCACTGCACTCCAGTCTGGGTGACAGTGAGACACTGTCTCAAAAAAAAAAATTAAAGAAAAAAGAGAGGTGAGTGGATCACCTGAGGTCAGGAGTTTGACACCAGCCTGGCCAACATGGTGAAATTCCATCTCTACTAAATTAGCCGGGTGTGGTGGTGCGCGCCTGTAATCCCAGATACTTGGGGGGCTGAGGCAGGAGAATCACTTGAACCTGGGAGGCGAAGGTTGCAGTGAGCCGAGATCATGCCACTGCACTCCAGCTTAGGTGACAGAGGGAGACTCCATCTCAAAAAAAATAAAAATAAAAAAGAGAGAGAGAAAAAGAGAATACAGCAGGTCCTTGGATAACATCATTTCCTTATAACATTTATGAGGAAAAAAAAAATCCCACATGGGCTGCTGTCTTATGTGGAGCTTGCATGTTCTCCCCATGTCTTTGTGGGTTTTCTCCGGGTACTCAGGTTTCTTCCCAAATTCCAAAGATAAACATGTTAGATTAACTGGCATGGTTAAACTGTACCAGCATGAGTGAGAGTGGGGGTGTGTGTGAGTGCACCTGGTAAAAGGATGTTGGGAATAAGATTATTTCCAGGATGCCAAAGAAGTAATCCATCCTTTACTTGCTAATTGCAAAGAGCATAAAATGTACCTTTACAAAGAAATCTTGTAGTTCCCACCTTAATCAAATGATTAAACAAGTGACCAAGCATCACTAACAGTAAGAAAATCTGATATTACACATGTACTAATATGATTCAATATGAAGTATACAACATCACTTGGGATCTTCTTACCAAAATGTTTAACCTGAAGCTAATCAAACCTTTACACCTAAACTAGGAATCACAGACATCAAGATTTTCAGTATTAATGAGATGAGAAAAAAAGAAAGGTATGTGAAGGGGTTAACAATCATAAATTGTAAAAGACCCAAGAATACAATTATATACAATCTGTGAACGTTACGTAGATAAGACTTTTTTTAAAGTCAACTGAAAAATAAAAGTTTGGGGGTTTTTTTGGAGACAGGGTCTTACTCTGTCACCTAGGCCGGACTGCAGAAGCTGCAGTGAGCCATGATCATGGCACTGTACCTACTGGGCTCAAGCAATCCTCCAACCTCGGCTGCCCAAGCAGCTGGGACCACAGCCACATGCCACCACACCCAACTATTTTTTTCTATTTTTGTCGAGACGGGCTTTTGTCATGTTGTCCAGACTGGTCTCAAACTCCTGGGCTCAACTTATCCTCCTGCCTCAGCCTCCTAAAGTGCAAGGATTACCAGAGTGAGCCACCATGCCCAACCAAAAGAATATTATTTTTAAGAGATGCATGCTCAAGTTTTTGGTAGTGAATTATATTCATGAGAGCAACATGATCTTAGCTAGTGGGGATACAAGTGTACTGTCCTTTTGACTTTTCTCTTCAAAATTTTATTGATAAAAAGTTAAAAGTTGACTGGGTATGGTGTCTCATGCCTATAATCCCAGCACTGTGGGAGGCCGAGGCAGGTAGATTGCTTGAGCCCAGGAGTTCAAGACCAGCCTGGGCAACACGGTGAAACCCTATCTCTACAAAAAAAAAATGAAAATTAGCAGGGCGTGGTGGCACGTGCCTGTAGTCCCAGCTACTCAGGAGACTGAGCTGGGAAGATCACTTAAGACCAGGAGTTTGAGGCCGCAGTGAGCTGTGATTGAGCCACTGCACTCCAGCCTGGGTGACAGAGGGTGTCCCAAATACTTATAACTTCTCTTTGGCTCCCTATTCAACTCTAGCCCCATACTACAATAATTTCTTGCCTAAGCTACCTAAAAAGGTTTCCTAAATGATCCTGAGTTCATTCTTGCCCCTCTACCCTCTACATGGCTAGTTGTCTAATCAACTTTCTTTTTCCCTTCTTCCCTACTAAAGAAACTCTCATTTTAATTGAGGAGTACTGTGCTCAGCTAAAAAAGATTTCCTAGCCTCCCTTAAACCAAGAAGAGGTTATGACGCAGTTTTGGTTAAAAAAATAAAAACAGTCGTAGGACAGTCCATCAGGAAAAGAAAAAAAGAAAAACAGAAGTTGGCCAGGCAGGGGCTCAGGCCTGTAATCTCAGCATTTTAGAAAGCCAAGGCAGGAAAATCACTTGAGGCCAGGAGTTCAAGACCAGCCTGGGTAACATGGCAAAACTCAGTCTCTACAAATAATTTAAAAATAATTAACTGGGCACAGTGGTGTCTACCTGTAGTACTAGCTACTCGGAAGGCTGAGGCAGGAGAATCACTTGAGCCCTGGAGTTCAGGGTTACAGTGAGCTATGAGCATACCACTGCACTCCAGCCTGGGCAACAAACTGAGACCTAGTTTCTAATAAATACAAACATATATACATAGAAAAAAACAATAAAATGTTTTTCCATTATTCATTGTAAAATGATTATTAACTATCTATACATATACAGAGTTGATCATGGTCATTCTAATTTATCCTGTAAGTATCAGTTACCGGTTATTCCCAAGAAACTCTTTCCCTGAGGCTAGAATACCCAACTTCCATAGGTCCCCTTACTTAAAGTCAACAAACACACTTATTAGCTGTTCAATTTCTCACTGCCTTACTGAGCCATAATTTATTCCATAACATCAAGGATCATGTCCATTTTATTAACATAGGTAGCATTCAGTAAATATGTGAATAAATAAAAAATGTAAAGTTACACTAAAGAATTGAACCACAGATGATGTCATATATACTAAATAGATGCCAGTGAGATCTTCAAAAGGGAAAACTACAGAAAAAAAAAAAAAATTACCTTCCCACTATCTTGTTTCCCAGTTTTGGGCTTGGACATTCCATCATCCTAATTCAAGACCTGACTACATTATTAACACTTACATGCAACAGAAATCCAACTTTACCTGGAGGCCACCTTTATCAATATATTCAACTCTTCCTAGTCCCAGAATCAGGATGAAACTTTTTCACAATGGTTGGGGATGAGCTCTCTAGAGCTTAGGAATATCCTTAAACTCATTCAGGAAAACAAGTATCTCCTGCTTAGCAGGCAATGGTGCTAAGCAATGGGGAATGGAAGATCAGTGAGAAAGAACTCTGCTTTCAATGACTCACATTCACAGTTCCTACGGGCAGATGGAAAGAAAGCACCTAACAATATAAACACCTAAAATTTCATCCAACACTCAATGACCACTCAGTATGTACCACTTTCAGAGATATACACTCAAAATTCTCACACATGTACACTATCAAGAAACTGGAAATAACTGAATGTCTAATAGGAGGCAAAAACTGTGCTATATTCTATACAACAAAAACTAAGTCACTACAGTGATTTAAGAAAAAGCATAAAATATTTTATTATCAGCTCGCTGAGAAGCAATAGCATCAGACAACCCACAATTGGGTATGACAAAACCAAGTAAGATGCTTCACTTGAAACAAAGAAACCTAAAAGCAAGACACCCACAGTTAATTGAGAGAAAAGAGTACATAGACTAGCTGGTCCTACATTTCTAATCACTAGAAAAATCCATAATCACACATTTGCTAAAAGTAACGGAAGCCTGCCCTAAACCTATGTCCTAAGAGCACTTTTAGCAGCAGCTCCTCAAAATTAGATACCTATCAAAGACTTTTTTGGTGTGCTTTAAATTACTAAGGCTTCTACATTCAAGGAACCCTACAAGGTGCTAAAGAGAAAAAAATGAATATGAGCCCTCAAGGAGTTTAATCTACCAGGAGTAGAAGGACATATGTACAATTATCAATAGTAAGATAACTGCTCTCATGAAGTCTGACAATGAAAAACAGAAGGAAACTTTGGCTTAAAGAAAGGCTTACCAGGGGTGGTATTTTAGGACAAGTAGGTTTCGAAAAGTAAAGAAAAAAGATAAGGGCTTATTCCAGACAGATGAAACAACTAAATAGCAAGCAATTTTGTATTGCTGAAGGTTTGAGGGAGACTGAAAGTCTGAGGTATGTGTAGGAATGCAAGTGTGTATCTGTGACTTAACAGGAAATAGGTCAGGAAAGGCAGGTCAGAATGAGAGGTGACAGCCTGCTGGCAGCCCTCACAGCCCTTGCTCACTCTTGGTGCCTCCTCGGCCTCAGCGCCCATTCTGGCCACGCTTGAGGAGCCCTTCAGCCCACCGCTGCACTGTGGGAGCCCCTTCCTGGGATGGCCGAGGCCGGAGCCGGCTCCCTCAGCCTGCAGGGAGGTGTGAAGGGAGAGGCACGGGTGGGAACCGGGGCTGCGCACGGCGCTTGCGGGCCAGCTAGAGTTCCAGGTGGGCGTGGGCTTGGCGGGCTCGGCACTCCGAGCGGCCGACTGGCCCTGCCGGCCCTGGGCAGTGAGGGGCTTAGCACCCAGGCCAGCAGCTGCGGAGGATGCGGCCGGGTCCCCCAGCAGTGCTGGCCCACCAGCGCTGCGCTCAATTTCTCACCAGGCCTTAGCTGCCTCCCCACGGGGCAGGGCTCGGGACCTGCGCCCGCCATGCCTGAGTCCTGCCCCCCTGCCGTGGGCTCCTGCGTGGCCTGAGCACTGCCCCCTGCTCCACGGCACCCAGTTCCATCGACTGCCCAAGGGCTGAGGAGTGCAGGCGCATGGCGCGGGACTGGCGGGCAGCTCCACCTGTGGCCCCGGTGCGAGATCCACTGGGTGAGGCCAGCTGGGCTCCTGAGTCTAGTGGGGACTTGGAGAACCTTTATGTCTAGCTAAGGGATTGTGAATGCACCAATCGGCACTCTTTATCTAGCTCAAGGTTTGTAAATGCACCAATCAGCACTCTATGTCTAGCTCAGGGTTTGTAAATACAGCAATCGACACTCTGTATCTAGCTAATCTAGAGAACATGGAGAACTTTTGTGTCTAGCTCAGGGATTGTAAACGCACCAATCAGCACCCTGTCAAAACGGACCAATCAACTCTCTGTAAAACAGACCAATCGGCTCTCTGTAAAATGGACCAATCAGCAGGATGGGCGTGGGGCCACATAAGAGAAAAACAGGCTGCCTGAGCCAGCAGTGGCAACCCACTCGGGTCCCCTTCCACACTGTGGAAGCTTTGTTCTTTTGCTCTTTGCAATAAATCTTGCTACTGCTCACTCTTTGGGTCCACACTGCCTTTATGAGCTGTAACACTCACCGCAAAGGTCTGCAGCTTCACTCCTGAAGCCAGCGAAACCATGAACCCACCGGGAGGAACGAACAACTCCAGACGCGCCACCTTAAGAGGTGTAACACTCACCGCGAAGGTCTGCAGCTTCACTCTTGAGCCAGCGAGACCACGAACCCACCAGAAGGAACAAACTCCGAACACAACCGAACATCAGAAGGAACAAACTCCGGACACGCTGCCTTTAAGAACTGTTAACACTCACTGCAAGGGTCCGTGGCTTCATTCTTGAAGTCAGTGAGACCAAGAACCCACCAATTCCGGACACAAGAACAATAGTATAAAAGTTTTGACTTTATCCCCATAGGCACTGGAAAACCTAACAGAGAATGATGTAAGATTGTATTTTTAAAATTAAATCCAGTGGCATGGCACCATTAGGGTTGACTAGAAAAGCTGGGAGAGGCTGGGCGTGGTGGCTCACGCCTGTAATCCCAGCACTTTGGGAGGCTGAGGTGGGCGGATCACAAGGTCAGGAGTTCAAGACCAGCCTGATCAACGTGGTGAAACCCTGTCTGTACTTAAAACACAAAAATTAGCCGGGTGTGGCAGCATGCATCTGTAATCCCAGCTACTCAGGAGGCTGAGGCAGAATTGCTTGAACACGGGAGATGGAGGTTGCAATGAGCCGAGATTGTGCCACTGCACTCCAGCCTGGGCGATATAGCGAGAGTCCATCTCAAAAAAAAAAAAAGAAAGAAAAGAAAAGCTGGGAGAGACTGAAGGCAGAAAAATAAATGTACATAAGCAAACTTTTATTCTATTTTATTCTTTAAAGACAGGGTCTTGGCTCTGTGAACTGCAGTGGCAAAGTCAAAGTTCACCGCAGCCTCGATCTCCCGGGCTTAAGGGATCCTCCCACCTCAGCATCCAGAGTAGTTTAGGACTACTGATGCGCACCACCCACCCCAGGCTTTTTTTTTTTTTTTTTTGAGATGGAGTCTCACCCTGCCACCCAGGCTGGAGTGCAGTGGCACGATCTTGGCTCACAGCAACCTCCGCCTCCTGGGTTCAAGTGATTCTCCTGTCTCAGCTTCCCAAGCAGCTGGGATTACAGGTGCACACTGCTGTGCCCTACTAATTTTTTGTATTTTAGTAGAGACAGGGTTTCACCGTGTTGCCCAGGCTGATCTTGAATTCCTGAGCTCAGGCAATCCACCCGCCTTGGCCTCCTAAAGTGCTAGGATTACAGGCATGAGCCACCGTGTCTGGCCTCATTTTTTAAATATTCTGTAGAAACAGGGTCTCACTATGTTGCCCAGATCGGTCTCAAACTCCTGGGCTCAAGCAATCCTCCTGCTTCAGCCGTCCAAAACGCTGGGATTGCCGGCTTAAGCTACTGCAAGTTGCCAGGAAACGTTTAATACAAATAGTCCATCTGGGCTGGGCGCAGCGGCTCATGCCTGTAATCCCAGCACTCTGGGCGGCTAAGGCGCATGGATCACTTGAGCCTAGGAGTTTGAGACCAGCCTGGGCAACATGGCAAAACCCTGTCTCCACAAAAAGTAAAAAAAATCAGCCAGGCATGGTGGCAAATGCCTGTAATGCCAGCTACTTGGGAGGCTGTGGTGGGAGGATCACTTAAGCCCAACAGGTTAAGACTGCGGCGTGAGCTGTGATCACAACACGGCACCCCAGCCTGGACGATAGACAGATAGACAGACAGACAGACAGACAGACACCATGTTTCAAATAAATAAATAAATAGTCCATCCTGAGATATAAAAACCTGACCTATGGTATTAACAAAAGGAATAAAAAAGAGAAAACAAACATTCCAGAGACAAGTGGAGGATGAAAGGTAAATCAGTGACAATATTTTATAAAGGATAGTAACAGAGGTTAGAGGAAAATCAGGAAAGAGCAGTATCAGAGCAACCAAAGGAGGAGAGTTCTAAGATGGAAATGGAAATGCTGAAGGAACATGTACAAAATGGATGATCACGAGAACTCACTCTGTGTTCTGTAATTGGGAAGGTACTGCCTGAAGGAGCAGTTTCAGTATGACATGGTAGAGAGAGAAACCTGAGTACAGAAGTTAAGAAAATGAATTAACTTTTAAAAACCAAATACAGAAGAATGTCTTTAAAAAAATAAACAAATAAAAAATAAAACGGGTCCTCCGGCACAGTGCCTCCAGAGCAGGAGGTCAGGCCAACCAGTGACCTGGGTCCGAGAATGCCTTTATTAATATCAGAGTAGGAGAAGACTTCTTAAAATGCAAAAAACACACCATGTAGGAAAAGATAAAATCTGAATACCTTAAAATTAAACTTCTGTAAGACAAAAAGGAGGACAATAAGTAAAATACACCAGAAAAAAATTGACTACTTTAAAATTAAACAGGGCCAGGCACGGTGGGTGACACCTATAATCCCAGCACTTTGGAAGGCTGAGGCGGGTGGATCACTTGAGATCAGGAGTTGGAGACCAGCCTGGCCAACATCGTGAAAAACCCCATCTCTACTAAAAATACAAAAAAGCAGACGGGCATGGTGGCCCACACCTATAATCTCAGCACTTTGGGAGGCTGAGTTGGGAGGATCCCTTGAACGCGCGAGTTCAAGATCAGCCTGGGTAACATAGGGAGATTCCCATCTCTACAAAAATTTTTTTTAAAAATTAGCCGGCCGGGCGCGGTGGCTCACGTCTGTAATCCCAGCACTTTTGGAGGCCGAGGCGGGTGGATCACGAGGTCAGGAGATTGAGACCATCCTGGCTAACATGGTGAAACCCCGTCTCTACTAAAAAATACAAAAAAAAATTATCCGGGCGTGGTGGCGGGCGCCTGTAGTCCCAGCTACTCGGGAGGCTGAGGCAGGAGAATGGCGTGAACCCAGGAGGCAGAGCTTGCAGTGAGCCGAGATCGCACCACTGCACTCCAGCCTGGGTGACAGAGTGAGACTCCGTCTCAAAAAAAAAAAAAAAAAAAAAAAAATTAGCCAAGAGTGGTGGCTTGTACCTGTAGTCCCAGCTACTCAGGAGGCTGGGCTGAGGCATGGGAAAATCACTTAAGCCCAGGAGTTCCGGGCTGCAGAGAGCCATCATTGCACCATTGCACTCTATCCTGGGTAAGCGTGTGAGTGAGACCTGTTTCTTAAAAATAGAACTTCTGGGCCAAGCACGGTGGCTCACGCCTGTAATCCCAGCACTTAGGGAGGCCAAGGTGGGCACATCACGAGGTCAGGAGATCGAGACCATCCTGGCCAACATGGTAAAACCCCGTCTCTACTAAAAATATAAAAAAAAATTTAACTGGGGGTAGTGGCACATGCCTGTAATCCCAGCTACTCGGGAGGCTGAGGCAGGAGAATCACTTGAACCAGGGAGTCGGAGGCTGCAGTGGGCTGAGATCATGCCACTGCATTCCAGCCTGGCAACAGAGCGAGACTCAGTCTTAAAAAAAAAAAAAAAAAAAAAAAAAAAAATATATATATATATATATATATATATATATATATATATATGAAACTTCTAAAAGACAAGGAGGACAGTTAAGTGAAATAAACCAGTCACAAAAGGACAAATAATGTGCTCAGAGGATAATTCTGCATAAGCCAACTCGAAAAGCTGTACAAAAAATAAGCAGAAGTGTCCCAGGAGCCCTATTCTGACAGGCGTGCATGACATAATCCTTGAGGGCTTGGTCTTCCCAAGTGAAATTGTGGGCAAGAGAAACTGGATGGCAGGCAGCTCATAAAGGTTCATTTGGACAAAGCACAGCAGAACAATGTTGAAAACAAGGCTGAAACTTTTTCTGGTGTCTGTAAGAAGCACAGGGATTTGATGGCTCCGGTGGCTCATGCCTACCCCAAAACTTTGGGAAGCAGAGGCGGGAGCATCACTTGAGTTTGACATCAGCCTAGGCTGAGACCTCATCTCTACAAAAAGTAGTGTGAGACCTCATCTCTACAAAAAATACAAAAATTAGTCAGGCATGGTGGTGTACCTGTAGTCCCAGCTACTTGGAAGGATGAGGTGGGAAGATCACTTGAGCCCAGGAGGTTGAGGTTGCAGCAGTGAGCCATGATTGCACCATTGCACTCTAGTCTGAGCAATAATAGAGCAAGACTCTGTCTTTAAAAAAAAAAAAAAAAAAAAAAGCTGCTCATGGGCAAGGATGTTATTTTTAACTTCCAGAGTTTCGGTTTTAAACAAAAATGAAGAAAGTATACTCAGTTTTTTTTTTTTAAAGGGACAAATAATGAATGATAGAGCAGTCACACAGATTGAGATACAAAGTAGAAAGGTGACTGCCAGAAGCTGGGTGGTAGGGGGATAGGGAGTTAGTAATATTGGGTACAGAGTTTCAATTTTGCAAGATGAAAAGTTCTGGAGATGGATGGTGGTGATAGCTACACAATGTCCTTAATGCCACTGAACATTTAAAATGGTTAGGATGATAAATTTTATGTTATGTGTATTTTACTACAACTTAAAAAAAAAGCATAAAAAGATAAGCCAAAATTAAAAATCAAGCCACATAATGTAAGATAGACAATATCATATAAATAACATAAAGAATTCCTACAAATCTGGCTGGGCACAGTGGCTCACGCTTGTAATCCCAGCACTTCGGGATGCCGAGATGGGCAGATTGCCTGAGGTCAGGAAGAGACCAGCCTGGCTAACAAAGTGAAACCCTGACTCCAGAGCAAGACTCCAGCCTTACTCCAGAGCAAGAACTGTCTCAAAAAAAAAAAAAAAAAAAAAAAAATTTCCTACAGAAGAAGGAGAAAACTACAAACCACCTAATTTTCTTTTTTGAGATGAAATTTCACTCTTGTTGCCCAGGCCAAACCATCCAATTTTTTAAAAAGCAGTTAAAGAATGTAAACATGGCCGGGCATGGTGGCTCACGCCTGTAATCCCAGCACTTTGGGAAGCTGAGGCAGGCGGATCACCTGAGGTCAGGAGTTAGAGACCAGTGTGACCAGTATGGCAAAACCCGTCTCTACTAAAAATACGAAATTAGCCAGGCTTAGCGGGGCATGCTTGTAATCCCAACTACTTGGCAGGCTGAGGCAGGACAATTGCTTGAACCCAGGAGGCAGAGGTTGCAGCGAGCCAAGATCGCGCCACGGCACTCCAGTCTGGGCGACAAAGCGAGACTCCGTCTCATTTAAAAAAAAAAAAAAAGTAAACACTAAATTTACAAAAGCCTAATGGCCAATAAACACAAAACATGCTTAATATCTCTACTGACTAGGGAAGTAAAAATGAGAATAAACCACCATTTCACATCCATCATAGTGACAAAAATATAAGTCTTAAAAATGTAGGTCGAGTGCGGTGGCTCATGCCTGTAATCCCAGCACTTTAGGAGGCCGAGGTGGGCGAATCACAAGGTCAAGAGTTCAAGACCAGCCTGACCAACATGGTGAAACTCTGTCTGTACTAAAAATACAAAAATTAGCCAGGCGTGGTGGCATGCGTCTGTAATCTCAGGAGGCTGAGGCAGGAGAATTGCTTGAACACAGGAGATGGAGGTTGCAATGAGCCAAGATTGTGCTACTGTACTCCAGCGTGGGCGATAAAGCGAGAGTCCATCTTAAAACAAAACAAAACAAAACAAAAAAAACACGGAGAAACCCTGTCTCTACTGGGAAAAAAAAAAAAAAAAAAAAAAAATTGGCCGGGCGCAGTGGCGGGTGGCTGTGGTCCCAGCTACTTGGGAGGCTGAGGCAGGAGAATGGCATGAACCCAGGAGGCGGAGCTTGCAGTGAGCTGAGATCTTGCCACTGCACTCCAGCCTGGGTGACAGAGCGAGACTCAGTCTCAAAAAAAAAAAAAAAAAAAAAAAAAAAAAAAAAAAAAAAAAATGGTTGTCGGTGCTATTGCACTCCAGCCTGGGCAACAGAGTGAGACTCCATCTCCAAAAAAAAAAAGGGGGGCAGTTTCAAGTAACTACGTTTTTTTTTTTCCCTTCCTCTTTTTTTCCTGAGATAGTCTTACAAAAAATAGTGACTATTTTTTTTTGAGACAGAGTCTCCCTCTCTTGCCCAGGATGGAATGCAATGGCACAATCTCGGCTTACTGCAACCTCTGCCTCCCCAGTTCAAGCAATTCTCCACCTCAGCCTCCCAAGTAGCTGGGATTACAGGCATGCACCACCACACCTGGCTAATTTTTTGTATTTTTAGTAGAGAGACGAGGTTTCTCCATGGTGTTCAGGCTGGTCTGGAACTCCTGACCTCAGGTGATCCGCCTGCCTTTGCCTCCTAAAGTGCTGGGATTACAGGAGTAAGCCACCTCTCCCAGGCAGAACTCTTTTAGTGGGAATGTAAATTGATTCAATCATCTGGAGAACAATGAAGCAATGTCCAGTCAGGCAGAAGCTGAAAATATGCTCAGGTCTTACAAATCTACTTCCTAGAAAAACTCTTACATGTCCCCCCAAAAATTATAAAAATGTCCAGTACATCCTTTTATCTAAAAGTTGGAATTAAATGCCATCAATAGGGAAATAAACTTTAAAAACTGACATGGAATACAATATAGTCTATATTAAAGAACTAGCACAACATGCACTATCACAGATCTTTAAAAAATAATGCTGCCGGGCGCGGTGGCTCACACCTGTAATCTCAGCACTTTGGGAGGCCGAGGCGGGCGGATCATGAAGTCAGGAGATCGAGACCATCCAGGCTAACACGGCGAAACCCTGTCTCTACCAAAAATACAAAAAATTAGCTGGGCGTGGTGGCGGGCGCCTGTAGTCCCAGATACTCGGGAGGCTGAGGCAGGAGAATGGCATGAACCCGGGAGGCAGAGCTTGCAGTGAGCCGAGATCACGCCACTGCACTCCAGCCTGGGCGACAAAGTGAGACTCCGTCTCAAAAAAAAAAAAAAAAAAAAGAGAAAAAGTTTCCAAGAGACATACATTACAATCATCCATAAAAACTGTTTTTAAAAAAAACTTAAAAAAAAAAAGCAAAAAAGTATTTCATTTTTAAATTCAGGAGATATTAACAGTAAAAACAAAAATATGAAGGGGAAGGATATACACTAACTTCACATAGCAGATACTCCTAGAAAGAAAGAAAAAATGGAATAAGAAAAAAGTTATCCAGTGAGCTTTACCTCTATGTTTTACAGTATTTGGGTAGAGGCAGTTTAGCCCACAGTATGAGAAGATTACAATCTGTTAAATATGGACCACAGATATAAAGATGTTCATGTATTACTTTTAAAACTTCTAAGTATAAAGTATTTCTTAGTTTTAAAAAAATCTTCAAAAATGTAGGGAGCAAGCAGCAGATATGAGTATAACTCTTTCCACCATAACCACCAATATTTTGGACGCACAGACCTGGTTTCAAACCTCTGTTCCACCACCAAGTTACTGATACTGAGAAAGTTACTTAATTTCTTCACAGCTGCAACTGTTGGATCTGTGAAACAAGAATACTATCAATCCCATAAAGCTGCCATATATAAAAAATGTCAGATAGGCAGGGTGCAGTAGCTCATGCCTGTAATCCCAGGACTTTGGGAGGCTGAGGCAGGAGGACTGCTTGAGCCCAGGAGTCTGACACCAGCTTGGGCAATATAGTGAGAACCTCAACTCCACAAAAAATTTTAAAAAAGATAATTTAGCCAGGTGTGGTGGCTACTAGGAAGGCTGAGGCAGGAGGATCACTTGAGCCCAGGAGTTCAAGGTTACAGTGAGCTATAAGGTCTTGCTCTGCTGCCACTGCACTCCAGCCTGGGCAACAGAGCAAGACCTTGTGTCTTAAAATCAATCAATCAGACAGTAGGCATTCAACTGTAGGCAGTTATTCTAAATTTGGAGTAAAAGCGAAGAACTAAAGGGAAGAGAAAGAAAAAAAGGGTTTTGCAGTGGTGTTTACAATTAATTGATCATAACCAGTTACAGACTTTTTTCCTTTTCCATTTCCACTGCTTCGTTTGACTAGCCTTAAAAATATAAAAAAATTTTAAAAAAGCATGTTCAATGAAATAAAGTTCTCCCATCTTTTCAGATTTACCTAAGAGAATAAAATGGATGTCAGATGAATGAGACTGCCTATTTTCTGGCTCCCAAAGCCCACTGAAAAAGGGATTTGCAAAGGGATCCAAGATTATACACCACAGGATTAGAATCTAGATTCTTTGGTCTAGTTTCAGGAAACCAGAGCCATGTCAAGAAATTCAAAATAATCCCATTATCTCTATAGCATTTGAGAGTTTCCCAAATAAACTTTTTCATTCAGGAAGGCAACATTTCAACACAAACTTTGAACGATTTATAACTGTCTCCTAAAGAAAGATTAAATAAATCACATCTGGAGAACAGAGCCCACATATATTCCTTTGTATTAATATATCCCCTCTTATCCACAGGGGACACGTTCCAAGATCCCTAGTGGATGCTTGAAACCACAGATAGTACCGACCCTATACGTACATACATATCATAAAGTTTAATCTATAAATTAAACACAAGAGATTAACAATGGAGTAATTATAACAATATATTGTAATGAAAGTTACGTGAATGTGCTCTCTCAAAATACCTTATTGTACTATACTCACTTATTTTTGGACGATGGTTGACAATGGGTAACTGAAACTGCAGAAAATCAAACTGCAGATAAGGGTGGACTACTTGGCCACTAGCCCCATGGATTATTGGCACACAGGTGACAAAGAAACACTATTAGAAGTACCTTAACCCTCATCTTGAGCTTTTCTTGAGGCATATTTACATCCAATAATCACTAAACCATTGAACAATACCTTTATAATCCAAGAATAATAAGCACGACAGAATATGAAAACATAGCTAATTCTGACATCTAACAGCTATCCGTTTACTGAATGTTTAATTATGTCCCAAGGTTGTTCTAAGCACCGCAAGGACTCTCCTAATCTTCCCACATTTTTACAGATTAAAAAAATCGAGATACAGAGCCAGTACTTCAGGTTTTAAGAAGAAAAGCCAGGACTCAAAGCAAATCTAATTCTAAAGCCCACGCTCTTAATTACTAAGCTAACTTAACTAAATTATGCTTCAGGAGTTAAAAATTTCTACCTCCTTGGCAAGTTCAAGTTCTCATACTAAGAGGAAAAAAAAAAAAAGACACAAATAATACTGCATTGTTATCCCCTTCTGTAAAGTTGTATTCGCAGTCAGCTTTTATACTATCATTTATGAAAAGGATATTCCCAAAAACCAACTACTTATTATGACTAAACTGGTATGCAAAAAGCCTGGGTTCACCATTAACCAGCTCTGTTTCTCTGAGAAACAATCAACCTCCTTGGGCCTCAATTTCCTGATTTTATAGATGAGAAGTTTGGCCTAGATCTGTTTCAGCTCTGAAATTCAATACATTTTGGCACATTTTCTAAGACACTATATTTTTCTTAAGAAAGATTTTGAAAAGCATCTTTTGAAAACTTTCAAACTTAAAATACATAATATATACTCACATCTATTCTTTTACTCAAACATACTCAAAACTAATCTGTTATTAGAAGTCAGGAAAGTAACTAGAAAGGAAGGCAGATTCCCATGGTACTGGGAAGGGTCTGTTTCTTGATTTGGATGCCAGTCACACTTTATTACGTACACATTTTACTTTAATATGAAAAAGGGCGGTTTTCCTCCCCAAAAGGTAACCATGAAGAAAGTTAAGATCATGATCTAACTCTAAAACTATGTTTGAGTATATAAGAGCTGTGCAACCTTTCTGTTCTAAATATGCAAATGTGCTTCTTGAATAATTGTATCAATAATCTCTTTGTTCCATAGTTCCAATTCATGTGCCTAAAGAAAAGTTCATTTACTTAAGAATCTCGGCCAGGCGTGGTGGCTCACGCCTGCAATCCCAGCACTTCGGGAGGCCAAGGCTGGCAGATCACCTGAGTCCCGGAGTTCGAGACCAGCCTGACTGACCACCATGGAGAAACCCGGTCTCTACTAAAAATACAAAATTAGCTGAGCGTGGTGGTGCATGCCTGTAATCCCAGCTTCTCGGGAGACTGAGGCAGGAGAATCGCTTGAACCCGGGAGGCAGAGGTTGCAATGAGCTGAGATTGCGCCATTGCACTCCAGCCTGGGCAACAAGAGCAAAACTGTCTCAGAAAAAAAAAAAATTGCAATATTACCAGAATTCCTTTGGGACTGTCTCCTGAAATTTGAGGTCAGTCTTAACTTTCCTCTAGAACTCAGCTCAAGAAGGCTGGGTGAGGTGGCTCATGCCTATAATCCCAGCACTTTGGGAGGCTGAGGCAGGAGGACTGCTTGAAGCCAGGAGTTCAAGACCAACCTGGGCAACATAGTGAGACCCCATCTCTACAAAAAATAAAAATTAGCCAGGTGTGGTGGCACACACCTGTAGTCCCAGCTACTCAGGAGGCTGAGGTGGAAGGCCTGCTAGAACCCAGGAGGTCAAGGCTGCAATGAGCTATGATTGTGCCCCTGGGCGACAGAGTGAGACCCCATCTCAAAAAAAAAAAAAAAGGCACCTAGCTCAAGAACCTCCCTCATACAGTCATACAGGCCAGGCACGATGGCTCATGCCTGTAATCCCAGCACTTTGAGAAGCCAAGGCAGGCGGATCACCTGAGGTCTGAAGTTCGAGACCAGCCTGGCTAGAAACCCCATCTCTACTAAAAATAGGAAAATTAGCTGGGTATGGTGGCACGTGCCTGTAATCCCAGCTACTGGGTCAAGCAGGAGAACTGCCTGACCTGGGAAGCAGAAGCTGCAGTGAGCCAAGATCATGTCACCGCACTCCAGCCTGGGTGAGAGAGTGAGATCCCATCTCAAACAAAACAAAACAAAAAAACTCCAGGTGGGGTGGCTCACACATGTAAGCCCAGCACTTTGGGAGGCCAAGACAGCCAGATCACCTGAGGTCAGGAGTGTGAGACCAGCCTGGTCAACATGGTGAAATCCAGTCTCTACTAAAAATACAAAAAACATTAGCCGGGTGTGGTGGCGCATGCCTGTAATTCCAGTCATTCTGGAGGCTGAGGCCTGAGAATCACTTGAAGCCAGGAGGCGGAGGCTGCAGTGAGCTGAGATAAAGCCACTGCACTCCAGGCTGGGTGACAGAGACTGACTCAAAACAAAACAAAAACAAAAAAGAACCTCCCTCATTCAAATACCCTCAGAATCCCATAGCATTTACACTTTGCCCCTCCCATTTTTATCTATCCTTTGTCCTGTATCTCCAACCAATTAAGCCTTTTGGGGCTGTGGTCAACATGTTCGGTAACTGTCAATAATGTATTCACTGGGAAATAAGAGTATATAGTCTTGGCTGGGCATTGTGGCTCACACTTGTAATCTTATGACTTTGGGAGACCAGCCTGGCCAACATCATAAAACCCTGTCTCTACTAACAATATAAAAAATTGGCTGGGCGTGGTGGGGCGCGCCTGTAATCCCAGCTACTTGGTAGGCTGAGGCAGGAGAACCGCTTGACCTGGGAGGTGGAGGCTGCAGTGAGCTTGGATCATGCTACTGGACTCCAGCCAGGGTGACACAGTGAGATTCCATCTGGGGAAAAAAAAAAAAAAAAGTCCAGGCATGCCAGGCATGGTGGCTCACCATTTAAGCCAAGCACTTTGGGAGGCCCAGGCAGGCAGATCATCTGAGGCCGCGAGTTTAAGACCAGCCTGGCCAATATAATGAAACCCTGTCTCTACTAAAACTACAAAAATTAGCTGGGTGTTGTGGCCGGACAGGGTGGCTCACACCTGTAATCCCAGCACTTTGGGAGGCCGAGGCAGGCAGATCACGAGGTCAGGAGATCGAGACCATCCTGGCTAACACGGTGAAACCCCATCTCTACTAAAAAAAAATACAAAAAATTAGCTGGGAGTGGTCGCGGATGCCTGTAGTCCCAGCTACTCAGGAGGCTGAGGCAGGAGAATGGCGTGTACCTGGGAGGCGGAGCTTGCAGTGAGCTGAGATAGCGCCACTGCACTCCAGCCTGGGTGACAGAGTGAGACTCCGTCTCAAAAAAAAAAATTAGCTGGGCATGGTGGCGCATGCCTGTAATCCCGGGATCCCAGCCATTCCAGAGGCTGAGGTATTGGTTGAACCTGGGAGGCGGAGGTTGCAGTGAGCTGAGATGGAGCCACTGCACTCCAGGCTGGGTGATAGAGCCGAGACTCTGTCACAAAAACAAAACAAAACAAAACAACAACAAAAAGGAATCTCATGCAGGTACCCTTTAGAATCCCATAGCATTTACTCTTTGCCCCCACCATTTTTATCTATCCTTTGTCTGCCCTGTATCTCTAACCAGTTAAGCCTTTTGGGGCTATAGTCAATATTTTCAATAACTGTCAATAATGTATTCACGGGAAATAAGAGTATATAGTCTTGGCTGGGCACGGTGGCTCACGCCTGTAATCCCAGCACTTTGGGAGGCCAAGGCAGTTGGATCACTTGAGGTCAGGGGTTCGAGACCAGCCTGGCCAACATGGTAAAACCCTGTCTCTACTAACAATACAAAATATTAGCTGGGCGTGATGGGGTGCGCCTGTAATACCAGCTACTCAGGAGGCTGAGGCACGAGAGTCGCTTGAACCCGGGAGGCAGAGGCTGTGGTGAGCTGAGATCGTGCCACCACACTCCAGCCTGGACAACAGAGCAAGACTCTGTCTCCCCCCCCCAAAAAAAAAAAAAAAAAAACCCAGGTGCAGTGGCTCATGCCTGCAATCCCAGCACTCTGGTAGGCCGAGGCGGCAGATCACAAGGTCAGGAGCTCGAGACCAGCCTGGCCAATACGGTAAAACCCCGTCTCTACTAAAAATACAAAAACAAAAACAAAACAAAACAAAAAAAACATTAGCCATGCATGCTGGCACATGCCTGTAATCCCAGCTACTCAGGAGGCTGAGACAGGAGAATTGCTTGAACCCGGGAGGCGGAGGTTGCGGTGAGCTGAGATGGTGCATTGCACTCCAGCCTGGGCGACAGAGGGAGACTCCGTCTAAAAAAAAAAAAAAAAAAAAAAAAGTGTATAGTCTTTAAGAAGGGGTGACAGGCCAAGCCTGGTGGCTCACGTCTGTAATCCCAGCACTTCAGGTGGCCAAGGCCGGAGGATCACTTCAGTCCAGGAGTTCGAGACCAGCCTGGGCAACATGGTGAAACCCCGTCTCTACAAAAAATTACATAAATTAGCTGGGCATGGTGGCAGACGCCTTTAGTCCCTGCTACTTGGAAGGCTGAGGTAGGAGGATCATCTAAGCCTGGGGAGTTCAAGGCTGCAGTGAACTGTGATCACGCCACTGCATTCTAGCTTTGGTGACAGTGAGACTCTGTCTCAAAAATAAATAAATAAAAAGGGAAGAAGCTAGGGAGCCCAGATGTGTCTAAACCTACGCTCAATGGACAGAGCTCAAAGTCTTTGTAACACTGTATACAAAGAATTCACCCCAAACATATTACCTGCACAGACTTTGATTTTTTTTTAACCCAATCTATAGGCTTTCCTTGCTCAACCCATTCCAGAAACCGTAAGAAACACTATTTAAATATTACATAAAACTGTAACTTACATAACTTTCAAACACACTTTTGAAAAAATAAAATAAAAATAAAAACTTTAAAAACCACTTTTTTACTATTTGGAGACAGTGTGTTGCTCTGTCACCCAGGCTGGAGTGCAGTGGCACAATCACCGCTCACTGCAGCCTCGACCTCCCAGACTCAAACGATTCTCCTGCCTCAGCCTCCCCAAGTGCTGCGATTACAGATGTGAGCCACCACACCTGCCTCTAGTCTTAGAAACAACTGTTCAAATTCTCGTTACATTCATTTTTGGTAGAGAATTTTACCTTTTTATTAAAATCAAAAGGGAGAAATTTTAAAAGAAAAACACTAAAAACGGGAAACAAACTTAAAAGTTTTAAAAATAAAACATTCAAAGCCAGTATATATTTTTTGTCTTTACTGTCTGTGTCCATTTATTCTTTAGATAAATTATCTTACACATCTGATACAGTTAAGTCTCAAAGTATTCTTTTTTTTTTTTTTTTTTTTTGAGATGGAGTCTCGCTCTGTCGCCAGGCTGCAGTGCAGTGGTGCCATCTCGCTCACTGCAACCTCCACCTCCCCGGTTCAAGCAATTCTCCTGCCTCAGCCTCCCAAGTAGCTGGGACTACAGGCACTTACCACCATGCCCGGCTAATTTTTGTATTTTTAGTAGAGACGGGGTTTCATCATGTTGGCCAGGATGGTCTCGATCTCCTGACCTCGTGATCCACCTGCCTAGGCCTCCCAAAGTGCTGGGATTACAGGCGTGAGCCACCACGCCTGGCTGTGTTCTTCTTATATAGTTAATACATAGCCAGGAATCATTTTCTTTTTTCATTTATGAGACAGGGTCTCGCTGATGCCCAGGCTAGAGTGCGGTCACATGATCACAATTCACTGCAGCCTTGACTTCATGGGCCCAAGCATCCTCCAGCCTCGGCCTCCCGAGTAGCTGCCACTATAGGCACATACCACCAGGCCTGGCTGATTTTTTTTAAAATGTTAGTAGTAACAAACTCTCACTATGTTGCCCAGGCTGGTCTTGAACTCCTGGCCTCAATCGAGTCTCAGCCCCCTAAAATGCTAGATTACAGGCATAAGCCACCCCACCTGGCCATAAACACTCTTTTAAAGAGTTTTGTCAGGCCAGCCTGGCCAACATGGTGAAACCCCCATCTCTACTAAAAATAAAAAAATTAACCAGGCATGGTAGTAGGTGCCTGTAATCCAAGCTACTCGGGAGGCTGAGGCAGAATGGCTTGCACCCAGGAGGTGGAGGTTGCAGTGAGCTGAGATCGTGCCACTGCACTCCAGCCTGGGTGACTGAGCAAGACTCTGTATCAAAAAAAAAAAGTTTTGTCTACATAGTTCTCAACATATGGCAGTCTGGGGACATTTTTAGTTGATGCATCCAGCAAGAAGAGATAGTGGGGACATGCGCTGGGGGTCTGCAGTGCTACCTGCATATACTGGTAGAGGTCAGGGATGTTGCTAAACATCCCACAATGCACAGGAGAGCCACTCAACAAAGAACTATCTGCCCAAAAGGTCAGTAGTGCCAAGGTTAAAAAATCCATGGTCTACAGAAATCAAAAGACTTACTTTTAGAGATTTACAACTACTTCTATTACAGAATAATCTACATCAAGCTAGATCAAGTACATTAAAATTTTAAAGGAAAATAGACACAAAAATCTATTTAAATGATGAGGGAAAACTTAATGTACTATAGTAATTTTCACGAAACCAATTTGTTTATGCCATAGATTTAAACACGCCCTATGAGACTAGAAAATGTTGGCCAGGTGCAGTAGCTCACTCCTGTAATCCCAGCAATTTGGGAAGTCGAGGCGGGTGGATCACCTGAGGTCGGGAGTTCAAGACCAGCCTGACCAACATGGAGAAACCTCGTCTCTACTTAAAATACAAAATTAGCCAGCCATGGTGGTGCATGCCTATAATCCCAGCTACTCAGGAGGCCGAGGCAGGAGAATTGCTTGAATCCAGGAGGCGGAGGTTGGGGTGAGCCAAGATCGCGCCATTGCACTCCAGCCTGGGCAACAAAAGCAAAACTCCGTCTCAAAAAAAAAAAAAAAAAAGAAAATGTTACCAAAGTGCAATTACAACATGAAAAACCAACAGGTGCCATATAGCATAAGACCAACAAGAGAGTGCACTGATTTAAGGGTGTTTTATTTCATTAAGTTTCAAATTTTAAAATATTTGGTATATTGAAATTCAAGTAAATCTGGCTGGGTGTGGTGGCTCATGCCTGTAATCCCAGCACTTTGGGAGGTTGAGGCAGGCGGATCACTTGAAGTTAGGAGTTCGAGACCAGCCTGGCCAACATGGTGAAACGTCGTCTCTACTAAAAATACAAAAATTAGCTGGGCATGGTGGCGGGCACCTGTAATCCCAGCTACTCAGGAGGCTAAGGCGGGAGAATCTCTAGAACCTGGGAGGCAGAGGTTGTGGTGAGCTGAGATCGCACCACTGCACTCCAGTCTGGGCGAGAGAGCGAGATTCCTTCTTAAAAGAAAAAAAAAAAAACATGAAAGAAAGAAATTCAAGTAAATCTTAAAGTTAATTATAGGTAACACTTATTTCAATGAGTTTAAACTAGCAAATTAAACTGTGTTTAAATCCTTTAACCAGTAATACAAACCAGGCTCGATTTTTTAAATTAATTAAAAGCATGCCTACCCTTAGCAAGTCATGACAGCGTGGTACAATATGAACACAAGCAGACCTAGATCCAAATCCCAGGCTCTGTGATTGCAGACAAATAATTTAACTTCTCTAAATCTCTATTTTCTCATCTAGGAAATAGGACATCTAAAGAACTGTTCTTAAGAATTAGCAATAACGTAAAAACAAATGATACTAAGAACAACTAGCCATTCTACAAATGGCAGCTAGTTATTTACAGCAGCAATAACTAATAGTAAATAATAAAACTTATGAATAAAACATTGATTATGGGTTTATATCCTCACAATCAATAATTTACTTATGTAATCCTACTCATAAAATAACTAATTATAAAATGTACTTTACATCAATATTCCATGCCTAACAACTTTGGAATATTATTTAAAACTACTTAAAATTCACACTCATATTTAAAAACAAACATCTAAAACAAAGAAAATAAATATTAATAAATAAAAAGAAACATCTGACAAATTTCCAAACACTGTCTTAAGGGAAAGAGGCCAAATGATGCCTTTAAGTAAATCACATTTGTATGACACAAAATTCAAAAAATATCTATACCCCATGCCCCAGACACCCAACTCTCTGCACAGAAAGCAATCAATTTTACCAATTTCTCATGAAACCTTTTACCCATACAGGCAAATACACACATTCCCTTCTTTTTGACACAAATGGTGGCCTCTTCCACAGTATTCTGCACCTTGCTTTTTCACATTTATCTTGTTGGCTGTATTTTAACACACTCTAAGAACGGCCACTTATAATCTCTCATAACCAGAATCCAGTAAGCGTCAGCTATCTTTACAAAGGCACTTATAAGGCCACCCCAAAAAGTCCTTAAATCAACCAGGGTTCTTAGTAAACACAAGCATACAAACACATGAAATAAACTTCGGTAAAGTGCTGATTTACCAAAAAAGTGACATGATGAAACATTTATTTGATCAGCCATTCAAAAGACTGTATTTACACCCTTAAAAAGGAAACACATGGACTATACTACAAGTCTTCAATGAGTTGAAAATAACAATACACTTATAGAACTGGGGCTACTAAAATATCAAAAAATACTGGTGAAAATAAGCTATTTATTGGTTATATTTATTCCAAGATTAAATGATGTGACCCTTTCCTAAATGTTCTTTGCAACTTATTTTCCCTGAAGTTTCCTTCCATATTTATACAGGTACTGTTCTAAACAAAACAAACAAACAACAAAAACAACAAAAAACCTGTCTATTTGCATTTCCTGTTTTCTTCTTCTGAAACACTTTTGATGCTTATCTGAAGTAAGGCTTCATCATCCCTTACGTATAAAGAGCAGTGTTTTTTTAATATGCATTACTAGAGAGCAATACAAGTATTTCTGGTAATCTTCAACTTAGTACTAAGAATACCACGGTGAAAAGTCAGCTCATAAAAAGCAAAGAGACCACATTAATTACCAGAGTAGTAACTTACTGTTTCTGTTACTTACAGTAACAGAAAATAAAGCATTAAAAGTCTATTAAGTTTCAGGCTTGTACAACCTTATTAAACAAGAAATGTTTCCAGTTGTTGGCAACAATATTACCTGCTATCTTTCATTAGGAGTATATATGTCAACTAACCTGGAATACATTTTCATATTAAATAAGTTAAAATTGCTGTTTCATTGTATCAGTACAGACACTTATGACTCTACTTCTGCATTGTACCACAAAATACAAAGTCATCCTTCCATTCAGAGTTTTAGCATATGAACAAACATAGAGGTCAGAGTTCATACACATGCTCTGTAAAACCGACCATGACTTATATACTACTTTCAATAAGTCTGTTGTCATTTTTGAATTTTAAATAATTTTTTCTCCATGTATACTCATCACATACTTAGAATGCTGAATTTCACAAATTATTATTGACACTATTAAAGTACTAACCGTAAAAGAAAAACACAAATAGCAATGATATATTCAATAATGGTATGTGAATCTTAAAAATAATCATTTTCTGTATTACTTTTTGTTTAATTCATGTGGGGAAGACAATCTGGCATTCTTGTTGATCTTGGTATGAGAAACTGTACTAATACTTGCATAATTTTGAGTCAAATTACTAGAGCACTGTGAATATCTTACATAAATAAACGTAGTACAAATGTATCTAAATTCTGCAGGACTTAAGAGCAACGGGAGGCAACTTTTTTGAAAATCTGTTAAGTCGTGATAAATCTCAATAAGGAGATGAAACAATGTATTAATCTGGTGAAATTTCACATTTTTAATAGGTCTGCTTTTCAAAAGTAAGAATCAAGTTAACTATGAGGGACATTATAATGAAGTTTCGTGGCACAACACGAGTCACAGAGGCACTGTCTTAGGACAGTCTCTCTGATCTGTAACTTGTAAACAATATTTTGAAATAAGCTACTCATACATTCCATTATTTGTTTCCTAACTAACAATATTTACATGTCTTTAATACACCAAACACCTTGCCTTTGCCCACTCAAAAGATTGAGATGTCAATAAAGATGAGGCCTAGGAATCTGGGGGATAAGTGGAAAAGAGATAATTATCTTATTTGGAATTAACTTGCTAACTCAGGTGAAAATTCCCTTACCCCTGCCACCAAATACGACAGTATTCTATTATGTCTCCCTTTGACTCCTAACACCCAACTAAGAAGGACTAACTCTGAATGTCCTTCCTTTTTAATCAATACCTAAGGACTCACTGCTCCTTCCCTAAGAAAAGAACAGTGAAGGCCTGACAGGCAATAACCCCGAATACCCTCAAAAGTGTGGGCCTTCGAGCAGCACTGCTCTTGGGATCCAGTTACCACCTTTCCCCTTCCCCCAACCCACTTCCCGGGTTTTCTCAGGCTCGGCCTGCTCCCTCCCCACCCCACAGCCACATTTCCAGCTGCGGCCACCGCCTCGGGTTCTCTTGTGAGCTTCCACCCCTCCGAGGAGTTGCCCCCTGTCCATCACCTCCCCAAACCATGTTCCACCCCAGACCACCCGCCCGCGAGACCGTCCATCCTAGCGCTCTGGGAGGGGAGGGGAAGGCGGCGGAAGGAGGAGGGGAACACTGGTGCTTCCTCACAGGCAGAAGGGCGGCCGCAAGGAGGACCACCCAGGGACTACCGGGGATATCGGGGTCGCAGCTGGGAGGACCCTCCCGCCCCAGGCAGAGGTAGGGGATATCCGGGAGTTCATTTCTGACCTCCTCGCTCTTCAGCACCTCCTTGAACTCCCGCTTGATTCGCTGCACCGCGATGTTGGCCATGTCTCCGCCCGCAGCTGATTCGTACCCGCCTCCTCCGCCACCGCTACGACCACCGCCACCGCCGCCACCTCTTCCTCCACCGCCTCCTCCCTCGGCGATTCAGACCTGAGCACACGAACACTGCCACTACCACCCTGGCCGCCGCGCTCCCTTCAGTGTGGAATCACCTCCGCGCCCGGCCACCAAAATGGCGCCGGGTCGGCGCATGCGCACGACGTTGACCCGGCCGGGCGGCGCAGCCGCTCCCGTTGTAGCCCCCCGTACGCCCGAGCCACGAGCTCGCGTCTCGGCTGGGGCTGCGGCCGCGTGGCTCCGCCCTGCCGGCGTCTGGGGCCGCGAGGGTGCGGCTTCCAAGCTGGCCGGCCCTAGCCGGCCCCCCCGGTCCTTCCCGGCGCCTCCGCTCCTGTTTAAACCCGGGTGCTGTGGTCTGGGCTTCCAGCGCTGGCCTCTGACCGAAGGTTCGGGCGCAACCGAACGGGTTTCCGACGCCGCACTCGGCTGGAACGCCGCCCTGACTCAGCTAGACCCGGAACCCGGAGGCTGAACGCCGTGTCTAGCGCAGGAAAACGCTCTCCCGGATCTCGGTCCGGCCCATTTTCAGTTGGTGTAGCCCCAGAAAATCTACTGCAGTCGTTTTTGTTCTGCAACATTTATAGTACCACGATTATTCCCATCATCTCAGGTAGCACAGATTATTGAATTAAGGCTGGTTATTGTTGGATCAGATTGGGTTTGAGACAGGTACTCGGTGGAGAGGCCTGAGGGTGGGTTTAGAAGCCAGATGTTGATCTTTGACCTATTTAATACCGAGCTTGACACACACACACAATCTCTCTCTCTCTCTCTCTCTCTCACACACACACACACACACACTTACTCCTATGCCCATCCCTAGAGTGTTGGGTGGGCCTAAGACTGCGTTTCTAACAAGTCTCCCAGTTGCTGCTGCTGTTGGTGCTGGTTCCGGGACCACATTATGAGAACCACTGAACTGAAGCATGTGAAAATTCACATATATTAAAGTGAAAATTGGAGAAATGGAAACAATTACAGTACCCTTCAGGGGACTCGGGGTTGGGGAGGGGGAGCCTTATTTCTGTAAACCTAGGCCTCAAAGGTGCCTGGTGATAGTAGGCACTCAATAAATATTGAATGAGTAAATGAGTACAGATAAGACTAAAACGTTTTTGCTGGCGCGGCGGATCGCTTGAGGTCAGGAGTCCGAGACCAGCCTGGCCAACATGGTGAAACCCCATCTCTACTAAAAATACAAAAATCAGCCAGGTGTGGTGGCAGGCACCTGTAATCCCAGCTATTCTGGAGGCTGAGGCAGGAAAATCGCTTGAACCTGGGGGTGGGAGGTTGCAGTGAGCGAGATCGCGCCACTGCACTCCAGCCTGGGCCACAGTGCAAGATTCTGTCTCAAACAAAACAAAACAAAACAAAACAAAAAGTATAAAATATTTTAAGTGGAAAGTAAGTTTGAAAGTGGTTTCTGGGCCACGTGCGGTGGCTCACGCCTGTAATCCCAGCACTTTGGGAGGCCGAGGCGGGCGGATCACGAGGTCAGGAGATCAAGACCATCCTGGCTAACACGGTGAAACCCCGTCTCTACTAAAAAAATATAAAAAAATTAGCTGGACGTGGTGGCGGGCGCCTGTAGTCCCAGCTACTCGGGAGGCTGAGGCAGGAGAATGGCGTGAACCCGGGAGGCGGAGCTTGCAGCGAGCGAGATTGCGCCACTGCACTCCAGTCTGGGCAACGGAGCGAGACTCCGTCTCAAAAAAAAAAACAACAAACAAACAAACAAAAGAAAGTGGTTTCTGGTCGGGCGCGGTGGCTCACGCCTGTAATCCCAGCACTTTGGAAGGCCGAGGGGGAGCAGATCACTTGAGCCCAGGAGTTTGAGACCAACCTGGGCCCTATGGTGAAATCCTGTCTCTAAAGATAATAATTTTTAAAAAAGAAAGTGGTTTCTAAGGTGCATAGTAATAATGGTTTGGTACTGAGAAGCATTTTGAATAGAACATTTTGGAATAAGTAATAAGGGTGTCATTTCAGAAGTTTATACTTCATGCACTTCCTTCACCTGGCCAATCAGTAAAATATCTATTATAAAAATATCACAAATACATGGTCTTACCAAAAGTAATTAAAATTGTGGTGGCAAACATGGAAATAGCCAATGGAGGCGAATCAGTGGGGGCACAAGGCAAAAGAGAATTTCTTAAACTCCCGCCCCAGGAACCAAGAGGAGATTTTAAAATTCCAGTTCTCTCCCATGGCAGTTCTCTTGCCAGCTTTTATTTCCTCATCTACGAAACGAGAAAACTGGATTAGATTATCTCTTTCAAGTTTTAAGAGTTCAGAATTCGAAAATATCATCTCAAAACATTTCCCCTAAGTGGGCTGACATAAATTATATAAACCCTTCTAGCAGAGCCCCCTAGTGGTCCTAAGAGGACTCAACCATATACGTAGGTCATGGTACAAGGAATTATTGGTATAATGTAAATCACGCAATGCTATATGTATTTGTGCCAGTAGACTTAAAAAAATTATTTTGAAGAGTGCAAAAACTTTGTGAGCACTTTACATTATCACTGTCCAATCCTAATCTTGGAATGTGAAGAAACTTGGAATACTCAAAGGGGGACCAGTTAGAAGGGTACAGGCCGGGCGCCCTGATTTATGTCTGTAATCCCAGCACTTTGGGAGACCGAGGCGGGCGGATCGCTTGAGCTCAGGAATTCGAGACCAGCCTGGGCAACATGGTGAGACCCCCGACTCTACTAAAATACAAAAACTTAGCTGGGTGTGGTGGCGTGCGCTGTAGTCCCAACTACTTGGGAGGTTGAGGCAGGAGAATCGCTTGAACCCAGGAGGCGGAGTGAGCGGAGATCACACCACTGCACTCCAGCCTGGGTGACAGAGGGTGACTCTGTCTCAAGAGAAAAACCACAAAAAGACAATTCCCCCTCTCCAAAAAAAGGTCTGGTAATTTTTTTTTTTTTTTTTTTTGTCTTTTTTTCCCCCCTTTCTGTGGAGAACGGGGTCTCGCTATACTGCCCAGGCGGGTCTCGTTATACTGCCCAGGCAGGTCTCAAACTCCTGGGCTCAAGGTATCCTCGCGCCTCTGCCTCCCTGAGAGCTGGGATTAAAGGTGTGAGCCACTGCACCGGGCAAGGGTCTGGTAATTTCTTCAAGGGAGAGGGTTTGGTAATCTTTAAATGCACATAATCACTGATCCTGCAATTTCACTTCTAGGAATTC
This sequence comes from Pan troglodytes, assembly GCF_028858775.2. Lineage (NCBI taxonomy): Eukaryota > Metazoa > Chordata > Mammalia > Primates > Hominidae > Pan > Pan troglodytes. The sequence goes on along the minus strand of NC_072401.2, from coordinate 40,023,704 downwards.
ATTCTATAGTCCTTCTAATGAGACACCTGCATATTAACTGATATGAAACAATCTCCAAGATATATTTTAAGTGAATAAGAAGCGCCATGCGAGGCCAGTCACGGTGGCTCACGCCTGTAATCCCAGCACTTTGGGAGGCTGAGGTGGGCCGATCACTTGAGGTCAGGAGTTGGAGACCAGCCTGGCCAACATGGTGAAACCCTGTCTCTACTAAAAATACAAAACATTAACTGGGCATAGTGGCGGGCACCTGTAATCTCAGCTACTCAGGAGACTGAGGCAGGAGAATTGCTCAAACCCAGGAGGCGAAGTTTGCAGTGACCCAAGATTGCACCACTGCACTCCAGCCTGGGCAACAGAGCCAGACTCTGTCTCAAAAAAAAAAAAAAAAAAAAAAAAAAAAGAAGCACCACGCTAAATGCAATGTGGTATCCTGAATTGGATCCTAGAACCAAAAGGGCATACCTAGTGAAATATAAATAAATTCTGTAATTTAGTTAATGGTATTATAACAATGCTAATTTCTCAGTTTTGACATAGCCATATGGTAATGTATGATGTTAACATTAGTGGAAGTTGAGTAAAGAGTATACAAGAATCTCTGTACAGGGCCTGGTGCGATTGCTCAAACCTGTAATCCCAGCACTTTGGGAGGCCAAGGCAGGCAGCTCACCTGAGGTCAGGAGTTCGAGACCAGCCTGACCAACATGGAGAACCCCGTCTCTACCAAAAATACAAAATTAGCCAGGCATGGTGGTGCATGCCTCTAATCCCGCCTACTCAGGAGGCTGAGGCAGAAGAATAGCTTGAACCCAGGAGGCGAAGGTTGCAGTGAGCCAAGATCATACCATTGCACTCCAGCCTGGGCAACAAGAGCGAAACTCCGTCTCAAAAAAAAAAAAAAAAAAAAAAAGAATCTCTGTATTATCTTTTCAACTTTCTTGTAATCTAAAATTATTCCAAGGCCAATTGTGATGGCTCATGCTTGTGATCTCAGCAACTTGGGTGGTGGAGGTGGGAGGATCACCTGAGGCCAGGAATTCTAGACCAGCCTTGGCATCATAGAAAGACCCCATCTCTAGCCAAGTGCGGTGGCTCATGCCTGTAATCCCAGCACTTTGGGACGCCAAGGTGGGCAGATCACGGGGTCAGGAGTTCGAGACCAGCCTGGCCAGCATGGTGAAACCACGTCTCCACTAAAAATACAAAAAATTAGCCAGGTGTGGTGGTGCACGCCTGTAATCCCAGCTACTCGGGAGGCTGAGGCAGGAGAATCACTTGAACTCAGGAGGCAGAGTCTGCAGTGAGCCGAGATCGTGCCACTGCACTCCAGCCTGGGCAATAGAGACTCAGTCTCAAAAAAAAAAAAAGACCCCCATCTCTCTCTTTTTTTTTTTTTGAGACGGCATCTCGCTCTGTCGCCCAGGCTGGAGTGCAATGGCGTGATCTCGGCTCACTGCAACCTCTGCCTCCCGGGTTCAGGAGATTCTCCCGCCTCAGCCTCCCGAGTAGCTGGGACTACAGGTGCCCGCCACCACGCCCAGCTAATTTTTTAAAATATATTTTTAATAGAGACGAGGTTTCACCATGTTGGCCAGGATGGTCTTGGTCTCTTGACCTTGTGATCCGCATGCCTCGGCCTCCCAAAGTGCTGGGATTACAGGCGTGAGCCACCACACCCAGCCAAAAAGACCCCCATCTCTACAAAAAAAGTAAAAAACTAGCCAGGGGTGGTGGCATGTGCCTGTAGTCTTAGCTGCTTGGGAGGCTGAAGTGGGAGGCAGGTTTGAGCCCAGGAGTTTCAGGCTGCAGTGAGCTATAGTTGCACCACTGCATTCTAACCTGGTGTCAAAGTGAGATCCTGCCTCTAAAAAAGATAAATAAAATAAAATTATAAAATAAAATTATTCCAAAAGAAAAAGTTTACTTATTAAAGGGTATGTCACAGCCCATATGTATATAGTATGCCACCATATTTGTAAGGAGAGAAAGGAATATGCCTGTATATGTAATGTTTGTGAACCATAAAATATCACTGGAAAAATGTGGAAGAAACTGATAACAGTGGTTACCTCTCAGGAAGGAACTTAAGTACTTTGGGGGAGCAAAGTGGGAGAATTTTCACCATGTCTCCTGTTGTATATTTTATCCATCCAAAAACAAGTTTTTAAAAATGTGTTTCCAATAATGGAGAACATAGCTCTTCCGTAATATGATCTAATTCTGATTAACTTCGTTAACTAAATAATTAAATAAGTATTTATTGAATGCCTACTATGCGCTAGGCCCTGGAGGCATATCAGTGAACAAGAGATTAAAATCCCTGCAATCGTGAAATTTACATTTTAGCAGGGATGAAGAGAATTAACCTCAAACTATAGTCTACAGACACCTGGGCAATCCCTGAGATGTTTTCAGGCAGTCAATCTACCATCCTTAAACTATGGCTTTTTTTTTTTTTTTTTTTTTTTTTTTTTTTTGAGATGGAGCCTTGCTGTATCACCCAGGCTAGAGTGCAGTGGCGTGATCTCTGCTCACCGCAACCTTTGCCTCCAGGGTTCAAGAGATTCTCCTGCCTCAGCCTCCCGAGTAGCTGGGATTAAAGGCACGTGCCATGATGCCCTGCTAATTTTTTATATTTTTAGTAGAGACAGGGTTTCGCCGTGTTAGCCAGGATGGTCTCGATCTCCTGACCTCATGATCTGCCTGCCTCGGCCTCCCAAAGTGTTGGGATTACAGGCGTGAGCCACCGAGCCCAGCCCATGCTTGAACTATTATTATGATACTAAGATATTATCTGCCTTTTTTCCACTTTGACATTTGCACCAATACTGTAAAGCAATAGTACTGTACAATTACTGTACTAGTAACAATTAATGTAACACATTCACTGTTTAAAAAACTGCCAGTTTCACTTTGGAATGTCTTGATGGAACAGTAGGAATTATTAATTTTATTAAACCTAGTGGAGACTAAAGCAGCTCCATCTTGGATACTAATCTGCCACATTAACTTCCAATTGACCCCAGTTCCAGAAATGCCTCTAAGATTTATATTTTATCCTTTTTAAAAATTTTTTTCAATTTTGAAACAGAGTCTCACTCTGTCACCCAGGCTGGAGTACAGTGGTGCAATCATAGCTTATTGCAGACCCAAGCTCTTGGGCTCAAGCAATCCTCCCACCTTGGCCTCCCAAAGCACTGGGAATACAGGTAAAAGACATCACACTCGGCCTCTAATCCAGTGTGAGTTAATTTTTTTTTTTTTCCTTTTTAGAGACAGGGTCTTACTCTGTCATCCAGGCTGGAGCACAGTGGCATGATCATAGCTCACTGTAGCCTCAACCTCCTGGGCTCAAGTGATCTTCCTTCCTCAGCCTCCCAAGTTGCTAGGGCAACAGGTGCACACCACTATGTCTGGCTATTTTAAAAAATTTCTTGTAGAGTCAGGGTCTCATTATGTTGCCCAGGCTGGTTTTGAATTCCTGGGCTCAAGAGATCCTCCTGCCTCAGCCTCCCGAAGTGCTGAGATTACAGGTGCCCTGCCACTTTAATTTTTTTTTTTTTTTTGAGACAGAGTCTCCCTCTGTCACCCAGGCTGGAGTGCAGTGGCATGATCTCGGCTCACTGCAACCTCCACCTCCCGGGTTCAAGTGATTCTCCTGCCTCAGCCTCCCAAGTAGCTGGGACTACAGGTGCACGCCACCATGCCCGGCTAATTTTTCTATTTTTAGTAGAGATGGGGTTTCGCCATGTTGGCCAGGCTGGTCTCAAACTCCTGACCTCAGGTGATCCACCCGCCTCGGCTTCCCGAAGTGCTGGGATTACAGGTGTGAGCCACTGCACCCGGCCCCATCCCAAGCTTTAATACAGAAAGTTATTGTAACCTTTTCTTCCCAGACAAAGCTTTATATTGAAGAAAAGCAGCTGTAATTATCAACATTTATGGAAGTTCAAGTCACTATGTTAGATGCTAGGAATGCAAAGAGAAATGAAATACATACTCTGCTCATAAAATTAATAACTTATTAGGGGCTGGGCACAGTGGCTCACACCTCTAATCCCAGCATTTTGAGAGGTCAAGGTGGGAGAATCACTTGAGGCTAGGAGTTTGAGACCAGCTAGGGCAATATACTGAGACCTCATCTCTACAGAAAATTTAAAGATTAGCCGGGTGTGGTGGTGTACACCTGTAGTCCTAGCTACTCCAGAGGTTGAAGTGGGAGAATCACTTGAGTCCAGGAGTTCAAAGCTGCAGTGAGCCATGATCACAGTACTGCACTCCAGCCCGGGCAATAGAGTGAGACTCTGTCAAAAAAAAAAAAAAAAAGCAACAAAAATGAATTTATTGCAGGAGGCTGGGCCCAGTGGCTCATGACTGTAATCTCAGCACTATGGGAGGCCAAGGCACAAGGATTGCTTGAGTCCAGGAGTTCAAGAGCAGCCTGGGCAACATAAGTGAGCCCCCATGCCAGGCATGATGATGTGTGCCTGTAGTCCCTGCTACTCAGGAGGCTGAGGCAGGAGAATGGCTTGAGCCCAAGGAGTTTGAAGCTGCTGTGAGCTATGATTGCACCACTGCACTCCAGCCTGGGTAACAGAGTGAGATCCTGTCCCCCATTCCCCCTCCACCAAAAAAAAAGAAAAAAACTAGTTTATTGGAGAAGATAGAAAATTTCATTGTAAGACAAATACAGGATAGCATATGCCAATTTTTAAATAAGTGGCAGAGAAATTGTGTGTCTTGGGAGTTCAGAGGTTGTGATTTAATAATGGGCTTTGTATATATATACACACGTGTGTGTATATTATATATACATATGTGTGTATATTAATTATATATACATATGTGTGTATATATATTATATATACATATGTGTGTATATATATTATATATACATATGTGTGTATATATTATATATACGTGTGTGTATATATTATATATACGTGTGTGTATATATTATATATACGTGTGTGTATATATTATATATACGTGTGTGTGTATTATATATACGTGTGTGTGTATTATATATACGTGTGTGTGTATTATATATACGTGTGTGTGTATATTATATATACGTGTGTGTGTATATATTATATATACGTGTGTGTATATATTATATATACTTGTGTGTGTATATATTATATATACTTGTGTGTGTATATATTATATATACGTGTGTGTATATATTATATATACGTGTGTGTATATATTATATATACGTGTGTATATATAATATATACGTGTGTGTATATATATTATATATACTTGTGTGTGTATATATTATATATACTTGTGTGTATATATAATATATACATATGTGTGTGTATATATTATCTATACATATGTGTGTGTATATATTATCTATACATATGTGTGTATATATTATCTATACATATATGTGTGTGTATATTATCTATACATATGTGTGTATACATTATATATACATATATGTGTGTGCATATATTATATATACATATATGTGTATATATATTTATATATATATATATTTTTTTTTTTTTTGAGACAGAGTCTTGCTCTGTCACCCAGGCTGGAGTACAGTGGCACAGTCTTGGCTCACTGCAGCCTCTGCCTCCCGGGTTCCAGCGATTCTCGTGCCTCAGACTCCTGAGTAGCTGGGATTACTGGTGCACACCACCACACCTGGCTAATTTTTGTATATTTAGTAGAGACGGGGGTTTCACCATGTTGGCCAGGCTGGTCTCGAACTCCTGACCTCAGGTGATCCGCTCACCTTGACCTCCCAAGGTGCTGGGATTACAGGCGTGAGCCAGCACACCTGGCCGATTTTGTATATTATGATACCAATCAGCTGAGCACAGTGGCTCATGCCTGTAATCCCAGCACTTTGGGAGGCTGAGCAGGAGGATCGCTTGAGGCTAGTTCAAGACCAGGCTAGGCAATATATAGCAAGTCCCTGATTCTATCAAGAAAAAAAGAGAGAGAGAGAGAGAGAGCCAGGTGTGGAGGTGTGTGCCTGTAGTCTCAGTTACTTGGGAGCGAGGTGGGAGGATCACTTGAGCTGAGGAGGTCTAGGCCACAGTGAGCCAGGATCGCACCTATCTCAAAAAAAAAAAAGATACCAATCAGTATGTACACAAATGTTCATAGCAACATTATTTATAATAGCCAAAGAGTGGAAGCATCCCAAATGTCTAGCAATGATGAATACATGGTATATCCATATGATGGAACATTATTCAGCAATTAAAATAAATGAAGTACTAATACATGCTGTAATATGGATGAACCTTGAAAACATTATCCTAAGTAAAAGAAGCCATCACAAAGGGCCACATATTGTATTATTCCATTTATATAAAATATCCAGAATAGGGAAATTCATACAAACAGGTTAGTGGTTGCCTAGGCTAAGGGTAGGAATGGAAAGTGATGTGACTGCTAATGGGTACAGGGTTTCTTTTTGGGGTACTAAAAATGTTTTAAAATTGATTATGGGGGCAGTTGCAGAACTCTGTAAATATACTACAAACCATGGAATTGTACGCTTTTTTTTTTTTTTTTTTTTTTTTATACGGAGTCTTGCTCTATCGCCCAGGCTGGAGTTCAGTGACATGATCTTGGCTCACTGCAACTTCTGCCTCCTGGGTTCAAGCAATTTTCCTGCCTCGGCCTCCTGAGTAGCTGGGATTACAGGTGCGTGCCACCATGCCCAGCTAATTTTTATATTTTTAGTAGAGACAGTGTTTTCCTGCTTAGACCAGGCTGGTCTCAAACCCCTGACCTCAGATGATCTGCCCACCTCGGCCTCCGAAAGTGCTGGGATTACAAGCGTGAGCCACTGCACCCAGCTAGAATTGTACTTAAATAGGTGGCTTGTATGGTGTGTAAATTGTATCTCAATGAAGGTGTTATTAAAAATTAAAATAAACAGTCTCACCCAGCCCCATTACTCCTTTAAAAAATGTGAATTTTATTGTATGTGAACTACATCTCAATAAAGTAGTTGACAGAGAGAGACAGAGAGAAAAGAAAAAAAATACCAACCATTAATCCATAAACAACTATTGTCTGGACCAAATGAGCTGTTTTCCTTAGCTTTATAGAATCCCCAAAGTTTTTGATTAATGTAGTTATGTACTGAAACTCTGCTTAGGAGGATTAATACTGGCAGCTCTCAGTAGGCTAGACTGAAATGGAGAAGAATTGGAGGAAGAAAGCCTGCCTGGTATCTGTTAAAATATTCTAGAACAGCACCAGCATCAACTAGGAAATTGTTAGAAATGTAAATTATTGGTTCCCACTCCCGAACTACTGAATTAGTTCTGGGATCTGGTAATCTGCATTTTTATTCTCCAGTTGATTCTGATGCAGAGAAACATTTAGGAAGCACTGCTCTAGGAGACAAGTTATGAGTACCTGAAAGAGGGTGGCAATAAAGTAAATAGAGAAAAGCTTATGATGTGTAGGCAGATTATTTCCAGTATGTCTTGCCAACTATTTGGATTTAAAGGGCAAGGGTAAGGAAGGAAGCAAAGAAAATGCACAAGTTTTCTTTGATACCATTAACAGAAATACAGAAGATAAGAAGAGGTGCAGGTGTAAGAGGAAAGACAAGGAATTCAAATTTGTATACATTTTGAGTTGATACATGAAGCAAACCCTGTTAATTGCCTACCCAAATCCATTTCCACCACCTGCCCATCCCCCTTCTTTGCAGAGTCTCAGTTTGTTCATGTGTTCATTCTCCATGTGACACCCCTCCCAAGATCCAAAGGTGAATGTTGATTGGCCAAAGAATCATAGGTGTCTTAAGTATTTTTGTGGGTAATTAAATTAGGCATGAGCATACGCCATAATTCTGGCCAGGGAGCCATGAAAAGAAATCTGATGGGGGACCCATATAAGAGAAGAAGTCTTCCAGAGCACAAAACAGTTATTTTCTTTTCCCTGCCTCTGGATATCAAGCTGAAACTGCAACAGCCATCTCATGACCATGAGAATACTATTTAACAATGTTGAAGTTCTATACAGTTCAAAATTCCAAGAAAAAAGTAACATTTGTTGAGTGTTCATTTAATGTCAAACATGTTTCCAAGAGCTGTACATATGTAATTAAGTTACAAAATGTAAATTAACTCATTTAATCTCACTATAACCTTACTGGCCATGAGGAAACTGAAACAAAGCAAGTTAAGTAACTTACCCAACCCCAAGTTAAACACTAGGGACTGAAAGAGACAGAATTCTCACAGATCTTTTGACTACAGAGCTTACACCCTTAACTTCAGTGCTCCAAATTACAATGATCAGGAAAAGGGACAAAATTACCTTCTTTTTTTTTTTTTTTCTTTTCTTTTCTTTTTTTGGCAGGGTTTTGTTTTTTCACCCAGGCTGGAGTGCAGTGGTGCAATGACAGCTCACTCCAGTCTCGACCTTCCAGGCTCAAGTGTTCCTCCTGCCTCGGCCTCCTAAGTACCTGTGACTACAGGTGTGAGCCACCACACCTGGCTAATTTGGAGTTGTTTTCTTATTGCTCAGTTTTAAAAGTTGGTTGTGTATTTTACATACAAGATACCAGATATATACGATATATCAATATATCTGTTATATCAGATGTATGTTTTGCAAATTTTTCTTCCAGTTTATGACTTTTCATTCCCTTACTAGTGTCTTATACAGGGCAAAATATTTTACAATTCATCTATTGTTTCTTTTATAGATTGTGCTTTTTATGTTGTATCTAAAATTTTGCCAGGCATGGTGACTCGAACCTGTAATCCCAGTAATTTAGGAGGCCAAGGCAGGAGGATCCCTTGAGCCTGGGAGATTTAGGCTGCAGTGAGCCATGATCACACCACTGCACTCAAGTCTAGGTGACAGAGCAAGACACTGTCCCCTAAATAAATAAATAAATAAATGCCAGGTGCAGTGGCTCACGCCTGTAATCCCAGCACTTTGGGAGGCTGAGACAGGAGGATCACTTGAGCCCAGGAGTTCAAGACCAGTTTGGGCAAGATGGTGAGACTCTGTCTTTGCAAAAAATTTTAAAATTAGCCAGGTGTTTTAGAGACAGCAGCTATCATTATGCCAATGCACTGCAGCCTGGGCCACAAAGCAAGATCCTGTCTCTAAAAATAAAAAATAAAAATGAAAATTCAATGCCAGATAAAGAAAATATGGAATACTATACAGCCATAAAAAAGAAGGAGATCATGTGGTTTGCAAGAACATGGATGGAACTAGAGGCCATTATCCTTAGCAAACTAAGACAGGAACAGAAAACCAAATACCACATGTTCTCACTTATAAGTGGGAGCTAAATGATGGGAGCATATGGACACATAGACAGGAACAACACACACTGGAGCCTTTCAGATGGTGGAGGGTGGGAGGAGGGAGAGGATCAGGAAAAATAACTAATGAGTACTAGGCTTAATACCTAAGGTGATGAAGTAATCTGTATAACAAACTCCATGCCGTAAATTTATCTATATAACAAACCTGTATGTTGTAGCCCTCAACTTAAAAGTTAAAAAAAAAAATGTAATGCCAACCCAAGGTCACCTAGATTTTCTCCTATGTTATCTTCTAGAAGTTTTATGGTACTGAAAGATGTAAGGTTAGTGTCTAAGTGCATGTTTTTGCAACTAGATGTCCAATTGTTCCAGCATTATTTGTGAAAAGACTATCTTTTCTCCATTGAGTTGCCTTTGCTCCTTAAAAGATCAGTTTACTGTATTTGCATGGGTCTATTTCTGGACTCTCTATTCTGTTCCATTGATATATGTATTTGCCTTTTCTTTCTCCAAAACCACACTGTCAATCCTTGTAGAATTGTTGTAAGTCTTTAAGTGTCTTTAAAGTCTTTAAGTGTTTCTCCAACTATGTTCTCCAACTTTGTTCTTCTTCAGTATTGTGTTGGCTATTCTGTGCTAGAGCATTTTTTAGAGCATTTTAAAATAAGGCTGCCCAAGGATCATCTGACTCAGAAAATGTAATTCCGACTAATAATTGATTAGGGACCAGATGCCTTCCAATCCTCTAACAGTAGAGCTTAATTTATAGAAATGAACAGGGATGCAATATTTTTTTTTCTTTCTGTTGGTAGTGAGGATGACCATTTACAAAGGTTGTGTTTTATTGCCCCTTAGAACACTGATCAGTTTTAGGGCTGGGCGCTGTGGCTCACGCCTGTGATCCCAGCACTTTGGGAGGCCGAGGCGGCCGGATCACGAGGTCAGGAGATCGAGACCATTCTGGCTAACACGTGAAACCCCGTCTCTACTAAAAATACAAAAAATTAGCCGGGCGTGGTGGCGGGCGCCTGTAGTCCCAGCTACTCGGGAAGCTGAGGCAGGAGAATGGCATGAACCCAGGAGGCGGAGCTTGCAATGAGCCGAGATTGCGCCACTGCACTCCAGCCTGGGCGACAGAGCGAGACTCCAACTCAAAAAAAAAAAAAAAAAAAAAAAAAGAACACTGATCAGTTTTGTATCTAATGTAGCAACCCTATTTCGGCATTCCGAAATAGGATTGACTCTGTATCTGTATGATAATTTTAAAAATCAGTTTAACAATTATGTCTTCGTCTGTAATCCCAGCACTTTGGGAGGCCGAGGTGGGCGGATCACGAGGTCAGGAGATCGAAACTATCCTGGCTAACACAGTGAAACCCCGTCTCTACTAAAAATATAAAAAATTAGTCCGGCGTGGTGGCGGGCGCCTGTAGTCCCAGCTACTCGGAGGCTGAGGCAGAAGAATCTCTTGAACCCTGGAGGCAAAGGTTGCGGTGAGCAGAGATTGCACCACTGCACTACAGCCTGGGAGACAGAGTCAGACTCCATCTCCAAACAAAACAAAACAAAACAAAAAATAATTATGTCTTCGCAAAAGAAAACTAAAAGCTGGGTGCTGTGGCTCACACCTGTAATCCCAATACTTTGGGAGGCCAAGGCATGAGGATTGCTTGAGCCCAGGAGTTCAAGACCAGCCTGGGCAACACAGCAAGACCCCATCCTTACACACACAAAAAATTAAAAATTAAAACATCAGTCAGGTGTGGTGGCACACGCCTGAATTCCTAGCTACTGAGGAGGCTGAGGTAGGAGGATGGCTTGAGGCTAGGAGTTCAAGGCTGCAATGAGCTATGATAGTGCCACTGCGCTCAACCTGGGCAATAGAGCAAGATCTTGTCTCTAAAAAATAATACATAAATAAAACTTAAATAATTATCTCACAATAAACATTATCATTTTGCAGTACATACATTAAAAAAAACGTGAAACTTTACTGAGAAGCCTTGAAAAAATAAAAAGGCACATTTCCCTATCGGAAGACCCACATTTTTAAAGATTTTCACATCTCTCTCAAATAATGTACAAATTTCATACCCAGTGGTTCACACCTGTAATCCCAGCACTTTGAAAGGCTAAGGTGCATGCATCACTTGAGACTAGCAGTTTGAGACCAGTCTGGGCAATATAACAAAATCCCACCTCTACAAAAAATACAAAAAATTAGCCGGGCATGGTGGCATGCTCCTATAGTCCCAGCCATTCAGGAGGATGAGGTGGGAGGATTGCTTGAGCCCAGGAGGTTGAGATTGCAGTGAACGTGATTGTACCACCGCACTCCAGCCTGCGACAGAGAGAGATCCTGTCTTTAAAAAAGAAAAATGGGTGGGCCAGGCGGGGTGGCTCATGCCTGTAATCCCAGCACTTTGGGAGGCTGAAGCGGGTGGATCACAAGGTCAAGGAGATCCAGACCATCCTGGCTAACACGGTGAAACCCCGTCTCTACCAAAAATACAAAAAAATTAGCCGGGCGTGGTGGCAGGTGCCTGTAGTCCCAGCTACTCGGGAGGCTGAGGCAGAAGAATGGCATGAACTCGGGAGACAGAGCTTGCAGTGAGCTGAGATTGTGCCACTGCACTCCAGCCTGGGCAACAGAGCAAGACTCCATCTCAAAAAAAAAAAAAAAAAGAAATAAAAAAGGGCTAGGCACCGTGGCTCACTCCTGTAACCCCAGCACTTTGGGTGGCTAAGGCAGGAGGATTGCTTGAGGCCAGGAGTTGAAGATCAACCTGGCCAACAAAGTGAGACCCTATCTCTAAAAAAAAAGAAGAAAAAAGAAACACACTATTAGATATCAAAGTATACTTTAAAGCTGTTAATCAAACCAGGGCTGGGCGCGGTGGCTCACGCCTGTAATCCCAGCACTTTGGGAGGCTGAGGCAGGGGGATCACCTGAAGTCAGGAGTTCAAGATCAGCCTGGCCAACATGCTGAAACCCCATCTCTACTAAAGTAAATACAAAAAAAAAAAAAAAAAAAAAAAAATTAGCTGGGTGTGGTAGCACAGGCCTGTAGTCCCAGCTACTCAGGAGGCTGAGGCAGGAGAATTGCTTGAACTCAGGAGGCGGACATTGCAGTGAGCTGAGATCGCACCACTGTACTCCAACCTAGGCGACAGAGCAAGACTGTTTCCAAAAAAAAAAAAGAATCAAACCAGACAATATAGCCAGAACAGAGTCACCACTAATAAAGTTTTAATATGTGATAAATGTGGGATTTAAATTTGGTAGATAAATAATGAATTGTTTAATAAGCAGTGTTAGGATAATTTGGGCAAGCCAACAATATCTTCCACCCTACAACGTGCACCTTGAACAATGGCTATGTCATTGTATTTACTGCTTACCAGACATTACCAGAGATGCTATTTTCATGCTTCCATACCATTGCTTATGCTGTTCTCTCTGCCTGGAATTCTTTCTCCCTTTCATCCCCTTGCTGAAAGCCTATCCTTCTTTCAAGATCCAAATTAGTCATCTGTAGCCTGGGCAACATAGTGAGATTGCGTCTCTACAAAAAATTTTTTAGAAAAATTAGCTGGGCATGGGGGTGCACGGTTGTAGTCCTAGCCTCTCAGAAGGTTGAGGTGGGAGGATAGCTTGAACTTAGGAGTTCAAGGCTGCAGAGAGCTGTGATCTCACCATTGCACTCCAGGCAGGGCAACAGAGTGACACCCTGTCTCGAAATAAATAAATAAAAATAATCTGTGAAACTTGCCTGACTTCTCCAAACAAAGTTACATCCTCTTTCATGTGGCCACAACATCTGCCACATATCTCTACTGTAGTACTCATCATGTTCTGTTGCAGTTATTTATTTATATTTCTGTACCCTTTACTAGGCTGTAAGCATTTTATAATCAGGAACCAAGTCTTTTCATTGTTGTATCCTGATACCTAATACAAAGTTCTTCATAATGAGTGCTCAGTAAGTATTTGATATGATAGGGTTAATAATGAATGAAATTAAATGTGACGGTACTTTGAGAGTATAAAGTGATAAATAAATGAAAGGCTATCAAAAGCCCATGTGGTAGTCATGACCATGGGCTCTGACACCAGATTGCCTCAGTTTGAATCTTATCTCCCTACTTACTAGCTGTGTGATCTTGGGCAAATAAGTTAACTTCTCTATACTTGAGTTCCCCTATCTGAAATGGGTCTAATAGTGATTACTACATAGGATTATTAGGAGGATTTTAAAAGTTAACATAGGCCGGGCGCAGTGGCTCACACACTTTGGGAGGCCGAGGCAGATGGATCACCTGAGGTCAGGAGTTCGAGACCAGCTTGGCCAACATGGTGAAACCCTGTCTCTACTAAAAATACAAAAATTAGCTGGGTGTGGTGGTGGGTGCTTGTGATCCCAACTGCTCAGAGGCTGAGGCACGAGAATCGCTTGAACCCAGAAGGCGGAGGTTACAGTGAGCCAAGATCGTGCCATTGCACTCCAGCCTGGGGGACAAGAGAAAAACTCCGTCTCAAAAAAATAAAAATAAAAATAGAAACAAATAAATAAATAAAATTAACATAGACTTCTGCTTCTAGGAAGAAATTGAATAGATGCACTTTTCCCTATTTCTTCTATTAGTTGCAACTAAGATCCTTGGACATTGAATATAAAACAAAATATAAGAAGACACTTAAAAGTCTAGCAGAGAAAGCAGACCAGCTAGAGACCTTGATACCCAAAGAACAACATGGTACTGAGTTCCCTGGGTTTTCTTTTACTGCATATATCCCAGACTAGACACTGAAAAAGCAAGCAACCTAGAAACAGCAATGGCCACAGACAAAAAAGAAGGCATAAGAAAAGCCTGCACAAGCCCCGCCCTCCCCTCTCTTTTTTTTTTTTTTTTTTTTTGAGACAGGGCCTCACTCTGTCATGCAGGCTGGAGTAGAGTGGCACAATCATAGCTCACTTCAGCCTTGAACTCCTCTTCCCTATCTCAGCCTCCTGAGTAGCTGGGACCACAGGTGCATGCCACCATGCTCAACTAATTTTTGTATTTTTTGTAGAGACTGGGTTTTGCTATGTTGCCTATGGCTGGTATCGAACTCCTGGGCTCAAGGGATCCACCCACCTCGGCCTCCCAAAGTGTTAGGATTACAGGCGTGAGCCACTGCATCTGGTTAAGTCTGCTGTCTCTAACCAAGGGCCAAATGATCAGGAAAGGAGTGGCCTACCAAGACAGAAAACCTTTAGATCAAGCTTGTCCAACCCATAGCCCACAGGCCACATGCAGGCCAGGACAGCTTTGAATGTGGCCCAACACAAATTTGTAAACTTTCTTAAAAATACTATGATATTTTTATGCAATTCTTTTTTTTTTTTTTTTTTTTTTTTGAGACGGAATTTCTCTCGTTGCCCAGGCTGGAGTGCAGTGGTGCGATCTCGGCTTACTGCAACCTCTGCCTCCCTGGTTCAAGTGATTCTCTTTCCTCAGCCTCTCAAGTAGCTGGGATTACAGGCACCCACCATCACGCCTGGCTAATTTTTGTACTTTTAGTAGAGACGGGGTTTCGCCTTGTTGGCCAGGCTTGTCTTGAACTCCTAACCTCAGGTGATCCACCTGCCTCAGCCTCCCAAAGTGCTGGGGCTGGGATTACAGGCCTGAGCCACTGCACCCGGCTCCTCTTTTTTTTTTTTTTTTTTTTTTTTTTTTTAAGCTCATCAGCTATCATTAGTGTTATTGTATTTTATGTGTGGCCCAAGACAATTCTTTTTCTTCCAATGTGGCCCAGGAAAGCCAAAAGGTTGGACACCACTGCTTTAGATAATAGATGCTCTACTCTAGTAAAGCATAACAGAAGAAAACAAAACAAAACAAAACAAACAGAAAAACAAAAAAACCCAAACTGTGGCCACCTACATGATTAGCAGCAAAAGCCCACTGGAGAGCCTAGACTTCTATTCCTTCCAAGCTGTGATGTGTCAGCCCAGCTCTCCTGTAGGGTAGTGTTAGAGAAAGTCAAATGGAAATTGACTTTCATCTCTGCCTGGTGGTAAAGAATATTGAATGCCCCATGGTGTCAGTGGAGACCACACAGGGAGCCTGGACTTCCATCCACACCCAAGTCACCCTTCTTCCTTGTAAGTGATGTCAGAGGAAGCCTAGTGGAAAGTCAGGACCACTAGGTCCTTTCCCCATCTCTCACTGGTAACAAGGCCACACATATCCTTACTGTCTCAGTGGAGACCATGTGGGGAGCCAGCACTCTAATGAAATGTCCCTCTTCCACCCATAGTATCAACAGAGGAGAACCGGGACTTTCACCTGGTTCTCCTCTGTTGATACTGTGAGCGGAAGAAGGGACATTCTTCCACCCACCTTAACCCACCCTGTGTCAGAGGTAGGGCTGATCCCAACATGAGATTTAATTAAATAAATAAGATCTACTCCAAATACCCAGGTCTCAATTAAAAAGTCACTCATCAAAACCCAAGAAGATTTCAAAATGAATGAGAAAAAGACAATTAATAGATGTCAACGCCAACATGTCACAGATGTTAAATCATTTGGCAAGGATTTTAAAGTAGGCATCATAAAAATACTCCAACAAGCAATTATGAGCATGCTTAATGCAAATGAAAAAATAGAAAGTCTTAGCAAAGAAATAGGAAATCTTAGAAAAGAAATAGAGTATATAAGAGAGAACCAAGTGGGAATTTAGAACTAAAAAAATGAGGCCGGATGCAGTGGCTCATGCCTGTAATCACGGCACTTTGGGAGGCCGAGGCGGGTGGATCACTTGAGGCCAGGAGCTTGAGACCAGCCTGCCCAAAATGGTGAAACCCTGTCTCTACCAAAAAAATTAGCCAGGTGTGGTGGCTGGTGCCTGTAATCCCAGCTACTTGGGAGGCTGAGGCAGGAGAATGGCTTGAATCTTGGAGGCAGAGTTTGCAGCCAGCCAAAATCGTGTCACTGCACTCCAACCTGGGCAACAGAGGGAGACTCCATCTCAAAACAAAACAAAACAAAACAACAAATAAAAATCTTAATGGGTGGGCTCAACAGAAAGAATGGAGAGAAGAAAGAATCAGTGAACTTGATGACAGAGCAGTTGAAATTACCTAGTCTAAACAACTGAGAAAAAATGGGTTTTTGTTAATTAACAGAAACTTGGGGACCTGTGGAACTGTAACAAAAAAATCTAAACTTCATCTCATAAAAGTCTCATAAAGAGAGGAAGAAAGCAGCACTAAACAAGTATTTGAAGAAATAATAACTGAAAATGTCCAAATTTGGCAAACAAACCATAAACCTACAAATTAAAGCTGACTGAACTGAAAACTGGATAAACTCAAAGAAATCCATGCAAGGCACGCCATGGTTAAACTTCTGAAAACTGAAGACAAAGAGACACCTTGAAAGCAGTCAGAGAGAAATGAAACATTACCTCCCAGCGGGGGAAACAACTGGAATAACAGCAAATTTCTCATCAGAAACCAGAGGCCAGAAGGAAGATGGCACAACACTTTTGAATTACTAAGAGAAAATAACTGTCAATCTAGAATTTTATATCCAGAGACAATATCCTTAGATATGAAGGCAAATTAAGACATTCTCAGATAAAGGAAAACTAAAAATTTGTCACTAGTAGACCTACCCTGAAAGAATGGCCAATGATCGCCCCATTGCACTCCAGCCTGGGCAACAAGAGCGAAACTCCATCTCAAAAAAAAAAAAGAAGTTCTCTAGACAAAAAGGAAATAGTAAAAGAGAACATCTTGGAACATCAGGAAGGAAGATAAAACATGGAAAGAAGAAAACTGTAGGTAAATACAATAGACTTTCCTTCTCTTGCATTTTCTAAGTTATGTTTGGCAGTTGAAGCAAAAATAATAACCCTTTCTAATGTGGTTCTCGATGTACATAGAGGAAATACTTAAGACAATTAAATGATAAATGAGGGAGGGTAAAGGGATGTAAAGGGAGGTAAGGTAAAATCTCAGAACCAGTGACTTGATTGTAGTGGTGGTTACACAAATCTACATATGTGATAAAATGACATAGAACTATGCACATGCATTGCAACAATGTCAAATTCCTTGTTTTGATATTGTACTGTATTTATGTGAGAGGTAACCACTGGGGGAAACTGGGTGAAGGGCACATGGAACCTCGCAACCTCCCATGAATCTATAGTTATTATAAAGTTAAAAATTGTAATCCCAGCACTTTGGGAGGTCGAGGTGGGCAGATCACTTGAGCTCAGGAGTTCGAGACTAGCCTGAGCAACATGGTGAAATCCTGTCTCTACTAAAAATACAAAAATTAGCTGGGCATGGTGGTTTGTGCCTGTAATCCCAGCTACTTGGGAGACTGAGCAGAGAGGATCACTTGAACCCGGGCAGCGGAGGTGGCAGTGAGCTGAGATTGCACCACTATACTCCAGCCTGGGTGACAGAGCAACACTGTCTAAAAAAAAATTAAATTAAAAATTATTAAAAAGTTGGCCAGGCACGGTGGCTCACGACTGTAATCCCAGCACTTTGGGAGGCCGAGGCGGGTGGATCACAAGGTCAGTTCAAGACCAGCCTGGACAACATGGTAAAATCCCGTCTCTACTAAAAATACAAAAAATTAGCCAGGTATGGTGGCGTGTGCCTGTAGTCCCAACTACTCAGGAGGCTGAGGCAGGAGGATTGCTTGGACCTGGGAGGCAGAGGTTGCAGTGAGCCGAGATCATGCCACTGCACTCCAGCCTGGGTGACAGTGTGAGACTGTGTCTCAAAAAAAAAATTATTAAAAAGTTAACCTTATATATGCTCCTGTCATACAGTAAGCCACTATAAATCTGTTAGCTACCGTTTTTTTCTTCTAGACAGAGTCTTGCTCTGCGTCCAAGCTGGAGTGCAGTGGCGCCATCCTGGCTCACTGAAGCCTCTGCCTCCTGGGTTCAAGCGATTCTCCTGCCTCAGCCTCCCGAGTAGCTAGGACTACAGATGCACACCACCACGCCCAGCTTATTTATTTATTTATTTTTTTGAGATGGAGTCTCAATCCATCACCCAGGTTGGAGTGCAGTGGCACGATCTCGGCTCACTGCAACCTCCACCTCCTGATGCCCAGGTAATTTTTTTTTTTTTTTTTTCTGAGACGGAGTCTCGCTCAGTCGCCCAGGCTAGAGTGCAATGGCGCGATCTCGGCTCACTGCAAGCTCCACCTCCTGGGTTCACTCCATTCTCCTGCCTCGGCCTCCCAAGTAGCTGGGACTACAGGTGCCCGCCACCACGCCCGGGTAATTTTTTTTTTGTATTTTTAGTAGAGACGGGGTTTCACTGTGTTAGCCAGGATGGTCTCAATCTCCTGACCTCGTGATCCGCCCATCTCGGCCTCCGAAAGTGCTGGGATTACAGGTGTGAGCCACCGCGCCCGTCTGATGCCCAGCTAATTTTTGTATTTTTAGTAGAGACGGGGTTTCACCATGTTGGCTAGGATGGTCTTGATCTCCTGACCTCGTGATCCGCCCGCCTCAGCCTCCCAAAGTGCTGGGATTACAGGTGTGAGCTACCGCACCTGGCTGCTACCACTATTAAGAAATGTTTGCAGCCAGGCGTGGTGGCTCATGTCCATTTTCCCAGTACTTTGGGAGGCTGAGGTGGGCAGATTACCTGAGGTCAGGAGTTCGAAACCAGCCTGACCAACATGGCAAAATCCCGTCTCTACTAAAGATACAAAAATTAGCTGGACATGGTCATGGGCACCTGTAATCCCAGCTACTTGGGAGGTTGAAGCAGGAGAATCGCTTCAACCCAGAAGGCGGAGGTTGCAGTGAGCCGAGAACACAACATTGTGCTCCAGCCTGGGCAATAAAAGCAAACTCTGTCTAAAAAAAAAAAAAAGAAAAGAAAAGAAAAGAAAAAGAAATATTTGCAAGCATATTATTAGCTGAGCATCATTAAACCAAACCAGGGAAAATTACTGGTCACTGCCACTTCTTTGGTTCTACTTTTAGTTTGCTTATTTTTGTGTGTGTGTATTTATTTATTTTTTCCAGACAGTCTCGCTCTGTTGCCCATGCTGGAATGCAGTGGCACGATCTCCGCTCACTGCAACCTCCACCTCCCAGGTTCAAGCAATTCTCCTGTCTCAGCCTCCTGAGTAGGTGGGATTACAGGAGCGGGCCACCATGCTCGGGTAAATTTTGTATTTTTATTTTATTTTATTTATTTATTTATTTATTTATTTATTTATTTTGAGATGGAGTCTCGCTCTGTCGCCCAGGCTGGAGTCCAGTAGCGTGATCTCAGCTCACTGCAAGCTCTGCCTCCTGGGTTCATGCCATTCTCCTGCCTCAGCCTCCAGAGTAGCTGGGACTACAGGCGCCCGCCGCCACACCTGGCTAATTTTTTTTTTTTGTATTTTTAG
Source organism: Pan troglodytes (assembly GCF_028858775.2). NCBI lineage: Eukaryota > Metazoa > Chordata > Mammalia > Primates > Hominidae > Pan > Pan troglodytes. The sequence continues at coordinate 40,003,992 of NC_072401.2, read as the reverse complement.
TAGAGACGGGGTTTCACCATGTCAGCCAGGATGGTATCCATCTCCTGACCTCATGATCCACCCACCTCGGCCTCCCAAAGTGCTGGGATTACAGGCGTGAGCCACTGTGCCCAGCCAAATTTTGTATTTTTAGTAGAGACGGGGTTTCGCCATGTTGGCCAGGCTGGTCTCAAACTCCTGGCCTCAAGTGATCCACCTGCCTCGGCCTCCCAAAGTGCTGGGATTACAGGCATGAGCCACTGCATCCGGCCCTACCACTTGACTTTACGCAAGTTTCTTAAAACACTCTAAACTTCAGTTTCTATACTTTTTGGTAAGGATTAAAATAGATAGATTTCTTGAAATAATTTAACACAGAACCTGACACATAGTAGACATTCAACAAAGCTTAGTTCTTGCTCCTCTCCCTTCATCTTTCTGTAATTCATCGGCCAAGGCTGGCTTTCACATCCAAATCAAGTAACCAATTTCAAATCTTACTTTTTTTTTTTTTTTTTTTTTTTGAGATGGAGTCTCGCTCTGTCACCCAGAGACTGGAGTGCAGTGGCAGGATCTCGGCTCACTGCAAGCTCCGCCTCCTGGGTTCATGCCATTCTCCTGCCTCAGCCTCCCGAGTAGCTGGGACTACAGGCGCCCGCCACCACGCCCGACTATTTTTTTGTATTTTTAGTAGAGACGGGGTTTCACCGTGTTATCCAGGATGGTCTCGATCTCCTGACCCCATGATCCGCCCGCCTCCGCCTCCCAAAGTGCTGGGATTACAGGCGTGAGCCACCGCGCCCGGCCGTCAAATCTTACTTTTAAACCTTACTATCTTAGTGTGAATATCAGGGTTCCCAAGGCTCAGCTGAATCTCTGTCCTTCCCACTGTTTCACTGCTTAACCATTTCTTGAATTCTAAGAGCCTATAGAATCCTGTTTTGCCTGCAATAATTTGAATTGGATTTATACCATTTACAACCACTAATGTATCCGTTATCTAAAATGGCAATCAGTTAATCTGCTAAGCTAAATTGCTTAAAATAACTAGTGGCTTTGAATTAAATAATTGAAATATAATTTCATGGCCAGAAGTTTTTTTCAGAAATAATTTAGTCCTGCCCAGGTCCAGTGGCTCATATCTGTAATCCCAACAATTTGAGAAGCTCAGGCAGAAGGACCCCTTGAGGCCAGGAGTTCAAGACCAGCCTGGGCAATATAGGGAGAGTCCATCTCTCCAAAAACTTGAAAATAATTAGCTAGGCATCATCTGGCGGGTGCCCCTCTGGGATGAAGCTTCCAGAGGAAGGAACAGGCAGCAATCTTTGCTGTTCTGCAGCCTCCACTAGTGACACCCAGGCAAACAGGGTCTGGAGTGGACTTCCAGCAAACTCCAGCAGGCCTACAGCAGAAGGGCCTGACTGTTAGAAGGAAAACTAACAAACAGAAAGGAATAGCATCAACATCAACAAAAAGGATGTTGTCCACACAGAAACCCCATCGAAGGTCACCAACATCAAAGACCAAATGTAGATAAATTCACAAAGATGAGGAAACACCAGTGCAAAAAGGCTAAAAATTCCAAAAACCAGAATGCCTCTTCTCCTCCAAAGGATCACAAGTCCTCACCAGAAAGGGTATAAAACTGGACAGGGAATGAGTTTGACTAATTGACAGAAGTAGGCTTCAGAAGGTGGGTAATAACAAACTCCTCTGAGCTAAAGGAGCATGTTCTAACCCAATGCAAGGAAGCTAAGAACCTTGGAAAAAGGTTAGAGGAATTGCTAACTAGAATAACCAGTTTAGAGAAGAACATAAATGACCTGATGGAGCTGAAAAACACAGCACGAGAACTTCGTGAAGCATACATGAGTATCAATAGCTGAACTGATTAAGTGGAAGAAAGGATAATCAGAGACTGAAGATCAACTTAATGAAATAAAGTGTGAAGACAAGATCAGAGAAAAAAGAATGAAAAGGAATGAACAAAACCTCTAAGAAATAGGGGACTATGTGAAAAGACCACACCTACGTTTGATTGGTGTACCTGAAAGTGACAGGGAGAATGGAACCAAGTTGGAAAAGACTCTTCAGGATATCATCCAGGAGAACTTCCCCAACCTAGCAAAACAGGCCAACATTCAAATTCAGGAAATACGGAGAACGCCACAAAGATACTCCTTGAGAAAAGCAACCTCAAGACACATAATCATCAGATTCACCAAGGTTGAAATGAAGGAAAAAATGTTGAGGGCAGCCAGAAAGTTCAGGCTACCCACAAAGGGAAGCCCATCAGACTAACAGCAGATCTCTCTGCAGAAACCCTACAAGCCAGAAGAGAGTAGGGGCCAATATTCAACATTCTTAAAGAAAGTTATTTTCAACCCAGAATTTAACATCCAGCCAAACTAAGCCTCATAAGCAAAGGAGAAATAAAATCCATTACAGACAGGCAAATGCTGAGAGATTTTGTCACCAGCAGGCCTGCCTTACAAGAGCTCCTGAAGGAAGCACTAAATATGGAAAGGAAAAACCGGTACCAGCCACTGCAAAAACAAGTTCTGAAATTGAGGCAGTAATAAGTATCCTACCAACCAAAAAAAGTCCAGGACCAGATGGATTCACAGCCAAATTCTACCAGAGGTACAAAGAGAAGCTGGTACTGTTCCTTGTGAAACTATTCCAAACAATAGATAAACAGGGACTCTTCCCTAACTCATCTTATGAGGCCAGCATCATCCTGATACCAAAACCTGACAAAGACACAACAAAAAAAGAAAATTTCAGGCCAATATCTCTGAAGAACATTGATGTGAAAATCCTCAATAAAATACTGGCAAACCAAATCCAGCAGCACATCAAAAAGCTTATCCACCATGATCCAGTCGGTTTCATCCCTGGGATACAAGTCTGGTTCAACATACACAAATCAATAAAACTAATCCATCACATAAACAGAAGCAATGACAACAACCACAGGATTATCTCAATAGATGCAGAAAAGGCCTTTGATAAAAATTCAACACCCCTTCATGCTAAAAACCCTCAATAAACTAGGTATTGATGGAATGTATCTCAAAATAATAAGAGCTATTTATGACAAACCCACGGCCAATATACGGAATGGGCAAAAGCTGGAAGCATTCCCTTTGATAACTGGCACAAGACAAGGATGCCCTCTCTCACCACTACTATTCAACATAGTATTGGAAGTTCTGGCCAGGGCAATCAGGCAAGAGAGAGAAAGAAAGGGTATTCAAATAGGAAGACAGGAAGTCAAATTGTCCCTGTTTGCAGATGACATGATTGTATGTTTAGAAAACCCCACTGTTTCAGCACAAAATCTCCTTAAGCTGATAAGCAACTTCAGCAAAGTCTCAAGATACAAAATCAATGTGCAAAAATCACAAGCATTCCTATATACCAATAATAGAGAGCCAAATCATGAGTGAACTCCCATTCACAATTGCTAAAAAGAGAATAAAATACTTAGGAATCCAACTTGCAAGGGATGTGAAGGACCTCTTCAAGGAGAACTACAAACCACTGCTCAAGGAAATAAGAGAGGACACAAACAAATGGAAAAACAGTCAATGTTCATAGATAGGAAGAATCAATATCGTGAAAATGGCCATACTGCTCAATTTATAGATTCAATACTATCTGCATCAAGCTACCATAGACTTTCTTCACAGAATTAGAAAAAACTACTTTAAATTTCATATGGAACCAAAAAAGATCCTGTACAGCCAAGATAATCCTAAGTAAAAGAACAAAGCTGGAGGCATCACGCTACATGACTTCAAACTTACTACAAGGCTACAGTAACCAAAACAGCATGGTACTGGTACCAAAACAGATATATAGACCAATGGAACAAAACAGAGGCCTCAGAAATAATGCCACACATCTACAACCATCTGATCTTTGACAAACCTGACAAAAAAAAGCAACGGGGAAAGGATTCCCTATTTAATAAATGGTGTTGGGAAAACTGGCTAGCCATATGCAGAAAACTGAAACTGGACCCCTTCCTTATACCTTATACAAAAATTAACTCAAGATGGATTAAAGACTTAAACATAAGACCTAAAACCATAAAAACCCTAAAAGAAAACCTAGGCAATACCATTCAGGACATAGGCATGGGCAAAGACTTCATGACTAAAACACCAAAGCAATGGCAACACAAGCCAAAATTGACAAATGGGATCTAATTAAACTAAAGAGCTTCTGCAGAGCAAAATAAACTATCATCAGAGTGAACAGGCAACCTACAGAATGGGAGAAAATTTTTGCAATCTATCCATTTGACAAAGGACTAATATCCAGAATCTACAAAGAACTTAAACAAATTTATAAGAAAAAAAACAAACAACCCCATCAAAAAGTGGGCAAAAGATATGAACAGACACTTCTCCAAAGAAGACATTTATGTGGCCAACAAACAGATGAAAAAAAGCTCATCATCACTGGTCATTAGAGAAATGCAAATCAAAACCACAAGGAAATACCAGTTAGAATGGCAATCATTAGGGCTGGGCATGGTGGCTCATGCCTGTAATCTCAGCACTTTGGGAGGCTGAGGCGGGCGGATCACAAGGTCAGGAGATCAAGACCATCCTGGCTGACATGGTGAAACCCCGTGTCTACTAAAAATACCAAAATTTAGCTGGGTGTGGTGGCAGGCTCCTGTAGTCCCAGCTACTCGGGAGGCTGAGGCAGGAGAATGGCATGAACCCGGAAGGCAGAGCTTGCAGTGAGCCAAAATCGTGCCATGGCACTCCAGCCTGGGCAACAGAGGGAGACTCTGTCTCAAAAAAAAAAAAAAAAAAAAGAATGGCAATCATTAAAAAGTCAGGATAACAATAGTTGCTGGAGAGGATGTGGAGAAATAGGAACACTTTTACACTGTTGGTGGGAGTGTAAATTAGTTCAACCATTGTGGAAGACAGTGTGGTGACTCTTCAAGGATCTAGAAACAGAAATACCATTTGACCCAGCAATCCCATTACTGGGTATATACACAAAGGATTATAAATCATTCTACTATAAAGACACATGCACACGTATGTTTATTGCAGCACTGTTCACAATAGCAAAGACTTGGAACCAAACCAAATGCCCATCAATGATAGACTGGATAAAGAAAATGTGGCACATACACACCATGGAATACTATGCAGCCACAAAAAAGGATGAGTTCATGTCCTTTGCAGGGACATGGATGAAGCTGGAAACCATCATTCTCAGCAAACTAGCACAGGAACAGAAAACCAAACACCACATGTTTGCACTCATAAGTGGGAGTTGAACAATGAGATTACATGGACACAGGGAGGGGAACATCACACACCAGGGCCTGTCAGGGGATGGGGAGCAAGGGGAAGGATAGCATTAGGAGAAATACCTAATGTAGATGACAGGTTGATGGGTGCAGCAAACCACCAAGGCATGTCTATACCTATGTAACAAACCCGCATGTTCTCCACGTGTATCCCAGAATTTAAAGTATAATTAAAAAAAAAATTAGCCAGGCATGGCTGGGCATGGTGGCTCACGCCTGTAATCCCAGCACTTTGGAGGCTGAAGAGGGTGGATCACCTGAGGTCAGGAGTTCGAGACCAGCTTGGCCAACATGGTGAAACCCCATCTCTACTAAAAATACAAAAATCAGCCGGGCATTGCAGCGCGTGCCTGTAATCCCAGCTACTAGAGGGGCTGAGGCAGGAGGATCGCTTGAACCTGAGAGGTGGAGGTTGCAGCAAGCCGAGCCCGTGCTACTGCACTCCAGCCTGGGCAACAGAGAGAGACTCTGTCTCAAAAAAAAAAAAAAAAAAAAAAAAAAAAATTAGCCAGGCATGGTGGTGCATGCTTATAGTTCCAGCTACTCAGAAGGCTGAGGCAGGAGGATTGCTTGAGCCCAGGAATTCAAGGCTGCAGTGAGTTATGATTGAACCACTGCACTCCAGCCTGGGTGACAGAGTGAGACCCTGTCTCATTCACACACAAACACACACACAAACACAAAGTAATAAATTAGTCCAAACTCTCCTCCCTACCTCTTTTGAATTTCAGGGTTAAGACTCAGAAAGTTTCACCAACATGCCCAAGGTCATGCAGCTAGTAAATGCTGGAGAGCCAAAACTAGAACGTGGGATCTTCAGGCTATGACACCACTACTTGATGCTGTAGGGAAATAAGAACATAGGCTGGACATGGTGGCTTCATGTGTGTAATCCCAGCACTTTGGGGAGGCCAAGACGGAAAGATTGCTTAAGCACAGGAGTTCAAGACCAGCCTGGGCAACACAAGAATACCCCATCTCTATTTCCTTTTTAATTAAAAATTATTTTAGAAAAGAAATAAAAGAGGAAATATTCTGTGTGTAGGGCCATCATTGTTGCAATTGCTATTTAGCTTTTATACAACGACTGATGGTTCATTTTTGAGCTTGTAGTCAACAAGATGTTCCAGTATTTTTTCACTTGCAATACTAGTAAATCCAAGTCTCATCATTCTGTTTTTATGCAGCAGTTATGTTTTTCAAGCACACATACTCAGCTTTAAATTCCTTCTTGGCTCAGCCTTTTTAGATCTCCTGAAATGTGCATTCTGTCATTCAGCCGTTCATCCATCAAGCCCTCCCTGTTTTGTATTATCTGCAGATTTGACAAGCATGCTTCCTCCATGCTTGTTCATGCCAAGTCATTCATAAAAAGGCTTAACAGTAAAGGGTCATAGAGGCCTTTGACAAATTGCTAGAAATTTCTATTTCAACCTTTGCATAATCTCAGCTTCCAATAAACTGTGCTATCATCCAGCCCTCCTTCTTCATGAAGATTTGTCAAATGCCACCATTTTCTTGATCTACCACAGTAGTAAGAACAGTAATGAATAATAAAAACTATCATTTATTGAGTGGCCAGATCAAGCTTTAAGTGTGTGTGTGTGTTTGGGGTTTTTTTGAGACAGGGTCTTGCTTGCTCTATCACCTAGGCTGGAGTGCAGTGGCACAGTCATGGCTCATTGCAGCCTGAACCTCCTAGGCTCAAGCAATCCTCTCGCCTCAGCTTCCCAAGTAGCTATGACTACAAGTGCATGCCACCACACCCAGCTAATTTTTTAAATTTTTTTATAGAGGCTGGACATGGTGGCTCTTGCCTGTAATCCCAGCACTTTGGGAGGCCGAGGCAGGTGGATCACTTGGGATCAGAGTTTGAGGCCAGCCTGGCCAACATGGTGAAGCCCCCTCTCTACTAAAAATACAAATATTAGCTGGGTGTGGTGGTGCATGTCTGTAATCACAGCTACTTGGGAGGGTGAGGCACAAGAATCGCTTGAACCTGGGAGGGTGCAGTGAGCCAAGATTGTGCCACCGCACTCCAGCCTGGCTGACAGAGCAAGGCATTGTCTCAAAAAAAAAAAAAAAAAAAATATATATATATATAGATAGATAGATATATAGATAGATAGATAGATATTTTGTAGAGACAGCGTGTTAGTGTGTTGCTCAGGCTGCTCTTGAACTCCTGGCCTCAATCCATCCTACGGCCTTGTCCTCCCAAAGTGGTGGGATTATAGGTGTGAGCCATCACACCTAGCCTTGATAGATTACTTTTAACTTAGTCCCCTCAAAAACTTTCTAAGTATTATTGTTTTAATTTTTATTATGGGAGAAGGATTGAGGACCTGTAATGCCTACATGAGTGTGGTCTAGTTTTAGCTAACCACGTTTGTTTTTCCAAATATTGTTGGCTGCCTTTTCTTTTAATGACCACTGGGAAAGCAGAAAGAGAAGTATGCCTGGAGAAGTTGTAGAGAAAGTAGTAGCTGCTTTTTTTGTTTTGTTTTGTTTTTGTTGTTTTCAGGGAGTTAAGAGGTGAAGGAAATGATGTAGATTCCTACGGGAAGAATTTTAGGGAAGGAGTCAGGTTCGATTTTTTGCTCTGTTGCCAAGGCTGGAGTACAGTGGTGCAATCACGGCTCACTGCAGCCTTGACCTCCTGGGCTCAAGTGATCCTCCCACCTCAGCCTCCCTGGTAGCTGAGACTATGGGTGCCCACCATCATACATAGCTTTTTTTTTTCTTTCTGAGACAGAGTTTCACTCTTGTTTCCTAGGCTGGAGTGCAATGGCATAACCTTGGCTCACTGCAACCTCTGCCTCCTGGGTTCAAGGGATTCTCCTGCCTCAGCCTCCCAAGTAGCTGGGATTACAGACACCCGCCACTAGGCCTGGCTAATTTTAGTATTTTTAGTAGAGACATGGTTTCACCATGTTGGCCAGGCTGCTCTCAAACTCCTGACCTCAGGTGATCCACCTGCCTTGGCCTCCCAAAGTGCTGGGATTACAGGTGTGAACCACCGTGCCTGGCCTAATTTTTGTATTTTTGGAAGAGACGGGGCCTTCCTATGTTAACCAGGCTGGTCTTAAACTCCTGGGCTCAAGTGATCCTCCTGCCTTAGCCTCCCTAGTGCTGGGACTACATGCACCCACCATCATTCCTGGCTAATTGTTGTATTTTTTGTAGAGATGGGGTTTTCCTATGTCGCTGGTCTGGAACTCCTGGGCTCAAGCGATCTGCCCACTTTGACCTCCCAAAGTGCTGGGAATACAGGTGTAAGCCACTGCACCCAGCCAGACCCAGGTTATAGAAGATGATTTTTATGAATATTTTGCTTTGTTATGTATAATATAATCCCCATTATTTATTAATGCCTCCAAAGTTGGGGTTTTTGTTGTTACTGTTTTGTAATGAGACCATGTGTGAAACTGGTCTCAAGGAAGGCCCTGGGGGAGAGAGAGCTAACCCCAAAGTAGCTCCACTAAATTTGCATTACAGGAGGGTCTCAGAGAATTTGGTGTCCAAGTGTCACTTTTGGAGTGGTGGAACTGGAATTGGAATTCAGCCTCAGCTGACTCCAAGGCCCATACTTGACCCTGCAGGTGTCAGACCAAGGAAAGTAGGATTCCTATCAGGAAGAAAGAATGCTTAGTTTAGGTCCACTTATTTTTTAGTGAATTTATGCTGTGCCTTGTTTTTGCCACTTTTCTAAAGATTCACAAACCATTTGTCTAATTATCCATTCCAGAATTTTGCCAAAGAAAAATGTGCTCAGAGACTTATAGGTTCTTCTTTTAGAAAACAAGGAGATTAGTCCATCTTCAAACTTCTGGCACCTCTCCTGTCCCCAGTAAAGCTACCACCACATTTCACATTCTTTCGGTAAGACAGAGAATGAAGTTGTGTGAAGGGGCTGGATGCTCTCCTACTTCCTCATCTGCCTTGCACGTAAATTTTTTCTTTACCATGTAGGTCCTACTCCTTCTAATTTGAGGATAATTCTCTGTAACGGAAAAATGATGGAAAAGTAGGAGTTGATTGAGTCTGCTTTTTCCTCTCTCATCTGTTATCATTATACCTTCTGTTCCTTGTTCTTCTTGCTCAGAACATTGACTTTCCTGAAACTGCCATCACATATTAGTGTTACTAAACACTTTTATTACAAGTTAATATTTTTATGACAGGTGCTTTGAGCTAAAAAAAAGAAAAAAGAAAAAAAAAAAGAAAAGAAAACCAAGTTAGTATTTTTGGACTAACCTATTACAATGCATCACAGACAGTTTAATACAAAATCTTGCTTTTCAAAATGTCTTACCTATTTCAATGCGTTTTTATAGCTGTTCCTTTATGTAACAAGTAACTGCAATTCACAAAATATCCTATTTATAATATTTCATCTAAAATGTAGAGTTTCAGGCAGTAATTCAACCAATTTACTGCTAAAATAGAGGCCTTATAAAATGGTAGGAACAGAAAGTGAGTTCTATCTCTTAGAAAATACAAAATGATAATGCAGGAAAAAGAAGAGATACTACACTAATAGAAATTTTTAGACCATTTTTTCCTCTTCCAAGTTATTCATTCTCTCTGAGGAGGTGAACTAGCCTTACATTTTAATACTTGATTTGAATTTCTATATATTCTTTATTTTAAAAAGATATTTGCATCATTTTGTATTTTCCTGAATGGCTAGCAAGAAACCCTCTTCAAAGTAAGTGGTTAAATTCTATGTTCAGTTGCTTCATTTGTGTGATTTTGAACCTCAAAAGAGGTGACTCAGAGCTTACTCTTTGGGTGAATTTCTTACAATTCAGCCACTGCAAAGTTTATGCTTGGCATTTTCAGCATTCCATCTCTTCTCTGTCCTTCCTAAGCTCTCTTTATGTGGCAGGATTTTCAGTTCAGTTCAATAAACATTTCCATAACAGCACTGTCCTTTGCATTAGATTGTGACTGGCGTCAGTCCCAGCCTTTAAGGTGCTCAGAGCCTAGTTGTGAAGACAGCCATGTCAATACGTAACACAACAGTGTGTGATGTATGAAACAAATGAACTATGTGCAAGGTCGTGAAATAGTGCAGAGGAGGATATTCTCACTGTGAGGTTCAAGAAAGTGTCACAGAACACCAGCAAGTGGTTGCAGGCACCAGATTTGAAAGGATGAATAGGTATGCAGCAAGAAGTCAAGGTGGAAAGGACATTCCAGGCAGCAGAACACCATGTACAAGAGCATGATGTGTGCAGGAAACAAAGAGATTTACAATGTTCCAGTGCAATGCATAAGGTGGAGAATGGGATTCAGATGTAAAGGAATTTGAACTTTGTCCTGTCCTGCAGAGGGTTTTAAATGGGGAAATGACATAGTTAGAGAAAGATCTCAGAAAGAACACCCTGGCAACAACACACAGGATGATTTGTGAAGAGCTGACTCTAGGCAGAACCACCAATTAAGAGATTATTTTATTAGTCTAGGCAGTGATCTAAGAATTGGTACTGAAAAAGAGAGAATGCCAAAACTTAAGCTGACTTAGAAGTTACATTAACAGGATTCAGTGATTGTTTGGATGTGGGAAAGGGAGCTGGTAAGATGGTGTGATAGTTAATTTGGGGTCAACTTGGGTGGACTAAGGGATGCCCAGATAGCTGGTAAAACATTATTTCTGGATGTGTCTGTGAGGGTGTTTCTGGAAGAGACCAGCATTTGTATCAGTTGACTGAGTAAAGAGGGTCTGCCCTCATAAATGTGGGTGGGCATCATTCAATTCATTGGGAACCCAAATAGAATAAAAAGGTGGAAGAAGAGGCCAGGCGCGGTGGCTTACGCCTGTAATCCCAGCACTTTGGGAGGCTGAGGCAGGTGGATCACTTGAGGTCAGGAGTTCGAGACCAGGCTGACCAACATGGTGAAACCCTATCTCTACTAAAAATACAAAAATTAACTGGGTGTGGTGATGCACACCTGTAGTCCCTGCTACTCAGTAGGCTGAGACAGGAGAATTGCTTGAATCCAGGAGGCAAAGGTTGCAGGGAGCCGAGATTGCGCCATTGCACTCCAGCTTGGGTGACAGAGTGAGACTCCGTCATGCGCGCGCACACGCGCACACACACACACGTGGAATAAGGGCAAATTCACTCTCTCTCTTTTTGAGCTGGGACATTCATCTTCTCCCATGCTTAGACATTGGAGCTCCTGGTTCTTGGGGTCTTCAAATTCCAGGACTTTTGAATTTCTATATCTTTATTTTTGCCTTGCTATATTTGATAAGACCTCTGATACAATATAATGGAAGTAGTAAATGTGGTTATCTTAGCTTTATTCCCAGTCTCGAGGAGAAAGCATTCACTATTTTACCATTAAATATACTAGTTGTAATTTTTGTACATGTTTCTACTTAAACTTCAAAGGAAGTTCTCATCTATTCCTAGTTCCCTGATAATTTATGTCATGAATGGTTATTAAATTCTGTTGAATGTTGGGCCGGATGTGGTGGCTCACGCCTGTACGCCCGACACTTTGGGAGGCTGAGGTGGGAGGACTGCTTGAGCCCAGGGGTTCTAGACCAACCTGGGGGTAACATACTAAGACTCCATCTCTTTCTCTAAACAAAACAAAACAAAACAAAAAAGGCCAGGTGCAGTGGCTCACGCCTGTAATCCAAGCCCTTTGGGAGGCCGAGGCAGGTGGATCACTTGAGGCTTGAGGTCAGGAGTTCAAGACCAGACTGACCAACGTGCTGAAACCCCATCTCTACTAAAAGTACAAAAAAAAAAAAAAAAAATTAGCCGGGCGTGGTGGCGGGCGCCTGTAGTCCCAGCTACTCAGGAGGCTTAGGCAGGAGAATCACTTGAACCTGGAAGGCGGAGGTTGCAGTGAGCCAAGATCATGCCACTGCACTCCAGCACGGGTGACACAGCGAGACTCTCTCAAAAAAAAAAAAAAAAAAAAAAAGCATCTATGTAGTGTGGGGAAAAAAATGAAAAAAAAAAAAGAAATTTTGTCAAACGCTTTTTCTGTGTTGATAGATAAAGACTTTTCTGCATAGCTTGGTTCCTCTCTAATGCCTTGCCCCAGAGATTTCACTTAGCTCAGTGGTCCCAGACTCTCGTATCTACCACCTCAGTCAGCAGGACCGCTATGCTCTGCTCAGAATCAAGCCCTCTGCATTATAGTCAGGGAGTTGTCCCCAGGCAGACAGCTGATCAATCATGGGGCTCACCTCATGAGTTTCCTTTCTCTCAGAAATTGCAGTCTTCTCCTGTTTACTTTAGTCTGCCTGAATATAGTTGCTACATATGTTTTGTCCAGTTTTACAGTTGATTTCAGTGGGAGAGCTATCCACTATCAATTGTTCCACCATGGTCAGAAGTATAAGGCAAACGCAGCAAAATTTCTTTTTGAGACAGGGTTTCACTCTTTCACCTCGGCTGAAGCGCAGTGGAATGATCATAGCTCAGTGAAGCCTTGACCTTCTGGGCACCAGGCCCGGCTAATTAAAAAAAAAAAATTGACCGGGTGCAGTGGCTCACACCTGTAATCTTAGCACTTTGGGAGGCCGAGGTGGGCGGATTAGCTGAGGTCAGGAGTTCAAGACCAGCCTGGCCGACACGGTGAAACCCTGTCTCTATTAAAATACAAAAAAAATTAGCTGGGCATGATGGCAGGTGCCTGTAATCCCAGCTACTCAGGAAGTTGAGACAGGAGAATCGCTTGAACATGGGAGACAGTGGTTGCAGTAAGCCGGGATCCTGCCACCACACTCCAGGCTGGGTGGCTGAGCGAGACTCCCATCTCAAAAAAAAAAAAAAAAAAAAAAAAATTATAGGCCGGGCGTGGTGGCTCATGCCTGTAATCCCAGCACTTTGGGAGGCCGAGGCGGAGGGATCACAAGGTCAGGAGTTCGAGACCAGCCTGGCCAATATGGTGAAACCCCGTCTCTACTAAAAATACAAAAATTAGCCGGGTGTGCTGGTGGGCGCCTATAGTCCCAGCTACTTGGAGGCTGAGGCAGGAGAATCGCTTGAACCTGGGAGGTGGAGATTGCAGTGAGCTGAGATCACACCACTGCACTCTAGCCTGGGCAACAGAGCCAGACTCCATCTCAAAAAATATATATAGAGAGAGAGAGATGAGGTCTCACGACATTGCCCAGGCTGGTCTCAAACTCCTGGGCCCAAGCAATCCTCCCAGGTTGGTCTCCCGAAATGCAGGGATTACAAGGCTGAACCAACCACCGTGCCCAGCCCAAACACAGCAAAATTTCAAAGATGGTTTTCTCCTTCTCCTAATTATGGAATGACAAGCTGCTGCTGCTTTTTTAAAAAAATTTTTTATTTTCCTGTATTTTCAGTTCACTGCAGCCTCCACCTCCCAGGTTCAAATGATTCTCCTGCCTCAGCCTCCCGAGTAGCTGGGACTACAGATGCATGTCACCACACCCGGCTAATTTTTGTATTTTTAGTAGAGATGAGGTTTTGCCCTGTTGGCCAGGCTGGTTTTGAACTCCTGACCTCAGGTGATCTGCCCACCTCGGCCTCCCAAAGTCCTGGGAATACAGGCATGATCTACCATGCCTGGCTATGGTTAATCTTATGTATCAAGTTGATTATGCCATGGGGTGCCCAGATATTTGGTAAAACATTCTCAGTGTGTCTGTGAAAGTGTTTCTAGGCACATTTGAGGGCTGGGTGAGGTGGGTTATGCCTGTAATCCCAGTGCCTTGGGTGGCTGAGGTGAGAGGATCACTTAAGACCAGGAGTTTGAGACCAGCCTGGGCAACACAGCAAGATCCTGTCTCCCTAAAAAAAAATTAGCTGGACATGGTGGCACGGGCTGTAGTCCCAGCTATTTAGGAGGCTGAAGCAGAGGATGGCTTCAGCCCAGGAGTTCAAAGCTGCAGTGAGCAAGGATCATACGACTGCACCACTCTGGCCTGGGTGACAGAGCAAGACTCTGTCTCTTAAAAAACAAACAAACAAACAAAAAACAAAAAAAAACAGGCTGGGTGTGGTGGCTCACGCCTGTAATTCCAGCACTTTGGGAGGCCAAGCGGGTGGATCACGGGGTGAGGAGTTCCAGACCAGCCTGGCCAACATGGTGAAACCCTGTCTCTACTAAAAATACAAAAATTAGCCGGGTGCGGTAGTGGGCGCCTGTAATCACAGCTACTCGGGAGGTTGAGGCAGGAGAATCACTTGAACTGGGGAGGTAGAGGTTGCAGTGAGCCGAGATCGTGCCACTGTACTCTAGCCTGGGCGACAGAGCAAGACTCCGTCACAAACACACACACACACACATGAAATTAATATTTGAATCTGCAGGCTGAGTAAAGCAGATTGCCTTCCCTAATGTGGGTGGGTCTCATCCAATCAGTTGAAGGCCTGAACAGAACAAAAAAATTCACCAAAAAAACTATCTCAAATACAAGATAATTTTTCTTCCCTTTAGATTCAAACTGAAACATTGCTGTCCTGGTTCCCAGGCCTTCAGACTCTGACTGGAACTACACCATCAGCTCTTCAGCTTGCCACCTCATCCTGCAGATCATGAAACTTGTCACCCTCCACAATCACATGAACCAATTCCTTATAATAAATCTCTTTATATATCTGTATGCATATATATACATGTATATACACACCCTATTAGTTGTTTTTCTCTGGAGAACCCTGCCTAATATTATGGATATAAACATATACATACCTCTTCTCACATTTTCATGATAGTCAACAAGTGAGAATCCATTTCAGGGAATGCTTATACAAACCCACAGGAAGCTGGGAAATACAGGGCTACAACTAAATTCTCACATCTGGTAAATCTCTTAAGGAATATGTCTGCTTCTCTGAGAGCGTGGTTCTTTTCCAGAGAAACATGACAGTTCTAGGAAAAATAAAGGTGACTCAGGAGCAGCAGAACCAAAAAAGACATATCTTCAATCACTCCTAAAAGGGTTACCTTGAGAGATTAGAGTTTGAGCAACCCTCCCATAACATTTCTTGTTCATGCAACTGTCCTCCAACAATCAGCTTTTGCAATTCTCTTTCTGTGGCATCATCTTCGTGGGTTTGGCATTATTATGAATCATATTTTTGTGATCTGTCTTCTCACCATTTGATGACTGATGGCAGCTGAGTGGGGAATGTTTTACATGAAACACATTTTTTTTTTTTTTTTTAATGAGACAGAGTCTTGCTCTGTCTCTCAGGCTGGAGCGCAGTAGTGCGATCCCGGCTCACTGCAACCTCCGTCTCCCAGGTTCCAGCGATTCTCGTGCCTCAGCCTCCCAAGTTGCTGGGATTACAGGCACACACCAACATGCCTGTCTAATTTTTGTATTTTTAGTAGAAATGGGGTTTCTCCATGTTGGCCAGGGTGGTCTCGAACTCTTGACCTCAGGTGATCCGCCTGCCTTGGCCTCCCAAAGTGCTGGGATTACAGGCGTGAGCCACTGTGCCCGGCCACATTTTTTAAACCCTTTCATATGTTTGGTTTAAGTGCTATCATCAACTCACTAATAAATAAATTTGTTTTTTGATTAAGACACGGTCTCTCTCTGTTGCCCAGGCTGGAGTGTGGTGGCACGATCATGGCTCATTATAGCCTCAAACTCCTGGGTTCAAGCAATCTTCCCACCTTAGCCTCCTGAGCAGCTGAGACTGTGTGTGCCACCACACTCAGCTGATGTTTTAATGTTTTTGTAGAGATAGTATCTCCCTATGTTGCCCAGGCTGGTCTCGAAATCCTGAGCTCAAGTGATCTTCCTGCCTTGGCCTCCCAAAATGCTGGGATTACAGAAGTGAGATACTGTGCCCAGCCCCTAAATAAATGTTTTATGATTCTAGCTTTTTATCTCTAAAATGGAGATAATAATGGTATGCATATATTTAATAAATATGGCAGGAGAACTTCAAAAAGCATAAAACTTTTTTTCTAAAAAATATTATTTTACTTTTCAGATGAACTGAAATGGTGCAAATACAAATGTTATTGCAATAGCCTGGTATGGTGGCTGGCTCATGCCTGTAATCCTAGCACTTTGGGAGGCTGAGGTGGGCAGATCACATAAGGTCAGGAGTTCGAGACCAGCCTGGCCAACATGGTGAAACCCCGTCTCTACTACTAAAAATACAAAAATTAGATGGGCGTGGTGGCAGGCACCTGTAATCCCAGCTACTAGGGAGGCTGAGGCAGGAGAATTGCTTGAACCCGGGGGCAGAGGTTGAGGTGAGCCGAGATAGCACCACTGAACTCCAGCCTGGGCGACAAGAGCAAAACTCCGTCTGGAAAAAACAAAAAAACAAAAACAAACAAAATAAAACAAAACAAAAAGAAAACCCCACAGATTGTTGCAAACACTAGAAGGCACTATTTCTCTACAGAGGCAGAAAATGAACCTAACACAAATTTCTTATATCTTAAACTTCTCCTCTTGCCCAATTTTTATTCAAGACACAGAACAAAAAGTGCAGTGTGGCAAATTTTTAAATATAAATATCTACAATGTAAGAAGCAGTGGAAAGAAAAATGAAAAGGAGGACCAGTGAGACAAAGAACATATTGAAAAAATGTAAATCCAATAAAAAGAAACAAAAAAAGCTGTAGGCCGGGAGTGTTGGCTCACGCCTATAATCCCAGCACTTCGAGAGGCCAAGGTGGGTGGATCACGAGGTTAGGAGATTGAGACCATCCTGGCTAACATGGTGAAACCCTGTCTCTACTAAAAATACAAAAAAATTAGCCGGGCATGGTGGTGGGCACCTGTTGTCCCAGCTACTTGGGAGGATGAGGCAGCAGAATGGCGTGAACCTGAGAGGTGGAGCTTGCAGTGAGCCGAGATCGCGCCACTGCACTACAGCATGGGCGACAGAGCAAGACTCCGTCTAAAAAAAAAAAAAAAAAGCTGTAAAAGGTGATAAAGGAAAAAAGGCATGAGAAGAAAGCGAAGTAGAAGCAAATTTCCTCCATACAATATAATATATGGGAACTGTTTTCCATGTCATTGCCCTATGTCATATGTTGAAAATGTTAATTTATAATTACTCAGTGGTTTTCTAGGTCTGCATTGCCTCCCCTTTCCAATCTTCTCACTCATCCTATTTCTTTCTCTCAACCATACCTTTCAGGAAGGTTACTGGATGTGTATCAGGACCCATAATGGAGTAAGACAAGGATGAGGGATTTGGAGTTACCATGGAAATGCAAAAATTGTTTTGAAAGTACTGTCTAGCGGCCGGGCGCGGTGGCTCACGCCTGTAATCCCAGCACTTTGGGAGGCTGAGGTGGGTGGATCACGAGGTCAGGAGATTGAGACCATCCTGGCTAACACGGTGAAACCCCGTCTCTACCGAAAATACAAAAAATTAGCTGAGTGTGGTGGCAGGCGCCTGCAGTCCCAGCTACTCGGGAGGCTGAGGCAGGAGAATGGCGTGAACCCGGGAGGTGGAGCTTGCAGTGAGCTGAGATCAGTTTACTGCACTCCAGCCTGGGTGACACAGCGAGACTCCGTCTTGAAAAAAAAAAAGTACTAGCAGAAAGCAGAAGCAGACAAATTCCTGCTTATTCTTCTCTCCATGGTCATGTCTGGACACTTACCTGGGTGAGACTTACAAAGTGATTGAGATTCTGAGTGATAGAGAACTAGACTATTTGGTTAGGGACTTTTTTTTTTAACTTCATGGAACTTAAGGTTTCACAGTAGCTTGACTTTCATTTCCTCTCTCTCTCCCTCTCCCCTTCTCTCTCTGAAGAAATGCCTTCTACACCTTTTAATTCTTGACAATTAAAGGAAACCAGAACGAGGCAGCAGAGAACTGGCTGTTTAGGTTTTGATCTCGGTTTAAAGAGAGAACCTGAGGTTGACTTCTATTAGTCCATCTTTGTTAATCAACTTAGGGTGAAAAAAAAAAAAATCCCAGAACTTGAAAATCCCAGATGTATCCAAATCAAACACATGGCTTGTAGCTTTACCTCAGAATAGTGAGAATTCCAAGAGCCCAGGCAATAGTTGTTTGAGTTTCCAATAAAATTTTGCTGGCCGGGTGCGGTGGCTTACGCCTGTAATTCCAGCACTTTGGGAGGCCAAGACGGGTGGATCCCTTGAGGTCAGGAGTTTGAGACCAGCCTGGCCAACATGGTGAAACCCTGTCTTGAGTGGCATTACTGCCTGAGTTCCACCTCCTGTCAGATCAGCGGCAGCATTAGATTCTCGTAGGAACACGAACCCTATTGTGAACCGTGCATGTGAGGGATCTAGGTTGCGTGCTCCTTATGAAAATCTAATGCCTGATGATTTATAGTTGACAGTTTCATCCTGAAACCATCCCCCTCCCCCTGTTACCCCCACCCCAGCCGGTGGAAAAACTGTCTTACACAAAACCAGTCCCTGATGCCAAAAAGGTTGGGGACTGCTGACCTACAGCATTATTGGGAAAATTATATACTATGCCCAACGCATAGCACAAGACCTGGCACATCAAAATTGCTCAAGATGGCCTGGGGCAGTGGCTTACGCCTGTAATCCTAGCACTTTGGGAGGCTGAAGCGGGCGGATTGCCTGAGCTCAGGAGTTTGAGACCAGCCTGGGCAACACGACGAAACCCCATCTCTACTAAAAATACAAAAAATTAGCTGGGCGTGTTGGTGTGCACTGTAATCCCAGCTACACAGGAAGCTGAGGCACAAGAATCACTTGAACCCGGGAGGGGAAGGTTGTAGTGAGCCGAGATCATGCTTCAGCCTGGGTGACAGAGTGAGACTCTGTCTCAAAAAAAAAAAAAAAAAAAAAGGCCAGGTGCAGTGGCTCACGCCTGTAATCCCAGCACTTTGGGAGGCCAAGGCGAGTGGATCACTTGAGGTCAGGAGTTCGAGACCAGCTTGGCCAACATGGTGAAACCCCCTCTATACTAAAAGTACAAAAAAAATTAGCCGGGTATGGTGGCAGACACCTGTAATCCCAGCTACTCGGGAGGCTGAGGCAGGAGAATCACTTAAACCTGGGAGGTGGAGGTTGCAGTGAGCTAAGATTGCGCCACTGCACTCCATTCTGGGTGACAGAGCAAGACTCCATCTCAAAAAAAAAAAAAAATTGCTCAACTATTGCTGGCTAATGACTATTAAGTTTCACTTTACCCTGTCCCTGATGGTCTATTTACTCTGCTTGCAAACAACTGGCGGGCAGAGTCATCCATAATTTAATGGCAGTCATTGCTTATGATTTTCAGTATTTGGGTGGAGAACTACTTATCAAAGCCAAGTACTGTGTGTTCTGTTTCTATGTCATGTTTATTCAATCACTAAATAACCACAGTTTCTGTCCTTGGCCTTATATTACTCAGTAGTTCTATGATTTAATCATCGAAAATGGTATCTGGTCTTAAATTATGTTTGTAAGTAGTCAGTCTTCCAGTAGGAAAAGCAGGCCTCCACCCATTATAGATCATTCTGCCTAGAAATTTTAGTCATAGATTTTGTCCAGTCCAAATACAAATATTAATATATTGTTTTCTATAATTTTAAGGTAAGACTGCTTATATACTATGTTTTCAAAATATTGCCAAATATCATCTCTTTCCTTCTTATCTGCTGGATTCAACTGATCTTATGCTCTCTCAAAACTTTTGCTCTGGCCCTAGTTAATTAATACTCAAGAACTAAAAATGATTTCTTGGTAGGTTTCTGTTTCCAACTTCTTCCCATTTCAATTCATGTTGGATGCTACAAAACATTTCACAAAACATACCAATTTATCCATGAACACCTTTCTTTACATTTTCTCACACTCTCAGTTTAGATATGAACCATGATGCTCTTAGCTTGGAGTTAGAGGAGACTCTAGATTATGTTTAAACTATATTGTATGTTTGACTATCATAACATCATTTTTTGGAATCTGACCACACTCTTGGCCAACTACATCCTGATATCATAGCAACTGAAAGTGTAGCCAAGTATTTTAATGTCAAGTAAACTGCTATGTGTTGAGGATGGTTGGAATTGGAATTGCAACAGCCAGTTCTGACTTCCCTCTTAAGTAGTGGGGTTCTGAAGTCAAAATATTCTGCTTATTAGTTTTTCTCCATTTCCCCCTAAATTAGGTAATATTCTATCCTTAATATATTTTACCTTTTTTTTTGTTTTCCTTTAAAAAAAAAAATAATAGACACAATGTTGCCCAGGTTGATCTCAAACTCCTGGGCTCAAGTGATCCTCCTGCCTCAGCCTCCCAAAGTGCTGGGACTATAGGCATTAGCCCAGACTTTTTTTAATCTTTTAAACAGGGCACTGATGATAATCTAACTGCATGCCTGTATTGTCTTAGAATATTTTTAGTTAATATTGCTGGGCGCAGTGGCTCACGCCTATAATCCCAGCACTTTGGGAGGCTGAGGCGGGCAGGTCACGAGGTCAGGAGATTGAGACCATCCTGGATAACATGGTGAAACCCTGTCTCTACTAAAAATACAAAAAAATTAGCCGGGTGTGGTGGCACATGCCTGTAATCCCAGCTACTCGGGAGACTGAGGCAGGAGAATCGCTGGAACCCAGGAGGCAAAGGTTGCGGTGAGCGAAGATTGTGCCATTGCACTCCAGCCTGGGTAACGAGAGTGAAACTCCATCTCGAAAAAAAAAAAAAAGAATATATTTAGTTAATATTAATATCTGGCTGGGCACAGTGCCTCACACCTGTAATCCCAGCACTTTGGGAGGCGGAGGCGGGTGGATCACCTGAGGTCAGGAGTTCTAGACCAGCATGGCCAAAATTGAAAAACCCCATCTCTACCAAAAATACAAAAATTAGCCAGGCTTGGTGGTGGGCACCTGTAATTCCAGCTACTTGGGAGGCTGAGGCAGGAGAATCGCTTGAATCCAGGAGGCAGAGGTTGCAGTG
Organism: Pan troglodytes; assembly: GCF_028858775.2. Taxonomy (NCBI): domain Eukaryota; kingdom Metazoa; phylum Chordata; class Mammalia; order Primates; family Hominidae; genus Pan; species Pan troglodytes. The sequence goes on along the minus strand of NC_072401.2, from coordinate 39,982,780 downwards.
AGCCGAGATTGCACCATTGCACTCCAGCAGCCTGGGAGACAACAAGACTCCATCTCAAAAAAAAAAAAAAAAAAAAAAAGGAATCATAACCTATCATTAACCAAGTCTATATCTTCCTTAGTCAAATTCTCCTCTAGCAATAATGTCCTGTGAAACAAAAACCAAAAGACATACCCACATTAGCATTTTCTATAGTCATAGTTGGAGCTCCCCTTTTTTCATTCATCTTGAAAATATAGACTACTCCTGATAATTTTTGCTGTTTTCATTCAGCTTACTTCTTGGCTCTTCAAAAGAAGTTGTTTTGCTAGAGTTCTTCTCCCCAAGAAACATCTGAGTCCAAGCTAAGACTATTCTCTTGTTCTAAGCCTCTCTTTATGCCTCACCAAAATTGTTAGTTTTTTCCTTTTATACAACACATTTATTGACTTTCCCTTCAGCAACAATTTCACCTTTCTTTCCTTAATCATTAATTTTAATCTGAACATTTTCCCCTAAGTAGGTCCCTCTGGTTCAGCCACTGGACTAGTCCATATGTCTGGTAGTAAGATGAGATACACACTGACTTCCCTTCTAGTCCATTATTAATCATAGAGGGCAAATTGGATAAGTGGAGAAAATGCAGCTATCCTCTCCACTAGGCAACAAAACATTTGCACAGTTAGCTCCAACTCTGCAAGACTGGGGAAGGAATAATCTGTCTCATCAAGCCCTTTAGGATTTTTGCAGTTAGGTTCAAATGAATACACATGGTACATTGTTTTAGAATACTATCAAACCTCTGGGACCCTTAATTACAGACCCAGTCCAGTGACTACTGAGTTAGCATTGAAAAATAAACTTGTAGTAAACTAGGAAAGTCTTGTATTCAAGTTCCTGTATCATCCCGGTCAAAGGACAAATTACAACAAATGCAAAGATCTCAACTGACTTTATTGCAGTTCTAGAATTGGGCAGGCTGAGTGTGGTGGCTCATACCTGTAATCCCAGCACTTTGAGAGGCTGAGGTGGGACAATCTGTTGAGTTCATGAGTTCCAGACCAGCATAGGAAACATGGCAAAACCCCATCTCTACAAAAAACACAAAAGTTAACCAGGCATGGTGGTGAGCACCTGTGGTCCTAGCTACTCAGGAGGCTGGGGTGAGAGAATTGCTTGAGCCTCGGAGTTGGAGGTTGCAGTGAGCCAAGATGGCACCACTGCACTCCAGTCTGGGTGACAGAGCCAGAATTTGTCTCAAAAAAAAAAAAAAAAGGCTGGACATGTTGGTTCACATCTGTAATCCCAGCACTTTGGGAGACCAAGGTGGGTGGATGGCTTGAGACCAGGAGTTTGAGACCAAACCAGCCTGGGCAACATGGCAAAACCCCATCTCTACAAAAAATACAAAAATTAGCTGGATGTGGTGGCACACGCCTGTGGCCCCAGCTACTCGGGAGGCTGAGGTGGGAAGATGGCTTGAGCCTTGGAGGTGGAGGTTGGAGTGTTCCAAGATCGTGCCACTGCATTCCAGCCTGAGCAACGGTGCAAGACCCTGTCTCAAAAAAAGCCAGAATTGGGTAACACTTCATTCCATAAAATAGAATAAGTGGGCCAGGTGTGGTGGCCTGGGCATGGTGGCCCCGGCACACTTATTCTATCCCAGCACTTTGGCAGGCCAAGGAAGAAGGATCCCTTGAGGCCAGGAGTTCGAGACCAGTCTGGCCCACATAGCAAGACCCTGTCTCTAAAAAAAAAAAAATTTAAAAATTAGCTGGGTATAGTGGTGCAAGCCTGTAGTCCTGGCTGCCAGGGAAGTTGAGGCAGGAAGATTGCTTGAGTTGAGGAGGGTGAAGGTGCAGTGGGCCAAGACTGCATTAGTACTCTCCACTCTCCAGCCCAGGTGACAGAGTGAGACATTGTCTCAAAAAATAAAAATACAAATAAAAATAAGTGTTGCAGTGAGCTGTGCAAAAGAAGCTGGCTTTACAGACAGAGAAGGGCTGAAGAAAGCAGAAGCAAAAAACGAATAATGTTATTAGTCCTTTCAAAGTCACTTTTCTTGTAAAGTGGGGACAGAAAGACAAAATGATAGAAAAATAACTGATGAGTGGCCGGGCGCGGTGGCTCACACCTGTAATCCCAGCACTTTGGGAGGCTGAGGGGGGTGGATCACAAGGTCAGGAGATCAAGACCATCCTGGCTAACATGGTGAAACCCCATCTCTACTAAGAATACAAAAATTAGCCGGGTGTGGTGGCAGGCACCTGTAGTCCCAGCTACTCGGGAGGCTGAGGCAGGAGAATGGCGTGAACCTGGGAGGCGGAGATTGCAGTGAGCCGAGATTGCGCCACTGCACTCTAGCCTGGGTGACAGAGCAAGACATTGTCTCAAAAATAAAAATAAAAATAAAAATAAAACTGATGAGTTAATATCAAGTTATTTAAGGCTACTTTTTCGTGTGTAAGGATTAAATCAGAGGGAACTTCCTTATTATGCTTACAGGAAGATTTAAACTGGCCTGTTTGGGAAACTGGCAGTTATCTATCTCTTCTCATTTCCAGAAGGTCAGATAACAACTTAGTTTAGGTTTGGTGACTTATAGGTATGAACCACTGTGTGGACCATTTGAGTTTTTGTTGTTCCAGCTGCAGAGAGACCATTTGATCTTTGACACAGATGGTGGTATAGAAACATTTAAAACATTTTGACTGGGCGTGGTGGCTCATGCCTGTAATCCCAGCAGGCTCCCTGCCTTGGGAGGCCAAGGCAGGCAGATCACTTGAGGTCAGGAGTTCGAGACCAGCCTGGCCAACATGGCAAAACCCTGTCTTTACTAAAAATACAAAAATTAGCCGGGTATGGTGGCGGGCACCTGTAATCCCAGCTACTCGGGAGGCTGAGGCAGGAGAATCGCCTGGGGGGCAGAGGCTGCAGCGAGCAGAGATCGCACCACTGCACTCCACCCTGGGCGACAGAGCAAGACTCCATCTCAAAATAAATAAATAAACACATAAATAAAATAATAATAAAAATACAAAACTTAGCCGGGTATTGTGGCACACGTCTGTAATCACAGCTCTTCGGGAGGCTGAGGCAGAAGAATTGCTTGAACCCAGGAGGCAGAGGTTGCAGTGAGCTGAGATCACACCACTGCACCCCAGCCTGGGTGACAGAGCAAGACGCCATCTGAGAAAAAAAAAAAAAAGAAGTTAAAAAGTCACAAAGCTATCAACTTTTTCAAAAACAATCTTTCTTTAACACCAGTAAATACCTGGTCAGTGTTCATATTTCCTCAACTTCCTCAAAAATTTTTTAGCAGTTGGTTTATTTATACCCTCTTACAAATTTTTGACCATTTTTGTCTTTCCCCAACTTTTAGATCTATTTAGTCTTATCATATTTTCTTTCAATTTTAAAACAACTTTTAAAAACCTCTAAACTGGCTGGGCACAGTGGCTCACACCTGTAATCCTAGCTCTTTGGGAGGCTGAGGCTGGTGGATCACTTGAGGTCAGGAGTTAGAGACCAGCCTGACCAACATGGTAAAACCCTGTCTCTAATAAAAATACAAAAATTAACTGGGCATGGTGGCATGCGCCTGTAACCCCAGTTACTTGGGAGGCTGAGGCAGGAGAATTGCTTGAACGTGGGAGGCAGAGGTTGCAGTGAGCCAAGATCACACCACTGCACTCCAGCCTGGGTGACAGAGTGAGACTCCATCGCAAACAAAACCCAAAAAAAACAAAAAACAAACAAACAAAAAACCCACCTCTAAATCATACAAAATTATCTTCCCTTTAACAAAAACCACACTTTCATGTCTTCATAAGCAAGTATCAAAAATATCATAGAAGCAACAGTTTTATGGCATTAAAACATCTAGCAGTGACAGCATAAACCTACCTAAACAATAGAGCCAGGCAAAAAATACCTGAATTAAAATTTGAATATGTTTTTATTTTATTTTACCAACAATTTAAAAACTATATTTACTGACTTTGGGAGGCCGAAGTGGGAGGATCACTTGAGCCCAGGAGTTTGAGACCAGCCGAGGCAACATAGCGAGAGTTCATATCTATAAAAAAGTAAATAAATAAAAATGTTTTTAAAATAAAGAGAATACAAAACAATGTTTATTTACCAAAGATTGCTAAAATCACACTTGAAAAGCATTTGGGCTTATTTGCTTAATTTATGAGCACTTCTTTATTTATAAGCTCATTTGGTACCATAGACAATATACAAACAGATATACACATAAAGATACAGACAGTTGTGTCCTGCATGAGGGGAAAAAAAAAAGGATACAAACAGATGCAAACGAAGACTCTACAGCCTTGATTTCAAAATTCTAGCCATGAGACTGGCAAAACTCACTAGTCCAAAAGGACAGTTGGATTCAAACTATGCCCCTGCAAATATAACAAGTCAAAGTTCACTTGTCCCACATAGCCCAAGTCCTCAATGAGCCCCAGAGATATCAGAATAGCAATCCACATCTCTTCTTTTTATTATTATTATTATTTTGTAAAGACAAGGTCTCACTCTGTTGCCCAGTCTGGTCTTGAATTCCTGGCCTCAAGCGATCCTTCTACCTCAGCCCCCCAAAATGCTGGATTTATAGGCATGAGCCATCATGCCCAGCCACAATCCACATCTCAAAGCAGAGAGAGAGAAAGAATCCAAGTGTCTTCAAGAAGGAGTCTGGCTGTGCTAGTGGAAGACTAAGAAAGGACACCAAGGCAACACAAATCACAGAAATTTACCACAGGACTCTACAAGGAGACCAACTTCATTTAGATAAATAGCTTTTAATTTAGCCTGTTTCTCCAACTGGACCACTGAGCTCCAGACAGAGCCCATTAAGGAACAGGGCCAATTAAGTACTTGCAGCTTTTAGGGCCCAACTATCCAAATATGTGAAAAATAGTCAAAGTTGGAAGGCAGAACATCCAGGCCTTTAAAAATCAAGGACTTTATACTGAATCCCAAGTCCCCCAAAAGAGGGAAATGCCACGACACTAGGCTGCACAGTGCCTTCATAGCACACCTGCCATAAAGAGCGCTCTTCTTAAACAAATGCACAAGGAAAGGAGCAGCCCCCTGTGGCAATGACCATCTGCCACAAACAGTGGTTGTCAGCCACCTCTAAAACTGCACAGTCTCATCAGCAACAGCAACCTCCAGCTCTCCCAAAGGACCAGCTCCGAGTACAAGAAATGTCCGCAGAATTTCCCCAGGGCAGCTCCACAGCCACTCTAAAGGTCCAGGTGGACAAGCCTCACCAAGATTCAACTGCAGCCATGGCTGACATCCATAGCAGCGCCTCTTGATATGCCCAGGGTGCCCACAAAAGAAGCAGGCACCCTCTTCACCCAGAGCCAAAGAACCAGTTGGCACCTGAGGAGACTGGAGGCCCACTGAAACTGCCGCGACAGTAGTGCCACCAGGCGGGCTCCACACTCCTGGTGCTCCCCCTCCATGGTTCCTGCCAAGCAGCCAGCCAAACCAGCAACCTGACAAGGGGTTCCTGTGGCCCAGTTAGGGCCATGTTGCCTGAGGGTACAGCTTTATGTAATCCTGAGTGATAGAGATCTGGACATCCATGTTAAACTATAAACTAAATTCCTACCATGGGTAGCTTGGCTTTTGCACAGGAATGAGCAAAGATAGCCAGCAAGGATAGCAACAAGATGGAGTCAACCATGTTAGACTTCTCTGTCATAATCTTTGCAAAGGCAGTTTCACTAAGGTTACTGAGTGTTTAAAAATTATAATATATGTAAATAAAACTACTAGAAATAGGGCTGGATGTAGTGGCTTATGCCAGTAATCCCAGCACTTTGGGAAGCTGAGGTAGGAGAATCACTTGAGACCAAGAGTTCAAGACTAGTCTGAGCAACACAGTGAGACCTCATCCCTACAAAATTTTTTTTTAGTTAGCTGGGCATAGTGGCACATGCCTGTAGTCCTAGCTACTTGGAAAGCTGAGGCAGGAGGATCATTTGAGCCCAGGAGTTCAAGGTTATAGTGAGATATGATTGCGCCACTGCACTCCAGCCCGGGTGACAGAGCAAGACTGTCCCAAATAAAACAAACTAAAAATGAGGAAAACAATAATGCACACAAAATATACAAGAAAAGTAAGATGTTGTTTTTAAATTTTTATTTATTTTTTTAGAGATGGGGATCTTGCTATGTAGTCCAGGTTGGTCTCAAACTCCTGTGCTCAAGCCATCCTCCCACATCACCCTCCCAAGTAGCTTGGACTACAGGTGGATGACACCATGCCTGGTGTAAGATATGTCTTTTTTTTTTTTGAGATGAAGTCTCAGAAAAAAACAACAACAACAACAACAAAAAACCCCTCCAGAGTCTCACTCCATCACCTAGTCTGGAGTGCAGTGGTGCGATCTTGGCTCACTGAAACCTCCACCTCCTGGATTCAAGCGATTCTCCTGCTTCTGCCTCCCGAGTAACTGGGACTACAGGCATGTGCCACCACACCCGGCTAATTTTTGTATTTTTAGTGGAGATGGGGTTTCACCAGGTTGCTTAGGCTGGTCTCGAACACCTGACCTCAAGTGATCCACCCACCTCGGCCTCCCAAAGTGCTGGGATTACAGGCGTGAGCCACTGCGCCCAGCCCCCATCAGCTTTTTATGTAAGTGGTTTGCAGTCATTGATAACCATTGTCTAGATCCATTATTTCATTAGGGGTTGCAAAATGATGACATTCAAACCCTGTCATTTCTTCTTTATTTTTAAGCTGGAATTACTTTCCTTTACCAACTATTTATTCTGGGGTGTAGTTAATACAGGAAAGTCAGGACAAATACTTGATTGTTTACATGTATTTAAATTTCAGAATGGGTTTGTTCCCTGGTCCCTCACAAAGGCAACCAAAAAAGTTTTTGAAATGTTTTAATATTAGGAACACACAGAGTTTAATATATAAGATATGTTGCAATCCAAAAAAATTATTTTGTCTGCTTTTTTTTTTTAAACCTGAAAAATCTCGTCTTTTTTTTTTTTTTTTTTTTAAACAGGGCCTCACTCTGTCGCCCAAGCTGGAGTGCAGTGGTGTGATAATAGCTCACTGCAGGCCGGGCGCAGTGGCTTGTGCCTGTAATCCCAGCACTTTGGGAGGCCGAGGCGGGCAGATGACCTGAGGTCGGGAGTTCGAGACCAGCCTGACCAACATGGAGAAACCCCGTCTCCACTAAAAATACAAAATTAGCTGGGCATGGTGGCGCATGCCTGTAATCCCAGCTACTAGGGAGGCTGAGGCAGAAGAATCACTTGAACCCAGGAGGCGGAGGCTGCGGTGAGCCGAGATTGCGCCATTGCACTCCAGCCTGGGCAACAAAGAGCAAAACCCCGTCTCAAAAAAAAAAAAAAAAAATAGCTCACTGCAGCCTTCAACTCCTGGGTTCAAGCAATACTCCCACCTCAGCCTTCGAAAGTGCTGGGACTACAGGAGCACACCATCACACCTGGCTAATTTTTGTATTCTTTGGTAGAGATGGAGTCTCACTATGTTGCCCAGGCTAGTCTTGAACTTCTGGACTGAAGCAATTCTTCTGCCTCAGCCTCCCAAAGTGTTGAGATTACAGGCGTGAGCCACCAAGCCTGGCCAAAAGTTATTCTGCTTTTTGATTCTCAAATTGACATATCATTGGTCAATGTGAGACGCTTCAAGTTGGACCTTATGTCCTTTTAACATGATCTTGATAGCTTTGATAGCTTCATGGTATAACAAAATGTTTTGGGCCCATGTGGAACATTTCCTTCCCTAAGCTTGCAAGGAGTTCAGTGGGAAATCATCTTCAGAGACCATAATCAGGGTGATTGGGGTGCTTATCACCACTGAGTTGATGACTGTTTCCAAGCTTGTTCAGTGGTCTACAAACCACTGTTTAGGTTCAGGTCCATTAATGTGCAATGGAGGGAAAGTCTGAGCAATAAGATTTAGTTTAAATAAAAGAGGTAGAAATTAGGGATCTGGAGCTGGGCAAGGTGGTTTATGCCTGTAATCCCAGCATTTTGTGGGGCTGAGGAGGGAGGATTGCTTGAGCCTACGAATTCGAGACCAGTCTGGGCAACATAGTGAGGCCCTGTCTCTCTTATATAAAAATAAAAAATAAAATAAAATAAGGAAATTAGGGATATGGCTATAAAAGGCAAAAATTTAAAGATTATGTTATCTTTCTTTTTTTTTTTTTGAGATGGAATCTCACTCTGTCACCAGGCTGGAGTGCAGTGGTGTGATCTCTGCTCACTGCAACCTCCGCCTCCTGGGTCCAAGCGATTCTCTTGCTTCAGCCTCCCGAGTAGCTGGGACTATAGATGCCCGTCACCACACCTAGCTAATTTTTGTATTTTCAGTAGAGACGAGTTTCACCATGTTGGCCAGGATGGTCTCCCTCTCTTGACCTTGTGATCTGCCCGCCTCGGCCTCCCAAAGTGCTGGGATTACAGGCGTGAGCCACCGCGCCTGGCCCTTCAATTTCTATTATAAAAAAGCTTGAAAATTATTCTATTACTGGTTTAGTTTAATTTTATTACTTTCTAAAAGGTTGATAAACAATATTGTCTATTACTATACAGCAAAAAAATGAATGTATAAAATCTTGTGGCCGGGTGCAGTGGCTCATGCCTGTAGTCCCGGCACTTTGGGAGGCCAAGATGAGCAGATAACCTGAGGTCAGGAGTTTGAGTCCAGCCTGAACAACATAATAAGATTCCATCTCTAAACAACAACAACAAAAATCCTTTAGGTCTGAGATAAAACATCAGTCTCATATACTCTTTGGAACAGACGGGATTAATTTTAAGAATGATAACCAATACCTTAGAATATTACTATTAAAAACACAATAATTCTTAATATGCTAAGTTCCAACTATAGTTCAGCAACTGAAATATTTTTAAAATTCCAAGGGGAGGGTGGGAGGAGGGAAAGGATCAGAAAAGATAACTATTGGGTACCAGACTTAATACCTGGGTGATGAGCCAGGCGTGGTGGCTCACGCCTGTAATCCCAGCATTTTGGGAGGCTGAGGCAGGCGGATCACCTGAGGTCAGGAGTTCGAGACCAGCCTGGTGAAACCCTGTCTCTACTAAAAATACAAAAAAATTAGCCGGGCATGGTGGCGCACACCTGTAATCCCAGCTACCTGGTTGGCTAAGGCAGGAGAATCACTTGAACCCAGGAAGCATAGGTTGCAGTAAGCCAAGATCGCACCACTGCACTCCAGCCTGTGTGACAGAGTGAGACTCCATCTCAAAAAAAAAAACCAAAAACCAAACAAACAAAAAAACCTGGGTGATTAAATAATATGTACAATAAACCTCTGTAACATCTGTTTCCTATGTAACAAACCTTCACATGTAGTCCCAAACTTTAAAGTTTAAAAAAAAAAACTGGCCTGGCGCGGTGGCTCATGCCTGTAATCCCAGCACTTTGGGAGGCCAAGATGGGCGGATCACGAGGTCAGGAGATCAGACCATCCTGGACCACATGGTGAAACCCTGCCTCTACTAAAAATACAAAAAATTAGCTGGGTGTGGTGGCGCACGCCTGTAGTCCCAGCTACTTGGGAGGCTGAGGCAGCAGAATCGCTTGAACCTGGCAGGTGGAGGTTGCAGTGAGCTGAGATTGAGCCACTGCACTCCAGCCTGGTGATAGAGTGAGACCCTGTCTAAAAAAAAATTAAAAAACCAAACCAAAACAAAAAAAATCCAAAACATGATAAAATGAAGATGTATCTCATTACCGATTTTCACTTGCCTTCTTTAGCATTTATCCATCTGCAAAATATGTATATATATAATGTGTGTATATATATATATATATATATATATATATATATATATATACTTTTTTTTTTTTTTTTTTGAGACAGCATCTCGCTGTGTCGCCCAGGCTGGAGTGCAGTGGTGCAATCTCAGCTCACCATTCTGCCTCACGGGTTCAAGTAATTCTCCTGCCTCAGCCTACCGAGTAGCTGGGATTACAGGCATGTGCCACCACGCTCGGCTAATTTTGTATTTTTAGTAGAGATGGGGTTTCTCCATGTTGGTAAGGCTGGTCTCGAACTCCCAACCTCAGGTGATCCACCTACCTTGGCCTCCCAAAGTGCTGGGATTACAGGCATGAGCCACCACACCCGCCTGCAAAATATTTTTTACCCAGATGTAGTCAGAGTGTGCAAGTTGTATCATTTTTCCCCTTAACAATATGTCCATAACATTTCTCCATATGCTGTAGGGTATTTGTAATTTCAAATTATTTAATGATTTTTTTTTTTAAGGAGACAGGGTTTTGCTATGTTGACCAGGTTGGAGTGCAGTGGCTAGTCATTGGTGTGATCCTACTACTAATCCACCAAAAAAAATTTAGAACTAATAAATTCAGCCAAGTTGCAGGCTACAAAAGCAATACTCAAAAATCACCTGCATTTCTACATACTAACAATGAACACTCTGAAAAGGAAATTAAGAAAGTGACCAGGTGATGTGGCTCAATGCCTGTAATCCCAGCACTTTGGGAGGTGGACGTGGGCGGATTACTTGAGGCCAGGAGTTCAAGACCCTGGTGTTCAAGCCCATAGTGAAACCCTGTCTCCACTAAAATTACAAAAATTAGCCGGGGTGGTGGTGCGCACCTGTAGTCCCAGGTACTCAGGAGGCTGAGGCATGAGAATTGATTGAATCTGGGAGGTAGAGGTTGCAGTGAGCTGAGATAGTGTCATAGCACTCCAGCCTGGGTGACAGAGCGAGACTCTGTCTCAAAAACAAAAAACAAGCAATTCCATTTATAATATCATCAAAAAGAATAAAATAGGCTGGGTGTGGTGGTTCATGCCTATAATCCCAGCACTTTGAGAGGCCAAGGCGGTGGGATCACTTGAGCCCAGGAGTTTGAGACCAGTCTAGGCAACATAGTGAGACCCTAGCTCTATTTTCAAATATGAAAAAAAGAAAAATTTTTTGAGATAAAGTCTGGCTCTATCGCCCAGGCTGGAATACAGTGGCGCAATCTTGACTCACTGCAACCTCTACCTCCTGGACTCAAGCCATCCCCTCCCACCTCAGCCTCCTGAGTAGCTGGGACTACAGGCACCACCACCATGTCTGGTTAATTTTTTTTTTTTTTTTTGTAGAGACAAGGTTTCACCATGTTGCCCAGGCCTGGTGCAGTAGTTTGCACTTCCCTTGAGGCTAGGAGTTGGAGACCAGCCTGGCCAACATAGTGAGACTCCTGTCTATTAAAAGAAAAAAAAGGCTGGGTGGCGCATGCCAGTAGTCCCAGCTACTCAGGAGGCTGAGGTAGGAGGATTGCTTAAGACCAGGAGTTCAAGGTTGCAGTGCACTGTGGTCACATCTGTGAATAGCCACTGCACTCCAGCCTGGGTGACAGAGCAAGACCCCATCTCTAAAATAAGTAAATAAATAAATATATTTCCTTAATGTAGTAGCCAAAAAAGAAAATCATTTTAATTTGCATTTTTTGATTACTAGTGAGATGGAAGATTTTCAAATGTCAAACATTTGTATTTCCTTTGTGTGTGTGAACCATCAGTTCATACTTTATACCTATGCATGTGTGGCAGGCATTAATTTTCCCTATTGATTTGTATGAGCCCTTCATATATTATGGTATTTCTCCTTTAACTATCAGTATTTGTTCCAAATTCTCCAATTGGTGTTTCTTTTTTAATTCTGTGTCCATTCAACAAATATTTATTCAATGTTTACTATGCTCTCGGTTGTATGGTAGGAATTCTATGTTATTCTTTACATATAGAATTACACACTTTTTAGTTCTTCCATTGTTTAGTTTAGAAAAACTGCACTTAGGGGCCGGGCACAGTGGCTCACGCCTGTAATCCCAGCACTTTGGGAGGCCAAGGCAGGCGGATCACCTGAGATCAAGAGTTCGAGACCAGCCTGGCCAACACGGTGAAACCCCATCTCTACTAAAAATACAAAAATTAGCCAGGTGTGGTGGTTTGCACCTGTAATCCCGGCTACTAGGGAGGCTGAGGCAGGAAATCGTTTGAATCCAGGAGGCGGAGGTTGCAGTGAGCCAAGATTGCACCACTGCACTCCAGCCTGGGCAACAGAGCAAGACTCAAAAAAAAAAAAAAACAGCCTGGCGCAGTGGCTCATGCCTGCAATCCAAGCACTTTGGGAGGCCGAGGCGGGTGGATCACCTGAGGTCAGGAGTTTGAGACCAGCCTCAACATGGAGAAACCCTGTCCCTACTAAAAAATACAAAATTAGCCGGGCGTGGTGGTACATGCCTGTAATCCCAGCTACTGGGGAGGCTGAGGCAGGAGAATTACTTGAACCTGGGAGGCGGAGGTTGTGGTGAGCCGAGATCACACCATTGCACTCCAGCCTGGGCAACAAGAGCAAAACTCCGACTCAAAAACAAAAACAAAAACAAACAACAAAAAAGGGAGAAAAAACTGCTCTTAAAGATCAGAACAAAAAAGCATATAATATCCCATATCAGTGTCTGTGGGTAAGAGCTAGCCTCTTCTAGCTCTCAAAAACTTGCAATCAAATGTTGGGCAGGGATGCAGTCATCTGAATGCTTGATTAGGGCTGCAGGATCAATCAAGTTAGTTCACTCACATGGCTGGCAAGTTGGTGCTGGCTGTTGGTGGAGGCTTTTTCTCCTCTCCACATAGGCCTCTTCATAGAGCTGTTCGAGCACAGTGGTGTGGAGACTGCCTTCCTCCAGGGCAAGCAATCAAAGAGAATGAGAGGGAAAGCTGCAATCAGTGTCTTTGTGACCTAGCCTCAGAAGTCACACACATTCAATTGTATTCTATTGGTAAAACATAGTAGTCCTGATTCAAAGGGCTGATGCAGACCACCAGAGGTGACAATCATTGGGGGTCCTCTTAGAGGCTGGCTACCAAGGATCCCAACATCTTTTTTGCTTGTTTGTTTCTGAGACAAGGTATTGCTATGTTGCCCAGGTTGGAGTGCAGTGGCTATTCAAAGCCTCTAACTCCTGGGTTCAAGCAATTCTCCTATCTCTGCCTCCTGAGTAGCTGGGACTACAGGCATACAGCACCTCGCCAGGCTAATCCTAACATCTTGGTTTTCCTGTAATTTACTTTATAAAGCAAGTACTGGGTGTGCACAGTGACCCATGCCTGTAACCCCAACACTTTGGGAGGCTGAAACAGGAGGATCACTTCAGACCAGGAGTTCAAGACCAGTCTCAACAATATAGCAAGATCCTATAACAAATTAAAAAAAAAGTAGCTCACTGTGGTGGCATGTGTCTGTAGTCTTAGCTACTCAGGAGGCTAAAACGGGAGGATCACTTCAGCCCAGGAGTTTGAGGCTGTAGTGAGCTATGATTGCACCACTGCATTCCAGCCTGTGCAACAGAGCAAGACCCTATCTCAAAAAAAAAAAAAAAAAAAGGCCAGGCGCGGTGGCTCACGCCTGTAATCCCAGCACTTTGGGAGGCCGAGACAGGCGGATCACGAGGTCAGGAGCTTGAGACCACCCTGGCTAACATGGTGAAACCCCGTCTCTACTAAAAATACAAAAAATTAGCCAGGCGTGGTGGCGGCGGGTGCCTGTAGTCCCAGCTACTCGGGAGGCTGAGGTAGGAGAATGGCGTGAACCCAGGAGGTGGAGCTTGCAGTGAGCCGAGATCGAGCCACTGCACTCCAGCCTGGGCAACAGAGCGAGACTCCATCTCAAAAACAAACAAAAACAACAACAACAAAAACAACAACAAAACCAAGTACTGAGAATTTTGCAACAACCAGTACAATTCTAGTTTTGTACCATACTGTTCTCTTAAACACAGCTGTGTTCTCAAACACATACGTGCACATGGGTGCACTCAAGCATAACAGATTTTGTTTGGAGTTGCACAAATTAAAGACCCTTTGGTACAGTGTCAGCTCATTAGGGCACCAGATTCCATCTCAAACTCTAAATTTGAGTAAGCAGAGTTCAAAGTTGCAGATTAAGGGCCAAAATCTTTATTCTTTGTATCTACTTTGCAATTAGTTAACTGGGAAACACTTCAAGTTTTACCAGAAACCTTTAATTTTCTAGAAACCTTTACCTGTGTTCAATATCCACTTTAATTAAAAAGCTCTTGTAAATGATACTTATTTGGGGAAGGTGATTCAGCTTGTCGAGGGGTAATTAACCAAATTGCTGAGGTGGAAGTCTGGGTAAGTGAAAAGGTCATCAAATCTGAGTAAGAAAGCTTGCAGCTTTCACCTCTCCGTCAAGACTGGCAGAGAGGCACTTTCGTAAAATCTTTGTTTGGGATTCACTTTTACTTCGCCACTTGTCCCATTTTAATTAAAGCTTGCCAACTGAAGGACCTAAGAAAACAATATAGTTCTGCATTTTGCCAAATTGGGAAATTTCCAGGGCCCCCAAAATTTAGCGGGGAGACTCAGAGACTAGAATGGGAGAATAGGAAGCACCAACTTGCTCTAAAAGGAAGATTGGGTAAAAGCAGCACTCTTATTCCAGCTCTACAACCAAAGCAACTAAGACTTGGGCTGGCTGGCTGCCTAGCCACAGCATTCCCTCCTACTTCCCCATTATCTCCTGACCAGCAAGTCATCTTTGGTCACATATCTTTAATTATTTAGTTTGAGACAAAGTCTCACTATCACCCAGGCTGGAGTGCAGTGGCGCGATCTCGGCTCACTGCAACCTCCGCCTCCCAGGTTCAAGCGATTCTTCCACCTCAGCCTCCCGAGTAGCTGGGACTACAAGCGGGCACCACCATGCCCGGCTAATTTTTGTGTTTTTAGTGGAGATGGGGTTTCACCATGTTGGCCAGGCTGGTCTCGGACTCCTGACCTCAAGTGATCCGCCCACCTCTGCCTCCTGAAGTGCTGGGATTACAGGCATGAGTCACCAAGCCCGACTATATATTCCTTTTATTAATATTCCTGTTGAACTTAATTTTGGTCGTTTCCGGTGCAAAAATGTTAAGGTAAAGGGAATCAATAACAGCCACATTTGATGTATTTTTGTAATCCCCATCTCCAATTTCCATCCGGGCCTGAGTAACCAAAAACACTTTACAGGGGTAGACTGTCTCAACAGACATCAATTTGTAACCACGTCTACCTCTACCACGGTATTCTAAAGACTCCGTCGAGGAAAACCTTCAGCTCGGGCAAAGGGAGACACATTACAGAACACTGTCCGCCGCCGAAGAAACAGAGGATACGCGGGAGAGTTGAACAGACACCCGGCCTCGCCCCTATTGCTTCACGGTCCTCAGCCACGCCCCTCCCAACCGGAACTACATCCCCCGCACTCCGCGCCCCCACGCACAGCGTGTCGTAGGCGTCCGAAGCCGCAGGCTCCCGCCTGGCTTCCCGGGACGCACTGGGCAGGCGCTGGGCATGCGCATGCTCGGCAGGCGGGGCAGCTGGAGTCTCCAGGCGCTGCAATCTGTTGCGCCGCCGCCCGCGGGAGCCGGCAGATCCGGGTCTTGTGGCTAAGAGTGACGTGGTCACTCGAATCAAAACAGAGGAGGGGGAGGAAGCCGGCGGCCAGAAACGGCAGTGGCAGCAGCGTCCGGAGCAGCCGCAGCCTTCTGGAAGCTCCAGGCGGTCTTTCTGCCGAGCCTCGGTCCCGGCCCCCATCCTCCCCGCCCCATCGGTTGTTGTCTGGGCGGGTGAGTGTCTCCCCCTCTCCCACCAGCGTTTGCTGGCTCACCCTCCCCTCGCCCCAGTTTTTCCTGGGGGCTCCTCAGGCTCTCGGGGACTGCGGCGGCTGCGGCAGAACAGGGCTGTTTCTCGGGCTTGGCGTTTCCTCGGCCGGGCTGGCGATTCTGCACCGGGAGAAGCTCCGCTGCTGCCGAGCCCGCGCCCCCCGCGAAGAGCCTGCAATTGGGTATTCTCTGCAGGATGTCAGAGTCGGGGCTTTGCAGGCAAGGGCAAGGTAGCCACGGGTGGTTTTATTTTTAGGATCGATTGTCGACGGGTGGAGGCGTATCATGGAGTAAAAAGAGAGTCGTAGCTGGAAGGAAAAACTCACGAATCCTGAAATCCACACTATCTTGTTTACCGTCTCCCTCAGCCCTTTCTGGGTACGGTGAAGTCACTAGGATGCGTCCTTTGTTGTGATAAGTGAGACGAGAAAGCTGACACCCTGAAAGCGAGAGCTTTTTAGCTCCTATTGTGTCGCGAATTTAAAGGATCCCCTTTTTCTGTTTGTTCAGTAAGTGGAACCAAGGCTGACAGTAAAGAGGTAGCAGCACCCTTTATTGGAACTAATAGTGTGTGATAAACTGGTTACCGGCTCTACCCGAAGTCCCGTGTTGCTGTTTAAAGGCAGACTTCACCAAAGTGGCTGTTTATATGTGCCAGGATTTTAGCCGAGATGGTTTGCTAGCTGTAGAGAGTCGGTAGGATGTTTTCAGTTGCCCCAGTTGGCAAAACCGAGGCTGTGGCCTTAATAGAATGTGTTACTTTTGCATCGAGAGAGTCGGATGAGCTTCACACACGTAATAGCTACATTTGCAGAAGAGACCTTCCAGTTTGTGTGTGTTATTGTCAGAAACAGCAGCTGTACATATTATAACTTGGAAAGCGTAAGACCTTCCAGGTGTTGGAGTCTTGCGACGCTTAGGAGGCATTCTTGCTGCCCAGCGCTGTGGAGGTTGCAGGAGGCTTTGCATTCCCTTCCACTTAGGGTGGCTGACCGCGCAGATTCCTTTAGTGTAGCCTGCTCCGAACTTGCCGCTCTCTGCGGCCGTCCACAGCACTGCGACCAGAAAACCAAACCTGTTTGTCCTAACTTTTTTTTTTTTCCAACGTGGTGTTTAAGAACACCGCTTCACCCCCGAGAACTCATTAATTGAGGTGTTTCAGTGGTTAACAGCAAGAAAGAACAACAGTACGTGATAGTTAATTGCTCCTTATCAAACCCAGGAAGAGTTATGAGTTTAGATTATTTCCTTGAAGGGTATGTCCTTGTGGTATAACATGAACCTCTTAACGAATCTTTTCTCCAGTGTTTGCCGTTGAGATCTTTTTTCTTACTACTGTAGTTGGAATCCTTCTGATTTAGAAGAAGGAAAGATTTCTTGAAGTTCTTTTTCAGCTTTTTACCTTTTATGCTAGCCTATAACTAATATTTTTGGTTATACGAAATACTTTGTGTAATAGAGAAGATGTTGATAAAAGCAGATAGGGAAAAAAAATCAATAATCCTGCCACGCAAAGATCACCAAAATGTTAGTTTATACCCTTCTAAACTACTTTTTTGCATTTATATATTTTATACAAATATGGTATCATACCACATATGCTTTTCAGTACATAACCTGCTTTTTCACATTCTAGTACTTCTTTTTTGAGTAATAATTTAAATTTTTCAGACATGGACTTTGGACCTTAAATTTTAGGGAGTATTCACTACATAGTAGTGCCCCCTTATCCGTGGTTTCACTTTCAGGGGTTTCCCGAGTTTCAGTTTCTGTGGTCAACCGCAGTTTGAAAATACAATCATATTTTCAGAGACCACATTCACATAACTTTTATTATAGCATATTGTTATAACTGTTCTATTATTAACTATTGTCAGTCTCTTACTGTGCCTAATTTATAAATTGAATTTTATCGTAGGTGTGTATAGGAAAAAAACAGTCCATATATAGGGTTCTGTACTATATGGGCTTTAGGCATCCACTGGGGGGGTTGTTTTATAATTTTTTAATTTTAAAATTTAATAGAGACGAGATCTCACTGTGTTGTCCAGGCTGGTCTCAAACTCCTGAGCTCAAGTGATCTTCTGGCCTCAGCCTCCCAAAATGCTAGGATTACAGGCATGCTGAGACACCAGGTCCAGCCCACTGGAGTTTCTTTGAATGTATCCCTTGTGGATAATGGGGGACTTCTATGTTTGGCAAACCATAATTATTAAAAGCATGGTTTTAAAAGATTTCCTCACAAATCTCTATGATAATGTAACATTTAAGAAATTAATATGCATTGTGTGGCAAAGTAAGACCTCACTTGTTTGGCTCTTGGGAAAGAAAGCACAGCCTGAAGATAATATGAAAGTTTAAGTAGTTTTTGCTACTCAGTGGTTTGATTCGGGTAAAGATTTAGTTCTGTTCCATAGTTATACTCTATTCCAAATGCTGATCAGATGTTCAGGCCCCAGGCAGTAAGGTCCTGGAAGATTTTAACTTTACACATCACACTTTTTTTTTTTTTTTTGGGGGGGGGATGGAGTCTTGCTCTATTGTACAGGCTGGAGTGCAGTGGTGGATCTCAGCTCACTGCAACCTCTGCCTGCCGGGTTCAAGTGATCCTCCAACCTTAGCCTCCTGAGTAGCTGGGATTACAGGTGCACACCATCACGCCCGACTAATTTTTGTATTTTTAGTAGAGACGGGGTTTCACCATGTTGGCCAGGCTGGTGTCAAACTCCTGACCTCAAGTGATCTGCCCACCTTGGCTGCCCACAGTGCTGGGATTACATGTGTGAGCCATTTCACCTGGCCCACATCACACTTAATATGCATTGAGTCTTGGTGTGTGCCCATTTAGTCCAGTGCTTTACCAGTTGGCACCAAAAGAGCCTGCTATGGAAGGAAACGTCCTCTTCATCTCAACTTCAGAGGATAAGTACATGCCATGAACTATCCTAAATCTGCTAATAACCTATTTTGAGTTTGAGCCTCATAAACTTACCTAAAATCTTTAAATCTCTATTTTCATTTTGCATCTCTTGGATGATTAGTCCTAGATGTTTACTACTTATTACATAATCTAGTTTCTTTTTCTTTGATTTGGCTTATAGTATTCAATATGTATTCTAAATTCGTCCACTTCTTCCCATCCCTACTGCCATCAGCTTTGCCAGGCTATCTTCATCTCTTACCTGATCTGTTGCAGCAACTCCTGGTCTCCCTGCTTCCACTTTGGCTTTTTATTGTGCATTTCCCTTACCAGCCTAAGAGATCCTTTAAAATGTAAATTACCTTGACACCTCCTTGTTGAAAGTTTTCCATCCATATTCAGAATAAAATCCAAACTCTACCAAAGCTTGTCAGGTGCTACATGTTTCAGCACTGCCTTCCTCTCTTATCTTACCTTGTATCCTTCTACTTAGTTCAGTACCCTGGAGCCTGGCCATGTGAGTTTCTTCCTGTATTCTAATCCCACTTGCATTTTTGTCCCTGGAACTTGCCAAGCTGGTTCTTGCTGTAGGGCCTTTGCATTTGCTGAACCTTGGGGCTTTAGTACTCTTCTCCCAGATCTTGCTGTGGTTGATACCATTGTGTTATTCAGGTGTTAGGTCAGATGTTGCCTCTTCAAGGAGACTGACCAATCTCTCCCTTGTATTTTATTTTCTTCACAGCATTGATCAATATATGAAAATTTTAAAAAATGTTCCATCTCCTACCCTGGAAATTAAGCTCTGTGAATATGGAACCTTGTCTGTCCTTTTCACTGCATAGTAGGTACTCAGTGAATGTTGATTGAATAAATGAACTTAGTGAACATGTCTGTATTCCTCTTGAACATACTGTCTATTGTAGGCCATTTTTTTTTTTTCCCATGGAAAAATCCTAATTTTCAGCCTCTTTATTGGGCAGTGCCTTATTCTCTTCGGTGTTTGGGTCAGAGTACACTTATATTCTACTTTAGACCTGTGGAATTAATTTCTGTGAGAAATGGGTTCTTAGAATCTGTATTTTCAATAAATCTGTCAGGTGATTTTAATGCATATCAAACTTTGAGAATCTCTCAATGTTTTAGTGGCTTTTCCTTGGAAGATTGCTTCTTTATAGTAGTAATGATAGCTACCATTTTTTGGGAACACTACTTTATATGTCAAGTATTATGCTAAAAATTACTGTTACATGTTTTCATTTAACTGCAAAGCAACTCAGATATGTAGGTATCATACAAATGAAGACAGTGAGACACAGTAAGTGGCAGAAACTTGAATTTGAAACCCAAATCTTTTTAATCACAGTACCCTACTGCTTCTGAACTACAGAGTTCAGAATTGTGTTCAGTACTTTAAGAGAGGCCATGTTTTTGTTCAGGACAGGATAGTGTTTTCTGTCCCTTTTCCAATCCTGTCCTTAATGAAGTCCGTTGTTTTGTTGGTCTTTTTGCCTGAAGTTGCACAGACAGATGACCTTAAAAAACATTCTGCGGCCGGGCGCGGTGGCTCATGCCTGTAATCCCAGCACTTTGGGAGGCCGAGGCCGGTGGATCACGAGGTCGAGAGATTGAGACCATCCTGACCAACGTGGTGAAATCCCGTCTCTACTAAAAATACAAAAATTAGCTGGGTGTGGTCATGCGCACCTGTAATCCCAGCTACTTGGGAGGCTGAGGCAGGAGAATCACTTGAACTCGGAAGGTGGAGGTTGCAGTGAGCCATTGTGGCACTGCACTCCAGCCTTGCGACAGAGCGAGACTCCGTCTCAAAAAAATAAACAAACAAAAAACATTCTGCAAAGACTCCTAGGTCTTGCATTGTTGTATTGAGTGCTGAGAGCCTACCAGGCTTCAAGTAAATTTGTAGCATTTTCTTCTTCCTTTTGTATTACCTGCTCATTCCCCACACCCAAAACCTATTACTTTGTATTCGTTGATACAATCATCAGAGTTCTTCCTACATTTTCTCCTTTAATTTGTGTTTTACTATTTGAATTTAGTGGCGTGATCATGGCTCACTGCAGCCTCAACCTTCTGGGCTCATGCGATTCTCCCACCTCTGCCTCCTGAGTAGCTAGGACCACAGGTCCATACTACCACACTAATTTTTGTTTGTTTGTTTTCTATAGAGACAGGCTCAGGTTGGTATGGAATTCCTGGGCTCAAATGATCCTTCTGCCTTGACCTCCCAAAGTGCTGGGATTACAGGCATGAACCACTGCATCCAAAGATATTTTAAATAAACAGATTTATTTGAAGTTTTCCTTTAATATTGGGCATGAATGTAGTTTCCAGTTTTTCACAATTATAAATAATATTATGGTGAACCATGGCCTTAAATAGTTAACCTAAAAACTGAATAATTACAGCAGCCAGTCTAATTACAAATAGAAGCTATATTAAAGACTTCTTAATTTTTTTTTTTGAAACGGAGTCTCACTTTGTTGCCCAGACTGGAGTGCAGTGGGGTGATCTCGGCTCACTGTAACCTCTGCCTCCCGGGTTCAAGCAATTCTCCTGCCTCAGCCTCCTGAGTAGCTGGGATTACAGACGTGCGCCACCATGCGCAGCTAATTTTTGTATATTTATTAGAGACAGAGTTTCACCATGTTGGCCAGGCTGGTCTCGAACTCCTGACCTTAGGTGATCCACCTGTCTGGGCCTCCCAAAGTGCTAGGATTACAGGCGTGAGCCACTGCACCCAGCTGAGACTTCTTAAATTATTTTAATCATAATTCAACAAGTATATATAGCACATATATATATATATATACTTGCATATGCTTAGAAAATGTTACATGAAGTTTTAAAATATTTTTTAAATTTATTTATTTTTGGTATTTCTTGAATTCTAAAATCTTCCTGAGACATAAAGGTTTTTCTTTTTCTTTTGTGTGTGTGTGTGTGTGTGTGTGTGTGTGTGTGTGTGTGTGTGTGACGGGAGTCTCACTCTGTCATCCAAGTTGAAGTGCAGTGGGGCGATCTCGGCTTATTGCAGCCTCCACCTCCCAGGCTCAAGCTACCAACCCACCTCAGCCTCCCTAGTAGCTGAGACCATGCCTGGCTAATTTTTGTATTTTTTGTAGAGCTGGGGTTTTGCAATGTTGCCCAGGCTGGTCTCGAACTCCTGAGCTCATGCAGTCCACCTGGCTTGGCCTCCCAAAGTGCTGGGATTACAGGTGTGAGCCATTGCACCTGGTCAGACATGAAGGTTTTTTTTTTTTTTTTGAGACGGAGTCTCGCTCTGTCAGTAGGCTGGAGTGCAGTGGCCCGATCTCTGCTCACTGCAACCTCTGCCTCCCGGGTTCAAGTGATTCTCCTGCCTCAGCCTCCTGAGTAGCTGAGATTACAGGCGCGTGCCACCATGCCCAGCTAATTTTTGTATTTTTAGTAGAGACGGGGTTTCACCATGTTGACCAGGATGGTCTCGATCTCTTGACCGCCTGCCTTGGCCTCCCAGAATGCTGGGATTACAGGCATGAGTCACCGTGCCCAGCTGACATGAAGATTTTTAATAGAAGCTATCTCTGAGGAGAGGAAAGTACCTGCATTTTTCCATTTTTTTTTTAACTTTTGGTATTTAAATTTTAAATTATAAATGCATATTTTATTTTTAAAGAATTAACTCTTTGGAAAAGTACATTTTTCTAAACTAAACCAATGTTTAGGTGTATAGTAGGGCTTACATATGTATTTGATAACATTTACGACCTCTGTTCTTTTGTTTTGGAGAAAGTTACCTTCTTATTGCTTATTTTCATATTGAATTTTCATTTCCTTTTTTTTTTTTTTTAAATTTAGGCCAAAGCACAGATGTGTCTCAGCTTTGTAAAAATACAGAATGACAGAATGAAGCTGGTTTATGCTTGACTGCACTCATTGACAAGTATTACAAGTGCAGAGCTTTCAAAATTTAATAGCTAATAAAAGTATTTCAAATCGAATTAGGGATGCAGTAAGCATCTTCCTGGTATATGCACCAGACTTAGAAGTCAGTGTTCTGGCTGCTATCATCTTTTATCTTTTAACATATTTTTTTTTTTTTTTTTTTTTTTGAGACAGAGTCTCGCTCTGTGGCCCAGGTTAGAGTGCAGTGGCGCAATGTCGGCTCACTGCAAGCTCCGCTTTCCGGGTTCATGCCATTCTCCTGCCTCAGCCTCCCGAGTAGCTGGGACTACAGGTACCCGCCACCATGCCCGGCTAATTTTTTTGTATTTTTAGTAGAGACGGAGTTTCACCATGTTAGCCAGGATGGTCTCGATCTCCTGACCTCGTGATCCGCCCGCCTTGGCCTCCCAAAGTGCTGGGATTATAGGCATAAGCCACTGCGCCCGGCCACAACATAGTTTTTAAAAACAAGTTTGCTCTTTTTTTTTTTTTTTGAGATGGAGTCTCACTCTGTCACCCGGGCTAGAGTGCAGTGGCACGATCTCAGCTCACTGCAACCTCCACCTCCCGAGTTCAAGCGATTCTTGTGCCTCAACTTCCTGAGTAGTTGGGATTACAGGCACCTGCCACCATGCCCGGCTAATTTTTGTATTTTTAGTAGGGACGGGGTTTCACTCTGTTGGCCAGGCTGGTGTCGAACTCCTGACCTCAAGTGATTTGCCCGCTTCAGCCTCCCAAAGTCCTGGGATTACAGCTACCATGCCCTGGCAAAAACAAGTTTGCTTTTTATACAATATATATTTTGCTGCTTTGTTACTCTTGGGAAAGGTAATGTAGAAGAAACTGACTTGCTTGAAATTTTGAACAGACTTTTAAAATCTGTTTATTTATTTTATTTGTTAATGCTTGCTTGCTTGCTTGCTTTTCTTTCTTTCCTTCTTTCTTTCTTTCTTTTTTTTTTTTTTTGACAGGGTTTTGCTCTTGTTGCCCATGCTGGAGTGCAGTGGCATAGAGCATAGTCTCGGCTCACTGCAACCTCCACCTCCTGGGTTCAAGCGATTCTCCTGCCTCAGCCTCCCAAGTAGCTGGGACTTCGGGCACCCACCACCATGCCCAGCTAATTTTTGTATTTTTAGTAGAGATGGGGTTTCATTATATTGGCCAGGCTGGTCTTGAGCTCCTGGCCTCAGGTGATTCGCCTGCCTTGGCTTCCCAAAGTGCTGGGATTACAGGCGTGAGCCACCGCGCCTGGCCCAATAATTGCTTTCTTTATCACAGTAGTTCTAAGCATTTTTCCCAGTATGACTAATGATGTTTATGCGCATCTTTGTGCACATGTCATCTCAGCTATGATATGGAAGAAAGAGGCTGTGAGTTACTTAGTTTGGAGAGCAGTAGCCATAGTCTGCTTCTTTCATTTTTATTTTAATTAGAAACAGGGTCTCTGTCACACAGGCTGGAGTGCAGTGGTGTGATCATAGCTCACGGTAGCCTTGAACTCCTGGGCTCAAGTTATCCTCCCTTCTCAGCCTTCCGAGTAGCTGGGACTACTACATAAGAAGGCACATGCTAGCATGCCTGGCTAATTATTAAAGTTTTTTGTAGAGACGGTTTCACCACCTTGGCAGGCTGGTCTCAAACTCCTAGGCTCAAGCAATTCTTCTGCCTCAGCCCGTCAGAATTGGTTTTACAGGTGTGAGCCACTGTGCTCAGCACTCTGCTTCTTTCTGCTCAGAGAAATCATATAGACAAGCATGTGAATGAAATATTAAGGAAAAGTCTTGATTCTGTTGTAATTTATTTAGATAACATTCATCTTTAACAAACTGGTACCATTGCTTGTAATATACCTCTCAAGTTTAGAACACACCAGTATTTTGTAATACAGCTGTTAAAAACTGCTTTCTGGCCAGGTATGGTGGCTCATGCCTGTAATCCCAGCAATTTGGGAGGCTGAGGTGGGAAGATCACCTGAGCTCAGGAGTTCAAGACCTACCTGGGCAACACATCGAGACCCCCCTCTCTACAAAAAAGTAAAAAAATTGGCTGAGTGTGATGGCATGCACCTGTGGGCTCAGCTGCTCCGGAGCCTGAGGTGGGAGGATTGCTTGAGCTGGGGAGGTTGAGGCTGCAGGGAGCTGTGATCACGCCACTGCACTCCAGCCTGGGCAACAGAGACCCTATCTCAAAACAAAAACCTACTGCTTTCTTAACATTTATAAGCGAGGCCATTGTGGTGGCACACACCTGTAGTCCTAGCTGCTTGGGGGGTTGAGGTGGGAAGATGGCTTGAGCTCAGGAGGTCAAGGATGCAGTGAGCCATGATCACACCACTGCACTACAGCCTGGGCAATAGAGACCCTGTCTCCAAAAAAAAAAAAAAATCATTTATAAGTTACTTGTATGCACTATTATGTGGGATCAACATAGTATGGAATATATATATATATATATATTTTTGTTGTTGTTGTTGTTGTTGTTGTTGTTGTTGTTGTTGAGACAGAGTCTTGCTTTGTCACCCAGGCTGGAGTGCAGTGGCACGATCTCAGCTTGCTGCAACCTCTGCTTCCTGGGTTCAAGCGATTCTCCTGCCTCAGCCTCCCAAGTAGCTGGGATTACAGATGTGCACTACCACGCCCAGCTGATTTTTGTATTTTTAGTAGAGGTGGGTTTCCACCATGTTAGCCGGGCTGGTCTCGAACTCCTGACCTCAGGTGATCCACCCAGCTTGGCCTCCCAAAGTGCTGGGATTACAGGCCTGGCCTGGAATTTTTATATTTTCTGTTAAATTTTTCTGTTTCTGATTTATGGAAAACATTTTCCTGGTCGGGCACAATGGCTCACGCCTGTAATCCCAGCACTTTGAGAGGCTGAGGCAGGTGGATCATCTGAAGTAAGGAGTTCGAGACCAGCCTGTCCAACATGGCAAAACTCCATCTCTACTAACCATATAAAAACTAGCTGGGTGTGATGGCACGCACCTGTAATCCCAGATACTTGGGAGGGTGAGGCAGGAGAATCACTTGGACCCAGGAGGTGGAGGTTGCAGTGAGCTGAGAATGTGCTGCTGCACTCCAGCCTGGGCGACAGAGGGAGACTCCGGCTCAAAAAAAGAAAAAAAAAAAAAAAAAGAAGAAGAAAAACATTTTCCTGAGTTTTTGTTTGTTTGTTTTTTTGAGAGGGAGTCTCGCCTTGTCGCCCCGGCTGGAGTGCGGTAGTGCGATCTCGTCTCACTGCAACCTCCTCCTACCAGGTTCAAGCGATTCTCCTGCCTCAGCCTCCCAAGTTGCTGACTTGGGACTACGTGTGTGCCACTATGCCCGGCTAATTTTTTAAAAAATATTTTTAGTAGAGACGGGGTTTCACCATGTTGGCCCGGCTGGTCTTGATTTCCTGACCTCGTGATCTGCCCGTCTCAGCCTCCCAAAGTGCTGGGATTACAGGCGTGAGCCACCGCGCCTGGTCACATTTTCCTGAGTTTAAAATGTTAAAATTTAGAATATGACTAGTAAATATTCTTGGGTAGAATTTTTTTTTCTTTCTTTTTTTTTTTTTGTGATAGAGTCTCACTCTGTTGCCCTGGCTGGAGTACAATGGCTTGGTGTTGGCTCACTGCAACCTCTGCCTCCCAGGTTCAAGCAGTTCTCCTGCCTCAGCCTCCAGAGTAGCTGGGTGTACAGGCATGTGCCGCCACACCTGGCTAATTTTTGAATTTTTAGTCGAGGCGGCGTTTCACCATGTTGGCCAGGCTGGTCTTGAATTCCTGACCTCGTAGTCCTCCTGCCTTGGCCCCGCAAAGTGCTGGGATTATAGGTGTGAGCCCCCACGCCTAGCCTTTTTTTTAGGATTAAAAAATTTTCTCTCCATGACACAGGAGGTCCTGATGACATGTGCCCTCTTGGGTGGAAATTTTAGAAAACGTTTTCAAATTGTGAAACTTATGGTTATGATATTGAATACAAACAAAGATGATTTAATTGAAAAGCTTTCCTTTGTTTGACTCTTTATGATCAGTTTTACCCCTGGACCTTGACCAGGCACAGAGAGAATTCTTAGGATTGTACAAGAGTAAACTGCGGCCAGGAAAGGACAGGACATTAGTAGGTGAGAGACCAAGATTAAGAACAGAAGACTTCTTTCTTTTCTTTCCCTTTTATGCAGATGAGTGATAGTTTTGGCCCCAGTGGAACACACACACTCCAGAGCACTATACAGAGAACTTGGGCTAAGGGTTAAAGATACTTTGGTCTTCAACTGACCCCAAGTTTTAAAACTTTTTCAGTTTATTAAGTACTGTTACAAATTCTCACTTGATCTTTGCGCAACTGTTTAAAATGAACAGTTTCAATTATCACTCTTGTTTTATAGATAAACTGAAGTCACAACAAGGCTAAGTGATTTATCTATTAATATTTCTCAGTACTGCCTTAAGTTTTTTGTCTAAGGATGTTCTTTCTGCTGTCCCATGATGTTTTGGCAAGTGTTGTCTAAAGTGATCCTAGAATAGGAGTCAGATAGAGGTAAAGAAAAAAGGGTGGCCAAGGAAAGAGAAGGTAATGTTTAAGACAGTCCTTTGGTCTGAATGCTTGTGTTCCCCACAATTCATATTTGAAATCCTAACCCCCAGTGTGATAGTATTAGGAGGAGGTGGGCCTTTGGGTAGTGATTAAGTCATGAGGGTGGAGCCATCATGATGAGGAGTAGTGCCCTTATAAAAGAGGGCTCAGAGAGCTGCCTGCCCTCTTCCACCATAGTAGGACACAGTGAGAAGGCACCATCTACCAACCAGAGAGTGGGTCCTCAGCAGACACTGAATCTACCAGTGCCTTGATCTTGGACTTCCTAGCCTCCAGAACCGTGAGAAGTAAATTTCTGTTTGTAAGTTACCCAGTCTGTGTTATTTTGTTTAAGCATCCCAATAGACTAAGGCACCTGAGAAAATAGGGTCACATTTAATGAGAATTTCTAGAAAAATGGTGGCCACCTGGGGGATGAATCTTAACAGAATCATGTGTTGCAGAGAAATGGAAACATTAAGGAGATGAGGAAATTCTCTCTGACCTTGAAGAGTTAAGCCTAGTAGTGATGGAATAGAAGGTCAAGGAGAAAAGCGTTCTCCTTTCCTTGAGTTTTGAGCTTTCTCCAAAGTAGTGATCACAAAGGTAATTTGTAACATTTATTTAGTTGTTAATTATCTATTGGTATGCAATTATTTAGTTTAAATTAACAGTTAACTTGATTGCAAGCTCTTGATGGTAAAAGCTACCTTTGTTTCTTCTGTATCCTCTGAACTCTCTTGCTGGTTACTTTGTCCCCTGAGAATTTGTTAGATACATCCTTTTCAAGAAAGGAGAAGTGAGAGAAGACAGGGCGTTTGAACCCCACCTCCTGTGCTGTGTGACTGGGCAAATTACTGAAGCTTTCAGAGCCTCAGTTCTTTCCTCTTTCCAATTCAAGTGATTCTTAATTGAGTGGGCGAGAACTGCTGTATCTCCAAAGTTGTAATAGTGCCACTTGTGAAGTTGTGATTTGTTGAATATAAATAAATGAAGACTTGGTATACTCTAATCCAGTGGTCCCCAACCTTTTTTGCACCAGGGACCGTTTTCATAGAAGACAGTTTTTTCAGTGGGCTGGGGCAGGGGTGGGGGGAGTGGGGAGAATGGTTTTGGGATGAAGCTATTCTACCTCAGATCATCAGACATTATTTTTTCATAAGGATCGTGCAGCCTAGATCCCTCGCATGCAGTCACTCCAGTGAGAATCTAGTGCCACCGCTGATCTGATAGAAGGCAGAGCTCAGGTGGTAATGCTCAGGTGGTAATGCTTGCTGGCCCGCACCTCACCTCCTTCTGCTGTGCTGCCAGGTTCCTAACAGGCCACAGACCAGTACCAGTCCATGGCCTGGGGGCTGGGGACCCCTGCACTAATCTATACCTGATCTATACAGTGGCCTCTGGCCATGCTGACCTAGTTGCTTCTGTATATTCCTGTTGTATTCTGTGGAAAATAAACTTATGTTGTCCTTTCTTGCCTGCTGTAGTCTCTTCCATTTGAATAGTATGCCCTCTGAAAAGGGTGTCTTTAAGCTTTCACTTTCTTGTAAAATTATTTTATAAGAATTTCAGGGATTGGCTGGGTGCAGTGGCTCACGCCTGTCATCCCAGCACTTTGGGAGACTGATCACCAGAGGTCAGGAGTTTGAGACCAGCCTGACCAACATGGTGAAACCCCGTCTCTACTAAAAGTACAAAAATTAGTTGGGTGTGGTGGCGTGTGCCTGTAGTGCCAATTACTCGACAGATTAAGGCAGAGAATCACTGGAACCCGGGAGGTGGAGGTTGCAGTGAGTCTAGATTGCGCCACTGCACTCCAGCCTGGGCAACAGAGCAAGACTCCGTCTCAAAAAAGAAAAAAAAAATTGTAATGATGAGTTTCAGGGAGTTTTAATCCTGTGTGAGTTTAGATCAGAGAGAATTGTGACATCGAGGGCATGTAATGGGGTTTATTTCAACATTTAAATTTTGTATGTCTTTAACTTCTCCCAGGTATAGCTTTAGAACAATTTTTAGCAAACATTAATTGACCAATTTGAACTTGAATCTGCATCCTTTTCTTTTTCTTTCTTTCTTTTTTTTTTTTTTTGAGATGGTGTCTCACCCTGTTGCCCAGACTGGAGTGCAATGGCATGATCTCAGCTCACTGCAACCTCCACCTCCTAGGGTCAAGCAATTCTCCTGCCTCAGCCTCCCGAGTAGCTGGGATTACAGGCATGCACCACCACACCCAGCTAACTTTTGTCTTTTTTTTTGTATCTTTAGTAGAGATGGGGTTTCATCTTGTTGGCCAGGCTGGTCTCAAACTCCTGACCTCATGATCTGCCTGCCTCGGCCTTCCAGAGTGCTGGGATTATAGGTGTGAGCCACCATGCCCAGCCAAGTCTGCATCCTTTTCTTGCCTACTTCCCATAAGAGAAGCAAATGTAGTTTAAGAGAAAAGTATTTCGTTACTAAGAACGAATAGGAAGTTTTTTTTTTTTTTTTTTTCCGAGATGGTGTCTTGCTCTGTTGTCCAGGCTGGAGTGTGATCTCAGCTCAATGCAACCTCCGCCTCCTAGGTTCAAGCAATTCTTCTGCCTCAGCCTCCCAAGTAGCTGGGATTACAGGGACACACCACCACGCCCAGCTAATTTTTGTATGTTTAGTAGAGATGGGGTTTCACCATGTTGGCCAGGCTGGTCTTGAACTCCTGACCTCAGGTGATCCGCCTGCCTCAGCCTCCCAAAATGCTGGAATGACAGGCATGAGCCACTGCGCCCGGCCAAACTAATAGGAAGTTATTTGATAGTTATCTAATTTCTGTACTGCTCTAAAGTTGTCTTTGTAAGGGTGAAACAAACATAACTAGCATGATTGGTCATATCTGGCAGATGGGGAATGAGTCCTGCTCAGGATTTTACAATGTGACTTCCTGTATAAGATCTGTCATATACTAGATGTGCGATCATAGTGAAATTACTACCTTAGCTGGGGCTATGTTCCTCATTTTAAAAACAGAAAATTTTCCTGCTTTGATTTTTATCAGAAGGGCTCTTGTTAAGATGTGAAAGTAGTAAAGCTACATTAGAACATAAACTAGGTGTGGTAATATTTGAGAGCCATTTGTGTTAAAAGAATAACCAGTTTTGAGTATTTTGTAAAAAGTATTGTGTATGAGTAGGTTTGAACACCTCATTATACTGAGACTTTGGGTAATCTGATAAAAGTCATCCCAACTACTTATTGATGCTTTTTAAGATAAAAATGCATAGAATGCTTCCTCTGGCCTTCCATTTCATTGACCAGTATCTCTGTTTTCTGTTATGTAAAAACTAATTGCATACGTTCTATTTTTTTAAACTTTCTTTCTTTTTTACTGACCAGACAACAGTTATGAATAATTGCATACATTCTAAATTGTTACTGTGCATTTTCTTCTTGCTGAGGGTTTTTATTTTTTCATTTTTTCAGATGGAGTCTTGCTCTGTCACCCAAGCTGGAGTGCAGTGGCGCAATCTCTGCTCACTGCAACCTCTGCCTCCTGGGTTCAAGTGATTCTCCTGCCTCAGCCTCCCAAGTAGCAGAGACTGCAGGCATGCACCACCACACCTGGCTAATGTTTTTGTATTTTTAGTAGAGATGGAGTTTCACCATGTTGGCCAGGCTGGTGTTGAACTCTTGGCCTCAGGTGATCCAACCTTCTTGGCCTCCCAAAGTGCTGGGATTACAGGCATGAGCCACCGCTCCCGGCCTATTTTTAATGTGGAAAGAATTATGATATTGTTCTTCATCACTGTGAAGATTTGGCTGGCTATGTGAAAAGTAATTTTATCATAAATCATATTCTTTAAAATCACAATAAAAGAATTTTCATATTCTGACCTTGAATTAGCCAATGTTATCCCTGCCTTCTCAGGAAGAGCTCTGTTTGCATTTAGTGGGGGAGAGGGGAAGAGATAATTGTTTGTTTTTCTATAAAAATATATTTTTAAAAAACCTTTTATGTATTAATAATTTGAAATTTTTAGCACTAAAAGGTAGAATGGTGTAATGAATCTCTGTGGACCCATCACTTGCCTTCAACAGTTAAACTCATGGTGGTTTTGTTTCATCCATACCTCTCCCCCCTTGGCAGGTTTATTTTAAACTAGACCCCAGGTATTGTATCACTTTAACTGAAAATACTTAGTGAGATTCCTAAGAGATAAGGACTCTTTTTAGATGTGATCATTGACATTGTACGTATGTAACAATGTCATTTAAACAGTGTTCAAAGTTCCTGATAGTTCATAAATGTCCTTTTACTAGGTTGGTTTGAATCAGGATTGGTATCTCTTAATTTTGTTTTAATCTGTAACCGTTCCCCTGCCATCTCTTAAGATTTATTTATTTTTTGCCATTTATTTGTTGAAGAAACTGAGTGACCTTCCCTGGATTTAGCTGCTGCATCCAAAATTTTTTTTCCTGATTATAAAAGTTAATATGTAACCATTATATGATATTTGAAAACTGTACAAAGTGAAAAGTAAAATCCTGCCACCCGGAGATAACAGATGTTAAAGTTTTATGTTTTCTTTCAGCCTTTTCATTTGTATGTGTTTTCCTATGCCTTTAAAAACGAACATTTGCAGGCCAGGCGTGGTGACTCATGCCTGTAATCTCAACACTTGGGGAGGCAGAGGCGGCGGATCACTTGAGGTCAGGAGTTTAAGACGAGCCTGGCCAACATGCTGAAACCCTGTCTCTACTAAAAATAAAAAAATTAGCTGGGTGTGGTGGCACACACCTGTAATCCCAGCTACTTGGGAGGCTGGGGCAGGAGAATCACTTGAATCCGGGAGGTGGTGGTTGCGGTGAGCCGAGACCGTGCCACTGCACTCCAGCCTGGGCAAAAAAGCGAGACTCCGTCTCAAAAAATAAATAAAAATAAAAATAAATTAAAACGTGCATTTGTGGCCGGGCGTGGTGGCTCACGCCTGTAATCCCAGCACTTTGGGAGGCCAAGTTGGGGGGATCATGAGGTCAGGAGATCGAGACCATCCTGGCTAACACAGTGAAACCCCGTCTCTACTAAAAATACAAAAATTAGCTGGGCACGATGGCGGGTGCCTGTAGTCCCAGCTACTCGGGAGGCTGAGGCAGGAGAATGGCGTGAACCCCGGAGGCGGAGCTTGCAGTGAACCGAGATCGTGCCACTGCACTCCAGCCTGGGCAACAGTGCAAGACTCCGTCTCAAAAAAACAAAAAACAAAAAACAAAAAAAAGTGCATTTGCTATGTTTATTTTTATGCCCTTTTAAATATACTTTTAACATTATGTCGTGATCATTTCTCCATATTATTAAGAAAGAAAATGAGGCCGAGTGCGGTGGCTCATTCGTGTAATCCCAGCACTTTGGGAGGCTGAGGCAGGAAGATGGCTTGAGCCTGGGAGTTCGAGACTAGCCTGAGAAACATAATGAGACCCCGTCTCTACTTAAAAAAAAAAAAAAGCCAAGCATGATAACATGCGCCTCCGTAGTCCCAGCCACTCGGGATGGGATCACTTGAGCCTGGGAGGTCAAGGATGCAGTGAGCCATGATTGCTCTGCTGCATGCCAGCCTGGGTGACAGAGCAAGAGCCTTTCTCAAAAAAAAAAAAAAAAAAAAAAAAAGAAACGTTTGGCTGTATAATACTTTACAGTGTATATCACAATTTAAATATTTCTTTTTAGCTGGATATTTAGATCATCCCCATTTTTCACTACTTTAAAGCCATGATAACCATCTTTGTATATAAACCTTTGTATTTCAGATTATTTTCCTTGATAGTCTTAGAACTGGAATTATTCAGAGGGCATGCACGTTTTTTTAACATCTGGATCTGTATTGCCAGAAAAGTTATCATAGTTTGTAATTTCAAATGCAGTGTATAAATGGTTCCATCTTACTAAAGAATTGGTTTGCATATGCTCTGTATTTTTAAAATGTCTTTGCCAGCTATATTAGTGGAATGTTTGGAGTTTTTTTCCCCTAATTCTTTCGCTCTTTTAATTTTACTTGGGATTTTTTTTAAATGCACAGTCTTATGTCCTAAATTTGATATTTTTCATTGTATTTATCTTTTTTGTTTTCTCTCTGTACTTTAATGGATGGAAAGTTTGTATGTATCTGTAGGGGGTCCTTCCCTGAAGATCAAATAAATGTTAACCTTACTTATCTGGTAGAATTGCTGATTCTTTTCCTCCTTAACTGCTAGTAGGTTTTTTCTTTTTGGAATTTTTTCTGGGGAGCTTTCCAGCAAAAACCAGAAAGCCTGCTAGACAAATTCTAAAAGAGCTGTAACACTGTAGGTTTTCCTAGCACTGAATTTATTGAAATTGCAATCCCTTCCCCATTTATTTGTGATTCCAGTTTTGATACATAAATATAAATAGATATATTTTGAGGTGAATTTGTTCAGAAAATTCTATAAATCTGATTTGCTGGTTGTAATTATGTATGTGTGTGTGTGTTTGCACACCATTTTTGAAAAACTTGTTTATTCCTGCCAGGACCAAAGAAGACATTTGGCCTTAAAGATTTAACACAGGGTCATCAGGACTTACTCACCACTTCCCACATAAAAGTGAATTGTTGTAGAAACAGTAATAGTAAAATACCGTTTTCATTACATTCCTATAGTACATAGCAGCTCACAAGCACTTTTATATTCAGCATATTCCAGCCTGGGCACAATGGCTCACGCCTATAATCCCAGCACTTTGGGAGGCTGAGGCCAGAGGATCAGCCTGGCCTTGCTATGTCCACCAACCTGGGCAACATAGCAAGACCTCTGTCTCTACAAAAAAAATTATTTTTATTTTTAAATAATTTTTTTTTTTGATACAGTCTATCTCTCTCGCCCAGGATGGAGTGCAGTGGTGCGATCTCCGGCTCACTGCAGGCTCCACCTCCCGGGTTCACGCCATTCTCCTGCCTCAGCCTCCCGAGTAGCTGGGACTACAGGCGCCCGCCACCATGCCTGGCTAATTTTTTGTATTTTTAGTAGAGACGGGGTTTCAGCGTGTTAGGCAGGATGGTCTCCATCTCCTGACCTCGTGATCCGCCCGCCTCGGTCTCCCAAAGTGCTGGGATTACAGGCATGAGCCACAGCGCCCATCCGAATTTTTTTTTTTTTTTTCTTAATAGAGATGGGGTCTTGCTGTTTCCCAGGCCAGTCTTGAACTCTTGGGCTCAAGCAGTCCTCCCATCTCAGCCTCCCAAAGTGCTGGGATTACAGGCATGAGCTACCATGCCCAGCAAAAATATTTTTTTAAGTAGCTGGGTGTGGTGGCCTGTGCCTCTAGTCCCAGCTCCTCAGGAGGCTGACATGGGAGGATCACTTGAGCCCCCATGAGTTTGAGGCTGCAGTGAGCTATGATTGCCATTGCACTCTAGCCTGGGCCACAGAGTGTGAGTCCCTATCTTGCTCTTAAAAAAAATGTATGTATATATACACATTTATATATACATATATATATTTTTGAGAAAATTGAGATATATAAATATATAATAAATTATTGATATATAATAAATTATATTTATTGATATATAATAAATTATATTTATTGATATATAATTATATTTATTGATATATAATAAATTATATTTATTGATATATATATAATAAATTATATTTATTGATATATAATAAATTATATTTATTGATATATATAATACATTATATTTATTGATATATATAATACATTATATTTATTGATATATAATACATCATATTTATTGATATATATAATACATTATATTTATTATATATATAATAAATTATTGATATATATAATAAA
Source organism: Pan troglodytes (assembly GCF_028858775.2). NCBI lineage: Eukaryota > Metazoa > Chordata > Mammalia > Primates > Hominidae > Pan > Pan troglodytes. The sequence continues at coordinate 39,947,837 of NC_072401.2, read as the reverse complement.
TTATATTTATTGATATATATAATAAATTATATTTATTGATATATATAATAAATTATATTTATTGATATATATAATAAATTATATTTGTTGATATATATAATAAATTATATTTATTGATATATATAATAAATTATATTTGTTGATATATGTAATAAATTAAATTATATTTATCTCAATTTTCTCATATATATTTAATTATATCTCAATTTTCTCTTGAACTGAACATGCTAAATTATCTAAACCCTGTCTTACCCTCTATCATCACTTAATTTGTTGGTTAGAGATAGTATATCACATATATTCCAAAGACAGGCTTGTGGAATATAAAGGATCTAACAGCCAGGAGAGGTGAGTATGTGGTGTATATGCATCCCTGCTGCCATTTTATGCCCAAATCTCTACTCCATAATGCTGCTTCCTACTGAGTCTATTCACACTCACTTTCTTCTCAACAGGGGGCTTGACAGCCCTGCAAGGTCCAACATGCAGGTTGAAAAAAGTGTGCAGTCCTTTCTGTAAATTACCAGACCTAAAAAATATAAAAGCTATTATGCAATGGTACTTGCTGCTTGGGAAGTGTAGTCAGTGAGAGTGGGTAAAAGAGAATGAGAATGAGTGAGTTTCATTACACTGGGCTTTGTTTTTTTTTGTTTTTGTTTTTTTTTTTGAGATGGAGTCTTGCTCTGTCATCGCCCAGGCTGGAGTGCAGTGGTGCGATCTCAATTCACTGCAACCTCTGCCTCCCGGGTTCAAGCAAGTCTCTGCCTCAGCCTCCTGAGTAGCTGGGATTACAGGTGCCCACCACCAAGCCTGGCTAATTTTTGTGTTTTTAATAGAGATGGGGTTTCACCATCTTGGCCAGGCTGATCTTGAACTCCTGACCTCGTGACCCACCCACCTCGGCCTCCCAATACTCTGGGGCTTTCAAGTGCAGTTCCTGGAGCCCCATTTTTATTAGACTGAGGTTATCTTGAGAGTGGTGATCACATCTTGCTCATCGTTTTTCCCATGCCTGTTACAGTGTTCAGTATCAAGGTGTTCAAATGAGTTGGGCTGGATTGAATGAATTTTCCTTTTTCTTTATGGTGTAAGTTCTCCTCAGCAGCCCCTGGTGATAATTCCTCTCTTGATGTTTTGGGGGCCTTTTCTGTATTTGCCAAGACTTGAGTAGATGTCACTGATAGTTTTAGGTTTCTATGCTGGCTTCACTTGTTACTTCTGAAGAAGTGGGCTTGCTTTGGCAGGAGTAATATTCTCTCTTACTTCTCTCCTCTCTCTACTATTTTTTCCGTTTGTCATCTCAACTATGGTAAGCATCCAGATGATGTCTTTGATTGCAGATGCACCTTGGGAGAAGATAAAAAACAAAACTAGTTTAGGCATTGTCATTTTCCTGATTTTTTTCCGTCTTATATGTTTTTAAAATGAATTTCCATTTGCTTTTATTTTAAACTTAATTTAACAAAATACTATACCAACATTAATAGTTTATGGTAGATACACTGTTTTAGATACACTGTTTCATTGTTTAGATTCTCTTTCGCTGTTAAAGCTTCCACCAGAGAGTGAGTAGGGCAGGGAAGAGTAAACTTTGAAAACTGATTTTTGCAAACAATGTTTGCCTCAGATTTAGGTGGAAGGCTGACTTTAGAAGTATCCATGATAGGGCCTGTTTACATACTTTTTAATGTCTTCATTGATGATGGGATATGGTTAATTTTGTTACATTTACCTACGGAGTTACAATCCCTTTTGTGCTATATTTAACCAACAAATTCAGTGATGATAGAGGGTAAGACAGGGTTTAAACAATTTAGCATATTCAGTTCGAGTAAATTGAGATATAATTATTTTTCCCTAGAGCTAATGGTTATGGTTGAGAGAACAAGAAACTTACTGTAAGATTATTCTTCTACAAAGTTAATACTCTTTGAATAGTTAAAATATTCAAATGGTGTAATTTCAGAAAACACATAATCGTATACAGTGAAAAGTCTCCTTACTAATTCTGTCCCCAGGCCACTTAGGTCCTCTTTCAAAAACTAAAATCTTAAGGTTTGGGACTATTTGCAAACATCTCTCCATAGATAAAAACTTGGCCTTAAGTTACTAATGTTATTGGAGTTTTGACATCAGCATTTTATTTTTATTTTGGGTAGTATCTGTTGTTTACACATGTATGTAACTTTGTACATATATGTAAATATTTACACATATGTAAATATGTAATTTGGTTCAAAAAGTAATATGTATAGAAACGTAGGAAAACAAGAAAAAATCAGTATCTGATCATCTTAACAATAACCGGTATAATGAGTTTAATGTACAATAATTCTTCCCCAAGTTTAAATTCTAGGTAGATAGTAATTCTAAATACTTTTAAAAACCTTAATCACAGGAATTTCACACTGAGCATACTGGAATTCTGACTCATTTCTTAGGAGGGAAATGAGTATCTTAGTATTGTTGCTCTTAGAAAAAAAGCAGGGAACTAATCTTTTTGAAGGAGAGAGGAAACCAGGGATTGGCAAAAAGAGTAGAGAGGTTTAATAAGGGTACATATTTTTATACTACAGCCTTGAGAAAAATAAGGAAAAAATCCAGTTGCAGTAATTCTGAGTCCTTAGAATCCTGCTTTTCTTTTTTCTTTTTCTTTTCTTTTCTTTTTTTTTTTTTTTAAATGTAAGGAATGGATTGGAAGATGTATAGAGAAGATAAGCTCACAGTCAGGTTACACTATTCTGTTACGTTTTGATGTGGGTACCAGGGAGGATTAACTTAAAAAGGAAAGGAAAAGAACTTTCCAAATCATGCTTTCAGTTTATGTCTGTTAGCACAATGGAGTCTGAGAAGCAAGAGTCAGAAACTCCCAAGTTATAAAATGTGGCCAGGCGCGGTGGCTCACTCCTGTAATCCCAGCACTTTGGGAGGCTGAGGGAGCAGGTCACTAGAGGCCGGGAGTTTGAGACCAGCCTGGCCAACATGGTGAAACTCCGTCTTTACTAAAAATACAAAAATTAGCCAGGTATGGTGGCACACGCCTGTGTTCCCAATTACTTGGGAGGCTGAGGCAGGAGAATTGCTTGAACCCAGGAGGTGGAGGTTGCAGTGAGCCAAGATGGCGACACTGCACTCCAGCCTGGGTGACAGAGTGAGTCTCAGCCTCAAAAATAACAACAACAACAACAAAATTGGGAATATTTAACCCTTTTCAGGGATGTCCCTTCCTTGTTTTCAGTGGAATAGCCTAGCAGAATAAGCCAAATCTACTATAGAGATACTATTAGCAAGAGGCCAGTTTTGCTAGCTATACCATGTTACTACATAGTATGTTTCATTGCTTGAATGTACCATAGCTTTAATTACTAACATTTGGGTTCTTTATAGTTTTTAAAATTTTCAGTAATCCACAATTCAGACAGTCCCTTAGGACAGAGTGATAGAAATGTAATTCTTAAGGATACAAGCTTTGTAAAAACACTTTTTATTATAGGTTTAAAAAATATACACAAAAGTAGGCTCAACAGTTTTCAGTTACCCATGATCCAGTTTCAATGGTCTTTAACTCCTGGCCAGTCTTGTTTCATTGATCCACATCCAGTTTTTTAGTTTATTTTTTTAAAATATCATTTTTTTAGAGCAGTTTTAGGTTCACAGGAAAATTGAGAAGAAAGTATAGAGTTCTCATATATTCCCTGCCCCCACACATGGATAGCTTCCCTACTATCAGACACCAGAGTGTTAAACTTTGTTATATAGTCAACGAACCTAACATTGAAAAGTCATTGTTACCTAAAGTCCATAGTTTACATTAGGGTTCACTCTTGGTATTGTACATCCTATGGGGTTTGACAAATGTATAATGACATGTATCTACCACTGTAGTAGTATACAGAATTGTTTCACTGCCCTAAAAATCCCCCCATTCATTTATTTATTTTTTAAAGGTCTTTTGGACTTGACATTTTTTAAGTAAATATTTTTATTTTGGGATAAATTTAGACTTACAGAAAAGTTGCAAAGGTAATACAAAGTTACAGTATACTCCTCACCCAGCTTCCCTTAATATTAATATCTTACATTCGGGCCGGAGGTCATGGCTCACGCCTGTAATCCCAACACTTCGGGAGGCCAAGGTGGGAGGATCACTTGAGCCCAGGAGTTCAAGATCAGCCTGGGCAACACAGCAAGACCCTGTCTTTATAAATAAATTAAAAAAAAACATTTTAGAGACTCTATCGGCTATTTTAACTCCCTCTGTCTCTTAGAGACTTGCATGAGCTGGAGTGTTTAAGGTTCTAACAGCAATGATAAATTGGTTAACAGCACTGGAAAATTCCCTCACCACATATAGCAACAGTATGACTCAACTGAGTTATTACTGCCAATCTCTACCAGGAAAGGTTGTATTAGTTGTAGAGGAGAGAAAATGACCTGGACCTGCAGAATAAGGGGAATTGCTTTTTGCCTTCCCAACATTCATGTTCTTCACTGCTTTTCTGTGCTAAGAATTGTTTGAGAGCTTCAGACATGTTTGTTTATTTTGCCCTTAATGCTACATAAAAAGTCACTTATAAACCATGTTGCTTAATATATACCTGGAGTCAGATTGCTATCACAAAAATGGGAAAATGCTGACATATAAATTAAATGACTATTATGGAAATATAAAAATATTTTTAAAAAGTAGCATAGGGGCCGGGTGCAGTGGCTTACGCCTGTAATCCCAGCACTTTGGGAGGCTGAGGCAGGCAGATCACCTGAGGTTGAGAATTCAAGACCAGCCTACCCAACGTGGTGGAACTCCATCTCTACTAAAAATACAGAAAATTAGCCGGGCGTGGTGGTACACACCTGTAATCCCAGCTATTCTGGAGCTGAGGCAGGAGAATCGCTTGAACCTGGGAGGTGGAGGTTGCAGGGAGCCGAGATTGCGCCACTGCACTCCACCTTGGGCAACAAGAACAAAACTCTGTCTCAAAAAAAAAAAGTAGCATAGGAACTCCCCAGAACCTATAACCCAACTTCAATAATTATCAACTTATTGTCCGTTTTATTTCATCTATGCCTATGTTTGCTTCCCTTACTGCTCCTCGATTATTTTGAATTTTCTTTTTTTTTTTTTGTAATGGAGTTTCGCTCTTGTTGCCCAGGCTGGAGTGCAATGGTGCCATCTCGGCTCACTACAACCCTCCCAGGTTCAAGCAATTCTGCTTCAGCCTTCCAAGCAGCTGGGATTACAGCCGTGCACCACCATGCCCAGCAAATTTTTGTATTTTTAGTAGAGACTGGGTTTCACACCGTATTGGCCACACTGGTCTCAAACTCCTAACCTCAGGTGATCTACCCACCTCGGCCTCCCAAAATGCTGAGATTACAAGCATGAGCCCACCGTGCCTGGCTATTTTGAATTTTGTTAGTAAACTATTTATGTTTTCATGACTTAGACCTTTGTGACCTGTTGTACATTTTTGAGAAACAAGTCTTGAAGCTGCTTGTCCTCAAGGATCAAGCCCCCCGTGACTTTGGTATTAGCATTGTTCTCTAACATTAGCGATATGTATTGGGGAGATGAACAAGTCAATGAAACATACAAGATGAAACTTTGTTTTAAATTACTTTCTATCAAAGACCTCATTGAGGCAGATGTACTAAAATTCTGATTCAGTAAAACTGTTCTGTCTTGCCTAGGATAGAGCAGCTTCTTAATGTCTCTGGAGACCAAGGGATTTAAATGTGCGGTGGGACTGGTTAAGTTTTTTTCTTCTAGTGCCTAGCTGCTGGTTTGTGTTGACACTTGTTCTTGGGTCCTCACCAAAAGAGAACTGTGTTCATTCTATTTTCAAAAAAACCCCCAGTGATTTTAAAATGGAAACTGTTAACTGAAAACGGAGTAGTACTTAAAACAGCTCAAGTTTACAGGAAGAAAGTTCCACAGAAGTGTAGCACTGTTGAGGAATGTCCTATTTATAAATATACTTTCTCATTTTACTGGAGGCTAATTAAGACTGAAGTATAATTTAAAATTCTGGTTGATTTACTTGTTCCTGGCACATATAGATGTAGAGAAAATAAACATTGTCAAGAATTCAGTAAATATTTATTCTATGAGTGCTGTGGCTAAGCAATATAGGTGGTGTTCAGAGATGATGATGACTAAGATTTCTGCCCTCCAGAAGCTCTGTTTTTTTTTAGGGGTGGTGGTGGAGTCTGATTTTGTTGATTTAATGAATTAAAAAGAGATTTTAAAATAGCCATGTTTTACAATTTTGATGGATAATACATTGATAAAAACAAGTCTCCCTTTCTTTATAAAAGCCAATGTGCTTGTGCTTTCTTAAATTTCTGTGTTCAGAGGCTACAGAGGTGGTCATTTCTGTATTTAATTTCTTTTATAAAAATCTTAGTAAAAGGCCATGCTTGTTGGTTCATGCCAATAATCCCAGCACTTTGGGAGGCCAAGGCAGGTGGAGTTCTTAACCTCAAGAGTTCAGGACCAACCTGGGCAAATGGCAAAACCTCGTCTCTACCAAAAATACAAAAATTTGCCAGGCATGATGGCAGGTGCCTGCAGTCCCAGCTACTGGGGAAGCTGAAGTGGAAGGATTGCTGGAGCCTGGCAAGTCGAGGCTGCAGTGAGCCATGATTGTGCCACTGCACTCCAGCCTTGGTGACACAGTGAGACCCTGTCTCAAATTTTTAAAAAATAAGAAAATCTTAGTAAAATATCTTTTCATTTTAACCAACACAGTATTGGCCTGGGGGGATACACGTCAGGAGTAAGGAAGGATGGACTAGTATTTCATTTTAACCAACACAGTATTGGCCTGGGGGGATATACATCGGGACTAAGGAAGGATGGACCAGTATCTGTAGTTAACACTTGCTTATATCCAGACCAGCATAGCGCATGTGTGTAATCCCAGCTACTTGGGAGGCTGAGGCGGGAGAATTGCTTGAACCTGGGAGGTAGAGGTTGCAGTGAGCCGAGATCACGCCATTGCACTCCAACTGGGGTAACGAGTGCAACTCCATCTAAAGAAAGAAAAAACAAAAAAAGAAAAGACAGTTGAGAAACAGGAATTTACTGGTGAACTTTACATATAAGGGTAGGTTATATTTACTTTCAGAGTTTTCTGTGTTGCATATGTACAATCAGTTCTCTAATGTGAAAGCTAATCACCTTTTTTTTTTTAAAGGTGTGGACAGAGTGGCCTCAGACAAAACTGTGAAGTAGAGTTTGCATATGGTGTTGCTTACCTTCTGGAAAGTGAGCCTCTCCAGCTCAGGCCGCATCTCCATCTCCCCTTCCAATTCTCACCTCCCCTTCTCCCCTTAGCTCAGGCAAGCAGATCTAGAAGGATATTAGATGGAAAGGTTTGCCCTGTTTACAGCTTGATTTCATCTCAATATATGTTGGTTGGTTCACCAAATCACCATGTAGAAATCTACCTTATTCTTTCTAACAGCTGTATGGGATCTCATGTACTCATTGTATCATTTAATTGGAACAACACTGATAAATACTTTGCATTACTTTTTTCTTTGCTGTTACAGTATTCCAGTAAACATGCTGTACAGAAATTTTGCATACTTGTTTGAATATGAATATTCAAATTAACCAGGATGAATTATTATTATTATTTTGAGATGGAGTCTTGCTCTGTTGCCCAGGCTAGGCAATCTCGGCTCACTATAACCTCCACCTCCTGGGTTCAAGCGATTCTCCTGTGTCAGCCTCCTGAGTAGCTAGGATTACAGGTGCATACCACCATTCCTGGCTAATTGTTTTTTTTTTTTTTTGAGATGGAGTCTTGCTCGGTTGCTCAGGCTGGAGTGAATTAGTGCTATCTTGGGTCACTGCAACCTCCACCCCCCGAGTTCAAGCAATTCTCCTGCCTCAGCCTCCTGAGTAGCTGGGATTACGGGTACCTGCCACCATGCCCAGCTAATTTTTGTATTTTTAGTAGAGACGGGGTTTGGCCATGTTGGCCAGGCTGGTCTCGAACTCCTGACCTCAGGTGATCTGCCTGCCTTGGCCTCCCAAAGTGCTGGGATCATAGGCGTGAGCCACCGTGTCTGGCTGGATGAATTAATTTTACCAATCTCCTGATAGGTATAAGATTGTTTTGATTTACACTTCCATTTTTTATTTGCTTATTGGTTCTGTATTTTCCTGTGAATGTAATCTTCGCTCACTTTTCTTCTAGGTTGCCATTTTCATACTGATTTTTTCAGAGTTCTCTGTAAATTAAGGAAACTAGCCCTGATATTGCACATGGTTTTTCAAGTTTGTTGTATTTTCATTTTATGGTGTATTTTTGGTTTTATAGAAACTTTTATTGGTTTTGGTTGTTAAAATTATTGGTCCTTTCCTTCATGGTTTCTTGGACTTATATTCTATATGTATCCCAGTCATCTTCTTGTAGTTATGTATGTGTGCCTTTTTAAAATTAAAATTTATATTTTAGAAGTCTTAATGCATAAATACATACTCATAAGAAATGTAAAAATTGACAACGAAACTCTAGTCCCCAAAATTTTATTCTCTTCCCCAGAGCTATTCACATATTAAGTCTGTTGTATGTTCTTTCAGTTTTGTTTTTTTTTTTCTTAAGAGACCAGGTCTAGTTCTGTCACTCAGGCTAGAGTGCAGTGGTGTGATCATAGCTCACTATGGTCTCAATCTCCTGGGCTGAAGCGATCCCCCTACTTCAGCCTCCAGAGTAGTTAGAACTACAGGTACACGCCACCACACCCAGCTAATTAAAAAAAAATTTTGTGTGTGGAGATGGGGTCTTGCTATATTGCTCAGGCTTCCAGTGCTTTATGTATGTGTCACAGTTTACTTTAAAAAAAAAGACAATCACCCTGCCATTTATTAAATAATCCATGATTTTAAATGGCACCTTTTGCATATTTTCAATTTCAGTAAAATCATGGGTCAATTTGTGGATACTGTGTTCTAATCTGTTGCTGTAGTTGACTAATTTTATGTGTGACTTCATTTTTAAAAGTTAAATTGGACCAGGCGCGGTGGCTCACACCTGTAATTTCAGCACTTTGGGAGGCTGAGGAGGGAGGATCACTTGAGCTCAAGAGTTCAAGACCAGCCTGGGCAACATAGGGAGACCCCGTCTTTACAGAAAATTTAAAACTAGCAAGATGGGGTGTGTACCTGTGGTCCCAGCTACTTGGGAGGCTGAGAGAGAAGGATCACTTGAGCCTGGGAGGTTGAGGCTGCAGTGAGGTGTGCTTGCGCCACTGCACTCCCGCCTGGGTGACAGAGCCAGACACTGTCTCAAAATTAAAAGTTAAATCACTCATGCGTCTAGAATTTATTTTGGCATAAAGAATGAGAATAGGGAGGGAGCTAACACCATTTATGAAATAATTTGTCTTCCTTCCAGTGATTCAATATGCTGTCATTAAAATATCATTCTCCAAGGAGCCCCGCCGTTGTCGCTGATCTGTTGAAAGAGCATTTTAACTAGGTTCCCTCTACCTACTGTGGCTTCCCTTTTCTCAGTTTTCTATCATGCAGCTGAGGTGGTCTTTTTAGAACACACCAGGATGAAAGCACATTGCTTCACATTGTTCTTCACATTGCTCTTGGGGTAACGACCTAATCATGAACATAGCTGGAAAGACCCTTTGTGGCATGACTCCCTCTGACCTCTCCTGTGTCATTTTAAACCACTTTGCTATCTGGATTCTAGCACAGTGTGGCATTCTTTCAGTTCCTCCAACATGTCATACTCTTACTCATAAAGGACCTTTGTACTTCTTTTCCCTTTGTGTCTAGAATGCCCTCAACCCCCAAGTCTCACACCTTCTACTTCTACCTCTCCCTAATGTATTTAACTCATTCTTTCACTCTCAACTCCTAGTTAATTTCTTCAGTAAATCTTTCCTGACTCTCCGGATGAGTTTAGAACATGTATATGCTCTCTAGGCACCATTTATGTAACAGCTTTTTTGAGATATGATTTACATACCATACAATGCACCCGTTTAAAATGTACAATACAGGCCGGGCACGGTGGCTTATGCCTCTAATCCCAGCACTTTGGGAGGCCAAGGCGGGCGGATCACTAGGTCAGGAGTTCGAGACCATCCTGGCTAACATGGTGAAACACTATCTCTACTAAAAAAAAATACAAAAAATTAGCCGGGCATGGTGGCATGCGCCTGTAGTCCTAGCTAGTCTGGAGGCTGAGGCAGGAGAATTGCTTGAATTCGGGAGGTGGAGGTTTCAGTGAGCCGAGATCATGACACTGCACTCCAGCCAGGGTGACAGAGCAAGACTCCATCTCAAAACAATAAATAAAATAAAATGAAATGTACAATACGGTGTCTTTTAGTATATTCACAGAGTTGTGTGATTATCACCATAGAACATTTTTTTCATCCCCCCTAAAAGATCCTATACACATTAGCAGTCACTCCCTATTTCCCCTGCAAACTTCCCAGCTCTAGGCAACCAGAGTGATTGTTTTTAATGGGGTAAAATATAACAAAATTTGCAGTTTTAACCATTTTTAAAGTGTACAGTTTGGTGACATTAATTACATTCACAGTGTTGTACAATTATCACCATCATTTTGAAAACTTTTTTATTACCACAGATAGAAACTCGTTAAGCAGTAACTTCCCATTCCTTTCTTCCCTAAGTCCCTGGAAGTCACCATTCTACTTCCTGTCTCCATGAATTTGCCTATTCTAGCTAGATATTTCATATAAATGGAATCATAGCATATTATTTTTTGTCTGGCTAATTTCAGTTTGATGAATGTTTTCAAAGTTCATTCATGTTGTAACATATCAGAACTTCATTCCTTTTTACAGCTGAATATCCCCATTGTACGTGTATACCACATTTTGTTTATCCATTTTTCACTTGATGGACACTTGGGTTGTTTCTGTCTCTTGTCTATTGCAAACAATGCTGCTCTGAATATTTGGTAAACAAGTATCTGTTGAAGTTCATGTTTTCTTTTTTGTTGTTGTTTATAAATACAGACGGGGTCTTGCTCACCGTGTTGCCTGGGCTCAAGTGATCCTCCCACCTCAGCCTTCAAAAGTGCTGGGATTATAGGCGTGAGCCACCATGCCCAATCTTGAGTCTATGTTTTCAAATCTCTTAGGTATATACCTATGAGTAGAATTGTTGAGTCTTATGATAATCTGTGTTTAACTTTTGAGGAACTTTCAAACTATTTTCCACAGCAGCCACACCACCATTTTACATGAGGGTTGTATGAGGGTTCTAGTTTTTCTACATCACTCATTTTCCATTTTGATTATAGCCATACTAGTAGGTATGAAGTGGTATCTAATTGTGGTTTTGATTTGCATCTCCCTAATGATTACTGACTTTAAGCGTTTTTAATATAATTATTAGCCATTTGTATATTTTCTTTGAATAAATGTCTGTTCAAGTTCTTTGCCATTTAAAAATTGCTTATCTTTTGTTATTGAGTTATAGAAATTCTTTATATGTTGTGAATACTAAACCTTTATCAAACAGATGATTTGCAAATATTCCATTCTGGGAGTTGTCTTTTCACTCTTTCGTTTATCTTTTATAGCATTTATCAGTTTGTATTTATAATTTAAAAAACATTTAGATTAGTATCTGTGTCTACTACTGGAATGTGAACACCATTAGGGTAAGAACTATCAGTTTTTGCTTACTTTAAATTTCTTTTTTATTTTTACAGAGATGAGGTCTCACTATGTTGCTCAGGCTATTCTTGAACTCCTGAGCTCAAGTGATCCTCTTGCCTCAGCCTCCCAAACTACTAGGATTACAGGTGTGAGCCACCATGCTCAGCCTACTTTTAAATTTCTAATAGGCTTAGCATAAGCACTAAGTATTTTTGAGTGAATGAACTAAGTTCCTTTAAGTTAATTTATGAATTGTTTTATTGATCTGCCTATTCCACCTTTTAACCAGAATGGTTTTCCATGGCTAATGCTGTATATAAGCATAATTTTACTCGTTATTGAGATATAATTGATAAACAATAAACTATGCACATTTAAATATACAATTTGATAAGTTTTGATGGATGTGTCCACAATTCACATATATTAGACCATTTGAAGTTGTCCCACAGCTCACTAATGGCCTATGTATGTTTTTGTTTATTTTTTTCAGAGATGGGTTCTCACTGTGTTGCTCAGGCTGGCCTTGAACTCTTGGGCTCAAATGGTCCTCCTGCCCCAACCACCCAAGTAGCTGGGACTACTGGTTTATCCACCCCTTTTTCTATTATTTCATTTTTGATAGCTACTGTTATTATGTCTTCAAATTCAGTAATCTTTTCTTTTGTAATGTCTCATATGCTGTTAAACCCATCTGGTGTATTTTTCATTTCGGACACTATTGTTTTTATCTCTACCAGTCCAGTTGGATGATTTTACTATCTTTAATGTCTCTCCTTAATATAGTCATTCTTCTAGTTTCTTCTCCCCAACTTAGGGATACCACTGGGCTCTGGTCTGGGTTTTCCCACCACATACTTGGAACTAGAGTCTCCTCGAGGCAGTAAACTGGGCCAGTGATAGGGCTCATCTCATTTGTTTTTCTGTCTCTCAGGTATCACTATTCTTTGTAGCCTCATGTTCAATGTCTTTTTTTTTTTTTGAGACGGAGTCTTGCTCTGTCGCCAGGCTGGAGTGCAGTGGCGCGATCTTGGCTCACTGCAACATCTGCCTCCCGGATTCAAGCGATTCTCCTGTCTCAGCCTCCTGAGTAGCTGGGACTACAAGCACACGCCACCACGCTTGGCTAATTTTTGTATTTTTAGTAGAGACGGGGTTTCACCATGTTGGCCAGGATGGCCTCTATCTCCTGACCTTGTGATCCACCCGCCTCGGCCTCCCAAAGTGCTGGGATTACAGGTGTGAGCCACCACACTCAGCCCTTTTTTTTTTTTTTAAACGTGAACTCACTGTGTTGCCCAGGCTGGAATGCAGTGGCGTGATCATGGCTTATTGCAGCCTTGACTGCCAGGGCTCAAGCAATCCTCCCACCTCAGCCTTCTGAGTAGCTGGGACCACAGGTTTGTGCCACCATGCCCAGCTAATTTTTAAATTATTTGTAGAGGTGAGGTCTCACTAGGTTGCCCAGGCTGGTCTCAAACTCCTGAGCTCAAGTGATCCTCCCGCCTCAGCCTCCCAAAGTGCTGGGATTACAGGAGTAAGCCAGTGCGCCTGGTCTTAATATCTTAAAAACAATTGTTTCTGGCCGGGCACGGTGGCTTACACTTGTAATCCTAGCACTTTGGGAGGCCGAGGTGGGCAGATCACCTGAGGTCAGGAGTTCAAGACCAGCCTGGCCAACATGGCAAAACCCCATCTCTACTAAAAATATGAAAAGTAGCCGGGCGTGGTGCACGCCTGTAATCCCAGCTACTCCGGAAGCTGAGGCAGGAGAATCTCTTGAACCCAGGAGGCGGAGGTTGCAGTGAGCTGAGATCGTATCACTGCACTCCAGCCTGGGCGACAGAGCGAGACTCTGTCTAAAAACAAAACAAAACAACAGCAAAAAACAATTGTTTCATGTATTTTGTCTAATTTTTAAAAAATTGTTTTAGGCAGAACAGTAAATCTGGTTGCCAATACTCCATCTTGACCTCTCATTTGTTTCTCTTTATTTTTTGAAATCTACCTAGCTATTTTTTAGCTATGTCATTAATTTCCCCCCATAAACCTTGGTATCATTTTAGATACCTTTTCAGATGTCTTTCTTGGTGAGGGTAAAGGCTGGTTTAAATTATTTGCATACTGGAGCTAATAAAGTCAAATAATTGAGTAATTAAGCAGAGTAGGTTCTAGCATCCTCAGCATCACAGGTGGGGCCAGTTTAGAGCATTGAAGACATTTGTATTTATGGGCTGATGGCAGAAGGGGTAGCCAATCACCTGTATAGATTCATAATTCATATAAGATTAATAATAAATTAATAGATACAAGTCAATAAATACAGACTATACATAGTTTAATACTATTGTGAATGTAATCAATATCAGAATTTTTCATAGCTCAAGAGAAAGAGTAATTCTGAATTGTAGACTTACAGTATTTTTTCCTTCCTCCTAGATTTAAACAGTCAAGTAAAATCAAGCTGGGTAATCATGGCAGAAGGTGGATTTGATCCCTGTGAATGTGTTTGCTCTCATGAACATGCAATGAGAAGACTGATCAATCTGGTGAGATGCAACAGGACAATCCTATTCTGAACTGATCTGTATCCCTTGTATCCTCTTTTCATGAAAATACTGGTTATTGGAGGGTTTTCATCTGATGGTCACTAAAGAGTATTTCATAATTGAAATTCCACATTTGTTTAAGTTGTAATGATTAAAATGTGACCGGGCACAGTGGCTCACACCTGTAATCCCAGCACTTTGGGAGGCCAAGGTGGGCGGATCACTTGAACTCAGGAGTTCGAGACCAGTTTGGCCAACAAAGCAAAACCCCATCTCTACTAAAAATATAAAAATTTGCCAGGCGTGGTGGCACACACTTTTAATCCCAGCTACTCGGAAGGCTGAGACACGAGAATTGCTTGAACCCAGGAGGCGGAGATTGTTGTGAGCTGAGATCATGCCACTGCACTCTAGCCTGGGCGACAGAACAAGACTCTGTCTCAAAAAAAAAAAAAAGTTTGCTAGCAATTATTTCATTAGAGATGAAAACAGACTACCGTCTTTATTATTGTTATTATTATTATTATTATTATTTTGAGATGGAGTCTCGCTCTGTTTCCCAGGCTGGAGTGTAGTGGTGCTATCTCGGCTCACTACAGCCTCCACCTCCTGAGTTCAAGCGATTCTCCTGCCTCAGCCTCCCGAGTAACTGGGACTACAGGAGTGTGCCACCACGCCTGGCTAATATTTGCATTTTTAGTAGAGACTGGGTTTCACCATGTTGCCCAGGCTGGTCTCAAACTCCTGACCTCAAGTGTTCTGCCCACCTCAGCCCCCCAAAGTGCTGGGAATGCAGGTGTGATCCACCTCCCCAGCCCAGACTACTGTCTTTATGGTAGATTTATGTTGGTGACATTTGCCATCATGGGTAGATAACACATATGTATATTGCCTTTTCTACTTTATATCAATACAAATAAAATTGTTTTTAGCTGTGTGGAGCTTGTTTGCCTGCTAAGCTGCTGTTGACAGTTCCTGTTATGATATAGTTCAAATCCTACACCAACATATGGCATGACAATACGAATCTCTATGTAAAGCATTTCTTTTTTTTTTTTTTTTTGAGACAGTGTCTCACTCTGCCACCCAGGCTGGAATGCGGTGGTGCGATCTCGGCTCACTGCAACCTCCACCTCCTGGGTTCAAGTGATTCTCCTGCCTCAACTTTGCAAGTAGCTGGGATTGCAGGTGTGCACCACCATGCCCAGCTAATTTTTGTATTTTTAGTAGAGACGGGGTTTCGCCTTGTTGGTCAGGCTGGTCTCAAACTCCTGACCTCAGGTGATCTGCCAACCTCGGTCCCCGAAAGTGCTGGGATTACAGGCGTGAACCGCTGCGCCTGGCCTATGTAAAGCATTTCTGAAAACAAATCAATTATTTGACAGAGGTAGATTTCTGAACAACAAGATTTGAATAGTCTCATTGAGTTGATTGTAGTGAGTCTATAAGCTTAAATACAGGGCTGTTTATATTATACTTTATTATTGTTATTATTTTTTTTTATTTATTGTTTTTGAGATGGAGTCTCGCTCTGTCACCCAGGCTGGAGTGCAGTGGCGCGATCTTGGCTCATTGCAAGCTCCGCCTCCCAGGTTCACGCCATTCTCCTGCCTCAGCCTCCCAAGTAGCTGGGACTACAGGTGCCCGCCACCACACCCGGCTAATTTTTTGTATTTTTTAGTAGAAATGGGGTTTCACCATGTTAGCCAGGATGGTCTCAATCTCCTGACCTCGTGATCCACCTGCCTCAGCCTCCCAAAGTGCTGGGATTACAGGCATGAGCCACCGCGCCCAGCCTATATTATACTTTATACTTTTTATGTGCAAAAGGAAAAATTTGACCATTATTAACAGTGAAGTATATTCTTATATTACACATTATACTGGTTGAGTATCCCTTATCCAAAATGCTTGGGACCAGAGGTGTTTTGGATTTTTTTTGCATTTTGGAATATTTGCATTATACTTACTGGTTTAACATCCCTAATCTGAAAATACAAAATGCTCCAAAGAGCATTTCCTTTGATCATCATGTTGGTGCTCAAAAAATTTCAGATTTTGAAGCATTTTGGCTTTCAGATTAGGGATACTCAACCTGTAACATTTTATTGTTTTAAAATACTCTTGTATGTCAGTTAATAAAGGTACGTACAAACATTTGCTCAAATATTTAAGTTGTCAATAACTAATAAGCAGGTTTTCTGCTTGCTTAGTGTTGCTACATATAGTGATCAGAAATGTGTTTCTTGTGAATGATGTACTTTTTTAGAGTCAGCATGCACTAGGACTTGTGATCCTTAAGAATGCCTCAGAAGGAAAGGAATAAAATAAGAACTTATACATTAAATCAGACTCTTGAGGGTATAGAAATATAATGGTAATGTGATGGCTCTGATAACTTGGTGTAAAAATAGATGAGTCTAAGGAGAGAATATTTGTTTATGAAGCAAAGAGCCGATCGTTTTTGTTTGTTTGTTTTTTGACATGGAGTCTGCTGTGTTGCCCAGGCTGGAGTACAATGATGCAATCTTGGCTCACTGCAACCTCTGCCTCCTGGATTCAAACGATTCTCATGCCTCAGCCTCCCGAGCAGCTGGGATTACAGGCGCCTGCCACCACGCCCAGCTACTTTTTGTATTTTTAGTAGAGATGATGGGGTTTTACCATGTTGGCCAGGCTGGTCTCGAACTCCTGACCTCAGGTGATCCGCCTGCCTCGGCCTCCCAAAGTGCTGGGATTACAGGCGTGAGCCACTGCGCCCGGCCAATATTCTTTTCTAATAGGCTTTTCCACCTCTCATGCATCCATTATCATCATTTTTTTTTTTTTTTGAGACATGACTTTGCTGTCACCCAGGCTGTAGGGCAGTGGCACGATCTCTGCGCACTGCAACCTCTGTCTCCCAGGCTCAAGCAATCCTCCTGCCTCAGTCTCCTGAGTAGCTGGGACCACAGGCACCAGCCACCACACCTGGCTAATTTTTGTTTTTTTATAGAGGTGAGGTTCTACCATGTTGCCCAGGCTGGTCTTGAACTCCTGAGCTCAACTATCTGCCTACCTCGCCCTCCCAAAGTGCTGGGATTACAGGCATGAGTCACCAAACTAGCATTTTTTTTTTTTTTTTTTTTGAGATAGGGTCTTATTCTTTTCCCCCAGGCTGAAATGCAGTGGTGTGGTAATAGCTCATTGCAACCTTGAACTCCTGGGCTCAAGCAATCCTCCCACTTTAGCCTCCCAGGTAGCTAGGATTACAGGCATGCACCACCATGCCCAACTAATTTTTTACATTTTGGTAGAGATGGGATCTCCCCAGGTTGCCCAGGGTGGTCTCGAACTCCTGGCCTCAAGTGATCCTCCCACCTTAGCCTCCCAAAGTGTTGGGATTATAGGCATGAGCCACTGCACCCCACCTCATCCATTATCTTCTACTTTTATACTTCAGAGGACCTTTTTTCTTAGTACCTGTTATCTGACAGCTTTATAGAACTCTAAGTTAACTCCCAGCCTGTATTTTAAAAGCAATTTATCTGAGGGTATAATTTTTTGCCGTTAGTTGTAACTACGGGAATTTAAATCCCTGTGTGCTTAGGAAACTCACAGATGTAGTTACTGATACAGTATGATGACAGAACAGATTTATTCTCACTTTCTAAAAATGGACATTTAATTCATCTTTGTAATAGAGTAAAATTTCAAGTACTAATTGTGAATTTTTGGGTTTTTTTGTTGACCTCATGTAATGTAATTGGGTTTTTTTGAAGGCCAGAATATCATCAATTTTTAAGAATTTAAAGTTCTTATAGCAAGTAGACACCTGGAGAAACTTGAAGATTTTAATGATGATTTACAGGTTAGGTCATTAGTTATATGCTGGGCTGTGGTTTAGTTTTTGCCTATTCTGTAGAAATAGATGAGCTTTGCCAAGGAATATACACAACTTAGGAGCAGTTAGGATTTTATTATTAGTTCCTTTTCATAAATAATAAAGTATACTATGTACTACTATAAATAATGCTTAAGAGTATGATACATAAATCTGTTATGTTAAATTTTTTTTAATAAACTTTTTTTTTGCTTTCTGGGAGCATACACTCAAGTTGCCCTGAATATACATTCCCTATTTTTAATTTTTAAAATAAAATTGTATTTATTCACAATTTAAAACTTCTTTTCCTGCTTTGTTTGTTTATTTATTTATTTATTTTGAGATGGAGTCTCCCTCTGTCACCCAGACTGGAGTGCAATGGCGCGATCTCTGCTCACTGCAACGTCCGCCTCCCGGGTTCAAGCGATTCTCCTGCCTCAGCCTCCCGAGTAGCTGGGACTACAGGCGCCTGCCACCACGCTCGGCTAACCACATCTGGCTAGTTTTTTCTCTTGTTTTGTTTTGTTTTTTCTTGAGATGGAGTTTCGCTCTTGTTGCCCAGGCTGGAGTGCAATGGCGCCATCTCGGCTCACTGCAACCTCCACCTCCTGCATTCAAGCGATTCTCCTGCCTCAGCCTCCTGAGTAGCTGGGATTACAGGCGCCTGCCACCACGCTCGGCTAATTTTTGTATTTTTAGTAGAGATGGGGTTTCACCATGTTGGCCAGGCTGGTCTCAAACTCCTGACGTCAGGTGATCCACCCGCCTCAGCCTCCCAAAGTGCTGGGATTACAGGTTTGAGCCACCACGCCCGGCCCTTTTCCTGATTTAATAGTGTTATCAGTTAAGGTTCTTCATTATGAGTAATAGAAGTTCTGGATGATTAGGCTGGGCACGGTGGCTCATGCCTATAATCTCATCACTTTGGGAGGCTGAGGCGGGTGGATCACTTGAGGCCAGGAGTTTGAGAAAGGAGTTATTAAAGTATATTTTGTAGCTCACATTGGAGAGCCTGGCATGGGAAATAGGATAAAAGGGAGGGTAAGTTGTCAAAACAAGAGCCAAAGTCATGCCCCAATGCCAGCTGGGCTAAGATGCTCATGCTTCTGGATTCCAGGTCTTTGTATATCCAAATGTTGACACATCTTTTCCATTTAGAAACTAATAGGCATTTTAAGTTTGACATGTGTGTAACCAAATTTATCTTGCCCCTAAGCTTATTCTGAATGTTTAGGTAACAATTTTAGTTCAATTATCTTTTACCCTCTTTTTCTTTTTTTTTTTTTTTTGTTGTTGTTGTTTTTGAGACGGAGTCTCACTCTGTTGTTCAGGCTGGAGTGCAGTGGCACGATCTCGACTCACTGCAACCTCCGCTTCCCGGGTTCAAGCAATTTTCCTGCCTCAGCCTCCCAAGTAGCTGGGACTATAGGTGTGCGCTACCACGCCCAGCTAATTTTTGTAATTTTAGTAGAGACGGGGTTTCATCATGTTGGCCAGGATGGTCTCGATCTCTTGACCTCGTGATCCACCCGCCTGAGCCTCCCAAAGTCCTGGGATTACAGGTGTGAGCCACCATGCCCAGCCTACCCTCTTCTTTCAACCCACATCTGATGCAGAACCATCCTTTGGGTCAACCTTAAAAATACATCCAGAATCCAGCCATTTTTCACACCTCCAGTGCAACACCTTGGTCTAATCTACCATCATCTCTTGCCTGGATTGCTGCATTTAGCCTCTTTATGGATCACCTTGTTTCTGCCCTCTTGCTACCCCCAAGCCCCCTCAAGTTTAGTCTCACTACAGCAGTTGAAGTGATCCATTTTAGTTAAGTCAGTAATGTTTCTCCTTTGCTCAGAATCCTACAGTAGCTTCCATGAGACTCAGAGTAAAAAAAAATGAAATTTACATGGTCCTGTGTGATCTATCCCCTTCCACCCTACTCTTCTCCTTTGCCCACTTTGTTCTAAAAATTCTGGCCCCCTTGCTGTTCCTGGAAAACAGGTCACATACTAAGGGTCAAGAATCTAAACGACTTTAGACTTCTCAACAGCAAAACTGGAAACTAGAAGGCATTGGCACAGTGGCTTGAAAATCCTGAAGGGAAGTCATTACCAATCCAGCATTCTGTATCCAGCCAGTCTCTCAATCAAGTTGGGGGAGTATGCTTTCATAGGAAGTTCCTAGAGGATGAGCTATTTTTCACCGAAATGAAGGCATAAGCCAAGAAAGAAGACTAGGATTTTGAGTGTAGAAAGCAGATCTAGCACATAAGAGAAACAAAGTACCTTCCAGGATAATGGTGAAGGGACATCCCAGGGTGGCAGCTGTGCATCAGGACTACAGGGAGCTGGCTTAATTGCAGGGGGGCGGTGGATGGGGGTGTGGGGGTCACATGGCTCTGGGAGAGACTTTTTTAGAAAGATGAATTGGTAGAATACCTGGTGAGTCTAGACATCTTGTGATCTAGGGAACTGTAAACAAGTTTTGAAAAGTCATAGAAAAATGCAAAAAAATTTACTAACTTTAAAGAAACACATTAAGTAGTACAGAAAAGAAAAAGTAATTACAGTATAGTTTACTGTGTGACTCAACTGTGAAGAACGTTTATGTAGTTATAATTGATAACTGAGTACTGAACTAAACAACTTTATGATACAACCATTATTAGGGGATGGAAAGAGTATACACGGGTCAGGGAGGAGAAGCAGATCTTCATACTCTATACTGGTACATCTATGGGTATTTAACATGGAAAAATCAAGAAGTAGCAATAATGCATATTTATATATAAAAGACATGGAGGTAAGCAGTAAAACAATCAGCTAAAAGTTGAAAATGGTTGCCTCTGGAGGGAGAAGTGGGTAGGAGGATGAAAAATTACTGTTTTTCAGAACAAACCTTATAGAACTGTTTGACTCTAAATTGTGTACACGAATAACTAAAACAATTAAAACTACCACACAAAACAGAAAGCAAAACCTTTCAGTGAGTACAAAAAGGAGGAATAGGTCTATTGAGTAGCTGGATCTGTTGTGCCTCTTTTCCCTTCTATGCAATATAAGGTAACTGGCTTAGGCCTTTGCTACCAGGCTAAAACCACGAGAGTTGCTGTCTAAGACAAGTAGAAAACTTTTTGTGGGGAGGACTCCTAGTTGCATGTTAAGGACCAAGAGGGAAACCAAGGAAACCCTGAACTCTATAGTGGTTGTAAATAAAGTGAGAAGGAAGAGAAAAAACACCTGGTTTTGGAATGAAATGTGATATAAAGTCTTGTAATGAACTCTTCCCTATTTTGAGAGTTAAGAGGCTCTTTAGCCTGCCTGCATACTTCCTTGATTAGGGAAGCTGTTTGTATGCCCTAACTGTTCATTGAGCTAGTCCTTCATTAATGTGAGCAGAAAAACAGGCAAAGTAGTTGAAGAAAATAAAAGGACCATGATGTAGTGAGGTACAGCTACATTAGAAGACAAGATGAAGTAAATACTTACTAATAGGAAAAATCATGAACATTACGGTTATAAATGCAGACTCATACATGTTTGTTTTGTTGGGTTTAAATACCACCAGTGACAGTCTGGCCAACATGGTGAAACCCTGTCTCTACTAAAAATACAAAAATTAGCTGGGTGTGGTGGCAGGTGCCTGTAATCCCAGCTACTCGGGAGGCTGAGGCAGGAGAATCACTTGAACCCCGGAGGCGGAGCTTGCAGTGAGCTTAGATGGTGCCACTGCGCTCCAGCCTGGGCAACAGAGCCAGACTCTGTCTCCAAAAAAAAAAAAAAAAAAAACCACCAGTGACAATGACTTTCTGAAATGGAGGACAGGTCTTGGTAGAGCTTTAAATAAAACTAAGTACAATTTTCCCTGATTTAAATGCTAAAGTCCAGTTTAATTCCTTGAAAAGTCAATACCATCTGAAAATTATATTTTTCTGTCAGATGAAGTTAGATTATAGGCTCAGGGTTTTCATTTTTGTGAGTGTCTAGTAGGACATTTTTAAGCCATGTAGGATGCAAGCCAATCACAACAACCAAAAATCTGCTTCTCAGATGTCCAGAATACTCTAGGGAGTCATATAGATGCACTGGGGAACCTTAGAATGAGAGAAGAAGTAGGCTAAAAAAAAAAAAAAAAAAAAAAAAAAAAGAAACCTGGGCCGGGCACCGTGGCTCATCCCTGTAATCCCAGCACTTTGGGAGGCCAAGGCAAGCAGATTGCTTGAACCTAGGAGTTCAAGACCAGCCTGGGCAATACGGCAAAATCCCTTTTCTACAAAAAATACAAAAATTAGCTGGGCATCTTGGCACATACCTATAGTCACAGCTCCTTCAGAGGCTGAGGTCAGAGGATCGCCTGAGCCTGGGAAGTCAAGGCTGCAATGAGGTGTGATTGCATCACTGCACTCCAGCCTGGATGACGGTGAGAATGCAAAACTATTAGAAATACAAAGAGAATTTGATAAACTGATATTTTAGAAGTATCAGAGAAATGCTAGTGAGTGCCATAACGAAGACTTTGTAGGCTTGTGTATTGCTGAAGTCAGTACAATGTTTTTGCAAATACGTAAAAAAGGTTCAAAGGGATATACCTCAAACAGTGGTTACAGTGGGGAGGGTTTGAAGGGGGCCTAGTCCATTGAAAACCTCTAATGTAAGTACTAGGATTTCTTTTTACAGATAAGGAAACTGAAGTAAGTTAGTTTTCCCAGGTGTTGGAACTGACCAGAGAGTGGCAGAGACATGTTCAGTCCTGACCATTTAGTTTCAGGCTGTTCCTTCAGCATCATGTTCTTCTTGGTTGGTCTCCTTTAAGCACCTTAAAAAGCACTATATATGCAGCCGGGCCTGGTGGCTCACGCCTGTAATCCCAGCACTTTGGGAGGCCGAGGCAAGCGGATCACCTGAGGTCAGGAGTTCGAGACCAGCCTGACTAACATGGAGAAACCATGTCTCTACTAAAAATGCAAAATTAGCCAGGCGTGGTGGCACATTCCTGTAATCCCAGCTACTTGGGAGGCTGAGGCAGGAGAATCGCTTGGACCTGGGAGGTGGAGGTTGCGGTGAGCCGAGATCACGCCATTGCACTCCAGCCTGAGCAACAAGAGCAAAACTCCATCTCAAAGAAAGAAAGAAAAAAAGGCACTATATATGCAATCAAGGGTGGGGTAGAGGAGTAGGAGGAAGGAGCAGGAGGCATACTCTTCACTGTATTTTTATATTTTAAAACCATGTGAATGCATTACCCACTCAAATAATTAACCTAAAAATAAAACTTCTAAGCACCTCGTACAGATATATACAAAAATTAGTAATTACAGGCCTGGCATGGTGGCTCACCCCTGTAAACTCAGCACTCTTCCCAAAGGAGGCAGAGGCCACCGATCACTTGAGTCTAGGAGTTTGAAACCAGCCTGGGCAACATGGTAAAACCCCTTCTCTACAGAAAATAAAAAAAATTAGCCAGGTGTGATGACGCGTGCCTGTAATAATCCCAGCTACTCAGGAGGCTGAGGTGGGAGAATCGCTTGAGCCCAGGAGGCAGAGGTTGAAGTGAGCCAAGATTGTGCCACTGCACTCTGGCCTGGGCCACAGAGTGAGACTCTGTCTCAAAAAAAAAAAAAAAAAAAAAAAATCGTGGTTACAGAAAACGTTTTCATTGAAGAAGAAAATCTTTTATTTTATTTTATTATTATTATACTTTAAGTTTTAGGGTACATGTGCACAATGTGCAGGTTAGTTACATATGTATACATGTGCCATGCTGGTGTGCTGCACCCATTAACTTGTCATTTAGTATTAGGTATATCTCCTAAAGCTATCCCTCCCCCCTCCCCCCACCCCACAACAGTCCCCAGAGTGTGATGTTCCCCTTCCTGTGTCCATGTGTTCTCATTGTTCAATTCCCACCTATGAGTGAGAATATGCGGTGTTTGGTTTTTTGTTCTTGCAATAGTTTACTGAGAATGATGATTTCCAGTTTCATCCATGTCCCTACAAAGGACATGAACTCATCATTTTTGATGGCTGCATAGTATTCCATGGTGTATATGTGCCACATTTTCTTAATCCAGTCTATCATTGTTGGACATTTGGGTTGGTTCCAAGTCTTTGCTATTGTGAATAGTGCCGCAATAAACGTACGTGTGCATGTGTCTTTATAGCAGCATGATTTATAGTCCTTTGGGTATATACCCAGTAATGGGATGGCTGGGTCAAATGGTATTTCTAGTTCTAGATCCCTGAGGAATCGCCACACTGACTTCCACAAGGGTTGAACTAGTTTACAGTCCCACCAACAGTGTAAAAGTGTTCCTATTTCTCCACATCCTCTCCAGCACCTGTTGTTTCCTGACTTTTTAATGATCGCCATTCTAACTGGTGTGAGATGGTATCTCATTGTGGTTTTGATTTGCATTTCTCTGATGCCCAGTGATGGTGAGCATTTTTTCATGTGTTTTTTGGCTGCATAAATGTCTTCTTTTGAGAAGTGTCTGTTCATGTCCTTCGCCCACTTTTTGATGGGGTGGTTTGTTTTTTTCTTGTAAATTTGTTTGAGTTCATTGTAGATTCTGGATATTAGCCCTTTATCAGATGAGTAGGTTGCAAAAATTTTCTCCCATTTTGTAGGTTGCCTGTTCACTCTGATGGTAGTTTCTTTTGCTGTGCAGAAGTTCTTTAGTTTAATTAGATCCCATTTGTCAATTTTGGCTTTTGTTGCCATTGCTTTTGGTGTTTTAGACATGAAGTCCTTGCCCATGCCTATGTCCTGAATGGTAATGCCTAGGTTTTCTTCTAGGGTTTTTATGGTTTTAGGTCTAACGTTTAAGTCTTTAATCCATCTTGAATTAATTTTTGTGTAAGGTGTAAGGAAGGGATCCAGTTTCAGCTTTCTACATATGGCTAGCCAGTTTTCCCAGCACCATTTATTAAATAGGGAATCCTTTCCCCATTGCTTGTTTTTGTCAGGTTTGTCAAAGATCAGATAGTTGTAGATATGCGGCGTTATTTCCGAGGGCTCTGTTCTGTTCCATTGATCTATATCTCTGTTTTGGTACCAGTACCATGCTGTTTTGGTTACTGTAGCCTTGTAGTATAGTTTGAAGTCAGGTACCGTGATGCCTCCAGCTTTGTTCTTTTGGCTTGGGATTGACTTGGCAATGCGGGCTCTTTTTTGGTTCCATATGAACTTTAAAGTAGTTTTTTCCAATTCTATGAAGAAAGTCATTGGTAGCTTGATGGGGATGGCATTGAATCTATAAATTACCTTGGGCAGTATGGCCATTTTCATGATATTGATTCTTCCTACCCATGAGCATGGAATATTCTTCCATTTGTTTGTATCCTCTTTTATTTCATTGAGCAGTGGTTTGTAGTTCTCCTTGAAGAGGTCCTTCACATCCCTTGTAAGTTGGATTCCTAGGTATTTTATTCTCTTTGAAGCAATTGTGAATGGGAGTTCACTCATGATTTGGCTCTCTGTTTGTCTGTTATTGGTGTATAAGAATGCTTGTGATTTTTGTACATTGATTTTGTATCCTGAGACTTTGCTGAAGTTGCTTATCAGCTTAAGGAGATTTTGGGCTGAGACAATGGGGTTTTCTAGATATACAATCATGTGATCTGCAAACAGGGACAATTTGACTTCCTCTTCCTAATTGAATACCCTTTATTTCCTTCTCCTGCCTAATTGCCCTGGCCAGAACTTCCAACACTATGTTGAATAGGAGTGGTGAGAGAAGGCATCCTTGTCTTGTGCCAGTTTTCAAAGGGAATGCTTCCAGTTTTTGCCCATTCAGTATGATATTGGCTGTGGGTTTGTCATAGATAGCTCTTATTATTTTGAGATACGTCCCATCAATACCTAATTTATTGAAAGTTTTTAGCATGAAGGGTTGTCGAATTTTGTCAAAGGCCTTTTCTGCATCTATTGAGATAATCATGTGGTTTTTGTCTTTGGTTCTGTTTATATGCTGGATTACATTTATTGAATTGCATATATTGAACCAGCCTTGCATCCCAGGAATGAAGCCCACTTGGTCATGGTGGATAAGCTTTTTGATGTGCTGCTGGATTTGGTTTGCCAGTATTTTATTGAGGATTTTTGCATCAATGTTCATCAAGGATATTGGTCTAAAATTCTCTTTTTTGGTTGTGTCTCTGCCCGGCTTTGGTATCAGGATGATGCTGGCCTCATAAAATGAGTTAGGGAGGATTCCCTCTTTTTCTATTGATTGGAATAGTTTCAGAAGGAATGGTACCAGTTCCTCCTTGTACCTCTGGTAGCATTCGGCTGTGAATCCATCTGGTCCTGGACTCTTTTTGGTTGGTAAGCTATTAATTATTGCCACAATTTCAGAGCCTGTTATTGGTCTATTCAGAGAGTCAATTTCTTCCTGGTTTAGTCTTGGGAGGGTGTATGTGTCGAGGAATTTAACCATTTCTTCTAGATTTTCTAGTTTCTTTGCGTAGAGGCGTTTGTAGTATTCTCTGATGGTAGTTTGTATTTCTGTGGGATTGGTGGTGATATCCCCTTTATCATTTTTTATTGCATCTATTTGATTCTTCTCTCTTTTCTGAAGAAGAAAATCTTTAAATGCACCATAGTTATATGATTTGAAAAGAAAATGTACACTACAATGTAGCTGTTCAATAATTCTTAATAAAACTTCTCATTACCTTGATTTATAAATTGGTAGGATTTGTTCTCATCAGAATGTTTTAAAAAATCTATAAAAATAGAAGAAAAGTATCCTCTCATAAAGCTTTATGGGCACTAACAGCAGTTGGAACTTCTCTTACTACTGCCTCATCGCTGGTTATATATAAGTTTTAGTACAAAGAATATAAATCTGGCTGGGCTCACGCTCATAATCTCAGCACTTTCGGAGGCAGAGGCGGGAGGATTGTTTAAAGGCAGGATTTAGAAACCAGCCTGAGCAACAAAGTGAGACCTTGTCTTAAAAAAAAAAAAAAAAGAGGCAAATGACCATCTCTGTGACTATCTATCTATCTGTCTATCTATCTATATTTTTCCTTTATTTTTATTTTAAGAGACAGGGTCTCATTGTATCATCTAGGCTGGAGTGGAGTGGTGTAATAGATCACTGCGGCCTTGAACTCCTGGGCTCAAGCGATCCTCCCGCCTCAGTCTCCGGAGTAGCTGGTTCTACAGGTACACACCATTGTGCCTGGCTAATTTTTGTATTTTTTTTGTAGAGATGGGGTCTCACTGTGTTGCCTAGGCTGTCTCACACACCTAGCCTCAAGCTTCCTCCTGTTCCACCCTCCTTAAGTGCTAAGATTACAGTCGTGAGCCACCTCACTAAGCTTCTCTGACTATGTTATTATAGGGTTATTTTAAAGTACACATTATAGGGCCGGGTGGGGTGGCTTACGCCTGTAATCCCAGCACTTTGGGAGGCTGAGGCAGGCAGATCATTTGAGGCCAGGAGTTTGAGACCAACCTGGCCAACATGGTGAAACCCTGTTGGTAGTAGTCTCTACTAAAAATACAAAAATTAGCTGGGCCTGGTGGTGGGTGCCTGTAATCCCAGCTACTTGGGAGGCTGAGACATGAGAATCACTTGAGTCTGGGAGGTGGAGGTTGCAGTGATCTGTTATCACACCACTGCACTCCATCCTGCGTGACAGAGGGAGACTGTCTCAAAAAAAAAGTACATATTATAAACTAACAGTGTTTAAGTTCAAGACTGATATGATTGCAGTACAAAGAATGCCCGTTTTGGGGTGCTGGTGACAAGGTTTTACTTACTTACTTGGCATGGGTCTTTTCTATGATTTAATTACATCACTGAGTTACAGCGAGTGTTAGACTATTCTTAATGCAGTTGATTTTGCCAGGTGTATGTATACTTCTGCTTGTCTCAGGAATGTTCAGAAACACTTAAAAAATTGAGGTATTATCTCATATCACGGACTTTTTTCTTTCCTAATCTAATACAGTTGGCCCTTCATACCTGTGCTCTCTGGATTCATGGATTTAGCCAACTGTAAATCAAAAATATTAAAAAATAATAATAATAATACAAATAATAAAACAATAGCATAACCACTGTTTACATAGCCTGTACATTGTATTAAGTATTATAAGTAATCTAGAGACAATTTGTCTATGGGAGGATGTTCATAGATTGTATGTAAATACTATACAATTTTATATAAGGGATTTGAGTGTCTGGATTTGGAATCTGAGGGGGGGTTCCTGGAACCAAGCCCCTGCAGATACCAAGGGACAACTGTACTTTCATTAGAGATTTAGTGCTTTATAATACTGCCTAAAAGGACTTAAAAAGGTAGATAAGGATAGACGGTGAGTCTCTTTCAGTGACAATCTGGGAATCTTCATCGTGTTACATATAATTCTGTGTTATTTAATATAGGAATATGCCCCGTGATAACTATGGAATTTTTTTTTTTTTTTTTTTTTGAGACAGAGTGTTGCCCTGTCTCCCAAGCGGGAGTGCAATGGCTCAATCTGGGCTCACAGCAACCTACGCCTCCTGGGTTCAAGCAATTCTCCTGCCTCAGCCTCCCAAGTAGCTGGGATTACAGGCGCCTGCCACCACGCCCGGCTAACTTTTGTATTTTTAGTAGAGACGGGGTTTCGCCTTGTTGGCCATGCTGGTCTCGAACTCCTGACCTTAGGTGATCCGCCCACCTTGGCCTCCCGAAGTGCTGAGATTGCAGGCGTGAGCCACCACGCCCAGCCGATAACTATGGATTTTTAGTGATGTAGTAGTAGAATACTAGTATATGTATAGAAAGTTGCCTACACAAAACCCCCGTCTAATCATGAATCATTCTTTTTTTTTTTTGAGGCAGAGTTTTGTTCTTGTTGCTCAGGCTGGAGTGCAATGGCGCATTCTCGGGTCACCATAACTTCCACCTCAATTCCACAAGCAATTCTCCTGCCTCAGCCTCCTGAGTAGCTGGGATTACAGGCAAGCGCCACCACGCCCAGCTAATTTTGTATTTTTAGTAGAGACGAGATTTCACCATGTTGGTCAGGCTGGTCTCGAACTCCCAACCTCAGGTGATCCACCTGCCTTGGCCCCCCAAAGTGCTGGGATTACAGGTGTGAGCCACCGTACCTTGCATAAATTATTGTTTTAAGTTGTCTAGTATTCTTTATAAAACAAGAAAAAGAAAAATCAGATATTTCCTTGTAACTACTTTAGTATTCTTTTTTTTTTTTTTTTTTTTTGAAACAGAGTCTTGCTGTGTTGCCCAGGCTGGAGTGCAGTGGTGTGATCTCGGCTCACTGCAGCCTCTGCCTCTCACGTTCACGCAATTCTCCTGTCTCAGCCTCCTGAGTATCTGGGATTACAGGTGCACGCCACCACACCCAGCTAATTTTTTGTATTTTTAGTAGAGACGGTTTCACTATGTTGGCCAGACTGGTCTCGAACTCCTGACCTTGTGATCCGCCCACCTCGGCCTCCCAAAGTGCTAGGATTACAGGTGTGAGCCACTGTGCCCGGCCGCCTAGTGTTCTTTTTTAAAAAGTAACTCATATCCTTATACCAATGAAAACAACCTGGAGAGGGGATTTTTCTTCCATTGAAATAATTTGCTTCTGGCTTCGCCGTCTTCTCCTGTTGTTCTGCTTCACTGGCTGTCACTTGGCATATAGTTTCTTCTATTAATGATAGGAATTCTAGAAAGAGAAAGCAGATGGATTTAGAAATGCGAACTTGGATTATGCTCATGTGTTTTTCCTGTTCTGTTGGAATCTAAGATTTTGGAATGCAGGTAATCCTCTTCATTTTTATGTTTTAATTGTTGAGCTCTGTATTTCAACTCTTAATCTAAACAGCATAACTAAAACTTCTACATCTTTATTGAAATTTGTTTCTGGGCCAGGTGCAGTGGCTCACGCCTGTAATCCCAGCACTGTGGGAAGCTAAGGCGGGCGAATCATTTGAGGTCAGGAGTTTGAAACCAGCCTGGTCAACATGGTGAAAACTCATCTCTACTAAAAATACAAAAATTAGCCAGATGTAGTGATGGGCACCTGTAATTCCAGCTACTTGAGAGGCTGAGGCAGGAAAATTGCTTGAGCCCAGGAGGCAGAGGTTACAGTGTGCAGAGATCGCGCCATTGTACTCCAGCCTGGGTGACAGAGCGAGACTCTGTCTCAAGAAAAAATAAAGTAAATTTGTTTCTGTATTAAAGTACTGTAAAAACATGATTTGGGAGACCCTTGGTCAGATTCCTTTTTATCGGCCTGAATGCCCTGTAAATTGTGATGTCTACTGTACTTAAATAAATCACTTTAAGGCCCATCGGACCTTTCCTGGAAGAAAAATATCTGTGTCTGGAAAGTTTCTTTGAGAGACTTCTCTATGCAGCAAATGTATTTTTGCTAGTTGTGTTAAAACTTTTGTAAAATATTTGTTTTTCTTTTTAAAATATTTAATTATTTATATAAATAATATATGAATATGTGTTTTCAAAAAATATCAATACATTAAAAGTAAGGCTGAACTCCCTTCCCCATACTTAGCTTTTATTTCCTACTTTCCTAGATGAATTGGTGTGTATCTTCCCAGATCTTTTTAAGAAATATGTTTTTAGATACTATGGAATATGTATATTTTCCTCAATTTAATAATATTTTGCATTTTTCATGTTGCTATGAAAGCTTTTTTAATCGTGTGATTAACTTTTGAGTTTTATTTTAGTCAATAAGGAAATTTCAGTGGACTACTTTGTTTCAAATCTTAATCCTTTTTTAAAATCAGTATGCAGGCACTGGAAGACATAAAAGGCACATAGCCTTCTCTAATTAGCAATACAATTGGTCTTACCAATTTTGAACTGTGTATTTAGGATGTATAGTTACGTTTTATTCATTTATTTAGAATAGAGATGGGGTCTCTCTATTTTGCCCAGGCTGGTCTCAAACTCCTGGCCTCAAGCACTCTTCCCTTCTTGACCTCCCAAAGTGCTGGGATTACAGGCGTGAGCCACCACCCTCAGCCAACAGTTTCTTGTGTATTGTTCCCATTATTATTATTGTATAACAAATTTCCCCAAAACTTAGTTCCATAGAACAACCATTCATTAAGCTGACAGACTGTGTCTGGAATTCACACAGCTTGTCTGCTGATCATTGTTTGTGTTCTTAGCTAGAAGACATAGAAGCTGAGGGCAGGAAGTATCTGGAAACTTGGTTACTCACTGTCTGATAGTTGATGCTGGTGAGTAGCTGGAACCTTAGCTAGTATTGTCAGTTAGAATGTCTACATATGGCCTTTTCATGTGGCTGCTTGGCTTCCTCATAGAATGGTGGCCCGGTTCCAAGGGAGAACATCCCTCCTGAGAGGATATGGGAGAGGGAGAGAACTTAGTGTAAGAAGTCATAACACCTTTCCTATATTCTTGGGTGTAGCAGTCACAGGCCTGTCCAGGTTCAAGAGGAGGGCAAACAGATTTCTCTCTTTCCTTCCTCCCTCCTTCCTTTCTTCTTCCTTCTTCCTCCTTTCTTCTTTGACAGGGTCTTGCTCTGTCACCCAGGATGGAGGGCAATGGCTTGACCATAGCCTGGGCTCAAGCGTTCCTCCTGCCTTGACCTCCCAAAGTGTTAGGATTACAGGCATGAGCCACAGAGTCTGGCCAGATTTCACCTCTCAATGGGGAGTGGCAAGATTCTAGAAGAGCATGTTTGACTTTAATTCTGTGGCTGTTTTTGGAAAGTATAGACACACATCTTTCTAGAATTTTTTTTTTTTTGAGATGGAGCCTCACTCTGTCTCCCAGGCTGGAGTGCAGTGGCGCGATCTTGGCTCCTGCAAGCTCCACCTCCCTGTTTCATGCCATTCTTCTGCCTCAGCCTCCCGAGTAGCTGGGACTACAGGCACCCACCACCACACCCGGCTAATTTTTTGTATTTTTAGTAGAGACGGGGTTTCACTGTGTTAGCCAGGATGGTCTCGATCTCCTGACCTCGTGATCCACCCACCTCGGCCTCCCAAAGTGCTGGGATTACAGGCGTGAGCCACCGTGCCTGGCTTCTTCTAGAAATTTAATATGCATATACGTATGTATATAGTTTATATTTTTGTTTTACATAGAAGGGATCATAGTATATATACATGCTATGGACTAA
Organism: Pan troglodytes; assembly: GCF_028858775.2. Classification (NCBI taxonomy): domain Eukaryota; kingdom Metazoa; phylum Chordata; class Mammalia; order Primates; family Hominidae; genus Pan; species Pan troglodytes. The sequence goes on along the minus strand of NC_072401.2, from coordinate 39,915,623 downwards.
ATGTTTGTGTACCTTTCCCCCAAAATTCATATGTTGAATTCTCTAATCCCCAATGTGCTAGCATTTGGAGGTGGGACCTTTGGAAGGTAATGAGTTCATGAGGGTAGAGGCCTTGTGATAGGATTAGTGCCCATATTAGAAGAGACAGAAAAGAGATGATCCTCTTCTCTACCATGTGAGGATGGAGGAAGAAGACCTCTATCTGCAAGCCAGTAAGAGGACCCACACTGGGAACCAAATCAGCTAGAACTTTGATGTTGGATTTCCCAGCCTTCATAGTTGTCAGAAATAAATGTTTGTATGTAAGCTGCCTGGCCCATAGTATTTGTTATTGCAGCCTAAACTAAGACCAAAAGTGTTACTAAAAAGTGGGATGCTACTATAACAAATAACCTAAAAACGGGTAAGTGACTTTGCAACGGTGTAATGGATATAGGCTGGAAGAGTTTTTAAGTGCATGCTAGAACAAGCTGATATTTGCTGTGAGGGACTGTTGGTAGAAGTAAGGGCATTAAAGGTGATTTTGGAGAGGGCTCAGCAAGAAGAGAGGAGAATGGTAGAGCAAGCTTCCATCTTACAGAATACATAAATAATCATGTACAGAATTTTAGTAGAAAATAAAGGCCATTCTGATATGGTCTTAGAAATGAAGAACGTTACTGGACAATGGAGAAAAGGCAATCTTTGTTACAAAGTAGCAAAGAACTTGGCTGAATTATGTTTGTGTTCTAGTGTTTTCTGGGTGGGAGGTAGAACTTGTGAGTGATGAAATTGGATACTTAGCTGAGGAGATTTCTAAGCAAAATGTTGAAGGAATGGCTTGGTTCCTCCTGATTGTTTATAGTAAAAATTGAAAAGAGGGAAGCCAATTGAAGATGGAATTATTAAGCAAAAAGGAACCACAACTTAAAGATTTGGAAAATTCTCAGCCTGTCCACATAACAAAAAGTAAGAAAGTTCACAAGAGAACACTAAAAGTATGGTAGACTAACCACTTGATAAGATTTGTGTGGGTGAGAACTGCAGAATCAAATCACCAGCCCCCAGCAGGAAACTGCCATGTTGAACTAAAAGGGAGGGAGACTGGATGGAATGAAGGAGAAATAGAGGTCGGAGTTCTTTTATTTTACAGGACAAGACCGTAGAGCTATTGGGCTGCAAGTGTACATTATTCTTCAAGGCAAGGGAAGAATGATCTGGACATTATTCTTCATGACAAGGGAAGAGCGACCTTAACAGCGATTCAGAGATGATCAGGGCTGCCTCTTTGGTTTCAAAGGGGGTGGACCATCCCTTCTGTATCAGCACACCGGTTGGCCTCTGCCCAAAGCTTTTTGGTCATCAAAGCCTTGGGGTTGGTGCTACCTGGAGCCTTGCAGGACAATACATTTCTGCAACTTTTTTTTTTCCCACTTCATACATCTTCACTTTAATCTTTTGATATTAGCAAATCAAAGTCAGGCTCCTTTTTAGCAGTGTCATAGTATTGGAATTCTCTGTCTTTTCTTTTAATAATAGAAGTAGGCTGGGCGCGGTGGCTCATGCCTGTAATCCCAGCACTTTGGGAGGCCAAGGCGGGCAGATCACCTGAGGTCGGGAGTTCGAGACCAGACTTACCAACATGGAGAAACCCCGTCTCTACTAAAAATACAAAAATTAGCTGGGCATGGTGGTGCATGCCTGTAATCCCAGCTACTCAGGAGGCTGAGGCAGGAGAATCACTTGAACCTGGGAGGTGGAGGTTGCAGTGAGCCAAGATTGCACCACTGCACTCCAGCCTGGGCAACAAGAGCAAAACTCTGTCTCTAATAATAGTAATAATAATAATAATAGAAGTAATATGTGAATATCTAGACCATGAAAGCCTGAAATAATGTAGAAATATGGAGCAAAATGTAAACATGTCCCTTTCTATTGCTCCCCACTCATCCATCCCACTTCATGGCCACTATTACTTGTTTTGTCAGAGGTCACATTAAGTTTGTGGACCTTTTAGTCACATTTCTAGGCACTTATTTACTTTTATATATAATTGAAATAAACTGTTTCATAGGGTATGGCTATGCATTATACTGTTATGTCTTTAATGACAGTAAATTGCATCATTTTTGGTTCAATAAAGTAAACTCAAATTCAGAATGTGCTTTGTAGAGTTGGGGAAAGCATATGAGAAAATCTGGAGTGGTTGCTCAACCTGCATATCATTTAGGCAAAGTAGCCCAACCTATTAGTGTTAGACATTCAAAATATATTTAGATTTGCCTTTAACCTGATTATTTGTAGTCTTTACAAAATTTTTTTTTTCTTTTTTCTTTTTTTTGACAAGGTCCTGCTTGATTACCCAGGCTGGAGTGCAGTTGCATGATCTTGGTTTACTGCAACCTCTGCCTCCTAGGTTCAAACCGTCCTCCCACCTCAGCCTCCCAAGTAGCTGGGACTATAGATGTGTGCCACCACACCCAGCTAATTTTTGTATTTCTTGTAGAGACAGGGTCTCCCTATATTGCCCAGGCTGGTCTTGAACTCCTGGGCTCAAGCAATTTGCCCACCTAGGCCTCCTAAATTATTGGGAATACAGGCATGAGCCACTGCGCCCAGCCTGTTTGTCTTTTTTTTTTTGAGACAGTGTCTTACTCTGTCGCTCAGGCTGGAGTGCAGTGGCAAGATCTCGGCTCACTGCAAACTCCACCTCCCAGGTTCAAGCTATTCTCCTGCCTCAGCCTCCTGAGTAGCTGGGATTATAGGTGCACACCAGCATGCCTGGCTAATTTTTATATTTTTAGTAGAGACAAGGTTTCACCATGTTGGCCAGGCTGGTCTCAAACTTCTGACCTCAACTGATCCACCTGCCTTGGCCTCCCAAAGTTCGAGGATTACAGGTGTGAGCCACTGTGCCTAGTCCCAATTATTTTCATTATGGAGTACTGCATAGAGATGTTACTTAATCAAAATGTGATCAGATGTAGTATTAGGTTCTAGCTGGTTTCCCAGTTGAAACACTGGGCTTCTGCAGAGATGTGATTATCCAGGAAGACTTGAATTGAACGTACTGTATTTGTATTTCATCATTAAAAAAAATTCTCCTATTGTAGTTTGGCTATGTGTATCAAAACTTACAGTGTGCATACCTGTGTTCTAGCAATTCTTCCCTGAGGAGATTAATCAGGTGTGTAAGAATGTATTTATAGGAACATATACACAGCATTGTTTTTCATATATAAATTTGGAAATGATGAAATTAAATGAAATACTGGTGCAGCATTGAAAGATAAGTTTGAGCTATTTGGAGGCATCAGTTTGTGACTGATTGGTAAGTGTGGCAGAAAGAGCAAAATAACTCAGGGTCTTATCTTGTAAAATATGTGCCATCATATATACTGTGTTAGAAAAATGTGTACACGTATGTGGAACACATTAACTAAAATGGTTACAGAATGGTTATCATTGATGGTGGGATTTTGTCCATTTTGTTCACTGCTTTATCCATAACAACTAGAACAATAGGGAGCCACATTAGAAAGAAGGTCATGTTTGCGTTATTTTTATAGGGGCTTTATGTTTTATTTTCCATGTTGGGCTCCTTCTAGATCTTTGGATCTGTAATACAGCCTCCCTCGTTTTGTGACTATGTTTCCAAACCCCAATTTGGAATGAATGACCTGAAGCTGATTATCGGAATACTTAAAACCAGTTAGAATAATAGCCCAGGCAAGTTGGCTCACACCTGTAATCTTAACACTTTGGGAGTCTGAGGTGGGAAGATTGCTTGAGCCCAGGAGTTTGAGACCAGCCCGGGCAACACAGTGAGACCTTGTCTCTAAAAATAATAAAATAAAATAAAAAATTAGCCCAGTGTGGTGGCATGTGCCTATAGTCCCAACAACTTAGGAAGCTGAGGTGGGAGGATTGCTTAAGCCTGGGAGGTCGAGGCTGCAGTGAGCCATGATTGTGCCTCTGCACACCAGCCAGGGCAACAGAGTGACACCCTGTCTCTTAAAAAAACAAAACGGCTGGATGCGGTGGCTCACGCGTGTAATCCCAGTACTTTGGGAGGCTGAGGTGGGTGGATTGTCTGAGATCAGGAGTTCAAAACCAGCCTGGCCAACATGGCAAAACCCTGAACTACTAAAAATATAAAAATTAGCCAGGTGTGATGGTGGGTGCCTGTAATCCCAGCTACTTGGGAGGCTGAGGCACGAGAATTTTGAACCTGGGAGGCGGAGGTTGTGGTGAGCTGAGATCTTGCCACCACAATCCGGCCTGGGTGAAAAGAGCGAGACTCTGTTGCAAAAATAAATAAATAAAAATAAAAAATTAAAGGTGAAACACAAATGCCATTTAAATGAATACTGAAGTAGAATTTAGCTACTGGTGGACCAGTACAACTGGAATATATAGCCGGTCTTTTTCTATAAGACCCTTTCTTTTTTTTTTGAAATGGAGTTTCACTCTTGTTGCCCAGGCTGGAGTGCATTGGCACAGTCTTGGCTCACTGCAACCTCTGCCTCCTGGGTTCAAGCGATTCTCCTGCCTCAGCCTCCCAAGTAGCTGGGATTACAGCTGTGCACCACCACACCCAGCTAATTTTGTATTTTTAGTAGAGACAGGGTTTCACCATGTTGGTCAGGCTGGTCTGGAACTTCTGACCTCAAGTGATCCACCTGCCTCGGCTTCCCAAAGTGCTGGGATTACAGGCATAAGCCACCGTGCCCGGCCAAGACCCTTTCATATTCAAAAAGAATCCACTTCTTCCCCTTTTTTCTCTTATGAATTATTTGCTGCAAAGGAAAGATCCAGTTAAATACAAGTTATGGGGGAAGCCAAACAACACAGATACTGTAGGCAAAGTGATAATAACCTTTAGGTTTCAGAGGGTACTCTTCTTCCAGTGTGTTGGTTATAGTTTATCTAAGAAAAGACATTTGCTAGACCAGGCGCGGTGGCTCATTCCTGTAATCCCAGCACTTTGGGAGGCCGAGGCGGGCAGATCACCTGAGGTCGGGAGTTTGAGACCAGCCTGACCAACATGGAGAAACCCCGTCTCTTCTAAAAATACAAAACTAGCTGGCTGTGGTGACACATGCCTGCAATCCCAGCCACTTGGGAGGCTGAGGCAGGAGAATCACTTGAATCCAGGAGGCGGAGGTTGCAGTGAGCAGAGATCGTGCCATTGCACTCCAGCCTGGGCAACAAGAGTGAAACTCAGTCTCAAAAAAAAAAAGAAAAGACATTTGCTGGGCATGGTGGCTCATGCCTGTAATCCCAGCACTTTGGAAGGCCCAGGCGGGTGGATTCCTTGAGCTCAGGAGTTCAAGACCAACCTGGGCCACATGGCGAAACCCCGTCTCTACTAAAAATACAAAAACAGCCATGCGTGGTGGTTGTGCACCTGAGGTTCGAGCTACTCCTGTGGTCCCAGCTGCTCAGGAGGCTGAGGGAGGCTGAGGATCGTCACTTGAGCTTGGTGCTGGGGTAGGGTGTGGGTGGGGGTGCAGAGGTTGCAGTGAGCCTAGATCACACCACTGCACTCCAGCCTGGGTGACAGATCAAGACCCTGTCTCAAAAAAAAAAAAAAAAGAAAAAGAAAAGGAAAAAAACGAAAAAAGAAAAGACACCTACTGAGTTAAAGTTAACCAGTGGAAATCTGTGTGTGTGTCTTTTAATTCTGATGATCATAAGAAGTTATGATAATTAAGTAGCCTGCAAAAACAAAAACAAAAACAAAAATATGATTTCAGGTTCTGGTTAAAGTGAAGAGACAAACTGTGTAAAACTCCATTGTTAACAGGCAGATCTGCTCATTAATAGAGAAGGAACTTAAACATTTGAATTTTAGAGGGAGAATATAAAATTTTTAGGCATAAAATATTTAAAAAACATTTTGTTGGACAGTATAGAGAAAAATGCACAATATAAATAATACTAAAATCCAAAATATTAAAGACTAAGGTATTTTAAAGGTTTTTTTCCTTCTTAAGCAGAAAGGCCAAATTGAAGATTAAGGATAAGTTCTAGGATGATGTACAATAAATTATGCTCATTAGGAAACACTAGAGTTCTGTTAAGACACTTTCTTAATTAAGCACGTGATATTAGCTATAATATTGCAATGATGTGAAAACATTCTGTGGGCCATGAGCTGAGTTCTTTATGTACATTAATATTTTATTTATATATTTAATTATATCACTTAATCCTCATGGTGAATTTAAGGTTGATAATAGGTTGTATTTATCTTTTTCATAGTTTGAAACTTTGCCTTAGAAACAGAGACAGGGGCCGGGTGCGGTGGCTCACACCTGTAATCCCAGCACTTTGAGAGGCTGAGGTGGGCGGATCATGAGGTCAGGAGTTCAAGACCAGCCTGACCAACATGGTGAAACCCCGTCTCTACTGAAAATACAAAAATTAGCTGGGCCTGGTGGCACACACCTGTAATCCCAGCTACTTGGGAGGCTGAGGCAGGAGAATTGCTTGAACCTGGGAGGCAGAGGTTGCAGTAAGCCAAGATCGCACCACTGTACTCCAGCCTCGCCTGGGTGACAGAGTGAGACTCCATCCAAAAAAAAAAAGAAAGAAAGAAACAGAGACAAGATTTGAACCCAGATACCTCTGACTTTTTGGCTGGGTGTGTTGGTTTATACCTGTAATCCCAGCACTTTGGGAGGCCAAGGTGGGAGGATTCCTTGAGCCTAGAAGTTTGAGAACAGCCTGGACAACATAGGGAGAATGTCGCCACAAAAATAAAAATTTAAAAACCGGGTGTTGGTGGCACGCATCTGTGGTCCCCACTACTCAGGAGGCTTGAGGTGGGAGGATCACATCAGCCTGGGAGGTCAAGGCTGAGGTGAGTTGTAATCAAGCCACTACACTAGCCCGGGTGACAGTGAAACCCTGTCTCAAAATAATAATAATAATAAAACCACACACAAAATATTTTTTAACCACATTTTTGTACCTCACTGTTTGTCAGTTCATTGGCAGCTCTGTTGAATGAGAAAGAAGAACATCTCCAACACATATGAGGTTCTTGAGCAGATGTTAAAGAATAGCAATTAAGTTCTTGTTTAGGTATGTTTCAGTAACTCTAGAGAGAGATTTTTTGTTCTTTGTAATTTTTTTTCGAAGAATTTCCCCAGCCTAAGTTTCCTCATGGAAGCTACATTTGTCCACTTGTTGTCATTAGAATCTTCTTTGATCTACATTTCCCCCTAAGCCCATGACTGCCAAGGCTTTCTTTTTTTTTTTTTTTTTTTTGAGACGGAGTCTCACTCTGTCACCCAGGCTGGAGTACAGTGGCATGGTCTCGGCTCACTGCAACCTCTGCCTCCGGGGTTCAAGCGATTCTCCTGCCTCAGCCTCCCAAGCAGCTGGGACTACTGGTGCGCACCACCACACTTGGCTAATTTTTGTATTTTTTAGTAGAGATGGGGTTGCACCATGTTGGCCAGGTTGGTCTCAAACTCCTGACTTCAAGTGATCTGCCCGCCTCGACCTTTCAAAGTGCTGGGATTACAAGCATGAGCCCTGTTCCCAGCCTGCCAAGGCTTTCTAATAGGCTTTCTAGATATCCTATTGGACTATTTTAGATTCTATACTTTTCCCTAGCATATCTCTGTGGCAAGTCTTCCATTCTCTTAATCCCTTTTTGTGCCTTTTTCTTTTCTTTCTTTCTTTTTTTTTTTTTTTTGGAGGCACTGTCTCACTGTGTTGTCCAGACTGGAGTGCAGTGGCACAAACACAGCTCACAGCATCCTCGACATCCTGGGCTCAAGCAGTTCTTCCACCTCAGCCTCCTGAGTAGCTGGGATTACAGGTGCACATCACCACATCCAGATAATATTTTAACTTTTTTGTAGAGATGGGGTCTTTCCATGTTGCCCAGGCTGTTCTCAAACTCCTGAGCTCAAGCGATCTTCCCACCTCAGCCTCCCAAAATGCTGGGATTACAGGGATGAGCCACTGCACCCGGCCTTTTATGTGTTTTAATCTCTTTTTATTCTGCCTCTTCTCCCACTGAAGAAATAACTACTTCATATTATTCTACTCATATTATTCTATTACTGCTTTACTCATATTATGCAGTCTCTGCTTTTTTTTTTTTTTTTTTTTTAGACAGTCTCACTCTGTTGCCCAGGCTGGAGTGTAGTGGTATGATCTCGGCTCACTGCAACCTCCATTTCCCCAGGTTCAAGCGATTCTGCTGCCTCAGCCTCCCGAGTAGCTGGGATTACAAGTGTGCGCCACCACGCCTGGCTAATTGTTGTATTTTTAGTAGAGACAGGGTTTCACCATTTTGGCCAGGCTTGTCTCGAACTCCTGACCTCAGGCGATCCACCTGCCTCGACCTCCCAAATTGCTGGGATTACAGGCGTGAGTCACCGTGCCCAGCCCATTCTCTGCTATTTTGAAGTTTCCTCACCTCAAGAACTTTCACGACCATCCTTGTTTAGATGGGGAGATCGAACTCTACTTTTACTTCTTTCTTGGCATCAGTGTTAACATGAATGGTTTCCTGGACAGCAACTACTGTCAGTAAACTGTCCACATGTGGCACCCATCCCCACATTACTATAATATAGAAGATATTTAAAGTCTATATTTCTATAGATACTGTGGGTATTATCTTTGGTTTTTCTCTAATTGTTGTTTTTACAAATTGTTTCCCTTTGGAGTAGACAAAATCAACATCAGTGGTACCAATGTTTTCTCCAAGTAAGTCAAGAGAAAATTGAGATACATTGTAAATTAGGCCTCTCTGCTTAAGAGTTGCATCAAAACTGTGAGATTCTCAAGTTGGGTGTGGTAGCACACACCTGTGGTACCAGCTACTTGGGAGCCTGGGGCGGGAGGATTGCTTGAGCCTGGGAAGTGTAGGCTGCAGTGAGCTATGATTGTGCTGCTGCACTTCAGCCTGGGCACCAGAGAAGACCTTGTTTCTTAAAAAACAAACAAAATTCCCAGAACTAAAATTCTCCTGTTTTACTGGATACTGGACACATGGTTTTTGAATGCTTTAAAAGACTACGATTTACCCATCGTAGGTGTTTGAATTCAACACATTGAATATACATTCCAGCACACTCTGCTTTGCCAAAAACCTTAAGTCCTGGACTAGGAATATGGTTGTGGTACTTCGGCATTTCATTATTCAGAGCCTAGAGCATAGCCTGTTTGTGAATATGAGGAATGTAGCCGTCAAGCCACAGAAGGGCAGGATCCAACACCAGCTCTTGGCAAGATGTCCCAAAGACTCACCATAGCTTGGTCTAAGATGAAGTTGCTTCTCTTAGCCAGGCTCCTGATAATTTCTTTCATTCTTGATTGTGTTTGTGAGTACGTGTACAAAGGCACTCATTTTTCATTTAAAACTGAAAGGAGGCCAAGCACAGTGGCTCACACCTAAATCCCAGCACTTTAGGAGGCCGAAGTGGGAGGATCACTTGAGGTCATGAGTTCAAGACCAGCCTGGCCAACATGGTGAAACCCTGTGTCTCCTAAAAATACAAAAATTAGCTGGGTGTGATGGTGCAGGTCTGTAATCTCAGCTACTTGGGAGGCTGAGGCAGGAGAATCACTTGAATCCAGGAAGCGGAGGTTGCGGTGAGCCGAGATTGCATCACTGTACTCCAGCCTGGGAGACAGAGTCAGACTCCATCTCAAAAAAAAAAAAAAAAAGGCCGAAAGGGCTCCTGTCTGCCCAGCAGTGAGCTAAAAACTGTATTCTTTTCTACTGAAAGGCATAATTTGACTCCTGCTTTTCTGGCTCCCTTTACCTAGGAGAAACACTTATGAACCAACACACCTTCCATATTAAACTGGCATAATTTCTCTAATTACCAATTGTGTGTGAGTAATTGGTTCTATAGATACTCATATAGCAGGAAAAATTGTACATTACTTAGCATCAAAGGGAAGCCTCCTCCTCCTCCTCCTGGTGGAAGGAGGAGAGATTAGTGCTGAAGAAAAACACTGGTCATGTTCACCTGCCTTGGCCTCCCAAAGTGCTAATTTTAACGTTTGTGTTAAAATATATTTGTATTCAAATATATCAAATATTATATAATGGAAAAAATATTCCTATTCCACAGTGTTAAAAATATATAGGTATTCCAGCCAGGTGTGGTGGCTCATGACTGTAATCCCAGCACTTTGGGAGGCCGAGGCGGGCAGATCACTGGAGGTCAGGAGTTCGAGACCAGCCTGGCCAATATGGTGAAACCCTATCTCTACTAAAAATACAAAATTAGCCAGGCGTGATGGCAGGCGCCTGTAATCCCAGCTCCTTGGGAGGCTGAGGCAGGAGAATCGCTTGAACCCAGGAGGCGGAGGTTGCCATGAGCTGAGATTGTGCCACTGCACTGCATGCCAGCCTAGGCAACAGAGCAAGACTCCGTCTCAAAAAAAAAAAAAAAAAATACATATATATATATACACACACACACACACACACACACACACACACAGGTATAAGTTATATACATTGGTAGGTCTTAGAGTTGGAGGCAGTCAGAGAAATTACAACATGACATTGTGATGATCTGAGCCTTTGTAGAGAGCATTTGGTTCTGAGGTTAACTACATGCAGCAGCTAAGTAACATGTCTCAGACGCTTCAACCACAGTGGCCTTTTGGTTCCTTGATACCGACTCACAGGCAGGGCACCTTGTCACCTAGGGACCTCCTAGTCATGTACTTTGCCTGAAATGTGCCTACCCTTGATCTTTACTATCTTGTAAATAGCACTTAAGTGTCACTGCCTCTGTCTTCCTAATTTAAAGTGGCTACTCAACTGCCCTTCTGTCATACCATGCTATTTTCATTCTCTGCATGGGTCTCTGACATTTAAAAAATATGTGTTCATTCCAGAAGCTTTGTAGAAAGTGTTATATAAAAAGAAAGAAAGAAAAAAAAAAGACCAAGCATGGTGACTCACGCCTGTAATTCCAGCACTTTGGGAGGCCGAAGCAAGTGGATCACTTGAGATCAGGAGTTAGAGACCAACCTGGCCAACATGGTGAAACCCCATCTCTATTGAAAATACAAAAATTAGCCAGGCATGGTGGGGCATGCCTGTAATCCCAACTACTTGGTAGGCTGAGGCAGGACAATCACTTGAACCTGGGAGGTAGAGGTTGCAGTGAGCTGAGATCATGCCACTGCACTCCAACCTTGGTGACAGAGTGAGACTCCATCTCAAAAAAAAAAAAAAAAGTAGGCTGGGTATGGTGGCTCACGCCTGTAATCCCAGCACTTTGGGAGGCTGAGGTGGGTGGATCCTTTGAGCCCAGGAGTTCAAGACCAGCCTGGGTAACATAGCAAAACCCCATTTCTACAAAAATACAAAAAAAAAAAAAAAAAAAAAAATAGCTGGGCATGGTGATGTGCACCTGTAGTCCAGCCACTCAGGAGGCTAAGGTAGGAGGATCGCTTGAGTCCAGGAGGCAGAGATTGCAGTGAGCCAAGATTGTGCCAGTGCATTCTAGCCTGGGCAACAGAGCAAGACCCTATCTTAAAAACAAAATAAGAATGTGTAATTTTAGTAAGAGTTTTTTGATTGACTCCTTTCATATTTAGAAAGGGTTAAGATATACAGCATATTTTTACATTAAGATCTGGCTGGGCATGGTGGCTCATGACTGTTTGTAATCGCAACACTTTGGGAGGCTGAGGTGGGTGGATTGCTTGAGCTCAGGAGTTCGAGACCAGCCTGGGCAACATAGACCCTGTTTCTATTTCATTAAAATTAATTTTTAAAAAAAATCTGTTTTCTTCACTGGGCTTGGTGGCACATGCCTGTAATCCCAGCACTTTGGGAGGCGTAGGCTGGCAGATCGCTTGAGCTCAGGAGTTCAAGACCAGCCTAGGCAATATGATAAAATCCCATCTCTACCAAAAAATACAAAAATGTGGCATCTGTAGTCCCAGCTACTTGGGAGGCTGAAGCAGGAGGATTGCTTTGAGCTGTGATTGCGCCACTCATCTCTAGCCTGAGTAACAAAGTGAAACTCTGTCTCAAAAAAAAAAAAAAAAAACTATTTTCTCATTCTTATTAAAACAAGACTAGTTTTTTTGTTTTGTTTTGTTTTTGTTTTGAAACAAGGTCTACTACCACCAGGCCTGGCTAATTTTTCTATTTTTTTGTAGAGATGAGAGGTTCAGCATGTTGCCCAGGCTGGTCTCAAACTCCTAGGTTTAAGCGATCCTCCTGCCTTGGCTTCCCAAAGTGCTAGAATTACAGGCATGAGCCACCGGGCCTGGCTCCAAACAGGACTACTTTTAGTAGTATACACCAAAGCAAGCCTGATCATCTTAGAGAATAATTTACAAAATGATTCGTTTAGTTGTTAATTCCAATAGTTGTTTAGTTGAAGTCATAATTTGTATGGCACAGTAATAAAAGCTAACATTTCTTGAGTCATTACTGCATTTCACATTTGTTATCCATTTTAATTCTCACTAGTACTCTTAGATATAGGTGATATTATATCCTCATTTTACCAGACGAGGAAACTGAAGCTTAGAGGTGTTAAATTACTTGCCCCAAGGTCTTGAAACTTAGAAAGTTGCAGGGCCAGGTGCTGTGGCTCACGCCTGTAATCCCAGCACTTTGGGAGGCTGAGGTGGGCAGATTGCCTGAGCTCAGGAGTTTGAGACCAGCCTGGGCAACATGGTGAAACCTCATCTCTACTAAAATACAAAAGAAATTAGACGGGCATGGTGGCATGCACCTGTAGGGAGGCTGAAGCAGAAGAATTGCTTGAACCCAGGAGGCAGAGGTTGCAGTGAGCCGAGATTGCGCCACTGCACTCCAGCCTGGGCGACAGAGCAAGACTCCGTCTCTAAGAAGAGAAAAGAAAAAAAAAAAAAAAAGAAAGAAAGTTGCAGAACCAGACTTTAAATCTAGGCCTGTCATTCTGCAGAGCCATGCTGAACCATCTAAGCACTACTGCACCATAGTTGCCGTCCCAAACAATTCCAAGTGTGGATTACTACTCTAATGGAGAGGGTGTAGTTAGTAATAAGACTAACTTGGAAAGTTATATGCCCCTCATTGTCTTTACTATTTATTCATCTCTATTTTAAGGTTTATGAGATTTTCGTTTTTAAACATCCTAAAAGGTCTCAGCATAGGTTGTATGCTTATAAAAGGATGGCTTATAATATAGATAGATGGGACTTTTCTTTTTTAACTTTCTTTTTAAAATTGATAATCACATGATTCTAAAATTATATAAAAAGACAGACATTGAAAACTTCAGCTTCTATTTCTGTCACTCTTCTCTACTCCCCCATTGTACCTTCACTCCTTGTGGTAACTCCTTTTATTAGTTTCTTATCTATCCAACCACTGATTCTTTATGCTTCCTTTCAAAGATGCATTTTCTACAAATAGAATCTGGTTTTTTTTTTCTTTATCTGCTTCTAATTTTCAATGAGAAGAAAAATCTCTTTAACAAAGGTTTACTCTTCTAGTTCTCTACAGTTTAGCACTTTCCCTTTGGGATGCCTAATTATATATTGGCAGCAAGAATTTGTGTCATGGGTGATTTTTTAAAAATTATTTAATGAAATGGGTCAGTTGTAACAGATCACAGTATATTTGAAAATTATTTTGGGTAGGAAAAAAAGTAGACAGCCCCTCAGAGTATTCTGTGTTTGTGTATGATTTTGAAGATACATTCTGTGACAGCATTCATTAAAAACCAAAACATGGGTCACGGGCATGGTGGCTCATGCCTGTAATCCCAGCACTTTGGGAGGCCGAGGCAAGTGGATCACTTTAGGTCAGGAGTTCAAGACCAGCCTGGACAACATGGGGAAAGCCCATCTCTACTGAAAATACAAAAAAACTATCTGGGTGTGGTGGCGGGTGCCTGTGATCCCAGCTACTCAGGAGGCTGAGGCAGGAGAATCGCTTGAACCTGGGAGGCGGAGGTTGCAGTGAGCTGAGATTGCATCATTGCACTCCAGCCTGGGCAACAAGAGCGAAACTAAATAATAATAATAATAATAAAAAATAATAATAATAATAATAATAATAAAAACCAAAACATGGTTTGTCACTAGACTGGTCAACATAGTAAGACCCCCATCTCTACAAAGTGATTTTTAAAATATTACCCAGGCATGGTGGCACACACCTGTAGTACCAGCTACTCAGGAGGCTGAGGCAGGAGGATCATTTGAGCCCAGGAGTTTGAAGCTGCAGTGAGCTAGGATTGCACCCCTGCACTCCAGCCTAGGCAACAGAGTGAGACCCTGTCTCAAAAAAACAAAAGAAAACATGATTTTTTTTTTTTAAGACAAGGTCTCGCTCTGTCACCCAGGCTGGAGTACAATGGTGCCATCTTGGCTCACTGCAACCTTTGCCTCCCAGACTCAAGTGATCCTCCCACCTCAGCCTCCCTAATAGCTGAGACTACAGGCACACACCACCACACCTGGCTAATTTTTGTATTTTTTGTAGACATGGGGTATTGCTATGTTACCCAGGCTGGTCTTGAATGTCTGAGCTCAAACAATCCACCCACCTCAGCCTCCAAAGTGTGGGATTACAGGCGTGAGCCACCGCACCCGGCCAAAACATGATCTTTCTAATAATTATGGTCCACTTTTGTTTAAGTCTAATCGCTAACTTCCCTTTCTTATTCATTGTAGTTACGGCAGTCCCAGTCCTACTGCACAGACACAGAGTGTCTTCAGGAATGTAAGTACCACTGAGACAGGAGAAAGGATGGCATTGGGGGCAGAATTAGAGGCCAGATGCCTGTGAATATTTGTCAGAATTTATTCTTACATTGCCTATTCTGGTGGTTACCAAAAAAAAAAAAAAAAAAAAAAAAAAAAAAAGCGACACATACACACAAAAGAAAGAAATTATTCTCATAGTTTGCTCTTTAATAAGAAAATGGTTCTCAGTAATGTATTTGCTACTTGACTATTTCATTTTTTAACTTAAAATTTTTTTCATGCCTCAAAAACCCTGCTTATTGCAGAATATTATAAAATAAGTATAAGGAAAAAAAAGGCTGGGTGCAGTGGCTCACACCTGTAATCCTTGCACTTTGGGAAGCTGAGGCCGGTGGATCGTTTGAGTCCAGGAGTTTGAGATTACCCTGGGCAACATGGGGAAACCCTGTCTCTACAAAAAATACAAAAATTAGTGGGGCATGGCGGTGCATGCCTGCAGCCCCAGCTACTCCTGAGGCTGAGGTGGGAGGATCACCTGAGCCTGGGGAGGTTGAGGCTGCAGTGAGCTGTGATCGCACCACTGCACTCCAACCTGGGTGACTGGAGTGAGACCCTGTCTCAAAAAAAAAAAAAATAGAAGAACTTCCAGAATAGTTAAAGATAACCACTGTTGACAAATTCGGGTATATCCTAGTCTTTTTTTCTTGGCAAATAAGTCTGTAACAGGGCATTGTGGGCAGGTGTAACTGGGACATCAAAGCTGCTTGCGCAAACCATTCACTCTCTCCCTAACATCTATTTGCATCTGTTGGCAGGCTTGAGAATTCTTTTTTTTTCTTTAATTAAAAAAAAAATTTTTTTAAGAAACAGTGTCTTGCTTTGTCGCCCACACTGAGCACAATTGTGCGATCATGGCTCACTGCAGCCTTGACCTCCCAGGCTCAAGTGATCCTTCCACCTCAGCCTCCCTAGTAGGTGGGACTACAGGGATGCACCACCATGCATGGCTAATTTTTTAGAATTTTTTGTAGAGTCACGGTCTTCCCATGTTGCCCACATGGGTCTTAAACTCCTGGGATCAAGTGATCCTTCTGCCTCGGCCTCTCAAAGTGCTTGGATTACAGGCGTGAGTCACCATGCCCAGCCACTTGAGAACTTCTTGGTGGGGAGGCCCTTCTTTTCCATGTGTGGAAACTTTGGGTGCCTGTGGAGTTCATTCCTTTGGCTCTGACATTAACATGCGCATCAGAGAATTTGGCAGTGGAGAAGTTTCTCCACATGGCTTTATGGGCAGTAGTGATGGTAAAGTGAGAATCAGTAGGAAGATGAATACTGCATGGTATATGTAGGTGACAGACTTAGTGGCCATTATGTGACACATCTTTTTTCAGGATACTGAGAAATATTTTGAGAGATGCTTTAAGGGGAACTAGTAAAATAGTATTTAAACCAATCCAGTCTTGTATCAGAAGACTGCAAGAAGGAAAGTATGACATTCACAGGATGGTGAAGCCTGGCATAATTAGATTTCATATAAACTTACAGAAATGGGATCACATTGTATATGTTATTTTTCACTACTTATAAAATATCAACATATATTTGTCTTACTATTTATTGAGCCAGGCATGGTGGCATGCTCCTGGAGTCCCAGCTACTTGGGAGGCTGAGGCAGAAGGATCACTTGAGCCCAGGAGTTTGAGGCTGCAGTGAGCTATGTTCATGCCACTGCACTCCAGCCTGGATGACAAAGTGAGATCCCATCTCAAAAAAAAAATTATTAATTAAATAATAATTCATTGTGGGGAAGCACCAGCGTTTAAATGATTTCCTTTTACTAGAATCTTAGGTTGCTGATATATTTTTTGCTATTATAAACAACACTTGAATAAATATTCTTTGTGTGCATATGTTGGGGAGGACAAATAATTTTTTCTTCAACCTCAGAGTTCTTTGCTGAGACACCCTATAACAAAGGATAGATTGCCGGGCGCGGTGGCTCACGCCTGTAATCCTAGAATTTTGGGAGGCTGAGGTGGGCAGATCAGTTGAGGCCAGGAGTTTGAGACCAGCCTGGCCAACATGGAAACCCCGTCTCTACTAAAAATACAAAAATTAGCTGGGCGTGGTGGCACGTGCCTGTAGTCCCAGCTGCTCTGGAGGCTGAGGCACCAGAATCACTTGAACCCAGGAGGCAGAGGTTGCAGTAAGCTGAGATGACACCACTGCACTCCAGCCTGGGTGACAGGGCGAGACTCTCTAAAACAAAGAAAAAAAAAACAAAAAAAAGATAGATGAACAAGGAAAAAGCAAATTTATTAATGTGTGTGGCATCACATGGGAGAAAGCTCAATGCAAAGTAACTCAAAGCAGTGGCTCAGAACTCTGGCTTATGTAGCATCTTCAACAAAGAACAATACATTTGTGGAAAAAGGGCAGAACATAGGAAAGAGATTTTAGGCTTCCAAGGATAGGAAACTGGGAAAGTAAATATTTGGGAGGAAACTAATGGAGTAAGGTTTGTTTGTAGACTCCTCTGGTGCTGTCTCTGGACTATTAAGTCTGTAGGGTTGTGTATAAAGGAGAATTTGTATCCTACCTTTAGGCAGAAAAGAGGGGAATAGAGAGAGCTTTTCTTCTGTTTGCTACTTCCTAATTGCCTACAGCTCAAAAATAATTTCTTTTTTTCTTTTTTTTTTGAGACGGAGTCTCGCTTTGTCGCCCAGGCTGGAGTGCAGTGGCTCAGTCTCAACTCACTGCAGCCTCCGCCACCCAGGTTCAGGCAATTCTAGTGCCTCAACCTCCCAAGTAGCTGGGATTACAGGCATGAGCCACCATGCCCGGCTTCTCCAAAATAATTTCTATGTCAAAAAGGCATATTTTGGAGTGATACGTTCTGGTTTTCTTCACACATTTTAAGGCTATTTACATATTGCCAAATTGCATTTATTAGTAGGTTAGTTGCTGATACGTAACATCTCTGAAGCAGAGCTGCCTGTTTATTATATATATGAAACTAAAACAAGACACAGTAAGGTAATTGTAAAGAGACTTGTTATACATTATGATTTTTATTACTTTGTGAACTGGGTGTCCCATCAAATTCTACAGATACAACAGCTTAGAGAAGTGGGAGCTAGTGCAGTGCCTAGCCTAAAGTAGAAATTTTGTGGGAACCTAGTCCATTTGGGTGATATGTATGCCTTCAAGACAAGAAAGCAATAGAAATGTGCATTGTTAGGACAATGGGTGGTGGTTCCCTCCCTCCAGACTTCTTTATGTTACTTCTCCAGTAGCATTCATTAATCTACAATATACAGCTCAAATATTTGCCTCAACAGGTAAAGCTAAAACCTGTTTTCCTAGTTGAAAATAATTTTATTGAACCTCCCCGTGGGAAAACACGTGTTTATTACATGTGCGGCTTTTGTGACTCTTGAACCAGCCCCGCCTATAACCAAATACACTCATTCCTGTGGGTAAAATGTCACTTCCTAACTCTAAAAAGAAAGGTGAAACTTTGAACATTCATTTAGGCATATTGGCAAGTTTTTCTTTCCCCCCAGTTCTTTTAGCAGTTGGTAAAAATCCTTTCTGAGAGCTAGGCTTTTAAATGGTTAAACAGTAGTTTACTGTGAGGGATAGAATTATTTTTCTTATATTCTAAATTTTCTCCAGTGAGCTTATACTTTTTTCTTAAAATAATAAAACATATATTTTGTACCTATCTTTATATTTAGATACTACTATTCAATTGGATAGTATTGTGCTACTATTCAATTGGAAAAAGTTGTTTTTTAAAATTAAATATATGTTTTAGGATCGTGGGAATTTGAGGCTTCTTAAGAATTGAAATAAGCCTTGAAGAAATACGTTTTATTCTCTTCTCCTGACTTTTTAAAATTGGTTGCTTTCGTTCATTTCTGCCTTTTATTTCTGTAGTTGTATTTTGTATATATTCCATTGTCTTATTTTTTTACTCTTCCCCTTTTCACAGGTGTTATTCCATTGTTTTAGAACAGCGTTTAATCATTGTGATATCAGAAATATCATTTATTCGTTTAGTCATAGAAGCAGCTGCTAGGTAGAGTCAATGTTGTTAAAACACAGACCAAAGAGTAAATGATGGAGAAATATATACATGTATATGTTTTTTGTTTTTTTTTTGAGAAGGAGTCTTGCTCTGTTGCCCAGGCTGGAGTGTAGTGGCACGATCTTGGCTCACTGCAACTTCCGCCTCCCAGGCTCAAGCTATTCTCCTGCCTCAGCCTCCCAAGTAGCCAGGATTACAGGAATGCACTACCACACCTGGCTAATTTTTTGTATTTTTAGTAGAGATAGGGTTTCGCCATGTTGGCCAGGCTGATCTCAAACTCCTGACCTCAAGTGATCCACCCACCTCCGCCTCCCAAAGTGCTGGGATTACAGGCGTGAGCTACCACGCCCGGCCTGTATGTTCTTATTTATACAATCTATTTGGGCTTTAGCATTTGGCACTGAATATGGTTTGGGGTGTTTTTGTTTGTTTTTTGTTTTGTTTTGAGACAGGGTCTCACTTTGTCACCCAGGCTTGAGTGCAGTGGAGCAAACAGGGCTCACTGAACCTTGACCTTCCAGGCTCAGTAATCAATCCTCCCACTTCAGCCTCCTGAGTAGCTGGGACTACAGGAGCACGCAACCATGCCCAGCTAATTTTTTTTTCCTTTCTTTCGAGATGGAGTCTTGCTCTTGTTGCCCAAGCTGGAGTGCAATGGCATGATCTCAGCTCACTGCAACCTCCACCTCCCAGGTTCAAGCGATTCTCCTGCCTCAGCCTCCTGAGTAGCTGGGATTATAGGCGCCTGCCACCACACCCGGCTAATTTTTGTATTTTTAGTAGAGATGGGGTTTCGCCATGTTGGCCAGGCTGGTCTCGAACTCCTGACCTCGTGATCCACCCGCCTCAACCTCCCAAAGTGCTGGGATTACAGGTGTGAGCCACCATGCCTGGCCTAATTTTTGTATTTTTTGTAGAGACAGGGTTTTGCATGTTGCCCAGGCTGGTCTCGAACTCCTGAGCTCAAGCAGTCCACCTGCCTCGGCCTCCCAAAGTGCTGGGATTACAGGCATGCGCTGCCACACCTGGCCCATTTTTAGTACTTAGCATACAATTCCTAGCCTTCTGCTTCTTCCTGATAAAGTTGTAATCTGAGAAATTATCTAGTTTCAACCTTTAATAACTAAATCTTCTCCATATTTCCCATGTCACATTTTTTTCCTGTTGTCACATTGCGGCTTCCTTTTTTTTTTTTTTTTTTTTTGAGACGGAGTCTCGCTGTGTCTCCCAGGTTGGAGTGCAGTGGCGCGATCTCGGCTCACTGCAAGCTCCGCCTCCCAGGTTCATGCCATTCTCCTGCCTCAGCCTCCCAAGTAGCTGGGATTACAGGCGTGTACCAGCATCCCCAGCTAATTTTTGTTTTTTGTTTTTTTTGAGATGGAGTCCCACACTGTCGCCAGGCTGGAGTGTAGTGGTACAATCTCAGCTCACTGCAACCTCCACCTCGCGGGTTCAAGCGATTCTCCTGCCTCAGCCTCCCGAGTAGCTGGGACTACAGGTGCACGCCACCACGCCTGGCTAATTTTTGTACTTTTAGTAGAGACAGGGTTTCACCATGTTGGCCAAAATGGTCTTGATCTCTTGACCTCATAATCCGCCTGCCATGGCCTCCCAAAGTGCTGGGATTACAGGCGTGAGCCACCACGCCTGGCCTAATTTTTGTATTTTTAGTAGAGACAGGGTTTCCCTATGTTGCCGAGGCTGGTCTTGAACTCCTGACCTCAGGTGATCCACCCACCTCAGCCTCCCAAAGTGCTGGGATTACAGGCGTGAGCCATTGTGCCTGGCTGCATTGCGGCTATCTGCTGTCTTCTTTCTCGGTGCGTCTGTCTGTCCCCCAGACCTCTTAACTTTTATCCTTGGAATGCTCCAGGACTTAGCCCCTGGATCATTTCCTTTTCTAGACATTCACTCACTTGGTGATCTCATCTGGTCTCATGACTCATTACTTGTATGCTGATGACTGTCTTTTGGGCATTTCCACTGGGATGTCTAACAAGGCGCCTCAAATTCAACATCTTCAGAATTTCTGCTTCTCTTGAGATCCTTCCTATAACAATTAATGGCAGTTCTATCCTTCTGAGACTCATCCTTGGCTTCCCTTTTTCTCACACTGTCCAGTCATCTATCAGCAAGCACTATCTTGAAGATACATCCAAAATTCTACCACTTCTCACTATCCCACTGCCTCCTCCCTGTTCTAGGCCATCATCATCTCGTATGTTAATAGATTATTGCAACAGGTTCTTAACTGTCTGTATTAGTCAGTTTTCACACTGCTAATTTAAGACATACCCAAGACAGGGCAATTTACAAAAGAAAAGGGTTTATTGGACTTACAATTCCACATGTCTGGGGAGGCCTCACAATCATGGCAGAAGGTGAAAGGCATGTCTTACATGGTGGCAGACAAGAGAAGAGAGCTTGTGCAGGGAAACTCCCCTTTTTAAAACCATGAGATCTGGTGAGACTTGTTTACTATCATGAGAAGAGCGCAGGAAAGGCCCGCCCCCCCATAATTCAATCACCTCCCACCAGGTTCCTCCCATGACATATGGGAATTGTGGGAGTTACAATTCAAGATGAAATTTGGGATGGGACACAGCCAAACCATATCACTGTGTTTCTGTTTCTCGTTTTTCAAAACACAACAGATGGAGTGGTTCTGTCAAAATGAGAGTCAGCTTTCATCTGCATTTTGCTCAGAACTCTTCAGTGGTGTCTGGGCACAGTGGATCACACTTGTAATCCCATTTTAGGAGGCCAAAGCAGGCAGATCACTTGGGCTCAGGAGTTCAAGACCAGCATAGGCAACATGTTGAAATCCTGTCTCTACAAAAAATATAAAACTTAGCTAGGCGTGGTGGCCTGTGCCTATGCCCCAGCTACTCTGGATGCTGAGTTAGGAGATCACTTGAGCCTGGGAGGTTGAGGCTGCAGTGAGCTGTAATTGAGCCACTGCACTCCAACCTGGGTGACAGAGTAAGAACCTGTCCAAAAAAAAAAAAAAAAAAAAGCCCTCTTCAGTGGTTTTCTATTTAATATGTAATAGAAGCTTATTATGACCTATAAGGCCAACATGATCTGAATCCTGTTACTCTTTTGATTTAATCTTTTTCTTTTCTTTTCTGGAGACAAAGTCTTACTCTGTTGCCCAGGCTGGAGTGAAGTGGTGCAATCATGGCTTACTGCAACCTCAACCCCTTGGGCTCAAGCAATCCTCCCACCTCAGCCTCCTGAGTAGCTGGGACCACAGGTGTGTGCCACCACACAGGTGTTTTTTATTTTGTTTGTTTTTTATTTTGTAGAGATAGGACCTCATTATGTTGCCAAGGCTGGTCTTGAACTCCTGGCCTCAAGTGATTCTCCCATCTCAGCTTCCCAAAGTGCTGGGATTACAGGCGTGAGCCACCACACCCAGCTTAATCTTTTTTTTATATCCCACCTCACTATACCACCAATCCCAGGTCACTCCACTTCAGCCACATTGGCCTCCATGAACATCCCACAGGCTCCTGAATCAGGAGTTCTCGCTGTTCCTTGTGCCTGAAATGTGCTTCTTTCGGATAATCTCACAACTGACAGCCTCACTTTCTTTACATTTTTACTCCAGAGTGCCTTCTTAGTGAGGCTTCCCTTAGCCCCCTGCTTAAAAATCATGTATTTCATTTTTAATAGAATCCTTTAAACAAAAGAGAGGATGCTTTCCATTCAGGTTATCTTTCTCTAAAAAACGCTAATCTGAAATAACACTATGGGGCACCCTCGCAGAACACAATATGAAAGTATAGGTTGAATATCCCTTATTTGAAATGCTTGGAGCCAGAAGTGTATTCAGTTTCAGATTTTTTTCAGATTCATTTACCAGTTGACCATCCCTAACCTGAAAATGTGAAATGTTCTGATAAGCATTTCTTTTGAGCATGATGTCAGCTCTCAAAAAGTTTTGGATTTTGGAGGATTCTAGATTTTTAGAGTAGGAATACTCAGCCTGTAGGAGAATAACAGATCTACATTAGGGAATGATAGAGATCACCCTTGACTCAGCTTGAAAACTGGTAGCTATGCTTAGGATAATGTAATTACTGTATAGGACCAAAAACTACAGGGTTAGAGCATACCGGTGTATTGTCCACTTTCACTGCTGTTCTGTTTTTGCTTTCCCCAGCAGAAACCTATATAAGTTTATACAAATAATCTTCTGAGGATGGGCCAGCTCTTAGAGCCTCTGTCTCTACCTTTTCATCCTCTTGGTATCCAGCTAAGTTAACAGCTTCATTGTGAATATTCCATTTGGCATTTTATTTGTGAGGCAGGGGAATTGCTTGAAACTGGGAGGCGGAGGTTGCAGTGAGCCAAGATGGTGCCACTGCATTCCAGCCTGGTGACAGAGCAAGACTCCATCTCAAAATAATAATAATAATAATAGAAGAAGAAGAAGTAGAGGAAGAGAAGGGGAAGAAGAAGAGGAGGAGGAGGAAGAGGAGAAAGAAAAAAGAAAAAGAAACTTGAGGCTCAGGGATTATATATCTAAGAGGTGGTACAGTCAAACAGCTATGAGATGGTCTCAGTTCTTAAAAAGTTAATTAGGAGAGACAGGAAACCATTCCTTCAAACTAGAAATGCTATAGTAGTCCAGAGAAGGCAGAGGAAAAAGTGGGTGGAGGAAATGGAGATTTTTATGGAAGAGGGATGTAGGATATAGGTGAATAAATGGAGTCAGTTGTAAGAACATGGTAGACAGGGAAATAACGAGTACCCCAGGAAGACTGAATTTGCATAGTTGGCAAATGCTGCCAGACAAGTTCGCATTCAACTGTTGCATCAGATTCATTTGGAAAGCTTTTAAAAAATATTGTTGGCTCCTGATCCCACCCCGAAGCTGCTCCTGAATCAGATGGTCTTAGGCAGTGCCTTAGAATCTGTGGTGTTGATACTGTCACAGGCTATTCTGATGCATAGCCAGGCCAGGGAATCCTTGGCTAGAAAAAGAAGAGGGGCCAGGGGCGGTGGCTCATGCCTGTAATCCCATCACTTTGGGAGGCTGAGGTGAGTGGATCACCTGAGATCAGGAGTTCGAGACCAGCCTGGTCAACATGGTGAAACCCAGTCTCTACTAAAAATACAAAAAATTAGCCGGGTGTGGTGGCGAGCACCTGTAATCCCAGCTACTTGGGAGGCTGACGCATGAGAATCACTTGAACCCGGGAGGCAGAGGTTGCAGTGAGCAGAGATTGTGCCGTTGCACTCCAGCCTGGCCAGCAAGCGTGAAACTCCGTCTCAAAAAAAATAAAAAAAAGAAGAGGTATGGGGGTGACTAGAGCAGAGGATGCATTTTCTGAGAAGTGGTAAGAGGTAAGATTAGATGAGTAAGGCCCAATCATATGAGGAAAGGCTGAGCTAAAGAACTTAGAGTTGCTGGGCACAGTAGCTCATGCTTATAATCCTAGCACTTTGCGAGGCTTAGGTGGGTGGGTTGCTTGAGCTCAGGAGTTCGGGACAAGCCTTGGCAACATGGCAAAACACCGTCTCTACTAAAAATACAAAAATTAGGGCCAGGTGGGGTCGCTCATGCCTGTAATCCCAGAACTTTGGGAGGCCAAGGTGGGCAGATCACTTGAGCTCAGGAATTCGAGATCAGCCTGGGCAACATAGTGAGACCCTGTCTCTAAAAAATAAAAAAAGTTTTAAAAATATAAAAAAATTAATTGGGCACGGCAGCATGCGCCTACAATTTCAGCTACTCAGGAGGCTAAGGTGAGAGGATCACTTGAGCCTGGGAGGCAAAGGTTGCAGTGAGCTGTGATTGTGCCACTGCACTCCAGCCTGGGAGACAGAGTGAGACACTGACTCAATAAAAACAAAAACAAAAACCCCAGAGTTGAAACAGTAGGCAGTGGAAACTGAGTTACCACATTGATCAGCAGAGACGTGTTAAGAGCAGAGGGGATTTTTTGTTTGTTTGTTTGTTTGGGGGTTGAGACAGGGTCTGTCTCTGCCACCCAGGCTGGAGTGCAGTTGTGTGATTACAATTCACTGCAGCCTTGACCACCTGGGCTTAAGTGATCCTCCCACCTCAGCCTCCCGAGTAGCTGGGATTACAGGCCTGCACCACCACACTCAGCTAATTTTTAAATTTTTTTTGTAGAGACAGGGGTCTCACTGTGTTGCCCAGGCTGGTCTCAAACGCCTGGGCTCCGGGGATCCTCCTGCCTCAGCCTCCTAGAGTGCTGAGATCACAGCCATGAGCCACTGTATCCAGCCAAGAACAGTTTTAAGCAGACTTTTCTGGCAGCAGTAAGCAAGAAGGAAAAGCTGCAATAGGAACCAAGCTAGGAGATAGTTAAGGGAACTATGAGTCATATTACTTATTGTGAGATTCTAAAAAAGAAGTGGACATTACGATTTTGTTGTTGTTGATGTTGAGATGGAGTCTCACTATGTTGCCCAGGCTGGAGTGCAGTGGCATGATCTTGGCTCACTGCGACCTGTCTTCCGGGTTCGAGCAATTTTTCCGCTACAACCCCCCAAGTAGCTGGGATTACAGGTGTGCACCACCATGCTTGGCTAATTTTTGTATTTTTAGTAGAGAGGAGCTTTAGTAGAGATGGCCAACACCATGTTGGCCAGGCTGGTGTTGAACTCCAGACCTCAGGTGATGCACCTGCCTTACCTTCCCAAAGTGCTGGGACTACAGGTGTGAGCCACCGTGCCCGGCGTGAGATTCTAAAAAAGAATCAGGGGTCCTTTGTCTAGAAATAAGAATTAGTAAACTTGGAATCTGAGGTTTAACTCTCTTAAGCTTCAGAATTTTTTACTTGCAAAGAATATTAAAAAGTCATGGCTGGGCATGACTACCGACTGACACCTGTAATCTCAGCTCTTTGGGAAACCAAGGCAGGAGGATTGCATGAGGCCAGAAGTTCAGCACCAGCCATTTTGCCCAGGCTGGTCTTGAACTCCTGAGCTCAAGGGATCTTCCTGCCTTGGCCTCCCAAAGTGCTGGGATTACAGGCATGAGCCCCATCAGGTCTGGCCTTAACTATTATTTAAAATAAAAATAATAGTGTAGGTTGAATATCCCTAATCTGAAAATTTGAAATGCTCCAAAATCTGAAACTTATTCAGTGCTGACATGATGCTCAAAGGAAATGCTCATTGGAACATTTCAGATTTTGGATTTTAGGATTAGGGCTGCTGAACCAATAAGTATATTGCATATATCCCCAAATCTGAAAAAATCTGAATTCTGAAACACTTGTATTCCCAAGCATTTCACATAGGGAAACTCAACATGTATTTGCTTTTAAAAAAAAGAAAAAAAAATCACTCTGGAAACAATATAGAGCACAGGGGAAGCAGGAGTAGATATAGGGAGATCCCTTAAGAGGCCACTGCAATAGACCAGATAAGAGGTTATGGTAGTTTGAGCAGGTGGGGACATGGAGCTAAAAGTGGGCAGATACAAGTGATATTTAGGAGGAAAAATTGCAAGAAACTTCATGATGGATTAAATACAGGGCTGTTGAGAAAGAAAAAAGGTGTTTTCTTAGGTTCTGCCCTGGGCAACTGGATGAACAGAGATCCAGTTTGGTAGTTGGGGTGGAAGGGGGTAGGGCAGGGGGAGATGCTCATGATTTTTGTTTGGAATACTAAAGTACTGAATATGTTAAGTGGAAGGTGGGATTTCTGCATTTTGTTTTGTTTTGTTTGAGACGGGGTCTCGCTCTGTCGCCAGGCTGGAGTGTGGTGGCGCGATCTCAGCTCACTGCAACCTCTGCCTTGCGGGTGATCTCTTGACCTCGTGCTTCCTGGATTTCTGCATTTTTAAGAAGTTTTCAGGTGACTCTGATGTATACCATAGTTTAAAACTATTGATGTTGGCTGATTGCGGTGGCTCATGCCTGTAATCCCAGCATTTTCGGAGGCCAAGGCAGATGGATCACCTGAGGTCAGGAGTTTGAGAACAGCCTGGCCAACATAGTGAAATCCCAGCTCTACTACAAATAAAACCCAGGAGGCAGAGGTTGTAGTGAGTGGAGATCGCGCCACTGCACTCCAGCCTGGTGACAGAACGAGATTCCATCTCAAAAAAAGAGAAAAAAAAAAGAACTGTTGATATAAAGAAAAAGAGAATTATTGATGAAGGAGTGTCCAACTGTTAGACAATGGTAGTGACACAGAAGACAATGGAAGAAAGTGGTTTGTTTTTGTTTTTGTTTATGTTTTGAGACAGTGTCTGGCTCTGTTGCCCAGGCTGGAGTGCAGTGGTGCAATTACAGCTCACTGCAACCTCCACCTCCTGGGCTCAAGCCATCCTCCCACCTCAGCCTCCTGAGTAGCTGGGACCGCAGGCACACACCACCACACCCGGCTATTTTTTTTTTTTAATTTTTTGTAGATACGGGTTTTTGTCATGTTGCCCAGGCTGGTCTCAAACTCCTGAGTTCAAGGGATCTGCCCGCCTTGGCCTCTCAAAGTGCTGGGATTACAGACATGAGCTGCCACGCCCGGCCTGTTTAGCTGTTTCTAGGGAAGTGACTGGGTTTGGAACAGAGGCTACATTCCTATCCATCCTGCTCTTAGGCCAGCTCAGCTCTTTTTAATGTATATTTTGTACTAATTTGTTTGCCATAAGACTTCGTTGCAGCAGGGCCAGCGCAACTCTTAACTTGACTTTGTCCCCTTTTATCACTAGCCTTTTGGCCTCAGCAGTGCCACCAATTCCTTCCCTTTTGTGGAATTGAGCCCTGGACCCACTGACCCAATGCAGTGTATCAGATTAGTTTCAACATCTTATCTGGATTTCTTTTACTTTTTCCTGAGGCAAGGAGATCAAAACCAAACAGCTGTGGTCTTGACAAGCTATTTTAATAATCACCTAGGGATACTACATTTTCCTCTAGAAATCTAATCTATAATTTTTATTTCTTTTTCTTTTCCTTTCTTTTCGTTTTTTTTTTTTTTTTTTTTTTTTTTTTGACAGGGTCTTGCTCACTCGCCCAGGCTGGAGTGCAGTGGTGTAATCTGAGCTCACTACAACCTCTGCCTCCTGGGTTCAAGCAATTCTCGTGCCTCAGCCTCCTGGGTGGCTGGGACTACAGGCTCACGCCACCCCACCCAGCTAATTTTCGTAGAGATGTTGCAGTCTCGCCAATGCACCTTCATATATTGGTTTCTCTTGTGAGGTATCACCCTGAGTTCTTTGTCTCGCCTCTAAAATGATTAAGGAGCACGGTTACAAGGGTGAAGTTGGAGCGAAAATGTAATAAGCAAAAGGAGAAAGCTCTCTGCAGAGAGGAGAGTCCAAGTGGATAGCTTGGTTACAGCTGAATGCAAAATGCTTTTATAAGAAACTGCAGCCAGGCGCGGTGGCTCATGCCTGTAATCCCAGCACTTTGGGAGGCCGAAGCAGGCAGATCACGAGGTCAGGAGTTTGAGACCAGCCTGGCCAACATGGTGAAACCCCATTTCTATTAAAGATACAAAAAGTTAGCCAGGCATGGTGGCATGTGCCTGTAATCCCAGCTACAGGGGAGACTGAGACAGGAGAATCGCTTGAACCCGGGAGGTGGAGGTTGCAGTGAGCTGACATGCCATTGTATTCCAGCTTGGACGACAGGGCAAGACTCCGTCTCAAAAAAACAAACAAAAAAAAGAAACTGCTCTCCTCCTTGTAACTGATTGAGTAATTTTTCTTTTTCGAAAAGCTGTCTGTGCAACTCCCTTTTTCCAGCTGTGGGATTGTTTCTAAGCAGAAAGCACAGCTTCTCTTCTTTGTATAACTGGGTTTTTTTAGGTAAGCCCCACTCCGCCCTATGCAAGTTCCCACGGAGCCCACTGTGTATATGCCTGAAAAGGGGAGGAAACTTTTTCCTGGGAGCTCACTGATTATACAAAGAACAAAAAGGCTTCTTTGCTTTACTGGCTGTTTATCTGTCCAGGCTTATCTGTGCAGCTGCAGCAGCTGTGATTTTTCAGGCAAGCACTTCTCGGGGCCCAGCCTTAACTGTTTACCTAATGGATTTTTCCTTTTCTTCTCCCTCAGAGATGGGGTTTCACCATATAGCCCAGGCTGGTCTCGAATTCCTGAGCTCAGGCAATCCGCCCATCTTGGCCTTCCAAAGTGCTGGGATTACAGGCGTGAGCCACTGCACCTGGCCATTTTTATTTCTGAAAATTGAGTTCTCTAATATACTTCAATAAAAAATCTACGTTTCATTTATTAGAAATTTGTTAACCTCATATCATGGGTCAGGCACTGTGCTAGGCACTTGTTATTTCAAATTAAATAAGACATGGCTATGTCAAGGAACCAGGAAAAACTGATGCCTGTATACGCACATACATCCCTGTCTAGCATTTTTCTCTTGATAAATAGAAAAAATTGATAGAATAGAAGAGAAAAATTGATAAAAATTTAAAATATCTAGATCTGAATTCAACTCCTTTGTGTGAAAAAGAAGGTCAAATTAATCTCTTTGGTTGAGACTGTAATTAAAGGGGTCTTTTAATGTATATATTACGCAGCCCAGATGTCCCCTTTCTTTTTCATGATGCCTCTGTAATTAAGAAGCAGATTTTCCCCCCAAAGGAGAGTGTTTTTTCTGTGGTCTTAACTTGGATTCATATGGATTCGTGGCTTTGTGGGTTCTTAAACCTTCCACAATTATATACAAAATTGTGGAATTTGGTATACGTGAGTGCTTTTCATATTTATTTTTAATCCAGAATGGATCAAAAAGAACAATCCTGAAGGATGTAGGTGCCAGACACAGGCAGAAGGTAGCTAGAAAAGTAGATCTTAGGGAAGTTAGGGCCCCTAGCCTCATTAATCTACAAACATGGCATGGCCGGCTTGCCTTGCAAGACCTCAGTTGAAGACCCCATGGATTCTTAAAATGGAAAGAGTTCTTAATTTTTATCAAATTCTCAAATGATTCTGTTACCCCAAAATATTAAGAATTATTATACTATTAAAAAATGTGTTAGAGACTAGTCCAGGCAACATAGTGAGATGTCGTCACTACTAAAAAATTTTTAAAAATTAGGGGTGTGGGGCTGGACACAGTGGCTCACACCTGTAATCCCAGCCCTTTGGGAGGCCAAGGCAGGTGGATCACCTGAGGTCAGGAGTTTGAGACTAGCCTGGCCAAAATGGTGAAACCCCGTCTCAACTAGAAATACAAAAATTAGCTGGGCATGGTGGCGCATGCCTGTAATCCCAGCTACTCAGGAGGCTGAGGCAGAATTGCTTGAACTTGGGAGGCAGAGGTTGCAGTGAGCCAACATTGTCCCACTGCACTCTGGCCTTGGCAACAGAGTGAGACTCCATCTCAAAAAAAAAAAAAAATTGTTAGAGACCAGCCCAGGCAACATAGTGTCTCTACTAAAAATAAAAATTAAAAATTAGGTGCATGGGGCATGGTGGCACACACCTGTAGTCCCAGCTACTCAGGAGGCTGAGGTGAGAGGATCCCATGAACATAGAAGGTTAAGGCTGTAGTGAGCTATGGTTGTGCCACCGCACTCCAGCCTGTTTGATGGAGCAAGACCCTGTCTCAAAAAACAAAAACAACAAAAACGTACTAAGTTTTGGTTTATGACTATTTAACATCATTTACTTTTTAGATGTTCTCACTGGGGGAAAGGGAAATTGAAGATATAATATGTACTTTTGTAATTTATCAATACAACTTTTATATTAATACAATATTTGAAACTGACATTTAAACATTAGAATTTGTTTTTACTTTTAACAATATTGTGAGCATGCTACATTTTTTGTTTGTCTTTAGTACCGGGACCCTCTGGTGATAATGGCATCAGTGTTACAATGATCTTAGTAGGCTGGATGGTTATTGCATTGATCTTGTTCTTACTGAGACCTCCTAATCTAAGAGGATCCAACCTACCTGGAAAGCCAACCAGTCCTCATAATGTAAGTGTTGCAGATTTTAAATGCTTTTTGGGTAAGGGAATGTATGTGGCCTGGGGCAGGGAAGGACTTGGTTTTGACTAAAACACCTAAATTGGTTAAATTATATTTAACTCACAGAGTATTCTACCTATGTAGTTCTATTAAATATTGCAATTCCAAGATTTAATTGACAGCTTAATCTTTGTGGAGTTAAATGCAGAAAGAAGCACAGACCAGAAGCCCAAAATTAATTTGAAAATGAATTCCAATCCTTTTTTTTTTTTTTCAGACAGGGTCTTGCTGTGCCGCCCAGGCTGGACTGCATTGGTGCAATCTTAGCTCACTGAAGCCTCCACCTCCTAGGCTCCCACCTTAGCCTCCCAAGTAGTTGGGACCACAGGCATGCACTAGCACACCTGGCTAGTTTTTTGTATTTTTTTGTAGAGATGGGGTTTTGCCAGGTTGCCCAGGCTTGAATTCTAATCTTTACTCACATGAGAAGCATCAAAAATAATCCATTTCATAATCCACAGCAATATTGCTCAAGTCTCAATCCTCCACTACCCAGTTCTGTCCACCTCACAGTTGATCCCTTGCCTCTCATGCTTCCAGCCCCTAAACTCTTAGTAGCTTTAGTTGAAATGTTTGACCCCTTTCTGTCCTAGCTATTCAGTAGAGACACTGAGCCTATCTTATTTTATTTTCCTCATTTTCCCATCCTATTTCTCTCAAACCCATTTTCCATTTCT
Source organism: Pan troglodytes (assembly GCF_028858775.2). Lineage (NCBI taxonomy): Eukaryota > Metazoa > Chordata > Mammalia > Primates > Hominidae > Pan > Pan troglodytes. The sequence goes on along the minus strand of NC_072401.2, from coordinate 39,884,164 downwards.
GTACCACAATAAACCAGCTGAGCTGGCAAAAGGAGAGGTCGGAATCATTCATGTTGATAAATCTTGATAGTCATGATTACAACCATTTTTAGAACCTTCTAAATTAAAACTATGATAAAGTGACCCAATAGGGAGTTTTCAGGACTATCTTTAAGAGAACCTCTGTTGGCCAGGCACTGTGGCTCACGCCTGCAATCCCAGCACTTTGGGAGGCCAAGGGCGGCGGATCGCCTGAGCTCCGGTGTTCAAGACCACCCTGGGCAACATGGTGAAACCCTGTCTCTACTAAAATACAAAAAATTAGCCAGACGTGGTGGCATGCGCCTGTAGTCTTAGCTACTCAGGAGGCCGAGGCATGAGAATCGTTTGAGCTCAGGAGGCAGAGGTTGCAGTGAGCCAAGATCACACCACCACACTCCAGCTTGGGCTACAGAGTGAGACTATGTCTCAAAAAAAAAGAACCTCTGTTAAAGGATTCCTTTTAATCCTTTTCAGAACCAGTATTTATGTTTTTTTTTTAACACTGAATTTAAATATTATCTCTTTAAAAATATTTCCATGAGGCCGGGCGCGGTGGCTCATGCCTGTAATTCCAGCACTTTGAGAGGCCAAGATGGGCAGATCACCTGAGGTCAGGAGTTCGAGACCAGCCTGGCCAACATGGTGAAACCCTGTCTCTAGTAAAAATACAAAAATTAGCTGGGCCTGGTGGTGGGCGCCTGTAATCCCAGCTACTCGGGAGGCTGAGGCAAGAGAATTGCTTGAACCCAGGAGATGGAGGTTGCAGTGAGCCAAGATCGTGCCATTGCACTCCAGCCTAGGCGATGAGAGTGAAACTTCGTCTCAAAAAAAAAAAAAAAAAAATTCCATGAATATGCCAGTTACCTCTATTTAGCCATTCTACAAATGTATACATATTTCAAAACATGTTGTATATGACAAATATATACAATTTTTATTCGTCAATTTAAATAAATGTTAAAATTTATAATTAAAAAACTATAAGATAATAGAGCATCAAAAAAAAAAAAGGAAAATTTCCATGATAGATTTGCTTGTTTTTGTTGTTTTTTTTTTTGAGATGGAGTCTCACTCTGTCCTCCAGGCTGGAGTGCATTGGTACACTCTCAGCTCACTGCAGCCTCTGCCTCCCAGGTTCAAGTGATTTTCCTGCCTCCACCTACCGAGTAGTTGGGATTACAGGTGCACACCACCACATCTGGCTAATTTTTGGATTTTTAGTAGAGATGGGGTTTCACCATGTTGGCCAGGCTGGTCTCAAATTCCTGACCTCAAGTGATGTGCCTGCCTCGGCCTCCCGAAGTACTGGCATTACAGATGTGTGTCACCACACCTGGCTAATTTTTGTATTTTTAGTAGATACAGGGTTTCGCCACGTTGGCCAGGCTGGTCTTGAACTCCTAACCTCAGGTGCTCTGCCTGCATTTGCCTCCCAAAGTGCTGGTATTACAGGCATGAGCCACCATGCCCGGCCAGATTCACTTGTTGTATACCAAATTATCCCACTAATTCTCTTTTCCAACCTTTACCGTGTGGAATTCCTAAAGTAATTGTTTCTTTTCTCCAGTGTTGTGGTGTTGATATCAGAAGTTCAGTTAGACTCATTTTTTATATAAGAGAAAGCAAGTGTGCAGTGTTAATTGGTCAATGTTTTGCTTTGTTTTTTAAGGAATAGAACATTTAGATGTGTAGCATAGAAAGAAAAAAAATCAAAACGAAAAACATACACAAAAAAGATACGTAGCATGCTAACTTTAAGAAAGAAGGCATTATAGACCAGGCGCGGTGGCTCTCACCTGTAATCCCAGCACTTTGGGAGGCTGAGGCGGGCGGATCACCTGAGGTCAGGAGTTCAAGACCAGCCTAGCCAACATAACCAAACTCCGTCTCTATTAAAAGTACAAAAATTAGCCAGGTGTGGTGGCGCGTGCCTGTAATCCCAGCTACTTGTGAGGCTGAGGCAGGAGAATTGCTTGAACCCACAAGGTGGAGGTTGCAGTGAGCTGAGATGGCGCCATTGCACTCCAGCCTGGGCAACAAGAGCGAGACTCCGTCTCAAAAAAAAAAAAAAAAAAAACCGGCATTATTAGCACTATATAAAAAGCCTTACATTTATTTTTATTTTTTCTTGGAGAAGAGAGTATTTATAAAACAGCTTGCATATTGTCTTGATAAAGTGTTTATTCCTTAGCCTTCTTTCTTACTTTCTTTGTATAGCTTTGTTACTTTCATATCAAAGAGTAAATTCCTCAACGTTTGGAGCTAAAGAAATAGAACTCTTAATAACCTGACTTAGAAATCATTAAAATGGGCTGGGCACGGTGGCTTACACCTGTAATCCCAGCACTTTGGGAGGCTGAGGCAGGTGGATCATTTGAGGTCAGGAGTTGGAGACCAGCTTGACCAACATGGTGAAACCCTGTCTCTACTAAAAATACAAAAAAATTAACCAGGTGTGGTGGCACATGCTTGTAATCCCAGCTACTCGGGAGGCTGAGGCAGGCAAATCACTTGAACCCGGGAGGCGGAGTTTGCAGTGAGCCAAGATCGCACCACTGTACTCCAGCCTGGGCGACAGAGTGAGACTCCGTCTCAAGGAAAAAAAAAAAAAAAAACTATTAAAATGACAGAAATGCAAGATTACCCTCTCCTGGACCTTAATTCATTGTAGGCCAGTGTTTCTAGGAATAGTAGTTCCACTGTCTTAGGAATAAGTAAGAAAATGTGTTGAGACTAATTTCAAGGAGAAATATTGATCACCCCCAACTCGGGCGTCATGTATCATTTCAGCGTAAATAAATAAAATCTTGAGAATCTTAAAAACTCTGATCTTTCCTTTACAGTTCACTTGCTTTCTATTGCAAGTTAACAAAAGTCAATTCCAAGTGGTTTAAAACAAGTGGCTTCATTGATTTACACGTCAAAAAAATTCAGAGGTAGGGTCAGTGTTAAGAAAGTTTTAACAGTGTCATCAAAGACCTAGTTTCTTTCCTCATACTATCAACTTCATTCCAAGATGGGCTCCCCTTAGGGTCATAGGATGACTACCAGAAGCAACTGCAGCCACATGCTTCCTCGTAGACATTCAGTATTGAGAAACAAAAGTCCCTAGCTTCATTTTAAATATACAGTACTTTGCTTAGCCAATCAACTTTAGCAAGAGGGATGAAGATACTTTCATAGGTTTGAAGATCACTCCTGGGGCTGGTAGGAGTGATAACATCACTGTTGTACAAATTCCCTCTCTCTTCCATTCTACAGGGAAAAATGAGACAAATGGTGGAAAATCACAGTGTTATTTAATCTAGTGTTCCCTCATGTAAAAACATATGAAAAGTCCAAATAAGCATATATTTGGGATGGGATGGTTGGGGGCATTGCTGCTCAGTTGTTTCTCTATGTGTTAGATTGGTTGCACTGGGATTTAATAAGTCAATTTTTAAAAAAGTAATAAATTTAAAAATTTTTTGAATTTTTAAAAAGTCAGTTAAATAATTTATTTCTTTCTAATGCCAGGGACAAGATCCACCAGCTCCTCCTGTGGACTAACTTTGTGATATGGGATGTGAAAATAGTTAACACCTTGCACGACCAAACGAACGAAGATGACCAGAGTACTCTTAACCCCATTAGAACTGTTTTTCCTTTTGTATCTGCAATATGGGATGGTATTGTTTTCATGAGCTTCTAGAAATTTCACTTGCAAGTTTATTTTTGCTTCCTGTGTTACTGCCATTCCTATTTACAGTATATTTGAGTGAGTGATTATATTTTTAAAAAGTTACATGGGGCTTTTTTGGTTGTCCTAAACTTACAAACATTCCACTCATTCTGTTTGTAACTGTGATTATAATTTTTGTGATAATTTCTGGCCTGATTGAAGGAAATTTGAGAGGTCTGCATTTATATATTTTAAATAGATTTGATAGGTTTTTAAATTGCTTTTTTTCATAAGGTATTTATAAAGTTATTTGGGGTTGTCTGGGATTGTGTGAAAGAAAATGAGAACCACGCTGTATTTACATTTACCTTGGTAGTTTATTTGTGGATGGCAGTTTTCTGTAGTTTTGGGGACTGTGGTAGCTCTTGGATTGTTTTGCAAATTACAGCTGAAATCTGTGTCATGGATTAAACTGGCTTATGTGGCTAGAATAGGAAGAGAGAAAAAAATGAAATGGTTGTTTACTAATTTTATACTCCCATTAAAAATCTCTAATGTTAAGAAAACCTTAAATAAACATGATTGATCAATATGGCAGATGATTTACAGTCCATTATATGACATTTGTAAGCCACTCAACACTAGCCTTACAAGGTTCACGAAAGGAGGAAAACATTAATTCTTTCTGCCTTTGCTGGTATAATCCACATAGTAATAATTTAAGCTATAATTTATTTTTAAAATGAGTGCCTCTTGGGAAGCTTCTTTTCTGTTCTAACACTTCCCTGTTAAAATGAAAATCTTAGGCCAGTGCAGTGGCTCACACCTGTAATCCCAGCACTTTGGGAGGCCGAGGTGGGTGGATCACTTGAGGTCAGGAGTTCGAGACCAGCCTGGCCAACATGGTGAAACCCTGTCTCTACTAAAAATACAGAAAAATTAGCCAGGGTTGGTGCATGTGCCTGTAATCCCAGCTACTCAGGAGGCCAAAGCAGGAGAATTGCTTGAACCCGGGAGGTGGAGGTTGCAGTGAACCAAGATCGCACCACTGCACTCCAGCCTAAGCAATAGAGCGAGACTCCCTCTCAAAAAAAAAAAAAAAAAAAAAAGAAAATCTTAAAGCTGTATTAGGACCTGTTAGGTTACTGATATTTGAATGCCTATTTACTTATTTACTACATTGAGTCTTTTGTTATCCTCTGACCTGTAAAATATTTTAATAAATTACTGGCTTACTTCAAGGGAAAAGAAGGAAAATGAGAAACAAACATCTTTTTTTCACTCCTTATCTCATTCCTGTTTGGTGATGGGATGGATTGGGGTAGGAAGGAATGTTAATATGAGAGAAATTTTCAAATGTATAAAAAAGTAAAAGGTTGTATTGTTTTGCTCAGTTTGAAATAAAGTGAATACCAATAGCACTTAAAAATGTCTGCATGGGCTGGGCACGGTGGCTCATGCCTGTAATCCCAGCACTTTGGGAGGCCGAGGCAGGCGAATCACCTGAGGTCAGGAGTTCGAGACCAGCCTGACCAACATGGTGAAACCTCATCTCTACTAAAAATGCAAAAATTAGCCAGGCATGGTGGTGTGTGCCTATAATCCCAGCTACTGGGGAGTTGCTTGAACCTGGGAGACGGAGGTTGCAGTAAGCTGAGATCGTGCCACTGCACTCCAATCAGGGCGACACAGCGAGACTCTGTCTCAAAATAAATAAATAAATAAAAATGTCTGCATGACCCATATGGTTATGAAGTTTTTTTCCTAGCAAATGATTGCAGATTATTTATGGGGGCTAGAAGATATTTTGCTATCAATGTAAGGATTTTTTTCCCCTTAGGTCAGTCTATTCACTGTTTAGATCTGGTAAATTACTTGTATGAATTGAATAAATTCTCTGTATCATTGTACTGTTTAATAGTCTCTGATACAATTGTGATACTCATAAGGTATTTTCCCCCCTTTATTATGATTACATTCTAGATCATAAACATTGTAAGGGCATCTTTTCGTTATATAATCCAATATTGATTGTTTGAATTCCTCCTTGTACATCCTGGCTTTGTGCTCAATTTCTTGAAATAATATAACGAACTCTAAATTACTTGTGTTAATAGATGGGTAACATGACACAGGTAAGTTAAATCCTGGATAAATGAGCCCCACAGAATAAAGGTTCTTCCTCTTGCTGTGGCCTACTGGAAGCCTTCCTAACTCTATAGCTGGTAAAGTAGAGCAGAAAGGGCCAGAATGGCTTAAGATGGAGCTAAATCCCTATAGCATTCCATTTTCTGCTCTTGCCTCTTGAACTTAGAAGGCTTGCCCATATATCCTAACAATCTGTTCTCTGAGCTGTTAGGCCAATCCCTGGCAAGAGATATTGATGTAGTCACTGAATCTATGGCTCACAAATAATTGAAAATTGGCTTTGGGAGCTGGGCGCAGCGACTCATGCCTGTAATCCCAGCACTTTGGGAGGCTGGGGCAGGTGGATCACTTGAGGTCAGGAGTTTGAGACCAGCCTGGCCAAGACGGTGAAACCCCGTGTCTACAAAAAATACAAAAATTAGCCGGGTTTGGTGACACGGCCTGTAGTCTTAGCTACTCGGGAGGCTGAGGCAGGAGAATCGCTTGAGCCTGGGAGACAGGTTGCAGTAAGCCAAGATCACGCCACTGCACTCCAGCTTGAGTGACAGAGTGAGACCCTGTCTCAAAAAAAAAAAAAAGGCTTTAGAAGGCTTTATTGGATGAAGTGGCTGAAACTTGGATACAGAATGTCTAGTATTAGACACCTAAAAATCTGATTCTTTTTGGTTGTTGTTTTGAGATGGAGTTTTGCTCTTTCGCCCAAGCTGGAGTGAAGTGGCGCGATCTTGGCTCACTGCAACATCCACCCCCGGGTTCGAGCGATTCTCCTTCCTCAGCCTCCTGAGTAGCTGGGATTATAAGTGCCCACCACCACGCCCGGCTAATTTTTGTATCTTTAGTAGAGATGGGGTTTCGCCATGTAGGCCAGGCTGGTCTCAAACTCCTGACCTCAGGTGATCCACCCACTATGGCCTCCCAAAGTGCTAGGATTACAGACGTGAGCCACCATGCCTGGCCGGAAAATCTGGATTCTTATTCCTAGTTCTTCATTTCTGTCACATGCACTTAGTTGACATTACATCTACATATATTAGCTTTTTCCTACATGAGCCATCTATTTACTTAGTAACCAGTGTTCTTAATGAAGTATTTAGTCTTGGGTTTCTTGTAAAATTTCTCTGCATTCCTTAGACAGTGTACTATACATGAAATATTCTTGTTGACCTAGTAATTTATATTATTCCATTTAATTCTTAAAGCTTCTACCTATGGCCTTTTTATTGAGCACACTCTTAAATCATTATTTGGCTTGTAAACATTCATCTGAATTGTGACTACAATCCTTTTTAAATAATCTAGGAAAAAAGAAAGATAAAGCTTACATTTTCACAGTTTTGGCTCTTAAACACATTCTACAAATGCCATTAAGAATTTATTTTGTTTTAGGCCAGTCATGGTGGCTCATGCCTGTAATCCCAGCAATTTGGAAGGCTGAGGCAAGAACTGCTTGAGCGCAGGAGTTTGAGACTAGCCTGGGCAACATAGCAAGACCCTGTCTCTACCAAAAAAAAAAAGTTTATTTTGTTTTAGAGTCATTTAATGTGTTTTTATGCACAATAATAGTGGGAGGTTGTTTTGTTCGGGTTTTTTTGTTTTTGTTTTGTTTTGCTTTGCTTTCCATGTGGGAAAAGTTAACATTGGAACTGTTTCTAGGAAAAGATTTTTTTCAGGCTGGGCACAGTGGCTCATGCCTGTAATCCCAACACTTTGGGAGACCGAGGGAGCCGGATCACTTGAGGTCAGGAGTTCGAGACCAGCCTGGCCAACATGGAGAAACTCCATCTTCACTAAAAATACAAAAGTAGCCTGGTGTGGTGGCGCATGCCTGTAATCCCAGCTACTTGGGAAGCTGAGGCAGGAGAATCACTTGAACCTGGGAGGTGGAGGTTGCAGTGAGCCAAGATCACGCCATTGCACTCCAGCCTGGGCAACAAGAGTGAAACTCCGTCTCAAAAAAAAAAAAAAGATGTTTTTCATTTTTTTCATGTTATCTATCCAAGCACTGTTCCATGGTCAGCAAGTCATATTTTACAATGTGGATTTTCCAAAATAATTATTGAATACAGCTATTCTATGGCTACTTTTAGTGTTTTTGTGGTATGTGGTGTGGGAGTATTTATGGAATTACCAGTATCTTAAATTTTCAAAGGAACCTTGGAAGTCTATCACTCTAAATGAAAGTCTGTCACTCTACATGAATTATGTGCTCAAATTTGACCAACTCAGTTTAAGACACAAAACAGTAATTTGAAGAAGGAAAAATGAAGAGAGTTTCTAGTTTAATGGGTTAAATTTTCGTTGTTGCAATAGTAAATTTAGTCTTCTTATAATATTTCTAAATGAAAAATCATAGGTATTTGTTACCATGTGTGAAGATTACTTTGTTAAAAGCAAAAGTGGTCGTGTGATATGCTAAATGTTAATTACTGATTTTATATGTTTAAATCATGCCAAACAAATTATGTCTGTGCCATCCAGGGTCTGTTGTTAATCTTTTTCTGAGTACTTGGATTGGGATAAAGGGCTTGTACTATGCACTTTTTATTAATGAATAAATAGAAAACGTTAGTAACACTCTTTGTTTTCTGTTTGGCTTTTGTGGGAAGAGAAGCAAGCATCTTTTGCCTAGTAGATGTTAACATTGTGTATTAAACAGTTTCTTTGTAAGACCTAACTAAAGACATTCCTAAGAGAGAACTTAAGTTTTAAGAAAAGTTGTGAGAAAAATATTTATAAAATATGCAGTATGGGGCCAGTATTCAGAAGTAGAGTTTCTCTCTTGGAAATTACATTGCAGTCACATTTCTTTGGTTATTTTCTTTCTCTCTCTCTCTTCCTAGAATACCAGGTAAAATAGACATTTACTTTGAGGGACTAATATCCAATAGTGTTAATTAATTATTTAAGCAGACATATCTAGCTCAAAAGGAACCAGACATGTCACTGTACCAAAAACACACAAAAGTGAAAATTTGCTTCTGTTCTGTGACCTAGAATGTGTCCAGACATTAAAGATCATGAATACTCATATACATGTAAAAATAGTAACACTGCTCTGGCATGATTTTGATGTCAGTGTTTATGTAATAACTTCAGTGTTATTTAAAATAGATAAATTTGTGAAATAACAATTTCTTGGAGACAGTCAACTTTTTATGATTTAATCTAAAGATTGTCATGTACATGTCAATGGATATCTGAATCCTCAGCGACTAAGTTTTCATTAAGTGACTCTGCTGCAATACTAGTTTTCTTCTTAGAAAATGGAATTCAAATAAAATAAGTTTTTTGGTCTTGGCATTTCACCTGATGACTTTCTCTGTTCTGGATCTCAATTTGTAGAGTTGTTGGGGGTTCCCCCCTCCAAAAGATGCTCCATAAACATCAACTACGATTATCTTTCATGATCATATTTTTAAAAATTGGAGTTACCTGTGTGATCTTTTCCCGTTAGTTGCTTGTAGGGGACTTTAGTGTGCGTATCTCTTCTCAGACAAATGTATTATGTTCGTTCAATAAACATTTCAACAAATTTTTATACTTGTTTCTTAACTTTCTATAGGCTTTAAAATGGATTTTATTCAGGATTTGATTACAGAAACTATTTCAAACCATCAGATGCCAAATTAAGATGTCTACTGAAGTTAGTGAGGAGATGTCTGGGAGGCAAGGACTATGTAGGGGTGAAAACAATACATATAGTTTTAAAGATAAAGCAACTTTCTTTCTTTTTTTTCTTTTTTTTTTTCTTTTTTTTTTTGAGACATAGTATCACTGTCACCCAGGCTGGAGTACAGTGGCACAATCTCTGCTCACTGCAACCTCTACCCTCCTGGTTTCAAACGATTCTCCTGCCTCAGCCTCCCGAGTAGCTGGGATTACAGGCGCCTGCCACTGCGCCCGGCTAATTTTTGTATTTTTAGTAGAGACGGGTCTTCACCATCTTGGCCAGGCTGGTCTTGAACTCCTGACCTCGTGATCCACCTGCCTCAGCCTCCCAAAGTGCTGGGATTACAGGCGTGAGCCACTGTGCCCTGCCAGGATAAAAAAACTTTGATATCAATACATGGTTTTGGTTTTGGTTTTTTGGTTTTTGGTTTTTTTTTTTTTGAGACAGAGTCTTGCTCTGTCGCCAGGCTGGAGTGCAGTGGCACGATCTCGGCTCACTGCAACCTCCGCCTCTGGGGTTCAAGCAATTATCCTGCCTCGGCCTCCAGAGTAGCTGAGACTACCGGCGCGTGCCACCACACCTGGCTAATTTTTGTATTTTTAGTAGAGACAGGGTTTCACCATGTTGGCCAGAATGGTCTTGATCTCTTGACCTCATGATCTACCCGCCTCGGCCTCCCAAAGTGCTGGGATTACAGGCATGAGCCACGTGCCTGGCCATCAGTACATGTTTTATTGGGAGGTGGGAGGATCACTTGATGCCAGGAGTTCAGGACCAGCCTGAGCAACATAGACTCTGTTTCTACAAAAATAAAATAAAACTTAGTGGGACATGATGGCCTGCATCTGTAGTCCCAGCTACTTGGGAGGCTGAGGTGGGAGGATGGTTTGAGCCCAGTAGTTCCAGGCTATTGTGTGAGCTGTGATGATGGCACCACTGCACTCTAGCTAGGGCAACAGAGCCAGATCCTGAGTCAAAAATAAATGTTTTAAAGAGTATTATTTCCTTTTACAAATCTCCACTTGTTTCTAGGAAATTTAGAAATGAGAAAAGTATTATTTGCAATGTCTGGACTGCCAGAGTCTAACCTCTTAAATATGTGCTCATAACCTCAGATACTTGGTCTATGCTTGATGATTAATGGTTTTGAATTGCAGTGTTTATTAGTTTTGAAAATTTGACCAGAATTAAACATAAATACCACACAGCAGGTTCAGCATTATAGAAAAAGCCTCTTAAATTGTTTTTAAATAAATGAATCTGTTATGTATGTAATTCAGTCAGTGTCAGAAGGAGAAGCACTTTTCATATACAAAAGGCATCTCAGACCCTGGGTTGAATGCAGCTTTTCATGACAACTAATTAGTATGTATACAAACTTTGGAAGTCTAGATGTGTTTAAAGGGACTTCCTTACAATTAATCCAGCCAGGACAATTTTGTGGTTACAAAATACAGGACAGATGGAAATCTGACACCAGAGCCTATACCCCCAATAAATGGGTTAAGATTTATATCCTTGCAAATGTTGTTTGTCTTCATTTTTATCTAACAGACTTTTTTTTTTTTTTTTTTTTTTGAGATACAGTCTCACTTTGTCACCCAGGCTGGAATGCAGCAGCACCATTATGGCTTACTGCAGCCTCGACCTCTGGAGCTCAAGCTATTCTCCCGCCTCAGCCCCACAAGCAGCTGAGACTACAGGCACACCCCACCACACCAGGCTAATTTTTGCAGAGATGGGGTTTCACTGTGTTGCCCAGGCTGGTCTCCAACTCCTGAGCTCAAGCGATCCTCTTGCTTCGGCCTCCAAAAGTGCTGGCATTACAGGCATGAGCCTGTTACAGGCCGAAAGAATGAGGGTCATGACCAACTCAGTATACCACTGGAGGCTATATGAGCAAATAGAAAACTGTTCTCATGAAAGCAGGATGTTGGAAAACTAACAACTGTGTCTGCCGCCAGAAGGGTTGCTGAGGGCAGTCACACCCCAAGCACAGTGTTCCTTGTGATTATCTATAGGAACATCTGAAGCCTGTTGTACAAAGAAAGCAATTATGTATACCTGTGATAAATCAAGCAGCTGACCAACCGTTACCTCTCCCTCCCTGCTCTTTCTACCTAATAAATACGAAGGGCTGTAGAAGCTCAGGGCCCTTGCTCACTAGAAGGAGCCCCCTGACCCCTTCTTCCAAAAATACTTTTTGTCTTTGTCTTCGTTTCTGCATTCGTCCCCCTTCGTTCACTCCCATAACAACCAACAGCGACAACTGGCACCTAGGACAGGGACGTGAGTGAAGGTCTGCTGGAGCAGAGAAACTGACACTGACAAGAAGAATGAGAATGAGAAACCCTGCGGCGAGTCTGCTGACAGCTGATATAAGGTCAGTGCCCTAAAGAGGTACTGGGAACGGGAAGTTTCTGAATCAGGGTAACATGGGGGAAGAATTTGGCTATTTTCTTTTTTATATGTGGAGTTTAGTTCATACTATTCTCCTGCCATTATTCATTTCTTATTCTGCTAGACAGCAGGAGTCATGTTCAGAGTCTAAAAATTTGAAAGAATCTTTCTGTTCCCTCAACAGCGCCAATTAAAAATAATAAACAGGAGCAGGAGGATGAAAATTGGCCTGTGTCACCCCCTCTAGTAGCAGAAACATCTGAACCGCCTCCTTCAGTAGCAGAAATAGAGACCCCAATACAAAGAACTTTACACTCTGCTGCTATAGCTGGAGAACGCTTAGGACCTTGAGCTTTTCCTATTTCCGTAAGGCCTGATCCACATAATCCACAGCAGTTTATTCATGAACACACCCCACTAGAATTTAAGTTGCTGAAGGAATTAAAAGCTAGTGTAGTTAATAATGGAGTACAAAGCCCATTTACTTTAGGACTGCTAGAATCTATTTGGCGCTATGCGCCTTCCACCCTTTGATGTAAAGCATTTGGCTTGCACTTGTTTGTCTGCTAGTGCATACCTGATATGGTATTTAAATTGGCAAGAACTGTGTGCAGACCAGGCTAGATAGAATCGTGCTGCTGGACACAGAGACATTACAGAGGATGCTGTTAGGCAGTGGCCCCTATTCAGACCTAGAACATCAAATAGCACTCCCAGACGCTGCTTAGAAGCAGTGTGCCTTGGCTGTTAAACGCACCTGGGCCACAATTCCAGAGGAAAGGGTCCCAGTACAATCTCTTTTACATATCATGCAAGGGTCACAGGAGCCCTATGCACATTTCTTGCAAGATTACCATAGGCAGTGAAGTGTCAGATTTCTCTTACCATGGCTACAGAAATGCTAACCTTAACTAGCTTTTGAGAATGCAAACACGGACTGTAAACATGCATTGGCATCTGTGAGATGTATAAAAAGCTTAGGAAATTTTATCAAAGCTTGTCAGGATGTGGGAACTGAGCTTCATCGCTCTACGATGTTGGCTGAAGCAAAGGAATAATAGATAATCATTATCCATCAGACAAAGTTTTGCAATTTTATAAAGTTTACCCTTTTATCCTCCCTGTGATTACTCATCACAAGCCTATTCCAGGTGGCCAGACTTATTTCACTGACGGCTCTTCCAAAGTGTGAGCATCTATTTATGGACCTAAGCATATTAAAACAATAAAAATCCCTGGTGTTTCAGCTCAATGCTCAGAATTAATGGCAGTTATTCAGGTTTTACAGCTCACTGCTTCCTCTCCTATTAATATTGTCTGTGATTTAGCCTATGTTGTAAATGTAGCCAGTTGCATTGAGACTGCCACTATTAAAAGCACCCTAGAACCAGAGCTGTTTAACTTGTTTCTAAGACTTCAGCGAGCTGTTTGCTCTCATGCTGCTCCTTTTCAAATTTCTCATATTCGCTCTGACACAACTTCCTGGACCACTACCTCTAGGTAATGATAGAGCAGATAAATTGATTGGTTCTGTGTTTCAGCAAGCTGAAGCCTGTCATGCATTACTGCATCAAAACACCTCTGCCCTTACTTGTATGTTTCATCTGCCTCGAAGCCAGGCTCGAGCTATTGTGCAAGCCTGCCCCACTTGTCAGCAAGTCCCTGGTGTTATACCGGTAGAAGGATGTAACCCACGAGGCTTAGCTCCAAATGAAATCTGGCAAATGGATGTTACACATATAGCAGCCTTTGACAAACTTAGCTATGTTCATATGACTATAGACACTTATTCTCATATGCTGCATGCTACATGTCAAACAGGTGAAACAGCTGGCCACGTCCAATGACATTGTCTGTTGTCATTTGCCGATATGGGGGTCCCCAAACAATTAAAAACTGACAATGGACCTGCTTATGTTAGTCATGCTTTTCAAAATTGTTTACAGTTATAGGCAGTCACTCACAAAACAAGAATTCCTTATAACCCTCGAGGACAAGGAATTATAGAGCAGGCACATCAAACGTTACAACATATGCTGAAAAAACAAAAAGGAGGTATAGGAGACCAGTTACCACCTCAAACAATACTACATTTAGCATTATTTACTTTAAATTTTTTAACTCCTGGTACAGATAATAAGACTCCGGTAGAATGACACTGGCAAATGTTAGAGGGAAAAAGGAAAGTTTACCCAAAAGTATTATGGAAATCCCTGGAAGAAGGACAATGGAAAGGCCTGGTAGATTTACTGACATGGGGATGAGGGTATGCTTGTGTTTTACAGATCAAGAAAACCACACAAGAAGATGAGAAACTGCTGGAGCATCAGGGTCAGGCAAAAACCTCTGACTCCATGTTTATGGCCATGCTAGCTGTGATATCCTGTGTGCTATGTTTTCCCTGTGCAGAGGCAAAAACATATTGGGCTTATGTTCCTAACCCCCCGGTAGTACGACCGGGGTGACACTCCTCCTGAGATATATCATGATCAAGGAGCATGGGCACCGGGACCCTTAACTCCCCCTGACACAGAGCAATTAGACTCTCAGAACAATGGTATCAATTATACCACTCCATTGGAGGGCCTTTCTTTATGCATCACCCAGGATACACTGCTCAACTGCAGTTGCCTTGCAATTCAATCCCAGGCATGGTTGAGTTACCATGGAAAATTTACGTACCTGTTGGGCCTTAGTTCTATTAATATTACTGGTGTAGTTACTAATCACTCCCAGCCCCATCACCCAAATTGTATTAATTATATAGAATGGGCTCCCTTTGATAATTCTAACCCCCCTCCTTGGACCCCGTGTCTTGGCTCCCTAGCTAGACAACAGTCCATGCTAATGGGAGACATTATTTACTGGGGTCCCCATGGTCATTTGGTTGGGAGACATGAGCATCAGACCTCATGGCATTAACTTTGCTGGCACTGGTGGCAAAACTTTAACATCTCCCACTACATCACATTGCGATTCAATCTCAATCTGCTGCCCAAATTGCTTGACACAGCACAAGCTTTAGCTCACCTTTGCCTCAATGGCATTATCAAGGAAAGAGAGGTCCAATTCGGGAGTCAATATGGAAAGCAGCACTCCCATTTATGAATGGCAGCATTTGGATTGGGACACTATCCAATAATAATTGTGCTAAACACAGTTTTAATGTTACCCTTGTAGAAAATATTACCACTCAATTTACAATTTGTTTTTAATCCTTATATTTTCTTAGCAGCAAAAAAAACCCACCTCCAGGTAGATGATGCCCAATTGACTTGTGATTCCTATCAACTGTATCATTGCCTTAATCATAGCACAATACAAACACATGACATATCCACCCTAACAATTCTAGGTCACGTTCCTGGATTATGAATTCCTGTAAATTTATCTGAGCCTTGGGCAGCCACCCCCGCTTTACATCTTATGAAACTCCTTTTTACTCCGCTTACTCATCATGCTCATAGAGCCTTAGGCATGATAATTTTTGTTATAGTCTCCTTAGTTACATTAATAACCTCTGTTGTGGTGTCCTCAGCAGCAACGCACAGCTCCATTCAAACAGCTCAATATGTGGAAAACTGGACATGCACAGTCAACCAGGCATGGATGCTTCAAAATAAAATTAACACCGAAATACAAACAGAGGTGGCAATGTTAAAGACTACTGTTCTGTGGCTAGGGGAACAAGTACAAAGTTTGCAGTTGCAGCAGCAATGCGTTGTCATTTTAATCATACTCATATTTGTGTGACCAATTTGGTATATAACCAAAGTGAATATCCATGGAGCCTTGTAAAAGCCCATTTACAGGGAGCTTTCACATTCAATGTTACTTTTGATATTAATGATTTACAAAGTAAAATCCTTAACTTGAATAAGCAGACTCAAGCATTTCAGCCCTCTTTAAAAGCTTGGGCAGAATTCCAGCAAGGTTTAGACAGCCTTAACCCTGGGACCTACTTCAAATAGCACCTCAATGTCTTTTTTGTAACTATGGGATTAATGTTATTATATTTTTGTTTTTTGTTAACAGTCTGCAAAATCAGCTGGACCACCAAACGGCAATTGAGAGCTGCACAACCTGCAATTACCTTTATTCAATTAATGCAAAAACAAAAATGGGGAGATGTTACAGGCGGAAAGAATGAAGGTGTGACCAACTTAGTATACCACTGGAGGCTATATGAGCAAACAGAAAACTGTTCTCATGAAAGCAGGATGTTGGAAAACTAACAACTGTGTCTGCCGCCAGAAGGGTTGCTGAGGGCAGTCATGCCCCAAGCGCAGTGTTCCTTGTGATTATCTATAGTAACATCTGAAGCCTGTTGTACAAAGAAAGCAATTATGTGTACCTGTGATAAATCAAGCAGCTGACCAACTGTTACCTCTCCCTCCCTGCTCTTTCTACCTAATAAATATGAAGGGCTGTAGAAGCTCAGGGCCCTTGCCCACCAGAAGCAAGGAGTCCCCTGACCCCTTCTTCCAAAAATACTCTTTTTGTCTTTGTCTTCATTTCTGCATTCGTCCCCCTTCGTTCATTCCCATAGCAACCAACAGCGACATGAGCCACCATCACACCCGGCAACATTTTCTTAAAAATTACATTTTACTTTGCTTTGTCTCACATTACACTTATGTCAACATCTTCTCATCTTTCCAAAGAGTTTCACTAGTAACTGCCTGTTGAAAGCTGGCAGTCTCAAACTTCAAGCATGATTCTGCAAGCCAAAGCTGAATTAGAAAATACAAAGCTTAAGAAAATCTTGGGCTAAATAAATACTGTAAATTTTAGTTTCTCCATTAAAGAATGGATAGGACTTAACAAAATTTTCGTCCTCCATAACATCCAAGGAATTTTTTCATTGTGTCACAGTATTTTTAAAACTGAGTCACATAGTCACACCTATGTAGGTGTCCACTGGCAATGGCTAATTCCTTGTGCCCTCTAGTATTAATAATTCTCTGATGCTAATCTCTAAAAGCATTAAAGATATTCAAAGAGGGCCAGGCACTGTGGCTCATGCCTGTAATCCAGGTACTTTGTGAGGCCAAAGCAAGAGGATCCCTTGAGCCCAGGAGTTCGAGACCAACCTGGGCAATATAGTGAGACCCTGTCTCTGTAAAAAAAATTCATAAAATTAAAAAAAAGAAAGATATTCAAAGAGCTTTTGATTGAAGATAGGTAACAATTGTCACCCTTTATCACTTCTGCTATAATTTTCATAATATGCTGTAACACAGTGACTCATAGTTCCCTTAATCAACTCTTCATCTAATTCTCAACTTCTTGTTTTCATTGTAGCAATTTTATCATTTGCATTACAAACATTTAGTATGCTGTCAATTTTTTAAAATAAAAAATAGGTTGGTGGGCATGGTGGCTCACACCTGTAATCTCAGCACTTTGGGAGGCCGGGGTGAGCAGATCACTTGAGGCCAGGAGTTCAAGACCAGCTTGGCCAACATAATAAAACCCTGCCTCTCTGCCTCTACAAAAAATACAAAAATTAGCCGCGTGTGGTGCACACTTGTAATCCCAGCTACTAGGGAGGCTGAGACATGATAATCGCTTGAACCTGGGAGGCAGAGGTAGCAGTGAGCTGAGATTGCACCACTGTACTCTAGCCTGGGCAACAGAACAAGACTCTGTCTCAAAAAATAAATAAATAAATAAAATAAAAGGCTGGGCATAGTGGCTTACGCCTGTAATCCTAGCACTTTAGGAGGCTGAGACAATTGCATCACTTGAACCCAGAAGTTTGAGACCAGCCTGGGCAACATGGCGAAACTCCATCTCTACAAAAAATTTTAAAAATTAGCCAGGCATGGTGGTGCATGCCTGTAGTCCCAGCTACTCAGGAGGCTGAGGTGGGAGGATCACCTGAGTTCAGGAAGGTTGAGACTGCAGTGAGTGGTGATGGTTCACTGCACTACAGCGTGGGTGACACAGTGAGACCCTGTCTCAAAAATAAGTAAAATAATTTAAAAATATATTTAGTATTGTCAATAGTATTGTCAGTAGTTCCCAATTTAGCCTCGGGAAAGAAAATGCTAAGTCAAATAGCTTTGTGGGCCCATGGTGGCTCATGCCTGTAATCCCAGCACTCTGGAAGGCCGAGGTGGGCAGATCAGAGGTCAGGAGTTCGAGACCAGCCTGACCAACATGGCAAAACCCCATCTCTACTAAAAATACAAAATTTAGCCAGGCGTGGTGGTGCACGCCTGTAATCCCAGCTACTCAGGAGGCTGAGACAGGAGAATCGCTTGAACCCAGGAGGCAGAGGTTGCAGTAAGCCGAGATCCCACCACTTCACTCCAGCCTGGGCAACAGAGCAAGACTCTGTCTCCAAAATTATTTTTTGTATTTATTTATTTATTTTGAGACTCAGTCTCGCCCTATTGCCCAAGCTAGAGTGCAGTGGCGTGATCTCAGCTCACTGCAACCTCTGCCTCCTGGGTGCAAGCATTACTTGCACAATGCCAACAAATGCCAACAAATAAGGCAAATTAATTTCAGGGACTTCTAATTGCTGAAGGGAAATTAAAATATAATCATGGTGAGATACCCTTTTCTTTTTGACAGGATCTTGCTATATTGCCCAGGCTGGCCTCAGACTTCTGGGCTCAAGAAATCCATCAGCCTCAGCCACTCGAGTAGCTGAGATTACAGGTGTGCACCACCACACCTGGTTCTGAAAGAATTTTCTAAAGAGATGATATTTGAGTTGGGATCTGAATAATTCAGCTAAGGAAAGATCTGGGCAGTTTTCCAAGAGAAAAAAAACAATAGTAACAAGCACAAAGGCCCTGAAATGGAAATAGACTTGGCATTTTCAAGGGACTGAAGATCAAATGACGGGTACAAGATGAGAAGTAAGGTCTCTATCTTGTAGGATCTTGGAAGCCAAATAAAGATTTTGGATTTTATTCTGAGTATAAAAGATAGCCATTGGTACAGGGGGTAGAAGTTATATGATCTGATTTATGATTTTATCTTACTCTGGCTGCTATGTAGAAAGATGAATTGTGTCAAGAAGAGAGGCAGAAAACTAGTAAACCATTGGAGTTCAGATAAGAGATATTAGTGGCTTTGACTAAGGTTGTGGCAGTACAAATTATAAGAAGAGATCAGATCTGGGATATATTTTGGAGGTACAGCCAATACGTCACAATGATGGCCTGGCTATGAATGGGAAGGAAAAAGAGAAAACAAAAGTGACATCTGGTTTGTGGGCTGAGCAACTAATGATATAAATTGAGATAGAAAAGGTTTATAGTAAGGGAAAGAGGGGTGAGAAAGAACAGACTGGGAGTAAATATTAGTTGGATATAGATTCACTTGCTGGAATAAAGAGATCCAGTGGTTTAAACCAGATTAAAAGTTCTCTTCCATATAACAACAATATAAGCAGTCTAGAGCTAAAATGTATGCTTCAGGTATTCAGAACCTGCACTCTTTCTATTGTTGCTCCCCCAACCCCTAGAGCAGTGCTTCTCAAACTGGTTGTGCATGGTCCACCCAATGCTGCACTTCTCTGCCTGGTCAAAGAAAGTTCACCACAACATCCATTGGGTTAGTGTTCCAGCTAGAGGAGAATGAGGAGGGGATATTTTATAAGATGTGCAGACAAAACTAGAGAGCTCAAAGCATAAAGATAACTACAATCCCAGCTGCTATCCAGAGTGTCTGAATCAGTGTGATTAAACAGCTTGGAAATCGGAAGAATGGGTCTGAGTTCTGCCAAACTTCTCACATTTTAAGTTGGCATTTAATATGTTTCCAGGTGTAGGTTTAATATCCTTGACAAAAATAGAAAATATTAAACATTGCATAAGATGAAGTGGGAAAAATGGTTCATTATAAGGTTTGATATACCAAAGCTAAACTGCTTTATTGAATACATCTTGTAAATTTTGTAAGTTGCTTTTAAAAGAATCAAATTCACTGATTTACATGGCATCTTCTGTTGGAATTCATAACCTCTCAATAGGCCAAAATGTCCTGATTCTAACTCTAAACTTCAGCCTTAACAAAAATACGTATTAAATGGGTGGCAAGACAGACTTGAGGATTCTTGATTCATCATTACAGGGGACTCACCCAAAACCCAAATGTAGTTTATCTCTTTGTTTGACATTCAGGAGAATTTTACCCTAGGTAATGGATCATTGTATGAGTCCATTTTCATGCTGCTGATAAAGACATACCTGGGCAATTTACAAAAGAAAGAGGTTTATTGCCGGGTGCAGTGGCTTATGCCTGCAATCCCAACACTTTGGGAGGCCGAGGTGGGCGGATCACAAGGTCAGGAGATCGATACCACCCTGGCTAACACGGTGAAACCCCGTCTCTACTAAAAATACAAAAAAATTAGCTGGGTGTGGTGGCGGGCGCCTGTGACAATGCCTGCTATGCGGGAGGCTGAGGCAGGAGAATGGCGTGAACCTGGGAGGCGGACCTTGCAGTAAGCTGAGATCGCGCCACTGCACTCCAGCCTGGGCAACAGAGTGAGACTCCGTCTCAAAAAAAAAAAAAAAAAAAGAAAGAGGTTTATTGGACTTACAGTTCCACGTGGCTGGGGAGGCCTCACAATCATGGTGGAAGGTGAAAGGCATGACTCACATGGTAGCAGACAAGAGAAGAGAGAAATAACTCTCATTTTTAAAACCATCAGATCTTGTAAGACTTATTCTCTATCATGAGAACAGCACAGGAAAGACCCACCCCCATTCTTCTTTTTTTTTTTTTTTTTTAAGATTAAGTTTCACTTTGACGCCCAGGCTGGAGTGCAGTGGTGCGATCTCGGCTCACTGCAACCTCCGCCTCCAGGTTCAAGTGATTCTCATGCCTCAGCCTCCCAAGTAGCTGGGATTACAGGTGCCCGCCACCATGCCTGGCTAATTTTTGTATTTTTAGTATAGATGGGGTTTCACCATGTTGGCCAGGCTGGTCTCAAACTCCTGATCGCAAGTGATCTCCCCCTTGGCCTCCCAAAGTGCTGGGATTACAGGCATGAGCAACCGCGTCCAGCCCACATGATTCAATTACCAGGTCCCTCCCAAGACACATGGGTTATGGGAGCTACAAGATAAGACTTGGGTGGGGACACAGAACCCAACCGTATCCTTCCACCCCTGGCCCCTCCCAAATCTCATGTCCTCACGTTTCAAAACCAATCATGCCTTCCCAATAGTCCTCCGAAGTCTTAACTCATTTCAGCATTAACTCAAAAGTCCGCAGTCCAAAGTCTCATCTGAGACAAGGCAAATCCCTTCTGCCTATGAGCCTGTAAAATCAAAAGCAAGTTATTTACTTCCTAGATAGAATGGTGGTATAAGCATTGGGTAAATATAGCCATTCCAAATGGGAGAAATTGGCCAAAACAAAGGGGCTACAGGACCCATGCAAGTCTGAAATCCAGCAGGGCAGTCAAATCTTAAAGCTTCAAAATGATCTCCTTTGACTCCATGTCTCACATCCAGGTCACACTGATGCAAGAGGTGGATTCCCATGGTCTTGGGCAGCTCCACTTCTGTGGCTTTGCAGGGTAAAGCCTCCCTCCAGGCTGCTTTCATAGGCTGGCATTGAGTGTCTGCAGCTTTTCCAGGCACACGGTGCAAGCTGTCGGTGGATCTACCATTCTGGGGTCTGGAGAATGGTGGTCCACTTCTCACAGCTCCATCAGGCTCCGACCCCACATTTCCCTTCTGCACTGCTCTAGCAGAGGTTCTCCATGAAGGCCCCACCCCTACAGCAAACTTCTGCCTGGGCATCCAGGCATTTCCATATATCTTCTGAAATCTAGATGGAGGTTCCCAAACCCCAATTCTTGACTTCTATGTACTCGCAGGCTCAACACCACATGGAAGCTGCCAAGATTTGGGGCTTCCACCCCCTGAAGCAGCAGCCCGAGCTCTATGTTGGCCCCTTTCAGTCACTACTGGAGCAGCTGAGACGCAGGGCACCAAGTCCCTATGCTGCACATAGCATGGGGACCCTGGGTGCTGCCCACAAAACCACTTTTTCCTCCTAGGCCTCTGGACCTGTTGATGGGAGGGGCTGCCATGAAGACCTCTGACGTGTCTGGGAGATATTTTCCCCATTGTCTTGGATATTAACATTCGGCTCCTTGGTACTTATGCAAATTTTTGCAGCCAGCTTGAATTTCCTCTCAGAAAATGGGATTTTCTTTACTATCACATTGTCAGGCTGCAAATTTCCCAAACTTTTATGCTCTCCTTCCCTTATAAAACTGAATGCCTTTTTGTTTTTTTTTTTTTTGAGACGGAGTCTCAGTCTGTTGCCCAGGCTGGAGTCAGTGGCATGATCTTGGCTCAATAGAACCTCCACCTCCCGGGTCCAGGCAATTCTCCTGCCTCAGCCTCCCGAGAAGCTGGGACTACAGGCGTGCACCACCATGCCAAGCTAATTTTTGTATTTCTAGTAGAGACAGGGTTTCACCATATTGGCCAGGCTGGTCTTGAACTCCTGACCTCTTGATCCACCCTCCTCGGCCTCCCAAAGTGCTGGGATTATAGGTGTGCGCCACCGCACCCAGTCAAAACAGAATGCCTTTAACAACACCCAAGTCACCTCTTGAATGCTTTGCTGCTTAGAAATGTCTTCCACTGGCCAACATAGTGAAACCATCTCTACTAAAAATACAAAAAATTAGAAGGGCGTGGTGGCGGACGCCTGTAATCCCAGCTACTCGGGAGGCTGAGACAGAATTGCTTGAACCCAGTAAGCTGAGATCAGACCATTGCACTCCACCCCGGGCGACAGTGCAAGACTCCGTCACAAAAAAAAAAAAAAAAAGAAATGTCTTCCACCAGATACCCTAAATCATCTCCCTCAAGTTCAAAGTCCCACAAATCTCTCAGGCAGGGGCAAAATGTCACCAGTCTCTTTGCTAAAACATAACAAGAGTCACCTTTGCTCCAGTTCCCAACAAGTTCCTCATCTCCATCTGAGACCACCTCAGACTGGATCTTATTGTTCGTATCACTATTAGCATTTTTGTCAATGCCATTCAACAAGTCTCTAGGAAGTTCCAAACTTTCCTACATTTTCCTGTCTTCTTCTGAGCCCTCCAAACTGTTCCAATGTTTGCCTGCTACCCAGTTCCAAAGTCACTTTCACATTTTCAGGTATCTTTTCAGCAACACCCCACTCTACTGGTACCAATTTACTGTATTAGTCCATTTCCATGCTGCTGATAGACATACCCAAGACTGGGCAATTTACAAAAGAAAGAGGTTTATTTGGACTTACAGTTCCACATGGCTGGGGAAAGACTCACAATCATAGTGAGGGCAAGGAAGAGCAAGTCACATCTTACATGGATGGCAGCAGGCAAAGAGAGAGAGCTTGTGCAGAGGAACTCCTTTTTTTTTTTTTTGGAGACAGAGTCTCCAATGTTGCCCAGGCTGGAGTGCAGCGGTGCAATCTCAGCTCACTGCAACCTCCTTCTCCCAGGTTCAAGCAATTCACTCTGCCTCAGCCTCCCTAGTAGTTTGGATTACAGGTGCCCACCACCATGCCCAGCCAGAACTCTTTTAAAAACCATCAGATCTCATGAGACTTATTCACTATCACAAGAACAGCACAGGAAAGACTTGTCCCCATGATTCAATTACCTCCCACTGGGTTTTAAGATGAGATGTGGGTGGGGACACAGCCAAACCATATCACAGCTACTGTGAAAGCAGAGTTGGAGGGTCACTTCAGCCTGGGAGGTTGAGGCTGCAGTGAGACGTGTTCATGCCAATGCATTCCAGCCTGGGTGACAAAGTGAGACCCTGTAAAAAAAAAAAAGAAAGACAGGAAAGAAAGGCTTATGTTTTACCCAAACAATACCTTACTATGACTGGCTCTGTGTCCCCACCCAAATCTCATCTTGTAGGTCCCATAATTCCTACATGTTGTGAGAGGGACCTGGCAGATGATAATTGAATCATGGGGGCAGGTCTTTCCCGTGCTGTTCTTGTGATAGTGAATAAGTCTCATGAGATCTGATGGTTTTAAAAACGAGAGTTTCCCTGCACAAGTTCTCTCTTCTCTTGTCTGCTGCCACGTGAGACATGCCTTTCACCTTCCACCATGATTATGAGGCTTCCCCAGCCATGTGGAACTGTAAGTCCAATAAACCTCTTTCTTTTGTAAATGTCCTAGTCTTGGGTATGTCTTTATCAGCAGCATGAAAAAGAACACAGTAAATTGGTACCAGTAGAGTGAGGCACTGCTAAAAAGATATCCAAAAATATGGAAGCAACTTTGGAACTGGGTTAACAGCCAGATGTTGGAACAGTCTGGAGGGCTCAGAAGAAGATAGGAAAATGCAGGAAAGTTCAGAACTCCCTAGAGGCTTGTTAAATGGCTTTGACAAAAATGCTGATAATTATATGGACAATGAAATCCAATCAGGTGGTCTCAGATGGAGATGAGGAACTTGTTGGGAACTGGAGCAAAGGTGACTTTTGTTATGTTTTAGCAAAGAGACTGGCGGCACTTTGCCCCTGCCCTAGAGATTTGTGAAACTTTGAACTGGAGAGAGATGATTTAGGGTATCTGACAGAAGAAATTTCTAAGCAGCAAAGCATTCAAGAGGTGACTTGGGTGCTGTTAAAGGCATTCAGTTTTTAAGGGAAACAAAACATAAAAGTTTGGAAAATTTGCAGCCTGACAACATGACAGAAAAGAAAATCTCATTTTCTGAGGAGAAATTCAAGCTAGCTGTAGAAATTTGCATCAGTAAGGAGGATCCGAATGTTAATCACCAAGACAATGGGGAAAATGGGCATGTCAGAGATATTCATGGCAGCTCCTCCCATCACAGGCCTGGAGGTTTAGGAAGAAAAAATGGTTTTGTGGGCCGGGCCCAGGGTCCCTCTGCTGTGTGCAGTCTAGGAACTTGGTGCCTTGTGTCCCAGCTGCCCCAGCTGTAACTAAAAGGGGCTGAGGCATAGCTTGGGCTATTGCTTCAGAGGGTGGAAGCCCCAAGCCTTGGCAGCTTCCACTTGGTGTTGAGCCGGTAGGTACACAGTAGTCAAGAATTGAAGTTTGAGAGTCTCCACCTAATTGATACAAAAAGCAGATAAACAGGCCAGGCATGATGGCTCATGCCTGTAATCCCAGCACTTTGGGAGGCCAAGGCAGGTGGATCACCTGAAGTCAGGAGTTTGAGACCAGCCCGGCCAACATGGCAAAACCCTGTCTCTACTAAAAACACAAAAATTAGCGTGATGTGGTGGTGTGCACCTGTAGTCCCAGCTATTCGGGAGGCCTAAGCAGGAGAATCTTTTGAACCTGGGAGGTGGAGGTTGCAGTGAGCTAAGACTGCACCATTGCATTCCAGCCTGGGTGACAGAGCGAGACTCCGTCTCAAGAAAAAAAAAACAAAAAGCAAAAAACAAAAAACCAGATAAACAGAGAAAAATTGAACTGCCATTAGAGAAGACGAGGAGATGTGGGAACCCAGATACTTGTCTTTAACTTCCTACTGATTCTCTATCCTCACAGATTTCTGACACACTACCAGAGGATTCAGGGCTCCATGAAACATAATTTGAAAATAACTAGCCTACCTTGGCAGTTCTCAAAGTTTGTAGTATCAAGACCCCTTGGCATGTTTAAAAATTGAAGACTCAAATAAGTTTTTTTCATGTGGATTGTGTAACTATTGGTATTTACCATATTAGAAATGAAAACTGACAAATTATATATAAAAGATTAATTCCTTAAAATTGACAATAAGCCCATTACATGTTAACATAAATATCATATTTCAATGAAAAATTACTATATTTTAAAAACAAAAAATAAGATTGGCATTGTTTTCATTTTTGTAAATCTCTAATATCTGACTTAAAAAACAGCTTAATTCTATCTGCTTTGATAGCACATTATAGTCTCCACAAAACTTCATTGTACACTTGTGAGAGAACAAGAGTGAAAAAAGCAAGTAACACATGAAAACTTTTTGACTTCATGGATCCCAGAAAGAACCTCGGAGATTGTCTACAGTCCCCAGCTCACATTTGGAGAACCTCTGTCCTAAATCCAAAGGTCCATTCTAGCTGGCACTGAAAATTGACTTAATTTCTGAAATCCTATTAACCGTTTTGAAGAGTCTGATTCTACCAAAATACTAAAAAAGAATGTGAGGTGAATACTAAATAGAAAAATGTTGAATTCAAAATGAAGGGACTAAGATAAGTGGTTTTTATTACAAAGCAAACTGTATTAGGTAACTTAAATCTATGTATGTTCAAAAAGATGTACTTGTCATATCTAGTGCAATTACTTGTTTACATATCTCTTCTACCCAACCTGTGAGCTTTGCAAGAAGGAACTGAGTCTTTTTTGTTTGGTTATTTTTTTGAGACAGTGAGTGTCTCGTTCTGTTCCCCAGGCTGCAGGGCAGTGGCGTGATCTCGGCTCACTGCAACCTCCGGTCCCCGAGTTCAAGCAATTCTCATGCCTTAGCCTCCTAAGCAGCTGGGATTACAGGTGCCCACCGCCTCACCCGGCTAACTTTTTGCATTTTTAGTGGAGCCGGGGTTTCACCATGTTGGCCAGGCTGGTCTGGAACTCCTGACCTCAGGTGATCCACCCGCTATGGCCTCCCAAAGTGCTGGGATTACAGGAGTAAACCACCGTGCCTGGCCAAAGGAATTCAGTCTTAATCCCTTTTGCATCTTCAGCCTTTAGGATAACGTCTGACACACAACAGGCATTAAATATTTGTTGGATGAATGAACTGAACTGCATAGAATGCAGAAAGCCTACATATACTGGCCAGGCATGGTGGCTCACACCTGTAATCCCAGCACTTTGGGAGGCCGAGACGGGCGGATCACCTGAGGTCAGGAGTTTGAGACCAGCCTGGTCAACATAGCAAAACCCGGTCTCTATTAAAAATATAAAAATTAGCCGGGCATGGTTGTGGGCGCCTGTAATCCCAGCTACTCGGGAGGCTGAGGCAGGAGAATCGCTTGAATCCGGAAGGAGGAGGTTGAGGTGAGCCGAGATTGCACCACTGCACTCCAGCCTGGGCGACAAGAGGCAGACTCCGTCTCAAACAAAACAACCAACCAACAAGCCTACATATCCTGCCACACGTGCTACAATCCACAGCAAACTGTTTCATCCACATTCAACCACTTTCTTAAAGTCACCATCATGATCCTATCAAGAAAACCGTAATTTATATGGTATTTTAATGTGCCTTTATAAATTACTAATCACTTTCTTCATGATGTATGTTAAAATGGCTTATGTCACCTGATGTAATCCTTAATGAGGGAAATAAAAGGCCATGACTATGCCTGGCTTTTTTTCTTATATGTTAGATTTGAGTGTTAAAATGACCTCGAAGCGGCGAAAGAAAGGAACAGAACTGCCCTCCACATTAAAAATGAGCAGGCTCCATAGGTTAATTTTACTCTTCCTCACGCACGGCACTTACATGTTGCAAACTCTCCGCTCCACAGCACGCACAGACATCCCAAATCCCGGATTGGGCCTGAGGAACATCTCTGCAAAGAGCGCCAGGAGGGCGTGGGGGTCCCGCCTCTCCCGCCAGGGACCAGGGAGTGGACACTCACTGGTCCAGTCATGAGGAACTCAGCATCCTCCTGACGGGAGGCGCCTCTTTCCCAGAAGCGGTGGGTCAGGAGGAATCTGACTAAACCCTGGGTTGCCCGCCCGGAGGGCGCGGTTGACCCCGGGGCCTCGAGGTTGTGGGCGAGGAGTAATACGCCCGCCGAGACCGACCCGCAGATCCAGGAGACTGAAACCCGAGGGCGGCGCTCCAGGGTGCTGAGGAGACCGGAAAGGCGGCCAGGACCTTCCGGTTGCCTCGGCCCACCACCCACCCAGTGTCCGCGCAGCCCTAAAGCCTGGCAGACGCGGAGCGCACGCGGCCTTTGCCTCGGCCAGGACAGGGCAGCGGGGAGAGGGCTGCTAGACAACAATTCTTGACCCCCCCACCTCAACCCACGACCGCCGGGTAGGCGCGCAAAGGGCCTACTCCTGCGGCGCGCCCCCGTCCCCCTGGTCCAGCGGACACGCCACGCACGCAGCCCCGCCCAGCGCCGCTCGCGGTAGGGGCGGAGCCGCTGAGCTGGCCAAAGCGGATTTGCCCAGCTCGGCCAGGGGCGGGGCAGGCCCTCCCAGCCAGGACCAGCCCCAGTCTCCCCGCCCCTGAGCCCTGAAGGAAATAGGGACCCGGCCCTGGGCCTTGTGTAGCGGGAGGGGGAGCTAGGAAGCAGCTGAGGGCAGAGTCCAGGAGGGCCTGGCTGCGGGGGAATGAAGCCTCCGCCTTCTCAGGCAAAAGCCTTTAAATACGGGCTCAGGCCCGGGACTCAGAGTGTAACGCGTGGCAGCCTGAGGGAGGGGCGTGCGCCGAGAGGGAGCTCAGACGGAGCGGGGCGCGGGTGAAGAAGCTGCGGCGGCGCGGCCCGTAGGAAGGTGCTGTCCGAACGATCGGGATAGGAGCGGTCCCTGCGCTTGCTGCTGGGAAGTGGGTAAGCGCCGCTCCCAGACTGGCCCCGCCGCCCGGGCGGGATGCTCCCAGGTCTGGGCGGGATGTGGAGGGAGCGGGGCTGGGGTGTGCGCGCTGCTCCCGGTCGCTCGCTGCGCTCGGTCCCGGGCTTCCCGTCTCACGACCTTCGTCTCTTTGGGGCTTAGGGCGGGAACCGCATTTTGGAACTGCTGTCCTGGGGATGTGGTCGTCTGGGCTTCTTATTCAAGACTCGTGAGTCTTCCAGCCCCTTCTCTTTCTGCCTTTACCCACTTTCCTGACTTGGATGAGATTTCCCTGCCGCCTCCAAAGCCGAACGCCCACCACAGGAAGCGGTTCTCTCGTTGGGGACCTCATTTTGGCCGCAGAGTCGTAGTTTTTTGTTTGTGTTTAAGAGTCTGCTCACCTGAGGGGCTCCTGCTTTTCTCATGCCGCCCCTCTTAAGAAACCAAAGAGAAACGAAGCCAGAAATCCCTCTTGAGAGCAAAATACTAAGACTGTCGTGATATCTGTCCGGGATGTCCTGGAATCCATTGTTGGCCCCCTGCACCACAGAATTGCTCTGTTTGATGTCGGGGAAGGCCTTTCCTGGGTGCCTCGGGAGACCATGTTTGTGTGAGATCTTGAAAAATTATACGTCCTATAAATATATAGGAAGATAACTTAGTAGGGTTAGGAATTCTCGTATAGAAAAAAGAGGGGTTCGCTGGTAGGGATCTATTCATGGGCATACAGAGCAGTAGCTGTCTATCGACAGACCTCAAAGACACAGTGAGCCTTTGAGTTTCTTCAAATCCCTTAAGAAATGGAGAACAGTAGTCTTTCTTCAGGGGGGTTCTGGAAATGAAAGAGCTGACTGTCTGCTCTGAGATGTGCTTATTAGTGGCCAGGATCCAGTTTAAGGTAAGGGGTAGACAACCCTGATTGAAAAGATCTCATTTATTCTCCCGTTGCTGTACTCCTTTTTCTAACAAAATCTATAACTGGATAAGCATAATCCATCTTCCTTCTTGTTTACTTCCACAGCTTTACATGATAACCCTTAGACATAAAATTATTACCGGCTTTCTTACTGATTAAATATTTTTCTCTGGCCAGGCATCTTTTACTGTTTAATTTCTGGAAATGATTAAAATGTGTGAAGCTGATGTATCCAACTATAATGCCCATCGTTAGCTCCTGGGTACCTATGCAAAATACGCTGTAGAGAGCTGGGGCTAGAAGGATTATATTCCGTTTAGATTGTAGTAGGGCATTTGTTATTTGTTAGTGACCCCTTCTGGGTTGGAATGTTTATTTGAATTATGAAATTTTACATGAAGAGTAGTTTTGGAACGGTTTGGTTTGTTGTGACTCTCCCAAAATACAGAGGTAAAAACTCATTTCAAAATAACCCATTTAATAAGGAAACACTCCTATGTCTCTGACAGCAGAATAGAGGGCCAGAGGGTACATAAAAGTAGAAATAGAAAATGGGGGCCGGGCGTGGTGGCTCACGCCTGTAATCCCAGCACTTTGGGAGGCCGAGACGGGCGGATCACGAGGTCAGGAAATCGAGACCATCCTGGCTAACATGGTGAAATCCCGTCTCTACTAAAAATACAAAAAAAATTAGCGGGGCGTAGTGGCGGGCGCCTGTAGTCCCAGCTACTCGGGAGGCTGAGGCAGGAGAATGGCATGAACCTGGGAGGCGGAGCTTGCAGTGAGCCGAGATTGCGCCACTGCACTCCAGCCTGGGCAACTGAGCGAGACTACGTCTCAAAAAAAAAAAAAGAAAAAGAAAAAAAGAAAATGGGGCTGGGCGCAGTGGCTCACGCCTGTAATCCCGGCACTTTGGGAGGCTGAGGTGGATGGATCACCTGAGGTCAGGAGTTCGAGACCAGCCTGGCCAATATTGTGAAACCCCGTCTCTACTAAATATATAAAAACTAGCTGGGCGTGGTGGTGGGCACCTGTAATCCTAGCTACTCGGGATGCTGAGGCAGGAGAATTGCTTGAACCTAGGAGACGGAGGTTGCAGTGAGCCGACATGGTGCCACTGCACTCCAGCCTCGGTGACAGTGAGACTCCGTCTCAAAAAGAAAAAAGAAATAGAAAATGGAGTTGGCAGACATCTGTGTCATGCAAAGTGTGTCACTAACACTATATCAAACTCCATGTTAAAGCTTATTGAAGATTTTATTGAAACTTCCAAGTGAGCATTTATTTGGACTTGCACAGATTGTACATCAGCCTTTTCATTGATTCTCCCATTGTCATCGGTAAGCCGTATTTCATGGGAAATAGCAAGGCGAGAATACCCAAAATAAAGCTTGTGTAAAACACATCCAGTTCTGTGATACAAGTTCACCTGCCATCAGTAGTCTGTCCCAGCTGATGTATGTAAAGCAAGTTGAAATGTGGTCTCACAATCAAGGCAGATAAGAAGTAACTCTGGGGAAACATGCTGAAGTTCTTTAGGTAACTCAAAAAAAGAACTTGGCCAGATGCGATGGCTCACACCTGTAATCCCAACACTTTGGGAGGCTGAGGCAGGTGGATCAACTGAGGTCAGGAGCTTGAGACCTGCCTGGCCCACATGGTGAAACCCTGTCTCTAGAAAAAAATACAAAAATTAGCTGGACATGGTGGCGGACACCTGTAGTCCCAGGTACTTGGTACCTGGGAGGCTAGGTGGGAGACTCTCTTGAACCTGGGAGGCAGAGGCTGCGATGAGCCCAGATTGTGCTGTTGCACTCCAGCCTGGGCAACAGAGTGAGACCTTGTGTCAGAAAAAAAAAAAAAAAAAAAAAAAAAGTTGATAGTATTCTGGTCAATTACTGCAAAAATACTATGATCGGCAATCTGAACTAAAGCTATTTACACAGAAGTCTTCATCTCAAAAAGAGAGGCCCTTGTGGAGAGTTACTCATTCATTCAATTAATAATCATTGAGAGGCTGCTATTCTAGGAGTCAAGGATACAGCAGGGAGCAGCAGCAAATAACTGTTAGCCTGGCTGTGCCTTATTAAACTATGAACTCCTTAAGCCCAGGAGCTGCAATGAGTAGACACTGATTCTACATTTAATAAATGTGTTAGCAGAACCTGTCCTGGTTGAGATTAAGAGTAAAGGCTGTCCTAATAACCTTTTGGCTAGGAGATTAAGTGGTAACCCTAAAAGATCCTCTGGTCCAACATTACTTTGAGATTCTACTCTTTAGGTATTCTAGATATACTGGGTTTAATTAAGTGAAAAAAGCCAGGTGTTAATCGTATATATGGTATTCTATTGAATTTAGAAAGACAAGATTATTAGAATATATATGTATATTTACTTGTAGCTGGGAGGATATACAAGAAAACGGATTGCTTGTGTGGAAGCAAAGTAGGGGATAGCAAAGTATATAAGGAAGGGGTTGGAGTGAGACTTCTCATGTGTACCTTGTTACAACAGATTTAATTTTGAACCATATGAACATTATTCAGAATCAATAATTTTTTTTTTTTTTTTTTTGAGATGGAGTTTCGTGCTTGTTGCCCAGGCTGGAGTGCAACATGGCGTGATCTCAGCTCACTGCAACCTCTGCCTCCCGGGTTCAAGTGATTCTCCTGCCTCAGCCTCCCAAGTAGCTGGGATTACAGGCATGTGCCACCATGCCCCACTAATTTTGTATTTTTAGTAGAGACGGGGTTTTGTCATGTTGATCAGGCTGGTCTTGAACTCCTGACCTCAGGTGATCCACCCTCCTCGGCCTCCCAAAGTGCTAGGATTACAGGCATGAGCCACCGTGCCTGGCCAGAATAAATAATTTTTAAAAATGTATTTCATATGGCTAAGAATACTATTTGAATACAGATTCAAATAGAATACTGTTCTATTTAATTGAATCATATAATTGAAAATTCTATCCATTTTCACTATTTTACCAAAATTCTATTTCTTTTAATCGTTTTTTAAAAGTCATGAGGGGCCTGGCACAGTGGCTCGTGCCTGTAATCCTAGCACTTTGTGAGGCTGAGGCAGGCAGATTGCATGAGCTCAGGAGTTCGAGACCAGCCTGGGCAACATGGCAAAACCCTGTCTCTACTAAAAATACAAAAATTAACCTGGTGTGGTGGCATGCACCTGTAGTCCCAGCTACTTGGCGGGCTGAGACACGAGAATCAAACCCAGGAGGCGGAGGTTGTAATAAGTGCAGCTGAGATGGTGCCACTGCACTTCAGCCTGTGTGATAAAGTGAGATTCTGTCTCAAAAAAAATAAATACCGTGGTGGCTCATGCCTGTAATCCCAGCACTTTTGGAGGCTGAGGCGGGCGGATCACGAGGTCAAGAAATCCAGACTATCCTGACCAACATGGTGAAACCCCGTCTCTACTAAAAATACAAAAATTAGCTGGGCATGGTAGTGTGTGCCTGTAGTCCCAGCTACTCATTAGGCTGAGGCAGGAGAACTGCTTGAATCCAGGAGACGGAGGTTGCAGTGAGCCGAGATCACATCATTGTACTCTAGCCTGGCGACAGAGCAAGACTCTGTCTCATTAAAAAAAAAAAAAAAAAAAAAAAAGTCATGAGGGATCAGACTCCATGAGTTGATATCTATACCACTAAAGATCAATGTATAAGCCAGATTGGTAGTTTATTAACACAGGCTACAAACAGTCCAGGATACTTACATGGATTAGTCAGCTCATTTTCTTCTAGTAGGGAAATCTATCCAGAGAACCAAACGAAAATTTAGAATATTGTTTAATACAGATTCAAACCAAAAGGAATTGGATAATCTTAATTATATGATTTGTCTTGTTTCATAATAGGGATATTCTTCTTGCCAGGCATTCAAATTAGGCCAGCCTTCCAGAGTGCGTTCTCTGATCCATACAGGAGTATACTAAAAAATTCTTAAACTCTCTGATTACCATTTTCCTTCTCTTTGGAATCTGTGAATGGGTTAGATTAGATGATGTCTGAGGTCTTGGCAAGGCAAAACCATTCTTTGCTTCTAAGAATCTGATCAGTTTGACAGTTCTCATTATAACAGATAAATGAGCATACTTATGTATAAATCAGTTCCTTGTCATTTTGATTAGTGTGAATCAGTTCACCTAATGCTTTTGAAAATCTATCAAAATCTGTGTAACCCACTTTTCTGCTGGCATTGGGAAGAAAAAAAATCTGTGTAACAGCTTTGGTAATTACAGAAATTACATTTTCTTTAACTACCTTATGGTTTCTGATTAAAGTTGAAATGGAGTTTAAGATTATTGCCTAGTACCTAAAAGTAAACTTTGAAAGCCAAAGTAGTGTGTAGGGCATATAATCTCAGAGGCCAATTCTGGACTGTGGAACTAATCTTATTCTATATCATCGTAATCTAAACCTGTTATAAACTCATCTTTGTACACTAGCGTTTATTTAAGCAAGAATTGTACAAGTATGTTCATCCTGGAGCTTTCTCTCAGCAATCAAAGTTGTCCTAGTGTATTATAGACCTAAGGAAG
This sequence comes from Pan troglodytes, assembly GCF_028858775.2. Classification (NCBI taxonomy): domain Eukaryota; kingdom Metazoa; phylum Chordata; class Mammalia; order Primates; family Hominidae; genus Pan; species Pan troglodytes. The sequence continues at coordinate 39,850,255 of NC_072401.2, read as the reverse complement.
GTTTTACTTTGATTCTTTACTTTCTAAATTTTAGGTCATTATAATCTTTGTGGCTCCCCTTCAGTAATATCAGTTACTGTAATTATTTCCATATGTTTCATGCTAGTGCAGCTGAGAACAGGCTAGGTCATCCAATTGGAATGTTATTTTTTAAATCACTATTTCCGTAATTCCTCAGAGTGAATGTAGGAAATCTTTCCAGATATCTGTCACCTTGACAGTTTTTATAAAGTGTAATTAATGTACAATATGATTTCTTTAAATTTTCTGTTTTCAATACTAGAACAGTCTTACTGTTTTCCTTCTAGTACAATCATGTTTGAAATTAAGAAGATCTGTTGCATCGGTGCAGGCTATGTTGGAGGACCCACATGTAGTGTCATTGCTCATATGTGTCCTGAAATCAGGGTAACGGTTGTTGATGTCAATGAATCAAGAATCAATGCGTGGAATTCTCCTACACTTCCTATTTATGAGGTAAACATATTAAACAACTCTTTGTTTTTATGCTGTTTGTTTTTTTACTGTCTTTATTATATCATTTATATGCACTATTAATATAAAAATCTATAACAGCAACTGATAAGAAATTAAATGAAAAAAATCTGGATACAAAACACATGGACATTAAAACACATTACTTCGGGTAATGTGGGTAGGAAAAATGACCAGAAAGAAGTCTATCAGAATGGTGTATTAGTGCAGTGAGATTATGGATAATTTTTTCTCTTTCCTGTTTTCATTTTTTTTTTTTTTTTTTTTTTTGAGACGGAGTCTTCCTCTGTTGCCCAGGCTGGAGTGCAATGACGCAAGCTCAGCTCACGGCAACACCCGCCTCACGGGTTCAAACAATTCTGCCTCAGCCTCTTGAGTAGCTGGGATTGCAGGCGCCCACCACCACACCCAGCTAATTTTTGTATTTTAGTAGAGGTGGGGTTTCACCATGTTGGCCAGGCTGGTCTTGAGCTCCTGAACTCAGGTGATCTGCCCGCCCCGGCCTCCCAAAGTGCTGGGATTACAGGCGTGAGCCACTGCACCTGGCCTTCTTCCCTGTTTCCTAATTTTGTCTGTTAGTATCATTACCATATTATAATAAAATTAAAAAGTGGTATCCTGTAAAAATAAAATAAATACAACTTTTAATAATATTAATATAAATTTAATATATTTTTGGATTATTTTACTAACATCACATAAACATTAGATGGACAAATGGCATCTTTCATATTTAGAGTTTGGTGCCACAAATATTTTTAACTGGAATTTCAAAATTTTGTGAATTTAGAGAATTTAGAAAAATATGCTTCTAACTATTTTACTGAGCTATCTGGTTTCCTTTTTTTTTTATTATTTCACTGTAAAATGAGTTCATCATATTATGCTTTTGAAACTCAACAGAAAAGCATTTGAAAATTTGATGGTAGCATTTTCTAGCTAACATTAATATGTTTATATTTTTCCCCAAGAAAAGCTTGGTTATTTTTTATTTGTTTTTTGAGACGGAGTTTCACTCTTGTTGCCCAGGCTGGAGTGCAATGGCCCGATCTTAGCTCACTGCAACACCTGCCTTCTGTGTTCAAGCGATTCTCTTGCCTCAACCTCATTAGTAGCTGGAATTATAGGTGCCCACCACCACTCCCAGCTAATTTTTGTATTTTTAGTAGAGACGAGGTTTCGCCATGTTGGCCAGGGTGGTCTTGAACTCCTGACCTCAGGGGATCGCCCCTCCTCGGCCTCCCAAAGTGCTGGGATTACAGGTGTGAGCCACCATGCCCAGCTAAAGCTTATTTATTTATGACTATTATCAACCATAGACTTTAGTTGCCTTAGGCTTTTAGAAGGAAAGTCTCAATCCAGTTTTATCTCTAAGATAGGTCTGCCTGCTATCTATAGGAATATAAGATATGGAAATCTATGAAAAAGCACCTATAGAGTAATAGTCACTCAAAAACACAGATTTACTTATTATATCTGAATCAGATTTAGGATTGAAATATTGGCGGCACGGTGGCTCACACCTGTAATCCTAGCACTTTGGAAGACCAAGGCAGGCGGATTACCTGAGGTCAGGAGTTTAAGACCAGCCTGGCCAACATGGTGAAAGCCCGTCTGTACTAAAAATACAAAAAATTAGCCGGGTGCAGTAGTGCGCACCTATAATCCCAGCTACTCGGGAGGCTGAGGCAGGAGAATCGCTTGTACCCAGGAGGCAGAGGTTGCAGTGAGCCGAGATCACGCCATTGTACTCCAGCCTGGGCTACAGAGCAAGACTTCGTCTCAAAAAATATATATATATATTACTACTATATTTGGTTTAGGGTAATTTTAAAAAATGTTTTAGAAAGATAACTTGATGGTGAGTTCTATAATGCTGATATTGATAAAAGGGTTGCAAGTCATTTGAAACCCCATAAACCATACTTATATCCAAACATTCAGTAATGAATTCTGCCAGCAGTGTATTCTAGTCTTCACAAATAAGCCAGGCATGGTGGCATGGCCTTGTAGTTCTGGCTACTCAGGAGGCTGAGACAGAAGGATCATTTGAGCCAAGGGGTTCAAGTCCAGCCTGGGCAACATAGTGAGACTCCCATCTCCAAATAAAAAAAAAAAAAAAATACGGCCAGGCACAATGGCTCACACCTGTAATCCCTGCACTTTGGGAAGCCGAGGTGAGCAGTTCACTTCAGGTCATGAGTTCGAAACCAGCCTGGCCAACATGGCAAAACCTCGTCTCTACCAAAAATACAAAAATTAGCCAAGTGTGGTGGCTCACGCCTGTAATCCCAGCTACTCAGGAGGCTGAGGCGAGAGAATTGCTTGAACCTGGGAGGCAGAGGTTGCAGTGAGCTGAGATCGCACCACTATACTCCAGCCTGGTTGACAGAATGAAACTCTGTCTCCAAATAAGTAAATAAATAAATTAGAATAATGACACCCATCAGAATGGTTAAAATGATATTACTGACAATACCAAGTGTTTAGCAATTAGAATTTTATGCACTGCTTGGTAAGAATATAAATTGATACAGTCACTTGGCAGACATGTTTGATAGTATCTACTAAAGCTGAAAATATAGGCCAGGCACAGTGGCTCATGCTTGTAATCCCAACAGTTTGGGAGGCCGGGGGAGAGGATTGCTTGAACCCAGGAGTTCAAGCCCAGCCTGGGCAACATTGCAAGACCCCTGTTCCTTTTCTTTTTTTTTTTTTTTTAAAGGCCAACCGCGGTGGCTCATACCTGTAATCCCAGCACTTTTGGAGGCCGACGCCATCCTGGTCAATATAGTGAAACTTTGTCTCTAAAAAATATTTAAAAATTAACTGGGCATTGTGGCATGTGCTTGTGGTCCCAGCTACTTGAGGAGTTGAGGCAAGAGAATCACTTGAGCCCAGGAGGCTGAGGCTGCAGTGAGCCCTGTTGGCGCCACTGCACTCCAGCCTGGGCAACAAAGTGAGACCCTGTCTCTTGAAAAAATAAAAAAAAACTATTAGTCTGTGACCCAGCAATTCCAAGTGTATATCCAACAGAGATGCATACATATGTGCACTAAAAGACAGAAGGAACAACCTAAATATTAATCAGCAATAGAATGGATGCATGAGGCTGGGTGCGGTGGTTCATGCCTGTAATCCCAGCACTTTGGGAGGCTGAGGTGGGCGGATCACCTGAGGTCAGGGGTCCTAAACCAGCCTTGACAACGTGGTGAAATCCCATCTCTACTAAAATAATACAAAAATTAGCCAGGTGTAGTAGCGCATGCCTATAGCCCCAGCTACTCAGGAGGCTGAGGCAGGAGAATCACTTGAACCTGGGTGGGGGAGGTTGCAGTGAGCCGAGATTGCACCACTGCACTCCAGACTTGGTAACAGAGTGAGACTCCGTCTTAAAAAACAAACAAACAAACAAAAAGAATGGCTACATGAATTATTTTATAATACTGCAACAAAATACTGTACTGTGTTGAAAATCAATGAAACTACTCCTGCACTTAAGAATATGGTTAAAATCTTACAAAATTAGTGTTGCCAGACACAAAGGAGTACATACTGTATAATTCCATTTGCGTAAGTTTCAAAAATAGGCAAACTAATCTATGATTATAGAATTCAGCATGATGGTAATTTGGGAATAGTAGTGACTAGGAGAGCATACAGTGGGCTCTGACTTACTGTTAATGTTCTTTCTTCTCTCATTACATGAATTACTGAGAAAATAGTAGATTCTGTTAATATTTAACAGTTAAAACACTTCCTTTTGTGTTGTCGTATTTATTGAATAGACATTGCTTTTTAAACTTTGTTCATTAAAAAATACAGTTTAGGCCGGGTGTGGTGGCTCATGCCTGTAATCCCCGCACTTTGGGAGGCCAAGGTGGGCGGATCACCTGAGGTCAGAAGTTCGAGACCATCCTGGCCAACATGGTGAAACCCCGTCTGTATTTAAAAAAATACAAAAAAAAATTAGATGGGTGTAGTGGCTCGCGCCTGTAATCCCAGCTACTTGGGAGGCTGAGGCAGGAGAATCGCTTGAACCCAGGAGGTGGAGGTTGCAGTGAGCCGAGATCGTGCCACTGCACTCCAGCCTAGCAACAGAGTGAGACTCTGTCTCAAAAAAAAAAAAAAAAAAAAAAAAAATTTAGTAGTAACTACTTTAAAAAAAAAAAAAAAGGATAATTTGCTTTGCTTTTTTTCTGGGTAAAATTTTCATTTTACTGAGGATAATTTTACCCTGTGAAAGGATTTGAGTTCTTCTAATAAAAGTACCATATAAATTCTAAATACCAATTATGATAATTACATAATGAACCTAATAACAGATAGAACCTATATTATTAACTGCTTCTGCATCAGTTTTGGCTTTAATATAATTATGTAAGTCTTCATTTTGAGGTTTTATTATACGTATATGAATTCTGCATTGCTCTGGTTTTAGTAACTTTAAATATTAGGAGATTATACACAGGACTGAATTAAATTTTATTCTCTGCAAATCCTGACTCTATAAAACTTTTCCCTCATTTTCTAGAATCTAGCCAAAATAACCAAGGAAACCCATTTCTGTGATTGGTGACATCATATTCATGGTTGTAGTGGTTCATATATCTTGCTTGTCCTGTTATTTTAATCAAACTAATGGAAATTCAAATGTACATTTTTCACATCCTCCAATTACTTATGTTAAGAGACCTCGGAACCATTGAAGAAAAGGGAGTTGCCTCTATATGTAATGCCAGACCTATGGCCCCTGAAGGGCTTTCACTTTGCTGTAGACATAGTTTTCTAAACATCCATAATATTATGGATGGATATTGTTTAAAGTTTCTCCCCTAAGAGTGAGCTTCAGTGGTTTAGGTCTGTTTTCTTTTTGCTTTTTGTTATGGAAGATTTCAAGCATGTAATTAAAGACAACAGTACAATGAATCTCCGTGTGCCCATCATCTTGTTTCAGCAGTTATCTACGTGGCCAGTCCTCCTTCCCAACTACCACCATGCTGATTATTTATAATTTCATCCATAAATACTTTATCATGTATCTCTAAAAGATAATTTTGTTTTTCTTTGAGACAGGACCTTGCTCTGTGGCCCAGGCTGGAGTGCAGTGGCCCGATCTTGGCTCACTGCAACCTCCGCCTCCTGGGCTCAAGTGATCCTCCCACCTCAGCCTCCTGAATAGTTGGGACTACAGGCAAGCGCCACCATGCCCAGCTATTTTTAAAAATTTTTTTAGTAGAAATGGGGTTTCGCCATGTTGCCCAGGCTGGTAGCCCACAATAGTTGTGCTTCAACCAGTATCTATTGGTTGAAGAAACCAGTTTGTTTATTGGCTAGAAATTATCACAGTCTAGGCCAGGCACAGTGGCTCATGCCTGTAATCCCAGCACTTTCGGAGGCTGAGGCGGGTGGATCGCTTAAGGCCAGGAGTTCGAGACCAGCCTGGCCAACATGGAAAAACCCCATCTCTACCAAAAATACAAAAATTAGCCAGGTATGGTGGTGTGCGCCTGTAATCCCAGCTGCTTGGGAGTTTGCGGCACGAGAATCACTTGAACCTGGTAGGTGGATGTTGCAGTGAGACGAGATGGTGCCACTGCACTCCAGCCAGGGTGACAGAGCAAGACTCTGTCTCAAAAAAAAGAAATTTTTCAGTCTAGATTTTGCTGGTTCAGTTCCTTGGAGTTTTTCAACTTATTCTTTATTTAATGTAAATTGGCAGTTAGATCTAAAGGTAGAGGTCCAATCAGATTTAGGCTTGATTTTTTTTTATAAGAATATTTGTTAAGTGGTTTTATACCCCTCCATATTCTTAATGTAAATATATCTCCTGTTAAACTGGGAATTTTTTTTTAAATAAAAGGGTTCCTTGCAATAGGACTTAGAAAAATTTATATTTATTTAAGCATATATGGAGTAAATTGACTTTCACAGCCAGTTCTGTGGCCTGAATTATTGGGAGTAAAAATGTGCATTCATAATGACAATGCAAAATCATATATTTGCTTGAAATCACAGAAGACCTTGAATTTTCTGAAAATTGTGTTGATACTCATAGTTAATAGTTAACTCATCAGTTAGTCACATGGTAAACAATGACAAAGCGTTAAATGAGCTGCTCTTCTGATTGTAGCAAGTTTAATGGCAATTTCCATTTTACTTTATTTACTTAAGTGTACTTATGAGGCAGGGCGTGATAACTTACTCCTATAATCCCAGCACTTTAGGAGGAGGAGCAGGGAGGATTGCCTGAGCCTGGGAGGTCAAGGTTGTAGTGAGCTGTTACGCAACTGCACTCCAGCCTGGGGAACAGAGCGAAACCCTGTATGAAAAAATAAAATAGGCCAGGTGTGGTGGCTTGTGCGTGTAATCCCAGAACTTTGGGAGGCCAAGGCAGGTGGATTACCTGAGGTCAGGAGTTCAAGACCATCCTAGCCAACATGGTGAAACCCCATCTCTACTAAAAATACAAAATTAGCCCGGTGTGGTGGTGCATGCCTGTAATCCCAGCTACTTGGGAGGCTGAGGCAGGAGAACTGCTTGAACCTAGGAGACGGAAGTTGCAGTGAGCCGAGATCATACCACTGCACTCCAGCCTGGGTGACAGAAAGAGGCTCTGTCTCACAAAAAATAAAATAAAATAAAATAAATGGGCTGGGCATGGTGGCTCACTCCTATAATCCCAGCACTTTGGGAAGCTGAGATGGGAGGATTGTTTGAGCCCAGGAATTTGAGACCAGCCTGGACAACCCAGTGAAACCCCAAAACCCCATCTCTGCCAAAAAAAGATACAAAAATTAGCCAGGCCTCATGGCTCCTGTGGTCCTAGCTACTTGGGAGGCTGAGATGGGAGGATCATTTGAGCCCAGGAGGTGGAGGCTGCAGTGAGCTGAGATTGCACCACTGCACTCCAGCCTGGGTGACAGAGTGAGACCCTGTCCCTATTTAAAAAATGAGATGTGCACTTATGGCCTTTGGTATATCATCCTTAACTTTTCTACAAAGGTAATTTGAGCACAACCTAGACCTTTAAATTACAATATTACCATCCCCTTTAACAAATGTAATTCTATACTATTAGGTTATCTCATATCACTGGCAAGCTATATGTACAATTCCTTTTCTTTTTTCTTTTTAGCCAGGACTAAAAGAAGTGGTAGAATCCTGTCGAGGAAAAAATCTTTTTTTTTCTACCAATATTGATGATGCCATCAAAGAAGCTGATCTTGTATTTATTTCTGTAAGTATTTTCCTTTGTTGTGTGAATTTTAATGTATTCTTGTCTATATAAAAGTTTCATCATACTTTAATAGTAAATCCATTGGTATTAAGCCTCAACATTGCTTAGTATAGAGTTGTCCGGTGAATTTTGGTTGTCACTTTGTCTGACAGTTCACAAAACCCCGTCATCATCTAGTCAAATATGTCATTACAAGTCATTGAACAAGTAAACTCAAAGTTCTAATCTGAGATTTAGAACTAGGAAATGGGCGGGTGCAGTGGCTCACGCCTGTAATGCCAGCATTTTGGGAGGCCAAGGTGGGCAGATCACAAGGTCAAGAGATTGAGACCATCCTGGCCAACATGGTGAAACCCCGTCTCTACTAAGAATACAAAAATTAGCTGGGCGTGGTGGTGTGCACCCGCAGTCCCAGCTACTCAAGAGGCTGAGGCAGGAGAATCGCTTGAACCAAGGAGGCAGAGGTTGCAGTGAGCCGAGATCGCGCCACTGCACTCCAGCCTGGTGACAGAGTGAGACTCTGTCTCAAAAAAAAAAAAAAAAAAAAAAAAGAACTAGGAAATGCTGGTAACATGAGAGCACATGTGATGATAGTATATTTCATATTTATTTCATTATTTCTTGTTTCCAGTGGTTGGCGGAGGTGAGATGAAGAAAATCAGTTTGCAAACTTACAGGCATCTCCTCTCTAAATGAATTTTACATTAATTGTTTGTAACTTGGCATATGTTGGTTAGATTATCAGGCTAACCAACAGACACCTTTACCTCATAATGTGGCTGAACTGTCCTACCTTTATAATGAAAAAAACAGAACCAACACTTGAGATTAAACTCTAGTAAACACTATTTGAACCAAAGCAACTTACATCTTGCTGTCCTAGTAACCATCTGCTCAAATATTCTGTATGTAATGATATAGCTATCACCAGTTGGAAGCTGAGTGAGGGTGTTATATGACTTAAGATCTTTACGAGCTGGGCATGATGGCTCATGCTTGTAATCCCAGCACTTTGGGAGGCCAAGGCAGGCGGATCGCTTGAGCATAGGAATTTGAGACCAGCGTGGGCAACATGGTGAAACCCTGTCTCTACTTAGCTGGCCGTGGTGCTGTATGTCTGTAGTCCTGACTACTTGGGAGACTGAGGTGGGAGGATTGATTGAACCCTGGAGGTTGAGGCTGCAATGAGCCATTATTGTACCTTGCACTCCAGCCTAGGTGACAGAAGGAGACCCTGTCTCAAAAAAAAAAAAAAAAAAAAAAAAAAAAATTCAGTCTCTTCTTTTTGACCTCCTTAATCACTTCAGAGAAATTGATGCAGCTTTTATGACTTACCTACCCATCCCCTATTTAAACTTGCAGAAAGTTAGAGTGGAGGCATAAAAAAATAAGAAAATATTTTGGAGTAGCTAGGTACCTGGAAAAAATCAACGAGTTACTTAGTCTAATTTTTAGGTGACCAGAGCCTGGAATGGTAATAGAATAATTTTCTGCAGAAAGGACATTTAAAAATAATCTGTTTTTGAATGCCAGACAGGAATTATCTTGTAGCAATCAGTTTTCAACTGTTGTTTTCAAAGCTCCTTTACCAGGGGAAGCTGTCTGATCATCTCCCATCGCTAGCCAGTTTCACCCTACATCATGAGCTGTCTTTGCCTTTCCGTACACCATTACATGTAACTCTTGCCCTAAGTTGTTCCATGCATGTAAACAACTTTTTCCTCCTGCTTTTCACACCTCAACTCAATCTTCAAGTTTTGATTTATTTTCACTTGGTTCCTTTATTTAGTCTCCCATTGGGTTATAATCTCATCAAGAGAAGAGAGTTAGTACTATTTACTATTAGTTCAAAAATAATTCCTATTCCCTTTAAGTTTTAGACTTTTCAGAGCACTTTCATTTTTGTCAGAGCATTATAACATTCATGTGTTAGTTTTTAGAGAGCTCACTATCCTCATTTTCCAATGAGGTCACTGAGGCAGAGGCAGCCACACTTCTCCAAGGTTACATGTAATCCAAAACTAAATGCCTAGACTCTGGGCCCATGATTTTTTTTTTTTTTTTTTCTAAATGAAAGTCTTCGCCCATTGGCCAGGTGCAGTGGCTCATGCCTGTAATCCTAGTACTTTGGGAGGCTGAGGCAGGCAGATCACTTGAGGTCAGGAGTTTGAGACCACCCTGGCCAACATGGTGAAACCCTGTCTAAAAATACAAAAATTAGGCGGGTGTGGTGGCGCACTTGTAATCCCAGCTACTCAGGAGGCTGAGGCAGGAGAATCGCTTGAACCCAGGAAGCAGAGATTGCAGTGATCCGAGATCACGCCACTGCACTCCAGCCTGGGTGACAGAGCAAGACTCCATCTTAAAAAAAAAAAAAAAAGCAAGTCTTTGTCCACATAGTATTCTATATCCTGAAGATGATAGGTAATGTCTAGCTTTAATGAACTCAGAAAGCATTTGTAAATGATATTGCAATATTTTAAAAGACTGTTGATATAGGACTGTAAAAATAGGGGAATAAGAAAGGAGGCCAGGTGCGGTGGCTCACGCCTGTATTCCCAGCACTTTGGGACGCTGAGGTGGACAGATCACCTGAGGTCAGGAGTTCGAGACCAGCCTGGACAACATGATGAAACCCTGTCTCTACTAAAAATATAAAAGAAGTGGTGGGGTGTGGTGGCGCATGCCTGTAGTCCCAGTTACTTGGGAGGCTGAGGCAGGAGAATCGCTTGAACCTGGGAGGCAGAGGTTGCAGTGAGCCGAGATTACACTACTGCACTCTAGCCTGGGCAAAGAACAAGACTCCATCTCAAAAAAAAAAAAAAAAAAAGACTTTAAAACTTATTTTTAAGGACTATAATAATATATTATGTACAATAAAGAAAGGGAATAAGAAAAGGCTTACATTTCATTTCAGATTGTGAAGTCCTTTAGGATAACCATCTCATTCATTTGTGTGTCTTCAGGGCTTAGCTGGAATCTGCCTGCCCTAGTTATCTGGCATATAGATAGTAGCTTCCTAACCAAAATTTATTGAATGAGCTCTCTAGATGCTTCAAGCTATTTCTTCTGATTATTATATTTATAAAATATATTATTTCTGTGGAACTAACAGAGGATTAAATCAGGGCTACTGATGATTGTTAACTCCACACTTGAACCAGTAGTTCAGGGTATATCTTGAAATCCCTATCTCACAGGCACTCTGTTCTTTATCCCATATACTTACATCAGGTGAATACTCCAACAAAAACCTATGGAATGGGGAAAGGCCGGGCAGCAGATCTGAAGTATATTGAAGCTTGTGCTAGACGCATTGTGCAAAACTCAAATGGGTACAAAATTGTGACTGAGAAAAGCACAGTTCCAGTGCGGGCAGCAGAAAGTATCCGTCGCATATTTGATGCAAACACAAAACCCAACTTGAATTTACAGGTATAAAAAATGAAGCATTAGAATCTGGTTATTCTTATGTAAATACTGATGTGTTAAAGTTGCCCATAATTAATTCTAGCTTAAAACTTTCCTTTGCATTGGGATTCTAGGTGCTGTCCAACCCTGAGTTTCTGGCAGAGGGAACAGCCATCAAGGACCTAAAGAACCCAGACAGAGTACTGATTGGAGGGGATGAAACTCCAGAGGGCCAGAGAGCTGTGCAGGCCCTGTGTGCTGTATATGAGCACTGGGTTCCCAGAGAAAAGATCCTCACCACTAATACTTGGTCTTCAGAGCTTTCCAAACTGGTTAGTATATAGCATTCAATTCTTCATTAAATTAAAGCCAAATATTTATTTATTTCATTGAGCCTGATAAACTCCACAGATACTTTTTTAATAGTAGTAAGAGGTTATGCTTTTGAAGATCATATTCTTGCACATTCAAATTATGAAATAATTTTCACAAGGGAGATCATATATGAGGGTATAAAAGATTCTGAAAAATTCTGAAATCTTAAAATAGTAATTTGGTTTTTATCTCTCTTTCCCTCTTTACCCTTTTTCTTAATCATCTGTCCTCTCTAATTTAAAACATTTTCCCTTTCTAACCCATCCATTGTCTCCTCAAATTGAGCTCATCAGTATCTTATATATCTCCCTCAGTAATTTGCATCAACGCAATGAAATATAAACTAGATGTATAAAATTGCTGTTTTAGCTTATCTTACTCTTCTCTATGTTTTTTTTTTTTAAGGCAGCAAATGCTTTTCTTGCCCAGAGAATAAGCAGCATTAATTCCATAAGTGCTCTGTGTGAAGCAACAGGAGCTGATGTAGAAGAGGTAGCAACAGCGATTGGAATGGACCAGAGAATTGGAAACAAGTTTCTAAAAGCCAGTGTTGGTAAATTCAAATTTTTCTCTAGTAGAAAGAGCTAGTGTTTATTTACTGAAGGCATATTATTTGCTGGTACCAGCGCTTTATATATCTCATTGAATCCTTATAACCTGTTAGGTAGATGCTGTTATTTTCTTTTTTACAGATGATTCAGACTCAGGGAAATTTGTGCAACTTGCTCAAAGTCATGCAACTGAGTGACTAGATGTTTCTAATGCCAAAGCCATATTATTCCTTACTGCATACTGCATTGCACTAGAGCAAGGGTGGGCAAACTATGGCCTTTGGGTCAAATCCAGCCCACAACTTGTTTTTGTAAATAAATTTTATTGGAACACAGCCATGACCATTAGACTACATATTGTCTATGGCTGCTTTTGAGCTACAGTGGCAGTTTAATAGTCTCCTCAGAAACTGAATGGTCCACAAAGGCTGAAATATTTACTGTCTGGCCCTTTACCATGAAAGTTTGCTGACCCAGGCCAGGCACAGTAGCTCATGCCTATAATCCCAGCACTTTGGGAGTCTGAGGCCAAGGCGGGCAAATTGCTTGAGCCCAGGAGTTTGAGACCAGCCTGGGCAGCATGGTGAAGCCCCAGCTCTGCAAAAAAAGAGACAAAAAATTAGTCAGGCATGGTGGTGCACACCTGTAGCTCCAGCTACCTGGGAGGCTAAGGTACGAGGATCACCTGAGCCCGGGAGGTCAAGGCTGCAGTGAGCCATGTTCATACTCCTACACTTCAGCCTGGGTGACAGAGGGAGACTCTGTCTCAAAAAGAGAAAAAGTTTGCTGACTCTGTGCTAAAGAATGTGGGGCAGTCATACTAGATGAATGAGAAAAAAAAAGGAGATAAAAGGAAACAATATAAAAAGTTAAACGTAGCCATAATGAAATTTTAGTTAGAAAATTATTTGGAAGTTACTTGTGGAGTTGTTTAGTTGCCTGCAAATTTTACATAATTTATAAGACCATTATTTATCCATCTGAATTTTATTATTAAAAAATCTTAGTATAAGCTTTCTGATTTAGTATAAAGAAATTTGTCACATGATTGAGTTTTCTCGTTCTTACATGAAAATATTGTTCATTTTTTTCTTTCTGCAGGGTTTGGTGGGAGCTGCTTCCAAAAGGATGTTCTGAATTTGGTTTATCTCTGTGAGGCTCTGAATTTGCCAGAAGTAGCTCGTTATTGGCAGCAGGTATTAATCTTTATAGGTAATAATTTCTGTTTAGCCAGGCATAGTGGTTCACACCTGTAATCGCAGCACTTTAGGAAGCCAAGGCAGGAGCATCACTTGAGGCCAGGAATTTGGGACTGGCCTGGGCAACATAGTGAGACCCCATCTCTATAAAAATTTTAAAAATTAGCCAGGCATGGTGTTGCACACCTGTAGTCCTAGCTACTTGGGAGGCTGAGGTGGGAGGATCACTTGAGCCTAGGAGTTGGAGGCTCCAGTGACTGACTTATGATCACTCCACTGCACTGTAGCCTGGACAACAGAGTGAGACCCTGTCTCTGACATAATAATAGTAATAGCAATAATAATAGCAGTTTCTGTTTAGCTTCTCATTAAGCATGTCACTTTTTGTCCATGAAATGTTTTTGATGGAATTTATTTATTCCAGGAAGTCAAAAATTAGTATATTCAATTTGCTTATTTTATGTTTGTTTATTGGGTATCTGTGATTTTAATTTATCTTTCCTGCTAATCAATGTTGATGGAAGTTTGTGATAAGCCAGCATTCTAATTTGCTCCCAGAGTAAAACAAAAACAATTATCCTTAATTATAATTCTTCTCTTTTTTTTTTTTTTTTTTTTGAGACAAGATCTCACTTTGTCACCCAGGCTAGAATGCAGTGGTGCCGTCGCTGCTCACTGCAGTGACCTCCTGTGCTCAAGCAATCCTCCCACTTCAACCTCCCAAGTAGCTGGGACTTCAGGAACACACCACCACATTGGCTAATTTTTTTTATTTAAAAATTTTTTTTTTGTAGAGACAGGGTCTCACTATATTGCCCAGGCTGGTCTCAAACTCCTGGGCTCAGCAGTCCTCCCATCTTTGCCTCCCAAAGTGCTGGGAATATAAGTGTTAGCCAGTGAACCTAGCCTAATTCTTCTCTATCTTGAAAGGCATAAAATCAAAATAAAATAAGAACCTATATTGTAACGTTGGTCGGGCATGGTGGTTCACACCTGTAATCCCTGCACTTCGGGAGCCTGAGGTGGACAGATCACTTGAGGGTTGGGAGTTCGAGACTGGCCTGGCAAGGCTGAGGCATGAGAATTGCTTGAACCCAGGAGGCGGAGGTTGTAGTGAGCCAGGATTAATGTCACTGCACTCCAGCCTAGATGACAGAGCGAGACTTCGTCTCAAAAAAACAGAACCTATATTGTCATGCTTTTAAGTGGTTTTGTATCTGTTGATATTTGTTTTGGACCTTTCAGAGACTCACAGAGCTAAAATTAGAAACCCCTTCCAAATTGGAAGCATTAAGTGAGCTCTGGGAAGTAGAGTTGATGTTTATTGAATGCTTACCCTGTACTGGGTACTCTTTTGGGCACTTTGCATACAGTATCTCATTTAATCCTCATCACTAACATTATCCTCTTTATTTGATGAGGGAACTGACATGGAGATATTAAGTAATTTGCCTCAATTACTAGTCGGTATATGTGCCTTTCCCAAATATTTTCTCTGAGTTTATAATTTTTCAGGTTTCAGCAGTAGATATGGGAGGGAATCTAAAGAAATGCACGTTTCTTTTTTTAAAATGTTTTACTTTTTAGAGACAGGGTCTCACTGTGTTGTCCAGCCTAGATTCCAACTCTTGGGCTCAAGTGATCCTTCCACCTGAGCCTCCTGAGTAGCTGGGACTACAGGCGCACCACCCTGCCTAGCTGGAAATGCACATTTTTAAGTGAAAACAGATACAATTAGTGTCATTCCAGTCAATCCATCATGATGGCTTTATCTCACTGTTCATTGTGTGAAAAATGCAGATAAACTCTTGATTTTCCAACACTTTGGGCTAATTGCTTAAGCTCTCAGGGTTTGATTGAGATGGTCCCTGGAAGCTTAAAGCCTTAAAAAAGTTTCTTTTGCTTTGCCCACCTGGTTACCAACCTAAATTTAACAGATTAAGTGATCAGAGACTCTTATAACATTTAGTTAGTTAAAAAACCTTGTCAAATAGTTGTGGTGTTATGGTTCATCCAGAGGCAGCTAGAACTCTGCACATTGTTTGTTGCCTGTCCACTTTCTGCTGAAACTGAATTTTTGTGAATAGTGGGGCACAAGCAAATGAAGGAATACTTTGGGGTTTCATTGCTTGTAGCTTGTTTCCACAGAGTTTGGAAACACGGGCTAAGGAGAGTATGGTTTCCTATGTGCCTTATTTAGGTTGGTCTCATAGCTGAACCTCAAATGCACTTAGAATTAAAACTTGGTTGTGTGCTCCACTTTTGGCATCCATCCTAGCCTTATGCATGGAAAATCAAGCCAAATGAAATTAGAAATTTTTTGAATGGCTTTTTTTTTTTTTTTTTTTTTAATTTACGGCAGGGTCTGGCTCTGTCGCCCAGGCTGGAGTGCAGTGGCATGATCTCGGCTCACTGCCACCTCTGCCTCCTGTGCTCAAGCCATCCCGCCTCAGCCTCCCAAGTAGCTGGGACTACAGGCACACGCCACCTTGCCTGGCTAATTTTTGTATTTTTTGTAGAGACAGGGTCTCGCTGTGGTGCCCAGGCTGGTCTTGAACTCCTGAGCTCAACCAATCGCCCACCTCGGCCTCCCAAAGTGCTGGGATTACAGGTATGAGCTACCACTGCTGGCCTAGGATGGCTTTAAGGAAGGGGATGAGTGATTTTTTTTTTTTTTAATCCATAGGCACTAGAGTTTGGTTAATTTTTGCCTCTTGTTAATATGTAAGCATTGTATTTGTACAATAGCACTCACCATAAAATTCTGAGTAATGTGTGTCATAGGCTGTGCCTCTTTTAACTAATCATTGCACAATTGTACATGTAATTTCAGGTCATAGACATGAATGACTACCAGAGGAGGAGGTTTGCTTCCCGGATCATAGATAGTCTGTTTAATACAGTAACTGATAAGAAGATAGCTATTTTGGGATTTGCATTCAAAAAGGACACTGGTGATACAAGGTATCAGTTTTTAAAAATATTTCAACCCTTTTGAGATTGTGTTAACTCCTCATCTTAATTTTTTGATTAGGGGAGGTGTACATAAAATACATGTATATATATAATATAAAGAATAAAAATAAATATCCATATCTTCACCACTCTACCAGCTTAAGAAATCTAATTTTACCTGTATCTTAAACTCCCTGGTATTAGAATATAATGCCACATAAAGCTTACCAATACTGATTTTTTTTTTTCCTATAGAGAATCTTCTAGTATATATATTAGCAAATATTTGATGGATGAAGGCGCACATCTACATATATATGATCCAAAAGTACCTAGGGAACAAATAGTTGTGGATCTTTCTCATCCAGGTGTTTCAGAGGATGACCAAGGTAAGGCTTTGAGTCTCATGAATCATTTTGAGTCCAGACCTTAAAACTTTTTATCTTTTGGAAACCTTAGGTTGTTCAGTTTTATCATGTATATCATTGGTAGGCCCTCTTTTCAACCTCATTTCTCTGAAATTAAAGTCTTAGGCATAATGTCATCAACATTGATTTGAAGTGATCAGCTGTGGATTGGTCCATTGATTTTTCCAACATACTCCACAAATCCCCAAAATTCCAAAGAGATGCTTCCAAAGCAGGGTTTGGGGCCTCCCACCATCACTCCCATTGATACTGCAATCAGATTATTCCCAACTCTTCCTGCAGTCCTAGTGTTAGAATACCTATAGTACTATCCCCTTATGTGTGGTTTTGCTTTCCACGGGTTCAGTTATCTGCGGTCAATTGCAGTCTGAAAGTACTAGAAGGAAAATTCCAGAAATAAACAATTCATAAGTTTTAAATTGTGTGCTGCTTCATCCTGCCTGGGACATTTATCATTCCTTTGTCCAGCATATCCACATTCCATATGCTACTTAGTCACTTAGTAACTTTTGGCAATCAGATTCAAAAAACAGGTATGTGTGTAAGTATATATAGGGTTCAGTACTCTCCACAGTTTCAGACATCTACTGGGGGTCTTGGAATGTATCCCTGCAGATAAGGGGGGAACTACTGTAATGTCATATAACTCCTTTCTTATTTCTGTTTTTTTGTTGTTGCTGTTGTTACAGTGTCCCGGCTCGTGACCATTTCCAAGGATCCATATGAAGCATGTGATGGTGCCCATGCTGTTGTTATTTGCACTGAGTGGGACATGTTTAAGGTAAGGTAACAGAAAAGATACTAAGGAAAATTCTAGAGGTGTTCCACTATCAGCTGGGGTTGAGTATGTGTTCATGTATGTGTTTTGTTTGTTTGTTTGTTTGTTTTGTTTTGTTTTATTTTTTTTTAGATGGAGTCTCGCTCTGTCGCCCTGGCTGGAGTGCAGTGGCGCAATCTCGGCTCACTGCAAGCTCTGCCTCCCGGGTTCACGCCATTCTCCTGCCTCAGCTTCCTGAGTAGCTGGGACTACAAGCTCCTGCCACCACGCCCAACTAATTTTTTGTATTTTTAGTAGAGACAGGGTTTCACCATGTTGGCCAGGATGGTCTCGATCTCCTGACCTCGTGATCCACCCATCTTGGCCTCCCAAAGTGCTGGGATTACAGGCGTGAGCCACTCCGCCCGGCCCACATATGTGTTTTAATTGTTCCTGTGGTTTGTCTTTACAGGAATTGGATTATGAACGCATTCATAAAAAAATGCTAAAGCCAGCCTTTATCTTCGATGGACGGCGTGTCCTGGATGGGCTCCACAATGAACTACAAACCATTGGCTTCCAGGTAATCATGATCCTGGATTGTTTTTTTTCTTTTTGTTTGGTCTTTAGTGTTTGATTAAACAACTGGGGACTATAATCTAGTCAAGTTGACATCAAAAGACCATCACAGCAGGTCAGAATATGTTTGGCTAATTAAGATGATAACTTCTTTCTAGGGAAGTTCTTTTGGGGAACCAAATCAATATCAGAAGTTTATTTCAACAATTAGGAAAGTGCTCATTTGCTTTTTAAACCCATTGTGTGGGTTTTAGAATTTTCTTATTTTCTTTAGCAGTAACGTAACTCTGGGGCAACATGTCAGTTCTTTAGGAAGTCCCTATGGGATTTTTCTGACTACTCTACCTCTCTACTTCCTCCCTAAATTTGCGATCTAAAGGTAAAGAAAGAGGTCTTGGTCAATCAGCAGGTGTTCATCCTATACCTTCTGAGTACTCAGCACTGTGCCAGTGCTGTGAGGGGTCTGAATGAAACATGGGAGTTTCAATGGTACTGGCCCTCTTCTGATTCAAAGTTTGTCAACTGGCCAGGCATGGTGGTTCACACCTGTAATCCCAGCACTTTGGGAGGCTGTGGAGGTGGATCACTTAAGGCCAGGAGTTCGAGACCAGCCTGGATAATACTGTAAAATCCCATCTCTACTAAAAATACAAAAATTAGCTGGATGTGGTGGCACACACCTGTAATCCCAGCTACTTTGGAGGCTGAGGCAGGAGAATCGCTTAAACCTGGGAGGCGGAGGTTGCAGTGAGCCAAGATCACACCACTGCACTCCGGCCTGGGTGACAGAGCAAGACTCCATCTCGGGGAAAAAAATAATAATAATTAGTCAGGCGTGGTGGCCTGTGCCTGTAATCCCAGCCACATGGGAGGCTGACGTGGGAGGATTGCTTGAGCCCAGCAGGCAGAGGTTGTAATGAGCTGAGATCATGCCATTGCATGCCAGCCTGGGTGACAGAGCAAGACCCTGCCTCAAAAAACAAAAAACAGTTTGTCAATTATGGAACATTTGGAAAGCTGACAGAAGCCTCCACCCAGAACAGTGTTTTTGTATGTTACATCTATTTCAGTTCTCCAAGGAGTCCCAAAAGTATTAATAAGGAGCTATTTTCCATTTCCTCAGAGCAGTGTGTATATAGGGATAGGAGGATGGGGAGGTGGAGTAAGTTAGGGAGAATAAAAAAATATGCCAGGGGGTTGTTGTCAACGTAGTGCCCAAGCAAGCAGAAAAGCAGCAGTGTTTGATAGCTTGCTATGCACATCTCAGCACCAGCTATCTTGGAGAGGTACCAGTAAGGCCTAATCTGCTATTCAAAAGTATCTGATCTGGTTCTCTTAACCTCTCACCAACTTGTTGAAGGTCCTTATTTAGAATTCAGTGCCCATTTCTCATTCATGAGAGATTTACTTGTGGAAAGAATCAAATGGCATCCTTGTCTGTGAACTCTTCCATCCAAGACCTTGGGGACTCTTCTATTCCACCCCTCCCTAGTGAGTAACAACATGACTGTTTTTCCCAGTCATGACTAAACTCAGGAATGTTATTTTTAAAAGGTTATTTGCAAGGCATAGACACATTTTCTCTCATTCCTGTTTTACTCATCTAAGGGAAAAGATATGTAGAGAAATACATATTTTAAATGATTTTAAGTTATTGTAAAAGTTAACTTTCCTAGTGAGAAATTAAAAAAAACAGTTAGGAATGGAATCACTAAATAAGGAGAATTTGTAAGTCACTGAGACAACTGGTTAATATAAAGCAGAAGCCCTTTCTTTGTGGTATGAGTCAGAATTAAATATTAATTTTTAATTCAAAAGATGAAAAGTGAGTAGTATGTTTATCTCTGCTGTGGAGGGGAGATAAATTCATGACTGTTGAAGTAGTAGTGTTTTTAATGATAAGATGATGATTTTGAATATATGGAATAAATGAAAAATGTAATAGGCAAAACCAAAATTGATTATCATTTAGTGAAGGCTGGCTTGCTGTATGCTAAGCACTTTACCTAATTTAATACTTACCACGACCCTTTGAGTTAAGTGGTGGTAACACAATTTACAAGTGAGGAAGAAAGACCTAGAAAGTTTAGGTAATGCAGCAAGTGCCAGTCAGGATTCCAGCTGGGGCCTTTCAGACTCTGAAGTCTGAATTCTTAAGAATTATGCTGGCGGGGTGCGGTGGCTCACGCCTGTAATCCCAGCACTTTGGGAGGCCGAGGCGGGCGGATCATGAGGTCAGGAGATCGAGACCATCCTGGCTAACACGGTGAAACCCCATCTCTACTAAAAATACAAAAAAAATTAGCCGGGCGTGGTGGCAGGCACCTGTGGTCCCAGCTGCTCGGGAGGCTGAGGCAGGAGAATGGTGTGAACCGGGAGGCGGAGCTTGCAGTGAGCCGAGATCACACCACTGCACTCCAGCCTGGGCAACAGAGCGAGACTCCATCTCAAAAAAAAAAAAAATTTATGCTGTTGGCAGGGCACAGTGGCTCACGCCTGTAATACCAGCACTTTGGGAGGCCAAGGCGGATGGATCACGAAGTCAGGAGTTCGAGACCAGCTTGGCCAACATAGTGAAACCCCGTCTCTACTAAAAATACAAAAACATTAGCCTGGTGTGGTGGCAGGTGCTTGTAATCCTAGCTACTTGGCTGAGGCGAGGAGAATCGCTTGAACCTGCAAGGCAGAGGTTGCAGTGAGCCAAGATCGTGCCACTGCACTCCAGCCCAGGCAACAGGGCGAGACTCCATCTCAAAAAAAAAAAAAAAGAATTATGCTGTTACCAATCGGGCACAGTGGCTCACGCCGGTAATCCCAGCACTTTGGGAGGCCGAGGCAGGCAGATCACTTGAGGTCAGGAGTTCGAGACCAGCCTGGCCAGCATGTAAAACCTCATCTCTACTAAAAATACAAAAATTAGCCAGGTGTGGTGGTGCACGTCTGTAATCCCAGCTACTCAGAAGGCAGACAGGAGAATTGCTTGAACCTAGGAGACGGAGGTTGCAGTGAGCCAAGATCAGGCCACTGCACTCCAGCCTAGGCGATAGAACAAGACTCCATCTCAAGAAAAAAAAAAAAAAAATGCTGTTAGCTTTTGCAGGTTTTTTAGTACAAGGGAAATTGAAATGAGGATGGAGTTTGAAATAAAATATGAACTCACTGGAAACTGGTAGGTTAATTTCATACATGTTTCTAAAGACAGTGGTGGCACATAATTGACTACTTTGAGGGAGTCAGGTGTGGGGAATGGCAGGAGTGAGAAAGTCTAGATATGAATATTACAATGGAGTATAGATTAATTCTAGAAACAAAAAATAGGGAAGAAACCAAAGATCTCTCATAGCAACCCAGACAACTTGAGAATCCTTTTCTAAGAAAAAAATCTAGATTCCCCCTGCTCCCATTTCAGTACATTATAAATTCTTACACTTATATAATTGTTAATAGTTCTCTTAAATTTTATTTTTTTTTCAGATTGAAACAATTGGCAAAAAGGTGTCTTCAAAGAGAATTCCATATGCTCCTTCTGGTGAAATTCCGAAGTTTAGTCTTCAAGATCCACCTAACAAGAAACCTAAAGTGTAGAGATTGCCATTTTTATTTGTGATTTTTTTTTTTTTTTTTTTTTTTTTTGGTACTTCAGGATAGCAAATATCTATCTGCTATTAAATGGTAAATGAACCAAGTGTTTTTTTTGTTTTTTTTTTTTTGAGACAGAGTCTCACTGTTGCCCAGGCTGGAGTGCAGTGGCGCAATCTCGGCTCACTGCAAGCTCTGCTTCCCAGGTTCACGCCATTCTCCTGGCTCAGCCTCCCAAGTAGCTGGGACTACAGGCACCCGCCACAGTGCCCAGCTAATTTTTTGTATTTTTAGTAGAGACAGGGTTTCACCATGTGAGCCAGGATGGTCTCAATCTCCTGACCTCGTGAACCACCCGTCTCGGCCTCCCAAAGTGCTGGGATTACAGGTGTGAGCCACCACGCCTGGCCCATGAACCAAGTGTTTTTAAGGAAACAAAACTATTTTTTTAATCATCAGATTTATATTAGCTATATGGATATTAGCATATCTGGTAATTATGAATCTAGAATTTTTTTACATATTTTTATAATACTGTTAGCTCAGTTATTGGATGAGTGAAAGATAATCATGTTGGTTTTAATAGTGTCAATTTTTGTAAAATAAAAATTAAACTTCAAACTCTTTACTTTATAAATTGTCCGTAGGCCACACTTTAATATCACATTATAAAGGGAAGGACAGTCTTCATTTCTCCTGGTTATTGGTTTGTTTGTCATTAAAGATATATTTTGAATCCATGAAATTGCTATGCTAAATAGCCTTTACATGTATGGTCTGGTTAAAGTTCCTTTGTTCCTTTTGTTTTAATAAAATGTGTCACTGATTTTTTAGCTCAAAATCATCACTGTTAATTTCCAGTCACCCCAAATATGGTTAAAAGATTTTTTTTTAAATCATGAAGAGAAAATTAGTAGTAGTGTTTCTTTCTCTCCCCATTATTTCTTGGTTTTCCTCACTAATCTTTTTTTTTTAGTCCAAAAGCCAAAAATATTTATCTTGGTTTTACATTTTAATTTCCATTCTTAATTGTAATTTTTTTCTTTAAATAAGGAAACCAATATAATCTCATGTATAAAAACTTAAATATTTTACAAGTTACATATAGCATCATTCTAAAATAAGAATTTTTTTTTGTTTTCTGTCTGCTTTTTTCTTATGTCTCTTGTTGAGTTTTACATTTTCAGTGGTTATTTTTGCTTGTGTTAGATCATTATTAAAATATATCCAATGTCCCTTTGATACTTGTGCTCTGCTGAGAATGTACAGTTTGCATTAAACAGCCCAGGTCTCATCCTTCAGGAATTTTGCAGTTCAATGAGAAGAGGGAGACAAATATAAAGATGAGGACAGAAGCATCTCTACAGATGAAAATTACATAAATAAAACATTCTCCATCAACAACTATATGGGTGTAATTTTTGTCAATTCACAAGTAACTGAGTCATGACAGCCTGACATTAGATGGGAAAAAAAATGACACCTCACTTTTTAGAGAAAATGGTATTATATCATTCTCTCAAATGATGCAACAAAGGGAGGGAATTTAGCAAATAAACATTGGCAAACTGTAGCCCCTGGGTCAAATCTGGCCAGCCGTGAGTGAGCTAAGAATGGTTGTTACATTTTTACATGGTCACATGTTAAATGGTTTGACCAGGCATGGTGGCTCATGCATGTAATCCCACCACTTTGGGAGGCCAAAGAGGGAGGATCACTTAAGGCCAGTTTGAGACCATCCTGGGCAACTTACTGCCTAGGCAATAAGTAAGACCCCGTTTCTACAAACAAACAAAGCACAAACATTTTAAATGGTTATACAAATCCCTACATAATATCCTCAACTTTACCTCTTGGCTGGCAAAGCCTAAAATATTTCCTACCTGGTCCTTTAAGAAAGTCTGCATACCTCTGAAAGAGACAAATACTAGAGTTTGAACATAAGGTGAGCCTTTACTCATAAGACTTTGAAGTGAGGATGAGTTTATTAATTAGAATTTGCTTTACATTTATGCTTGAAAATATTCTTGTATTCTGCTTAGTAATTTTATATTCTAGTAAAGGCATTGTAAGTCCAAAGATGTATGAAGACGTATGCTAAAGCAGATAGAATTAGGCACTTGTCCTGTCCAAATGAGGAATTTTTAAATGTTTTTTTTTCTGTTTTTAGACATCTAATGCTATAGATTCAAACTTTTTCTACTCTTGTCTAGATATGCCAAATGCTGGCAAAAAATTGCTCTTTTTTTTTGTTGTTGTTCTTTTTTTTTTTGAGACAGAGTCTTGTTTTATTGGCCAGGCTGGAGTGCAGTGGCACGATCTCGGCTCACTGCAACCTCTGCCTCCTGGGGTTCAAGCCACCGTGCCCAGCCTAAGAATTGCTATTTGGATGTTGCCGAATTTGTAAAAACACAGCAATAAGCAAAATCCTTTTGAACAAAGAAGTCCTGAGTTCATCTCATTGGTGGACTGAAGCAATTCTGTAGCAAATAAATCCTTTGAAAGAGCTCCAAAAAGAAGAAAAAAAGAAATAGGTACTTGTGCCGGGTGCAGTGGCTCATGCTTGTAGTCCCAACACTTTGGGAGGCTGAGGTGGGGGATCACCTGAGGTTAGGAGTTCGAGACCAGCCTGGCCAACATGGTGAAACCCCGTCTCTACTAAAAATACAAAAAAACTAGCCAGGCGTAGTGGCACGCGCCTGTAATCCCAGCTACTCAGGAGGCTGAGGCAGGAGAACCACCTGAACCTGGGAGCGGAGGTTGCAGTGAGCCAAGATGGCGCCATTGCACTCCAGCCTGGGCAACAAGAGCGAAACTGTCTCAGAAAAAAAAAAAAAAAAAGAAAAGAAAAGAAAAAGAAAAGAAAGAAATAGGTACTTGTTTTAAATTGCAAGATGTTTCAATGCCTGGAACTGATAAGTAAACAATTATTGTAAGATATAATTACTGGCCGGGTGTGGTGGCTCATGCCTGTAATCCCGGCACTTTGAGAGGTCAAGGTGGGTGGATCACTTGAGCTCAGGAGTTCAAGACCACCCTGGGCAACATGGCAAAACCTCGTCTCTAAAAAAATACAAAAAATTAGCCATGAGTGGTGGTGCATGCCAGTAGTCCAAGCTAACTGGGAGGCTGAGGTGGGAGGATCACTTGAGCCCAGGATGTCAAGGCTGCAGTGAGCCGAGATTGTACCACTGCACTCTAGTCTGGATGACAGAGTGAGACCCTGTCTCAAAAAAAAAGAAAAAAGTTACTGGTAAATGGAGGAAAATGGGCAAAAGAGGGCTCATAGAGCCAGATAAACTTGCTGTTTGAAATGGGAGGAAAAACTCAGTAATTAGGCATGTAACTTAACAGCAATTTGAGACTTTCATGTGAAAAGTTGAAAGAAGGTGGTTAGTCTTTTTTTCTCTCCTCAACCAGTTAAAGACAATTGTTGTTTTTTTTTTTAATCATACAAACTTTCAGTTTTTAAAAATATATATGTTTAAATTTTTATACCTGATCCCTACCACCAGGAAAAGTTTCAATTTTTTATTAGCTAATATATTTTTGGTAGGGCAGAGGAATATTGGTAAGATTACTAACTGTACTTAAAATTGAAAATAATAGGCCGGGCGCTGTGGCTCACGCCTGTAATCCCAGCACTTTGGGAGGCCGAGGTGGGCAGATCACCTGAGGTCGGGAGTTGGAGACCAGCCTGACCAACATGGAGAAACCTCGTCTCTACTATAAATACAAAATTAGCCGGGTGTAGTGGTGCATGCCTGTAATCCCAGCTACTCAGGGGGCTGAGACAGGAGAATCGCTTGAACCCGGGAGGTGGAGATTACGGTGAGCCGAGATCATGCCATTGCACTCTGACCTGGGCAACAAGAGTGAAACTCCTTCTCAAAAAAAAAAAAAAAAAAAAATTGAAAACAATATATGGACATGGTAAAAAGACATTCACATAGATACAAAAGGATAAACAAAATCTCTCTCCTACAATTTTCTCTCCTACAATTCCACTTAAGACTTCTTGGCTAAGCTACCTGAAAGCCTTATTTTTCCCATCTGTAAAACAGATAATCCATCTCTAACTCGAAGAATTGTTACAAAGATTACATGAGATGAATGTTTACACAAAGATCTTCTTGGCACAGTGACTGGCAGGCAATGAGCACTCCTGTTAGCACCATAACAAGCTGGTCCCACTGCACCAGAACCACGTGTAGGCTCTGGAATCACTAGAAGGACAGTAATTAACACTGAACATTTTGGACAGGCACTATGCAAAGTCCTTTAGGTGCATTTTCTCATCTGTTCCTCACATAAGTCTTTATTTCATTTCATTTTTTACTTCCCCATGTTATTCTAGGACTCATTTAAGTCTTTTGAGGTAAGTTCTGATCCTGTGATTCAGACTACAGGCAGAAGGCTCAAAAGATTTAGCAGCTTGCTCAGGGTCACACCTTAATAAGTGGCAGAACCAGAATTCAGGACAGACTATGTGACTTTTCTCTCCAGCTTTTAATATTAGTCATTCTGCTTCTCTGGATACATAAAGGTGCCTAGGTAAAAGTCATTCTTCTCAAATGCAAAGAATTAACCAGGCATCAGGCCAATACTTGTCATGCAGACTTAAGCCAATACTTTGTTATGCAGTACTTGTCACTGGTGCCTTATCTTCCTATTTCTCAAGAAAAAGCTAAAAATCTGGATTTGGTGGTGTGGTGTTGTTTTTTGTTTTTTGAGACGGAATCTCTGTCGCCCAGGCTGGAGTGCAGTGGTGCAATCTTGGCGCACTGCAACCTTCACCTCGCAGGTTCAAGCTATTCTCCTGCTTCATCCTCCTGAGTAGCTGAGATTACAGGCACCCACCACCATGCCCGACTAATTTTTGTAAAAATCTGGATTTTTGTATAAAATCTCTCAATTTATAAGTGTTGCCACGATGTTTAAAAACAAATTTTTACACTACACACACCAAAATATCTGTGAAGGGTAGATCTAGATCAAAGGTTGCTAGTTTTTAAAGAAAGAAAACCCTAAATTCTGACATAGTTTTAGATTTACAGAAAAGTTGAAAGAATGGTACAAAAATGCTGTATACCCTTCTTATTCAGTAAATATTAATATTATATTTGCTTTGTTTTATCCTTCCTGTATACATCACACATAAAATTTATATTTATATAAATTTTTTTCCTGAATGATTTGAGATTAAGTTGCAAGGCCAGGTGCGGTGGCTCATCCCTGTAATCCCAGCACTTTGGGAGGCTAAGGTCAGGAGTTTGAGACCAACCTGGACAACATGGTGAAACCTCATCTTTACTAAAAATACAAAAAATTAGCCGGGCATGGTGGTGCGCACCTGTAGTCCCAGCTACTTGGGAAACTGAAGCAGGAGAATCGTTCAAACCTGGGAGGCAGAGGTTGCAGTGAGCTGAGATTGTGCCACTGCGTTCTAGCCTGGGTGACAGAGCAAGACTCTGTCTCAAAAAAAAAAAAAAAAAAAGAGAGTAAGTTGGAGACATGATGCCCTTTTCCCCTAAATACTTCAGGGTTATCTCAGTTTCTGTGGGTCAGGAATTCAGGAACAGTTTAGCCAAATGGTTCTGGGTCAAAGTCTGGTTGTAATCAAAATGTCAACCAGGGCTTTGGTCATCGAAAGGCTTGACTGGGGCTGGAAGATTGTCTTCCAAGATGGCTTGCTCATATGACTATCAAGTTAGTGCTGGCTGTTGACAGGAGGCCTCAGTTCTTTGCCAATTGGATCTCCTTATAGCTCTGCTTGAATATCCTCATGACACAGCACAGCAAGTTGGCATCTTCAAGAGTGAAAAAACCAATAGAGGACAAGACAGAACCTCCAATGTCTTTTATTATCTAGCCTCAGAAATCATACCCCATCATTTCTACAATATCCTATTGTTTAACCAGATAGCTCAATTCACTGTCTGAAGAGACATGGATATCAGGAGGTGATAATCACTGGGAGCCATCTTGAAGGTTGGCTATTGGAGTTTTATTTCCTAAAAAATAAGGAAATAGGGCAGGTGCAGTGGCTAACACCTGTAATCCCAGCACTTTGGGAAGTCAAGGCAGGAAGATTGCTTAAGCAATCTGGCAAAACCCCATCTCTACCAAAAATACAAAAATTAGCTAGGTGTGGTGGTGCATGCCTGTGGTCCCAACTATTTCGGAGGCTGAGATGGGAGGATTGTTTGAGGTGGAGGTTGCAGTGAGCCGAGATCTCACCACTGTACTCCAGCCTGGGCGACAGAGTGAAACTGTGTCTAAAAAACAAAACAGGCCAGGAGCCGTGGCTCATGCCTGTAATCCCAGCACTTTGGGAGGCCGAGGTGGGTGGATCACCTGAGGTCAGGAGAGGTCGAGATCAGCCTGGCCAACATGGTGAAACCCCATCTCTACTACAAATACAAAAATTAGCTGGGCGTGGTGGCTGGCGCCTGTAATCACAGCTACTCAGGAGGCTGAGGCAAGAGAATTGCTTGAACCTGGGGGCTGAGGCTGCAGTGAGCAGAGATTGTGCCACTGCACTCCAGCCTGGGCGACAGAGCGAGACTCTATCTCAAACAAAACAAAACAAAACAAAACAAACAAACAAAAAGATTGTTACTCCTTTAAACTTTCATCCACTAGTTTTAGCATCTACTAATGATTCCTGTCTTAATCAATTATTATAACAATGGTAGCTTCCAGTTTTTGATCAAGTTTGAATCTTGCTTTTACCACTTAGTAGAAATGGGACCTTGGCCCAGATAGTCAACTTTCTTAAGTCAATTTCTTCATATATAAAGCAAGGATAATACAGTACACTTCAGAAGGCTGTTTGTGAGGATTACATTAGATAAGAGTGTAAAACACTTGGCACAGGGCGTGGTACACAGGAAACACTCCAGAAATGTTAGGGGGACTTTGTTGGTTGCCCATCCAGAGGATCCATTCCCCCTTCTTCCTTCCTAACAGAGCCCCAGTGTTCAGATGTTCATCCCCACCTGCTTACCTCACCTTCAGATCCAAGGATGGTCCGTCTTACTTTTGTTTAACAAATTTCCCTTGCCAATGATTTTTCTTGCCAATGATTGCTTCAGAAACAACCTTGTGACCAATGCTGGCGATTGAGAATTGAGGGGTAGTTTGTTAGTAAGGCTCCTGGGACACATTCCTGAAACAGCTACAAGGAAAGTTGCCCTCTCTTCTCCTTCTGGATGTTGTGGCTGGATATGATCCCTGGATAACAGGTATTTGGTTGTGACAGCCACAGCCACCATCCTACCAGACTGGGGTGAAGCCAACACCAAAGATGGCAGAGATAATAGAAGGAAAAACCTAGATCCTCGATTACTTTGTTGAGTCCCTGAATCAATGAACCTTGAAGCCCACTTCCTGTTTGGTGATATAAATGTCCTTCTTAATGACACGATTGAATAGGACATTTCTTATTTGAAGCTGAAAATACCCTACTTTTAGAGGTATTGTATTATCATCATTATTAAGAAGGACGGCCAGTCACAGTGGCTCACGCCTGTAATCCCAGCACTTTGGGAGGCCGAGGCAGGGGGATCACCTGAGGTCGGGAGTTCGAGACCAGCCTGGCCTACATGGTGAAATCCCATCTCTACTAAAAATACAAAAATTATCTGGGCATAGTAGTGGGCACCTGTAATCCCAGCTACTTGGGAGGCAGAGGCAGGAAAATCACTTGAACTCGGGAGGCGGAGGTTGCAGTGAGCCAATATTGCGCCATTGCACTCCAGCCTGGGCAGCAAGTGCGAAACTCAATCTTGAAACAAAACAAAAACAAAAATTAGCTGGGCATGGTGGCAGGCGCCTGTAATCCCAGCTACTCGGGAGGCTGAGGAGGGAGAATCACTTGAACCCAGGAGGCAGAGGCTGCAGTGAGCCAAGATCGCACCCTTGCACTCCAGCCTGGGCAACAGAGTGAAACTGTCTCAGAAAAAAAAAAAAAAAGAAGAAGAAGAGAAGAACAAGCACCAATGGCTTTAGACAGAATAATGAAATAGCATCTCAAGGAAAGAATCAGAAGGTTGCACTGGGTGTGGTGGTCACACCTGTAATCTCAGCAGTATGGAAGTCTGAGGCTGGAGGATCACTATATGTCAGGAGTTCGAGACCAGCCTGGCCAACATGGTGAAACCCTGTCTCTATTAAAAAAATACAAAAATTGGCCAGGTGCGGTAGCTCACGCCTGTAATCCCAGCACTTTGGGAGGCCAAGATGGGAGGATCACCTGAGGTCAGGAGTTTGAGACCAGCCTGGCCAACAGGGTAAAACCCTGTTTCTACTAAATATACAAAAATTAGCTGGGCATGGTGGCAGGTGCCTGTAATCCCAGATACTCAGGAGGCTGAGGCAGGAGAATGGCTTGAACCAGGGAGGCGGAGGTTGAAGTGAGATTGCGCCATTGCACTCCAGGCTGGGCAACAAAGCGAGACTCTGTTTCAAAAAAAAAAAAAAAAATTAGCTGGGGGTGGTGGCAGGCACTTGCAATCCCAGTTACTCAGGGAGGCTGAGGCAGGAGAATCGTTTGAACTGGGAGGCAGAGGTTGCAGTGAGCTGAGATCACGCCACTGCACTCCAGCCTCGGCAACAGAGCAAGACTCTATCTCAAAAAATAAATAAATAAGTAAGTAATCAGAAAGTTGCTAAAGCAAAATTGCTTGAACAGCAGCTGAAATAGAAGTGAACACACGGCCTCCAACCTCCTGGGGACACCCAGAAAGGGTCTGAGGTTCTACAGGAGGTATGGGATAGGGGACATGGAGGAGGGTTCAGTAAGACAACTCAGCTGGTGAAGGTAAGGTCTAATTGTAATGTGTAAAGTAAGCCCATTTGTACTCACCTTTAAGTAACTCTACTTAGAATATATCAAATTAGGGCCGGGCGCAGTGGCTCATGCCTGTAATCCCAGCACTTTGGGAGGCTGAGACGGGTGGATGACCTGAGGTCAGGAGTTCGAGACCATCCTGGCCTACATGGTGAAACCATGTCTCTATTAAAAATACAAAAATTAGCCAGGCGTGGTGGCATGTGCCTGTAATCCCAGCTTCTTGGGAGGCTGAGGCAAGAGAATCGCTTGAACCTGGGAGGTGGAGGTTGCAGTGAGCCAAGATCGTGCCACTGCATTCCAGCCTGGGCAAGAGCAAAACTCCATCTCAAAAAAGAATAATATTTCAAATTAGGTGTCTGTGCACCTACTATAATGCAGATACTGGGAGATGCTAACAGAGGGCACAGATGAATGAGAGAGATCTTAAGAGAGGAAGGTACACAAATAACTGGCCCAACCAAGAAAATAGCCATAAGTGATTTTAAAAAATGCTGTGTGGACACAGAGGTAAAGATTACTCCAGCTGAGGAAAACAGGAAGGCTTCCCAGAAGGAGGGTGGCATTTGAGGTGGATCTTAATAAAGAGACATGATCTTAGTAGGGGAAGGGTGGGTTTGAATTGGCAGGTCCATGGCAGAAGCAATGGGAAGAAAAAGATGGAAGCAGGAAGATTCAGGCTGCTCTTAGGGAAAGCAAGTTGTCTTTTTTTCTGGAGTTGAAGGGAGTAGGAGGAGGAATAGCTGGAGAAGACTGGAAGGTTAGACCAAGGACAAATTGTGGAAGGCCTTGAACTCTACACTGAGCTTGGGCTTCACTCACTTGTCAAAATAGAGACACTGATGGTTACATAACATTGGGAATGTACTTAATGCCACTGAATTGTACACTTCAACATGGTTAAAGTGGGCTGGGCATGGTGGTTCATGACTATAATTCTAGCACTACTAGGTCCTGACTTCTTACATAGTGTTATCGGGACCTTGTCTTGGCCTGGGCTGTGTCTGTTACTGCTTTTTGGGATGAGACAGCCTAATACAGGAAAACTTGTTTTTCTCTTTTAGTTTTTATTTCTTCTTTCTCTAATTTCTGCCTCATTCCCCCCTTTGATGCTTTTTATAAATGAAGTTTAATAGAAAGCATCACTATTATTTAATTCTTCATGGCAGCATAATTTTCTTCAGTTGGCAATGGCTGGTACTTAGTTAGAGCCATTAGTCGAGTGGTGGTTGTTTTGTCTACTAAGTCGATTGAATGCTTCTGACAAGGAGATGTAAGAGGCAAGGGAGTATTAAGCAACCACTTAACGTAGCCAGCACCACTTCTATTCATGTTTTAAATCCACCAAAAGACGAAAACCAACCTCTGAAGAGGGAGTCTGGGGACTCTTTTGGTTTTCAGGTTTGGGTTTCAGGTATGAGCTTGGGATTATAGCATATAGAAGGCCGGCCATCTCTTGGGTCACAGACTGAATAGGTTGTCTGGTTATGCATGCAAGTCCCCAGATGGCTTCCTATTCACTCATAATATGTATAGTACAATAAAGTCTTACCTATTGTGTTTCTTAACCATGTGGTATGCATGCAGTGAGGGATTCCTCTATTGGTCTTTCTCTTTTTTCTGAGACGGAGTCTCACTCTCTCGCCCAGCCTGGAGTGCAGTGGTGCGATCTCGGCTCACTGCAAGCTCCGCCTCCCAGGTTCACGCCATTCTCCTGCCTCAGCCTCCGGAGTAGCTGGGATTACAGGCGCCCGCCACCACACCCGGCTAATTTTTTGTATTTTTAGTAGAGATGGGGTTTCACCATGTTAGCTAGGATGGTCTCGATCTCCTGACGTCTTGATCCGCCCGCCTCAGCCTCCCAAAGTGCTGGGATTACAGGCGTGAGCCACCATGCCTGGCCAGCAAAACAATTAATATTATACGGAAAGTTATTGGGCTTAAGATCTCTGGCTACATTTACTTCCCTGATGATGATTCTTCAAGCTTCAGCCGTGCATAGACTAGTCAGCTTTTGGGGTGACTAGAGCAGGGCTGTTGTTTCTACAAGCTTCCACCATGTGTAGACTGGTCAGCTTCTGGAGTGACCAGAGCAGGGCTGCTGTCTCTACTGGCAGCTTAGTTTTGTCGCAGGATGAGTCGGGTCGGGTGGTCTGGGTCCTGGTGGCTGATCTACTGGTCTTGGGCCGCCAGTTTCAGCAGACTGTGGTGGATCTTAGGCACGATTCTCGCAACTTTAACAGCAGTGGGAGTGGACAAGATTACAGTATGGGGCCTATCTCTTATGGGTCCCAAAGTGGTTGGATTCCAATTTTTTAACCTAAACAAAGTCCCCAGGTTTAAATGGGTGTGCTGGGTCTGTTAGACTTAACAGGTAATCTTTCATGTCCCCAGCTATGAACTGTTTACATGGCTATCCCTAAGCCTGCATTTGCTTTCTCAAAGTTAGTTTTCCTAGCTCACGGAGATCACCTCTAACTTGACCTATGATTAGGGGTGGCCGGCTAAACAAAATCTCACAGGGCGAATACGCAGTTTGTTTAGTGGGGGTGCGCCTGACTCAGAGGAAGACCATGGGCAAGACTTGATCTAATCTCAGATAAGTCTCCTGGCAATATTTCTTCAGTAGCTGCTTGAGTGTCCATCCAGTTCATGCACTCCACTTTTTCTGAGCTTTGTGACTGGTAGGCCGTGTGTAATTTCCATTTTATTTTTAACAGCCGTGTTAAGATCTTGAACTATTTCAGCTACAAATGCCAGTCCATTGTCTGACCCTAGAGTTAGAAGCAGTCTAAATCTGGGAATAATGTCTCTTATCGGTACTTTAGTTACTTCCTGCGCCTTTTCTGTCCAGGTGGGGAAAGCCTCAACCTACCCTGAGAAGGTGCAGATGAACACCAACATGTACTGATAGCCTCCTGCTTGGGGCAGCTCGGTAAAGTCCAGAAGCAAGTTTTCACAAGGTGTGGCCTCTATTTCTTGAATTCCTGGGGGCCGGGTAGGCCCCTGCAGAGGGTTGTTCTGAACACAAGTTAGACATTGTTCACAAACGGCTCGGGCAATGGCAGTGAGTCGTGGCACACAGAAATGTCGTCTAAGTAGTGTCTCTAATGCCATTTTAAAAAAATATGAGTTATTTGATGGAATTGTTTTTACAAACTTAGGGGCTACCATTTCAGGAATGGCTAGCCTCCCATCTGAGAATTTCCACCATCCTCCTTCAATGTAATTTCTGGCTTCTTGGGCAAATTAGGCCCGTTTCATTTGGAGAATAATTTGGGACCTCTGGCAGGGGAGGCTCTGGGAGGAGAGGCAAAGCTAGGATCTCCTCTTTACAGTGCAGGGTAGTCATTGCTGCCCGTTTTGCCTCCTTGTTTGCTTTTCTGTTTCCTTTGGCCTCTAGTGTTCCTGCCTTTTGGTGCCCTTTGCAATGCATAACGGCTACTTTCTTTGGAGCAGCCCATATAGCATTTAAGAGCTGTAGAATTTCTTCTTTGTACTTTCTTTGCCCCCTGCAGTTAAAAGTCTTCTTTCTTTATATATAGCTCCATGAACATGTAATGTAGCAAAGGCATACTTATAATCCATGTAGACATTGACTATTTTTTTTTTTTTAGACGGAGCTCGCTGTGTCACCCAGGCTGGAGTGCAGTGACGCCATCTCGGCTCACTGCAACCTCCGCCTCCCAGGTTCACACCATTCTCCTGCCTCAGCCTCCCGAGTAGCTGGGACTACAGGCTCCCACCACAACACCCAGCTAAGTTTTTGTATTTTTAGTAGAGACGGGGTTTCACTGTGTTAGCCAGGATGGTCTTGATCTCCTGACCTCGTGATCCGCCCGCTTCGGCCTCCCAAAGTGCTGGGATTACAGGCGTGAGCCACCGCGACTGGCCAGACATTGACTTTTTTCGTCTTTTGCTAGCAAAAGGGCTCTTGTCAGGGCTATTAGTTCTGCCTTTTGGGCTGATGTTCCGGTGGGCAGAGACTGTACCTCTGCTGCTGAGTTTAATGTTACTGCTGCATACCCGGCTTGTCGGATCCCTTCCAGTACAAAACTGCTTCTATCTGTAAAGTATTCAACATCTGGGGCCCTGAGGGGTTGGTCTGTAAAATCTCTCTGGCTTGAGAACACCTTATCTACTATATCTCCACAGCAATGAAGGGGGCCTCCTGGTTCTGACCCTACTACTACCAGTGCCTGATTTACAGCCAGCCCTGGTGAGTTATCTTCAGCCTATACTCCAGGAATTTTAGTAAGTAACCGATACATTTCATTTACTCCCGGTTCTGGAGTCTTTTTTGCATATAGTCTCCAGTCCTCAGTCTGTGGGACAGTAAGGGTTAACATCATGGCCTTCAGCTCAGTTAGGCTCAAAGTCATATTTCCTTGTGGCCCAAAAGCAATCTGTACTTGGAGTTTTTGGAGTAGGTCTCTTCCCAGCAAAGGAACTGGACAATTTGGGAGGTATAGGAATTCATGTTGGACCTCTCGTCCTCCTATAACACACCTCCTTGACTGACAGGCCTTTTCTCTGAGACTCTAGTGGCTCCTACAATAGTTGTATAGTTCGTGATTAGTGGCCCTATAGGTCAGGTCACTACTGAGTGTTCAGCCCCGGTGTCTACCATAAAGTCCATTAGCTGGCCCGCAACTTCTAATGTGACTATTGGTTCCTGGGGGCCTAAAGAGAAGGAGCCCAGTCTGTCCCAGTCTTCATATCCTTCAGCCCCTGCCAGCCTGATTAGATCAGTATCTAGTTCCCCCAGGGTGCGGCAGCCCTTGGCAGATGGTCTCTTCATACCATGGCCCTGACTACTCTCCTCATTACCTTCTGGACATTCATTCTTCCAGTGTCCCTTCTTTTTGCATCATGTACATTGATCTCTCTCTAGCCTCGGCCGGCTCTCAGATCTCTGCCTAACTTGACCTCTTCCACATCCATGTCCACGTCCACATCCTCTTACAATACTAGTTTCCCTTTCTACGAGGGCTGCCGCTAACAGATCGGCCTTTTTCTCAAGCCTCTGTTCTGCTTCCTTCTTTGCCTCTTGGTCACGGTTAACATACACCTCAGTGGCCACCTCTATAAGCTGGGTGGCATTCGCGCCTGTAAACCCTTCTAATTTCTGCAGCTTCTGTTTGATGTCACCCTGGGCTTGTCCTACAAATGCCGTGTTCACCGTGTGCTGATTTTCAGCTGCTTCAGGGTCAAACGGAGTATAAAGCCGGAATGCCTCATACAGTCTTTCATAAAACTGGCTAGGGCTTTCATCTGCTCCCTGGAGCATCTCTGAGATTTTCCGTATGTTGATTGTCTTTTTCCCACCATTTCTCAGCCTTTGCAGGATTGCCTCTTGGTACCTCTGCAGGTGCTGAAACTGGGTTACATCATTTGGGTCCTCGTGTGGGTCTGCTTCTGGGAGGTGGCCTTGAGCATATGCCTGAGCATTCATTGTGCCTGCTGGTACATTTGCTTCAAGCCAGTGGAGGGCTGCCTGAGTTATCCTCCGGTGCTCCTCAGTATTAAACAGCATCAGGAGGAGCTGTTTGACATCTGGCCAAGTTGGATTGTGTGTTAGGAAGATGGACTGCACCAGATCTATAAAGGCCTGAGGTTTCTCTGTGCAGGAAGGGGTATGGTGCTTCCAGTTTAGGAGATCAGTGGTTGAAAAAGGCTGGTAAATGAAGGTTCATTCCCTTCCCTAGATTTGACCTTGTTCATTATAATAGAGGGGGGTCCTCTTTTTTCCCTGAGAGGCATTTGCATAACCTGAGTGCGGCCATGAGTAGATATAGGGGAATTGGTCCAGGTGTCCTGGCTGTCCTCCGACCCCAGTTACTACCCTAAATACACGACCAATTGCTTCCCTGCCACTCTTGCGTCCTGGGTTGGTTAGGGTGTAAGTTTCCCCAACATTTACGAGCCATTCTCTCATCCTGTGTCGGACTACTAGTTGCACCCTGGAAGGTGATCAGGCTCCCCTTCCCTCCTTATGGGACAGGTCCTGCCTTGGGCCCCAATACCTTACCGTGGTCCTGAAGTGCACTGTCCCTGGAATCGTCCTGTACCCCTTAGGTTCCATTGCACTGTCAGGGAAGGGACACTGGGTCGCAGGAGAGCTGATCTCCCCTCTGGGTTGAAGTTCTCCTGATGGCACACCTGGGGTCACAGGTATCCCGCCAGTCTGGGGCTCCAGCCCCACAGGCAAAGGAGACAGCAAACCTGTCATCTCCTCTCCCGGCTGGCTCACCAAAATGTTGTAGAAATCAGAGGACCAAAGAGACCAAATGGGTGTTACAGGAGGATTTTTATTAAGGTGTATGCTGGCTCAGTGGATTCACATCCAAAAAATTGAGGCCAGAACAAAGACAGAGCTCAATTTTTATAAGAAAGCTTGCAGAAGCAGAATAAAGACAGTTAATCAAACAGTGACAGGTCTCGTAATCTCTAGCATAGCTTGTGACCTTGCAGTTGCATTGAAGGAGAAACAGGAACTTCTAAAACTTGCAAAATATTTATGGGGAGGTGGTAAAGGGCTAAAAGAGGAATTTTGTTTTTCTTATCCTTATGTTGGGGAGTGCTGGGACAGCCTCCAGAGCACATTCCTTTTGGGTTCTGACTTCTTAGATAGTGTTATCAGGACCTTGCCTGCACCTGGGCTCTGTCTGTTACTGCTTTTTGGGATGAGACAACCTAATACAGGAAAACGTGTCTTTCTCTTTTAGTTTTTATTTCTTCTTTCTCTAATTTCTGCCTCACTATGGGAGGTCGAGAAGGGAGGATCACTTGAGCCCAGGAGTTCAAGACCAGTCTGGGCAACATAGTGAGATCTCTACAAATAATAGAAAAAAAATTAGTGAGGAGTGGTGGCATGTGTCTGTAGTCCCAGCTACTCAGGAGGCTGAGGTGGGAGGATCACTTGAGCTTGGGAGGTCAAGGTTGCAATGAGCCAATTTGTGCCACTGCACTCCAGCCTGGGTGATGCAGCAAGATCCTGTCTCAAAAAAAAGGTTAAAATGGTAAAAGGAAACATTGAGGTGTTTTTTTATTTTTGTAGTCACTTTCTTTTTTTTAACTTAAAAATTTTATTTATTTATTGTGTGTGTGTGTGTGTGTGTTTTTGACAGAGCTTCACACTCTTGTTGCCCAGGCTGGAGTGCAATGGTGCAATCTCGGCTCACTACAACCCCTGCCTCCTGGTTCCAGCAATTCTCCTGCCTCAGCTTCCCAAGTAACTGTGATTACAGGTGCCCGCCACCATGTTTGGCTAATTTTTGTATTTTTAGTAGAGATGGGATTTCACCATGTTGGCCAGGCTGGTCTCAAAGTCCTAACCTCAGGTGATACACCCGCCTCAGCCTCCCAAAGTGCTGGGATTACAGGCATGAGCTGCCACACTCAGCCGATTTTTTGTGCTTTTTTGAGATAGAGTCTCACTTGCCCAGGCTGGAGTGCAGTGGCACAATTGCAGCTATCACATTATTAAAAAAAAAAAACAACAAAAAAAGGCCAGGTGCAGTAGCTCATGCCTATAATCTGAGCAGTTTGGGAGGCCACAGTGGGTGAATTGCTTGAGCTCAGGAGTTTGAGACCCACCTGGGCAACATGGCAAGACCCCATCTCTGCCAAAATGACAAAAAAAAAAAAAAAATAGGCAGGTGTGGTGGTGGGGACCTGTAGTCCCAGCTATTTGGGGGGCTGCGGTGGGAGGATCACTTGAGCCAGGGAGGTTGAGGCTGCAGTGAGCCAAGATTGTGCCACTGCACTCCAGCCTGGGCAACAGAGTGAGATCCCATCTCAAAAAAAAAGGCCAGGCGCTGTGGCTCATGCCTGTAATCCCAGAATGTTGGGAGGCCACCACGGGCAGATCATGAGGTCAGGAGATCGAGACCATCCTGGCTAACACAGTGAAACCCCGTCTCTACTAAAAACACAAAAAAATGAGCCAGGAATGGTGGCGGGCACCTGTAGTCCCAGCTACTTGGGAGGCTGAGGCAGGAGAATGGCGTGAACCCAGGAGGCGGAGCTTGCAGTGAGCTGAGATCGCACCACTGCCCTCTAGCCTGGGTGACAGAGCGAGATTCCATCTCAAAAAAAAAAAAAAAGGCATGAACTTTGTTAGTCACTCTTTAGAGACTTATCCTAGCTTTCCAGAGCACGTGGTCCCCAACTAGCTGTTATCATCACCACATACTGGGAGTGTGTTCAAGTTTTAGACCAAAAACTCAGGAAGAAATACATCATTAGTGTTTGCCTTGCAAAATAATATGTATAAGCAGAGGATAAGTTGGATACAGTGACCGCTTGCTCCCTTCTTCCCTTCCTTTTTCTTGAATACAGACATGTAAGAGACTACTCACTAGATAATGCTAGTAACATGGGAGATTATTTTAGGTGCATATATATCTTTCTTAATTTTAATAGGCATTTATTTTACGGGCATTAGAATAAACATAATTTATAAATTGCATTAGAACATAAACTTGGATGCTCCAGGAGGGACCCAATATTATAGTGTGTTAAGCAGAATAGTAATGTATTTCTCTCTCACACAAAAGTCCAGGTAGGTGGTCGAGGGCTGGAAAAGGCCCAACCCTTACTCATCTGGTTGCTCTGCTGTCCTTGACACAAGTCTCCCATCTCATGTCCAGGATGGCTGCTCCCACTCTAAGCATCATGTTTTCATTCTAGCCAGCAAGGAAAAAGCAAAAGAGGAAGGGAAAGGTACCACCTGCTCTTTAAAAGCAGATTCAAAAATAGCAGCCCCAGCTGGGCGCAGTGGCTCGCGCCTGTAATCTCAGCACTTTGGGAGGCCAAAGATGGCAGATCACTTCAGGTCAGGAGTCTGAGACCAGCCTGGCCTACATGGTGAAACCCCATCTCTACTAAAAATATAAAAAATTAGCTGGGAGTGTTGACGCGTGCCTGTAATACCAGCACTTTGAGTTGCCGAGATGAGTGAATCACTTGAGTCCTGGAGTTCCAGACCAGCCTGGGCAACATGGTGAAACTCTGTCTCTACTAAAAACACAAAAATTAGCTGGGCATGGTGGTGCGTGCCTGTAATCCCAGCTATTCAGGAGGCAGAGGCACGAGAATCACTTGAGGTGGAGGTTGCAGTGAGCCCATATCGCATGACTGCACTCCAGCCTGGGCGACAGAGCGAGACTCTGTCTCAAAAACAAAACAAAACAAAACAAAACAAAACAAAACAAAAACATCTCCTGCTATTCCTCTTTCAAGTTTCTGTATTAAATTTAACTGGAAAGTATCCAGACATTCCAAGATGAGGTGTTTTACCATTTTTAAAAATTATTTACTGTTTTTTCTTTTTAAGCTATGCTATTAACTGAAATTTACTATTATTTAGCTATATTAGAATTGTTCTCAATACTGTGCAACCAAAACAAATAAGTAGACTCTTGAGGCTGAAGACAGCAACTGTTATCCATAAATCCCAATTTTGCATATGTATCAAAATTGCTTCATTTTACTTATTCACTATTTTTATTTACAGAGTAAATGTTACAAATCTGAAACTTTAACATACACTGCTAATAAAATGCCATTTTAATTATTTTACATTGAAGTTCCATGAGATTTTTATTATATTTATTATTTATTTTTAAAATTGAACTTCACCCTTTTGTAACAAAAAATTAAAAATTTTTGTTGACTCTGTTTGAACACAACAGACTAGGAACTCTTCCCTAGACAGTGTTAGAGAATTGGCAAGAAATGTCACCAGCAACTTTTAGAACTTTCCGGTGGTCCACACTTGGCCAAATCACCTTCAAAAAGGAGGCTCAAATCAGGCCCGGTCCTGACCCCCAGGCACAGACCCAGGGGACTACCTCCGAGACATCATGTTTCTTGCTAATCCGGGTCAACTTCCTGACAGTCTCTATCGCATGTGGGAGCAAAGGGACTTAACAGTCACTCTTCCACAGTTTAATTGTTTTGTCATTTTCTAGCGCGGCAGAAGTGATGATGTTTTCTGTTGGGTGACAAGCTGTTGAGGTCACAACATCTGTGTGGCCTTGTAATTTCTGTACAATCTCTTTTGTCTGAAGGTTCCAGATGTAAAGAAGGTTATCCTCCGAGGCAGACACAATCCACTTCCCGCCAGTAACAGAGAAATTGGCAAATATGCAGTATTTCTCGTTCTTGTGGCCAGTGTATGTCTTCAGGCACTTCCCCTTGCTGTAGTCCCAGAGCTTGAGTGTTGCCCAGCGTGGCAGCCAGGATGTATCCGCCCTTCGGGGAGAGCTTCACGAAAGACACCAGGGGTTGTCATCATCAGTGAGCGTTTTCAGGCACTGGCCTGAGGCGGTGTCCCAGATGTGACAGAGACCATCATAGCTACTTGAAACTATCAAGAATCCATCACGATCAAAATGAATGGCCGAGACTGGATCGGAGTGAGCTAGCAGTCTTGTGGCACTTCCCTGTTTTCACAACCTATATCCTCACACTTTCATCAAAGGATCCTGAGACAGTAAGGCTGGACTGGGGATTGAAGTTACAGCAAAAGACATAATTACTGTGTCCCTTCAGGGTTTTCAGACACTTTCCCGAGCTCACGTCCTGTATCTTCAAGGTTTTGTCATCTGAGGCGGAAACAAAAAGGTTAGAATCTGACGACCAGGCTGCATCGGATATTCCCAGCTTGTGACCAGACGGTTTTCTCAAATTTCCCATCATATGAGTCCCCCAAATTTTAATGAGTTTATCAGCAGATGAACTTGCCAGCCACTCTCCATTCGGGCTGAATTTCACGGAGGACACTGCTTTGGTGTGGCCAGCAAGGGTGAACTTTAGAGAGCATAGTTTGGCTTCACGGGCGTAGGCTTGCTCTGAGTGGTGGATGACGAAGGGGTCGGCTGTGCTCTCCTTGCCTCTGTCTCGGGCTTGCTCTCCTCCATCGCCATGGCTCTGACGCTGGCCGCACAGGGGACGTGGACGGAGG
The DNA here is from genome assembly GCF_028858775.2 of Pan troglodytes. Classification (NCBI taxonomy): domain Eukaryota; kingdom Metazoa; phylum Chordata; class Mammalia; order Primates; family Hominidae; genus Pan; species Pan troglodytes. The sequence goes on along the minus strand of NC_072401.2, from coordinate 39,808,860 downwards.
GTCCTGGTGACAGAGGCAGTCTGCCGGGCTGCTGCGGAGGGCCGGGCGCTCCGGGCGTCGGCGCATCCTCCCTGGGCGGGAGCGCGGCCTATTCATTTATTTTTTTTGAGACAAGAGTCTCACTGTGTTGCCCATGCTGGAGTGCAGTGGTGCATTTTCGGCCCACCGCAACCTCTGCTTCCTGGATTCAAGCGATTCTTGTGCCTCAGCCTCCTCAGTAGCTGGGACTACAGGCACGTGCCACCACACCCAGCTAATTTTTTATATTTTTAGTAGAGACGGGGTTTTGCCATGTTGGCCAGGCTGGTGTCAATTCCTGATATCAGGTGATCCGCCCGCAACGGCCCCCCAAAGTGTTGAGATTATAGGCGTGAGCCACCGCGCCGGCTGAGAATTTTATTTCACCAAATGAGTCTCCTGCTAACAAATGTTTACCTGCCATTGGCCTACACTGTGCAAAGGGCCTAACTATTAGATAATATCTAGAAATGTCACAAAATTAGCCTGAAAAGTAATCCATTTTTTTTCCTGTAAAATAAGTTAAGGTAGCTTGAGATGTTTCTATTTTAAGTTGGTAGGGTTAGGCCCGGTGGTGGCTCACAAATCCCAACATTTTGGGAGGCCAAGGCGGGCAGATCGTTTGAGGCCTAGAGTTTGAGACCAGCCTGGCCAACACGGCAAAACCCCATCTCTACTAAAAATACAAAAATTAGTTGGGCGTGATGGTGTGCGCCTGTAATCCCAGCTACTTGGGAGGCTGACGCAGGAGGATCACTTGAACCCAGGAGGCAGAGGTTGCAGTGAGCTGAGATCGCGCCACTGCACTCTAGCCTGACAAAGTGAGACTGTCTCAAAACAAAAGAAAGTTGGTAGGGTTAAATTTGCATCCCAAAATTTACTAGGATCTATAAAGACATACATTACTTTTTTTTTTTTTTTTGAGGAGGAGTTTCACTTGTTGTCCAGGCTGGAGTGCAATGGTGTGATCTCAGCTCACTGCAACCTCTGCCTCCCAGGTTCAAGGATTCTCCTGTCTCAGCCTCCTGAGTAGCTGGGATTACAGACATGCGCCACCACACTTGGCTAATTTTTTTATTTTTAGTAGAGACAGTGTTTCACCATGTTGTTCAGGCTGGTCTCGAACTCCTGACCTCAGGTGATCCACCTGCCTCGGCCTCCCAAAACGTTGGAATTACAGGCATTAAGCCACCATGCCCGGCCCATGCATTACTTAAACAAATTTTTTTTGAGACACGGCCTCCGTCACCCAGGCTGGAGTACAGTGATGTGATCTCAGCTCACTGCAACCTCTGCCTGTCAGGTTCAAGTGATTCTCCTGCCTCAGCCTCCCAAATAGCTGAGATTACAAGCATGTGCCACCACACCCAGCTAATTTTTTGTATTTTTGGTAGAGATGGGGGTCTGACTGTGTTGCCCAGGCTAGTCTCAAACTCCTGAGCTCAACTGATTCACCCGCCTCAGCCTCCCAAGGTGGTGGGATTACAGGCGTGAGCCACCACACCTGGCAAGGATGTGCATTACTTTTATAATACTGGCTCGTTATAAGAATTCAAAACAGAATTGGCTATCCACTTTACATATTTTACATGGCCACCTAAAAGTGTCCTTTTAGATATGCAGAAAAAGTAGAAAGGCAGGATTCAGTCAAAAGATGAATCTGAGTTATTAGTATTTTGGAAGGAAATTCCTTTCTCAGGCCTTTACCATCATATAATACAACCAATGTGAGAAATGAAAGGAATAGGGCATGTGGATTTAGCAAGCTACTATACAAATAAGGGTTAATATTTCTAGGTTCTATTTCCATGTCTTAGGCAGCATTATGGCCTTGGTGTTTTCAGAGGGACTAAATGTAATCAGCATAAAACTATTTTGCAGGTTCTGAAGTAGTCACACCAATGTAAAAAATCAACATTTACTTTTTTTTTGAGACAGTCTCACTCTGTTGCCTGGGCTGGAGTGCAGTGGCACGATATCGCCTCACTGCAATCTCCGCTTCACAGGCTCAAGTAATTCTCGTGCCTCAGCCTCCCGAGTAGCTGGGATTACAGGCACCTGCCAACACACCTAGCTAATTTTTTTATTTTTAGTAGCAATGGAGTTTCACCAGGTTGGCCAGGCTGGTCTCAAACTCCCGACCTCAGGTGATCTGCCCACCTCGGCCTCTCAGAGTGCTGGAATTACAGGCATGAGCCACCACATCTGGCCAACATTCACTCTTAAGCCTTTCTAAATTATTCCAATATTACAAGGACAAATGCTAATCTGATGAGTTTCAATCTACGTTGAATGAATGCTAAAGTTGAATGAAATGCTAAACTGATGAGTTTCAATCTATGTTGACTGTTTCATCACAGTAACATAAATGAAGTTTTTATTTTTCATAAATGAAATGTAATGATGTTAACAGTGGATTGGAAAATCTTCTGGAAGTTTTTGGGTTTTTTTTTTTTGAGACAGAGTCTGGAGAGCAGTTGTAGCGCCCAGGCTGGAGAGCAGTGGCACCACCTCAGCTCATTGCAACCTCTGCTTTCCAGGTTCAAGTGATCCTCTCACCTCAGCCTGAGTAGCTGGGACTACGGGTGCGTGCCACCACGTCTGGCTAATTTTTTGTAGAGATAAGGTCTCATCATGTTGCCCAGGCTGGTCTCGAACTCCTGGGTTCAAGTGATCCACCCGCCCTGGCCTCCCAAAATGTTGGGATTATAGGTGTGAGCCACCATGCCATGTTTTTAATGCATTTTAAAATTATGTTAAAAGAAAATTCTTACAAAGATATTTTAAGATTACATCACAGCAAGCAATTGTTTAATTGGGACAAACAAGATACACTAAAAGCCAAATGAATTACTGTAATTAAATTTGTACAGTTTATTGACTTTTTTTTCCTTTTTATTTATTTGAGATGGAGTTTTGCTCTTGTCACCCAGGCTGGAGGGCAATGGAGCGATCTTGGCTCACTGCAACCTCCCCCTCCCAGGTTCAAGTGATTCTCCTGCCTTAGCCTCCCGAGTAGCTGGGATTACAGGCGCCCACTACCACACCTGACTAATTTTTGTGTTTTTAGTGGAGACAGGATTTCACCATGTTGGCCAGGCTGGTCTCGAACTCCTGACCTCAGGTGATCCACCCGCCTTGGCCTCCTAAAGTGCTGGGATTACAGGCGTGAGCCACTATGCCTGGCTATTGACTTTTTTTTTTTTAAGCAAAGAGGTGGGGTACATCCACTGCAGTCCAGGCATTCTGGCACCACCTCTGTTATTAACTGGAATCAAATTTTAAAAATTTCTGTGATCTTGAAGGTCTTGTTGAAGTTTTAGAGGTCTTTTGTTTTTCTTTTAGCCACTAGATTTTTCAGGAAAAATTCACCTATTTAGGAAAAAGGAAAACACATTAATATCAATTTAAAGTAAATAACAGTGAGACAACTATTTCAGAATTATATTTTTGGTGTTTCCCCTTTAAAGAAGACTTTTGTATTTATTGGCACTTCTCTCTTCTCAAACCTCAATGGCAATATTTTTCTAACCTAAATATCCCCTATTATCTTTGGCCTTTCTCCCCAGCAATAATGACTAGAGTCTCCTACTATTATTCTTTCTAGTCAGCCAATATTACAAAGGGTGACCCTACTGTATATATGGGTCTGCACATTAATTCTACTTTATGTGCACTATCTATCCCTCATCACTGTCAAAGTATTGCTCTTGGCAAAATTCATTTCCAAGAGCAATTTTGCTACATTATTAGGCTGGATCTGATGTTTATAAAACAGACCTCATTGCAGTTGAGCAGACGCATCTGATGGAATCTCTTTAGCTTATTCCCCTCTAGGGAAGCAAGAGCTCTTCATTTGTAATGGGCTTTCTCCCCACTGCCTGAGTTGTGCCTACGCAATAAGTTAGCAGCTTAGAGGGCACATTCTCTTTTTAGGCCATTAGTGTTCCATTTAGTCTATTGCTCTTACAGCATGACTCAATGCTTATTGGTAGAGTGCAGCACTAGAGGCCTGATTTTATGAGGAGTCTGATTAACTTCTCTTTGTCATCTTACATATGAGTAGAACTGTGATGAGTCTATCTACATATAATCTCTGCAAATCCCAAGGCTCATAACCCAGCCAAGTAATCCATGCTGCTCCATACCTCCTCCAAATGTCGTGGGAGTAGCACCAACTTTATCAGACCCTAATCCATCATTTTAGTCTAATGCTCATCATATACCAGAATCTGATCTTTTCCTGGTAATTTAGAAAGCATCAGAAAGTTCATAATTTACTTCCTTTTATGTTAGAAATTTTTCTTTAGCAAAAGAAAAACTCCTTTCAAAGGACATTACTCTAACCATTCTAGAAGCTGATAGTGGTTCTATCCTTCACATGTATTTTTAGCTTGCCAGCAGTGCTGCTTGAAGACTAAATCACTTACAATTACTGGTTTTCAAAGTCCCCACATTCTGTCAGTCAGTGCTGAATCAAATTCTTGGGTTTTCAAACTATGATGAGCTACTAGTTCATTAAAATGTTTTAAATTACTATTTTTATTTATTTATTTTTGAGACGGGGTCTCATTCTGTCACCCAGGCTGGAGTGCAGTGGCACGATCACAGCTCACTGCAGCCTCAACCTCCTGGGCTCAGGTGATCCTCCCACCTCAACCTCCTGGGTAGCTAGAACTAGAGGTGCCCACCACCACCCAGCAACTCAGCCACCCAGCTAATTTTTGTATTTTTGTAGAGATGGGGTTTTGCCATGTTGCCCAGGCTGGTCTTGTACTCCTGGGCTCAAGTGATCCACCCGCCTCGGCCTCCCAAAGTGCTAGGAGTACAGGCGTGAGCCACTGCACCCGGCCTTAAATGTCTTTATAGGAACTAGGAACATACAGAATATTACTAATACTGGAGCATTAATTTTTTCAAATAGAATTTGTCTAATTTAAACATATTTAAGATTTAGACCCCAATATATAAAGCAATCATTTAAAACATCATCACTTTAGATAAAAAAAAAAAACCTAGTTTATTTATTTATATATATATTTATTTATTTTTGAGACAGAGTCTTGCTCTGTTGCCCAGGCTGGAGTGCAGTGGCATGATCTTGGCTCACCACAACCTCTGTCTCTCGGGTTCAAGCAATTCTCCTGCCTCAGCCTCCCAAGTAGCTGGGACTACAGGCACACACCACCATGCCCGGCTAATTTTTGTATATATATTTTTTCTTTTGGAGACGGAGTGTCGCTCTTTCGCCAGGCTGGAGTGGAGTGGCAGGATCTTGGCTCACTGCAACCTCTGCCTCCCAGGTTCAAGCTATTCTCTTGCCTCAGCCTCCCGAGTAGCTGGGACTACAGGTGCGCAGCACCATGCCCAGCTAATTTTTGTATTTTTAGTAGAGATGGGGTTTCACCATGTTGGCCAGGATGATCTCAATCTCTTGACCTTGTGATCTGCCCACCTCGGCCTCCCAAAGTGTTGGGATTTCAGGCATTAGCCACCACGCCTGGCCAATACCTAGTTTATTTTTAAAGAGACAAGGTCAGCCGGGTGCGGTGGCTCACACCTGTAATCCCAGCACTTTGGGAGGCCCAGGTGGGCGGATCACAAGGTCAGGAGATCGAGGTCATCCTGGCTAACACGGTGAAACCCCGTCTCTACTAAAAATACAAAAAATTAGCCAGGCGTGGTGGCGGGCACCTGTAGTCCCAGCTACTCAGGAGGCTGAGGCAGGAGAATGCCGTGAACCTGAGAGGCAGAGGTTGCAGTGAGTCAAGATTGCGCCACTGCACTCCAGCCTGGGCGATGGAGAGAGACTGCATCTAAAAAAATAATAATAATAATAAAATAAAAAATAAAGAGATGAGATCTCACAATGTTGCTCAGGCTGTATTTGAACTCCTGGGCCCATGCGATCCTCCTGCCTCGGTCTCCCAAGAAGTTGGGACTATAGGCACGCACCACCACACCTGGCCTAGCTGTTTCTTTTTTTTATTTTATTTTTGAGACACAGTGTCTTGCTCTGTCACCCAGGCTGGAGTTGTAGTGACACGATCATAGCTCACTGCATCCTTGAACTCCTAGGCTCAAGTAATCCAACTGCCTTCCAAAGTGCTGGGATTACAGGCATGAGCCACCTTGCCTGGCCTATTTATTCTTTTTTTTTTTTTTTTGAGACAGAGTCTTGCTCTGTTGCCCAGGCTGGAGTGCAGTGGCACAATCTCGGCTCACTGCAAGCTCGGCCTCCTGGGTTCATGCCATTCTGCTGCCTCAGCCTCCCGAGTAGCTGGGACTGCAGGTGCCCGCCACCATGCCCGGCTAATTTTTTTGTATTTTTAGTGGAGAGGGTTTCACCGTGTTAGCCAGGATGGTCTCAATCTCCTGACCTCGTGATTTGCCCGCCTCAGCCTCCCAAAGTGCTGGGATTACAGGTGTGAGCCACCCCACCTGGCCAGCCAATTTATTCTTAATCATTGTAACTGTTAAGTCCAACTGACAGGGACATCATAAACACTTTCTAGATTACATTCGGTCTTCAGATATGTTCTTTTGGATCCTCCGATAATCATTACCACATGACTTTTTATCCCTTGGAAAATGATTTTCTTTTCGTAAATCAATTCAAGCTATTGATTAAAATAAGAGCTGAAATTCCAAAGGTAAAAAAAATTTGCATTGTAGCTAGTAAAACAACTAAACGTTCCTACGGAGAAAAATAATCTTATGGATATTTTTCTGTTGCCTCTGGGGGAAAAATACAAAGAAATTTAATGATGCAAGCAATGCTATCAAATAGATACTTTTCAGTGCTTAAACTGATTGAAACTGAGTCTGGAGATGCAGCTGGCATCATTTCCAAATAAATATGTATTTCTCAGAAAACCCTATTAGATGCTTGACATGCTCTGTCATTTCTGAATAACCTACTACTGAAATCTACACATAGAAAAAATTAATAAACTAATTGTTTCTGCTTTTACTATAGTAGCTGAGTTACAAAGCAGGGGGCTGAATTTGTTTAAGAAACAAAAGATTAAGAGAAACTTTTCTTAATATGATCCCCATGGAGCAAAGCTCCTAAGGATGTTCCAGAAAAAAAACTACGCCCTCTACCAAGACCACCAAAGGTATTAGAATTTGTCAAGAGTTTTAGTGACTGGTGGTAGAACTTAATGTGGAAAGTTAATGGCCTAAATGAAACCATGCCCCACAATCTAACTTACCTGCTTTATATGAAGAACGCACCAAAGGGCCACTTGCAGTATAATGAAATCCAAGTTCATTTCCTACTTTTTCCCAGTATTTGAATTTTTCAGGAGTAATATATTCTTCAACCTAGATTTAAATAATTACTTCTGATCAGATTTTAGAATTCCACTTTGATTCTGCAGAAAGTCTATACCTATGTATGCAGAATGCTCTTCACTGCATAATTTATCTTGCCCCCACCCCCAGGCTTTTGTCCTCTCCCTCCTCCCTGACTACGTGTTTACTGGTTACTTTTTGGCCACTCTATTGGGATGTAAATACAGGGAATTACAGAGACAGGGAAGCATATCAATTTTGTGCTACACTGGCTATTCCAAAGGACAGAGAAAGAAGAGATTATCTACAGATATTATTTATCTATATTTTTCCTTCGTTAACAGCTAAATTCAAGAATTACTCATGCTTATCCGATTCTTGAGGACAAGACTGTCTTACTCAACTTGTATCTTCTGCTTAGCACTGTGACTGGCACATGGTCACTGCTCAACACAAGCTTCTTGAATGAATGGATAAATGTCCATGATAGAAATAGAAAGAATGGTTTCCCATTCTTTCTTCGCCTCTGGCTCTAACATAACAAAAACAAGTTACACAATAACCAAGTGTAAATGAGTGCCATTTCCCAACTTTTAAATTCTTTTTCTCTAGGTTCACTTGAGTTGTGAAATTTGTGAAGAGAATGGGGGAGGCAGCAAATATGTGCAAACGTAGCTGATTTATGTAGATAATAAAATGAAAACTGGGACTTATAAGAATACAGCTGAGCCTCGAACAACATGGTAACTGCACAGGCCCACTTATACAAGGATTTTCTTCCATTTCTGCCACCCCTGAGACAGCATGACTAACTCCTCCTCTTCTCCCTCGTCCTCATCTACATGAAGATGATGAGGATGAAGACCTTTATGATGGTCCACTTCCACTTAATGACTAGTAAATATATTTTCTTTTCCTTACGATTTTCTTAAAAAAATTTTTTCTCTAGCTGACTTTATCATAAGAATAAGATGTGTATATATATGTGTGTGTGTGTGTATACAGATATACACACACACATACATATATATATAAGTACATGTAACATACAAAATGTGTGTTAATTGACTGTTATTGGTATGGCTTCCGGTCAACAGAAGGCTATTAGTAGTTATGTTTTTTTGGGAGTCAAAAGCTATACATGGGCTGGGCGCAGTGGCTCACACCTGTAATCCCAGCACTTTGGAAGGCTGAGGCGGGTGGATCACCTAAGGTCAGGAGTTCAAGACTAGCCTGGCCAAAATGATGAAACCCCATCTCTATTAAAAATATAAAAAATTGGCTGGGTGCGGTGGCTCACGCCTGTAATCCTAGCGCTTTGGGAGGCCGAAGCGGGTGGATTGCCTGAGCTCAGGAGTTCGAGACCAGCCTGGGCAACATGGCAAAATCTTGTCTCTAAAACTACAAAAAAATTCGTCGGGTGTGGTAGTGTGTGCCTGTAATCCCAGCTACTCAGGAGGCTGAAGCATGAAAATCGTTTGAACCTGGGAGGTGGAGGTTGCAGTGAGCCGAGATTGCCCCACTGCACTCTAGCCTGGGTGACAGAGCGAGACTCTGTGTCAAGAAAAAAAAAAAAATTATATATATGTATATTTTAGCTGGATGTAGTGGCACCCGCCTGTAGTCCCAGCTGCTCAGGAGGGTGAGGCAGGAGAATCACCTGAACCCAGGAAGCAGAGATTACAGTGAGCCGAGATCGTGCCACTATACTCCAGCTTGGGCGACAAGAGCAAAACTCCATCTTTAAAAAAAAAAAAAAAAAAAGCAAATCAAGATACGTGTACCTTAAGGTGACGCCTTGTTGGCTGCATATATTGTCCTAAAGTCAAGCAGTCTACATCTGCCTCACGAAGTGCTGTAGGAAGAAAAGCACAAATTACATTAGCAAATACTTTAATTGTAGATCTAAGCATAATTTTCCTAAGGAATATTTAAAAACGGTGTGAACTTTATGACAGTCCATAATCTTCATGTTGGGGAATAAGACAACATCTATTCATTCAAAAGTATTATGTGCCAGGGACTGTGGTAAGGACTGAAAACAATGATAATTAAGACAGTCATGTAGGGCTGATACATACAAGGATAAATACTTCTAATACTATGGAATCAATGCTAAAATAGTAGTGGAGGGTATTTTAGAGTAGGAGTCTGTTTGGTAGAAAAGGTATGGGAAATGGTATATGCAAAAACCTCAATGCACCTATATTATAGAGCAAATATGTTGCATTAGGCTTTTACTCAATGCACAAGATATGCTATGGGGGCTGTGATTTAAACTATGACATATCAGAATCTTTCTAATAAACTGTGTGCAATGTGGTAAACAGCAGGTCTTGATTACTATATGAACTTATTACTCTTTGAACCACTAAATAACTACAAGTAGTCCAAGGGTCCTCAGCTAAAATTAAAACTTTGAAATTCCAAAGTTTAAAAAGTCCAAGAATCACAAAGCAAATGGACTTACGGGACTAAAGTTCAGCAAAGTCCAAAGCACACCATGTTATGTGACAATGCTACAAGTAAGCTCTTTCTCAGAGGCCTGGATTAGTCTCATTGATCTATGAACTGTCAGTGCCTGGTACCAGGCTGGCTCTCCAAAAGTGTCCAATGATAGAATGAGAAAAGTGGATGAAATCATGCTTTCAGTGGATGCAAGGATGGGGAATAAAATGGGATATAAATTTTGTATCCTGAGCGTCATGCATATCACTCCATGAAATTCCAAGAAAATTTATTTCCTTTGCTTCTTTTTTTTTTTAACTTGTATTTTAGATTTGAGGGTGCATGTGCAAGTTGGTTTCCTTTTCATGCTGCCATCTATAACCATATACTTTTCTTTGTTTTTAGAAGGGCCTTCAAAGTGAGTGGGTTCCTGCTATTACTCAAATTACATGGGAAAGATTTTTCATTTTTCAATTTCTTTACCTTTCATTGTTGCATATACTTGCTCATCATTCTCGCCTAAACCCAACATTATAGATGTTTTAGAAATAACATCAGGCTGAACCTTCTTGGCATGTTTCAGTACACGTAGGGACTGATCAAAATTGGCCCGAGGATCACGAACCTTACTGGAAAACAGCAGGACTGTTGTCAGCAAGAATTACAAGTTCAACCAAGTACATAGTTATGCAAGCAACCTGAAAGACCAGAGAAGTACATTCTGCACATTATCTTAAATCACATAGTTCAAAGGTAGCATTTATGCACAGATGCCTAACTGTTAATTTAGGAAACAAAAGGCCTCACTGGGCTCCCTAGTTCTATCTCAAGCCTGGGGCAGAGAAAAGTAGAATGGAAGAAATTACTTCAGTTTATGCATTGAGAAACCAGAATTCTGAAGCGAAAAATTAGAAGAGAAAAGAAAAAAAGCAGAAGTAAGAGAGTCTCCATACTGAACAAAGAAAAAAATAAGCTGAACCCACATGTCAGAGGGTTGAAACTTTCAAGTTCATTTCTTTTCTGAAGACTAAGCTGCCCTCTGCTGGTAAGTATACAACACTACCACATATTAGGTAAAGAAATGCATGATTCTGGAATTTTCACTGGAAAGGATCATGTTTTTAAGTGAAACCAGGGAAACTGGCACCCACTGGTGGTGGTATCATGATGAGGTTGGAACAGGCTGTGTCCTAGACTTCAACAATGGCCAAACCACCATGGCTTAAATGACTTATCCTTTAAGCCAAAAGGCCAGAAAGCTTCTGATGTTAAACTGGATTTCATTTCAATTCTAATGCAGCTTTATTTTCTGTAATTGTTTTTCATTAGAGACTAGTTAACAGGAAAGAGAAGAAACAAATTTATGAATTTAAAAATAACTGAAACTGACATTATAGAAATCACTTTTTAACAGAATTTCTCCACTGAAATTAAGTTATGGTCTCTACTGTTTATGATTTAGTGAAAATGGTGGTTATTGTTTACTGTAACTTCTTTCAGGCTCTATGACACAGATCATATGTAGAAGCTAATAAAATCACTGCTAAGTGCTAAAATTAAAGAAAAAAATGATATTACTCTTGCCCGAAGCTTAAAATGTTCATTTTTCTAAAATTTGAATGGATGTGGATAACAATCCTTACTTTTTTTCTTACATGAGTGTTACTTGCCAATGATTAGTCTTAATTACTGAAATTATTAGGAATAAGAAAGCATAGTGTCTACTTTTTTAAAAAAGTACATCTGAATGATATGAGTTTTTTTCTTTTTTTTTTTTTTGAGACAAAGTTTTGCTGTCGCCCAGGATGGAGTACAGTGGCACTATCTCGGCTCACCGCAACCTTCGCCTCCCGGGTTCAAGCAATTCTCCTGCCTCAGCCTCCAGAGTAGCTGGAATTACAGGTCTGCACCTAGCTAATTTTTTGTATATTTAGTAGAGATGGGGTTTCATCATGTTGGCCAGACTGGTCTTGAACTCCCAACCTCAGGTAATCCGCCTGCCTCAGCCTCCCAAAGTGCTAGGATTATAGGCGTGAGCCACGAGTTTTTCTTCTGTATCATTTATTACACATATTAGTGCTGAATATATATATATATATAAAAATATGAATATATATAATATAAAAAATATATATATATATTTTTTTCCTTTCTCTTTCTTTCTAGATGGAGTTTCGCTCTTCTTGCCCAAGCTGGAGTGCAATGGTGCAATCTCACCTCACTGCAACCTCCGCCTCCCGAGTTCAAGTGATTCTTCTCCTGCTTCAGCCTACCGAGTAGCTGGGATTACAGGCATGTGCCACCACGCCTTGCTATCTTGTATTTTTAGTAGAGACGGGGTTTCTCCATGTTGGTCAGGCTGGTCTCGAACTCCCAACCTCAGGTAATCTGCCTGCCTCTGCCTCCCAAAGTGCTGAGATTACAGGTGTGAGCCACAGCATCCAGCCAAATATATTTTTGAAGTCTTTTCTTTAGAATTACAACCAAAGCAATTGCTCTAGTGTAATTTTTTCCCTCCTTTGAAAACTTTATTTGTGGGGAGGGGGAAACAAACAACTTATTGAAATTTGCAGTATGATATTATTTTAAAACAACAGAAAAAAAGATGTTCATTATTTGTGGGTATTAAAACACACACAGTAACTTAGTAATATGAGTTACTAACATCTTAATGTTTGTAATATAAAAATTAAGTATATTATAAATATAAAAATACAAATATGTAGTATAAATATAGTGTTTATAATATAAACACTAAGGTGTTAGTAACTGATATTGCTGGGTGGAAATACTATTATGGGTGATATTTATGCTGTTTTTGTTGGTGATATTTTCTGATTTTTATGTAACAGACATAGATTGAGTTTGCCTAAAAAACAAAAAAGAATAGAATTTACTTTGTAAAAGTCAATGGCAAAGTTCAGCCCTGGAAAAGGTAAGAATATATGGCATATTTTGACCCACCTAACTTCCCAACATTACTTTGTACACGTATTCACCTCTGTAATTCCGGGACTGTTTCTACATTATGTGCATACACATCTAATCCTGACAGAGCAACTTTTTCTATTGCTTTGAGATCACCTCGAAAATCAGGAGTAAGACATTCCACAAGGATTTTTGGATTCCTAAGGGGAAAAGAGAGAATAATCAAACAGAGAGAAAGAACTGACATACCTGTTCCTCAAAATAGAAATTATCAGTAATCGTTCAGTATGCTTCAACACAGTAACCTTTAGAACTTTGTCAAGAAAAGTATGAACATACAGATGTTCATACATGAACCATTATTAAAAAAAAAAAGCAGACCATTAAATACTATGTACACAGTGGTTAAAACACACCTGTAGGCAAACTGAATAAAATTTCAAATTATATATAGTAGACTTTTAAACCTAATTTGAATAGGTTTTAGAAAAAGTAAATAATTTTAAGAAACTAAAATATGAAATATTAAAACATTAAATATAAAATTTTACTCATTGGAAAGTAAATTGAAGTATTTCTTATATAAATGTGAGTATTATTTGATTGCTTTAATTTTGATTTCTTTAAAAAGTCATCAAATCATGCTCTCCTCCCTTCCTCTAGGCAAATATTTCACAAGTGCTACGGGTTTTAAAAACTATTTTCTGGGTTGCTGAGTCATGAGCTTTGTTAAACGAAGTACGAGCTAAACATTAATCTTCCTATTTATATTGTGGCTATATCTATTCATCCAAGTATTATAATGTGAACTGGGTCACAGAGCTGTTCCCTTTGACACCAGCAAAAACGACTGAAACAGCTGACACATTTTTTCACAAACCCACTGGCAAAGTGTCTGGAGTTGTTCCCTGAAAGAACAGATGTAGAAAAGACCACATGTACACCCTTATCATGAATATAAGAGATGTTCAAAGAACATATCCTATATATATATATTTTTTAATAAAAACAGGGTCTTGCTCTGTTGCCCAGTGCATCATAGCTCACTGTAACTTTGAACTCCTGGGCTCACGCAATCCTTCTGCCTCAGCCTCCCAAGCAGGTAGGACTATGGGCACATGCTACCACATCCAGCTATTTTTTTTTTTATTTTTTTATTTTTTGTAGAGACAGCATCTCCCTATGTTGCCCAGGCTGGTCTTGAATGCCTGTCCTCAAGCAATCTTCCTGCTTTGGCCTCCCAAAGTGCTAGAACTACAGGCGTGAACCACTGTGCTTGGTTCTATTGCTTTTTTAAACTGAAAGCTGAGACCCACTGAAGCTTGTAAAATAAACCTAGTGGATTGCAAACAGATTTTTCAAAAATGAACTATAGTAAATAGAAAATAGAAAATACTAGGGAATCATTTAAAAAATTTACTAAGTGCGCTTAGGTGCCAAACTAGTACTGAGCTGTAGAAAATTAGAATAATCTCAGCACTTTGGGAGGGCGAGGCAGGAGTATTGGTTGAGGTCAGGAGTTTGAGACCAGCCTGGGGAACATAGCAAGATTCCGTCTCTTAAAAAAAATGTAAAAACATTAGCCAAGCGTGGTAGTGTACCTGTAGTCCCAGCTACTTGGGAGGCTGAGGCAGAAGGATTGCTTGAGCCCAGAAGTTTGAGGCTGCAGTGAGCTATGATCATCAGGCCGCTGCACTCCAGCCTAGATGACAAAGCAAGACTGTCTCTTAAAAGAAAAAACAAAACAAACCCAAAAAAACAGGCCGGGCGCGATGGCTCAGGCCTGTAGTCCCGCACTTTGGTAGGCTCAGGTGGGTGGATCAATTGAGGTCAGGAGTTTGAGACCATCCTGGCCAACATGGTCAAACCCTATCTCTACTAAAAGTACAAAAATGAGCTGAGCGTGGTGGCGTGGGCCTCTAATCCCAGCTACTCGGGAGGCTGAGGCAGGATAAATGCTTGAACTGGGAGGCAGAGGTTGCAGTGAGATGGTGCCATGCACTCTAGCCTGGGCAAAAGAGCGAGACTCCATCTCAAAAAAAAAAAAAAAAAAATCATTACTAAGAAGACCAGGTTTATACTTTTTAAAGAAAATTATTCAAAGTTTAGACTAATGCTCTAATATGAGGGAGGGATTCTATGGGCTAAAGGTCTATGGGTAAGTTCATGTCACTGAGCCCCTAAAATTCTCTGCAAATATGTATCTGTACATACAAATATGCTTTTTCCAAAGAAATGTGTACATAATTTCCAGTGAATTATCAGAAAACTATGAAACTCCTCAAAAAGTGAATAATCCCTGCTTCAAGGTAATGAACTTAAACTTAACTCATATGGGTCCAAAAAGGTCCTTAAATTACACAAATGCAAAAATAAGTACCTTTCCTTTAAATATGATACGGTCTTTGCAATGTGTTCAGCTCCCCCATCAGGCATATCTAGAAACAAAAGAATCCACTGCTCAGGATGATGTCATCATTTAGAGCCAGTTTCTGGTAGAGGCCATGATGACACACTAACCATCTCGATCCACAGATGTCAGGACAACATAATCCAGACCCCATTCTGCAATTGCCTTTGCAGTATTGTAGGGCTCACTGGCATCCAGTGGAGGAGGATTTCTTGCAGTCTTAACAGAACAAAATCTGCAACCTCTTGTACATGTGTCACCCATCAACTAGAATAGAAATGTTACAATTTAAATGAAATAGACAGATGACCCTTAAGGACATAATGTTGAGAGAATAAAGCAAGTTGCAAAGAATGCATACAGTTTGGTTCTAAGAAATTTGAAACATTCAAAACTAAATGATAGTCAAGGAACACAAATATATGTGATAAAACTAAAAAGGGAAATAATAAACTCAGCAATAAGAATAGTGTTCAGGGGAAAGGGGATGGGATCAGGAAAGGACACAAAATTTAAATTTAAAAACAAAGCAGGGTGCAGTGGCTTGCTCCTATAATCCCAGCTACTCTGGAAGCTGAGGTGAGAGGATTGTTAAGAGTTTGAGACCAGCATGGGCAACACGGTGAGACCCTGTCTCTAAAAATTAGCTGGTGTAGTGGCATGTACCTGTAGCCTCAGGTATTTAGGGAGGCTGAGATAGGAGGATTACTTGAGCCTAGGAGTTCGAGGCTGCAGTGAGCTATGACTGTGCCACTGCACTCCAGCCTGGGTGACAGAGACCCCCATTTCTTAAAACAAAATAGAAACACAACTGAAAAATGGGATTCTAATATACAGTTTAGGGGGTACAGAGGGGTATTCAAAGATAATGCTAATGTTTTAATCTCAAACTGGAGGTATGAGGGTGTCTGTTGTGTTATTCTTTATAACTTACACAGTTTATAAGATCCTTTTTTTTTTTTTTTTTTTTTTGAAACAGGGTCTTGCTCTGTAGTCTAGGCTGGGATGCAGTGGCATGATCATGTCTTACTGCAGCCTCAACCTGTTGGGCTCAAGTGATCCTCCCACCTCAGCCTCCTCAGAAGTTGGGTATACAGGCAAGTGCCACCATGCCCAGCTAATTTTTAAAAACTTTTTTTTTGTATGGACAAGGTTTTACCATGTTGCCCAGCTGGTCTCGAACTCCCAGGTTCAAATGATCTGCCTGCCTTGGCCTCCCAAAATGCTGAGATTACAGGCATGAGCCACTGCACCCGGCCTATGAAGATACTTTTATATCTATTCAATAATAAAAAAAGATGATTTTAAAAGACATAAAATATATGACAGATCAATGTACAGGTCTCTATGGATGTAAAAACAGAAAGCACAGCTCCTTCTTGTTGAATATATTAAACAGAAAACACATAAAAAGCTAAGCAATCATGAATAATGTTTCCAAACATTGATAGGAGAGGTATCTCAAGGCAGCACGTGATTAACTATCACATAAATGAAAGAACCAATAATAGATTTATTCAGAGAAGGGTGAGATCACAACAGGTTGGATTATTCCATCAGGTTTTTTCTTAATATTTTTCATAAATGCAAATGTAATGAAAAATCTGACCAGAGATTCATAATGCACATTTTTAGGAGGAAGACACAAAATAGTCCCTTTCAGTTTCTAGACTAAAGCCATAGAGGTTGAGGCTGGCCCTACCATGATCGTGGCTGTGGCGGTGGCATATTCTCCACCTCCCCAACACTCTCCAATATTGGGACATCGAGCTTCCTCACATACCTGTATGCAAAAGGAAATGGAACACCATTAGGTTGACAATATCCACCAACTAAACAGTTGGTGACTGTGATTAGACATTTTAAACTTCTCATTGTTTACAACATATTTTTGAAGACATTCACTATTCAAAAATGCTGTTAAGACCAAGTGCGCTGGCTCATGCCTGTAATTCCAGCACTTTGGGAAGCTGAGGCAGGAGGATTGCTTGAGCCCAGGAGTCTGGAACCAGTCTGGGCAACATAGTGAAATCCTGCCTCTACAAAAAATCAAAGTTAGTCAGGCGTGGTAATGTGCACCTATACTCCCAGCTACTCAGAAGGCTGAGGAGGGAGGATCACTTGAGCCTGGGAGGTCAAGGCAATTGTGCCACAGCACTCCAGCATAGACAACAGAGCAATGCCCTGTCTTCAAAAAAAAAAAAAAGGCTGTTAAACTGCCAAACTCTATATTAAGATTAGAGTGTAGTGAGCATGTCCTATAGAGGTGTACTCCCTTACATAATTATGTAAGAATGGACAGACTTGAATTTTTATTTTTTTTTTAAGATGGAGTCTCACTGTCGTCCAGGCTGGAGTGCAGTGGTGCCATCTCAGCTCACTGCAATCTTCACCTCCCAAGCTCAAGTGATTCTCCAGCCTCAGACTTCCAAGTAGCTGGGACTACAGGCTCACGCCACCACGCCCAGCTAATTTTTTTGTATTTTATTAGAGACGGGGTTTCACCATGTTGGCCAGGCTGGTCTTGAACTCCTGACCTCAGGTGATCCTCCCACCTCAGCCTTCCGAAGTACTGGAATTATAGGTGTGAGCCACCACACCCGGCCAAAATCCAATTTTTAAATTAAAAACTTTACGAATGTATATACTTCATATGTGCAAATAAAAAAGTCTGAAAGATTATATACTGAAGAGTTAAAGGTAAAGGAGTATGGTTTATATATGGCATTGCGTATGTGACATACCTTCATATTTAATTTTATATTCTTTCCAACAAATCATGTATCTAATTTGCAATATAAAACAAACAAAGCCTTGTTTCCAAACTCGTAGGGCAAAAAATCTCTGTTTGCCGGAAAAATGATTCTAAATATATTTCCATTCCTGGTAGTAATGTATCACTTAACATATTTACTCTCTTTGCTATTATTTATATATTTATTAATAATTTTTAAGTTATATAAACGTAGAAACATGGCTTTTGGTGAAGAGGGATAGTTTACACTTTGACAACTTACTGTATGGAGATTTAAATTCCGCAAAGTATTTTTCAGTTTATTGTAATTTTTCCCCATGGGAATCTCTGTCTTTAGCCATGGAGGTAGTCTTAACCTAAGGAAAGCCAAACATAACTATCTATTAACAAATATGCTGCCAAATAATTACACAGCTTTGAAGTTAATTTCTTCTATTACAATTCCTAGTTAATAATTTTTTCTATAACCTTAGAATAACTCTTATAATTTCTGTCATAGGAGTAAGAACACAGAATCAAATTTAGCCTTGCTCAAACCACTTTAGAAAACACCAATAATGGCCGGGTGTGGTGGCTCATGCCTGTAATCCCAGCACTTTGGGAGGCCAAGGTGGGTGGATCACAAGGTCAGGAGTTCGAGACTAGCTTGGCCAATATGGTGAAGCCCTGTCTCTACTAAAAATACAAAAATTAGCTGGGCATGGTGGCAGGCGCCTGTAGTCCCAGCTACTTGGGAGGCTGAGGCAGAAGAATCCCTTGAACCCAGGAGGCGGAGCTTGCAGTGAGCCAAGATTGTGCCACTGCACTCCAACCTGGGTGACAGAGCAAGACTGTCTCAAGAACAAACAACAAAAAAGAAAACACCAATAATGGAGTGTAACAGGGTGCTATACTCACGTCTACCTTTTTTGCAAAGGCAGAGTTACACTATTCTAATAAGAGAATGAGCAAGTTTTCGAATATCTCATCCCTCATGAATGATACTGCCAAAAAGTACTCTACTTGTTTAGACTGAGGAAAGATCACAACTGTGCACTGTCTGCTCTACATTCTAGATTTTATAGTGGTTACTCAATGGAAAAAAGATCTAAAATTTGGAGTGGAGACTGTGTATCCTTGGTTCTCCATGACTTCCATCCACTTGTGATATAGAAGGAGCAGGATTAAGTTATCTTTCAACTCAATCTACCTTCTACATAAAATTCCATCATTCTTTTAAATTAAGGCAAGGTATCCATAGGTCACATGTAAATTGACTAGGAGAAGCACAAGTTAGATCATCAACACCTACTAACCCAGATCTAACAGACTAGTAGCAAAGCAGTAATCTTTACTCTGAAGAAGTTGGATGCTGGGTAGAAAATGGGGAGATGGCAGTGTAACATAGTAAGGGCAAGAGAAAAGAGAAAGATTCCAAAAATTTCATCTGCTTACTTGTTCTATCTAGTTCTGTTATCACATCTTTCTAATGATTTTTAGCTAAATTTAACAAGTCTGATATTAAAAACAGATTCTAGGGCTTGGTTATATCTGAAAATAATGCACAATAAAGGAACGGGACGTTAAAATTATCTCAAATTTTCAATTACCTTTCTCCTTTCTGGCGTTTTAGGTTTCCTTTATATTCATCCCAGGTGCTCCTGTCTGCAAGATCACCAGATACAAAATCTTGAAGGTCTGGTCCATTCTGTAGGAGTTCCTTTTTTTTATCTGGCAAGGAGCTTAATGGTCTGACTGGGCTGCAAAAATATCTCCCAAATACCTAAAGAAAGAGTTAATTATGACGTTTATTTAGTGGAGTCCGTAATAATTTAGTTTTAACCCATCATAACACCTAAACGGAAGGGTAAAGCCAAAAAAGTGATTCAGAAATTATGTCAAACTAGGAGCTCTAGTATTCTAGGGCATTAGAATATAATATAAAAGATGACTGAAGGAACCAAACCTAAAAGAGAGTAAGAGTTGACTGTTTACTACTGAGTTTAGAATAGATTTGGAAATCTGTTTTTTTTTTTTTTTGAGACGGAGTCTTGCTCTGTTGCCCAGGCTGGAGTGCAGTGGCGCAATCTTGGCTCACCACAAGCTCCGCCTCCCGGGTTCACGCCATTCTCCTGCCTCAGCCTCCTGAGTAGCTGGGACTACAGGTGCCCGCCACCACGCCCGGCTAATTTTTTTGTATTTTTAGTAGAGACAGGGTTTCACCATGTTAGCCAGGATGGTCTCGATCTCCTGACCTCAGGTGATCCACCTGCCTCGGCCTCCCAAAGTGCTGGGATTACAGGCGTAAGCTACCGCACCCGGCCCGAAAATCTCTGGAACTAACATATATCAGACTTTCATGTACTCCACCTACCAGGAACTAGATGTTTGTCTTTCAACAAGATTGAACTGCAATAACTGAAGAAGGTGCCACAGTTTAAAACCGTTCTGGTCCTGACTTGAATCAGGGGCGTTTAAAGTGAAGTGTGCAATAAATCTCTCGAGCTTTGAATAAGCATAATTGTTGAAACGTAGGTTAATAATGCCCAGTTGGTTTCAGACAACTGGAAGGGGGAAAACCAAGCCTAACGTTTTTACTTTCTTTTTTTTTTCTTTTTTTTTTTTTTGAGTGGAGTCTCGCTCTGTCGCCCAGGTTGGAGTGCAGTTGCGCGATCTCGGCTCACTGCAACCTCCGCCTCGCGGGTTCAAGCGATTCTCCTGCCTCAGCCTGGCGAGTAGCTGGGACTACAGGCGCGCGCCACCACGCTCAGCTAATTTTTGTATTTTTAATAGAGGCGGGGTTTCACCATGTTGGCCAAGATGAACGTTTTTACTTTCTAGGTTACATTGTTTCTGTGTTTGAACGTGGCAGTCAAGAACATAAGAAATCATGGTATTCGGCTTTTACATCTGAACACAAACGTATGAGATAGCCAAAACACTACAGAATCCACGAGTCTGCACATGTATCTCAAAAGAACCTTCGACAACTCAAAGAGTGCCTGTTAGGGTGTTGCACGATTGCTACTGCACTTCTCAATGTCTGCAGCTGAAGCCTAGCGGACAGGTTTGTGTTCTCTGCGGCTAGAGTGGTGTCTCACACACAGTAAGAGTCCAAGACAGAATAGCTATGTGGGGTGCTCACCGCAATGCTCCATAAATATAGGGTACAAACCACTCTAAGCAGAAAATAAGTCCTCGGTACTGGCCCAGAGAGACTTGCAAACAAACTGATGCCAGAGACTCTATATCATGGGGCTGGCGGGATAATTACATGAGATTACACGAAAAACGTTTAAAACTGCCGTTGGCTAGTAGTAAATGTTCAGTAAATGCACTGGCCTTTATTATTGGGCATGGGCGCTCTGAAAGGATAGGATCCCCCCACCCCACGCCCAAACCCGTTCGCCCTGCCGCTCACCCGGGGCCCCAGGTTGCGGGCTGCATCCCCGCAGCGTAGAGACATTTCCTCTTTAGGACTAGCGCAGTGCAGGGGTTGAGGGATCGCTAACTCCCGGGAAAGGACAGGTCGAAATTACGTCGCTCCATTTATGACAAGCAGCCAAGCTGCTCCACGATTGGCTGCTTTAGCCTTACGTGCGTCGCGCACTGATGACGCAATACGCAGGCCCCTGACGAGATACAAGTACGTAATGACGACAGACGTTCTTTCTTTGCTGCGTCTACTGCGAGGTAAGGATGTTTCTGTGCTCGTGGGGGTACTGGGAATCTCAAGCCATCTGCTCTGGGAAAGGCTGCGGCGCGGCTCCCACTCTCGGAACCTTGTCCTGTTTGTCCCCCAGCTCGGCAAGCGCCATATGAGCCTGGCGGCGCCAGATGAGAATCCTGTTCTGGGCTTTTTGGCCTATTCCCGCCCCTCAGTCTTGCCGGGATGGCACCGCCCGCATAGGACTTCCAGGGTTGGGCTGAGCGGGAGTTCGACTGCTGGGCCTCGTAATTCTCGCTTTGGGGCTGCTCCTTCCAGGCTGGGACACACTGGGGCCGGCTGTCGGTCTCCCGTCCTCCGACATCCTGTCTGGAACTTCCGCCTGGCAGTCTCCGGTAGGAGTGGAGCTCTGTGCGGCGTAGTTTGGTGGAAAAACGGGACTTGCGTCGGCCTCACCCCCAGTGTTTGTGTTTCAGAATGAAGACTATTCTCAGCAATCAGACTGTCGACATTCCAGAAAATGGTATGAGACTTGATGTCTTTACTTACATCTTTACTGCATGTTCCAAGCGTTGTGTGGCCTGACGAGTGTGTTCTCTCTTCTAGTCGACATTACTCTGAAGGGACGCACAGTTATCGTGAAGGGCCCCAGAGGAACCCTGCGGAGGGACTTCAATCACATCAATGTAGAACTCAGCCTTCTTGGAAAGAAAAAAAAGAGGGTGAGGGTTTTTCTTCTGATAATTCAGTTGCTCGTTGGAAGGTGGTTTATAACAGCATCACATTTGGTTGCTTTAACAATTTTCGAATTGAGGTTCAGTGCTTCAGCTTTAAATGTTGCCGTCCGGAATACCAGCCTGTTTAGTGAAATTGAAAAACCAGATTCTGAACACAGCCAGTTATATAAAGCTCAAATGTAATAGTGGTCATCAGTGACACGTCTTAATGGTGTTAGAAGTTTGGTTTATTTTCCTAGTGATTGCTTTGTAAAAATCACAGAAACCGGCAGTAGGTCATTTAAACCTGATGATTTAATTTTCCAGAAGGGAAGTTTGTTGCAGCTTCTACAAAGCTTAACTGTTGGGAGGTTTTATAGGTGGTTGGATTTTTCCAGTTGAAAACCATGTGCTTTGATTAGGGTTAATTCTAGAATCTTAAAGTAATTCGGTAAGTGGTCTGTTGTCTTTTAAGCCTGCATATTTCTGGAAAGAATACATTTTTTGTTCTGTTACAGCTCCGGGTTGACAAATGGTGGGGTAACAGAAAGGAACTGGCTACCGTTCGGACTATTTGTAGTCACGTACAGAACATGATCAAGGGTGTTACACTGGTAAGCAGATGTATCAGACTTCCTTGTTTTGGAAAGGGAGGTTTCTCAAACCTGTGCTTTATACAGCATAAGTGTCTCTTTCAGAGAATGGGTTATGTATTTTATTTGGTGTAATACGCAAGAACTTGGCAAAAATAGGCATCTGTGGGTCTTTAAGCGATAGAGCTGAGAGCAAAGACCAGATGGGTACAACATGTTTGTTTTTTTCTGTTGTTGGGTTTTTTTTTTTTTGTTTAATCAAGACGGGTCTCGCTATTTTGTCCAGGCTGAGCTCAAGTGATCCTCCCACCTTGGCCTCCCATAGTACTGGGATTGCAGGCATGAGCCACCATGCATGGCTAGATGGGTACAACTTTTAAAAAGTAGGCTAATGATGAATTTTCATACCTTCCGAATTTTCTTTTTTTAAGATAGGAAATCTACAGTTGCAGTACTAGTTGGTAGTCAAATCTCACCATCAGGACCCCTTGTTGGGATAGAAAAAGATGTAGTTTCTGAGTTTTCTGTCTGCTGCCGTAATGTATGTCATTATTCTTTCCAACCCACCGTCTCTCCCCTCAAGATAGAAAGTTCATGCTGAAATGGTTTTCTTTGCATTATACCTTCTAGAATGCACCTGATAATGGCACCCTGTACATCTATTATAAATCTGTTAAGATTCCCCCATCTACCCTTGCTCTTAGCCTTAAGTTCCTTGAAGGCAGGGGGCCTGCCTTTGGCTTGGTGGTCTCAATTCCTGCCATGTGCTGTACCTTAGTAACTCAGTAAATGTTAGTCTAATGTCTAAGATCAGGGCTTTGGGGTTCTCATTAAAAGAAGGCAGCATTGTTCATTGAGGGCATAAGAGCTAGTGAAATAAAGCCTCCGCAAGGAGCTTTACAGTCCACTGAATAGACAGAACAATGTTTATAAGGCTTGGTTCAGGTGACAGTTATTAGAAAATCTTGGCAGTGAGTGTTACGTTTTAAAATAAGTATAAGCATCTTAGAAAATTTTAAAACTATTAAAAATATTCCTCAGCATTGCTAATAGCTTGCTTATTTATTTAACATAGGGCTTCCGTTACAAGATGAGGTCTGTGTATGCTCACTTCCCCATCAACGTTGTTATCCAGGAGAATGGGTCTCTTGTTGAAATCCGAAATTTCTTGGGTGAAAAATACATCCGCAGGGTTCGGATGAGACCAGGTATGTGCATGCCCTCAGACAGAATTAAGAAATTTTTCCTTCATTTTTTTTTCCTCCTTTTCCACTCCCAACTTCCATACTTTAGTTGGCTGTTGTTTTGTGTTTGTGCTGAGTAAAACCAGATTTGTTTTAGAATTATCTCTTGATTACACTTAGAACTGTTGGTGCTACTTAAGGGTTTATATCATTATATTGATTACAATTTCAAAAAGTTGATACATTGGAGTAGCTTGCAGTGGTGGTTGTATTTAACTTGGCAAATGAAATCTTTTAAAAAGACTTTAAATTTACAAAAGGTGTATATAATGGTGTGTATTTATGGAGCACAATGTGATGTTTCAACACATGCATATTCTGTGGAATGACTAAATCAGGCTAATTAACACATCCATCACTCCATTTATTTCTTCGTGGTAAGAACCTTTAAAATCTAAAGAGAAAACTACGTGAGTAGTGGTTAATAGCCTAGCTTAAATTTCAGTTCTCACTGTCCACCTTGGGCATGTCATCTCTGCAGCTTAAAATTGCAAACATCTTTGATTAAATGAGTTAAAGTTGAAAAACAACAGTGCATGCGTAATACATAGTAAACACGGTAGCTTTAAAAAAATTTAAAGCTTAGTGCTTTTTATTTGAGGCAGGGTCTTGCTCTGTTGCCCAGGCTGGAGTACAGTGGCGTGATCTCAGCTCATTGCATCCTCCACCTTCGTGCTCAGGTGTTTCTCCCACCTCAGCCTCCCCACTAGCTGGCACTACAGGTGCCTGCCACCACATCCAGCTGATTTTTGATTTTTTGTAGAGACTGTTTCGCCACGTTGCCCAGGCTGATTTCAAGGAATGCTATGGTGCCTGGCCCCAGCTAATTTTTAAATTTTTTGTAGAGGCAGGGTCTTGCTATGTTGTCCAGGCTGGTCTTGAACTTGCAGGCTCAAGCAGTTCTTCCCCCTTGGCCTCTTAAAACATACCTGGCTCGGCCTCTTGATGCATTTTGATTCCATTGGGGTGGGGAGGGGTGGGAAGAAGGGAGATTCTTAGTATCAAAATAATGGCTGTCCAAAAATACTCTGATACTAGCTATGGTCAGCAACATTTAATGAAAACCCATATGTTAAAAATAAACCCCTGCCTCCTGGCTTCAAGCGATTCTCCTGCCTCAGCCTCCTGAGTAGCTGGGAGTATAGGCATGTACCACCACACCCAGCTAATTTTTTGTATTTATACTAGAGATGGGTTTCACAGTGTTAGCCAGGATGGTTTCGATCTCCTGACCTCATGATCCGCCCGCCTCGGCCTCCCAAAGTGCTGAGATTACAGGCGTGAGCCACTGTGCCCGGCCTCAAAATCTTAAGAAAAGGTTCTTTTGGTGCATGGAGTTTTACATGGAATAAATTAGTGCCTCTGCAATTTATTTTTTACACAGATCTGGTTTTGTGTTGATGCTGTGCAAATGCCCTCTCCCCTTTTAGGTGTTGCTTGTTCAGTATCTCAAGCCCAGAAAGATGAATTAATCCTTGAAGGAAATGACATTGAGCTTGTTTCAAATTCAGGTTTGTATGTTTACTATGTCTAACTATGCCTACAAGATTTTGTCTAAATCTTGTTGTTTAAAATACAGTATTTTGCTAATTTTTATTTGATTAGCTTTTTAAATTGTGAAAATAAAAAGGTCACATTCTGAAATTTTAAGTACAGCACATAATGAAATACTTTCTTTTTAAGATGGGTTAGGCTGATGTATTAATTGCTTTATCTTCACTCCTATAGCGGCTTTGATTCAGCAAGCCACAACAGTTAAAAACAAGGATATCAGGAAATTTTTGGATGGTATCTATGTCTCTGAAAAAGGAACTGTTCAGCAGGCTGATGAATAAGATCTAAGAGGTAAGTTCTTACAGTGTCTTAAGTTTTATTACTGCTTTAGTTGAATGAAGCTCTTAATTTACTAAAAGACTTAAACTGAATTTGTAGTAATAGAAAATGGAGAGTTAAGCATTCTGGAACACAGTAAATTTGACAGAATAAAAGATGGAATTGGCATGCATTTTACTACGTATAGTTTACTATGAATCAGTAAGTCATAGTCTTGAGGTATGTTTTAGATTATTTAGAATAGTACAAAAAAAAGATTAGTACTTTTCTGGGCAAGTGTATTGATGGGGATTTACAGATTTTTTTTCTTTTTTTACAGTTACCTGGCTACAGAAAGAAGATGCCAGATGACACTTAAGACCTACTTGTGATATTTAAATGATGCAATAAAAGACCTATTGATTTGGACCTTCTTCTTAAACCGGTTATCCTTTTTAGCTAGTTTTTTTCCCTCTTGGAACAAGGAGCTTTAATCTGGTTCTTGAAGGAATAGCAAGGATATATTTTAGGCAAGAGGAATATTGTACCAGTGACAGGCAAACATGAGGCCATTCATCATTGCATATAGAACTTTAGGAATACCCTGAAAGTGTCTAAATTTGCTGAGGCATGAATTTGAATATTTGGTAAGGCAAATGTTGTCTTAGTCACTGGTGGAGAAACAGCTGAGGAGTAGAACGAGTGATACAGCATCAGTTAGAATTAGAAGGTGTAGTTGGTTTGGTTCATGGTCTCAATAATCTTGTCCTTTACCTCAGCCATTTACTTCCATACCCTAGAACTTGTTTTTAAAAATTGATAACCCTTCCATAATCTCTTAATTCCATGTGTTATACTTTAAATATGGTACAAGGCCACCATAACTAGACTTAGGTCAACATGGTGACCCCCAAACCTTTGTGAATTCTACATCTCATTTGATGGAAACTGCAATTTCTAAGGCAAAATTTAACATTCATCCTTGATCAAATGCGTCAGGAAAACGTACTAAGTACCTTCATTGTAAGGTATGGTCAGGTACTTTATCAGAAAAATTAAATATAAGGACAGAGGTCGCGATCAGTTGGCATATATGTTATCTTGGATCTTACAATGTCTTACTCAGTTGCCCAGGCTGGAATACAGTGCCATAGTCATAGCTCTGTAACTTCAACCTACTGGACTCAAGCAATACTCCTACCTGCTTCAGCCTCCTTAGTAGCGAGGACTACAGGCAGGCACCGTCACATCTTTTTTTTTTTTTTTAAAGTATGGATGGGGTCTCATGTTTCCCAGGCTGGTCTTGAACTCCTGGACTTAAGTGTTCCTCTTTGGCCTCCCAGAGGGCTGGAACTACAGGCATGGGTCACCATGCCCTATACGTCTTAGATCTGGATTCAAGTACACTAATTGAACATACATTAAGGAGTCTTGTTGTTTGATGACTATTTGGTTAGGTTTTTAAGAAGTTTGGAGGAAATAATAAATCTAGGATTTGCTCAGAAATAACGGATGGGGTTGTAGGCGATGAATGGGATCAACGTGAAGTAAGATCACATCCTCGAAAGGTTGGGAAATATGGGTCCATTAGATACAAATTTTTTACAATGTAGACAATGAAACAAAGACCTGCGAATTTCACCTGGATTACTGTGACAGTCAACTGGTCATCTTCCTCTCCTGTCTATTTTCAGCATCAGCCAGGGTACTGATTTTGAAATGGATTATAGCACTGTTTCAAATCCTGCAACAGGTTTTTTTTCCCCTTTTTTCTTTTTAAAATAGCTTCCCCATTGTACCTGCAGCCGTTTTTAACTCAATTTTTCTGACTTCTGCACTATAGCTGAATTGACCTGGCTAATCCTCTATACCAAGCACTCTGTCATTAAGCATTTAAGTTGTCTTTTTCCCTTTGGAATGCTCTCAGCTGAGCTGTGTGGCTAATTTCACTTACCTTCAGGTCTATTCAGTGAATCCTGCCTTGACCACCCTATTAAAAATAGTAGACCCGCTCCTTAAGCTTGTCCTACTGTCTCGTTACCCTTCTCCACTTGTTTTTGTCAATAGCATTTGTAATTTTAATATTTACAATTGGTTGTGTATTGATGATGTGTTTTTTTCTGCTAGGATGTAACCTTCACAAGGAGGTAATTTTGTACTCTGGTGTATTCCAGCTACCAGAACAATGGCATGTAGCTGTTGCCTGCATTGCCAGGGAACTCAGTAATAGCAGTGGGACTGGAAGAGAGAGATTTTGGGAAGGTATTGACAGGATTTCAAAACAGTATGAGGCTTGTGGGAGAAATTTCCAAGTGGCAATATTCTAGTGGGGTGGAGATGCTCATGAGAGGATCAGCTTATGGGGAGTAGCTGCTGTGGGAGTAAATGAGATTTCTTTGAGCATGAAATGGACTGGCATGCTGGGTCTGACCTTCGTAAGGTAAGTTAAGAGACTGTAGCTAAACAGTGATTTTTTTTTTTTTTTAATAACTTGGGTATAACAAATGAGCCTAGTTCTCCAGGGAAAACTTAATTCTTGTCTTCTGTGTCTACAATGGATAAGCACTTGTGCACTATTTTTGCAATTTTTAGATGTAGGTCTCCACATATTTTTGAGACAGGGTGTCTGTCACCCAGGTTGGAGTGCAGTGGCGTGATCTTGGTTCACTGCAACCTCTGTCTCCCAGGCTCAAGCAGTCCTCCCACCTCAGCCTTCTGTGTAGCTGGGACCACAAATACGTGCCACCATGCCTGGCTAATTTTTTGTAGAGAGGGTTTTGCCACGTTGCCCAAGCTGGTCTCAAACTCCTGGAATCAAGCAATCCGCCCACCTTGGCCTCCCGAAGTGCTGGGGTTACAGGTGTGAGCCACCACACCTGAGCCACATTTTTTGAGAAAATATACCCAGAAGTAACATACCAAGTTGGTGCACAACTAGGCAGAAAGGGATTCAGGGGAGGCAGTCTTGGAGCAGAGCCCATTTACAATGCCAAACCCATTCACATTCAACAGTTCTTAAAATTGACCAGGTTGTTAGTTGAATACAAGTGGTCAGCATGAACCAGTTTATTTGGAATAAATTACATTGAAAATTAAACATGTAGTCACACTGTACTGGCCTCATTTTCCAGAGGCTCTTTAAATATAGTTGTGATTCTCCAGGTTGTTACATTGAATATACAATAAACACGTTAGATTTTTCACAACACATCTCAGAAAAGCTTAAACTCCAAAGATCTTACCTGTTTGCTCCTTTCAAGAGTTATCAGTTTCTGGTTGACCTTTGATGGTTTTTAAGGAGTTTATGATAAACCTGAATATTTAGTATGATAGAGCATGAGCCAGATTAAATGCTTAACCTAATTTGCTGTACATATTTGCCAGTGGTTAAAAAATTTAAGGGTTTTTGGATTCTTGTGCGATGATGGCTTAAAAACTAGTAAAATAATGCCCAAGTGGCAGAGAAGGAGGACTCTCAGTACTGGGTTAGGAATTTTATTACTTAGGGGAGTTTATGGTAAACCAGCAAGTTAGAAAAGGGGGGCATGCTTTAAGCATAAGCTCTTAATGTGAAAGAGACAGTGAAGGTTAATTTGTGAACTGTGAGTACGAGATACTTTAAACAAAGTGAGAAAGAGAAAGCAAAACCTGAAAGATAAATTCCAGGTTTTTGTTATTCCTGTGGCTGACCTTTTTTTTTTTTTTTCCCCAAGCCCTTGATGTTAAAGAGAGGTTAATGAGTTGCCCAGTTGACATTAAAGAATTTTCCCTGGAGTTCTTGGGTCAGGGTGAATCAATGTGGCACAAAGGGGAAAAAACCCAGCCAAGTGATTGTTTTAAGTGACTGTTTCTACATAGTTAGAGTAATAAAAACAGAATTGACTAGTTGTATGCGTAACCTTAGGTACATAGTTCTCAGAGGGAGATATTAATACTAAAAAAATTCCTTGAAAATCATACCTCAAAACTGCCAACTTTGGGGTGTGGTGGGTGCAGCTGGGGCAAGGAGACTAGAGAAGAGTAAAGCAGAATTTTACTGTTCCCATTTGCCAGGCCAAATAGCAAATTGATTTCTCATCATGTTTGCATTTACTCAAATTGACTAATTGTATTTTTACAGTATTTTGGAAACTTGTTCATTAGCAGTTAGATACTGAATTTAGCTTCAGACATAGGTGGACCTAGAATATAATCAAAACTGCCTTAATTTACTAAGGCTTTGTAACAGAAGAACGTCTCTTGTGACTGTTAAGGTCTAAATTGCTGGAGTGAGCAGACAAGGACAAATTAATGTGTGCAGTGGGTGTTAAATGTTGACCTAAAGAAAGAATAGGTATAAATAGGTGCATATTTAAGTTTTCTTCCTCAGATGTTTAAAATACACTGAACAAGTCTCAAGAACAGAGTTCATTTCCCAAAATGTCAAATTATCCAAGTCAGATCTAGTAATTAACCCTAGCCCAAAAGGGTGCTATATAAAACAATTTAAACTCATTCAGTATTCTGAATTGTTGCTTTACTTACAGTATAGCAACTTCTATTCACAGAGTTGAGTCTAGCTTTCCTTCATCCTGTGATCTTTCCATGAGATGAGGTTTTGGAAATTACTTTTATTTTTATTATTATTTTTTATTTTGAGAGACAGTCTTGCTCTGTCCCCCAGGCTGGAGTGCAATGGCACGATCTTGGCTCATTGCAACCTCTGCCTCTCGGGTTCAAGCGATTCTCCTGCCTCGGCCTCCTGAGTAGCTGGGATTACAGGTGCCCACCACCATGCCCGGCTAACTTTTGTATTTTTAGTAGAGATGGGGTTTTGCCATGTTGGCCAGGCTAGTCTCGAACTCCTAACCTCAGGTGATCCACCTGCCTTGGCCTCCCAAAGTGCTGGGATTACAGGCGGTGCCACCGTGCCTGGCCGGAAATTACATTATTTTAAAAAATCAGATCTAGTAAAAGATCACAAATTAGATATTCTATAGGTGATTTTTTGTTGTTAGAAAAATGAAGGGCTTGATCCTCTTTAAGAGTCTGTGTTGTAACTGGCTTAGACAAGCACTACTTACCCTATTGTGTTTTCTTTCCATTTTAGAACCACCCTGACCTAAAGGAGAAAGCACCTTATTAGAAGTGACAGAATATATATTATCTATCACTGACTACCCAGTTTAAAGAAGAGTGTTAAATCTCTGCTGTAGAGTCTAACAAAACAAAGTTTTGCTTTTGCTTTTTTTTTTTTTTTTTTGGACACAGAGTCTTGCTGTTGTCGCCTAGGCTGGAGTGCAGTGGCGCAATTTTGGCCTACTGTAACCTGTTTCCTGGGTTCAAACTTCTGCCTCAGCCTCCCAAGTAGCTGGGATTACAGGTGCCACTGTCACCACGCCTGGCTAATTTTTTGTATTTTTAGTAGAGACATGGTTTCACCATGTTGGCCAGGCTGGTCTCGAACTCCTCACCTCAGGTGATCTCCCCGCCTCGGCCTCCCAAAGTGCTGAGATTACAGGTGTGAGCCACAGCGTCCAGCCCCAGAGTTTTACTTTTTAAAAATAATTTATTGTACCACAAGTAGCTATTGGTAGAGATGAAAGCTAAAGCAGAATGATGGAATACAGTTGATCAAACTTTAAGAAGCAATGTAGCATGTAATCCTCATAGCTTACTGTCAGGATGAAGCCTTTATGTTTACATCCAAGAACTGAGTTCACTGATGTCAACACCTAAGGGAATGTTCTTTGAACCACACAGCAGAGACAATTGTCATCACCTTGGTTACAGCTGTATCTCAGATTGTCTTTCTATAATACAGGTATATCTCCTGTAAGTTACCAGCATATGGAACTGGGATGAATTTTTAAACTGTCTATCATGCAGACAGATCAGTTTAGCTAAGAACTCTCTTGCCTTTCTTTAATGGTATGTGTTGTAAGTTTTTTGCTTTCCAAAACTTTCTTCTCTTCTGCCTTTGAAAAATGGCAATTGATAAGAGTAGAACCAGAGTGGAGAAGAAGCAACAACCCAGGAATATCAGTGGTTTCTTCTGCACAAGGAATAAGCAGACAGTGCACTCTGTATTTTCTTGGGTCTGACTGCATCTAGAACTACTGTTCTCAAAAGGGAAGCCCCTGCTGCTGATCACTTTGTTGTAAAATTGTATTGAGGATTTAGCTTTAAAATCAGATGTGAAGAATCCAAATCTGGGTTTAGATTTCTCTTCAGCCAGTTTGAATGCATAATAGCCTTTGATTCTGACTTTATCAATCAGGTATGCTGAAAAAGATAAGAAATTAACATTAATCACAAATGGACTATGAAGTATCTTTGAGGAAGAATTTAGTTTTCATTGAAACAAGCTAAAATTATGCCCATAATAAAGGTAGTGATTTTTATTAGAGGGTTTTTTTTTGACATTTATTCTTTTATGATCTATGTAAAGGAGAAGGTGAAAATATGTATAATTTAAGTCTGAAAAATTTGTAGTGAAACTTGATCCATAAATAATCCAAAAACTCTTGGAGGAAAAAGCAAATTTAAGGAGCAGAGCAATGAAGGTTGTCACTTTTGTTTAAAGGGTCACAAGCAGAAAAACATTGCCTATTTGGCCAGATTGTGAACCTCAGATGTGCTCTTGGTGCAGCCCAGGAATCACAGTTGGTTTTACCAACTCACTCACTCTCGCTCGCTTAGGCTACCGTGATGTGGTTATTTCACATTGCACGCTTGTATCGAAACATTTCATGCATCCCATAAATTTATACACCTGTTTACCCACAACCATTTTTTTAAAGCCTAGCAAGCATGCTGAAAATAAGTAACCCAAAATAGTGACTGTTTATCCTGGGGAGTGAGATTTCAGGTGATTTTTTAAAAACTTCTCCACGTGCCCAGTTTTCTATAATTGGTGTGTGTTACTTTTATGATTTTAAAATTTTTTCAAAAATCCCATAGGCCAGTTTTCAGGACAAAATTCAATTGACAGGACTTGGGTGCCACAAATTGGATGCTGTCAGGCACCAGCCTGCTGCTCCCATTCTTTGTTCTTGTCAGGTAACAGGAATCTCGCTCTGCCCTGTGTCTGAAGGGGCCCCGCCCTTACCTTTCAGCACCTCCTGAAGGTACTTCCCTAGGTAGTACTTCCGGAGCCGGTCATCTTCCAGAGCCTGGTCGTCGATGCCACTGGCGGTGATGTAAATGTCCATGTCGCCGTAGTTCCTCCGGACCCACCGCAGCAGCTTGCGCACCCCCCAGGGAATCACAGCCAGGCGCGTGGGGGAGCTCAGACGGGTGATGTCCTGCAGAAACTGGATGTCCCTGTCCGAGTCGTAGCGGCTGCCGGCCAGCTGCTCGTGCATCACGAACCTAGTGGTGAAGTGGTTGAGCGCGCAGAAGTCGACCGTGCCCTTGAGCAGCCTCCTCTCGGCCTCGGTGAGGCGCGGCAGCGCCGAGCTGGAAAGCCCTCGTCGGTGCTTGGAGGCGATGTATTCCCTCATGGCCGCGGGGTAGTCCCCGGTCTTGAAGAGCGGCTCGGCGAACCAGGCGATCTCGAACTGCAGGAAGCGCTCGGCCGCCCTCCAGTGCGAGTCAGCATAGGGGTTGGCGGGTTCTGCCCAGTCCGCGTGCAGCGACAGCGACACGGCCCCGCGCTGTGACGGCCTGAACTGCCGGTCGTAGAGGCGCCAGGCCAGGGCGTGGGCCACCAGCAGGTTGTGCGCCGCCCCGTAGGTGTCGTTGCCAGAGCGGTTGTAGATGTCACTTAGCCGGTTAGGCTCGTTGATGGTGATCCAGAGCTTCACCAGGTCCCCCAGCTCCTGGAAGCACAGCCCAGCGTAGGCCTGGAAGGCCTCGGCCGTCGATGGGTTCAGCCACCCGTCGGCATGCAACAGAGGCTCGGGGAGGCCTAGGTGGGCGTGGGTCGGATAATACAGGGTGACCATCGCGGAGATGCCAAGCTTCAGCCCCTCACTGACGACGCACCTGTAGTACCTCAGGGCCTGTCGGTTCACCGCGGACAGGTTGCCAGTGGGAAGGACCGAGGCCCAATCCAGAGCAAACCGGTAGTGGGTGACTTTCATTCTTGCCAACATCTCAAGTTGTTTTTTGATGTTTACAAAATCTGTGCATTGAGCGGGTCGTGTTTTCAGCCTCACCCCTTCCACTCGGTGCAACAGTCTGTTGCCAGTGGCGTTCCACACGTACAGATGAGGATCGCTGAACTGTGGGGACGAAGCCACAGACTCGGGCTGTGAAAAACAAGCTCATTCAGGTCAAGCATGCTCTGGCAGACGGAGGCTCAAGTGATCTGCCTACCTCTGCCTCCCAAGTGCTGGGATTACAGGCCACCACTCCAGGCCTTTTCCAGCCCTTGAAATCTCCCAAGGAGACCAGAAAGCAGAGAAGGAGCCACACCCAGGCCCTGGCTTGGAAAACAAGTTGTTTGAGAAAACATTGGGAAGCCATTTTCCAGTTCATTTAACTTTAAACCCTAGGTTATATATGGTGGGGTTTGAAGTGATTCTGTTCAAATGCATCAGGAAATTGGCTTGGTACACTCAGTTAAAAGCAATTACAAAAGAGATTCTAAACCCTGCCATAAATTGAAGACAAAGTTGAAATTCCTGTTGTAGAGATTTCACTGAGAAGAGGAGGTTGACCCCAGGCACAATTCCTTAAAAAGGCTGGTGCGGTGGGGTAGGCAATGACCCCTTGCTTTTGCTGAATGCAAATTTCTAACTTGTATTTTAAAAATCCTGGCCGGGCGCGGTGGCTCGTGCCTGTAATCCTAGCACTTTGGGAGGCTGAGGCGGGCAGATCACCTGAAGTTGGGAGTTTGAGACCAGCCTGACCAACATGGAGAAACACCGTCTCTACTAAAAAAAAAAAAAATACAAGATTAGCCAGGCGTGGAGGCGCATGCTTGTAATCCCAGCTACTCTGGAGGCTGAGGCAGGAGAATCGCTTGAACGCAGGAGGCGAAGGTTGCAGTGAGCCGAGATCATGCCATTGCACTCCAGCCTCGGCAACAAGAGCAAAAACTCCATCTCAAAAAAAAAAAAAAAAAAAGAAAAGAAAAGTCCAAGTGATAACACATTTGCATCCATCATGTCTCCCCGACCCATGTGCCTGTGAGAACATAGCATTTATTCATCCAACAGAATGCTGACACATTTTCTATGCAAGGCACTTGGGTTATGGGTGGAAAGGACAGTAGACTATCCCTAGAAACTCCCAAGGTTGACACTTGGATCTGACAGAGTCTCATTCTGTGTCTCTCCACGAAGGAGAGAGCCCTGGACTCCTGTTCTAGTTCTGCCCCTTTGAAACTCAGGCTTGGCAACTATATAGTGACGGAGTAATCGCACCCACCTCACAGGTGTGCTGTGAGGACTCAGTGACTCTGGGAAGGTGCTCTGGGAACTCTAAAGCGCTATACAAACACAATGTAGTCATGACTTGGGTTTCATTTTCCCTAGTGGCAATAATTGCCTGCTAGGCCCTTGAGTCCAAACTAAAACAAAGCCCTTAAGAAAAACATTCCCAAATTCAAGATTAATAAGGGAAAGTAAAAGTTAAGTACTTGTTTTAAAGTACTTCTTTTTCCCCTCATGACAGAATTTAAATACACCAGGAAAAAACTATAATTAACCTTTGGTAAATATTTTCCCTCTAATTGTTTTTTCGTGTGTCATCTTTCATAGTTTAATTACAAAACCATATCACTGCCCATTTGCCATCTGCCAACCAGTTATCTAGAACATTAAACTAAGAGAACATTGATCATGTGAGCATGAAGTTAAATCTGTATATAATTCATTATTTGAGTAAAATCCTCCTAGCCTAGATGGCCAGTTTTAGTGTTTTGAAGACTCAGAACATCATGGTATTGAAAGGATGTTTATAAAAGGCAGTCTTGCTATGGGGCAAGGCAAGATCAAATAAAAATGTCTTACGTTAAAAACCTTCAGAAAGCATTAATCTCAGCAAGTGCGTATGATTAGTCTGCTAAGAGGTTAATTTTCTAGTTAAAGATGATGCATCCCAATCCCAACCCCAGCTCCCAGAGCTTGTTTCTAAAATCCTATTCCCCACCAAAAGGACCTTGTACTCCTTGGAGAAATGGCTTTTTCCAGGAGAAGAATGAGATGAAGGTGGGCATCTTGTGCCAGAAAATAAGGAAGTGCTTAAAAACTGAAAGGGAAATGTGGAAAAGACAGAAACAGCTTGAGGGGGTCCCATTGACTAAATTTGAAACAACTTGAGCATCAAAAGGAACAATATCATAGTGACAATAATGAATTATAAAACATCAATTTTAAGAGAATCCAGCTAATAAATGTAGAGGGAATAATCCGATTAGAAATTTACCATTTTGCAATCTACAAAGTAATGATTAAGGCAAGGTTCATGAAAGAATGTTTTGTTTGTTTGTTTGTTTGTTTATTTGAGACGGAGTTTTGTTCTTGTCGCCCAGGCTGGAGTGCAATGGCGCGATCTTGGCTCACTGAAACCTCCGCCCCCCGGGTTCAAGCGATTCTCCTGCCTCAGCCTCCTGAGTAGCTGGGATTACAGATGCCAGCCACCATGCCTGGCTAGTTTTTGTATTTTTATTAGAGACGGGGCTTCACCATGTCGGCCAGGCTGGTCTTGAACTCCTGACCTCAAGTGATCCACCCACCTCGGCCTCCCAAAGTGCTGGGATTACAGGTGAGCCACTGTGCCCGGCCCGGTTCATGAAAGAATGTTAAAACCATGGAGTGAAATGTTGTTGAGGAATAGGATATTCATAGAGTCCCAAGTATCAACATCAGATTTCTTCTTTTTTCTTTTTTTAGACAAAGTCTCACTCTGTTGCCCAGGCTGGAGTGCAATGGTGCGATCTTGGCTCACTGCAGCCTCCGTCTCTGAGGTTCAAGTGATTCTTCTGCCTCCGCCTCCCAAGTAGCTGGGATTACAAGCCCATGCCACCCTGCCTGGCTAATTTTTTTTTTTTTTTTTTTTGTAGAGACAGGATTTTGCCACGTTGGCCAGGCTGGTCCTGACAGGCCAGACAGGTCCTGACCTCAAGTGATACGCCCGCCTCGGCCTCCCAAAGTGCTAGGATTACAGGTGTGAGCCATTGAGCCTGGCCAGCATCAGATTACTTCTTAATTAAAAATGGAAAAGTTACCATATGGCACATATCACCTTTTTTTTCTTTTTTCTTTTTTTTGGGGGGAGTAGGGAGGAGGGACAGGGTCTTGCTCTGTCGCCCACACTAGACTGCATCCTCGACCACCTGGGCTCAAGTGATCTACCCACATCGGCCTCTCAAAGTGCTGGGATTACAGGAGTGAACAAGTATGCCTAGCCACAAATGCCACCTTAACCAAGAAATCTGGTAATACTACTTCAACCACAGTAATATCTTCAGTAATGAAACAAATTGACATCATTTACCTCCTGATATGATACAAAGGCACATCATCTATGTAGTATTATTTCCAGAAATGGTTAACTGAGTCATTAGACTCAGAAGAACAACCAGAGAAATCTACAAGCAGTTGGCCTGGACTCTTCAAACACGTCAATGCCATGAGGTGATTGTCCTGAATTAAAGGAAGCTAACAATACATGACAACCAACGTTTGATCTTTGCTTGCATTCTTAATCAAAGATTTTTTTAATCTATAAAGGACATTTTTGGAACATTAAAAAAATTGAATATGGATTGTATTTTAGATAGCGTTGAATCAGTGTTAAATTTCCTGGGAATCATAATAAGAATGTCCTGTTCTTAGGAGATATATGCTGAGATATTTTGGGGTGGAGTGTAATGATGTCCGCAATTTATCAAAAGTTTATAAAACAGAGAGGCAGGGGCCGGGTGCAGTGACTCACGCCTGTAATCCCAGCACTTTGGGAGGCCGAGGTGGGTGGATCACGAGGTCAGGAGTTCAAGAGCAGCCTGGCCAAAATAGTGAAACCCGTCTCTACTAAAAATACAAAAAATTAGCTGGGCATGGTGGGGGGCACCTGTAATCCCAGCTACTTGGAAGGCTGAGGCAGGGGAATCTCTTGAACCCGGGAGGCAGAGGTTGCAGTAAGCTGGGATCGCGCCATTGCACTCCAGCTTGGGTGATAGCGCAAGGCTCTGTCTCAAAAAAAAAAAAGGGGGGGGAGAGAGGCAGAGTTGAAACAAATATGGCAGCATGTTAACAGTCAGTCAGTCTTGATGAAGGGAATATGCATTTCTATTGTATGTTTGAAATTTGAAAATAAAATGTTAGAGGAGAAAAGAATGCTAAGAGGCTAGGGAAAATAAGATAGAAATGTGCAAAGTTAGGCTTAGTAATTTTTTTTTTTTTTTGAGACAGGGTCTTGCTCTGTTGCCCAGGCTGGAGTGCTGTGGCACGATCACAGCTCACTGCAACCTTCCTCCCGGGCTCAAGCGATTCTCCTGCCTCAGCCTCCTGAGTAGATGGAATTATAGATGGAATTACAGGCCCACGCCACCACACCCAGTTTTTTTTGTAGAGACAAGGTTTTGCCATAATGGCCAGGCTGGTCTCAAACTCCTGAGCTCAAGTGATCCTCCCACCTTGGCCTCCCAAAGTGCTGGGATTACAGGAGTTAGTCACCATGCCCGGTCTGGCTTAGTAATATTTTTCAAGTATTACTTTAATTTTATCAGTCTCCCTATAGAGGACATCTAGTTTTCTGTGTACATAGTGTCTATCC
The DNA here is from genome assembly GCF_028858775.2 of Pan troglodytes. Lineage (NCBI taxonomy): Eukaryota > Metazoa > Chordata > Mammalia > Primates > Hominidae > Pan > Pan troglodytes. The sequence goes on along the minus strand of NC_072401.2, from coordinate 39,770,283 downwards.
ATATATTTATTGGCTGATTTTTCAAAAAGCACCGTAATTTTTCTTGGCAAACCATTCATCTTTATTTATTTATTTATTTATTTATTTATTTATTTATTTATGTTTGGGCTAGCCAAATGAAGCAGTAGGAGTAGAGAAGGAACAGAAATCTGTAACTGGTTGTAACCAATAAGTTGTAAACACCACCGCACTCAGATCAGCCTTATCCTCATTCTTAATCCAAGTGGTTCAAGTGAATCTGGCTCTTTGCTGGGCTCCAGAGATGAGTATGAAACCCAGACCTGACAGATCACAGAACTGCTTTTCCTGACCTCATGATCAATTCTTGCTCTGAAATGTAGAAGGGGCAGACATTCACAGTGTCTGAGGAACAGGTGGGTTTTAGCTGAAGCAGGATCTTGTAGGTTGGGTCTCCCATACAGGCAGGCAAAGAAACTCTTATATCTCCTGGGATCTTTGCTAGGTCTGGAATTTTGAAATATATAAACCCAATTAAAGTGATAGGGAAAAAGACATTTTTGGAGCACTTAGCAAAATTTGAATATGAATAGTATTGAACTCTCCTGCCTCTGCCATGTGAAGGAAGAGGTAGGAACTGGCTCTGGAGGGGACACAAGCTGAAGATGAGACACTGTTTATTCTGCTCTCTATACCTTTCCCCCTTTAATCACCCTGAGCTCTTGCTAAAGTCTTGTTTAAATATCCACAGGGAGCTGGGTGCAGTGCCTCACGACTGTAATCCCAGCACTTTGGGAGTCTAAGGCAGACAGATTGCTTGAGGCCAAGAGTTCGAGACCAGTCTGGCCAACATAGTGAAACCCCATCTCTACTAAAAATACAAAAATTAGCTGGGCATGGTGACAGGCACCTGTAATCCCAGCTACTTTGGAGGCAGAGGCAGGAGAATCGCTTGAATTCAGGAGGCAGACTGCAGTGAGCTGAGATCACGACACTGCACTCCAGCCTGGAAGACAGAGTGAGACTCTATTTCAAATAAATATTCACAGCTGGGCACGATGGCTAACACCTGTAATCCTAGCACTTTGGGAGGCCGAGACAGGCAGATTGCCTAAGCTCAGGAGTTTGAGACCAGCCTGGGCAACATGGTGAAGCCCTGTCCCTACTAAAATACAAAAAATCAGCTGGGCAGGGTGGCAGGCGCCTGTAATCCCAGCTACTCAGGAGGCTGAGACAGGAGAATTGCATGAACGCGGGAGGCGGAGGTTGCAGTAAGCCAGGCAACAAAGCAAAACTCTGTCTCAAAAATAAATAACTATATAAATATAAGTAAATATCCACAGGGGTTGAGATTCATAACCTGAGAACTTTGCTAATTCATGGTTTGAACCCTTTTGTCTGGTCTCAATCCTTGTACATCTTGTCTTTCCATATGCTTCTATTAATAGAATACAGGCATGTCTGGGCATGGTGGCTCACACCTGTAATCCCAGCACTTTGGGAGACTGAGGCAGGCAGATCACTTGAGGTCAAGATGTTCAAGACCAGCCTGGTCAACATAGTGAAACCCCATCTCTACTAAAAATACAAAAATTAGCTGGGCGTGGTGGCGGGCACCTGTAATCCCAGCTACTTGGGAGGCTGAGGCAGGAGAATTGCTTGAATCCAGGAGGCAGAGGTTGCAGTGAGCTGAGATCACTCACTGCACACCAGCCTGGGCAACACAGTAAGACTCTGTCTCAAAAAAGAAAAGAAAAGAAGAGAAGAGAAAAAAGAAAAGAAGAAAAGAAAACAAAACAAAAAGCTGGGCACGGTGGCTCACACCTGTAATCCCAGCACTTTGGGAGGCCGAGGCGGGTCGATCACCTGAGGTCAGGAGCTCAAGACCAGCCTGGCCAACTTGGTAAAACCCTGTTTCTACTAAAAATACAAAAATTTGGCTGGGCGTGTTGGCTCATGCCTATAATCCCAGCACTTTGGGAGGCCGGGGTGGGTGGATAACCTGAGGTCAGGATTTCGAAGCCAGTTTGGCCAACATGGTGAAACCCCGTCTCTACTAATGATACAAAAATTAGCCGGGAGTGGTGGCACATGCCTGTAGTCCCAGCTACTTGAGAGGCTGAGACAGGACAATTGCTTGAACCCAGGAGGTGAAGGTTGCAGTGAGCCAAGATCGCACCATTGCACTCCAGCCTGGGTGACGAGCAACAAGAATGAAACTCCGTCTCCAAAAAAAAAAAGAAAAATTTGCCAGGCTTGGTGGCAGGTGCCTGTAATCCCAGCTACTTGGGAGGCTGAGGCAGGAGAATCGTTTGAACTGGGGAGGCAGAGGTTACAGTGAGCCAAAATCGCACCGCTGCACTCCAGCCTGGGCAAGGTCTCACCTGGCTCTAAAAGGTGATTTCTTGATTTCCAGGTAGCATAGTTAAAATAACAATAATAATAACAACTAAAAGGTGAGCTCATTCATTCACCTGGTTCTAAAAGATAAGCACCTGCCATGTGCCCAGCACTGCCCTAGTGAGGCATATAGCAGGCATCAAAGCCTCAGACATTTTTGCTCTTATGCAGCTTGCATTCTAGTAGGGGAAGACAGGTGATAAGTATGGAAAATGTGGAAAGCACATAGTATGTCAGGTGGTGGCAAGTACGCCATAGAAAAGCAGGAAAAGAGGAAGAGAAGTGATAGGAGGATGGTTTTTGGAGTGGAGGGAAGCCTTATGGAGAAGGTGACTTTTGAGGACAGCTTAAGGGGGTGAGGAATGAGATGTGTGAGGAGGCTCCACTGGGATATAGAGACCTCAGAAGGCAAATTACCCAACTCTGTGAAACAGCAAGAATCAGTTAAACAAGGTGCTGCTAATAATTTGCTTTTGGCAAAACAAAAATCTGAAGACAAATTTCCTATCATTTTGACATTACTATTATAACAAAAACCTGACACAGAAATGACAGTAAGTTCCCTCTAGACTGTATGCTCCTTGAGGGCAGCCTCTTCACCTCTCCATCTCCATCACCAATTATGAGTTCTGGCCCATGAAAGGCTCTCAGCATTTATTTCCTTCTTTTTCTCCCTTCTCTTTCCCTAGCTCTCCTTCATAACCTCCATACAATTGTGGTATTTGATATTGTCTGACAGCTACCTCTTAGCTGTCATTGAGTAAATGAAATAGTGTGTGCTGTTTTTCCCAGTTTATGGTTAATTTGGAAGTAACCACTTACCTTAAGAACAGATTCAGTGACACCCCAGGAGAAGTCACAGGGAAACTGGCCCTGCACATCTGGCGTGGACTCTTTTAAAGAAAAACCATTTTCTCGTATGATCTGTTTGTAGTAGTGTGCCGAAGACTTAGGTTTCCGCTCTTTCTGTTTACTGTTAAAATCCACATAAAATAATCCTCGGCGGATGGTGTAAGCATCCTGCCATTCAAAGCCATCCAGGAGAGACCAGGCAGTATAACCAAACACTCGTATTTCATCTAACCTTATTGCTGCACAGAGAAAAGAAAGCAGAGATGTTCAGAGGCCTAAACATTCTAGTTCATGTTTACAATTTCACTAACATGCCAGAGGACAGCATATTGTAAAACGAACCTTTCCCCTAATTTTCAGGTCTGCTGTATCAAATAGAAAATTCATGTTTATACTTCAAAAGTGGCAATTACTATCATCCAGATTGGTATCTCCTGATCCCCCCACTCCCACTTGGAACAAGTGTATGTCACAGTTAAAGGATCACACCTTAAATACTCCTGAGACTTGGTGTGCAAATCTGTGTCAGAGGGCATGGTAATTTCCAGAACTCTTTGGGACAAATGCGTATGTGTGCTTATGATCAAGAGTTTCTTATTTCAAGTTTGAGTTGGTTCTTATTTGTGGATAAGCTGTTAATTCTAGGAAACTATCCTTCAAGGAGTTAAAAAAAAGCTGCTTTTAGAATTAACATAAATGAATGTACACATAAGGAGGTAAAAGAAGAAAAGTGATGTAAGAGAATGGGAACTGGCTGGGCTAAAGAGCAGGGGGCTGAGGAGCTTACCCTGCTATGCTCCAGGGAGCATGCTATTGGGCAAATTTCTTGGCCTCAGTTTCCTCATTTTTAAACAAAAAAGATTGGAAAATAGGATCTCTAAGGACCTTTCTAGCTTTAAAACTCTGATTCAGTAACTTGTAGGAATTGTGTAAAAATGAAATATGAAAATCAACAGGCAGGGCTCAGTGGCTCATGCCTGTAATCCCAGCACTTTGGGAGGTTGAGGTGGGTGGATCACCTGAGGTCAGGAGTTCAAGACCAGCCTGGGCAACATAGTGAAGCCTTGTCTCTACTAAAAATACAAAAATTAGCTGGGGATGGTGGCGGGCATCTGTAATCCCAGCTACTCGGGAGGCTGAGGCAGGAGAATCGCTTGAATACAGGAGGTGGAGATTGAAGTGAGCCAAGATTGTACCATTGCACTCCAGCCTGGGTAACAAGAGCAAAACTCCATCTCAGGGAAAAAAAAGAGAAAAGAAAATCAACAGCAGTCCAAACAACAAATACCCAAATTAGCCCTGAATCCTTTTTTCTTTCTTAAAAGATTTCACTTCTCTCATAGAAATGCCTCCTCATCTCTGCATTTTGGGGATTTTTGTCACTGACATTATTTTTCCTAAAATGAGGAAAGTCCAAGCCAAGAGTTTCCAAGAAGATAAATATGTTTAACAGGCCCTGGTTCTAGTCTATAGCTGTTGTAGGGTCCTAAGGAGAGGTGGAATGGTAACACCTGGGGAATGGACACCCTTTCTGCCCAAGAGCATGGCATTTGACCCAGACCCTGTAGGCAGAGCCCTCAGCCTTGGCCCCCATGTGCATGGCCCGTAGCTGGGTGTGGCTTGGTTCCATGCTGTTCCTTCCTGCAACTTGGGGCGGCAGGGTCTTGCTCTCCCTCAGGACCCTCCCTGAAGGCTCTCTCCAGCAGCACCTGGGATTTTCTTCCTGGCTTGTGACTTCTAAAGAGAGCAACAGAATTTTAGAAAGATCCACAGAGAATTCCTTAATATGAGAGTGAAATAGAGCCCAACTCCAGGGAACAGAACCATCGTAACCTCAGCTTGTCTTCTGCTCCGTTGTTTCTATCAGCCACCTGTAGATGTCACTACTTGAGTAATAGAGAAGGAGTGAGGGGCTAAGTGGGGGCCAAAAGTCTCTGGGAGCAATAGAAACAACTCATTTTGTCTTCAGACCTTTTCATCATACCGTCATGTAATAGAGTATAAAGATCACAATTTCCAGAAAAACTTTCAACATCTTGGAATAAAGTACTGCTGTTAGGAAACTTTAAGCATACCTCTTTTAGCACTGTGTCCTTTATAAGGAATGAAACAGCATCTTCTTGCCAATTAAGGGTGTAGCCCTAGTCTGAAAGGATTCTGTTCTCAAACTTTTATTTTAAAAAGGACATGGGAATAACATAAAAAAGTGCTGTCAACATTGGACAATACAATGGCTGGATGTGGTGGCTCATGCCTGTAATCCTGGAACTTTGGGAGGCTGAGGCAGGTGGATCACCTGAGGTCAGGAGTTCGAGACCAGCCTGGTCAACATGTTGAACCCCCGTCTCTACTAAAAATACAAAACTTAGCTGGGCGTGGTGGCAGACACCTGTAATCCCAGCTACTCGGGAGGCTGAAGCAGAAGAATTGCTTGAACCTGGGAGGTGGAGGTTGCAGTGAGCTGAGATTGCGCCACTGCATTCCAGCCTGGGAAACAAGAGTGAAACTCCGTTTCAAAAAGTAAAGAAAAAAAAAATTTCAGGCTAGGTGCGGTGGCTCATGCCTGTAATCCCAGTGCTTTGGGAGGCCGAGGCGGGTGGATCACTTGAGGTCAGGAGCTCGAGACCAGCCTGGCCAACATGATGAAACTCCATCTCTACCAAAATATAAAAAATTAGCTGGGTGTGGTGGCATGCACCTGTAATCCCAGCTACTCAGGAGGCTGAAGCAGGAGAATTGCTTGAACCCAGGAGGCAGAGGTTGCAGTGAGCCAAGATTGCACTGTCGCACTCCAGCCTGGGCCACAGAGTGGCTCCATTTAAAAAAAAAAATATTGGACAATACAAAAGGCCAGGCCGGGCATGGTGGCTCATGCTTGTAATCCCAGCACTTTGGGAGGCTGAGGCGGGCGGATCACTTAAGGTCAGGAGTTTGAGATCAGCCTGGCCAACATGGTGAGACCCTGTCTCTACTAAAAATACAAAAATTAGCTAGGCGTGGTGGTGGACACCTGTAATCCCAGCTACTTGGGAGGCTGAGGCAGGAGAATCACTTGAACCCGGGAGGCGGAGGTTGCAGTGAGCCAAGATGGTGCCACTGCACTTCAGCCTGGGAGACAGAGAGAAACTCCGTTTCAAAAAAAAAAAAAAGCCCAACAATAATAGTTACATATTCAAAGGTGACTTTAAATATCCTGTAAGTTTTTAGAATTTTTAAAAAATTAAGCAAGTGTACAACCAACCTTGAAGCACCTGGCTGAGGAAATTCTTCATCATGTAGATGGCCGTGGTGTCTTCTGTTTTCACACGACTGTCTGTGAACCAGCCATTCTCAGCAATCAAGATTCGAGGGTTGTTGTATTCCAGTTTAATCCAGTTCAGTGCTTCTCTTAAATTGAGTGAAACATTTTGTCCCATTTTAGCCATGGTGTTTAGGGGCTTGAAGTTGTTGGGTCCAAAAGAAAAGGCAAAGAAATCAGCTGTGCCTCTCATCTCATTCTTCTCTGCTTCAGAGAAAATGGGTAGAACGGAGAGCAACTTCTTTCTCATCCCCTCTGGATAGTCGCCATCCCCATGGATAGGGTTGGCAAACCATCCAAGCACAGAAACCATGGATTGTTGACATTTGAATATATCCATCGTGTTTTCCGACCGGTTTGGCTCGATCCAATGAGATCCCAATGTGATCGATAACCAACCCTTCTGATGTGGGCGGAAATGTGTGTTGTAGTTATGCCAAACTTTCGAGTGAGCCTAAAAGAAGAAAATATTATTGATCTTTGTTGTCCTCACTTACAAGGGCTGTAACATGGCTGGTAAATGGCCTTTTCATGGATAAAATTAATGCAGCGTTCATGATTCAGGGGAAAGCTGCCAGGGAGCCCTGATGACCTCAAAGTCTGTTCTCTATGCCCCTAGTGCTTCCAACCTAAAACTTCTGCTACAGGAGAGCTGGAGGCTGGCAGAAAGCCTAGTCTAGGCTCTTATTTCCCCTCTACCTGGCTCCCTTCCTGGGCCCTCTTGGGGTAGTGTGTAGGGTTTCCTCCTCTACATAAGAAGATACAGAGCAGTGATTTTTTATTTTTTTATTTTTATTTTTGTTTGAGACAGAGTCTTGCTCTGTCGCCTAGGCTGGAGTGTAGTGGTGCGATCTCAGCTCACTGCAACCTCCGCCTCCCAGGTTCAAGCAATTCTCCTGTCTCAGCTTCCCGAGTAGCTGGGATTACAGGTGAACACCACGACGCTCGACTAATTTTTGTATTTTCAGTAGAGACAGGGTTTCACCATATTGGTCAGGCTGGTCTGGAACTCCTGACCTCAGGTAATCCACCCTCCTCGGCCTCCCAAAGTGTTGGGATTACAGGCATGAGCCATCGCGCCTGGCCCAGAGCAGTGATCTTTCACCATTCTACAGAATCTCCCTTTGGTCCTAATTTAGAAGTCCAGGACAACACAGGCCCTGAATCCTATAAATGAATAATAATAGAGCCCACCTCCTAGGGATGTTGTGAGAATTGAGTGAGTTAATCTGCGTAAATTGCTTTAGAATCATGCCTAGCACAGAGTAAGCTCTATATAAGCCTTAGCTATTATTGCTATGATTATTAAAGGGTGGTCGGCACTGCCCACAGCAGAAGACCAATGGAAAGAGTGTAAGCTTTGGGGTCAGCACACCTAAGCTTGAAGTTCACGTACTCATTGTGTAACCTTAGTCAAGTCACTTAACCTTTCTGAAATCTCTTAGTATCCTCAGTTGTAGAATGAGGTTAATAACAACAATATCCACCAGGCACGGTGGCACATGCCTATAATCCCAGCATTTTGAAAGGCCGAGGTAGGCGGATCACCTGAGGTCAGGGGTTCGAGACCGGCCTGGCCAACGTGGTGAAACACCGTCTCTACTAAAAATACAAAACTTAGTTGGGCATGGTGGCAGGCACCTGTAATCCCAGCTACTTGGGAGGCTGAGGCAGGATAATCGCTTGAACCCGGGAGGCAGAGGTTGCAGTGAGCAGAGATCGTGCCACCGCACTCCAGCCTGGGTGACAAGAACAAAACTCTGTCTCAAAAAAAAAAAAAAAATCCCCTATAACGTTGTTGTCAGATTTAGAGCTAATATATGCATGAAATATGTAGCATAGAATAGAGCACGTAGGAGGTACTGCCAAAAGGTGGATGTTATTATTATTGGTCCTCCTGGAGTTTGCATTTCCAGTTGAGCTCTCTTACAACACAGCCTCGTGATGGGTTTCTGGTCCATTTAATATGATAGATACTTCCTGAGCACTTACTTCCATGCCTGGCTTGCCCTGGGCTGAGAGACTGAGATAGATGGCACAGGAACTTACCCTCAGAAAGTTTCTTATCAGGAAAATAAGGATGCAGCATGTGAAAGAGAAACATAAAATGGCATAAAATATGGCATTAAATTAAAAAAAAATTAAAAGCCAGAAGCCATGGCTGAGTTAACAGTCACAGCCACAGCTGAAGGAGCAAACATTAAGGACTCCATGCCACTTAAATGCCAAGGCCACTTCTGTGTCCCAGTTAGCCGTGGAATTGTCCTTCATCTGTGTCAGAACCACTCTCTTCCCCTCAGCATTTGACTCGCTTGTTTCTTGACATCTCTTCCCTGGTCTCTCATTTTCTCCATTATTTGAGTTGTTTTTTTTTCTTTGAGACAGAGTCTTGCTCTGTCACCCAGGCTGGAATGCCGTGGCGCCATCTCAGCTCACTCAACCTCCACCTCTCAGGTTCAAGTGATCCTCCCACCTCAGCCTCCCTAGTAGTTGAGACTACAGGTGAGCGCCACCACGCCCAGTTGATTTTTGTATTTTTAGTAGAGATGGGGCTCCACCATGTTGGCCAGGCTGGTCTCGAACTCCTGACCTCAGGTGATCTACACACCTCGGCCTCCCAAAGTGCTGGGATTACAGGCGTGAGCCACCACACCCGGCCCCCACTATTTGTGTGTTTCTAAAACAAATGCACAGACTCATTATCTTTAGCACACAGAGCCTGCTTTCAGTTTTGTTCCTTAGCTTTTCTTTTGCTCACTGGAGATATTTTATATCAGAATAAACTGTCTGAAACTGCCTTTTACGTAGGTCAAAGACAACCAGATATGAACAATGGATTCAAACCAGATCGATCCTGTGGACCCTGAAAATATTCCATAAACCCTGTTAGATGGGGAAAGTAGGCATTGAGGTAAGGGGTGAGGATTCTGAAACGTGCCATCCTGCTTTATGCAAGAAAAAACAATTTAAATAAATTCCTGGAAGATTTTCTGGAGAAATAAATTCCTTGAGGTATACCTCTGTCCACTTGTCCTTACTCAATTTTCATCGGAAGATTCTGGTACCATTTAGCACCCAGGTATTCCCAAGGATCCTTAAGAATGCTTTCCTCGGGCCGGGCATGGTGGCTCATGCCTGTAATCCCAGCACTTTGGGAGGCCGAGGCAGGGGGATCACCTGAGGTCAGGAGTTCCAGACCAGCCTGATCAACATGGAGAAACCCCATCTCTACTAAAAATACAAAATTAGCCGGTCGTGGTGGCGCATGCCTATAATCCCAGCTACTCGGAAGGCCGAGGCAGGAGAATCGCTTGAACCCAGGAGGCAGAGGTTGCAGTGATGCAGTGAGCTGAGATCGTGACATTGCACTCCAGCCTAGGCAACAAGAGTGAAACTCTGTTTCAAAAAAAAAGGAATGCTTTCCTCTTGGTTGGTGGTTGGGTGGGATTACATCTGTAATCCCAACACTTTGGGAGGCCAAGGTGGGAAGATTGCTTGAGCTCAGGAATTCGAGATCAGCCTGGTCAACATGACGAAACCCCATATCTACAAAAAAAAAAAAAAAAAAAAAAAAATTAGCCAGGCATGGTGATACGTGCCTGTAGTCCCAGCTACTCAGGAAGCTGAGGCTGGAAGATCATTTGAGCCAGGGAAGCGGAGGTTGCAGTGAGCTGAGATGGCACCTCTGCACTCCAGCCTGGGGGACAGAGTGACACCCTGACTCAGGGAAAAAAAAAAAAAACTTTCCAACCGGGAGCAGTGGCTCATGCCTGTAATCTCAGCTCTTTGGGAGGCTGAGGTGGGCAGATCACTTGAGGTCAGGAGTTTGATTTGAGACCAGCTTGGCCAACATGGTGAAACCTCTTCTCTACTAAAAAAAAAAAAAAAAAATTAGCTGGACTTGGTGGCATGCGCCTGTAGTCCCAGCTACTCAGGAGGCTGAGCCAGGAGAATCACTTGAACCCTGGAGGCGGAGGTTGCAGCGAGCCTAGATTGAGTCGCTGTACTCCAGCCTGGGTGACAGAGCAAGACTCTGTCTCAAAAAAAAAAAATTTCCTCTCAGAGAAGTATTCAGAATGTAGCCTCTTTCCTTGTCTCCAACCTGAGATTGCAACTTCTGGAAGAATCAGAGGAGCCTGGGACAGACACTACCTTAAATGGTTTCAGCTATTCTTTCCGGGTTTTTCTGGGGCTGGAATCATGACAGAAATTCTTGAGAACCGCTTTTTTTTTTTTTTTTTTTTTTCTGATTAGAAACAAAAGCATTCATAAATTACTAGGATTCAAAGGAGGGAATTCTTTGTTTTTTTCTAACCAGTCACTTAATCCCTTGGTAGCCTTAGAGCTATCATTCATGGAAGACCCGGTGATCAGCACCTCCCTTCAGGCCTATTGTGCACCTCTCTATGCAAACTGGAAAGCACTGAGCCCGTGTAGCCTGGATTGTGAGCCTTAAACTTGTTGCTTTGCAAATTTAATGTCTTGCCTTTGCAGACACTAAATTTCAGTGATTATATGAAAGATGACCTAAGTCGTGATAAAAATCTTGGTTACATCAGCCTTTGAATGAGAAACAGTAGAGCTCAGAAGACATATCTTTGCAGTAGCTTTCCATGCAGGTTTTCTGGATATACATATGGATGTGTTGTCAAGGTGACCTTCATGTTCCACAGTGTCTCTTTCACCTTTGCTGCTATTTACCTAGGCTATCAAGGTATCTAGGGTTATCTTTGCTCTGGGCTGAAGACAGCCTCTTCATTCTCATGTAGAGAATGTGGGGGAGGTCGTCTGTGCAGTACTTTTGGTTATAACTTGATCCTATTTGCCAAGTAACAAGGTAAAAAGTTTTGCTCCCAGATCGTGAGTTTGCCATATCCATCTATGTGTGTTCTTTGGTTGGGCACTCATAAAGGAGATCTGTTGGGAAAATTAAAATGAGGTTAGTAGGGGAGTGCAACCTGGGCCCTGCAACCTTGCACAACAGCCATTCTACACTTTTCCAAGGTCACCCTCTAATTTGTACAAAGCCATCTACCTCTGTAATGATTGATTTAAGGGAGCTTCAACCTTTGTTCTTTAGATTCAGTAGCTTAAAGGGAAAGTCAGCTTCTTTTTCTTTTGGAGCCAGCTATCAGGCCCTAATGTCATTGAGAGACAACCAGGACCTAATATCTCATTCTGTTCTCTCCTCCAGTTTAATGTGGCAGCGTTTTTTGATGCCCCTGGAAGTCCAGACTCAGATAAATTCTGTGGATGATAGGAAACAAATAAGATAGTAGGCACAACTTTAGAAATAGATGAAGAAGGGATTAGGAGCCAGAGGAAGACATAACAGGACACTGTTGGAAAGATGGGTTGAAGACAGATGAGCAAGCCAAACACATCACACCAGTGTATTCAAGGAACCCTCAGTCATTTGTCAAAAGTTCCATTTCCAAATCTGTGCATGAATTTGGTCACATTTTGGCTGAAATATGTTCATGTGTACTATAAAAGTGTCTGTTGTTTAAGCTATTTAATAGACTATTAAATAACAATGGTTAAAGAAAGTTTATTTAAAAACTCCACAAGCATAACAAAATAGGTTTATATTTCTGTGTTCCCACCCAGGCTTTCCAAATATATTTCCCAGCTAAAATCACTTTAAGGCCGGGTGCCGTGGCTCATGCCTGTAATCCCAGCACTTGGGAGGTGGAGGTGGGTGGGATCACCTGAGATCAGGAGTTTGAGACCAGCCTGGCCAACATGGTGGGACCCTGTCTCTACTAAAAATACAAAAATTAGCCGGGCATGGTGGCGGGCACCTGTAGTCCCAGCTACTCGGGAGGCTGAGGCAGGAGAATGGCTTGAACCCTGGGAGGCAGAGGTTGCAGTGAGCTGAGATCGTGCCACTGTGCTTCAGCCTGGGCAACAAGAGCAAAACTCCATCTCGAAATAATTAAACTAATAAATAAATAAAAATTTAAGAAATAAAATCACTTTAAACATTTTCCATGTTGTTTTTGGTTTTCAGAATATCTTGGTATAATAATGATTTACTTAGCTATCTCTGTCTTTTGATAAAAATTTATTTTTCTTCGTTCTTTTGTTCTTTCTCTTTTCCTGTCATAAATGTTTCAATAGCTAACTTTGGGCATATATATAACCTTTAATTTATTTGAATCATTGCCTTTCATTAATGCCAGGAATGGACTACCTATTTCTTTTCTTTCTTTCTTTTTTTTTGAGACGTAGTTTCACTCTTGTTGCCTAGGCTGGAGTGCCATGGTGTGATCTCAGCTCACTGCAACCTCCACCTCCTGGGTTGAAGCGATTCTTCTGCCTCAGCCTCCTGAGTAACTGGGATTACAGGCACCCATCACCACACCCAGCTAATTTTTTGTATTTTTAGTAGAGACGGGGTTTCACCATGTTGGCCAAGCTGGTCTTGAACTCCTGACCTCAGGTGATCCGCCTGCCTTGGCCTCTCAAAATGCTGGGGTTACAGGCGTGAGCCACCCGGCCTGGACTACCTATTTCTAAAATTGTTTTAAATATTCCCAAATCGCTTTCCATACATTTTGTCCATTGGTATGAGTGTTCTGTGACCATGTGATATAAAACATTGACAGCTCTATTAGGGGATAAATGGCATTTGAGAATGATATAAAGGTGCTACTCATCTACCTGGTACTATACGGGAAATAACATTGGTCTTGAAAGCAGGAGACCTGGGCTCTTGTATTAGCTCTGCTGACTCATCAGCTTTACGATCTTGGACAGATTGTTTCACTGTCAAAGACCTGTTTTTCCCTTCATTCTACTGAGCTAAAAATAAACACCCTAGAGAATTTTCATGAAGGTCAAATGAGGTAATAATATCTGTGAAGACCCTGTGAAAATGACACAAACGTAAATTTGAAGTACTTTGAAAGAGCAAGCTGAAAATAATTTAACTTGGTCTAGAAAATCGTAATGGAGACTGTGTGGACGTGAAGAGTGTTCTGCAAATAGCTCCCAAGCCTTTACTTGCCAAGGCTCGTGGCTGAACATGTTTGCCCTCATTTATTGTTTGCAGCTTACTGAGTTTTACTTGTTGTCCTTTTGGGATTAATTTCAATTTGATTCATCTTTTCATCTGCTTAGCCCTTCTCTATTTTGGTATCAAGTTGATTTTTTTTTTTTTTTTTTTTTGAGACAGAGTCTTCCTCTGTCACCCAGGCTGGAGTGCAGTGGCTCGGTCTTGGCTCACTGCAGCCTCTGCCTCCTGGGTTAAAGTGATTCTTCTGCCTCAGCCTCCTGAGTAGCTGGGACTACAGGTACCTGCCACCACGCCCAGCTAATTTTTGTATTTTTAGTAGAGACAGGGTTTCACCCTGTTGGCCAGGCTGGTCTTGAACTCCTGACCTCAAGCAATCTGCCTGCCTTGGCCTCCCAAAGTGCTGGGATTACAGGCATGAACCACCGCGTCCGGCCTCAAGTTGATTTTTTAATTTGTTTGTTTTGTAAAGACAACCTCTCACTATGTTGCTCAGGCTGGTATCGAACTCCTGGCCTCAAGCAATCCGCCAGCCTAAGTCTCTGTCTCTGTGCCAGCCTACTATCAACTTTTATGTTAATTACCAAATGCTGCTCTTCCAGATTGTTTAACATTCATTCATTCATCCATGCTGCAGTCTACAAATATTTATTGGATGCTGTGGCTCACATCTGTACTCTCAGCACTTTGGGAGGCTGAGGTGGGAGGATCACTTCAGGCCAGGAGTTCAAGACCAGACTGGGCAATATAGTGAGACTCTCTTTCTCTACTAAAAATTAAGAAAATGAGCCAGGCATGGTGGCATGCCTGTAGTCCCAGCTACTCAGGAGGATTAGATGGAAGGATTGCTTGAGCACAGGAGGTCAAGGCTGCAATGAGCTATGATCATGCCACTGCACTCCAGCCCAGGCAACAGAGCAAGACCCCGTCTCTTAAAAAAAAAAAAATTATTGGATGCTTAAGGTATGTGACCTTTACTGTTCATTGCTAAAAAATTATAAAATTATGTGACAATTATTTATTTAATTATATTATGTGACTATTTTTAAAAAAGTTTTTGGCAATCTTGAAACTCTTTTGGAATCATTATTTTACCTTTGCTTTTCTTAGGAAAGAATTTAAATATTAACAAAAGTTACAGCCTTTCATAAAGAAAATATTCACCATCCTATTTTTAATGGTCCAAATTTCACGGCCTTTTTTTTTTTTTTTTTTTTTTTTAGATAGGAGTCTTGCTCTGTCACCCAGCTGGAGTGTAGTGGCGCGATCTCAGTTCATTGCAACCTTCTTCTCCCTGGTTCAAGCCATTCTTCTGCCTCAGCCTCCTGAGTAGCTGGGACTATAAGCATGCACCACCACACCTGGCTAATTTTTTTTTTTTTTTTTGAGATGGAGTCTCGCTCTGTCGCCTAGGCTGGAGACCAGTGTCACAATCTCGGCTCACTGCAACATCCACCTCCCAGGTTCACGCCATTCTCCTGCCTCAGCCTCCTGAGTAGCTGGGACTACAGGTGCCCGACACCACGCCCGGCTGATTTTCTGTATTTTTATTAGAGATGGTGTTTCACCATGTTAGCCAGGATGGTCTCAATCTCCTGACATAGTGATCCGCCCGCCTCGGCCTCCCAAAGTGCTGGGATTACAGGTGTGAGCCAAGCACCCGGCCTAGTTTTTGTGTTTTTAGTAGAGACGGGGTTTCACCATGTTGGCCAGGCTGGTCTCAAGCTCCTGACCTCAAGTAATCCGCCCGCCTCAGCCTCCCAAAGTGCTGACATTACAGGCATGAGCCACTATGCCTGGCCAAAATTCATGTTTTCTATAGTTGAAATAACTCAGTATTACATTTTAATGAATTTCTCCCTATTTTTTTTCAATCATTATATTTTCAAATTTTCTGGCCAGATGTGGTGGCTCATGGCTATAATCCTGGCACTTTGGGAGGCCAAGGAGGATGGATTGCTTGAGCCCAGGAGTTTAAGACCAGCCTGGGCAACATGGCAAAACTCTATCTCTACAAAAAATACAAAAATTAGCTGGGCATGGTGGCATGTGCCTGTAGTCCCAGCTACTCAAGAGGCTGAGGTGGGAGGATCACTTGAGTCCAGCAGGTCAAGGCTGTAGTGAGCTGTGTTTGAGCTGTGTTCACACCACTGCACTCCAGCCCGGGTGACAGAGCAAGGCCTTGTCTTAAAAAAAAATTATTCTAACAAATTATTGATTATTCTCAGTTTGTATTGTCTCAGAATTTTCCTGAAGGAATGTAAAAACTAAACTCTAGCATATTTGTTCCTTTAAAACAAATGTCCTGTTAAAGAATTCTGATTTCAATGATAATATTACTAAATTAGACTAGTGGCTGAGCCAGAATCTATACCTGGCAACACAAAAGGAAAAAAGTCTAGAATAAAGTTCATAATTTGATTAAATGAAGCATCTAGTTTCCCTCTATTAGCAATTGGAAGAAATCAGCATTAGTAAATTAGTGCTTTAGTGAAGTTCTCTTTGCCGGAGGAGAGCATTTGCATGCCATCTTTGTAGAGGGTGTAATGATATTTAAGGCTTTTTGTTAGTGATCCTGATAGTAATTTTTTCATGCAAAAGGACTATATCTCATGGTATAACTGAAGCTAAAATGGTCTGGGTTGGTGACTTGAAGCCTTTCCTCAGGATTTGGGAATACAGATAGTCAACATATAAACCACCATGGAGGCCTGGCACAGTAGCTCTCACCTGTAATCCCAGCACTTTGGGAGGCCGAGGTGGGTGGATCACTTGAGGTCAGGAATTCGAGAACAGCCTGGCCAACATGGTGAAACCCCATCTCTATTAAAAATACAAAAATTAGCCAGGCGTGGTGGCACATGCCTGTAGTCCCAGCTACCAGGGAGGCTGAAACAGGAGAATCGCTTGAACCCGGGAGGCAAAGGTTGCAGTGAGCCGAGATAGCGCCACTGCACTCCAGCCTGGGCAACAGTGCGAAACTCCATCTCAAAAAAAGAAAAAGAAACCACCATGGAGATTACAAATTATTATAATAATAAAAACAAGGGCCATCACGTGTAGAGCCTGCAGCAAAGCCAGATTTACTGTGAGCCTAATGAAGCTTTAGCTTCAGGACGCCTTGCTTACCTAGGTCCCTAGAAATGCCCTGGGTGGGTCAGGGAGCCTAGTTGCAATTGGAAGCATTTCTAGGTGAGCAGTTCTTGCAAATTCCCTAAAGAGACTTTAGAAAAAAAGGACTCTAAGACTATAGTAATTTATTGTGCTAGGCGTGGTAGCTCATGTCTGTAATCCCAGCACTTTGGGAAGCCAAGGCTGGTGGATCACTTGAGCCCAGGAGTTCGAGACCGGCCTGGCCAACATGGCAAAACCTCGTCTCTACAAAAAATACAAAAATTAGCTGGGCATGGTGGTGTGCACCTGTAATCCCAGCTACTCAGGAGGCTGAGGTGGGAGGATCACCTGAGCCCACGGAGGTTGAGGCTGCAATGAGCCGTGATTGTGCCACTGCACTCCAGCTTGGGTGACAGAATGAGACCTGTCTCAAAAACAAAAACAAAAACAAAAAATAACTATCATAATTTATTGTGATGTTTTTCTCATTCTAAATAAATGCTCATTTATTTATTTTTGCAGAGACAGGGTCTCACTATGTTGCCCAGGCTGGTCTCAAACTCAAGCAATCCTCCTGCCTTGGCCTCCCAAAGTGCCTGAGCTACTGTACCTGGCCAGATATTTACTTTTGCACTGATTTTTGTCTCCCTTTAAAATTTTTTTTATTTAAAAAAAAAGATCCTTCCCCACTATTGTAAAAATCTCAGGCTCGTGCAGTGTGGCTCCACACCAGGTCTATTAGCTTCTTGAGGGCAGAGACTGACTATATTTATTGTGTTCACAGTTGTCCACACAGATGCCCAGGGGAGGGCCTGGCCTAGAATATTCGTTGAATGAATGCCTATTATGGATCAGCTAGTTTGTTGGTTACTTGACGTACCTTATTGATAATACAGCTTCTGCAAGACAAGTCTTATTTTTCCCATTTTAGAAAAGAAATTGAAGTTTACAGTTGCAGAGCTGGGATTTGAACCCACTTTATTACACCATCCTGCTTTCTGTATGTCCTGCCAGTTCTAAATTTTGAAGCTATTCGGGAAAGACCATTTGACATATTGTTTTAAAATTACATTTTCTCTCTGCTGTACTTGGTTATTAAAAGAGCTAAATAGTCCTCGAATGAGGGTACTACATTCCACAATTGCATGTTGAGAGAAAAATATCTATATACCTTTGGAATTCAGTATCATCTAGAGAGGTCATGGAGGACCTGTCAGCAAATTTGGGGTGTTCAGAAAACCATTAGTTGTCCAAGTGCCTAGCACAGCGCTTCTATGTGTAACATTTATATGTAATTCTCGATTCACCTCTCTCCTAAAACCAGTAACGTTAGCGTTGGATTATTTTCCTCACTGATGTCAAAAGCTAAGTGAATCCCTCAGGGACCACCCCTGTGCTGGATTGTCTTCCCCTGTGAATGGTGATCTTTACACCATTGTCAATGTTAGACTGAGGCCGGGCGCGGTGGCTCACACCTGTAATCCCAGCACTTTGGAAGGCTGAGATGGGTGGATCACTTGAGGTCAGGAGTTTGAGACCAGCCTGGCCAACATGGTGAAACCCTGTCTCTACTAAGAATACAAAAATTAGCCAGGCATTGTGGCATGCGCCTGTAGTCCCAGCTACTCTACTCTGGAGGCTGAGGCAGGAGAATCACTTGAACCCAGGAGGTGGAGGCTGCAGTGAACCAAGATAACACCACTGCACTCCAGGGTGGGTGACAGAGCAAGACTCTGTCTCAAAAAAAAAAAAAGTTAGACTGAAAGGACAGAGATCCTTGTCTGCATAGCATTTAGAACAGCATGGCATTCAATCAAGTAATAATTAAAAGGGTCTTAGAGATGAGTGATTTTCATAACTGAATGTAACAGAACAGTGATGGAAATAAGAGCCATAGAAATTGAATAATATAAATATTAATAAGAGCTAACACATATCTAGTACCAAATGTGCCGGACACTGTTCCAGGTGTTGTGTGTATACTCTCTCACCTAATCCTCACTGAAATTCTGCGAGGTAGGTACTGTGATCATTCCCACTTAGAGGAGAGGAAACCAGGGGGTGGAGAGGTTAGGTAACTTGCACAAGGTGAATCAGGCCCAGGCTATATCGCCCTATGTGCTCTTGCCTGCCAGTTAGAGGTAGAGTGTGGACCTCAGAGGTCATTTTGTTCAATTTTTAAAAGTTTCTATTATAGATGAAGAAGCTGAACCTCCCTCTCTCCCACATAAATGACCTGCCCAAGATATCAGTTAGTGGTAAAGCTAGAAATATAACTAAGTCCTTCACCTTCCTAGTTCACTGTCATTCCAGGATATCGTGCAAATTAAATTATGTGCCTTTGAAATACACTTTTACACCGTAGACCCGAAGGTGATTGAACAGGCTGTGAAAATGCAAGGGGTATGCAACAGACATGACACAAAACCAAGGGACAGTAGACTGAGAAAGCCTCTAGGAAACACTCAGAGGCGGCCGGGCGCGGTGGCTCATGCCTGTAATTCCAACACTTTGGGAGGCCGAAGGGGGTGGATCATTTGAGGTCAGGAGTTCGAGATCAGCCTGGCCAACATGGTGAAACCCTGCCTCTACTAAAAATACAAAAATTAGCAGGGCAGTAGTGGCACATGCCTGTTATCCCAGCTACTTGGGAGGCTGAGGCAGGAGAATTGCTTGAGCCTGGGAGGCGGAGGTTAGGGTGAGCTGATCGCACCACTGAGCTCCAGTCTGGGTGACAGAGTGAGACCTTGTCTTTTTTTTTTTTTTTGATGGAGTGTTGCTCTGTTGCCCAGGCTGGAGTGCAATGGCAGGATCTCTGCTCACAGCAACCTCTACCTCCCAGATTCAAGCAATTCTCCTGCGTCAGTCTCTTGAGTAGCTGGAGTTATAAGCACGGGCTACTATGCCCAGCTAAATTATTTTTTGTATTTTTAGTAGAGACGAGGTCTTGCCATGTTGGCCAGGCTGGTCTTGAACTCCTGACCTCAAGTGATCCGCCCACCTTGGCCTCCTATGGGATTACAGACATGAGCCACTGTGCCTGGTCGGAGTCATAGTTTTGATTATGCCTGCATCCCGCTTCACCACCTGGGGTGCCCCTCAAAACCCAATCAAATGGAGAATTCATCAGCATTACCTTACGTTTCATCCTGTTCATTACACAAAGTTATATACATCAACAAAAACATGTTTAGATAAGTCATTTTTATTTGTCTGAGTTTCCTTCAACCTCCAGCTATTATTTTATCCCTTTTGTCACTCTTCATCCATTTACTTTATTTATTTAAATTCAAGTCTACAAACATTTATTTAACAAATACAAGGCACTGTAATAGACATTTAGAAAAACAAGGTAGCCCCTGCCTTTAGATGATCTATGGTGTCTAACAGGAGAAAAAAAATATGGAAATGAGTGAAATAAAAACAGTATGCTTTTACATTTTGATTATTGAGAAATAATAACTGAAACTAAATGTAATAATACGATTCAAAAATCACTATATGTATGTATATGTTATGTGTACATATATACATAGAAAAAAATTTGGACATTGAACAAATTGCTGGCAGTGGTTACTTCCCGTGGTGTGTGGTTAGGGAGTAAGGAAAGAAGAGAACCTTTATTTTTAACAATGTGTTTCTGTGTTGTTTGAATGTTTTGCAATACAAATGCATTATTTTTGTAGTTTAAAAAAGTTGGGTTGGGCATGGTGGTTCATGCCTGTAATCCTGGCACTTTAGAAGGCTGAAGTGGGAGGATCATTTGAACCCAGGAGTTCAAGACCAGCCTGGGCAACAAGAGTCAGACCTTGTTTCTACAAAAACTAAAAATGTTAGCCAGGTGCACCTGTAGTCCCAGCTACTCGGGAGGCTGAGGCAGGAGGATCACTTGAGCCCAGGAAGTTGAGGCTGCAGTGAGCCATGATCATGCCACTACACTCCAGCCTGGACAACAGAGTAAGACCCTATCTCAAAAAAAAGAAGTCAAGGGTATTGGTTGAAACTGTTCCTGTTGGTGACTTTAATTGTTCTATGCTATCACTCTTCAGCTTCCCCCCACTTCCAAAAATCTCAAAGGAAAAAGCAGACTTAAATGTAAAGTTCAGCTACTCTGAATTTCATTCTATATTAAGGAATATTTTGTCCTCTATAATAATACGTTGATGTTCAAAACAATGTAAGGAGGAGTCATGTATTATACATGATTAACATGAAAGAAAAACTCATAACAGTAGACCCTGGCCCTTTACTCAAGACTTTGGTCATGTAATCTCTGGTCAAGATATGACATTAAGCAGAACCAAGCAATGAACTCCCCCAAATACTAAAAGATCCTGGCTTTCACCAACCTCAGGGTTACCCAGAAACATTTTCAAGTAACACTACTAGATCACCCAAGGATTACTTTAATTACTTCTGTGATTCACTCTTCACTGGCCAGTAAATTAGAAGGTTCTGGTCTATTCTCAGCTTCCCTACTACTTTTCAGCAACAGAATTGTTGTTAATGTTCAGTAGTTTTAATCATATCTTTTTCTTTTTAAAATAGCCTCTTTTTTTTTTTTTTTTTTTTGAGACGAAGTTTTGTTCTTGTTGCCCAGACTGGAGTGCAGTGGCACGATCTTGGCTCACTGCAACCTCCGCCTCCCAGGTTCAAGCGATTCTCCTGCTTTAGCCCCCTAAGCAGCTGGGACTATAGGCACCCACCACTACGCCCAGCTAATTTTTTTTTTTTTTTTTTTGAGATGGAGTTGCTCTGTCGTCCAGACTGGAGTGCAGTGGTGCGATCTTGGCTCACTGCAACCTCCGCCTTCTGGGCTCAGACAATTCTCCTGCCTCAGCCTCCCGAGTAGCTGGGATTACAGGCACATGCCACCATACCCAGCTTATTTTTCTTGTATTTTCAGTAGAGACGGGTTTCACTATGTTGGCCAGGCTGGTGTTGAACTCCTGACCTCAGATGATCCACCCACCTCAGCCTCCCAAAGTGCTGGGATTACAGGCGTGAGCCACCGTGCTTGGCCAAAAATAGACTGTTTTCGAATGTTGAGTTTGCTCAGTAAAACTTTCTATATGTTATTACATGACTTATTTTATATTATAAAGTCATGTAAAGTTTCCCTCAGTTCATAGTTTCATCATGTCCAGCACTGTTTCCATTACTTAAAATATTTTCTGATCTCCATTTGGGTCTGATTTTCCATGTATGAGAGTGCTCATATCAAATCAAGCTGTTTAAATAGGATCGCAATATTATTCTCTGAGCATTTATAATTACATTTATTTAAACTCTTGTTAATCATTTACTGAAGTATAACTTTTTCTACTTAATGGTTAGAAAAAGTAAATATTGCTCTCTTGAAGGTTTTAGAATACCAGTCGTAGTTGAAAAAGTTTTTTTTTTACACGATTCTTATAACTAACAATGGTATTCTGGTTATAGAAATTCTCTTTGGCAATTCTCCACAAGCAGTTTTCATAATTTATTCAAACTTAGTTTAAAACATCTATAATAATAATAGTTTTAATGTATTTGGTCAGTATTTCTTTTTTCTTTTCTTTTTTTTTTTTAGAGATGGCATCTTTGACACCCAGGCTGGAGTGCAGTGGTGCGATCTCAGTTGACTGCAACCTCTGCCTCCTGGGTTCAAGCGATTCTCCCGCCTCAGCCTCCCAAGTAGCTGGAATTTCAGGCTTGCACCACCACACCCAGCTAAGTTTTGTATTTTTAGTAGAGACGGGATTTCACCATGTAGGCCAGTCTAATCTTGAACTCCTGACCTCAAGTGATCCACCTGCCTCAGTCTCCCAAAGTGCTGGGATTACAGAGGTGAGTCACTGTGCCCGGCCCGATCAGTATTTCTTATACTGTATTTTGTTAGAGGTGTCTTAGATCATGATGGAGATGGGTTGGCATTATATGCAGGTACCATGCCTTAGCTAATCAAATGAAGAACTGTGCTAACTCTAGATGATATGGCGGGGCACAGTGCTCACATCTGTAATCACAGCACTTTGGGAGGCTGAGGTGGATGGATCATTTGAGGTCAGGAGTTCAAGACCAGCCTGGCCAACATGGCGAAACCCCATCTCTACTAAAAGTACAAAAATCAGCTGGCGTGGTGGCTCACGCCTGTAGTCTTAGCTACTTGGGAGGCTGAGGCAGGAGAATCGCTTGAACCAGGAGGTGGAGGTTGCAGTGAGCCGAGATTGCACCACTGCACTACTCCAGCCCAGGTGACAGAGCGAGACTCCTCAAAAAAAATAAAAAAGATATTGTCAAGGGCACACTTCAGTGATTTAACATCACTTTAATGGGATGCTAAATTTTGAGCAAATAATTAAAATCATGAGGACAAATGAAAAACCCAACTTTTAATATATGAGTCGGGATAAATGGTTCATAGATCTCATGGACAAATTAAACATGTAGAGAGATTGTTTTGGCCTTTTAATAAGCAAAGCAAAGTAAAATATCTGCTGAGACAGTATCAAAACAAGTGACGGACATGGGTTTTGAAGCTGTAAATTTTTTTTCATTGAAGCGGGGCAGCTGATTTATGTCATCAGAACTTGCTAGCTTGAATTGACACAGATCAGACTTTAATTTTGGCTTTGATACTTATCCTCTGTGTAATCTTGGGCAAATTTCTCTGGGCCTCAGTTTCATCAATTGTAAGTTGAGTTTCAGAACACCTACCTGGCAAAGCTGATGAGTGAATTAAATGAGATAATATATTACAGGTACCTAGTATGTTTCTGATATTACAGTATGTATGCAATAAAAGTTCTTACAATAGTAATTTAAAAGAATATGATAGAATGTCAAAAAGTTATCTGTAATAATTGTCTCAGTCCTTCACTTTAAGAATTAAGACTGTTCTTTATTCTTTCTTCTTTTTTTTAAAAAAGCATTTTTGGCTGGGTGCAATGGCTCATGCCTGTAATCCCAGCATTTTGGGAGGCCGAGGTTAGGAGTTCAAGACCAGTCTGACCAACATGGAGTAACCCTGTCTCTGCCAAAAATACAAAATTAGCCAGGCGTGGCGGTGTATGCCTGTAATCCCAGCTACTCAGAGGCTGAGACAGGAGAATTGCTTGAACCTGGAAGGCTGAGGTTACCGTGAGCTGAGATCACGCCATTACACTCCAGCCTGAGCAACAAGAGCGAAACTCCGTCTCAAACAAACAAACAAACAAAAAACCACTTTTTTGATGTGGGAGGGGAAAGTGGTGGAAGGAAGAAAGTAATAGGTTTTGTTGTTTGTTTTAACCCTCTTTCTTTCGTCCTTTGTCAAAAAAAAAGGCTTGGCTAATTTTTTAGCTATAAGACTTAGCACAAATTAATTATGATACGTTATTCTCCTGAAACCTGACTTTACCAAAGGAGTTTAAAAAAATCCTTTTTTTCAATTAAAGAAAATAATTTCAGATAATCCTTGGAGATTTTGCTTCTGTATAACCAAGACAAACTAAAAAGGCTCCATCTAGTATTTCCATTTCAAAATATTACACTTAATCTTCAAGACATTGGTGGGGGATTTGGGCAAAAGAGTCTTTAAAATGACATTTTGTTTACTTAAATGTGCCTAAGAAACACTGCAGCCTTCTTCATGTTCAAGAAAGCAGTTGCAGCAGTCCGTTGGCAAAGAAGGCTTAGCTATTAATCATGGGAATGGTGGCATTTTCACAGCTGTTTTTGCAGTTTTATTATTTACTTTTTGAGACAGGGTCTCACCCAGTCACCGAGGCTGGAGTCCAGTGGTGCCATCATAGCTTTAAACTTGAATTCTTGAGCTCAAGCAATTCTCTCACCTCAGCCTCCCCAGTAGCGGTAACTACAGGCTCATGCCACCATGCCTAGCTCATTTTTATTTTCATTTTTTGTAGAGACCGAAGTCTCACTATGTTGCTTAGGCTGATCTTGAACTCCTGGAGTCAAGCAATCCTCCTGCCTCAGCCTCCCAAAGTGTTGGGATTACTGGCATGAGTCACTGCACTTGACCCTTGTTTTTGCAGTTTAAATACTAAATTTTGTTTAATAATTTTAACAGAGCCTTTAAGAAGAGAACTATATGAAGATTTAAAAAAAGTTTTTTTTAGTTTCTTGTTGGAAAAAGTCTTTTATTTTTAAATGTAAAATATTCTCTTTACCTTCTTATGCTACTTATTTTTTTACTTTTAATTATGGAAATTGTCATAATACACAAAAATAGAAACAATAATAAACCCTCATAAACACATCACTGAGTTTTAACAGCCATCAAAATCCTGCAGCTTGTTTCAAGATGGGTTTTTAATGTACAATATTTTAAAGAGACATATCTAATTGATTTGAGTGTTCTGGAAAGACTAATGTTTAGCCTGTGTGTGTGTGTGTGTGTGTGTGTGTGTGTGTGTGTCTGCGTGTGTGTGTGTGTGTCTGCAATCTACTTTTTTTTTGTTGTTGTTGCAGGTTTAAATCCTTTCTGGAACAAGGTAGATCTTCCTTAAATTGAAAATAATCAATTACTCATTGAATGCCTAACACGTGTCCAGCATGTGTGAGCTTCTGTGAAGGAATTATGCCAGGAAATGTTAAAACAAAGTTAGTCAAAGAAGTGGAAAAATAGGAAAGAAATCCAGTTTTATCCTAGGCTCAGGAAAAAGTTGGTGAGGCCTTGACCTAGAGTAGGGTTTCCCAACATATCTTATCCTGAAAGCCACTTTCACAGTGTTGAGCAATCTCTTGAACCCATGAGGAATTTAAAAAATTATTTCATCATTTGTGTGTGGTAATAAAAAAATATAAAAAGCATTGACATATGCTTTATTTTATATAAATATACTTTATTGACTATTGTATTTTAAGACCTATTTAAATTTAAAACATTAATAGAATAAACATTTTAAATGCTAATAATACATGCACATAAATTTGGGCATTTTACCATCTAATAAATAATGCACATTATTTAAATTATTTTCATTATGTAATAAGGACAAGCATTTTATGACTTAAATATTTTTGAAATTTTATTTATTTTTTATTTTTTTAGAGACGCAGTCTCCCTCTATCACCCAAGCTGGAGTGCAGAGGCATGATCACAGCTCACTGCAGCCTCGAACTCCTGAGCTCAAGCAACCCTCCTGTGTCGACCTCCCAAAGTGTTGAGAATACAGGCATGAGCCACTGCACCTGGCCTCAAAATATATTTCTAACAGAAAAATATTTTAGTAAACAATAGTACATAATGATACTTAGATATGTATACAAACAAAAAACCAGAAAAATAGAACATAAAGTGACACATAAAAAACCAAACTTTGGACAGGTGCAGTGGCTCACGCCTGTAATCCCAACACTTTGAGAGGCCGAGGCGGGTTTATCACCCGAGGCCCAGAATTCGAGACCAGCCTGGCCAACATGGTGAAACCCCGTCTCTACTAAAAATACAAAAATTAGCCGTGAGTGGTGGCACATTCCTGTAATCCCAGCTACTTGGGAGGCTGAGGCAGGAGAATCACTCCTTCTCAAAAAACAAACCAAAAAACCCACCCCCCACCAAACTTTGTGAAACACAATGTTATAGCATTAAAAATGGATAAACATTGCTTATGTAATATTTTATTTGAAGAGTTGAATTTTGCTTTTTTTTTTTTTTTTTCTGAGACAGAGTCTTGCTCTGTTACCCAGGCTAGAGTGCGGTGGCACGATCTCGGCTCACTGCAACCTCTGCCTCCCGGGTTCAAGCAATTCTCCTGCCTCAGCCTCCCGAGTAGCTGGGATTACAAGCACCACCATCACGCCTGGCTAATTTTTGTATTTTTAGTAGAGATGGGGTTTCACCATGTTGGCCAGGCTGGTCTCGAACTCCTGACCTTGTGATGTGCCCACCTTGGCCTCTCAAAGTGTTGGGATTACAGGTGTGAGCCACCTCACCCCGCCGAATTTTGCTTTTTAAAAAAGGAAAAGCTTTTTAAAAAAGTAAGATTAGTGTTTTGTTCATGAATGGTTAATATAAGAAAATATTAATGGTTAAGAAATAACTAATGCTTAATATAAGAAAAATGGTTTGGGGCAGCTCTTTCAAGTATTTCACAAATAAGGCAAAGCCAGGAGGGACAGTCTTTATTCTCGATATGTGAAAAGCCAGACTAGATGTAATCATGTTGATGATTAAATATTATTTCCTCTTTTAACATTTTAAAAGCACTTTTTTTTTTCTAAAAACAGTATAGGCTGTACATTAATTTTGAGTTTCTGTATGCAACTTACAGATCTGGTGAAGATCTCCTTGAGGCAATTGTGTAAAATAATCATTTTTATGCCCCTCATACTGGTTACATGTCAATGTCCTTGTTCTTTGTGCTTCATGTCTTTAACCAGTTGTCTACTATAGAATAAGTCAGTGGTTTTCAAGGGTGGAGTGAGGGGGAGGAATTCTGACTTCCTGGGGACATTTGGCAAGGTCTGGAGACATTTTTGATTGTCACAACACTGAAAATGGGGGAGCTGCTGTCATCTAGTGAGTAGAGTTTAGATGCTGCTGAACTCCTCCATTGCACAGGACAGCCCACCACAGCAAAGAATTATCTGACCCCAAATGTCAATAGTGACCAGGTTTGAGAAATCTTTGTACTATGTAAACAGTATTTATCTATGAAAGATAACATTTTCCCCCCTAACCCAATGTGACTAGTAAAAGACAAAGATTTTTAAAGTCATGAAATGGTCAAAACTGTCATGAAAGCTGGCAGTATTTTTTGTTTTATTTTATTTTATTTTATTTATTTATTTATTTTCCTGAGACAGGTTTTTGCTGTGTCACCCAGGCTGGAGTGCAGTGGCACAATCATAGCTCCTTGCAGCCTTGACCTCCCGGGCTTAAGTGATCTTCCCACCTCATCCTCCCAAGTAGCTGGGACTACAGGTATGTGCCACCACTCTCAGCTGATTTTTTATTTTTTGTAGAGACAAGGTTTGTCTTGTCTCTACAAAACTATGTTGCCCAGGTTGGTCTTGAACTCCTGGGCTCAAGGGATCTTCTTCCGTCTGTTTCCCAAAGTGCTGGGATTACAGGCAGGAGCAACTCTGCCCCGCTTTGGCAATATTTAGTGGAGTAATAAACAGAATGAGTTATTGTCTCATGAGCAAACTCACCTTCCCAAACCTCTGTGCATGTTTACTCAGAGACTCTCAAATGTTCCATTCTAAAAGGGAAATGTACAAATTTAAATTATTATATGTATTTATTGATTTAAAAATAGAATGAAAACAGACATTACTGCCTTTACTAATGTGAACCCTTGGGGCTTTGCTGCATAGGCCAAATACATTTCTGGGATTGAAAAAACTAAACTTGGGAGAGAGAAATCTTTCCTCTACAAAGGAGAAAATGACACAACCCGAGGAAGAAATGGACGTGAGAGGCTGAAATAAAGGGCCTTCCTGGTCACTGAGCCCATTCATCCCTGTGGTCTGGTTACTGAGCCAGGAAATTGCCCCTTTTTGCTTTAGCCAATTTGAATTAGATTTCTGTAACTTGCCACCAAAAAAGTCCTGACTAATATACCACCCGATTAATATCAGTAATATTTCGACAGTTTGCAATAATGCAATGAGATATGAAGATTGAACTTGAGATTAGTTTTTGATTACAGTATTTAAGACAGAAATCCTAAACCATTCATTTAACCAACATTTACACCTAATATGTACAAATATTCTGTGCTAGGTGCTGAGAACATAAAGGCAAATTTAAAAATTGTCTCTCCTTTGAAAGAACTCTCAGTCTAGCTGAAGAGATGGAAAAGTATCATGTCGTATGAGTGCTATGCTAGAAACAAGCCCATCTTATGGGAGCCAGCAGAAGGGGCACTTAAATCCTAAAGGGGCAAGAATGACTTGGAGGCGGTGACCATCACGAAGTAAAGAGGGCATTTGAGCTAGACAGAGTGGGATAGTTGAGGCTGGGTGGAGAGAAATAGTAAGGAGAGACTGAGACACTGGCAGTAGTGTGTTATGATCGAATATGAAGTGCAAGAGGATGGGAGAGTGGCCAGGAAGGAGGCTGGGAACTGTATCTCAAAGGTCTTGGTGAAAAATTGAGACTTTATCCCCAAAGCTTGGGGGGACCACTAATGGATTTTACATAGGTGAGCAATATCACGCATATTCAAAATATCACACTGTAAGATGAGGATAATAGTTACCTGGCAAGACTGTTGTAAAGAGTATAGATAATATTTATTTATTTGTGTCCTTTTGGAATGTAAATGTTCGTAATATTTCTCTTTTTAAAAATATTTTTAAAATTTCAATAGTTTTGGGGTACAAGTGGTTTTTGGTTACGCGGATGAATTGTATAATGGTGAAGTCTGAGATTTTAGTGTACTCATCACCAGAGGAGTATACATTGTATCCAATATGCAGTTTTTTTATCCCTTACTCCTCTCCCAGCTTCCCTGTTCTGAGTCTCCAAAGTTGATTATATCCTTCTGTATGTAGGTATATATCATTCTGTATATATAGTCCATTGTATCATTCTTATATAGTGGGAGCTAAGCTATGGGTATGCAGATACATACATAAGCTCAGTATACCCATAGCTTAGCTCCCACTATATGAGGGAACATATGGCATTTGGTTTTCCATTCCTGAGTTACTTCACTTAGAATACATAGATATTATTTTTTTTTTCTTTAAATAGAGAAGGGGGTCTTGCTATGTTGCCCAGGTTGGTCTCAAACTCTTAGGCTCTGGGATTACAGGTATGAGCCACCATGCCAGGCCTAGAGATGATATTTAAAGTGATGATTACCGTGCTTAAAAATGGCCAAGCCAGGGCCAGGCGCAGTGGCTCACACCTGTAATCCCAGCTACTCAGGAGGCTGAGGCGGGAGAATCGCTTGAATCCGGGAGGCGGAGGTTGCAGTAAGCTGAGATCGAGCCACTGCACGCCAGCCTGGGTGACAGAGTGAGACTCTGTCTTAAAAAAAAAAAATGGCCAAGCCAAAAAATACATCCTCATTCTATTTCAAATGCTGTTAAAAACAGCTTTGATGGGAGGCTGAGGCAAGAGAATGGCGTGAACCTGGGAGGCAGAGCTTGCAGTGAGCCGAGATAGCGCCACTGCACTCCAGCCTGGGCGACAGAGCAAGACTCCGTCTCAAAAAAAAAAAAAAAAAAATCAAAACAAAACAAAACAAAACCATAAAAACCTTAACGTTGAGGCCGGGCGCTGTGGGTCGGGAGTTCCAGACCAGCCTGATCAACATGGAGAAACCCCGTCTCTACTAAAAGTACAAAAAATTACCCAGGCGTGGTGGCACTTGCCTGTAATCCCAGCGACTCGGGAGGCTGAGGCTCCCGCTTGAACCCGGGAGGCGGAGGTTGCAGTGAGCCAAGATTGTGCCACTGCACTCCAGGCTGGGCAACAAGAACGAAAACTCCGTCTCAAAACAAAACAAAACAAAAACAAAAACTTAGAGTTGGTTCATCCATTAGTAGGTGTGATTATGGAAAATTTTTACCTGAGTCTTAGACCCGCATTAAGATACTCCCTACATCTGCAATAAAGTGGAATCTAAATTGCAAGTCAGCCTTGGGACCCTCTGGACCATTCAGGTTTCCTGCAAATGGGAACATTTCAAACCGAGATGGAGTTTTCCAGATCATTCTGGAACGAAAAGGACCCCAATAGCCACTATGAAACCTTTTCTGTATCTGAGAAGTGGGGAATGAAGGGGTCCATACCCCCCCCAGAATTCAGTTTTATATTAGGCTTGTGTAGCTCAATAAATGTTTTCGGTCTAAAAACTATTCCTAAAGAATGCTTCTTCTGGGTCACAAGGGGGCAGGAGAAGGAAGAAATACTTCATTGCAACATAAAATATCAAATTAATGTTTTCTACGTGAAAGTCAAGACAGCGAGGGGACAAGTGGGAAAAACAAGTTCACCTCAGGCTACCAAATCATTGCAAGATTTCTTTAGTGCTATAAGTCACTGGGTCATGCAGTGTATTTCACTTTCTGACTGATTTCAAGGACCCCTCACACCATTTATTTAGTCTAGTGATTTAGAACTTTTAAGGCAATACAAACATTATTTGGAAAACACAATAGTTGAAAAACATATCCCTCCATTTAAAATAATAAAATTTATCTCACGATCATAAAGTGCTAATTTTGTGTTAAAGGCAGAGAATATCTCAAATTAGAGGAAAATGAAAACATCTGAAAATATGTCATTTTATCAACTATGTTTGGAAGCAATATCTGTTAAAGCTTTTTGCCTGTTTATTCTTATCAGCCAATTTTAAGGCTTTAATCCTTAAAATACATTTTCA
Organism: Pan troglodytes; assembly: GCF_028858775.2. Lineage (NCBI taxonomy): Eukaryota > Metazoa > Chordata > Mammalia > Primates > Hominidae > Pan > Pan troglodytes. Next base: position 39,739,313 of record NC_072401.2, on the reverse strand, counting down.
TGAAAACTCTAATTGTTGACATTTTTCCAGGTAATGACTTTTCAACAATTTAGAATATTTTTCTTTATACAAAGGTTAAATAAACATATTCATGCATGTATTTGCATAGAAAACTTTAAAAAGAATGTATAAGAAACTATTAACAGTAGTGTCCTTGGCCTGGGATTGTCAGGTGAAGAGAGGGAGAGGGATTTAACTTTTTCACTTTAGATCCTTTGGTACAATGTGATATTTTTATTTTTTATTTATTATTTTTTTGAGACAGAGTTTCAGTCTCGCCCAGGCTGGAGTGCAGTGGCGTGATCTCGGCTCACTGTAACCTCTGCCTCCCGGGTTCAAGGGATTCTCCTGCCTCAGCCTCCCGAGTAACTGGGACTATAGGCACGTGCCACGACGCCCAGTTAATTTTTGTGTTTTCAGTAGAGAGGGTTTCACTATGTTGGCCAGGCTGGTCTCGAACTCCTGATCTTGTGATCCACCTGCCTCGGCCTCCCAAAGTGCTGGGATTACAGGCATGAGGCACTGTGCCCGGCCCAATCTGATATTTTTAAATGTACATGAGCATGAATTGTTTTAATAATTAAAAGGACTGGCTGAGAGCAGTGGCTCACACCTGTAATCCCAGCACTTTGGGAGGCTGAGGCAGGTGGATCATGAGGTCAGGAGTTCGAGACCAGCCTGGCCAACATAGTGAAACCCCTCTCTACTAAAAACACAAAAATTAACTGGGCTGGTGGCATGTGCCTGTAGTACCAGTTACTCGAGAGGCTGAGGCAGGAGAATTGCTTGAACCTGGGAGGTGGAGATTGCAGTGAGCCAAGACTGCGCCATTGCACTCCAGCCTGGGTGACAGAGTGAGACTTTGTCTCAAAAAAAAAAAAAAAAATTAAAAGGACTAAATGAGAGGAATATTTTTCTAACTTTTGTATGCATAATCTTGATAACTATTAAATACCTATACAATTTCTACCCTTTAAGGTCTTATTTTGTCAAATCACAGTATACCCACACATTAATGTGTTCTATACACAACTCTAGTCAAAGATATGCAAATGACCTTGAAATCATAATGCAATCTGTTTACCTCAAGGGCAGATGTATCTGAAACCATAGTACAATGCACATGTGTAATAATCCAGAAAAGTTCAAAAAGAAAAGAAGTGATAGCAGATATTTTTGTATGTACAAATTTAGACATGGAATTATTTTATGTTGCTGTATGTTTTTTTCTACTTCTGTATATTTAGCTTTTGAATATTAATAATTAAATTACTCTTTGTAGCACATTATAAAATTATATTGATAAAGTTTTTTCATTTTTAAAATGTAACAGGTGTGCAGAGTAATTTATTTTTCCTAAGTAAACTATTTGACTCAAAAAGTTAAATTCGATTCTAGATATTAGCCTCAGTGTGAGGCTAAATCTCTTGCAAATTCCTGAGTCTTCTTTTCAAAGCATTCTTAATGAAGACAGTTAGTGTTAATTATGTTGTCATTTAAAAAATCCATGTCCACAACAGCTGTATTTTACTCCTTAACCTTGGGAAAATTATTTAATCTCATTAAGCTGCAGTTTCCTCATCTTTTAAATGGGAAGAATAATAAGACTAGTTCATAAGGCTGTTAAGAGGATCAACTGTGTCGATGCATGTAAAATAATGTAGTCTGTGGTACATAATAAGTACTCAGTAAATATTACCTACTATTTTGCTTGTATTTTCACTATTGTTTTACTAATTTTAACATTTCTCAACATTATCTCTAGCTTTTGAAATATATTGCTTGAAAATTGCTTTAGTAGAGCACATTCTTCCCAGTTCTTATGGGAAGAAATGTGTTTAGCTCCCATAACAATTAATCTTCTCTTTTTTGCTATGTAACACAAATAAAATCAAAAGTGAAGTATATTTAAATTTCTGTATTTAATATGCATGAGTTAGCTAACATTTATTTAGCTTACTTATTTACTTACTTTATTTACTTATTAGCTAAGTTAGCTATACTTAACAACAAATACATATTTGAAATGGTTGTGCCTTAAGATAATTCTGAAATGATTGCATGTTGTCAGAAAAGGGTTCCAACAATTAAATTTATGAAGCACTGTTTTCCCACAGAATGAAAGTAAGCTCATATATTCATACTGTAGTGTATAATGGTAGATTTAAAAATAGCCTCAAAGTGCAACTTTTGAAAAAACTAATTGGATTAATACATTAAAAATACCTTAGATAAATAAAACATACACTAACTTAAATGCAAAATTTGAGGATAGATCTTGTGAATTAGCTTAAAATCAGTTGCCTTGATTTCAGTGAAGAGAATTACTGAGGCAGAAGGTAAATTCTTAAATTCTTAGTGTTTTCTGAAGCTATAATAAGAAGCTAGCTGTACAGTACCTTGATCAAGTTGTGTCCCACAGTGTAGACAGCTGCTAAATTTCCCTTCTCTCCAGGGGCATGCATACCTGTCCCATATCCATGCCAAGCCACTAGATATGGGTTGTGAATTGTAATCCAATATTTGACACGGTCCCCAAACATCTGGAAACAGTATGTGGCATAGTCATTGAAGATATCTATTATGGTATCATTTTTCCACCCCCCATATTTTTCTTGCAGTGCCAAAGGCAAATCCCAGTGGTATAAAGTAACTATAGGTTCAATGTTTCTAAGCACTAGAGCGTCCAGAAGAGTATTGTAGTAGTGCAGACCTTTTGCGTTGGCAACTTTTACTATTCCATCAGGGAAAAGCCTTGGCCAGGAAATTGAAAATTGATAAAAAGAAACTCCTATAAAATCCAGGGCTGATAAGTCTTTTTCCAGAAAAATATAACTGTCACTGGAACCATTCATGCTGCTGACATTTTTAAGGTGTGTGTGGATGAAATGATCCCATATAGAAGGTCCTTTTCCATCCTTCTTCCAACTCCCTTCCACTTGCAATGCTCCAGTCCCAATACCCCAGAAAAAGTTTTTAGGGAAAGTGTCATAGAGAAACAGCTGACTTTCATTTACCGGAGTAAAATTAGGATTTTTAGACCATATAGCTCTTCCATCTCCAGAGAATCCAGTAACAGCTCGTAGCAGAATAAGTGCTGACAGGATGACAGATCTTTGCAATCCCCCGTTGGACATTGTATTCCTATAGCGTATGGTTATTTCATCAGTGCTGAAGAAAATCCATTCATTCCCTGGAGATCCTGCCGCACAGCCTGGCTTCATTTGCCACCAACTGCTGGACTGTCTTATCAAAGCTTCAGTAAAAGCTTGTGATTGTAAAGCTCTGTCAATGATTAGCTTGAACTGGGAGACTGAGGATGGGTCATAGAGAGCAACGTAATTTGAGGGAGGTGGCCCTATTGCAGTCACCAACGCGTCTCCTTCTCTCTCATTATGGAAAAAATTAGATGAAAATGTATCGGTGACAAGAGTTTGAATGTGTAACTAACACATATGTAAACACTGGAGTAAAATCACATTATTTTCCGTGTAGCCTTTCATATTGACCCAAATCTTTTCTGAATGTTTTGAACATTATTGAATAAGGTATATAGCTTTTCTATTTTTAGAGTTTTTGTGTGGTAATTTTATAATCTCATATATCAAGAAAAATAACATATACAAGTATATAGCATTCCTACATACCAATAGTAAAGAATTAGAAAACACAATAAGAAATTACACTTCTCCACAAAATTATAACACATCTAAGAACAATCTTAATAAATGTTACCTATTTTAGGAAAATTGTAAAAATGTATTGGTAGATTTGAGAGAAGACTTGAATGAGAAAATATAGCACTTTGTGGATGGAAAAATGAAATACTTTTCAATTTAATACATTTAACTTAACTAAAATCCTCTAATCTCTAATTTTATTTTTTATTTTATTTATTTAACTTAACTAAAATTCTCTAATCTCTAATTTTTTAATTAATTAATTAATTTTTAATAAGAGTCTTGCTTTGTAGCCTAGGCTGGAGTGCAGTGGTGTCATCACAGCTCACCGCAGCCTCAACTTCCCGGGCTTAAGCAATCCTCCCTCCTCAGCCTCCAAGTAGCTGGGACAACAGGCACATGCCACCATGCCCAGCTGATTTTTGATTTTTTGGTAGAGGTGGGGTCTAGCTATGTCCCCCAGGCTGGTCCTGAACTCCTGGGCCCAAACAGCCCTTCTGCCTCGGCCTCCTAAAGTGCTTGGGATTATAGGTGTGAGCCACCATGCCTGGCCTAATCCCAAATTTTAGTTCAAGAAAATTATTATGAAAGGCCAGGCACAGTGATTCATGGCTATAATCCCACCACTTTGGGAGGCCAAGGCAGGCAGATCACTTGGGGTCAGGAGTTTGAGACCAGCCTAGCCAACATGTTGAAACCCTGTCTCTGTTAAAAATACAATTAGCTGGGCACGGTGGTGGGCACCTGTAATCCCAGCTACCTGGGAGGCTGAGGCAGGAGAATCTCTTGAACCTGGGACGTGGAGGTTGTAGTGAGCTGAGATCGCACCACCGCACTCCAGCCTGGGCAACAGAGCAAGACTCGGTCTCAAAATAAAAAAAAAAAAAAAAAAAGAAAGAAAATTATTATGAAAGTTCCCTTGAAGAATAGGCAATATTTATTTTTAAAAAGGAAAGAAAAACCTGAAAAAGAAAATAGCAAAGGCATAGACTACCTTCAGCATGATTCTGGAATAAAGATAAACATACAGAAAGAAATACATGCACATACAGAAAGAAATATTGTACCGAATCGATAGCCTCCAAATAACCTGTAAAAAATTTAATGTTTTACAGCCTGGGGAACATAATGAGGCCCCATCTCTACAAAAAAAAATTAAAAACTAACCGGGTGTGGTCGTGCATGCCTGTAGTCCCAGCACTTTAGAAGGCCAAGGTGGGAGGATTGCTTTGAGCCCAGGAGGTCAAGACTGTAGTGAGCCATGATTGCACCACTGCACTCCAGCCTGGGTGACAGAATGAGACTCTGTCTCAAAAAATAATAAATAAATAAATAAATAAATAAATAAATAAATGTTTTAAATATTTGAAGTATCACATATGAATGAGAGGCAGAGTGGTTAATAGTTTGGTCTCTGTGCCAGATGAGGTGGCTCACACCTATAATCCCAGCTACTTAGGAGGCTAAGTGGGGAGGACTGCTTGAGGCCAGGAGTTTTGAGACCAGCCTGGGCAATATAGTGAGACTATCCTCACCTCTAAAAAAAGATGATTGAGGCCGGGCACAGTGGTTCGCACCTGCAATCCCAGCACTTTGGTAGTCCGAGGCGGGTGGATCACCTGAGGTCAGGAGTTCGAGACCAGCCTGACCAACATGGTGAAACCCCATCTCTACTAAAAATACAAAATTAGCTAGGCATGGTGGCACATGCCTGTAATCCCAGTTACTCGGGAGGCTGAGGCAGAAGAATTGCCTGATCCCGGGAGGTGGAGGTTGCAGTGAGCCAAGATCGCGCCATTGCACTCCAGCCTAGGCAACAAGAGCAAAACTCTGTCTAAAAAAAAAAAAAAAAAAAAAAAAAAAAGAGATTGAGCCTCTAGAGGCAGACTGCCTGAGTTTAAATATAGCTGTGTAACTTGCCCTCAGTTTCCTCTTAACTAAGAAAAGGCATAATAATAATATGCACTTCATGGATTATTGTAAGAATTAAACGAGTTAATACACTGAACCAAATGGTTTTCTCTGGAATATAGAAACGAATGAGCCAGTACATGTAAGGCACTTGGAACAGAGACTGACACATAGTAAGTTATGTGCTAATATTATTTTTGTGTGAAAGGGAAAGATTATTCAGGACATGATGCCAGGATTTAGCATAAAAGACAATTTGTTCTGGCTCCTGCCCACATTTTTAGCTTCACTTCTCTCAGTTGACTAAGGGGTACACAGCCTGCTGACTTGTACCCCTGTACCTTGGTATGTGTGCTCTCTGCACAGAGTATGTTTCTCCCTTCATCTAGCTCACTGCAAGCTCCGCCTCCCAGGTTCACGCCATTCTCCTGCCTCAGCCTCCTGAGTAGCTGGGACTACCGGCGCCCGCCACCACGCCTGGCTAATTTTTTGTATTTTTAGTAGAGACGGGGTTTCACCGTGTTAGCCAGGATGGTCTCGATCTCCTAACCTTGTGATCCGACCGTCTCGGCCTCCCAAAGTGCTGGGATTACAGGCGTGAGCCACCACGCCCGGCCGTCTTTTTTTTTTTTTTTTTTTTTTTTTTAACTTTTAAGTTCAGGGACACGTGCAAGTTTGTTACATACGTAAACTTGTGTTATGGGTGTTTGCTGTATGGATTATTTCAGCAGGCAGGTATTAAGCCTAGTACTCATTAGTTTTTTTTTCCTGATCCTCTCCTTCTTCCGACCCTCCACCCTCTGATAGGCCCCAGTGTGTTATTTCCCTCTATGTGTCCAGGTGTTCTCATCATTTAGCTCCCACTTATAAGTGAGAACCTGCGGTATTTGGTCTTCTGTTCCTGCATTAGTAAGGCCTTTCTGACTCCCTATGACTCCCTAGCCTGATTGGATTTAGATGGATCTTCTGTTTTCCCACGGCAGCCCATGTTTTCTCTATTATGACACACAATAAATCAGCTAACCACACAATGAATGTATCTGTATCCTCTGTTTGAGTGTAAGTTTTCTCTCTCTCTCTCTGTTTCTCTCTCTCTCTCTCTCTCTTTTTTAAAAACCAAAACCGGGACCATGATTGGTTCCCTGTTGATTGTCTGTGGCCCAGCATGGTACTTGACATATAGCAGTCACTAAAGTATTTATTGAATCAATGAGAGTATCTATAGTAGGCTGGGCATGAGGGCCCACACCTGTAATCCCCGCACTTTGGGAGGCTGAGGCAGGAGGATCGCTTGAGTTCAGGTGTTCAAGACTAGCCTGGGCAACATAGTGAGAATTCATCTCTACTAAGAAAAAAAAAGTAGCTATAGTAGACTATGTATACCTCTATCACTGCATTTATCACATAATCCTGGAGTTGTTTGTCTCCTCCACCACACTGTAAGAATATCTCCTATCTAAATGTTTATAATTGCTTATCAGAGTAAATGATTAATAATTATCTATTGAATGAATGGAGTTGGTACATTACTTTACTATTTATGAAAATAAAATTTTAAATGTAATATCTTAGATCCTCACAAATATATTTAATTCAAAAATGTATAACCACAGAAATGGTTAAGATGGTACATTTCATATTACTTGATTTTACCACAATTTAAAAAATATAGCCACAGAAAACTAAAAGAAAACAGAAGTAAATATTAAATTATGTAAATGTGTAGATTATATATATTATTCTATTTACATATGCTGATATATAAATAATTTATAATTAAAATATAAAAAATAAAATTTAAAGGCAAATAACAAACTTGGAAAATGTCAAAGCAAATCTAGAAGGCAAATGGCCAAAGTAAGGCAAATGGCCATAAGTAATTCATGCAAATCAACAAGAAAGCCACTAAATCTCTAACAGATAAATGGCCAAACAACATGAATTAAAAAATACACAAAAGAGGAAATGCAACTAGTGAAAAATGTGGCTAATAAAAAATTAAACCATGAGTAATTAGAAACATACATAAAAAGAGGTATATAATATTTAATCTTTTTTTTTTTTTTTTTTTTTTTGAGACGGAGTCTTGATCTGTCGCCCAGGCTGGAGTGCAGTGGCGCGATCTAGGCTCACTGCAACCTCTACCTCCCAGGTTCAAGTGATTCTCCTGCCTCAGCCTCCCGAGTAGCTGGGATTACAGGTGTCTGCCACCACTCCCGGCTAAGTTTTGTATTTTTAGTGGAGACGGGGTTTCACCATGTTGGCCAGGCTGGTCTCGAACTCCTGACCTCAGGTGATCTGCCTGCCTTGGCCTTCCAAACTGCTGGGATTACAGGCATGAGCCACCGTGCCTGGTCAATATTTTATCTTATAAAATTAGCAAAAATAAAAATGATAAGTGATGAAAACCAATGTTGATTAGATTGTTGATTGCAATGTAAGTTTGCACAATACTCATGAAAAGTATATATGTATGTGTGTGTATATATATATATATATATATTTATTTATTTTTTTTTTTTTAAAGATAGAGTGTTGCTCTGTCGCCCAGGCTGGAATGCAGTGACGTGATCTCAGCTCACTTCAACCTCTGGCTCCTGGGTTCAACCAATTCTCCTGCCTCAGCCTCTCAAGTAGCTGGGATTATTTAAACGCATACCATCACAGCTGGCTATTTTTGTTTGTTTGTTTTTGAGACAGAGTCTCGCTCTGTCACCCAGGCTGGAATGCAGTGACGTGATCTCGGCTCACTGCAACCTCCACCTCCCAGGTTGAAGCGATTCTCCTGCCTCAGGTGCTAATTGTTATATTTTTAGTAGAGATGAGATTTCACCGTGTTGGCCAGGCTGGTTTTGAACACCTGACCTCAAGTGATCCACCTGCTTCAGCCCCCCAAAGTACTGGGATTACAAGCCTGAGCCACTGTGTCCGACCACATGGAAAGTAATTTTCCAATATACCATGAACCTAAAATTTTTTGATTCAAGAATTTCTGAAATACATTGTAATGAATTGTTTCTAAATATATTAAAGTCCTCCATGCAAAAATATTTTTATAGCAATATTATTTATAACAGAGGAAAATTATAAATAATTTAAAGATCCATCTATAGGGGAATACTTATCTAAGGCATGGAATATTCATTGGAATATTCATGAAATGTTGTAGAGTCAGTAACATTTTCAGAGAATATATAGTAGCATTAAAATACTTAAAATAAAAAACCATTAGGACAATAACCACATATAGAAATTATAAGAAAATGCCCACATTTTGCCATATTGTGTTTGGACGGTGAGCTAAGGGTTATAGTTATTTTTCTTCTTTTGTATATTTAATCTGATTTTTTAACTTTTAATAACAAAAATGGGCCAGTGCAGTGGCTCATGCCTGTAATCCCAGCACTTTGGGAAGCTGAGGCAGGTGGATCACCTGAGGTTGGGAGTTTGAGACCAGCCTGGCCAACATGGTGAGACCCCCATCTCTACTAAAAATACAAAAATTAGCCAGGCATGGTGGTGTGCACCTGTAGTCCCAGCTACTTAGGAGGCTGAGGCAGAAGAATCGTTTGAACCTTGGAGGCAGAGGTTGCAGTGAGCTGAGATCGTGCCACTGCATTCCAGCCTGGACGACAGAGTGAGACTCTGTCTCAAAACAACAACAACAACAAAACCCAAAAATGAACATTAAAAGAATACAAATAGTTGATATTAGATGTAAAAGTTTATTGAAACCCAGGCGTGGCGGTGTACACTTATAGTCCTAGCTACTTGGGAGGCTTAGGCAAGAGGATTGTATGAGCAAGGAGTTCGAGGCTTTAGTGCAGTATAATTGCACCTGTGACTCGCCACGGCACTCCAGCCTGGACAACATAGTAAGACCTTGCCTCTTAAAAATAAAGTCTATTGGAGAAACTAGATACTTTCCTACTAAGATTAGGAATAAGACAAAGATGTCTGTTCTCATCACCTCTATTCAACATTACGCTGGAAGTTGTAGCTAATGCAGTAAAACAACAGCAACAAAAGAAATAAAACATACAGAAAGGGAAGCAACGAACAAAACTGTGTTTGTTCACAGATGATAATGATTGTCTATGTAAAAACTTCTAAAGAACCAACTAAAGAATCCTGGCACTTAATAAGTGATTACAGCAAGGATGCAAGATACAAGATTTTTTTTTTTTTGGTAAAAACAAAATGTGTTTTTTTAAATTAAAAAGTATGAAGTCCGCCGCTAAACTCTTGAAGCAACCCTTTTTTCTAATCCCCTTCTTATGTCAAAGAATGTGTTGCAGTTGATTACTTTGTGGTGGTTTCCAAATGGGCGGGCGGCAAGTTCTCTTGGATTTCAGCTTCTACAGTTATCCAAAATCAGCGTCAGCTGAGCTATGCTCCCTCTGAAGGCTCTGAGGGAGAACCCTTCCTTGAGTCTTCTGGTGGCTCTTGACATTCTTTGGCTTGTGGCAACACGATTTTAATATCTGCTTGTTTCACATGGCGTTTTTTTAGACAGAGTCTTGCTCTGTTGCCCAGGCTGGAGTGCAGTGGCATGATCTCAGCTCACTGCAATCTCCACCTCCCAGGTTCATGCCATTCTCCTGCCTCAGCCTCCCGAGTAGCTGGGACTACAGGTGCATGCTACCACACCTGGCTAATTTTTTGTGTTTTTAGTAAAGACAGGGTTTCACCATGTTAGCCACGATGGTCTCGAACTCCTGACCTCCTGATCTGCTTGCCTCGGCCTCCCAAAGTGCTGGGATTACAGGTGTGAGCCACCACGCCTGGCCTTTTTTTTTTTTATTTTTTTGAGATGAAGTCTTGCTCTGTTGCCCAGGCTGGAGTCTGGAGTGCAGTGGCACAATCTCAGTTCACTGCAACCACCATATCCCAGGTTCAAGCGATTCTCCTGCTGCAGCCTCCCGAGTAGTTGGGACTCAGGCATGAGCCACCATGCCTAGCTAATTTTTGTTTTCAGTAGAGATGGGGCTTCACCATGTTGGCCAGGCTGGTCTCCAACTCCTGACTTCAGGTGATCCACCTGCCTTGGCCTTCCAAAGTGCCAGGATTATAGGCGTGAGTCACCGTGGCTGGCCTCACATGGCCTTCTTTGTGTCTTTTCCTCTTCTTGTTTTTCTTTTTTCTTTCTTTTTTTTTTCAGAGAAAGGGTGTCACTCTTGCCCAAGCTGAAGACAAATAAAGAATGCTTCACAAATCTTTTTTTTTTTTTTTTTTCAGAGATAGGGTGTCACTCTTGCCCAAGCTGAAGACAAATAAAGAATGCTTCACAAATCTATCCTTGCACAGAGGCTATGCTAATCTTCTCTGTATCATTCCAATTTTAGTAAATGTGTTTCCAAAGTGAGCACAAGATGCAGGATTAATACACAAGAGTCAATTGTTTTCTTATATGCCAGCAATGAACGATTGAAATTTGAAATTAAAAAGACAAAATCCAGCCTGGATAACATGGTGAGACCCCACCTCTACAAAAAATAAAAATAAAAAATTAGCTGGACATGGTGGTGCACACTTGTGGTCCTATCTACTAGGGAGGCTAAAGTGGGAGGATCACTTGAGCCTGGGAAGTTGAGGCTGCAGTGAGCCATGACTGTGCCACCAAACTCCAGCCTGGGTGACAGAGTGAGATTTTCTCAAAAAAGGAAAAAAAGAAGCTTCTCAACAAAGGCTAAGTTTTAAAATATGTACTCTAGCTGGGGGAGGTGGCTCATGCCTGTAATCCCAGCACTTTGGGAGGCCGAGGGGAGTGGATCATGAGATCAGGAGTTCGAGACTAGCCTGGCCAATATGGTGAAACCCCATCTCTACTAAAAATATAAAAATTAGCTGGGCGTGGTGGCGTACACCTGTAGTCCTAGCTACTTGGGAGGCTGAGGCAGAAGAATTGCTTGAACCCGGAGGCGGAGGTTGCAGTAAGCAGAGATCGTACCATTGCACTCCAGCCTGGGTGACAGAGCAAGACTCTGTCTCCAAAAAAAAAAAAAAAAAAAAAAAAAAAAAAGTGTACTCTAGGACTGAAGTACCTTTTCCTTAAAAAAGAAAAGGAATAAAAATAAAGTAAAAGTGTACTGAATATTTATTTGCTAGTGAGCAATAATTTATCACTAAATGATTTCAGATTTCACATGAGAAAATGCAAGAAATGAAAATGTTCAGAGCAAGTTCATTAAGCTGATTAAATGAGAACACATGTAGATAACAATAACATAATTTCACATCCATTATGATGACTATTATTATTTTTTAAAACCCAGAAAATAATAAGTTTTGGAAAAGATAAGGAGAAACTACAATGTTTGTGCCATGCTGGTGGGAATATAAAATGGTGCAGCCATTGTGGAAGAGGGTATGGTAGTTCCTCAAAAAATTAAACAGAATTACCATATGATCCAGCAGTTCTCCTTCTGGGTAGGTACCCCAAAGAATGGAAAGCAGGGACTTCGTCAGGAGCATGTCTCAGCACTTTGAGAGGCCGAGGTGGGAGGATCACTTTAGCCCAGGAATTGGAGACCAGCTTGCTCAATATAGCAAGACCCTGTCTTTATCACAAATTTTAAAAAAGTCCGGGTGTGGTGTCTCACACCTGTAATCCCAACACTTTGGGAGGCTGAGGCGGGCAGATCACTTGAGACCAGCCTGGGCAACATGACAAAACCCCATCTCTACCAAAAATACAAAAATTAGCTGGGCATGGTGGTGCACGCCTGTAATCCCTATTCCGGAGGCTGAGGCACAAGAATTGCTTGAACCCAGGAGGTGGAGGTTGCAGTGAGCTGAGATCGTTCCACTGCACTCCAGCCTGAGTGACAGAACAAGACTCTGTCTCAAAAATAAATAAATGAATAAATAAATAAATAAAATAAAATAAAAAGAAAGGGATTCAAACAGAATTTTTTGCACTAATGTTCATAGTAGTAGTATTCACGATAGCCAAAAGGTGGAAACAACCCAAAATGTCCAATGACTGACGATTAGATAAACAAAATGTGGTATACACACAAATATTTTTTAGCTTTAAAAAGGAATGAAATTCTGACACATTCTACAACATGGATTAACCTTGAAGACATTATGCTAAGTGAAATAAACCAGACACAAAAGGACAAACTGTATGATTCTGCTTATGTGACGTACCTAGAGAGGTCAAATTCAATTCATAAAGACAGAAACTAGGATGCTTGTTGCCAGGGGCTGGAGGGAGGAGGGAATGGGCAGTAGAGTTAGTGTTGAATGGGTAGAGTTTCAGTTTGAAAGAATGAAAAAGTTTTAGTGATAAATAGCAGTGATGGTTGCACAACAGTATGAATGTACTTAATGCCACTGACCTGTATACCTAAAAATAGCTAAATAATAACTTTTGTGTTATGATTTTTTTTTTTTTTTGAGATGGAGTCTCGCTCTGTCACCCAGGCTGGAGTGCAATGGCGCGATCTCGGCTCACTGCAACCTCTGCCTCCCAGGTTCATGCGATTCTCCTGCCTCAGCCTCCCGAGTAGCTGGGATTACAGGCGTGTGCCACCATGTCCAGTTAATTTTTTGTATTTTTTTTGTATTTTTTTTTGAGATGGAGTCTCGCTCTGTTGCCCAGGCTGGAGTGCAGTGGCGCGATCTCGGCTCACTGCAAGCTCCGCCTCCCGGGTTCACGCCATTCTCCTGCCTCAGCCCCCTGAGTAGCTGGGACTACAGGCGCCCGCCACGACGCCCGGCTAATTTTTTGGATTTTTAGTAGAGACGGGGTTTCACCGTGTTAGCCAGGATGGTCTCGATCTCCTGACCTCGTTATCCGCCTGCCTTGGCCTCCCAAAGTGCTAGGATTACAGGCGTGAGCCACCGCGCCCAGCCTGTGTTATGAATATTTTACCATAATAAAAAATTTGTTTTTTTAAAGATAAATGAGGCCGGGTACGGTGGCTCATGCCTGTAATCCCAACTACTCAGGAGGCTGAGGCAGGAGAATTGCTTGAACCCAGGAGGTGGAGGTTGTAGTGAGCCGAGATTGCACCATTGCACTCCAGCCTGGGCGACAGAGTGAGACCCTGTCTCAATCAATCAATCAATAAGCAAAACCTGCATATGAAGAAATCTTTATGATAGTGATGACTTAATACTGTAGCTTAGTCTGGGCGTGGTGGCTCCCACCTGTAATCCCAGCACTTTGGGAGGCCATGTGGGTGGATCACTTGAGCTCAGGAGTTCAAGACCAGCCTGGGCAACATGGTGAAATCCCATCTACAAAAAATACAAAAATTACCTGGAGGCTGGGTATGTTGGCTCACGCCTGTAATCGCAGCATATTGGGAGGCCAAGGCGGGTGGATCACTTGAGGCCAGGAGCTCGAGACCAGCCTGGCCAACATGGTTAAACCCTGTCTCTACTGAAAATACAAAAATTATTGGGTGTGGTGGCACATACCTGTAATCCCAGCTACTTGAGAGGCTGAGGTGGGAGGATGGCTGGAGCCCCAGAGGTCAAGGCTGCAATGAGCCATGATCACACCATTGAACTCCAGCCTGGGTGACAAAGTGACTGTTTCTGAGACCATGTCTCAAAAGGAAGAAGGAAAAAGAAAAAAATACTCTTACAGAATTCTCAAATATTTATGAAAACAGATGATGAATTTATGAAATATTTATTACAACTTAGTGAATCAGGATAGGGACTTCATCTTTTCTAAACGATTATTAAGTATTTATTGAATATTTTACTATATTGAGGGCTACAATGGACTGAGTGCTTGTGTTCCCGGCAAACTCATATACTGAAATCCTAACCCCCAATGTAATGGTATTAGGAGATAGGGTCTTTGGGCGGGTAATTAGGTCATCAGGATGGAGCCTTCATGAATAGATTAGTGCCCTTATAAAAAGGACCCCAGGCGGGGCGAGGGAGCACTTTGGGAGGCCGCGGCAGGCGGATCACAAGGTCAGGAGTTCGAGACCAGCCTGGCCAACATGGTGAACCCCTGTCTCTACAAAAATTAGCCAGGTGTAGTGGCGTGTGCCTATAATCCCAGCTACTGGGGAGGCTGAGGCAGGAGAATTGCTTGAATCCAGGAGGCAAAGGTTGCAGTGAGCTGAGATCACACCACTATACTCCAGCCTGAGGTACAGAGCAAGATTCCGTCTCAAAAAAAAAAAAAAGAAAGGACCCCAGAGAGAGCTCTCTCACTCACTTCTTTTTCTTTGCTATTTTTTTTTTTTTTTTTTGAGACAGGGTCTCACTCTGCCATCCAGGCTGGAGTGCAATGGCATGATCTCGGCTCAGTGCAAACTCCACCTCCTCGGTTCAAGTGATTCTCCTGCCTCAGCCTCTGGAGTAGCTGGGATTATACATGCTAGCCACCACGCTGGGCTAATTTTTGTTGGCCAGGCTGGTCTCAAACTCCTGACCTCAAGTGATCTGCCCGCCTTGTCCTGCCAAAGTGCTGACATTACAGATGTGAGCCACTGCACCCAGTCCTCTCACTCTCTTTCTGCCATGTGAGGATACAATGAAAAGATGGCAGGGTGCCAACCAGAAGAGGGCTCTCAGCAGCACCCCACTTCATTGGTACTCTGATCTAGGACTTCCAGGCCCCAGAACTGAAAAATACATTTCTGTTGTTTAGAAGCCACCTGGTCTATGGCATTTTGTTACAGCAGCCCAACTAAGACAAGAGGCCATGTTAAGCAATGTAAATTTAAGGAATTTACATTTTATGATTATTACTATTATTTTCTCTCTCTTTTTGAGGCATAGTCTCACTCTGTTGCCCAGGTTGGAGTGCAGTGGCATGATCTTGGCTCACTCCAACCTCTACTTCCCGGGTTCAAGCAATTCTCCTGCCTCAGCCTCCTGAGCAGCTGAGACTACAGGCGTGCACCACCACGCCCAGCTAATTTTTATATTTTTAGTAGAGATGGGGTTTCACCATGTTGGCCAGGCTGGCCTCGAACTCCTAATGTCAAGCAATCCACCCGCCTTGTCCTCCCGAAGTGCTGGGATTACACGCGTGAGCCACTGCACCCAGATGGAATTTACATTTTAAGAAGAAAACATAATAAAAATTATAAAAGTTTAAGAATACAAAATATAGTATCTGCCAAGTATTAAATGAGTGGGGCAGACATATATACTCCAGGAATTCTATATTGAAAGCACTACTTCATAGTGCTTTGTACAATGACAGAATTTTGCAGGTGGAAGGGATCTTGGGGATCATCTAGTTCTTTTTTTTTTTCATTTTTCTTAACTTTTTTTATTAAAAAACTATTTTTATCTTCAGAAATTAGGTCTTGCTATGTCGCCTGTGCTGGACTTGAACTCCTGAGCTCAACTGATCCTCCTGCTTCAGCCTCCCGAATAGCTTGGAGTACAGGCGCATGCCACTGTGCTGGCTTGATTTTCTTTTTAAAGAATTTCAATTGACGCACAATAGTTGTACACACTTATGGGGTACAAAATAATAGTTCAATATATGTATATAATGTGTTATAATCAAATCAGGGTAATTAGCATATCCATCACCTCAAACATTTATCATTTCTTTATGCTGGGAACCTCCAAAATCCTCCATTCTAGCTATTTGAAAATATACAATAAATTATTTTAGCTATAGTCACCCTCCATTTCTATAGAACACTAGAACTTATTCCTCCTACCTAGCTGTAATTCTGTATACTTTAACCAATCTCTCCCTATCTCCTCTGCCCACTACCCTTCCCAGTCTCTGGTAACCACTATTCTACTTTCTACTACTGTGAGATCAAAACAATTTTTTTAGCTCCCACATATGAGTGAGAACATGTGGTATTTGTCTTTTGGTGCCTGACTTATTTCACTTAACATAATGACCTCCAGACTCATCCATGTTGCTGAGAATGGCAGGATTTAGTTCTTTTAATGGCTGAATAGTATTCCATTTGTTACATATACCACATTTTCTTCATCTACTCATCTTCTGATGGACACCTAGGTTGATTCTGTATCTTGGAAGGAGTTCTTTATATATATACACATATATATATATAGATGATTAAATCTGTTTGATATACATGCATATATTTTCTCCCAATAATTTGTTTTTTAACAGCTTTATTGAGCTATAATCCCCAAACCAAACAATTCGTCCACTGACAGTGTTAAATTCAATGTTTTTTAGTATATTCACAGAGTTGCACTACCATCACCAATCAATTTTAGAACATTATTTAACTTTTAATATTTTACATGTGCAAAAGTTTTTTTCAGTTTTGTGCAGTCAAATATCTCCATATTTATACTTTCTGTAATACGCAGATACCATCTTTCATCTCATTAATTTTATTTTTATTTTTTAATTTTTTTTGAGATGAAGTCTCAGTCTGTCACCCAGGCCGGAGTGCAGTGGCACCATCTCAGCTCACTGCAAACTCTGCCTCCTGGGTTCAAGCGATTCTTGTGCCTCAGCCTCCTGAGTAGCTGGGATTACTGGCATGTGCTACCATGCCAGGCTAGTTTTGTATTTTTAGTAGAGACAGGTTTTCACCATGTTGGCCAGGCTGGTCTTGAACTCTTGACCTCAGGTGATCCACCTGCCTCGGCCTCCCAGAGTGCTGGGATTGTAGGTGTGACCCACCACGTTCGGCCTTAACTCATCAATTTTAGATTTTGTCAATTGATTTCCTATTACTGTAGATAAAGATTTGGCTTTCTTATACAATCATTTCATATTGGTTAAAAAAAAAAAAGTCTACCTTTGTAGTTAAATAAATATTTAGACTCTAAATTATGTTTATATAAACATTATTCAATGCTTAGTATTATAATGTACTTTATGTCTTATTTTTTACTTTTTTGTTTTTCCTATAGTTTAATAATTGCTGTGTTTTTGTTTTTGTTTTTGTTTTTTAATTGAGACAGAGTCTCACTCTGTCTCCCAGGCTGGAGTGCAGTGGTGTGATCTTGGCTCACTGTAACCTTCATCTCCCAGGTTCAAGTGATTCTCCTGCCTCAGCTTCCTGAGTAGCTAGGATTACAGGTGTGCACCACCATGCCTGGCTAATTTTTGTATTTTTAGTAGAGACGGGGTTTCACCATGTTGGCCAGGCTGGTCTCGAACTCCTGACCTCAAGTGATCCACTTGCCTCAGCCTCCCAAAGTGCTGGGATTATAGGTGTGAGCCACTGCACCCAGCCAATTGCCTTGTTTTTTGATTTGCTTAGTCATATTCGCATCTGTTACTAAATCTTCTCATACCTGCCAATAGCTTTTGGTACAATTTCTCACAAGGTCCACGTCCTCTATACATATATTCGTTTTAGTTCTCTCCTGGAGATCTTTGTTTCCCTCTATCTGGTAATGTCCTATGCCTGCTCTCAGTTGCCTATTCGTCCTCTTGAGACTTCCCTTTGCTGGTATCTTAGGAATTCCTCCTAATCTGAATTCTGTTCTTTGAATGATTTCATTTTTCTTGGTTTACTGTGTCATTTTCATGGAGCGTATGTCCCAGTAGCTTTGGCCAGAGGGTATAGTGGCGACAAGTATTACTGTGCCTGTCCCTTGAGTGACACTGCTGTAGTCCAGACAGTTTGCCCTCTCCCGCTTATGCACGGCTGTGATTTGGGGATTCCCTTCCTTTTTCTCCTGTGCTGGGTCGCCTGTTTTCTGTTTTCCATATCTGCCTCTTCTTCGTTTACCCCACATTTTGATAAAGCATATTTTCCAATAGCTTCCTGAGAAAAATTACAGAGGAAACACATTTTTTAAAAAATGTATCTTTTGACTGGGCGCAGTGGCTCATGCCTGTAATCCCAGCACTTTGGGAGGCCAAGGCGGGCAAATGACGAGGTCAGGAGTTCAAGACTAGCCTGACCAATATGATGAAACCCCGTCTCTACTAAAAATACAAAAATTAGCTGGGTGTGGTGGTGCGTGCTGTAATCTCAGCTATTCAGGAGGCCAAGGCAGGAGAATCTTTTGAACCCGGGAGGTGGAGGTTGCAGTGAGCCGAGATCGTGCCACTGCACTCCAGCCTGGGCAACAGAGTCAGACTGTCTCAAAATAATAATAATAATGATAATAATAATGTATTTTTCTTCCCACACATGTGTGTGTTTGGCTGGGTTCAGGGTTCTAGATTGTGGATCATTTTCATATAAACTTTCGAGGGAAACAGAGGTGATGCTTCCTGTGGTGGTGGAGGCTGAAGGATCCTCTCTGGTATGCCTGAGAGTTTTCAGGAGCCAGTTCCACATCCCATGGAATGTCTCCAGATTCATGAGCGTGCAGAGGTTGTGGCAGTGGCAGTGACAGTAGCAACAGCAGTTGTACCTTCTAAGTGTGACCTTAAAGCCAAAAGTCTAGTGATGGTGTCTGGCATTGTTCCTTCTGTTCCTGCGCCCTGCCCCCCCCAACCATATTAAGTACCAAATTTCCTGAAAACAAAACAAAACAAAAACAAAACTTTTTTTGAATGAAATACTTGGAGTGATTTCTGTTTCCTGTGCTGAAGGCCAACAGATAATGTTCTCTTTGTGATTACGTCCATAAGTATGTCACATGTGACTATTCCATATTCTGAATTGTAAATCATTTGGACTCTAAATCTGTTTTGTCTGTTTGTTTCTGCTGAGTCTCATGGTGCTGGTGCTTGGTCATATTTATTGTGAGTAGATTTTACTGTGGTCGGGGTGGTGATGGTATGTACAGATCACAGTAGAGAAATAATGAGAAGTGAGTGAAAAACCCTCGAAGTAGAAGCACGCCCGGCACCTTCAGGAAGTAAGAGGTCAGTGTGGCTGCGGTGGAATGAGAGAATGGCAGACAGTAAGTACAGAGAGGTAACGGGCCGGATGGTACAGGGATATGGGAAGGAATTTGTCTTAGACTCTTAGTGAAAAGAAGAGCACTGGAGAGTTTTCAGCCGAAAGAGTGATATGATCTAACTTACATTTTATAAGAATCACTCTGGATGCCATGTTCAGAGTGTACTGTAAGGGGAACAAAAGCAGAATCAGGGATATCAGTAAAGAGATAATAACGAGATGCAGACGATGGTAGCTTGGACCTGTAGGTAGTATTGGAGGCAGTGAACATTGTTGGATTTTGGCTGTGTCTTGGAGATTGAGCCAATAGAATTTGCTGATGGTTTAAATATGAATGTGTGCATATGTTTGTGTGTGTGTGAGAGAGAGAGGAGAGGAGAGGAGGAGAGGATTACTTCAAAGTTTTCAGCCTGAGCGAATGGAAGGATGGAGGTATTATCAGTTGAGTTGAGATGCAGGCTTGTGAAGGAAGATCAGGAGTTTAGTTTTGGGGATATAACTTTGATATATTTATTATGCGGCCAAATGGAAATGTGAAGTTGGAAAACGGATATGTAAGTCTGAAGTTCATGGGAAAAATTAGCAGTTGATAGGAATTTGGAAATGTCAGTATTCAGATGGTATATAATGCTATGAGATTGGATGAGATCACTAAGTAGTGAGTATAGAAACAAGTTCTAGGGCAATTAAGTATTAAGAAGACAGGAAAACCAGGAACAATGAACATGACCATCTGAGAAGGAGTGGTTATCAAAGAAGAAAACCAACCCACTGATGTCCTTGAAACTTAGTGAAAAAGTATTTCATCAGGAGATTTTTCTCAGGCCGGGTGTGGTGGCCCATGATTATAATCCTAGCACTTTAGGAGGTGGAGATGGAAGGATCGCTTGAGGCCAGGAGTTTGAGGCTGCATTGAGCTACGATCATGCCACCGCGCCACTCCAGCCTGGGTTGGAGAGCAAGACCCTGTGTCTAAAAAAAGGAAAGAAAAGAAAATCTTCACTTCACATGGAGAAGTGTTTTGTTGAAATCATAGAGACTTAAATTCCAGATTATTTACAATTTTCTCTTTTTTTGAGAGAGGGTCTCACTCTCTTTCCCAGGCTGGAATGCAGTGTCAGGATGATCATGGCTCACTGCAGCCTCCACCTCTCAGGCTGTAGTGATCCTCCTGCCTCAGCCTCCCTAGTACCTGGGACTACATGCATGCACCACAACGCCCACCTAATTTTTTGTATTTTTGGTAGAGATGGGGTTTCACCCTGTTGGCCAGGCTGGTCTCAAACTCCTGGACTTAAGCGATCCTCTCACCTTGGCCTCCCAAAGTGCTGGGATTACAGGTGTGAGTCATGGCACCTGGCCTAACAATTTGTTAATTATACTTTTTTTTGCAAAGGATCCTTCTTAAATATTTAATGAAACTTCACAAGCATATTATACATTAGACAGAAAATAATGCAAATTTTCTGATCTTATTTCTTTTTTTTTTTTTTGAGATGGAGTCTCACTCTGTTGCCCAGGGTGGAGTGCAGAGGCGCGATCTCGGCTCACTGCAACCTCTGCCTCCCGGGTTCAAGTGATTCTTCTGCCTCAGCCTCCCAAGTAGCTGGGACTGCAGGCACACGCCACCACACACAGCTAATTTTTGTATTTTTAGTAGAGACAGGCTTTCACCATATTGGCCAGGCTGGTCTTGAACTCCTGACCTCATGGTCCACCTGCCTTGGTCTCCCAAAGTGCTGGGATTACAGGCTTAAGCCACTACGCCCGGCCTCTTTTTTCTTTATATATGTATAAATAGAGATGGAGTCTCGTTATGTTGCCCAGGTTGGTCTCGAACTCCTAGCCTCAAGTGATCCTCCCGCTTTGGCCTCCCAGAGTTCTGGGATCACAGGCTGAGCCACCACATCTGGCTCCAAAAAACAAACTCTTATCTCTTACCTCCAATCCTAATCCTGTTTGGTCAAAAGTACATCATCCATCTTTGGATTATCTATTGTTTTTATTTTAAAAAGTTATAGAAAAGTTGCAAAAATAGTGCAGAGAGTTAATATTATATCTTTTACTCAGTTTTGCTTCATGTTAACAATTTCCATAATCATATACAATTATGAAAGACAGAAAATAAACATCAATATGATACTATTTACTAGAGTACGGACCTTATTCAAATTTTACCCTTTTCCCACCTGTGTCTTTTTTCTGTTCTGGGATCACACATTGCATTTAATTGTCATGCCTTGAATCTGTGACAGATTGGACAAGCAAAGACAATGAAAGTCAGGGAAAGACAATCTTTCCTTGTCTTTCATAATCTTGATGTTGATGAATCCTGGTCAGTTATTTAGTAGAATGCCTTTCAGTTTTGGTTTATCTGTTGTTTTCTCATGATTAGATTTAGATCATGCATTTTTTGGCAAGAATACCATAGAAGTGATGTTGCGTACCTCTTTATACATTATACCAGGGGATACATGATATTAACACGTGTAACTACTGGTGATGTCAACCTTGATGATATCTGCCTGCTTTCTTCATAATAGCCACTGTTAAAGTGAAAGAAAATGACTGTTTTTCCCCTTTGTAATTGATAAATATCTTGGAGGCAATACTTTTTTTTTTTTTTTTGAGACAAAGTCTCACAGTGTCACCCAGGCTGGAGTGCAGTGGCACAATCTCCGCTCACTGCAACCTCCACCTCCCGGGTTCAAGAGATTCTCCTGCCTCAGCCTCCCAAGTAGAGGTGATTACAGGTGCCCACCACCACGCCCAGCAAATTTTTTGTATTTTTAGTAGAGACGGGGTTTCACTATGTTGGCCAGGCTGGTCTCAAACTCCTGACCTCATGATCTGCCCCCCTCAGTCTCCCAAAGTGCTGGGATTACAGGCGTGAGCCATGTCGCCCGGCCCTTGGAGGCAATACTTTTAGACAATGCTAATAATCCTCTCTCTCCTCAAACTGTCTTTATTTTATTTATTTATTTATTTATTTTGAGACGGAGTCTCGCTCTGTCGCCAGGCTGCTGGATTGTAGTGGTGCGATCTCGGCTCACTGCAACCTCTGCCTCCTGGGTTCAAGTGATTCTCCTGCCTCAGCCTCCCGAGTAGCTAGGACTACAGGCGCGCGCCACTATGCCCAGCTAATTTTTGTATTTTTAGTAGAGGTGGGATTTCACCATGTTGGCCAGGATGGTCTCAATCTCTTGACCTTGTGATCTGCCCACCTCGGCCTCCCAAAGTGCTGGGATTACAGGTATGAGCCACCGTGTCCTGCCTCTCCTCAAACTTTCATCCATTGATTTTAACATCAATTGGTAGATCTTGCCTGCAATAATTATTATTGTGGTGTTTTCCTAATGGTGATTTAGTATTTCTCTTATTCTTTCTATATATATATATATATATTAGTTAAAATGTTTCTGTAAGAAAGAGCTGTCTTTTGTTTATTCAATTACTTATTTCACTATGAATTTATAGATATTTTATTATTTGGGTTTAGCACAAATATATGTATTATCTTTATATATATACACACATGTTCATATAATAAGTATTATTAGCTATTTTGTGGTTCAAATTGTTCTAATTTTGGTCATCAGGAGCTCCTTTAGTTTGGATACTATGGCTTTTTCACATATCCTCATCCTTGATCACTTTCTTATTTTTTGGCACCATAAGGTGTTTCAGCCTCTCCTGTATTTTTTCCTTCCCAGCTATAAAATCAACTGCTTTTCCAAGTTCCTTTTATTGGAGAATAGTACTTAGAAAAAAATATCTGGGTTTTAGGTATGCTCATTGTTGCTACTGGGATGTCATTGCTCCTAGGACCTTGTAGTGGACAGAGCTAAGAGCTAAGGAATGTAAGTATGTATATTAACCCATGCATACACACACATTCATATTTATTTCTATGTCTATCAATCAATTGATCTGTATATCTATTAAAAATCATGTCCTCGGCTGGGTGCGGTGGCTCACGCCTGTGATCCCAGCACTTTGGGAGGCCGAGGTGGGCAGATCACCTGAGGTCAGGAATTCGAGACCAGCCTGAGCAACATGGTGAAGCACCATCTCTACTAAAAATACAAAAATTATCCGGGCGTGGTGGCAGGCACCTGTAATCCCAGCTACTTGGGAGGCTAAGGCAGGAGACTCAGTTGAACCTGGAAGGCAGAGAATGCAGTGAGCTGAGATGGTGACACTGTACTCCAGCCTGGGCAACAAGAGTGAAATTCCGTCTCAAAAAAAAAAAAAAAAAAAAAAAATCCTCCAATTGCAATTCAACACTGGAGTTAATCTTTCATAAACTATTTTAAAATTTTATTTACAGTAATAAAGATATGACACAGAAGGGAATTATAAGTCCAAAACTGAAGTGAATATGAAAACTCAGAGAGGTAAATAAGAATGGAAATCACTTAAGACTTAACTATTATTCTGCATGTGTATTACACTTCAATAAAAGTTAAAATAAAACAAAACACAACAGGTCCTACATGGTGGCTCATGCCTGTAACCCCAGTACTTTGGAAGGCTGAGGCAGGAGGATCTCTTGAAGCCAGGAGTTTAAAACCAGCCTGGGCAAGACCCTGTCTGTACATAAATAAAT
This sequence comes from Pan troglodytes, assembly GCF_028858775.2. Lineage (NCBI taxonomy): Eukaryota > Metazoa > Chordata > Mammalia > Primates > Hominidae > Pan > Pan troglodytes. The sequence goes on along the minus strand of NC_072401.2, from coordinate 39,715,308 downwards.
AAATAAGCCTGGCATGGTGGCATATGCAGTATTCCTAGCTACCAGAGAGGCTGAGGCAGGAGGATCGCTTGAGCCCAAAAGTTTGAGGCTACAGTGACTATGATAGTGCCACTGCTCTCCAGCCTGGGTGATGGAGTGAGGCCCTGTCTCTAAAAACAAACAAACAATCAAACAAAAAGTTAAAAAACAGGGCTGGGCACGGTGGCTCACACTTGTAATGCTGCACTTTGGGAAGGCCCAGGAAGGAGAACTGCTTGAGCCCCGGAGTTGAAGACCAGCCTGGGTAACACAGCGAGACCTCATCTCTACAAAAATACAATTAATAAATTGGCTGGGCTGGGTACAGTGGCTCACGCCTGTAATCCCAGCGCTTTGGGAGGCCGAGGTGGGTGGATCACGAGGCTGGGAGATCGAAACCATCCTGGCAAACACGGTGAAACCCTGTCTTTACTAAAAATACAAACAATTAGCTGGGTGTGGTGGCACGCACCTGTAATCCCAGCTACTCGGGAGGCTGAGGCACAAGAATCGCTTGAACCCAGGATGTGGAGGTTGCAGTGAGCCAAGATCGCTCCCCTGCACTCCAGCCTGGGCGACAGAGCGAGACTCTGTCTCAAAAAAAAAAAAAAAAAAAAAAAAAATTGGCTAGCATTGTGGCACATGCCTGCAGTCCCAGCTACTTGGGCTGAGGTGGGAGGATCACTTGAACCTAGGTGCTTGATGTCACAGTGAGCTATAATCATGCCACTGCACTTCAGCCTGGGTGACAGAGCTGAGCAAGACCCAGTCTCTTACAGGGGGGGAAAAAAAAAAAAAGGGACAAAGCAAGATGGCAGAATAGAATGCTCTACCAATCATTTTCCCAGCAGGGACACCAATTTAACAACTATCTACACAACAAAAAGCACCTTTTAAAGAATGAAAAATCACATGAGCATTCACAGTACCAGGTTTTAACTTCATATCGCGAAAGAGGCACTAAACAGGTTAAAGGTAGGAAAGAGAGTCCTGAATTACCAACATCACCCCTCCCCCACCCCCCAGCAGCGGTAATGTGGTGCAGAGAGCATTTCGGTGTGTGGAGAGTGAGAGTTCAGCAATTGTGAGGCATTGAACTCAGTACTGCCCTATTATAACAGAGACAAAGCCAGACCAAACTCAGCTGATGCCCGACCACTGAGGGAGCATTTAAACCAGCCCTAGCCAGAGGGGAATCGCGGATCTCAACTGTCTGAATGTGAGTTCCCGCAAGCCCCGCCATCTCTCGCCATCTCGAGCTAAAATACCCTGTGGTCTTGAATAAACTTGCAAGAGCGTCTAGGCCACAAGAACTGCAGCTGCTGGGTAAGTCCTAGTGCTGAACTGGGCCCAGAGGCAGTGGACTGGGGGGCATGCAACCTACTGAGATACCAGGCAGGGTGGCTAAGAAAGTGTTGACATTGCCCCTCCCCTAGCCCCGGGCTGCACAGCTCATGGCTCCAAAAGAGACCCTCTCTCTCTACTTGAGGAGAGGAGAGGAAGAGTGGGGAGGACTTTGTCTTGCATCTTAGATACCAGCTCAGCCACAGCAGGATAGGGCACTGGTCAGAGTCATGGGGTCCCCTTTCTAGGCCCTAGCTTCTGGACAACATTTCTTGACACACTGTGCCAGAAGAGAACCCACTGCCTTGAGGGGAAGGACCCAGTTCTGGCAGTATTCATTATCTGCTAACTGAAGAGCCCTTGGGCCCTGAAAAACCAGCGGTGATACCCAGGTACTACGTCAAGGGCCACAGGTGAGACTCAGACCTGCTGGCTTTAGGTGAGACCTAGCACATTCCAAGCTGTGGTGGCTACTGGGTGAGACTTCTTCCACTTGGGAAAAGCAGAGGGAAAAGTAAAGGGGACTTTGTCTTGCACCTTAGGTACCAGCTCAGCCACAGTGGGGAACACCAACCAGACTCTTGGGGTCCCTAATTCTAGGACTTAGCTCTTGGATAGCATTTCTGGACCTGCTCTGGGCAAGAGGGGAGTTCACTATCCTGAAGGGTGAGTCCCAGCCCACGCAACATTCACCACAGCTGATTGAAGAACCCTTGGGCCTCAAGGGTGGTAGTCTGGCAGCACCCCCTGTGGGCCTGTGGTGGTGGTGGCCATGGGATGAGGCTCCTCTGCCTTTGAAGAAGGGAGAGAAGAGTGGGAAGGACTGTGTCTTGTGGCTTGAGTGTCAGTTCAGCCTCAGTATAATAGAACACCAGGTAGACTTCTAAGGTTTTTAGGTCTAGTCCCTGGCTCTGGATGGCACCTCTGGACCTGCCTGGGGGAACTCACCACCCTGAAAGAAGGACACGGGCCCAACTGACTTTGCAACCTGCTGATTGTAGAGCCACAGGGCCTTGGGTGAACATAGGCTGTAACCAAAGGGTGACTACAGGGAGCCTTGAGTGAGACCCAGTGCTGTGCTGGCTTCAGATCTGACCCAGCACAGTCTTAGTGATGGTGGCCACAGGGATGCTTGTGTCACTCCACCCCCAGCTCCACGTGTCTCAGAACAGAGAGAGAAGAGAGAGAGAGAGAGAAAGAGAGAGAGAGACTCCATTTGTTTGGAATAAAGTAAGGGAAGAGAACAACAGTTTCTGTGTGGCGATTCAGAGAATGCTTCTGGATCTTGTCTAAGACCATCAAGGCGGTACCTGTGTGAGTCTGCAACAATAACAGCATTACTGAGCTTGAGGTGTCCCCTAAAGCAGATACAGTTTAGATCACAACACTGAAGTCTTTTTGAACGTCTGGGAAGCCTTCCCAAGAAGATGCATACAAACAAGCCCAGACTGAGAAAACTACAATAAATACCTAACTTTTCAATGCCCAAACACAGATGAGTATCTACAAGCATCAACACTATCCAGGAAAACATGACCTCACTAAAGGAACTAAATAAGGCACCAATCCTGGAGAAATAGAGATATGTAACTTTTCAGAGAATTCAAAATAGCTGTTTTGAGGAAACTCAACAAAATTCAATATAACACAGAAGGAATTCAGAATTCTATTGGATAAATTTAACAAAAAGATTGAAATAATTAAAAAGAATAGGGGTGAGGCGTGGTGCCTCATGCCTGTAATCCCAGCACTTTGGGAGGCCGAGGTGGGTGGATCATCTGAAGTCGGGAGTTCGAGACCAGCCTGACCAACATGGAGAAACCCCATCTCTACTAAAAACACAAAATTAGCTGGGCGCGGTGGCAGATGCCTGTAATCCCAGCTATTCAGGAAGGCTGAGGCAGAAGAATCGCTTGAACCTGGGAGGCTGAGGTTGCAGTGAGCCAAGATCGCGCCACTGCATTCCAAAAAATAAAAAATAAAAAAGAATCAAGCAGAAATTCTGTAGTTTCTGGAGTTGAAAAATGCAATTGGTAAGCTGAAGAATGGATCAGTCTTTCTTTTTTTTTTTTTTTCGAGATGGAGTTTCACTCTTGTTGCCCAGGCTGTAGTGCAATGGCATGATCTCAGCTCACTGCAACCTCGCCTGCCGGGTTCAAGCAATTCTCCTGCCTCAGCCTTCTGAGTAGCTGGGATTACAGGCATGTGCCACCACACCCGGCCAATTTTGTATTTTTTTAGTAGAGACGGGGTTTCTCCATGTTGGTTAGGCTGGTCTCCAATTCCTGACCTCAGGTGATCCGCCCACCTCGGCCTCCCAAAGTGCTGGGATTACAGGGGTGAGCCACTGTGTCTGGCTGCATCAGTCTTTTAATAGCAGAATTGATCAAGCAGAAGAGGGAATTAGTGAGCTTGATGACAGGCTATTTGAAAATACACAATTAGAGGAGACAAAAGAAAAAAAGAATATAAAACAATGAGGCATGCCTACAGGATCTAGAAATAGCCTCAAGATGGCAAATCTAAGAGTTATTGGCCTTAAAGAGGAGGTAGAGAAAGAGATAGGAGTAGAAAGTTTATTCAAAGGGACAATAACAGAGAACTTCCCAAACCTAGAGAAAGATATCAATATCCAAGTTCAAGAAGGTTCTAGAACACCAAGCAGATTTAACTCAAAGAAGATTACCTCAAGGCAATTAATACTCAAACTCCCAAAGGTCAAGGATAAAGAAGGGATCCTAAAAGCAGCAAGGGAAAAGAAACAAATAACACACAATGGAGCTCCAGTATGTCTGGCAGCAGACTTTGCAGTGGAAACCTTACAGGCCAGGAGAGAGTTTCATGACATATTTTAAGTGCTAAAGGAAAAAAATTTTTACCCTAAAATAGTATGTACAATGAAAATATTCTTCAAACATGAAGGAGAAATAAAGGCTTTCCCAGACAACAAAAACTGAAGGATTTCACCCTCAGCTTTCATCAGACCTGTTCTGTAAGAAATGCTAAAGGGAGGCTGGGCGTGGTGGCTCATGCCTGTAATCCCAGCACTTTGGGAGGCTGAGGCGGGTGGATCACCTGAGGTCAGGAGTTTGAGACTAGCCTGGCCAACATGGTGAAACCCTGTCTCTACTAAAAATACAAAAAATTAGCTGGGCATGCATGGTGGTGAATGCCTGTTATCCCAGCTACTTAGGGGGCTGAGTCAGGAGAATTGCTTGAACCCAGAAGCTGGAAGTTGCAGTGAGCCGAGATCATGCCATTGCACTCCAGCCTAGGTGACAGAGTGAGACACCATCTGAAAAAAAAAAAAAATGCTGAAGGGAATACTCCATTTAGAAAGACAAGGATGTTAATGAGCAATAAGAAATCATCTAAAGGTTCAAAACTCACTAGTAATAGGAAGTACACAGAAAAACAGAATACTATAACACTGTAACTGTGGTGTGTAAACTACTCTTATCTTAAGTAGAAATACTAAATTATGAACCAATTAAAAATAACTACAACAACTTTTCAAGACATAGACAATGCATAAGATTAAAGAGAAACACATAAGTGGGAGTTGAACAATGAGAACACATGGACACAGGGAGGGAAACATCACACACCGGGGCTTGTCAGGGGTTGGGGGGTAAGGGGAGGGAGAGCATTACGACAAATACCTAATGCATGCAGGGCTTAAAACCTAGATGACAGGAATATAGCAGGAGTAGCTATACTTACATCAGATAAAATAGATTTCAAGACAAAAACTATAAGAAGAGACAGAGAAGGTCATCATATAACGATAAAGGGTCAATTCAGCAAAAGGATATAACAATTTAAAATATATATGCACCCACCACTGGAGCACCCAGATGCACAAAACCAATATTATGAGAGCTAAAGAGAAAGACAGGCCCCAATTCAATAATAGCTGGAGACTTCAACACCCCACTTTCAGCAGTGGACAGATCTTCCAGACAGAAAATCAATACCAAAAAAATCACACTTACCTGCACTATAGACCAAATGGACCTAATAGATATTTACAGAACATTTCATCTAATGGCTACAGAATACATATTCTTTTCCTCAGCACATGGATCATTCTCAAGGACAGACCATAGATTAGGTCGCAAAACAAGTCTTAAACATTCAAAAATGGAAATAATACCAAGCATCTTCTCTGACTCCAATGAAATAAAAATAGAAAACAATAGCAAGAGGAATTTTGGAAACTATACAAATACATGGAAATTAAACAATATGTTCCTGAATGGGTAAATGAAGAAATTAAAAAGAAAACTGAAAAAAAATTCTTGGAACAAATGATAATGGAAACACAACATACCAAAATATATGGGATACAGAAAAAGCAGTACTATCAGGAATGATTATAGCTATAAGTGCCTACATCAAAAAAGAAGAAAAATTTCAAATAAACAAGCTAATGATGCATCTTAAAGACCTAGAAGAACAAAAGCAAACCAAACCCACCAATAGAAGAAAAGAAATAATAAAGATTAGAGCAGAAATAAATGAAATTGAAATGAAGAAAACAATACAAAAGATCAATGAAATAAAAATGGGTTTTTTTTTAGTTAAACAAAATTGACAAATTAACCAGACTAGTGAAGAAAAAAGAAAGAGAAGACTCAAGTAAATAAAATCAGAGATGAAAAGGAAGACATTATAACTGATACCATGGAAATGCAAAGGATTAGTGGCTATTATGAGCAACTATATGCCCATAAATTGGACCTCTAGAAGAAATGGACAAATGCATAGACACATACAACCCACCAAGATTGAACCAGGAAGAAATCCAAATCCCGAACAGACCAATAACAAGCAACAAGATTGAAGCCATAATAAAAAGTCTCTCAGTAAAGAAAAACCTGAGACTTAATGGCTTCACTGCTGAATTCTACCAAAAATTTAAAGAAGAACTATTACTAATCCTACTCAAAGTATTCCAAAAAATAGTGGAGGAGGGAATACTTCCAAACTCATTCTACAAGGCTAGTATTACCCTGATACCAAAGCCAGACAAAGACACATTAAAAAAAAAAAAAAAGAAGACAACAGGCCAATATCTCTGATGAATATTGATCCAAAAATCCTTAACAAAATACCAGCAAATGAAATTTAACAATACATTAAAAAGATCTTCATGACCAAGTTGGATTTATCACTGGGAGTCAAGGATGGTTCAACATATGCAAATCAATCAATGTGATACATCATATTAACAGAATGTAGGATAAAACCATTTGATCATCTCAATTAATTCTGAAAAAGCATTTGATAAAATTCAACATCCCTTCATGTTAAAAACCCTAAAGAAACTCATTATATAAGGAATATACTTCAACATAATAAAAGCTGTATATGACAGACCCACAACTAATATCATACTGAATAGGGAAAAGCTGAAAGCCTTTCCTCTAAGTTCTGGAACACAACAAGGATACCCACTTTCACCACTGTTATTCAACATAATACTGGAAGTCCTAGCTAGAGAAATCAGATAAGAGAAACAAATAAAGGGCATATAATTTGGAAAGGAAGAAGTCAAATTATCCTTATTTGCAGACAATGTAATCTTATATTCAGAATAACCTAAAGACTCTACCAAAAAACTTAGAACTGATAAAACAAATTCAGTAAAGTTGCAGAATACAAGATCAACATACAAAAATCAGTAGCATTTCTATATGCCACAGTGAACAATCTGAAAAATAAAAAAGTAACCCTATTTAGAGGCCAGGCATGGTGGGTCACTGGGCACATTGGAAGGCTGGTAGGCGGATCACCTGAGGTCAGGTGTCTGAGACCAGCCTGGCCAACATGGTGAAACCCTGTCTCTACTAAAATTACAAAAAATTAGCTGGGCATGGTGGCAGGAGCCTGTAATCCCAGCTACTCTGGGGCAGGAGAATCGCTTGAACCCAGGAGGTGGAGGTTGCAGTGAGCCGAGATTGCACCACTGCACTCCAGCCCAGGCAACAGAGCGAGACTCTGTCTCAAAAACAAACAAACAAAAAACAAACAAAAAAATCCTATTTACAATAGCCACAAAAAATTAAGTACCTAGGAATTAACTTAACCAAAGAAGTAAGAGACATCTACAATGAAAAATATAAAACACTGATGAAAAAAATTGAAGAGGACACCAAAAAAATGGAAAGATATTCCAGGTTCATGGATTGGAATAATTAATATTGTTAAAGTGTCCATGCTACCCAAAGCAATCTACAGATGCAATGCAATCCCTATCAAAATACCAATGACATTCTTAACAGAAATAAACACAATCCTAAAATTTATATGGAGCCACAAAGACCCAGAATAGCCAAAGCTATCCTAAGCAAAAAAGATAAAACCTGGAGTAATCACATTACCTGACTTCAAATTATACTACAGAGCTATAGTAACCAAAACACCATGGTACTGGCATAAAAACCAACACATAGACCAATGGAACAGAATAGAGATCCAGAAACAAACCTACACACCTATAATGAACTCATTTTTGACAAAGGTCCCAAGAACATACACTGGGGAAAAGGCAGTCTCTTCAATTAATGGTGCTGGGAAAACTAGATATCCATATGCAGAAGAATGAAACTAGACTCCTATCCCTCGCCATACACAAAAATCAAATCAAAATGGATTAAAGACTTAAATCTAAGACTTCATAATATGGAACTACTACAAGAAAACATTGGGGATACTTTCCAAGACACTGGCCAACATTTCTTGAGTAATACCCCACTAGCACAGGCAACCAAAGTCAAAACAGACAAATGGGATCACATCAAGTTAAAAGCTTCTGCACAACAAGGGAAACAACAAAGTGAAGAGAAAACCCACAGAATGGGAGAAAATATTTACAAACCATCCATCTGACAAGGGATTAATAACCATAATATATAAGGAGCTTAAATAACTCTATAGGAAAATAATCTAATAATCGGATTAAAAAATGGGCCAAATATTTGAATAGACATTTCTCAAAAGAAGACATACAAATGGCAAACAGGCATATGAAAAGGTGCTCAACATCACTGATCATCAGAGAAATGCAAATCAAAACTACAATGAGATATTATCTCACCCCAGTTAAAATGGCTTATATCCAAAAGACAGGCAATAACCATTGCTGGTGAGGATGTGGAGAAAAGGGAACTCTCAAACACTGTTGGTGGGAATGTAAATTAATACAGCCACCATAGAGAACCGTTTGTAGGCTCCTCAAAAAAGTAAAAATGGAACTACTATATGATCCAGCAATTCCACTGCTGAGTGTATACCCAAAAGAAAGGAAATCAGTATATCGAAGAGATATCCACACTCCCAAGTTTGTTGTAGCACTGTTTACAATAGCTAAGATTTGGAAACAACCTAAGTATCCATCAACAGATGAATGGATTAAAAAAATGTGGTATAGCCATGATAAAGAATGAGATTCTGTCATTTGCAACAACATGGTTGGAACTGGAAGTCATTATGTTAAGTGAAATAAGACAGGCACAGAAATACAAACATCATGGTCCAGTGCGGTGGCTCACGCCTGTAATCCCAGCACTTTGGGAGGCTGAGGCAGGCAGATCATGAGGTCAGGAATTCGAGACCAGCCTGAGCAACATGGTGAAACTCCGTCTCTACTAAAAATACAAAAATCAGCCGGGCGTGGTGGCAGGCATCTGTAATTTCAGCTACTCAGGAGGCTGAGGCAGGAGAATTGCTTGAACCCAGGAGGTAGAGGTTGCAGTGAGCCAAGATCACGCCATTGCACGCCAGCCCAGGCAACAGTGAGAGACTCTGTCTCAAAAAAAAAAAAAAAAAAAGAAATACAAACATCACATGTTCTCACTTATTTGTGGGATCTAAAATCAAAACAGCTGAACTCATGAACATAGAGAGTAGAAAACTGGTTAGCGGAGGCTGGGAAGGGTAGTGGGTGGTGGTGGAGAGGTGAGGTTGGTTAATTGATACAACAAAATAGAATGAATAAGACCTAGTACTTGATAGGACAACAGGGTGACTATAGTCAATAATAACTTAATTGTACATTTAAAAATAACTAAAATAAGGCCAGGCGCGGTGGCTTATGCCTGTAATCCCAGCACTTTGGGAGGTCGGGAGTTCGAGACCAGCCTGACCAACATGGAGAAACCCCATCTCTACTAAAAATACAAAATTAGCCAGGCATGGTGGCACATGCCTGTAATCCCAGCTACTAGGGAGGCTGAGGCAGGAGAATCACTTGAACCTGGGAGGCGGAGGTTGTGGTGAGCTGAGATCACGCCATCGCACTCCATCCTGGGCAACAAGAGCGAAACGCCATCTCAAAAAAAAAACAACACACACTAAAATAGTGTAATTAGATTGTTTGTAATACAAAGGACAAATGCTTGAGGAGATGCAAAAAAATGGGCAAAATAAGAGAGAGTTTGTCAGAGAAAACTTTATCAACAAAGCCAATTTTGTGAAAGTAGGATCTATCTCATGCCCCTCCACCCTTAAAAATATACCACTGGTGGAAGAATAATTTACATTCCATGAAAAACTCTACCCCCAAATTTAGAGTATTTACATTCACATCTTTATTAGTATGTTTCTAAACATGAGAATAATTGAATTATGCTTATAGTAATTGGCTCTTTCCATAGCATATAGAGAGAGATAAATCATAGCCCTCCTGAAATGATTAAAAGTTGCTTATTGGTCAGAAAGTGCATGATCTGAATTTTGGTCCTTCCTTACAGTCTAACTCCTACCGTGTGTAAGTGAAAAACAACTGAAATGGTCAAAGTAAATGCTCAGTGTTAATATATCTGGCTTAGTTAACTTATCCATGTGACAGACATAACTCTTAAAGTCACTTTTGAAATCTTTTTCAGAAGCACAATAATCACATTGTCTTTCACTAGACTTTTGAAAGTCAACAGAAATCAATAGAATTTTCACTGTGCAACAACAAATGTGACTTTCTGCCCTCTGGATAAATATTAGCATGTCCTGCTTTGTCAGAGTTTATTGGAACATTTTCCTTACAGACAACAGTCCGTTAGGCAGCTTACTCTTTTCTGTGTTCGTGATGACTGCAGGTCTCGACCGGTGATGTTGACCTTATAATCCATTTATGAACATAATCATTAAATCATAATTTGTCACTATTAAAGTGCACATATTCTAATTTAGGAAATTGGGCACTAACTATGTCATTTATCTTAATTCTTGAGTGATATCCATTTAACCTTCTTAATATGACTATGCTTGACTAAGCTAAGTTTATGTAAACTTGCCTAATAATTTTTATAGCCTGAAATAACAAAGTTTTTGCTAAGTAAATCAGTATCTTCACTTAGGTGAGAAGAAGCATTTACATCTAAAATAGCAAAAAAACCATATAACTTTACTGTTGACATACTCCTTTGATTACATATATAATGTGTCTCAAGTCATGGATTAATTCCTAAAATATTCATTGGCAATTTTATGGGTGTGTATGAACAGAGTGACAGGAATTCCATCAGCACTTTGTAGTGATAGTAGATTTTATGATTAATCTTTTTTTAGTCCTACAAGCCAAAGGAATTCCAGGATTTGTGTTGTTGTTTTTGTTGTTGTTTTGCAGAAATAATGTGAGGCATAGCAAATAAAAAGCTACCCTCAGTTACTTGAGGACTGCTGCTATATTAGGGATGATCACATACGTGGATGTTCCAGACCCTTAGGACCTCTGAAAACCTGAAATGCTATGAGAAGGTATGCCCGGAATTCTCATTCATATTTCAGCAATGTTTGTGATAAAAATACATTTTGCCCCGTCTCTATACAAAAAATTAGCCGGGCAGGGTGGCGGGTGCCTGTAGTTCCAGCTACTTGAGAGGCTGGGGCAGGAGAATGGTGTGAACCTGGGAGGCGGAGCTTGCAGTGAGCCGAGACAGCGCCACTGCGCTCCAGCCTGGGCGACAGAGCGAGACTCCGTCTCAAACAAACAAACAAACATTTTGAACTTTCATGGAAATCTCACATGTTGTCTTTCTTGACATGAAGTTTAAATAGAATTAAATGATCATCAGTTTATACGGAGTAGTGTATATTAGACGTTTTAAAATTTTACAAATACATCCGGTGTGGTGGCTCACGCCTGTAATCCCAGCACTCTGGAGGGCAGAGTTGGGCGGGTTGTTTGAGATCAGGAGTTCCAGACTAACCTGGCCAACATGGTGAAACCCCATCTCTTCAAACCATACAAAAGTTAACTGGGAGTGGTGGCGTGCATCTGTAGTCCCAGCTATTTGGGAGGCTGAGGCACAAGAATCACTTGAATCGCTTGCACCTGGGAGGTGGAGGTTGCAGTGAGCCCAGACCGCACTATTGCACTCCAGCCTCGGCGACAGAGAGAGACTGTCTCAAATAAATAAATACATTAATAAAAATTTACAAATAAACACAGATTAAAGTAGGAAAGGCATAAAAAAGGAATCCCAATACATTCACATCTTCTATAAAATATATGGCAAAAATCTTACTCAGATAAAATCTGGTTCATGACCACAAGAGGATATAAACAATACTTTTAACATATCCATTTAAATTGTTAGTTGCTATGAAGAGAGCTAACTTTGTTTTAGTACAAATAAGGTAAGTGCTTTGGACTCTACATTTTAAAATATTACACCTGCTTTTGGCTTCATATAAATATTATCATTAGCTCTGGATGGTGGTGCTTCATATAAATATTATCATTAGCTCTGGATGGTGGTAAGCACTTGATAAAGTAAATACAGTTTATCACTAATACCTGAGATTCTCTAGACATTTTTTTTTTGAGACAGAGTTTCGCTCTTGTTGTCCAGGTTGGAGTGCAGTGGAGCAATCTTGGCTCACTGCAACCTCCGCCTCCTGGGTTCAAGCAATTCTCCTGCCTCAGCCTCCTGAGTAGCTGGGATTACAGGCATGCGCCACCACGCCCAGCTAATTTTGTATTTTTAGTAGAGATGGGGTTTCTCCATGTTGGTCAGGCCGGTCTTGAACTCCCGACCTCAGGTGATCCGCCCGCCTTGGCCTCCCAAAGTGCTGGGATTACAGGTGTGAGCCACCACACCCAGCCGATTCTCTAGACATTTGTAAGAAAATGTTTTAGTTTAAGAGTGTGTGCCAGGCATGGTGGCTCACGCCTGTAATCCCAACAGTTTGGGAGGCCGAGGCGGGTGGATCAGTTGAGATCAGGAGTTTGAGACCAGCCTGGCCAACATGGTGAAACCCTGGCTCTACAACAGAGACAGGGCAACAGAGCGAGACTCCGTCTCAAAAACAAAAACAAAAACAAAAACAAAGTGTGATTAGCAAAACTATAAATTGAAACTCACTACTATAGTTGAATTTCACCTCTTTTCCCTTCTCTCACTGATTGACTTTAAGTGCCAAGAATGATTATTAAAATTGCATAAAATGAAGACAAAGAGTAGTTCGGTTGTCAGCAAATCTCTACACATTAAAGAAATATTTTTCTTAGCGATTGCTCTAAGAAATATATATACATAAAATATATATGTATAATAGGATATCTCCTATTTAGAAGTTGTCATAGTTTCCTCATTCACACACCCTGCATTATAGATTGTGTAGAATTTAAATACTGCTATTAGTATTTCCATGGGAGGCCGGGCACAGTGGCTTCTGCCTGTAATCCCCGCACTTTGGGAGGCCAAGGTGGGAGGACTGCTTGAGGCCAGGAGTTTGAGCCCAGCCTGGGCAACAAAGCAAGATCCCGTCTCTACAAAAATAAAATAAAATAAAGTAAAAAATAAAATAAAGTTCCACTGGAGTCAAAAGTTCTGAAAATTATAGGTGAATAGGTAATTATAAATAGAAATAATTGAACAAGTAATTGACTTAAACTAAAAGAAATTTTGTATTATTGGCAACTACTGATAACTTTATGACATACTAAAATTATTTCTCTATCAGCTAAATGCAACCTATGCCATTGTTACCTACTTCATAGAGATACAGATGTTATTTTTTGTGTGTGTGCAGTGTAAATATTTTATCCTCATTTCATTCATAAAATTCACTGAGGTAGGGAAAGCTTTTACTGATCTTTCCATTCAGCCTGAACAGCCAGCAAAATATATTGCATGTGGAATAGATGCTTCTTTTGCTCAATGGTATATGTATTAGCCCATTTTCACACTGCTCATAAAGACATACCCAAGACTGGGCAATTTACAAAAGAAAGAAATTTATTGGACTTACAGTTCCACATGGCTGGGGAGGCCTCACAATCATGGTGGAAGGTAAGGAGGAGTAAGTCACAACTTACATGGATGGCAGCAGGCAAAGAGAGAGAGTATGTGCAGAGAAACTCACATTTTTAAAACCATCAGATGTTGTGAGACCCATTCACTATTACGAGAACAGCATGGGAAAGACCTGCCCCATGATTCAATCATCTCGCACTGGGTCCCTCCCACAACATGTGAGAATTATGGGAGCTACAAGATGAGATTTGGGTGGGAACACAGAGCCAAACCATATCATTCCATCCCTGGTCCCTCCCAAATCTCATATCTTCACATTTCAAAACCAATCATGCCTTTCCAGCAGTCCCCCAAAGTCTTAACTCATTTCAGCATTAACTCAAAAGTCCACAGTCTAAAGTCTCATCCAAGACAAGGCAAGTCCCTTCTGCCTATGAGCCTGTAAAATCAAGAGCAAGTTGGTGACTTCCTAGATACAATGGGGGTACAGGCACTGGGTAAATACAGCCATTCCAAATTGGAGAAATTGGCCAAAACAAAGGGGCCACATGCAAGTCTGAAATCCAGCAGGGCAGTCAAATCTTAAAACTCCAAAATGATCTCCTTTGACTCCATGTCTCACATCCAGGTATGCTGATTCAAGAGGTGGGTTCCCATGGTCTTGGGCAGCTCCACCCCTGTGGCTTTGCAGGGTACAGCTTCCCTCCCAGTTGCTTTCATGGGCTGACGTTGAGTGTCTGCGGCTTTTCCAGGTGCATGGTGCAAGCTGTCAGTGGATCTACCATTCTGGGGTCTGGAGGACGGTGGCCCTCTTCTCACAGCTCCACTAGGCAGCGCCCCAGTGGGGACTCTGTATGGGGGCTCTGATCCCACATTTCCCTATAGCACTACCCTAGCAGAGGTTCTCCATGAGGGCTCTGCCCCTACAGCAAACTTCTGCCTGGGCATCCAGGCATTTCCATACATCTTCAGAAATCTAGGCAGAGGTTCCCAAACCTCAATTCTTGACTTCTGTGCACTTGCAGGCTCAATGCTACGTGGAAGCTGCCAAGACTTGAGGCTTGCACCCTCTGAAGCCACAGCCCAAGCTCTACATTGGCCCCTTTCAGCCATGGCTGGAGTGGCTGGGACACAGGGCACCAAGTCCCTAGGCTGCACACAGCACGGGGACCCTGGGCCTCGCTCATGAAACCACTTTTTCCTCCCTGGGCCTGTGATGGGAGGGGCTGCTGCAAAGGTCTCTGACATTCCCTGGAGACATTTTGTCCATTGTCTTAGTGATTAACATTCGACTCCTGGTTGCTTATGCACATTCCTGCAGCCGGCTTGAATTTCTCCTCAAAAATGGGATTTTGTTTTCTACTGCATTTTCAGGCTGCAAATTTTCCAAACTTTTATGCTCTGCTTCCCATTTGAAACTGAATGCCTTTAACAGCAGCGAAGTCAACTCTTGAATGCTTTGCTCCTTAGAAATTTCTTCCACCATATACCCTAAATCATCTCTCTCAAGTTCCACAGATCTCTAGGGCAGGGGCAAAGTGCTGCAGGTCTCTTTGCTAAAACATAACAAGAGTCATCTTTGCTCCAGTTCCCAACAAGTTCCTCATCTCCATCTGAGACCACCTCAGCCTGGACCTTATTGTTCATATCACTATCAGCACTTTTGTCAAAGCCATTCAAAAAGTCTCTAGGAAGTTCCAAATTTTCCTACATTTTCCTATCTTCTTCTGAGCCCTCCAAACTGTTCCAACCTCTGCCTGTTACCCAGTTCCCAAGTTGCTTCCACATTTCGAGTATCTTTTTAGCAACGCCCCACTCTGCTGGTATTAATTTACTGTATTAGTCCATTTTCATGCTGCTGATAAAGACATACCCAAGACTGGGGAATTTACAAAATAAAGACATTTATTGGACTTACAGTTCCACATGGCTGGGGAGGCCTCATAATCATAGTGTAAGGCAAGGAGGAGCAAGTCACATCTTACGTGGATGGCAGCAGGCAAAGAGAGAGCTTGTGCAGAGAAACTCCCGTTTTTAAAACCATCAGATCTCATGAGACCCATTCACTATCATGAGAACAGCATAGGAAAGACGTGCCATCATGATTCAATTATCTCCTATCCCACTGGGTCCCTCCCACAACAATGGGAATTATGGGAGCTAGAAGATGAGTTTTGGGTGGGGACACAGAGCCAAACCATATCAGTATATAAGACTGGGCCAGGTGCAGTGGCTCACACCTGTAATCCCACCACTTTGGGAGGCCGAGGTGGGTGGATCATTTGAGGTCAGGAGTTAGAGACCAGCTTGACCAACATGATGAAACCCTGTCTTTACTAAAAATACAAAAATTAGCCAGGCGTGGTGGTGGATGCCTGTAATCCCAGCTACTTGGAAGGCTGAAGCAGGAGAATTGCTTGAACCTGGCAGGCAGAGGTTGCAGTGAGCTGAGATTGTGCCAATGCATCCCAGCCTGGGTGACAGAGCAAGCCTCCATCTCAAAAAAAAAAAAAAAAAAAGATATAAGACTGATCTGTAGTGTTGTATGATGTATGATCTGTATTTCATTGATTTTTATTGTTATATGAATATATTTCAATTTATCCATTTTCTTTATAGTTAACATTCAGATTGTTTACAATGGTTTTTGTTTTGTTTTGTTTTTGGGACAGCATCTTGCTCTGTCGCCCAGGCTGGTCTTGAACTCCTGGCCTCGAACTCCTGGTCTCAAGCAGTACTCCTTCCTTGTCCTCCCAAAGTGTTGGGATTACAGGCATGCGCCACTGTGCCTGGCCTTCTGCGGTTTTTTGATTATTCTCTGCTTTGTGGTATAAAGATATTGCTGAAAATGTCGAAAAGGCCTGCAGATACCCCTTTGGGTAACAGTGATAAGAAAAAGAGGAAGCATTTATGTTTATCTGTGGCACAGAAAGTCAACCTTAGAGAAGTTGGACAGCAGTATAAGTGTGAAAATCTTACAAAAGAGTATGGGATTGGAATGACCACCATATATGATTTGAAGAAACAGAAGGAAAAACTGTTGAAGGTTTATGCTGAAAGTGATGAACAGAAGTTAATGAAAAGTAAAAAAACAAAACCAAAAAAACCCTCCCAGCACTTTGGGAGGCCGAGATGGGTAGATCACGAGGTCAGGAGTTCAAGACCAGCCTCACCAAGATGGTGAAACCCCGTCTCTACTAAGAATACAAAAAATAGCCAAGTGTGGTGGTGCACGCCTGTAAACTCAGCTACTCAGGAGGCTGAGGCAGAAGAATCGCTTGAACCTGGGAGGCGGAGGTTGCAGTGAGCCGAGATGGTGCCACTGCACTCCAGCCTGGGCGACAGAGCAAGACTCCGTCTCAAAAACAAAAAACAAAACAACCCCCCCAAAACTACGTGAAGCTAAAAAAGAAAATCTCAATCATGTATTGAAAGCATAAATTCATAAGCATCATAGTGAACACATGCCACGTGATGGTATGCTGATCATGAAACAAAGATCTATTGCAATGAACTAAAAATTGAAGGGAATTGTGCATATTCAACTGGCTGGTTGCATAAATTTAAGAAAAGGCAGGGTGTTACATTTTTTAAAAATCTGCAGCAATAAAGCATCTGCTGATCACAAAGCAGTGGAGAAAGGTGTTGATGAATTTGCCAATATTTTCACTCATGAAAATCTGACACCAGACCAAGTCTACAAGATTGCTGAAACATCAGTTTTGGTGTTATTTGCCCCAGATAGATACTAACTATGGCTGATGAGCTAGCCCATAAAGGAATTACGGATGGGAAGGATGGAATAACAGTGCCGACATGTGCTAATGCAGCAGGCATCCATAAATGTAAACTTGCTGTGATAGGCAAAAGCTTATATCCGTACTGTTTTCAAGGAGCGAATTTCTTTCCATGCCATTATTCTGCTAACAAAAAGGCATGGATCAGCAGGGAAATCTTTTCTGATTGGTTTCACTTTTTGTTTTTTTTTTTCTGAGACAAGGCCTCTCAAAGTGCTGGGATTATAGGCATGTGCCACCATGCTCAGTCCTATTTTGGGTCTTCAAAAATATTTCCATTCTGGATATCTATTCCTTTACAAGAAACCACTCCAATACTTATTACCTTAACAGAGCAATCATTTAATTATGTTCACGCTACTGTGGGTCAGGAAATTTGGACAGGCCTTGACTGGGTGATTTTTCTGCTCTCCCAGGTGTTGAATGGGGTCAACAAAGCTAGTGAAATTCCATCAGTTGCTGGATGGGATCTGAGATGGCTTCATTTACATGCATGGTGCCTGGTGGAGATGGCTATAAGGCTGGTCTCAGATGACCACCTCCCTGGCTTTACATGGTGCTCCAAGAGAGCAAGACAGGAGCTGCCAGTCTTCTTAAAGCTTAGGTCTGGAATTGGCATAGTATCACTTCCACTGTATTCTTTGGTCAAATCAGTCATAGGCCAGTCCAGGTCCAAGGGAGGAGTTTCAAAGCATATGCAGTCATTTTAGATCTGGTATATTTCTGAGATAGAGTATTTTCATGTAAATAAATATTCTTAAAGAAAACAATCTCACAAAGAAGTTACAGGCTCCTGACTTAAGTCTCATTTAAACTCAAGGAAGGCTTCAAATGCCAAAAAAAAAAAAAAAAAAGCAAAAGTTAAGAGGAATGTAATATAAAAGACACGTACAACTTTTTATGTGTCTTATTTACTCATTTATTGATTTATAACACAATGAACATTATAAATTGGTGTAGGTCCTCTAAAATTATGGTCAAAAATTTGTGTGATATGTCTGCTAAGACAAAACCGAGGCACAGTAACTTGCCCTTGGTCACATAAATAGCACGTGGCGGGGCTGGAGACCTAGCATCCTGGCCTCAGAGGGACCAGTGCAGTGAGGCCCTGTTAATAAGTAACAGTCTGTCTGTAAATTCGGGATAAGAGTAGTCAGTGTCATCATGGGGATAAAATGAGCTAGGCTAGTCCAGAGCTGCACGTACAACAATAGGCGTTTAATAAATACAAGCTGTCAATGCTCAGCCTCTGTTGTATTCCAGGCTCTTCTATCTTTCGCCCTAGAAATGTGGGTGTCATAAAGCGCAAGACCCAACAGGGGGTGGATGGGTGAGAATTTCAAAAGTGTAGCTAGAGCCAAAGCTGGAGATACTGCTTTCTCCATTGAACTCTTTATGGTCTAATTTTTCTCTTGAAACCGTACGCAAATGTTTCATTGTATTCCACGATTCAATTGCTAATCTATTCATATAAAACTGGTTTACTCCAAAGCTTTCGGTATCTTTTCTTTTTTTTGAGGCGGAGTTTCGCTCTGTCGCCCAGGCTAAAGGGCAGTAGCTCGATCTCGGCTCACTGCACCTCTGCCTCCTGGGTTCAAGCAATTCTCCTGTCTCAGTCTCCCGAGTAGCTGGGACTACAGGCACACGTCACCACCCCCTGGCTAATTTTGTATTTTTAGTAGAGACGGGGTTTCACCACATTGGTCAGGTGGTCTCGAACTCCTGACCTCAGGTGACCCACCCGCCTCGGCCTCCCAAAGTGCTGGGATTACAGGGGTGAGCCACCGCGTCCGGCCTCTTGATGAAACCTTATTACAGAATAGATATTTATACATAATATGTAAAACCCACAGCTAAAACATTTATCTTACTAAAGTTGGTAGTAAAAACTTTTCAAAGTTACTGTACGGAAGTGCGTTGTCCAGACGTGTAACCGGGAGGTACTTGGGTACCCCGCCTGCCAAGGAAACCAATATCGGATCCCCCTACTTTAGCGCCCCCGCCAAAAACCGAGCTCACACCAAAGCACCGTGGTTCCTCTCGATGTCAGCGGCCCGCCTGCCCTCGGGGCAGCACCTGGGCAGGCGTCGCACCTCCCGCCTCTGGGCGGGACGGAAGCAAAGCTCGGGCCTCCTGACGTCATCACCGCGCGCCACCGTCTTCGCCTTCTTGCACTTCGCGGGAGAAGTTGTTGGCGCGAATGGATCCTGAGCTCCGATAACGGATTCCTCAACCGGCCCACCCGCCAGCCAGCCAGCGCCTTCATCCTGGGGCTGCGATGGTGAGCCGCTGGGGGAGGCCGTGCGGCTCGGGGTCTGGGGGGGCTTTGCAGGCCTGGTGTGGACCGGGCACTGCTGGTATGCAGGGTGGGGGAGGATGGCGGTGGGTGGTTCCGGAGGCTAGCAAAGGCAGAAAAGGGGCCGCACACCGGGCACTGGACGCAAAACTTTCATTGCATCGCGGGCTCCGGCTCTGGGCGGCAGCCAGCGCGCAGGGATTTTGTTGCTACGTGTACTTGCACTTCCCCCCCCGCCCCCCACTCTTGGGGGAAGGGAGAAAGGAAGAGAGGAGGGATGGTGGTTTTGGGACGCATTGGTAAAGTTATTTTCTTGTTCGGCGTTGCCCGAACCTCAGTTTGAGTACTGCCTAAAGCGTGGATTTCAAGCTTTGGGTCACGAGGGAGAAGAATGTAACAAACTTTTCTTTCTTAGGGAATATGTTGTGTAGGGCCTTAAACTTTTATCATTAACAGCTCAGCTCGTCTCATCTCCGCTCGTCATTAACGATCACCTGAGCGGTGTTGAGACCGAGGGCATGGAGAGGATATTTTATTTTGTTTAGATGAGTTCATAGGAGTCAAAAGGATAACTTGGCTTACTAGGAAAAAGAAGTACAGCGAATAGAAACAGATGCAAGACATTTGACAGCTGTCATCCTCTTACCACCTGATGTTTAAAATCTGAAAAAAACCCAAGCCTCACTGCATAATTCTGGATAAAATGTTCAAACAAATTGAAAGTGAAATGATTATGCAGCCAGCAAAGCAGACATTCCTGATGGTATGGCAATGGATATGGCTCTGTGTTTGAAATATTTTTAAAGGACCATTTAAAATGTTCATTAAGCTAGAAGATACTTAACAATCCGATATAATATTTTTCAATCATTGGTCAACGTGTCACAGTGACAACATTCTAGGGGGGGGTGAAAATTTTATGCCACACTGGGAAACGTTGCAGGCCTTTGTGTTTCTTCTCAAAAAAGGGCAACAGTAATGATAGTAGCTACCTTGTACCAAGCATCTTCTTTAGGTCAATATGTGAACTGTTGGTTTTCCATGGTTTTTTTTTTTTTCTTTTTCATTTCAACCCATATCGATGCAGTTTTACAGATGGTGCAAGCACCTTTTTGGAATTTAAACAGTGTATCATATAACTAGTAGGTGGTTGAACTAGAATTAGAATCTTGGTGTTTCTGACCACCACGTTATACTACTTCCCTATAATGATCATCATTACATTTTGGAGGCCAAAGCACTGTGGTATTTTGGAAGCTTGAGATTTGGAGTCTTGAAGATGAAGAACGTGGTAATATTTTAGTTTAATGGTTTATATATTAATTCATAGTTATATTACTATGTTAGTATAGTCTAGTTTAATAGTTACATGGTCTTGGGCAAGTAAATAGCTT
This sequence comes from Pan troglodytes, assembly GCF_028858775.2. Classification (NCBI taxonomy): domain Eukaryota; kingdom Metazoa; phylum Chordata; class Mammalia; order Primates; family Hominidae; genus Pan; species Pan troglodytes. Next base: position 39,694,196 of record NC_072401.2, on the reverse strand, counting down.
AAGTTTAATCTCTTTAAGCCTCTGTTTCCTTATCAGTAAAAGAGGGGAAAATAATAGCTGCCATAGTGATTGTTTTGGGGATTAAGCAAGATGTATAGGTAAAGCTTCCGTTCTGGTTCTGGTGCCTGGCATGTTAGGCAACTACACAGCTACCAATGATCTATTTTCTCAGAAAGGACTCTATGGAAAGTTACATAGATTTTAAGAGGCATGGTAGATTCCTCTGTCATTTATGGTGCTTGTGTGGTCAACTTTTGATCATTCAGGTGCTTTTACTTTTGGTTCTTTTCTTTCTTTAGTACTCCTGTTCATGGTGCAGATAAAAAATAGACCTCTTCTCAGAAAAGAAATAGGTCAAATTGGTCAGTTTTGTTGTTAATGGGTAAACATTCTATGAGGTGGATAAGAATTTTGTATTATACTGATATTTAATTTAGCCCTCCAGTCTCTAGTGCAACAATTAGCAAAACCCTAGACTAAAATTGATTCAACAAATGTTTATTGAACACCTGTGCAAAGTTATAAGACAGTAGTTCTTTTTTTTTTTCTTTCCCTCAGACTGTGTCATTGGGTATGAAGGACAGTAGTTCTCAATCTTTGTTTCAGTTATAGTTTCCTTTGATAAATACAGTGAATGATATGCAAATTTTCTGCCCGGAGAAATGCATATGGTCATATACACACCATTTTAAGGGATTGACCTATCTTCTTCTTCTTCTTTTTTTTTTTTTAAAGGCAAGGTCTTGCTCTGTTGCCCAGGCTGGAGTGCAGTGGTGTGATGATAGCTCACTGCCGTCTCTAATTCCGGGATACAAGCGATCCTTCCACCCTGGCCTCCCAAAGCATTGAGATTACAGGCGTGAGCCACTGTGCCTGGCCTGTTCACTTATCATCTTCTTCTTCTTCTTCTTTTTTTTTTTTTGAGAGTCTTGCTGTGTTGCCCAGGCTGGAGTGCAGTATGCAGTCTTGGCTCACTGCAACCTCTGCCTACCAGGTTTAAGCGATTCTTGTGCCTCAGCCTCCCTGGTAGCTGGGATTACAGGTGTGTGCCACCATGTTCAGCTATTTTATTTGTTTATTTTTAGTAGAGATGAAGTTTCACCATGTTGGCCAGCCTGGTCTTGAACTCCTGGCCTCAAGTTGATCCACCTGCCTCAGCCTCTTAAAGTGCCGGGGTTACAGGCATGAACCACTGTGCCTGGCCTATTCACTTATCTTCTGAAGCCCATCCATAGACAGCTCTTGCCCTGGGAGCTGCATTGAAAGCAAAAATTCCAATTAAAAGTTATCAATAAAGAAATAAAGTATGTGTATTCACACAATGGAATACTGTGCAACCTTTATAAAAATGAGAAAACTTTATACTGTGATATGAAACAATTGCCAAAATATAAAATCTCTCTGGAAAGATACGGAAGGAACCAACTGATAACATTTGTTGCCTCCAGAGATGGGAAATATGTGTCTGAGAGGCAGGATAAGAGGGGGACTTTTTACCCTTTTGAAATTTGAACCATGTAAATATATTATCTACTAAAGGAATAGAAAGAAAATTAAAAATAAAAGAAATAAAGAAGCCATGTAGACAATTTGAATTTCACTGAGATTTAATTGTTTGCACAAAATGTGAATAAAACCTGAGAGATGCCATTTTTAAGAAGTCAGCATATATAATTAATTGGTTGGTATAATTATTGAAAATATGCATAAGATTGAATTAAACACACATGAGACTTAAGGAACAGCTGTTTGAAGAGCTGTGAGGTCAGTTTAAATAAATTGTGGTCTGAACTGTTTCATTGCTCCACTCCGAGAGGCAGGCAACTTTCACATCATGGTTTACTATGTGGAATGCTCTCCCTGGAGAAGTGCTCGACTTTATTATAATATAGCTTTTGCCAAATAATATGCTTTTGCCATGCATATGTACCTGAACTTGGCCTCTAAGGCCCCTACCTACCTCTCTGATTTTCTCTCTCTGTCTTTTGAGTGTATTAGGTTGGTTCTGTTTCTCTCCGGGCTTTTGTTGCTATTTTCTTTCTTTGAAATACTCTTCCTCCACATCCTTGCATGTCTGTCTTTTTTTCATCATTTAAGTTTCTCTTGCCTAATCCAAGGTCATGAAGATTTATGCTTAAGAGCTTTGTAGTTTTAGCTCTTACATTTAGGACTTTTATCCATTTTTGAGTTAATTTTTATATAGGGTGTGAAGTATAGAGGTCCAATTTTATTCTTTTGTATGTGGACATTAGTTGTCCCAGAACCATTTTTTGAAAAGACTCTTCTTTCTCCATTGAATTATCTTGGCACCCTTGTCAAAAATCAGTTGACTGTAAATGCGAGAGTTGATTTCTAAACTCCCAGTTCTGTTCCATTGATCTATATGTCTATCTAAATGCCAGCAACACACTGTGTTACTGTGGCTTTGTCATAATTTTTGAAGTCAGGAAGTATGTCCTCCACCTTTGTTCTTTTTCAGGATTGTCTTGGCTATTCCATTTCCTTGAATTTCTATATGAATTTTAGAATCAGCAAAGATGCCACATGGAATTTTGATAGGGAATTTATTGAATCTGTAGGTCAATTTAGGGAATATTGCCATCTTAACAATATTACATCTTCCGATCCATGAATGTGGGATGCCTTCATTTGTTTAGGTCTTCAGTTTGTTTAAATAGTATTTTGTAGTTTTTCACAGTATGAGTTTTACACTTCATTTGTTAAATATATTCGTAAGTATTTTATTCTTTTTGGTGATTTTTTAAATGGAGCTGGTTTCTTTTTTTTTTTTTTTTGAGACAGTCTCGCTCTGTTGCCCATGCTGGGGTGCAGTGGCACCATCTCAGCTCACTGCAAGCTCCGCCTCCCGGGTTCACCCCGTTCTCCGGCCTCAGCCTCCCGAGTAGCTGGGACTACAGGCGCCCGCCACTGCACCCGGCTAATTTTTTTTTGTATTTTTAGTAGAGACGGGGTTTTACCATGGTCTCAATCTCCTGACCTCGTGATCAGCCCGCCTCGGCCTCCCAAAGTGCTGGGATTACAGGCTTGAGCCACCACGCCCAGCTGGAACTGCTTTCCTAATTTTATTTTTGGATTGTTTATTGCAAAAGTATACAGAAATACAATTGATTTTTGTATATTGATCTTGTATCCTTGCTGAACTCATTATTCTAAATTTTTTAGTGGATTTCTTATGTTTTTCTGTAAGATTGTTTCATCTGTAAACACATGGGTTTACTTCTTGTTCAATGTAGATGTCTTTTATTTCATTTTATTGCCTAATTCTTTTGCTAGAAACTCGACAACATTGAGTACAAGTGGCAAGAGCAGACATACTTTTTCCTGATTTTAGGGGGAAAGCCCTCCAACCACTTACTTTTTGCTTCCAAGGTATAAGGCCTTAGTATAATTTTAAATATTTTATTGATTGATTGATTGATTGATTGATTGAAACGGAGTCTCGCTGTTACCCAGGCTGGAGTGTGGTGGCGTGATCTCAGCTCACTGCAACCTCCACCTCCCAAGTTCAAGTGATACTCCTGCCTCAGCCTCCCAAGTAGCTGGGATTATAGGCATGTGCCACCACACCTGACTAATTTTTCTGTTTTTAGCAGAGACGGGGTTTTGTCCTGTTGGCCAGGCTGGTCTCGAGCTCCTGGCCTCAGGTAATCTGCCCGTCTCAGCCTCCCAAAGTGCTGGGATTACAGGCGTGAGCCATCGCGCCTGGCTTAAATACTTTACAATTATTTCATGATTTTTTTTCTGTGTTCCCACCAGTTAAATCATTATATATTTTATTCAGATATATGATTTTGCATTTTATTGGTTTTCAGGATAAAAGATTTTTGTACTTGGATAGACTTTTGTGAAGTATGTTGATGATAATCCATTTCTGCTCATGGATTTGGTGGGCTGTTTTAAAATATTAACCAGAAATACTTATATTTCTTTATTACTTTCAAAATAGAGAAGTAAAACCAAAATACAATATTTTGTCAACCGCTCTGCAGCATACTGCGGTACTTATTTTGCATAAAACTGTGTACTCTTCAAAGATAAAATGAACACAGTGACATAATTTGCTTTCTCTCCTTTTTTTTTTTTGAGACAGAGTCTCGCTCTGTTGTCCAGGCTGGAGTGCAGTGGTACAGTCTCAGCTCACTGCAACCTCCGCTTCCCAGGTTCAAGCAATTCTCCTGCCTCAGCCTCCCAAGTAGCTGGGACTGCAGGTGCTCGCCACCATGCCAGGCTGATTTTTGTATTTTATTTTATTTTATTTTATTTTATTTTATTTTGTATAAAGATGGAGTCTCGCCCTGTCACCCAGGCTGGAGTGCAGTGGCGCGACCTTGGCTCACCGCCAACCACTGCCGCCCGGGTTCAAGCGATTTGCTTGCCTCAGCCTCCCAAATAGCTGGGACTACGTCTGGCTAATTTTTTTGTATTTTTAGTAGAGACGGGGTTTCCCCATATTGGCCAGGCTGTTCTCAAACTCCTGACCTCTAGTAATCTGCCCGCCTTGGCCTCCCAAAGTGCTGGGATTACAGGGGTGAGCCACCACCGCACCTGGCCGATTTTTGTATTTTTAGTAGTGATGGGGTTTCACCACGTTGGCCAGGCTGGTCTCAAACTCCTGACCTCAAGCGATCCACTCGCCTTGGCCTCCCAAAGTGCTGCAATTAAGGTGTCAGCCACTGCACCCGGCCAAAAAAAGAAAACATTTTTGTGTTGCCTTCATTTTTATTTATTTATTATTATTTTTAAATTTTTTATTTCCATGGGTTTTTGGGGAACAGGTGGTATTTGGTTACATGAGTAAGTTCTTTTAGTGGCAATTTGTGAGATTTTGGTGCACCCATCACCCAAGTAGTAGGTATGAATCCAGTTTGTAGTCTTTTATCCCTCACTTCCTTCCCACCGTTTCCCTGACTCCCCAGAGTCCATTGTATTATTCTTTTTTTTTTTTTTGAGACAGAGTCTTGCTCTATCACCCAGGCTGGAGTGCAGTGGCGCAATCTTGGCTCACTGCAAGGTCCGCCTCCGGGCTTCATGCCATTCTCCTGCCTCAGCCTCCTGAGTAGCTGGGACTACAGGCGCCCGCCACCATGCCTGGCTAATTTTTTGTATTTTTAGTAGAGATGGGGTTTCACCGTGTTAGCCATGATGGTCTCGATCTCCTGACCTCATGATCCACCCGCCTCGGCCTCCTAAAGTGCTGGGATTACAGGCGTGAGCCACCACGTATTGTATTATTCTTATGCCTTTGCATCCTCATAGCTTAGCTCCCACTTATGGGTGAGTGAGAATATACAATGTTTGGTTTTCCATTCCTGAGTTACTTCACTTAGAATAATAGTTTCCAGTCCCATCTGGGTTACTGCGAATGCCATTAATTCATTCCTTTTTATGATTGAGTAGTATTCCATTGTATATATATATCTCCCACAGTTTCTTTCTCTACTTGTTGATTGATGGGCTGAATGACTTTATATTTTAAAAGTGCTCAAATCATTGCATGGCACAGAGTGAGGCCTCTAGAAAGTTGTGTTAAGTAAACAAACGAAGTCCTGAATCGAGGCAGTGGCAGTGGGAATAGAGGGGAGAAGACAGCAGTATTTGGGAGATGGTTTAGGTTGGATGATTAGGTGGAGGGCTAGAGGGAGGAGGAAAAGCAGTGGCCATGTTTCTGTTTTGGGTAAATGGTGGTGCTATGCATGGAGATGGGGAATAAAGGGAGAGAAGCAGGTCCCAGCTGAAGATAAATTTAGTTCAGAACATTATTAGTTGGAGGCACCTTTGGGAGATTTGCACAGAGATGGATTTGGCTGCATGTTGGCTGCGTAAATATGGAATTCAGAGCTGGTCTGGAGAAACAGACACAAGATTTAGAAGTATTGGTATGTACATAAGTGGTACTGGGGTTAAGTAGGTGTGAGTTAGTTCGTACAGTGTGAGTGTGTGGTTCTGGAGTTTTGACTTGGGGTTCCCAATAGGCTTTAGGGGAAAACCCCTAACATTGGATACAAAGTTTTGTGCATATGTTTGTTTTTTCATATTTCCGTGGAAAATATGTGTAGCTTTCATCCACAAAAGCATAAAAACAATTGGCATGATTAGTGGGAGAGCACCTGCTTTGTTTCCTTGGCACACATTTTGGCTTATTTTAATAAATGAGCAACTTGTTGCAGGTGTTGACAACTTCCTTCACTAGCATATAAGCTCTGTAAGGGCAGGGGTCACAAGGAGAGGGAACTGCCATATAGCGTGTGGCTCACGGTGCGTTTTCCACAAATATTAGAGGAATGAATAATTACAAGTGAACTTTATATTTCCACTAAAAATACAAATAAACTAGAAGGTAAAACTTCCTGGTATAAAAACATCTCTTGCACTGTTGCATGACTTTATATCTAAGCTATTAAAACACTTAGTGACAAATAATATTGCCTAGAGAAATACAGTTATTTTATTATGTTGTAGGTCTATTTTCAGTTTGGACTTAATTTCTTTTTTTTTGAAACGGAATTTTGCTCTTGGCCAGGCTGGAGTGCAATGGTGCGATCTCAGCTCACTGCAACCTCCGCCTCCCAGGTTCAAGTGATTCTCCTGTCTCAGCCTCCCGAATAGCTGGGATTACAGGTGTGCACCACCATGCGTGGCTATTTTTGTATTTTTAAGTAGAGACAGGGTTTCTCCATGTTGGTCAGGCTGGTCTCGAACTCCCAACCTCAGGTGATCCACCCGCCTTGGCCTCCCAAAATGCTGGGATTACAGGTGTGAGCCACTGCGCTTGGCCCAGTTGGACTTTATTTCTGTGTTCATTTAAGTAGTTTAAATTTGATTTTTTTGGCTCAGAAGTCAGTTGTAAAAAGCTAGCTTCTGGGCCGGGCGCTGTGGCTCACGCCTGTAATCCTGGCACTTTGGGAGGTGGATCATGAGGTCAGGAGTTTGAGACCAGCCTGGCCAACATAGTGAAACCCTGTCCCTACTAAAAATACAGAAAAATTAGCTGGGTATGGTGATGGGCACCTGTAATCCCAGCTACTTGGGAGGCTGAGGCAGGACAACTGCATGAACCTGGGAGTTGGAGGTTGCAGTGAGCTGAAATCGCCCCACTGCACTCCAGCCTGGGCGACAGTGCAAGACTCTGTCTCAAGGAAAAAAAAAAAAAAAGTTAGCTCCTGGATGAATAAAAACCATAATCGGAGTACATTAGCCCTGGTGAAAATGTCAAAATTCTGAAATAAACCATTGGATCAGGCATAAACAGTCTCAAATGCTTTAGTTATCCCAGTTATGCAGGTATGAAAAGATGCTTTTTAAACTTAAATTAGATAATTATTTCCATTTGCTATTTTAATATGCCTGTGTTGATTTGTATTTTTGGATCAGGTACCTGGAAACTTCTGTGATAGAGTATTTCATTGAATGCATAGTCTAAAGCTCAATGATAGTAAATATTATGACTTCAGAATCTTATACTTCCCTCTTGCCACAACAGCAGTAGAAATGGGTCTTTTTGCTGTCATGGGAGTGGCCTCTCAGGTAGACTTAACAGGTACTGGGGTGAGTAGGGGAAGTAGTTTCTATTCTCAGTGTGCTCTATTTCATCTGTTCTTTCTTTTCTATGCTGTGCTTTGTTTTCTAAAGATGGATTAAAGAAAGATTAGGAACAGAAAGTAGAATGAAAGCTTCACAAGAACAGAGACCTAGCCTGTTTTGTTTATCCCAAGCATCAAAAATAGTTCTTGGTCCATAAAAGGCTCTGAGTAAATATTTCTTGAATGGATAAATGAATGATTGAATGAAAAAAGTTGATGCGGGCTCTTAAAATTCTTCCTAGCTAGAACTTGTTACTGTTCAAAGGTTTTTCAGACCACACTTATATTTCACTCACCAGTGTTTTCCTCAGAGAAGTTTTTGAGACCCATGCTAGACTGTTAAATTAGTAACATCAATTATAAATCTAGAGATATTTCCTATTTCTTTAAAAAAGTTATTTGTTTGACTTAAAATAAATTTTAAAGAAGAGGAAATGTCCTACTAAAAGTGAAAGTATATTTTTGTTTTTTGTAGCCACAATGTTTTAATATGAGAGTAACAGAAAATCAATTATAGAAACTCAGTTTTATTAACTTAGCTCAGAAATAATATATAATCAGCATTAATTTAATACCTTCTTAAAATTTCTTAGGTAAAGTCATAGCACAAAGTTAATTCCAATTAAAGATTCTTTTAATACATAATCTTTAAAAACAAATCTACCATTAATTTTGGTTTACATAATCAAGAACCTCTCTTTCTGAGTGCAGTTGTGAAGTCAGTGGCCTGAGAAATAACCGTTCATGTGTTCAATGAATTTTTTTGTTTTTAAGACGGAGTTTTGCACTTTTTCCCCAGGCTGGAGTGCAGTGGCGTGATCTTGGCCCACTGCACCCTCCACTTCCTGGGCTCAAGCCGTTCTCCTGCCTCAGCCTCCTGAGTAGCTGGGATTACAGGCACGTACCACCAAGCTCGGCTAATTTTTGTATTTTTAGTAGAGATGGGGTTTTGCCATGTTGGTCAGGCCAGTCTGGAACTCCTGACCTCGTAATCCACCCGCCTTGGCCTCCCAAAGTGCTGGGATTACAGGCGTAAGCCATCACGCCCTGCCTACCATTTCTTTTAGAAATGAAATTACTGGGCAAAGGGTATGTACCTTTAAAATTTTGGTAAGTGTGGCTAGATTGCCTTCCATAAAGGTTATACCAGTTTTTTTTTGTTTTTTTTTGAGGTGAAGTCTCGCTCTGTCACCAGGCTGGAGTGCAGTGGCATGATCTTGGCTCACTGCAGCCTCCACCTCCCAGGTTCAAGCGGTTTTCCTGCCTCAGCTTCCCAAGTAGCTGGGACTACAGGTGTGTGCCACCATGCCCAGCTAATTTTTGTATTTTTAGTAGAGATGGGGTTTCACCATGTTGGCCAGGATGGTCTCGATCTCTTGACCTCGTGATCCACTCACCTCGGCCTCCCAAAGTGCTGGGATTACAGGGGTTAGCCATTGCGCCCGGCCAAGATTATACCAGTTTTCACTTTTATCAGCAGTATAGTGCGTGAGCATCTGTTTCCCCACATCCTTGACAGATATGGGCATTATCAGTCTTCTAAAACTTAGGGGAAAATGATCAAGTTTTAACTTATCTGCTTATTTGTGACATCTAGCATTTTTTATGTGTGTTGGCTATTTGCATTTCTTTTATACTTTGCCTATTAGGAGCTTTTATTTATTTTTTCTATTGGTTAGGTTATCTTTTATTGATTTGTAGGAACCCTTTTACATGTTTTGTGTGTGTGTGTGTGTTTTAAGATAGGTTATTGCTCTGTTGCCCAGGCTGGAGTACAGTGGTGTGATGGTCATGGCTCACTGCAGCCTCAAACTCTTGGCGCACAAGTGCCACCCCAGCCTCCTGAGTAGCTGGGACTACAGGCATGCAGGCATGTGTCACTACACTAGGCTGAATTTTTTTTTTTTTTATTTGTAGTGATGGGGGTCTCCCTGTGTTGCCCTGGCTGGTATTAAACTCTTGGGCTCAAATGATCCTCCCGCCTTGGCCTCTCAAAGTGTTGGGATTACAGGTGTGAGCCACCACACCTGGCCTGTTGTGTGTGTGTGTGTGTGTGTGTATATATATATATATATATATTTATTTTATTTTATTTTTTTGAGATGAGTGTCGCTCTGTCGCCCAGACTGGAGTGCAAAGGGGCATTCTTGGCTCACTGCAACATCTGCCTCCCAGGTTCAAGCGATTCTTGTGCCTCAGCCCCCTGAGTAGCTAGGATTACAGGCGTGCGCCACCACACATGGCCAATTTTTGTATTTTTAGTGGAGATGGGGTTTTGCTGTATTGGCCAGGCTGGTCTCAAACTGCTGGTCTCAAGCAGTCCAACTGCCTCGGCCTCCAAAGTGCCGGGATTACAGGCGTGAGCCACTGCGTCCAGCCTGTTGTAGATATTTTTAAGTTAGTTGCTTTTTTTTGTTTTTTTTTTGAGATAGTTTCACTATGTTGTCCAGGTTGAACTTGAACTCCTGGGTTCAAGCAATCCTCTTGTCTCAGCCTGTCTGGTACCTGGGACTGTAGGTGTGCACCACAGTGCCCAGCTCTGTTGCTTGCATTTTAATTTTGTTTATGGCACTTTTTGTGTAGTAAAATCTGCCTTTCTTTAGGGATGGTTTCTGGCCTTGATGTTCTGCTTTGAGGGTCTTCCACTTGCCAAGATTGAAAAATAAATTTAAATATTTGTTCCTTTCTCCACTCATATGCTCAACAAGAATTATTCTGTGCAGGCAAGAGAAGTGTTTAGATTCATTATTTGGGAGTTAGACTTGTTTTTCTGCATTTCATGAAGTCTTTGAAGGTCTAGAACACTGGACAGCAAATGTTAATTGGAAGAGTCAGGTGAAGTCACGTGCTATAAATTAAGGACAAATTGCTGACCTTTGTCTCTTAGATGTTTATACCCCAGATGGCTGCTCACACTGGAGATAGTTCTAAAAAAGTATGAGTAGAATGGCTTCCATTCTGATGAAAATTATTTTCTAAAAGCTTTGATTTTTAGTGTATACTGAGTTAGGTTACGATGCTGCAATTTCTTTAACTCTTACGTTGCCATCAGAGTATGGGGGAGTTTAGGGGAGTAGGGTAAAGTAATGCAAAGGGAAAGAAAGGAGGATGTGAGTGGAAATAATTACGTAGGGAGGAAATGGTGTAACAGTGCTAAGGAGTGGCAGTGCAGATTTTTGTACAAAAACCAGACAGATCAATGTTAACAGTGGCTCTGTTTCCTGAATTACATTTTGTTTTCTTTCTCTTCTCAGTTTTAAGCATTTTTGGTCCGAAAATGGGTTGAAAACCACCACTTGCTTTAACCAGATTATTAATTTACAGTTTGGTTATTTCCATGGCACACATGCACTATCACTCTGTCTTTGTGTGTATGTGTTTAAACAATCACTACTTTTTATTTTTAAAATGTTTCCATCTATGAGCTCACTTAGAACAGTCATGATTGTTTGAGTGAAGAATCACTGTGTAATTTCAGAAGTGAAACTGATACGAAACTCATTTGCTCCAGAAGCAATAAAGTAGTTGTCAGCCTCAGACTTGATTCTCTGTAATTATAGGGAAGACTGTGGTTTTCTTTATTGTTCTTCTCCTCTTTAGCATCTGATACAGATGTCTTCAGTTTCATAGCTGAGACACCCATTCTGTAAGCAGTATCTTTTAAACTTAGACTTAATTAGGATGGATTTGTAACTAGGAGATTTTACAAAAGAGGATATAAAGCCAGAGAAGTCTTTAATCTTTTTTTTTATTTTTATTTATTTTTTTTTTTTGAGACAGTCTTGTTCTGTCGCCCAGGCTGGAGTGCAGTGGTGCAATCTCGCCACACTGCAACTTCTGCCTCCCAAGTTCAAGCGATTCTCGTGCTCCAGTCTTCAGAGCAGGTGGATTATAGGCATGCGCCACCGTGCCTGGCTAATTTTCATATTTTTAGTAGAAATGGGATTTCACCATGTTGACCAGGCTGGTCTTGAACTCCTGGCCTCAAGTGATCCTTTCGCATTGGCCTCCTAAAGTACTGGGATTATAGGCATGAGCTACCTTACCTGGCCTTAAAAAAATTATTTAACATGCTATGTACTTCAATTATCTGCTTTGTTTATTGGCTTAGCCACAAAGTTATTTGTGTGTGTGTGTGTGTGTGTGTGTGTGTGTGTCACACTTATTTGGGATTTTTGACATTGTAAGAGTATGACAATTATTGTCAGGATCTAGGAAATAATTGCTAACTTTTCTTAACACTTTACAAAGTACTTTTATAGGCATTTCTCTTATGCAATAAAGAGAGGTAGGTTGTAGGGATAAAAAGTGATAAAAACTGGTGATTACAACCATCAAGGATAGGAAGAGGGAAAATGATACAGGTGGTTCTTAAATCCAGTTCTTTGGAATTCAGATCCTACATTCTCATTATTTTTTCTTCTTATACCCTTCTCTATAAGCAGATATAATGATAAACAGAGTGTTTCAGTAATATGAAGGGATGATAGTTCAGAAATGAGGTGAGGGTAAGATTTTTACTGGGCCAGAATTGTGGTAGATGCATAATTAATCCACATAAAGGGTCAGTATTAGTCCCACTTTACTGAGGAGAAAACAGATAAAGTAGCTTGCCCAAGATCACACAGGTAAAAAGCACTAGAGCACAGATTTGAATTAAGGCTTCTGATTCTAAGGTCTGTTCCCTTTCCTCTATACCACAGTTTCTTAAACTAAATTTTAGAGAGGTGGGGAAGACTATCCAAAGGTTAGGAAAAGTGAGTGATTTTAATTGTAAATTACATTGTAAATGTTTCAGTGTGATTAATTTGAATTCTGTTGTTTAACACGGGTAATTAAAGAGCATATTGTAATAAGCATCAAAGGTTTTTTTTCTTCAGGATGTTGAAAAATCATATAAAAGAAAACAATTTGAAGCTTTTTAGTTGCCAGGAATGATTAGGGTTGTGAGAGTTATTCTTCTTTCATACTGGAGTATATGTTCCACAGACAAGGATCATATTCTCCAACTTTGTCTTCTCCCCAGCTATGCCTGGGATGATGGGATGTGGATGTGTATGTGCATGTATGATCAATAATAAGTAACTGCCACTTGCCTCTTTAATAACTCTGATGTCATTAGCAAAAATATCACTTGCTTATTTTGGCCTGTTTTTGGCCTGATTCTGAGAATTTATATTACTTTTTATTAGACAAATTATTCTTTTTTTTTTTTTTTTAGAGACAGAGTCTTGCTTTGTCATCCAGGCAGGCTGGAGTGCAGTGGTGTGACCTGGGCTTACTGCAACCTCTGCCTCCTGGGTTCAAGCAATTCTCCTGCCTCAGACTCCCAAGTAGCTGGAATTACAGGCACCTGCCACCATGCCCAGCTAATTTTTTGTATTTTTAGTAGAAACGGGGTTTCACCATGTTGGCCAGGCTGGTCTCGAACTCCTGACCTCAAGTGATCCACCCACCTCGGCCTCCCAAAGTGGAGGGATTACAGGCGTGAGCCACCGCGCCTGGCCGACAAATTATTCTTAACTCAGGTAAAGTTATCAGTTAACTTTTGCACATGAAAAGAAAGCTACTATATTCGTGGAACTATCTTGGTATGGAAAAATTACTCAGGGTAACCCAGTGTGTATATAAAGCTGTCCCATCTTACAATTGAAATTATAATTTTATGCAGTTAATGTTTATTCATGAATCTCCTGTTTTTTGCTTTTAGGACATTCGGAAATTCTTTGGAGTAATACCAGGTGGAAAGAAACTTGTAAGTGAAACAGTAAAGAAGAATGAGAAAACAAAGTCTGATGAAGAAACTTTAAAAGCAAAGAAAGGAATAAAGGAAATCAAGGTTAGTTTTCTGGATAGAATTTTGCATTGAATGAAATGTAAAATAAACTCAGTTCTTATAAGTTTTTTTTTTTTTTTTTTTTTTTTTTCTGAGACAGAGTCTTGCTCTGTCGCCCAGGCTGGAGTGCAGTGGTGCAATCTCGGCAGACTGCAAGCTCCGCCTCCTGGGTCCATGCCATTCTCCTGCCTCAGTCTCCCGAGTAGCTGGGACTACAGGCACCTGCCACCACACCCAGCTAATTTTTTCTATTTTTTAGTAGAGACGGGGTTTCACCGTGTTAGCCAGGATGGTCTTGATCTCCTGACCTCGTGATCTGCCCGCCTTGGCCTCCCAAAGTGCTGAGATTACAGGCGTGAGCCACCGTGCCAGCCATTCACTCCATTCTTTATGCCCTAGTTGTCATATATATTACACCTACATATGTTAATACTGCACAATTCAATGTAATTTTGCTTTAAATAGTTGTGTATTTTTTTAAAAAATTAAGGCAAAAATTGCTGTTTTTATTTTATGCACGTATTTGCTATTTCTGATGCTTTTCATTTCTCACTGAAGATCTGAGTTTTCATCTAATATCATTTTCTTTCAACTTGAAGAATTTTGTTTAGCATTTTTTGTAGTGTAGGTCTGTTGGTGATAAACCTCTATAAGTTCTTGTTAATCTGAAAATGTCTTTATTTTGCCTTCATTCTTGAAGGTTATTTTTGCTGGATATGGAATTTTGGGTTGACTGTTTTTTAAAAAACTTAAGCCTTTTAAAGATGTTCCACTGTTTTTTGGCTTCTAGTTTATCTGATGAGATGCCTCCAGTCATTGATATTGTTTTCTCATGTGTGTTGTTTTTCTCATGGTTCATTAAATAATTTTTTAATTTTTGGTATTCAGCAGTTTGACTATGGCTTACCTGAGTGTGGTTTTCTTTTGTTTATCCCATTTTTGGTTTCTGAGCTTCTTTAATCTGTAAATTTATATCTTTTATCAAAATTGGGAACATTTTACTATAATTTCTTCAAATATTTTTTCTGCCTCATTCTCTCTCTTCTTGAATTACAATTACATAAACGTTAGAGTTTTGATATTGTCTCACGGATCATTGAGCCTTGTTCATTTTTATCAGTCTTTTTTTCAGATTGAGTACTTTCTCTTTTTCTGTCTTTAAGTTCATTGATTCTTCTTTTATCACCAATTTACTGTTAAGGCTATCTAGTGAATTTTTATTTTACATATTGTATTTTTTAATTCTAGAATTTTCATTTGTTTCTTTTTTGTAGCTTTAATTTCTCTCTTTTATGTCCTTGAGTGTAATTATAGTAGCTGCTTTAGTTTTTATTTCGAGATGGAGTTTTGCTCTCATTTTCCAGGTTGGAGTGCAATGGCACGATCTCGGCTCACCGCAACCTCTGCCCCCTGGGTTCAAGCGATTCTCCTGCCTCAGCCTCCCAAGTAGCTGGGATTTTAGGCATGAGCCCCCATGCCCGGCTAATTTTGTATTTTTAGTAGAGTTGGGGTTTCTCCATATTGGCCAGGCTGGTCTCAAACTCCCGATCTCAGGTGATCTACCTGCCTCGGCCTCCTGAAGTGCTGGGATTACAGGTGTGAGCCACTGTGCCTGGCCTAGTAGCTGCTTTAAAATTCTTATCTGCTAATTCTGACATCTGTGTTGTATCAAGATTGGTCTTCATTAAGTGCCTTTTGTCCTGATTCTTTGGGTCATGTGTTAGTTCAGGCCACCATGGCAAAATACTACAAAATAGATGGTAATGGCTGATTAGGTGTCTGGTGAGGGCCTTTTTCCTGCTTTGTACATGGCCGCCTCCTCGTGTTGTCCTCACATAGCCTCTTCTTAGTGCATATGGGTGGAGAGAGAGATTAAGCACTGGTGGAGAAAGAGAGATAGAGATTGGATGAGCACTCTGGTGTCTGTTCTTCTAGAATGTGAATCCTGTCAGATCAGAGCCCCACCCCTACGACCTTATTTATCCTTAATTACTTGTTTAGAGGTTCCAACTCCAAATATAGCCACCCTGAGGGTTAGGGCTTCAACATGTGAATTTTGGGGACACAGACATTCAGGATATAACATTCCATCCATGGCCACCCAGAATTTATGTCCTTCTTGCATGGAAAATACATTCATTCCATCATAACAGCCCCCAAAGTCTTAACTCATTTCAGCATCAAGTCTGAAGTCCACAGTCTCATGTCAATATCATCCAAATCAGATATGGGTGATATTGAGGTATGAATCATCGTGAGGGAAAATTTCTCTTTTGCTGTGAACCTGTGAAACCAGAAAAGGAATGTGCTTCTAAAATATGATAGTAGAACAGACATATAGGATAGACATTACCATTCCAAAGAGGAGAAATCAGAAGGGAGGGAGGGGTGATGGATCCCAAACAAGTCCAAAACCTAGCAAGGCAAATTCAATCAGAACATAAGCCTTGAAAATAATACTCTTTGGCTTGATGCCCTGCCCTCTAGTCCCACTGGGTTAGTGGCCCTACCCCCACAGCCACAGGCAGCTGTCCTGCTTCTGCAGCTCTGCTGGGCCATCCTGCCCACAAGGCTTTGGGTGGTGGCTGTCTCATCTGTTGAAACCAAGCTCCATCTTTTGAAGAGGCAGTTCTGATGGTTGATCTCTGAATTGCTTTTGGGGCCATTCTTCCCTTTTCTTGAAGAATAGCTGTGTTGTCCTGTCACTGGAATCTCAGAAGTCTGACAGCCTTCTTTCGTTTTGTCCTTTCTCCATCCTCTTCAATTCAAATGGACAGTGTTTTTGCCTGTATAATCCCATAATCTCTTTATCAAATGATACTCCAGCTACACCCTTGCTATTCTCTTTAGAATATTCTCTTTTTCTTTTCTTTTTTCTTTTCTTTTTTGAAACAGAGTCTTGCTCTGTTGCCCAGACTGGAGTGCAGTGGCGCAATCTCGGCTCACTGCAACCTCTGCCTCCCAGGTTCAAGTGAATCTCCTGCCTCAGCCTCCTGAGTAGCTGGGACTATAGTCGCGTGCCACCATGTCCAGCTAATTTTTTGTATTTTTCCTAGAGATGGGGTTTTACCATATTGGCCAGGCTGGTCTCAAACTCCTGACCTGAAGTGATTGGCCTGTCTCCCAAAGTGCTGGGATTACAGGCGTGAGCCACCACACCTGGCCTAGAACTTGCTTTTTCATTTTTTGAAATATGAACAGGCTGAGAATTTTACAAATCTTCAAGTTCTGGTCCCTTTTGGCTGACCGGTTTCTTCTTTAGTTCATCTCTTCCGTTTTGCATTTGACTACAAGCAGTCAGGAGGACTCAGGCCGCATCTTCAAGATTTTGCTTTGAAATCTCCTCAGCTAAATATCTGATTTCATCATTCACAGGTTCCATCTTTCACAAAGCACTAGGACACAACTTGGCCAAGTTCTGTGCCACTTTATAATAAGAATTGTCTTTCTTCCAATTTCCAATAATCTCTTTCTCATTTCCATGTAAAATCTTACCAGGTTGGCCTTTAACATTCATATTTATACCAACATTCTGTTCATGATGATGTATGTATTCTCTGAGATGAAAGAGGCTTCTTCTCTAGCTCTTCTCTTCGTCAGCTCTCATTGTTATTACATTTAACGTTCATATTTCTACCAGCAGTTCCTTCATGACAGTCTAGGCTTTTTCTACATGCTAGAAAACGTCTAGCCTCTCCCCAATTCCAAAGTCACTTCTGTATTTTAGGTTTTGTTTTGTTTTTGTTTGTTTGTTTTATAGTAGTACCCCATTTCTTGGTACCAAAATCTGTATTATACAGTCAGAGTTCTGTAGAGAAACAGAACCAATAGGATGTATGTGTGTATACATAGAGAGATTTATTACCAAGAATTGGTAGAGCTGATGTTTTAGCTGGAGTCCAACGGCAGGAAGAAAGTGTCCCAGAGATGTCCCAGCTCTAAGGCAGTCGGGCAGGAGGAATTCCCTCTCATTCAGCAGAGGGTTGGCCTTTGTTCTTTTCAGGCTTTCAGCTGATTAGATGAGGCTTAATGCCATTAGGGAGGGCAGTCTGCTTTACTTAGTCAATTGATTTAAATATTAAGCTCATTCAAAAACACCCTTGTAGAAACACCTAATATGATGTTTGACCAAATATCTGGACATCTTGTCATTCAGTCAGGTTCACATATGAAATTAGCCTCCACAGGTCACATTTCCTCTTTGCATGTTCTAGTTATTTTGGATTTATCTTGGACATTGTGAATGATAACAGTGTAGGAACTTTGGATCCTGTTATATTCCTTCAAAGAGTGTTGATTCTTTTGGTTTATCAGGCATTGATCTTGGCTGTACTCAAGCTCCAAACTCTTGCCTCCCCTGTAACGGGCAGCAGCTGAAATCTTTATTCAATTCTTTTAACCTTAGCTAAGCTGTAGGAGTTGTTCCACATATGTATAATTCAGGAGATAGCCAGAGATTTGGGTAAAGTTTACAGGCAGAATTTGGGATTTCTTTCTGTGGCTTTCTCCTTTACTTGATACCTTCTTCTCTTACTTTTGAGGTGTAGTTGATTCTGACTCTGTCCTTGATCCAGTGGTATATATAAATTATAATTGCTCATTTGTTCCATTTTCTTGCAAGCTAGTTGATTGTTCTTATGTTTTTGAAGTTTTATTATAATGGATAGAAATAGTTTCTGTTTCTACCTTATAATTGATTACAATCAGTTTTTTCACTGTCTGCCTTCTTGATGTTTTCTGAGAAAATTTGAATATGTTAGAAATGTGATGTTTAACTACAAAATTTATAATAATACCTTTTGCATTGGTTTTATTTAGTACTTTTTTTTTTTTTTGAGACGGAATTTTGTTCTTGTTGCCCAGGCTGGCATGCAATGGCGTGATCTTGGCTTACTGCAACCTCTGCCCCCCAGGTTCAAGCGATTCTCCTGCCTCAGCCTTCCGAGTAGCTGGGATTACAGGCATGCACCACCATGCCTGGCTAATTTTGTATTTTTAGTAGAGATGGAGTTTCTCCATGTTGGTCAGGCTGGTCTTGAACTCCTGACTTCAGGTGATCTGCCCGCCTCGGCCTCCCAAAGTGTTGGGATGACAGGCGTGAGCCACTGAGCCTGGCTGGTTCTATTTAGTTTCCTAACAGGCATTGGCTAGTGGTAGGCCACTAGCTTAGCATTTATTCCTGTTTCTGTCGTTTCATTTTCAGGAAGCACTTGCCTTGTAATATCTGATATCCTTTTATTCTTTGTTGTATACATAGATTAGTGTTGAAAGTGGAGCTGAATAATAATATAGTGTTTTCTGTAATTATTTTTTTCCCATTGTCGTACAGTTACTGTCTGGCCTATTTTTAGCCAATAAGGGTATATTACTGACAGTTTAGGCTGGAGAATTCTTTGTTGTGGAGGACTGTCCTGTGCATTGTAGGATGTTTAGTAGCATCCCTGATCTACCTGTTACATGACAGTAAACCTCCCTACCCCCATTTGTGACAAGTAAAAATGTTTCTAGACATTGACAAATGCCTTCTGGGGGGCGGGGATGCAAAATTCCCCCTGGTTAAAACGACTGAGCCGAAATCTAACGAGAAAAAAGGATAGCCCCGTCTCTACTAAAAATACAAAAAATTAGCCGGGCATTGTGGCAGGTTTCTGTAGTCCCAGCTACTCAGAAGGCTGAGGCAGGAGAATGGCGTGAACCTGGGAGGCGGAGCTTGCAGTGAGCCGAGATCGCACCACTGCGCTCCAGCCTGGATGACAGAGTGAGACCCCGTCTCAAAAAAAAAAATAGTTATATAGGCTTCTTTATGTTCTAATTATATTGTGATGTTTATAGGTAAATAGCTCCCGTAAAGAGGATGACTTCAAACAAAAGCAACCAAGCAAGAAAAAGAGGATCATCTATGATTCAGGTAATATTTCTTCTGAGGAGCTTTAAAGTTTTAAAGTTATTGTATATCCCTTAGAACAGTGCTTTAAACTATGTTCTAAGGATGGGTGTGGTGGCTCATGCCTGTAATCGCAATCGCAGCACTTTGGGAGGCAAAGGCAGGCAGATGACTTGAGGTCAGGAGTTCGAGACCAGCCTGGCCAACATGGTGAAACCCCTTCTCTGTTAAAAATACAAAAATTAGCTGGGCGTGGTGGCACGCGCCTGCAATCCCAGCTACTCAGGAGGCTGAGATATGAGAATTGCTTGAACCCCAGAGGCAGAGGTTGCAGTGAGCCAAGATCGCCACTGCACTCCAATCTGGGTAGTGAGACTTTGTCTCAAGAAAAAACAAAAAAATTATAAATAAATAAATAAACTATGTTCTGAGATACATAGCTCTCTGAGATGTTAATAAGTCCTGTGAGAAGAGGACTGTATGCTCAAGTAAAATTTCAAACAATTTTATTATAGAACTTATCAGAACCAAAATATGTTTGTATTAAAGATTCCTTCAGAAAGTGATATAGTATGCAGCATTTGTCAAACTTATTTTGAATGTGATATATGTGTTTTTATTTAATTTAATTAATTTATTTAGAGACAGTCTTGCCCTGTTGCCCAGGTTGGAGTGCAGTGGTGCGATCTTGGCTCACTGCAACAGGTTCAAGCGATTCTTGCGCTTTGGCCACCTGTAGCTGGAACCACAGGCGTGCAGCACCACATCTAGCTAATTTTTATAATTTTAGTAGAGATGAAATTTTATAATTTTAGTAGAGATGGGGTTTCACCACGTAGACAAGGCTGGTCTCAAACTCCTGGCCTCAAACAATTCGCCTTCCTCGGCCTCTCAAAGTCTTGGGATTACAGGCATGAGCCTCTGGCCCTATTATTTTTTAAAATACTTGTATTAATTTCTTTTCCAGTTGAGGTTGTTGGAAGTTAAATTTGAAAAATAGTGCCTTAGAATACTGTTTTTAAAGCAAAGATCTAAAATTTAATTTTTGTGCTTTATTGAAAGATCTGGCTTTTTTGGGTTGCATTTAAAAAGGAATAAACACAATTTAAAGGCTTTTCTTTGAACGTAATTTTAAAATAGGGAACATGAATTTTTTTGCATGCCTTTTATGATGCACAGAATGATGGTAAAATGGTAGAATTCAGAAAGTTTCAGTTTTTGCTTTTGTGGATAAGATCTGCTGTATTAATTCTCTCTTTCTGTTTTATTTTTATCTGGTGTGAATTTTTTTTTTTTTTTTTGAGACAGAATTTTGCTCTGTCACCCAGGCTGGAGTGCAATGGCATGATCTTGGGTCAGTGTAACCTCTGTCTCCTGGGTTCAAGCGATTCTCCTGCCTCAGCCTCCCAAGTAGCTGGGATTACAGGTGCCCACCACCATGCCCAGCTAATTTTTGTAGCTTTTAGTAGAAAAGGGGTTTCACCATGTTGGCCAGGCTGGTCTCGAACTCCTGACCTCAGGTGATTTTGCCTGCCTCGGCCTCCCAAAGTGTTGGGATTACAGGCATGAGCCACCACACCCGGCCTTCTGGTGTGAATTCTTAAAATAAAAAATGTGCCTAAAGAAGGATTGTCAAAATTTTCACAGTACTATCAAAGGTTCTGAATTCTGAAAGTACTTAAGTGTTTACTCTGTGCCTTTTATTGCTCTATATTGTAAAGAATTTGAAAGAAGTACGCGTTCCTCTTCCTCAGGAGTTTTGTTTGTTGGGAAACTGGACATTTGTTTGATACAGTTTACTACAGTGTTACAGGATTTATAAATGCATGGTGCAGGGGAAGAGGAAGGACACTAAAGTTTATGAAACATCTATTTTGTACCAGGCACTGTGCCAGGTACTCACACTTTGTTCTGATTTATATTTAAGTGCCCTGGGAGATTAGGCTGTGGTAGACAGAATAATGGCCCCAAAAGATATCCACAGCCTAATTCCTAGAACCTGTGACTATATTAGGTTATATGGCAAAGGGAAGTAAAAGTTACAGATGGTGTTAAGATGGCTAATCAGATGACCTTAAAAATAGGGAGATTAGGCCAGGCGTGGTGGCTCTTGCCTGTAATCCCAGCACTTTTGGAGGCTGAGGTGGGCGGATCACTTGAGGTCAGGATTTCCAGACCAGCCTGGCCAACATAGTAAAACCCTGTCTCTACTAAAAATACAAAAATTATCTGGGCGTGGTGGCACGCGCCTGTAGTCCCAGCTACTCAGGAGTCTGAGGCAGGAGAATCGCTTGAACCTGGAAGGCAGAGGTTGCAGTGAGCTGAGATCACGCCACTGCACTCCACAACAGAGCGAGACTCCGTCTCAAAAAAGAAAAAAAAATGGGGAGATTATCCTGGGTTATTTGGATGGGCTCAGTGTAGTCACAAGGAATAGGGAGGTAGAAAAAGGGTTTAGAGAGTGAGATTAACTGTGGAGGAAGATTAGAGGATCCGGGAGATGGCAACGTGAGGGCTTTCGCTTGATGTTGCTGGCTTTGAAGATGGAGGAAGGGTCTTTGAGCCAAGAATGCTGGCATCCACTAGAGACTGGAAAAGGCAAATAAAATTCTTTCTTAGAGTATTCAGAAAGGAACATAGCCCTGCTGGTACCTTGACTGGCCCAGTGAGACCCATATTTGCCATCTATCTAACCTCCAGAACTGGAAGATAATAAATTTAGTGGCTTAGTTGTTTTAAGCCACTAAGTTTGTGGTCATTTATTATAGCTGGAATAGGAAACTAATACATAGGCTTAACACTGAGTAAAAGTAACCTGTGAGAATTCACAGAAGACATGTGCCTTGAAAAAGACCTTGAGGAATTGGTTCACCGTGACTACTTTAAACATGCACTATATTATAATAGTTCTTTTCAAAGTTTTGTTTTATTTTTCTCTCACATACAGATTCAGAGTCAGAGGAGACGTTGCAGGTAAAAAATGCCAAAAAGCCACCAGAAAAACTGCCAGTATCTTCTAAACCTGGTAAAATTTCACGGCAGGATCCTGTTACATACATTTCAGAAACAGGTGAGGTTGCATTGTGGTATATGAGATGCCGTGTGTGTTATGTTCTTGAGTTTTTTGTTGGTGTCTAAATGTACCTCCTTCACTTTGAATGGAATTTCTACTGCCTTTTTGCTTTGTTGAGTTTTATTTGTCAGGGAAGGCTGGGATCATCTTTTGCATTTCCAGTAGATTAAGGACCAATTACAGGGAAATTGCTCTTGGAATTTTTTTTAAGTGCTTGTATTGAATCATATAAGTTGAAGCTTAATCTTGAATCACATATTAAAATAGTATTGGGTTGTTTTAGAACTACTTTTTTAATGCAAGCTTTTTATCTGGCAGACCAAAGTCAATAATCTAAGTGTAGAGTGATTACTCACATTTGTGATTTATAATTTAGCACGGATGTTGAATTCCTTGTATTCTCTGGTGACACTACAAATTTAAGTATTGGGTTTTTTAAAGAAGATTGTTTTGTACTTAAATTTAGTTCTGTTACATCTGTTTTAAGAGTAATGAAAGTGCAAAGGACATTTATAAATAATTATGTGCTAATCTTAAATATTTTGTTGTGTAAGTAATTGTTTCATGGATATTGTTCTTTTATGTAAGGATCCCAGAGTTATATTGTCATCCTAGGAGAAAAACTCAGATAAGTTAGTGGTGAAGTCATTTTGATTGTAATGTTGTTAACCCTTAGAGGAGACAATAACCGGAATAATATGGGATGATGTACGTGAAAGGGCCAGACCCAGTGCCTGACACATTGAGTAGGCAGTGCAAAGGAAAAAATAAAAAGAAAAACAAAGTCCATAGGTGAACTTTGTAGGTTACATGAAACATTTGTTGATGAAATTGTTCAAAATATCAAAGACAAAAAGTAAGTGATGTGAACATATTTTTTGGAAAATTTTTACCAAACAGACGTTTCTTTGTTATGGGCAGGTGGCTGATTGACTCTTAACCTTTTTGTGCTATTGCTAAATATCTGCCCAGGCACATTGTGTAAACGAACTCTTAAATTAAGAGGCTCTCCTCTTAGCTCTGGCTACCTTTGTGAAGTTTTGAATACGTGGGAGGGGAGAGTAAGAACAGTATAGTGATAGGTTTATTATGTAACTGAAGGTGGTGTGATAGGGCTTTCCAGTGACACCCTGAAAAATGTCAAAGTTAGTGTGCAGCCAGCCATGGCCTTCAACTGTGGATCAGGGCTGTTGTTATCTTGTGATTTTAAGTAAACAAAAAGGTCAGACAATTTAAGCTCCGATCACAGATTTTCTTTCACATGGGACTGGTTATTTCAGACAAGCAATTTTTTTTCTTTCTGTATCCAGTCATCCATTAAGATGAGCAATTTTTGAATGTTGTTTTGTGAAGAGATGTCCAGCTTTTTATCTGGACTTTTTATGAACGTTAGGCAGTATTTGTGTCATTTGCTGGTAGCATATACATGTGAAAGTAAACATTGTCCTCATGTTTTAGCTAAAAATCTTGGGGTATGATGTACCTGTCTCAGATGGTGTTCAGTATTATGCATTATTCTATTTTTTTCTTAGAATTGAGATGTAGGGAAGAAGCTTGCTTTATTATTGCCTGTTTTATCTTTTCATACTTTATTGTTTGAAATAATAGGTGAATGGGAGGAAGATAAGCCCTTTCCTTCATACAAGAGAATGAGACTATTAAAAAAAGCCCACAATAAGATTGGCATAATAAAATCACAAATATAAGAGTTTCAAAAAAGAAAAGTGCAGCTTTTTCAAATTAATATAGTACTGGAAAATCCTTGACATTAAAGTAATGCTTTCATTACTCTTTACGTTAGGCTAAAACCATACTTTTCAATATTGGGTCATAAATATTTTTGTTTTATATTACCAGTATAAGGTTAAATAAAATGTGTGTGTGTGTATAATAGAATTGGGCAATACCTCATTCCATAAAATAGAATAAGTGTTCCCAATATTTGTGTAATAGTTTAAAAATTCTAATCTAAAACTGTATTGTTTGTCTGGAGATTGGAGCTTCTTGTGAAAAAGTGTCATATGACATGATTCAGTTTTAAAGAACCTGTTAATTCCAAAAGATAGAATTTTTTCTTCATTATTGCATACTTTATCTTTTCTTATCTTCTGTATTCTGATTTTAAAAACAACCTTTGGTTCTATTGGCATTTTTCTTGCGGCATAGCATGTATACTGTTTAAAAGCATGGCCTTGTTTACTTAACTTTCCTTGTGTTTTAGTTTACTTATATGTAAAATGGAGACATCGCTAGTACCTGCATCAGCAGCCTTTGTGATAATCAAATGAGATAATGCTTGAAAAGCATTTAAAATAGAGTCTGACTTAGGGTCTAAAATAGTAAATGCTCAATAAGTATTAACTGTTATTCTTATATTTTGACTTTCTTATAAGCCTACATCTGCCTTTAAAGACATTTTGTATTTGTTTAGTTACTTAGGGCTTTCTGTTGATTTTGTAATTGAGCTTTAGAAATTTGGAAATGATATTTGGCCCACTTATGTTATGGATTTGTGTGGTCTCGTATGGGAACTACTAGTTATTTGTGGCTATGGAGCGCTTGAAATGTGCTTTTAGCCTGAATTGAGAATGCTGTAAATGTGAAATACACACAGATTTGACACAGCAAAGGAAACAATCAACAAAATGAAATGACAACCTACAGATTGGGAAAAAATTTGCAAATCATATATCTGATAAGGGGTTGATATCTACAATGTATGAATAATTCAGACAATTCAATAGAAAAACAAACAAATTTAAAAATGAGTGAAGGACCTGAATAGACATTTCTCCAGAGAATGCATAAAAGTGGCCAACAGGTATATGAAAAAGTGCTTAATATCATTAATCCTTAGGGAAATGCAAACCAAAACCAGTGTGCCTTAACACCTTACTCGTTAGGATGGCTATTATCAAAGAGTAAAGGGATAACAAACGTTATTCAGGGTGTGCAGAAAAGGGAACCTATACACCATTGGTGGGAATGTAGATTGGTGCAGCCATTTTGGAAAACAGCATGGAGGAGCCCAATGAAATTAAAAATAAAACCACCATATGACCCAGCAATCTCTCTTCTGGGCATATACCTAAAGGAAATGAAATCACCACCTCAGAAAGTTATGTGCAATCCCATATTCATTGCAGCATTATGCACAATAGCCAAGATATGGAAACAACCTCAGTGTCACATGGTGGATGGATGAAGGAATTGCGGTATATATAATAATGGAATATTATTTGGCTTTAAAAAAAAAGGAGATTCTGTCATTTGCCACAGCATGTGTGAACCCGGCGGACATTATGTTAAGTGAAATATCAGGCACAGAAAGAATATTGCATGATCTCACTTATAATGCGGACTCTTAAAAAAGAAGTCAATAGAGAATGCAACAGTGGTTGCAGGGGCATTGGGGAGGACATGGGGAGATATTGATTAGAGGTTACAAAGTAGCAGATACATGGGATGAACAAGTCCAGAGATCTAATGTATAACATGAGGACTATAGTTAATAAAGTTGTACTGTATTTGGGATTCCTGCTAAATTAGTACATTTTAGTTGCTCTTGCCACAAAAATAAAATGAGTAACTATGTGAGATGATGGATATGTTAATTTGCTTCACTATAGTAATTGTTTTGCTATCTGTGTATCCCCTGACATCATGTTGTATACTTTAGATATATACAATAAAATTTATTTAAACAACACTGATTTCAAAGACTTCCTACACAAAAAAGGTAAACTACCTTGTTAATTTTTTTGTTATTGATCCCATTTTGAAATGCTAATAATTTGGATCTATTGGGTTAGATAAAATATACAGTTAAAATTAATTTCACTTGTTTCTTTCTACTTTTAAAAATGTGGCTATGAGAAAATTTGAAATTTTATATGTGGCTTGCATTTTACTTCTATTGCATAGTGCTTTATAAACAATGAAAAACAGATTTAGGAAAAATGTAGGTTTCAAGTATTTTTGCTTATATTATTATACAGCTAGCTTTTTAGATTATTGTTATACAGATTTTTAGGCTTTCCATTTCACTCCATGAGAAATATTTTTCATCATCACTTTGATTAGATCTGTCTTCTACTAGGATTTATTGATTTTTAAAGACTAATTTAACCACATTAATTTCCCAAGTTACAGGAAAAGGAAAGAACTGCTTATAAATATCTTTATAGCCAACTATTGACTCTAGTAAAATGTTCTTCAAGGTTGGTAAAAACCCAAATACTTGTTGTACTGGGTAAATATATTTACTTTTAGCTGTTTAATGAAGTGAGAGACCTTGAGTCTTGTTTGGCGAAGATTGACCTTTTATTACGGTTTCATCAGGGCCTGCTGTTTGATCGAAAATGGTGGGGGTTTTTCCTGTCTTGAATTGTTTGACTGGTAATTTTAATTGTGCATATAATTCTGGAGGCAGTTAGTACTCCTGAAGTTAAAATTATTTGAGGAGTGTTTAAATGGGGAAAAAATTGGCGATGTTGTGTTCTCTAGGTGACAGGTTACCATGTAATAACAGTGACTTGTGACTTTGGAAAATAGTAGCAGAAAATATTCTTGGGGATGTGTGTAACATTCTCTTTGCTAACTTTTAGAGACATATAGTCTTGTGTATCAGACAAATAGGTATATATTCTGTATATGATAGAGAGCTTCTCTTAGATGTTTGCAGGGAAACCTAGAGTGATAAAGGTAGAAAATTTCCTTCAAGTGAGTATTGTATTTTTTTGATTATACTTGTTAAAAAATTAATAATTTGTACACTAAAATTCTGTATAAAAGAAACTAAATTTAGAATTTTTGAAGATGAGAGATTTAAATTAATAATTTTAAATTACCTAAGTAAATGTTTCTCACACACACACACACACACACACACACACACACTTATTTGAGTAGCATCTTATTGTAAAATTTCTACAGCTTTCTTTTTCTTTTTTTTTTTTTGAGATGGAGTTTCGCTCTTGTTGCCTAGGCTGGAGTGCAATGGTGCGATCTTGGGTCACCGCAACCTCCGCCTCCCAGGTTCAAGCGAGTCTCCTGCCTCGGCCTTCTGAGTAGCTGAGATTACAGGCGTGCACCGCCATGCCTGGCTAATTTTGTATTTTTAGTAGAGACAGGCTTTCTCCATCTTGGTCAGGCTGGTCTCGAACTCCCGACCTCAGGTGATCCGCCTGCCTCGGCCTCCCAAAGTGCTGGGATTATAGGCGTGAGCCACTGCACCTGGCCTACAGCTTGCTTTTTCATAACTTAATGGCTTAACCCTCCCTTCTTCCTTCCTGCCCAGTAGAAGAATCTAGATCTTTGGATGTCTCTCATACACTTATTTTTTCATGTCATCTAGTTTTATATCTTCTATAAATTTGATAGATTTATCTTTGTGTTCCTTCCTGAATCATTATTAAAATTGTTTAGCATTAAGGGACAAATAAAGTTTTTTTCAAAATTTGCTTTGAATCATCATCAGCACCCTGGATATAGCTGTTTAGTTTCTTATGAATAACTGTCTAATTACTTATGAATCTTAGTAATGACTATTGTTTTGTATTTCTCTATCTTGCCATAAATCAGTGTTTCTCAACCAAGGGTGATATTGCCTTCTGAGGGGGCTTTGGCAATATCTGGAGACATTTTTGGTTGTCACAACTAGGGGATGTTACGGCATGTAAGTGGCAGAGGCCAGGCATGCCACTAAGCATCCCGCAATGCACAGGACAGAGAGTTACTCGGCTTCAAATGTCAGTAACATGGAGGTTAGAAACCCTGCCTCTTATCAGAAGAGAATTTGGTGGATACTTTAAGTCCAGATATCATTTTTAGTATTCATTTCACCTACTAGTCTGATAACTCACAGAATAAATGAAGGCTTAGGCCTTGGTTTATGCTTAGTGAGCCCTTGTCTACTTCAGTCGAGCGCCATATGCTGCTCCTGACCAGTTCATGATGTTACTGTATAGCATTGTCACTAAACCTGTCTTCTGTAGTTCTGTGGTTGTGGATCTGCCTTTCTCTTTTTTGACAATTAGGACTTCATTTCTTTAATCTTCAGGGGCTTCTATTTTATATGATGATTCAAAGGTCACTGATAGTGCTTTAGCAATTTTATCTGCAAATGCACATATTTATGAGAGCTAGATGCTTTCTTATAATCTTTTTTTGGTAATTTGTTCTTCAATTCTCTTTTATTAGTGTGTATTATGGGACCTGAAAAAAATTAAGTGGCATATGGAGAGGAAGGAGATTTGAAAAGGGCACAGTAAATAATGAGACACTAAGATACTGAGGTTCCGAAGCATCTTTGAAAATGAACAGACTGTTCTGGTGACATGTACTTTACTGTCAGGCACTTGTGAAACTATGAGAGACATAGGACTGTATTCCTGAATGCCAAGGAAGTAGGATTATGTGATGAAAATATCATTAAGTACTAATACAATACAATATATAATAATAAAATAATATACAAAATGACTTATACTTGGCTTTCGTACTGAGACCAGCACTGTTCTCTCCTCTTGTATGGGGAAGATGTATGTGAATGGCAGTGGGGAAATTGCATTGATTGCAGAATCACTCCCTTAACTCTGTGGTCAGGCAGATTTCCTTATATTGCCCGTTTTATGCCTTAGAATTGTAAGAAGCTTTGGGTAATGTACCTGTGGCCAACTGCCCAGGCCTTTCCCCCACTTTTTCTTATTCAGGCATTCCAGTGGACTTGGTACCTGTGTGGTGGATAACATCACATTTCAAGCCAGTACTTTTTTCTCTTATTTATCATTACTCAGCTACCTCACTAGACCCCACGAATTATAAAATACGGTTTATTTTAAAAATATAACTGACTCTATTTGATTCTAAGAGGATTCATTTGCAGTGAATCATGAGATCTTTGGTTTCTTGATTGAAGATGAGCAGTCTTAGGGGTTTTATTTTATGCTGATATGTATAGAATGTCTGATTTACCACATAAATGGGCAAAAGTGCTATGTTTAGTTTCTCTTCCATCCACTTAATTTAACCAGTATTTATTGAAGGCTTGGCACATACATGAACCTTTTTCTGTCTCTGAAACCAAAATGATGGTTTAGATTTTTGACTCAAGGAAATATTGAAAAGAAACTTTATAGAAAAAGGCTTTAAACACCTTGATTCCTTTTTTAGTTTTTGTTGCTAAATAAATTATTTTAATCCCCGTAACTGGATCTCTTCATTAATTTGCTTTTTGTGTATTCTAGACCAAAGAAAAGAAAATCACAGAATTAGAATTCAGAGATCTGTTTGGAAAGGCCAGATTCTCAGCAGTATGAATTCCAGAATTAGACTTTTTTCCTTCTTGCCTTTTAAATAGATTTTTATATGGACCCCCACATTTTTTATTTCTCTTTTGTTATTCTTCTAAATAAATGAATGTATCTAACACAGAGTGTTAAAGCAATCTTCTCTCCCAGGCAATTCCTCTGCTGTGTGTAGGATAATGTGATAATGCTAGTTTGCTTGGTTGTTGGTACCACATTTGAGGTTATGTTGCCTATAAATAAAAATAAATGGTGTTTTTACAAGAAGACAGATATCCTAGAGGGAAAATCTAAGTGTTCAATTGTTCATGATTTTCAACCAGTTCTCCTCAATTTGACTTAGATCTGTTTATCATTATTTTATTGTAAGTTTCTGGGGAGAAGAGAACATAGTTTGCCTTTGGCTTCCTATGAGGCGGAATCCAATTTAAGCTTATTAGAAAACAAGAACAAATGTTAAAAAAGAACAACTACAACTTTATTTGGAATGTTTCATCTCTACACACTGTGTAGGATTGTAAAATATTTATTTTACATGAGGATCCTCACAGCAACACCTGTTAAGTCACTGTCTGTTGGAAGCAGCTAGTTGTCTTCTTGGCCTGTTTTGTCTTCTTTCCATAATATATTGGTATAGCCTTTAAAATGTTAAGGGCAAAGGAACTTTAAGACAACTAGTTCAGAAGTCATAGTAGAGAAACAGTAGGACTGCTCGTTCTTCAAGTTTTCTGGTTTCATCAAGGCAAGATGACAGTGTTTTCAGATATGCCTGTGGCTTATAGGGTACCATATTTATTTATAAAATAAATATGAAATCCCTTATATTTGTGAGAAATATCTCAATGCTTAGGATCATGAATTTGCTTTTTTTAATGTTATTCTCATAACTGTAAGGAGTATGGGGAAATTGGCAAATCAGGGGGCACTAAATAGGTATTAAAGCAAGAGAGCCAGTCCTTGAGAATTACCCTCCCTTTTTCTTTTCATAACTGTGTTTTACTAGAGTTACTGGTACCTTCCTAGGGGCCTAGAGAGCTGTTTATTTTGTAGTTAACAGAGAAAAGGAGCCTTATTTGCAATTTTTGTTTAACACAATGAAAACATACTTGAAGTATCTTGTAGAACACTCCCATATTTTTTCTTTGGAGAGCCATGTGTAATTAAATTTTTCTCAGAAATTATAAAAATGTTTATAAAATTATGCCTGTGTTTAGCTATAGTACATTTTTTTAATCTATAGCTTGAAGACATTGTTCAATTTAAATTCATGTATTCAGAGAAGGGCTCTGTTACCCTCCACTATTGTAAAGAGATCTCTGGTAGAGGAGGCTCATAACAAGAACCTCCCCTTTTAGGGGTGATGTTTATACCTATAACATTAGGGTGCACATAACAGAGTGATGTATTTTGTTTTTTTGACAGCCGTTTTGCTATTTTCATGAGGTTTTTTTTTTTTTTTTTCAGCCTCGAAATTTGGGCTTAATCTTTCATGGCTTCATGAGTCCATTGTATAGTTAGACCATAATTTATATAAATATTTTCCCGATTTCAAGCATTTCAGTTGCTTATACTTTTCATGTTCCTAATAGTGTGATGACTAGACTAAATTTATATGTAAATATTTGTCATCACCTCTGATTATCTCCAAGAGTTACTATGCTAAAGGATATGAACTTCTTTAAGGTTCTGGTGTGTTCTACCAAATTACTTTCTAGAAAAGTCACACTAATTTACACTTTTATAATTAGTGTTTTTATTAGTACAAACTCATCACATTTTTACCAATATTGTGTATAATATTAAAAAAATCTATATGGCTACCCATAGGGTCATAAAATTGTAAAGGGGAAAATCTTAAGAGTTTGTTTGGTCCAACATTTTACAGAAGATCACAGTGAAACCCAGATGATTAATTAAAAATAGTAAGTCAAACTTAGGTTAGAATTTTAGTTTTCTAGACTTCTGGTTCAGCACTGTTTTTCCCAGAGAATAATACTTTTATTTATTGAATGGCTGTAACATGGCTAGGTGCTACACTGGGCACTTAGCCTCTAAAATTTTGTGTTATTGTATTTGTAGAGATGGGGTCTTGCTCTTTTGCCCAGGCTGGTCTTGAACTCCTGGGCTCAAGTGATCCTTCCGTCTTGGCCTCCCAAAGTGCTGGGATTATAGGCGTGGGCCACCATGTCCGGCCCTTCAAGAAAAATTTAATCTTCCCAGTAACCTAAATGTTGATTGGCTTGAAACTGTTTTACTATTTATAGAGAAGGGGACGTAAGGAAGAAATAAGGGCAGTCTTCAGAGGCTGAATGTGGAAAAAGTAGATAAACTTTTTCTCCCTGTTCAGCGGATAGATTAAGGAAAGTAGGTGGAATTCACAGGGAAGTATTTTGACTTAATATAAGGAAAAACTTTCCTAAGGAGTATAGTATTTTGCTATTCGCTAAAGAAAGAAGGTGAATTAACATTGCTCGATTTTGAAAGTATTTAAGTCTAGTCTATTTTTTTGTTAGAAATGTGGAAAATGGGGTCTATGTATTGAATAAGGAGGTAGGACTAGTTGACTAAAGATAATTTATTATGAAGTTCTTGGCATGTAGTTTAATGCTCAATAAAAACTTATTAATAGTAAATAAAAAGATACCATGAAGTCTGTGAAGCCAGCAACAGAATAGCAGAGATGCTGATAAATAATGAACAGAAGTAAGCAAAGAAGAGTGGAGAGGAGGTAGAAACTAAAGCACTGACTCTGAAAGCTAAGGGGTCAGAGAGTTCTAGGATGTAGTCAATTTGTTGTAAAACATTAGACGGAGAAAAGGGTGTATTAGTCCGATTTCATGCTGCTAATAAAGACATACCCAAAACTGGGCAATTTATAAAAGAAAGAGGTTTATTGGACTTACAGTTCCACATGGCTGGGGACCTCACAATCATGGTGGAAGGTGAAAGGCACGTCTCAAGTGTCGGCAGACAAGAGAAGAGAGCTTGTGCAGGGAAACTCCCCTTTATAGAACCATCAGATCTCATGAGAGTTATTCACTATCACGAGAACAGCGCAGGAAAGACCCATCCCCATGATTCATTCACCTTTCTCTGGATCCCTCCCATAACATGGGAATTCAGGATGAGATTTGGGTTAAGGGCACAGCCAAGCCATATCAAAAGGTGTGAAAAAAACATAAAAATTACCCATATTTCCCTAATCAGAGATAAAAATTGTTAATGTTTTATTGATTCTTTTCAGATTTTAGAATGTGAATTTAAAAGTTATGTATATATCTATAGATAAACAGTGTCATTAAACATGCTGTTATGTCATCTGCTTTTGCCACCTAGTAAACATATGAATATATTTCTATGAGCAAATATAGATATTTGTTATAATTTTTATTGCTGTAGAGATTTTGTTACATGGTTGAGTATACATATTAATAGATATTTAGGTTATTTGTTTTCCCATATTATACACAATACTCACATCTCTCTGTTTGTACTGCCATTGTTATGGTTGTTGAGGCCATCTTTGCCTACGTGGTCATTTACTTTTTGTCTTCCCATTTTCTTGCCCTGTTACAATCTGCTCTCCATAGTAGTTGATCTCACCCACTCAGCTATGGGGTTTTCTGTCATACTGCTTATAAGCACGGCTAGGTGTAGTGGAAATGGAATGTTAGTATTTTAGGCATTTTTAAGGTGGTGGGAAATTGGTAGAGCACCATCATTTCAGAGACAATTTAAGTTTGTTCTTTCTCCATTAAGGGACTCCCTCTTGCCCAGAAGT
Source organism: Pan troglodytes (assembly GCF_028858775.2). Classification (NCBI taxonomy): domain Eukaryota; kingdom Metazoa; phylum Chordata; class Mammalia; order Primates; family Hominidae; genus Pan; species Pan troglodytes. Next base: position 39,660,714 of record NC_072401.2, on the reverse strand, counting down.
ACAATTGTTGTTGTTGAACTTAAAGCAAATAAACATTATAAAATTTAATAAGGTAAGAAATTTAACATATACTGGGTATAGCTGGTCAGCTGTCAAGTATTAAAAAATTTGAGTTTCTATAATACCATGATCATTGTGTTATTATTTTAGAGAAAAGGAAAGGACTTTGAGATTATATTCTCAATGGTTAGTTACTAGGACTATTATGGGTGATCCACGTGGCTGTTATAAATGGAATGGTGATGTTACCTAGCCTTTTGCAAAGCCTTTTTCCTGTCTGGCAAAGAGGCAGAGAAGAACCAGTAGTTAGGTAGGGAGAACACACACACACACACACACACACACACATACACATATATATATGAATGACTGAACCTAGTCTGTTGACTCTTTGTAACGTGGTTGAACTGAAATCTGTTAATTGTATCAGGCCTTGGATGTGCTTTAGAAAGAGTTATGGATAAATTTTTAATTAAAGCTTGACGGTAGATTGACTATAGTTGAAGAGAAGTGAAACAAGTATGTTTTAATTTAACTCTTTCAGTTGGAAACACTTTAGTGTAAGCAAAATGGGGAAATTTATTAGGAGCCTGCTAACTTATCTCATGGAATGTAGAAATAAACCTTTTGCACCTTGGTTTGTACACACTGGTTGAGCAAATCAAGGATAAAGTTGGCCCCACCTTGCTGAAGTGCTCACTCCTGGTCTAGCTGATTGTGGTCAAGAGTGTGGAGCCATCTAATGGATATATCTGTGGTTTTTGGAGGCCCTTGGAGGGAGGGGTGAGCTGTAAATTATTAGAGAAAATGTGCTTGTAGTGAAGGGCACTGGCATCCTCAGAGATTTCTACTGCATGCTTGCTTTAAATAGCGGGTTACTTTTTACATTTAGTAATCAGAAACCTGTAAGAGTGATGTGTTGCAAAATTTATAGTTTCATTTTAATATAAATATAATAATTAGAAGGTAAGGCTAAATCCTTTTGATTTTTACATATCATTAGATACTTTCATGTTTGAAATGGCAGCCACATAAGGATAACACAGTGCCTGGGACGTAAGGCCTTTAGCAAATGTTCGTAGTTGAATGAGGGAGCAGTTGAGAGGACATAGGAGCCACTCATATGTGGCTTTGCATACCAAATTGATACAGTGAACCGTCCCCCATCCCCACCATGACCTAGTCTTCATGGTTGTCTTTTATTTAAAAAAAAATTTTTTTTTTTTGAGAGGGAGTCTCACTCTGTCGCCCAGGCTGGAGTGCAGTGGTGCAATCTCAGCTCACTGTAACCTCCGCCTCCCAGTTCAAGTGATTCTCCTGCCTCAACTGCCCAAGTAGCTGGGATTACAGGCATACTCCACCACGCCCAGCTAATTTTTGTGTTTTTAGTAGAGACGGGCTCTCACCATGTTGGCCAAGCTGGTCATGAACTCCTGACCTCAAATGATCCACCCATCTCGGCCTCCCAGAGTGCTGGGATTACAGGTGTGAGCCACTGCACCTGGCCTATTTTCAATTGTATTAAAAAAGTTTTTTTTAGAGACAGGTTGGAGTGCAGTGGTACAATCGAGGCTTACTGCAGCCTCCATTTCTTGGGCTCAAGCGATCCTCCTACTGCCTTAGCCTCCTGAGTAGCTGGGGCTACAGGCCTGCACCACCATGCCCAGCTTAATTTTTCTTTTTCTTTTTTTTTTTTTTTGAGACAGAGTCTTGCTCTGTCTCCCAGGCTGGAGTACAGAGGCACAATTTCAGCTCACTGCACCCTCTGCCTCTGCCTCTGGAGTAGCTGGGACTACAGGCGCGCACTGCTATGCCCAGCTAAGTTTTGTAATTTTAGTAGAGATGGGGTTTCACCATGTTGACCAGGCTGGTCTCGAACTCCTGACCTGAAGTGATCCGCCTGCCTCCCCAGCTAATTTTTTTTGGTAGAGATGGAGTCTCATTATATTGCCCAGGCTGATCTTGAATTCCTGGGCTCAAGCAATCCTCCGCCTCAGCCTCCCAAAGTACTGGGATGACAGGTGTGTGCTACCGTGCCCGGCCTCATGTTTGTCTCTTAGATTTTCATTTTTATTGGATTTCTTTTGTTTATAGGCCAAATCGAAAAGCTTTTTTTTTTTTTTTTTTTTTTTTTGGTGAGTCACTGAAGCAAACAAATTTATTGAGGCCCTTTTAAGGTACATTTTTGGAGCTCCTAATTATCTAAACATTGTCATGAATGCTTAAAAAGACATTTAAAGCCAGATGTTTTGTGGAAACTTTTTAGAAAAATAAAATGTAACAAATAATTTATGGTCTTAAATGAATGGTTAGATATCAGTAGATAGTTCACCTGCAATATATAGCTAGAACCTGACAACTTACTACCTCTGCGAATACCACCACAGTCCAAGCCTTCCGTATCTCATCTGGAACTGCAGTAGCTTTCTAAGTGGTCTCCCTGCATTCACTTTCCCCCGCTCTGCAGTGTGTTTTCCAAATGACAGGCCTTAAGTTGGGTCACAAACTATTCTCAGAATTCTCCAGTGGATTCCCGTTCTATAATAAAGACTAAAATTATTCCTATTGCCTAGAAAGTCCTCCAGGATTTGGCCCCTACCTCTTTCACCTGAACTCTCTGGCACGCCTCCGCATTGTGCTGCAGCCACATTGAACTCCAGGCACACTTCCGTCTTGGCTTTTCCATTTGTAGTTTTAATTGCCCAAATATTCTTGCCTGAGGTATCTTCATTTCAGGCCTCCGTTAAAATGTTGTTTATCAAAGAGGCATTCCCTCAGTACCTTATCTCAAAGAGTACCCTTCATCACTCTTTAATTCTTTCACCCTGTTTTACTTTTTATTCATAGAACATTTAACTTGACAGTGTATATTTGTTTATTTGTATATCTGTTTCCTCTTCTAGACTTTAAGTTCCATGAGGGCAGGGATTTTGTCTTTTTTATTCACTGCTGTATCTTAAGTTCCTGGTACATAATGAGTGCTCAGTAAATATTTGTGTACTCTTGGTAGTAACTGGGGGATATAGCGTATTACAGGCCTGGCACTGGTAAATGTGGGGATGATGGTTGAATTTAGGAGATAGGGGGAAAAAAAGTTATTAGCATCTCTAAGTTCTTGGATGTTTATTTTGTTTTTGAGACAGGGTCTTTGTTGTTCAGACTGGAGTGCAGTGGTGCAATCACAGCTAACTGTAGCCTCAACCTCCTGGGTTTATATCCTCTTGCCTCAGCCTCCCTAGTAGCTGGGACTACAGGTGTGTACCACCATGCCTGGCTAATTTTTTGTTAATTTTTTTGTAGAGAAGGAGTTTCATGATGTTGCCCAGGCTGGTCTCGAACTCCTGAGCGCAAATGATTCTCCTATCTTGGTCTCCCAAAGTGCTGGGATTACAAGCATGAGCCACCATGTCTAGCCTCTTGTATACTTTTGATAAAGTTGGTAGAAGTGTTTTCTTTGTATAACCGAATTGATGTTTTATAAAAAATATTCGGTTACATTTCATTTAAGATGAAGAAGATGACTTTATGTGTAAGAAGGCGGCCTCTAAATCAAAAGAGAATGGAAGATCTACAAATAGTCATCTTGGAACATCAAACATGAAAAAGAATGAAGAAAACACTAAGACCAAGAATAAGCCTTTATCACCAATAAAACTTACACCCACATCAGTACTTGATTATTTTGGAACTGGAAGTGTCCAAAGATCTAATAAGAAGATGGTGGCAAGCAAAAGAAAAGAGGTAAGTGTTCTACGTATAAGCAAGTATGCTCAGGATTTATACCCATTCACTAATATTAACAGGAGAAACTAGGATGTAGTAAATAGGCAACATGTTTTAATAATTAAAATAATTTTCCTATGATTATGGATAAAATGTATTGCCCTCATTTTAAAGGATGAGGAAGTTGGAATGTTACATATTTAATTTTTTAATTCTTGAAAGCGGGAAAAGATCATTTAAGCCATAAGAAAAAATAATTATTCAAATTTAAATTGAGTTCTCAGAATGCAAACTCATTTTACTATTGACATCAACCAGTCAATATTAGCGATAAATTTGTTTCCAAATGAGATAATAAATAGATTCCTTATAAATAGAGCATACCTATGCTACACTTCTGACCTTCTCTACTTTGGCAGATATTGGATTCATCTGTTTCTGGCCATTTAGGAAACAGACATACCAGATAAATTATGGTGAAAGTAGTCCCCTGAGTTAAAGAAAGCCTGCCCCATAATGTATGCTTGTTGATTCTATCACTTCCTCCATAGAACAATGTAATCATTCTCACATATTGGTTTGCCAATGTTCTGGACTACTTGTCAAGCCAAGACATTAATCTACAGGATTGGGTTTTTTAATTTTTATTTTTGGTACTTCTCTTGAACATATCAATAGAACTAAGTGAGACAGGTCTGTCTATAGGATATTTATTAGGGATTGGATATGGTCAGGGAGTAGCCATAAATTTGACTTTCCGGCTGGTGTACATTGCAGCTGTTACTGATACACTTATCTCTCATTGGTGTATTTAATCAGCAACAGTCAAGAAAAAGTGCCTTATTTTTAACTTAAGGTTTATGCTGATTTTGCTTGATTTTCTTTGAAATATAGCTTTCACAAAATACAGATGAGTCTGGATTACAAGATGAAGCCATCGCCAAGCAATTACAGCTTGATGAAGATGCGGAGGTATTGGCATTTTGCTTAGAATCATTAGTAACTTGATATTGTGACTAGCTATTTAGTCCAGCCAGGTTTTGAATTGAACCTCATTGGAAGTTACATGTAAAATAAGTTAAAATCTAATAAATGAAAATCTAAATTTCTGTACAAGATAAATGATGAGACCAGGGGAGAATTATTTACTGAAAGATTTATTTTTAGAGAAGATTGATCAAGTGCTGTGAGATGATTTTGAAGAAATGGCTAGCAGCAAATCCTGTAGGTCATGATAGGTCTTTGATACCCACAAAAAGGATGTTAATGATAAGGACTTTGGAATTTAGTTTCTTCCAAATGGGAAACCGTTGGAGTTTTTATTTTTTATTTTTTGAGACAGAGTCTCGCTTTGTTGCCCAGGCTGGAGTGCAGTGGCGTAATCTGGCTAATTGCAACCTTCACCTCCTGGGAATCAAGTGATTCTCCTGCCTCACCTGCCCCAGTAACTGAGACTACAGGCGCCCACCACTACGCCCGGCTAATTTATGTATTTTTAGTAGAGACGGAGTTTCACCATGTTGGCCAGGCTGGTCTTGACCTTGGCCTCCCAAATTGTTGGGATTACAGGTGTGAGCCACCACACCCAGCCCCATTGGAGTTTTGAATAGAAAAGTGACATGACTTGATGGATCTTAAAAGAAAATTACTTTGGCTTCGATGATGTTAATAGTTCATGGTGGGGGCAAGATCAAAAGCAGATCAGTTTGCAGACTGAATGGTAGGTGAGAGATGTCAGCTTGTAATAGGAAAAGGCAGTGAGAAGTGGGCATAATCTGAATGTGCCTTGAAAGGTACAAGTTGTTTTTGACAGATTGGATGTAAGGTGTGAGGGAAGAAGATTCACAGATGAGGCTGGGTGTGGTGGCTCATGCCTGTAATTCCAGCACTTTGGGAGGCCGAGGTGGGAGGATCACTTGTGCCTGGGAGTTTGAGACCAGACTGGGTAACATAGGGAAATCCCATCTCAACCAAAAATACAAAAATCAACTGGGCATGGTGGTGCACACCTGTGGTCCCAGATACTTCGGAGGCAGAGGTGGGAGGATTGCTTGAGCCTGGGAGGTTCAGGCTGCAATGAGCTGTGATTGTGCCACTGCACTCCAGTCTGGGTGACAGAGCAATACCTTGTCTCTCGGAAAATAATATTCAGTTATGGCCTTAACAACTGGGTGAATGGTGATACGATTTACTAAGGCTGGAACACAGGAAGCAGAACAGGTTTGGTACAGAGAGATCTTTTGGACAAGTTAAGTTTGAGATGTCTAATAGACTTCCAAATGGAAAGGCAGAGTAGGTGGTTGGGTAGAAGAGTCAGGAACTCAGGGGAGAAGTCTAAACTGAAGATGGACATTTGGAAATCATTACCAGTTGAGTAATATTTAAACCTGTGTAACTGGATGAGATCATGGGGAGATAATGCAAATAGAAAAGAAAAAAAGGTCTCAGGATTGAGCCCTGGGCCACTGTTAGAGGTCAGGAAAAGGAGGATGATCCAGCAAAGGAGAGGAGAGAGTGGCTAGTGAAGTAGGAACATCAGGAGAGGTTGATATCTTACAGAAGCCAAAGAAAGTATTTCAGGGAGGAGCGCTCATTTCTGTCAGAGGTTCCAGACTTAGCTGCCGGCTGTTTGAACTCCCTTCCTCTTGCTTAGCTTAAGTGTCACTTTCCCAGACTACCTCAACTATATTAGAAACTCCTCCGATATACTCTGTCACACTCTGTCATAGCTACTATTATCATTTATTATACTTGCTATTTAATTAGAATGACAAGTATAGGCTCTAAGGTCCCTTCACCAGGACTCTCACTCAACCATTTGTCTCAACCATTTATGTCTCACTCAACCATTGTTACATCAGTGCTTATCTTAGTGTCTGGCATACAATGGGCTCTTGATAAGTATTATTGTGAGAGAACAATATTGTGATTGTTCACATTTTATTACTTTGGCAGTTTAGTTTGTGTTTTCAAAATGTTTTTCTATCTTACTTGATCACACTGAATTACATAAACTACAAGCGAGTATCCACATGACTCAAGGCAGCACAAGTAGCCTGGGTCGAACTAGGAAGTAATTTTTAGGAACCTGACTTCTCCTGATCCAAATACTAGAGGGTTACCTAATCCTTTCCAAACCAGGTGTGGTACTTTGTATCACAATCCCCTATTTTTCCATTTTTGTCACATTCTTTCAGAATCTTGTTTGGGTAATTTATTAATCTGATTAAGGACTTTTAGGTGTCAGTAACTGAAGATGTCTTTACTAATTATCCCTGTAAGAGTTTTTCCTCCCTTTTTTTTTTCACTTCACTTTTAAAAGATTGAGTGGATTTTGAAGTCCTTTTCTTTGTTTGAATAATGTAGGGTGTTTTTTATTGAATATCACGTAAGGCCATTTTACCAGGGAGCATACAGCCATTTGGTTTATAATGAGAAAGATACTCCACTGCTATATATTCTCTTTTGGAAGCGCTCCATTTTGCTGAATGTGAAAGTATTTTGAAATAACTGAGATAACTAGAATGTCTCTGTGTTACATTAGCATGTTAGTAGAACTCCTGACATGATGACTTAAATTTTCAAAAGTGAGAACAGATGCATTTGAATTAGTAATTGAAAATAGGAGTTTGATAGTAAAAGTGATTTTACATTTGTATATAGCTTATTATATGTGCCAAAAAAATACTGTATAATTTTTTTAAATTCTTAGATTCACTATTTTTGTGCTCCCCAGATGATTGTGTTTTCCTATTAGGTTGAGATTCCTTTCAGAGGTCTTTTTAGACAATAAATAGAAATAAGAAAGCTGTGTTGCATAAGAACCATTAAGAGAAAAGTACAGACCTCATGTTTTATAAGTAAGAAATATGACTTTAAAAATATGCTCACTTTATCTGTCATCCCTGCAAAACCAGAACTGTATGTTCCAAAATCTGATTCAGCTTAGTGAAACAAACCTGTGATACTTCACTATTAATGTTGAGTGGGAAAATGTCATAATTATTTTCTGGAAAATGTTTTTCTAGTTTCTTCTAAATATATGAATCAGACATTTAAAACTTCTATTTACGAAAAGAAAAAGAGCAACTCAACTCACTTTGCTGACACATTTTACAGCTGGAGAGGCAGTTGCATGAAGATGAAGAGTTTGCCAGAACATTAGCCATGTTGGATGAAGAACCCAAGACCAAAAAGGTGGCATAATGTTGGGCTATTTGCGTTCTGAATATACAGTACAGATCAGTGTTCATACTTGCGTGTTCTAGGCTCTAGCCAAAACATGAATAACTTTTCCAGAAAGAAGTTAAATTATTTTATAAAAATGTTTTTGGGGAAGCTCATTGAGAAACTTATTCTTCTTGAAAGAAGGGTGACGGCATCAAAACAAACCAGAACCTTTTATCACAAAACAAAGAATTATATCTTTTCCTTATTCTTTTTATATTTTATTTTATTTTATTTATTTTAGAGACAGGGTCTCTGCTGAAGTGCAGTGGCATGATCTGGGCTCAGTGCAGCCTTTGCCTCCTGAGCTCAAGTGATCCTCCTGCCTCAGCCTCCTGAGTAGCTGAGACTACAGGTGTGTGCCACCACACCCATCTAATTTTTGTATATTTTTGTAGAGAGGGGGTTTTGTTATGTTGGCCAGGCTGGTCTTGAACTCCGGAGTTCAAGCGATTCTCCTGCCTCAGCCTCTCAAAGTGCTAGGATTATAGATGTGAGCTACCATGCCTGGCCTTTTAGTTCTTTTTTTTTTTTTTTGAGACAAGGTCTCACTCTTGCCCAGGCTGGATTACACTGGCACGTTCATAGCACACTGAAGCCTCGAACTCATGGGCTCAAGCTATCCTCCCACCTCAGCCTCCCAAAGTGTTGGGATTAGAAGCATGAGCTTCTGTGCCCAGTTTACCTTTTCCTTACTCCTTTATCATAGGAGTTCTTATGTACTTGTTCAGAAAATAATGCTCATAAAAATTCTTTTGGAACACAAGCTTAATAACTTCAATATTAATCACTGTCTTTTCAGGAAGCACAGTTTTGTCAGTTCTAATTAGTTAACTCTAAGATCTATATTATGACAGTCTCATATAATAATGAGTATATTTTGAGGAATCTTTTTCTTTCTTTTTTTTTTGCGAGGTCTCACTTTGTCACCCACGCTGGAGTGCAGTGGTGCTATCTCAGCTCACTGCAACCTTGACTTCTTGGGCTTGATTGATCCCCTCACCGCAGCCCCCCAAGTAGCTGGGACTACAGGCATGTGTTACCACACCCAGCTAATAATTTTGTGTTTTTTGTAGAGATGGGGTTTTGCCATGTTGCCCAAGCTGGTTTCGAACTCCTGAGCTCAAGTGATCTGCCTGCCTCAGTCTTATTTTGGGGAATCTTTAAAACATCAAGACTTTAATTTTTTAAATTTTTAAATTTTTATTTTTTATTTATCTCCAGGAGATTAGCTTTATTTCTGATGAATCACATTCTGTTAATATAATTGTCAATGTCAATATGTGATTACTTCAAAAGATTTTACTTCTTTAAAGCAGAGAGTTGTAAACCTAGATACATCAGGAGCTAAGACTAAACAGGCAGGTGTTAAGACAGTAGGGAGTGGTGGAGACTTTGTCATTTGAAAAGTCTTATTTCATCTAAAGACACTCAAATTATAATTACTTTAAAAGACTGTATCACACACCTCAATTTGTGAACTTTTTATAAAATGGAGTTTTGAAGGAGCAGTGGAAAGAATGGATATATTTTTTTCCCCTTTGAGAAAGTGCTCTCATTTTCTTTCGAGCTTTTGTTTATTTTTATTTTATTCTTTCAAATTTAGATTTTAGTTTTTAACTGCTTAATACTAACAATTTGAGAGTTGAGATGAAGGAGAAATAAGGCTTCTACTTCCAGATTTACAGGTTGGGATGAAGAGGGATAATTTTTATAGATGTATTTTTATACCCTTTCATCTGTTTCCTCATTTGTAACATGAAGTAATAAAATATGCCTCATTTGCCTTGGAAATTTTGTGGATAAATGAATGACAGTTTATTGTAGTGTCCTGCTAGTTGAAAGGTGACTCTTAAAATTTTAATGGATTTTAACAACAGATTTTATGGTAATAGTTTTTCTATTATTTGTCACATTTGACACTTTTAAAATTTGTTTAGGCTCGAAAGGACACAGAAGCGGGAGAAACATTTTCATCTGTCCAAGCCAATTTAAGTAAAGCAGAAAAACATAAATATCTTCATAAAGGTAATACTAGCAGAAAAAAGTAAGATGGAGCACTTGTCTTCATGGAAGTAAATTCATGATAATCTTGTTTAAGTATCCTATTCAGTAATTATGTATTGTTAGGTAGACATTATTTCATAGGACTATTAGAGCATATTGAACTTAGAAACTTTGAAAGCTCTTTGGATGCTAGCTGGTACAGAATGCCCATCTGCTCTATGATTACTGTGAGAATTGTGTTAAAACTCCTGGCTTCCTGTTAATTTCCAAGTATAGTGCAATATGTGGATTTCAGTATATAAAGATGAAGAACCTAGATGTTTTGAGCTTTTCATGTCAGAGGTAGTCTCAGAGTTGACTCATAGTTGGCCAGGTCATCTTCACTCTCTTGCTTATTGCCTGTAGGTTTTATTCTTCAGTGGTTCTGATAGCAAATCATCTGCTAGTCTAGATGATCTTAGTCCTATAAGTAAATGTATTTATAGATTTACTATAAACAGATGGTCTTGACACTTTAGGACTTTGGGCCTTCAGGGTATATTCTGTGCTAAGATTACTCAGTTGAAAAATGAAAGAAAAGTTGATATAGATTATCATTTTCCAAAAACAACAATCATAATCTTTTCTTTCTTCCTAGTAAAAACAGCACAAGTTTCAGATGAAAGAAAGAGCTACAGTCCTAGGAAGCAAAGTAAATATGAAAGTTCAAAAGAATCTCAGCAACATTCCAAGTCATCAGCTGACAAAATAGGAGAAGTCTCTTCTCCCAAGGCCAGTTCTAAGCTGGCAATTATGAAAAGAAAAGAAGAGAGCTCTTATAAAGAAATAGAGCCTGTGGCCTCAAAAAGAAAAGAAAATGCCATTAAATTGAAAGGAGAGACAAAAACTCCTAAGAAAACCAAAAGTTCTCCAGCTAAAAAAGAGGTAAGAACTTTGTTTTTTTTTTTTTTTTGAGATGGAGTTTTGCTCTTGTTGCTGAGGTTGGAGTGCAGTGGCACAATCTCGGCTCACTGCAACCTCTGCCTCCCAGGTTCAAGCAACTCACCTGCCTCAGCCTCCCAAGTAGCTGGGATTACAGGCATGTGCCACCATGCCCGGCTAATTTTGTATTTTTAGTAGAGACGGGGTTTCTCCATGTTGGTCAGGCTGGTCTTGAACTCCCGACCTCAGGTGATCTGCCCACCTTGGCCTCCCAAAGTGCTGGGATTACAGGCGTGAGCCACCGCGCCCGGCCTTGGTAGGAACTTTCTAGGGAGTACAGTATTCCCCCTTATCCATGGTTTTGCCTTCTGAAGTTTCAGTTACTTGTGGTTAATCATGTTCTGAAAGTATTAAATGGAAAATTCCAGGAATGAACAATTAATAAGGTTTAAATTGGGTACTCTTCTGAGTAACATGATGAAATCTCTCTGGCCAGCCTGCTTTATCTCACCCAGGATGTGAATCATCTCTTTGTCCAGCATATCCATCTTGGATACACTACCCACCCATTAGTCACTTGGTAGCTGCCTTGGTTATTAGATAGAAAAAACAGTACATGTAAGTATATATAGAGTTTGGTACTGTCTGTGGTTTCAGGCACCTACTGGGGTGGTCTTGGAACATACCCTCCTCGGATAAAGGGGGACTGCTGTATATATTTTGGTGCTATGTGTTAGTCTGGGTTTGTTTTCAAGTTTTATTTCTAACGATCATAAGTCATTATAATATTTTTAAGATATCTTATTTAGAAGCTGTTGTAGGATATGGAGTATTAATATACCTAAGTAAGCCCATATTTATTGTTATTGTGTGTCAGATACTGTGCGAATACTTTACATGTGGTAGCTCATATAATTTTCACAACAACCCTGTGAGATATTTATTTTTATTATTCAACTTTTAAAGACGAGGAAACAGGCTGAAAGAGTTTAACTATTCTAAGATCATCCACCTGGTAAGTGGCAGGGCCAGCCTTGAACTCAGGTCCTCTGAAGCAGTATAACATAGTGGCTCCACACACAGGCTCTGGAGCCAGTTTCAGGCTCTGGGCCTCTGAGCAGGTTTGGTCACTTCCCCTGTCTGTGCTTTGGTGCTGTTTGTAAAATAGGAATAATAATAATAGTACCTAATGACTTCATATGTAAAAGCACTTAGAGCAGTGCCTGGGACCTAATAAGTGCCATCTTAGCTATTATTATTAAAATGATTGTTATTTGGCTTAGTCCTAAATTTACTCTTTTTTATTCTTGTACAACAGTGTTGCGATACTGAAATTATTTTTAAAGGAAAAAATGATGAGATAATGAATATCTTTGAAAGATTTTGCTAGGAAATATATTTGAGAAGCGAACGGTCTCTGAATCTCCAATTTGGAACTACTTTAGATTCATAATGAGAAACCACTATTCATTCATGCCTCTTAGGCACTTAGGATTAAAAGTAGAATATCACCTATTTTAACTGGTCATCACCATTATATTTTAGTGCAGAACAGTGAAATGGTGATGATTTCAGAATGCTTTTGTTTGTGGACAATGCTTATAAATACGCTTAAAGGAGCAATTAACTTTTTGGTCTCAGATTTTTTCTGCACTAAATGCTTATCTGGTAAATGAATGGTTTTCTTCAGGCACACTAAAACATGTTCCATTTACAGAGGCAGTCTGTTTTTATGAAGAAAGAGGAAATCTTTAAATGATACTCTTCACTGTACTTTTTAAAGTTAGAATAGAAATAACTCAAAACTTTTACTTAAGCAGTTTTGGTTGGAAACGTCAAATAAAGTCTATTTAATACATTTAGTTGGTCTTGGTCAAATAATTCTGACTTCATAAAGTGGGTGTCCTTCAAAGTTATTGTATACGCTGTTTACCATTCAGAATTCTTTTCATAGAATGAGTGTTGTAAATTAATCGTTTTTCCATGTTGGTATGCACTGGACTCTCTTGTGAAACTTGTTAAAAATATGGAGTTTCCCAGGGAATGTGGTGTGGGCAGCTGTATTTTAATAAGCTCCTCATATGATATGAACACACACCAACATTTGAGAACCATTGTTAGAAAGTAGGGTTAGATTCTAGGACCAGCCTGTTAATGGCTTATCGACCTCTTAGCCAAACCAGCTGAACTATTTTATTGGTTAAGCCATTCCATTTTTTTTTTTTTTTTTTTTTTTTTTTTTTTTTTTGAGACAGAGTCTCGCTCTGTCACCCAGGCTGGAGTGCAGTGGCGCGATCTCAGCTCACTGCAAGCTCCGCCTCCCAGGTTCACGTCATTCTCCTGCCTCAGCCTCCCGAGCAGCTGGGACTACAGGCACCCGCCACCAAGCCCGGCTAGTTTTTTGTATTTTTTTAGTAGAGACGGCGTTTCACTGTGTTAGCCAGGATGGTCTCGATCTCCTGACCTCGTGATCCACCCACCTCGGCCTCCCAAAGTGCTGGGACCACAAGCGTGAGCTACTGCAGCCAGCCACCATTTCTTTGTATAGAAGTTACTATTTTGTCTACTCTCAAAAGGATTTGGGATTGCTTACAAGTTAAAAATAATGTAAAATAATGTAAAATAGGAAGTGGAAAAATAACAAACACCTGATAGTGGTTCTTAAATGAGAACTATCTAAGATATTTTTCCCCCACATAAACACATTCTAGCCATACCCCATATCTCCGAAAGAGAAACTTGGAGGTGGATCTAGGGATGCATAGTTTGAAAAGTTTCCCCAGGATTTTCTGAGATATACCTACGGTAAATTCCCCAAGAGAAGTAGAATGGGAGGAGATGAAATAGCATAGAGAACGTGTCTTCTCTTTGGAGTAAAGCTTGTACCTTCTTTGAGCTGACTGTTTAGATTCTCCTACTGGAATGCTTATGTCCTTAGGGATGCAGGCTGGTGCTTTAGGGGCATGGAAGGTCATAGGATTAACACAGAATATCTTCTCGGGCGATCAGGTTTACTTGGGGAAAAATGTATTTTCCCGTTAAACATGGATATATGGATATATCATGAAATATAATTTAAAATTCAGGTGAATTTCTAAAGTAAAACACTTTTTGCATTTCTTTGCTTGGAGCTGGCAACTTGGCTTATTCCCATAATCTGCCCTGAGGTGTGTGGCTTTAGAGAGTGGAAAGTTTTGAGAAGCACTGATGCAGGGATGTTCGTAAGTCAGTTGTCTGTAAGTTAGGAAGTACTTGTGTAGCTAAAACTGTTAATTTCACAGCCAGACACAGAAGTGACACAATAAAAATAATGTTTATTTCTAGATATGTATTTTAAATTTTGCATGAATTTTGTATGACTTTGTTCATTTTCCTTTCCCTGTTCCCAAAGTCTGTAAGTCCTGAAGATTCTGAAAAGAAACGCACTAATTATCAAGCTTATCGAAGCTACTTAAATCGAGAAGGTCCCAAGGCTCTGGGCTCCAAAGAAATACCAAAGGTAAGAGTACTGAGAGGGCGTGCCATTCTGTGAGGGCCTCTGCCGTATGGGTCCATGTATGTATTCACTATGATTATAGCAGCAGAGGATTAATAATTAAAAATGAGCAACAGAAAAGCTTCAGTTACTGTCTTCAAGAATTAGGGATGTTTATTCATGTTATGAATCACTGCTTGATACTTAGAAAAAGTTCCCTTTAAATAACAAGTAGCACTAGAAAGGCTGAGCTTTGAGACTATACCAGTGACAAAACTAATGTTTTTGCTTGCATGGCACTTATAGCCTAAAGAAAGAGACATTAAATAAATAATTTAATTATAATTGGGATATGTGCTATGAGGGAAAAATCTAAGATGCCCTTAGGTAGTGTAACAGAGGAACCTGGTCCTTGGTGGAGCATGTAGAATGTGACATTTAAATGGAGACTTGAAGAATGAAAGGGATTCAACAGGTGTGAAGGGGTTGTGATGGCATGGTGGTCTGGGCAGAGGGGCCAGAATGTATGATGTTCCTGCAGGGGGAAGGTTCTTGCATGGTATGTTTGAGGAACTGAAAGAAAAATTATGGTTGGAGCATAGTGACCAAGGGATGAGAATGGCCAAAGAGGTTAATAGGATCACATCTTGCAGGGCCTAATGTTTAAGACTTTTGTCTAAGAGAAGGAATTTTTATTTTGTGTTTTTGAAACGGAGTTTTTGCTCCTGTTGCCCAGGCTGGAGTGCAGTGGCACAATCTCAGCTCACGGCAACCTCCACCTCTTGGGTTCAAGCGATTCTCCTGCCTCAGCCTCTGGAGTTGCTGGGATTACAGGCTTGCGCCACCATGCCTGGCTAATTTTGTATTTTTAGTAGAGATGGGGTTTCTCCATGTTGGTCAGGCTGGCCTCGAACTCTCGACCTCAGGTGATCTGCCTGCCTTGGCCTTCCAAAGTGCTGGGATTACAGGCGTGAGCCACTGGGCCTGGCCGAGAAGGAATTTTAAAGTGGAGGGATAACATGACCAGATTTGAATTTCTGAAAGATCGCTCTGGCTGCTGATGTACCAAGTGCCGTGGATGGGGCAGAAATAGCTACACAGAGATCATCAGGAGAGATGGTGAGAAGTGATAGGGACTGGTCTGGGGGAGCAGTGAAAATGTCGAAAAGTGGAGAGGTTTCACTGGAAGAGGCAAAATCTATGGGACTTGGTGATAATTGAAGTGGAAAGTGAGAAGAAAGAGTATTGGGGATGATCTTGTTATTGGCATGAGCAGCTTGGTGGATAATGCGATTGGTGGCAGGGCTGGTTTGGGGAGATGATAATGAGTTCGTTGTTGGCCACACTGTGCTTTAGGGTTATATGAGATGTCCATATGGAGATGCTGAGTAGACAAGCAGATATGTGGGACTGGAGCTTAGAACAGAAGTCAGAACTAGATGGACAAACTTGGGCATTCTTGGCATGAAGGGATTAATAGCGTCTGGTAAACTAGTACAGAACAAGAAGAGAAGAGGGCCTTGGCCCCTGCTTCTTTGTGAAGTAGAAGAGGGTGGAAACCAAAAGGAAACTGAGAAGTAGCAGCTACAAACATGGGAGAGAAGTTTGATAAGCGTGGGATCACAGAAGCAAAGGGAAGAGAGAGTATTTCAAAAATGATTGAGTAGTTAAGTCTGTCATGCTGTTAAGATTCCAGGTAAGGGAAGACGGGAAATTGTTCCATTTAGTAACATGAATTAATGATCCTTAGTGGCCTTAGCAAGAGCTAAGGACAGTGGAGGCAGAGCCTGATGGAAGTGGGTGGAAGAGTGAGTGTGAGGAGACTAAATGGAGACAGCAAAAGTAGGTATTTTTGATAAGTTTGGCTGTGAAGGAGAAAGAAGTGGGAGGACTTCTAGCTAGAAGGACTAGAAGGGGAAGTGACTTCTAGCTAGAATGGAAAGTGGAATTTAGGGGGAGATTTAAGTATTTTTATGGTAGGAGATATTTAAAGCATGCGTTTTGCTAATGGGATAGATCCTACCAGAAAGGGAGAGATGGAAGTTATACCAGCAGGAGAAGGAGAATCAGTTGTAGCATGAGATTTCTGAGAAGGCAGGAGGGGAGGGGATAAGCATACAATATATGTATAAATTTAATTTTCAGTTTGCTTGGTATATATAAGTACATATAGAGATTAATAGCTCCCCTAATAAAGAGAGGGAGAGATGGTGTAGCTGGGACCGGGCTGGGGAGCGAGAAGGTCGGCCTTAAGGGGCTTATGGGTTTTATGGGAGCCTGCAGGAAGATGCCAGTCTTGCCTCCTGTACATGGGTATGAGAGACCAAACAAGTTCTGCTTGAGAGGACTTCAGTCAAAGTGGTGCCCTGAGGGGACAGACAGGTTTCAGTGAAGGCAAGGCTATGGAGGGAATGTTGGAGAAGAGGTTGAGGATACTAGGGGTGGCTGGCTGCTCCTGGAGTAAGAGCTTAGCCAAATTCTAGAATGGAAGAGTTTGATAGGGAGGCTAGAAGTGCTAAGATTGGATAAGTAAAAAGATAATCAGAGCCATAGTGGGTGATAATTTGGGAGATAATAGATATTTGGGATATGGGATATAGGGGCTTGCATGTGCAATTTTTCCAGGGTTGTTTTGAGTTTGTTCAGAAGTAGTTAAGTTCCTGTAGTGTTACAGTAGATCATTTCAATCCAAGAACCCATAAAGGCTTCAAGGGACCCTGAGATATTGTTAGTCAAACCTTTTCTTTCCAAGCACCTTCATAGCTGTTTCTTTTTGTCTTCCGAGAAAGATTCTTCATCTGAATGGTGAAGGATTGAACTTACATGGTGGCAGTCTTTGAATTTTGGTTGGCTGCTGCTTTTCAAACCCATTTTAAGTTTGTTAATCTCAATTCTCTATTAAAAGAGTAATAAGTCACTTGGAATGTCATGTATAATTTTCATTTTGTTTGGTTGTATAATTTTATTGAGCCATTGCAAAAATATATAACTCAACATAGTTCCAATTAAGATTTAATGTCTTTTCCATCCAGCTCTCTTTGGCAAGTATCTCTTATATTATACATTATGAGAGTTATCTTTCCAATCCAGAGATAATACGATCTTGCCTTTAAGTTACTAGAAGATTGCTAGATTTACTATCCTAGAGTAATGAGCAGAGAGGAAGGCACGAGCTCACACTTGCTTAGCTTTTTAGAATCAAAACTTTCCCTTTTTAACAGTAGCAAGAGTTGCCTTTTTCCCCTTTTTTCCCATAAAACAGTAAAGATTTTTTATTAAGCATTATAAGTTGCATTCAGTAGCCTTCAGATATGCCACACCACAATCCATTGGCAGACCATCCAACCCAGCAGCAGTTTGTTCTTGTACAATCCATGAGTTCGGGCAAAACTCCCTTCAACTTACAGTTAAGATCCTACTTAGCTCTTGCGGGCAGGGATTGGGGAATTAGACCTCATTTCTGATCACTAATGTGATGAAAAGCATCAGAAGTATTTGAAAATGATAAGAAGTGATTCTGATTTTAAAGTACATTGTTTCGAAACATTAACAGAAACATCAAAATGATAGGAGTATACCTGCTTCTATTAAATTCTTGTTGGGAAAGTTCTTAAGAACAAGCAGTTTCCTGAATAGCAAGAGTTTCTACAGATGGATTGCATTTGGTTGTTTATTTACAGTTATGCAAGTTAACTAGTAGTTTAGATATGAAGAGGGCATAATGGAAAATAGTATGAATGGGTAATTTTAATAGCTTTGCTAACAGTGTTGGATGTATGTTTTTCACTGCTTGTTTTGTAAGTTTATTAAATGTTAGCCATATCAAAATTTCTTAGGATCTAATTTCAGGTGGTGCTTATTTGCTGTAAATTTCCAGCAAACTTTCCATGCCAAGGTTATTTATGATGTAAAATGAGAAAAATCAACTTCCTGCAGTTTTGATGCCAAATGTTTCTTTGGAAAGCTACCATGTAATTTCCTCTCTGCTTGAACATTTTGGTTTTTAGGGAGCTGAAAATTGCTTGGAAGGCCTTATATTTGTAATCACAGGCGTGCTGGAGTCTATTGAACGAGATGAGGCCAAGTCTCTAATTGAACGTTATGGGGGAAAAGTAACAGGAAATGTCAGCAAGAAAACAAATTATCTTGTCATGGGTCGTGATAGTGGACAGTCCAAGAGTGATAAGGTGGGTACTGCTTTGTTCTCAACACCATGACACCTCCTGCCTGCCTTGGCACACTCTTGATGTGATTTGCCCTTTACTCAGAGTTAAATGAAGGAAAGAAATAGAAAAGTAATTTCTTGCCTACATTATTTCTTCTCCACAGAAGTGTTATTGGCTCTGACACCAGGATTTTGGTTTTCCAATGGAAGGCATAGTTCCTGTTTACTTGACTTTTTTTTAGTGTATTTAAGTTTAAGTCTTTTTTTATTTTTGAAGATAGAAACAAATGCAGTTTTCTTTTTCTTCCAGTCCGAAGTATTCCTATATATGCCACTGTATACATCATCTTAGGTTTTTTTAAATTGGTGTTTTTAGAAAAAGAATCAGTGGCCTGTTGGGTAGGATTGTGTTTAACTCCAAACAGCAGAATATCTGATTAACCATGGATTAAACAGCTGCTAATTTTTCTCACAAGAATTCTGGAGGTATTGCTGGGATAGTTCGGCATCTCAACGATGTGGTTCCTCCATCTGTCCTTATTGTGTTAACTTTTGTCCTCATGCATGTTGCCTTGTGGTTGCAAGGTAGCTGCAGCTCTAGGCATTTAAATTCTTATTCAAGGCAGGAAAAGGGAACAGTGGCAAGTATGTCATAAGAGCTGTGACTGGCCTGACGAGAGTTTTCCCAGAAACATGTCTTATAGAATTTCACATAAGGCTCATTGGCCAGAGCTGTCACCTGGCCACTCAGAGCTGTATGGGAGGTTGGGAAGAACCAAGACGTTTCTGGTTGCCTTGGACCAGTCATCATTCGTCACTTGAAGAAGGACACATTGGAGTTCCATCAGCAGGGAAGAAGGTGGGGGAAATGTCTGCCATATGCATTAAATATGGGAGAAGGTATGAAGAGCTGGTCTTAGGCCCTAGTGGCCATTGCCCCTTTCTAGGGGAGGAAAGGTAAAGCAGTCCACAAAAGTAGAAATGGACCACTTCCCATGCCAACCTGCTACTCTTAGGGAATGTATCTGTTATTTTCTTTCTTTTCAATGTTACTTTTTCAATGAATGTGCTATTTTTTGTTTTTCTTTTTTAATTCCAGTGTTATCTTAATTTACGAATGTGGTTTTTCACCTACTAATAGGCCCTAGAATTTTTTTTTTTTTGTAAGAGAAGGGAATGGTAGGATGCAGGATGCAGTTTTGATGGTTTACATTTTTAATCAACAGGCCGCAGCCTTGGGGACAAAAATTATTGATGAAGATGGCCTGTTGAATCTGATTCGGACTATGCCAGGCAAGAAATCCAAGTACGAAATAGCAGTTGAAACTGAGGTTCGTGTAAAATGAATGTGATTTATTTAAGTTGGTGTATGTTAACTTTTTAATTTCATAGACATATGTCTTGGGTGGATACAGGCTTGTTGGCTGAAAGATTAACATCCCTGTCTACCACAAATGAACCACCTTAGTTCCTTTTGAGCTGGAAGACTCTGCTTCAAGATGTCTACTTTGTTGTTTTTTCTTATCTTTGTCAGGGAATATGAGTAGAGAAAGAACAGTATATTGCATATAACATATCTACTTATCAAACTTTCCTTATTTTCCATATTACTATTATTATTACTATTTTTTAATTTTTTGAGACAGAGTCTAGCTCTGTCCCTCAGGTCGGAGTGCAGTGGTGTGATCTCGGGTCACTGCAACTTCTGCCTCCTGGGTTCAAGCGATTCTCCTGCCTCAGCCTCCTGAGTAGCTGGAACTACAGATACCTGACACCACGCCTGCTAATTTTTATATTTTTAATAGAGACGGAGTTTCACCATGTTGGCCAGGCTGGCCTTGAACTCCTGACCTCAAGTGATTCACCCACTTCAGCGTCCCAAAGTGCTGGGATTATAGGTGTGAGCCACTGTTCCCGGCCATATTCTCACGTTGACTTTATGCAAAGGTTATTGTTTAAGAGTTCCTTAAAGGATATTTTAATAGGCATTAGCATGATAAATTTGTTTTCAATTAGAACTGTATTAGGACTTTTTAAATTGTGCAGACACCTAGCCTGTATTAGCTTTTGCAAAAGGAAAAATGTTGGCTCACATAACTAAACTATGGGCAGGGAGGGTCTGGTCTAGGAACTACTGGATCCACAGACTACAAAGCTGTGAGGACCCCTTCAGTTTCTGTCTCTCTGTTTCTACTAGTTAGCCTCATTCATTCCCACTGTAGACCATCTTTTTTTACACACAGGACACAGGATTGCCAGCATTCCAAGATTTTAATGTCCCCAGCTCTGTCACCCAAATGGCAAGATGGTCCATCCAGGTTATTCCGGTTAGAGAAATCTAGGGAATGATTTCGATTACATAACCATAGCATAGTTATAAAAACCAGGAAATTAACATTGATGCCGTATTGTTAACTAACCTGTACATATTTTTCGAACCTTACATTTTCCCCTGTAGTTCTTCTGTTCCAGGGTCCCACACTGCATTTAGTTGTGTCTTCTTAGTCTTCTCCCGTCGATGACATTTCTTCAGTCTTTCCTTGTCTTCTTACAACCTTGACACTTTTAATGAGTACTGGTCAGTTTTGTGGAATGTCTCTCAGTTTGGATCTGTGATGTTTTCTCATGATTAGGTTGAGATTACGCCTTTTTTCTAAGAACACCATGGATGTTACTTGTTGTGTACACAAGCCATCTTGTGTCCTCAGTGCATCCTATCATAGATACAGGATGTCAATAACGTCTTATTATTAGTGAGGATAACCTTGATTATTTGGTTAAGATGATTCAGCATCCCACTGAAACTAGTGCTGGGTTTCTTCACTAGTAAAGTGACTATTTTTTCCTTTGTAATCGATAACTGTCTTGGCAGGAGAAGGAGGTACTTATGCTTATATCCAGGAGTTTGTCCTTAAACATTCATCCACTAATTTTAGCATCCACTGCTAAAGAGGCACTAATTTTTTTAAAAACAGAGATATTACATACTATAAAATCCACCCTTATAAAGTATACAAATCAGTGGTTTTTAGTATATTAACAAGAGTATACAACCATTAGCACTGTGTAATTCCAGAACATTTTCATCACCCTGAAAAGAAACCCTGTACCTATCAGCAGCCACTCATTCTATCCACCCCGTGGCACTCACTGCTCTGCTCTGTCTCTATGGATTTTCCTATTCTGGACGTTTCACGTGTGTATGGAGACATTAGAATATATGGCCTTTTGTGTCTGGCTTCTTTCACTTAGCATAGTGGTTTCAAGGTTGACCTGGGTTGTAGCATGTATCAGTGCTTCAGTCCTTATTAGGGGTAAATAATATTTCATTGTGTGGACACATCCTATTTTGTTTCTTTTTCAGTTGATGGACATTTGGATTGTTTCCATCTTTTAGCTATAATGTGGTTATGAACATTTGTGTACAAGTTTTTGTCGAGGCGTTAACTTTTAATTAGGAAACTTTGAAACAAAAATCTCAACACTATACTTTGTTTTTTTCAAACTAAAATTGGAGTACTTATTACTTTTAAAAATCAACATGTTCTCACTTTTAGAAATTGCATTTGGTGGTTTCTGGTGTGTTTGTTAATTTTTATAGTTTAGAAGGTGGTGATTTCCACAAACAGGAAAGTCTGTTGTGAAAAGACCAGCCCAGGTTGAGTAGCCCACTTGGATATCTCTGATTGCTCTCTGTAGTACGTTTAGCAGGATAGAAATTCTGTATGTTTCATCAGGTTTCTTTTTTCCTCATTTTTCCACTTCTTAAGATGAAGAAAGAGTCCAAACTGGAGAGAACACCCCAAAAAAAAGTCCAAGGAAAAAGAAAAATTAGTCCATCTAAAAAGGAATCAGAATCTAAAAAGAGCAGGCCGACTTCCAAAAGGGACAGTTTGGCAAAGACAATAAAAAAGGAAACAGATGTGTTTTGGAAAAGCCTGGATTTCAAGGAGCAGGTGGCCGAGGAGACAAGTGGTGACAGCAAGGCTAGGAATTTGGCTGATGACAGCAGTGAAAACAAAGTGGAAAATTTGCTCTGGGTGGATAAATATAAGCCAACCTCGCTCAAGACCATAATTGGACAGCAAGGTGACCAGAGCTGTGCCAACAAACTCCTACGCTGGCTCCGAAACTGGCAAAAGAGTTCTTCCGAAGATAAAAAACACGGTGATTTTACAGCCTCACTCATTTTTGTGTGTGTGTATATCAACATGTGATTGCTCAGTGGCACATATATGAGAAAATCTAACGATTCATTCATCTGTCAGCAAGCATTTATTAAGAGCTTGATCTGAACCCAGGTGCAGTACTAGACCCTGCTGGTGGTGTTGTGAACAAAACAGTCCCTCTCAGGAGCTCACAGGCAGTGGGGGAGGCATATCTGAACCAGCCATTAAAATATATTTGCCAAGTACTGCTAGAGGGGTAAGTCCAGGGTGCTGTGAGGATGAAGATGTGTGGTCAGGGCCAGGGTGTGTGTGCTCCCATCCCAGAGGAAGGGATGGCTAAGCTAAGACTTGGAAACAAAGTAGGAGCTAGCTAGGCGAAGGGAGGGAGAGATGAGTGTTGGGTAGGAAAGAGTATGTGTCCCAAGGTCTGAAGCCATGTGACAGCAAGACCCCTGAGTGGCAAGGGCACTAGGAGGAAAGCTGTGAATAAATAACAGAGGCATGCGTGCAGGGCAGTCAGCCTAAACTCCCAGTAGCAAGCACGATTTGCTGTGGCAGGCCCGACAGGCCTGTGCTTCTGTAGTTTCTGTCCTTGTTTATGATGTATTATTTGTCGTGGAGAGTGAAAAGCTCCAATATGTATTTAATGTCCAAAGTATTTTCTTAACTGAGCTTTGAGATCACAAATGTTTTAGTAGTGTTTTCAACATAGACCAGTGATGACTAGATTGCCAATCATCATTGCCAATGATGCCTGTTTATTTATAAAAATAATATATTGTAATGATACAGGACTAAATTTAAGTTAAATCACTTTTTTCATTCTGAAACTTCATAAAATCTCCCTTAAAAGAGGAGACAGGCATTTCATGTGCCTGGAGAAGACTTTGTTTTGTTTTGTTTTGTTTTGTTTTGAGACAGAGTCTCGCTCTGTTGCCCAGGCTGGAGTGCAGTGGTGCGATCTTGGCTCACTGCAACCTCTGCTTCCTGGGTTCAGGTGATTCTTCTGCCTCAGCCTCCTGAGCAGCTGAGACTACAGGTGCACACCACCATGCCTGGCTAATTTTTTGTATTTTTAGTAGAGATGGGGTTTCACCATGCTGGCCAGGCTGGTCTTGAACTCCTGACCTTGTGCTCCACCCGCCTTGGCCTCCCCAGGTGCTGAGATTACAGGCGTGAGCCACCGCACCCGGCCGAGAAGACTGTTTTAAAGCTTCGGGTGAACTCTAGTCCCTGTCTTCATGCCCGCTGGTAGTAGGTTGAAAACCATTGTCTCTGTCAGTTATTGAGTATGAGTTGAGCATGATGTATGTGCCAGGTGCTCACGTGGTGAGGGGAGGAAGAGTGCTGTAGTGTTGAGGGGCACAAGATAGTTGCAGACGCAGCATCTTCAAGTCATTTTTTCTTCTTGTGACCATGTAGCTACTATGCTTGTTAACATTTAGTGAAGCTTGCATGGCTCTGTGCTCAGCCATTCCGTCCTCACAACATCCTTAGCGGCAACTTTACTGTTGTTCTCCTCATCTAACAAAGGAGGAGGCAGGCACAGAGGGGCTAAGTCACTTCTAAAGTACCCACGGCTGGTGAGAGGTGGCATGAGGATGGATGGAGTTGGAATCGAGCCCCGGCAGCGTGCTCCGTGGCCTGTGCGTTCACAGGAAAGGAAACTCATACAATTATTATTTCAAATCAAGAGTTTTAAAGTGAGTTAGTTTTTAGTTTTTTATTTTGGGTGGGGGTGAGGTAGGAAGTAGAATTTCACTGAATGCTCTGGAAACTTGTTTATGCTTTGTAGAAAATAGTCTGCAAATTTAGAACTAAACTGGAGGACTGCTGTCTATGCAAAGTTTAGGCATAACTATTTCTGCCGTGCCTGAATTTCTGTTAGGTGATATAGGTTAACACTCTGGAACTTCTTTTTTCCTAGCAGCAAAGTTTGGTAAATTTTCCGGCAAAGATGATGGCTCTAGTTTTAAAGCAGCGTTGCTGTCAGGCCCTCCTGGTGTTGGCAAAACCACCACAGCTTCCCTGGTGTGTCAGGTGGGTGCGTTGTCGCAGTGTGGTTGGACAGATAACCTCGAGTGGTCATGGCTAGGAGATAAAAGTGTGTACCCACATCTGTGCGTGTGCATGTGTGTGTGGTGTCTATATATAAACTGTGTTTATTTTTCTAAAATAAAACCTTTAGAACCTGTTTTGGTTCTGGCGATGTTTGTAATTTTAATCCTTAGTAATTAAAGTAATAAGCAATACTTACCAACGAGCAAGGCAGTGTACTAAGCACGTGGGTGTATTATAGATAACAAAAACATGTATTCTAGACTCTGAAAGATGCAAATATCTTAATGCCTTTGAATAATTCTGTGTACTGAATAATTATCTGTACTGTCATCATCCACATGTGTCAAATGAAATAGGCTTAGGGAGGAGGGTGGAGGCCCAGTTTTCACCCGGTAGCTTGACTCAGGGTTCTGCTCTTCAGCACTGTGTGATCCTGCCTTCGTTCCTGTTGTCTCTATTGCTACTGAATCCCTGTAGACAATGGGAGAACTTGACTTGCTTAGGCACTAGAGCAGATCAGAGTTCACGTGTTAGTATCAGAGTGATGAAATAAGAGATTAGAAATTTATTGCTGGATTTCTCAGTCCTCTGCTGCATAAGCTTGTGGTTTCTTTTGTTTTTTTGTTGTATGCATCTGCATAAAATTTAAATAAAATTTTATCTGTTTCCACTGTTTATAAACATTAATGAAAAAGCAAAACAACATTTTTTTCCTAGTCCCTACAGTTGTGAACACAACTCTTTTTCTCTCTTTATTATTATCATTATATTTTTTTACAAATTAAGGCATAAGGTAATCAGTTTTGGGAAATGAATCAGAATAATTTGAATTTTCCTGATTTCAGAGGAAAATTGTTTATTGGGATAGTGTCGTGACAAAGAATGATTTAACTTTATAAATTATCTTAGAGAGGATTACTTTTTGATATCTTATTTTATTTTTTTGTTTTGAGACACAGTTTTACTCTGCCGCCCAGGCTGGAGTGTAATGGCACGATCTCGGTTCACTGCAACTTCTGCCTCTCAGGTTCAAGTGATTCTCATGCCTCACCCTCCAGAGTAGCTGAGACTACAGGAACACGCCACCACGCCCAGCTAATTTTTTGTATTTCTAGTCGAGGTGGGGTTTCACCATGTTGGCCAGGCTGGTTTCAAACTCCTGACCTCAATTAATCCATCCGCTTTGGCCTCCCAAAAGCGCTGGGATTACAGGTGTGAGTCAACGCACCTGGCTGGTATCTTATAATAGATTAATTCTGTGTCTGATAGTGAATTGTTGGGATGATTATGTTTAATCCTTTTTTTAGGACTTTAAGAAGTAAATTTAGTAAAATTGCTTGTTTGAATATACTCTTCCAGATTAGTGATTTGTCAGCTGAAGTTTTAAGACCAAACTTATTTGTGTTTATATGTGTATATGTATGTATATGATATTCTAAAAATTTCTAATATTGTAAGGCATACTATAGTTAATCTCATTGTCTGTTAGTATCGTACTTTATACTTTTACCTATGGGTTTTTATATTAATTTTGTACCTTCTTTCTTTCTTAACTGGCCTTTCTTGGCGGGGGTGGTGGAGTTAATTTGTATTGTGCCTTCAGTGGTTTCCAATATTTTGATTAGGAGTTGGGATACAGCTACGTGGAACTGAATGCAAGTGACACCCGGAGTAAGAGCAGTTTGAAGGCGATTGTTGCTGAGTCACTGAACAATACCAGCATCAAAGGCTTTTATTCAAGTATGTGGCTTTTTGACCTCCTGTTGTTGTTATATAAGAAAAATATGTTCATTTCAATGTTCAGTAACCAGTATTGAACACAGGTTGTGTGCCAAGCACCCTACTAAATTCTGGGGCTAACAAGAGAATAAGAAAGCCATCTGACATCACTCTTATGGGGCAGTACTTACCCTTTCATAGGTCTTAGAGGTTTCTAAGAATGTGATAAAAATGTGTACATGCACATATTTATGCGTTTTTCATATGATTTTAGAGGATTCACAGGTGAATCCTGTAAAGAGAGAAAGAAAATAAAAAACCATGTGTAATGCAGTGTGACTTATTACCTCATTACCTTATTAACCTCACTCTGCATGTGTGTAATAAGGTGTGTAATACAGAGTGAGGTAATAAGGCCAGCAGATGAAGAAGTAATTATGCTTGGGGCATTGAGTTAAAGGGGTGATAATTGTTTTGAAAGACCTCAAAGAATGAGAAAGAAACCATTTGGAGGTGGAAGAGGTCATTGCAGGCAAAGGTAGTAAAAGAGAAGACAGTGTGCAAATGCCCACTGTGTTTCAGGTTGTGGCTAGTGGTCCTCTATGGCCAGAGTTCGTGGAAAATAAGATGCTCAAGTTAAGGACCACACAGTGCCTATTTAGAGTCTATGGTATGTTGTTTTGTCACCTGAATGAATTCTTGGTGCCTTCACATTGTTCAAAATAATTTGCTCAGGAAATGTCACTCTTAGACATGGCTGGTGGGAGGGTAGATTGGTACAACTCTGGAGAGAGTCCAGCAATATTTCTCAAATTACACATACCATCTAGCCCAGAAATTCCAATTGCTGGAATTTAGCTATTATTTTACTTTTATATGTGCAAAGTGGCATATATATGCCATATAGATAAGGATAGTCATTTAGTATGACATAATAGAAAAAAGCTTGGAAGCATCCTATATAGTTCATTAATGGTGATTAAGTAAAGTGTGATACAAGTGTAGAATGGAGTATTAAATTGCCTTAAAAAATGAAGTGTTCTGTATCTGTAAGATAAAGAATGAATCACCAAAATACATAAAATGACAAAACTGGCTGGGCATGTTGGCTCACGCCTATAATCCCAGCACTTTGGGAGGCCGAGGTGGACAGATCACCTGAGGTCAGGAGTTTGAGACCAGCCTGGTCAACATGGCGAAACACCGTCTCTACTAAAAATACAAAAATTAGCCGGGTGTGGTGGCGTGCGCCTGTAATCTCAGCTACTCGGGAGGCTGAGGCAAAAGAATCGCTTGAACCCGGGAGGCGGAGGTTGCAGTGAGCCAATATCGTGCCATTGCACTACAGCTTGGGCAACGAGTGAAACTCTGTCTCAAAAAAAAAAAAATCAAAACTCAGTTGTATATTTTTATGCACATATGTGTAGAATATCTCTTAAAGGACATATAAGAGACTGTTGTTTGCCTCTGGGAAGGGAATTGGGGTCTGCAGGGGGATGGGTGGCAGGGAGAGTTTCTCTTCTCTGCATATTCTTTTTTTTTTTTTCTTTAACAACACTCTGTAGTCCAGTGCTGCACATTCTTGTAGCTTTTGAAGTTTAATATCTGTTACATAATTTTCTACAGAGCAGCAGTTTTTGAGCAATTGTTATTTTGTTTTTGTCTCATCCCATTGCTCCTCAACCTGGGTCAGATGGAGCAGCCTCTTCAGTAAGCACGAAACATGCTCTCATCATGGATGAAGTAGATGGCATGGCAGGCAATGAGGATAGGGGAGGAATTCAGGTAACTCAAGTGCTGTATTTTTTGCAGTTTCACTGTTGATAATTTAGATTGTTAAAACATTGTCATTCTCTCATACTTAGGGCAGTTAAGGCATGTTGCTGAGGAGATTTTTAGAACCTAAAATACCTTGTGTGGTATTTGTCATTTTTAAAATAATTATTTTTGTGTTGCAAACTTGCCTTTCAGGAATTAATTGGCCTGATAAAACATACTAAAATTCCCATTATTTGTATGTGCAATGATAGAAATCATCCCAAGATTCGCTCTCTGGTTCATTACTGTTTTGATCTTCGTTTTCAAAGACCTCGGGTTGAACAGATTAAGGTATGATGATTGAAATTTTTTTTCCATCACACTAGCCTATTTATTTAAGGGTCAATTTTTAAAAGTACCTGTTAAATATTTTTAAAATACCTGATTATATGAGTTAAAAATCATTGAGGACTCCTGCCTTGTCAATTTCAGGGTGCTATGATGTCTATTGCATTTAAAGAAGGTTTAAAGATTCCCCCTCCAGCTATGAATGAAATAATTTTGGGTGCCAATCAAGATATCAGACAGGTAAATTAAATATATATCATGTAACAGTTGTTGATTATTTTTAACTAATGCTTTCAACCTTGTAGGGATGGGGAGCAACAGGATTTTCCTATCTTGACGTTGTCTTATTTGTGATTCTTTTAGGTTTTACATAATCTGAGTATGTGGTGTGCACGAAGTAAAGCATTAACCTATGACCAGGCCAAAGCTGATTCTCACAGAGCCAAAAAGGATATCAAAATGGTAAAATAAATGTCCATGTCTTAGTTACTTTCCTAAGCCAAAACACTTCTTGTTCTGTAGGTAGCTTGATAGAAGTAGTTATTATAGTTCCTTGGTATGCCTGTGGAATCCAGGGATATATAGTAGGAAGTATAGACAGCTGCTGAAAGTGTTTCTAATTCAAATGAATTTTTTCTCAAAGATTGTCAATGTCAATTATAAATTTTGAGAAAGGGATAAATTTTAAATTATACTTATGCTTCAACAATTATAAAATGGCTTTTCCAGAGTTCCTTATGTTTGGCTTTCGTCTTTGGAATGGTTTTGCACTGTTCAGAATAATCCATGTCAAATGGTTTAGTTTAATGACCTCTCTGAAACTAGAGGTATGTATCAGTTTCCTCTGTGTTGTATTTTACCTAGTTGCTAATCAGAATTTGTAGTTAGAGCAATGATTAAGCAGATTCTAAAAAAGTTAATACACTTTCTTATTTATTTAAATTTTCAAAATTTTTGGTAGAGACAGGGTCTCGCTATGTTTCCCCGACTGGTCTTGAATTCCTGGCCTCAAGTGATCCTCCTGCTGCGGCCCCCAAGGTGCCGGGATTACAGGTGTGAGCCACCACGTCTGGCCTATACGCTTTATTTTTTAGAGCAGTTTAGGCTCAGGAGTTTGAGACCAGCCTGGCCAACATGGTGATCCATGCCTGGCCTATGGATTAAAAATTGAGTGGAAGGTACAGAGAGTTCTCACATACTTCATGTCCCCCTCACACGCACAGCCTCTCCCACTGCCAACATCCCCCACCACAGTGGTATATCTGTTACAATCGATGAACCTACAGTGATACCTCATTATCACCCAGAGTCCGTAGTTTACATTAGCATTCCCTCTTGGTGTTGTACATTGTATGGTTTTGACAAATGACATGTATTCACCATTGTAGTATCATACAGAATAGTTTCACTGTCCTGAAAATCCTCTGTGCTCTACCTGTTCATTCTTCCTTTCCTCTTTTCTCCCTACAACCCCTGGCAGCCACTGATCCTTTTACTGTGTCCATAGTTTTGCCTTTTCCAGAATGTGGTATAGTTGGAATCATGTAGTATGTGGACTTTTCCAATTGGCTTCTTTCACGTAGTAATGGCATATAAGGTTCTTCCATAACTTTTTTTTTTTTTTTTTTTTTTTGGTTTTTTTTTTTTTTCGGAGTCTTGCTTTGTCACCCAGGCTGGAGTATAGTGGCATGATCTTGGCTCACTGTAGCCTCTGCCTCCCAGGTTCATGTGATTCTCTTGCCTCAGGCTTCTGAGTAGCTCGGGTTACAGGCACCTGCCACCACACCTGGCCAATTTTTTATTTTTAGTAGAGACAAGGTTTTACTATGTTGGCCAGGCTGGTCTCGAACTCCGGACCTCAAGTGATCCGCCCACCTCGGCCTCCCAAAGTGCTCGGATTACAGGGGTGAGCCACCATGCCCTGCCCCCCCATGTCTTTTCATGGCTTGATAGCTCACTTCTTTTTATTGTTGAATAATATTACATTGTGTGACTGTACCACAGTTAAATTGTTTATTTACCTACTAAAAGGACATCTTGGTTGCTTACAACTTTTGGTAATTATAAATAAAACTGCTTATAAACATCCTGTGCAGATTTTTGTGTGAACATAGTTTCATTTGGGTGAATACCAAGAAGCGTGGTTGCTGGATCGTGTGGTAAGAGTATGTTTAATTTTGTAAGAAACTACCAAACGGTACAGTTTTGCATTCCCACCAGCAATGAATGGAATTCCTCTTGTTCCATATCCTCGTTAGCATTTGGTGATGTTACTGTTTTGAATTTTGGCCATTCTAATAGGTGTGTCCCTCTCTTTTTTCAGGGCCCATTTGATGTTGCCCGGAAAGTGTTTGCAGCTGGAGAGGAGACTGCTCACATGTCACTTGTGGACAAGTCAGATCTCTTTTTTCATGATTATTCAATAGCACCCCTCTTTGTCCAGGAAAATTACATACACGTGAAGCCTGTAGCAGCAGGGTGAGTGTCCAGAGCTGGTGAGAGGTGTGCTTAGTATCCAGCACTGCGAAGGCTAAATACCCGTGAAGAAGGGACCTGGGGTGTGGAGAGTGGGATAATCCAGACTGGTTCTTTCCTGCAGGGGTGACATGAAAAAGCACCTGATGCTTTTAAGCAGAGCAGCAGACAGCATCTGCGATGGTGACTTAGTGGACAGCCAGATCCGGAGTAAGCAAAACTGGAGTCTTCTGCCTGCGCAGGTGAGCAGAGGGCTCTCCCTCACATGCAGGCTCTGCTTTTACTAAGAGAACTAAATAGCTTTTAGCTGCTGTACTTATTTTATTTTATTTTGTTTACTTTATTTTTGAGATCGAGTCTCGCTCTGTTGCCCGGGCTGGAGTGCAGTGGTATGATCTCGGCTCACTGGAGCCTCTGCCTCCCGGGTTCAAGAGATTCTCCTGCCTCAGCCTCCTGAGTAGCTGGGACTACAGGTGCCCGCCACCATACCCAGCTAATCCTGTAGTTATTTTAAATACCAGATAAATGTTATGGCTCTTGTGGCAAAAATATAGTCTGTTACAGATTATAATACTCTGTGGTAACTATTGTCTGTTTCCTAATCTGGCCTTATTTTTCTTTTTTCTTTCTTTCTTTCTTTGTTTTTTTTTTTTTTTTGAGACAGTGTTGCTGTGTTGCCCAGGCTGGAGTGCCATGGCGTGATCTTGGCTCACTGCAAGCTCCGCCTCCTGGGTTCATGCCATTCTCCTGCCTCAGATTCCTGGGTAGCTGGGACTACAGGCGCCCGTCACCACGCCCAGCTAATTTTTTGTATTTTTAGTAGCGACAGGGTTTCACTGTGTTTGCCGAGACCAGCTCAGTCGGGGAGACCCTAACCCAGCGGCACTAGAGGAATTAAAGACACACACACGGAAATACAGAGGTGTGAAGTGGGAAATCAGGGGTCTCATGGCCTTCAGAGCTGAGAGCCTCGAACAGAGATTTACCCGTGTATTTATTAACAGCAAGCCCGTCATTAGCATTGTTTCTATAGATATTAAATTAACTGAAAGTATCCCTTATGCGAAATGAAGGGATGGGCCGAATTAAAGGAATAGGTTGGGCTAGTTAACTGCAGCAGGAGCACGTTCTTAAGGCACAGATCGCTCATGCTATTGTTTGTGGTTTAAGAATGCCTTTAAGCGGTTTTCTGCCCTGGGCGGGCCAGGTGTTCCTTGCCCTCATTCCTGTAAACCCACAACCTTCCAGTGTGGGCGTTATGGCCATCATGAACATGTCACAGTGCTGCAGATATTTTGTTTATGGCCAGTTTTGGGGCCAGTTTATGGCCAGATTTTGGGGGGCCTGTTCCCAACAGTGTTGGCCAGGATGGTCTCAATCTCCTGACCTTGTGATCCGCCCGCCTTGGCCTTCCAAAGTGCTGGGATTACAGGCATGAGCCACTGTGCCCGGCCCAATCTGGCCTTATTTTTCTATATTTCAAAAATTTTTTAATGTAAATGGACACATAGAAATAGGAATGTTAGATTTTGGTTGTAAGATGTGAATCAAAAGTTTCATTTGCTGTGTTTTACCTTAAGAATCCTTGTTTTTTTATTTTTGGTCATTCTTGGCTCTCCCAGGTTGTCACTGAGTAGCGGCTTCTAGAAGCAGTGCAGCTAGGGCAGGCCAGCAGCCATGTCTCTGATGCATTCATTCGGATTTTCTTCCTTGCTAAAAAGGCAGTTTTATATTGGGTACTGTATTTAGGTTGAGATCTTTAACTCGAAACAGAATTTGATAGACATTTGTAATTAAGAGAGTTATTCGTTCTTTTTGACTTTTGTATAGTTATACAGGATTATTGGCCTGAGTAATAAAATAAGTAAGACGCTTCCAGAAGGCCTAATGCTTCTCTTGATTCTACTCACACATTGCTTGAAAACAAGAAACAAAATTTCATTCTGGAGATACAGAATTTTTTTTTTTTTTTTTTTTTTTGAGACAAGGTCTCACTCTGTCAGGCAGGCTGGAATGCAATGGTGTGATCATGGCTCACTGCAGCCTTGCCCTCCTGGGCTCAAGTGATCCTCCAGCCTCAGCCCTGCAAGTAGCTGGGACCATAGGTGTGCGCCATCATGCCAGCTAATTTTTGTATTCTTTGTAGAGACGGGGTTTCGCCATGTTGGCCAGGCTGGTCTTGAACTCCTGGGTGCAAGCTGTCTGCCCATCTCCCAAAGTGCTGGGGTTACTGGCATGAGCCACTGCACCTGGCCCAGAATCTTTTCTTTTACATTTTATGTGTTTTGTTTTGTTTACTTAATAATTGTAGCTTAAAGGCGTAATGTTTTAACACAGGAAAAGCTTAATGTACAAAAATACTTCCTAAAGTGTTCTGATAACAAAAAGTTGGAGAAAATCTCCATGTCTAGCAGTAGGAGAATAATTATGATGAATCCTCTTGAAGAAGTATTTATAGCCTTTAAAACTATTTGCAAAGATTATCTAATATGAAAAAGTGCTTGTGAGGGAATTACTAGAGTAAAGCAGTATACAAAATTTATGTAGACTATAATTCCAGCCTTTAAGAAAGTGAAAACCCTGGACATAGAAGACATCTAAGGTTACATTTTTAAAAAACTTTTCTCAAGTGCCAGTTTAATTGACTGTAATCATTAGTCTTTCTATGCTTTAATCTACCTATGTTGTCAGTCATTTATGTTAAAGACCATCATATCCCTCTTAAGTAATTATTTGCTGTGACGTTGGCATCGGTGAGGTAACCGGTATGTTGAGATTAGTTGCTTGAGGAGGCTGAGTTGGCGACATGATCTCCCTGAGGGCCATAACATGTTGGATCAAGGTGTGTACCGCAATCTGTTGTTTTCTCTGGGAGAAGTTTCCCGTACCAACAGATCAGAGTTAGAGAAAGGGTGTGACTGCCCTGTAGGTAGGTATTTGGTACAGTGTTGCTTTATCTTCCGTAGACTGTTTGGAAGCCAATGACTATTAAGGAAGTAACTTTGTACGGAACATAAATTCTGGACTGCAATGGATTTTTTTCAGGCCATTTATGCCAGTGTTCTTCCTGGAGAGTTGATGAGGGGGTACATGACCCAGTTTCCCACCTTCCCAAGCTGGCTGGGGAAGCACTCGTCTACAGGCAAACATGATCGTATTGTTCAGGACCTGGCCTTGCATATGAGTCTCAGGTAGGTGGGATTACTCTGTTTCGGGTATTTTATCGATTTGGTGTATTTGGCCTTTATCCAGTAATGATCATGTGAGTCAAAAGATTTGTGTTTTAGTTTTTATTTTATTGGTAACTAGATGAATGATCCTGGATAAGTTCCTTATATTTTATGGGCCTGAGTTTTATCATCTGTAATCAGTGTAATACTTGTTTTGCCACTTAAAAGGGTACTTTGGACAATAAAATGGTAGATGTCATAAGTTAAAATTTTAAAGACTGCGTGAGTCTGAGGTGGCACTGTTACTGTTATTGTTATTATGCCTATTAGTGGGAATAGCTTCGCAGCTTCAGAATAATTAATAGGAAAATAATTGAACTGTTTAAAGAAATGAACTATTTTTTACCAATTTACTCTAGTAGTAAACTGACCTAGTCATTTGGGATAGGAAATAACAGTTTAGCATGTAACAGGAGGAGGCTGCTCAGATCATTGAAAATGAATGTGCTTGGAAAAGTTTAAGGAAGTTCAAAAATACTTGCATTTGGTACAATTTTGTTGAACTTTAGCAACTTGGAAAATGTGCATAAATATTAAGTACACTTTATGGAGTCTTCTTTTTATTCTTTTTTAAGACAAGGTCACACTCTGTCACCCAGGCTGGAATGCAGTGATGCGATCTCTGCTCACTGCATCCTCCACCTCCGGGTTTAAGTGATTCTCCCACCTCAGCCTCCTGAGTAGCTGGGATTATAGGCGCACACCACCATGTCCGGCTAATTTTTGTATTTTTCGGTAGATACGGGGTTTCATCGTGTTGCCCAAGCTGGTCTCGAACTCCTGACCTCAAGTAATCTGCCTGCCTTGGCCTCCCAAAGTGTTG
Source organism: Pan troglodytes (assembly GCF_028858775.2). Classification (NCBI taxonomy): domain Eukaryota; kingdom Metazoa; phylum Chordata; class Mammalia; order Primates; family Hominidae; genus Pan; species Pan troglodytes. The sequence continues at coordinate 39,625,613 of NC_072401.2, read as the reverse complement.
AGATTACAGGCGTGAGCCGCCATGCCTGGCCTATGGATTCATTTTTCTTTTTTTTCTTTTCTTTTTTTTTATTATTGAGACAGAGTGTCACTGCGTCACCCAGGCTGGAGTGCAGTGGTGTGATCTTGGCTCACTGCAAGCTCCACCTCTGAGGTTCAAGCAATTCTTCTGCCTCAGCCTCTTGAGTAGTTGGGACTAAGGTGCATGCCACCACACCTGGCTAATTTTTGTATTTTTTAGTAGAGACAGGGTTTTACCATATTGGTCAGGCTGGTCTCGAACTCCTGACCTCAGGTGATCCACCCTCCTTGGCCTCCGAAAGTGCTGGGATTACAGGCGTGAGCCACACGCCCGGCCCCTGGATTCATTTTTAACCATGAACTACTTGAGTGATCTTAATTTGCCATCTGGTCCCTGGAAGGAATATTAATATTTGATCCCCCATTCCACTTTTAAGTTTTGGTTAGAGCTGACCTGAGCTAGTTCCTTTTTTCTGTTCCTGTAAAATTCTACTTTATTATCTTGTTCTCTTTCTAACCTATGGCATGAGTCTTTTGTGCTACCCATGTATTAGTTTTCTGTTGCTGTTGTAAGAAATTACAACACACATAATGGCTTAAAACAACACAGATTTATCAAGATCTTAGAAGGCATCAACCCTCAGTCCCGATCTTGAGCTGGGAAGATTTTCCTGGATTATCCGTGCAGTTATCACAAGGGTCTTCATGAAGGGAGTCAGTAGTGTCAGAGTCAGGAAGGTCTGAGGATGCTACGCCAGGCCTCGAGAAGAGAGACAGGGACCATCAGCCAAGACGTGCAGGTGGCCTCCAGAAGCTGGAAAGTCTGCTTTCCCCATGGCTCTTCTCATTGGCCAGGCTGCGGCTGCCTCTTGCTGTTCTCCTGCTCCTTACCTGGCGTTTTTAAAGGTCATGGGTCGCTCTGCCCTAGGGCAGCCCTCTCAGATGCTCCCGCTAGACTCCATGTAGATTTTGAGCCCTGGACTTCCGGGTTGTTTTATGGCTATTCTTCACTGTCCTCTTCCCTCATTAGACCAAACATTTTTGGGGGTGGGAACTGAGGCTTCCTCATCTAGTAGTTGGGTCATATTTAGGCCATTATTATCAGCAAAGACATTTATAGTGAATTCATAATTTTTAAAGTAAATTAAGACCTCCCTACTTTTTAACCCTGATCAAGTCACTGAACTTTTTGTAGGTCCGTTTCTCTTCTTTAAAAAATGGAAGAGTGATCTTATTGGTTTGTAACTTTTTTGGGAGTCATAGATGCTTTTGAGAATCTGAATGCTTTGATTTTTATTCCCCTGACAATGCACAGATCCACAAAGAAAACACTTTTAGGGGAATTACAGATTCCTGAGGTTAAGAACCCTTGGTTTAGGTACACTAAATGGCATCTTTGACTTTTCTATGAGTCTATTAGAAGATGATGATACTGTAAAACATTGTAGAACAGTTTTGGAAATGGTTTCATGATTTCTGGGGGTACTGTGGCTTAGGGACTCACACTACTTCCTTTAAGTACTAGCGTGCTTAATTATGGAAGACAATCTAGAGGAAATGGATGAAATTAAAATAGGAGAGTTTTAAAAACTCTTTGTCTAGGTAATAGTTGCGAGGGTGAGTCTAGATTTCTGATCAGGAGAAAAGCTGTGGCTTCTTATGGTTCACACATTCAATTCCTTGAAGGCAGGAGCAGGACCCATAGACAATTTGTAAAGAATCATTTCTTTTTGCTTCTGATGCTGGTTCTGATAACAACAACTTTTGAAGTTTTACGTATACAGGCTGGGTGCGGTGGCTCACGTCTGTAATCCCAGCACTTTGGGAGGCCAAGGCGGGTGGATCACCTGTTAGGAGTTTGAGACCAGCCTGGGCAAGATGGTGAAACCCTGTCTCTACTAAAAATACAAAAAAAAAAAATTAGCCGGGTGTGGTGGCGGGTGCCTGTAATCCCAGCTACTCAGGAGGCTAAGGCAGGAGAACCTCCTGAACCCGGGAGGTGGAGGTTGCAGTGAGCCAAGATTGCGCCACCGCACACCAGCCTGGGCAACAAGAGTGAGGCTTCGTCTTTAAATAAATAAATAATGTATACATATAAATGCCTGGTTTGAAGATAGAGGCAGCTGGCTTGGAAAGATTTAGGATGGTGGCATTTGAAATATTGTTTTGTTCAGTTGCTTTCTGTCTTTAAGAAGTGACAACATTTAAGAGAGAAAGAAAGAGTCATTTTATGATAACATTCGAGTTCTCAGCAGACCAGAGACTGTTTCCCTAAACCTTCCTCTGGCCACTGTGGATCACTCTTTGATTTTGTGGGAACACTCTGTAATTTTCTTAGATTTGGGGAAAAGCCGGCTCTAGAACTGACGATTTCAGAGTAACAGTATTTAGGAAATGTGAGGGAAGCATTCATATATTATTTTGTGTGTTATAATCAGGGACCAAAAGGTGTTATACACATTCACACACTTGAGATAGGGAATTTCATTGCCTTATACTGATGCTTTTAATATTTTGGAACTTGGAACGAGTCATATTTATGAACACAAAGAAACATTCTGTTGCCTGGGCCTTAAGAGTAGGGTGGAAGTAGAATCCACGTATGTTTTTCAGTCACTGATGTAGGTAAGTAGAAAATTTCCTTTGGGCACATTGATGTGTACCCGTTACCCTCATGCTGTGGTGCTGGGCTTTCTAGACTACACCAGCGGGCTGTCAAAGAGTAGGCATTCCATTCAGCATTATTGAAATCGGACTGAACTCTGCCTGATTAACTCAGTGCTGTTATGCACAGTATGACTTGAGTTGATACTTTGCTGTTGACTATGTCTCTTTTGTTGTGGTTTCAGAACTTACTCCAGCAAAAGGACTGTAAACATGGATTATCTGTCGCTTCTAAGGGATGCACTTGTACAGCCCTTGACCTCACAAGGAGTAGACGGAGTACAGGATGTTGTTGCACTTATGGACACATATTATTTGATGAAAGAAGACTTTGAGAATATCATGGAAATCAGCAGCTGGGGTGGCAAACCTAGTCCCTTTTCAAAGCTGGATCCCAAGGTAAATCATGTCACTCACTGGTTCTCCATCACTTTCTAATACCAGGTTTGTACTGACAATACTTCAGAGGTGTTTTAGATGCTGTAAGATTTACTTCTTTTTCCCCTCAAATGCTTGTTGCTTCTTATGGCCTATATTTTCCAAAGATACTATTTGAATGCAGTATTAAGAGTAGACTTCTGGGCTTGACTTTACAATTTGTATTTTTATCTTTGCTTTCTGCTCAGTGGAATAGCAAGAAGTGAAATTTGAGGAGCAAATATAAATATATTCTTTATAAAGGATGAGAGGATGAGTCTAGGGAATTAAAAGTTGAGCTGTGAGCTCTGGTGGTAATGGGTTGTAAAAATAAAGTGTGTTTATTGGCTGAGGATTTGTACAAATTTTCTTTTTCTTAGTCTACCTAATCTGTGGATTCAGTATTTATTCCAGTTGGATAATCTTCTCTGTAATAATGTATCCCCACTTTTCTTATAATGAGACCAAAAAAACTAAAGTGATACATCATGAATATGTAACATCCAATACCCAACTCTTGCACCTATGTAGTGAATGCGTTTTAGAAGACATATTCTCTGTAGTTTGCCCTCCCCAGAATTTTGACCCGACTTTATGGTTATCAGTAAATTCTCACAGCAGATATCCATTGTTAGAATTCATGGACTAATTCAGGAATTATGTTTAGAAGCTTGAAGGTAAGACTTTCAAGTTACTTAGTATTTTGAAGTAACTACTCTTATTGTGGAAAAGGTATCTTGTGTTTTGTGGAAATTAAAGGCCAACTTATATCTTGTGATGAGCTCCCCCCACCTTTTTTTTTTTTTTTTTTTTGAGACAGTCTGGCTCTGTTGCCCAGGCTGAAGGGCAGTGGTGCGATCTCGGCTCACTGCAACCTCTGCCTCCCGGGTTCAAGCCATTCTCATGCCTCAGCCTCCCAAGTAGCTGGGATTACAGGTGCACTCCATCACGCCTGGCTAAGTTTTGTATTTTTAGTAGAGATGGGGTTTCCCTATGTTGGCCAGGCTGGTCTCAAACTCCTGGCCTCATGTGAACTGCCTGCTTTGGCCTCCCAAAGTGCTGGGATTACAGGCGTGAGCCACCACACCCAGCCGAGCCCCTTTTTGATTTACTGATTCACTGATTAACTTTGCTTACTACTTTATAGAAATGTGGAGAATGCTGAATAGGTAAACATGATGACTTGAAGTGACTTTTTGTTTGTTTGTTTGCCTAAAGTTCCCAAATATATATATATGTATTTTTTTTTTTTTTAGACAGAATCTCACTCTGTTACCCAGCCTGGAGTGCAGTGGCGCGATCTCAGCTCACTGCAACCTCCACCTCCTGGGTTCAGGATTCTCATGGAGAAGCATGAGCCACTGTGCCCCGCCTTCAATCTTTTTTGTCATGGGCTCTATTAAGAATGTTATGAAAAATATGGAACTTATCCATAGAAAAATGCACATACTTAGATTTACATGTTTATACATAAATACTTTGCAAATAGTTGCAAGGGGCTCCCAGGGTCTCTTTAGGCTTACAGAGTTTAAAAGAATTGTTTGGGACTTAGATTTTTAAAAACTCCATCTACTCCTTTCATATAGGTGAAAGCAGCCTTCACAAGAGCTTACAATAAGGAAGCCCACCTTACTCCATACTCACTTCAAGCTATAAAGGCATCTAGACACAGCACAAGCCCATCCCTGGATTCGGAATACAATGAAGAATTAAATGAAGATGACTCTCAATCTGATGAGAAAGACCAAGATGCTATAGAAACTGATGCCATGATCAAGGTAGTATTTTAAGCCACAGACAGGAGAACCTCAAAATAGATGATCTTTCCTTGCCTGGTGAATAATAGGGCCTTTTCAGCACATAGCAGAATAACTTGAAAATACTTCTTAAGTTTTTTTGTTCATCATGGTTGAGGGTGGAGAAGGTAGAGATTTCATTTTTATAAAGTTTCTTATGGTAGTCGAAGAGCCAAACAGCAAGAAAACAGGCCATGATATTGACGGCCATATGTTCTGTTAGAAAAAGTACCATTTTTATTTATCTAGCCATTGGTGTATGCTTTCAAGAAAAATGTTTGTAACAAAACAGTTTCTTCTGTTGCTTATGTTTTGCTATAGCCACTAAACTGCTTTGTGGAAGTTTCTTAGAGCAAAACATTCTTGCCTTTTGATGGGAAAGATGAAAACCAATTGTGGTATCAGCCTGCTGTGTACAGCTGGCTGAGCCAAGGAACCTCATCCGATCCTCCTCTGTCCTTCGCTGGGTGTGGGTGCTTCTTGCCCTTCATTTCTGTTTTCTGTATGCAGGAGTAGGAATAGTGGTCTTCTTCACTGTGGCTCTCATGTCGACCCTAACAGGTGGTCTCCCTCTCTCCCTCTCTTCTGCTTTCACAAAATGACTGTTTACACCTCTAATCTGAAACTGAAAGAAGAGGAAATTCTTCATCTAAGCATTACCCTATTTGTCAATTACCTCTTGCTTATTTTGTCTTTCCTAAGTATACCTCTGTTCTAAATCCAAGAAACTGCCTTACATGGGGAACGGATCCTAGTTCTAAATTCTAAACTAAAAGTTTTTACCGCCAGCTTTTAAAGGCTGTAAGTGGCGCAGTTGTTGCTGTAAGCGCTTCATGGGTCGCAGTAGTTCAAGATCTCGATGTTTGCAGCCTCTCTTCTTTTTTAATTAAGTTGCAGGTAAAGATTAGATTTGTTACAGAGATGAACTTATTTCATTTACTCATAAACACAGCTATTAACTATTTTGTTATCTTCCCCCTAACAGAAAAAGACAAAATCTTCAAAGCCTTCAAAACCAGAAAAAGATAAGGAGCCCAGAAAAGGAAAAGGAAAAAGTTCGAAGAAATGAAACCATTTTTCACTAGCGACAGCCACTTTTTACTTTCCCTCCTGACCAGTCCAGCTGGTCTAGAGAAAGCCTTGTTTTTTCCCAGAGCAACCATGTTTTAGCATAATGGGATGACCTGGTGTCCCATTATAAATAAAGGGTGGTATGGCTAGAAGGGTATGAGCAGTAGGCTTATGTACACCTCTTATAGAGGTTGATAGGACTGCTTGGGTCCTCCACTGTCCTCTGTCAATCTAGTTAGACGTGCTTCTGAATGACTGTAGAATTGGAACTAGAAACTACACCTGGGCTTTGGAGTCAGATTTTAGTGAACAATAATGAGCCTGAGAGCAGTAGTACTAAGGCGTCTTTTGTAGGCTTAAGAATTTATCCTAATGGCCTTTATAGGACCAATGCTGATTTTTTTTAAAGGCAGTTCCTATTATGTGGTGAAATTTTGTAAATAAATGATTATACAAAACAGTCACCACCTAGAACTGGGTATTCTTTGTACATTGTCAGATATCTTTCAAAGTATAAATTAGGAATAAAAATGTTCCACATGATATGTGTACAAATTCTAAGATTGTCATCTTGTACAGCAAAATATTATGTTGGTGTATTACTTCCTTATTAATTTGCAAATGATTGGATTAAAAAAGCTCACTGTATTCCTTACTAACCTGTTGTGTGAAACATAACATTGGCAGTCGAGGAGTCAGAACTCGGATTCCCAGCCTCACTCCCTCTGTGTGTGTTGACCACGTCTCTGCTGTGAATAGGATTTCCTGCAGTGGTCTGTTATGGGGCTTTGCAGCGTGGGGGGCTGCAGAAGATTCTCAGACATTCTTATCCTTCTGGAGTCTCAACCCATCAGGTTCAAACCAGTAGGAACCAGGCTGGGTCAGGCTCTTAAGTTCACTACGGTGGGGGACAAAATGAACACTGGCTTTTGTTCACTTTGCCCCTGAGAGATCTAGTCCTGTCCTGTGATGGCTTCCACAAACCCTGTTGGAAGTTTGGGTTATTCCTATAACTGTATGTGTTGAGTGGCCGTGAGGCTATGGACCTAGCCTGGAATTTAGATGTCTAGCTATTTTTTAATCTTGTTGGTAAATGCTCAGAGGTCTGTGCTACCTCTGTGAGGTATATACTAAAATGAATGTAAAATAAGGATCGTATTCCCTGCTTTAAGGAACTGGTAGTCTTGTTTGGGTGATGAGACAAAGTTCTTGAGACATTTAAACTGTATTTACCAGTGTGAAAAATGTCTTTTATGGAGATTAATTCATTATGGAAATAAAACATTGCCTAAGCCCTTGCCTGCTGAGTCACGACCCTGTCTTTGTTAAAGTCCATCTTGAAACTCTTATGCTTCAGGAAAGGTTTTCTCACCAGTAGGGTGAGGCTGGCTTTCCTATTCATGTTCTTCCATTTCTATGCCTTTTGGATATGCAAGTCACGTCTCCCTAGGTCTTCTGCAGCCCCCAGGAGAGGGACTTGAATCTCCATGCAGCCAGGATGCGGCATAGCGTCCTTCACTTGTTCATTATGATTTTGTTTGTAATTTTAAATGTTTTAAACCCAAGATTGGGATAATATGTGTGTAAAATTAATTAATAGCATTTCTTTTAGAATTAGAAATTGTAAATATGCCCTTTATGAGGATGGTATAGGTCTATTTGATTCCTCTTTGAAGCCCTCGTGACCATGAGGTGAATGAGTGAGATTCATGGTAGGAGGCAGTTGGTGGTTCTGCAGCAGTTTGGATGTGAATCTGAATGGTCTGTACTGGGGTTGAGTCTTCATTGGAGCCACCGATGATGTGGCCTTTTGGAGCCACTTGATGCCACATGCCATCTTTGCAGCATAAAACTGTATACTTGCTCTTTTCGAGATCCATTGAGTCACAGCCATTTTGTTACTTACACACCATTCAGCTTTAGCCTTCATCTTGTTAAATGTTGGCAGTTCTGTAGCACCACCATGATTTGATCTCTTAAAGTCACTGATGGGGTAGATTATTTGTACTAGGATGAGTAGCTTCCTAAACAAGCTCCAGTATGAGTATGCTCATGGTGAAACTCTAAGGCCTGTAACTCCTAAGATAGAATTATTTGCCCACTCTCACAGTCCCAGATGCCTGTGGTTCTTATTCCTACAGCCTTACAGTATACCTCCAGGCATGTTAGAGGAAGCAGGGGACTTTGGGTAGGTTTTATGATAATAACTTTGTACCACTTAGTAAGGCCAAGGCCTCTGGCCTGTTCTCTGGCCGGCCACTGGGAGGGAAGGACAGGTCCTGAAGCTGGAGGCATCATGCAGTTGGGATACTTGGATGCTATACAACATTACTGGCACCTTGGGCCCTAGCTTAGGCCCCTGGGTACCACTGTAATGCTCAGGTTGCTGGGGCCATACTGTAAAATAATATCATCGGATTCATTCACAGTTGACTCCCTGACTCATTTCTGTCAGCTGCTCAGACTTTGGTGACTGGCCTTGGATGGCAAGGAAGCATATACTGATGTGGGAAAAGAAGTATGGACTCCCTTGGAGCAAGAGAGAGTGAGTGTGTGTGTGTACGGATGGTGTGTGTTGTATGTGTGATATGGGGAAAGAACCTTCACACAGCCTCAGAGACGATTCCAAACAATGTATGTTTGTTTTCAGGGGAAGTCACATGACTTAATTTTGTGACGGGAATTCTGTAGTATGCAGTAGAATGACTCAGCAGATATAAGCTGATAGTTTCATTCATTCTTTACGAGATTGGTTTTCCTAATTATTTTTGATGTTTTTTGCTTCTGGGCTGATTCTGCTTAATAGCTGTGATTTGTATAAACAACAACTTTTCATTTCAAACTTTTTACACCATTCACATCTGTGTTGTTCAAACTTGACAATGTCCTTCAGAACTACCTTTATCTCTTTTTCTGTCTGTCTCCAAATCCAGAAAAACGTCACAGATATATCTAGTCAACAATTTTATTTTAAAGTTTTTCAAAATACAAAAGTTAGCAAAAAGCTGAATATTTACAATTATGTCATAGGTTACTATTAACAGTGCAGAGGATAGAGTGTGTAAGACTTTGAAGAGGAAATATACAAAGTACAATAAACAGCAAGGTTACATGTCATCGTTTTGCCACCGTACAGAAGCGGAAAGTGCTGACCTGGAGAGGTCACCGTTGTTTCATTTCTCTGTATCCAGAAAGGACCGTCTCTTAAATCCACCAGGGGAGGAAACAGCCTTCTGTGGAAAATGCTGTCTTCTCAGGAGCATTGTATCTAGAAAGGACAAACAGAACACATGCCTCTAGAAGGGTTTCAAGTAATGGCTGGCATTTAGTAATAAAGCCAAACATACTAAAAAGAATTTTTTTTGCCTGTTTCTAGAATGTGGAACAGGAAACATTCAAGTTAGAAATCTCCAGACTGCAATCCGCATCAAGTTTCAGTATTAGCCTTGCCAACTGACTAAAATTGTGTGGGTAAGCTCTTGAGCCTTTGTAATGAAGTAAGGATGCTGATAACAGCCATCTCACTGGGAAGAACAAATGCAAAGTGCTCAGCAATTTGTAGAGAAAAAATTTTCCTGAAATTAAAGTTATATTTGTCTAAAAGCCAGTGAACAACAGCTTCAACCAGTATTCACTGTATAAGGATGCTTACAGTGACTTTGTGTGTGTGTGTGTGTGTCTTTTTTTTTTTTCCTAGGAGATGGGGTCTTGTTACATTGCCCAGGCTGGAGTACAGTGGCTGTTCATAGGCATGATTATTGTCTCCTAGAGCCCTGAGCTCCTGGGCTCAAGTGATCCTCACGCCTCAGCCTCCTGAGTAGCTGCGACTATGGCCACAGGTTCTGCACCTGGCTATAGTGACGTTTCTGAAGGATAGTGCATAATCATAACTCAATGAAGACATATCTGCAAGGAGCTATGATGTACCATGGTCTGGTTACTTGAAGTTTTCTATAAAGCATAATCTAATGCCGTGATTGATAGTGTTTGGAGAGATTCTGTGGATGTTTTTTAAAAATACAAGGTTCCACTTGCAGTTTAATTTTCCCATAGATAACAGTTATAAACTTGGGACAAAATCTGAAATTTTTTTTTTTTTTTTTTTTTTTTTTTTTTTAGAAAGCCAGGAATGGTGGCTCACAGCTGTAATCCCAACACTTTGGGAGGCTGAGGTGGGAGGATCACTTGAGTCCAGGAGTTCAAGACCAGCCTGGGCAACATAGTGAGACCCCATGTCTAAAAAAAAGAAAAAAAAAAGCTGGGTATGGTGGCACATGCCTGTAGTCGTAGCTACTTGCAAGGCTGAGGCAGGAAGATCATTTGAGCCCAGGAGTTTGAGGCTGCAGTGAACGATGATTGTGGCACTGCACCCCAGCCCAGGCAGCAGAGTGAGATCCTGTCTCAAAAAAAAAAAAAAAAAAAAAAAATTTTTTTTACTTACTTAGAAGAAAGGTCAGTGAACTAGAATATAGATCAAAACTAATTATCCAGTATGAACAGAAAAAAAAGATGACAGAGGAAAGAACTTTAGTGACCTTTGGACATCAAGTAGTCAAACACAGATATTACTGGAGTTCCAGAATGAGAAGACAGGGATAGAAAAAGTGATTGAAGAAATAATGTCTCAAAATGTCCCAATTGAGGGAAAAATATAAACATACAGATTCGAGAATTCTAGAAAATCCCAAGTTAAAAAAATGTAAAAACCACACCCAGGCAAGTATCGTCAAAATTCTGGAAACCAAAAATAGAGAATTCCTTGAATGTAGCCAGAAAGAAACCAGTAAATACAGAGGAACAATGAAGTTTGATACTGGAGACAATCGTGAAAGTGCTTTAAGAAAACCTCAGAATTCCATATCAAGCGAAAATATCCTCAAAAATGAAGGAAAATAAAGACAGAAGTCACCAGCAAACCTGCACATGTAAGAAATGTCAAAGGAAGTACTTCAGGCTGAAAGGAAATAATACCATATGGAAACTTGGATTCAGGCAAGAATAACATGGAAATTATAAATGTGGGTAAATGTAAAGCTACATTGTATTTTTTTCTTTATAATTTCCTTTAAAAAGACACAACTAAAGAAAAATTGTATCACTGTATTACAGGATTTATAATGTGTACATATGTATATTTGTGTGTGTGTGTATATATAATAGGATATTAATCAAGTACAAAATTTTGTAAAAACATAGGTAAAAAGTCAATAGAAGAATCAAATGAAATACGAAAAAATATTTAGTCAAATAGAAGGCAAGACAAGAGGAACTGAACAAAAAGTGGATAGGGCAAATAAAAAACAAGTAACAAAATTGTAGACCTAAATTCAGCCTGATAATAACACTTGAAAAAAAAATCACAACAGAGGAAAATTGTAGACCAGTATCCCCCATGAACACAGACACAATATTCTCAATATTAGCAAAATAATCCAGCAATAGGATAATACATCATGATCAAGTGAGTTTATCTCCAGAGTAAAAGTTGGCTTTAACATTGAAAATCAATATACCTTACCATATAAATGGATTAAAGAGAAAAAACCATATCATCTCAATTGATAGAGAAAAAGCATTTGACAAAATTTGTCACATAGTAAACTAGAAGGAAACTTCCACAATTTGTTAGGAGACCTCTCTGAAAAATCTTACATCACAATAGTGAAATACTAAATGCCTTCTTCCAACACTGAGAACAAGACAAGGATGTTGACTCTACTATTATACAACATTGCAGAGGAGGTCCTAGCCAGTGTGTATGAGAAGAAAAATAAAAGTTATAAAGATTGGAAAGATAAGTAAATTTTTTGTCTATTTGTAGATGACTGTTTGTTTACGCAGAAAATCTTAAGGATTCTACAGTACAACTACTAGACATAGGTCAATTTAGAAAGGTTATAGGATGCAAGGTCAATATATAAAAATTGCACTTTCCTATGTAATCAATTAGAAAATGAAAAACTAAATTTCATTGAGTATTAAAATCTCCCCAAATTATTTAGAAATAAATTTAACAAAAGACACGAAAGACTTCTTTATTCAAAACTGCAAAATAGGCCAGGCACGGTGGCTCACACCTGTAATCCCAGCACTTTGGGAGGCCGAGGCGGGTGGATCACCTGAGGTCAGGAGTTCAAGACCAGCCTGGCCAACATGGTGAAACCCCATCTCTAATAAAAATACAAAAATTAGCTGGATGTGGTGGCGGGCACCTGTAATCTCAGCTTCTTGGGGGGCTGAGGCAGGAGAATCACTTGAACCCGGGAGGCAGAGGTTGCAGCGAGCTGAGATTGCATCATTGCACTCTGGCCTGGGCGACAAGAGTGAAACTCCATCTCAAAAACAAAAAACCCTGCAAAACAGTGATGAGGAATTGAAAAAGATCTAAATAAATGTAGAGATATACCATATTCATAGATTGGCAGACTGCTGTTAAAGATGTCAGTTCTCAAAATGATCTACAGAATCAATGTAACTGTTGTGATAGTCAGAATTCTAGGATGGTCCCTAAATTTCCCACACCAGTGATACTTATCCTGTGTAATACCTTCCTCCTGAGTGTGGGCAGGGCTTGTGATATGATGTGATAATAACCATATTAGATTTAATTATATGATAGAGATGAAGGAATTTTGCAGATGTAGTTAAGGTCCCAATCAATGGACTCTGAATCAAAAGAGAGTTTGTTGTGGGCTTCACCAGGTGAGCCCTTTATAATAGGGTCCAGACTTTACCTGAAGGGAGAGATTGTAAATATGAGAGATGCTCTTACACTGGACTTGAAGCAGTTTCGTGTTGTGGGGAGGGTCACGTGTCAGGAAACTGCCTGTAGAAGCTAAGGGCTTCAGTCCTCTGACCATAAAGATCAGAATCCTCCCCCCGCCAAAGAAAACAAAACCTAACAAATAGACTAGAAAAAGACTTCGGATAAGATTTCAGCTGCAGTCAACACGATGATTATAGCCTTGAGAGACCCTGAGAAGACCCAGCTAAGCCATACCTAGACTCCTGACCCATAACCATAGAAATTGTGAGATAATAAATGTGTGTTGTTTTAAGATGCTAAATGTGTGATAATTTGTTATACAGCAACAAAATTAATACAAGCCCCAATCATAATTTGAGCAGGTTTCTAAAACAGAATTTGAGAAACTGATTCTAAAATTGTCTACAAAGATAAAAAGAATAACAGCCAAAACAATCTTGGAAAAAAAATAACAAATTGGAGGATCCACAATACCTGACTTTAAGAGATTCTATAAAGCCATAGTAATGAAGATAGTGTAGTATTAAAATAAGGGAAAAACACGTCAACGGCAAAGAAGAGAGGGTCCAGAAATAGGCCCACATTTTATATCCATTTGAGGGGAAGAAAACCCAACCCTTCCTCACACTGGAAACAAAAATTATTTCAAGATAAATTGCAGATCTAGAGCTTCTAGAAGAAAACAAAAATATGTTCCTGACTTGTTAGTAGGCTCTCTCTCTCTCTCTATATATATATATACACACACATATATATTTAGGACAAGGCAATAACCAAAAAATTTAAAATTTAATAAATTATAATTCATCAAAATCAAAACCTCATCAAAAGATACCATTCAGAAAAAGAAATGGGAAGCCACAGAGTGTGATATTTGCAAAATATATCTGACAAAGAACTTGTATCTAGAATACATACATAAAAAACTTACAACTCAAATAGACAATCCAGTGTCAATGAGGAAAATTTGTCTTTTCAGCAAATTCTGCCAGGTCAGCTGGATATCTACACGCAAAAGAAGGAAGCTGCATCCCTATCTCACACCAGACACAAAAATTAAGTGGATCAAAGACCTAAATATAAGAGTAATGACTATAAAACTCCTAGAAGGAAACAGGTGTAAATCTTCATGACCTTGTAGTAGGCACTGTTTTTATTTAGAGATGGGATCTTGCTATGTTGCCCAGGCTGGTCTTGAACTCCTGGACTCAAGCAATCCTGCCTCAGCCTCCTGAGTAGCTGGGATAACAGCTGCATGCCACTGTGTCTACTTTACACAATGGTTGATTGGTTGGTTGGTTTTTTGAGCCTGTTGCCCAGGCTGGAGTACAGTGGCTTGATCACAGCTCACTTCAGCCTCAGCCTCCCAGACTCAAGTGATCCTCCTGCCTCAGCCTCCCAAGCAGCAGGGACTACAGGTGTATGCCACCATACCTGGCTAATTATTTTTTTGTAGGGACACGGTCTTACTATGTTGCCCAGGCTGGTCTCAAACTTCTGAGCTCAAGTGATCCTACCACTTTGGCCTCCCAAAGCACTGGGATTATAAGCATGCGCCATTGTGCCCAGCCTGGCAATGGTTTTTGATACAATATCAAAAGAATAAGCAACCAAAGGGGGTGAAAATCAAACTGATAAATTGGACTTCATCAAAATAAAATACTTGTGCATCAAAGATGCTATCAAGGCTGAGCATGGTGGCTCATGCCTGTAGTCTCAGCACTTTGGGAGGCCAAGGTAGGAGGATTGTTTGAGCCCAGGAGTTCGAGACCAATCTGCGCAATGTGGCGAGACCCTGCCTCTATTAAAAAAAACAAAAAAACAAAACAAAACAAAAAAAAACAAGAAAAGGGAAAAAACCCCACAAAAAAATACTTCCAAATCATATACATGATACAGAACTTGTATCTAGAACATATAAAGAACTCTTAGAACTGAACAATAAAAAGACAAACACCCGGCTGGGTGTGGCGGCTCATGCCTGTAATCCCAGCACTTCGGGAGGCTGAGGCCGGCGAATCGCATGAAGTCAGGAGTTCGAAACCAGCCTGGCCAACATGGTGAAACCCCGTCTCTACTAAAAATACAAAAGTTAGCCAAGCGTGGTGGCACACGCCTGTAGTCCTAGCTACTCAGGGAGCCTGAGGCACGAGAATCACTAGAATCTGGGAGGCAGAGGTTGCAGTGAGCCGAGATCATGCCACTGTACTCTAGCCTGGGCAATAGAGCAAGACTGTCTCAAAAAAAAAAAAAAAAAAAAAAAAAGTAAGGCAGACAGCAGCTGTTGGCAGGGATGTGGAATGGAGAGACGAACGCTTGTGTGCTGATGGTGGGAATGTAAGAGGGTGCAGCTTCTGTGGAAAACATTTTGGAGTGGCCAGGGAAGGGCAAGAAGGCCAGTTGGGGCTGCAACATGGTGAGTAATCAGACCTGAGGCAGGAGGAGGAGGCTGGGCCTGTTCATGGACAGACTTGGAGGCTCTTTGTTTTTGCAGGTGCAATAAAAAGCCAAGAGAACCACGAACCAGATATACTGGAGATAGCCTGAGAGCCCTTGCTCATGGGCTGAGGGTGAGAGGTATCTAGATAATATGTAGGTTTCTGTCCTGTCCAACTGGTTTGCTGGAGCTGCCGCTTCCGGAGGAAGGGAAAACAGAGAGAGGTTGTGGGGGGACATCTCGACTCCTGTCTAACCAGGCTAAGTGTGAGGTGCTGTGTCAGAGATGAATTACTTTCACTTTTCCCTTTGGTAAAAGAATATCCTGAGTTTTGGCAGGGCTTTTGGCTTCTCAATTAAAGACTACATTTCCCTGCCTTCCTCTGCAGTATGTGTGGCCACGAGTAAGTGCTTCCAATGGAATGAAGTAGAAGGAATATGTGTAGCTTCCACGTGACAAAAATGGGACTTGGAAAGAAAAAGAAATGGAGATTATTTCCAAATCTCTGGAAGCCAACATTTTTACAATATATTCTCCTGAATTATATCACAGACCCTAAAAAAAAATACTTTTATTAGCTGGCTCTAGTTTTAATGGAGTGATTAAAAAGACCCCTGTGAGATTTGACAAAATCTGGTCTAGTCAGAATCATACTGCTTGGCTAAACAACCTTTGTCATTATGGAGATGATAATACCTGCATTTTAGCATTAAAAAAAATACATCAAAAGGTGGTTGTCAGGTTGTTCAAATCTGGCAAGTTCCATGTTGCACTAAAAGGAGTTGATACTGATACACAGTAAAAAGCTGCATGCACGCTGTGGACCCTTGCGCCCAGAAGGTGCGTGGGCGCTCTGCCACTCACCTGCACGTGCCACTCACAGTTCCTCCTCCGTTCGCAGGTACTGGGTACAGTCTGAAATCTTTTTCAGCTGAGCAGCGTTTAATCTTTCTGAACACATAGGACATGTGCTTTCAGTGTTTAGCATGCTGTTTAGGGGAGGGAAAGGCAGAGTAAATTAAATATATAACATTCCTTTAGCTTGGGTTACTCTAATGAGAAAGACAACTACTTTCTGTCTACACCTCTTAACACATGTCCACCATGCAATTTGAGAATCAGAACTATTCAGTCTCATGCAAGATCCTCTTTAAAGATAATATTCTCAAAGGTCATAGGAGGTTCTTCCCAGAAGACAATTTGAGTCTTTAGAGATCCTTAGGAACACAAATAGAAGAATGCTTCAGAACAAAAGAGGTAGAATGAAAGGCCTGTGTCGGGAGAAATCAGTGAGACTGAGTGACGTGATGCACACTTACATCTTCAATTCTGAGTATAGAGCAGGGAAGTCACAATGTGGACACACCGTCCAGTCATCTTTCAACATGTGTCGACCCTGGAAACAGGATGTTTAAGAGTTAAATTCATCTTTATTTTAAAAACTCCCACTGTTAGTCAATTTTTTTTTTTTGACGGAATCTTGCTCAGTCACCCAGGCTGGAGTGCAGTGGCACATTCTTGGCTGTCTGCAACCTCCACCTCCTGGGTTCAAGCGATTCTTCTGCCTCAGACTCCTGAGCACCTGGGACTACAGGCGTGCGCCACCATGCTTGGCTAATTTTTGTGTTTTAAGTAGAGACAGCATTTCACCATGTTGGCCAGGCTGGTCTTGAACTCCTGACCTCAAGTGATCCGCCTGCCTCGGCCTCCCAAAGTGCTAGGATTACAGGCATGAGCCACTGCACCCTGCCAGTTATTCAGTTATAATAATTGAATTCCAGTTATAAGTCAGACCTCTAAATTATAAAATCATTGCTATTTCACATGTGTGGGTAACAGAGAGACGGCATTAAAAGGATTAAAGCTAGGTTTTACTTATCAGATTCATGTTTAAAGGAATAATATTCAGTTTTGTGATATTACCTGAATTTAGTTTTCTTTAAAATAAAGCTTAAATTAATCCAGTGAATTATAAATAACCTGATATGTTAAAGTTCTCTGATACTAGCTCTCAATATTATAATAAAAACTACTGCTTATTAAGTGCTGCAGCCTGCCAGGATGGCACCAAGGAATTGTGTAGCTCGTCAATCTGTGGTTGATTCAGTAGGCAGGTGTTACTACAGAGGACTGAGCCCGGGACGGTCTGATCCCCGAGTCTGTGCTATTTGGTCCTGCAGTGATAGTGCCTCCACTATTATTATTTGCTTTGAATATCACCTTTAACCGTATTGACTATGAAATAAAATGCTAGATGTTGCAGGAAATTTGAGGGATAAGATTATTTTAAAAGTGAAGAAAATATTGACATACATCAAGTATTCAAATGGGTTACAAATATATATGCAAAGAAAGGGAAATTACTATAAAGGAACTCACTGTTGCAATGCAATATGGGATACTGTTTTTACATCCAGGACAGAGGAGTTCACACTCTGGGAGAAGAAATTTGCAGAATGGACATGGAGTCGTGGCCTCTTCTATCTCGGATATATCGGGTCTCCTGTGAGGAAGAATCATGTCATTTAAAAATGCCGTTTTATTCATGTACCGGGGATGGCAAAGAGAAAGCATATTTGGAAAACCAGGGACATATGACACACCTACTTCATAGTCAGACTCTGGGCTTAGAGAGATACTTACAAGCTCACACCAGCCCTTGATCCACTCCAGGGAGGAGGAAGAGTACCTAGGATTGGTTAGGTTCTAGGGTGTTACATGGGCCACCTTTGGGAACTGGAGTTCATAGCACATTCAGCGGCAGAAAGCATGGGTAGGTCTTGCGGTCTTCTCTCTTCCTGTGCTACTGGAGTGGTGAGCTTGGTATTTTCCCTCTGTCTCTCCCTTTTGTGTAACAGAAGTGGTACAAGTTATACCAGCACCATCCAATAGAACTGTCTGTGACAATGGAAATGTTCGGATTCTGTGCTATCCAATATGGTAGCCATGAGCCACATTTGAACACTTGAAATACGGGTAGTGCGAAGAACTAAGTTTAACTTTTATTCCATTTTAACTAAATTTAAATAGCCACATGTGGCTAGCAGGTACCATATTGGACCACATAGCTATAAACCATTTGTGCATGGGGAGAGAATGACTAGCATCTCCTCCCAGCCAGAGCCCCAGCTAGCGTGGTTCTATGCTGTTGGGGTAAACATGATCTTGCATTTTCTAGTTACCTTCTCCCCATCCCACTCTCCATACTAGCAGGTATTCTGGGTCAGACCGATTTGGTCTGAAGCTACTTAGACTTAAAAAAAGGAGTATTCTATGTACTCCTATCCAGCTTAGAGCTCTTTGCCATGAGGGTAGCTCCCAAGCCCAGCTACCAGTGAAGTGTCATTTGCTTCCATTTGTCATTACCAATCCAGTCATCTCCCTGGGCTAAGGTCTGGGTGCAAGATTCAGGTACCTGGGTCTCGTCATAATGTAATGAACAGGAACCCCAAATGTCATCACTTCTGAAAAAGTGGTTGTTTAGAATTACTCCATGACTGCAATGACTTTTTTCTTTTCCAAATGCAAGGGCTACTTTTTCCTAGTTTTCCTTTAGAAAAACCTAGAAAAACCAGGCTACTGACTGCTTTCTGAAGCAAGGACGTGCCTAAGGGCTTTTGGGGCTGCACAGGATTTGGAAATGAGCTCTCTGCTGGCAGTGGGCCCTGTGAATGTGAAGTTCCTCACACTGAGAGGAACTTCCACTGAATGTTCACTATTTTCTTCATCCCTCTTTGGCAGACATAGTTCGCTGCTTCTCTCCATCTCCTGGCCAACAGAACTTTGTTTCCACTTAGCAGCCTTAAGTCCTGTGAGGCAGAGTACTGGCCACGGAGGTGAAAATTGAAGGTCCTGAGGATGGTACCTTTCTGAACAAAAAGGCGAAGATACCTTTGACCTCTCATTTCCCTACTTCTTCCTGCCTGGAACGAGGACATGATGTCTGGGGGTGTGGCAGATGTCTTGCCACCATGAGGAGGAAACCTCTATGCTATGGATGTCAAAGCTGGAAGACGGGGATCTGGTCTGGTGGCATCAAGGCACCGTGACACCAGCCCTGGACTGTGATGCCTTGTGTATGAGTCAAATAAATACTGACTTGATCAAGCTGCTGTTAGGTTTTCTGATGCTTAGAGCTGAATACAATCCTAATTGCTATGCCCATCTTTTTTTTTTTTTTTTTTTGAGATGGGGTCTCGCTCTGTTGGCCAGGCTGGAGTGCAATGGCACGATCTCGGCTCACTGCAACCTCTGCCTCCCAGGTTCAAGCAATTCTCCTGCCCCAGCCTCCTGAGTAGCTGGGACTACAGGTGTGCACCACCACGCTCAGCCAATTTTTGTATTTTTAGTAGAGATAGGGTTTCATCATATTGGCCAGGCTGGTCTTGAACTACTGACCTCAAGTGATTTGTCCACCTCAGCCTTCCAAAGTGTTGGGATTATAGGTGTGAGCCACTGCACCTGGCCCCCCACCGTTTTCTTATTGAGCCTGCACATTGGCAGCTACATTTTTGGAAATACCTTTGAGAAATATGATTAGATAGCAGAAATAGCCATCTCTGCCTACCTGACCATTCCCTCGATCTTCTTTTTGTATTTGGCATCTATTTTGCTGCGGTATTCAGGCCTCATCAACATAGCTGCGAAGCTGAAAGCAGAGTTCCTCAGGCCTGCCCTGTGACACTCAATCACAGTTGACGTCAGGATGGGTACAATGTCTACAAGAGAAAAGGCGAGAGCAGCAACAGCACAGTGTCTCCTGTCCTCAGTGATACAGGCGGGACTCCACCCTGGTTCTGTAGGAAAACAGGGTCATGGTCTCTGAACTTTGCTTTTTCTGCAAAGAACCAGATATGATCTGTTTAATGAGGAAAGTACGTAGCTGTGGGGTCAGGCTAACTGCCCATCAAGTGCTTTTCCTTTGATGACACCATGTTCTGCCTTGTAACACTAGGACCTGCACCCCTTGAAGCAACACTTCCGTGAGTTTCCTTTCGTGCCTCTTAGATATTTTTTGCATCTGACAGGACTGCTGATAAAAGCATTAGGGGGATTAATGACTTTATACACTAATCTCTCTGCAGGCATCAAATTCTTTCTTCAGGACAGACACCCAGAATTACTGGCTCAAAAACAGGACCTTTTAAAAAATACTCTTACCACAAATTGCCAAACTGCTTCCTGCAAAGGCCATACCAATTTTCATCCCCACCAGCAGTCATGAGAGTGCCTGTCCTATCCCATACCTTGCCCGCATGGTAGACTTTGATGTAACAACGAAAATACACTTAGAGAATGTGGGTTGGCCAATTATGACCCATGGACCAAATCTAGCCCTCTGACTTTTTGTATGGCCCATGAGCTAAGGATGATTTTTACATTTTTAAATGGTTGAAAAAACATCAAAAGAAAAATATTTTTGTGACATGTTAAAAGTGTATGTGGTTAACATTTGTGTCCAAACATAAAGCTCTATTGAAACACAGTCATGCCCATTCGTTTATGTATTATTCATGAGAAGATGGCAGAGTTGAGCAGTTGTGACAGAGACCATATGACTCACGAAGTCTAAAATATTTAACATCTGGCCCTTTACAGAAAAAGTTTGCTGATCCCTGTCATATAATGTGACAGTATTTAATCACTTAAGAATGTTATCATGACATGTCTTTTGGAATAGTGAGGCCTTTTCAGAGGCAACGTCCTACCGTGCTTGCGAACACAGAGTCAGGCTATTATTAGCTGACAATGTGATCTTGGGCAAATGTTATTTCTTTTGTCCCAGTTTGTTCAGAAAAGTACTTGTGTGTGCAGGCCTGAGACTGTCATCCTTGGAAAGGCTTGAACAGCTAACCCTTGGCTCGCATCTGGAACATAGATTTGGAGACGGTTCCCACCATTTCCAGAACTGATGAGTGGCTCACCGTGCCCTTTGTACAAACAATGTGGTTTATGCCAAACATCTGTTCTCTGGGAGCCTGGAAAACTGGGCACATGCCACGCAGGGGGCACCTATGTGACCACACCCCAATAAAACTCCTGGCTGCTGAGTCTCTAATGAGCTTCTTGGCACTCTACGTTTCACCATGTTGTACAAGTCAGTCGTGGAGGAGTTACGGAACTTGCGTCCTGTGTGCTCCACTGGGAAGGGACTCTTGGATGTCCGTGCCTGCACCTGCTCGCCTTTGCGTGAATCCTTCTGCTCATTTTGCCTCAGATCCTTTTGCTGTGACAAATCTCGGCTTTGGTACTACTGTGTGTTGACTCTTGTAAATCCTCCCAGTGAAGAGTCATCAAACCTGGGAGTGGTCTTGGGGCCCTGACATACCACTTCATGGAGCTGCTGTGAGAATTAAACGAGTTAGTGTATGAGGGAAGCCTGCAAAAGGTGCGCTGTGCTAGCATGCGGCATGGGGCATGGGGCATGGGTGAGAGCTCTGGTCAGTGGTACTTACGTGATGGAAATTTGCTGATGTTGTTGGCCACCCGAATAAGCATGCGAGCCCCTTTCATGTGATCTCCATTTTTAACATGAATCTGAAACAAATGACATATTTTACTCTTCTTATAGTCGTTGATTAGCCCCAATTCATGCTTTGTTCCCCCAAATAAACAACTCCTTGATGATGGCCCAGGGTCACTGTGGGATCCTTGTAGACTTTCCTGGCTGATGCCACTAGAGATCCCTCCACTTTTTTCTCTTCAACAGCTGCTGCCTGGCCCCATGGCCTCACCTACTCTATGCTCTGCTTTTCACTTTGCCCTAGACCACTTGGTATGGGTTCAAATCCCCGGTCTATCTCTTACTGGCCATTCTTGGGGGACCAACTTCACCAAGTTCTGGTAAGACCCAAAAGCTGTGTGAGTCAGGAATCAGGTAGAAAGAGAGAGAACGATCTGCTAAAGGAAAGGCGCCGTATCTGTGCTAAGAGGGCAATGACGGGCGGAAGGCCTGAGACTGGGCAAGGGCCAGGAGGGTCAGTGACACATCGAGGGGTGCGTTTAGGATGGGGTGAGCCTCCAGAGTCAGCAGGGGCCAGGCCATGAAGCCACTGCAGTCATCCAGGGGTGAGACAAGGAGGCCAAAAAGGTAGGGCAGTGGGGATGGAGAGAAGCAGACAGATGTGGGGTCAGGGCTGAGGATACTTGGTGAGAATGTGCGGGGTGAGTGTGGAATGATGCCAACCCTTGGGGCCAGAGAAAAAGAAAAGGACTCAAGAAGCACCCCTGTGGCTTATGGTGCTAGAAAGCTCTGTTGCAAGAGGGCCTCTTATAGGAATTCCTATTTTTGCCCCGCATCTTCCACCAATGTGTTTCTGTCCCCCCTGCACTCCTAAAGACTCCATTTTGTTAAGATTCTGTGCTTCCAGGACATTGAATGACCACTCATGTCTGCAGCTGAGAAAGACTTCTCTCCTTCAAACCCCCCTTCTTTATGGAAGAAGGATCCTCCTGCCTCTCTGAAGGGAAATGTACTCCTGGAGGTTGCAAGTTATAACTCCAGATGCATTTCCCTTAGAATCAGCATTATATACCTGTGCAGTCTCCTGTGGTAGGCATTAACCACGTATGGCTACTTAAATTTAAAAGTTAAAATCATATACAATTAAAAATGTAGTTTATCAGCTGTACTAGCTGCATTTCAAGTGCTCCATAGCCAGGTTAGTGGCTACCATATTGGGCAGTACAGTATAGAATAGTTCTATCACTGTAGAACATTCTATTGGACAGTGCTGATATAGACAATAATTAGGATGTAAATCATTCATAACATGACTGCTCTTGTGGACAGGTCAGAGAACCAATTTAGCATTAATATGGAAAGATGTACTGTGACATAAATGAATATGTGAAAAAATATGTAAGTGGGAGTCTGCCTGTATCTTTACAGAGATATGTATATATATAAATGTACACATGAATATACATGACATTTATGTAAGTTGTATTGTGTCTTTTTTTGGAGTTGAGGTCTCGCTCTGTTGCCCGGGCTGGAGTGCCATGGTGTGATTATAGCTCACTGCAGCCTCAAACTCCTGGGCTTAAGTGATCCTCCTGCCTTGTCCTCCCAAAGTACTGGGATTACACGTGTGAGCCACCATGCCCAGCCTCATTTATGTAAATTATACATACAAGTACTTGATGTTTGCAGGATCTATTTTTGTTTGTATTGATAATTACTGATTTAAAAAACAGAATATACACAACTAAACATAATCCCAATTTGGTAAAAAACATGCATTTATAGAAGTACAAAGAATATATACAACACTATTAACAATTGTTATATCTGGGTGATGGACTTAAAGGACGAATTTTTAAAAAATTCTTTTCTGGCCGGGCGCGGTGGCTCACGCCTGTAATCCCAGCCCTTTGGGAGGCCGAGGCAGGTGGATTGCCTGAGGACAGGAGTTCGAGACCAGCCTGGCCAACATGGTGAAACCCCATCTCTACTAAAAATACAAAAAAATTAGCCAGGTGTGGTGGCATTTGCCTGTAATCCCAGCTACTCAGGAGGCTGAGGCAGGGGAATTGCTTGAAGCAGGGAGGTGGAGGTTGCAGTGAGCCAAGATCGGGCCACTGCACTCCAATCTGGGTGACAGAGCGAGACTCCATCTCAAAAAAAAAAAAAAAAAAAAATTCTTTTCTATATTTTTAAACTTTCTTAGGGAATATGTATTATTTTTATATTTGGATGAAAACTAAACAATATTTACAAAACGGTGGAATTTTATGAAATCCACTAACAGAATAAATAAACTAACAAGTTTTGCATAAAGAAAGATGTTTTAAGTAAATCTATTTTTCTGGCACAGGTAATACATTTACATGTTTCAAAATCAAAACAATATAAGAAAGCTGAGCGTGGTGGCTCATGCCTATAATCCCAGCACTTTGGGAGGCCAAGGCAGGAGGATCACTTGAGGTCAGAAGTTTGAAATCAGCCTGGCCAACATGGTGAAACCCCGTATCTACTAAAAATACAAAAAAATTAACTGGGTGTGGTGGTGTGTGCCTGTAATCCCAGCTACTTGGAAGGCTGAGGCAGAAGAATTGCTTGAACCTGGGAGGCAGAGGTTGCAGTGAGCTGAGGTCGTGCCACTGCACTCCAGCCTGGGTAAAGAGCAAGACGTCGTCTCAAAAGCAAAACAAAACAACGCACACACTATAAGAAGATGCACATGATGAAGCCTGGTCCCCCTCATCTCCCCGTCTCCCTGTCCCCACACTGGAGTTTGGTGCTGTGCCTCCTGCCCCGTGCCTCATTCCACACAAAGCAGCGTATTGTAGATATGTTCTGTATCTTGTTTTGTTACTTAACAATACAGAGATCTAGACAATCACTCGAATCCAACGGAGAAGGGCCTGGAAAAAATCTCAATGGGGGACAAACACCTGGCAGGTTATGTCCCAAGTCACTCGATGGACCTCACCTTTACTAGTATATAGCTGTGCAGAATCATGAGGTTGGTGGCCATCTCGGAGGGAATTTTGATCTTCTGGGATTTCAATTCTGCATACATACTGAAGAGAACATCGTGTGCATTCCGGTAGTTGCCTTGAAAAAAGGTGGTAAAACGACATTATTGCAAAGGGTGACATCTGAGGACATTCTATGGACCCCCATCTTACTAGTGGATTTTGTTAATCTTGTTATTAGTAATCTCTTAATAAGTCTTATTCAAAGCAACTCAGCAGATTTCCTATTTATCTGTCTGTCTGTCTGTCTGTCAGAGACAGGGTCTCGCTCTGTCACCAAGGCTGGAGTGCAAGGGCACAATCTCTGTTCACTGCAACCTCTGCCTCTCAAGCTCAAGTGATCCTCCCATGCCTGGGTAATTTTTGTGTTTTTTGTAGAGACAAGGTTTTCACCATGTTGCCCAGGCTGGTCTCAAACACCTTGGCTCAAGAAATCCACCCTCCTCGGCCTCCCAAAGTGCTGGGATTACAGGCATGAGCCATTGCGCCCGGCCAGATTTCCTATTTTAATTGATGTTATGAACATCTAGCCAGTTGCTCTGGTGAAAAGCGGTGGTGTCCTCCTTGATGTCTTACTCTTCCTCAGGGCACGCCCCTGGCCCTGAAGTCCACCAGGCCATGGAGTTCTGAGTATAACTCTCAGTCTCCCAATTCCAGCCTCCCTTCCCATGCCCACTGTGAATGCTTCTCATCATTTCCTTCTGCTGTAGTGCTCATCAGGATTGCTCTGGGCCCACATCTGATGTCAGAGTATGCCTTCAAAACCCTCAAGCCTTGATCCACACCCAAACACCTCAAGGTCACACCCCTGCATAAAACCCTCCAATGGTGCCACTCACACCTGGAAGTGCAAATTCCTGAGCAGAGGACTTGTGCCCTTCAGGATCGGCCTCTGTGCTCCTTTCTGGCCTGATTTCCCCTCCCTTCCTTCTCCAGGTGTGTAAATGCTGCAGCCTTGCCAGCACTTTTCCTCATCCCAGCACTTCCCCACCTCCCCATTTCCCCAAATCCCAGCACTCTGGCTCCCAGCAACCTCCACTCCCCTCGTCACCTGCTCCCCCATCCTTTCAAAACTCAGCTAAAGCTTTCGTTGCCTTCTCTCGTCTCCATCCTCCAACTCTCCCTACCCCAACCTTCAGGATGCTGTGGGTAACCCAGCAGTGGCTCTTATTTTAATTGTGCCTTTTCAGCCTATTTCTCTTTCTAGTCTGGCACTTGTCATCCTGTCCAACTCTGAATTTACTTTCTGTCTCTCCCATCAAATCATGACCTTGAGGGCTGAACTGTGGCTCAGTTCTCTCTGTATCCTGAGCTCCTAGCACGCATCTGACAGGAAGAAGGTGTTGTTAGATCAACGTAAGCTGAATAAAGTAATGACTTATTTGACTGCATATTTTCCAAAATTGTGTCCACATTTATAAAGATTTAAGAAGATCAGCTCATAAAAATTAATGAAGATATCAGACTAATCCTCTTACTCACTCAATAAGTATTGACAGAGCACATGTGAGCAGAACCATCCTGAAGAGTCTATCAAGCCTCTGCATATTATAAAGAACTAGGTCTGTAACAGCACCACATCATTACCCTCCATCGCCTAATGTCTCATATTGTTAAGGCCAAACACAGGGAATGGAAAGAAAATGCTGTGAGACTGTAGGAAGGGGGTTGTGGGCTGGAGGGGTGAGAGGAGACATCATTCATGAGACAGAACCTCTGAGGTTGTGGGGGAGGAGAGGAAATAGCACTTGACAAGAGATGGTCTTAGTCTCTTACATTTATACAGTCTCCTGGGATAGTACATTGTTTAACCCCTCTGAAACCTAGAAATGGTCATCTCTTTAGTCTTTTGGGTTCAAAGCAAGCCTATGGTAGAAACGTAGGGGCTACTCTTTCCTACACAGAAAAGGGGCTGGGGCTTGATTCTGCTGCCTGCTTGGGAAGTAACACATACGTATCACGGACCTACCTGCAGACTGCTCTTCTCTGGCAATGATGATGGCAGTCTGGGCAGCTTCTCGGTATTGCTTCAGAGCCATGTACAAGCGGAACAGGTACTTGGCATCCTGACACATAAACCATTATAGAAACATTACTTTCTTCATTAGCTAAGGGGAGATTACATTTTTGTATTTCAGTTAGAATCACATTCATCTGCCAGTAACTGAGAATTGATATTGCTTTAAAAACTCAATGAATAAAGAATTAGTTTATTTGTTAAACATTTATTCAGAGCTCAATATGGCCAGGTGGTATTCTAAGTACTTGAGAAGTACTAATGCATTTAAATCCTCATAACCACCCTAGGAAGAAGGCACTATTGTTATCCCGATTTCACAGATAAGAAGCTGAAACAACAGGAGGGGGCCAGTCAGGATTTGAACCACAGGATCTGAGTCTATTCCTGACCCTGCTCCACAGAGTATTTCTCATGTACTTGGAAACAAAATATATTCTTACATGATATATGAACTTTGCAAACTTTCAATAATTTTTATATGCATATCAATTTTCTCTGACCTATAACATTTTCTTTGGCCTTTGGCCATTTTCCATTCCTATTCCAACTCTAGACAGCTGCGAGCATCTGACGCTGGTTTTCAGATTATTGGAATAAGTGGACACCATGGGAGGTGGCTGGAGCAGTTGAAGGGCCTGTATCCTTTGGCAAGTTAACTGAGCTGCTCTGGGTCTCTGTGGCTTTATGTGTAAGATGCAGAAAATGGACTCAGGGACCACTACGGTCCTCTCCAGCTGTGACATTCTATTGCCCTCGCTTCCAATCAGTGACTTGAGTTCTTCACCAGCAAATCTCCTTGAACATAAAGCAAAGGGGAAGAAGGAGGTCTGGGGCATTCTCAAAGGTGTGTGGGTCTCTCCTCACCAGGACTGGGAGAAGATGGACGTTCTGTAGGAAGCCACAGTGAGTCGCATATTTTGAAAATATGCTTGTAATGATTTCTTTCTTACTTTTTCTTTTTGAGATGGAGTCTCACTCTGTCGCCCAGGCTGGAGTGCAGTGGCACAATCTCGGTTCACTGCAACCTCTGCCTCCTGGCTTCAAGCAATTCTCCTGCCTCAGCCTCCTGAGTAGCTAGGACTATAGGCGCATGCCACCATGACTGGCTAATTTTATATTTTTTGTAGAGACGGGGTTTCGCCATGTTGGCCAGGCTAGTCTCCAACTCCTGACCTCAAGTGATCCACCCGCCTTGGCCTCCCAAAGTGCTGGGATTACAGGCATGAGCCACCGCGCCTGGCCAATTTATTTCTATTTTATGTTACAGAGAACTACCTTTATGCTTAATCTGATTTTTGTTAACTTCCATAATTTTTGAAATGTAAACAAAGCACCCTCTGAGTTTTAGTGATGAGTCCTAGGTCATAGTTGCAACGTCAGTGATCTTTTTTCATAGTTCCTAGAATAAACAAAATTATAACATTTGAGAAAAATTGTATGTGGTGAGGATTGTTATCTAGAGGGGCATGGCTATCTCATAGGTGGCAAAGCCAATTTTAAAGAGTGAATAGACGTTATCCTCCAAAACACAGGGTCTGTCTAGATCAAGCTTGTCCAACCCACAGCCTGCAGGCCACATGTGGCCCTGGACAGCTTTGAATGCAGTCCAACACAAATTTGTAAACTTTCTTAAAACATTATGAGTTTTTTTGCGATTTTTTTTAAAAAACTCATCAGCTATTGTTAGTGTTAGTTACGTGTGGCCCAAGACAATTCTTCTTCTTCCAATGTGACCCAGGGAAGCAAAAAGATTGGACGCTCCTGGTCTAGATGATCTATGCTACTGGCAGAGAGAAACTTTTTCATGTCTATGTTGTAAAAGCATGATGGGTAAAAACAGGCAGAATCAAACTGTAACTGAGACCTGAGGATGCACACGAAGCCCACGTGCTCAGTACCTTAGGCATGCCATCGTTCTCCCCCAGGAGATGGTCTATCAGCTGATTGGTCAGCAGTTCATCTTTGGCCTGACCAACCTGTTTAACAAGAGAGAAAAACCCAGCAAATTCAGCATCTTAAACCGAGCAAGAGTGGAGAAAAAGACAATCTTCTGCTTAGGGAGATGGAATAAAAAACATTAATAGTATCTATAGTAAAGTGTCTGAAATATGACATAGGATCAGGGCCTTTCTTCATTTGTTGCTAGAGTCTCCATTAATAAAAATCCATCCTTAGAAGCTTTTTCTTAGCTGCTGTATCAAAATACCATATTTTCTTTCACATGCACAGAGAATGTACTTCTTGGATTTTTTTTTTTTTTTTTTGAGACAGAGTCTCGCTCTGTCACCAGGCTGGAGTGCAGTGGCATGATCTTGGCTCACTGCAATCTCCGCCTCCCGGGTTCAAGCGATTCTCCTGCCTCAGCCTCTCGAGTAGCTGGGACTATAGGCACACACCACCACACCCAGCTAATTTTTGTAGTTTTAGTAGAGACGGGGTTTCACCATGTTGGCCACGATGGTCTCGATCTCCTGACCTTGTGATCTGCTCGCCTCAGCCTCCCAAAGTGCTGAGATTACAGGCACGAGCCACCGTGCCTGGCCCTTGGATGTTTTAATAAAAACTTTCTTAAATGACTATGACACCTTGAGGACAGCATCTTAAGCACAAGCGCTGACACAACAGTATCATTCCAGGTGCCCTCCTCTGCAGCGGCTCCCTGAGGAAATGTACTTGCGCATGACTACATGTCATTGAAAGTGTAAAGAAGTGAGGGTCCCAGCCAGGGGAGCCTGGACAAGAGCAAGCAGCTGAAACGTGGGTGGGGTTCTGGAGAGAAGGCTGGCTTAGAAATCTTTATTTAAAAGTCATCTCCAGGCCAGGCACGGTGGCTCATGCCTGTAATCCCAGCACTTTGGGAGGCTGAGGTGGGTGGATCACTTGAGGCCAGGAGTTCAAGACCAGCCTGGCCAACATGACGAGATCCTGTCTCTCCTAAACATACAAAAATTAGCTGGGTGTGGTAGTGCATGCCTGTAATCTCAGCTACTCGGGAGGCTGAGGCATGAGAATCGGCTTGAACCTGGGAGGCAAAGGTTGCAGTGAGCCGACATCCCGTCCCTGCACTCTAGCCTGGGCGATAGCGTGAGACTTTGTCTCAAAAAAAAAAAAAAAAAAGTCATCTCCATAAAGGTGAGTTAAATCACTGAAGTATTGGGTGGTGTTGAGCAGGAAAAATAATGTAC
The DNA here is from genome assembly GCF_028858775.2 of Pan troglodytes. Lineage (NCBI taxonomy): Eukaryota > Metazoa > Chordata > Mammalia > Primates > Hominidae > Pan > Pan troglodytes. The sequence continues at coordinate 39,595,757 of NC_072401.2, read as the reverse complement.
CACATTGCAGGATGGGCATGTATGAGTTTAATAGGAACAGAATGTGTGAGGTCAGGAATTTAGGGGAGGCACTAGGGAATTACTGACAAAATTAGGAGGCTTCAGAATTGTGTGTCTATTAAAAAGGGGTGAGCCAAAAACACAGCTGGAGCTCAGCTTAGGGGAAGGAACACTGAACAGTCTTGTCATGGTAATGACATTACAATGAGAAAAGCCACTGGAAAATGGAGGAGATGATCACTGGGGACTCAGCCACACATGGCCTTGCTTGCTACACCTCAGGGGAGGTATGAGGACAAGTCTGCAAGTTATCTGTCTGGCAGAGGAAGGATGCAATCAGTAGACTTGAGTAATAAAGAGATGACCCTGAACCTGCAGGTGCAGAGGCTCTCAGGCTGCAGGTTTTCTGCACACTGCCCTGCCTGTGGTCATCGTCAGGGGAAAAAGCTAGGCTTTCACCAATCTGTGTCACCTCTGCTCTTGCCACTTCGGTAAAGCAGGGACGTTGGTACATAAATGATAGAGCTTGTTCTCTTGATGGCTTCTGTGGATGGCTTTGGGTGAATAAGCCAGGACAGAGAAATGGTTAAAGCAAAGGCTCTGGAGCCAGCCTGCTGGAGGTCAATTTAGTGACACTCCTTGAGACCCATGTGATCGTGGGCAGATTACTCTTGGGGCCTCAATGTGGGCAATAATAGCACCTAACTCACAGAACTGTTGTGAGGATTAAATAAGTCAATACATGTACAGGGCTTGGACAGGTGCCAAGTAGACAGGACTGTCAAATACAGACAATAAAAATACAGGATTCCCAGTTAAATTTAAATTTCAGAGAAGCAATAAGTAATTTTCACTATTACATATGCAAAATGTGGCTACTCCACTGCTAGGGTCAGCACTCGATAGGTGTCCCTATTTTTTTTTTTTTTAGATGGAGTTTCGCTCTTGTTGCCCAGGCTGGAGTGCAATGGCATGATCTTGGCTCACCGCAACCTCCACCTCCTGGGTTCAAGTGATTCTCCTGCCTCAGCCTCCCGAGTAGCTGGGATTACAGGCATATGCCACCACTCCCGGCTAATTTTACATTTTTAGTAGAGATGGGATTTCTCCATATTGGTCAGGCTGGTCTCGAACTTCTGACCTCAGGTGATCCGCCCACCTCAGCCTCCCAAAGTGCTGGGATTACAGGTGTGAGCCACCATGCCCGGCTGTCCCTATTGTTTTTATCACCAGCAATAATGGCAGCTGCCCCCAGGGAGAGCGGAGCACACTTGAAGTGTCAGGACAGACAGGCAGACAGGAGAGCCAGCAGGGAATAGATGTGGCCAGGCAAAGGCAACTCACGGCAGGGTGCGGATGGAATGCTGAGGGGCGCTGGCATTGAAGGGGCAGAGGGGCCAGGGAAGGAGGCTGAGAAGGGACCATCTGAGAAGGAAGTGGAGAACAGAAGATGCAGTGTTCTGAGGGGAAAAATGTCCAGAAAGACATAGTATAATAGGGTAAAATGTGACCGTAATATGGAGTAGGGTGAAGACTGAGAAGAGACTTCTATATTTAGCAAGTGAGAGATCTGTGGGGACCTTTTCAAGCAAGTTCATGGAGTGGGGAAGGCAGAAGCTGAGTGCAAGGAGGTAAGGAGGACTCTCCCAACTCACCTGAGGAACACCAGTGAGCCCCACCCTCCCCATCATCTCCCAGTGAGGGGCCTCGTACTTCCCTTCCCCCTCCATAAACCAAGGAGGCATTTCAGAGCCTTGAGGTGTTGAGGATGGGGGTGGGTGGGGGTGGGTGAAGCACAAGCATTTTGACGATGTACCCAGTAACTCAGGGGTGTGGCTTCTGGCTGCAAATCAGCAGGTGAAAGAGCACACAGATTGTGAGAAAATGCAAGTCACGAGTAAAAGTGATTTTTTTTTTCCCCAGGGGAAGGTCCCCAAGAAAGAAAGAAATGGAGGATTGGGAAGGAAACTTGTATCATCTATTTTCACTGAGCTGGGGACCAACATGTGCTCAATTCAACAAATACTGAGTGACTGCCATGTGCTAAACACTCTCTTGAAGAGATGGGTTCTGGACCTTGAGGAACTTGTAAATCTGAAGGGACTTACTATAGCAATAAGTGACATTCAAAGTGCTTAGACCATTCTAGGGAGGGTGAAATTTCATCCCGAGGACAGTTTAGGAAAGGCTTACTGGGTAGGGGTATGAGATGGAGAGGTGCAGGGGGAGGGGTGTTTTAGGTGTAAGGAGCAAGAGCGAAGGAACGAAGGAAGCGGAGCCCTGAACTATTCAAATAAAAGAGGGCAGTTTAAGGCTGGGCACTGTGCTCACACATGTAATCACAGCACTTTGGGAGGCTAAGGTGGAAGGATCACTTGAGCTTAGGAGTTCAAGACCAGCCAAGGCAACATAGCAAAAACCCATCTCTACAAAAAATAAAAAATTGGCCAGGTGCGGTGGCATGTCTGTAGTCCCAGCTACTTGGGAGGCTAAGGTGGGAGAATTGCTTGAACTCAGGAGGTCGAGGCTGCAGTGAGCTCTGATTGTGCCACCTGGGCAACAGAGAGAGACCCTGTCTCAAAACGGGGGGAAAAAAGTGGCCAATTTAGTTGTAGCACAGGCTGCTGACCTAGAGGAGTGTAAGAAGTAAGTGGGAAGGAAAGGAAGCTTTGGTTTTAGTCCCAGATCAATTACTTTCTATCTGGGTGTCTGTAGGTTAGTCATATCATCTTCTGGTACCTCAGTTTCCCCATCAGTAAAGTGAAGAAGGTTAGACTGGTTCACTTCCAGGTATTTCTAAGATTTTATGATCCATGAAGGATAATTTGGGAATGAACTGTGGAGGCAATGGGGAGCCACTACAGGTTTTGCAGCTTGAGAATAAAATGACTTGCAGCTGCACTTGAAAAAAAAATCCAGTAGTAAAATTCAGAATGGACTTGTCTGAATGAAGTAATCCCAGCAATAAGTACAAATATGTTGGTTTCACTGACTACATGTCCTTGGCCTTAATAAAATTTAACAAAATCCATTAGAAACACAACAGTGAGAAAGTACTGTGGGATTACAGAATACTAATGAAAGGAGAGAAATTTGACAGCTGCAAGGGACATCCATAATTTTGTCTAATATTCATTCCTTCAACTCTTCTGAGAGATGCTTCTACTTCACTTCAACCATGGAGTTCTAGTGGAAATTCCATGTCTTAACAGACCCCATCTCCATGGCTACTGAACTTTGTCTAGTGGTGGGAATTTGACCCAGTTTGCCCAGGCATGATATTCCATCCCTGTGGCCACCAGTTGATTAAACCTGCAATGGACACTTGAACTACCCAAATCAGAGCCCTTCTGGACTTATTAATTAAAGGCAAGTCGTCTTCTTCTTCCAATGTGGCCTAGGGAAGTCAAAAGATTGGACACCCCAATCTAAGTGATAATCATCAATGGTTGCTGAGATCATTAGGTGAAAAGTTGATGGGAAAGCTTATCATAGATTGATCAGGCTGACCATACCTACACCCAATAATCAATCTTAACACCATAAAAAGAGAGACCAGGCCGGGCGCGGTGGCTCACGCCTGTAATCCCAACACTTTGGGAGGCCAAGGTGGGTGGATCACCGGAGGTCAGGAGTTTGAGAACAGCCTGGCCAACATGCTAAAACATCCGTCTCTACTAAAAAATAGAAAAAAAAAAAAAAAAATAGCCAGGTGTGGTGGTGGGCAACTCAAGGGGCTGAGGCAGGAGAATCACTTGAACCCAGGAGGTGGAGTTTGCAGTGAGCCAAGATCATGCCACTGCACTCCAGCCTGTGTGACAAAAAACAACAACAACAAAACAACAAAAAAGAGACCAAAAAAATATGGGCTATTATGAACTGTTTGTGTCCCCCTACATCCCCCAAATTCATCTGTTAAAGCCCCAATCTTCATGTAATGATACTTGGAAATGGAGCATCTGGGAGGTAATTAGGGTTAGATTGTAGCCTTAAGAGGAAGGGAGAGAAATCTCTCTCCTTGCATACATGTACAGGAAAGGCCACGTGCGGACACAGTGAGAAGGCTGCTGTCTGCAAGTCAGGAAGAGAGCCCTCATCAGGAACCAAATTACTGGCACCTTGATCTTGGACTTCCCAAACTCCACAAGTCAACCAGACTATGGTATTTTGTTATGGCAGCCCAAGTTGATTTAAGATATGGCCCTACTAGGCTGGGTGTGGTGGCTCATGCCTTTAATCCCAGCACTTTGGGAGGCCAAGGCGGGCAGATCATTTGAGGTAAGGAGTTCGAGACCAGCCTGACCAACATGGTGAAACCCTGTCTCTACTAAAAGTACAAAAAAATTAGCTGGGTATGGTAGCACACACCTGTAATCTCAGCTACTGCTGGAGGCCGAGGCAGGAGAATCACTTGAACCCAGGAGGCAGAGGTTGCAGTGAGCTGAGATTGCACCACTGAACTCCAGCCTGGGTGACAAAGTGAGACTCTGTCTCAAAAAAAAAAAAAAAAGAAAAAAAAAAAAAAAGATGTGGCCCTACTGCTGTGATGAGAATAGGAAGTACACGGTACCATCTATGAAGTTGTTTTTACAGAAATACCATCCATATCTGATCAAGTATCTAGATTTAACTACTAGTTAGTGGGAAATACAGGGAAATTATACCACAAGGATGTAATTAGCTAAATCAAAATGTCAGAAATTCCTCAGGATAAATGACCCATTTTCTTAACAAATAAATAGCAAGTATGCGTGTGGGGGCGGTGTTTAGGAGATATAGAGTTGAAGAGAGAGAGAGAGAGAGAAGGAGAGAATAAGGGAGGGGAAGGGAGATGAAAAGAGACTTAAGGCCCATATAAACTAAATGTAATACATGAGCCTTGTCTTGATACTGAGGTGAACTAAAAACTGTATGAAAGCATTTATGCAAGAGTTGAAGAAATTCAAACCCTAACTAGATAGCTGACAATATCAAGGAATTGTTGTTAGAAAAACTGGAACCCTCACACAGTGCCTGTTGGAATGTAAGTGGTCAGCTGCTTCAGGAAACAGTTGGACAGTTTCTCAAAATGTTAAACATAGAGTTTACATATGGCCTAGAAATTCCACTTCTGAGTAATACACTTAAGAGAAATGAAAACTCGCACACAAATGTTAATAGCAGTATTACTCATAATAGCCAAAAAGAAGAAACAACAAATGCCCACCAACTGATGAATAAACAATGTGTGGTATATTCATACGACGGAATATTATTCAGCCATAAGAAGGCATGAATTCTTGACACATGCTACAACATGGAAGAGCCTTGAAAACATGACGCTAAATGAGAGAAGCAGGCACAAAAGGCCACATATTATATGGTTCCATTTATATAAAATGTCTAGGATAGGCAAATCCACACAAACAGAAAGATTATAATATATAATACATATAGTAATCAAGACAATGGAGTATTGGTACAAGGACAGACGACTAAAGCAATGGAAAAGACTAGAGGATCCCAAACCAGATTCATACCACATGGTAATTTCATTTATGACAAATGCTCTGTGGCAATTCTGTGGTGGAAAGGATAGTATTTTGATAAATGGTGCTGGGTCAACAGGATATCCACATTGAGAAGAAATATCCTTGACCCCTACCTTACACCATATACCTAATTAACTCAGGATGGGCATAAGCCTAAATGAGACAGATAGAACAAACTACTAGAAGAAAACGTAAGGGAAATATTTTCATGATCATGGGATAGGCAGAGATTTCTTTTCTGTTTTTTTTTTTTTTTGAGATGGAGTTTCATTCTTGTTGCCCAGGCTGGAGTGCAATGGCACAGTCTCGGCCCACTACAACCTCTGCCACCTGGGTTCAAGTGATTCTCCTGCCTCAGCCTCTGAAGTACCTGGGATTACAGGTGCCCGCCACTATGTCCAGCTAATTATTGTATTTTTAGTAGAGATGGGGTTTCACCATGTTGGCCAGGCTGGTCTTGAAGTCCTGACCTCAAGTGATCCACTGCACCCAGCTTAAAATTTCTTAATTGGACCAAAAAGCACTAACTATAAAAGATTCATGAGTTGGACTTTATTAAAAGTTAAGAATTTATGTTCGTCAAGAGAATAAAAAGGCAAGCCATGCCTTTGAAGATTTTTGCAACATATATCTGACAAAAAGACCTGTATTTAGAATACTATGACCTAATAATTCTACTCCTGGATATATACCCAATAAAACTGAGGGTTTTTGTTCACCAAAAGACATGAACAGCTTTAGTGCAGCTTTATTCATAATATGCCCAAACTGGAGACAACTCAAAAGTCCATTAACGGAGTAAGGGGTAAATAAATTGTAGTACAGTCATGTAGTGGAATACTACACAGCAATGAAGAAGAATGACCTATTGCTGGGCTGGGCGCAGTGGCTCACACCTGTAATCCCAGCACTTTGGGAGGCTGATGTGGGCAGATCACGAGGTCAGGAGTTCGAGACCAGCCTGGCCAACATGGTGAAACCCCGTTTCTACTAAAAATACAAAAATTAGCTGGGCAAGGTGGCAGGCACCGGTAATCCCAGCTACTTGGGAGGCTGAGACAGAAGAATCGCTTGAAACTGGAAGGCAGAGGTTGCAGTGAGCCGAGATTGCACCACTGCACTCCAGCCTGGGCAAAAGAGCGAAACTCTGTCTCAAAAAAAAAAGAATGACTTACTGCTATGTGCAATAACACAAACGGACACATTTGCATACATAATGCTGACTGAAACTGGACATAAGAGGACACATGTGTGATTCTGTTTCTATGAAGTTTATACACAGGCAAAACGAATCTATAAGAATATAAGTCAGAATTGTGGTTACCTTTGGTGGGGGATATTGACTGGGGGGTGACATGTGGAGACTTTCGGGAGCTGGAAATGTTCTATATCTTGATCTGGGTGGGGGGTACACAGGTATGCATAGAGGAAAAAACTAATCGAGTTGTACACTTAGGATTTGTGAACTTTACTGTATGCAAGTTACACCTAAAAGAAAATCCAAAGGTTCTTATCTTTTAGACACTGATATTGTATCCACAAGTGAAATGATATGGTGACTGCGATTTACTTAAAAAAAAAAACCGGGGAAAGAGGGTGAGGGTATGAAAAAAATGAGGCTGTCTATGTATTGACAGCTGTTGAAGCTACACGATAGGTATGTAGGGGTTTGTAATACTGTTTGGTCTACTTCTGCATATATTTAAAATTTTTTTCAAGAAGTTTTTTAAAAAATTGGCATTCTTGAAAGTTTCATTGAAAGCGTACTTACAGTTTCAATTGCCATTTCTATTGCCACATTATCTTCCGAGCTTGGGCATTTCAGGAAGTGTTTAAGTGCCTGAAAAGAGAATTACAGCAATTAAAAATTTTCAGAATGTTTTCACATTAGGGAAAACAAAGCTTTCACACAGCTTTTACACAAAGTAATTACAGTCTGTGAAAGTATCTTCATCTCAACCAGGGGCTTGCATGGTGTTGGATCTTAAATATGTCCTTAAAAGCTGGATATAGTTTAAAAAATGGAAGGACCCAGTTAACCCTCTGAAGAATCTAGTCCTGATGAAATGAAAAGGCAAAATGTGCCCTTTTCAGTAGGAAGATTTAATTATTTTCATTCATTTATTCTTTCAACAAACAGTTACTGACAACCTGCTACTATGTGTGTGGGACTTCGCTAGATCCCGTGGAGAATACCGGGAATGGTATGGCACGGCCCCTATTTTCTGTGTTATGTACAATCTTGCTAAGATCTGTGTGATATGATGATAATATGAGACTGATTATTTTAAGTTATAATTGTCTAATTCCTGAACACCGTAACACCACACTTAGGAAGAAATTTACAACTATAAAAAGACAAATGGACTGGATTGTTAGTGTTTTTTTTAAATAGGTGCTCTGAGGAAGAAAAGATGGTTTTGCATGGAGATGATCCTGAAGGTGTCACTTGAAGGACAAATAGGTTTGTGGTAGGTGGTGTAGAGAGCAGAGAGGAACCCAGATGGAGAACAGGATGGATGAAGGCCTGGCTGTTAGAGGAGTGTGGGACTCTTCCATGGAAACGGCTGGGTGCCAGATTAGGGAGTTCTGGCTGGTTGGTCAAACTATGGAAATTTCTCTTAAGTGCCAGCTAAGGAGTTTGGACTTTATCTAAGAGGCCAGCAACAACAAGTTGGTGGTGGCCTGCAGGCTGAATTCACACACAGACATGTTTTTTTTGGCCAGTGAGGTATTCTATAAATACTGGGGCACATATTTCAAAACTGGCAGCCCCAAGCTTCCGTTTCTCTTGAAAAAATCATATGATCTGGCACTACAGGGCCTGGATTCCTAAATGACAACAACTTTATGGAGGTGAGAAGCAGCTGGCTTCTTAAGACATGTGCCATTCAGTAGTCCCTACCCTGTCACATGAACAAAGCGCAGCTTTACCCCATAGCTTCACTTATGAGGTCCCTTCTTTGGACACTGTAACCCCTGCCTTAGGCCAGGGGGCTCTGTAACAGTGAAAGCAACTATTATTTGGGGAACAAAGTGAAGGATGACAAACTCTAAAGGCGGACAAACTAAAAACAGGAAAACTAAGAAACTACTGCAATAATCAGAAGCAAGGTCATCTGGGCCTGGACTGAGCTGACAGTAGTTAGAATGAAAGTGACAGATGTGAGAGGTATTACGAAGGAAGGCTGTGACTGGGTGTGGGAGGGAGAGGAAGATTTCAGAGTTAGCTCTGAGATTTCAAATCTGAGTGGGAGTTACTGGAATTTACATATATTTCCTACAATTATTCCTGGAATTTACATATATTTCCTACAATTATTCCTGCGGAGTCAGTGTATATTTTCTTGGCAAATACTAACTCGTGAATATTGGCCACACAGCAAGAAGAATTTTCCAGCCTGAAGATATCTCTTTTCTCCTTCAAAGTATAAGGCAATGCTTTGATAGTCTTCATTAGTAGTGTCTTCAGAACCTATAACAGAAGTTTACTGAGTAAAATATCTAAGCAAAATTTGTTTACCTTTTATTGCTAACCTGAAAATAAAATCTAAAAATAGGTGATTAAAAACTCTTAACAGCAAACATCAATGTAATTATTAATGTCTGTTTTCATCACAAAACATACTTATCACAATTACTCCAAACAGTAACTCTGTTCCATCTTTTTTTTTTTTTAACTCTAAATGTGAACCAGGAGAGGAAATTATAAGGTTTTTGTTAGTAATACAAATGGAATGCATCCCTCTCAGCAATGCCTGGTTTAAACAATAGTCTGTGTATTTGTCAGACAAGTAGGGAAGATGACATTCAAGTAGCCAGTAGATGCTGGTTAAAGATATGACTGTCTTTCCTTTGGCTTGGGGCTTAAATATATTAAGCATAGAGGAAGAAGGACCCCAAAAGCTACTGGAATTCCAACTCATTGTTTACATTTACCCGTGGGAGTTGGGGCCCAATAGAATACTAAAGTATAACAACCATGCTGCGCCTCCAGCTGGAGGAAGAGGGAGTTTATAAGAGAAAGGCATAAAGCAAAGTGGGGAAAAGTATGTGTGTGTTTTGAAGGTGGGAGGAGGCCCACACACCCCCGCCAATATACACATCTTATATAAGACAAACCATATTCTTACGAACTTAGAAAAACTGCTTTAGTGAAATGGTGGTAGTAATGTTAGGACAGAAATGTCATCTGTCAAGTTAAACATTGGCAATTCTAAAGTTGCCTATCTGTACTCCTTTTCTTTTTTTTAACTCTGTTTTCTCTAATTATCTTAATGACTTCGCAAGAAGTCATTTGGGAAGCCAAAGCATCCCAAGAAGCTTTTACCTAATTAATTTGTTTCCTTGAAGACTGAAATAAATATTTTCTTGTGAATCCTAACATCAATTCTTATGGTCATTTCGTGGATTTTAAAAAACAGAATAACACAAAAAGAACAAATATTTTATGATTCCACTTATATGAGGTACCACGAATAGTCAAATTCACAGATACAGAAAGTAAAATCATGGTTACCAGGGTCTGGGGAAAAGAGGGCAATGGGGAATTATTATTTAACGGGTACAGAGACAGTCTGGGATGATGAAAAAGTTCTAGAGATGGACAGTGGTCATGGCCGCATAACAACGTGAATGAATGTACCAAATTGTACACTTTTAAATGGAAATTTTATATTATATATATTTTAGCACAATAAGAAAACAAAACAAAACACAAATAACATTATGTATGGTCCATGAAATGAAAATCTGAAAATTATTTCAGTAGTTTCTAAAAATAATTGCAAACATGAGAAGAAAACCTCTAAGCACGCATTCTCAGAATATCAAATTATCCTTTGGACTGTCCAAATCTTTGAAAAACACATCTTGTGTATATCACTCTTCATCAAAGTAAGCATTTTTCTTAATTTGTAACTCAATTTTTTAATGAAAATATTTACATTTTCAAAAATCATCTTGCATTTCCTATCACCTTCATTTTGAAATCTTTGATTTACTACTGGCTGATAAATAGCAGGATTTGGGAAATCTAGCCTCTCTTGGAATTCACACAGAAAAACCCTTAATTTTTGAAAATAGTCCTTTTTAATAATACCATCTCACCTTGAAGTAGCAGGGATCTTCGAATCCAACACATAACATAGATACATGTGTGTCTATGTATAAATGGTAAACATTTACACCAGGCGCATTCTTGCATGTATACCAATCTGATAATTAGATCATAAGAGACAAAGTGTTTTTATGATAAACATCTTGAAGAGAACCAGGGAAAAAATGGTATTTACCAATAATATCTGCATAGATTTCCATTTTGTTGTGTTGCTGAGCCAGTGTGAAAGCTTCATTGTTGCATTTGGACATGACAAGAAACTGGATGGCAGACCCATAGTCACCAAGCTGTAGAAAAAACCTAAAGCAAAGTACTTTAATTAGCTAGACTCTTAATATAAATTTGTGATTTACAAAATTTTTCAACCAGGAGAAACCATGTAAAAATCAAAATTTTTAGATAAATTGCAGTTCTTTTTTTTTTTTTTGAGATGGAGTCCCACTCTGTCACCCAGGCTGGAGTGCAGTGGTGCAATCTCGGCTCACTGCAGCCTCCGCCTCCTGGGTTGAAGCGACTTTCCTGCCTCAGCCTCCCAAGTAGCTGGAACTACAGGCATGCACCACCACACCCAGCTAATCTTTTGTATTTTCAGTAGAGATGGGGTTTCACCATGTTGGCCAGGCTGGTCTCAAACTCCTGACCTCAGGTGATCCACCTGCCTCAGCCTCCCAAAGTGCTGGGATTACAGGTGTGAGCCACCACGCCCAGCATGCAGTTCTATATTATATGCTTACACTTGAAAGACATACTCTCGTCTGCTGACCACGACAGCCTTTGAATTTAAACGCTTAGACCTGATAAAAAAATAAAGACTAAATATTCCTTTTGAATTAATATATTTGATGATAGAAGGCAGAGGCTTACTTTTATGGTTAGTTTTTGAAAGTCCAAAAATATTAATGTATTATGTTACCTGGCTACCATTTTGGCTCCATCCAGAGACTGGGTCTCTCTAACAATATTGACAGCTTTTTCAGGATTATTGAGGTGATCCAGATAGATGCGGATTACACTTTGCCACTGTTTTGCATTTTCGTAAGCCACAACAGCTTCTTTGTATCTGTAAAAAAATAGCTCAGATAAACTTTTTTTAACACTGTCAATTTGGGGAGAAAATGTTGATAAATGTTTAGGACACTTTTAAATTTTATTGATGGTGACTGCTTATTTTTCCTGAACTTCTTTTTCCTTTATCAGAAAAATACCAGGAACCATCCCACTAAAATGTTCTGTTTAGGAATTTGATAAATGAACAGTAAAATATCAATATTAAATTGTATTTTCCCATCTGAATCAAAGCTATATATTTTTAAACATTTTACTGTTTTTTTTCCTTTTAAGTAGGAAGATTATAATAGTAATATAGAAAATGTAGATTTTTTTCACAATTATAGATACAGCTTAATGTTGATATATAAAACCTTTATATATCCTCAGTCACAAAGCTCAAACTTTAGTGTTGACTTCTAGATAGAGCTCAGGACCCCTCTTCAGTTCCTGACCAGCTCTCAGCTCCATTTCAACAAGACATTCAGTGTATATCTCTATTTCCTAAAGTTACTTTTCTAAAAGTGAAGGGTATTAAATCTCCTTTAAAAGTTCCTTAATAGATATTTCTAAGTTAATTTCCAGAGGCTATAGAAAGTTACACTTCTTTAAAAAATTTTTTTATTTTTTTATTTTTTTAATTATTTTTTATTATTATACTTTAAGTTTTAGGGTACATGTGCACAACGTGCAGGTTTGTTACCTATGTATACATGTGCCATGTTGGTGTGCTGCACCCATTAACTCGTCATTTAGCATTAGGTATATCACCTAATGCTATCCCTCCCTCCTCCCCCCACCCCACAACAGGCCCCGGTGTGTGATGTTCCCCTTCCTGTGTCCATGTGTTCTCATTGTTCAATTCCCACCTATGAGTGAGAACATGAGGTGTTCGGTTTTTTGTCCTTGCAATAGTTTGCTGAGAATGATGGTTTCCAGCTTCATCCATGTCCCTACAAAGGACATGAACTCATCATTTTTTATGGCTGCATAGTATTCCATGGTGTATATGTGCCACATTTTCTTAATCCAGTCTATCATTGTTGGACATTTGGGTTGGTTCTAAGTCTTTGCTATTGTGAATAGTGCCACAATAAACATACGTGTGCATGTGTCTTCATAGCAGCATGATTTATAATCCTTTGCATATATACCCAGTAATGGGATGGCTGGGTCAAATGATATTTCTAGTTCTAGATCCCTGAGGAATCACCACACTGACTTCCACAATGATTGAACTAGTTTACAGTCCCACCAACAGTGTAAAAGTGTTCCTATTTCTCCACATCCTCTCCAGCACCTGTTGTTTCCTGACTTTTTAATGATCGCCATTCTAACTGGTGTGAGATGGTATCTCATTGTGGTTTTGATTTGCATTTCTCTGATGGCCAGTGATGATGAGCATTTTTTCATGTGTTTTTTGGCTGTATAAATGTCTTCTTTTGAGAAGTGTCTGTTTATATCCTTCACCCACTTTTTGATGGGGTTGTTTTTTTCTTGTAAATTTGTTTGAGTTCATTGTAGATTCTGGATATTAGCCCTTTGTCAGATGAGTAGGTTGCAAAAATTTTCTCCCATTCTGTAGGTTGCCTGTTCACTCTGATGTTGGTTTCTTTTGCTGTGCAGAAGCTCTTTAGTTTAATTAGATCCCATTTGTCAATTTTGGCTTTTGTTGCCATTGCTTTTGGTGTTTTAGACATGAAGTCCTTGCCCATGCCTATGTCCTGAATGGTAATGCCTAGGTTTTCTTCTAGGGTTTTTATGGTTTTAGGTCTAACATGTAAGTCTTTAATTTATCTTGAATTAATTTTTGTATAAGGTGTAAGGAAGGGATCCAGTTTCAGCTTTCTCCATATGGCTAGCCAGTTTTCCCAGCACCATTTATTAAATAGGGAATCCTTTCCCCATTGCTTGTTTTTGTCAGGTTTGTCAAAGATCAGATAGTTGTAGATATGCAGCATTATTTCTGAGGGCTCTGTTCTGTTCCATTGATCTATATCTCTGTTTTGGTACCAGTACCATGCTGTTTTGGTTACTGTAGCCTTGTAGTATAGTTTGAAGTCAGGTAGTGTGATGCCTCCAGCTTTGTTCTTTTGGCTTAGGATTGACTTGGCAATGCGGGCTCTTTTTTGGTTCCATATGAACTTTAAAGTAGTTTTTTCCAAGTCTGTGAAGAAAGTCATTGGTAGCTTGATGGGGATGGCATTGAATCTATAAATTAACTTCGGCAGTATGGCCATTTTTCACGATATTGATTCTTCCTACCCATGAGCATGGAATGTTCTTTCATTTCTTTGTATCCTCTTTTATTTCATTGAGCAGTGGTTTGTAGTTCTCCTTGAAGAGGTCCTTCACATCCCTTGTAAGTTGCATTCCTAGGTATTTTATTCTCTTTGAAGCAATTGTGAATGGGAGTTCACTCATGATTTGGCTTTCTGTTTGTCTGTTATTGGTGTATAAGAATGCTTGTGATTTTGGTACATTGATTTTGTATCCTGAGACTTTGCTCAAGTTGCTTATCAGCTTAAGGAGATTTCGGGCTGAGACGATGGGGTTTTCTAGATATACAATCATGTGATCTGCAAACAGGGACAATTTGACTTCCTCTTTTCCTAATTGAATGCCCTTTATTTCCTTCTCCTGCCTAATTGCCCTGGCCAGAACTTCCAACACTATGTTGAATAGGAGTGGTGACAGAGGGCATCCCTGTCTTTTGCCAGTTTTCAAAGGGAATGCTTCCAGTTTTTGTCCGTTCAGTATGATATTGGCTGTGGGTTTGTCATAGATAGCTCTTATTATTTTGAGATACGTCTCATCAATACCTAAATTATTGAGAGCTTTTAGCATGAAGCGTTGTTGAATTTTGTCAAAGGCCTTTTCTGCATCTGTTGAGATAGTCATGTGGTTTTTGTCTTTGGTTCTGTTTATATGCTGGATTACATTTATTGATTTTCGTATGTTGAACCAGCCTTGCATCCCAGGAATGAAGCCCACTTGATCATGGTGGATAAGCTTTTTGATGTGTTGCTGGATTCGGTTTGCCAGTATTTTACTGAGGATTTTTGCATCAATGTTCATCAAGGATATTGGTCTAAAATTCTCTTTTTTCATTGTGTCTCTGCCAGGCTTTGGTATCAGGATGATGCTGGCCTCATAAAATGAATTAGGGAGGATTCCCTCTTTTTCTATTGATTGGAATAGTTTCAGAAGCAATGGTACCAGCTCCTCCTTGTACCTCTGGTAGAATTCGGTTGTGAATCCATCTGGTCCTGGACTTTTTTTGGTTGGTAAGCTATTAATTATTGCCTCAATTTCAGAGCCTGTTATTGGTCTATTCAGAGATTCAACTTCTTCCTGATTTAGTCTTGGGGGAGTGTATGTGTCGAGGAATTTATCCATTTCTTCTAGATTTTCTAGTTTATTTGTGTAAAGGTGTTTATAGTATTCTCTGATGGTAGTTTGTATGTCTGTGGGATCGGTGGTGATATCCCCTTTGTCATTTTTTATTGCGTCTATTTGATTCTTCTCTCTTTTGTTCTTTATTAGCCTTGCTAGCGGTCTATCAATTTTGTTGATCTTTTCAAAAAACGAGCTCCTGGATTCATTGATTTTTTGAAGGGTTTTTTGTGTCTCTATTTCCTTCAGTTCTGCTCTGATCTTAGTTATTTCTTGCCTTCTGCTAGCTTTTGAATGTGTTTGCTCTTGCTTCTCTAGTTCTTTTAATTGTGATGTTAGGGTGTCAATTTTAGATCTTTCCTGCTTTCTCTTGTGGGCATTTAGTGCTATAAATTTCCCTCTACACACTGCTTTGAATGTGTCCCAGAGATTCTGGTATGTTGTGTCTTTGTTCTCGTTGGTTTCAAAGAACATCTTTATTTCTGCCTTCATTTCGTTATGTACCCAGTAGTCATTCAGGAGCAGGTTGTTCAGTTTCCATGTAGTTGAGTGGTTTTGAGTGAGTTTCTTAATCCTGAGTTCTAGTTTGATTGCACTGTGGTCTGAGAGACAGTTTGTTATAATTTCTGTTCTTTTACATTTGCTGAGGAGTGCTTTACTTCCAACTATGTGGTCAATTTTGGAATAGGTGCTGAAAAGAACATATATTCTGTTGATTTGGGGTGGAGAGTTCTGTAGATGGCTATTAGGTCTGCTTGGTGCAGAGCTGAGTTCAATTCCTGGATATCCTTGTTAACTTTCTGTTTCGTTGATCTGTCTAATGTTGACAGTGGGGTGTTAAAGTCTCCCATTATTATTGTGTGGGAGTCTAAGTCTCTTTGTAGGTCACTAAGGACTTGCTTTATGAATCTGGGTGCTCCTGTATTGGCTGCATATATATTTAGGTAGTTAGTTCTTCTTGTTGAATTGATCCCTTTACCATTATGTAATGGCCTTCTTTGTCTCTTTTGATCTTTGTTGGTTTGAAGTCTGTTTTATCCGAGACTAGGATTGCAACCCCTGCCTTTTTTTGTTTTCCATTTTCTTGGTAGATCTTCCTCCATCCCTTTATTTTGAGCCTATTTGTGTCTCTGCATGTGAGATGGGTTTCCTGAATACAGCACACTGATGGGTCTTGACTCTTTATCCAATTTGCCAGTCTGTGCCTTTTAATTGGAGCATTTAGCCCATTTATATTTAAGATTAGTATTGTTATGTGTGAATTTGATCCTGTCATTATGATGTTAGCTGGTTATTTTGCTCATTAGTTGATGCAGTTTCTTCCTAGCCTTGATGGTCTTTACAATTTGGCATGTTTTTGCAGTGGCTGGTACCGGTTCTTCCTTTCCATGTTTAGTGCTTCCTTCAGGAGCTCTTGTAGGGCAGGCCTGGTGGTGACAAAATCTCTCAGCATTTGCTTGTCTGTAAAGTATTTTACTTCTCCTTCACTTATGAAGCTTAGTTTGGCTGGATATGAAATTCTGGGTTGAAAATTCTTTTCTTTAAGAATGTTGAATATTGGCCCCCACTCTCTTCTGGCTTGTAGAGTTCCTGCCAAGAGATCAGCTGTTAGTCTGAAGGGCTTCCCTTTGTGGGTAACCCAACCTTTCTCTCTGGCTGCCCTTAACATTTTTTCCTTCATTTCAACTGGTGAATCTGACAATTATGTGTCTTGGAGTTGCTCTTCTCGAGGAGTATCTTTGTGGCATTCTCTGTATTTCCTGAATTTGAATGTTGGCCTGCCTTGCTAGATTGGGGAAGTTCTCCTGGATAATATCCTGCAGAGTGTTTTCCAACTTGGTTCCATTCTCCCCATCACTTTCAGGTATACCAATTAGACGTAGATTTGGTCTTTTCACATAGTCCCGTATTTCTTGGAGGCTTTGTTCGTTTCTTTTTATTCTTTTTTCTCTAAACTTCTCTTCACGCTTCATTTCATTCATTTTGTCTTCCATCGCTGATACCCTTTCTTCCAGTTGATCACATCGGTTACTGAGGCTTGTGGATTTGTCGCCTAATTCTTGTGCCGTGGTTTTCACTCCATCAGGTCCTTTAAAGACTTCTCTGCATTGGTTATTCTAGTTATCCATTCATCTAATTTTTTTTCAAAGTTTTTAACTTCTTTGCCATTGGTTCGAACTTCCTTCTTTAGCTCAGAGTAGTTTGATCTTCTGAAGCCTTCCTCTCTCAACTCGTCAAAGTCATTCTCTGTCCAGCTTTGTTCAGTTGCTGGTGAGGAGCTGCGTTCCTTTGGAGAAGGAGAGGCGCTCTGATTTTTAGAGTTTCCGGTTTTTCTGCTCTGTTTTTTCCCCATCTTTGTGGTTTTATCCACCTTTGGTCTTTGATGATGGTGACTTACAGATGGGTTTTTGGTGTGGATGTCCTTTCTGTTTGTTAGTTTTCCTTCTAACAGTCAGGACCCTCAGCTGCAGGTCTGTTGGAGTTTACTGGAGGTCCACTCCAGACCCTGTTTGCCTGGGTATCAGCAGTGGTGGCTGCAGAACAGTGGATATTGGTGAACCGCAAATGCTGCTGCCTGATCGTTCCTCTGGAAGTTTTGTCTCAGAGGAGTACCCAGCCCCGTGTGAGGTGTCAGTCCGCCCCTACTGGGGGGTGCCTCCCAGTTAGGCTACTCAGGGGTCAGGGACCCACTTGAGGAGGCAGTCTGCCCATTCTCAGATCTCAAGCTGCGTGCTGGGAGAACCACTACTCTCTTCAAAGCTGTCAGACAGGGACATTTAAGTCTGCAGAGGTTATTGCTGTCTTTTGTTTGTCTGTGCCCTGCCCCCAGAGGAGGAGCCTACAGAGGCAGGCAGGCCTCCTTGAACTGTGGTGGGCTCCACCCAGTTGGAGCTTCCCGGCCGCTTTGTTTACCTACTCAAGCCTGAGCAATGGCGGGTGCCCGTCCACCAGCCTTTCTGCTGCCTTGCAGTTTGATCTCAGACAGCTGTGCTAGCAATGAGTGAGGCTCCGTGGGTGTAGGACCCTCCGAGTCAGGTGCAGGATATAATCTCCTGGTGTGCCGTTTGAAAAGCCCATTGGAAAAGCACAGTATTAGGGTGGGAGTGACCCGATTTTCCAGGTGCCGTCTGTCACCCCTTTCTTTGACTAGGAAAGGGAATTCCCTGACCCCTTGTGCTTCCCGGGTGAGGCGATGCCTTGCACTGCTTCGGCTTACGCACGGTGCACTGTACCCACTGTCCTGCACCCACTGTCCAGCACTCCCCAGTGAGATGAACCCGGTACCTCAGTTGGAAATGCAGAAATCACCTGTCTTCTGCGTCGCTCACGCTGGGAGCTGTAGACTGGAGCTGTTCCTATTCGGCCATCTTAGCTCCACTCCCCAAATTTTTTATTTTTAAACTTGTTATAGAGACAGGTTCTCTCTATGTTGCCCAGGCTGTCCTCAAACTCCTGGCCTCAAGTGATCCTCTTGCCTTGGCCTCCCAAAGTGCAGGGATTGCAGGTGTGAGCCACCACGCCCAGCCCAAAAGATACATTTCTATCAGTTGTGTAATATAAGCACATTTTGACAACATGGTTATTAGTTTAAAATAAATATTTCCAAATATGACAAGTTGCCTTAATTTAATTACTATTAGTGAGGTAGAACCTTTTCATGTTTACATCAAATACAATTTCATAATTGTGTTTCCTCCTCTGGCGCTTGTGTTCTTGTCTTTAGCCCATTTTCCTATTCGTGTCTTTGAGTTTCTTGTATTAAGTAGTGAGAGATCTTTGTATGTTTAGGATATTAACTATCCATTGCTATATTTTAACTGTATTACAATAGAGTTATACATTTTTAAATATGGTTAAAATATAGCAATGGATAGTTAAGCAGCTTAAGCAAGCTTAAACAAGCAGCCATATGTGGCTTAAGCAAGCAGCTGTATGTGTGGAATTCATGTTTCTTCACTTTTCTTTTCCCCTGCATCTGTGATTTATAAAATAATAATCCTTCTTAATAAAATAACAATCACTTTATTTTCATGCCATATCAAAATTTCAACTTCCATTATAAAACCCTCAAATAAAAAGAGATAATAGTCTATATTTGAGTATGTAAAGGAAACACTTGAAGTATATGAGGTACAGGAGGATTTTAATAGTCTGGCACTTCAGGCTAACAAGGGGTAATTAAAGGTGTTTTCTGTCTTTCTCTGGTTTGCCTTTCTTACAGGGTTGCAAATATCAGTGGTTAATTTGTAAAGCTTACATTACTTTAAATTGGTATAAATTTGAGAAAGTGTACAAACCTTCCATCTGCTTCCTTGGCTTTGGCATACTGCAAATGGATCTTAGGAGAAGAAACGTGGGGCAGAAGATCACCAACTTTTGCCCTGGAAAGGTAGGTCCAGGAGAACAGTATGAGTACTGTGTTCACTCCAAAAGTAGCCTGCTATAACCAAATGTTAGGTTTTAGGATTCAAAAACCAGTTATTACTATCTTTCAAAAATCTTGGCTCCTGGCAGGGTGCAGTGGCCTGTAATCCCAGAACTTTGGAAGGCTGAGGCTGGCAGATCACCTGAGGTCAGGAGTTCAAGACCAGTCTGGCCAACATGGTGAAACCCCACCTCTACTAGAAAAAAAAAAAATACAAAAATTAGCCAGGCATTGTGGCAGCATGCCTGTAATCCCAGCTACTCAGGAGGCTGAGGCAGAAGAATTGCTAGAACCCAGGAGGTGGAGGTTGCAGTGAGCTGAGATCGTGCCAGCTGCACTTCAGCCTGAGCAACAGAGAGAGCTTCTGTCTCAAAAAAAAAAAAAAAGAAAAGAAAAAAAAAAAGAAAGAAAATCTTGGCTCCTATAGGTAAAAGCTGATTTAATTGCTTTTACTCCTAACACCCACTCCACTCCCACCCCTAAAGGTAGGAAAATGGTTAGTCCATTAACTCTTTTAGGACAACGGGGTTTTTGTTTTTTCCTACTAATTTATCTGATTAAGGATTTCTCCACACCAAACCAGGAGAATGTGCTATTCTTTGGAAAAAGAACTATTAATATGAACTTATCTAAGGAGAACAAAAGAGATGAAGGGTAGGTCTAGATAGGGGAACAGAATGGACAGGGAGAAAGCATGGCAAGGAGGCAAGTGGGGAGACCCCAGAGGCACGTTCATTTCCAATCCTGTTCAGAAACAAACCGCAGGCAGCTCTTACCAATTCTTAGAGCGGATGTAAACAGATGCTGCTTTATCGTAGTAGAGACCTTTTTCATACAGTTGGGCCGCTTCTGAAAATTGCTAAAATAAGACAGGATTATTAAAATACTAAGTTATTATGTATAAAAGACCACATGTATATTGATGCAGAGAAAAGAGGACCTTCATATTCTCCAATATGGCTCCACAGTCTCTTTTAAGGACCCTGCTGGGATGCTTGAGGGCTTGGTTAACCCCTCGACGTATGTCTCCCATTCTTATGGACATCTGGGCCACTCCAGCCAGACAAGCTTCATCATGTTCCTGTAATCACAAGGCAAACACTAACAAATCAGATTCTAGCTTAACACGATGTGTTTAAGACAGAACAATGAATTTAACTCTCAAATGAGTCCAGAGGTTATGGTTTACTTTTATCTTTTCAGGGAAGCCTCATGATTTTAAAATAACACTTGAGACTTTTTTTTTTTTAAAAACCCAGCTATTACAAAATTATATTTTGTTCTGCGAAAGCCTAGATCAACTTTATGCTTAAGACCAAATTTTTACTATCCCTCATATGTCTTTTTGGTATAAAATTTAATATAAAAAGTAATATACTGGCTATATAGCATAAATGCTATGAATAAAATTAAGAAGAAAACCATTTATCAAATTGAAGATTTCTCTATGAGGCATGATGAAACATAAAAACTTCATTTCGTTAGTAATTGTTAAATTCATTAAAGGTACCAAAGACAGCTAAAGAAACTTATCAAATAACTAATCTCTACTAGTAAGATGTAATGTCAGATTATATTTTATCTAAATCAGCATGTCTAGTAAAACTTTCTGTGATGACAGAAATGCTCTGTATCTGCCCTGTCCGATATGGTAGCTACTGGGCATTTGAAATATGGCTGGTGCAACAGAGGAATTGAATTTTAAATTTTATTTAACTTTAAATAATTTAAGTAGACACATGTGGCTAGTGCTTACTGTATTTGACGGTGTAGATAAAGAATGAACTAAAATTGATGTAGCCAGACAAAGAAAATGTAAAAAACCTAAGAGATAAATGAGCAAAGGACATGACCAGACAATTCATTAAAAAATACAAGTGGAAACAAAATACAATTGGCCAATAAATAAATAAAAACACGCTCAACTTCACCAATAATCAAATATACATAAAATAAAATATATTTTTTTGCTTATAAAATTGGTAGAGATAAAACAACTGATAACATTCAGTTTTGCTGAGAATGAAGGGGACACTATCATACATGGAGTGTGTGTGAATTACTACAATTTCTTTTGAACAGCAATTTAACCATGTCAAAAATGAAAAGTACACTTTGTGACTTATAAGAAAATATTCTTCAGAAATACTATCATAGGTAGCTAAAGATACATGTACTAGGTAGAATATTCATTGCAGTGATTTTAAAAAATGAATTTAATTTTTTTTTTTTTTTTTTTGAGACGGAGTCTCACTCTGTCGCCCAGGCTGGAGTGCAGTGGCGCGATCTCGGCTCACTGCAAGCTCCGCCTCCCGGGTTCACGCCATTCTCCTGCCTCAGCCTCCCGAGTAGCTGGGACTACAGGCGCCCGCTACCACGCCCGGCTAATTTTTTGTATTTTTAGTAGAGACGGGGTTTCACCGTGTTAGCCAGGATGGTCTCGATCTCCTGACCTCGTGATCCGCCTGCCTCGGCCTCCCAAAGTGCTGGGATTACAGGCGTGAGCCACCGCGCCCGGCCTAATTTTTTAATTTTTACTTTTTAATTTTAAAAAGTTGTTGTTTTTTTTAAAGAGACTGGGTCTCATTCTATTGCCTAGGCTGGAGTGCAGTGATGCAATGCTACCATACCCAGCTAATTTTTTATTTTTAAATTTGTAGAGATGGGCCGGGCGCGGTGGCTCAAGCCTATTATCCCAGCACTTTGGGAGGCTGAGGTGGGCGGATCACTTGAGGCCAGGAGTTCAAGACCAGCCTGGCTAACATGGCAAAACCCTGTCTCTACCAAATACAAAAATTAGCCAATCGTGGTGGCCCATGCCTGTAATCCCAGCTATTCAGGAGGCTGAGAGGTACGAGAATCACTTGAACCCAAGAGGTAAAGGTTGCAGTGAGCCAGGATTGCACCACTGCACTCCAGCCTGGGCGACACAGTGAAAGACTATCTCCAAAAGAAAAATAAACAAATAAATTTGTAGAGATGGGGGTCTTGCTTTGTTGTCCAGCTGGTCTTGAACTCCTGGTGTCAAGCATTCCTCCCACCTTGGCCTCCCAAAGTGCTGGTTATCACTAGCATGAGCCACTGTGTCTAGCCTGCAGTATTTTTGATGACAGAAAAAACCCCACAACTATACTTCAGTAAGGTAGTGGACACAAAAAATTATAGTACATCCAAACAATGGAATATTAGAAGCTCTTAAAAGACTAAGACCGGCTGGGTATGGTGGCTCATGCCTGTAATCGCAGTGCTTAGGGAGGCTAAGGCGGGAGGATGGCTTGAGGTCAGGAGTTTGAAGCTTCAGTAAACTACGATTATGCCACTACATTCCAGCCTGGGAAACAGAGTGAGACAAAAATAAACATAAAAATAAAAATTTTTAATTTTATTACAAAAATAAAAATAAAAAATTATCTGGGTGTGGTAGCATGTACCAGTAGTCCCAGCTAATAGGGAGGCTGGAGCAGGAGGATCACTTGAGCCCAGGAGTTTGAGGCTGCAGTGAGCTGTGATTCTTCCACTGCACCCCAGTGTGGGCAACAGAATGAGACCCTGTCTCAAAAATAAAAAGATTAAGACAGATTCATATGTATTGATTTGGAAAGGCCATGAAGAAAGCAAAATGCTGCTTTGCACAGAGTGAATACTCAATGGTCTTTGCTGAGTGAATGGAAATGAATGATTTCATTTTTGGTTAAAAAAAAAAAATCCATATTACAAGTATGCTTAGAAGAGCTTCTGGAAGAAAATATATAAAATCATTAACAGTAGTTACCATTAAGGGGTGTGGATGGAGGAGGGAATAGTGGACTCACTTTTCTTTCTTTTTCTTTTTTTTTTTTTTTGAGACAGAGTTTCCCTCTTGTCGCCCAGGCTGGAGTGCAACGGTGTGATCTCAGCTCACTACAACCTCCACTTTCCAATTCAAGTGATTCTCCTGCCTCAGCTACCCGAGTAGCTGGGATTACAGGCGTGTGCCACCACACCTGGCTAATTTTGTATTTTTATTAGAGACAGGGTTTAACCATGTTGGCCAGACTGGTCTCCTGACCTAAAGTGATCCACCGGCCTCAGCCTCCCAAAGTGCTGGGGTTACCAGCGTGAGCCACTGTGCCCGGCCCCGGACCCACTTTTTTTTTTTTTTTTGAGATATAGTCTCACTCTGTTGCCCAGGCTGGGGTGCAATGGCGCAATCTCAGCTCACTGCAACCTCCACCTCCTGAGTTCAAATGATTCTCCCCACCTCAGCCTCCCAAGTAGCTGGGATTATAGGCACCCGTCATCACGGCTGGCTAATTTTTGTATTTCTAGTAGAGATGGGGTTTTGCCACATTGGCCAGGCTGGCCTGGACTCACTTTTCATGTTAACATATTTTGATGATTTTTCAAATTCGCTATCATGAGGTTGCATTACTTTTGTAATAAAAATGCTATATATAAAACAGAAAGTCAAAAGATTTTCAAGCTTCACAAGACATTACCTAACTTAAAAACAGCAATTATTATTATAAATCTTAGCTTTTTAAGCTAGAATTCTGGGATGGGAAAAAGAGGTGGCACAGTGGGTCATGCTCTCCAGGTCATCTTAAAAGATACAGTATGAGAAAGAAACGGCAGAATGAAGTTTTACGGATTGGAAATTCACTTTCAAAATGGTTACTGAAACTTTTTTTTTTTTTTTTTTTTTGAGATGGAGTCTCGCTCTGTCGCCCAGGCTGGAGTGCAGTGGCATGATCTTGGCTCACTGCAACCTCCTCCTTCCAGATTCAAGTGATTCTTCTGCCTCAGCCTCCTGAGTAGCTGGGACTACAGGCGTGCACCACCACGCCTGGCTAATTTTTGTATTTTTTTTTTTTAGTAGAGACGGGGTTTCACCATATTGGCCAGGCTGGTCTTGAACTCCTGACCTTGTGATCCGCCCACCTTGGCCTCTCAAAGTGCTAGGATTACAGGTGTGAGCCACCGCACCCAGCCTACTGAAACTTTTAAAAAGAGCAAAAGGAAAAACCTTATGAAAATCATAGCCTATAAGTAAGAAAGGATAAAAATCTTATTTCCAACTTTAATTAGACTTATATTAAGGATGTAAAACTTATCAGACTGATAAAAATATTGTCATCGTCAGATTTTAAGAGCTTGAAGTGTTTTAAAATGATTTAACTATTTCCTTGCAAGGTTGTTAGTAAACCAAAGAAAACGCTCACCTGCTAGATATTAAATACAATACAAATAAGACCATGATTTTTAAAAATGAAACTGAAAACAAACCCAGACATTATTAGGCATATCTTATCTTTATCCAAGGTTACCTTATTATCACCTGTTATTCCTTTCTCATAATGAGCCAAAGCATTTACATAATCACCCCTGAAAAAAAAATAAGAGTGAATTTTAATATATATTTTAGAATTTTATTTACATATACTTTTTCCTTTTTTTTTTTTAGAGACAGGGTCTCACTCTGTTGCCCAGGCTGGAGTGCAGTGGCACAATTACAACTCACTGTAGCCCCGACCTCACTGGCTCAACGGATCTTCCAGCCTCAGCCTCCTGAGTAGTTGAGTAGTTGAGACTACAGGCATGCGCCACCATGCCTTGCAAATTTTTAAAAGAATGTTTTGTAGAGACAAGGTCTCACTATGTTGCCAAGGCTGGTCTTGAACTCCTGGGCTCAAATGATCCACCACCTCGGCCTTCCAAAGTGCTGGGATTACAGGCATGAGCCACCACTGGGGAGTAGTAGACCAATTTACAAATACAAGATTTAAAAGATAATCTTTGTCACTGAGTTGCTTAAGCTCACAAAAGATGTGGAACACTACAGATGCATTCTTTCAAAGTGCAGTCTGTCATTATGTTGCTATTTTAAAAGTAATTATTAAGCTGGGTTATGCTATACTATAAGGTACTTACTGTGTGGTATGCTAGGCATTTTGAGGAGCTACATTAATTTTTTTTTTAATTCAGGGGTACACGTGCAGGATGTGCAGCTTTGTTACATAGGTAAACATGTGCCATGGTGGTTTGCTGTACCTATCAACCCATCACCTAAGTATTAAGCCTAGCATGTATTAGCTATTTTTTCTGATAAGAAGCTACATTAATTTTATTGGCTACTTTTGGTTAATTATTTCCTTTGGGGCACTAAATGACAATCATGTGACCATAAAACACATTTTTTTTTTTTAACCAAAGGCCCAATATTTACAAGAATACATACTGAGGGAATCTGGAGGGCTGTCAATTTATTAAAGGGTAGAAGTGGAGGAATACATTGGAGATTACAGTACTGAGGGCTCTGGTTCTTACACTGAGAAAAAGTATTAATATACATGATATAAATAATATTCCCAGGCCAGGCACGGTGGCTCACACCTGTAATCCCAGCACTTTGGGAGGCCGAGGCACACGGATCATGAGGTCAGGAGTTCAAGACCAGCCTGACCAACATGGCAAAACCCCATCTCTACTAAAAATACAAAAATTAGCCAGGTGTGGTGGCATGCGCCTGTAATCCCAGCTACTCAGGAGGCTGGGGCAGGAGAATTGCTTGAACCTGGGAGGCAGAGTTTGCAGTGAGCTGAAATTGCGCCACTGTACTCCAGCCTGGGTGACAGAGTGAGACTCCATCTCAAAAAAAAAAAAAAAAAAAATAACAATAATAATATTCTCTTCCCATGACTGATGCTAACATGGATCTGCATGTACAGAAGACTTTTATTATTTCAATTTATTTTCATTGTTTGGGATAGAATGAATCAGTGATTTGCCTGAGATACTTTTTGGGATCTATCTTCCTCTAAGAAACCATCTTCTCCAGGATAAATTAATCAGCTCTGAAATGGCATGATTTGAGATCTACCTTATCACTACTTTATCAGCTTAGGCAAGTTACTAAACCTCTCTAAGCCTCATTCACTTTCCTCATCTATTAATGTACAAGGACATTTTTGGAAAAGAAGCTGTTCTGCAGTTGAGAAATTTCTTTTGGTCAGCCTAGGACTCCATAGTCAGCAATGTTCCTAAGTGGAAATTACCAGTATGGACCTGATGACTTCAACCAAGCTAGGGATTTTTCCTGAGAATAGGGAGGAGACATTCTCAGGAGATATCCCTAGCTCAGCTGATACAATCAATTGAGTTGACAGTTCCTCCCACAGGAGCCTGAGATTTTCCCTGGGCAAGCCAAATTAATACTTTGGAACTCTCACTTTATTTTTATGTTATTTTTAGCTCACTGGATTATTTATTATTTTATTTTGAAGCTCTCATATGGAACTAACTCATTAGTTTAATCCCAGACTTTAGTAAGTTAAATCTCACCCAGACCTGATAGACTGGCCCTGCTTTGACCTAATCACTGTCTTGGATGCATAATGAAACAGACTGTTGAAATTGAACACAGGCCTAGGGTCTTAGGTGTCAAAGTCATAGCTCGTGGCTACTCAGGTATTTGATGACAATGAACTATACCTAGGTTAGTTCCTATTATCACAAGGAAATTCCTTCAGACTATTGGGGGCTAGGGTGTGTGTACATTAGGGTCCGAAGATCTGCATACAAATATCAGTGAAAGCTTTGAGAATCGGTGGCTTCATGGTCAAGTGATGAGCAGAAAGGGTTAGAAACAACAACACAGAGGCTTTCAATTGAACTCAATTCATCTGACCATAATGAGACAAGTTTGAGAATTTGTTACAAAACTTCAATTTTCCTGAAGGAAGTGAAAATCGAAGAGTTCTGGATGGTCCGAGGGCTTACTGGGGTGTCTGTACTCTGACAGGACTTGGTGGATCATCTTTCCTTCTTAGCACAGAAGTTTTATATTCTAAGACTCAGTCATCCTCAGGATGCAGGTGGAGGGCCAGGGCAATGGGGCTCTGTCTCTTGTGTTATGTACTAAGATTCCAACATCACTTTTTGGTATAGGCATTTATAAGGAACAGAAATGTGGCAAACTGAAATCAAGATTGGTTAAGAAGAAATAAAATCTCTATAACGTTTTTAATCTGTAGAATAGAAAATTTGAAATAAGGTATCATGGTTAGAAATGAAAGAGTACTTCTTTTTTTTGAGACAGGGTCTTGCTCCACCGCCTAGGCTGGTGGGTAGTGGCGTGATCACAGCTCACAGCAGCCTCAACCTTCTGGGCTCAAGTGATCCTCCCACCTCAACCTCTCTAGCAGCTGGGACTACAGTCACGTGACTCCAGGCCTGGCTAGCTTTTCTTTTTTTTCTCTTTGTAGAGACAAGTTCTCATTATGTTGCCAAGGCTGGTCTCAAACTCCTGAGCTCAAGCAGTCTTCCTCCCTTGGGCCTCTCAAAGTGCTAGGATTACAGGCATGAGTCACCGTACCTGGTCCAAAGAGTACTTTTTGACAGAATAACTCCTACAACACGAATTTATGTGTCAGTATTCTCAATGAATCCAAAGTCTCTATGACAGTAAAGTGGAACTATGTAAAAATGTTTTATAGAAAAAATCAAATGTTAGAACTATATTTTCTTTGTTTAAAGACTAATCTTTTTCCATATTTTAATATTTTTGAACGTTGGAATGTATCATAATAAATGTCAAAAGAAATTGGTTGTCATTACACATACATGTACAAAATTATATTTGCAAATAAATTATTCATTTATTTTCTCTGCAGATATTTGCATTGGTAGCACCAACCATGGCTGAATGTTAACTTAAAACTGGATCCTAAATGCCTCTAAAATTACACTTCGATGCAACACTGCAATAAAAATGTATAGTCTGTCAATTAAGACTATTGACAATTAAGAGGGTCTAGCAATTAAGATCACTAGAAAATTCTAAATTTCTCAGAGTAGATTATGGAATTTCCAAAGGCAAGAGAGATTTGTGACTCCTATTTATGCATCATAAAGGACTATTACTCAAGCACTCAGTATCCTCCTGGGAAGAGTTTTTGGCTTGAATTGCAACAGCAATTGTCTAATTTTCATACATGTGCAACTCAAGAAAGAAAAACTGTAATAAAAAAATCATTTAGTTAAAAAAATATATGTATTTGTGAGGTACAAGTGCAGGTCTTTGCATGCATATATTGGGTAGTGGTGAAGTCTGGACTTTAAGTGTACCCAGGTAATTTTTCAACCCTCATCCACCCTCCCACCTTTTGGAGTCTCCAGTGTCTATTATTCCTCTCTGTATGTCCTTGTATACCCATGGCTGAGCTCCCACTTATGAGTGAGAACATGCAGTATTTGACTTTCTGAGTTACTTCTTTTTGGCCTCCAGTTCCATCCATGTTGCTGCAAAAGACACAATTTATTCTTGTTTTATGGCTGAGTAGTATTCTATGGTGTGTGTGTCTGTGTGTGTGTGTGTGTGTATACCACATTTTCTTTCTCTAGTGCTCCACTGATGGGACACTTAGGTTGATTCTTTACCTTTGCTATTATGAATAGTGTTGCAATAAACATATGAGTGCAGGTATCTTTTTGATATAATGATTTCTTTCCCTTTGGGTATACACTCAGTAGTGGTATTACTGGGTCGAATGATAGTTCTAGTTTTAGTTCTTTGAGAAATCTCCATACTGTTTTCCACAAAGGTTCTACTAATTTACATTCCTATCAACAGTATATAAGCATTCCCTTTTCTCTACATCGTTACCAACATCTATTATTTTTAGACTTTTTAATAATAGCTATTCTGACTGGTATAAGATGGTATTTCATTGTGGTTTTAATTTGCATTTTTCTGATGATTAATGATATTGAGCATTTTTTCATATTTTTGTTGGCTGCTTATATGTCTTCTTTTGAAAAATGTCTATTTATGTCCTTTGCCCACTTTTTAATAGGTTATTTTTTTTTTCTTGTTGAGTTGTTTGAGTTCCTTGCAGATTCTGGATATTCGCTTGTTGCTGGATGCATAGTTTACAAATATTTTTTCCCATTCTGTTGGTTGTCTGTTTGCTCTGTTGATTGTTTCTTTTGCTGTGCAGAAGCTTTTTAGTTTAATTAAGTCCCATTTGTCTACTTTTGTTAGAAAAAACTATAATTCTAAGCAAATAGAAAATGTAGATGAAACCTCGGTGTTTTTCACTATGGTTTGAAATTACAGAGCAAATCCTCAAAGTGTTAAAGGAGGTCAGAACCATGAACATAAGTTAGGAAAAGCAGTGTGATGCTATGCATAGTTGTTGATGGCCACATGTGATTAAAAATAATAATTAGGCTGGGCGTAGTGGCTCACGCTTATAATCCTAGCACTTTGGGAGGCTGAGCTGGGAGGATCACTTGAGCCCAGGAGACCAGCCTGGTCAAGATGGTGAGACCCCGTCTCTCTAAAAATTAAAAAAAATTTAAAAATTAGCCAGGCCTTGTGGTGCATGCCTATAGTCCCAGCTACTCAGGAAGCTGAGAAGGGAGGATCACGTGAGCACAGGAGTTCAAGGCTACAGTGAGCTATGATCATACCACAGCACTCCAGCCTGGGTAACAGAGAGAGATCCTGTCTCTATTAAAAAAAAAATAATAACATTTAGATTCTAAATGCAGAAACAGCTTAGATCCAGACTTAGATTTTGATGCTGAAAACTTAAAGTGGATAATGCATGGATAAGACATTGTTAGAAAAAACATTTTTCAGATATATAATTAATACAGTATTTTTTCTCTAAAAAAATTATTAAATCAATGGAGGGCCTTATCATTAATGGAAGTTTCGAACTGAAGATATTTGCAGTCATTAGCTACTGACTGAAATGTATAAAAACAAAGACTTACGCGAATTCAAGCTGAATAGCATATTCTTTTGATATAAAAGGTATCTGGTCTGGGGCCAAATGCTTTGCCAGTTGTAGAGCACTGTCCCAATGCTGTAAATCCCTTCTCATCTGTTAAGAAGAGAAAGACCTTAATTTCAAATGAGCAAAATTATTTTGCAAAGTTACCACAAAGAGCTAGTTTTAATAAAACTAATTACAAAATCTTTTTGTTTAAATAATGAAACTTGATCTTTACAATGATAATATATTACTATAGTATGCATTCTCAATAGGGTCTTGATAGAGCCCTGAAGGAGGCAAAAATTGATTCTTGGAGGGGCAAAAAAATCTTAGCTATTATAATGGTTTGTGGCCCTCCAAAACTCAGTCTTATCTAACAAAATCTTAGTCCTTAGTATTTAATTTTTCTCAACAAGGAGTAATCAAATTAAATTATCAATTAAATTAAAGTTAATTTTTATTTTTAGAAGGTAGTGATTTTAAAAAGTTGAGAACACTTTGCTATAGGAATTGGTGTGTTTTTCTTAGAAAATCTGAAGCTCTATCACAAGAGTAATAGCAAATGTAACTAAAATGTAAATATATCTTTCTTCCTAGTTCCTGTGGTCTTTTTTCTCTGCCTGGTACATAATTCTAAATATAAACTCATCATTAATCTTTTAAAGTTCATTCCTCACTTTATTCATACTTCCTAAACAATAATAGCTAACATTTTTCAAGTGTTATTATCTGCCAGATACTGTTCTAGGGGATTAGCTTATTTATCTTTCACAACTACCCTTTTGCAATGTATTAATACTTTCTTGTATCCATTTTAGAGATCCAGAAACTGAGGCAAACAGAGGCTCCTCTGTATATAAGGTTACACAGCTGGTACGTGACAGAGCTGGGCAGTAGGGCTCTGCCTCTGAACTCTTCACCTGGTTAACTCATCAGCTTTCAAAGTGAGGTTAAAGAGTAATCACCCCTCTCCATTATCAATCCATTACCTCAAATCCTTTCTAAGTCTAGCAGCACATGACAAGTGCCCACAGTTAAATGCAAAAGAGTTGAGATGATATATTTCCCCTCAGTCATCGCAGCCATATTCCTATTTCAGTGAGTACTAATCCAAGTTTTGAAAACTTCTCAGGGTGTCCCAATTATCTTAAATAATACTGTAAAATTACCTAAATTTTTCTTATAACAAAGTTAATTTAGTTCACTTAAAATTTAAAAATGAAAATTTGCTATAGAATGATTTGTAAAAGGAAAGTTGTAAAATTAATAACAAATGCTCCCAAAACAAGCTCTTTTACATAGTTGTAGAAATGCCAGTTTTAGGTGAAATAATATTAATGATTACAATAGCTAATTATGTGTCTTTACTATTGATCAGGCACTGTGCTAAAAGACCTCATTCTCATTTTTCAATCTTTACAAATATCCCGTGGGTTAGATATTATTCTTCATACTTTAAAGAAATAGGATCTAGGGTTCAGAAAGGTTAAATAACATGTCCAAGCTTACACAGAGCTGGAATTTGAACCCAGACATGTCTGACTGTGAAGTCTATGCTCCTCATTGCTAGTCTATATTGCCAGGTTTCCCTTCTTCCCTGCCCTTGAACTAACCAGGCCCTTCATCCTGCTCTAGGCCCTCTCCTGCAATGCTCACCTCTGGGAAACCAGTGATGGTACACTAGTCCTTAGCTCACCTTTTAATACACAACAGAATTTCACACAATAAGGATAAATGTGCCTCGGTTTTCCCATCTGGAAAATAGAGAAAAAAACCAATCCTATCTCATAGGATTGTTGGGAGGGTTAAATGAATTAATACATGACAAGTGCTTAGAAAAGTGCCTGGCCCACGTAAGCACTCAATATATGGTGATATTTTTCCTTGTATATGTTTTTGTAATTTACACAATCTGTTCTCTTTGGACACATTTAGATTTCAATTAGTAATGTTATAATACCATGCATTTTATACCTCCACGAAATGCAGAATAAACATTTTTGAATTATAATTTTAATGATTAACATTATAATTAATGAGTACTCAGGGGTTCTTAAACTGACATGTTTGAATTTTAGGAGGGGGAAGGCATACAGCGTCTGTGCTGAGAAATTTTAATTATATAGAAGGGGTGATCCTCCTTTGATGTTCTTATGTTCTTTCCTTTTTTTTTTTTTTTTGAGACGGAGTCTTGCTCTGTCACCCAGGCTGGAGTGCAGTGGTACAATTTTGGCTCACTGCAATCTCTGCCTCCTAGGTTCAAGCAATTCTCCTGCTGGGGCAGGAGATTACAGTAGCTGGGATTACAGGCTCACTGCAACCTCCACCTCCCAGGTTCAAGCAGTTCTCCTGTCTCAGCCTCCCGAGTAGCTGGGATTACAGGCACATGCCACCACGTCCGGCTAATTTTTGTATTTTTAGCTGAGATGAGGTTTCATCATATTGGTCAGGCTGGTCTAGGACTTCTGACCTCAGGCAATCCATCCACCTTGGCCTCCCAAAGTGCTGGAATTAGAGGCGTGAGCCGCTGCACCCGGCCCCATTTTTTTTCCCCCTATTTCCCCACTGGATACCTCTTACACAATTTCCATTCTTACTTGCTGCCATACCTCCAGGGCAGCAATAGGACAGCTGGATGCAAGGTACAGGTCCTGAGCCAGGTTATAATCGTTGGTAAACATGGCAAGGTGTCCTGCCAAAAGATTGTAGTCCTCTATTCCCTACAAATAAAAGCAATTCTGATGAGAAAAAAAATGCAAGAGTTTAACTTTTTTCTTTTTTAAGGACTTTGATCAGTAGGAAGTGGTAATGTTCTATCGATTCACTTGTTTAAGAGGTAAGACTAAACGCAAAAAATTTAGACTGCATTTAACTTAAAATAGCATTTAAATGTTAACTTGATAATTCTATAACATGCTGTTTACCTTTATTTGTTCCAAGGACATCACTATGCCAACATTTCCAATTCTCCGATAAACACGGATTGCAAACTCCACTTCCATGTGATGTAGACAAGCTCTGGCCAACTCATTCCAGGCAGCCTCATCATTCAGAATCCTGCACATTTCCCAAGCATCAGAAAACCTGGGATGTAAGAACATAAGCTTAATCAGAATGCTCCACTTGCCACATGTTAGGCAATTTTCAGACTACATGTCATCTAATAGCGTGCCCCAGATAAACTGTCTAAAACATTTCTTAACCTGTAATTGTCATTTACAAGTAATGAAAAAACACTTAAGCTTTCTTCTTTTGTACAGATAAATGTTTTTCCCTAAATTTCTTTTATTAATCTGAATCTACTCTGTAATCAGCCTACTCAATTAACTATAAGCTAATCCTATTCATTTATTTCTTTTTATTTCACACATAGATGAATATTATTTTTGTTCTCATATAAGTCTAATAAAATTAGTATTCTATTCCTATAAATTTAGAAGTTTAAAACAGGGGTCAGCAAACTATGGCTTATGGGCTAAATCTAGTCAGCTGCTGTTTTGAAAATACAGCTTGAGTGGAACAAAGTCACTGATCAGCCCACTCTTTTTTTTTTTTTTTTTTGAAGACGGAGTCTCACTCTGTCGCCCAGGGTGGGTGGAGTGCAATGGCGTGATCTCACCTAACTGCAACCTCGGCCTCCTGGGTTCAAGTTATTCTCCTGCTTCAGCCTCCCGAATAGCTGGGACTACAGGCGCATGCCACGACACCCGGCTAATTTTTTGTATTTTTAGTAGAGACAGGGTTTCACCGTGTTAGCCAGGATGTTCTTGATCTGCTGACCTCATGATCCGCCCGCCTCGGCCTCCCAGAGTGCTGGGATTACAGGTGTGAGCCACCGTCCCCGGCCCAGCCCACTCTTTAATGGATTGTCTGTGGCCACTTTCCTGCTACAACAGCCAGACTGAGTAGCTGCCATAGAGACCCTATGGCCCGTAAAGCTTGAAATATTTGCCATTGGGACCTTAACACAAAAGGTTTTCTGACCTCTGGTTTAAAACATGAACATAAATGCCAATTAAACTTTTTGTGGAACCTCTACATGAGTGAATATATTACATCCATCTATCTATTCATTCATCCATTTATCTATTCACCTATCCATTTTTTCATCCAAAACACATTTACTGAACTCCTGTTACGTGCTTGGAAACATGATACAAAAATCAACCACAGTTGCTGTCCTTAAGGCAGTCACAATTGGGGAAGGTGGAAGAGACAGATAAGGAAACAAATGACTACAGCATAGTTTGACAGAGGTAACTGAGTACTTACAATAGGTAACTCTTTGTGCTAAGTCTTTTGCATAAATTCTCTTACCCTAATAACCCTACCCACTAAGTATTATTATTATGTCTCCTTTATAGATTAGGAAAATGAGGCTTAGAGACGTCAAAAGACTAGCCCAAGGCACACAGAGGTAAGTGGTGTCATGCTCTTCACCACTGTGTATACTGCATCCTGGCTCTGAGGCAACACATCAGAAAGACCCCAAGCAGGACTGCCTGTGGTGGTGGGGAAGTCGGGGAAGGCTTCCTGGAGCAGGAGATGGCTCCACTTATCGCTGATGGGTAAAGAAAGAGGGGTTACTACATTCAGAGACAGGGAAAGGGCATTCCAGGAAGAATCATGAAATATATGCAATTTCAGCAGCCAGTGGAACAGAGAGGGACTTGAGTGGAGACAGTTGAGCTGGTGTTAAATCATGAAGTGCCTAGTAGGTCATGGAGGTCCCCCAGGAATTTGGATTTGTTTGTAAAGGCAATAGAAAGTCACTGAAGGATCCTGAGCAGGGAAATAAGAGGATCAAATCACATCTTCAAAAGTGTGTGGAGAACAGATGAGATCGTTACAAGGCTATTGGCAGACAGAGCAGTTAGGAAGTGGTTAGTTACATTACACATTATTCCAGGTGAGGGCCTGGGTAAAGACGAGGGAACACAGGAGGAGGAAAGGAGCTGGTGTATATGTGTGTTAAGGCATGTGCATGTGTGATTACAGTGAGGGAAAATAGGGGCCTGTGGAAATTGATGAGTTCAGTTTTAGAAAGGGCAAGTTTGAAGAGCTCATGGACTTCCAAGGACACATGACTGGAAGGTAGTTGTAAGTACAGGTTTAAGATAAAGACACAGATTTTAGAGTCAGCTTCATATGGGTGGTATGTTGAGCCATGTTAAGCAGAGGAGATTCACTCAGGAAGAATAATTAGAGTAAGAAGAGAAGGAAACTCATGAGACCCCAATAAACAGCAACATTTAAGAGAGGCTCGGAAGAATTAGAACGTCAAAGGAATTCACGGTGGCTCTAGGAGATAAGAGAAAAAAACAGTAAAAGGAAATTATAAGCAAAGCAAAATCAAACCTCGCTATGATGAAGTCAAGATATTGTTGAAATAATTAGGTTTATTTTATTAGGATTTCCCAATAACTGGGCTCTTTGGAAGCTTAGAAACCGTTTTGTTCTTAAGGGCTTTTCTTGTAATAAAGTACTCATAATAAAAACAGCTGACTATCTTATCTGAGCCTCACAATATCCCTGCGAAATGAATAAGGTAAGTGCTGTTATCTCCATCTATTGAATAGGATTTGACATTTTATCAAAAAGACACCTGCACTCATATGTTTACTGCAGCACTATTCACAATAGCAAAGTCATGGAATCAACTTAAGTGTCCATCAACAGATGACTGGATTTTAAAAAGTGGTGTGTATATATAGATATACACACTATGGAATACTACTCAGCCATTAAAAAAATGAAATCATGTCTTTTGCAGCAATATGGATGGAATTCGAGGTCATTATCCTAAGTGAAATGCCCCAAAGTCAAAAACTGCATGTTCTCACTTAGAAGTGGGAGGTAAACAATGGGTACACATGGACATACAGGTGGAATAATAGATACTGGCAACTCCAAAAGGCGGGATGGTGAGACAGGGTTGAGGGATAAAATACTACCCACTGGGTACAGTGTTCACTATTCTGGTGATGGGTACATTAAAAGCCCAGACTTCACCATATGCACTATATCCATGTAGCACAACTGCACTTGTACTTCTACATTTACAAAAAAAAAAAAAAATTCTTGCAAGGATAAAGAATAAAGCAATAAAATAAGATAGAATAATTATAGGATTTGACCTTTAAAATCACAAAAGCAAATGAGAAGTTCCAAAAGAAGTGTTTGAAAGCCTACCTCTTTAGCATTAAATTCTGTGCCAGCATTGGTCTCAGTTCGTCAGGCCCCGTATCTTTTAAGTTGCTGAGAAAGCCATGGGTGCTAAGGTAGATGTTGTTTACTTTTCCACTCTGTGTTTGGCAGGTCAACTCTCCATTATACAGCAGCAAAGGTTTATGAGCAAAAGGAACTTTGGTGCTACCAGCCAAAATAACCTTGGCTCCTACATTATAAAACAGACATCGCAATGCTGAAAGCTAATACTCAGCACAAATATCAGAAAGAATGTTTTAATTTTACTGCAATGGGAAATTCGTTTGTCAGCGAATATACACAAAAGGGGTTTAGTACCTTGTATAGTGTCCTTGTGAAAGACATAAGTGTACACCTTATCATCATCATAAGCAATAAATACACCTTTATCCATTGGCCAGTTTTCCCAAAGAACACCTTTAATGGTTGGTGAAAAATCTGGAATCTCATAGGTAGCGTCATTGACCTACAAAATAAAATTTACAGATTTGCCCCAAGTCTGTACTTGAATCATTATCATTTGCCGTGGTAGAAGCCTGTTTGCAGCCTTAGCTGGCTTAGCTTACTGAGTCATATTCAATCTAACATCACTCCAACAACAACAGGAAAGAAAGTTTCTTTTTCCATTCCTATCCTAGGTCTGGCTTGAAAAAACTATAGTTATTTGGAAAATCCAAGGTTTGATCTAAAATCTGGCAAATTTGTAGGAGAACCCACAAGTCTAGACACAAAGCTTCAGGTTAAGGAAAAAAAATTAAAGCTGCTCAGGATGACAGAAATTTAAACTACGAACACACTTGTACTTGTGTTTAGAAATTTTTCAATAATACTGAGTATTTGATAATAGTGGGTATTAAGAAACAAATTAATTCACATGATTGAAGTAAATTACACTAGGGATGCTTTATTTCAAAAGCTTCTCTAAAATGCATGTCAACAAATATAAATATACAATCATCCCTCAACATCCATGAGGGATTGGTTCCAGGATCTCCCACGGATAGCAAAACCCACAGATGGCCAAATCCCTGAATAAAATGGTGTAATATGTGTATAAACTATGTACACCCTCCCTTATACTTTAAATCATCTCTAGATTACTTATAATACCTAATACAATATAAATGCTACGTAAATAGTTGTCATACTGTATGGGGAATATAGACAACAAAAGTTTTCTGCACAGGTTTAGCACAGACAAAACCATCCATTTTTCCCCTGAATATTTTTGATCTACAGTTGGCTGAATCCATGGATGAGGAACCCACAGATAGGGTGGGCTGACTGTAATATTATACTAAATAAGCTATTTACAAAAATCAGTCCATATAAGTCCTGTGAACTCAGGCAGGTAGGCTTATATATATCCTGAATAGGGAACTGAAAAATATCTGCCTCATCCTACTCTCAAAATGAGAATGAAATATAAAATTCTTGCAAATAATAATTCATACTACAAAGCTGTGTTATTTAACATAGTAGTTGCTATTATAACATCTACATGTAGCCAGATGTACCTATTAAGCACTGAAATGTGCTAAGTCCGAATTGAGATATGTTTAAGTGTAAACTACACAGAGAGTTCGCATGAAAAAAGATTGTAAAATATCTCATTACTTTTTTTATATTCAATTACACATTGAAATGATAATATTGAGATACCATTGCACACCAGTCAGAATCGCGATTATTAAGTCAAGAAACAATAGATGCTGGCAAGGCTGAGGAGAAAGAGGAACGCTTTTACACTGTTAATGGGAATGTAAATTCGTTCGACCATTGTGGAAGACAGTGTGGCGATTCCTCAAGGGTTAAATTAAATATATTAAAATTAATTTCATCTGTTTGTTTTTTATCTTTTAAAAATGTAGCTAATAGAAAATTTTTAATTACATATTTGGTTCACATTATATTTGTATTGGACAGTGCTACTTACAAGATATTGTACTAATTACTTCATTTAATTCTAACCTTATACTCTAGAAGACAGATACTATTATTATTCCCGTTTTACAGATGAAGAAACTAAAGTACAGAGAAATCTGCCCAAAGTCACACAGCTAGTAGGTTGACGAGCCAGTATTTGAACCCAGGCAGTCTGGCTCCTGAGTCTCTGCTTCTAACCACTATGCTATACTGATTCTCACTTTGTATAGATGAGCACATCAGTGCCACTGGACTAGTGGCCGAACTGTTTTTAAAAAAGATTTAGTGCTTATTATGTGGCTAACACTATACTAAAAGCTTACATGCATCATCCTATTTACTTTTCATTTAACAACCCTACAAAGTAGGTACTAGAACTGTCTCCATCTTAGACAGAAAAACTGGAAATCCAATCAAAGTGAGAGCTCTTTAACAGAAATTATCAAGAAAAAGAGAACTGTAAATGGAGAAAGTAAAAATGATTGAAATCACCTTGTTTAAGGCTGACCTTACTCCTTACCCTTTTCCTAGCAGCTACACCCTATTTCTGAATTTAACTCCTGACAGATACCTGATTTACCCTCCTACTCTCTTGTATATTCTGTCTAAGCCACAGTTTCTAACTGTGGTGAACGCACACAGGGGAAATTCAAGGCAGCTCTAATTAGTTCCCTGTTATAGAAAGGAAACCTATACAAGGTGGAATTTCTGTATTAAGTAGAGGAAACTCAAGGTTTATCTTCATTTATGTCATCCTTCCTCATTTGCTTTGCAATTGGGAGAGGAATGCATTGACTAAGAACTAGCAGATTAGGAATTTGGCATATATAATCCAGGTACATCTGTGGAAATTTGTTATACTTGTCAAATAAAGAAAGAAAAGAAAAAGAGAAGAGAAGGAAAGGAAGGGAAGGGAAAGGGAAGAGGAAGGGAAGGAAAGGAAAGGAAGAAGGGGCGGGCATGGGGAGGAAGTAAGTCTTTGTATCAAGTGAAGTGTAGCAGTGAGGAGCAGGCTGTTTACATTGGGGAGACAACACAGTGAGACCTAGGCACCTGGAAACAGTATTAAGGATGGGTCCACAAGCAGCTGTAGCTTATGTGAATTTGACCAAAAACACAGTAAACCATTAACAGGATATAAAAAGTAAATGAAAAATCCAATTATAGTTAACTAATGTAAAGGCACATCTCCTTTTTTCTAAATCTATTTTCAAAAAAGTTAAGGATGTTTAAAAATATGAGTGACTGATTTTTAAAATGGGTTCATCCATTTTTACTCATCTAATACAGAAATACCTGTCCCTTGTGCTCAGGATCTTCAAGGAAAGAGGAAAATCAACTGAGGTGGGCAGAAGGCACAGATAAGCTCACTGCCTATCGGGAGAGAAAAGTCATGTACAGGCAGATACACTATAATTATTGTATTGTGCAGTAAGTATATGATAAGTTTGAAAGTGGTTTAGGATATAATAACTATTTTTCCCATTAAAAATCTTTCTGGGATGGCCACTATGAAAAATTACAGAATAATGGAAGAAGTTTTCTTGATACGAGAAATCTATCATAAACATGATATTATGAAGATGACAGCAAAGAACTACAATCCTTGGCACTAATTAATAGAAAATTTTACATGAGATAGGCTTTAAACACACTTTTTTTCCCTATATTGCATTTCAAAAAATAAACATTTAAAAATGTTCTAGACTTACTGGACAGTAAACAAATCCATCACTTTTTTCATCAATGAAAACTAATCTGGTCCCATTTGGGTCGGGAAAAATCTTTTTCACACTGACAGGATGTCGATAATCATTAACGAATTGCCAGTCTTCAATGTAGAAATACTGAACGACACCAGTCTAAAAAAAAAAAAAAATCCAGCCATGAAAATATAAAAGGTAGTCAAGGAAATCCTAACTTTCAACATTTAAATTAAACATATGTTCTAATTTTAAGAGAAAAATGTCATGTTTTTGATGAAGTATCTAAGAATAATATTTAGTATATGTGAAAGGTACAGACTCAAGAAAATAAATAAAATGGGAAAAGCTGGGCGCAATGGCTCTCGCCTGTAATCCCAGCACTTTGGGAGGCCACGACGGGCGGATCACAAGGTAAGGAATTCGAGACCAGCCTGGCCAAGAGATCAGCCTGGCCAATATGGTGAAACTCCATCTCTACTAAAAATACAAAAATTAGCTGGGCATGGTGGCGGGCGCCTGTAATTCCAGCTACTTGGGAGGCTGAGGCAGGAGAATTGCTTGAACCCAGGAGGCAGAGGTTGCAGTGAGCCGAGATCGCACCATTGCACTCTAGCCTGGGCAATACAGCGAGACTCTGACTCAAAAAAATAAAAAATAAAAAATAAAAATAAAAATAAAAATAAAATGGGACTGTACCTGTGATTAAACAGTCTATTAATTCTAACATTCTTAGTGATATTAAAGCATAATTGATTTTTAGATTTCCTACTTGCTAGAAATACCCCTATTATATAGGAGTAACTTTTAAATACATTATTTCAATTTTTTGCTATTAATAAATTAGAAAATTAATTTTAAGACAAAAAAATCCACCTGATAGAATCAACTGAATGTATATTAGCAATGAACATGTACATACCAAATTAAAAATGCAATACCATTTACAATTACTCAAAAAATGAGATACTTGGGTATAAACTTAAACATAACATGCCCAGGACTTGTATGCTGAAAATTATAAAACACTAATGAAAGACACAAAATATTTAACTAAATGGAGAGGTATACTGTGTTCATGGATGGGAAATTAACATGTTAATTATTCCCATCTGATATAAAGGTTTAATATCATTCTAATAAAAGAAATTTCAACAAGATTTTTTTGTAGATAGACACACAATTATTCTAAAATTTATACAGACTGATAAACTAGAAGAGCTAAAACAATTTAGAAAATAAAGTGGGAAATTAGTCTACCCAATTTTAAGGCTTTCTTTTTATAGCTATAGTAATCAAGACTGCGTAGTATTGGTGGAAGAACAGATACACAGATCAATGGAAGCCTGAAATAGAGACAGATATGTTCAACTGATTCTTTTTCCTGTTTTAAAGATGCCTGTATTTGGCCAGGCGTGGTGGCTCATGCCTGGAATCCCAGCACATTGGGAGGCCGAAGTGGGTGGATCACGAGGTCAGGAGTTCCAGACCAGCCTGACCCCGTCTCTACTAAAACATGGTGAAACCCCATCTCTACTAAAAATACAAAAATTTGCTGGGCGTGGTGGCGTGTGCCTGTAGTCCCAGCTACTCAGGAGGCTGAGGCAGGAGAACCTCTTGAACCCAGGAGGTAGAGGTTGCAGTGTGCTGAGATCGCGCCACTGCACTCCAGCCTGGGCGACAGAGCGAGACTCCATCTCAAAACAAAAACAAAAACAAAAAACGAAAAACAAAGAGGACTGTACTTTTATTCTTATTTTTAATAGCTTTATTGATATAATTTATACACTATAAAATTCACCCTCTTAAAGGATACAACTCCATGGTTTTTTGTATATTCACAGAGTTGTGCAATACTTCATCACAATCAATATTAAAACATTTCATAACCTCAAAAAGAAACTCCACTTGGCTGTCAGTCCATATGACCTTCAATGGGCAAATGTTAAACAAACTAGTACATCCATACCATGGAATACGACTCAATAACAAAATGGAACAAACTATGGATACACACAACTTAGATGAATCTCCAGAGAAGTCTGCTGAGTGAAAAAAAAGCCAATCTCAAAATATTGCATACTGTTTGGTTCCATTTACACATTATTGAAATGGCAAAATTATGGAAATGGAGAACAAGTTGTTACCAGGGGTTAAGAATGGGGTGGCAGCAGAATTGTTCTGTATGTTGACTGTACCAATGTCAATATCCTGGTTGTGATTACTATAATATTACCACTGCGGGAAACTAGGTAAAGGGGTACCTAGGACTTCTGTCTGCATTGTTTCTTACAACTGCATGTGAATTTTACGAGGATCTCAAAACAGAAAGTTTAATTAAAATTTAAAAAAAGATAACATTTTGGACTTCTATTCAGGGCAAGATAGAGAAGGATAATCTTTTCAAAAAATGGTGCTGGAACAACTGGATATCATTTGCAAAAAGTGATCTATACCTCATGGCATAAACAAAATTTAACTCAAAACATCATGGACCTAAATGCAAAACATAAAACTATAAAATTTTTAGAAGAAAACATAGGAAAAAATTTTGTGACGCTGGGTTAGGCAAAGATTTCTTAGCTATGACACCAAAAGCATGATCCATGAAAAAATAAATTGATAAACTGGACTTTGTAAACATTAAAAAAAATCTTCTCTTTGAAAGACACTATTAAGAGAATAAAAATACAATCTGTACGCTGGAAGAAAATATTTGCAAAGCATACATCTGATAAAGGAGTTGAATCCAAATATATATAAAGAACTCTCATAAATCAATAAGAAAACAACTCAATCAAAAATTGGTCAAAAAATTTGAACAGACGCTTCCCCAAAGATATACAGAAAGCAAATAAACATATGCTAAGTGCCACATCATTAGTTCATTAGGAATCCAAATTAAAATAACAATGATACCACTACACATCTATTAGAGTGGCTAAAATGAAAAAGACTGATTATGTCACGTCTTGGTGAGGACAGAGAGGAACTGGAACACTCATACACTGTTGATGGGAATGTAAAATGGTACAACCGATTTAGAGAACAATTTGCCAGTTTCTTGAACATGAATGTTGATAGAGGCTTTATTTGTAAATACCCCAAACTGGAAATAACTCAAATGTTCACCTATAATTCTTGGATAAGCAAATTATGATATATACATACTATAGACTACTACTACTCAGCAATAAAAAGAAATGAATTACTGACACACACAACAGCATAAAGCATCTCAAAAAAATTAATGTTGAATAAAAGACAAACAAAAAGTAGTACATACTTTATGTTTCCATTTATATAAAACTCTAGAATATACAAACATTTATTACATTTACAGTTACAGAAAAAGCATGGGGTGGGGACAGATGAGAGGGAGGAATCGTAAAGGAGCAGGAGAAAACTTTTGGGGGTGATGAGTATGTTCACTATTTCTGAGCCTCAAACTCCTGAGCTCAGGCAATCAGCCTGCCTTGGCCTCCCAAAGTGCTGGGATTACAACAGGCATGTGCCACCACGCCCGTCCAAATTATATAACTTTAATAGTGCATTTTTTTGCATATCAATTAAACTTCAATAAAGCTGCCAAAAAACATGATATTTTCTGAATCACTCAAGAATGAAACCAGGATAGTTGCTGCCTTATGAACAGACTACTACACTTATTCCAAAAGCACTGTGGCATAGTGGAAAGAGTAGATTTTCCATCAGGAAATCTTAGTTTAAGTTCCACTTTGCTACAGACTTGCTAGCCTCTCAATCTTCAGTATCTTCCTCCTGAAAATTTCCCTGTGTATTTTATAGATAGTGAGATAAAATAAGTGAGATCAGGGCTCTATAAACTATTAGTGTCATACAAATTTCCTATTCCATATCACCAAATTACCTGATATATGAGACCTACCTTACTGATGTATATTATCTCAAAGACTTACTAGTTTAGGTCAAACATAAATTTTAAAAAGTCTCTCAGATGGCATGCTTTAAAACATGCTTTAAAGCATGCTTTAAAACATGTTCTTTTAAAAAAAATAATTTAGACCAGGCTCCTGTGTCCCATGCCTGTAATTCCAGCACTTTGGGAGGCCAAAGTAGGAGGATCACTTGAGACTAGGAGTTCAAGACCAGCCCGAGCAACAGAGGGAGACCCAGTTTCTACCCCCACCAAAAAAAAAAAAAAAAAATTAATTAGCAGGTTTCTAAAATAAATAAATAAATAAATAAATAAGAAAATATAAAAAATGTTTCAGCTGGGCACGGTGGCTTGCGCCTGTAATCCCAGCACTTTGGGAGGCTGAGGCGGGTGGATCACGAGGTCAGGAGTTCAAGACCAGCCTGGCCAAGATGATGAAACCCCGTCTCTACTAAAAATACAAAAATTAGCTGAGTGTGGTGGCGGGTGCCTGTAATCCCAGCTACTAGGGAGGCTGAGGCAGAGAATTGCATGGGCGACAGAGAGAGACTCTGTCTCAAAAAAGAAAAAGAAAAAGAAAAAAAAATCAAGGAGGTCTGTTTCTAAAAAAAAAAAAAAAAAAAGAAGAAGAAGAAAAGAAAAAAGAAAAATAATTTAAAAAACTAAAAATTAGCACGACATGGTGGCCTGCACCTGTCCTAGCTACTCAGAAGGATGAGGCAGGAGGATTGCTTGAGCCCAGGAGGTTGTGATTGTAGTAAGCTATGATTGTGCCA
This sequence comes from Pan troglodytes, assembly GCF_028858775.2. NCBI lineage: Eukaryota > Metazoa > Chordata > Mammalia > Primates > Hominidae > Pan > Pan troglodytes. The sequence continues at coordinate 39,550,947 of NC_072401.2, read as the reverse complement.
CTGCACTCCAGCCTGGGCGACAGAGTGACACCCTGTCTCTAAAAAACAATAATGATAATGATAATTTCATGTGAGAAAGTGGAAACTTTTAAAGTAGTAAATAACTTTTTGTTTGTTGTTGTTTTTTGTTTTTTTGTTTGTTTGTTTTTCAGACGGGGTCTTGCTCTGTCACCCAGGCTGGAGTGTAGTGGCGTGATCTCAGCTCACTGGCAACCCACCCCTGGGGCTCAAGTGATCTTCCCACCTCAGCCTCCTGAGTAGCTGGGACCACAGGCACACATGACCACGCCCGGCTATTTTTTTGTATTTTTATTAGAGATGGGGGTGTCGCCATGTTGCCCAAGATGGTCTGGAACTCCTAAGCTCAAGCAATCCACCCGCCTCGGCCTCCCAAAATGCTGGGATTTTAGGTGGGAGCTACTGCACCCGGCCACTATTTTGCTAAAGTGGAAAACAAAGCATTTTCTAACAACTTAATTCTTTTACAGACTGAACAAGGTAACAGGCATGATATGCTTTGAAAAATCTGTGAAAACTGTTTACAAATATAAGATGCTATAACTAGTTTATGTGCATGTGGCTAATGTCATATTTGGAGATTTAGGGTACCCATGGTTCAAAGGACCAAGAAATTGAAGTCAGATTCTCAATATTCAATTAATTTTAATATTTGCTGAATGCCTACTAAATGCAGGCATTAGAGATCTGAAGTTGAATTGTCTATGTTCATCACCAAATTAAATCCTTAAAGCACCCAGATAAGGAAAACAAGGCTTGGAGGGGTTAAGCACCAGCTAGCAAGTAATAGAACTGGTGTTTGAACCCAGATTTGCCAGGCTCCAAAGTCTGAACTTTTCACTAGGCCATCAAAATTGCTTAAAAATCACAAAACCACTGATATTAACAAATCGTGCCACCTGTGTGTTCTATATATGTACAGTCATTCGCCACATAATGTTTCGGTTGGCTATGGACTATGTACATGATGGTAGTCCCATAAGATCAGGATGGAGCTGAAAAATTCCTATTGCCTAGTGACATCATGGATGTCATAATGTCAGAGCATAAGGCATTACCCTGAAGTTTGTATTGATGCTGGTGTAAACAAACCTCGTGTGCTGCCAGTTATATAAAAGTATAGCACATATAATTATGTGTAGTACATAATACTTGATGATGATAATAAATGACTGTAACTGGTTTATGTATTTATCATACTATACTTTCTATTGTTATTTTGGAGTGCACTTCTATTTATTAAAAAAAAAGTTAACTGTAAAACAGGCTCAACCAGGTCCTTCAGGAGGTATCCGGAAGAAGGCATTGTTATCACAGGAGATGACAGCTCCATGCATGTTATTCCCGCTGAAGACCTTTCAGTGGGACAAGATGCGGAGGTGGGAGACAGTGATACTGATGATCCTGATGCTATGCAGGCCTGCACTAATGTGTGTGTTTGTGTCTTAGTTTTTATAAAAAGTTTAAAAGTTAAAAAAAGTGAAAAACAAGGAAAAGCTTATAGAATAGGATATAAGAAAATATTTTTTAAGAAAATATTTTGTGTAACTGTACAATGTGTTTGTGTTTTAAGCTAAGTGTTACTACAAAAGAGTCAAAAAGTTTTTTTAAATTTAAAAGCTTATAAAGTTACAGTGAGCTAAGGTTAATTTATTTTTGAAGAAAAAATGTTTAAATAAATTTAGTGTCCCTAAGTGTACAGTGTTGATAAAAATCTATGGTAGTGTACAGTAATGCTGCAGGCCTTCACATTCACTCACCACTCACTCACTCACTCACCCAGAGCCATTTCCAGTCCTGCAAGCTCCTGTCATGGTAAGTGCCCTATATAGGCATGCCATTTTAAATATTTTATATCACACATATACTGTACCTTGTCTATGTCTAGATAGCATTATGTTACAATTACCTATAGTATTCAGTACAGTCACATGCTGTACTGGTTTGTAGCCTAGGAGCAATAGGCTCTACCACACAGGCTAGGTGTGCAGTGGGCTGTACCATCTAGGTTCCTGTAAGCACACTCTATGACTTCCACACAATGATGAAATTGCCCAATGACACGTTTCTCAGAATGTATCCCCACTGCAAAGAGACACATGAATGTATATAATTAATCACAGATAACTTCATTAATTGTATTGGATTCAATACAGAAAAAAGACTGGTAGGAAAAGAGAATGACTGAGATCACAAAATAAAAATTAAAAATTCCCAGTGTTCTCTAAAAAAGAAGGCGATACATACATCTGTACCATAGATGAGGAAATCACTAGTTAAGGCGTGGCATAAGATACGGCACTTATCATCCACTGCTGGGAAAAGCCGAGTCTCGCGTTCTTCTTGAGCATCCAAGATTTCGCTTTCTATCTAAAACGTAAAGAATAATAATGGCTCACAGATTTATTTGAGTAAACCATCCACACAACATCTAGGGGTGTCTTTTTCTCAAGTTCAACTAAACATTCAGGCTCCCAAGACTACCAGAGGTCAGTTTAGTCAGGAAGCTATCACACAGGAACCACGGCTTGCCAGCAAGGTAGCACAGATGTCCCTCTTAGTGTGAACAGTCTTTACTGCAGGCTCTGCAGCTATTTAATTGTTAATCTCTTTGTCTTCCTAGATGTAAAGAGCCATGAAACAGATGTGAGAGATGCCCTGGCTTAGAAGCCCCCTCTTCACAGGTGCCAACATCTCTTGAACAACTCAGCAGGCATGGTTTCAAAGACCCCCACACACAAAATGCCCGAATATGAGTCAACACCTTCCAGGAAGCCCAAAGGTATGGCATTCCCATCAGGTTTTTATAGTTCATGTATAGTTCCTTCTAGCTCCAATTTACCAACAGGGTAATTATTATTATTATTACTGTTTTACTAAAGGCTATGTTGTGAGTAGCACTGTTGGTATTTATCAGGTTTTTGGGGAACAGGGTTAGAAAGTCAACAGAACTTCTAATATAGAAGGGGAAGGGTTTTGTTAATCCTTTACTCACACCTGGCTTTCTAGTTAGTCTGTACATCCTTGCTTCCTGACCAATATTCTTGATAATCAGACATTAGGCTGTTCATTATAACTTAGTGCGTCTCCAGGACATCAAAATTATACTTACCAAATGTAACTGGACTTTGCCTTCAAAAAGTGCAGCAGCATAGTCAGAATGAAGGCAAATACTGGCTACTGTTCCCAGATACTCCATATCTTTCAATTTTTTCACAGCTGTAGCAATTTTTAAAAACCAACACATTAAAATATTGGTAAAACTATCTCATACATACTTGCAAATAATTTTAAAAGGTGTGCTTTTGCAAAAATATTCTGAACTTAAAATTTCATTTTGATCTTAAATGATTAAATAATTAAATTGAATCTTAAAGATTAAATTTCATTTTAATCTTAGTTGCCATATAAATTTGCCTTCAGGCATTCCATTATGGTTTACCTGAAACAAAGTAATAGAAAATAAAATTATATGCAAAACAATTAAAGAATTAAACCTTAAGTTGCAAGAAACTTAATGGTATTTCCTGTTTAACAGGTTAATTTTCAGGTTTGTTCTATTCCTGAGGGTTATCTGACCTAGAATTGGGGAAAGGTGATGGGGAGGAGGCAGGGGAAGAAAAAACAAAACAAGGTTTTCCTCACATGCTAATAGCTATTATTCAAAGAATAAAAGGGGAGACAGAACTAACATTTATTAAGTACCCACTAGGTTTAAGAGTGCTTAAAAAAAGTCACTGTGCCAAGTGAGACCACACATTTTATTTAATCTTCCTCATGATCCATTAAAAGTAGAAGTATCCTCATTTTCCAGATGAGTAAGGCTCACAAGTGTAAAGTGATTTGTCTATAGTCACTTAGCTAACAGAGGCAGAAGGGGAAATTAAATCCAGGGCCTCTCTAATTCTGAAGCTCACACTCTACCCACTATGCTATGCTGCCTTCACTACAAAGGTAAAGAATAAAAGCTTTCTAAAAATTATGCAAATTTTTAGAAGACTTACAAAACCATTTAAGCTAAGAATGAGATATGTGAATAAAAAAGAGTGAAAGACTTGGTCCTAAAAGAAACTTGCAGTGCTTCCCAAATAACAGAAATTATGTGCTAGATAAGAATAAACAACTGGATTTAGACTTGCCATTCTCTCCAAGGACATAAAACCAAGCTCGATTATTCATTCCTACAGCCAGATGATAATGACCTACTGCCACAAAGTTGGGTTCCACATCAACAGAAACTGTGATTGGTAGCTCCTATAATAGAGAAAATAGTAATAAATCAACAGCTAAACTTATTTTAATTTTATTAATAAATAAAAGAAAAATAACACCATTTTCATACTCCTTCAACAGGGTTGGCTACGGTGACTTCAAGGAGGGAGGTGAGATAGGCAATCCTTGTGCTGCAGGCATCCCCAAGTATGGGAAGCTTGGTCAGGAAAACATGAAGTGAGCCCCTTTGGGTAGAGAGTGCTAGCAACTGGCCATCATCAGTCCAGGACAAGGTACCCAATCCTGAAATAACCGACAAAATAAATGATTATTCAAAAACAATATATAGTTGCAGGCAGCAAACAAATATTTTCATTTAAGCTACCAGAGACATAACAATTTTCAAATATTTTCCTTACTAGTTTAAGTAGTTTTTTTTTTAGACTAGGAAATTTGCCATGGATTGGCGTAAGAATATGAGCACTGGCTCATTCCCTGTGGCTCAAAGGGAAAGTACAGTTATGTGTCACTTAACAACAGGGCTATGTTCTGAGAAATCTGTCATTAGGTGACTTTGTTGTTGTGTGAACATCAGAGAGTGTACTTACACAAACCTAGATCAAATAGCCTACTACGTACCTAGGCTATATGGTATAGCCTATTGCTCCTAGGCTATAAGCCTGTATGGCATGTTACTGTACTGAACACTGCAGGCAAATGTAACACAGCAGTAAGTACTTGCACATTGAATCATATCTAAATATAGAAAATGTACAGTAAGCCTGAGCAACAAAACAAGATGCTGTCTCAAAAAAAAAAAAAAAAAAAAGAAAGAAAGAAAGAAAGAAAGAAAAGGTAGTAAATATGGACCATGTATGTGGACTGAAACATCATTATGTGGGTCATGACTGTATATAAGAATTTATACTTTACATTAGAATTAGGATAAAATTCACTATAAATCTCTGGATCAAAGTAGACATATCTTTCTAGTCAAGCAGTATGAGAACATAATTACTAAAATAAGGAGACTATTTTAGGGAACTCTAGTGAAGAGTATTAAAATTTATTTCTGGCCAGGCACAGTGGCTCACACCTGTAATCCCAGTACTTTGGGAGGCCAAGGCAGGCGGATCACCTGAGGTCAGCAGTTCGAGACCAGCCTGGCCAACATGGTGAAACCCCATCTCTACTAAAAATACAAAAATTAGCTGGGCATGGTGGCACGTGCCTGTAATCCCAGCTACTTGGGAGGCTGAGGCAGGAGAATAGCTTGAGCCTGGGAGGTGGAGGTTGCAGTGAGCAGAGATCATGCCATTGCATTCCATCCTGGGCTACAAAACAAGAATCCGTCTCAAAAAAAAAAAAAAATTTATTCCTCCTACAACGAATGCAAATCACACAATAACAAACACAACCTTACTCTCTGTAACTGGAATGATAAAGTGTCAATCTGCTTCAGAAAAATCAATACCTTTATTTTCCTCATCCAGGTTGAGTATAACATACATGTCTTTTAAGTCAACCAAGTCTTGGATTTTAATGCTGAAAAACAAAAATGTATTATTAAAAAATATATATGATCTTTATATAAAACTGTTTTAGTTCACAAAAAATTACAAACCATGGAATAGGTTACTGGTCTCCAAAATGTGACGTACAGAATGATCTACTGGGTTAAGAAAATATTAGAATTTCTGTACTTCATTATATTTTATCTTTAAACTTTTGGGTTTGTTGTTGTTGTTTGTTTGCTTACTATGTGCAGAGATGGGGGGTGGGTAGGGTTGTGCCTGGCTTAATCTCTGATCTATAGCTTCAGGAATAAGGAGGTTAAAATTGTCCTGAAGAAATTTGGGTACGAAAATATTCTCCTGAGTAGTATTAATTATTGTAAGATGATACAGGTTTCTCTTTACAATGTGTTCCCTTTCTCCCCTGCCCAGAGTTCTTTCATACAAAAGGAAGTGAATTATAGTATAGAAAGAACATTAAATTTGGATCAGAAGGATCAGGTTGAAAGCTCTGAAAAATGCGGGCATAACATTATTTCATACGGTTGTAATAAGAATAAGTAAGTTGATGTAAATGAAAGTTGTGTAGTACAATGTTGGGAACTAATAGTTGTAACATTTCTTTCCTCCTAATCTCCTTTTCTCCTTCTCTTCTCTTCCAGTGTTTTCCTCTTACATTTTTTCCCTCATTATTTTCATTTAATTAAACTTTTAAGATAATTTCAGATTCACATGTAGTTGTAAGAGGCAATATAGAGAGATAAAGAGATTCCATGTCCCCTTTTCTCCCAATAGTAACATCTTGAAACACTATAGTATAATACCACAATCAGGATACTGACATTGATAGAAACCACAAATCTTATTCCGACGTCCCTAGTTTTACTTGTACTTAGTGTGTGTGTTTACTTGTACTCAGTGTGTGTGTTTAGTAACTTTCTCACATGAGATTCATGAGACTCACAACCATAGTCAGGATATAGATAGTTCCATGACCACAAGGATCTCTCATGTTGCCTTTTTATAAACACTCACCTTCTTCCTTCTGACCCCAGCTCCATCTCTAACCTCTGGGAATCACTAATCTGTTCTTTGTTTTTATAATTCTATCTCTTCAAGAACATTATATAAATGAAATCATATAATATGCAACCTGTTGAGACTGGCTTTTTTCCATTCAGTGCAATCCTTTGGAAATTCATTCAAGTTGTTGGGTGTATCAATAGGTTGTTCCTTTTTATTGTTGAGTAGTGTTCTATGGCATGGATGAACCATTCACCCACTGAAGGACATCTGGATTGTTTCCAGTATTTGGCTATTACAAATGAAGTTGCTATAAACATTCATATACAGGTTTTTATCTGAATGTAGGTGTTCATTTCTCTGGAATAAATGGCCAGGTGTGTAACTGCTGGATCATATGGTAATTGCATGTCTAGTTTTTTAAGAAACTGCCAAACTGTTTTCCAGAGTAGCTGTACCATGATGCATTCCCACCAGCAATGTATGAGTAATCCAGTTTCTCCTCATCCTTACCCACATTTGGTGTTATCACTATTTTTCATTTTAGTCATTCTAATAGATGGGTAGTAATAGCTAATTGTGGTTGTAATTAGCATTTCCCTAATGGCTAATCATGTTGAGTATCTTTTCATGTATTTGTTATTATTTGGTGAAATCTATGTCTTTTGCCTATTTTCTAATAGGGTTGTTTGCTTTTTTTACCATTGGGTTTTTGTTTAATGGTAACTATATAAGTAAATGTATTATTTTCATGTTGCATAAATTGATATGTAAATAGATAATTGACATTTAAACAAAAATAGTATCAACATAGTGTTGGGTTGATAACATATACAGATGTTAAACATATGACATACTGTTGGGTCTTGAGAGTCCTTTACATATTCTAGATACTAGCCCTTTATTGGATACGTGGTTTGCAAATATTTTCTCATTTTGCAGCTTATCTTTTCATCTTATTTATTTGTTTATTTATTTTCAGAGTCAAGGTTTCACCACATTGGCCAGGCTGGTCTCAAACTCCTGACCTCAGGTGATGTGCCTGCCTTGGCCTCCCAAAGTGCCGGAATTACAGATGTGAGGCACTGCGTCCGGCCATCTTTTCATCTTTAACAGAGTATTTCACAAAGCAAAAGTTTTAAATTTTGATGAAATCTACTTTATCAATTTTTCCTTTTATAGATCGTACTTTTGGTTTCAAGTCTAAGAATTCTTTGCCTGACCCTAGATCCAAAAGATATCCTCCTATGTTTTACATTTTATATTTAAGTCCATGAGTGAATTTTTATTAAGGTGTAAGGTTTGTGTCGAAAATTTTTTTTTCATTTGTGGATGTCTAATTGCCCCAGTACCATTTGTTGAAAAGGGTATCTTGCTTTTATTGAATTATTTTTCACCTTTGTCAAAAACCAACTGTGCATATTTGTATGGGTTTATTTCTGTCTTCTCTATTCTGTTCCATTGATTGATATGTCTTTTCCTCTGCCAATGATACATAGTCTTGATGATTGTAGCTAAACAAGTTTTTATATTGGGAAGAATGATTTCTCCCATTTTATTGTTCTTTTTTAAGATTGCTGTTGGCTATTTTAGGATCTGTGCCTATCTACATCTATCTATCTATCTATCTATCTATCTATCTATCTATCTATCTATCTATCTCTATCTGTCTGTCTATATTAGAATAAGCATGCCTATACCTACAAAGAAGGATGCTGGGATTTTGATATAAATTTCATTAAACAATAGATCAACCTGGGGGAACTGACATCTTCACTTTGTTGAGCTTTTCAATCTATGAACACAGTATATCTCTCTATTTATTTGGGTCTAATTTGATCTCTTTCATCAGCATTTTATAATTTTCAGCAAAGACACTGTACAGGTTTTGTTAGAGGTATACTTAAGCAGTTCAGTTTCTTTGGAGTGACTGAAAATGGTATTGGTTTTCATTGTTAATGTTCATTGTTAGTATATAGAAATGTGATTAATTTTTGTGTGTTGATCTTATATCCTACAATCTTGCTCAACTCATTTATTAGTTTTAGTTCTAGGAGTTGCTTTTTTGCAGAAAAATAAACTAAAACTCATTTATTAGTTTTAGTTCCAGGAGTTGCTTTTATGTAGAAAATTCCAAGATTTTTATGTAGAAAATCCCAAGATGATCATGACATCTGCAAATAGAGATAGTTTTCCTTCTTCCTTTCTAATCTGAGTGCTGTGTATTTCTTTTTCTTGCCTATTGCAGTGGCTAGAACTTCTAATGCTGGGTTGAGTAAGAGTAATGAGAGCAGATATTCTTGTCTTATTCCTAATCTTAAGGGACAAGCATTCCGTCTTTCACCATTAAGCATATTAGATGTAGGTTTTTTGTAGTTGTTCTTTTTTTTTTTTGAGACAGGGTTTCACTCTTTTGCCCAGGCTGGAGTGCAGTGGCACGATCACAGCTCACTGCAGCCTCAACCTCCCAGGCTCAAGTGATCCTCCCACCTCAGCCTCCCAAGTTGCTGGGACTACAGGAAATGACCACAGCTCACTGCAGTCTCAACCTCCCAGGCTCAAGTGATTCTCCCACCTCAGCCTCCCAAGTTGCTGGGACTACAGGCAACTTGTAGAGATGGGGTCTCGCCATATTGCCCAGGCTGGTCTTGAACTCTTGGGCTCAAGTGATTCTCCCACCTTGGCCTCCCAAGGTGCTGGGATTACAGGTGTGAGCCACTGCGCCCGGCCTATATTGTTCTTTATCAAATTGAGGTAATTACCTGCTATTCCTAACTTGCTGAGAGTTTTTATCATGAAGGTGTGCTGGACTTTGTGCAATGCTTTTTCTGTGTCAATTGATGTGATTATATATATGGTTTGTCTTTTTTAGCTTCTGATAGAGTGATTACATTTTTTTTTTGTTTTCTTTTTGAGACAGGGTCTTGCTCTGTTGCTCAGGCTAGGGTGCAGTGATGCAACTGCAGCTCACTGCAACCTCAAACTCTTTGGCTCAGCAATCCTCCCACCTCAGCTTCCTGAGTAGCTAGGAATACAGGCACATGCCGCCATGCCTGGCTATTTTGTTTTAGAGATGGGGTCTCGCTATATTGCCCAGGCTGGTCTCGAACGCCTAGCTTCAGGTGATCCTCCTGGCTCAGCCTCCCAAAGCGCTGGGATTACAGCCATGTGCCACTGCACCTGACATAGATTACACTGATTTTTAAATATTGAACCATTTGATATTTTCAGTATCTGAAATAAATCACACTTGGTCATGAAGTATAATTCTTTTTATACATTGCTACATTCAGTTTGTTAAATTTTGTTGAGAATTTTCATGCTCAAGTTTATGAGAGATATTGACCTGTATTTTTCTTTTTTAATACACTGTCTTTGTTTGGTCTTGGTATAAAGGTAATACTAGCCTTATAAAATAAGTTGAAGTGTTCTCTACTCTTTATTTTCTAGAAGAGATTTTTTAAAAATTGGTATTAATCCTTTCTCAAGTGTTTGGCAGAATTCTTCAATGAAACCACACATGCCTTGAGATTTATTTTTTGGGAGCATTTAAATCACTAATTCCATTTTATTGTAGTTATAGGGCTAATCCAGATGATCTGTTTTCATTTGGGTTGAGTTTTGGTAGTTTGCAGTTTTCAAAGAATTGTCCCATTTCTTCTAGGTTGTCAAATTTTGAGTGTAAAATTGTTTGTAGTATTCCTTTATTATTCTCATAATGGCTTTCAGATCTGTAGGGATACTCCTGTTTCATTCTTGATATTGGTGATTTGTTGTGTCTATTCTCTTATTTTTGTCAGGCTTGTTAGAAGCGTATCAATTTTATTTTCTTCAAAGAACCAGCTTCTTGTTTAATTGATTTTTTTTTTTTTTGAGACAGAGTCTTGCTCTGTCACTGAGGCTGGAGTGCAATGGTGCGAACTTGGCTCACCGCAACCTCTGCCTCCTGGGTTCAAGCGATTCTCCTGCCTCAGCCTCCCGAGTAGCTGGGATTATAGGCATGCACCACCATGCCCGGCTAGTTTTGTATTTTTAGTAGAGACAGGGTTTCTCCATGTTGGTCAGGCTGATATTTAAAATTTTCTCATTTTCCATTTCACAATTTTCTTTTTATTATATTCTTCCTTTTGCTTTATGTTTATCTTGCTCCTTTTTTCAGTGTCTTGAGGTAGAAACTTAGATTACTGATTTGAGGCCCTTTTCCCCCCTAATGTAAACATTTAGTGCTATAAATTTTCTTCTATGCTGCTTTAGCTGCCTCCCACGTATTTTGATATATTTTCATTTTCATTCAGTTCTATGTATTTTTTAATTGCTTTGGGGCTCTAGGACCCATAAATTATTTAGAAATATGTTGTTTAATTTCCAAGTGTTTGCAGGTTTTCCTGCTGTTACTGACTTCTAGTTTGATTCCATTATGGTCAGAGAACATATTTTATATGATTCAATTTAAATTTGCTGAGGTTTGTTTCATGAGCCAGGGTAGTCTATTGTGGTGAATGTTCCACAGGCACTTGAAAAAAATGTGAATTTTGTTGCTGCTGGGTGCAGTGTTCTATTAGGTTTAGTTGGTTTATAGTGCCGACCTAGTCTTTTATATCCTTGTTGACCTTCTGCGTAGTTGGTTCTATACATTACAGTTGTCCCTCAGTATCCCAAGAGGATTGGGTTCCAGGATCCCTCTGTGGATACCAAAATCCACAGATGCTCAAGTCCATTATATAAATGATGTTGTATTTGCATATAACCTATACACATCCTCCCATATACTTTGAGTCATCTTTAGGTCACTTATAATACCTAATACAAGGTTAAATGCTGTGCCAAGTTCAAACATATCAATGTAAATGATGGCTAGAGTAGCTATCTTCTGGTTAGCATTTGTATGGTCTTTTTCTATCCTTTTACATGGTTATATCATTATATTTGAAGTGAATTTCTTACAATGACCCTTTTAATAGGGTCATTAAAAATACATTCTAGGCCGGGCGTGGTGGCTCACACCTGTAATCCCACCATTTTGGGAGGCTAAGGCGGGTGGATCACTTGAGGTCAGTTCGAAACCAGCCTGCTAACATGGTACAACCCCGTCTCTACTAAAAATACAAAAATTAGCCAGGCATGGTGGTGCACACCTGTAATCCCGGCTACTTGGGAGGCTGAGGTAGGAGAATCACTTGAACTTGGGAGGCGGAGGTTGCAGTGAGCCAAGATCATGCCACTGCACTCCAGCCTGGGCAACAGAGTGAGACTCTGTCTCAAAAAAAAAAAAAAAAAATTCCACTCAGTCTATGTCTAATAAGTTTTTCACTTACATTTAATGGGTTGACATGTTTGAATTGAAGTCTACTGCTTTATTATTTGCTTTCTATTTGTTCCCTCTGTCTTTTATTTGTTTTTATTCCTGTTTCTTTCCTTTGTTTAGATTTGAACATTTTTTAGTATTCCATTTTAATTTATCTATTGTGCTTTTGTATATTTCTTTGAATAGTTTTCTTAGAGGTTGCTCTAGATTATAATATACATATTTAAGTTTTCATAGTCTACTTAGAATCAATATTTTGCCATTTCAAGTGGAATGTAGAAGTCTTATCACATACAAAAGCTTTTACCCTCTCTCCCCTTTATAGTATAGTTGTCTTACATATTGCATTTTCATGCATTAAACACCCTACTGAGCAATATTATAATTTTTGTTTTAAACCATCACATATACGTTAAAGATCTCAAAAGAAAAATGTCTATTATATTTACCCGGATATTTACCATTTCTGTTGCTCTTCCTTCATTCTTAATGTCCCAAATTTCCTTCTGTTCTCAGTTCTCTTCTATCTGAAGAACTTCCTTCAGCAGTTCTTTTAGAGAGCAAGATAGTCTCTTCATTTTCCTTCATCTAAAAATGCTTTTATTTCACTTTCATTTACTGACATACATTGTCACCGGATAAAGAATTTCAGCTGACAATGCTTTTATTTTAGCACTTTAAGAATATTGTGGCATTTCCTTCTAGCCTCAATGCTTTACGGTGAGAAAATCCACTGTCATTCAAAATGTTGCTCTCTGGCTGCTTTCAAGATTTTTTCTTTGTCTTTATTTTTCAACAGTTTGATTATGATGTGAATAGCCCTAGATTTCTTCTGGTTTATCCTTTTGGGGACTTGCTGAGCTTCTACAATATGCAGGTTTATGTCTTTTGCCATAAAGTTTCCAGCCATTATTTTTGGGATTCCGAAGACACAAATACTAGACCTTTTGTTACTGTCTAATAGGTCTCTGGGACAAATAATTTTGTTTCATTTTTTTCTTCCATGTTCAGATTGGATATTTTCTAATGATCTCTCTTCAAGTTCACTGACTCTTTATTTTCTCCATTTGCTACTAAGTCTATCAAATTTATTGCATTTTATAGTTCTAAAATTTCCATTTGGTTCTTCTTTATTGGTTCTATTTCTTTTCTGAGACTTTCTAGCTTTCCATTTGTTTCAAGAGCATCAGCCCTTACCTCTTGGAGCATTTCTATATCTGCTATCTGCATAATCTTGGCATTGGTGTTTTTTTATTGTTATTTCCTGAGCGAGTTAAAATTCTCCTAATTCTTCATATGTCAAGTAATTTGGGGTTCTATTCTGGACATTGTGAAATTATGAGATTGTGTCTAATCTAAATCCCATGGAGAAGGTTAATATTTTTGTTTCAGCAGGCCATCAACCTGGCTGGGTTCAGGCCACAAGTTTCAAGGAGCCTTCTGTAGCTGACGGTTTCAATGTCAGTTCTATTTTCAACGCCTCTGCAGTGGTATTCAGATATGTCCCTCTATGGCCCACTCAGTGGCTAGTATAAGACCTTGGCTATGATCTATGTCTCAGTTCAGTTCACAGGGTCTTTGGTATATGTTTAGGATAAGTCTATACATATGCACTTAAGGATGAACCCAGGAGTTCATAAATATCTTTACAGGGTTGCTTTCCTGAGTTCCTTCCTCCCTCTGATCAATCTAGTACTTTCCAGTCCCTAGGGCTCCTAATTTTGGTCCTCTATTAATGCTTGATCTCTAGTTACTCTGTTCTACCACATAATTCCCACACTGTATGAGCACTTGTGACCAAGGGAGGACAGAGAGAAAAATAGGCAATAGTGGTTTGCCCTATCTTCTTGAAGCCACAGCCTCTAATTGGAGAGAAGATTATCCTCCATCAGAGTTTTAGGTGCCTGTGGGTCCTTGGTGCCACTGTTCTTGCTGCCACTGCCACGGGGAGACTGCTTGGTGGCTGGAGCATTAGAGAACAAAGAACAAAAAAAGAAAAAGAAAACCAGGGGATTTCCCCAATTGCCTTTGAGCATTATAAGTTCTCTTTCCTGCAACTTAAGCCAGAACCAGAGAGTTTCCTTAAAGCTCTCTCTGTGCTTTGGTGCCTACTTCTAGGTTTCAGACTTCCTTGAGTCCTGGCTGTGAGACAGCAGAGGACAAGTGGGAGACTCCCCGCTGGTTAGTTGGCACTTCAAATTCCGTCTTCTTTTCCAATCTGCCTGCTACTATTTACTTTTCAGAGTCCTTAAATATCTGCTCCATGCATTCTGTTCACGTTTTATAGCTGTACTCAGTGGGAGACATGGGGTGGAGTGTGCTTACTCCATGTTACCCAGAACTACCTATTTTATTTTTAAGATTGATTTTCAACTATACTTTGTTTTATATTTTTGCCCTGAATGTTAAAATCAGGAGCAAAGTAGTCTTAGACGTTTTAAATTGTAAACATGATTGCCAGATTCATATTAGCTAACAAAGTTTGGCTGATTCACTTAAGTATTTACTATATAAACTTTCGTAAAAATATGTGAAAATAACTTACCAGTTATCTCCACATGTAGCAACTTTGTTAAGAGTCTGTGATACTGCAATGCTGGTTAGATTATCTTTATGGTTACGAGCCTGAAATATCTCTTGACCAAGCTCTCCAGTATGAGTAGAAATGACCACAAAATGTCCACATGAAAAACCAATCATGATGCGGCCATCACCATACCTATAGCAACGAAGGCAACAATATGGTAAACAAGGAGATTAGCTATCAGTGGCAACATGGTAAATTAGCAAGTACCTTAAAATTAAGGAATTATAGAATATAATTTATCAAGGGCCTACTTTGTGTCAGATAATATACTAAGTAGTTTTGCATACTAAATCACAGACCATGAATCAGAAAATGTTACGTATAGAATTGAATGTTACAAACAAAAATTGAATACAATTAGTAAGGAAAAACCTACAGATGTCCTTCTGTAATGAGCTTTTTGTACATACCAGTTATAGCAGACATACCAATTATAGCAGACAATGTTGCCAAAGTCCTGCTGAAATTCAAGATCAGCTGGGTTATCTGGTTCATTCAGATTTAAAAAAAACAAAGTTTTCTTGCCAAGCACCACACTTATCTGCCAGAAAAGATTAGGAGATTGTGAAATGAGTTACTTAGTACTTCATGAAAAGACCATTAAGCAAATCCAACAGCTGAACCTAATTTGTGAAAATAATAAGCCCAATTTAGATGTGCTAAATGCTGTAACTAGTACAATATGACTAAAAATGTATTTACTAATATATAAACTGGTAAGTGTCCTTGGTTTTACACATCTTCAATATACCCTTTGAAATATACTATAATTCCTTTGTGGAGTGTCCATTTAAATTTTCTATACCTTTCATTAGAGTACTGCACACTACAGGATTGTAAGTCTGACAGTTCCACTGCAAATGAATTCATATTTAAATTATAAAGACTCTTCCACTCTAAGAGGCTGTTCTGCTCTTGAGCCATTTGGGATTATAGGTCCACACTCCTGTGGATACTCCAGCTTGGCTTTTATATCATCATTGGTTCCATCACCTGCAGGTCAGTGTTGGCTAAACTAGTGTCTCTTTGCTACTCATGCAAGTAAATTCTTCAGTGTAATTCCCAGTGGAGGATGTAATTATGTTGGGGAGAAAAAAAGTACATTACTTATTTGGGCTCATTATCATGTATTTCCTTGATTATAAGATGCTCTCAATTGTAAGTCACTATCAGTTTAATAGGTTTTTAGGAAACAAAGAACTACTACCTTATTAAATATATTCATATTGATTGTGAAAATCATCCTGATTTCAGAAGGTTAAGATGTGGCAGGGAAGATGCATCTAAGTATTAACCAAAAGCTACAACTTTGGCCGGGTGCAGTGGCTCACGCCTGTAATCGTAGCACTTTGGGAGGCCGAGGGAGGTGGATCACCTGAGGTCGGGAGTTTGAGACCAGCCTGACCAACATGGAGAAACCCCATCTCTACTAAAAATACAAAATTAGCTGGGTGTCGTGGCGCATGCCTGTAATCACAGCTACTTGGGAGGCTGAGGCAGGAGAATTGCTTGAACCTAGGAGGCGGAGGTTGCGGTGAGCTGAGATCGCACCACTGCACTCCAGCCTGGATAAAAAGAGCAAAACTCTGTCTCAAAAAAAAAAACAAACAAAAAAAACAAGCCTACAACTTCAAGAGGTCTGCTAACCACATCTCATAGAGTAAAAATTTTAAAAATAATATGTGAATTAATACTTCTGTTCTGCAAGGTACCCCTAATGTTTTTGCTATCACAAGAATGAAAAGAGCAATACCAATTGTAACAGAAAGCTGTCCTCATTTGCTGTAATGCCAGGTAGTCAGTAGCAATTACAACAACTTTTAGGGACTAAAAGACCTAGCTCTACCTTGGCTTAAAATACAGTCAATGGACCTAATTTATTTATCACTATTTTAGTCATCCAAGAAAAGTAAATTATACATTCCACAAAATTACCCAAATGATTTGCACATGGATTTGATTAGAATTCTTACCATGCTTTCAGCAGCAGAGGTTCGGTCATCCATCTTCATCAAGAAAAACTGCATGTTGCTAGGCTCTGATCTCACTTGTGTCTAAAGGAGTAAAAACATCATCACTATGAACAAACCTAATATTTAAATTCATTCTGAATATTAATAGAATGGATAACTTGTTTTCATTCCTGACTAATGTTGGACTAAGAACCTGAAAATCCTATTGTCACAAATATTTAGAAATTCTAGATGAAACAGAAAATATCTTATTAAATAGATAAATAAGCTTGAAAGAAGAAAAGGGAAATTTACAGGGACCATCAGCAAAGATCACACTAAAACCAGAGTGTGTGCAGAAACTGATGCTGCAGCTATCCAGAGCAGCTAGCTATGGGAGACAATAAGGAAATCCATTTGTTCTGGCCTGAGTGTTGAGTCAGATAAAACAAAGTTCATTTCAATAATTTAATTAAAGGATGGGTGCGGTGGCTCATATCTGTAATCTCAGTGCTTTGGGAGGCTGAGGTGGGAGGATCGCTTGAGCCCAGGAGCTTGAGGCTGCAGTGAGCTATGATCATGCCACTGCAATTCAGAGCAAGACCCTGTCTCAAAAAAAAAAAAAAAAAGAAAGAAAGAAAAAGAAAAAGGAAAAAGGATTTAATTAAAGACCTCACTTCCTATTCTCATTATAGTCTGAGGTTCAAATGTGTATGTTAGGTCGTTTGGTAGCTCCCAAGATGAGAAATTAACATAAAATATGGAAGGATCCAGGCTCATACTATCCCTGCAGTTTTGGAAAAAACTAACCCAGAACCTCTACCAAGGTTTTAAAAAATTTCCACACATAAACTTTGCTAAAGATGAGCTCATAATTCAAAATTACAAAACTCATAAAGAAACAATGCATCAAGAGAAGGAGTTAGCAGATATAAAAATAATAGAATTATCAGAGAGAGAAATTATAAAATAAATATTTTAAAAATGACTAAAGCTGTAAAAGAACTCATAAATATGAGAAAAGAATTTTTTAAGTTCAGGCAGTTTTTAAGTGCATATGTACTTTTGTATTATAGGAGGTGTATCTGAAGGGTAGAACCCTAGAAATGGTATTGTTAGGTCAAAAAGTACATACAGATGTAGTTTTGTTAGCTATTTCCAAATTTTCCTCCAGAAGGGACATACTAATTTTATCTACAGTTTCACCAACAGAATATGTTGTCATATTTTATATAATTTTGCCACCCTGATAGGTGAAAAATGGTATTTCAGTGTGGCTTTAATTTGTAGTTATTTAATTATGAGTAACTTTGAAATTTTTTTCATATGTATGAGAGCCATTTTTTATACATTTTTGTGTGAACTGTCTATTCATGTATTTCAAGTGGATTTTTAAAAGAACTACAAAGTACTTTCTAAAAACGAGGAGTCATTAAAATAAAAAAACTCAATGTATAGACAGATGATTAGACAAATTTGAAGAAAGAATATGTGAACTAATATGAGGAAATCATCCAAAAGGTTGCAGAGTGATAAAAAGATAAAACTATGAAGAGGAGAGATTAAGAGACATAAGAAGGTCCAACAGCTATCTAACAGACGCTCCCGAAAAACAGAATAGAAAGGGCAAGAAGTAATATTCAAAGAGATAATGACTATGAATTTTCCTGAGTTGACAAAGGATAACAATCTTCAGATTCAGGAAGCAAGACAAATCCTGAGCAGGATAAATAAAAATAAATCCATACAAGTAACACCA
The DNA here is from genome assembly GCF_028858775.2 of Pan troglodytes. Lineage (NCBI taxonomy): Eukaryota > Metazoa > Chordata > Mammalia > Primates > Hominidae > Pan > Pan troglodytes. The sequence continues at coordinate 39,532,577 of NC_072401.2, read as the reverse complement.
TAGTGATCTTCAGAATGCCAAAGTTAAAACAATTAAGAAAAAACACAAAACAAAGCAACACTTATAATGTATATTTTGCTTACTACATGACAGCTTAAGTAGTATGTCTAATTTTGGAAGCAGACTTCTTAAGGATTAGAAATGAAAAACAGTTATCTTGTATGTAAATAATGGCTGAATTGTAGTGACTTCCTGGAATGCTATACGGAAAAAATATTCTAAGGCCATATTTTGATTCAGTGGAGGAAAAAAAATCCACTATCTATTGGTAATGTCTGATATGGACACAAGAGAGGGGAGTTGTAGCATTTATACCATATCTACCATTCTATTTCTAAAGGGCATTGAAAATAGAATGATTAAAACAGATACAGGAATCGACTTTCTTCTTCAGCCCTATTTTCTAAAAATGCCCAATCAAAACCTATATCTTCAGTTAGTCCAGGCTTGAACAACCCAGGAACAAGCTGTAGTTTTTCCTTGCTGTTCTGCTTGTACTGAATGAGTAAATGTTTTGCACTATCTACTAAAATAAGTTTTAGCAAGGTACATAGTCATCTAGCTGGACTAAAATTGCAGCTTTCCTGGGAGCAGGTAGATTTGGCCACATGACTAGGTTCTAGTCATATGATATGAAGGGAAATAATAAATGCATCTTGCAGATCAAGTCCTTTATAAATTTCTTACACTCTATTTCTTCTCTTTGTCCTTTCCCTGGAGCTGAAATGCAGATGTGATCCTGGTACACTAGCTTCAATCATGCAGATGAGGGTACAATACTCTAGAAAATGGCAGAGCAATAAGATGGAAGGAACCTGAGACTCGGTACAATTTAGTGAAGCAGAGGTACGTAGGTGACTTTGTCTCTCTGTTACATGAGAAAAAGAGAGAGGAAACCCCCGACCCCAACCCATACTATCATATTCTTCCGGCCCCTAAAGTTTTAGGACTCTCTGTCCCAACAGTTTAGTCTATACCCTGACTGATTCAGATAGCCTTCTATCTTTGAGAGACTCACAATCAAACTTTCATTGATCTCCTCTATCTCCCAAATGTTGTAGGACAGGTAATTTGTACCACAAAATGTGACAATTAATCAATAAGGCCATGTGTGTTTTATAATATTACTAATGTCTTCTTAAGAGTGGGGCCCTATGATCAGCAGCCTCTAAGATGGCCCACAATGATCCCCACTTTCTGGTTTTATGCCTGTGTGGTCCCCATCCCTGCCCTACTTTTTGTGGGCTATGCCTTGTAGTTCACTTCTAAAGAACAAAATATGGCAAAAGTGATTCTGTGATTAGGTTATAAAGAGATGCAGCTTCAGTCTTGAATGGCTGCTCTCACTCTCTCGCCAGCTGCTGTGTTGTGAGGCACTCTATGGAGAGATCCATGTGGCAAGGAAGTGAGGAAGGCTTCCAGTGAATAGCTAGAGAGAAACTGAAGCCCTGAATCTAACAATCTGTAAGGAACTGAACCCTGTCAACACCCATGTAAGTGAGCTTGGAGGCAGATTTTTCTCCCTATTGAGCCTTCACATGAAACTGCAGCCCTGTCTGACAACACGATTGCAGGCTTGTAGAGACTTTAAGGCAGAGACACCCAGGTAAGCTGCATCTAAATTCCTCATCCACAAAACCATGAAATAGTAAGTGTTGTTTTAAGCTTCTACATTTTGATTAATGGTTAATTTGTTATGCAGCAATAGATTGGCTAATACAGAGCCATATTTCATATTCTTTCTATAGTATATAGCACAGTGCCATGTGCTTAGTAGGTATTCAAAGAATGTGTTAGTCAATATTGCTCTAGCAATACTAAATCATAAGCAGGAGTCCAAAGTGAAATTTTCCCATTGGTCACATTATGTAGCTACTGGTGATACAAATTCCCATAAGGAGGGAGCCTCTGAAAGAGCTAATCAATCTTGAGAAATGTGAATAGTAGAAACATTTAATCTTAAAATTAAATTCCATTAGGATTAGTTTAGAAGCAATTTATCAGTTAAAGGTATGGGCTTTAGAATTAGGCAGATTTGACTCTGAGTTCAAGATCTACCAGTTATTAACATTTGTATTATAAATACACATATATAAAATAAGAGTTATTTCACAAATACACTGTCTGACTAGAACCACAGAGCTGATAATCCATGTTAATACCAAAGGGAAATATACAAAGGAGGATATTTGGATAACATATTCATATCAAAGAAAAATGTTCTGACACATAAATAGAAAGGTTTTTGAAGTTATTGTGTATACACACACACATATATACCTCACATATAGATTTTTAAAAATTGTATAGATTAGTTTGATGGACAAACTATTTATTTGGGGGGAAAGCCTGAATATATCAGACCAAAGAGACGTTACTGTATTACCTGTCTTATCGTGTCACCTTCCTGATTACTAACTGTAATCATTTTATCTTCACCACCTAAAGCAAGCAGATTTTCTGCATTCCAACATCCACAAGTGATTCTCTTAGTATGTTTTCCTGAAAAAGAGATTATTTTTATACAGACATGTGGATTTCTCAAAGAAAAAAATCTGTGATGCCAATCTGAATATACCAAGAAATTAAACAGACAAGAATTTAGAATTTTATCAAAGCAGTTAATGTCTAAGCAACCTTATTTAAAACAGTTTATTACCAAGGTATAAAATAATGGCATATAAAGGCATTACTGTTTTCCAAATTTTTATCTGGATATAAGCCCTAATGTAAAAAGATATTCTGCTCCTTGACAAGATTTCTTCGTTTATCATATAACCAAACCTGCAAAGATAATGTCTTTTTTTCTTTTTTGAGACAGATTCTGGCTCTGTCATCCAGGCTAGAGTGCAGTGGTGTGATCTCAGCTCACTGCAACCTCTGCTTCCCAGGCTCAAGCCATCCTCCCAACTCAGGTCCCAAGTAGCTGGGACTATAGGCACATGCCACCACACACAGCTAATTCTTTTTTTTTCTTTCTTTTTTTTTTTGAGACAGAGTCTCACTCTCTTGCCCAGGCTGGAGTACAGTGGCGTGATCTTGGCTCATTGCAACCTTTGCCTCCCAGGTTCAAGCAATTCTTCCGCCTCAGCCTCCCAAGTAGCTGGGACTACAGGCGAGCCACCACACCCAACTAATTTTTATATTTTTAGTAGAGACAGGGTTTCACCATGTTGGCCAGGCTAGTCTTGAACTCCTGACCTCAGGTGATCCACCTGCCTTGGCCTCCCAAAGTGGTGGGATTACAGGCGTGAGCCACCGCACCTGGCCATTTTTGTATTTTTTGTAGAGATGTGGTTTCACTTTGTTGCTCAAGTTGGTCTCCAACTCCTGAGCTCAAGCGACGCACCCGTCTTGGCCTCCCAGAGTCCTGGGATTACAGGCGCGAGTCACCGTGCCTGGCTCCAAAGTTAATGTCTTTTTTTTTTTTTTTTTTTTTTTTTGAGACGGAGTCTCGCTCTGTCGCCCAGGCTGGAGTGCAGCGGCGCGATCTTGGCTCACTGCAAGCTCCACCTCCCGGGTTCATGCCATTCTCCTGCCTCAGCCTCCCCAGTAGCGGGGACTACAGGCATCCGCCACCATGCCCGGCTAATTTTTTTTTGTATTTTTAGTAGAGACGGGGTTTCACCACGTTAGCCAGGATAGTCTCGATCTCCTGACCTGGTGATCCGCCTGCCTCGGCCTCCCAGAGTGCTGGGATTACAGGCGTGAGCCACCACTCCCGGCCGTTAATGTCTTAAGAGAAGTAAATTCCAGAGCAGTGAAGTTAACTTTACTTATATTCAGCTTCATGGTGTGGTATACCTTTGACATAAGCAGATTTAACATTTGCAGTTTAACTGTTCAGCTATAACTAAAAGAGGCCAGGCACAGTGGCTCATGCCTATAATCCCAGCACTTTGGGAAGCTGAGGTGGGAGGATTGCATGAGCCCAGGAGTTCAAGACCAGCCTAGGCAACATAGTGAGACTTCATCTCTACAAAAATTAAAGAAAAAAAATTAGCCAAGTCTGGTGTACACACCTGTAGTCCCAGCTACTCGGGAAGCTGAGGTGGGAGGATCCCTTGAGCCTGGGAGATTGAGGCTGCAGTGCGCCGTAATCCCACCACTGCACTCTGGCCTGGGTGACAGAGCAAGACCTTATCTCTCAGAAAAACAAAAACGTAACAACTAAAAGATATATAATAATTTATGATAATACTGATGTACCTGTTTGAATGCACCTCAGTAAGATGTGTGTTAAGAACTGTGTAACTATGCTAATGAGTAATATCAGATAGCCACTAACTATTGGGAAGCTTTTTCATTGAGCTTTCCAGTCAGTGCAAAAACTAAATTTTTTTTTTTTTCAGGGAAATCACATGCTTGACACTATGGGTATTTCTGAAGGTCTTGGGATAGATAAATCCTCAAGAGTCCCAAGGGTAATTCTACTAATGAGAAGAATAGTTAAGTGTATAGATTCTGGAGCCAGACTGCCTAGCTTTGAATCTTAGCTCCACTACTTACTGAAAAAACCTTGCGTAAGTTACTTAACCTTTTCTTTTCATTTTCTTTCTCTCTTTTTTTTTTTTTTTGAGATAGAGTCTTGCTCTGTTTCCCAGGCTGGAGTGCAGTGGTGTAATCTTCTCAGCTCACTGCAGCTTCTGCCTCCTCGGTTCAAGCAATTCTCCTGCCTCAGCCTCCCAAGTAGCTGGGATTACAAGAGCCCACTACCACACCTGGTTAATTTTTTTGTATTTTTTGTAGAGACGGGGTTTCACCATGTTGGCCAGGCTGGTTTCGAACTCCTGACCTCAAGTGACCCGCCTGCCTCGGCCTTCCAAAATGCTGGAATTACAGGGATGAGCCACCATGCCCAGCCAACCTTTCTATTCCTTACTCACTTCATCCATAAATTGGGAATAATAGTAGGACCTCTCATAGGGTTGAGGATCAATTGAATTAAAGCACTGACCAAAGTGCAAGGTACATATGAAATGCTATCACAGTGTCAGCTATTTTAGCTGTTACTGAGAGCAGAGACCACATTCATTTTATTCTTCGTACCCTCATAGAATCTAATACAGTACCTATGCAGAAAGCAGGTATTAAATGAATGGTTTAAGTGAGTAGACCCCGAGGCAGGAGTTTGCCTAGTGTGTTAGAGGCTCAGCAAGGACAATGTGGTTGGAGCAGACAAATGAGGAGGGAAGAACATGAGATGAGGTCAGAGAGGTTGCGAAGGCCAGATTATGGAAAATTTGTTCTGGCCATTTTAAGGCCTTTTGCTTTTATCCTGGGTGAGACAGAAACCATTGAAGAGTTCTGAGCAGAGGGCTCATTCTGGCCTCTGGGTTGAGAAGATTCTAGAGTGGGGCAACAGTTGAAATGGAGAGGCCAGTAAAGAGGAGACTGCAGAAATTAAGGTAGAAAATGTCTGAGACCACACCATGGTGGCAGCAGTAGAGATGGTGAGACCGGCTGGATTCTGGAGATATTTGGAGGTTGAGTCTGTAAGATTTTCTGACAAATTAGTTATGGAGAGTATGAGAAAGAAAAGAGTCAAGGATGGCCCTAAACATTGGCCTAATGATTTGGAAGAATGGAATGTCAACAATGGTGGAAGGAAAAGCTGTGAGTCAAGAAGGTTTTGGAGATACTAAATTTGAAGTGTATACTAGACACCTCACTGAAGATGTTGAGTAAGCGTTGGAGATATGAGTCTACAGTGTGGAAAATATATAAATTTGGGAGTTTTCAGGATATAGACAATATTTCATATCAGGAGACCAGAACACAAAAGTGAAGGAAATATTCAGAGAAGAGACTGGGGCTACAGAGATTTTGCTGATCATAGATTAAGGGACTTGGGTGTTAAATGGAACTGGGTGTCCAAAGAAATAGGCATTAGGAAGGGGAAAAGACTATACAATGACAAGTAGGAAGATGCCAAAGACATCTTTCTATACCCAAGAAAGGGAGAAGAAAATCTCTTCTTCCTCCTCCTCCTTATATACCTCAAAGCCCTTTTGCTTCCAGTGCTCAGAAATCAAGTTAGTCTTAACACCAATAATAACAGTTAATAGACAAACTAATTTAAAGTTGATATTTGTAACTTAAAAAAATTTAGTTTAACTTTTCAAATAGTTCAATGACATTAATGTTTAGCTATAGCACCCAAAATTAATGTTAACATTAAAGAGATACATATATGTAAAAATAATTTGAAATGATCGTCTTGAATGGAAGGGCACTTTCTCAAGTATCTGTGGGTGCCATGATCTCCAGAGTGTAATTCCTTTATTAGCAGTAAGTTATACTTTTCCTGGCCACCTGGATGCAATTAAGCCCACTAGGTTCTACCATTCATCACAATGATGTTACAATAATTGACTAGATGTTTCTTCTTGGCTATTCAGAGGGCAGATGCCAAGTGACCACAGGTTGGGGGAATCAAAGAGCCAAAACAAGAAGGTCAAACAAGGAGGGACATAAAAACACCCTCTGGCTGCATATCCTGAGGCAAATGGAACTCATAGTCCACATCTAGATTTAACTAGGATTTGGAGAAGGTGAGGGGTCAGAATTAGAAATCTTGCTTCTATCCAAGCAGTAAATGTTTTTTTTTTGTTTTTTTGTTTTTTTGTTTTTTTGAGATGAAGTCTCACTCTGTCACCCAGGCTGCAGTGCAGTGGCGCGATCTCTGCTTACTGCAACATCCACCCTCCAAGTTCAAGTGATTCTCCTGCCTCAGCCTCCCGAGTAGCTGGGATTACAGGTGGCTGCCACTGCGCCTGGCTAATTTTTTGTATTTTTAGTAGAGATGGGGTTTCACTATCTTGGCCAGGCTGGTCTTGAACTCCTGACCTTGTGATCCACCCACCTTGGCCTCCCAAAGTGCTGGGATTACAGGCGTGAGCCACCACGGACCCAAGCAGTAAATGTTTTAATCTACCTACTATGTGGACTAAAATTACCACATATTATAATGCAACTAAATTAACTAAAATTAATAACAAAAATAGCACATATTATCAAAATGTGTTCATATGTGTATGAGCTATTCCTCGTCCAGAGGTACAGTCTGGGTGGGAAAGGACAAATGGAAGCCATGCTGTTAATGTCCTGATGCGAAAGGCACAGCCTGACTTTAACTCAATCTATTCTATGTACCCTGGCAAGTTCTTAGTAAGCAGTGAACAGGGATCTTCATGTTTAGCTAAACGTAAGACTTGCGGGGGGACATGGGGAGGGGGTTTGTACTGCAAAATTTCCATTGCAAGATCAGGGAAACCTGAGGCGGCAGAATTTACATTGAGGTAGAGCATCTCAAATATTTAGCAGTGTTTCCAGCTATCACCTACCAAGGACAGGAATCTTTCGAGATGTCTGATGATTATAAATAAGCAAATTTCCTTTAACAGTTCCAACAGCCAGGAAACTTCCAACTTTTGACCAAAGAAGGAAAGACATTTGATCCCTGTAACATTAAGATATAAATTACTAAACAATTCACGATCATAACCTCTAAACAGTCCTTTAAAAAAGTACTCCTTGGATAATTTTAACATCTACTTAGAAGCCAAAGTACAAAATACAACTTAATGCTTTAGGACAAAGACTAAATGCTAAAGATATTTTGGAGATGCTACAGAATGACCTTAGGGTCAGTTAGACTCAAAATACAAAAGTATAATGAATGTAGACTTCAGTTATAATGGAACCTCAAAATTCATGAGATGACCTATGATATTTATTAATTTGTCTATTAATGATAGTTTTAGCTCTAAATGTGATTACAAAAATATTAATGGATGATGAAACCTCATACTTTAAAAAAGTGGCACCCAATAACATATTAAATGGTAAAAATCTTGGGAATTCGTGACTTTAAAAATGATATATCTTTTCCAGCTCCGTCACTATTAAGAGTAGCTCAAAAGCAGGTAGAAAACACTTTTGCCCACCACCAGTTCTGACATGCATTCTACGATTCATGAGGTTGAAGTGTTATACAATTCCCTACTAAGGGGAAGCAGAACTTCTTGGAGAGTACCTCTTTCCATATATTGAGAAAAGAAATCACAATGAGTCAAGAACAGTGGTTCTCAAAATTTGAAATCAGAACCAGCAGCATCATCTGGGAACTTGTGAGAAATGCCAGTTCTCAGATCCCAGCCCAGACATACTGACCGAGCAACTCTGAAAGTGGCACCCAGCTACCTGTGTTTTCATAAGCCCTCCAGGGGATTCTGATGCAGCTAAACTTTGAGCACCGCTGACAGACCATGGTATGGTTTTCAGAAAGCAGCACTGCTTCCAAGAATGTTGAGGGCAGTGATAAAAGGACAAAAGAGTAAGTTTAAAGAGGTTTCCTCTGGCTAAATTAGGAGAATTTGAGGATTAAAAATTACATACTTATTTGATACAAGTTGAGTTTGTGAAAGGTCGTAAAATCACGATGTTACTTGAAAGAGAAAAAATAATTTAAAATATGTGGAAAAATTAGTTGTAATAATAGAAGCATATAATAAAATGCTTAGTTAAAAAATTAATTTTAGGCTGGGCATGGTGACTCACACCTGTAACCCCAGCACTTTGGGAGGCCGAGGTGGACAGATCACAAGATCAGGAGTTCGAGACCAGCCTGGCCATTATGGTGAACCCGTCTCTACTAAAAATACAAAAATTAGCTGGGTGAGGTGGCATGCACCTGTAGTCCCAGCTACTCAGGAGGCTTAGGCAGAAGAATCGCTTGAACCTGGGAGGCGGAGGTTGCAGTGAGCCAAGATTGCGCCACTGCACTCCAACCTGGGCGACACAGTGAGACTCTGTCTCAAAAAAAAAAAAAAAAAAAAGAAAAGAAAAGAAAAAAATTAATTTTAGCAAGTAAGGTAGTAGTAACATACCAGGCTGCTAGGTTCTTCTATTAAGTATCTATTTTACAAAAGATAAATACGCATTTTAATCTTTTTTTCCTTTTTTAAAATAGATGCCGCTCTCCCTCTCCCTCTCCCTCTCCCTCTCCCCTCTTTCCACGGTCTCCCTCTGATGCTGAGCCGAAGCTGGACGGTACTGCTGCCATCTCAGCTCACTGCAACCTCCCTGCCCGATTCTCCTGCCTCAGCCTGCCGAGTGCCTGCGATTGCAGGCGCGCGCCGCCACGCCTGACTGGTTTTCGTATTTTTTTGGTGGAGACGGGGTTTCGATGTGTCGGCCGGGCTGGTCTCCAGCTCCTAACCGCGAGTGATCTGCCAGCCTCGGCCTCCCGAGGTGCCGGGATTGCAGACGGAGTCTCGTTAACTCAGTGCTCAATGGTGCCCAGGCTGGAGTGCAGTGGCGTGATCTCGGCTCGCTACAACCACCTCCCAGCCGCCTGCCTTGGCCTCCCTAAGTGCCGAGATTGCAGCCTCTGCCTGGCAGCCACCCCGTCTGGGAAGTGAGGAGCGTCTCCGCCTGACCGCCCATCATCTGGGATGTGAGGAGCCCCTCTGCCTGGCTGCCCAGTCTGGAAAGTGAGGAGCGTCTCTGCCCGGCCGCCATCCCATCTAGGAAGTAAGGAGCGCCTCTTCCCGGCCGCCATCACATCTGGGAAGTGAGGAGCGTCTCTGCCCGGCCGCCCATCGTCTGAGATGTGGGGAGCACCTCTGCCCTGCCGCCCCGTCTGGGATGTGAGGAGCGTCTCTGCCCGGCCGCCCCGTCTGAGAAGTGAGGAGACCCTCTGCCTGGCAACCGCCCCGTCTGAGAAGTGAGGAGCCCCTCCGCCCGGCAGCCACCCCGTCTGAGAAGTGAGGAGCGTCCTCCCTCCTCGTCCGGGAGGGAGGTGGGGGGGTCAGCCCCCCGCCCGGCCAGCCGCCCTGTCCGGGAGGTGAGGGGCGCCTCTGCCCGGCCGCCCCTACTGGGAAGTGAGGAGCCCCTCTGCCTGGCCAGCCGCTCCGTCCGGGAGGGAGGTGGGGGGGTCAGCCCCCCGCCCGGCCAGCCGCCCCGTCCGGGAGGTGAGGGGCACCTCTGCCCGGCCGCCCCTACCGGGAAGTGAGGAGCCCCTCTGCCTGGCCAGCCGCCCCGTCCGGGAGGGAGGTGGGGGGGTCAGCCCCCCGCCTGGCCAGCCGCCCCGTCCGGGAGGTGAGGGGTGCCTCTGCCTGGCCGCCCCTACTGGGAAGTGAGGAGCCCCTCGGCCCGGCCAGCCGCCCCGTCTGGGAGGGAGGTGGGGGGGTCAGCCCCCCGCCCGGCCAGCCGCCCCATCTGGGAGGGAGGTGGGGGGGTCAGCCCCCCGCGCGGCCAGCCGCCCTGTCCGGGAGGGAGGTGGGGGGATCAGCCCCCCGCCTGGCCAGCTGCCCTGTCCGGGAGGGAGGTGGGGGGATCAGCCCCCCGCCCGGCCAGCCGCCCTGTCCGGGAGGTGGGGGGTGCCTCTGCCCGGCCGCTCCTACTGGGAAGTGAGGAGCCCCTCTGCCCGGCCAGCCGCTCTGTCTGGGAGGGAGGTGGGGGGGTCAGCCCCCCGCCCGGCCAGCCGCCCCGTCCGGGAGGGAGGTGGGGGGGTCGGCCCCCCGCCTGGCCAGCCGCCCCATCCGGGAGGGAGGTGGGGGGGTCGGCCCCCCGCCTGGCCAGCCGCCCCATCCGGGAGGGAGGTGGGGGGGTCGGTCCCCCGCCTGGCCAGCCGCCCCATCCGGGAGGGAGGTAGGGGGATCAGCCCCCCGCCCGGCCAGCCGCCCTGTCCGGGAGGTGAGGGGCGCCTCTGCCCGGCCGCCCCTACCGGGAAGTGAGGAGCCCCTCTGCCCAGCCAGCTGCCCCGTCCGGGAGGGAGGTGGGGGGGTCAGCCCCCCGCCGGGCCAGCCGCCCCGTCGGGGAGGTGAGGGGCGCCTCTGCCCGGCCGCCCCTACTGGGAAGTGAGGAGCCCCTCTGCCTGGCCAGCCGCCCTGTCCGGGAGGGAGGTGGGGGGTCAGCCCCCCGCCCGGCCAGCCGCCCCGTCCGGGAGGTGAGGGGCGCTTCTGCCCGGCCGCCCCTACTGGGAAGTGAGGAGCTCCTCTGCCCGGCCACCACTCCATCTGGGAGGTGTACTCAACAGCTCATTGAGAACGGGCCATGAAGACAATGGCGGTTTTGTGGAATAGAAAGGGGGGGAAAGGTGGGGAAAAGATTGAGAAATCAGATGGTTGCCATGTCTGTGTAGAAAGAGGTAGACATGGGAGACTTTTCACTTTGTTCTGTACTAAGAAAAATTCTTCTGCCTTGGGATCCTGTTGATCTGTGACCTTACCCCCAACCCTGTGCTCTCTGAAACATGTGCTGTATCCACTCAGGGTTGAATGGATTAAGGGCGGTGCAAGATGTGCTTTGTTAAACAGATGCTTGAAGGCAGCATGTTCGTTAAGAGTCATCACCACTCCCTAATCTCAAGTACCCAGGGACACAAACACTGCGGAAGGCCGCAGGGTCCTCTGCCTAGGAAAACCAGAGAACTTTGTTCACTTGTTTATCTGCTGACCTTCCCTCCACTATTGTCCTGTGACCCTGACAAATCCCCCTCTGCGAGAAACACCCAAGAATGATCATTAAAAAATAAAAAAATAAAAAAAAATTAAAAAAAGAAAAAAAAAGATATTAAAATTAAAAAAAAAAAAAAAAAAGATGCCGTAGCCGCAATAATGTGCCTCTCAGATTTCCCTCTGTTTGCAGAAAGTGTAACTGCCCATGAGCCCCAGCTGCTAGGCTTTGGAATCCATCACCTCAATGAGCTGGGCTGTGCTTTCTCATGGGCTGCTCCCAGACAATGACTGAGTGAGGGAGGGATAACTGCTGGGCCCATTCCTGGGCAAAACTCCTTTGACAGGTAACTTTTGCCCAAAGACTCCCCACAGACCTAGCTGAACTTTCTTAATTAGAACTGTGCTACAATTTAATGGGCTGGGCACGGTGGCTCACGCCTATAATCCCAGCACTTTGGGAGGCTCAGGTGGGCAGATCATCTGAGGTCAGGAGTTCGAGACCAGCCTGGCCAAGATGGTGGAACCCCATCTCTACTAAAAATACAAAATTTAGCTGGGCGTGGTGGTGGGCACCGAGCTACTTGGGAGGCTGAGGCAGGAGAATCGCTTTGACCCGGGAGGTGGAGGTTGCAGTGAGCCAAGATCATGCCACTGCACTCCAGCCTGGGCAAAAGAGGGAGACTCCATTCCAAACAAACAAACAAACAAACAAAAAACAACTGTGCTACAATTTAAGACACTTCTTCCCAACCTTACTTCTTTCCCTCTCTCATTTATAAGGGTCAGACATGCACTGAGGTCTAACAGCTCTTCCAATCTCTTCTAACCTCTCTATGTTCCCTCATAGGCATTTCCTGTAAGAAATCTCTTACACAGTTAATCCTGTCTTGGAGACTCCTTCAAAGAAAATATGAATAAAAATAATTTTGCATGAGCTAAAAATAGTATCAGAGAAAACTGTATAACAAGAACAAGATCTGATCAGCAACAGTGATCATATATAATAAGATAAATATAACATTAGTCCATTCAATAGTTTATCAGCACTGACAGTTACTCAACAACCAACTAGAAAGAAAGTGTTAAATAATGTGTTCTAAGAAGATCAAGTAATCAAATGTTCTCAAAAGAAGAGCTAACTGAACAGACTCCATCCCTATTCTCTTAGGATATAAGGCCTGTAGAAACCCTTGCAAATTACAATATGATACTAAAGCATATGTAAATTTCCAATAATGCCATTGGATCAGGACAACATATAACAATTACATGTATCTCTGGCCAAGCAAAATTTAAAGAATATATCATGCTAAGGAAATGTACAGGTTACAAAAAATTGCAACCTATGTATAAGGCATGGGCTTAAAAGAATTTTACTAATACGACAACTCAAGGTCAATTTAAAAAGACACTGAGTAGGATACCTAGTACTCAGGTCCAAATTGCCTTGGGAGAAGCAACCATGTTCTGTGATCCATCCAAGAATGAACTGGTTGACGAAGCAGATGTTACGTATAGGGTTTTCTCTGGAAAGAAATGGCTATATCCCAGTTACATAATTAAATGACTACTTCTGTTAGGCCTAGGCAGGAGCAGAGTAAATACCGCTATAATTCTAAAAGAGTATAAATGCATACATAGCAAAAATAAATGAATTCAGCTCATTGAATTAATATATTTTTAGTTAAGTGGCACCACAGTAAGTTTTGTGATAATTACATTTGGATAGGTTTTGGGTACTATTTCAGGCGTTTGAAGTGCTCAAAAGACTCACTTCAGATAAATTTTATAAAACCTAAATTGCTTAAAAGCATTTATTTACTAAGGAATAACAACCCAGAGGAAGCAAGGTGGTCATGTACAACAGGACCTTCTTAAATAAAAATACTTAAGAAAAATTGATATTCCAAGTTTTGTTTAATAACTAGCTAGTGTAACAGATTGACCTTTGAATAAAGAACAAACAGTGGGTATGCTTTTGTATATACAAAAGTCCTTTAGACATTAAATATAAACATCAACAGTAAAGCAACCTTAATTTTATTTTAATGACAATTACGATAACATCTACCATTTACTTGGGTCTTAATTTTATGCCTGGCCATGACATATATTTAAACATCACAACAATCCTGAGATGATGTGGAGAAACAGACACTGTGGGAAGACAGAGAGCTGGAGGCAGAGATAGACCAGTTAGAAACACCAGGGGATTAATTATGCACTTTGCTCTGAGTGAGAACATGGCCTTACTGTTGCTGAATTTGGCTCAAGAACCAGTACTTGAAGTTTATTAAACTTTCCCTTGAATGGAAGCACAGAGAGTATATAAAATCTTTCTGAAAAGTGATGTAAACCCAAAGTGTAAGAGGACAGAGCAAGAAATGAAGGTTCTTAGACTCAGGAAGACTTTACATTGGTAGACAGTATCTTCTGCAGCTACTTGCCTCAACAGTCACTTTGGAGGGTCAAAGGCACTGCACTCACTAGGTTGTATCTGATCCTGCGCTACATGACTGCCTTGCTTTCTCTGGGTTCAGTTATTCCTTAGTAAATAACTTGAAAACTTATAGTCTGGTCTCATAGCGTGTATATGATCTCTTCCTCCCCACATGAGGGGTACATGAAGCCATGAAGCATGTTATACCCATGTCATACAGATGAAGAAATTGAGGCTTGGAGAGGGGTTAAGCAATTTGTCCAAGGTCAAAATGGCAAAGTTTTAGTTGGAAATGCTGACAAGTTTTTCTTTTCCATATTGGAAACTGGTTTCTCTTTTAGCAGATATCTGTCATTTATTCTGTCTGCCCAAGATTTTTTTCCATTTGGGAACTGCCCTGCCCTTTGTTCTTCCTTTCACTTGGTGGGAGTACCAATCCATGGCCCTGCCTACTCCACTCAGAGACCTGCTGAGGAACTGAATGGGCTCTGGTGATGTCAAGGCACATGCTCTTTTCTCTGGCATGACTTGCTGTGAAGAATGATACATACTGATAGCTACCAGTAGTCGTGGGTGAGAATCTGATTTAGAATAAAGTCAATATAGAGAAAAGAGGAGCTGAGAGATGGAGAAAAAGTCTTGATTGCACCATTATAACTCCTAGATCCAGCCATGCCTATGGTCAAGCCCATCTCTGGATTTTCCCATATATATTTTGTCTCATCTCTGCACTTCTTAGTCTGTTCCACTGAAAGCAACTTTTTAAGAAGCTATTTATATTTCACAGTTATAACAATTTCATTCTAATTGGGTAACAATAATAAAAATAATCCTTTTCTATGAAAATAACTCATTGAGGAATCTTTAAAATGAAAGTAGTAAAGAATTGTTAGCACCAAACCTACAAATATTCATGTTTCTAAGTGAAGCTTTAAAAAATTAAAAAGTTATCTTACCTCATGCCATTGTCTAACTGGCTGGTCTTATTTGTGTTGGCATCCCAAAGATAAATGCAGCTAGATTTCTCAGCAATCACTGCTAGGACATCTCCATCTTTATCCCAATCCATGGCAACACAGTTACTTTTAAAAAAGAGAGCAAAATATCACTATACAGTTTTTTAAAGTAAAATTACTATTTGTGATTTTTGTCTATAACAAGATTATTCAATCTATTTTGAACAGATAATAAACTCTCTAAAGTGAGAAATACAACTCATTATTCACTGCATGGGTAATGTTAACTTCAATTTTTTGCTGTGGTTGAGGGGATGGTAAAATTTAAAATTTTACTTTTAATACCATTTTCATATACTACATTAAATATAATCATACTTAAGTTAGCAGATTTTCTTCAATCCTATAAAGAACCCTGCCTTTTGATAAAACAAACTCACCATGCACCTTTACAAATGTATCACATCTGGAATCGAGACATAATTTGTATGATCAACTTTTGAAAGATTATTTTAGATTGACAGAGAGGACAAGAAGGTATTGATAAGAAACAAAGTGTCTGGGCGCAGTGGCTTACACCTGTAATCCCAGCACTTTGGGAGGCCGAGGCAAGCGGATCATCTGAGGTCAGGAGTTCGGGACCAGCTTGACCAACATGGAGAAACCCCGTCTCTACTAAAAAATACAAAAATTAGCTGGGCATGGTGGTGCATGCCTGTAATCCCAGCTACTTGGGAGGCTGAGGCAGGAGAATCGCTTGAACCTGGGAGGCAGAGGTTGCAGTAAGCCAAGATCGCGCCACTGCACTCCAGCCTGAGCAACATGGCAAGGTCCCATCTCTACCAAAAAAAAAAGAAAAAAAAATGAGCTGGGCGTGGTGGCATGCACATGCTACTCAGCTACTCAGGAGGCTGAAGTGGGAAGATTACTTGAGCCCGGGAGGTAAAGGCTGCAGTGAGCCATGTTTGTGTCACTGTACTCCAGCTTGGGAGACACAGAGAGACCCTGTTTCAAAAAAAGAAAAGCAGCAAAGTTATAGCTAGATAAATTGAGTGATTGGGTAGATATAGGATTGTAAAAAAGGGAAAGATAGAATTCTAAAGTGGTGAATAAGAAATGTTATTTTCTTTTCTTTCTTTCTTTTTTTTTTTTTTTTTTGAGACAAGGTCTGGCTCTGCCACCCAGGCTGGAGTGCAGTGGTGCGATTATACTTGGCTATAACCTCACACTCCTGGGCTCAAATGATTATAGTTCACTATAACCTCGAATTCCAGGGCTTAAGCGATCCTCTGCCTCAGTCTCCTAAAGTACTGGGATTACAGGTGTGAGCCCCTGTGCCTGGTCATTATTTTCATTTTATATCTTGATGGAAAATAACGAGAGTAATTTGATTAAGGTAACAACATAGTTATAAACAGGAAATGGTCTATTTAACATGATTCTTGCTATTATTCCAAAATGTATATTATAAAAAACTTTACAATTTCTTAAATCCTTAATAAAAATATTTACCTTTTCTTATCTGATGTTATTTTTCATCTTGGTATTAAATATATTTTTCATCTTGGTATTAAATATTTTTCATCTTGGCATTACATATATTTTTCATCTTGGTATTAAATAACCAAATGTGTATTATAAAAAACTTTACAATTTCTTAAACCCTTAATAAAAATATTTACCTTTTCTTCTCTGATGTTATTTTTCATTCTTGGGTATTAAATAACCCATACTTTGATTTATATTTAAGACAGTTGGGAATTACTTCAATTATTTTATTTCTCAAAATGTTGAAATATGTTTTAGGATCTTCATTTTCTAAAGTATATTCAGAGATTTGGGGAGTATGGAAGAGGGAAGCTTTCAAATTATTGACAAAATCATCTGCTAATTAAAGATTGTGTATTTAACAGCATTTTCCTTATCTGGAGATCCTCTGTCAGTCAAATTCCACTATTATGAATACAGCAAAACAATCCAGAAGAAATGAGACCATTATGTAACAGAAACAGATGTCACAGAGATCACACAATAAAGCTCACGCAATTTACTCCAAGACAATTTTTACTGAGTGCCTTCTTTCATTTCACATATAATTATAGCTTCTTTGATCTGTTTCCAGGAATATAGAAACCAGAAGCCACAATTAAGAGAGTTAATGGAAAATGCCAAAATGATAGCATTAGGTGGGTGGGGCAGGGCAGGAAGTAGGAAAGGCTGTTAGAGACTGAGAGAAGTAAAACCTAATTTTCAAAAATGGTCAATAAACTACAGAAAGAAACATGAATTTTAAAAGCACAGCAGCATAAGTCAGTTTAGGTGAGGGACTCTATACATCTTTTTTTTTTTTTTTTTTTTTTTTTGAGATGGAGTCTCGTTCTGTCACCCAGGCTGGAGTACAGTAGCGCAATCTCGGCTCACTGCAACCTCCACCTTCCGGGTTCAAGTGATTCTCCTGCCTCAGCCTCCCAAGTAGCTGGGACTACAGGCGCATGCCACCACGCCCAGCTACTTTTTTGTATTTTTAGTAGAGACGAGGTTTGACCGTGTTAGCCAGGATGGTCTCCATCTCCTGACCTCATGATCCACCTGCCTCGGCCTCCCAAAGTGCTGGGATTACAGGCATGAGCCACCACACACAGCCTTTATACACCTTAATAACCACTGAGACCATCAGTAGAATAACTAATATAGGTAGTGATTACACTGAATCATTAAAAATGCTTCAATTATGCTTAGTATAATGTAGAATGATTTCCTGAAAATGGTTAAAGCCTTCACCCTTTACAAAGTTATGTGGAAAGTCACTATTTTCCAACAATTTATTAGAGATGGAAAACTAAAGTAGATACAGGTTTATCTTATCTGCCTATACAAACACTAAGACTTGTTTATAATTTAAAAGAATTGTTTCGTGTGGACTCTAATTCTTTCACACGGTCTGATTTATAATCCTGCCGTAAGGCTTCTCTGTGAGTATATGGGTGTTTATAGATAGAAACTCTAATTCATGCTGTATCTCTACATATTTCATAACTACTTATGGCTAAAAAAACAAATCCCTTTGCAAATGGAAGAAGCAAAAGATTCTATTTGATTATAATTTTAAGGCAGTATTTTTTTAATCTTTTAGGCAACAAAACTTGACAGGTTTTTTTAAATCTACTTCTGTACTT
This sequence comes from Pan troglodytes, assembly GCF_028858775.2. NCBI lineage: Eukaryota > Metazoa > Chordata > Mammalia > Primates > Hominidae > Pan > Pan troglodytes. The sequence continues at coordinate 39,514,540 of NC_072401.2, read as the reverse complement.
ACCCAGGTAAGTTAATTTCACTTCTTTTTTGACCATGGCGATCAAAGATTTTCACAATATAATCAGCTCTGAAAGCAATCAGAACATAAAGATATGATTTACTTTTTTTTTTTTTTTTTTGAGACAGAGTCTCCCTCTGTTGCCCAGGCTGGAGTGCAGTGGTGTGATCTTGGCTCACTGCAACTTCCACCTCCCAGGTTCAAGCGATTCCCCTGCCTCAGCCTCCTAAGTAGCTGGGATTACAGATGCCTGCCACCACACCTGGCTAATTTTTGTATTTTTGTAGAGATGGCGTTTCACCATGTTGGCCAGGCTGGTCTCAAACTCCTGGCCTCAAGTGATCTGCCTGCCTTGGCCTCCCAAAGTGTTGGGATTATTGGCATGAGCCACTGCACCTGGCCTAAATGTTTCTTTCATTTATCTATGTATATAAAGCTGCCATCCAAATGATTTCAGTGTTTTCTCCTGATAGTTTCATAATTTGCATAAAAAGTTATTACCAGGGAAAAGGTTCTATGAACTTTCATGTTAATGGAGATGAATATATTCCTTTTCCTATCATATAACTGTTAGACAAAAACTTTTACTGAGGCCAGGTTCACTTGAACCTGGGAGGCGGAGGTTGCAGCAAGCTGAGATCGTGCCACTGCACTCCATCCTGGGCAACAAAGCTAGACTCCATTTAAAAAAACAACAACAACAACAAAAAAAACTTCTACTGAGTAGATGGTGTGATTACATGGGCATACAACCACTGCTTAAAACATTCATTGGTTTCTTACCCTGTTACTGCAAGGTAGTTTCCTGATGTTTTTTGCCAGGCAAACTGTATTGGTGCGCCAAGCCAAGTCTTTTCTAGCAGTGAGAAAATACGCTAAAAAATAAACACGATTTTTAATATTTTCAAAACATACAATCAAGTGTTGATCAGAAAAGGTATCAAAACATGGTCATGAAAACCATGTTTTCATAGGATTCAGGATAGTGAGGATTATGTTAGAGCTTATCTAGAAGTTAACAACAAAAGAAATAAAACAAAATCAACCAACCAACTAAACATACACAACTACTTGGTAAATTACAGATCTCAAGATATAGGAGGGCTTTTATTTTAAATTTTTTTTGGCTTTTTAATGTTTCTGAATGTTAATTTTACAAAAATATGTAATTTTAGTGTTTTGTAGATGTTAAAGACTAAAATAATTGAAGCCTGAATTCAGTTAATTATCTGTGGCACGGATTCCTGGTGATTAAACTGAACAAAAATTGCTATCTTAAACATGATAAAAACACAAAATGTCTTTACTCCTTTCAACATTATTTTCTTCTATTAGTTCCATAGTTATATTTACATCATCATTAAGTGTTTAACTTGGCTACTGGGTGAATAATGTTATCAACTGAAAACTCTTTCTTTTCCTTGAAACAATCAAGAAACGTGATGTCCAATATGGAGGCTACAAACCACATGTAGCTATTGAGGACTTGGAATATAAGTAATCCCAACCTAGCTGTGCTGTAAATATAAAATGTATATCAGATTTCAACAACTGGAAAAAGAATGTAAACTATCTCATTGTTAATTTTTATATTGATTACATGTTGAAATAACATTTTTGATATACTGGGTAAGATAAAATATATTATTAAAATAAATTTTACCTGTTTTCTTAAAAAATTTTAATGGTCAATAAAGATATGAAATTACATTAGCTCACAGTACATTTATATCAGACAGTGTTGATCTAGAACATTTAGGAATATGAGTTTCGGTGAAAAAATTTAGATTTCAATATTAGGTTAAATTATAGATTAAACAATGATGCCCGTTTCTAGGCATATGAAATTTGGATACTATTACACGGGACTTAGTCTGTGTGGCAACACAAAACTCTTACAATGCTCAAAATTAAACACCGCCTGGCCAACATGGCGAAACGTCGTCTCTACTAAAAATACCAAAAAATGAGCTGGGCATGGTGGCGCGCGCCTGTAATCCCATCTACTTGGGAGGCTGAGGCACGAGAATCCCTTGAACCTGGGAGGTGGAGGTTGCAGTGAGCCGAGATGGTGCCACTGCACTCCAGCCTGGGTGACAGAGCAAGACTTCGTCTCAAAATAAATAAATTACCAATCAACCAAACAAACACAAAGCAATGAGGTTGTTTACTTTTATTTTTATTTTTTTTTAGACAGCGTCTTGCTCTGTCGCCCACGCTCTGGAGTGCAGTGGGGCGATCTTGGCTCACTGCAACCTCCGCCTCCTGGGTTCAAGCGATTCTCCTGCCTCAGCCTCCGGAATAGCTGCGATTACAGGCACACGCTACCACGCCCGGCTAATTTTAAAAATATTTTTGGTAGAGACAGGGTTTCACCATGTTGGCCAGGCTGGTGTCGAACTCCTGACCTCAAGTGATCCACCTGCCTCGGCGTCCCAAAGTGCTGGGATTACAGGCGTGAGCCACCGCACCCTGTCCCAATGAGCATTTTACATGCTAAAGAAGAAATTCCCCTCTATTGAAAGTAGAGGTGGGCTATGATCATGGGACATAAAAGTTTTATAGAGCATAAAGAAACTCATGAAGAAAGAATATTTAAAAGCATCTTACTTTTGCAATTTTGTGACCATTTCACCCTGGAACTCCTTCATGCAAGTGAGAAGTCCTTAAACTTGAATTTCATTACCTTCAATGGCTGACTTGCCTCTAGCTGTCATCTCATATTATTTTTCTTCAGTGGAGCTCTATAGATGCTCCACATACCGTGCAGAGGAAAAACTGCTAGCTTCACAACCAAAAAACCAAGACTTAAATTTTGTTTGTCGCTTATTAGCTGTAGGGCTTTAAGTAAGTCGTTTAAATTGCCTCCAGCAAAAAATTCTCAACTGTAAATCATGAATAATAACTCTTCACTTCTAATATTTCATAAATTGTAAAGAGCTTTAGAAATAAAAATGGGAGTTATGATTACTGGTCCGTCAATTCCAATTTCCACACTAATAGCCACGAAGAAGCATGAGGACATCTAAAATAATTTTAAAATTGAGCCTTCCAGCCGGGCGCGGTGGCTCACGCCTGTAATCGCAGCACTTTGGGAGCCCGAGGTCGGGGGATCACGAGGTCAGGAGAGTGACAGCATCCTGGCTAACACGGTGAAACCCCATCTCTACTAAAAATACAAAAAATTAGCTGGGTGTGGTGGCACGTGCCTGTAGTCCCAGCTACTCGGGGGGCTGAGGCAGGAGAATCGCTTGAACCCAGGAGGTGGAGGTTGCAGGGAGCAGAGATTGCGCCACTGCACTCCAGCCTGGGTAACAGAGCGAGACTCTGTAAAAAAAAAAAAAAAAAAAAAAAAAAGCCTTCCATTTCTTTGCCAGAGCAGAGCAAGGGGGGACTGCTCTGATAAATCAGAAAGTGGGGTGAACAAGAAGCCCAAGCCTAGAAACCGTGCGTGCAGTGGATGAGGCACATGAGCGTGAGACCTGAGTGTTCGGGTGCAGATTTCCCGTCAATAATGTACACTCGCTAGCAGGTGATTGGACTGGTCACAGGTAATACATTTTGAGGTTATTCTTTAGGAGGCTTTTCATTCTTTTTAAGGCGCTGGGCAGCTGCGCGGCTTGCCAGAGGCTTAGCCCCAAGAAATGAGGTAGCTCGTGACACCGGACCCAGTCAACTTCACAGCGACCCTCCAAACGCGTTAACTCGACCAGTTCTTTCCGCGTGCGAAGCTGGGGTATCTTTAGATCCAGTCCGCTCATTTCGGCCAGGGAGGGGTTCCCACTTTCTGCACCGCTTCTACGGCGTCTGCAGTCCCCAAAACGAGAGGCCTCTCTCTCCGCCCTCTCCTCTCCTCCTATTTTCTTTCCTTTCTCTCGTCCCTTCAGCTTCGCCCCCGCTCTCTCTGGCCACCTCTCTCTCTTCCTCATTTCCAACGAACTCAGAAGGGAGAGGGACAGATATCCTCTTTTAAAAGCGACCAAGGGCCAGTAGTCGCGTTTTCCCGCCCCACCCCGGGGATTTGTAAGTTATTTACCTTCATCTCCACGCTCGAGCCGCTACGCGAACTACGAAGTACGCAGGCGCACCCGGTCTCCACCAAGCAGGCTACCGCGTTCCCGTCACCCAGGAGACCGCGCGAGCAGCGACCAATCAGCGAGTGCTAATTGAAAGGCGGTGCCTCGCGGGGCCGGGCCAAGCGCACCGCCCTCTGCAAGGGTGGGTGAGAGGCGGAGGGTGGAATCACATGACATCAGAGACGCTCTCCCTGGGAAGTTGGGAGTGCAAGGCCATGCTGAGCCTTGGCTTCCTGGCTGGCTCTGATTGGTTGAGATTCGTCCGGGAGAGACGGGCTCTGTGAGCCCTCAAAGGCGCATGCGTAAATTTTGGACTGCGATGACTAAGATGTCAGTGCTGGCCGAAGGGGGCGCCGAGAAGCTGAAGGAAAAAAGACGCAGAATGTTGGATTAAAGGAGGCAGGATGGGCCAAATACTCCTATACAGTCCACGCAAAGAGGGGTTGGACGAGCTCGGGTATACCTTTTTTTCTTCCAGGTTTCTGGGGTAGAAGGGAGGAGGCATAAGAAGTACAATAGTTTATTTCAAGGTAGGGTTGTTGGTGCTTTTTTTTTTTTCAGTTTCACCAAAATGTGCTAGCTAACGTGGGCAGGAAAAATGAGCTCTAATAGTTTTCCTTTAGAGTTTGGATCTGGCAGCTTTTCCCCAAGTATAAAGCCCTGTTGTATAGTGTTTGTGCTGCATTATTTATAGCATGAAAGTGCATCTTTTACCCAAGCGTCTGAAAGTGTTGAAACAGTCTACCTTTTGCTTTGCTTTTCGACATCAGGTAGGAATCTGATTGGCTTAGAGAAAGTTAATCAATGATTTGAAATAACTAATGATGGATGTTTGCAAATTCTTAAGTAGGGTGCTATGCCTTTGCACTGGGGTTTTCAGTTATGTTACGACAGGGGTCCGGATCCAGACCCCAAGAGAGGGTTCTTGGATCGCGCGCAAGAAAGAATTCAGGGCGAGTTCTCAGTGCTGAGTAAAAGCAAGTTTATGAAAACACGTAAAGTGGTGAAAGGACAGCTACTCCATAGACAGAGTAGGACATTCCTGAAAGTAAGAGAAGGGACGCATCCACCCTAGGTACAATGCTTGTATATATGGGGAGATGTGCTCTGCTACAAGGGTTTGTGATCAAAGATTAATTTTCTTAATTATTTTGCAAGAATTGATATTATTATCTTTAAAGCAAAATTAGGAATGCCTTTGTTCTCCAGATATCGGGATATCTGGACACTCCCAAGTCTGGGTCTGTTTTAGTAAACATTATTAATTTGTTCCCTTAATCGTAAACATCTAGAGGCGAGGAATGCCTAAATTCTGAGAATTCAGCCCAGCAAGTCTCAGCCTCATTTTCCTAGCCCTCACTCAAAATGGAATCGCTCTGGTTCAAACGCCTCTGACAGTTAGGTTAATTACTTAAATTTTTACTGAAAGATTCCTCTGCTGAAAGGGTAACCATTTAAAAATAGCCAGAGCAATCAGTTCTTAACAAGACCTGCCCTCAGGAGAAAGTATTTTTACCAAAGCCTAGTCTGCTGGGGTTTTATCAGACCCTAAACTACCTAGGAGAAGGGAAATACTCAACTTCAGCCTCCATAAACCATCCTGTTCCACTTAAGTGTGGGAGATTAAGAAGTATTGGCGGGCGCCTGTAGTCCCAGCTACTCGGGAGGCTGAGGCAGGAGAACGGCGTGAACCCGGGAGGCGGAGCTTGCAGTGAGCGGAGATGGCGCCACTGCACTCCATCCTGGGCGATAGAGCGAGACTCCGTCAAAAAAACAACAAAAAGAAGTATTGGTGGCCAGGCTCAGGGGCTCACACCTGTAATCTCAGCACTTGGGAAGTTCGAGGTGGGGGGCTTACTTGAGGTCAGGAGTTCAGGACCAGCCTGGCCAACATGGTGAAACCCCGTCTCTACTAAAATACAAAAAATTAGCTGTGCATGGTGGTGCGCACCTGTAGTCCCAGCTGCTCGGGAGGCTGAGGCAGGGGAATCGCTTGAACCCGGGAGGGGGAGGTTGCAGTGAGCCTAGATCGCGCCACTGCACTCCAGCCTGGCGACAGAGCAAGGCAAGACTCCGCTCAAAAAAAAAAAATTAGCCTGGCGTGGCGGCACATGCCTGTAATCCCAGCTACTCGGGAGGCCGAGGCATGAGAATCGCTTGAACCTGGGAGGCAGAGGTTGCAATGAGCTGAGATTGTGCCACTGCACTCCAGCCTGGTGACGGAGCTAGACTCCGTCTCAAAAAAGAAGGAAGTACTGGTGACTTTTACCATCCACACAGGCTCACTAAAGGCTGAGGCCTAATCACAGGACTATAGAACACTTGCCCTATCCTGTACCTTACCACATACCACTAAAAGCCTACTTACAAGTATTCCTTCTATCCAGTATATCCTGTTTGGTGTCTTAGTTGTTTTCTATTGTTTATGACAGAATACATAAAACCGGGTAATTTATAAAGAAAAGGAACTCATTTGTTATAGTTACGGAGACTGAGAAGTCCAAGGTCAAGGGAGTGCATCTGGTGAGATCCTTCTTGCTGGTGCGGACTCTCTGAAGAGTCCTGAGGCAGCACAGGATATCACATGGCAAGGAGGCTGAGTGTGCTAACGTTCTAGCTAAGGTCTCCTTGTAAAGCCACCAATTTCACTCCCATGATAACCCACTAATTCATTAACCCATTAATCCATGAATCTGTGAATGAATTAATCCATTCATGAAAGCAGGGCACACAGGAACCATTTGCCTCTTAAAGGCCCCACCTTTCAATATTGCCACATTGGTAATTAAGTTTCAACATGAGCTTTGGAGGGGACATTCAAACCATAGCATCCAGATTTCAACAAAAAATTACAAGGCACACTAAAAGGCAAAAAACACTGCTTGAAGAGACTGAACAAGCAGGAGAACTAGAGTCATATCTAGCAGGAGTGTTGAAATTATTAGACCAGGACTTTAAAAAAAAAAAAACTAAGATGCATGTGCTACTGGAGGTAATGGAAAAAGTAGACAACATGCAAGAGCAGATGGAAAATACAAGCAGAGAGATAGAAATTCTAATAAAGACTCAAAAAGAAATGCTAGAGATCAAAAACACGAACAGAAATGAAGAATGCTCATGATTAATTTCCCCCAAGTTCATGTCTGACAACAAATCACACATCCTGGAAGCTCAGAGAACTCCAAACGGATAAGTGCTCAATAAACCACACCTGGGCATATCATATTTAAACTTTGAAAAATAAAATATTTTTCAAAAATCGTGAAAGAAGCTGAGGGGAGGGGGGCATTACGTATAGAGGAGCTAAGATAAGAATTACATTGAATTCTCAGAAACCATGAAAGGAAGAAGAGAGCGGAATAAAATATTTAAAGTATTGAGAATTTTTTTTAAACCCACAAATCTAGAATTCTGTATCCTGTAAAATTATCCTTCACAAGTGAAGGAGTCCACTCCTCATTGATTAGATGCCAAACTCAAAATGGCTAACTTTGGTGAAAGGATCTTGACCTGTCTTTTTTCAAACTGGAACTGCTTCTTGCCATGCATTTTCCTCCTGACTCAACAGTAAAGCTACTTTAGTTCTAAGTGTTTTGATACTACAAGGATGTAGTGGTCAGTAATCAGATCAAGACTTGAAAAAAAAGAGTATTTCATGTAAACATTATTTGGGGGTTAAACAATACTACTGATTATGATTTAATGTAAAACACACACACACATTTTTACAGGAACACTATATGAGGATTCAAATCCCTGAATATCAGTAAATGGAATTGAGAAATATTTTTGTGTAAGGATGAGGAAGTTGATCCTGTACTATGAAGGAGGTACAGTTGTTTCATGTAGACTTAAAAATGTTTTAATGTGTTTCATGGCCAGGAGTAGCAGCTCAAGCCCGTAATCCCAGCACTTTGGGAGGCCAGAGGTGGGAGGTTCACTTGGGCCCAGGAATTTGAGAATGGCCTGGGCAACAAAGCAAGACCCCTTTGCTACAGAAAAAAAAAAAAAAATTAGCCAGGCATGGTGGCATGTGCCTACAGTGCCAGCTACTTGGGAGGCTAAGCCAGGAGAATCCTTTGAGGGTATCACATGGCATTCAAGGCTGCACTGAGTTATGATCACGCCACTGCGCTCCAGCCTGGGTGACAGAGTGAAACCCTGTCTCAAAAAAAAAAAAGTGTTTTATGTTTTTTATACTGTTTTTAACTAAAGTTATAAAAATGTTTCCAACAAGTTATCTCTCCTTATGTTTTAAGAATCTAAATTATCTCAATGAGTTGAAATAAGGGTGTTAGCAGCTTTCTAATTAGTATATAAATCTGTCCAAACAAGAGGACATCCTAGTACACAAAATAATGTCACTGTTTCAAACCAGTCTAGACCAAAAAAAATTAAAATTTTCAGAGTCAAAAATGAACATCTGAAGAGAAACTAATTCCTCCTTAAAAATAAAAGTATCTTCAAAATAGAAAAAAAAATTCAGAATCGTTTCATAGTTTAATTGCAATATGTCACTAACAGATGGTGATTCTTCTCTTGGTAAAGATTTAAGTAAAAACTTTGATATAAAACCAAGGTAAAACATACAGTGTTCATGTAGATGTACATATGGTATTACATATAGACATTAAATTATACTTATCATTAAGCTAATTTTTAAATTAAAATCAAAGATTTTAAAAAGTGAAGAAGTAAAGACTTTCTTAGACAAAAAAAAAAAAAATTTGAGGGAATTTGTTGCCAGTAGACCTGCCTTGAACAAGAAATATTAAAAGAAGTTTTTTTTTTTAGAGAGAAAGAAAATGATATATGTCAGAAACTCAGATATCCGTAAAGAAAGAAAGCATTGGGAAAAGAATAAATGAAGGTATAATTAACTATTTTTTCTAATATTTAATTGATTTAACAGGTAACAGTTCTGAATAAGAATAGCAATATATTCAATGACATGCTTATATATAAATATATGCTTATATGTAAGGGAAATTAATGATAACAATGATTTAAGGAATGGGAGGGAAGAAATAGAAATATTTTATTATATTATATAGGGTACTTACATTACCTGTGAAGTGGTAAAGTGTTATTTGACAGTGGACTTGTTAAATGTATATTGCTAAATATAGGGCAACTACTAAAAAAAGATTTTAGGAAAGTATAATTGATATGCTAAGAAAGGAGAGAAAATGGAATAATATAAAATGCTCAGTTAAAACCACAAAAGGCAGGTTAAAAAAGTGTAGAAGACAAAAATAAGAACGAAGAGCAAATAGAAATGAAACCATACAATGTCTGATCTCAATCCTTATGTATTTAAACTAGAAATCAATAACAGAAAAGTTGCTGGAAAATCCCCAAATACTTGGAGATTAAACAATACACTTCTAGATAACACATGGATCAAAGAAGAAATCTCAAGGGAAATTTAAAATATTTTGAACTAAATAAAGTGAAAATACACTTGTTAAAATTTGTGGGATGTGGTGAAAGCAGTGCTTAGAGGGGATTTTTTTGTTTGTTTGTTTTTGTTTTGTTGTTGTTTTTTTTTTTTTTTTTTTTTTTTTTTTTTGCATTGTGGTCTTGCTCTGAAGCCCAGGCTGGAGTGGGAATGCAGCAGCATAATTATACCTCACTGCAGCCTCAAACTGCTGGCTTCATGCTATACTCCCACCTTGGTCTCCCAACATGCTGGGATTACAGGCATAAGCCACCATGCCTGGGGAAGATAGAAATTTATAGCATCAAATGCATATTTTAGAAAAGAAGAAAGCTCTAAAAATCAATAATCTAAGTTTCCACTTTAGGAAACTAGAAAAAGAAAATTTAAATTTAAAGTAAGAAAAATAAAAGATATAATAAGAATTAGAGCAGAAATCAATAAAATTGAAAATAGGAAATCAATAGAGAAAGGAGACCAAAAGTTGGTTATTTGAAAAGAGCAAAACTGACTAGCCTCTAGCTAGGCTAAGAAGAAAAGAGAGAAGCTCAAAAATTACTAATGTCAGCTGTACTAATGAATTACTAATGAATAGCCTGTATCTATTTAAAAAATCAGATCAATAATTAATAATTTTCTAGGCTGGGTGCAGTAGCTCATGCTTGTAATCCCAGGACTTTGGGAGGCTGAGGCGGGCGGGTCACCTGAGGTCAGGAGTTAGAGACCAGCCTGGCCAACATGGTGAAACCCCACCTCTACTAAAAATACAAAAATTAGCTGTGCGTGGTGGTAGGCGCCTGTAATCGCAGCTACTCGGGAGGCTGAGGCAGGAGAATCGCTTGAACCTCGGAGGTGGAGGTTGCAGTGAGCCAAGATTGCACCACTGCACTCCAGCCTGGGTGACAAGAGCAAGATTTGGTCTCAAAATAAATAAATAAATAATAATAATAATAATAATTTTCTGAAAGAGAAAGCACCAGATTCTGACAGGTTCACTCGTGAATTCTACCAAACATTTAAGGAAGAAATTATACCAATTCTCTATAGTCTCTTTCAGAAAATAGAACCTGAGTGAATACTTCATCACTCATTCTATAAGGCCAGCATTACACTAATGCCAAACCAAGACAAAGACATTACAAGAAAAGAAAACTATAGACCAATATCTCTCATGACCATAGATGCAAAAATTCTCAACAAAATGTAAGCAAATCAAATCCAGCAACATATAGAAAGAATTATACACTATAACCAAGTGGGATTTATTCTAGGCATACAAGGCTGGTTCCACATTGGAAAAACAATGAATATAATTCATCACATCAACAGGCTAAAGAAGAAAAGCTATGTTTGTAGACCAATAGATGCAGAAAAAAGCATTTGACAAAATCTAACATTAATTCATGATAAAACTCTCAACAAACTAGGAATAGAGGAAAACTTCCCAACTTGATAAAGACTGACTACAAAAAAACCTATAGCTAACATCATACTTGCTGGTGAGAAACTTGAGGATTTTCCCACTAAGATCAAGAACAAGGCAAGGATGTCCCCTTCTTACCACTCCTTTTGAGCATCATACTGAGAGTTGTAGCTAATGCAATTAGACCAGAAAGAAAATGAAGGGTATACTAATTGGGAAGGGAGGGGGAAAAAACTGTCTTTGTTTGCACATGATGTGATTGTCTATGTAGAAAATCTGAAGGAATGGACAAAAAAGCCCTCCTGGAACTAATAAGTGATTATAGTAAGTTTGCAAGATACAGTGTTAATGCACAAAAGTCAATCACTTTCCCCTATACCAGCAACAAACAAGTAGAACTTGAATTTAAAAACCAATATCATTTACACCAGCATCACCAAAATGAAATACATAGCTATAAATCTAACAAAATATGTACAAGATCTATATGAAGAAAACTATAAAACTTTGTTGGAGAAATAGTCCAGGTTCATGGATGGGAAAACTCAGAATCGTTAAGATGTCAGTTTTTCCCAACTTAATCTACAGATTGAATGCAATCAAAATCCCAGCAAATTATTTTGTGGCTATTGACAAACTGATTCTAAAGTTTATGCGGAGAGGCAAAAGACCCAACTCAGTTTTGAAGGAGACGAACAAAATTGGAAGACTGACGCTACCTGACTTTAAGACTTATGCCACAGTAATCAGAGAACATGATACTGATGAAAGAATTGATGAATAGATCAATAAAACAGAATAGAAAGCATAGAAAAGACCCACATAAATTTAGTCAACTGATTTTTTTTGTTTTTTTTGAGATGGAGTCTCACTCTGTCACCCAGGCTGGAGTACAGTGGCACAATCTCGGCTCACTGCAACCTCCACCTCCTGGCTTCAAGTGATTCTCCTGTCTCAGTCTCCCGAGTAGCTGGGACTACAGTTGCACACCACCACGGCCAGCCAATTTTTGTATTTTTAGTAGACATGGGGTTTCACAATGTTGGTCAGCCTGGTCTCAAACTCCTGACCTCAGGTGATCCACCCATCTCAGCCTCCCAAAGTGCTGGGATTACAGGCGTGAGCCACGGTGCCCTGCCTAATCTTTGACAAATGAGTAAAGGCAATACAGTGGAGCAAAAGTAGTCTTTTCAACAAGTTGTGGTGGAACAACTGGACATCCACATGCAAGAAATGAATCTAGACACAGAGCCTTTACAAAAATTAACTCAAAGTGGATCATAAACCTAAATGTAAAATGTGGAACTATAAAGCTTCTAGAATATAGGAGAAAATCTAAGATGAACTTGGGTATGGTGATGACTTTTTAGATATCACACTAAGAGCATGGTCCCTGAAAGAAATAATTGATAAACCTGCATGTTGTGCACATGTACCCTAAAACTTAAAGAATAATAATAATAAAATTTTTTAAAAAAGAAATAATTGATAAGCTGGACTTCATTAAAATTTAAAATTTCTGCCTTGCAAAAGACAACTGTGAAGAGAATAAGACAAGCCACAAACTGGGAGAAAATATTTGCAAAAAACACATTTGATAAAGGATTGTTACCCAAAATATACAAAGAATTCTTAAAACCCAGCAATAGAAAACAAAAAAACCTGATTTTAAAATGTGTAAAAGACCCGAACAGACACCTCACCAAAGAAGGTATACAGATGGCAAGATAAAGAAATGTTCAAAATCATATATCATTAGGGAATTGTAAATTAAAACAACGACTATTACACACCCATTAGAATGACCAAAATCCAGAACACTGACAACACCAAATGCAAGTGAGGATGTGGCACAACAGGAACTCTCATTCATTGCTGGTGAGAATCCAAAATGGCACGGCTTCTTTGGAAGATTGTTTGGCAGTTTCTTACAACACTAAACATACTGCAAACATACAGTCCAGCAGTCATATTCCTTGGTATTTATTTAAATGAATTGAAAACTATGTCCACACAAAAATCTGTACAAAGATGTTTATAGCAGCTTTATTCATAATTGCTAAAACTTAGAGGCAATCAAGATTATCAAGATGTTTGTTAGTAAGTGAATGGATAAATAAGCCATGGTATATCCAGACTATGGAATATTACTCAGCACTAAAAGGAAGTGAACTATCAAGCCATGAAAATATATGTAGGAACCTTAGCAGCAAATTGCTGAGTGAAAGAAGCCATTCAGAAAAGGCCACATACTGTATGATTCTAACTACATGACATTTTGGAAAAGGGAAAACTATGGATATAACTATAACAAAACTATGGATATAGCAGGAGAAATAGACAGAGCACAGAGGATTTTTAGGGCAGTGTCACTATTCTATACAATACTGTATTACTATGGTGAATACATATCATTATACATTTGTGAAAACCCATAGACTGCACAACACCAAAAGTGAACCCCAATGTAAACTGTGGACTTTGGATGACAAAAATATATCAGCCTTAGTTCATCAACTGTACTTAGTTCAACCAATGTGCCACTATGGTTAAACTGGAATTTTAAGGGACCAGAATACCCAAAACAAAAGAATAAAGTTGGAGAACTCACATTTTCAAAACTTACTACAAAGCTGCAGCAACTAAAATAGTGTGGTATTGGCATAGGATACTATATATAGATCAACAGAACAGAACTGAGAGTCCAGAAATAAAACCATACATCTGAGGCCAACTGATTTTCAATGGTTGTCAAGACAATTCAATGGGTGAAAGAATAGATTTTTTCAACAATTGGTGTTGGGACATGCAAAAAATGAAATTGCACCCCTACCTCACAGAATATACAAAAATTAACTCAAATGGATCAAAGTCCTAAATGTGAGTTAAACTATAAAATTTTTAGAAAAAGCCTAAGAATTCCTGACCTTGGTTTAGGCAATTATTTATTGGACCTGACAACAAAATCGCAAGTGACAAAAGAAAAAAATAGACAACTTGTACTTCATCAAAATTAAAAAGTTTTATGCTTCTAAAAACATCATGAAAGTAAAAAGATAACCCATAGATTGAAAGAAAATAATTGCAAATCATATATCTGATAAAATATTTATATCCAAAATAGATAAAGAAATCTTACAACCCTAAAACAAGACAAATAACCCATTGAAAATGGGAAAATGATTTGAATAGACATTTCTCCAAGGAAGGTATAAATGGCTGATAAGCTTATACAAAGTTATTCAACATTATTAGTCATTAGGGAAATGCAAATCAAAACCACAGATGCACTTCATGCCCACTAAGATGATTAAAATAAAAAAGACAATAACAATTGTTGGTGAGTATGTTGAGCTATTGAAACCTTCATACATTGCTGGCAGAAATTTGAAATGGTGTGACCATTTTGGAAAACGGTCTGGTAGTTCCTTAAAATGTTAAACATAGAATGAACATTTAACTTAGCAGTTTCACTTCTAAGTATCTACCCAACAGAAATGAAAGCATATGGCCAAAAATGAAGGATATGGCAGCATTCATAATAGCATTATTCATAATAGCCCCAAAGTGAGAACAACACAAATGTGCATCAACTGATGAATAGATAAACAAAATGTGGCAAATCCATATAACAAAGTATTATTAATCAATAAAAAGGAATTAAGTACATGCTACAACATGTACTATGAGATGAGCTTTGAAAGGATTATGCTAAGTGAAAGAAGCCAGTCACAAGAGGCCACATATTGTATGATTCCATTTATACTGTATATCCCAAATATATAAATCTGTAGAGACAGAAAGTAGTTTAGTGGTGTGTGGATGTTTTTATTCTGGGGAGTGATGAAAATTTTTCTAAAATTACATGGTGGTGATAATTGTATAATTCTGTGAATATATTGAAGCCATTGAATTGCACACTTTTAAATGGTGGATTTTGTGGCTTATAAATTACATATCAAGCTGTAAAAAACTGGCAGATACACTTCATAAAACATAGGTGTTATGATCAATAAGGGAAATAGTATTTTCTAAAATCTGAGAAGCAAACTTTGGTTTTTATATGCAAAAATAAACTGGTTAAATTTTATAGCACTTCTGTGTAGCAAGATCATCATTATTATAGATATGATATTGTGATAGATACAGTTCCTGACTCATGTGAATTTAAAAAAGATTCATGACAAGCAGTTTCAAAGTGTCAAATTTTGGCGGGGCGCCGGTGGCTCATGCCTGTAATCCCAGCACTTTGGGAGGCCGAGGCCGGCGGATCACGAGGTCAGGAGATCGAGACCATCCTGGCCAACATTGTGAAACCCCGTCTCTACTAAAAATACAAAAATTAGTTGGCCCTGGTGGTGCGTGCCTGTAGTCCCAGCTACTCGGGAGGCTGAGGCAGGAGAATTGCTTGAACCCGGGAGGTGGAGGTTGCAGTGAGCTGAGATCGCGCCACTGCACTCCAGTCTGGGCGACAGTGTGAGACTCCGTCTCGAAAAAAAAAGAAAAACAAACAAACAAAAAAACAAAAAAAAAAAACCAAGTGTCAAATATTTTTGACAAATTTATCCCTACCAAGTGTCAAATGTTACTAATTTGCTAGTAAGTATGCCAGCAATGTGGCACGAAAAGGTGCATGTGATCAGAGGGTATGAAAAGTGTATGATCAGAGAGGGTATGAGAAACGCATATGATCAGAGAGGGTATGAGAAGCACCTGTGATCAGAGAGGGTGTGAGAAGCACCTGTGATCAGAGAGGGTGTGAGAAGCACCTACGATCAGAGAGGGTATGAGAAGCGTGTACGATCAAAGAGGGTGTGAGAAGCGCATACGATCAGAGAGGGTGTGTGAAGCGGGTACGATCAGAGAGGGTATGAGAAGTACGTACAATCAGAGAGGTTCTAGAGTGGGGAAACTGAGTGCTTACGTAACAAGAAAGTGTTTTTTTAAGTATGAAAGAATGTGGTTTCATTTCACAAGGTCATGCAAATATCATATCCACATCAGTTATTATGAAAGAATTCGGTAGCAGTACAGTCTGAGATGGTGTGTGTACTATCAGAAGAATTAAAATAGCACATTTAAGAAGCAAGTTTTAAGCCTTTATTTGTGGACCATACGAACAATAAACTTTCATCCCCCAATGGTAGTGTTCAATAGGGCCAACTGATATGAAAGCATGCAATAGCATTTTAAAAAAATCTGACCGGGTGTGGTGGCTCACACCTGTAATCCCAGCACTTGGGAGGCTGAGGTGGGCAGATCACGAGGTCAGGAGCTTGAGACCAGCCTGGCCAACGCAGTGAAACCCCGTCTTTACTAAAAATACAAAAAATTAGCTGGGCATGGTGGTGGGCACCTGTAATCCTCGCTACTTGGGAGGCTGAGGCAGGAGAATCACTTGAACCCGGGAGGCAGAGGTTGCAGTGAGCTGAGATTGCACATTGCACTGCTGAGATTGCACTGCTCTCTAGCCCGGGTGACAGTGTGAGTCTCTGTCTCTAAATAAATAAATAAATAAATAAATCTGTTGTTGCACAACAGCAAAATGTAATGGTCTAAAGTAATAACCACTTTATTATTTCACAATTCTATGGTTGACTGGGCTCTCCACAATGGTTTTTCTCCTCTATGTGATGTTGGCATAGGCTCCTGTCATTTGTGGGCTTGATTAGTTTGGAATGTCCAAGATGGCTCACTCAGATGGCTGACATTTGATGTTTGCTACTGGCTGCTGGCTATTGGCTGGGAGCCCACCTGGAGCTATTAGCCAAAGCTTACTTACATGTGGCTACTTAATATGTGGCCTCTCCACGTGGCTTGGGCTTCTCAGAACATGGTAGCTGGATTCTGAGAGAGAGCATCCCAAGAGTAAGCTCAAAGAGGTAAAATTGGAAGCTGTCAACTGTCATGATGCCCACTTCTGCCACATTCTTTTGGTTAACCGATTCACAGATTCAACCCAGAGATAAGAGGAGGGGAAAAATATTCCACTGCTCAATGCAAATAATCACAAAGAATTTACGGTCATTTAAAAGCTATCACAAGTGCCAACAGAAATCAGAAGCAAAGCACAATGCAACCAGTTCTAATTTTAAACATAATTACCAGTAATTTTTCTCAAGCTGCGAAGATTCAAAACTATGCAATTCACCCATTTTAAAGTTTGAGACCAAAGTTTTTCTTTGAAAGCTTCATTAAAAACAAATCATAAAATTACTATGTAGAAAGACCTGAGAAGTATTATATTTAAACATAAACAGTATAAAATATTGGTTTTCTTTCAACAAAGAATTTTTAAAAATCAATGACATTATTGTGCATAGTACATTTGTTTTCTTTTAACATGTAAAAACAGACTCCACTGACAATTACAGATCTAGCATTTGCAGTTTCAGCTGCTTGCAAATGGCTCTGAAAGTCATGGAGTATTTGAATTACAAGCTTTGAGGCTGATGTGTAGTGCCATCAGATCACTTATCTTGTGAGTGAGCTTAGTTTTCTATCTGGCATTTGCAACTTTTTGGAATTTGTTTTATTCTACATGTTATCATTTGTATTAATAAGTGATTAAATTTGTTTCTTTGTGGTAAATAATTCTCAAGAGGAAAAAAATATGTTACAGAGCCAAACTGACAGTAGAAAGCCAGAAGCCTGTACAAATGTTGACATACTCATGAATATGACTGGTTCAACATGGTGAAACCCTGTCTCTACTAAAAATACAAAAATTAGTTGGGCGTGGTGGCATGCACCTGTAATCCCAGCTACTTGGGAGGCTGAGGCAGGAGAATCGCTTGAATCTGGGAGGTGGAGGATGCAGTGAGGTGAGATCACGCCACTGCACTCCAGCCTGGGTGACAGAGCAAGACTCTGTCTCAGAAAAAAAAAAAAAGTCTCTGAGGTCACTAATGTCAAGAATCCAGTGTACTATACAAGAGGACTTCAAAAAGTTTTTGAAAGATGAAATTAAAAGATAAAAATTAAAAATGTAAACATATTTCTCAAAATAACTCCATCATGCTCAAGACAGTTTTGTAAGCAATGATAGCCACTTAGTCCACCCCTAAAGAACTGAGAATCCTGGAAATTTAACCAAGTCAATGCAGTCTTTTTTACATAATCAACTGAAGAAAAATAGGTGCCTTTTCAAGATTTTTTAGGATTTGAAAACAAAAGGAAGTCAGAAGGGGCAAAATCAGGACTGTAAGGCAAAAACCTAGTGATTTCCCATTGAAACTTTTGCAAAATTGCCCATTTGATGAGAGGAATGAGCATGAACATTGTCATGGTAGAGGACTCTGCTGAAGCTTTTCCAGGCATTTTTTTTTTAAACTAAAGTCTTGGCTAACTTTCTTAAAACACTCATAATAAGCAGATCTAATTGTTCTTTGGCCCTTCAGACAGTCAACAAGTAAAATGCCTTGCGCATCCCTGAAAATTTTTGCCATGACCTTTGCGCTTGACTGGTCTGCTTTTGCTTTGACTGGACTACTTCCATCTCTTAGTAGCCATTGCTTTGATTGTGCTTTGCCTTTTGGATTGTACTGGTAAAGCCGTATTTCATTTCCCATTACAATTCTTCAAAGCAATACTTCAGGATCTTGAGCCACATCCTTTTTTTTTTTTTTTTTTTTTTTTTTTTTGAGACAGAGTCTCACTCTGTTGCCCAAACTGAAGTGCAGCAGCAGCAGCACAATCTTGGCTCACTGCAAGCTCTGCTTCCTGGGTTCAGGCAATTCTCATGCCTCAGCCTCCTGAGTAGCTGGAACTATAAGCATACGCCACCATGCCTGGCTAATTTTTGTATTTTTAGTAGAGAGGGGGTTTCACCATGTTGTCCATGCTGATCTCGATCTCCTGACCTTGTGATCTACCCGCTTTGGACTCCCAAAATGCTGGGATTATAGGTGTGAACCACTGCAAACATTTTTATCATTTTTTTCTAAAAAATTGATGTGGGTGGTCTGCCGCCGTGAGTTTCATCTTCAGCTTGTCTTGTTCCTTCCTAAAAGGACTGATCCATTTGTAAACTGCTGATTTCCTTGGGGCATTGTCCCCATAAACTTCCCGTAAAGCATCAGTGATTTCACCATTCTCCCACCCATGCCCCACCATAAAGTCGATGTTTGTTTCGTTTCAATTTCAGTAGCATGTTGCTCTGATAGGGATCTTTTTAAAACTGATGTCTTATTCTTTTTACTACCTCAAACTAGATCTTGTTCAGACATGTTGTAACAAGCTGGTACAAGTTTATTTTGGTGCAAAATAATCTTAAAATCCATATACACATTTTTCATAGTGCACTTTTTTTTTGTTTTTGAGACAGGGCCTCTGCTCTGTTGCCCAGGCTGGCGTGCACTGGTACAATCATAGCTCCCTGCAGCCCTGATCTCCTGGGCTCGAGCAGTCCTCCAGCTTCAGCCTCCTGAGTAGCTGGGACAACAAGTATGCACCACCATGCCCGGCTAATTTATTTGATTTTTAGCAGAGACAAGGCCTCGCTATGTTGTCCAGGCTGCTCTCAAACTCCTGGGTTCAAGCAATCCTCCTGCCTTCGCCTCCTGAGTAACTAGGAATACAGGCACATGCCACTGCATCTGGCTGACTTATGTATTTATTTATGGAGGTGGAGTTCTCGCTTTGTTGCCCTTGTGCTGAGATTGCAGGTGTGAGCCACCATGCCTGACCTGTTCAACTTTTATATGCCAGATACTGCATCATGCCAGTTACAGAGATCAAAGACTCAATCAGTCTTCGAGAAGCTACATAGTTGTACAGATAATAAGCAATAAAACAAAACAAAATTATAAATCAAGCAGGACTCAGGGTTCTGGCTTCTGCAGCCGAATAAGTAGCTAAGATATACAGATAGATGAGATTTGGGGAGTATCAGTTTGGTTTGGAGTATATTAAATCATGAGGGACTCATGGGATATCAAGTTGGAGATGTCTAATGTCTAACTTGGAAGTGGGCCTTACGAGGGGTCACAGCTAGACATGTTGTCATTGGCATATAGTCATTGGCAGTTAAAGCCACGAGGGTGAATAATGTTTTTCCCCAGAGGGAAATAAAAAGAAGTAAAATGTGTTTCACTTGGTTTGATTTGGGGGTTAGGGGGTTGGTTTTTGTCTTTATTTTTTCCTCTTCTTAAATGTTTGATGGAAGGCTTGTAATAGAACTGAATAGCATGAGGAAGTGAGACTGAATTCACTGAAGCTCGGATAGAGTATAGGAGATTTTTGAATGAGAAAAGACCCTTAGCCAGTGGAAGCTGGGTGGTTAAGTTTCATGGGGTAGCTTCCTTCAAGGAGCACACAGGAAAATCTTTTCACGGAGAGACACCGAAGGAGCTGAGGACAGTTTAGCTTGACTGGAAGAATACAGGCAGTGCTACAATATGAAAAATGCTGAATACTTTTAGAACTAGTCGTAACTAATGGGAGCTCTACACTGAATGACATTTCCCATTCTTGTGAAGAAGAGGATGCTACTTTTTGCATTTAGGATTTTCTACAGTGCTTTGAGCAGACTAGAAGATGTGAGGATGGAAGTCTTCCAGTCTTCCACATGTTAAAACAGAAAGGAAAGTGGGGGACCTTGATTGTTTTGTGTTTTCTACAGTGCCTTGAGTAGTGCCTTGCACAGAATAAACACTCAGTTTATATTTTAATATGAATTGATGGCATTTATTAGCTAGGAATTGGCCATCAAGATACTTATTGTTAAAAGAAACTCCTTGTATTAGCTAGCTAAAAAATGAAAGAATGGATATAATTTTGCTCTTTTCATATAAGAATTACCTATTCTTTAACCTGTATAATTTTTTCCAGTTGCTTAGTGCTTTTGCAGCACTCATTTTTAGTGTAATGTGTTTCGTGTTTCTTAGGAATGTGGTGGACCACCTTGGTCAGCAGAAGGGAAAATAGGGGTAGCAGTAAGATCTACTAAAAAGAGTGTAATAATTTTTAGTGTAGCTTTTTTCCTTCCTTTTTTTCCACCATTTCTTCCCTTCCCTTCTTCCTCCTCATAAACCCTTTCCCCCTCCCCACAAGAAGACAATACATGTTAGCAACTTAATATGAATTCTGCCATACTTTTCCTCTATGGTCATAAATCATAAATGTGGCACACACATGTATATGTGTTTGTGTGTGTGTATCCATATATGTAATGGTGTTTTTGTGGCACTGTTGAACAAATGGTAATGTATACACATTTTTTTTTCTGTATCTTACCTTTCTCATTCAATAATATCTTCTGGATATTCCTCCAAATCCCATTTCATCTTTCCCCTGTGGCATCCACTTTATGCTCAGGGTTTTGCTACTAGAACATTGAGGTCCTTATGGATATTTTTAACATAATCATACTTTTATTTCTTTGGAATAAATTCCCATGAGTAGAATTGTTGGGCTGAGGAGTATATGTATTTTTAATTTTAATAGATTTATCAGAGTGATTTTCAAAAAGATTATAATGCTTAATGCTCCCACTAGCAACTTATGAAAGTACTTTTCCTTCACTTTCTCACCAGAAACGATCAACAATTTTCATAGGTTCTCCTAATTTTTGCTAGTCTGATAGGAATAAAGTTTCATTCTTACTTTAACTTGCATTTCCCTGAGAGCTAATGAATTTGAACACTTTTCATGTTTGTTGGCTATTTCAATTTGTTCTTCTGCTATCTAACTTTATGGAGTTGTTTTTCTTTTTTTATTGTCAATTTGTAAGAGCTCTTTTTCATATTCTCGTGTAGTTAAACATGTCTATTTTAAAAATAGCTACTTGGTTTCTAGTCTTGGCTTTGAAGTTTTTATCTGTTTATAGGTGACTTTATTGAATGATTCAATTTTTTTACACTTAAGTCTTTAATATAGAATTAGTTTTTACATATGGTATAAGATGCAGATCTTCTTTTATACTAAACTCAGCCCAAACTCCTCTCCAGACCTTCACCCAGGGTAGAGAGCTTGCTACCTCCTAATTGTGTTAAAATACCACATATATTTTTATTATACTCAGGAGGGGGTCCTATGGCCAGGACACCTTATATTTATTTAGTGTATCAATCCGTTTTCATGCTGCTGATTTAGACATACCCGAGACTGGGAAGAAGAAGAGGTTTAATGGATTTACAGTCCCACAGGGCTGGGGAGGCCCCACAATCATGGCAGAAGGCAAGGAGGAGCAAGTCGCATCTTCAGTGGATGGCGGCAGGCAGAGAGAGAGCTTGTGCAGGGGAACCCCTCTTTATAAAACCATCAGATCACGTGAGACTTATTCACTATCACGAAAACAGCACGAGAAAGACCCGCCCCCATGATTCAATTCCCTTCCACTGGGTCCCTCCCACGACACGTAGGAATTGTGGGAGTAAAAATTCAAGATGAGATTTGGGTGAGGACACAGCCAAACCATATCAATTAATTCAGTCTCAGAAGAAATCTTTCCAGAAAGTCAAACTGATGCTCTACTTTTGGCCTAGAATTCTGGTAGAGGCAAGAATGTAAACATTCCACATTAGTCTCCTCTTTATTCTGTCTTTTTTTTTTTTTTTTGGTTAGATTTTGTTTTTTTGTTTTCTATAAGGTCTTAGTAACTTACATAATTCCCCTACTTTCACTGACTTTATTCTATTTTTATTAACTAACCTTACATTTCTCCCTCTTCTTAATCATTTTCCTTATGATTAATATTGCCCACTCAACAATCCTTAGTCCTACCAAAGGACTTTTTTTGGAAGTCTTTTAGGAATGCTAGAACTTACTGATGTACTATACCCATTGTTATCTTTTTTATTATATTATAAAATTCTACTATCTTAGTTTTTCATTTTTACTATTCACTTTTACCTCAAGTTTGATAAAAATTACATAATAAATAAAAATTACATAATAATAAATTGACCATAATAATATGGTCAATTTAACATATTTTCAAGAAATTGGCTGAGACATTTTTCAAGCTTGTGAACATAATTTTTTCAACATTGCAAAAACCTAGTAACTAAACGAAGCTGGTAGATAATGACCATTGCGCATTTGATCTTTAAACATGATATTAAACATCACATTTGGGTTCTTAAAAAATTTATTTTTGTGCATTGCCTTACAATACATATTTATGTTTTAAGTGTTTCTATTGTAAGATGATAAGACCTGCTTAAGGACCACATGGTGTAATAGCAAATTGAACTTGGTCATGAACCTCTACTTTAAACCCAGTTCATGGAACTTACCGATTCTTTGACCTTGGGAAAATTATCTCCTCTGAACCTGTGCTCCCATGTATAAAATAGGAATAAAAATGTTTATGGAATTTAGTTTTAGAGACAATTTAATTAGTTAAAAAGAAAGAGAAAAGAAAACAAAATCCAATTATCAATGTATTGATTACTTTTTTTGCATATTTCCTTCTGGTTTTTGCCCCTATGTATATCTATTTTACTATGTATTTATGAATATGGTATATGTGTATATTTAACACGTTTATTTAGGTCAAATAAAAAATTTAACACATTTATTATGCTGTTCAGTATCAAGCAATAAAAAAGCATATAATCTTAAATAGATTTTTAGTTTTCTCATAACAAATAAGTCAACTTATTTGCATTTCAAATTGCAGTTCCTGGCTGATGCTGATTTTGCTGGTCCAGGGAGCACACTTTGAGGTCACTGATCCCTAGATAATTGTTTCCAAAATCCCATTCACTTTTTGTCATATGAGTTATATGAAAAACAGCATGTATTTTTTAATATTGATTGTTTATGAAGCAACAAATCTTTTCCTATTATATGCCTTCTGAAAGTCACTTTTCAGCTTATTATTTTTAAGCTGCAAGATGCATTTGATATTTTATATAATTTTATTATCTTATATCATTTTATAATTTTAAAATTAGGAACCCTGATTAATGCCTCATTTTCTGATTTTTATTATGTATTCTGTTTTTTCTCGTTAGGCTGACAGAATAGATAAGAAGATTTCAGTAGGTAGATATGAGGGAAGGGATATTTAGAGGTAATGAGGTAGAGTGGAAAACACAGACAAGCTGATTTGAACTCAGTAATAATCCTTTAATAACTTGGAAATATACTTAACTTTCTCAGCTTCACTTTTCTTGTCTATAATACAGCTAATAATATCCACTTTAGAGGGTTGTTAAAAAGATGAGATAACATATATGATGGTTGCTAGCCATGTGTGGTCTATAGTAGGCACTCAATAAGTAATAGGTGAGGTAATGTTGTTACTGTTATTAAGCAACGAGAAGTTCAAGGTTGAAATTGTTTTTTATTTCAACATTATAATTCATGTATATCACAATAAATCTTGATAAAAATAAAGGTATAATACCCATCAAACTAATAAAAAACATTTTCTAGGTTGAAAAATGACAGATGCAATTTGTTCAAAAAAGAAAATGTATGGAGGAGAATATCCAGACAGTGATGACAGGAAGCAATAGAGATTACACAAGATCGGAGTAAAATGTTCATAATTGTTAAAGCTATCACATGGGATAATCACATGGGAATTTATTATACTATTGTGTCTATTCTTATGTATGCCTGAACGTTTTCATAATAAAAAGTTTCAGGCTGGGCACAGTGGCTCACGCCTGTAATTCCAGCCCTTTGAGAGTCCAAGGCAGGAGGATTGCTTGAGCCCAGGAATTTAAAACCAGCCTGGGCAGCATAGTGAGACCCTGCCTCTACAAAAAAATTTAAAAATTAGCTGGGTGGGCTGGGTGTGGCGGCTCATGCCTGTAGTCCCAGCACATTGGAAGACCAAAGCTGGTGGATCACTTGAGCTCACAAGTTCGAGACCAGCCTAGGCAACATGACGAAACCCCATTTTTACAAAAAATACCAAAAAAAAAAAAAAAAGAAGAAAGAAGAAAGAAGGAAGGAAGGAAGGAAAAGAAAAAATTTACTGGATGTGGTGGGTCACGCCTGTAGTCCCAACTACTTGGGAGGCTGAGGTGGGAGAATCGCTTGAACCCAGGAGGTGGAGGTTGCAGTGAGCCAAGATCATGCCACTGCACTCCAGCCTGGGTGACTGCAGTGAGACCTTGTCTCATAAAAACAAAAAAACCCCACAAAATTATTTTAAAATCAATGCTCTCATTTAACAAACATTTTTTGAGCATTTATCAAGTGCCTTGCTCTACATCGAACCGTACTTCAATCCTATTGCTGTTACTGAGGTGTGAAGGAAGTGTGGAGCATAGGAGGACGGGTTTCATATCAATGGATTGAGGGTATGTGGAAAGAATCAGGAAAAGCTTATAATGTTGAAGATATGGGCTTTGAAGAACGAGTAGGGTTTGGTTGGATGGAAAAGAGATTAGAATGGGTATTCCAGAGAGAGAACAATCTAAACAAAGGCATGGCGATATGAAAGTCCTGGCATTTTCCATGATTGATGCCTTTTCTAATATGCAGGCCTGTGGGAGCTGAGGCTGGAAGGACCTTGTATGTCATGCTGAGAAGTCTGGACTACATGTCTTCAACTGAAGGTTTTCGAGGAGAGGGATGTGATTGGATATGTGTTGTAGAAAGATAACTTTGCTTTTTAAGAAAACAACTTTATTGAGGTATAATTGATATATAATAAACTACACATACAATTGCTGAGTTTGGACATATGCACATACCTGTAAAACTATCAACACAATCAAGGTAATAGACATAAGAAAGATAACTTTGATTACGAGTTTGAGAAAAGATCGGAAGGATAAGATGCTAGAGACAGACTAGTTACGATACTTAGAACCTATTGAAATAAGAACTAATTTAAGGACTTTATGAGTATTGGCAGTAGAAATGGAAGGGTGAAGACAAGTTCAAGACATTTTCTGGGTAGAAATTTGACCTAAGATTGAAGTAGGGAGCTATACTGTCCTCCACAGTGTAAACTAAGTTGCTGTGAGTCATATAAAATAGCAATAACTAGAATTTTTTTTTCCGCTTCTACTGAAAGCATTTAAAGAATGATTTTTCTCACCTGTGCATCTTTTCTTCAAGTTCATGGTTCAGCTTTATAAAGACTAGTATTGTGCTTTCTGGGGCTGTTTTGTTTTATTGATCCATTCATTCCCCCTCACCTTTCTCCTTTCTTCCTTTTGTATGTGTGTCCATCCACACACACTCCTTTCTTTTGAACAAAAAATAATTTACTTTCTTATGACTTAACTTGTGGATATAAAATCATCATTATCTTTTGGGCTTAACATTTAAGACAATTTCATACATGTGAAGCTTAAAACCTATTTCCCCAAATATTTTGCATTATGAGATTTTGGGGGGTAGTACGTATTGCTGACATGTAGAAACTTTTTTTTTTTTTTTTGAGACGGAGTCTCGCTCTGTCACCCAGGCTGGAGTGCAGTGGCGTGATCTTGGCTCACTGCAGCCTCTGTCTCCCGGATTCAAGCAATTCTCCCACCTCAGCCTCCCAAGTAGCTGGGATTACAGGTGTGTGCCATCACACCCAGCTAATTTTTGTATTTTTAGTAGAGATGGGGTTTCACCATGTTGGCCATGCTGGTCTTGAACTCCTGACCTCAGATGATCTGCCTGCCTCGGCCTCCCAAAGTGCTGGGATTACAGGCATGAGCCACTGTACCCAGAAACTGTTTTGTTTTTTTTTAAATCATAGAATCTGTGTAGGTAGTATTTTTATAGGTGGAGTTTCTCTGTTTTTTTTCTCTCTTCCCACCCCCCACAACACTAGAAGACCATAAGTTATGCTTTGTTTTAGAAAAAAGCACATATCAAATTTCTAGATCTTCTTGGTACATTACAACTAGAATATGTCTATAAGGAGAAAATAAATGGGTAGAAATACCAGCACAATAACCAAGACATTGATTTCAGGAGGCCTCTATTAACAAAAGAAGTTAGAGAAGCTGCTACATGGCAGAAATCATGAATAATATGTTGAATTGGCTTAGATCCCTTAAACCCAGTCTTGCTTCACATCAGGTACCTTTGTTGGGCTTCCTAGTTGGAGTTTACCTGGAGTGCAGCTTTGCCATAAAGTAAACCATGGGCCTACATTAGAAATTGGTAAAAGTTCCTCTCTCTCAGCACTGCTAAATCAACTTGATGAGAGTGTTTATTTTGTAAGGAAATACCGCATTGAAATAATCATGTAATGAAGAAAGATTCTTACTCTACTTGCTACCACAGACATACACCACATCATATTCTAGATCTGGACTTTTAAATTATAAACAATTAGCAATTGAAAGAAATAAATGAATCACTCTTGGGACTGTATTTTCTCTGTATATTTATGCAACTATACTTGAGTTGTCTTTGTTGGCAAGAATCAGATGTAACATAAAAATGCATTCCTGCCTAAAGTGTGTAACCTATATCTAATCATAAGGAAACATAAGACAGACCCAAAGTGAGGGACATTCTACAAAATAACTGGCTTGGATTCCTAAAACATGTCAAGGCTAAGCAACACAAAGGCTGAGAGACTTGCAAGTTTTTTTAAAAACAAAGGAGATGTGATAACTAAATGTAGTGCATAAACCTGGATTGGATCCTGCTCCAGGTGAAGATGACGTCTATAAGAACATTATTGGGGCCAGGCGCGGTGGCTCATGCCTGTAATCCCAGCACTTTGGGAGCCCGAGGTGAGTGGATCACGAGGTCAGGAGTTCGAGACCAGCCTGGCCAACATGGTGAAACCCCGTCTTTATTAAAAATACAAAAATTAGCCAGGCGTAGTGGTGGGTGCCTGTAATCCCAGCTACTTGGGAGGCTGAGGCAGGAGAATCACTTGAACCTGGGAGGCAGAGGTTGCAGTGAGCCGAGATTGTGCCACTGCACTCCAGCCTGGGCAACAGAGCAAGGCTCCATCTCAAAAAAAAAAAAAAACATTATTGGGACAAGTGATGAAATTTGGATATGGACGGACCATAGATTAGAAAATAGGGCCTGGTGCGGTGGCTCACACCTGTAATCCCAGCACTTTGGGAGGCCAAGGTGGGTGGATCACTTGAGGCCAGGAGTTGGAAACCAGCCTGGTCAACATGGCGAAATCCCATCTCTACTAAAAATACAAACATTTGATGGGCATGGTGACACACGCCTGTGATCCCAGCTGCGTGGGAAGCTGAGGCACAAGAATCACTTGAACCTGAGAGGCGGAGGTTGCAGTGAGCTGAGATGGCACCATTGCACTCCAGTCTGATCAACAGAGGGAGACTCAAGTCTGAAAATCGTTTTGTATCAGCATTAGATTTCTTTATTTCAGTGACTGTGCTGTGGTTATATAATAAAATGTCCTAGTTCTTAGGAAAATGCATATTGAAGTATTTAGGGCCAAAGTGACACTTTATGTAAACAGCTGGTAAATCCAAGTAAAAGGTAGATGTGAATTTTTTGTGCTATTCTTGATATTTTGTTGGAAAGTAACCTCTACAAAAATATCTTAGAAAAAAATCATTATTTTTGAGAATATTTTATTACTGTCCTAAGTTTTTATTTCAAATTGGCGTGTTGACTTCTATAAATTTCTTTTTTTTTTCTTTTTTTTTTTATTATAATTTAAGTTTTAGGGTACATGTGCACATTGTGCAGGTTAGTTACATATGTATACATGTGCCATGCTGGTGCGCTGCACCCACTAACTCATCATCTAGCATTAGGTATATCTCCCAATGCTATCCCTCCCCCCTCCCCACCACAGTCCCCAGAGTGTGATATTCCCCTTCCTGTGTCCATGTGATCTCATTGTTCAATTCCCACCTATGAGTGAGAATATGCGGTGTTTGGTTTTTTGTTCTTGTGATAGTTTACTGAGAATGATGGTTTCCAGTTTCATCCATGTCCCTACAAAGGACATGAACTCATCATTTTTTATGGCTGCATAGTATTCCATGGTGTATATGTGCCACATTTTCTTAATCCAGTCTATCATTGTTGGACATTTGGGTTGGTTCCAAGTCTTTGCTATTGTGAATAATGCCGCAATAAACATACATGTGCATGTGTCTTTATAGCAGCATGATTTATAGTCATTTGGGTATATACCCAGTAATGGGATGGCTGGGTCAAATGGTATTTCTAGTTCTAGATCCCTGAGGAATCGCCACACTGACTTCCACAATGGTTGAACTAGTTTACAGTCCCACCAACAGTGTAAAAGTGTTCCTATTTCTCCACATCCTCTCCAGCACCTGTTGTTTCCTGACTTTTTAATGATTGCCATTCTAACTGGTGTGAGATGAT
Organism: Pan troglodytes; assembly: GCF_028858775.2. NCBI lineage: Eukaryota > Metazoa > Chordata > Mammalia > Primates > Hominidae > Pan > Pan troglodytes. The sequence continues at coordinate 39,485,347 of NC_072401.2, read as the reverse complement.
ATCTCATAGTGGTTTTGATTTGCATTTCTCTGATGGCCAGTGATGATGAGCATTTTTTCATGTGTTTTTTGGCTGCATAAATGTCTTCTTTTGAGAAGTGTCTGTTCATGTCCCTCGCCCACTTTTTGATGGGGTTGTTTGTTTTTTTCTTGTAAATTTGTTTGAGTTCATTGTAGATTCTGGATATTAGCCCTTTGTCAGATGAGTAGGTTGCGAAAATTTTCTCCCATTTTGTAGGTTGCCTGTTCACTCTGATGGTAGTTTCTTTTGCTGTGCAGAAGCTCTTTAGTTTAATTAGATCCCATTTGTCAATTTTGTCTTTTGTTGCCATTGCTTTTGGTGTTTTGGACATGAAGTCCTTGCCCACGCCTATGTCCTGAATGGTAATGCCTAGGTTTTCTTCTAGGGTTTTTATGGTTTTAGGTCTAACGTTTAAATCTTTAATCCATCTTGAATTGATTTTTGTATAAGGTGTAAGGAAGGGATCCAGTTTCAGCTTTCTCCATATGGCTAGCCAGTTTTCCCAGCACCATTTATTAAATAGGGAATCCTTTCCCCATTGCTTGTTTTTCTCAGGTTTGTCAAAGATCAGATAGTTGTAGGTAAGTGGCGTTATTTCTGAGGGCTCTGTTCTGTTCCATTGATCTATATCTCTGTTTTGGTACCAGTACCATGCTGTTTTGGTTACTGTAGCCTTGTAGTATAGTTTGAAGTCAGGTAGTGTGATGCCTCCAGCTTTGTTCTTTTGGCTTAGGATTGACTTGGCGATGCGGGCTCTTTTTTGGTTCCATATGAACTTTAAAGTAGTTTTTTCCAATTCTATGAAGAAAGTCATTGGTAGCTTTATGGGGATGGCATTGAATCTGTAAATTACCTTGGGCAGTATGGCCATTTTCACGATATTGATTCTTCCTACCCATGAGCATGGAATGTTCTTCCATTTGTTTGTATCCTCTTTTATTTCCTTGAGCAGTGGTTTGTAGTTCTCCTTGAAGAGGTCCTTCACATCCCTTGTAAGTTGGATTCCTAGGTATTTTATTCTCTTTGAAGCAATTGTGAATGGGAGTTCACTCATGATTTGGCTCTCTGTTTGTCTGTTGTTGGTGTATAGGAATGCTTGTGATTTTTGTACATTGATTTTGTATCCTGAGACTTTGCTGAAGTTGCTTATCAGCTTAAGGAGATTTTGGGCTGAGACGATGGGGTTTTCTAGATAAACAATCATGTCGTCTGCAAACAGGGACAATTTGACTTCCTCTTTTCCTAATTGAATACCCTTTATTTCCTTCTCCTGCCTGATTGCCCTGGCCAGAACTTCCAACACTATGTTGAATAGGAGCGGTGAGAGAGGGCATCCCTGTCTTGTGCCAGTTTTCAAAGGGAATGCTTCCAGTTTTTGCCCATTCAGTATGATATTGGCTGTGGGTCTGTCATAGATAGCTCTTATTATTTCGAAATACGTCCCATCAATACCTAATTTATTGAGAGTTTTTAGCATGAAGGGTTGTTGAATTTTGTCAAAGGCTTTTTCTGCATCTATTGAGATAATCATGTGGTTTTTGTCTTTGGTTCTGTTTATATGCTGGATTACATTTATTGATTTGCGTATATTGAACCAGCCTTGCATCCCAGGGATGAAGCCCACTTGATCATGGTGGATAAGCTTTTTGATGTGCTGCTGGATTCGGTTTGCCAGTATTTTAGTGAGGATTTTTGCATCAATGTTCATCAAGGATATTGGTCTAAAATTCTCTTTTTTGGTTGTGTCTCTGCCCGACTTTGGTAAGACTTGTGTATTAAACATATTATTTATTATTAAACATTTTCTGATGACAGTTATTCACAATTACCTTCCAAACAGCTATTTTATCACAAGTTCATTATAAGTGCTGGCAATTAAAATCATATGTACCATATTAGGGATGCTGAGAAAGAGAAGGGCAGCCCTTGACCTGCAGGGCCAGCCTGGCACTCACTGGTAGGCTTTGGCGCTCTCCTGTTGGACATAGTTTCACAAAACATCAGCATTAGACAAGGCCAATCTGAGACCATGCTAAAGTGATGCAATACAAGATAAACACACATTTTTTTCTAAATGTGCAAAAAAATAAGGCTACTGTGTCATCCCCAAAATACCAAACATCCCCCTTCCTGGCTAATATTAGTGACAGTTGCTTCTCTACCAATTATAGCTTGAGCTATGCTCTAGTGCCCTCCCTATAGATAAGATTTATTGAGGTAGCCAGTCACAGAATTGTCCTCATATTCTGCCAACACTCAGTATACGGTGAACCCCTGCTTCCTTGAACTCTCCCTCAAATCACAACCAGACATGACATATTCTAACAGCCTCTTAAAGAGGTGCGCCAAGCCTCATGATATGCCTCTCAGGTTCAAGTGATTCTTGTGCCTCAGCTTCCCACATAGCTGGGATCACAGCCTCATGGTGTGTGTGAATAATAAACACAACTTGTTCAATCACAGGTCTGTTCCTGACTACAAGACATTGGCAATGTCTAATATGATGTATAATACAAATCAATAGGTAATAGGTCACTCACAGACATATATTTCTACCAATATGTAAGTGCTATTTGATTTTTTTGGTTTAAAATTAGAAGGTTTATAACTACCTGGCTAAGATCATTTTGTGGTAAGGAATTTATGGCCCTGTATTTTAAAAATCAAGTTCTATGGTACAATAAAAGTAAGTATTTTCTTTTGTAAACATTAATATTTTACTGTGTGGATGGTAAATGATGGACAGTTGTTGGCAACTGAATGAAAGAAAGATGCTCCATGTTTTCCTGAAAAAACACTTGGTTCTTGGAGGTGATTTAATATTCAGATTGCATATATATATATTTTTTTCTTTTTGAGGCAGTCTTTCTCTGTTGCCCAGCCTGGAGTGCGGTGGCGTGATCTCGGCTCATTGCAGCCTCTAGCTCCCAGGCTCTCACCTTAGCCTCCCGAGTAGCTGGGACTACAGGTGTGCACCACCACACCTGGCCCCTTTCCCTTAGTGTAATGTCTTCTAGGCTCATCCATGTCATAGCATGTATCAGTACTGCAGTCCTTTTAATTGCCAAATGATATCTCATTGAATTGATACACCACATTTTCTTTTTCCATTTATCAGTTGATGGCTATTTGGGTTGTTTCCATTTTGGGGCTATTTTGAATATTACTGCAATTAACATTGGTGTACACGTTTTTTTTTGTGGACATATGTTTTTATTTCTCTTGGGCAGATACCTAGGAGTGAAATTGCTGGGTCATGTGTTAACTCTATGTTTAATATTTTAAGGAACTGCCATACTGTTTTCCAAAGCAGCTGCACCATTGTACAATCACATCAGCATGGTATGAGGGGTCCACTTCTCCATATCTTTGCTAACACTTATCAGTTCCTTTTATTATAGCCATCTTAGTGAGTGTGAAGTGATTTTTCATTGTGGTTTTGACTTGCATTTTCTTATGACTAATGATGTCGAGTATCTTTTCATGTGCTTATTGATCATTTGTGTATATTCTCCAGAGAACTGACTTTTCAGATTCTTTGTCCATTTTCAAAATTGGGTTATTTAAGTTTTTATTGTTGAGTTGTACATGTTCTTTATATATTCTGGATACAAATCCTTTCTTTATCAGATAGATGATTTGCAAATATTTTATCCCATTATGTGAGTTATCTTTTCAACTTTTTGATGTGTTTTGCAGCACAGAAGTTTTAAAATTTTTGGCTGGGTGAGGTGGCTCACGTCTGTAATGCCAGCACTTTGGGAGGCTGAGGTGGGCAGATCACCTGAAGTCAGGAGTTCGATACCAGCCAGGCTAACGTGGTGAAACCCCGTCTCTACTAAAAAAATTAGCCAAGTATGGTGGTGTGTGCCTATAGTCCCAGCTACTCTGGAGTCTGAGGCAGGAGAATTGCTTGAACCCAGGAGGCAGAGGTTGCAGTGAGCCGAGATCGTGCCATTGCACTCCAGCCTGGGCAATAAGAGTGAAACTCCGTTTCAAAAAAAAAAAAAAAAAAAGAAATGATTGCCTGATCCAAGTTCATTCAGAATTATGCCTCTGTTTTTTTCTGAGCGTTTTATAGTTTTCATTCTTACATTTAGATCTTTGATCCATTTGGAGTTAATTTTTGTATATGGTGTTTAATAGGGTCCAAGTCCATTCTTTTGCATGTGTATGGCATCACTTGTTGCAAAGACTATTCTTTCCCCATCATCTTAGCACTCTTGTCAAAAATGATCATAAATGTTAAGGATTATTTCTGGACTCTCAATTCCATTCCATTGATCAACATGTCTATCTTTATGACAGTACAGCACTGTCTCAATATCTATAGCTTTGTGATAAATTTTGAAATGAAAAAGTGTGAATCCTCCAACTTTTTTCTTTTTCTTCAACATTGTTTTGGCTATTCTGGGTCCCTTACATTTTCATGCTAATTTTTGGATTCAGCTTGTTGATTTCTGCAAAGAAGCCAACTGATATTTTGATTCAATCGTTTGGTTTTTAAATTTAAATTACCCACTTCTGTGGGGTGATTTGGAATTTATAAAAAGCTTTTATTTATGCTTCTTGAATAATTATCTCAGTTATCATTTTCTCTAAGCATTGTTGTACATTTTGTAAATAAGGGCCTTAAAGGTTCAAAGAGGCTATGTAATTATTAGTTTTTTTTAACTCTAATACTTGTTCTTTATATTGTAGCTTCTTTCTTAATATGCCCTCAAATAGCCATTTAGAATAATAAAATCTAAATTATAAATGTGATACTACATTGGTGGGAAATTAGTCAATAGCTAAATTAAAAACCATTCTTATTAGGAACATTTTTTTTCAGTTGGAGGATATTTGACTGCTTAGAAAAATTGTGAACAATTTGTGTTAATCCCTTACATCTAGTTAATTGTCTCAGCCAGGGTTCAGATGACATGAAGTCACCCAGTGAGTAAGGAAGGTAGATAATGACAAGTTATTATTTGTAGTACACTGAATGAAGAATATTTTATTTAAAGGGTCCTAATTATTCTTTTTCTCCAGAATGATTTGAATGTGGAACCATACACCTATTAAAAATCACACTTATGAGGACCACAATGATACAATTTTTTATTTGTTTTTGAGACAGGGTCTTACTCTGTTGCCCAGGCTGGAGTGTGATGGTGCAATGGTGGGCTCAAGTGATCCTCCCATCTCAGCCCCCAAGTAGCTGGGACTACAGGCATGCAGCACCATGCCTGACTAATTTTTAAATTTTTTTGTGGAGATGAGGTCTCACTATGTGGCCCAGGCTAGTCTTGAACTCCTGAGCTCAAGAGAGCCTCCTGCCTTGGCGCCCGAAAGTATTGGGATTACAGGTGTATTAGTCTGTTTCACACTCCTATAAAGAACTACCTGAAACTGGGTAATTTATGAAGAAGAGATTTAATTGACTCACAGTTCTGCAAGACTGGGAGGCCTCATGAAACTTACAATCATAGCGGAAGCAAAGGGGAAGCAAGCACCTTCTTCACATGGTGGCAGAAGAGGGAGAGAGAGTGAAGGGGGAAGTGCCACACACTTTTAAACCATCAGATCTCTTGAGAACTCACTCACTATCATGAGCAGAGTAAGAGGGAAATCCACCCCATGATCCAGTCACCTCCATTCAGGTCCCTCCTCTAATTCCACATGAGATTTGGGTAGGAACACAAATCCAAACTATATTAACAGGTGTGAGCCACCTTGTCTGGCCCACACTGGTATAATTAATACAAAATAAAGTTACATCTTTTTATTAAGTGTTTTTTTTTTGCATTATGTAGATATGGTCAAAGAAAATGTCATTAACGTTTGTGAGAGCTTTAAGTTCCACCTGAACTCATTTTTTAAATATTAAGAAAATATTTATTGAGGCCATGTACAGTGGCTCACGCCTGTAATCCCAACACTTTGGGAGACTGAGGTGGGCAGGTCACTTGAGGCCAGGAGTTCAAGACCAGCCTGGTCAACATGGTGAAACCTCATCTCTAATAAAAATACAAAAATTAGCTTGGTGTGGTGGCACTGTACACTGTACAGGTGATGCCTGTAATCCCAGCTACTCAGGAGGCTGAGGCAGAGAATCGCCTGAACCTGGGAGGCAGAGGCTACAGTGAACTGAGGTCATGCCACTGCACTCCAGCCTGGGCAACAGAGTAAGACTCCGTCTCAAAAAAAAAAAAGAAAAAGAGAAAATATTTATTGAGGTAAAATGCATATAACATAAAATTAACCATTTTAATGTGAACAAATGCTGGACTTTTATCATGTAAAATTTCAGGGACACAGAACAATAAAGAAAATAAATATCATAAATGCTCTTATGCCCATCACCCAGATTCGGAATAGTCTTAGCATTGTGCCTTATTTGATGAGGACTTTAATACTTTTTTTTGGAGATGGAGTTTTGCTCTTGTTGCCCAGGCTGGAGTGCAGTGGCGCAATCTCTGCTCATCGCAACCTCCGCCTCCCAGGTTCAAGCGATTCTCCTGCCTTAGCCTCCCGAGTAGCTGGGATTACAGTCATGTGCCACCATGCCTGGATAATTTTGTATATTTTTTAGTAGAGTTGGGGTTTCACCATCTTGGCCAGGCTGGTCTCGAACTCCTGACCTCAGGTGATCCGCCCACCTCAGCCTCCCAAAGTGCTGGGATTACAGGCGTGAGCCACCACGCCCGGCCTAATACATTTTTAAAAACAAAACCTTATAGATAAGTTTAAGGCCGCTTGCCTATTTTTCCTGATTCTATTTCTCAAAGGCAGCCACTATCCCAAATTTGGTATTTATTATTGCTATGAATATTTTCATACTTTTGCTATATATATATGTATCTGGAAACACTACATAGAATATATGGAAGGAATATATAGACTGTATAGAATTTTTTGACAAATTTTTATATATACATGGTTTTATACTGAATCATGTTTTGCATGCTTTTAAATTATGTATTTATTTACTTATTTTTTAGACACAGAGTCCCACTCTGTTGCCCATGCTGGAGTGCAGTGGCATGATCATAGCTCACTGCAGCCTGGAACTCCTAGGCTCAAGTGATCTTCCTGCCTGAGCCTCCCAAAGTGCTGGGATTACAGGCATGAGACACTGTGCCTAGCCACATGCCTTTAAAACAAAATGCAACATTATGTTTCTGGGACTCATTATGTTGACGCATACCTTTGTAACTGCTAAACAGTATTCCATTGTATGGCTACATCACAATATACTTATACATTCTTTTTTTGATGGACATTTAGTTTACAGCAAGGTTTTTTAAATTAGAAAATGCAACAATGAACATTCTTTTTTATATTTTTATTTTTTTTTGAGACGGATCCTCACTCTGTCATCCAGGCTGGAGTGCAGTGGTGCTGTCTCGGCTCACTGCAACCTCCGCCTCCCAGGTTCAAGTGATTCTCCTGCCTCAGCCTCCCAAGTAGCTGGGATTACAGGCGCACAACACAATGCCTGGCTAATTATTTTGTATTTTAGTAGAGACAGGGTCTCACCGTGTTGCCCGGGCTGGTCTCGAATTCCTGAGCTCGGCAATCCACCTGCCTTGGCCTCCCAAAGTGCTAGGATTACAGGCGTGAGCCACCGCTCTCAGCCAAACATTCTTTCTTTTATTTCTTTTTTCTTTTTCTTTGAGATGGGGTCTCGTTCTGTCGCCAGGCTGGAGTGCAGTGGCGATCTTGGTTCACTGCAACTTCCAGCTCCTGGGTTCAAGCGATTCTCCTGCCTCAGCCTCCCGAGTAGCTGAGATTACAGGCACGTGCCACCACGCCCGGCTAATTTTTGTATTTTTAGTGGAGACAGGGTTTCACCGTGTTGGCCAGGATGGTCTCGATCTCCTGACCTTGTGATCTGCCCGCCTCGGCTTCCCAAAGTGCTGGGATTACAGGCGTGAGCCACCGTGCCCGGCCAACATTCTTATTTCTAATGCTGCATAGAGGAGTGGTTAGGAGCCAGGGTGCTAGAGCCACATTATCTGTATTTGAGCTGTGTCTCTATGGGCAAATTACTTCTCTGTACTTCTCTTTAGTGCCCTGTTCCCTTCAGTCATGAAAGCAATGAAGGAAGACAGAACTTCTAATATTATGGTTTCTGAATCATCCTTAATGAGCCTGTCATCAATAAAATGAGAAACTGCAACCTATTTAAACACTGTTTATCAGATTATAACACACATTAGAGAATTTAAATATCTTTATGGCAGGACAATGAAAGTAAAGTGCAGTCTCTATTCTGACTATTGTTTGAAGCTGAAATTTATTGGTATTTTAATACCAATAAATTAAAGTTAGTAAATAACTTACTAAGTAAGACCAATCATGGCATACTACTCAAGGAGCATTTTACAAAGATCTAATACAGAAACTATGCCTGATGCAACACTAACCATAGTTGCCAGATCCCCATTTTATTTCCTGTAATTTATAGTTAATGTTCCTGGATTCATCTGTCTTTTTGAGCAGCCTACCTAATGTATGAAAAGGGAGAAGTTAATAGGTGTATATACTAATGATTTTATTTACTGTCCTTGGGACCTAGTGCTGTTTTAAATTCACAGTTTGGTGGGGTAGAGTGCCCATTTGGCATGTTTGTATGTGCTTGGCTCATTTAAGTAGAGCTCTTCTTTGCCCTAGGCTAATTAAAAAAAAAAATCAATTCCAATAGCACATTTGAGAAGAGGAACAACCATCATTGGAAACTTCTTTGATGTTTAATTTGTAATTTTAAAGCATAGTTTGGTAAACTGAGGTGTTTTCCCCCTCCTTTATGTTCTCCAGTGGCCAAAGTTGTCTCTCTTATTAGAAATAGCCTTTTGATTTTTTTTTTTTTTAAACGAGACAGAGTCTCGCTCTGTCACCCAGGCTGGAGTGCAGTGGCGTGATCTTGGCTCAATGCAACCTCTGCCTCCCGGGTTCAAGCAATTCTTCTGCCTCAGCTTCCCGGGTAGCTGGGATTATAGGCGAGCACCACCACGCCCAGCTAATTTTGGATTTTTAGTAGAGACTAGGTTTCACTGTGTTGGCCAGGCTGGTCTCAAACTCCTGACCTCAAGTGATCCACCCGCCTCGGCCTCCCAAAGGGCTGGGATTACAGGCGTGAGCCACCACGCCTGGCCTTTACCTGTAGTTCTTGTATCTAAAGTGAGAAGTTGTGAAAGTTGATTTCTGTCCAAGGTATCCGTACTTGAAGATTGACAGTAGAGTTCCTCTGGGCAGATCTGACATAATAACTGAATAGGAGGGATTGGAGATAGGAGCTGTTGTTCCCTTCCTCCCTCTCCATCCCCCACCCCCACTTGGACTGAACCCTAATCTTCAGAGCAAGACTCCTTAGGATTAGGATAAAAAAAAATTAAGATCTCAGAAGTTTGAACTGGTTTGTCACTGACTAGGTAGAGAGTTTCCCTTGGTTGTTTCAGTGCTGAGAATTTGACCCTGTCTGGTGCTGCACCTATATTTTGTAATTATATACATTCATTGTTGTTATAACAATTTTCAAAAGCCACTTATATGGGCTTATTTTACACAGATAAAGTTAACCATTGTCTTGTTTAAGCCATGTTACTTTCAGTTACAAGCAGCCTACACGAATTCTAACTGATACTGATGGAATTGGATTAAATGACTTTTGGTTCCTTTCTAGTTCTGACATATGAGCTTAAATATTTTTTGAGGGTCACTTCTATGCCTGGTGCTATGCTAACTGTCCACATTTCCTTCCTATCTGTCCACATATCCTTCAAAGTGATCTTCTTTGAACTACATGCTTGAAGCCCTGAGTTGGTTAGCATTCAGAGACTGGGTGATGCAGCTTGAGTGGCTGAATTTTCTCCCTACCTTCTGACAGTCAGTGGGCTCTGATGATCAGTATCTTGGTCCTGCCCATTTTTGCTAAGAGCATGAAATAACTTAGTTTATAACCTCAGTATCCTAGTTTTGAAGTCCAGACTGATGCTCAGAGAGTCTATACTTCTTTTTTTTTTTAATTTTACTTGCAGTTCTGGGATACATGTGCAGAACGTGCAGGTTTGTTACATAGGTATACATGTGCCATGGTGCACCTATCAACCCGTCATCTAGGTTTTAAGACCTGCATGCATTAGGTATTTGTCCTAATGCTCTCCCTCCCTCCCCTTGCTCCCCACCCCCTAACAGGCCCCGGTGTGTGATGTTCCCCTCCCTGTGTCCATTGTTCAGCTCCCACTTATAAGTGAGAACAGGCGGTGTTTGGTTTTCTGTTCCTGTGTTAGTTTGCTGAGAATGATGGTTTCCAGCTTCATCTGTGTACCTGAGCGCACCACACCTGATGCATCAGTAGCCTGTGACTACACTGTCAAGGTCAGCCCACTTGTAACCCCCACTTGTACCCCAACCCCTGATCTGGGGATTCCCCGTATCTGTCATTGTCACTCCTCTCCCTTGGGGTCTTCCATCTGATCACCAAGGCTTAGTTTGAGACATCTGGTTAGCATCTGCTACTTACGCTTACACGTCACCACGGACTCTACTTGCTTCTCCTTCTCTGGGCAGTCCTAGGACGAAACAATTGGGTCCATTTGTTCATTCATTCATTTTCTCATTCCTTGTGCAGTTAGTACCTCTTATTTAATATAGCCAAGGGATCAAGATACAGTTACCCTTGATGAGGTCATCAAGATCTATTTGCTAGAATGCTTTAGATATGTTAACCTTTTATCAGAAGGAAGAAAATGGCAGGAGGCCACTGAAGTTCAACGGACAGAATTCTTATTTCAGCAATTGTGGCCAGATTTGCTAAAGATTGTGTTTATCTGGGTCTAGCATTATCTCTTTGCATTTCTCTCTCACACTCTCCCTGTAGTAAGATATCCGAAGTCAGTATTTTCCAGATGATGATGATCCACTGGAGGAAGATGTCCTTGTTGATGTATGTGTTTTAGGTTCTCCAACAAATAAGTATAGAGCTTTCGTTTTTCTTTATTTATTTTTAAATTTTGTTTATTTTTTTTTTTGACAGGGTCTCACTCTATCACATAGCCTGGAGTGTAGTGGCGCGATCACAGCTCATACAGCCTTGGCGTCCCAGGCTCAGGTGATCCTCCCACCTCAGCCTCCCAAGTAGCTCAGACCACAGGCACACACCACCATGCCTGGCTAATTTTTGTATTTCTTTTGTAGAGACAGGGTTTTGTCATGTTGCCTAAGCTGGTCTTGAGCTCCTGGGCTCAAGTAATCCTCCCGCCTCGGCCTCCCAAAGTGCTGGGATTACAGGTGTGAGCCACCGTGCCAGGCCTAGTTTCTTTTTTAATTGGAGAAATATCTTCAGATTTGGCCAACTTACAAAACACTTATTTTAAAGTCATTTGAAATATAATTTATTTGAAACTTAAAGATATTTTTATGTGTGCTATTCTTTTGAAAATATTTGTGTCCTTTGCAAATAGTCGTATCCTTATCTGAATAATCTTTTGTAAATATAATTTCTGGATAAAAAGGGAAATTCAGCTTCCTATTCTAAAATGTAAGAACCAGGAACATGATGAAACCTGGCCTCTGGGAAAGAATCTGGCATCCACTTGTTTCGGAGATATTCATTGAAGAGTTAGTGAAGCCATTATACAACCTGTGTGTGTGTGTGTGTGTGTGTGTGTGTGTGTGTGGAGGGGGGGCGGGAAGGGTGATTCTAAAGAGCACAGAGCTTTTTAATAGCTATGCAATTTAAAATTGATTATTTAAGTATAAATAAATACCTGTTATAGTAATTTTCAGAAACCTCTAATTTATTTGGGAAAGGATGGCATTATAAGAAAGTAATATTTGTCAGACTCTGCTATAAAAACTGGTCAAGATTATGTGAAGCTCAACAGAAAGATACGCGAAAAATTAATAGCATGGTTTGCTGCAAATCAGAAAAATATATTCACAGGGATTGGAGTGGGGGAGGAAGAGTTTCCAAGGTAAGGGAAAGGGGGATAGCTGTGACATTGGGGATGGAGAAAAATCACATTTAATACTAAGTACAGAACTGGGACATTTAGATAGAATTCACATTATAAAAATAAATAAATATAAATATAGGGATTTTTAATTGCATACTACAATTCTAGAAAATGTCAGGATTGTTTGATCATCTTATATTTTTGCTTCCAATTTATCATTTAGCCTTGCATACTTTAAAATAAAGGCTATTTTAGGCTGGGCGCAGTGGCTTATGCCTGTAATCCCGCACTTTGGGAGGCCAAGGTGAGCAGATCACTTGAGGTCAGGAGTTCGAGACCAGCCTGGCCAACATGGTGAAACCCCATGTCTACTAAAAATACAAAATTGGCCGGGTGTGGTGGTGCATGCCTGTAATCCCAGCTACTTGGGAGGCTGAGGCAGGAGAATCACTTGAACCTGGGAGGTGGAGGCTGCAGTGAGCCGAGGTCGCACCACTACACTCCAGCCTGGGCAACAGAGTGAGACTCCATCTCAAAAAATATATAAAAAATAAAAAATAAAATAAAATAAAGGTTATTTGAGGAAATAAATCATTTTCTACCAATATTACATAGAAAGTCTAAAAAACATAGTTAATAACTAGAGAAAGATAGTGTATTTAAAAATAATATCTAACCAGAGAATTTCAGGTTTCCTTCTTGTTTTCTAACTATTGGTAGCTAAAAATACTGATGTCATTTAAAATTATTAATTGCTGTTTTATATGATCCATTTAAGCTTAAAATAAAACTGGATATTCAACATTAAGCCAATATATTTGTTCAATTCTGTGCCAAGAATGATTCTAGGTGCAGATACACGGCTGTGAATCAAACAGCCAAGGGAATTAAGAAATGGAAATGAGTTCTGTTTCCATGACAATTTAATGATTCCTATTCTGTAGGGAAAAAATTCTTGCACTACTTCCCCTGAGTTCATGTAGAGTAGTAGTTCTCAATCCTGGCAGCCATTAGAGTTACTTGAGGGTCACTTGGAGTGGCATGGGCTCAACCCAGATTTATTAGAAATAAACAGAATTTCTAGAGATGGAGGCTGTTACCTTCTTCTTTTTGAGCTCCCTATGTTGTCAAGCCAGAGCTGAGAACCACCGATTTATTCTAGAGTATGCCAAATCCAAGGAAGCAGATGGAAAGCCTACTTCATTTCTGAAGATTCATAGCTTCTGTTTTTAAAAATCAATGCACAGGAATGTAAAATGGCTCTGTTGCTGTGGAAACTGGTTTGGCAGTTTCTCAAAAAAATTAAACACCATAAAATTACCATATAACCCATCAATTCCATTCATAGGTGATATACCTTCAAAGAATTGAAAACAGATACTTAAATACTTGTACATGTATGTTCATAGCAGCACTATTCACAATAGCTAAGAGGAGGAAATCATCCAAATGTCCTTGAATAATGCTCTGTGGTATATACGATGGAATATTGTTCAGCCACAAGAAGAAATGAAGTAATGATTCATGCTACATCATAGATGAATCTTGAAAACATGCTAAATGAAAAAAGCCTGACACAAAGGGTCACACTGTATGATTCCATTTATATGACATATTCAGAATAGGTAGATTTCTAGAAATAGAAACCATATTGGTGGTTGCTGGGGCTGAGAGGAAGGAAGAATGGGGAGTAAGCGCTAAATGGGTATGGGTATTTCTTTTGGGATGATGAAAACCTTTTGGAACTAGATGTATTGGTTGCACAACAGTATGAATGTACTGGATGCTACTGAATTGTTCACTTTAAAATGGTTAATTTTATGAGATGTGAATTTTGCCTTAATTAAAAAAAAACCTATCTACAAACATTAAATCTTTACTTTTAATTTTTCTTGATTAAAGAAAACTAGCTTTTCGGCTGGGCGCGGTGGCTCACACCTGTAATCCCAGAACGTTGGGAAGCCAAGGCAGGTGGATCACGAGGTCAGGAGTTCGAGACCAGCCTGGCCAAGATGGTGAAACCCCGTCTCTTCCAAAAATACAAAAAAATTAGCGGTGCGTGGTGGCAGGCGCCTGTAATCCCAGCTACTCAGGAGGCTGAGGCGGAGAATCGCTTGAACCCGGGAGGCAGAGGTTGCAGTGAGCCAAGATTGCGCCACTGTACTCTAGCCTGGGTGACAGAGTAAGACTCCGTCTCAAAAAAAAACAAAAACAAAAACAAAGCAAAACAAACAAAAAACCTCAAAAAACTAGCTTTTCTGGAAATCAGATTAAAACTTGTCATAAAACACCTGTTGAATTAACTTAATTCTGTGATCCAGGCTTTTTGTCTGTCTCATAACCAGCCTTAGGTAGAAGCTGTGACTTGCCCACATTCTGAATACATCTAAGAAGATACTGTATCTGGAAATTTTAATTTTTTTTTAAACTCTGTGTTTAGGTCTTCACTGGGGAGCACTCAGGGACCAAGGGATATCCCTTGTCTCAATAATTCATGCTGGTGATTTCAAAACTTCTGGCCATGTCTTCTGAGGCTAAAAATATTGAAGATACTGCCTTCCCCAAAAGGACAGAGGAGAAGCATGCCAAAAGGAGGAAAGGAAGTTACCATATCAAAAAGATACCTGCACACATATGTGTATCGCAGCACAATTCACAATTGCAGATATGGAGTCAACCAAGGTGCCCATCAGCTTGTGGATAAAGGAAAGTGTGATGTATACAGGCCAAGCACAGTGGCTCATGCCTGTAATCCAGCACTTTGGGAGGCTGAGGCAGAAGGATTCCTTGAAGCCAGGAGTTTGAGACCAGCCTGGACAACAAAGTGAGACCCTGTCTCTATTTTTTTTAAGTGGTGTATATATACCATGGAATACTACTAAGCCATAAAAAGAACCAAATAATGTATTTTCAGCTATTTGGATGGAACTGGAGGCCATTATCCTAAGTGAAGTAACACAGGGACAAAAAACCAAATACCGCATGTTTTCACAAGTGGGAACTAAGCTATGGGTAAGCAAAGGTATACAGAGTGCTATAATGGACACTGGAGACTCAGAAATGGGGAGGATGGGCCGGGCGTGGTGGCTCACACCTGTAATCCTAACACTTCAGGAGGCTGAGGCAGGTGGTTCACTTGAGATCAGGAGTTCAAAACCAGCCTGGCCAACATGGTGAAATCCCGTCTCTACTAAAAATACAAAAAAAATTAGCTGGGCGTGGTGGCGCGTGCCTGTAATCTCGGCTACTTGGGAGGTTGAGGCAGGAGAATCGCTTGAACCCGGGAGGTGGAGGTTGCAGTGAGCCAGGATCATGCCACAGCACTCCATCCTGGATGACAGAGCAAGACTCTGTCTCAAAAATAAATAAATAAATAAATAAATAAGAAAGGGGGAGGAGGGTGGAAGGGGGATGAGGGGTGAAAAACTACCTATTGGGTACAATGTACACTATTGGGGCGACTGGTGCACTAAAAGCCCAGAATTCACCACTCTTCATCCATGGAACCCATAACCATTCCTACCCCTAAAGCTAATGAAATAAAAAAAGTTTTTTAAAAATTAAGAGAATAGGAAAAATCAGCATAAGAGATGTGAAAATGTTACAAGTAGCTAGAGACTTCAGGTTTTGAAAACATACCAGAAATCTAGATTTTTCTTCATAAAAAGATATAAGGATACTCTAGTGGTATTTAAAAATGCCAAACAAGGCCGGGCGCGGTGGCTCACGCCTGTAATCTCAGCACTTTGGGAGGCCGAGGCGGGCAGATCGCAAGGTCAGGAGATCGAGACCATCCTGGTTAAAACGGTGAAACCCCGTCTCTACTAAAAATACAAAAAATTAGCCGGGCGTGGTGGCGGGTGCCTGTAGTCCCAGCTACTCGGGTGGCTGAGGCAGGAGAATGGCGTGAACCTGGGAGGCAGAGCTTGCAGTGAGCTGAGATCGCACCACTGCACTCCAGCATGGGCGACACAGCGAGACTCCATCTCCAAACAAACAAACAAACAAACAAAAAAACCACACACGCACACACAAACCAAGGCCAAACAATGGATATAATATTTGGAACCTAGAAAAAGTTGTTATTGTTTGAGAAATAATCTTCTGGAGGAGTGAAAATGGTGGGCAAGTAATATAACTGATTTACTGAAACATTCTGTGATAAACACTCAGGATCTGACAGGTTGAGGAATGATCAAGGGCCCTGAAACCTGTCCTTAGATTTCTTCTATGTGATACCCACACCCTTAGAAGGTTGGCAAGTATAACACAGAGCTGAGGCCTTAACACACTTTGGTTCCATCAGGTCTTTGAAACTCTGTGACTAGCACTGAATGCAGAACACATTTTTATCTTCCTGGTTAATATATTAAAAATACACTGTTCATAGGAAATGCTGCCATATTGCTATGGCAATACATAGGGAGTGGCCACCATACGTACCAAACAGCTAGCAATTCCCTCCCCTGCTCCCCTGCTCGTCTTTGTATCTTCAAACAAGTCACCTTAAATATAAAGATTTAATGTGTGTATGTGGGCTTTTTTTCTTTTCTTATGAAATAATGATAGATTTATAGGAGGTTGCAAAGAAATGTCCAGGAAATTCTCATGTACCTTTTTCTCAGCCTCCTAAATATTAGCATCATACACAACTGTAAAATAATATCAAAACCAAGAAATTGACACTGGTCCAATCCATACAGTTTAATCAGATTTCACCAGTTACATATGCACTTGTGTGCGTGTGTGTGTGTAACTTTATACACTTTTACCACATCCATAGCCTTGCATAACCACCACCACAATCAAGAGACTATACTACCATCACCACAAGACTCCCTAGAGCTATCCCTCTACAGCCACATTCATCCTCTCCCCATATCTCTAACCTCTGACAATCCCTAATCTGCTCTTCATCTCTGTAATTATGTTATTTTTTTGGATGTTACATAAATAGAACTATGTCGTATGTACCCTTTTGGGACTGGCTTTTTTTTTTTTTTTTTCACTCAGCATAATTTCCTTGAGGTTCTTCCAAGTTGTTGCCTGTGTGAAAGGTTTGTTCCATTTTATGGCTGGATAGTATTCCATGGTATGGATGTCCCATAGGTTCTTTAACATTCACCATTACAGGACATTTGGGTAGTTCCTAGTGTTGGGTTGTTATGAATGAAGGTGCTGGGAGTCAGTCTTCATTTTCTCTGTTACACCATGAGTGACACCACGAGTGCCCTTGCTGGATCATAGGATGAGTCCATGCTTAGTTTCAAAAGGAACAGCTGGGTGCTTCTCCAGAGTGGAAGCAGTCTTTTAAGAGAGAAAATACTCTTTCAGAAGTACTGACTTTACCGAAGATGTCTCCCACATTTCTCTAAATAAATCTTTTTTTTTTTTTTTTTTTTTTTTTGAGACAGAGTTTTGCTCTTGTCGCTCAGCTGGAGTGCAATGGCGCGATCTCAGCTCACTGCAACCTCCGCTTCCCGGGTTCAAGCAATTCTCTTGCCTCAGCCTCCGGAGTAGCTAGGATTACAGGCGCCCGCCACCACGCCCAGCTAATTTTTGTATAAATAAATCAATTTTTAAAAGAAAAGGGAAATGCAATTATTTTCTTAAAATGTTGAGTTTGAATATACTGTATTTTAAATTTTATTTGGGACTCAGACATTTTATTTTTCTAATTTCTCTGTCATGATTCAGATGTTGTCAAAAAGCAGTTGATCCTGTGTAGTTTGTGATTTCACGGCATGCTAAACATAACAGAATGGTGGAGGTGGTTGTGAGTGATAATGGCTCAGAGATAAAAATAATTGTTTATAGGGTACTTTGGTTAAAAGAATCATGAAAACAATATTTTCAAAGATTTAGAAGACAACATAATTGTCTCTTTTTGCCCACTGAATTCTAAATGATTTGCTCATGTTCTCTCATGATTCAGTAGCACAACACCTTCATATAGTCGAATTGTGGCTGCTGCTAGCCTCAACACCCTCTTTTTCTTTTTTCTTTCTTTTTCTTTTCTTTTTTAAAATAGATACAGTGTCTTGCTATGTTGCCCAGGCTGGTCTCGAACTCCTGGGCTCAAGTGTTCCTCCTGCCTCAGCCTCTCAAATTGCTGGGATTATAAGTGTGAGCCACCACACCCACCTTCAACCCTGTCTCAAGACTAAAAAATAGGCCGGGCTCGGTGGCTCATGCCTGTAATCCCAGCACTTTGGGAGGCCGAGGTGGGCGGATCACGAGGTCAGGAGATCGAGACCATCCTGGCTAACACGGTGAAACTCCGTCTCTACTAAAAATACAAAAAATTATTAGCCTGGCGTAGTGGCGGGCGCCTGTAGTCCCAGCTACTCGAGAGGCTGAGGCAGGAGAATGGCGTGAACCCGGCAGGCGGAGCTTGCAGTGAGCCGAGATTGCGCCACTGCACTCCAGCCTGGGCAACAAAGCGAGACTCCATCTCAAAAAAAAAAAAAAAAAAAGACTAAAAAATAATGAAGGCGGGAATGAAGGAAGTGGAATGTTTAATATAGCTCAGAAATATAGACATTAATGAGACAAGTAGAAGATAGGTTTGGGAAATAGAGTATTCAGCATAATTGAACCTGTTTCTGGTTCTCTTGTGTTTTTATTCTTTAAGTTTAAACTTTAAGTTCTGTTCAGCTTCTCACTTCCTTTGACCCTGTCTCCTTGTTACTTTTCCTCTGCCCTGGAAATCATAACTAACTGAAAAGTAAGCTTTTCCCTTCATTGGCTCATCACTGGCAAGCTATTTTAATGTAAATATCACCTTAAACTCAAAAATTTGATAATTTTGAAGGTCTCCATGCTTCTTTTCAAACCTTCATTCACTTTCTCTTATCTCTTCCACAGGGAAGGGTATCAATTTACTTCTAAGAATTCCCCAAAAGGAACAAATGGAAAATAGAATTTTTTCTGCTTCATTTGCAATGTCACAAGTATGGATCATTTTCATAAAATTCATCTCATACCCCTGGGATGAAAGAGTTGATGAGGTAATGTGCAGAGAACCTTCATTGGCAATTCTGAGATCAGATGTGTTTTCAATAATCAATTATTTATAGATTATTTTCAACTCTACTAATGTTTCTTATGCATCTGAGGAAGACAAAAATATTTGCTGTGTGGAAGCTGGAAGGAGGAAGCCTAGGATGTGGAGAACATGTATCAAGCCTGAAAATGGGCCTATTTTTGTTTTTTTACTATTTAACCAAAATTTGGACCAATCAGAAAATTACAGAAAAATTGAAAGTATAGTTTAAATAAACCTTTTCCCCTGAACTGTTTGAGAATAAGTTGCCAGCATGCTGGTCCATCACCCTGAAATAGTTTGTATTTCCTACAAAGACACTTATCTATAAAACCATAATACAATCATAAAAGTTAGGCAGTAAACACTGATACATTACTATCATCTAATTCACAGAGCCATTCAAGTTGACAGTTGTTTCAATAATGTCCTTTATAGCAAAAGGATTCAATCCAGGATTATGCACTGCTTTTAGCTGTCATGTTTCTTTTTTGTTTTGTTTGAGACAGGGTCTCACTTTGTCACTGAGGCTGGAGTGCAGTGGGGTGATCTTGGCTCATGGCAGCCTCGACCTCCTGGGTTCAAGCAATCCTCCTGCCCCAGCCCCCCTCCAAGTAGCTGGGAATACAGGCATGCGCCACCACACCCTGCTAATTTTTGTTTATTTTTTAGAGATGGGGTTTTGCCATGTTGCCCAGGCTGGTCTCGAACTCCTGAGCTTAAGTGATCCGCCTGCTTCGGCCTCCCAAAGTGCTGGGATTGCAGGTGTGAGCCACCGCGCCCAGCCTCATGTCTCTTTTGTCTTCGATCTAGTACAGTTACTCAGTCTTTCCTCAGATCTCATCCCTTAGCACATTTGAAAGTTCCAAGCTAGCTATTCTGTAGGATGACCTGCCATTTTAGTTTGTCTGGTGTTTTATCATGATTAGATCCAGATTATGCATCTTTGGCAGGAACATCACAGAAGTGATACTATTGCGTCCTCTCATTGCATCCTATCATGTGAAGTAAGATTTTTTAAAGAAATAGATTTTGTTTTTTAGGTTCACAGCAAAATTGAGCGGAAGGTACAGAGTTCACATATATCCCCTGCCTTACACATGCATAGCCTTCCCCCGTTATCAACATCCCCCACCAGAGTGCTACATTTGTTACAACTGAGGCCCACATTGATGCATCATCACCTAAAGTCCACAGTTTATATTAGGGTCCAGTCTTGGTGTGGTACATTCTATGAGTTTGGACAAATGCATAATGACATGCACCCATAATTATAGTGTCATACAGAATAGTTTCACTGCCCTGAAAAAACCCTGTGCTCTGTCTGCTCATCCTTCCCTCTCCCCTAACCCCTAGTGCCCACCGATCTTTTTACTGTCTCCATAGTTTAGGCAAGATTTTCATTTGTCCCAGTATTGATGATGGGCTTTTCTTTTCTTTTTTTTTTTTTTTGAGATGGAGTTTCATTCTTGATGCCCAGGCTGGAGTGCAGTGGCGTGATCTCGGCTCACTGCAACCTCCGCCTCCTGGATTCAAGCAATTCTCCTGCCTCAGCCTCCCAAGTAGCTGGGATTACAGGCGTCTGCCAACATGCTCAGCTAATTTTTGTATTTTTAGTAGAGAGGGGGTTTCACCATGTTGGACAGGCCGGTCTCCAACTCCTGACCTCAGGTGATCCACCTGCCTTGGCCTCCCAAAGTGCTGGGATTACAGGCGTGAGCCACCACGCCCAGCTGATGGTGTGCAGTTTGATGACTTAATTAAGGTGATGTCTGCAAGGCTTCTCAACTGAAAGTTACTCTCTGACCTTTGAAAAAAGTAAATATTTGGGGGGAGCTACTTTAAAATGATGTAAACATCTTGTTCTTCATCAAACTTTCAATTTATGTATTTATTTTATTTATATTTATATGTGTTCCTATTTTATTCAAATGGTTACAGTTCATGGTTCTCATTTTTTAATTTAATTTTTTTAACTTATTTTAAGTTCAGGGGTACATGTGCAGGTTTGTGACATAGGTATACTTGTGTCATGGAGGTTTCTTGTACAGATTAATTAATCACTCAGGTATTAAGCCTAGTACCCATTAGTTATTTTTCCTGATCCTCTCCCTCCTCCCACCCTCCACCCTCCATTAGGCCCCAGTGTATGTTGTTCCCCTCTATGTGTCCATGAGTTCTCATCATTTAGCTCCTACTTATAAGTGAGAACATCCAGTATTTGGTTTTCTGTTCCTGTGTTAGTTTGCTAAGGATAATGGCCTCCAGCTCCATCCATGTCCCTGCAAAGGACATGGTCTCATTATTTTTTATGGCTGTATAGTATTCCATGGTGTGCATGTATTACATTTTCTTTATTCAGTCTATCATTGATGGGCATTTAGGGTGATTCCATGTCTTTGCTATTGTGAATAGTGCTGCGATGAACATACACGTGCATATGTCTTTATAATAGAATGATTTCTGTTCCTTCGAGTATATACCCAGTAATGGTATTGCTGGGTCAAATGGTATTTCTGTTTTTAGGTCTTTGAGGAATCACCACACCATCTTCCACAATGGCTGAACTAATTTACACTCCCACCAACAGTGCATAAGTGCTCCTTTTTCACTTGTGTGTAAAAGGAGCACTTCAGTGTATAAGTGCTCCTTTTTCCTTGCCAGCATCTGTTATTCTTTGACTTTGTAATAATAGTGTGGTGTGAGATGGTATCTCATTGTGGTTTTGATTTGCTTTTCTGTAATGATCAGTGATGCTGAGCTTTTTTTCATGGATTCTTGGTGCATGTATGTCTTCTTTTGAAAAGTGTCTGTTCTTGTCCTTTGCCCACTTTTTAATGGAGTTTTTTTTCTTATAAATTTGTTTAAGTTCCATATAGATGCTGGATATTAGATCTTATTTATTTTTATGCTTAAATTGTCTCCTATTTGGCCAGTGGAAGCCCATCCAACTGGGCCACAATGTCTTCATCAGTCTTTGAGCACAACCTCGTTTTTTGGTTAGATGGTAAGATGTTCCCGGTTCACCTTGTATTTTCCATGCTCCAGCTCTGGAATCAGCCATTTCTCCAAGATATTTTATTCTTTGTTTGTTTGTTTTTGTTTGAGACAGGGTCTCATTCCATCACCCAGGCTGGAGTGCAGCAACGTGATCATGGCTCACTGCAGCCTCGACCTCCTGGGCTCAATCTTCCCACCTCAGCCTCCCAAGTAGCTGGGACTACAGGTGTGCACCACCAGCCCCGATAATTATTTATTTATTTTTTGTAGAGACAGGGACTAACTATATTGCCCAGGATGGTCTCAAACTCCTGGGCTCAAGTGATCCTCCCCACTTTGGCCTCCCAAAGTGAAGATCATTCTTTTTTTTTTTTTTTTTTTTTTTTTGTAAAAAGTGGTATTTAGAAGCCAAGACCTGGACATGAGGTGTGTTTATTGCTATTCTCAGGCTGGCTCAGTTCAGAGTTCAGGAATATCTGTTGGTCTATATCTGTCTACCTAAGGAATATCTGTTGGTCTATATCTGTCTACTTATCTTTCTACACACACACACACACACACACACACGCACATATTTGCATATGTATTTATTAATCTATTATCTCTATCTTGAAAACCATGAGTTTACAACAATATGCCGAATTCCAATTCAACACCACGGGGGTCATCCTTGTTTTTTCCTCTGCTGTATTTGAAACTTCCTTCTCCAACAGTGAAAACCTTGTCTTTCATTTTCCTTAAGATAATTACTAGTTTGATCAATCTTCTATGGAAACAATCTCCAATTTCTGCTACCATACCCACTCCGGCCCAGATGCCCATGTTTTCCTGCTTGGCTCTCACTCTCCTTTCTGGGCTGTTCTCCATCGTGGATGGCCTCCTTGCAACGCTTGGGCTCTGAAAGCCCACACCATGCACAGGGGTGCTGTCCTCTCCCTCCCTGGGCCCTGGCTAACTAGCCACTGCAGGCTGTCCCCTGGACAGGCACCTTCCCCATCGTGCCCAGGCTCTAATCCCCCAGGTGCTGGGCTGTTCTCAGGTGTGGATATCTCCCTCATCCTACTCAGGCTCTGACAGTCCGGGCCAGGCTGCCGTGCTGTGTGGACGCTGTCCTTACTCTGATGGGGGTCTGAGACCCTGTGCCAGGTCACCCACCCTGTAGCCCACCCTCTTCACCCTGCTTGGACTGCAATACCCCACATTGGGTCACCATGAGTCCTCTCGACACCACTGTGGATGCCATCCTTCCTATACACTACCTAATGGCTTTAGGCCTGAATTATTAAGGAAGGGGCTGGGTATGGTGGCTCACGCCTATAATCGCAGCACTTTGGGAGGCTGAGGCAGGCAGATCACCTGAGGTCAGGAGTTGGAAACCAGCCTGGCCAACATGGTGAAACCGCATCTCTACTAAAAATACAAAAATTAGCCGGACTTGGTGGTGGGCACCTGTAATCCCAGCTACTCGGGAGGCTGAGACAGGAGAATCTCTTGAACCCGGCAGGTGGAGGTTGCAGTGAGCAGAGATCATGTCACTGACTCCAGCCTGGGTGACAGAGAAAGACTCAGTTAAAAAAAAAAATTATTATTAAGGAAGGGAAATGATTTTAAAAAATAAACTTTAAATTATTTAAGTACTATCTATGTTTTGAGTAGATTTTTTTCATGTCTTTGAGCTACCTTAGCTCTGAGAACATAGTGGCGATCACACACACACACACACACACGTGTTAGAATGAATTGAATCACTGTCCCTTTTTGGACCATATCATAATTCGGCCATGTCTGGTACTGCTGATAAACATATACGCCAGTTTGTTTGTTTTTTGAGATGGAGTTTTGCTCTTGTTGCCCAGGCGGGAGTGCAATGGTGTGATCTCGGCTCACTGCAACCTCTGCCCCCCTAGGTTCAAGCGATTCTCCTGCCTCAGCCTCCCAAGTAGCTGGGATTACAGGAGCGCACCAACACGTCCGGCTAATTTTTGTATTTTTAGTAGAGACAGGGTTTCACCACCTTGGCCAGGCTGGTCTCAAACTCCTGACTTCAGGTGATCCACCCGCCGCGGCCTCCCAAAGTGCTAGGATTACAGGCATGAGCCACCGCGCCCGGCCCACACCAGTTTTTAATTAGTGCTTCTCATCTACAAATCCAGTCTTCATTACCTGCTCAGTCAACGTGGACATGAGCCCTTTTCTCCTTCGCCAGCCTGCACAGTGCTAATTTTGTCGGTAGAGGGTGCTGGAGACATTGCAGAAGGAAGGGGAGAGGCAATCTGCTGCGGGTTCTGAGCGTCCCCGCCCACCACTGATTAGCTGGGCCATTTCTCAGGGTTGTGTTTGCAGCGAGAAATCTCCAGGACAAAGAGCAGGATAGCCTACCACTTACTATAAAAGCATGGATTTCCCAAGCTCCGTGGATTTCCACCTGGGATCCTCTGTCTTGTTCCTGTGGGAATTGAAGGGCACAGGGAAGTGACCCCAACACGATATTCCTACTGCTTTCTGTGCCTTCAGTAATAAAATCCTTTTCCTTCAACCCATGGATGTCTTCTGCCAGCATCCATGAAACCATAACAGGTCAGCTTATTAGCTCCAGTAGGGCAAAAGCAAATCTCAGATCCTGATAACCAGCCAATCCTTTCTGAGTCCAATCCTCTGTTATGGGACATGATTATTTATTTAAAATCTTCCCTGTTCAGATTACCCTGTGATTTCTGTCTCCCGATTGGACTCTGTCTGATACATCACAGCAGCAGACGCATCCTCCTTAGGTGGCTATTCATAGTCCTTGGAATTGTAAAGCATTTGGCTCCCTTCAATGACATGAAACTTCTAATAATGGGTTTATGACTTCCTGCTAATGGCTCATCCTCTCATTTCCATTTATGACTGCTCCACTCAGCATCCCTGCTCTCTGCTTTATTGACAGCAACAGCCCTCTGCACCCAAGTCATTATGCCATCCTTTCTAAAATGCCCTTCTTTTGTCCTTTCACAGAACATATTTAAAAAGAAAATAGAAAGGCACTTATGAAACCTCTCTGTGTGTGTATCCATTCAGGCACACAATAGGCAGAATTATATAGCCTGTTTCTACTCACTAAAAGTAAAAACTTAAAATGTAGCACAGATGTGGTGAGGATGTATCTTGGCATCAAGTATGTATCATCCTGTGTAATGTAGACAGCTTAAACTCACCTCCATGTAGCAATCTTGCAAAGATTTTTTAAAAGGCTCTAAGGTCATATAGATCTGGTTGGTTTTGAAATTTGGCTCTGACATTTACTAGCTAGTTTGCGTATCATTAACTGGGAATAGTCATATCTACTTCATACAGCTGTTGTAAAAATTAAATGAGTTAACATACATATGAAATGCTTACTTAGTACAGTGTCTGTCACATAATCAAGTTGACTCAACCTCCCTATGTTAAAATAATCAAATGAACAAGTCTAAAGCAATTTAATAAAATATGAATTTTTAACTCAATTTCACTTAGGTGCCTCCACAGCTAAGATAGTCCCTAATTGTTTTCAGACCCAGAGAAAACTTTCTCAGAGGCTCTTAGAGACTTTCTCAGGGTAGCCCTGACATGTGGAGCTCAGGCCCTCATTCCTCAGTCTTTCACCCCATGCTCTCTTCTTTCAATTACTTTCTTATCATTGGAAGCTTTACCTTGGCTTGCCATTTTCTTTGCTAGTATTTGCTACCATTTTCTTTGTAGTTTTTTCCCTCATTCTCATCCTCTCGGAGGCCTCATATTCTAGGTGATGGAAGAATGATCCCCCATGCACAGGTTGGAAATGTTTTCTGTAAATGTCAAGAAAAAGATATAGTCGCTGTCACAGCTATTCAACTTTGTTGTCATAACACAAAAGCTGCTACAGACATCAACAAATGAGCATGTCTGTGTTCCAATAAAACTTTATTTATAAAAACAAATAGACAGAGTTGACCTGTGGGCTGTAGTTTGCTGACTATAGAGCTATAGTTTCTAGGTCTTTTGACCTAGAGTGCTGAGGTATAATCTTATATTGGGCATTTTTCTCTATCTTTGTCCTTCAGAAAGGTGCTCATTTAAATATATATTTGTTTGGGAACTTTGCCTTACTACCGATAAAAAATTTTTTTTTTAATTAAAAACTTTTTTCTTTTTTTTAGGAAATGGGGTCTTGCTATGTTGTCCAGGCTAGTTTTGAACTCCTGGCCTCAAGCGATCCTCCTGCCTCAGCCTCCCAAAGCACTTGGGTTACATGTGTGAGTCATACAGATGAAACCCTTAATTTTAAGTATATTCCTTATGCCAATAATACTTGTCACATTTTTATCATGAACTTTAATTGAATAGTTCTACCTGGCTCCCTGGGAGTCTATACTCACAGGTTATTATATGAATGTAGATAATTCAGTGCAAAAAAATCTTTAGCTCAAATCTTAAAGCACAATGTAATTAGTTGAAAAAATGACAATGTGCTAAATAGCATTAACTATGCAGTATCAGCAAACAACCAAGAATCATAAATTAGCATAATTTTTAACACTTTGATATAATCTAAAACATCTGCTGGATAAGCCAAAGAAAAATTGACCTGAATAATTTTTATTACTAACAAGAGAGAATAATTTTAAAATTATGACTATTAAAATATATAATATTAAGTTATTATTTTATTATGGTCAGACGACTTGTCACCAGTGTGCAGATGTGGATGTACTGTGGTTTTGATTCCTGCGACTAGACTATCATTTAACATTTTTAGGTATTACAATACTTTCTGAAATGCTCATTATTTAACAGATTATAGTAATGGCAGTCAATCTAGTGAGCAATATGAAAGACTAGATAGAATTAGAGAAGAAAGTCTTTCACCATATTTTGAGTAATTATAGAATTGCTTAGTGTAATGAAATGAACACGTTTTAGCATTGTTGAAGGGAATATGAATGAGAAATGTACTAAAATTGTGTAGCTAGGGCGTTTCCCTTGTGCTATTTTCTGTGGGCATTTATTTTTCTGCTTAAATACCTTTCAGAAAGATAGTCTTCCTTGACTGGTAGAAAATGACAATGAAAATATCAAGGCCTAGAGTTTTCTTTTCCTTTCTTTTTTTTTTTTTTTTTTGAGATGAGGTCTCACTCTGTCGCCCAGGCTGGAGTGCAGTGGGGTGATCTCGGCTTACTGCAACCTCTGCTCCTGGGCTCAAGCGAACCTCCCAACTCAGCCTCCTAAGTAGCTGGGACTACAGGTGCGCACCACGGCACCTGGCCACTTTTTTTATTTTTAGTGGAGACAGGGTTTTGCCATTTTGCCCAGACTGGTCTTGAACTTGTGAGCTCAAGTGATTCACCCGCCTCAGCTTTCCAAAGTGCTGGGATTACAAGAGTGAGCCAACACGCCCAGTTTAGAGTTTTCTTTGTGGGAAGATTTTCTTTAAATAAATAGGATTATTCAGATTCCTTTTTCAAGTAATGTGAATCTGGGCTGCAGCTTTCCGGGGAGACTGGTTTGTGGTCACCTCTTCCTGGACATTCCAATGCATTTCCTTTCCTTTTTTGTAGTCTCCTGATAATGGGGAGTGAGGTAGGTGTTCTTCCGGTTTGTCCATACCTTCGAAGCTGTAGTACTTAGAGGTCCCAGCTATGTAGAAGTAGGATCTTCCCACCTTGGACAGATCCTAGGTTTTGAGTTCTCTATCCCATCCCCTGGGATGTCAACAGAACCGAAGGGGAATTTTTGAGAGTTTGGCAAATGCCCTTGGGGCAAAAGAGCTTCAGTTCACTACTTATTTTTCCAAGTCTTCTCTCCTTTCACTTGGATTTCTTTTTTCTTTTTTTTTTTTTTTTTGAGACAAGGTCTCGCTCTATCACCCAGGCTGCACTGCAGTGGTGTGATCTTGGCTCACTGGAGCCTCAACTTCCCAGGCTCAAGCAATCTTCTCACCTCAGCCTCCTAAGTAGCTGGGACTACAAGCATGCACCACCACACCCGGCTAATTTTTGTATTTTTTGTAGAGACAGATCTCACTATGTTGCCCCAGGCTGGTCTCAAACTCCTGGGCTCAAGCAATCCTGCCTGGGCCTCCCAAAGTGCTAGGATTACAGGCATGAACCACTGCACCTGGTTGGCTTTCACTTAGATTTTTGTCCTCTTAATCCTGAAAATTTTGTCTGTGCTTTAATGCTTTAAAGATAACATATTTTATGTTTCATTCTGAATTTGTGGTGGTTTTAAGCAGGATGATTCTTCTGAATAATCTACTCTAACATGGTACCCAGAAACCAATGTCTGCTGAGTTGTTCATGGCTTTAAAAGCTCTGATCCATTTTAGACTCTCACAAATATCTCTTTAAGTAACTTTGATTAAAATATTCCATTTCTTTTACAAAAATATGATATTTGTCAGCCTCACTGATTTGGTATAATTTGGGAAAGCTCAACTAAATTAGTAGAAACCTCCACATGGTATGATGTTTTAAAATAAATTAAATTGTATATCTTGCACTGGCTTGATACAACTAGTAAAGTACCTAGTAGTTGTCTTCAGGGAACTTTAGCAGATAAAAAGGATTTGTAATGTCAGGCTGGGCACGGTGGCTCACACCTGTAATCCTAGCACTTTGGGAGGCCGAGGCAGGCAGATCTCTTGAGTCCAGGAGTTCTTGACCAGCCTGGCCAACATGGTGATACCCTATCTCTACAAACAAAAAAAAAATACAAAAATTTGCCAGGCATGGTAGTGCATGCCTGTAGTCCCAGGTACTTGGGAGGCTGAGGCAGGAGGATTGCTTGAGCCTATGATGTGGAGGTTGCCGTGAGCCGAGATCACGCCATTAAGCTGCAGCCTGGGAGACAGAGTGAGACCTTGTCTCAAAAGAAAAAAAAAAGAATTATTTGTAATCTCATAATTATGTAAATAACTGGCTCTTGTAAACGTGCTTGAGGGTGCTTGAAAAGTTTGCTCGTGGAATAACACAAAGGGCCCGGATTTGAAGAAGTTGGTGAGTCAGGGACGCAGTGTGAGAGGAGCCTACGGCACCATTGTGTGGAATGGGGCCTGGTCATCCTCCTAAAGGTGGCTGCACATTAGAATCACCTGGGTTCTGGCTGGGATTGGCATCCCAAGATGTCACACCTGGAGTGAAGTGCAGGCATCTATGTATTTTAAAATTCTTCGAGTTGTTGGGAACAAGCCCCCCAAAATCTGGCCATAAACTGACCCCAAAACTGGCCATAAATAAAATCTCTGCAGCACTGTGACATGTTCATGATGGCCATAACGCCCACACTGGAAGGTTGCGGGTTTACGGGAATGAGGGCAAGGAACACCTGGCCCGCCCAGGGCAGAAAACCGCTTAAAGACATTCTTAAGCCACAAACAATAGCATGAGTGATCTGTGCCTTAAGAACGTGCTCCTGCTGCAGTTAACTAGCCCAACCTATTCCTTTAATTCGGCCCATCCCTTCGTTTCCCATAAGGGATACTTTGTTAATTTAATATCTATAGAAACAATGCTAATGACTGGCTTGCTGTTAATAAATACACGGGTAAATCTCTGTTCGAGGCTCTCAGCTCTGAAGGCCGTGAGACCCCTGATTTCCCACTTCACACCTCTATATTTCTGCGTATATGTCTTTAATTCCTCTAGCGCCGCTGGATTAGGGTCTCCCCGACCGAGCTAGTCTCAGCACAGGTAATCCTACCATGACACTGTAGCTGAGAATCACTGGATTGTAGTTCAAGCAATGTGGTAACAACTCTTGTGGCATTCCAGGTTCTGGCTGGGATTCATATTCAAAGATGTTATAGTTGCTGGGTGGGTTCCCAAGAGACAGTCATGTGATATTCAATCTACCTTAGTGAATACTGGAGCTGGAAGGGATCTGACCAATCATCTGGTACAATCTTTGCAATGACTGTTTCTCATTGTGAAGGATTTATGTAATTAATGCAAATAAATTATAAAATTTCTCCACAACCCAAATATTGAGTAAAATACAATAACATTTGAAAATCTGTTATAAAGGACATAAAGATGGAACAATAGACACTGGAGACTCCTACAGAGGGAAGGGAGGTAGGGGCTGTGGGCTGAAAAACTATCTGTTGGGTGCTGTGCTCACCACCTAAGTGACAGGATCATCCGTACCCCAAACCTCAGCATCACACAATATACCCATGTAACAAACCTACACTTGTATCCCCCTAACTCTGAAATAAAAGTTGAAGCCAGGCACAGTGACTCATGCCTGTAATCCCAGCACTTTGGGAGGCCAAGGCGGGCGGATCACGAGGTCAGGAGTTTGAGACCAGCCTGACCAACATGGTGAAACCCTGTCTCTACTGAAAATACAAAAAAATCAGCCAGATGTAGTGGCACATGCCTGTAATCCCAGCTACTCAGGAGGCTGAGGCAGGAGAACCACTTGAACCCAGGAGGCGGAGGTTGCAGTGAGCCGAGATTGTGCCACTGCACTCCAGCCTGGGCAACAGAGCGAGACTCCATCTCAAAAAAAAAAAAAGTTGTAATTGTTTTTTTTTTTAAGAAAATATGTTGTAATATTGCTGGGAGAAGAGAAAATAGACTGCTTAGTTAATGTATTTCAGCTGGAAGCAGTCCGTATGGCTACTTAAACAAGGTTGGGAGGGAGGAGCAGCTGGACTGAGTGTATGGGGGCCTGCTTGCTGATTGCATCTTTGGCAATTTTATGACCAGCTGCTGTGTCTCCATATATTTTATTTTATTTTTTATTTTTTGAGGCAAGGTCTCACTCTGTCACCCAGGCTGATCGTAGCTCACTGCAGCCTTGACCTCCCAGGCTCAGGCAATCCTCCTGTCTCTGCCTCCCGAGTAGCTGGGACCAGAGGTGCACACCATCATGCCTGGCTAATTTTTAAAAAACATATTTGTAGAGACGAGGTCTCCCTGTGTTCCCAGGCTGGTCTCGAACTCCTGGCCTCAAGTGATCCTCCTGCCTTGGCCTCCCAAAGTGCTGGGATTACAGGCGTGAGCCACTGCGTCTAGCATCCATGATATTAGTCATGTACAGACAGAAGGCATGATTGGCATTTTTAAAATTAGTTTTATTATTATTTTATTTATTCTGCTGGCAGTCTTTATCCCAGCACTGAATGGCTGGCATTTTTAATTTGAAACAATGAATTACAAACTTTAACGATAAAATTAATTTTAAAAACAATAAATTGGCAGATAGTTCCCTCCATCCTTCTGCACATGTTCCACACCGCAGCCAGCCTGGGCCACTTACTACTTTCTGAAGGTATCCTGGCTTTCTCTCTTCCATGCCCAGGCTTTCCACCCCTCTCCTAGTCCACCCCCACCAACATGTGAACAAGGAAGCTGTAAGGATTCTTTCTGTTCTGTGTTTCAGAATCTGTGATACTATAAACTCACACTCCAATACCTCGGAGATGGTTTACCTCAAAAGATCAAATCTACTTCATATTTATATTCAATGAATAATTAGTGGAAGCTAATTATGTGAAGATATAACAATAGATAAAATGCTAAGTGCTGCAGGGAATACAAAAATATACTGCCATATGTGGCCTTAAGGAACTACCATTCTCTCCCCTCCTTTATTTTATCACCTATTACTGTATAGGATCTCAGTCTCCCTACTGTTTTGCTCAATGCCTTATTGATCAGAAAGTTTCTGAGGTCAAGGGATTCTCTATTGGATTAACTCACTCTGCCAGTCCGTCTCTGCTGCTTTGCTACTGAGTTTCTGATACAGAATCAGACAATAGGTAGGTCAGCTTTTGCCAAACTTATTACCCAACATTTTTCTTCTCTGAAGTTCTCACACAGCACAGCTATTCTTGTCACTGCAGAGATGGCTCTGAATGACAGCTTCTCCCTAACCTCATCACTCCAGCTACCACTAAGCAGGGACCTCTTTCCTTCCACAAAATTTGCACCAGGTCGGTGTGGTGACCCAGGCCTACAATCCCAGCACTTTGGGAAGAGGAGGCTGGAAGATCGCTTGAGTCCAGGAGTCTGAAACCAGCCTGGGCAACAACGTGACATCCTGTCTCTACAAAAAATAAAAACAGAAAAAAAAAAAAAATTAGCCAAACATCGTGGTGCATGCCTGTAGTCCCAGCTACTGAGAGGCTGAGGCTGAGGCTGAGGTGGCTGCTTAAACCGAGGAAGTTGTGGACGTAGTGAGCTATGATCAGGCCATTACACTCCAGCCTGGGCGACAGAGCAAGAACCTGTCTCAAAACAAAATCAACCAATCAAACAAACAAAAAACCCCCAAATTTACTCTACGTCCTTTTTGTTTTTCCTTTTCTTCCCCCGAAGGTGAACGCCTCCCTGAAAATCAGTACTCATTTAAGTTGTATTATTTGTAACTTTTTTTTTTTTTTGACACAAGGTCACCTGTCACCAAGGCTGGAGTGCAGTGGTGCAATGTCAGCTCACTGCAACCTCCGTCTCCTGGGCTGAAGTGATCCTCCCACTTCAGCCTCCCAAGTGGCTGGGACTATTCCTGGCTAATTTTAGTATTTTTAGTACAGACAGGGGTCTCAAGATGTTGCCCAGGCTGGTCTCGAACTCCTGAGCTCAAGCAATCCCCCAGCCTCAGCCTCCCAAAGTGCTGGGATTGCAGGTGTGAGTTCTTCATAGCAGTGTGAAAATGGAGTAATAACAAGGTATTTATGGACCTTAAAGCAGGAGCGTAAGGGTAATTTTGACCACATTCGTTACACAGGTCATGGTAAATGATTACATTTGTAGACATTTTGGTGCCTTGACGTCAGCAAGGGTTGCCCAGTAACTTCTGACACACATTCATTCCGGAGATGTATAAAAATTCTAGTTACTTACATTAAATACATTTTTGGTAAAGAAGCCTAGTACAAGATGCCGGCTTTAGATAATAGGGCAGTCTAATGACTTCTGAATTCCTCAGATAAGGAGTTTTGCCTCCAGATGGTCTGCTTGATGGCCACCAGGTGATCTTTGCTGTCCTCAAAAGTATGTGAAAATACCTGAATTAAATATAATTGTTTATTATCCACAAAGAAATATGGTCAAATGGAACCAGCTTGAACCTGGGCAAAGATCCAGGGCACTAGATTTGCTTCCCGAGCTTCCCTGGATTTGCTTTCTAGATTATACCTCGTTAGCCCAAATAATTACCCAGGACTAGGGGGAAATGAGGGTGGCAGTGAAGTCTAGCGATGATGCCAATACCCACATCAGTCAATACGGCATTTCTTCAAGAGGCTCGCAAGTTGTTCAGCCCCAAGAGAAGATACAAAAAAACACGGTACTCTCCTACACCTTAGGAATGAGGACAGAGGCTGTGATGGAAGAGGTGGTGCGTTCATATAAGTTCTTTAAGACTCAGAATGATGAAAATGCCATAAGTAGCCTGTAATTTTTCATGGCATTTGATTTTTTTTTACTCCAGTTAAAAAATAAAAAATATTACATGAGTATTATCTAGTCACAGTAAAATTAAATATCATTTTATTGAATATTTGTTTTTGTGTAAGAGTTATCAATAATTTCAAATATTACAGAGTTCATGAAAAGATGTCTATTTCAACTTTTAGAAAACATTTGTGGAATGCCTGCCATGTACCAGACGGCGGGGAAGTTCCCCGTTAACTCTCCCCTCATGGTTCTCGTTGTTTCTCACTCCCTTCTTAGGTTGAAATTAAGATTTAAGAGCCTTTCTGTTAGATTTTTAGAAATTCATTTATTTGCAAATTACAGTGAAAAATTTCTCTTCCAGATGCATAAAAATCCAAAGTTTTTATCCTAGTGAAGCGTACAGAATGCTATTGTTATGACATTTAAGTATCATAACATAATGTAGCTAATAAAGCTTTTTAAAAATTATGGTAAAGTGTATGTGAAATTTACCATTAGTGACATTGAGTACCTTCACCATGTTGTGCAATCATCCCCAATAAGTAGTTCCAGAACATTTTCATCACCCTAGAAAGAAACTCCTTTTTAGCAATCTCTCCCCACTCCTTTCTCTCAGCTTCTTACAACCATTTATCTGCTTTCTGTCTCCATGGATTTGCCTATGTTGGATATTTCATATAAATGCACTCACGCAATACGTTGCCTTTTGTGTCTGCCTTCTTTCACTTGGCAAAACTGCGCTCAAGGCTCATCCATGTTTTAGCATGCATCAGTCCCTCATTTCTCTTTATGGCTGAATATTCTATTGTGCCGTGTGGAGATACCACAATTTGTTTATTCATTCATCAGCTGATGGCCATTTGGGTTGTTTCCTCTTTTTTGGCTACTGTGACTAGTGCTGCGATGAATATTTGCGTGAAAGTTTTTGCTTGAACACCTGTTTTCAGTTCTTTTCAGTATATGCCCAGGAGTGGACTTGCTGGGTCATATGGTAATTCTTTTTTTTAACTTTTTGAGGAACTGCCAAACTGTTTTCCACAGTGGCTACACCATTTAACATTCCCACCAACAATGAATGAAGGTTTTCAATTTCTCCACATCCTCTCTAACATTTATTTTCTCTATTATTCATTTTTTTTCCTGTAGGTTTAGATCCTAGGTCTGTTTCGTCATTCTAATAGGTGTGAAGTGGTACCTTCTTGTGGCGCTGATTTGCATAATGACTGATGAGGTTGAGTGCTTTCCATGTGTTTGTCGGCCATTTGTATATCTTCATTAGAGAAATGTCTATTTAAGTCCTTTGCCCATTTTAAAATTGGTTTGTCTTTTTGTTGTCGAGCATCGGAGTTCCTTATATATTCTAGGTATTAGTTCCTTACCAGATATGTAAGATTTACAAATATTTTCTCCCATTCTGTGGGTTGTCTTTTCACTTTCTTCATAGTGTCCCTTGATATGTAGAAGCTTTTAATTTTGATGAAGTCCTTTTTTTTTTTTTTTTTTTTTTTTTTTTTTTTTTTTTTTGCTGTTGTTGCTTGTGCTTTTGGTGCCATATCTAAGAAACCATTGCCAAATCCAAGGTCATGAAGATTTATTCCTATATTTTCTTCTCAAAGTTTTATGGTCTTAGCTCTTACATTTAGGTCTTTGATCTATTTTGAATTAATTTTTATATATGGTATGAAGTACGGGTACAAATTCATTCTTTTGCATGTGAATATTCACTTGTCTTAGCACTATTAGTTGAAGACACTGTTCTTTCTTCATTGAGTGGTCCTGGAACCCTTGTCAAAAATCAATTGACCATAGTGTATTGATGTAATTTGTTTCTGGACTTTCCATTCTACTCTATTGCTTTATATATTTTTATACCAGCACAACACTGTTTTGATTGAAGTAGCTTTGCAGTAAATTTTGAAATTGGAAAATGCAAGTCCTTCAACTTTATTCTTGTTCAAGATTGTTTTGAACAGACTTGAGTACCTTCAGTAACTTGCAATCCCATATAAATTCTAGGGTCAGCATTTCGGTTTCTGTAAAAGGGTCACTGGAATTTTAATGGGGATTGTATTAAATCTATAGACTAATTTTGGGAGTAATGCCATCTTAACAATGTTAAGTCTTCCAACCTGCCAGCACAGGATATCTTCCATTTATTTAGGTCTTCTTTAATTTCTTTCAGCAACGTTTTGTACTTTTCAGTGTCCAAGTCTTGCACTTTCTTGGTCAAATTTATTTCTAAGTATTTTATTCTTTTTCATGTTATTGTAAATGAAATTGTTTTAATTTCTCCTCAGGTTTTTCTTAGACTTTTGTGTGTTGATCTTGCAACCTGCAACATTGCTGAATTTTTAAAATCAGCCGGAATCATTTTGTGGATTCTTTAGGATTTTTAATATACAGGACCAAGTTTTCTGCAAATGTAGTTTCACTTCTTCCTATTTGGGATTCATTTTATTTCTTTTTCTTGCCTAATTGCTCTGGCTAGACCTTCTAGTATAATGTTGAATAGCAGTGGGGAAATCAGGAATTTTCATGATATTAGGGGAAAAATTTTCAATGTTTTGCTATTATGTTGTTAGCTGTGGGTTTTTATGGATGTCTTTATCAGGTTAAGAAAGTTCCCTTTTCTTCCTAGTTTGCAGAGTGTTTTTACCATGAAAGGGTGTTGGATTTTGTCAAATGCTTTTTCTTATCAATTGAGGTGATCATGCTGTTTTTTCCCCTTCATTCTATTAATATGGTATATTATTACATCGATTGACATTTGTATGTAGAACCATCCCTGCATTTCTTTGATAAATCTCACTTGGTCATGCTGTGTGATCATTTTAATAAGCTGCTGGATTTGGCCTGCTAGTATTTTGAAGTTTTTTTGCATCTATATTCATAAGGGATATTGGTCTGTAGCTTCCCTGTGAGGTCTTTGTCTGGCTTTGGTGTTAAGGTAATGTCCGCCTTATAGAATGTCACAGGGTGCTCCTTTCTCTTCCATTTTTTGGGAGAGTTCGAGAAGGATTAGTGTTAATTCTTCTTTATATGTTTGGCATAGTTTGCCAGTAAACTCATTTAGTCCTGGACTTTCTTTGTTGGGAGATTTTTGATTACTGGTTCAATCTCTTTACTTGTTACAGGTCTGTTTGGATTTTTTATTTCCTTTTGAGCCAGTTTTGTCAATTGGTGTGTTTTTTCATCTAGGTCATCTAAATTGTTGGCAACAATGCTTCTATGAATAAATTTGTTTATAGTTAAGTTGCCTAAAATACCATGCAATTAATCTAATATGTATAAAACTTGAAATCTATTATATTGCATCTACTTTTCTAAATCAAAACATGTAAAATTCCATAAGAGATTTAAACAAAAGTCTTCCCTAAATACTAAGGAACCAAAATTTTCTGATTGGGTGTTACTGGTAAATTTTATTACTATAGAGCATAAACCCTCTTTTTTTAATTAAAATAATTCCTCACATAAAATGAAATCTTTTATTTTTTATTTATTTATTTTTTTTAGATGGAGTCTCGCTCTGTCACCCAGGCTGGAGTGCAGTGGTGCGATCTCGGCACACTGCAAGCTCCTCCTCCTGGGTTCACGCCATTCTCCCACCTCAGCCTCCCGAGTAGCTGGGCCTACAGGCACCCGCACCACGCCTGGCTAATTTTTTTTTATTTTTTATTTTTAGTAGAGACGGGGTTTCACTGTGTTAGCCAGGATGGTCTCCATCTCCTGACCTCGTGATCCGCCCACCTCAGCCTCCCAAAGTGCTGGGAATTATAGGCGTGAGCCACTGTGCCCGGCCGAAATCTTTCTTTTTCTACCTAGTGGCAGGAATAGTAAGAGTGAAGACTGCTGAGTGAGAAGGTCTTTGTATGAATCCCTGCTCTGCCACTTACTTGCAATATATAACCTTGGGGCTAACTTCTCTGTACCCCAATTTCCTTAGCTATAAAAAGGGAATAGAACTACCTCATAAGGTTGTTATAAGGATTAAGTGCATTGATGCATACAAAAACTTTGATTCCTAGTTCACAATAAACAATATTAGCAAATATTATTTTCCATAAGGTGGTTATTAACTGGGGTTAAAATAAAAAGCATCTTAGACATCTCAATGACTTATATCTTATAGGATTTATCACAAAATGTTACTGCTCAGTGCATTTTTGCAAACAATAACAATTCACTGAGAGTAATAACATTCACATATGTAATTAGAGTTTAAAAATGTAAAAAACTTAGGGTAACAAACACTTTAAACTTATTTTTTAGACATTCAATAAGCCCATTCTCCCACAAACTGTTTGATTACAAAGAAGCACAATGGGTTAACTGTGGCAAAACATAAGAAATAAGGCAGGGGAGGCAGATACAGACTTGAGAACATAAGGATATCCAAACAATTTTGTCAATATTAAAAGACAAAATCAAAACATCTTTTATAATATAAAACAAATCCATATAATTAAATACTAATTAGGTGAAAGAACATTATAGGGTATATAACATTTATTTTCTCTACATAAATTTGCATATCTTAAATTTAATGCAAAACATCATGTTTCAACTTCAACTTAACATCATAACATGTAGTTCTTGGTGAGTCTAGATGTAATGGAATGAATATTTAAACAGATTTCAAAGATCCTATCAAGTTTTTATTTGGTTATTGTTGCTTTAAGTCCTTAATGCTTTTCTTTATTTATTGGACTAAGCCAATTTTAGAAACAAAATCCACAACCAACACACATATAATGCAGATGTTTCTGAAAAAACTAAATAGTGTTATCTTTAGTATATCATTAAAATAGTGGTTGTGGTTAAACAAACAAGCAAACAAATTACTGCAACTCATTTATGATAAGCTTACAAAAAGTAACATTTTAAAGTTTCATCTGGTGTGTTTGCACTGTAGGAAAATAAATCTGGATGTGAGTAAGATGTGCTTGACTGAATAAATGAAACCCCCAGTTAGCACTGGGTTATGTTCCAGAGCAGTGCATTCGTCCTCACTTATTACATCGGGAATGTGTGTCCACAATCCACCAGCTGCAGGTTTTAATTTACTAAGAAATGAAAGGAATTAATCCTGGTCCATCCACTGCTTCCTCCCTTGTTTTACTATCTTCACTTTGACATCAGGCACTTTGTGCCCAGGATTGTGACAATGCACATTTACTAAAAATGTATCCATTGATAGAATAATTATACTAAATTAATAAAGGAAGACAGTGTCTTCATGTAGAAAACAGGGCATTAAATTATAATTTTACAGTCACAACACAAGTTCCAGCTCTTCCTAGGCACAGTGGAGCAACCTAAAAAAGAAAAAGAGATACGTATTGGATCTGTAGGTTAAAATGTCAACACTACTATGCCAGTTGGTGAAATATTGAAACAGCCTGTACTTGTTGGCAAAGGGTTGTTGCCCTGGCCCCTGCTGTATCAGCGCTGTTTCTGGCCTGGTCCCCTTCCCAAGAGCCACCTTCCATGGCAAAGTTTCATAGACTAAGTTGTTTTGGGTACATCATGATTGTGTAGCA
Organism: Pan troglodytes; assembly: GCF_028858775.2. Classification (NCBI taxonomy): domain Eukaryota; kingdom Metazoa; phylum Chordata; class Mammalia; order Primates; family Hominidae; genus Pan; species Pan troglodytes. Next base: position 39,446,385 of record NC_072401.2, on the reverse strand, counting down.
TTCATTCTTCTTTAAAGGTGATTTTTAAAACAGCTCAAGAATTAATCTACATGAAACACTCTATTTTAGCCAAAATGATACACAGTATGGATATGAAGAAATGCTGAACACTTACAGTAACTCTGTGACCAATATGGAGGAAAGATCAAGTGTTATCTAGAGAGGTCCTCTAACAGCCATGCTATCTCAGAGGTAGCACACAAAATACTCTGAATGCCTGGGGATCTGCTTATTCTAGAAGAACTCATAACCTCACATTTTTTGACTACCTTCTACGTGCATGGCTGAAAAGTCTAAACCCATTCGACTACTTTTTAGCAGACTAAATAAATAATAAATGCTACCCATCCAACTCCCCTGGGAGTGGAAACAAACTCAGTGAATGAGCTCTATTACAGTGAGATAGAAGTCAGGGGAGGGTTGCTAGGGGAAGGAATGCAATCTAAATTTATGGATAAAGAACAATTCTTAAATCTTTCACCTCTTTTTTAAACAATAGGAACTCTAGACACTGGGTAATTCATAGTGGAAATAAAAGTGTGGACAAAAATAGTTCTGAAGAATTACTCCGAACACAGTAAGAATCTATGCATTTGACCCAGGAGAGTTAAAATGTTAACATGGATTGAGGGGGTGAGTAATGCAAAGTACTAAGAAAGTTTGCTTTGTACTTGTATATGTTAGGGTATGTACTAAAGTATTTTTGTCAAATGCCAAAATGACTTCCTAATCAGTTTGACCCGCTAGACCAATGAGTAGATTTTAAGAACAGGTCAGACTTCAGTTATAAGAGAATTCTCAGTAGTTCTCCATCTGAATCAGTTGTTTTGATCACTGTAAGTCTCTTGGAACAATCAAATAACCTATTTTAAAACCATACTTATTGATAGCATTATTGAACTGACCTCAAAAATCATTTATATCAAAATGTCAGTTTATAATTAGTAGCTCTTCTCAAATCATCCAAGACATTTAGTCTCTACACTGTGAATAGTTGACACTGTCATGACAACTAGCTAGAAAGTGTAGCTTAGAGAATTTGTTAAATACAATGCAATCACCTCTTGCTTTGAGGTAAGGCTGGTAGTGAGGTGGGTAGTGGCTTAGGACTTTGTCATCTCATTTTAGTGCCTATACAAATGTCCATCTGTCAGAACACTGAAAGGAAAACTTCAAAATTTTTTTGTTTGTTTGGCTTGTTTTTGAGATGGAGTCTTGCACTGTCACCCAGGCTGGAGTGCAATGGCACATCTCGGCTCACTGCAACCTCCACCTCCTGGGTTCAAGCAATTCTCGTGCTGCAGCCTCCTGAGTAGCTGGGACTACTGGCACACACCACCATACCTGGCTAATTTTTTGTATTTTAGTAGAGACAGGGTTTTACCATGTTGCCCAGGCTGTCTCGAACTCCTGAGCTCAGGCAAACCACCTGCTTCGGCCTCCCAAAGTGCCGGGATTACAGGGGTGAGCCACCATGCCTGGCCCAGGAAAACTTTTATTTTTCAGACACTATGATAACGAGTTCGCATTTTTAGGTGCTTTAACATAGAGAGGTGGCTTGCAAGCAAAATAGCTATGTGGACACTGATGATCAATTTTGATATGGGGTGATTTAACATAAAGCATTAATTATAAATAATAACAAGTCTCAAATAACTGGCTGATAGGTCTTAAATCATATATATAACTGGACTTAGGGCTTAAATACATGTCAGAAAAAGAGATTCTTATCTTTCTGAGCTCCTTGGGTGTCATTCACAACTATTTTTGCCATAGTGGGAAGCTGATACTAGGTAATCATCTAATTTCCAATGAAATCTTGTAGCTCTCAATCTTATCCCTTCCTCCCTCCATCAAGTGATCTCACTTAAGAAACAGGATAAAGCCCACACAATCTAAGTCCTTTTCTTCTCTTTCTCTTCACTTAAAAACTCCCTGTACCTTTCTACACTCAAATTCTCATCTTTTCCCAAGCCTTGGAGGGTAAGATCTTTCTTCTAGTCTGAGGGTGACCAGTCTGCTTTTTTTTTTTGAGAGGGAGTTTTGCTCTTGTCACCCAGGTTGGAGTGCAATGGCGTGATCTTGGCTTACTGCAACCTCTGCCTCCCAGGTTCAAGCGATTCTCCTGCCTCAGCCTCCCAAGTAGCTGGGATTATAGGTGCACGCCACCACGCCCAGCTAACTTTTGTATTTTTAGTAGAGATGGGGTTTCACCATGTTGGCCAAGCTGGCCATGAACTCCTGACCTCAGGTGACCCACCCACCTTGGCCTCCCAAAGTCCTGGGATTACAGGCATAAGCCACTGCACCCTGCCCCCAGTCTTTGCTCTTAATTCTGTTTCCTGCCCTTTTCTCAGAAAGGTGCCCTTCAGTTTCACTTTTTCTTTCTAGTATCTGGAATCTCTCTCTACCCTCTTCTTGTCATCTCTATTGTGGAGCAAAAAAAAAAAAATCCTTGGCTCTAATTCTAACTCCACCATTATTTGCTATGTGGCCTTGGGTTAGCTGTTTAACTTCTGTGTCAGATTCCTCATCCTGTACAGTGTGAAAATACCAGAACTCAACCTTATAGGGTTGTTGAAGATTAAATTCTTTACAGTGCTTAGAACAGAGCCTGGCCTGTAAGATATGCTCAATAAATACTAACTTTCTATCATCATCATTTAAAAACTGCATGCCTCTCTAGCTCCTACACTCTATTCTTCTGTTTACTTTTTTTTTTTTTTTTTAGATGGAGTCTCGCTCTGTCACCCAGGCTGGAGTGCAGTGGCACGATCTTGGCTCACTGCAATCTCCACCTCCTGAGTTCAAGCGATTCTTTTGCCTCAGCCTTGTGCCTCAGCTGGGACTACAGGAGCATTAATTTTTGTATTTTTAGTAGAGACAGGGTTTCACCATGTCGGCCATGCTGGTCTCGAACTCCTGGCCCCAAAAGATCCGCCGACCTTGGCCTCCCAAAGTGTTGGGATTACAGGTGTGAGCCACCATGCCTGGCCTCTTCTGTTTACTTTTGAAACTGTGTGCTGGCTTCTGCTTCTATCAGATTTTCAGAGGGTCCCACAACTTTAAAAATGACAAATCTTCATTCTTTCTTACACTGTTGAAACTCCTTACTCCTCCCTTTAGATGCTCTATTCCATTGTCTTCTGAGAACTTCTCTCATCATTCCTTTCCTGTTTTCTTCAGAGACCACACCTCCCAATTCAACCCAGTAAGTGTGTGTATATAAAGAAAGATCAACAAGACTTGGCAATATCTCTTGAATCCATCTACATTGAATGCTTCAAGCCTTGCAACTGAAGCAATCCTCTAAATACTTTTCCTTTTATCCAGCCCTCACTTCCCCTGCCCCTAACCCAACCTATGCGACCCCAACTGCATCATTCTCTTGGTTGAAAGTTTCTGCTGGCTTCTTGTTACCAAACTCTTTAGCTTGGCCTTCACACATCCCCATTCTTTTAAAAAATCATTATTATATGATTATTTTTAAGAGACAGAGTCTTGCTCTGTCGTCCAGGCTGGAGTGCAGTGTTATGATCATGGTTCACTTCAGCTTCAACTCCTGGGCTCAAGCGATCTTCCGCCTCAGCCTCCCAAGTAGATAGGACTACAGGTGCGTGCCACCACACCTTGCTAATTTTTCAAAATTTTTGGGGCTGGGCATGGTGGCTCATGCCTGTAATCCCAGCACTTTGAGAGGCCAAGGTGGGTGGATCACGAGGTCAGGAGTTTGAGACCAGCCTGGCCAACATGACGAAACCCCGTCTCTACTAAAAATAGAAAAATTAGCTGGGTGTGGTGGCGGGCACCTGTAATCCCAGCTACTGGGGAGGCTGAGGCAGGGGAATCGCTTGAATGCGGGAGGTGAAGGTTGCAGTCAGCTGAGATCGTGCCATTGCACTCCAGCCTAGGTGACGAGAGCAAGACTCTGTCTGAAAAACAAAACCAAAACAAAAAAACCCACAAATTTTTGCAGAGATGGCGCCTCACTTTGTCACCCATGCTGGTCTGGAATTCCTGGCCTCAAGCGATCCTCCCACTTTGGTCTCACAGATCTCCATTCTGACCCCAATCTTCCTCTCCAGTAAGCACTCCTTCTCCTCTCAAGCACAGATCCTTATAACCAGTCATACTTCAATATGTATTACACAATTCTGCTTTGGTGACATTTCTTTCACATTTTCTCACAATTTCTTCTTTCCAATCTTTTTGAATTGGATCAATTCACTAAGGCTTGGTTTAAATCCCACTTCATTCTCACTAAAGCTTTCCCCATAACCACTTTCTTTTTTCTCTCTTATCTCCCGTATCACTTGGCGCCTGTACCACGGGACACTAAATACCCACTGCCTTGTGTGGTGCATTCTCCTCTCGCACATGTAGATCTTACCTACCCAAGACCTCAGGTTACATGACCATGGGTCTTCTCAGAAGCTTTCTTTTCTTTTCTTTTTTTTAAGATGGAGTCTCACTCTGTCACCCAGGCTGGAGTGCAGTGGCACGATCTCTGCTCACTGCAACCTCTGCCTCCTGGGTTCAAGCGATTCTCCTGCCTCAGCCCCCCGAGTAGCTGGGATTACAGGCACGTGCCACCATGCCCGGCTAATTTTTTTGTATTTTTAGTAGAGACGGGGTCTCACCATATTGGTCAGGCTGGTCTTGAACTCCTGACCTCGTGATCTGCCCGCCTCAGCCTCCCAAAGTGCTGGGATTATAGGCATGAGCCACCGTGCCCAGCCTAGAAGCTTTGTTTTCTTGACCATACTTATCATGGCTCCTTGTATACAAGAAAATCTTGGCTCAGTTAAACATTTATTGTCTTTTATGTACCAAGTACTGAACTGGGTGACACAAGCACAAATTCCTGATTCTGTTCTTGGTGATGATGGAAGCAAAGATCTCAAAAGATCATTTTTAGAAGTGCTAGACCCTCCCAGAAATACACAAGGGTGAAATTCTTTCTGTTAGTAAGACTGCCAGATCAGGTTTCTTACTCAGTGTAATTTAGGGTTGCCATCTTCATTAGGTTATCAGGACTTTAATCTGCTCCCAAATATCAATGGGTTGAGTATTTAAAAATCCGACTGCTCATACATGGGCAAGTTGTTCAAAGTTTTCTGACTACTATCCTTGTTTTTATTTTCCAGTCTCCCCTCCCATTGTTACAGCCCTCCTGTAGTCCTATCAGCTTTAATCAGGCTAGAACACTTCATCATGCAAGTGGTAGCAGATAATTAATAATTTCTCTGAGTATTAACTTACATCTCAAAGGTAATTCTGGATTTTAATTATGTTATAAAATTAAACATTGCCTCTTTTTCTCATCGCTAATCAAAACGTGATTGTCATATTTATGCCATATATTTCAGTATTGGACAAGATTGAGGGGATCTGTTTTACCATAAGAATTGTTTTAATAAAAAGAGAGTCAGTGTAATAATGAAACATGAATGCCATACCTGGGTCCACTCATTTGTCTGGGGATCATAAGCCTCCACGGTATTAAGGTATGCCTGTCCATCATACCCCCCAACAGCATATAACTTATCACCAAGTAAACAGACCCCGACTGCATCTCTGCTGATGCTCATGGATGCTACTGCAGTCCACATGTCTGTTTTGGGATCATATCTGAAAGAAAATTTTAGAACCGGAGCTGACATTATTCTTAGAATATTTATGTAAAAACAGTTTTGTTCTTCAAGTCTATCTTCTGACTCATTATCTACTATGTAATCAAATACATTTGAACATATTTTAAAGAAAAATATCAGTATTTCTCTGAAAACTTTAACTTACAGTATTATATTAACAGATCCACTTAACAGATGTATAACACTTAAAAGGAGCTAATGTCAATACTGAAGACTGCTTTCAGACCTTAGATTACCTACCAAAAATTTGGGGAAAGCAATGCATTAAGCTCTGTGTAAGATGACTTACACCCTCAATCATTGTAGCTGTCCATTTTTGGGCTGTCTTGCTCCTTTCATGAGGTGTCTTAACTAGAATTGCCCAAAGTTGTATAGCTAAGAGCAGATACATCATGCTAAGATGACTGATACTGCTCCTAAAACCTGTTGTATCAATGAACAGCTTTCCACTGAGTGTAGTACAACAGCAAGCCCATAATTCATGGGGCCAAGTATATAAACACTTCCACATTCCTTTCCTGGATTACAACATGCAACGAGCAAAGGTCTGAATTGTTTTCCCCCCAATATAGTGAAATGCAGTTGTAACTTTCCTGCTTTCTCAAACAACACCAATACAGAAAGCACTCGTTATGGTTTGGATGTGGTTCATCCCCACCAAAACTCACGTTGAAATTTAATTGCCAATGTAATAGTGTTGGGAGGTGGGGCCTTTAAGAGGTGATCAGGTTGATAAGATGGATTAGTGTTTTTCTCCTTGGTTAGTTCTTGTGTGAATGCATTAGTTCCTGTGAGAGCAGACTGTTATAAAGCGAAGTTGCTTTGCATTTTTGAATGCCGACTTTCCCTTCCAATTCTCCAACACGTTCTCCAAATATATGTAAGTATCAGAGACTTATATATATCTTTTTCGTTCCTAGTTTTTCTTCCCAGGAAATTACCTTTCCACACAGTCTGAGAGTCTGGAAGTCAAGTTGGATGCGGGAGCATCGTGCCCCCCTATAGCATACAGCAGTCCATTCCAGGTCGTCACTCCTACGCCACCTCTCCTTTTTGACATCTGTGCACACAGTGTCCACTTATTCGTATGAGGATCAAAACATTCTACTGATTTGAGACAAGAACTTCCATCACGACCACCAACTGCATAAAGTCTGCAAAAAGAATATATGAAATGATAAATAAGACATGTGCCATTATGCTTAGAACAAAGAGGCTCTTCTTATGTTGTTATTTCATTGAATTTAAGGTGCCATCAGTTATAAAACACACTGTCAATGTGTGTGTCATTAAAAAAGTATGCTATGTTTGAAATGACACATGTAAGTATCATATATCACTCTGTATATACATGAAAAGGAAAACAAACTGCACATGAAGGCAATGACAACTGTTTCACCACTGCCATCTCTTTGACAAGTCACCATTGGTTGTAATATGCATGGAAATTCAGAGGTGTTAAAATATGTCTTAGAATAGACAAAATATGGTGTATAAATATACTATGGCTTTTTTTTTTAATAGTTAAGACTTTATTATCAAGGAAAGAAGCTAACCTTCTCTGAGCACCTACCATAGGTTAGGCACTTCACATGTATCGATTTAATCATCACAGTGATATGAGAAACTGTTTGAATCCCTGTTTCACAGTGTAAAGAAACAAGGGTTCACAGAGAGTAAGAGACTTGCACAGGGTCACCCAGTAAGCAGCAGAATTGGGACACATAGTTTCATTAATGAACAGTTGGACAGTCAACACAGTCATGTAGAATGTACTTGTAATAGTGAAATAGGAGAATACAAATATAGCTTGAAACAATGGCATAAAAAGTAACATTTGTTATGTATGAACAATGATCCTTCATTAATTTAAATTACTGCAGAAAAGGATATAGGTTATCATGTGAGCGACTTAAATGTTACCTAGTAGATCAATTTAAATTCATTATCAATCAATACACTGCACTAATTTGAAAGTCTTTTACTCTGAACCTAAAAGTTTGTAAAATATTTTAAATATTTGAACACAATATTTCTTGTTAAGCAAAAATCTTCTTGTACTTACTATTCATTTGGGAAGCTCTCCATAAATATTTTTTCTACTAGTTTTTTAAAAGAGTAAATTTACGTTGTTGCTCATAGAAAAGATTATACATTTTGAATTTACAAATGTTAGTTAATACTTAACTGTTTTTATCATTTCTCAAGAAATAATATTTTAAGTATCCCAAATTTCTGCCAATTAAAACTCTAGTTATTTATATTTGGGTAAATCTACATACTTAACCACAGATTTCCTAATTAAGGTATGCCACTATGTCACTGAAACTGTTTCTTAAATAATAAGATGACCATATCTTAAACAGCAACATATGGTTGTAGCAATATCTTGTTCTAAACTTAAACTATATTAATAGTATGGAAATTGAAATTTATTTGAAACTTACCTATTAAAATTTATCATAAAACTTTTTATCTGTTAAAAACTTTTATCTATTAGTAACTTGTTTATGTTCTAGTTCTTAATATTATTCTTATCATCAACTAATACTTGGTAGAAGAGTTATCTAAGTATGGATCACAGAACATGAGAAGCCTTTAACAATTAAGGAATATCAATGATTTAAAATAATTCACACATGCATATGTGTGTGCACATGTGTGCACACCCACACATACCCACACACAATAGGCTTTAAAGCATCTTACCCTCTTGAACAGTGGACTCGTGGGACTTTATTGTAAAGAATGGCATAGTACAATGATTAAGAGCATGAACTCTGGAACCAGACTCTGTGGGTTTGCATTCTGGTTCTACCACTTACTAGTGTGACTATGGACAAGTTATTTAACCTCCAACTGAATTTCATCATCTATAAAACCTGCCTCACAGGATTCTTAATAATTAAATTTAAAGTACTTTGAACACTGCCTAGTACATGATAATCATGGCATAGACATTTACAGAGAAAAATTAATTACGTCTCTGTGTTCTTGTAGAAAATAGCACTTACAGGAGATCTTAAATGTACAATGTTTATATTCAGCTAATATTAAGGGTTAAAATCAATTGGTAACACTTCCTAAATAATCATTATCTCAAGCAATGATTTTCAAGCTGTGTTCTAAGAATAGGATTCTATGAAGAAATTGAGGGAGTCTAAAAAATGGTTCATTTGAGTTTCAAATTTTAAAAATTATTTTTAATTTTCAAAAATATCACCTGGCTCAATTAAATGCCATGTAAGACTCAGAACTCATCTCTCTTCACCACGATAGTGTCTATTACAATAAAAAGAGAAATATTATGTCAAGTTGTGAAAGTATTGTACTACCTATATATACTTAATAATAAGATTTAGGTCTTGCCTGACTTTTAAAATTATGATCAAGAATGCAAGTAGGCTGGGCACGGTGGCTCACACCTGTAATTCCAGCACATTGGGAGGCCAAGATGGGAGAATTACTTGGGCCCAGGTATTTGAGACCAACCTGGGCAGCACAGTGAGATCCCATCTCTACAAAAAAATTTTTTTTAAAATTAGCCAGGCATGGTGGTGTATGCCTGTAGTCCCAGCTACTCAGGAGGCTGAGGTGTGAGGATAGCTTGAGCCTGGGAGGGAGGTTGAGGCTGCAGTGAGCTGTAATCGTGTCACTGCACTCCAGCCTGGGCGACAGAGCTAGACCCTGTCTCAAAAGTAAAAGGAATGCAAGTAATTGGCAGATACTGTTTGAGATTCAACTTAGAAAAAAAATTATTACTACTTTCAAACTGGGCAATTTAACTGAAGAATTTCCTGAAATTCCAATTAAATTACTCTAGTAGTTAAAATAACTGTTACCATTTCAGCTTCTTATCTGTGGATCAAGATTTTCCTCATATTAGACAATCAAGACAAAACACAGAAATAAGCTGTGTTCTTTAAAGTTTATTCTTCTGTTCTTCAGCACTTACTCTTCTTCACAGATTTTTATAATAAGTAAATATGATATGCTTGAACTTGTAATACATTTTAAATAAGTTTAAAATAAACTTGAACTTCCATTTGCCTTTTAAATGTTGAGGTATTTTTAAGATTTCATTTGAAAGAGAGATTCAACTGCTAAAAATATTTGCCAGCCAGTGGCTTAAAGGTAGCCTGAGCAATTGGAAGTCTAAATAAGGTTTCTTTCTGTCAAACATGGTAGGAAGAAAAATTTTAACACCTTAAAAATTTTAAGATTTGGGAGGCCAAGGTGGGCTGATCACTTGAGGTCAGGAGTTTGAGACCAGCCTGGCCGACATGGTAAATAACCCTGTCTCTATTAAGAATACAAAAATTATCTGGGCATGGTGGCAGGTGCCTATAATCCCAGATACTTGGGAGGCTGAGGCAGGAGAATCACTGGAACTCAGGAGGCTGAGGCAGGAGAATCACTTGAACCCAGGAGGTGGAGGGTGCAGTGAGCTGAGATTGCCCACTGCCCTCTAGCCTGGGAGATAGAGCAAGAGTCTGTCCACTTCCCCACCACCCCCTCCAAAAAAAAAAAAAAAAGAAAAAAAAAAGAAAAAGAAATTATAAATAAGTTAAAATAGGCCAGGCGCAGTGGCTCATGCCTGTAATCCCAGCACTTAGGGAGGCCGAGGTGGGTGGATCACCTGAGGTCAGGAGTTCGAGACCAGCCTGGCCAACATGGTGAAACCCCGTCTCTACAAAATATACAAAAATTAGCTGGACATGGTAGTGCACACCTGTAGTCCCAGCTACTTGGGAGGCTGAAGCAGGAGAACCGCTTGAACCTGGGAGGCAGAGGAGGCTGCAGTGTGCCGAGATCATGCCACTGCACTCCAGCCTGGGCGACAGAGTGAGACTCTCTCTCAAAATAAAGAAATAAATAAGTAATAAGTTAAAGTAACAAAAACCACAAAAATCAAAGCTCTTCATTTTACAGAATAAAAAAATTGAGGCACAGAGAAATGATTTGCTCTAAATCACAAAGCAATGATAAGAAAAGATGCATCGTTGGTTTTTTTCAACCAACCACATACTTTCTACTTACTCCAGATTCTTTAGTTATACTATACATTCAAAATCAAATTTCTTAATAGTTAGTAGATTAGAGATCCTTAGCTTCTGATATGATTAATTAGGTTGTCTCTGAATTATATTCAATTAACTGTACTTTAGGTGGGTTAAGGATTGAAATATTTCTCATTAGAGGGCAAGAAAAGGTAAGTAAGTAAGATGTTTCTATGCCTAGAAATCTAAGCTACGGTAGGTCCGGAAATCAGGTTTTAGAGAAGGCAGTTATTCTTTTGTCCTCTATTAGAAATAAGGGCTAAGAAATATGCTGCTGAACAAAAATTAATCCAATGAATCAATCCCAAAGGTTTAAACCAAAGGGTCAAAACCGAGAAGATACTGTTTCATTTTCTTTTTTTCTCATTTACTAGATTCTTTAATGGCTGACTCTTACCAAAGAGTTTAGAAAGATACCTAGTGATGAACTTTGAAGTGATTTCTTTAGCTAAAATAAATGAGGGGAGGGGCATGGAGATAAAAAAACATCTAAAAAGTGATTTCCATTTATCCATCTTATCACATGTAATAGTGCTTACAAAAAGTATCAAAAAATAGAACATAACTGACAGGTCCTGAAGAAACAAGATCTTAGGTCCTAAAATATAAAAAATTTCACTATTTTTTTCATTTTTCTTGTAATAATCAATAACACAATTCTATACATAATTTTAATTCTATTTTAACCCTGATTCATTTCTTTTTCTGGAAACAATGATAAAGCATTCTAAATAAGCAAAAGGTACCCCACAAATAACTTTCTTTAACAACCACAGACAGCTTCATTTTATGGAAGAAGAAAGGACTGAAAAAATATTTACTCTCTGAGTAACTGAGAGCTATTAGTGATGGCTCTACCTATATTTGTTTATTCAGAGCAGACAAGAGGTAAGAGAGTACCTCTTTATAAATCCATTCTAGTTTTCACCAGTTTTCCAAGATAAGAAAGAAAAGAGGTAAAAGTCAAGATAAATCAGTAGAAAAGATGGAAGGAATTTTTAGAGAAACACTGAGAAAGACTACACTACTTTTAAAAGACCATATATACTTTTAAACATAATATAGATAATATACTTTTAAAGTATATTATTTTAATATAGATATACCAGATTTTTATAGTACAACTTATTAATATTGAACATTAATATAAAATGTCTTCACTCAAAATGATAACTAGAAATGTATAGTATCTGCACATTAAAATGAAAGCCTAGCTTAACAACTATTAAAACAATATATTTACAACTATTATAGAAAGAGACATTGTTTTAAAAGTTTCTTCAAATCACTGTAAGTATTTATGTATATCTTTAAATTAGAAATGATATAGCTTAATAAATTTGGTGTATTGCATTTTAAATGGAACTTTAAATATTTCCTTACTTTCCACTTAGTACTGCCACACCTACTGTACTCCTAGGGGTAGACATAGTGGCAACAAAATTCCACTGGCGAGCCTGAGGGTCCCATCTTTCCACTGTGTTCAGATAGCTCCAGCCATCATGTCCTCCTACGGCATACATGGGACCTTCCAGTACAGCCACACCTATGAGGAGACAGGAAACAATTAACGACTTCAGATTGGCTGCTGTCTTAAAAATCACATTTTAATTGAAGTATAAGTACAATAAGCCTTAAACATACAAATAGAACTGAGTAAACATTTATGATGCAGACAAGTGTCCTCCTCACTATTCTTAGTAGGTCGGTGGGTGGGTGGGTGGGTTGAAATAGCACGGTAGTTCTGATTTTAAAAGTTCTAGAGACTGGCCAGGCACGGTGACTTATGCCTGTAATCTCAGCGGTTTGGGAGTCCCAGGTGGGAGGATCACTTGAGGTCAGGAGTTTGAGACCAGCCTGGCCAATATGGCAAAACCTCTTCTCTACTAAAAATACAAAAATTAGCCAGGCATGGTGGCGGGCACCTGTAATCCCAGCTACTTGGGAGGCTGAGGCAGGAGGATCGCTTGAGCCTTGGGGGCAGAGGTAGCAGTGAGCCAAGATCATGCTGCTGCACTTCAGCCTGGGCAACAGAGTGAGACTCCGTCTCAAAAAAAAAAAAGAAAAAAAAAAAAAGTTCTAGAGGCTGGGAACGGTGGCTCAAGCCTGTAATCCCAGAGCTCTGAGAGGCCAAGGTGGAAGTATCTCTTCTGAGGTCAGCCTGGGCAACACAGCAAGAGTGCCATCTCTACAAATTTTTTTTTTTTTAAATTAGCCAGGCGTGGTGGCATCACCTATAGTCCTAGCTAAGGTGAAAGATCCCCTGAACTCAGGAGTTTCAGGTTGCATTGAGCTATGATCACACCTCCAGCCCAGATGACAGAGTGAGACGCTGTCTCTAAAAAAAATTAAAAGTTTTAGAGGCAATATTTTTAGGTACAACAGTGGAAAATTATTTTAAAACTGCACCAGATGCATACACTGCTACTATTTAAAACATTTTTCAACAATTTGGATTTAAGATATATTTGGAAAAGTATTTTTATACCTTCCCCCCATTAATTCAAATTCATGAGATTTTACTATAGTTAGATTTGATACCATAATCTATTGGTATGATTCATCAGCAGGGAGCTGAGCTAGACTCATTTGTTAATTTATTCAACAAATACCTACTGCATATCTACTAAGTACCGGGCACTCAATAGAATATAATGGGTAAGGGCTGTGCCCTCATAAATCTTATAGTCAGGAAATAGACATAAAATATATTTTAGGTAATAACAAGTGCTAATTTAAAAAGTGGTGCAGAGTAAAAGGATAGAGAGGGTCAGGGGAGACCTTTCTGATAAGGTAACATTTAAGCAGGAATGTGAATGAAGTTGGGAAACCAGATTTGGAGATAGCTGGGGAAAGAGAAGGTGAGGCAGAGGAAACGGCACGTGCAAAGGTCCTGAGGTATGCTCACTGTGTCTAAGGGACAACAAGGTGGCCAGTCTGGCTAGGCAGGGTGAGTGAGGGGAATATGTAAGAGATGGGGGAGAGTGTGGAGCCAGATCATGCAGGACAGTCAGAGACTGCAGATAAGGACTCTGATCTTATCTCTTGTAAGGACTTCAGATCTTATTCTGAATGAGATGGAGAACGGTCTCCATGATGGCTTTGAGATGGCTTTGAGGTAGAGGGATTTGAGAAGAGGTGCGACATGATCATGGCCAGGTGAGATAAAATATGTCACTTGGGGGCCAAAAGAACCCCTGTATTACAGATATATTTTAATTTGTGAAATCACAGCCAGATAAGAAAAATACTCATCATTCATGCATGATCCAAATCAACAGATTGTTCCACTCATATGTTATATATTGTGCCCCACCAGTACTAGCTTTTGGAGATTTTATATGTGTGTGTGTGTGTGTGTGTGTGTGTATACATATATACACACATATATGTGTATATAAATATGCATGCATGTTATTTATATGTATATATGTGCATATACACACTTTATATGTGTATATATAAACATATAACTACACATTAAAATATACATATATAATATATACACATACTGTATATATATGTTTATGATATATGTATATCTCTCTAATTTTACATATATACATATATATGTAATGCATAATATGTCAAAGGGGGCAGAAAACTTAAGGGGTTCACCTAATTCAACCCATTAAAAAATGACTTTGAAAATAAATTTTAAGCCTGGTGCAGTGGCTCACAAGTATAATCCTAGCACTTTGAGAGGCTGAGGCAGGCAGATTGCTTGAGCCCTGGAGTTTGAGATCAGCCTGGGTAACATAGTGAAACCCTGTCTCCACCAAAAATAAAAAAATTAGCCAGGTGTGATGGTGCATGCCTATAGTCCTAGCTACTAGAGAGGCTGAGGTGGGAGGACTGCTTTAGCCCAGGAGGAGGAGGTTGCAGTGAGCCAAAAACGTACCACTGCATTCCAGCCTAGGTGACAGAGCAAGAACCTGTCTCAAAAAAAAAAAAAAATTTAGCAGAACTCCTTTTTTAAATGAAATTTTCATATAATTACCACATATGAAGAGATAAAAGGAATGTTTCTTAAAAGTTTATTTTAGGCCAGGCGTGGTGGCTCATGCCTGTAATCCCAGCACTTTGGGAGGCTGAGTTGGGTAGATTACGAGGTCAAGAGATCGAGACCATCCTGGCCAACATGGTGAAACATGTCTCTACTGGAAATACAAAAATTAGCTGGGCGTGGTGGCACGTGCCTGTAGTCCCAGCTACTAGGGAGGCTGAGGCAGGGGAATCACTTGAACCCGGGAGGCGGAAGTTGCAGTGAGCCGAGATTGTGCCACTGCACTTCAGCCTGGCAACAGAACGAGACTCCGTCTCAAAAAAAAAAAAAAGTTTATTTCTTAAGTTCAAATTTGTAACAGTTATTTAATTATAAGGTAACTTAATAAGAACATTGCTGCTTTGAATGACACAAAAATTTTAAATTAGGGCTTAAAGAAGACAGTTTTGAGCTATGTGATCATTTTCCTTTCAACTTGCTGCAGTTCAATAAAGTCTTTTGTATGGCACCTAGAACTAATGACAGTATTCAATGCACAATGTCATTTGCACAAAACAGCTGGACTATGAGCAATCACATTCTATGTACTATATCCATAAGGATTTAGCCTGTGTTAGAATTATATTTTCTTCCCCATGGTAGGGGAGGGGAAGCACGCAGTTGACTCACTCTATTTACCCTGGATTTTATGGTCAACCCAAATTTCTAAGTCTCATTCATGCTTAACTCACATTTTCCCAGTCTGTGCCTATATAATAGTTGATTTTACGGACTCAGGAGTAATGTTTTACAAGTTTACTGTGTTAAATTTCATATAGTTAATTTTAAGCTCCTTCTCTGTGTCTTTGCCTTAACCCTCTGGTTTTATTTCCTTATCAAACTTAAGATCATCTTTCACTGAGAACTAATTACAACTAGTGGAAATCTATGTCTCTTTGATCTTTTACTGTACCCACCACCATACCCATTTCAATCTTCATCCCTAGAGAGTTTTCATTACTGTCAATTGTTATTTGGGGGAAGCCTCTACTCTGGTGGTATTAATAAATTGAGTATTGTATAAACCATACTATCTAAACTCAACCATACCTTCACTGGTATTGATCCTTTTTTTTTTTTTTTTTTTTTTTTTGAGATAGATGTTTTGCCAGGCTGGAGTACAGTGGCACAATCACAGCTCACTGCAGCCTTGACCTCCCAGGCTCAAATGATTCTCCCTCCTCAGCCTCCTGAGTAGCTGGGACTATAGGCACAAGCCACCAAATTTTTTAATTAAAAAAAAAAATTTCCCAGCTAATTTTTAAATTTTTTATAGAGACTGTTTTTTCCTATGTTGCCCAGGATGGTCTTGAACTCCTAGGCTCAAGCAATCCTCCTGCTTTGGCCTCCCAAATTGCTGGGATTATAGGCATGAGCCACTGCATCTGGCCTCATCTTTTATGATGACCTACCAAATTCTTTATTGCAGCATGTGAGGAATGCTTGGTGACTGCTGCTGACGCAGTGGCTGCCACACGGGTCCTCTGCCTGGTTCAGAATGTAAATGTGCCGTGGGAGCTATGTGATATTTTGAGTGAATCTGCATAGTTGTACTTACCAAGGCCATGTCTATGTGTGGACATAGGTGGCATCACACTCCAAGTTTTTGTTTTGGGGTTGTAGCACTCTACAGTATTCAAAGTCTTCAGTCCATCTCTTCCTCCAACCACATACAGTTTGTCATCTAGCACTGCAACACCGAACTGTAGCCTCCTCCCATTCATATTTGCTACTGGAGTCCACATATTTGTACGGAGATCATACTTTTCAATGCTTGTTGCTCCTTCATAGTAATATATAGAAGTTATGTAAATAAAAATTATACCATGATTGGTAATTTTATGAAATTACAGATACAAAAATATAATCTTATTAGCATTGAGAATAATAATTTTATTATATTTCATGAAGGTCCTGCATGATCTAGCCTCTGCCTACCTCTGTGTCCTCATCTCCTGCTATTCTCCAGGGCATACACAGGCCCCAGTAAGAAAAGGTCAAATGGACAAGGATTAACTGTCAAAGAAGGGTGAGAAACAACACCCAGAAGTGGGGGAAAAAAAAGCAGAGGCGTTAAGTGTCATGGAAGCCAAAGGAAGAAAGTTTATAGCAGCAGGTCTGCTAACAGTATCCTACTGAAAGGATCAAATAAGATGAAGACTAAGAAGTATTATTGGATTTAGCCACACAGAGGTCATTGATGACTTCAGGGGGAGGTTCCTTATTGAGTGGTTGAGACGTGACTGGGAGATGAAGAAACACAGTGAGCATAGAAGATTCTTCTGAGAAGTCTGGCTATCAAAGTAAGGAGAGATAGAAATTACTAGAAGAGTTGAGGAAGGTTTTGTTTTGTTTTGCTTTGAAAATTTGAAAACTCAGAGTTTGCTTAAATGTGAATGAAAAGGATCTGGTTGAGAGGAAAGCAGCTAAAAATACAGGAGATGAAAGGGATCATAACGAACATAATGAACCATGTTCATTATGGTTCGTGGGGAGGCAGGAAAGCACAGTATCCAGGGCATAGGCAGAAGAGCTGTCTTTCACGGGAGGAGGGGAACATATTCTATTGCAATAAGCAAGGACGGGGTAAGTACAGATCGGGTACTTTGGGAACTATGATGGTAGGGAGTTCAGGAAGTTGCTGCCTGAAGGCATCTATGTTTTTCTTTTCTTTTTTTTTTTTTTTTTTTAAGAATTGGAAGATTCCAGGACTCCTTTGTTCTCTTTATGAGTTAAGATGAGCGGATGTTTAAAAAAACAAAAAAAACAAAACCCTCTAAAAAAACCTAACCCCCAATTGTGAAGAGTTCAACTAGAACCCACTTCTCTCTTCTAAGCTTCTAATACATCATGTAAGCCGTGCTAGCCTTATAGAATTATAATCTTGACTAACACTTATTCTAAAGTATTTGTTATAATTTGGTCATCAGAGCACTAGTATTATTGATAACTTCCTAAAATTTAGAAATAGTTGTGTTATACATATAGATTTTCTCGTGTTATAGTTTTTATTATTTTTTATTTACCCTACAGAATTCTAAATTATTTGGGATAGACAAGTCTTTTTCTACCTCTGCATGCATATATATATATAGATGTATACATATATATATGTGTGTGTGTATATATGTGTATATGTGTGTATATATGTGTATATATGTGTGTGTGTATATATGTGTGTGTGTGTATATATATATATATATATATTTTTTTTTTTTTTTTTTTTGAGACAGACTGTTGCTTTATCACCCAGGCTGGAGTGCAGTGGTATGATCTCCGCTCACCACAACCTCCACCTCCCAAGTTCAAGCAATTCTTGTGCCTCAGCCTCCCAAACTGGGATTACAGGTATGTACCACCACTCCCAACTAATATTTTGTATTTTTAGTAGAAACAGGGTTTTGCTGTATTGGCCAGGCTGGTCTCGAACTCCTGGCCTCAAGTGATCCTCCCGCCTTGGCCTCCCAAAGTGCTGGGATTACAGGCATGAGCCATTTTGCCCGGCCTTTACCTCTGTATTTTTCACAGCACCAAACAGAGTCCCTTATACTTAGTACAGCTGTTGAAAAATATGTTTGAATACTTTTTCTTTATAGTTTCTAGCTATAGTGAGGTTTTTTACTCATATGCTTACATTATAATAGTAACATACATAGTAATGGTATATTTAATTACTCTAAATTTGATCTTAAAATATTATCCCTTCCATCAAATAAATCAAATCAAATTAGAAAATTCCCTCCAACAAATAAAAAGCTAATCATCTTTCTTCATGAATACATTTAGGGAATACTTTTCTTTTGAATTTTAAGTTATTTCTTTTAGATCTAGTTTACTAAGCAGTATCATATTCATATGAATTGGTAACTAAAAGTTATTTTGCTAATTTCAAACATAAAAATATTAAAACACAGTCTCAGGTATATATATATATATATATATATAAAATCCAAATATCCAAAATTAACAAAATCCTAATAAGTATAAAATTTTATGTAAATGCTTGGGACTTCCCTAATTTATACCAAATAATTAACCTTTTATAAAAGTAAGCACAAATATACTCTAACATTTTCACAGTGGCTATTTGGAGCCCGTATTAGCTGATTTCTTTGGCCCTATACTAAACAGATATATGAAGGGACCAAGAGTCCAATGGTCAGACTACCAACCGACTAAGGCAAACTGCTCTTCATTACAAAGATGGGAAATAAGATAAATTAGGGCCAGGCAGATAGCTTGAACAGGATAGGTCAGAGTATTTAATCACTAAAAAAACTCAGAAATAAAGTTGGTCAAACAGAAGGGCCAGATTAGAGAAAGTCTTAAATGAGGCATTTGCATCTTATGTGGTAAGAAATAGACTGCTGGAGTTTTTGAGCAGAATAATGCCATGTTCACTGAAGAGTTAATGGAGTAGAGTATCATCTCCAAAGCCAAAATGCCTGTTTGAATCTTGATCTTATCACTAATTAGTTGTCTAATCTTTGGAAAGTTGCTTAAGTTCTCCAAGTCTTAGCTTCCCTATCTATAAAAGAGAACTGTTAAGAAGATGAAATGAAATAATATAGGCTAAGTGCTTAGCATAATGCCTTCCATATATTAACAACATAATGAATGCTATTCCCTCTAAATTAACATGAACAAAATATGTAGGCTGACAGAAGGCTAACTGGAATTAGAAGGATGGCAGCAGAAATTTGGAAGAATTAGATATAAGGCCCATTTGAAAAAAGACCTGATGACTGTCAGAATTTAAGGTTCCAGAGAGACAGAGAGAGAATGAGAATTGTTTACTTTGGGTGCTTAGTATCTAGTCCCCTTCCCAAGCTTGGGGAGTTTTCCACTGTATGTATAAGCCTTGATGGGAAGCAGGAACTCATCTCCCAGAAAGCTGAAAAGACAGATATGCATTTTCCTTGCCATGTACCAAGGCAAGTTTCCTTCCCTTTCCATGTACCAAGTTTGAGTTAAAAGCTGAGCATCAAATAGATATTTTATACAAGTTGGAAATATGAGAATAAAATCAAAGTGAGGGTATTATACATAAATATAGAGATAACAGTTAAAGCCTTGAAAAGGAGAGAAAAAGAGGGAGAAGAAGAGTGCTAGTAATGACTACAAAAGCTAGCACCAGTTCCAGGTACACAGATGATACTTAATAAGTATTTGCAGATTATCTGAACAATGGAAAATCTTTTCCAATGTTGAAATATTTATACTGTAACCCTAATCAGTTATCTTAAGTTATTTATTTCTGTACCATGCAGTCATCAGGCCTATATCTAAAACGTAAGCATCTACAAATAAATAGCACTATGTTATATGTCATTCAGGTTAGAAAGTGGTAGTCGGGGGTTGCTATTGAATGGTCATGGAAGGCCTCCTTGGTAAGCTGACATTTGAGAGATTTGAGTGAATAATTTCTGCTAGGCACTTCAACATCCGGGGGCAGAGCATGCCAGTGAGAGCATCAGCTAAAGCAATATCCTGGATATGGATAAAATGTTTGGCCTGTTAGATGAATGAAAAGGCCAATGGGGTTGAAATAAAAGCATCAGTGAGGGAAGAAGTATTAATAGAATGAGCTGACATCAGAGAGGTAGCCAGAAGTCAGAGAGATTGTCAGGAGATTGCAGCCTGCTAGTACTAGGAGTTCAAAGAAAGGGGAGATCAATGCATATTGAGGGATAACACACAGAAAGCTTCTAGCATAATACTGACACCCTGTAGGCACTGTGCATAGTGTTTATTGCTATTATTTTTAGCTATTATTATTTTTTTGAGGCAGACTCTTGCTCTGTTGCCCAGGCTGGGGTACAGTGGTATGATTTCAGCTCACTGCAACCTCCACCTCCCGGGTTCAAGTGGTTCTCCTGCCTCAGCCACCTGAGTAGCTGGGATTACAGGCACCTGCCACCATGCCTGGCTAATTTTTTTTTGGTATTTTTTAGTAGAGATGGGGTTTCGCCATGTTGGCCAGGCTGGTCTCAACCTCCCGACCTCAAGTGATCCACCCGCCTTGGCCTCCCAAAGTGCAGGGATTACAGGCATAATCCTGGCCTATTTTTAATATTAATAATAACTTGTGAGAGTGGTACAAAGAATTCTTAAGATACCTTTGACCCAGTTTTCCCAAATGTTTACTTTTTACTGTATTTGCTATGTAGGTATTTTTTTTTTTCCTGAACTGTTTTAAGAGTAAGTTGTGGCCGGGCACTGTGGCTCATGCCTGTAATCCCAGCACTTTGGAAGGCCGAGGAGGGCAGATCACGAGGTCAGGAGATCAAGACCATCCTGGCTGACATGGTGAAACCCCGTCTCTACTAAAAGTACAAAAAAATTAGCGGGGCATGGTGGCAGGTGCCTGTAGTCCCAGCTACTCGGGAGGCTGAGGCAGGAGAATGGTGTGAACCCAGGAGGCGGAGCTTGCAGTGAGCCGAGATCATGCCACTGCACTCCAGCCTGGGTGATAGAGCGAGACTCCATCTCAAAAAAAAAAGTTGTGGCCCGGTGCGCTGGTTCATAGCTGTAATCCCAGCATTTTGGGAGGTTGAGGTGGACAGATCACTTGAGGTCAGGAGTTTGAGACCAGCCTGGCCAATATGGTGAAACCCCATCTCTACTAAAAATACAAAAATTAGTCAGGCATGTGTGGTGGCATGTGCCTGTAGTCCCAGCTACTCAGGAGGCTGAGGCAGGAGAATTGTTTGAACCTGGGAGGCAGAGGTTGCAGTGAGCTGAGATAGCATCACTGCACTTCAGCCTGGGTGACAGAACAAGACTCTATCTCAAAACAAAAAAACCAAAAAAACAGTAACTTGCAGAAATGATGGCATTATACCCCTAATACTCAGTGTATCTTCCTCAAAATGAGAAATTATAAGACCAAAATACAATAATCAAAATCTGGAAATTAACTTTTTTTTTTTTTTTTTTTTTGAGATGGAGTCTTGCTCTGTCACCCAGGCTGGAGTGCAGTGGTGCAATCTCGGCTCACTGCAACCTCTGTTTCCTGGCCTCAGGTGATCCTCCTGCCTCAGCCTCCCACGTGTAGCTGGGACTACAGGCATGCACCACCATTGTTGGGCTAATTTTTTTGTATTTTTGGTAGAGATGGGGTTTCACCATATTGCCCATGCTGGTCTTAAACTCCTGACCTTAAGCAATCCACCCACCTCGGCCTCCCAAAGTGCTAAGATTACAGGCGTGAGCCACAGTAGCTGGCCTGAAATTAACATTTATACAATGTTATTATCTAATCTACAGACCTTGTTTGGATTTTATCATTTGTCTCAGTTATGTCCTTTACAGCAAAAGAAAATCCAAGATGATGCATTATAATAGCTGTCATGTCTCTTTAGTCTCCTATAATCTGGAACAATTTCTGAATCTTTTTTATATTTCATGACACTGACATTTTTGAATACTATAGACAGATAAGTTATTTTGTAGACTGTCTCTCAACTTAGATTTGTTTCCTCCTCATGATTAGATTCAGGTTATATGCTCCTGGCAAGGACGGCATAGATGGGCGGCTAAGTTCTCCGTGCAACCTATCTTGCACAATGCTGTTGCTTAGTCTGATTTCTGTCAACATTATCTTTGATTGTTTGCTTAAGTGCTGTGTGCCAGGTTTTTCTACTGTAAATACACTATTTTACTCTTTGTAACTAGTAAACATGTGGCTGAGAGACACTTTTAGACTATCTTGTTCTCAAACTTTTCCCACTAGTCTCAGCATCCGCTGATAATTCTTGACTGAATTGGTTATTGGTGGTTACTAAATGGTAACTTTTGTAATCTCATCTTTCCTTCTATATTCATTCGTTGGCATTCTTCTGTAAGGAAGAGCTTTCCTTTCTCCCTTGTTTATTTGTATAGGTGTGGAACCATGGAAACTTACTGATTTCATAGGTTATAATATTTTACTATTATTTATTTTGATGCTCAAATTATCCCAGATTTGTACAGTAGTAGCCCCTGCAAGCTGTTTCCTGTGTCTTTTGACCTATCTCCATCATTCTTTGAGCACTTCCTTATTTTCTGGCCTAGAGGATGTTACACAATTATCTGGTACTTTTTCTGCCCCTGTCCTGCAGCCAGCCATTTCTCCAAAGAGTTCTTTGGCCATATATACACTTATTAAAATATCTTTTTCTCTGGTCCTCCCTCCCCCAAATAAAAGATTATTTGATACCTTTTGTTGAATCCATTCCCCCAACTGCAAATAATGTACCAACAGTTGACTTCCTAGGTTTTGTCCGAGGACTTTGTAACATGGGTCGTCTCTCTGGTAATAAATGGTACTTCATTGCTTCCATAATGAGTTTCTGACATTCTATATCATCCCGAAAAAGTGCATTATTTTCCATGTCTGCCAGGAACTAGAAAAGAATAGTAGGTATGTATACTGAATGACTAAGAAAATGGTAGGGTTTACAGAAAAAAATGACATAGTTCTCAAATGGATTTTACATATTTTTAAAAAATTCAAGCATAGGCACATATTTTTAACTAAAATATGCAACATTTACAAGATTTACATTTTAAATTTCATTGAAAAACAAAACACGAGTAGCATAAATGGTATACTCTAAAATCTTAGTACTGTAGTGCTTATCTCTGGGTAGTAGGAATACTGGTGCTTTTTAAATAAAGTTTTTTTTTCTACTTTTCTATAATTTCCAGATTTTCTAAAATAAATAATTTTACTATTAAAATCAGAAATAATTCTAATGGAAGAATAATTATAAGTAGGAGTTGACTAATTATGCTGCGTTCACTTAACTTTGCTAAACGATGTTCAGCTCACAACTGCAAAAACAAAAGTTACCAGTTTCTCAAGGGGAAAAGAACTCCAAACAGTGATTGGTCTAAAAACATTAATCCCTTTTGTGTCACTGAATCCAGCTTTATATATTTATATAACACAAATACAATTTTTATATGTTTAGCACAAATATGATTACACCTTGTCTTTTAAAAAATAAAATGAAAATATGATCACATTGGAAATTAAATAAAACAAAAAAAATTAAAAATCTTTTCCTTTTGTGCTTGGTTCTCCATTGCCCCTCCCCATCCTGCAATTCTTCCCTGCCTTATAAACAACCTGGTGTGCAGCCTTTCATATTTTCTTCATATTTATGCAAACCTCTGCTGACATAATTCTCATACATTTATATGTATAACATATATAAATATATGTAATAATTTTTACAGTTTTTTCTTTTACTAATTGTTTTATTATATACTTTGCTGCGTCTTACCATCTTTACTCAACATTATCTCAAGAAAATTCCTCCAGGTCTTCTGAAAAGGTATAGTTCTGATTTATTCTTTTTAATAACTGAATAATACTCCATAGTATATAGATATGCTAATTTTTTAGCCATTTCCTTATTACAGACATCAATTTTGTTTCAGTATGTACATACATATATACATATGTATATATATGTATATATATACGTGTATATGTAAACATACTTTTTTCTGCTACTAAAAACAAGTCCAGTACAGAAGTCCTTATGTATTAATTTTTACCTTTATAGGATAGATTTGTAAGAATTGAATTGACTCCAGGTGGGTCAAAGTATATATGTATGTATGTTATGTATGCATGTGTGTGCACATATATGTGTATCTGTGTGTGTCTATGTGTATGATCAATGTTGTCAGATTTTCCAAAGTGGCTCACATTCCATTATAGCCATGTATAGCAAAGTGGCTCACATTCCATTTTATATATATATATAAAATATGTATATATATATAAAATATGTGTGTATATATATAATATGTATATATATATAAAATATGTGTATATATAATATATATATAGTGCTATGTATATATAGAGGGCCATATATATATATAGCCATATATATAGCCATGTATAGCAAAGTGGCTCACATTCCATTACAGCCATGTATAAGAGCACAAGAGCACAACATTCCTGCCAGGAATAAGTGTTTTAGCTCTTTTTGTTAATGATATCACATTTTCCCTTTAATTTGAATTTTCCTGATAAGTGAATATAAGCATTTTAAAATATTTTGACCATTTGTACTTTTTTCTTCCTTTATCTGCCTCTTTTCTACTATCTTTTGATTAAAAATTTTAAGAGTTCCTTGCAATACACACACTAATCCTTTATTTTTCAATTGTATTTTTCTAGATTTTTAATCATTTGTCTATTAAGGTTGTTTCATAATACTTTTGCCATTCAAATAATTTTTCATATTTAGGTCATCAAATATGTGTCTTTCTTTTCATAGTCCTGGTTACAAAGTCTTGTCTTTTTGCTTCAGTTTGTAGATGTAGTCTTCTGGATTATCTGGCAAGATTTTATTGCTTTCTTTCATTTAGGCCATTGATCCATGTGAAATTCATTTTTTTGAAATTAATGTTTAAATAGAGTATGAGTGGAGGAGCATTTTTATTTTCTTTAAGATCAATAGCCAGTTCTGTACCACTTATTAAATAACCCCCTCCATTTCCAGCTGAATTGAATCTTGGCCATACTACATTCTCATAAATAGATCTCAAAGTATAGGAGATTTGTTTTTTTTATTCTTTATTCTGTTCTATCGATCTATTTGTCTATTCCTATTTCTAAATAGTATATTACAGTGTCTTTATAGCATATTCTGATACCCAATATTTTTAAGTTTTCCCTCGCTGTTAACTTTCATAGCTTCCTTTGGTATTTTTGTGCCTTTATTTTTCATGTAAACTTAAGACAAATTTATTCAGTTCTTTTTATCCTGATTCTCTTGGAATTCTAATAAGAACTTAAATTTATTTATTAATTAAATTTATTAATTTTCTTAATTTTTGGAGAACTGACATTTTTATATTGTCTTTCTGTTCAAGAAGCCTTTCCATTTATTCTATAGGTTTCTACATATTATACCTTTCTTGATTATATATTTCCTATATATTTTATTATTTTCATTGCTATTGGGAATGGGTTTTAAAAGTTTATTTCATATATGTTTTGCAGGAGAGAAAATCTACTGATTACACTTGTATTAACCTATTACTTTACCAAATTCCCTTATTAAACTCTACGTGTTATGCAAATAATCATAACTGTCACCAAATAGGGATAGTTGAGTATCTTTTTCTAGTGTGTATGCCAATTATTTTATTATTGCAATTGCTAAAGCCTTCTAAACAATGTTAAATAATTAGGCTGATACAGAGTATCTTGTTTCTGGTTTGAATTGATATGGTTTTAGTGTTTCATTATTTAGGATAATAGTTGCTGTAACATTTAGTCATCTATTTTTATTATATTCAATAAAGATAATACAGACTTCCATAGATTTTTTTTTTTTGAGACGGGAAGTCTCTGTGTCGCCCAGGCTGGAGTGTGATGGTGCAATCTCAGCTCACTGCAACCTCTGCCTCCCAGGTTCAGGCAATTCTCCTGCCTCAGCCTCCTGAGTAGCTGGGATTACAGGCATGCACCACCACATCCAGCTAATTTTTGTATTTTTAGTAGAGACAGGGTTTCACCATGTTGGCTAGGCCGGTCTTGAGCTCCTGACCTCAAGTGATCCTCCCACCTTGGCCTCCCACAGTGCTGGGATCACAGGCATGAGCCACCATGCCTTGCCCCTTCATAGATTTCTTAATAATCATTTTAGTATTCCTGGAAAAAGACCTTTCTGGTCAGAGTGTATCCTTTTGATACACTGTGGGTTGTATTTGACAATATATTTCTTTACAATTTTATTGGGGCATATTTTACGTGTCCTAATTTATCCATTCAAAGTACACAATTCAATGATTTGTAGTAAATTACCAAGTTGTGGAACCATTACCATAAAACAGTTTTGAAACATTTTCATCACCTCAATTAGATCCCACATGCCCATTTACTGTTGATCCTCATTCCCATCTTCTGTCCCAAGCACTAATCTGTCTCTACAGATTTGCTTTTGCTGGACATTTCATATACAGAGAATCATACAATATGGAGACTCTGGTGTCTTGCTTCTTTCCCTTAGCACACTTTTGAGACTTGTCCCTGCTGTAGCTCCTCATATCAGTGCTTCATTTCTTTTTACTGTTGAGTAATATTCCACCATCGGGGTACTCCTCATTTTATCTATCCATTCATCAGTTGATGGATGCTTCTTAGGTTGCTTCCAGTTTCAAGCTATTATGAATAAAGCTGCCAAGAACGTTTATGTCCAAGTCTTTGTGTGGATATATTTCTCTGGGGTAATTATTACCTAGGAGTAGAACTGCTGGGGCATATGGCAAATTTATGTTTAACTTTTTAAGAAACAACCAAACTGTTTTCTAAAGTGGCAGCCCCGTCTTACATTCCCACCAGCACTGTACGAGGGTTCCTGTTTTTGCACATCCTCGCCAATTGTTAGTTTGTCTCTATTTTAGCCATTCGGGAAGGTGGAAAATGTGGTTTTATTTTGCATTTTGCTAGTGACTAATGATGTTGATGATATGTTCATATTTTTATAGACGAAGAGAGAAACAGTCTCTAAAAAGAGTCACTACAAAAAAGTTGGTGGTATTTGGAAACTAGCACTGCATACCAAAGGCAAAAAAGCCAAATTAAGACCTAAGTCCCCTGACCTACACCAGAATATACATTTTGGTATTAATTACTTCACATTTTTTTCTATGCACACAAAACCTAGTTATACTTGTCACAGAAACCATTAGTGAATATGCATAAAGTTGGCTCATTAAGGTTAATTTTAATGTTTATGTTAATTCTATTATATACAATTACTTTAGTCGTTTCTAAATAAAAATAAATGTGAAAAAATGTAGAAAGTAAACTCTTGGGAGACTTAATAGTAACTGCAATTTGAAGCAAAGTATATTTCCTAATATACAGATAGTATCTATAAATTATGAATAAGTAGGATTAATTTTATTTGAGTAAAAAAAGCCATTAATCTAAGTATCAGATTAATCAAATGGGAGGAACCAGATATCATTTAGAAAATTATTCAGAAGAC
Organism: Pan troglodytes; assembly: GCF_028858775.2. NCBI lineage: Eukaryota > Metazoa > Chordata > Mammalia > Primates > Hominidae > Pan > Pan troglodytes. The sequence goes on along the minus strand of NC_072401.2, from coordinate 39,418,619 downwards.
ACTGAGAGAAAAACTACAAAATATATACTTTCACGAACTCTGCATTTTTGGTGAATACTAAATGCCTTCTCTGCTACAAAAGAAGAGCAAATTATTAAACTGAAAGCATTCATAATACAGGAATAAATTTTCATTTTGTAAATTTTTATCCTCACTTTCGTATTTGTTCACCGTATGACTATTGCTCTAAAACTGTCCCCTCAAACACAAATAGAATGTGAATAATTTATTAACTCTATAGATGTTAAAAAAATGTTTTGGAGGCTGGGCGAGGTGGCTCATGCCTATAATCCCAGCATATTGGGAGGCTTAGGCAGGAGGATTGCTTGAGGCCAGGAGTTTGAGAGAGCCTGGGCAACAAAGTGAGACCCTGTCTCTACAAAAAACAAACAAACAAACAAACAAAAAACTAGTCAGATGTGTGATGGGGCACAGTGACTGTAGTCTCAGCTACTCGAGAGGCTGAGGTGGGAGGATCACTTGAGCCCAGGAGTTTGAGGCTGCAGTAAGCTATGATTGTGCCACTACACTCAAGCCTGGGTGACAGAGTGAGACCCTGTCCAAAAAAAAAAAAAAAGTTGTTTTAGTATCAAGACCTTGTAAACTAAAAGAATGCTAAAGGTAAATACTGACTCATTTTATATTTCTGACTTTCTGTAGAAAACAATACTAAACTGAGAGCAGAATAGTGGAGACTCAGATACTTATAAATTCAGGCTAAACATTGAAAACGTTCATAATTTAGGTGTCAAAATCTTTTAAATAATGTATATATGTCCTATATTTCTATTCACATGGTTTAAAATTTGATCAAATTGAAATGTTTGGAATGCTTTCAAAAGTAAAATAAAATCAATCACAGTACTTTGAGAAGCCGAGGTGGGAGGATCACTTGAGTCCAGTAGTTGATGACCACTCAGGGCAACATGGTGAGACCCTTTCTCCACAAAAAAATTTTAAAAACCGGCTGGGCATGGTGGCTCACACCTGTAATTCCAGCACTTTGGGAGACCGAAGTGGGTGGATCTCTTGAGGTCAGGAGTTCAAGACTAGCCTGGCCAACATGGTAAAACCCTGTCTCTACTAAAAATACAAAAATTAGCCAGGCGTAGTGGCATGCGCCTGTAATCCCAGCTACTGAGGAGGCTGAGGTACGAGAATCGCTTGAACCCGGGAGATGGGAGGTTGCAGTGAGCAGAGATCGTGTCACTGCACTCCAGCCTGTGCAACAGAGTGAGACTCTGTCTCAAAAAAAAAAAAAAAAAAAATTAAAAACTGACTGGGCATGGTGGTGTTGGTGGTGTGTGTCTGTAGTTCCAGCTACTCAGGAGGCTGAGGTGGGAGGATCTCTTGGGCCTAGGAGGTTGAGGCTGCAGTGAGCCATGATCATACCACAGCACTCCAGCCTGGGCAATAGAGTGAGACCCTGCCTCAAAATATAAAATAAAATGACCATAAATACTTCTCTTCTGGATTATTCAGAGTTTTTTAAAAAGCCATACAAAGGTTGGGCATGGTGGCTCAAGTTTGTAATCCCAGCATTTTGGGAGGCCGAGGTGGGTGGATCACCTGAGGTCAGGAGTTCAAGACCAGCCTGGCCAACATGGTGAAACCCCATCTCTACTAAAAATACAAAATTAGTTGGGGGTGGTGGCATGTGCCTGTTAATCCCAGCTACTCGGGAGGCTGAGGCAGGAGAATCTCTTGAACCTAGGAGGCAGAGGTTGCAGTGAGATGAGATTGCGCCACCGCACTCCAGCCTGGGCAAAAAGAGCAAAACTCAGTCTAAAAAAAAAAAAAAAACCATACAAAAATGATCATTTGGTAGAGGATTACAATCACAGGCATTATTTCCTATATTATTTTAAGAATCTACTGTTGGAGACACGATGATAAAATTACTGTATGTAAGTTGAATCCCTTCTAGCTAGGGTAAGTGGAATGTTTCATATTAACAGAGTAGAATAAAATCTCATTTAGTTGGTATCATTGGAAAAGGAACTATTTCACAAAAATAAATTCTCTTGGTAAACAGACCTAATCCCAATTTTTAAAATATTAGTCATTTATTATTTGATTGGCATATGGCAATTTAATGATTGTTATATTTTCCTACCTTTTAAAATAAAACATACAGAATATAATCCAACATTTTCTTCATTATTTTAGTGTCTACTTCAAAACTTTATTACTTGATAACTCTAATTCTGCAATCTTGCCATTCACTTTTGGCAATGAAAAAAAATCAACCCTGACAACATCTCTAAATGTCACAATACTGCAGCACAGTATTAGCACTGTAGGAAAGAAAAATGTTCTGAGAGGTAAAGTAACTTGTTTAAATTATACAAGGCAATGTGGCTTCCATCACCACTGCTTGTGGTGGATAATGGTTCTCAAACTTGAGGATGCATCAAAGCCACTGGAAGACTTACTAAAACACCATTTGCCAGGCCCCAGCCCCACAGTTTCATGTTCAGTAGGTGTGGGGTGAGGCCTAATCTGTATTTCCAAGAAGTTCCCAAGTAGTGCTGATCTTCCTGTTAGGGATCACACTTTAAGAACCACTGGGCTAATCCACTGGATTTTTCTTCCTTGTCTTCTCTGTAGCAAAGGATGATGATAAAACTTCGTCCTTTTTCAAGTGTGACATCAATTTTTAATAACACTCAGTTAATTAGCCAGGTTTGGGAACAACCACTATATACTGTGTTTCCTAGGGTTCCATCCCAAGCACTCTTGTGTACTCCTTGGCCAGTGTCATTCTCTTGCCTTTGGATTCAACAATCTAAGGAAGTAGTTTTCAAAAAAGTCTAAGGACTTCAGAGTCCTTAGACTCTAAAAGAATTAAAGGTGCAAAGAAGCTTTGGGAACATGATTCTTCAACTTCCTTCCCCATCCCCTGAATTAGCTCTTCATTCTATATTCCTTGTTTCAATTGCCGGCACCTTTTAATTAACCTAATTGCACAAATCAGAGTCATTCTCGATTCCTCTTTTTGTATACCTTCACCATTCAGTCATGAAGTTTTGTCAATTTGACCTCATAAATAGCTCTTGAGCCTGGTAATTTCTATCCATATCCACTGCCACAGTGTGCCTAATTCACTTGTCTGAATTCCAAAAGCCTTCCTAATTGGTTTTTGGCTTTGACCCCTCAGATCCATTCTCCACAATGCAGTTATAGTAATCTTTCTGAAATAAAATAAAATTTCTGAAATAAAATTCCTATTAAAAAATCCTTTAGTGCTTCCTCATTGCTTTCAGGATAAAATTCAAACTCCTTGGCATAACTAGAGGTTCTCCATGTTCTGGTCCATTCCCCTCTTCAGCCTCATCTCTTTACTTTATCACCTTTTATTTCTGCACTCCAGCCATGCAAACTACCTTCAAATTCCAAAACACAATATATTTGCTCATGACTTCATGATGAAGTACAAGCTCCTATTTCTCCTGGTTATCATGCCCCCTCTTTTGGGTGGCTAATTCATAATGTGGATCAAATAACACTGTAAGAAATTCTCCCTGCCTTCTCGTCAAAACCCCCTCTTTTTGGTGGGCTACTTCTATTATTTTCAGAATGCCACATTCATGTATCTGTCACAGTCTTCATCTCATTATAATCACTGATTTATTTTTTAATCTATTTGTTCCACCATCTGATACCATCTCCCCGCCACCCCCAGCAATTTTACACACAGTACACTCAAGAGGCAGAATGGTTTAGTGGACAAGGCACAGAACTGTACTTGGGTTCAAGTCCCACCTCTGCCTCTTATTAGCCCTATGATGTTAGCCAAATAGCAAAAACCAAATAAAACTACAATGCAGAAAGAGAGGAATTTATGCAATCACATTGTAATTTTGAACATATGGATTTACTTTTTTGGTCTGTCACTTCATTTGTACAACAGGTGTTGGAACAAATGATCTCCAAAATGCCTTTCAACCCTAAGAACTTATGGCTAGGATTATCAGCAGTATCCTGGATAAGGGATATTTTAAAGGTCTATGAGACTCATGCAAATATAGTATCATAAATATCTGAAACTACAGAAGTGAAGTCAATTGTCAGGTTACTTAATTACACAGATTCTTCTCAAAGTCGGATCGGATTTTTCAAATTTGGTTTGATTTCATCTAGAAAGAATTTTTAAAAATCTGCTAAGTAGCAGTAAAAATGTAACTCCCTTTTAAAAATCTGATTTCAAGAGAAACATTTTATTATGTTACTTTTCCTGAATTAATCATCAACACATGCAGTTTCAGTTCTATGTATTCATACAATATTCTATTTCTGAAGAGGAAGGTCTTAGAAAGCATCCACATTGATTACTGTCTCTGTAAAAAACAAACAGTAACTTTTGCTCACAACAGCAGGAAATAATACATTATGCTCAAGATAACTGCAAATAGAGAACATTTGTGACACTTTAAATTAAAAAAAGAAAAAGAAAGTCTGAACTTGAACAGTAACAGCTCATTCTTTTTCTGCTTTCAAGAAAGAATGTCACCATTCAAGGCCTTGAGATAGGCAGCAAAGTATGCAGGGAAAATTTTTATATATTCCAGTGAAAATTGTAAAAAGGGGAAAACTATGCATGTAAATGTTATGACTGATTGCCTTGAACACACCAACTAGATATCTCTTAATTCTGAAATAATATTTTTATTCATAGCACATTTTATGTCATAGAGCATGTTTCTGATCCTTATAATAATCCTGTGAGGTAGTCAAGGAAGATGTTATCTCTACTTGACCGATGAAGAAACTCAGCTGTGTGAATATGCCAAGTCACAGAGTTTTAAAATGTCAGAGCTCTGACTATTAATATACCTTGTTAATCTATATATCACCAGAATCCAATATTTAGTGGATACTTAATAAACATGTGGCAAAGAAATTAATCTAAATTTTCTGGTTTCAAGAGTCCAGTGCTCCTTTTATTAGCAGTTTTAGTAATTCTCCTCCAATTGGTAGGATAGGTTTGTAGCTGAGTCAATTAAGTTACTAACCCAAAATCAAGAATGTTACTTAATTGAGGCCGGGCACAGCGGCTCATGCCTGTAATCCCAGCACTTTGGGACGCCGAGGCAGGCAGATCACCTGAAGTCAGGAGTTTGAGACCAGCCTGGCCAATATGGTGAAACCCTATCGCTACTAAAAATACAAAAATTAGCCAGGCATGGTGGCACGCACCTGTAGTCCCAGCTACTTGAGAGGCTGAGGCAGGAGAATAACTTGAACTGGGGAGGCGGAGGTTGCAGTGACCTGAGATCGTGCCACTGCACTCCAGCCTGGGCAACAAAGTGAGACTCCATCTCAAAAAAAAAAAAAAAAAAAAAGAATGTTACTTAATTGAAGCAATTTAGGTAGCCAGATCTTCTGGACTGAAAGCATAAACAGAATTTTGTTAGCTCACTATCTTTTCACCTACACGTTTCATAGGAATACATGTACAATTACTTTCTTTGATAGAATAGGCAAAGAAAAATTCCTATAAACAAGTGCCTATTAATTACCTGTGGTGCAAGAAGAGGTAGCCTAATATAAGCCAAAAGTTTACTTAGATCTTTCCGTCTCTGTTCCAAATCATGACGGACCCAAGTAAGAAGTGCATTCAATATTGTCTCCTCATTAGGAATGTTCATGTCATCACTAGCCAAGAGCTTTGCAATTTCACTGGCTGGTAATAATACAAATTCCTGGTTTCTGATTACTTCCATGAAATGCTCCTAGAGGGAAGAAATAGCAGATAAACAATATTGTTCCTTCTGACCATCACAATTTACTTAGAAGAAAGTAAAAGCTTTTTATATTAGCTACCAACACACAATTTATATTTTAGACCTTAAAATGTAATACTTACTTGTTAGGAAAGAAACACAGCAGAGAAAAAAAAATTAAACTGCAATTATGTTGTTAAACATATGCAAGTAGAATTAAAGTGTTGTATCACTTATTACATTTAAAAAATGGACCTAGGACATTTAAGTGTTACTTCACTCAAGTTAGGAAATACTTTTGGCAATTCTTTTGAAGGAAGAGAGAAATAATGAATTAGACACTGAGATGTATGATACTCTAACACCAGAAGTGGGTGGATTTGCGGTTTGGATTTGTGGGTGCTGAAGAATTTGGCCAGCAGTGGAGCCAAATACCTAGAGAGCTTGGTTACTTCTCTTACTAAGAAATGGCCTCCAGAGTGGCTACATTTCCCAGAATCATTCTAGACCACAGATGTCTTCTCAGATCCTCCCTGGAATGAGTATTTGTTCTTAGAGTTATACTACAGTCAAATCGGTCTTCAAGATCGTTTTAATGATATTTATAAGACCATCTAGGATTTTGGGTCTGTTTTCAAATTTTTAATCTCTTTTAAGGGTCTGTTTTTAAATTTTTAATCTCTTCTAAGGGTCTGTTTTTAAATTTTTAATCTCTTCTAATATAATTTATTTACAAAGCTATTTTGGTCTCATAGGAAAAAGGACCAAAGGTGGAAAAAAAAGTAGTGACCTATAATGCCCTGGGATCAGGACATTAGACTGAAGATGACTCAGTCCTGGCCTCACGTTAGAATCAAATCCTCTATAATTTGAAATGGGAAATAAAAATGCCCTTAGGTGTGAGACGACCTTGATAGGTTATTACGCTAAATAATCTGGAGAGAAGGAAAACATACCATCTGATTTGAAAGGTTTTAAGTCTTAATGAATGGATAGTTGACATAGTTATAAATGCAAATACTAGACACATATTGTCCCTTAATGTTTTTCTCATATTTCCTGATGTATTATCGCTGTCTCAGCATGCAGAGGTTTACTAAAGAAGCTAAAGCTGTTTAAATTAGAGCTAGAGATAAGGACTATCAATAACTATCTTCTATATTAAAATGAGAATTATATTTTCCATATAGCCTGTGGTAACCTGAGTGAGGTACTGATCTAAAATATATATTAGCTTGACATTCCTATCAGTAGAAGTTCTAAAGGGGAAAACCATTCATGAATAATTAATGAATTTCAATTGCTTCAGTTTATCATGATTTGTTCAAGGATGTCTAAATGAGTCTATTTTAAATGATGGATTATCATTTTCAGAAACATATTTTAATAAAACTTCAGTGCTAGAATGGCTTCAAGCAAAAGGTTCTATTGAATTGCATACTGACATTATTTCGGTAACACATAGCAAGATCTACAAAAATGTTGAAACTCTCAACCCAGTTATCCCACTTGTAATTTAAACCTTAATAATAATTTGTAAGCAAAAAGCAAAGCTGACTACCTAACAATACTTCTCTGTATTATTATTTACAATGGTAAAAAATGGGAAATAGCCTATATGTTCAGTTATAGGGAGCTGTATATTAAATAAGCATTAAAAATTTCAAAGACAAAGATCACGTAGGTACATGGAAAGGTACTTATGATAAAATGTTATGTGAGATTGTGAAGAAACTGAAATAATAATATATATTTCCAATTCCTTAAACATATAAAGTATAATCGACAGATTTATACACTGGTATAACTATGCCATACTTTCAAATGGCATTAATTGGATTTCATCAGTAACAAAAGGACTATCACATAAATATGCACTTGACGAATTATTTGTTGATATATCTATTTCAGAATAATGCCCATTCCATTCTAGTATAATTTACATTAAGTGAAAACTGAGTTTTTCAACAACTTATGAAATACTACTGAACTCAAGGTTGAATACAAAGTATTTTTCAAAAGTATTAATTTGGTTTTGAAGCAGCTACTTTAGCAGATCTCAATGTTTTTTATAAGTCTTCTAGATTGAGAAAGACAATTTTAAGTTTTAAAATTAAATGTTTTTATTTGTGTCATAAATTCAAAATGACATTAAATAGTTATAATCATACAACCAGTCTTAAGACTTTTTTAGAGGTTACATGACTTGCTCCAGGTCATGTTCAGTGGCAGGCAGAATGAGAAAACAGGTTTCCAGATTCATGGATCCTGGGGAGGACTCCTCATTTTTTACCACTTGTATTCGTGCAGGATCAGTGAACATCCCCAGTCCATGCACCATTCACTGATTGAACTCACTGGCGTGGCATTATGCTTTATATTTTAAATCCATATTACAATATACACAACTATCATGTTACCAAACACTTGCTAGCATTGTGACCTTTCCCCCTTTGGAATAGTTTTTAGGCAACTGAAATTATGGAGGGATTTATTTAAATTGAAGATTGAATTTTGCTATACATTTTCATTTGGTTCCCATAGCAACAATTCAAATCAGACAAGCTGCCTCTAAATTACTTATTGTTATTAGAATTCAATTTCATGTCTCTGTTAAAACTGAATAATGTTAAATAATGGCCTTGAGAAAAAAAATCTACCACAACTAATTGGCTATGAAAATAGCTTTAAAAACATCCAGCTAATTTAAATTTAATTTCTGTGTAAGCCTTAAAGCAGCAATCATGCCTCTACTGTAAACAACAGGAGTGACCTAAATGCATAAAATGTTTTCACCTGAATAAAACACCTTCCTAGAAAAAAGATGATTATTCAAATTCTAAACTGATTTTGAAGAAAAAAATCCAACTTTATTTATATTCATCTCATTCAAAAAAGTAGTTGAAACTGCAGGTGTATGGTTAAAATGAGAATCTATAAAGAATGATAAAGACCGAGGGAAAAAAACATTTCAATGGACTTAATTTTTAAAATGTCAACATAATAGCATGCTAGGGCTATATATTATCATCCTGTTGTACAATCTCTTTATTTTTCCAGTTGAGACTCTGTGACTATCATAAAAAATTCCTGAGAAATGATTACACCACAGGGAGGAAAACCAATCATTAAAGGCTGTGGTTTTGTGAGTGCTTTTGTTCCCTCCCATAAATTTCTATTGTGTTGGATAGAGGAAATCTATATAATGATGATGACAACAATGGAATGAGACTCATTGACTGGATATATGACATGCCAATCAATGTTCTGAGTGTTAAAATTCCATTAACTCATCTAATCCTCACACCAAGCTCATGAAGTAGACAGAATTGATCTTGCCAATAGTTTGTAAATACCTATTCTTACAATTTTTCCAAATCTCTATTTCTCTAATGAAAGATTCCTAAAGCACTCTCAATCTCTTCATATCCCAACTCAGTGGAACGACGAAGGAGAGGATAGGCAAAATAACATTTCCTAAATGTTGATAAAATTGGTAATATCCATAACTGTACACATGTATGTGAATATTCACATTTTTTCTTCTCTTAGAAACTGTATTGCCCTAAACTGAAGCATTTAAAGCAACACTCTTCAGTCATTGCCCAGGTGTGAAGAACTAACTGCTACAGTGTGGCAACATGAACATTCCTCAAAAACCCATACACCCTCCCTTGCCTGCACCCCTCTACTGTTAAGACCACAGAGGGTGGTCCTAACACTATGCTCTCAACATGCCCTTATTTTCTTACTATCCTAGGTCAATCCATTTTTTAACTTTTAAGTTCAGGGGTACATGTGAAGGTTTGTCATACAGGTACACTTGTATCATGGGGGTTTGTTGTACAGATTATTTCATTTTATCATCCTTCAGGCTACTGAATCAGAACCTCTTCTACGATTTATTGAGCACATAATTTGCTATAATGAATAAAAACATCATTCTACATGGCTGTAAATAGTTTATACATAGTCAGATTTATCCTTAACAAAAAGCCTCCCATTTGTCCTCTACCAATATGCTGCAACCTCTGTCACCAATTTCTATCAGTGAATATGTGAACAATCCTGAAATTCATCCACGTGCAGCAAAGTAAAATGTTTGGGGAGAGTCCTATTTTAAAAAGCAGCAAATCTGAAAATCTTAATGGAACAGTCCTAGGCCACTGTTCTGCTTCCCAGTGACTGCAGTAACTTAGGGCTTGATTCAGATGCCCATGAGAAGTATTACTTGGTGCTTTCCCATTATAACTCAATGAAAATATGACACACTAGGCAATGAAGCTCAATCGCAAGACACGTGGCAGAGCCATGGGAAAACAGTAACATGTAGATAAGCCTGCAACAATAAGAAATATGCATATGGAGGATCGACTTTCTCACTTTCAAAAAATACATACCATAGTATAATTGTGAGCCACTTTATGCAAATCTGTACAACCTTGGGCATCAGCAAAAGAACGAATTCCAAGACAGTTGGATGGATGAAGCTGTTTCATTAAAAACTTACAGCATGCTTCTACAACCTGTGAAAGCTGAAGAAGGCAAGCTGTAGATAACAGGCACTCAATATTATCTTCTTTTAATTCAAGGCGGCCTTAATGATAAAAAGAAATTCCATTAGCCATGGAACTACATTAACTTTATTTTATAAAATAATTGATGTTAACAGTAGTGGTTCCATATAAGAGCTCATTACATGCATTACAGACCTACATGGTTTAAGACATCCCAAAAAGAAAAAAAGGACTAAATGGGGAAAAAATTATTAGCTCCTTGAGACATCTACTAAAATAAAAACTAATGGCTTATTTTCAGAATTTTAAAATGATACGTTAGTAACTTATGTCTACTATATACCTGTATAACTCTCAATTTTTTTTTTTTTTTTTGAGACACGGTCTTGTTCTATTGCCCAGGCTGGAGTGCAGTGGTGTAACCAATGGCTCACTGCAGCATCGAACTCCTGGGCTCAAGCGATCATCCGTCCTGCCTTGGCTTCCCGAAGTGCTGGGATTTACAGGCATAAGCCACTGCACCTGGCCAACTCTCAAATTTTAAATGCAAAAATTTGACACTACATAATTCATTTAATTTTTATATTAACATTTTAAAGGGCCATTCAAAAACTTAATTATGATAACCATTTTAAAGGTTTTAGTATGGAAATTTTAATTCATCACCAGGTTAAATACAAAGGGTAGTAATGACAATAGCAGAACTAACTGTTAGCTATGGCATGCTTTCTAAAAACAGAAATCTGAAATCTAATAATACAACATAAATCTAAGAGGTTTTAATTTACATTTTCAGACTCGTTACCTGTATAAGCATACTGGATCAAGGACCACAATGAATTTGGTTCTACACCTTCCATTTTTATTTCTTCTTGTCTTGCCTCTCTGACATCATTAGTAAACATGGCAGCAAAATAGTCTGAGACAGAGGAGAGCACCAATCTGTGAACACATTAGGAAAAAAAAAAATCAATGACCACATTCGAGTTGATGTTCATTAATAAATGCTGCTGCTTCTTTTTTATTTGTTACTCACAGTGCATGGTACTAGGAAATGCATTTTAAGCTTGACAAATTGCTTTATGCTCTAGTTCCTTCCTTTGAATAATAAATTACCATTACCAAATTTTCTGCTGAGGTGAATGCTTTACCACTTCACTACTCAAATAATGCTATATGACATCCAGAAAACAAGCTATAAGCCCATAGCATCAAATCAACTATATAAAGGAAAAAATTTAAAAGTTATTGTTTGTTTATCATTTTTGAAAATAAACTAAGCCATTTAAAAAAAAATTTAATTATAGAAGTAGTGAATATATGGGAGACATTTGAAAACGGTTTTTGCTAGCAAGTTTTAAACTTTTATAATATTCTATTATTATCTTAGTCTGCATTTTGTTTTAAAATTATGTTGTAATAACACTATAAAACTATATTTTTTATAATTATAAAATATATTAGCTATGTCTCTAAGTTTTTAATGGTCATATATAATACATTTAAATTATAATTTTTTTTTTTTTTGAGACAGAGTCTCATTCTGTCTCCTAGGCTGGCGTGCCATGCTATGATCTCGGCTCACTGCAACCTCTGCTTCCCAGGTTCAAGCAATTCTCCTGCCTCAGCCTCCTGAGTAGCTGGGATTACAGACGTGACTACCATGTCCAGCTAATTTTTTTATTTTTAGTAGAGATGGAGTTTCGCCATGATGGCCAGGTTGGTCTTGAACTCCTGGCCTTAAGTAATCAGCCCACCTGAGCCTCCCAAAGAGCTAGGATTACAGGAGTGAGTCACAGCACCTGGCCGTATTTTTGAAACAGGCATTTTTTCACTGGATAATGTCTTGAAGATATTTCCATGTCAACACACTTAAATAGATTTTAAATAAACATTTTCATTTTTAAAAGTAATAAAAATTATGATACAGATAATCATTGGCTCCCTAATTCCATTTTCTTACCTCCCCAGGAGTGGCACTGCTGAGTCATTAGATTTGCCAAAGTAAGGTACCAATTTAGACCCCACCAGCATTGTATAAGACTAACATTTTCCCCATAATATTATCAGATGTTAAAATTTTTGGCCATAAAGTGTTAAATGATATCTCATTGTTGTTTCAATTTTCATTTATCTGATTGCTAGTGAGGTTTTTCAAATGTTTATTGGCCATTGGTTGCTTCTTCAGAAAATTGCCCATTCATTCATTCATTCATTTAATGAACAAATACTGATGTGTGTCCAGTAAATACTGGGTACTGTTCTAGATACTTGAGATACATTGGGTACAAAATAAGACAAAAGATCCCTTCTCTTATGGAGTCTTACGTTTAGAGGGTAGGGAGACAATAATCAGTAGAAGTAAATTCTGTAGTACATTAAGAGGTGATAAGTGCTAAGGGGAAAAAAAGTTGGGCAAAGGCAAATGGGGAAAGGGTGGTAAGTTTAAATAGGTGGTCTCACTGGAAAGTGACATGGGCAAAGATGTGAAGGAGGTTTAGGATTTGGTCATGCAGGTATCTGGAAGTAGCCTTCAGGCAGAAGAAATAGTGCAAAATTCCAAAGGTAGGAGCAGCATGCCTGGCACATGCAAGGAACTACAAGAGGTTCTGAGTGGCTGATGCTGACTGAACAAGACAGAGACCAATAGGACAATACTAGAGAGATATGGCAGGCTGGATCGTGTACGCCATTGCATGTACTTTCCCTTTCACACTCAGTGACATGACGAGTCAATGAAAGATTTGATCAAAGAAATGACTGAATCTGAGTTCCACTTTAAAGGATCACTCAGGTAGCTACGTTAAAACAGAATGTAGGGGTAAAGAGTGGAGGCAGGGAGACCAGTTGGGAGGCTTTTGCATCAATCATCTAAGTGAGATGTTGATGGCTCACACAAGCATGGCAGGTAAGGTAATGAATGAGTTCAGTTTTGGAAATACAGAATTTGAGGTGCCTCTATGAAATTCGGGTTGAAATAGCTTTTCTAACAAACCCACGTTCATAACCTGGACTTTCTGTCACAGTACATAGTAGTATCTCAATAAATGTATGTTAATTGAGTCACTGAAAATTTTAATACCAAGCCAATTCCTCCTAATGATTTTATTTCCACTTTGGAAGGTTTTTTATTTTTTATTTCAGTAGGTTTTGGGGCAATGGGTGGTGTTTTGTTACATGAATAAGTTCTTTAGTGGTAATTTCTGAGATTTTGGTGCACCCATCCTCCAAGCAGAGTACACTGTACCCAATGTGTAGTCTTTTATCCCTTACTCCCTTCCCACCCTTTCCCCCAAGTCCCCAAAGTCCATTGTATCATTCTTTTTTGCTGGGGGTGAAGACAGAGTCTCACTCTGTCTCCACACCCAGGCTGGAGTGCAGTGGCATGATCTTGGCTCATTGCAACCTCTGCCTCCCAGGATCAAGCAATACTCATGATTCAGCCTCCCAAGTGGCTGGGACTACAGGTTCACGCCACCACGCCTGGCTAGTTTTTGTATTTTTAGTAGAGATGGGGCTTTGCCATGTTGGCCAGGCTGGTCTGGAACTCCTGGCCTCAAGTGATCCACCCACCTCGGCCTTCCAAAGCGCTAGGATTACAGGTCCTGAGCCTACCAAGCCTAGCCTATTGTATCATTCTTTTTTTTTTTTTTTTGAGACAGGGTCTTACTCTGTCACCCAGGCTGGAGTGCAGTGACGTGATCTCGGTTCACTGCAACCTCTGCCGCCTGGGTTCAAGCAATTCTCCTGCTTCAGCCTCCCGAGGAGCTGGGATTACAGGTACCTGCCACCACACCGGGCTAATTTTTGTATTTTTAGTAAAGATGGTGTTTCACCATCTTGGTCAGGCTGGTCTTGAACTTCTGACCTCGTGATCCACCTGCCTCAGCCTCCCAACGTGCTGGGATTACAGGTGTGAGCCATCGCACCCGGCCTCATTGTATCATTCTTATGCCTTTGATTCCTCATAGCTTAGCTCCCACTTATGAGAGAGAACATATGATGTTTGGTTTTCCATTCTTGAGTTACTTCACTTAGAATAAGTCTCCAGTCCCATCCAGGTTGCTGAGAATCCCATTATTTCATTCCTTTTTATAGGTGAGTAGTATTCCACGATATATGTATACACCACATTTTCTTTATCCACCTGTTGATTGATGGGCATTTGGGCTGGTTCTATAATTTTGCAATTGAAAATTGTGGTGCTATAAACTTGTGTGCAAACATCTTTTTCATATAACGACTTCTTTTCCTCTGAATTGATAGCTAGTAGTGGGATTGCTGGATCAAATGGTAGATCTACTTTTAGTTTTTTTTTTTTTTTTTTTTTTTTTACCTTTAGTTCTTTAAGGAATCTCCACACTGTTTTCTGTAGTGTTTGCACTAGTTTGCATTCCTGCCAACAGTGTAAAAGTGTCCCCTTTTCACCAATATCTATGCCAACATTGATTATTTTTTGATTTTATGATTGTGGCCCTTCTTGCAAGAGTAAGGTGGTATTGCCTTGTGGTTCTGACTTGCATCTCCCTGATCATTAGTGATGTTAAACATGGTTTCTTTTTTTTTTGAGGTGGGGTCTTGCTCTGTCGCCCAGGCTGGAGTGCAGTGGCGTGATCTTGACTCACTGCAAGCTCTGCCTCCTGGGTTCACACCATTCTCCTGCCTCAGCCTCCCGAGTAGCTGGGACTACAGGTGCCTGCCACCATGCCCGTCTAATTTTTTTTTGTTATTTTTAGTAGAGACGGGGTTTCACTGTGTTAGCCAGGATGGTCTCGATCTCCTGACCTCGTGATCTGCCTGCCTCAGCCTCCTAAAGTGCTGGGATTACAGGCGTGAGCCACCGCGCCCGGCCAAATATGTTTTCATATGCTTGTTGGCCATTTGTAGATCTTCTTTTGAGAACTATCTATTCATGTCCTTAGCCCACTTTTTGATGGGACTGTTTTTTTTTTTTCTGATTTATTTGAGTTTTTTGGTAGATTCTGGATATTAGTCCTTTGTCGGATGTACAGATTGTGAAGATTTTCTCCCTCTCTGTGGGTTGTCTGTTAACTCACAGACATTCTTTCTTTTGCTGTGCAGAAGCTTTTTAGTTTAATTAAGTCCCATCTATTTATCTTTGTTTTTGTTGCATTTGCTTTTGGGTTCTTGGTCATGAAGTCTTTGCCTAAGCCAATGTCTAGAAGGCTTTTTCTGATGTTATCTCTCTTTGGAAGGTTTTTAAAAAAAACCTTAGGGACACAGTGTCAATTAGTTTTGATGGGCATCCAAAAAAAAAAAAAAAAAAAACCTTTGAGAATCATAGTGGTGATTAACAATGAACAACTGAATACAGAATTATAAAAAAAAGAATTATTCTTTATTAAATGGCTCTTTTCCTTTTCTTACTTCAAGAAATAATATGTAATTTGTAGGAAAGGCTTTTTTCCCCTAGCACTGCTTTTCATACTTCTTGGAAATCAGCAAACAGAAGTTGGGATAGATATGGCTATTTTAAAAACTCTTAAGAGTTTTTGCTACTCCACTTCACCAGCTTTTCTTCTTCTAAATATCCACAAACTTTAATTGCCACTGAGTTTACTTAAAGTATTTAATAGGTAGAATATGGCATAAAAGCTTCTTATAGTAGCTGCAATCTACACCGAACAATACCAACTTATATGAGGCTAGTATGTTTTGTTATTGTGCTTCTACGGCAGGAAAATGACCCTTTTAGGATCATCAAATGTGTAATAATTTCATATGCACTGTTTTCTTGAGGGAAATTCCATGAACTACACCCCTTCCCAAAAACATAATAGTCAACTGAAGTAGGTTACCTCAATATACATATCTAAATTACCGAGGAAATATTTCACACATACAGAAATATAGAAAACAACTACCTGTGAGCTGGAATTCTGCGATCACCAGCGACTAAAATTACATCGCACAACTGTTTATGTCTCAAATAGTTTTCCATTTTTTTAAATGTTTGCTCGGCATGATTAAGGGCTTGGAAAAATTCATCTGATGTACATGGCTCCATAGTATGACAGGATGATAATGTCTGACTACTATTGGAAGTCCTGAAAAGAAAAAAAAACACACATTTTGAAATATCACTATCACATTAAAAAGATCTTTCCTATTAAGTCCTTTGAAAGACTTCAAATGTAATAGAAGAAATCAATGCTACCTATCAATATTAATGCATAATCATTCATCATTTTAGTCTCTTAAAAATCAATGATGCCTTAAGTCATATGATTCTTTTAAACACTGTAAGTGAATATAAACTGTTAATTAATTGCTACATATATTCTTTGTAGTATCTTTTTGTGAGGTCTTTTCTCTGTTAAAGCCAATGTCTCTGCTGAAAAAGAGCTAAGCTATATTCATATTGATAACCACATCTCCTAACGTTATATTTAAGGATATAAGAGATCATTCATCTTTGAAGGCAGAAAGGCAATTAAATTATTTTGGAAATACAAATTCAAGTCAAGTTCATTAAAAAATATATTGTCATAAAAATAGTGTTATAAATAATTATTTTGGTTCTCTGTCCAGTCCTCAAAAGCCCAGGTAATCTATAACTTATATTACAGGTTAAAGGAATTTGATAGCCTAATACAGCTGTCTAAAAAATTATTTGAAATTTCTAAATTATAATTTGAAGAGTAGGCGTTCTGATTTCTTTCTTTTTTTTTTTTTGTTTGAGACGGAATTTCGCTCTTGTTGCCCAGGCTGGAGTGCAATGGCGCGATCTCGTCTCACCACAACCTCCGCCTACTGAGTTCAAACAATTGTCCTGCCTCAGCCTCCTAAGTAGCTGAGATTACAGGCTTGCACCACCACGCCCAGCTACTTTTGTATTTTTAGTAGAGATGGGGTTTCTCTATGTTGGTCAGGCTGGTCTCGAACTCCTGACCTCAGGAGATCTGCCCGCCTCAGCCTCCCAAAGTGCTAGGGTTACAGGTGTGAGCCACCGCACCCACCTGTATGTTCTGTTTTCATATGATTTACTGATAAAAACTGTGAAAAAGTGAAAAGGTTAGGACTAAGAATGAAGTCCTGAGTCCAGTTCTTTCCTCCTCACCCTCACACCCAGTTCTCCTCTCCAGGATCACTTAAATCAAGTAATCAAAGTCGGTTGGTTATGCAATTAACTATAAAACCAGTGACTGTGCCATAACTTAGTTCTCATTTCTCATCAGATCTTCTTTTAAGGATATGATGGTTGTGACATATGCTTTGTTGAATCAAGCCCCACTATATCTTAAGAGAATCTTGTTAATATAACTAATAACCTTATCAAAAAAGAAAAAAGTCACCATATTTCTTACTTTTAAAGTAAAGGGAACTTAAGCTAAGGAGATTAAGTGCCTTGCCAAGAGTCAGAGTTCATTCATGGCAGAGATAGGGCTATCACAGAAACTGCTATGTGTTCACCAAAATATCCTTTTTTCCGCCTCAGAATATAGCTAGACTACATTTCCCAGCCTCTCTTGCAAATAGGTGTGTTCTTATGGAAATGAACTATTACATCACACAGTTCACCTTAAAGTGGCTAAGAACAGGTATGGCTTTTCCATATTTTCTTTCTCTATCCACGGGTTGAAGGGAGAGGATTGAAGACTTAGAAAAAGGAAGAAGTAAAATACATAAAAGATCACTCAAGCAAGAACACTCACATTGAACTAAGATTTATCTGTTTTAGAAGTTAACAATGCCTTAACTGATAAATATTCCTTCCTAAATCCTCCTAGTCCAATGTATTTTCAGTACCATACAAACATGGGCATCAGATAAATGCCCTTGGAGGATAATTGTCAATAATGACAACAGAAGTCAAATGTATATTATCTAGAAAGGATGTGTTGTACACTATGAATATTACTGGTGTAATGACTTGGAAAATCCAAGTCAAGTAATACTCAACTTCACATTTAAGATCATTATTATAAAAATGGGTTGAATAGTATGTAATTATATATGTTTATACAAATAAATGAGAATTAGAAACTATTTTAAAATTTAGGAGACAGGATAACATAAGCAAAAAAATAATGGTGGTTTTGATGAATAATAATTTGAAGATTTCGCAGGTACTATAATCCCAGCACTTCGGGAGGCCGAGGAGGGTAGATCATGAGGTCAGGAGATTGAGTCCATCCTGGCTAATATGGTGAAACCCCGTCTCTACTAAAAATACAAAAAAAAAAAAAAAAAAAAAAATTAGCCAGGCGTGGTGGCACACGCCTGTAGTCCCAGCTACTTGGGAGGCTGAGGCAGGAGAATCGTTTGAACCAAGGAGGCGGAGGTTACGGTGAGCCAAGATAACACCACTGTACTCCAGCCTGGGCGACAGAGTGAGACTCCATCTCAAAAATAAATAAATAAAAATAATAATAACTTGAAGATTTAAAATATTTTTTGATAAAGTTTTATACTGTTAAAATATTGACAAATGATTATAAGAGCATTAGTGACCTAAGGAGGGGAAAAAATTATAATATCTAATTTTTATAAGCCATAAATTCAAGAACAAGTAAATAAATCAAGTACGTCTTTCTTAAGACTCCTATATTTTGTATCACATTTCTTGTACTTCATATCAAACTACAAGTGATGATTAAACAAATAAATTAGTTGAATGTTTGAGTGATGAACTGCCATCATCTAACACAGATGTTAATCAATGTTAAGTTCTGAAAGAACAACAGAACTTTGTAATACTATCATCACTGTTATTATAGGCTACTTCTGATGTTGGCATATGCCCAGTTAATAATTTTCTTGTCAAGAACTTTCAGGGTATTTTGGTTCAGATGCTGAAACAAGTCAGGACAACCCAGGGAGCATTTCAGTCGCAGTGTTCAAGGCCTCATACCCTGAGACTGATTCAATAGGTCGGAGGCGAGATTTGAACACCATATTTTAAAAATAATTTTTTAAATATTATTGACAAATAACAATTATATATATTTATAGGGTATAATGTGATGTTTTGATACACGTATATGTAGTGAACTGCTCAAATCAGGCTAATTAACAAATTCATTAACTCTAATATTTATCAATTCTTTGTGGTGAAAAACATTTAGAGCCCTCTCTTTTAGCTATTTAAAGCCCTCTCTTTTAGCTATTAACCATAGTCACCTTCCTGTGCAATAGCACACGAGAACTTGTTCCTCCTAATTGTAACTTTGTGCACACTGACCCAAGTCTCTCTTTGGCACTCCCCATCCTCAGCCTCTGGTAAGCACCTCTGGTAAGACTTCCTTACTCTTTTTGTTCCTATTGTATCTTTTGTTTAGCATATAATAGGAAAAGAGGATTAAGGAGGTATTGGTGAGTGATGAAGCACATTTTAGGAAGTTTCTAGAGCTGTGCTGTCCAATACAGTAGCCACTAGCCCCATGAGGCTATTTTAATTTAAATAAAAATTTTAAATTCAGTTCTTTAGTTGCACTAGTCGTATTTCAAGTGTTCAGTATTCTCTTGGGGCTAGTGGCTACCAAATTGGACAGTACAGATATGGAACATTTCCATCAATGCTGAAAGTTCCATTGTGCAGTGCTGGTCTAGAGTCCTATAGACCTCGGTTCAACTCTCACTCTGTCACTCACTAAGTATAATTCTGGACAAGTTATTTAACTTCTCTAAGGCTTACTTTCTTTAACAGCAAAACAGAAATAATACACAGTGCTGTCTTTTAGGGGATCCCTCAAGAGAAGATTATTAAACGATCTAATGCACGCACAGCCCTAGTGCAGATTAGTACACAATCAAGGAAAGCTATTGTTAGTAGAACCCTGCTTTTCAGTGGCCAATGGGAAGGCCTGTAATTACAGTCTTTTGTCTTTATATAATGTTGTTTGGATGGTTGTCTTTTTTAAAAAATGATCCCTGGCATTATCATTTTTTATAACTAAATTTCATACTTCTTATTTAAAATGGCTTTTAGTAAACTCAGTAGACATCCTAACCCACAACACAAATATCTGGGAATAGGCCATTCCTGAAGCATTTAAAATATATTTCTCTCTGATTTCTACTTGATCTTTTACATAACAACAGAGGAAATACATCTAACATCTCTGCTTAGTTTTGCTTATATGATACCACTAAATCATATTTCAGAAAATTACATAAGATCATTCAAATCTTTTATATTAGACTTTCACTGTAATGAATACATTGCTGAATATTTCTAGTCTACAGGGAAACATTTAATTTGTAGCTTATGTCTCTCTCTGCAGTAGGCAATGAATTTTAAAGTCAGAAAAATGCCTAAACATAGAAAAGAGGCAAGTATCAAATAGAGACAAGTCACCAACTATTCACAGAGCAACTATTAATGTTGCAGCACTGCACTAGTTAGAAACTGGGGAAATGCTAAGAAATATATTATTCCCTAGTGAAGGGATTTGGAATTTGAAGAGTCAAGCTCCATATCTGGAAAAAGTGAAATAGCAACTCTAACCCTTGTAATTCCCCAGATTTTAAATGTGCTTACATGTACATGTGCTCACACAATACACACCATGGCCAATACACCTTTTTATTGTAAACTATTTAGATCCCTTTACTTTTATCGCCAGAATTTACACTAGAATTTCTTAATGGAGTAATTTTTCAAAAGAAGTTTTACAAATTAATTTATAAAAGTTATACTGTCTATGAGTAGGAAAAAAAGCTCTTCCGAAACTCTAAATAGTCTGTTTGGCTCACTCTCTAGGTAAGTGATTTACTCCTAGTTTGTGGCATTCAGAATTCATGTTTTTGCAGAAGTGTGCTTACTATATTATGAATCTTTTGTCATCTTCTACAAATATTCAAAACTACAAGTTGCTAGATATAGGCTAGCAGTCTCTAAATTTGATACATACCCTTTTCAGTATACTTTTAAGCATGTGCCCAAATTTACTAATTTATAAAAGATATAGACACCATTGTACAATTTCTATATAATATACAGACAAAAACAGAAATTTAAAAGATAAAATATAAACAGAAGCTTTTATATATATTTTTAACCATTACTCCAATTGATCACCTTGTGCATCTTTAATTGGAGTATAATTGCTATTGGAATACAGAAAAGGGGAAGATCAGTATGGGCTAGTGTTTAAAAAGTCAACAAGTAGTAGGTGAGAATTGAAATATGTCTTGACATTTATATGGGTGAGGAAGAAGAGGAGACAAGGCAATTGTGTAAAGAGAAATAATAAGAGCTAAGGAAAATGGATGTCTTCACCCTTTCCCTCCTCAAGAGAAATATATTTTGATTTGGAAATTTATAGGGCATTTTTCCCCTGGGATAGTGCCAGAATATCTGTGGTGAAGAGAGTTAAATGCTGTTTATAAGAATCCAATTTTCTTAAATAATAACCAGTATGAAGGGGAAGGGCAAATGGACATTTTTATACAATGCTGGTGAGAATTAAAATAGAAATGTTCCTGAAATGACTTTGAAAATACAAATCAAAACCCCTCAAATGTGAACATCCTTGGGATTTTGTCCAAAGGAAAGAATCATCAATAGGTACAGAGATCTAGCTACAGGGTTTATCACAGGTGGTTTCTAATAGAGAAATACCGGAAACAATCTACATTCAAAAAAATAGAATACTGGTTAAATAAACAAAAGGACAATCCATACATGGAAGAATGATGGAGCCATTTGAAAAGATATAGAATATTTAATGGCCTGGAGAACTGTGTAGTGGACATTGCTTTTTCCTATCCAGCATTCCTTCTTATGGTAATAAAACCCCCCTCTACTTTTTGGGAAACCACACATTCCCTGCCTCAGTCTACAGGGAATGGTCAGAGGTGTAGAAGCCAATGAGGCCCGGCCAATAAGAGTATTGTAGCTCCTGGCAATAACAGTTGGTTCACGTGGGCACAGGACCCAAACAAGACCAATCAGAGTCAATTTCATGATGTTTGATCACACTCTTGGAAAAGTGTCACTTTCTTTCCATTGAGCTTGCTAAGCTGACAAAAAGTAAACTTGGAGCTGTTAATGGCCTTTCCGCTACTGCACTGAGAGACTACCCGAGATAATGCCATCACAAAGGAAAACAGAATTTAGAAATGGAGAAAAACAGATTATTGGTGTTATTTGATCATTTGGATCCAGCCATGTCTAAAGCTAGACTCTATCCTTGGTCTTTTTATTTATGTGAACCGAAAATTTCTAGTTTTTGTTTAAGTCAGTTTGATTTGGGCTTCTGTCATTTTCAACCACGAGTCCTAATTTAAAAACTTACATTAGGGCAAAAAAAGCAGGCTACAAAACAATTATGTACAATAAGATTGAGATTTTTATTTTAAAAACACATTATACACGTATAGAAAATATACCAGAAGGACACTTCCCCAAATTAACAGTTGGTATTTTGAGGTGGCTGGGTAGTTGATGATTTTTACTTTTTTCATTTTTACTTATCTCTATTTTCTGATGGCTCTATGGTTTTATATATATATATATATGGTAAAGAAGTATTAAAATAGTATAAATATGTATGTGTGTGTGTGTGTGTGTATATATATATATAATGTTAATAGGGAAAAATTCACTTAAAAATTAGATCCAAAGAACTCTGAAGAGTTCTATTCAGCCATCTTCACTTCCTGCACTCTGTTGATTATAACCCAAGATCCATTCTTTATATCTACCACAGTAAATGACTTTTAGCTGGAGACATGGCTACCTAGGGTGAAACTGTATTTCTGAGCCTCCTTTGTAACCAGTTGTGGCCATGTGACCAATGAATATATGCAGAACTGATACGTGCAACTTGTGTCGCTTGCTTAATGTTTTCCCTTCCTCTCTTCGGTCCTTCCTACAGGTTGGCATGCTGAGGGACAGCTGAGTAAGCTTCAATCATGGAGAAAAGATAATATCCTACAGGAAGGAGAAACAATATAACAGGAACCTGGGTCTCTGAATGAACTTGTGAAGCAGAGCTACCTATCCGCCCTGGGCCACTTGCCCACCTGTGAGGTGATAGAAAAACAAACTTCCATCTAATTTAAGCCACTGTGTTTCTGAATCTCTTTGTTATATCATTTTAGCCTATGCCTTACTAATATACTTCCTAAAGTTAAATGAGCAAGTTATGTAGTTACGTAGTTAACTATGAGGTGTGTGTATGTACATACCATTGTTTTCATGCCTAATATATCTGATTCTAAACACTTAAAACTTCACTCTCTAGTTCCAAGTGAAACACAGGTAAAATAAAATGTGAGCAATAAATGGCATAAAGACAGGTTTTCTGCTTAAACAATTTGGAGTTTAAAAGGTCAACTGTGTAACTGTAGGACCTAACCTTTTCGTATGCCAATTCTTCAGCCTTCCCAGCAGTTCTGGGAACTATTATGATTCAATAACTTCCTATTTCTGTTTAAATCATCCAGTCAACTTCAGTTGCTTAAAACTAAGAACTTTGATGGATGCAGCATACAGATAGCCTTCAGAGGGTTCATGAACTCCTTGAACCCTATATGAAATATTTCACACACACACACACACACACAGTGTTTTCTGGGGAGAGGTTACATAGCTTATGTCACATTCTCAATGGAGTCCATGATAAGATGTGGGCATATATGTGAGAGGGGAGACAATGCAATATTATCCTTTCCAGATACAAGTTCATTATAAACTTCTTCTGCTATCCCTGGAAACACATTTTTTTTTTTCATTAGAGGAATTTAATTTAAAACTGAACCAGAATTAATAGACTAGATCAAATAGTAAGATGCAGAGACAACATAAAGAAGGTCAAGAAAAAGGAGAATGCCCATGAGGAGTGGTGATATTATGCAGATAACCTCTTGTTGGGAGGGGAGGAGGACCTATGCCTTCAGGATGAGTTGAAGAGTAGCAAATCAACTGACCAAAAAATAAGAGTTTGGGCTATCTGCAGTGGAAAGACAGAGAGGCAAGCAACCAGTAAGATGGGGTAGAAGACTGTGGATAAGGAGTTATGGGGCCAGGTGTGGTGGCTCATGCTTGTAATCCTAGCACTTTGGGAGGCCGAGGCGGACAGATCACTTGAGCTCAGGAGTTTGAGACCAGCCTGGCCAACGTGGTGAAACCCCATCTCTACTAAAAATACAGAAAAATTAGCTAGGCATGGTGGTACGTGCTTGTAATCCCAGCTACTCTGGGGGCTGAGGCAGGAGAATCGCTTGAACCCAGGAGGCAGAGACTGCAGTGACCCAAGATCCCGCCACTGCATTCCAGTCTAGCCAGGGTGACAGAGTGAGACTTTGTCTCACTAAAAAAAAAAAAAAAGAGTTATGGGTGCCAAGCTTGGCATTCTCAAGAACTAAGAGAAGAGAATTAACTGAAGAAAGAAGGTGAAACTAGTTAGAATGAATAATTAGCTATATGCTATAGCTGAACTCTGTGATTAAATGAATAGTCACAAGTATATAGGCAATATATTAATAGTACAGTGTTTGTTAAGAGCATGAAATCTACAACTTAATTGAGTTCAAAAATGCAACTATTTCCAAGTGATCAAGGTCACAACAGTGGTAAGACAGATTAATGGTGTGTATCTTTGATATGATGTGAAAAAAAATGGCACTTTATCTCTGTGATATTCCTCCCCAAAGCCCATAACCTCAGTCTAATTATGGGAAAACAAATCTCAATTGAGTAAGGCATTCTACAAAACACCTGATTAGTACTCCCAAAACTGCCAAGGTCATCAAAAGCAAGTAAAATCTAGGAAACTGTCACAGCCAAGAGGAGGCTAAGGAGACATAATGATTTAATGTAATGCGATATCTTGGATAGGATCCTCGAACAGAAAAAGGGCATTAGGTAAGAAACTAAAGAAATGTGAATAAAGTATGGACTTTAGTTAACAATAATGTATCACCACTGGTTCATTACTATAACCCCTGCACCATATTAATGTGAGATATAAATAACAGGGGAACCTGGGTATGGGGTATATAGGAACTTAGTGTATCATCTTTATAATTTTCCTGTAAATGTAAAATGGTTCTAAAAAATTAAGTTTCTTTTTAAAAAATGCAGCTATTTTACTTACTAACCTTGAGCAAGTTAGCTTTTCTGTGTCTCACTTGACTCATCTATAAAATTAGAATTAGGTTGATAATAGCAGCAACCTAACTCAATAATTTGTTGTGAAGACTAAATGAGTTAATATAGTAAAGTGCTTAGAACAGTGCCTCACAGTTAGGAAGCACTGCTTAGTATCAGCAATGATTATTTTTTAACACAGATGCTCCTTAACTTATGATGGTGTTATGTCTGGATAAACCCATCAAAAATAGAAAATGCGCTTTCAACTTCGGATATTTTTTCAATATATTGTGGGTTTATTGGGACATACCCCATTGTAAGTTGAGGAATGTACTGAATGCATGTTGCTTTTCCATCATCGTAAGGTTGAAAAATTTTATGTCAGGAGGCATCTGTACTTGTAAAGTGCAGTAAAACTGTATGCAAAAGGAGTAAAAAACAGCCTGATATTAAACTCTAACTTTATAAATGAAATTTGAAATAAAATTCCTCCAATTGAAAATGTCAAAAATTACATAATTTCAAGGTCAGTAAATCAAGGGAAGTATAAATCATGTTTATACTATGGTTACATGGTGGGCCGCCATATAGATTTTGCTAGCCCTGGTATGAATTCTTCCTCAATTAAGGACTTAGGATCCTATTGCTCACATAAAAGGTGACAGCTCTGTTACTTAAGGTCTAAAATTCCTCATGTTATAAGAAGACTAAGTTTGTATTTTAATAGCAAAGTAATGACTTAGATGACTGTCATGGAGAAAAGGTAGCTAGGCTACAGAGGCAAAGTCAAAGTTAAAAGATGAGAAACTTTTAAATCACTTAGGCGGATGGCAGTAGAAATTACCAGAAGTCTAAGACTCAGACAGACATTTTTCCTTGTTAGAATACAATTGATAAAACATGACCAACATACGCTGTCCCTTAATTCCTGCTTTAAACTGTCCAGATCCACCATGGCTAATGAGATTCTGAGTATGTAAGACCACTTAGCTGTCTTCCCCTTTTTCTAATAACTCAAAATTTCAGTTTAAGTTCTGAAATCCATGTAAATATTATGACGGTTAAAACAAGTAATTAGTATATCATATGCATTTCTTCATTATGTCTTTAACATTTTAAGATATCAATCTGTAGTATGCTCAGAATGTTTACTATATATTTACTATATATTATTTGCAAAATATTATATAAGAAAAAGAATTGTTCCAAAGTTATATTTAAAAAATTGATGAGGCCAGGTGTGGTGGCTCACGCCTGTAATCCCAGCACTTTGGGAGGCGGACGTGGGCAGATCACTTGAGGTCAGGAGTTCAAGACCAGCCTGGCCAGCATGGTGAAACAGCGTCTCTACTAAAAATACAAAAATTAGCCGGGCGTGGTGGCACATGTCTGTAGTCCCAGATACTTGGGAGGCTGAGGCAGGAGAATGGCTTGAACGGGAAGCAGAGGTTGCAGTAAGCTGAGATCGCACCACTGCACTCCAGCCTGGGTAACAGAGCGAGACTCTGCCTCAAAAAAAAAAAAAAAAAAAAAAAAATTGATGAATGTCAGTGTGACATTAACAGTGACAGGCTTTGATTTGTTTACAGTAGGTGAACAACTACTTAGAGAAGTCTGACTGCTCACTTAATCAAAAAGCTGAGGGCAAATAAATGTATCTTTATGACAAAGGTCAAAGACTCAGCCAGGGCGTTGAAGGAAGATGTAAAAATTAGATCTATTTAATCTAGAAAAAAATAGAGAAAAAGAATATACACACAAAGGACTTTTCTAAAATCTTGAATGTTTTTTTCTTATTTGCAATAAGAAGACTGAAATTTCAAACCATCCAAAATATTAAATTCCTTTGACATATTTCCCCTCATATCTAAAAATCAAAAACATTTTCTCACAGTACATTTTATTTTTGAAATTTTATTTTTGGAATAGTTTGGTCACTGAAGATGTAAACTGTCCACACCCGTCTTACTTTGATGAGTCTTCTTGAGTAGCATTTTTTAAACAACTTCATTTATTTTAGATTTTTTAAAATGCCATTTTATTTTTATATCTCCTATAAATGAAAAATGTCAATTTAAAATTCTTGAAGAATGCACATAGCAATCTCTCAGTCAAAAAAGGATAATCTTTTTATTTCATAATGAAGAGCCCACCAAGATATTTCTCTATGCATACTAAAGAATAGCTTAATTTTATTTCAGTAATCATTAGCCATGCAAACTACCTTTGTTGTAAGGAATTATAGCAACCAATGTGTGTATAATTTTTCCAAGATTACACATGTATAAAAATTTTATATTCACATTATAATTTCTCCAGTAGTAGATAACATGTTAAGAGTTTTATATGTGAATTTACTTATGTTGGTAAATGAATGTTTTATTTTTTCTAATTTTGTTAAAATATTCTTGATATATTGATTTTCAAATGAAACATTTACTCTTTGGTTCTCCACAAAAATGATGAATCTTTTACTATATAAATTGTTCTCTTTATGGCAACAAGTCTCCAAAGAAAATACAAACAATGAAACCACATTAGCTCAATTGATCTCCAAATTAAATTAGTGGCTTCTATTCCCTTAAGATAATGCCAAGTCACGAACTAATTTAAAAAAATTTAAATTAAATACACTATTTACCTACATACAGATATTCCCCTCTCTCCATTACACAAATGATGACAGATGACTAGAGTAAACATTTTTTATCCTTCCAATTCCATATTCTTAAGGTTAGAAGAGGAAAAGGTGGTAAATATCCTCAAGTAAGAGACACTTAAATATATAAATTCATTTTGTCTCAATCCATATGACACCTACATCATTAATAACCAACTTACAAATTACAAGTGTTATCAAAAGCTGCACAGAAATTTTAAGAGAAAAATATAATAATCAAATTAGACAAATGATAAGCTATTTGTGCCTTTAAATATTTAGAAATATTTTCGAATGAAGATTAATCAGAAAGATGACTTTCATGCTCTAACTTGTTATATAATCTTATTGTAGTTTAAACTGATGAATAAGAAAATCCATTTCAAAGATAAAGCCAGATTCCAAGATAAAGGTAGATAAAGTCACTATGAAATTACCAATTTTTTTCCTTATTTTCTTTCTTCTAACTGATTTCCCCTTCTTCCTGTCCCCTTTTCACCAGATAATCACATCTAGCCCCTCTACATTCCCTTAAACTCTCCTGAAGGAATGTCCTTCATTTCCCTAAATAGCACACATTTCAGTGAAAGTGAAGGTAACAGGAATTAGTAGCTGTCATCTTAGAGACATGTTACTTAGTATTCTCTATATTAGTCTGGAGAGCTGTAACACAGACAGGACAAAGAGAAATAACCATAAGAAAAATATTATTGACAACTACAATTATGTCAAAAAATTGGTAACTATAATGTGCATCTCTTTGTAAAACCTTTCCTTTTCATTAAATTAAAAAATGACTCTATCATCTGTTATAAACTAAAATGTCACATAAAATTTCACACTATAGAAATATCTTCTATAGTTTTGATATGAATATAGGTTAATGAATGAAGCAAACCACAGGCAATGATACATGAAATTGCTACTATATATTATTTTCAAAGCTGAGCCAGATCTATATATAGAACACAAGATATTTCAAAATGAATGCTATTTGTTGTCTTTGTAATTTTACAGAATATTAGAACATTAAAAAAACCCTAGCAGAAGTATCACATGTTCATACCAAGATATTATATATATGTATGCAGATGTACATATATAATCAGATTTTAAATAATAAATACTAAATTATTTAAAAACATTATAGAGCCATACCCCCACACCCCTTTTCTAACAGTAAGAAAATAATCAACCTGCATGAACTGGAATCAGATTCATTTTCTTCTTCACTAGTGCCATCATCCACTTCTGGTCTATCCAGCCAATGTGCACCGCCACAATCTTCTGCTGTAAACTCAAATGCAGGGACTTCAGAGGTGGATGCCATTGGCCAAGAAGGTGAATTCTGAAAATCCAGTTGGCTGGACCTTCGGTAACCAATTGAAGCCAAAGGCAAGTGTAGGCTACATGGATCTAGAAACTTTCTCCCACCGTTTGTTCCAGTCTGTCCTCGGTTCCAAAATTCTCCCTGCTGGCTGTCAACTGTAGAATTAGGAGATGATGCTTGATGACCAAACCACCTCCATCTGATTTTCAAAATCTGTTTCACATCAAACTCTTTACGAGAACCAGACATCCTCAGAGAAACCAAGTGATCGTCTAGGCAACGGGCAAAAAGCACTGCACACAGATTTGTACATCCAACCAAGACAAGAGAAGTATATGCCCTGCTGTACACAACAAAAAGATGTAAAGGAAAATAAATCACATTCACATATATATATCTACAATTACTTTTATGCCAATATATCAGATTTTAAAGAACAAAGGATAATGAATAAAGATGAAACACGGTGGAACATTCCGTTCAATCAGAGCAAACTCTCATCCACCTATCCTGAAGCAGCTAGACCACTTTCCCGGCTCTCCTTTCCCATACTGACCATTAGGTCTCACAAACACTGACAGCATTCATTAAAGTCCTTTCAAATGCAGAACACCACCCCCTTTTTCTTAAACCACAAATGACAGAGACAGAAAACACTATACCCGTTGCAGTATCTCAGTCCCTGCTGCTTAGTATATTAACTCTTTCATTGCTGAAACAACAAACGTATTCTATAGCATTTCCCTTTGTACTTAAAAATAATCACTTTAAAACTAAAATGTTTCTATTTCTAAACTAAGTCCCTAAGTGAAATACCACAAAACAAGTTTTTAAAAAAGCATTTGTAAAATTAGATGAGTTATGGTGATTTTCCAGGTCTGCTCTTTGGATGGGGAATGAGGAGGAAAGGGGAGTACAAAGGTGGGGCTCCAGACTATTGCCTTCGTCTCTATCTTCTCCCTTCAGAAAACAAATGGATCTAATTAATACAGTAAGATCCTGGGTAAGATTTCACTCGGATAAAGAATAATGAGGAGAATAAAAAGTTTGAAAACTACAAAGGATCAAAATGTAACAAATACTCTTTTTCAAATAAACTGAGGCCAGGATTTCTCTATAAGTAGAAATGGCCCACTGCCAGTTAGTATAACATCCAAATTTCTATGACATTACTTAGGAAAAGGAAAAGTGCAGCTCAAAAAAGCTACCAGAGACTGGGATAGGACTATTGGGTGTACAAGTGCCCTAATGGTGCCCTCTGTTGTTAGCAAAACAAACAATGGTTTGAACATGGTTACAGTTAAGGCAAATTGATAAAGCAAATACAAATAAACTCAAAAATACTGAGTAGTTATTGTGAACAATGCAATCTACTAGGCATTGTCAGGGATACAGAGATATATATATTTTGGTTCCTAACCCCCAAAATAATTAAATCTAGCTATTGAACCAAATACAAAATATTTGATAAGGTAAAAATAAGAAACATTAAAATGCTGCAATATTAAAGTGTGATCTATCAATGCAGAATTTGAGTTTTCAGGGTGCTCAGTATTTACTCCTTTATCAACTAATTCCATACAAAAGGCAATGCCTATCTAAGCTGACCAAAAAACAAAAACAAAAACTACTTTGGAGGCTTACAAAAATATTGTGAGGTGTCTATCTTAACCTCACATAACTATTTAAGAGAATACAAATTATTCAGAGAAACAAGAATGAGAAGCATAAAAAGCCAAGTACGATTTCATGCTAAATAATACGGGAAAAACCATACAAACTGTAAGAAAGTAAGGAGATAACAGGATGGCAATGGAGTGGTATGGGCCAGTTTCATTAGGGAGAAGGCTGCTAAGAATAGTAAAACGTTGTTTAGGTAGGATGATAGATTTCTACAGAAAAAGATTCTAATAAAAGCATGAAGTGGGCATATCTACAAGGAAGAAGTGGGAAATAATCAGTTTGATCAGCCAGCCATACCAAATTAATTTTAAGGTGTAGTAAGAGATAAAGTTAGATGAATACGATGAGATAAAATGCCTTGAGCATGCAGCAAAGACATTATTGAATGGACTGTTGAACAGGACAGTGTTTTAGAAAATTAACTTGGCGGTACTGTGCAGGATGCATTAGAGAGTGAAATGACACTTTCCCCTCTCCTCTCACCTTTGTCAGACTCCTTCTGATCAACATCCTTCTAACTTCACTCTAGCTATCCAACTTTATTTCTAACCATTTTCCAACATAGACACACCACTTCATTGGTCAAGGCAGTCTACATTATGGTGTTCCCTCTTTTATAACACTGTTTGCCTCCCAGAGAAACTCTGGTTTAAAAAACACACTTCATCCTTCAAGGTTTAGCTCAGGCACTATCATCTTTGTAAACACTTCAGTTACTCTAAGTAGCTGGTTCTCAACAAGGGAAGCATCATCCTGCTCCTAAAGGCTTCTGGAACATAGATGGTGGTGGTGGTGGTAGATTTTTAGTTGTTGGAATGACCAGAGTGCTATAGGCATTGAGTGTGCAGGGGCCAGAGACAGCAAACATCTGGCAATGAAAAATGATACCTTTATTTTGCCAATCCTCCTCCACTCATTCCCATGGTAATCATTGCTGATGCCAAGCTTGGTACATATAGCCTTTCACACCTCTCTCCATGTTTATAAATCATGGACAAACTTATATACACATATATAAGAGATTTGCTATTGTTATAAGAGAGATCATATTGTATTCATCTTTTAGCATTTTGCTCTTCTCACCTAATTTTATATATACATGGAAATATAAATTAATAATCTTTTTAAGAGTTACATGATATTTCATTACTGTAAAAAAAACAATTTATTAAACTATCTCCCTGCTAATGGGCATTCAGGTTGATTTCAGGTTTTTGGGTTTTTGCCATTAAAATAATGTTGAAAGAAACATCCTTGTGAGGCTTTTATATCTACAGAATTTATTGCCAGGAGTGGACTTGCTGGGTTGAAGGTATGTGCATTTTATTTTGTTTTATTTTAAGACAGAATCTAACTCTGTCACCCAGGCAAGAGTACAGTGGTGTGATCTTGGCTCACTATAGGCTCCATCTCCCGGGTTCACGCAATTCTTATGCCTCAGCCTCCTGAGTAGTTGGGACTACAGGCACACACCACCATGTCCAGCTAATTTTTTATGTTTTTACTAGAGACAGGGTTTCTGGAGTGCAGTGGCGTGATCTCGGCTCACTGCAACCTCCGTCTTCCCAGGTTCAAGCAATTCTCCTGCCTGAGCCTCCTGAGTAGCTGGGATTACATGCGTGCACCACCAAGCCTGGCTAATTTTTGTTTTTTTTAGTAGAGATGGGGTTTCACCATATTGGCCAGGCTAGTCTCAAACTCCTGATCTCAAGTGAGCAGCCCACCTCGGCCTCCCAAAATGCTGAGATTACAGGCGTGAGCCACCGTGCCTGGCCATATTGTCTTTTTAATTTTGGTCATTCTGACAGGTGTGTAATGGTATCCCATTTGGTTTTCCTTTACATTTTCTTCATTATTAATGTGGCTGAGTAACTCTTCATGTTTACTGGTTATTTGGATATCCTCCATGAAGTGGCTATTTAGGCCTCTTTTTTTTTCTATTAAGTTATCAATCTTTATCTTCTTGATCTGTAGTTCTTATATTTCTGATATTTTCTTTATAAAAATATGAAGTAAGCTTAAACATTAATGCCTTTATGGCATGAAATTCAGCATTTACTTAAATAACACTTTTTCTTCTGTTCCGACAACTTTCACCAACAATATAAAATTGTTTTGCCCCAAAATTTATCCAGCTCTGATGACAAGTATTTCCCAGGAAAATTATTTATAAAAGATCAATACGTATTAAAAATCATTACATTGTTAAATTATCAAAATGGTCTTCACTGACTACTCTCTGTAAATTAGACTCATCATTCACAAGCCCGCTGACCCTCCTAATTTTTTTCATAGCAGTTACCACCACTTGGCATATTAGATGTTTATTTGCTTATTGTCTTTATCCTCACTACAAAGTAAGCTTAAGTGGGGCTTTGTTTTGGTTATCACTATAATCCCAGCACTTAGACTAGTACCTAGGAGACAGTAGGTGCTCAGTAAATATTTCTCTAATGAATACATAAATTATTCAACAATTATAAGAGCTATAATAAAATCCAACAATTATAAAAGCAATAATAAAAGTATATATATTGTCTATTTTTTAAATTATAAAATAAATTAAGAATCTAATTTTAAAATTACAGACACATTTACCTTGGTGACAAAATATATATGTATTTTTTGAGACAGGGTATCACTCTGTCACACAGGCTAGAGTGCAGTAGCTCGATCTCAGCTCACTGCATCCACAACCTCCCGAGCTCAGGTGGTCCTTCCATGTCAGCCTCCCAGGTAACTGGGACTACAGGCACGCACCACCACATCTGGCTAATTTTTGTAGAGCCAGGGTTTTGCCATGTTGCCCAGGCTGGTCTCGAATTCCTGAGCTCAAGTGATCCACCCGCCATGGCCCCCTAAAGTCCTAGGATTACAGCCACGGTGCCTGGCTGACAAAATCGTATGGTATTTTTTCAACCTAGGAGAAAAATCACAATGTTATTCTAAGAATTTCTTTCTTCTATTCATTCTTAAGGCATAAAATTCTATCACTTGAAATCCAATGGCTAAACAGATGTCTTTTCAAATGGACACACTTTCTTCAAACTAATTACAAAATTATACTCTATACTTCTAATTTTATAACCTTGCTTTATTTCAGGTTAAACTTGAGATACAAAAGCTCACGTATTATTTAAAATAGATAATATGTGTCAATTATGAATACATTTTTCAAAATGTAATTAAAGGATCCATGTGCAACTTCTGTTTCAAAACTGCTCAAATCTTGTCTGTGAATTTAAAAGATGACACTATTCAGTATTACAATAGAAACATTGAAATATCATTAAGATAGACTGAAGGTGAGCTCACTTCAACAATGTGGCTTTTAAAGCTATGTCTTCACTCAAATCATGGCTATTTGGTAACTAGTTTATATTAGTAATCATAATTACATCAATCTCTCTTCACATAGAGTTTTTTAGATAAAAGTATTTATGGCTCATCAATTTTAATAAATCTATTTCTAAAGTTTTAAGTGTGTGATATACACTGCATTAAAAAAATCAAGAATTTTACCATACTAACCCAGCAGCTCTCACCTCTCTGTTTTTCCTCAGTTATAAAAAGAGTAAGTTGCATTGCATGATTTTGAAGCACCCTCCAAAGTTTAATAATTCTGGGATACTTTTTAAACTTTGTCAAATTAGGTCTATCAGAATTTGATTTAAAATATTTGAATATTAGTATAATTCTACCAACATGTAAATTCCCTAACACTTAAAAATGTATGATGGTGGAAAATTTGTTATTTACCCTAAAAGATTTGAGATCTACTTTTACTAACCTTGACTTTAATTCTAGAAATATACCAGATATTCTGTACTGCTTCTCCATTCTCATAAAAAGCAAACATTAAAAGTGTAAAAAATATCCTGTATTTCTGTAAATGCAACAAATCTTTTGTTCTGTAAGCAGAACAGAATGCAAAGATAAGGAAATAGACCACAAAAATCAATCAGGACAGGGACCACTATATCCCTAACAACCTGTACGGTGCATGGTATTTAAATAATTTCTGACTTTAAATTTTAAAAAATGAATAAATTAATGGCACAGCTCTTGACTTGAAAGATTTTAAAATCCAGCAACAGAGGGTCTTGAATGAAACTCTTACTGAATTAAGAAGAGGTAAGTATGTCCTTTATTTGGTTGAAGTTGAGGTTTTTGAGGTGAGGATTTACAGATAATATCTTAAGATTAATTCGGCAATGGTGAAAAATGGATTTACAAGGGAAGATACCTCATAAGGAAACAAGTTAGAAAACTCTACCATGTGAGAGGCACAGCTCAAACTTGACTGGAAGCAACAAGATCTGAAAGGGCGGTAGAAGTTGAAGATTTTACAGAGACCTTATAGGATGGCTGTGGCAAATGGAGAGGAAAAAGTCAAAGATGACAGCATTTTCAAATTTGAGTGACTGGAAGAAGAACACTAAAATTAACATAAGTAAGGAGGTAAGGATATTGTTTCAGGAGGATTGAGTGCGGCTTTAGACATGTTTGGTTTTAATTATACATCAAGCAATCAGACAGCTAGGATAGGAGTCTAGAGCCAAAAATTAATCTATTTAAGAAACCGGAAATTTAAAGTGTGAACAAGTGAGCCCTGGGTTAACACTGGTTATCTTTGTATTCTATTCACTCGATACCACAAACACATGGCACCAAAATTTCTTCTGTAATAAAAAAAACTTATAGTTTGGAATTCAAAACTAAGATTTCTAGCACCATGTTAAATCTTTCACTTTGTTAAAAACAACTGGGAAATACTTCTAATTTAATCGGTAAATGAAAATTTTAAAATGTCAAATTTAAATTCAGGCCGGGTGCAGTGGCTCATGCCTATAATCCCAGCACCCCTGAAGGTGGATCACTTGAGGTCAGGAATTCCAGACCAGCCTGGCCAACATGGTGAAACCCCATCTCTACAAAAATACAAAAATTAGTCGGAATAGCAGTGTAGTTCCAGCTATTCAGGAGGCTGAGGCAGGAGGATCACTTGAACCTGGGAAGTGGAGGCTGCAGTGAACCAAGACTGTGCCATTGCACGGTTGCTCGGGCAACAGGGCAAGATTGACACACATACACATACACACACACACAATTTAAATTCAGTTGTATTATACCAAGAGATCTGGCTCTACAAACCACATGGTAGACTGAAAACTAAGCAGTCAAGAACTTTGATATATGCTGAAAACTGAAGATGACTTCATGGTAAAAGCCATGTAATATAGGGATTTTATTTCTTTGTGTATCCTAAATAAACCACTGTAATATATACCTATAAGTATAAGAGGGAAGATCAAGATGAAAAAAATCAAGGCAAAAAAAGTAAATGGAGTAAACTTTAACCTTTAAACTAAACTATGTCCCTTTACCATATCACATACAATGCAGGAACTGACATTAAATTTAAAAATTATAATACAGCATGACGAAGATACACACAGAATGCATACGATAAGCTAAGATATAGCAAGGCAAGCTTAGACAGCTGCAGAGATCAAAGATTTATTTCCAGTCAACCTGGAACTCTGAGTACAGTGAAAGCCCCCTTTTCAGATGAAACCTATAGATGGTCCACTAAAGAAAAAAGTCAATAATTATAAAAATAATAAATACATTCCTTTAAAGATGTTATTTTAACTTGAACATATACATGCACATTCATTTGTAAATCTTTTCATATAGGGTTAATGCCATATATTTGATAGGGGTCTCCTACTGAGTTTGGGTCCTTTTTCTTGCATAAGCTGTACCCACAATGATCCATCATCTATGATTTCCACTTATGGTTTCTATAAATGGAAACAGAACTTAAAAGCACTTCTGAAATAATATGAATACAGAATCCATTAGACCAGTGGTCTGTCCACCACAGGAAAAACTTGTGCCAGATTGTAAATTAATGCATCGCTTTCTTCAAGGAGAAAGTCTCACCATGAAAACAAAACATTTGCTGAACCAGTGTGCATTAGTTTGCCTCATGTAGTTAATTAATATTCTAATGTGCACTCCTTATATCCTTGAGGACCCCTAGTAGTCTGAAGACCAGGTAGCTGGTTTGATGGCCTTTGACAGGCCCTGCTTTAGACTTTGATGACTTTTTCCCTAGTCTCTTACAATTATCCAGCCTTTATCCAACTTGATAGAATTTTTAAAATAACTCATTTATATAGAGGCATCCCAAAGCATTCAACTTAATTTTCATAGGAAGAATTCTCTTTTCTTTACACTTTCATCAATTTACATGTTTACTAATGTTTTATAATTACTATAACAAGTATAACTGTTAAAAACAGGTTTGTGAATAAACAGAACCAACTTCTGGTAAGTACTCAATTCAACGAGTAAGCAGAGATGTACAGGTCAGCTATGGAGCTGCCTGCTTACCCATGAGTGTTCAGTTGGCCCATGGTATCAGTAAGTACATTTTACAGCAGAAGAGTGTGCATCAGGTTAGAGCTGTCAGTCAGTTCAGAAGCAGTTGGTGGAGAGTGCTTCTGCTGTTATTTTCCCACATTATCACTTATTAATGGTAGCCTAAGTGACACAGCAGAAAGAGCCTGAGTCAATAGCTAAGCCACTCACCAGCTAGCTGTATAATTTGGGCAAATCACTTCACCTCCTTTGTCTTCAGTTCTCTCTTCAGTAATAGGATTAAGTAAGTGGCACATCTAAGTATTGAGTAATGGTCAGGATTTATAGCAGCAGCTACTATCTCTTAAGTGCCCAAATGAGCACAATAATATATAAAATACTTTACACTGACTGGGGCATTTTGTTGTCAGAAAAACTCTGTCCAACAGGGGTCATTCCTGCCCCCAGCCCACCACTCCTTATAGATGAAGATACTGAAGTGAGATTAATTAACCTGACTTAATACCTATATCTGGTGAGTGGCAGGGTCCAGGATGGACCCTAAAAACCATATACTTTCGAATACACCACACTGCTTCTTGCTTTCAAAGCAAGAAGTATTCTCATTCGCTACTCAAAAATACCTTGTGAGGCAGGTAGAGTAGTTGTGCAAATGAGGAAGTAGATTGAGAGTATAGTTGACTTGGACAAGGTTAGATGTCTAGTAGAGAGTAGCAGAACAGACAAATTCTTTGCCGATAATATCTGACCAAACTAAAAGCAAGTAAGGCACAAAAGGCAGCGGGGAGGGGGAACAGAATACCTAAGGAACACATGATTTCTTAAATAAGAAGAAACTTAAATTAAGTTCATCGTAACTGCAGTTAAATGCCAAAATGACATTTATTCACCAAGTACAAGTGCCTCACAGATTTCTCCCTACTTTGCTCCCTCCCAATTGCTGCTGCTGTTTCTTACAAAGTACTGGCCCACAGTAACATCAAAAGAATCGTTTTATTCCACAACTACCTATCAGTACTGATACCTGGTAGTAAAGCAAGGGACATTTTAAAACTCAACTAAATTAATATTATATAGCCTTTATTTTAAGCTCACCTGTAAAAGTTATTACAGCTGATACTACTATGATATAACAAAATCGTTACTTTTGAAAACAGTCCTTCAGCTTGATGACTGGTAAAACACAAGGTTCCCTTGCTATCCACTCCTTAGATTTTTGTCAATGTTAAGTACATATTTGCTGTGCACAAGGATGAAAACTGTAATATCATTAAAAAAATGATGGAAAACCACTGCTAAATTCTTGCCTGATCCATTACAGTTGGCATGTGCTGAGACACCCAATTATCTTATGTGCCATAAAAAGTAACAATCTGGATAACCACAAATTTGTCTTTTACTGACTTCAACCAAATCCAGAAGTGTTTCTGTCTTTCACGTAGCTTTATGGTGATGGAGATTAAAAAAAATTTTTTTTGAAAAGTAATGAATCAGTACTCTCCAGACACAAGTATAATCAATTAAAGTTGCCTGGGCTCTCTGATCACATAATAAGCCAATCACAGATCAACTTGATTCTGCTGTAGGACCAATCCGGATTTTGTAAATTATATATTTTTGTTAGAACAGCATAAGTCAGGTAGGGAAAGGGTAGTAATGGGCAGTGAAAGCAATAAAGAGGAGAAAATGTGAAGCACTATTTCTCAACTGCTCATAATTAGAAATGGTTAATCACTACAAAATGTTAATTAAACCAGTTAACCATTAAAGAAACTGCCTAGCTTGCCCTAAAACTAGACCCAAAGAAAAGCCACCAATAACCTGTTCAATAATTTAACTACAGCAAAAAGCAAAATGAGGATGTTAGTGGTCAAATGGAGATTAGTGGAGATCAGTCGAGGCTAGAATTTCTTAGTGTTAATCATGCATTAGATTAAATCCAATGTTCTTAGGAGGCACTTCAGAGTAGTCCTCCCAAACTCCAATGGGGGGAAAGAGATGACAAATAAATTTAGGACAAACTGATTCAGGCCTCTCCAAAGAACCATGCAGAAACCAGGCCAGCAATTCTAAACTCCTGCGGAGCATGGACTTGTGTATTCCTTCTTTCTGCTTATCAGAGAAATAGCTCCCCAAAGAAAGGCAAATATTAAGCAGAAATGAACCAACCAACTTCAAGTCTAAATCCTCTCTTATTCTCCATGCTGTCGCCAAAGTAGCCTTCTAAAGTGCAATTCTTGACTATATCACTCTACTTAAAACATTTACTTTTGTTTGTTTTTGATCAGCTACAAGATAAATAAAAGCTAAGATCTTTAGCATGGAATTCAGGATTTTTAATGATCTAGTAGTCTTTGCCTGCCTTTCCAGGCTCACCTTCCTCTCAACTTATTTCACTTTCTCCATTATAAAAAAGAGTAAATGGGCCGGGTGTGGTGGCTCATACCTGTGATCCGCAGCCCTCTGGGGAGGCTGAGGGGAGCAGATCATGAGGTCAGGAGTTCAAGACCAGCCTGGCCAATAGTGAAACCCCATCTCTAGTAAAAATACAAAAAATTAGCTGGGCGTGGTAGCGGGCACCTGTAATCTCTGCTACTCGGGAGGCTGAGGCAGGAGTATCACTTGAACCTGAGAGACGGAGGTTGCAGTGAGCCAAGATCACACCACCACACTCCAGCCCAGGTGACAGAGCGAGTCTCTGTCTCAAAAATAATAATAACAATAATAATAAATTTAAAAAGAGTAAAAACACACTACATCAAAATAAGCAAAAGAAATATTATGGAATACTTCTTAATGAAAGGCACTGCAGATAATACAAGTATGAGTAGAGTTAAGCTTCAGTTAACTCTTTTGGCTCTGTTCCCTGGCCATCTGTAAAACTAGGTACCTCAACTGTTACTAGGTAACACTACTTGTAGTAAAAATGATCCCTGTGATTAGTAAATTTGCATCAAGACTCAAGAACTATAAATGAACCGAATCCAACTTACAAGGGACGTGAAGGACCTCTTCAAGGAGAACTACAAACCACTGCTCAAGGGAATAAAAGAGGATACAAACAAATGGAAGAACATTCCATGCTCATGGGTAGGAAGAATCAATATCGTGAAAATGGCCATACTGCCCAAGGTAATTTACAGATTCAATGCCATCCCCATCAAGCTACCAATGACTTTCTTCACAGAATTGGAAAAAACTACTTTAAAGTTCATATGGAACCAAAAAAGAGCCCGCATCGCCAAGTCAATCCTAAGCCAAACGAACAAAGCTGGAGGCATCACACTACCTGACTTCAAACTATACTACAAGGCTACAGTAACCAAAACAGCATGGTACTGGTACCAAAACAGAGATATAGATCAATGGAACAGAACAGAGCCCTCAGAAATAACGCCACTTACCTACAACTATCTGATCTTTGACAAACCTGAGAAAAACAAGCAATAGGGAAAGGATTCCCTATTTAATAAATGGTGCTGGGAAAACTGGCTAGCCATATGGAGAAAGCTGAAACTGGATCCCTTCCTTACACCTTATACAAAAATCAATTCAAGATGGATTAAAGATTTAAACGTTAGACCTAAAACCATAAAAACCCTAGAAGAAAACCTAGGCATTACCATTCAGGACATAGGCGTGGGCAAGGACTTCATGTCCAAAACACCAAAAGCAATGGCAACAAAAGACAAAATTGACAAATGGGATCTAATTAAACTAAAGAGCTTCTGCACAGCAAAAGAAACTACCATCAGAGTGAACAGGCAACCTACAACATGGGAGAATATTTTCGCAACCTACTCATCTGACAAAGGGCTAATATCCAGAATCTACAATGAACTCAAACAAATTTACAAGAAAAAAACAAACAACCCCATCAAAAAGTGGGCGAGGGACATGAACAGACACTTCTCAAAAGAAGACATTTATGCAGCCAAAAAACACATGAAAAAATGCTCATCATCACTGGCCATCAGAGAAATGCAAATCAAAACCACTATGAGATATCATCTCACACCAGTTAGAATGGCAATCATTAAAAAGTCAGGAAACAACAGGTGCTGGAGAGGATGTGGAGAAATAGGAACACTTTTACACTGTTGGTGGGACTGTAAACTAGTTCAACCATTGTGGAAGTCAGTGTGGCGATTCCTCAGGGATCTAGAACTAGAAATACCATTTGACCCAGCCATCCCATTACTGGGTATATACCCAAAGGATTATAAATCATGCTGCTATAAAGACACATGCACACGTATGTTTATTGCGGCATTATTCACAGTAGCAAAGACTTGGAACCAACCCAAATGTCCAACAATGATAGACTGGATTAAGAAAATGTGGCACATATACGCCATGGAATACTATGCAGCCATAAAAAATGATGAGTTCATGTCCTTTGTAGGGACATGGATGAAACTGGAAACCATCATTCTCAGTAAACTATCGCAAGAACAAAAAACCAAACACCGCATATTCTCACTCATAGGTGGGAATTGAACAATGAGATCACATGGACACAGGAAGGGGAATATCACACTCTGGGGACTGTGGTGGGGAGGGGGGAGGGGGGAGGGATAGCATTGGGAGATATACCTAATGCAAGATGACGAGTTAGTGGGTACAGCGCACCAGCATGGCACATGTATACATATGTAACTAACCTGCACAATGTGCACATGTACCCTAAAACTTAAAGTATAATAATAAAAAAAAGAAAAACAAACAAACAAAAAAAAGAACTATAAATGAACCATAAATACCTCATAAGGAAGCTATAGCTTTGACTTCCCTGTGATGGCTCTTTTTAATTAGCATAGCTTTTACAGAACCCTGGAAACTCAGTCTATGGAGTTGTGTAAGAGACACTGGCTCCTGTGGGACCTGGTTTGTTTGTTTTTTCTTTTTTTAAGCCAAGGCAGCTCCTGCACCACCTAGTGTGAGCTTCCTCTGAGGTGCTGCCCAGATGGCTATGAGCTGCCTGCGTGGACTGCTGTGAAAATCACTCCCACTGAGGAGGAACATTTGATGCTGCCCTGCTGGCAAACTATGATTCCTGTCTGATAGCCTTCTGAGTAAACAAGCTTTCTGAATTTGAAGTTTAGTTAAACCCAAGAAAACCCCTTCATTTGCACAGAAACAAGTGTCTAAGAGTCTTAATATGACATTCCAGATATTCTACAATCTGAATCTAATCTCATACACAGCTTTTACTCATATTCTTTTTTTTTTTTTTTTCTGGGAAATCCTCTTCAGGTAACATATACCATCTCCCCATAGTTAATCTCTTCGGCCACTGATGAGGTGAAGCTATGGATATTTTTCAAACATGACGAAAGGAGATTATCGCATAGTTTGAAAATGCAAGGGAATTCTGCAAGCGAAGCTACATACACAAGTCTAACAGAAAATGATAGAAATTTATTGAGAATAAAATTAGATTAAATTGGTGAAGAGATATGATAATAGCATGTTAAAATGTAAAATGTCCAGATAAAGAGTGTCTAGGAGACCAGTTTGGATGGAAGAAAAGAGCAGAGCTAGGTAGTATATTAACATGTGCCATTCTTCCTGCATTATTACCCACGAGGAGAAGCCAGGAAGCTCTGTATCAGGATCAAAGCAGATGACTTATAAGAGTTAGACAATTCAGTCAATCCTTACCCTGGGAGAGGAAGAAGGGATGGATGAAAGGATTACAATGGAGATGGCATTTGCCAGTGTTCAGGGAGGGAATATCGTAGTTACTTAAGTCAGATCCAGTTATACCTTCTTATCCTGATTATCATAATCAGCCTGTCCCACTAGAATGTGCAAGCTGATGTTAATTGTGTAGAACTTTCCATGGCACCTCGGTTTCTTTGATTGAAAGCTATTATAACTGCCTCTTTCTCTACTACAAAGTTGTCAATTACACTAATTTGTTATACCTTAGAGTCAACTGCATTATTTCCTAAGTCTGGTGGTTAAGAGCTTACAAAGACAACGCACTTAAACATTTTTAGATTGTCTGAAATTGCTAAAGCCTCTAGTTTCAAGTTCATAAACTCTTAGATTAAAACATCCATGTAACAGCAAAATAGAGAAAAATTAATCAATAGAGAAAAAGAAGAAAGAAATACATGTGCAGAGAGAGACACTAGCAAGAAATCACATAGACTTGGAGAGAGAGAAAGTAGCCCTAGCTCCTAGCTGTCTGTTATTGGTGCCAGTTGCTTTGAGGCCCAGCTGTACTTCTTGCCCCTGGACTCTGATACAAACTATATTCCTTTTCTAACATAACATTCCTTTTGCTTATGCTAATTTGAGTAACATTGTTTAATTTGTCATGAAATACTCCTTAAGTCCAAAAAGGCAGAGAGGAACAAAGTGTAACAGTTTATATATTTAGTATTTTTCACTATTTTATATATGTGTGTATACACATCATTTACATACTGTATATGATGCCTTAAACAGAAAGGGAGAGAAAACTCAAGTATAGCTATTTTGTATTGTGATTGTAAACTCCCCACTTATTTATTTATTTATTTTTGAGATGGAGTCTCACTCTGTCGCCCAGGATGAAGTGCAGTGGCGTGATGTCAGGTTACCGCAACCTCTGCTTCCCGGGTTCAAGCGATTCTCCTGCCTCAGCCTCCGGAGTAGCTGTGATTACAGGCGTGCACCATGATGCCCAGCTAATTTTTTTTGTAATTTTAGTAGAGATGTGGTTTCACCATGTTGGTCAGGCTGGTCTCGAACTCCTGACCTCAGGTGATCCGCCCACCTGAGCCTACCAAAGTGCTGGGATTAAAAGCGTGAGCCACTATGCCCGACCCTCATTTATCTTTTTATCCTCACAGGCCTAACACAGTGCCTTATACACTTTCATATATTTATTTATTTATTTATTTTTGAGACAAGGTCTTGCTGTCCCGTAGGTTGGAGTGCAGTGGCCTGATCATGGCTGACTGCAGCCTTGACCTGCCAAGCACAAATGATCAATCATCTCACCTCCCTACCCCCGCCCCCAAGGAAGCTCGGACTGGAGGCACATGCCACTACACCCAGCTAATTTTATTTATTTTTTGTAGGCATAGGGTCTCACTACGTTGTCCAGATTGGTCTCAAAACTCCTGGACTGAAGAATCCTCCCACCTTGGCCTCCCAAAGTGCTGGGATTGCACAGTCTTGAGCCACTACACCTGGCCCCTTATACACATTCAACAAACGTTTATTGAATGGACATACAATTTAAAAAGAATGAAATTCATTTGGCCAAAATAACAAACTTAATTGTGAAGTTCTCAAAAGCATTTCATTTCAAACTAATAAAAGACGTT
Source organism: Pan troglodytes (assembly GCF_028858775.2). Classification (NCBI taxonomy): domain Eukaryota; kingdom Metazoa; phylum Chordata; class Mammalia; order Primates; family Hominidae; genus Pan; species Pan troglodytes. Next base: position 39,373,925 of record NC_072401.2, on the reverse strand, counting down.
CTTTATAATTCTCATTAGCATAATTCTGTTTAAACACACTCACATACACAAAGAAATGCCGTTTTCTGTTTTCTAAATAGAATACTGTACTGACATATTTGGCTTTTGATTTATTTAGATTCTGTATTAGTTCATGGGACTCTGAAGCCTCTTTAGTAGTCATTAAGACCGTTCACAGACTATTCCAGTTCTCCTCTTTCTGGGCACATGGTAGAAATGCATTTCCCCATCTCCTTGAAGTTGGGTGTAGTCAAGTGACTTTTGGCCAATGAAATAGCAGTGGAAGTTAAGTGTCACTTCCAGACAGAAGCCCTGAAGAGCCAATGTACACCAGGCGCGGTGGTTCACGCCTGTAATCCCAGCACTGGGAGGCTGAGGCAGGTGGATCATGAGGTCAGGAGTTGGAGATCAGGCTGGTCAACACGATGAAACCCCGTCTCTACTACAAATACAAAAATTAGCCAGGCATGGTGGTGGGCGCCTGTAATCCCACCTACTCGGGAGGCTGAGGCAGGAGAATCACTTGAAACTGGAAGGTAGAAGTTGCAGTGAGCTGAGATCATGCCATTGAACTCCAGCCTGGGCAACAAGAGTGAAACTTCATCTCCAAAAAAAAAAAAAAAAAAAAAAAAAAGCCAATGTAAAATCACCAAATCCTTTTCCCTGTCCTAACAACTGCGGAAGCATGTGTTGAGATACAGCCTCCAACAGCCTGAGACTGACCATTTGTAATGGAGTTCTCTTGCTGACCTGCTTCAGCATGTAGTATAACAGAAAAAAATCTTTGCTGTTTAAAATCAATAGGATGTGAGAGTTCTTTTCTTACCACAGCATAATCTATCCTGCCTGGTATACTCAGCAAACCCCTTTCTCATAAATGGAGTGAAGCAATGAACAGCTCTGGCCCTCTATTTTCAGAATGGTATCATTTTGTATAGCACTATCATTTAGAGAATACTTTGGAATGGAAGTGCCCCTCATTATCCAAACTCATCATCCGAACACAAGAACCGAATGGATTCTGATAAATTTTTGGACCAACACCTCATTCTCTCAACTCTCTGTACTTGCCATCTCGAACTCTGGAACCAAATACATTGGGATAGGTGCAATTCCTTGCCTTCCATACTCTTGCCACCTGCACTCAGGAATGGAATAAATTTAGACAGTGAAGGATTCTTGATACATTATTTCATTTGTTCTCTTAAAGCTGTTTTTCTACTACCCAGTACCCAGTAGATTCTCAACATTTATTCCATAAATGAATTTATGTGCTCTCATCATTCTAATTTTACAAATAAGGAAACAGATTCAGGGAGGTTCATCAACCTGCTGGAAACAACCCTGCACATACAGCAGTGACACAATCCCAGACTTTCTGGCTTCAAATCTTCGCTCTTTCCACTCTGTACTGTGTTCTCTTAGGTTTCTCATAGCTATGGAATGCTTATGATTTGATAGTAAATTAACAGTACAAATAGTGTTTGTGATAAAAAATGTCAATCCCATATTTACATCCAAGAATAAAGTCATTCCTCAAGGACTTCAACTTGCCTATGCCTAGTCTAATTCATAGACACTAAGTACCCTGAAGCACAGAAGAAGGTGCCCTAGAGGTCCTTCAACAGGCAACTTGCAGAACAATGAAGAAATGTGAAAGAATTCGGGGGAAAGTAGTGTTCTCCTTTGCTATACAGTATGTTAAAATCCCGACTTTTAGATTATCTTCACTTTGGTCCTTACCAAATTGGCTAACTTCAACTCTTTGCTTTCCAATTCTCATTAAACCTCAGTTGTAAGAAATACTAATGAAGAACTGCCTGAAGAATAGATAACTCATCTTTTTTTATTTTTAGAGATGGAGTCTCACTGTGTTGCCCAGGCTGCAGTGCAGTGGCACCATCTCAGCTCACTGCAACCTCCACCTCTCAGGTTCAAGCGATTCTCCTCCTTCAGCCTCCTTAGTAGCTGGGACTACAGGTACGTGCCACCACGCCCGGCGAATTTTTGTATTTTTAGTAGAGACGGGGTTTAACCGTGTTGGCCAGGGTGGTCTTGAACTCCTGACCTCAAGTGATCCACCTACCTTGGCCTCCCAAAGTGCTGGGATTACAGGCGTGAGCCACCGTGCCCAGCTAATTCATCTATTTTTCTAGGTTCGGTGGTCCTCAATTTGTGTTACATAGTCATATAGATTTGGAAAATATTACAAAATACATCCCGCTTTAAAACAGCAACTTGAACATTAGTATAGTAAATCTCCAAGAAATTCTGTAGTAAAACCAATTTTCTAATCTAGTTATCTCAAACTTACTTGAGCTCAGAATCTTGTTGCAAGAAAGGAAATATTTTCTCATTCCTTAGAACACAGTTTGGGAAATACTGTTCTAGATCATTCTAAATGTTATAAATGGATCAAGTGACTCCACTCCCTCAGAAAACTTATTAACAGTTTTATCACTCTCCTGTATTGAAAAACACTGTCATGCAAAATTCACTATTTTCCTTAGGGGCGTTTTAAAGATATTGTCAACTGCATCCCATATCTCCTGTTTTCATTAGGGCCCAGGAGGAAAATACGCCTCTCAGGCCTCATTACTGGAAAACGCCTTGGTTAGGGCAGAACTGGTTTGTTTCTAATCTTGGAATTAGAAACAAAATGAAACTTTGTTATTTATCTTTTCAAGCAGGGGTCTCACTATGTTGCCCAGGCTGGTCTTGAACCCCTGAGCTCAAGCGATCCGCTCGCCACGGCCTTCCAAAGTGCTGGAATCACAAGCGTGAGTCACCGCGCCCAGACAAAACAGGCTGAAACTTATGTTGTTCCTTTTTCTCTTTTTACCTAGCTCCCAGGAAGCCCAAGGCCCAAACTGTGACTCATCTCTAGTACAGGATCTTTTAAACAGGAACTTGGTATTATCTTTTTTCTTGACTTTGTGTTCTTCTTTTCCTGCTGTACCTCAATTTTCCCATTTAGTTTGTTTTATCCTATGGTACTACATGGTCGCTAGATTGCTTCAAATTTATAGTTTCTGGAACTATATATTGTACATATTGCATCTTCTTACAATTTCATGTTGATTCTGCCCTCCCTGCCCAATTACCCAACAACGTCAGTGTATTCATCTTTGTGTAAAAGTATTCACATAAGTCATAACAAGCCAATAGGACATACACATTCACAATGCAGTCAAATCTGTAAATGCTGAAAACCAGAAGAAAAAAAAAGGTCATGATTGGTTTTTTGCCGCCAGAGGTCTAATAACCAAAAAGAGTTATTAAACTGTTTCCTAACAGGAAGGAGAATCAACATTTATTTAGCACCAGCAGATGCCAGGCACATAACAGCAGCTCATTTTTCAAAGCAAGCAGGAGGGGCATCCGCACATCTAACCTCTGGAAGAAGACACCAGAAACAGAATATTGGGAGGGTGCAGGAGTGGGTGGGGTGAGCCTGTCTGCCCCTTTTGTACCTTTTGAATTCTGTGAACTTGTCGACTACTGAAGAATATTTTTGAAAATGAAATGAAGCGATAGAAAACGACAGTAACGCTTTACTCTCTGACATAGCAAGCTTTTTCCGCCAGCTTCTGATCCCAGAGCATGCACTGAAATAAATGCCTAAATGCAAAAGTTTCACCAGGCACGCCGGGTCTCGGGAAAATGAAGTCCCCGTCTTATTCTCCACACTCCGGAGGCGAGGGTATTATTTAAAAGAAAAGCTTAAAAACTTAGGTCAAAATTGCCTGCAAGTAATAAGGAGAGGAAAAAAAAAAATCCGAAATGGTTTCCAGTTTGTTTTATTGGCAGGGACAGTCCGGGAAAGCAGCAACGTGTGCACCGCAGTCCGCTCCTCACTGCCGGCCACCAGCACCGCGTCCACAACTTTCTACAACTCCAGGGCGGCCCGGGCGCCGGCTCCCGCGCTCGGGGGTGCGCAGCGGGGAGGCCGGGCCGGGGTTCGAGCCCCGGGCGCGGTGTGCGGAGGCCCCCGTCCGGCCCAGCCCCTCCGGACCCGAGGGCCTCGCAGCCGCCTCCGGGAGGGGCAGCGTCTTCGCGCCCCGCGCGCTCCGGGAGGCCGCAGCGGGGCGTGAGAGTCGCGTGGGGGCGGGGAGCGGGCCCTGCCCGAGGCGGCCCCCTCCCCGATGCCGAGAAGGAAGTCGCACTTACCGCGTCGGGCTCCGGAGGCGGCCGTGGGTCACGGCGGGCCGGGGCGGCCAGGCGGGAGGAGCGGGGGAGGCGGGGGCCGGGGCCGGCGAGCTGAGTGGGATGCTCGGCCCCTCGCGCGCCCCTAGACCCGTCCGGGCAGCCTCATCCCCGGCGCCGGCCGGCCCGGAGCGAGCCACTCCCGCTCCGTCAGGCGGCGCCAGGCCGGGAGGTCAGAGGCCCCGGGTGGCCCCGGAGGGGGCGGGCGAGTAGGTGGGGGTAGGGGACCGGTTAGCCCGTCAGTCCCAGCGCGGCGCAATCGGCTGCCCGCCCCGCCCCCTCCCGCCAGGCCCCGCCCCCTCCCCGGGTCGCGCGCCCGGAGAGGCCGCGGCCGCCACTGCCCCGCCGGGGGTTTCTTTGCTCTCCTGCGCGGCGTGGGGGCGGCCCGAGCCGGGGAAGGGGGTGGGGGAAGGGGAGTGTCTGTGGCAAGAGGAGCTAGTGGGGGAAGGGGACGTCAGGCTGGGCGGGGCTCTGGCGAGGAGGGGGCGTGGCGTAGAGGACATGACAAAGATTCTGGTTGTTCCCCGCCCCTTGAAACTGGGGTTAGGGGAATTCCTGGGGGTGGAAGTTAGGAAGAGGTCCCTCTGCAGGGCTGGAAGGCCGTGAGAGAGGCGGCCTCTGTTGTCTCAGAGCTTAAAGGGAACTCACTAAGACTCGCCTCCCTTCTCCAGCCTCAGTAACCATTCCCCTTGCAATAATCTGATAATTAGTGTGCTCTAGGTGGTGGGTTTGTGGCATCGCAATTATGATCCTCAGCACTGTGACCATAATCATTGTTTTCCAGTGGTGGAATAATAAGAATCAGAAAAAGTAGGTTCTTTATTCATTCCTCTACCCAACATTGAACTCCTATATGCTAGGTTGTGAGAATAACAACTAATTTATTTGGCGCCTTATGAAAACACTAAAGTACTTTACATATTAATTCATCATCAGGTTTGAGCAAAACAGCTATGGTCCCTGCCCCCAGTAGCTCATGATGCATTAGGAAGGGAGGGATTTCCTTACTTTGTCTCTGAGTGATGTGTAAACCAAATGCCCACGTGCTTTCTTTTGGTTCTTAAAATAATGCCTATGTTCATTATTCGTAGATTAGTGTTTGCTACTCTGAGTTAGCTGTATGCTCTCCGTCCGTGATGGTTGAATGTGGTCATTCCCCCCCAGATGACATTTGTTCAGGAGCTCTTCAGTTTGTCTCCATAATAAAAACCCAATGCAAGCAAAGCAAGTGGTCCAGAAGACTGATAATCAAATAACATAACCAAATTGTGGTAGCCTGGGGTGGCTGGGAGATCTATTTAGGGATGTTTTGTGCACTTCCACTTGGGGAAGTGGTTAGGAAAAAACAATATGATGTAAAAGAATGAAGTACTCACATGGACAGCTAGTTCAAAGGGAAGCGGATGGGACAATTTAAGATTGTTACAGTCAGGAAGAAGATACATCACAAACTCTCCCAAGGAGGGTTCCAACCACAAAGTACAGGATACATTTTTTATCGGAGCTATGTGGAAGAGACACCCTCCACCTCCTGTGCCATGACACCTACGCCCATAGATAAAAATGACCTCAGTAACTTTGTTTTTAAACACAAAAGGCAATTGTGTAAACAAACCCACTGCTTGAATTTTTGGAATTTGGTACTACGTTTCAGCCCTTATTGGATTTTTCAGTGTTTACCTTTGTGTACATTAACCGCAAATGACATTCTTCTCATAGTTGTTTTTTTTTCTTCCCTGCTCATAGTTACTTGTTCAGTTTTGGATTTTTAGTTCAGCATTTTTCTTTCAGGTTTGTAATGAGAAAGACTAGAAGAGCATTGCAATCTAATCAGATTACAATTGCAGTAAAAATTCCTGATTTAAGAAACAGGCATTCCCGGCCAGGCGTGGTGACTAATGCCTGTAATCCCAGCACTTTGGGAGGCCAAGGCAGGTGGATCACGAGGTCAGGAGATCCGAGACCATTCTGGCCAACATGGTGAAACCCTGTCTCTACTAAAAATATAAAAATTAGCTGGTTATGGTGGCACGTGCCTGTAATCCCAGCTACTCGGGAGGCTGAGGCAGGGGAATCACTTGAACCAGGGAGGTGGAGACTGCGGTGAGCCAAGATTGTGCCATTGCACTCCAGCCTGGTGACAGAGTGAGACTCCATCTAAATAATAATAATAATAAAGAAAGAAAGAAATAGGCATTCCCATACATGATCTTTTATTTTTCCTGGTGAAATATATTGTTTGTTCTATCCTGAAACTTATTTTATTTACTGATCTGTATTTTCAGCTCATTTGCTCCATCAGCCCAGTAAAAACAATTAAATAAAACATCCCCTGTGATCTGGCTGCCTCCATGGGCTCTCACGCTACTCCCAGACACTGGATTCCTTCCTCTTCTGCCAACAGGCCAAGTGCTTGCCCATGCAGCCTTCACATACATGTTCCTCTGTCTAGCAGGCTCTTAGCTGTTCTCACAGCTAACTCCCGCCTCCATCATGTCACTTTTCCTGACTATCCATGTAAACCTGTAACCCGCCCCCCAACTCCTCACTTCTCAGCACTGAGCACCACCTGACATATACATCTGTTTATTTATCTCTATGCTCCCACTGGAATGTAAACTTCATGAGAGCAGAGCTTTGTTTTGTTACTTTTAAATCTCCAGTGCCTATTATTCACCACGTCTGTCATATAGTAGATAATCAACAAATATTTTTTGAATGAATTAATGAATCCAAATAGGAGAGATAGCTCGTATTCCTTTTGTAGTGGCCAAACAGCTTTCGTGCAATTTATCTTATAACTGAATCATGTGACTTAGATGTATTAATAAGGTCTAAAACACAGCCCACATTTACCTTATTTAAAAGTAGAAATTGGCCGGAAGCGGTGGCTCATGCGGGTAATCCCAGCATTTTGGGAGGCCCAGGTGGGTGGATCACTTGAGGTCAGGAGCTTGAGATCAGCCTGGGCAACACGGTGAAACCCCACCTCTACCAAAAGTACAAAAATTAGCTGGGCGTGGTGATGGATGCCTGTAATCTCAGCTACTTGGGAGGCTGAGGCAGGAGGATTGCTTGAACCTGGGTGGGAGAGGTTGCAGTGAACTGAGATTGAGCCACTGCACTCCAGCCTGGGAGACAGAGAGAGATTCCATCTCAAAAGAAAAAAAACGTAGAATTTGAAAAGGCATTTTATCTCTCATTCTGGCAATACTAAGGAACAGGATTTGAAGAAGCATTCACAGCTAAGAATTTACGCTGAGATCTTATAACTTTGCCCATAAATGGATCCATAGAATCAGAGGGTATGATGGATCAATACATGCTGTGAAAGTCTTAATAATTTTCCATGAGAGGAAACACAGCCATAATCAGAAAATTTGACAACTCTACTGATAATTTGATACATGATGTCAGTAGGATGCCTTTTGTGAATGCTTAAATAATTTTAATTGATAATTATGATGATGAGGTTAACAATGTTTTAGTCTGGTTAAAGTGTAATACCAATAGATAGTAAAGAGAACTTAACCCTAGTATGTAAATGCGCTTAATAAAGAAACGGTTTGATTTTTCATTTTGTACTCTGCCTACTGGGTGTGTGGGTGGGGAAGATTAAAAGATTATGATTATATACAGTATATATGTTCAAAATCTGGATCCCAGGAATGTGATCTTTTTTAGAGGACTTAGGAGTTCTTTTAGTAGTATTTCTGCTCTCCAAGTTCTGACATGAACAGCCTCCTGTGGAATCAGTCTCATTAAAATAGAGAGCTATATAAATATGACCAGATCATACCCCTGGGAAGCAAATCTCCAAATCAGGAGAGAAAGGTGGCCCAGTAAATCCAACTAAAAGTGTGTCCCTTGAAGTTTACCTTATATTCTCACTCTGGTTTCTCTTGGTTCACCTGTCAATTTGGCCCAAATACAAAAAAAGAAAAAAAGAAAAGACAAGAAAGAGAATTTCCTTAGCTTTTTTTTTTTTTTTGAGATGGAGTCTTGCTCTGTTGCTAGACTGGAGTGCAGTGGCATGATCTCGGCTCACTGCAACCTCCACCTCCCGGGATCAAGTGATTCCCCTGCCTCAGCCTCCTGAGTAGCTGGGACTACAGGCCTGCACAACCATGTCCAGCTAACTTTTTGTATTTTAGTAGAGATGGGTTTTCACCATGTTGGTCAGAATGGTCTCTATCTTCTGACCTCGTGATCTGCCCGCCTCAGCCTCCCAAAGTGCTGGGATTACAGGCATGAGCCACCACGCCCAGCCTCAGCTCTCTTCACCACAGCTAAACCAATCTAGAATTTCTAAGTGAAGTTTGCTAAAATCTAAAGGAGAATAAAAATGAAATTATTACTATATTATGGAAAATATAAGCAACACCGATAACTTTATTCATTTGCTCAGCTTCTCTTCTCCGTTTACATTCTTCCAGGAACAAACTTCCATCCCCAAGGGGAGATATAAATTTGCAGGCAACCTGCCTAGTTTCCTTCCCTCTAGGCTCTCTTTCTTTCTCTGCACAGTAAGGTCATTTTTCTGTCTTATTATTTTTTTTCTTTTTAGACAGGGTCCTGCTGTGTCACCCAGGCTGGAGTGCGGTGGCACGATCCTCCCACCTCAGCCTCCCGAGTAGCTGGGACTACAAGCCACCATGCCGGCTAATTTTATTTATTTATTTTGTAGAGATGGAGTCTTACTATGCTGCCTAGGCTGGTCTCAAACTCCCAGGCTCAAGTGATCCTCCTCAGCCTCCCGAAGTGTTGAGATTACAGGCATGGGCCATCATGCCTGGCCCACTTTTCTGTCTTTCACATGGCCGCCACAAGCCTGTCCCAATCACAGCCAAGACTAAAAGCCCCACTTGTCCTCTGTCCCCATTCTTCTGGTTAGAGGGATATGGCATAGTCCGGGTCAAACTGCGGGACTATGGTGACTATCCTAATATATGAGCTGCTTCTTCAGGTGAGACTCACTCTTTACACGTGTTGGGAAGGTCATCACCGGCCCACTGTCAGGCCACTCCTTGCAGTCCCCAGAGCATTCCCGAAAGAACTGCCCAACACAGCGTTGGGGACATGGGGAAGGAATGTGCATTCTCTCATGCACGTATTTCCATTCACCCATTTATAAGTAGGTCTCCTGTAACCAGGCCATAGTTACTGACTGAATAAAAAGGTCTTTGCAAAAAGACTTTCCGTACTTCCTGTCAGTCTCCTTAACCTTTCTAAAATACAAATTTAATTCTGTTCATCCCTCAGGACCGTGTTTAACATGCTTTAGTGACTATTGCTTTAAAAGTAAAGTTCAAACACCTTAGCATTGTTGTAAGGTCCTTTGTAATCTAACCCCTATCTACCTATTTAGCCCTATGTCCATTCTGAACTATTTGCAGCATCGAGAACATATCATTTATCCCACAGCTGTGCTTTTAAATAAGTTTCCTCCTTCTGAAATACCCTGCTTTCCAATATCTGCTAGCCCTCAAGACTCAGCTCCAGGGTCACCTCCTCTGGTGATCTTTATCCTGAACTTTCCAAGCTGAACGAGTTCCTTCTTCGTGCCCCCAAAGTACACTGGATGCCCCTTTCATTGTAGCAGTTACTCAATGGGCTGTGAATATTGGCTTAGTTGTCTATCTCCTTGACTAGCTGAGAGGTCTTTGATGGCAGGCACTCAGAAATATTTCTGAATGAATGAGTGAATGAATGAATGAATGAATGAATGAAATCCACCCTCCCCCTGCATATGAAGCCTTTACAAACAAAAACTTACTTGAGTATGGCCATTTTTCCACTGAGTGTTATAACATATACAGACAGGACCTTTCCTCTATAGTGTTTTACTACGAGTTTCATTAAACTTTAGAAGGTCATTAACTTAGGATTTCAGAAACTTACAAGGACAAGGTTATGAACACAAAGTTCTTGTATTTATTTCCATGCATTGAAAAAATTATTTCGTACTTTCATGTATTAAAAAATTATTTCAGCATCTCTATATAATTATTTTACATTTTGAAAATAACAGTTGCAAGACTACTAATTGATGTTGATGTCTCATGAGTTAAAAATGTTCCAGGATGGGCTGGGCGCGGTGGCTCATGCCTGTAATCCCAGCACTTTGGGAGGCCAAGGTGGGTGGATCATGAGGTCAGGAGATCGAGACCATCCTGACTAACACAGTGAAACCCCTTCTGTACTAAAAATACAAAAAAAAAAATTAGCCAGGCATGGTGGCGGGCGCCTGTAGTCCCAGCTGCTCGGGAGGCTGAGGCAGGAGAATGGTGTGGAGGGAGGAGAATGGTGTGAACCCAGGAGGAGGAGCTTGCAGTGAGCCGAGATCGTGCCACTGCACTCCAGCCTGGGCGACACAGGGAGACTCCGTCTAAAAAAAAAAAAAAAAAGTTCCAGGATGAATCTTTGTATTTGATATATTACTTCCTGATTCAGTAACAGAATGGAACTACTCAATCCGACTTCTGTTTTCATGTTGTGAGAGAATAAGTTAATAACCGCTATACAAGTTTAAGCATTTAGGTTTGTTACTGTGCTGACAGTTTGTATACAGAAATCACAAAATATTTACCAAATATTATAAAGAGGGCTACAGCATAGAAAACACTGCTACTTGTTATGAGGGAGAGAATGAATAAAGATGAATCAGATATGTAAACTGCAAAGTTCTTATCAACTATTAAGCTTCTTCTAGCTCCATCTTGTTCATCTTTGTAAAAGCACATATCCCTGTATTCACACCTGCATTCTATATTCAGTGACTATACTTAGCACAGAATTCTTGGGGAAAGATTCTAGCTAAGTAACAAGCAGCTGACCTGAAATACACAAACAGTGAGTGAATAGAGGGTGGCACTCTCTGTACACATTTGAAGACATTCAGAGTCAACGGGCTAAGCAATACAAAGAAGGAAGAAAAAAACAAACAAACAAAAACAAAACCAAGCATTTCATTCTCCTCTGCTCTATCCCCAAGAAAACCAAGAAATGGTATTACTTAGAGTCGGACGGGCTCTCTTGTTGCAGCCAGTTCTTTTTATCTGAGACTGGATCTATTAGGCCTGATACTTTCAGACTCTGAGCAATTTATTTTACTTTATCTCGTACATATTCAATGGTTGTTATATTTACCATCATGAAGAATGTTTTGGTTATGCTTTCCTGCCTGTTTATGCATGTAATTAACAATATAATGAATTCTGTGGTTCGGTTGCCAGACTTTGTTTCCAGAGGCTGAAATATACCACAGTGGTTCCAGAATCCATTCCAGGATGGTTTTCCCTCCTTGTCCCCCCAACTCTGTGAGTATACAGCTGGGCAGACAAGCCTGACTCAAAGTGCTTTTGAGGAAAGAGGCTCCAACAGGTTCTTTCCTGTCTAAGCTGCAATCTCAGTGCAGGGGGTTTTGTTAGTGAAAACAAACTGCCTTTCCAGCCACAGGTGATTGGGGTCAGGACACAATGGGCCAAGCAGCCCTGTGTGGGCTGTGCATGAGAAGACCAGCCACGTCTCAGGAGGCCTGAGTGTGAGGGCCTGGGGCAAACTCTGCCCACTGAGGATTCTAAACCCGGTGGTAGCAGGTCAAACCATATTTCCCCGCTTAGAGGAGAAATGCACTGAGTGGGCCAGGCGCAGTGGCTCATGCCTGTAATCCCAGCACTTTGGGAGGCCGAGGCAGGTGGATCACCTGAGGTCAGGAGTTTAAGATCAGGCTGGCCCACATGATGAAACCCCGTCTCTACTAAAAATACAAAAATTAGCCAGGCATGGTGGCGCACGCCTGTAATCCCAGCTACTCCGGAGGCTGAGGCAGGAGAATCACCTGAACCTGGAAGGCGGAGGTTGCAGGGAGCTGAGATCACGCTCACTGCAACAAGAGCGAAACTCCATCTCAAAAAAACAAAATAATAATGATAAAAAAGAAATGCACTGAGTGAACAAAGATAAGGCAGCTCAGTGACCCACAGCCTGGGGTCTGAGCAGTGCTGAGCACCTTTTCCGGTTCTCTGAGGGGCTGACTCAACCTGGCTGTTGAAGGGGTGACCTCCTGTGTGCACTCATGTCATGGAGTTCTTTGCAGCAACCTTGCCACAGCCACTGAAGGTACCGCTGCTGTCTCCTGTTGGCCTGCTCAGAGGTTCTGTCTAGATTTCTGCTCTATTAAGTTCAAGCTCCAGCCCAGGGGAGAGTTGCCAGCCTCAGAGACACCACAGCCCCTTTCTTAATTATCTGTTTCTAAAATAGCAAACAGGCTGTGTGAGTGGAGAGAGACAGAATTATGTTTATTAAATTATAATTTATATACAGTAAATGATGTACATCTTTTTTAGGGTACAGTTCTAGAATTTTGACTAACACACAGTTGTATAATCACCACCATGATCAAGATATAGAACATTTCCATCACCCTAAAAATTCCCTTATGTCCCTTTGTCATTAACCCCTCCCTCTGCCTCCAGCCTCTGGCAACCACTGATCTATTTTCTGTCTCTGTGGTTTTGCCTTTTCCCAAGTGTTGTATTAATGACAAGGCCTTCATTAACATCCTTATTTAAACCAACATGTGCCCTGCCCAACTTTCTGCTGGCACATCTCACCCTCATACTTTGCCCGATTTTTTTTTCAGGACACCCACAATAACTGAAAATAAATTATTATTTACTTAATTACTCTCTCTCATTGGAATGTATGCTCTCACTAGAATGTGAGCGCGAGAACCTTGCCTGCTTGCTGCTAGATCTCCAGCGTTCAGGACGCTGCCTAGTGTCTTGTTAGTTTTGGGTAAATATTTTTTGAATGGACCACAAAATGAATGAGGATACTGGAATTTCCGGGGACCCTCTCCATACTCAGGTAGACCTTGTTAAAAAGAGATTATTTTTCCCCACAAAAATGTGTTAATCTAAGAATTGCTGTGTTGCCAAAGTAGATGATTATCTGCCAGTAACACAATTAGGGGTAATTAGGGGCCAAGCACGGTGGCTCACGCCTGTAATCCCAGCATTTTGGGAGGCTGAGTGGATCACTTGCGCCTAGGAGCTTGAGACCAGCCTGGCCAACATGGCGAAACCCCTTCTCTAAAATACAAATACAAATACTAAATAAATACAAAATAAAAAATACAAAAATTAGCTGGGCCTGGTGATGTGTGCCTGTAGTCTCAGCTACTCAGGAAGCCGAGTTGGGAGGATTGCTTGAGCCCAGGAGGTTGAGGCTGCAGTGAGCCTTGCTTGTGCCACTGCACTCCAGCCTGGGCAAAAGTCTCAAAAATAAAAAAGAAAAATAAGTAATTAGGCTGATCCAGGTTATGGATTGTCTTTTAAGTTTACTTTCTGGCTGATTAGGTTACCTAGAATAGAACTGGCCTGAAGTGACTAACATGGATATAATGATAGTAACTATTTCATAAGGTGGTTACAACAATTAAATGTTACAAATTAGGTTCAGTGTTTACTGCTCAGATGATGGGTGCACCAAAATTTCACAAATCACCACTAAAGAACTTACTCATATAACCTGTTCCCCAAAAATCTATGGAAATAAAAAAAATTTTTTTAAATGATCTAATATAAGTGAAGCGTTTCATGCAGTGGTTCTCAGCTGGGAGCTATTTTGTCACCCCAGGGACATCTGACAATATCTGGAAACATTTTTTTTCTTTTGTTTGTCAAAACTGGGGTGGGGAGGCCAGGTGTGGTGTTCATGCCTATAATCTCAGCGCTTTGGGAGGTTGAGGTGGGATGATTGCTTGAGGCCAGGGTTTTGAGACCAGCCTGGGTAATATAGTGAGGCCCCATCTCTACAAAAATTTAAAATTAGCCAAGCCCGGTGGCACATGCTTATCGTCCCAACTATTCAGGAGGCTGAGGTGGGAGGATTGCTTGGGCCTGGGAGTTCGAGGCTACAGCGAGCCGTGATCATGCCAGTGCACTCCAGCATAAGGGATAGAGACCCTGTCTCTTAATTTTGTTTTTTTTAATTAAAAAAATAAAAACTGGGGTGGAGAGGGCTGCTACTGGAACCAGCTGTTGAACATCCTACAATGTACAGGATATCCCGCACAACACAGAATGACCTGTCCCAAAATATCAATAGTGCCACCAGTGAGAAACCCTGGGTTAGTGCAGCATCAGGCACATAGTAAAAACTGTATTGGTGTTTGCTATGATTATTATTTTATAAGTGGCCCTTCTTGACAAATGTTCCCACACAGTCTGACAGTGGAGGTATAATGGAGTGTTGGGTCGAGAGCTAGGTTTGACACCTAGCTTCACCCTTTATTAACTATGTGACTTTTGAGCCCTTACTTGAATTTGCTATACTCCATATTCTTTGTCTATCCAATTGGAATAACAGCAACTCCCTGAGAGAGTTGCTGGGGAATTGGATAAAATAATTCATACAAAACATTCAACACTGCAGTAGCACATAGTAAATGTTCAGTAAATGCCATCGATTGTTGCTGCTGCTGTTGATCCAATAAAGACCTTTCCACAGAATATAGTGAAGGGATAGAGGACAGTTTCAACCAGGAAAAAAATTACTCATATAAAGTATATAAAAGCGTATATTTCGTATATTAATAAATATGTAGAAGTTAAATTTAAACTATCCTTTTTAAGGCTGCTATTTATAATTTTCTAAAAAGTATATTGCTTTTGCTTTCCTAGGGTAGAGCACCTCCTTGATATAAAAGATCCTCTCAATTTTAAACATTTGTATCTAACACAGAATGCATAATTATTTAATTAAGACGTTTGGTGTTGATTAGAAATATAAACACATTAAAGTATTTTTGAAAACCTGGATCTCAGATATGAAATATAAGACTTAGGAAAGTTAAACACTAGCGTAGTAGCAACAACCTCTTGTGTTTGAGATTTGTTAATCTCTTATTCCTTCATTGAAATAGGAAGGAGAAGCTTGCAGTGGGTAAGTAATTGCAGATTTGTAGCCATTTCTAGCAGTTCCTAGAATCCCCTTTATAATCTAATATTTGTGTTTTTAAAAAATAATCTAATATTTGTAAAAGTGCTTTGGAAATTGTAAAACAAAACTATGGAGATGTGGGCCATTAGTATTATCATCAACCCTAACAGGATGTTAGAGAGTCAGATGTTGCCACTTCAAGGGAGATGACCGAGTTTTGGTGCATTTCAGGAAGCCAAAATCAGGCTGCAAGTAAACTTTGTATTTAAGAATAAATGAGACCGGGCTTGGTGGCTCACGCCTGTAACTGCAGCACTTTGGGAGGCTGAGGTGGGCAGATCACGAGGTCAATAGATCGAGACCATCCTGGCTAACATGGTGAAACCCTGTCTCTACTAAAAATACAAAACATTAGCTGGGCGTGGTGGTGCATGCCTGTAGTCTCAGCTACTCAGGAGGCTGAGGCAGGAGGATCACTTGGATCTGGGAGGCAGAGGTTGCAGTGAGCCAAGATTGCACCACTGCACTCCAGCCTGGAGACAGATTGAGACTCCGTTTCAAAAAACAAAAAACAAAAACAAAAGAATAAATGATTAAATTGATAAACTATACATTATTTCGTGTAATATTAGAAATACAATGAAGAACTGTGTTTCTCTGCATGAAACTTTTAGGTACGTGTTTTATAATCTGTTACAAAATAGTTGGGTGGAAAAACTCCCACCATATACAAAATGAAAAGGCAAATGACAACCTGGGAAAAATGTTTGCAAAACATATCCAAAGATTTCATATTCCCAATAGAGAAAAAAGTCTTATAGATCAACAGGAAGGATATAAATGCTGCAATAAAAGACATGAACATGCAATTAACAAAAGAAATTCAAATTGCCAGCAAATATTAAAAATGTTTAGAATTACTATCAACCAAACAAATGCAAATTAAACAATACTTTTTTTTCCTTTTAAATTGGCAATGGTTAAAATGTTTCTATCTTCTCGATGTACTATTTTCTGAACACCAGAATTCAGCACAGCACCTGGCACCAAACAGGATCGACAATCATTTAATAAGTAAATGAATGAGTCATGTCCATGCAACCTAGACATGACTGACATTCACCCTTTTATTTCTTTCTCTCTTGAGAAGGGATCTCACTCTGTCACCCAGGCTGGAGTGCAGTGGCCTGTCATGGCTCACTGCAGTCTCAAATTTCTGGGTTCAAGTGATCCTCAGCTTCCTGAGTAGCTGGGACTACAGGAGTGCACCACCACACCTAGCTATATTAAAATTATTTTTGTAGAGAAGAAGTCTTGCTCTATTGACCAGTCTGGACTCAAACTCCTGAACTCAAGTGATCCTTCTGCCTTGGCCTCCCAAAGTGCTGGGATTACAGATGTGAGCCACTTCGCCCAGCCCACCGTTTTATTTTTGTGAGTATACTGTGGGTTTATACTTATAAATTGGGTGGGGAGAAGATCCCCTTGCTTCTCAAGATCATTTATTTACCTTTCTTGCTTAGAAAGACAAATAAATGGTCTGAAAGTGCTTATTTGGGGGGTAGTTTTTTTTTTTAATGGAAAGTGACTCAAAAGTGAAGTCTCAGTTCAAGACCTTTTTTTTTTTTTAAGTCTTACTCAAAAGGAAGTGAGTATGAGGTGAACTGCATTAACCTAAAGTGCTGCAGAGATAAACTTAAAGCAGGAAGCAACATACCATGAATGTACTGCAAGGGAACACATTTGTGTCATGTGAAGAGACATGACAAAAACAGCCCTCCTTAAATTATTTGTGGCAATAGTGATCACATTCATTTTAATTTTGCCGGAATATTTCAAGACACCGAAAGGTGAGTATATAATTGTAATCTAGCTTTCCTTTCTTAATTTAAAAAAATTAGTGTCAGCTAGTGGTTACAGAAAAGATCCTCTTTTTGGACACATGCTGCATAGGCTGAAGTTCTAGATCTGAAAAACTAATAAAATAAAACAAGATTGCAATTTTAGTTGACTGTCATATAGTACAGTAACCTAATTCATAGTACTTAATTATCATAGCATACCTAAAAATGAAAATATTTAAAATCTGTAGTCTAGATTTCAGACATTGAGATTACAATAATTGCATCCTGATTTTGCTCTTTGAAACACTTTCTTCAAAGCAGTTTTTTTTTAGTTTTTTTTTTTTTTTTTTGAGATGGAGTCTCTGTCGCTCAGGCTAGAGTGCAATGGCCTAATCTTGGCTCACTGCAACCTCTGCCTGCCGGATTCAAGCAATTCTCCTGCCTCAGCCTCCGAGTAGCTGGGATTACAGGTGCCCACCACCATGCCTGGCCAATTTTTGTATTTTTAGTAGACACACGGTTTCACCATGTTGGCCAAACTGGTCTTGAACTCCTGACCTTGTGATCCACCCACCTCGGCCTCCCAAAATGCTGAGATTACAGGCTTGTGCCACTGTGCCTGGCCCAAAGCAGCTTTAAGTATGCTTTTTACATTTTGGAATTCTTTAATGAAGAAAGTGATATTTATTGTGTTAAAAATGCTAGAATTCCCTTTACTACAACTATTTCACACAGATAACTTACCGTCACCTTTTGACAAGAAAAAGCATTTATATATTTTGAAAATACAATCAAAATAAGGTGAGTGGAAATTTAAACAGATGTGTGTGTATGTATTTGTAACTGGAGAAAAATGGAACAAAATTAACTTTGTGAACGTTTCAGAAAATTGTGATATAATTGCTGAAACCTAGATTAGGAAAATAAATAGGTATAAATTTAAACTATTTTGATGTTAGCAAAGGACTTGAAAATTTATTAATGTGAGGTTCAGATGGTAATTGTGCTCCCTAGCATTTAATAAGAAGAAAAGGTGAAAAGAAAAGGCTGTATTCTATCATTAAATAGTCTTTATATGAATTTGATTAAAATCAGAGAAAAACTCATATTTGATTATTTGCTGCAATGAATATTTATTGTTGCATATATGTAATGCTAAATAGCCAGATAAAAATATTTTTGCTAATTATATTGATGACATATTTCAGTGATTATTTGATGTTGCATTTACATGATGCTAAGTAGCGAGTTAAAAATATTTTTGCTAAATAAACACTATGACTACAATTTGGTTTTCTGGCATTATGTTACTTAGATGAAGCAATCATAGCACATATTTTCAGTGCTTGATTCCACTGGGTGAAAATGTGTTATAAAAGAATAATTAGAATAAAGATAATCTATTTTTAAGATATTGTGGGCTGAGAGTAAGCTCATTTAATAGTTATCCGGAGTAGGTTCTATCTATATATCTATCTAGCTAGCTAGCTAGCTATCGATCTACACCTAGCACCTCTTAAAAATCAGGTTGGATCTAATAAAAACCAGGTAATCATCCCAAAAATGACTTAATTAACTATTGGTTAGTATTTTATGAGAACTGGTGACTACAGGAGCATGTTAAAGGTTTTCATTTTGGGGCAGACATGTAGTTCTTTTAGTTTTTGTTTCTCAAAGTGAGAAGCATGGCCTTCTGGGGCAGTGGTGAGCAGAAAGAAGATAGATGAAGCACAGAGAAATTCTTAGTGGGGGACAGATGGGAGCCCCTTCTATTGGTAGGTAGAAGAAAGAGCTCTCATAAAATCCATCTTAGCCAAACTTCCTTGGCCTAATAGTAATGTGTCAGTTCTTCTTCATCTTGTCAATAATCAACCATCATTTATAATGATGTTTGTTCTCTTGCTTTCAAAACTGGTTATATCAGCTCCCAATACTACCTTTACTGCCTTCCCAAACTTAAAATGGCTGTTTCTCTTCTCCTGGTCCAAGAACAGCATAGATAATACTCCAAACTCTTTCTGGGTTGATGGATTTTTTTTTTTTTAAGAGACAGGGTCTTGCTGTGTTGCCTAGGCTGACTCCTGGGCTCAAGCCATCCTCCTGCCTCAGTCCCCAAGCAGCTGGGACTACAGGCACATACCACCACACTCAGGTGGATTTATTGGGGAATTTTGCTTCAAAGGAACCCTACTTGGGGCCAACAAACAAAAATGTTCAAAAACCACTGTCTTCTTTTACATTATTTAGTGGTAGAAGGAATTTTGCACAGAGCTGCCATAAACAAAAAGTTGATTACTAGGCAAAATGTTATACACATGCAATTGTGTAATAATAATAAAATAATAATAATAAAAACCATTATTTGTTTCTAATGGTTTATGGATCACCAGTAACATCTTTTTATAGCCTCATTTAATATAGTCCCATAATGATTAAATGAAGAAAACTTGGACATAATTGTCTTGGTTTTTAAAAATTAGTTCTTAATCACAATAATAGTTGACCTATGAAATGAGTTAAATTGACAACTAATGCTAAATAAAATAGCTAGTAAAATTATTTGATGGTAAGCTAAGAGTGCTCTAGAAGTGCTGCAATTAACCTTGTGAAATTCCCCTGCCTAGTCTTACTCCATTCGTTTCTTGTCCTTTTTTTTCATTTTTTCTCACGTTCTATTCACTTTAATTTCTAAGATAAATATTATAAAATAATTTTTACTTATAAATTATTCACTGATACCCTGTCTTTAACATGTGAAATGAATTCAAAAGGAATCTTAATGAGGAATAATATACTCATGATGTTTAATAGATTTGATTTCAAAATAATAAGCCCTCTGAAGTCCTAAGTTAAAAATAAAGCAACTTGTTTGATCATTTTTCATCAAGAATGTATCTGAGTCTCTGAGTAATTATTAGTAGGAATATTCCATTATCACAGTTACACAGTATAAGCTATTTAGTCTAACTTTACCAAAAAAGGGAGCTACTTCAACACTGTGTGAGACTTTTAATGGGTTTGCATTGGGTATGCACTATTAGCAAGATAACCTATTTTACAGCAGTGTTTTTTAACCTTTCCATTTATTTGAAAGGCAGCTAAGATATAGTAGTTAATATAATGGTTTGATGCATTTATATTACATGTAGATAATGGAGATACAAAAGGGAGTGGTGGATATATTTTGATTCAGAGCTTCTTGCAATTAAGGGAGCTAGCTTACTCCCAAATAAGAAACTTTCCAACCTGTTTTTGTTGGACTTACAGTGTTTAAGAGAGAACTTGGTTAACCCTCATGTAAATCCCAGTGATCTTTTATTTATTTATTCTTTCACCTGTGCTAGAAACCTGGGGCTACAAAAAGGAAAGGCAACTCTTCCATCAAGGAGTTTTTAGTCGGGAGGACAACTGACTGGCAAACAACTAAATAAAATACAGGAATTAACTAAAACAGGGATGTAAACAAGATGCAATGGAAACATAAATATTGCTTCCACGTCAGTCTTTGGGAGGACGTTCCTTGTATTTCCATTTGCAAAGAGAAATAAATAATTGTCAGAGTTCAAATGATCACCTAGTTTTCCTTCTTACCTGTTTGCAAAAGCACTTTTCAAGAGAAGAAATGATGACGATTATTAAATAAAATATTCTCATATCAGTATATCAATAGTTCCTGAAAGTGGCAATTGCAGTGAGTCACACAAGTGTACTCCCAGTGATCTGTGGCAATACAGGATAGGAATAGCACAGATGAGGCTGGGTGCGGTGGCTCACGCCTGTAATCCCAGAACTTTGGGAGGCCGAGGCGGGTGGATCACCTGAGGTCAGGAGTTCGAGACCAGCCTGACCAACATGGTGAAACCCCCTCTCTATTAAAAATACAAAAAACTAGCTGGGGCCAGGCGCGGTGTAATCCCAGTACTTTGGGAGGCCAAGCTGGGTGGATCACTTGAGGTCAGGAGTTTAAGACTGGCCTGGCCAAAATGGTGAAACCCTGTCTCTACTAAAAAACTAAAAATTAGCCAGGCATGGCAGTGCACACCTGTCATCCCAGCTACTCTGGAGGCTGAGACAGGAGAATCACTTGAATCCGGGAGGTGGAGGTTGCAGTGAGCCGAGATTACGCCACTGCACTCCAGCCTTGTGGACAAAGCGAGACTTCTTCTCAAAAAAAAAAAAAAAAAAAAAAAAAAGACAGAAAGAAAAAGGAAAATTAGCTGGGCATGGTGGTGGCGTGTGCCTGTAATCCCAGCTACTCTGGAGGCTGAGGCAGGAGAATCGCTTGAGCTTGGGAGGCAGAGGTTGCAGTGAGCTGAGATCACCCCACTGCACTTCAGCCTGAGTGACAGAGCAAGACTCCGTCTCAAAAAAAAAAAAAAAAATAGGAATAGTATAGATGAAAACACCTCAGACCTAATTTTATCTGTTTTGACTTCCTCACTTTCTTTTAAGAGCCAAACTGACATAAACTCTGTTTACCAGCTTTCATTTCCCCTTCTATTTCACGCTTTGTGATGGAAATGGTGGTATAATGAACAGTGAAATTGAAGAAAACAAAGGATAAAGGAACTATAGGATAAACTGACATAATATGAGCATATGTTCACAGTGTTTAAGTCTATATTATAATGACCACCACATCAAGGGTAATTGCAATTAATTTCCTGAAAGTGTTATTCTAGTTCTTAAAAATGAATGCTCTTTTTCTTATTCATAAATATTTAATCAGTAATCCCCAATAAGGCCTTATGACTATTTAAACAATTTTTTTATTTTAACAAATACATTTACATGTGCCAGTAATATGCCAAGTACTTTGACATATATTTTACAAAATAATAATTCACTGTAATGTATCAAATATTTCTATTCATTCATGGCGCAGCATCATTCTCAAGAGAGAATGTTCTGAAAATCTTTAGAAAGAAGGAATAAAACTAGATGGATAAATGTACTTTGTGGTAAGATTTTGCTTCTTTTTAAAAATTTTTATTTATTTATTTATTTTTGAGACAACAGCTTACTTTGTCACCCAGGCTGGAGTGCAGTGGCGTGATCTCGGCTCACTGCAACCTCCAACCCCAGGGTTCAAGCCATTTTCCTGCCTCAGCCTCCCGAGTAGCTGGGACTACAGGCACGCACCACCATGTCCAGCTAATTTTTGTATTTTTAGTAGGGATGGGGCTTTGCTATGTTGGCCAGGCTGGTCTTGAACTCCTGATCTCAAGTGATCCACCCGCCTCAGCCTCCCAGAGTGTTGGGCTTACAGGTGTGAGCCACCACACCCAGCCAGATTTTGTTTCTTATTGAATTTTCTGAATCATTACAATTTTAAAATGGCCACTAATGGACACAATATTTTCATGTATATATTTTAGGCACTAGGTGTTGGCAAAAAAATGTGTTAAATATAACGCTTTTCATCACTTTGACAGAACTGGCTTTATTCTCTAATCTGTTAGGTTGCAATACCTACCAACAATCCTTGCTTAGAGTGCTTTCTAACTGCTTGTCTCATTGTTTTGGTGGATAAATGCTCCCTTAGTATATCTCTTTTGCTTTTTAATTTTTTAAAAAAAATTTTTAAGAGAGACAGGGTCTTGCTTTATGGCCCAGGCTGGACTCCAATTCCTGGGTTCAAGTGATCCTCCCACCTCAGCCTCCTGAGTAGCATATCTTTTTTGCTTTAATAGAAAAAAAAGACTTTCTCTAAAACATTCATATGGTGATATATCTTCCCCTTACACTGTTCTGTTTCTTTTCTCCTATCACTTATATTTTATCACCTATATGATTTATTTATTATGCATTTTTTAAAATTATCTGATTTCTCCAAATAGAATGTAAGCTCCATGAAACCGAGGTTTTGTCTGCTTTGTTCACTGATGTGTTTCAAGCAATTAGGAGAGTGTCTGTCATATTAAGGGCACTCAATGAATATCTGTTGAGGGAGCAAACTTGCTGAATCATACTGTTAAGGAAATCAAAAGAAAACCTTGAAGGAGGCATTTCTGATCTGACATTCACAAACATCTTGTGATTTAGGCAGGCCAAGTGTTATCCTCATATTTTTGAAAGATTAAATTTCATCACAAACCTAGAGATTTTAAGTTGTGCTAGCGTGTGAAATTTATTTTGCAGAATATTTTACTTGAAAGGTATGTGTCTTTTTACCCTGAGTCATTTTCCTGCCATTTTCTTTATCTACAGGGAATTTCATAATATTCATTTGCTTCTCTTATTTTGACAAGTAAAATGAGCAGTCTCCTATGTCTCAAACCTGCCTTTCAAATATTGCTATGGTATGTCGAAAGTTATCCCAAACTTTGCTCCCTGCCTCCAGCAAACATTTCAAATGGTCTTTCCCAAATATCCTATGAATAAATCCGTAGTCCCTTGCTCCTGATCTGGCTGACACTACAGATATATCACCCATACACAATATGATATGTTTTTCCCTCTTTTCTGCTCAATATTACCAGAGAGCCTTCAATGATTGGCCTCCAAATTGAAATATAATCTAGTTTTTGCTATTGAAGTGGATAATCTTTTTGAGTTTATTCCAATCTTTTTTTTTTTTTTTTTTTTTGAGACAGTCTTGCTCTGTCACCCAGGCTGGAGTGCAGTGGTGCGATCTCAGCTCACTGCAGCCTCCGCCTCCCACGTTCAAGCGATTCTTCTGCCTCAGCCTGCCAAGTAGCTGGGATTACAGGCGCCCCCACCACGCCCGGCTAATTTTTTGTATTTTTAGTAGAGACAGGGTTTTGCCATGTTATCCAGGCTAGTTTCAAACTCCCGAGCTTAGGCAATCTGCCCACCTCAGCCTCCCAAAGTGCTGGGATTACAGACATGAGCCACCGCACCCAGCCTATTCCAACTGTTAAAGAAGGCAGACCTGTGACCAAAGGAAAACATCATATGTTAATGAATGTCTCTGTAAATTAGGCAGCTAAACCATAAGGTTTCTCCTATCCTGACAGCTAATATTTTTAAATTGCTGAATTATGCTATAGAATAACTAATAATGTGAAAGATTTTTAGAAATAATCGACTATGTTTTTAACAGGCATAATTTACATACGATAAAATGGAAAGATGTTTTTTAAAAAACATTTATTTTAAGCTCAGGCCTACATGTGCAGGTTTGTTATATAGGTAAATGCATGTCACTGGGGTTTGTTGTACAGATGATTTCATCATCTAGGTATTGAGCCTAGTACTCATTAGTTATTTTTCCTGATCTTCTCTCTCCTTCCACCCTCTGCCCTCTGGTAGGCCCCAGTGTCTGTTGTTCCCCTCTATGTGTTCTCATCATTTAGCTCCCACTTATAATTGAGAACATGTGATACTTGGTTTTCTGTTCCTGTGTTATTTTGCTAAGGATAATGGCCTCCAGCTCCATCTATGTTTCTGCAAAGGACATGATCTCTTTCTTTTTTATGGCTGCATAGTATTCCATGGTGTATATAATACCACATTTTGTTTATGGAAAGATCTTAAGTGTTCAGTTTCATGAATTTTGACATTCGTGTGCACCTGTGTAACTACTATCACATACCAGATACAGATTTACATCTCCCCAGTAAAGATTCCTCTGGCTCGGCTGGGCATGGTGGCTCATGCCTGTAATCCCAGCACTTTGGGAGGCCAAGGTAGGCAGATCACAGGATGTCAGGAATTAGAGACCAGCCTGCCAACATGGTGAAACCACGTCTCTACTAAAAATACAAAAATTAGCTGAGTGTGGTGGCATGCGTCTATATTCCCAGCTACTCACTGCAACCTCTGCATCCTGGGTTCAAGTGATTCTCCTGCCTCAGCCTCCTGCGTAGCTGGGACTACAGGTGCCCACCACCATGCCTGGATTTTTTTATTTTTATTTTTTGTATTTTTAGTAGAGATGGGTTTCACCAAGTTGGCCAGGCTAGTCTTGAACTCCTGACCTCAAGTGATTCGCCCATCTTGGCCTCCCACTGTGCTGGGATTACAGGCGTGAGCCACCGTGCCTGGCCTAGTCTGGGTTCTTTACTTAGCATGTTTTTGAGATTCATCCATGCTGAGTGATTCAGTAGCTCCTATCTTTTTGTTGCAAAGTACTCCATCATATAAATACACAACATTTGTCCCTTTATCTATTGGGTTATTTCAAGTTTGGGCTATTATAAATATGCTGCTATGAATATTATTGTACAAATGTTTGTGTCAGTATATGTTTTCATTTCTATTCAGTAATGCTCTAGTTGTGGAATACCTGGGTGTCTTAGTCAGCTTGGGCTGCTGTAACAAAGTGCTGTAGACGGAGTAGCTTGTAAACAACAGCCTTCACAGTTCTGGAGGTTGGAAGTCCAAGATCAGTATACCAGCATGGTTGATTCTGATGAAGGTCTTCTTCTGGGTTGCAGAATGCTGACTTTTCTTTGTATTCTTACAGGATGGAAAGAGAACTAGTTACCTCTCTGGTCTCTTCTTACAAGGGCACTAATCCCATCCATTAGCTCTCCACTCTCATGACCTAATTACCTCCCACAGACCCCACCTTCAAATACCATCATATTGGAATTTTAGGTGTACACAAACGGTTAGTCCATTTCACTGGGTATGTTTAATTTTACAAGAAGCTGCCAAATGTTTCTCTAAAGTGGTTGTACTAGCAATATTTCTAGTAGCAAAAAATTCTCATTTTCTCTAGTTTATATTTAATATACTGAATCAATAACACTTAGAATATGTATAGTCAAAGAAATAATCTACATTTCTTCCAAAGTTCCCTGACAACTAGTTAATGAGGTCTTGGGAAAATGTGAGTTGACCTAGAGTAGCCTCTGGTGTGCCTACTATCTGTCAAATAATGAAGATTTTAATGTAAGTTTTCACTTATTTGTAGAGGTCAACGGATAGTTGAGATTTCTTTTCTTGCAGTCATACCCTGAAAAATACTCCTGGCACAAAATATCTAAAAATGTGAAATAAAATGTATTTAAAACTTTAGAAATGTAGAGTTGAACTGGTAAGACAATAAGACTTCTTGGAGGCAGAAAATGAGTAGGAATTATAAATACATATGGGTAAGCAAGAGTGAACAAATTTGTGCCTCAGGAGCATTTGCAAATCTCTGGTGGCCTGGAATTTCAGTTTCACTGGGTCATATGTCAGGAGACAGAAGGCAAAGTCTAAGACTGAGATATGACTGAGATACTAAAAAGTGATATGCTCCATAAAACAGTAATCTAGCACAAATTATGTCTGGTTTTGAGGAAATTTGTCTGTCTTCACTTTGGCTATGGGTGGAGAAAGACAGAAGAGTCCTTTGAGAGTTTGTAAACACAGCTGGCCATAACTTGGATGTTGAGGATCATTACCTGTGAGGTGTGAAAAGTCCAATCCAGGAATGTAGTTGAAGTCACTTTGGGTTAATGGTGCCATTAGACACTCACCAGAGGAAAACACCAATCCTCTTTGGAGGAAAACATCTTTACACCATTCCTCAAATAATTTCCCAAAGTAAAATTCCAAGGAACAATAGCTATTATCAAAAATCATAAAACACATGAAGACTCAATGGACAAGAATCAACAGAAACAACAAACAGCAGAATTGGATCTTCAAAGAATTCAGATATTGGAATCATGAGATATAAAATAGAAAATATTTAGTTTGTTTCAGTACATAAACTATTACATCAAAAAGTATGAGTAAGCACAGAAGAATGTAATTAGACTCATTTCACACCATGTACAAAAACCAATTCAGAATGGATTAAAGACTTGAAGACCTAAACTGTAAAACTACTAGAAGGAAACATAGGGAAAAATATCTATGACGTTCTGGGCAATTTTTTTTTGGTTATGACCCATAAAACAGGCAACAAAAGCAGACATATACAAATTAGATTGCATCAAACTAAAAATCTTCTGCATAGCAAAGGAAATAACTGAGTGAAAAGAAACCTACGGAATGAGAGAAAATATTTGCAAACCATATATATATAAGTGTTTAATATCCAAAATATATAAGGAATTCAGACAATGCAACAGCAAGAAAATAACCTGATTTTAAAATGGGCAAAGGACACTGAAGAGATATTTCTTTTTTACTTTTTTCTTTTTTTTCTTTTCTTTTCTTTTCATTTTTTTTTTTTTGAGACAAGGTCTCACTATGTTGCCCAGGCTGGAGTGTAGTATGGCTCACTGCATTCTTGACCTCCAGGGCTCAAGTGATCCACCTACCTCAGCCCCCCAAGTAGCTAAGACTACAAGTGTGGGTCACCACACTGGCTAATTTTTAAATTTTTTTTGTAGAGATGGGGTCTCACTATGTTGCCCAGGCTGGTCCCAAACTCCTGGGCTCAAGCAATCCTCCAATCTTGGCTTCCCAAAGTGCTAGGATTATTGGCATCAACCACTGCATCAGGCTGACATTTCTTGAAAGAAGACATACAAATGGCCAATACATATATGAAAAAGTTCTCAACATCACTAATCATCAGGGAAATGCAAATTGAAATTTTGTGAAAATACAGTGAAATATCATCTCACACCTAAGATGGCTATTATCAAAAAGGCAAAAATAACAAGTGCTGGTGAAGATGTGGAGAAAAGGGAATGCTTGTATACTGTTGTGGGAATGTAAATTAGTACAGCCATTATGACAGACAGCATAAGGGCTTCTCAAAAAATTCAAAATTAGGCTGGGTGCAGTGGCTCACACCTGAAATCCCAGTGCTTTGGGAGGCTGAGGTGGGCAGATCATGAGGTCAAGAGATTGAGACCATCCTGGTCAACACGGTGAAGCCCCCGTCTCTACTAAAAATCCAAAAATTAGCTGGACGTGGTGGCATGTGTCTGTTGTCCCAGCTACTCGGGAGGCTGAAGCAGGAGAATCGCTCGAACCCAGGAGGCGGAGGTTGCAGTGAGCCGAGATCATGCCACTTCACTCCAGCCTGGCAACAGAGTGAGACTCCAACTAAAAAAAAAAAAAAAAATTCAAAATAAGAACTACTAATAAGGCACAATGACATGCACCTGTAGTCCCAGTTACTTGGGAGGCTGAGTTGGGAGGATCACTGGAAGCCAGGAGTTTGAGAGCAGCCTGGGCAATGTAGTAAGATTGTGTCTCTTTAAAAAAAAGTAGAACTACCATATCGCCCAGCAATCCCACTTCTGGTTATATTTGAAGGAAAGGAAATCAGTGTGTCAAAGGATCTCTGAACTCCCATATCCACTGCAGCATTACTCACAAGAGTCCAGATGTGGAATCACTCTGAACTCCCATATCCACTGCAGCATTACTCACAATAGTCCAGATACGGAATCAATGTAAGTGTCCATCAGTGAATGAATGGATAAAGAAAACGTGGTACATATACACGAGATAATACTATTCCACCTTAACAAAGAAGAAAATTCTGTCATTTGCAACAATATGAATGAATCTGGGGGATACTATGCTAAGTGAAATAAACCAGGCAAAGAAAGAAAAATGCCACATGATCTCACTATATATGGAATCGTAAAGAGTTGAACTCACAGTGGCAGAGAATAGAATAGAATGATGTTTACCGTGGACGACAGGGTGGGGTGAGGGGAATGGAGAGTTGTTGGTCAAAGGATACAAAATTTCATTTAGACAGATGAATAAGTTCTGGAGATCTATTGTATGGCATATTGACTATAGCTAATAATAATGGATTATATACTTGAAAATTGCTAAGAGAGTAAATGTTCTTACCACACACAAACGAAAATGGTATGTGAGTGATGGATATGTTATTAGCTTTGATTTAATCACCTAACAATATATATATCTCAAAACATCACATTGTATACCATAAATATATATATAATTTTTGTCAGTTAAGTATACCTTAATAAAACTTGGGGAAAGGCACCTGAAAATGTATGAAGTTTAAAACAAAATGTAAGGTACTATGATTGGGAAAATAGCAAAAATAGCAATAATTCATACACACAAAGTTAATAGGGAGGACAAACAGAGTCGTTTATTCCCCCAGCCTAAAAATAATATAAAACAAATATGTGGGGAGATCCAATACTCTGCCACATTTTGTGATTCTAAAAAACAATATGAGAAAGGAACAAAGACTATTAAAAGTTACCAGGCAGATTTGAAAAAGAACCAACTGGAAGTTCTAATTGTGAAAAATATAATAAATTAGAAATGCAAGGAATGAAAGGAATAGATTAGATGCAACTAAATAATGAATTAGTGAACTGGAATAGAGATCTGAAGAAATTACCTAGAACACAGCACAGAAGTTAAGAGACATGGAAAGCAAAGGGAGCTATTTCTAATCAAAGCTGCAAAGGATAGAAGAAATAGAATAGGGTAAAGGCAATATTTGAAGAGACAATGGCCAAGAAATTTACAGAATCATTGAAAGACATAAATCCTCAAATTCAGGAAACCCAACAAATCCTAAGCAAAATAAGTGATGAGAAATTCTGCAGAGCATGAAAACTGAAGAGGTTTTTTTTTTTTTTTTAAGATGGAGTCTCGCTCTGTCACCCAGGCTGGAGTGCAGTGGCGTGATCTTGGCTCACTGCAACATTTGCCTCCCAAATTCAAGTGATTCTCCTGCCTCAGCCTTCTGAGTAGCTGGGATTACAGGTGCCCACAACCACACCCAGCTAATTTTTGTATTTTTAGTAGAGATGGGGTTTCACCATGTTGGCCCGGCTGGTCTTGAACTCTTGACCTCAGGTGATCCGCCCACCTTGGCCTCCCAAAGTGCTGGGATTACAGGTGTGAGCCACCGTGCCCGGCCAAGAGATCTTAAAATAACCAGGGATAAATGCAGATTGTCTTTAAAAAGTTTAAAAGAACAATAGTCTGATAGCTCATCTCTTGAAAACGACAATGAAAATCAGAAGGCAGTGAAAAATGCCTGCAAAGTGCTGAGGCAAAATTTTTGTTGACCTAGAATTGGTGAGATGTATATTTTCAGGTAAACAACCCAGAGAGTTTACAATCATCAGACCCTCAGTGAAAGAACTTCTAAATAATTAACTTTAGGAGAAGGAATGTAATCCCAGAAGGAAGGGCAGAGATGCAAGAAGAAATGGCAGGGAAAAAACCTCAACAACAATTATAAACATGTGAGTAAATCTAAACAAATCCTGAAAATATTAGTTGCATAAAATTTAAAAACTCAACTGATTTGTATGTCAGTGAAAAAACAAGATAGAACTAAAATGCTATATAAAAGTAGCATTTAAGTCAGGAAGGAGATGATCCGAGTTAAAGTATTCTAAGACCCTTGTATTGTTTGAGAGAGGTTAACTGTTTATTGACTTTAGGCTTTAAGAATGCATGTTAAAAATTACTAAGGTAACTACTAAAATAATAGAAATATAGTATCTAACCTCACATAACTAAAGGGAAAAATAATGGAATGAGAAAAAAAATATCACTGAATTAATTTAACAGCCAGAAAGGCAAGAAACAATAGAAAGCATGGTACAAATAGGAAGCATTAATAATATGATATAATTAAATCTAAATATACCAATGATCCCAGTAAATGTAAGTGGGCAAATCTATCCAGGTAAAAAGACAAAAAATTATCAGACTAGATTAAAAAAGCAATTTCCAGAAATATGTCATTTAAAACAGACCTATCTAAAGCATTAAGATAAAAATGAAAAGATGAGAAAAATATACGGAACAAATAGTAACTGAAGAAAGCACATGCCATCGTATTGATGTAAGATTTTAAGATTAACATCATTACTAGCAATAAAGAAGGTCAGGATATATGGATAGAAGGTTCAATTCACAAGAATATGCATCAGTTCTAAATTTATATGCCCCAACAAAGATAGCTCTAAAAAGACAATTATAAATCCATTATTTAGTGGGAGATTTTAAACATACTTCCCAGTTATAAAATACAACCATGTGAAGAATAGGAATATAGACAATTCAAACAATTCAAATAGCTAGTTTTACCTAATGGATGTATTTAGAATATTGAACTCAACATCTGGAACACATATTCTTTTCAGGGAATAAAAATACATACTTGGGCTGGGCACGGTGGCTCGCACCTGTAATCCCAGCACTTTAGGAGGCCGAGGCAGGTGGATCACGGGGTCGGGAGATCAAGACCATCCTGGCCAACACGATGAAACCCCGTCTGTACTAAAAAAAATACAAAAAATATTAGCCAAGCGTGGTGGCGGACGCCTGTAGTCCCAGCTACTCGGGAGGCTGAGGCAGGAGAATGGTGTGAACCTGGGAGGCAGAGCTTGAAGTGAGCCGAGATGGCACCACTGCACTCTAGCCTGGGTGACAGAGCGAGACTCCGTCTCCAAAAAAAAAAAAAAAAAAATACATACTTGATATGGTTTGGCAGTGTCCCCACCCAAATCTCACCTTCAATTGTAATAATTCCCACTTGTCAAGGGTGGGACCAGGTGGAGGTAATTGAATCAGTATGGGTTTCCCCCATACTGTGTCTTGTGATAGTGAATAAGTCTCATGAGATCTGATGGTTTTATAAATGGGAGTTCCCCTGCACAAGCTCGCTTGCCTGCCACCATGTAAGACATCTCTTTGCTCTTCCTTCATCTTCTGCCATGATTGTGAGGCCTCCCCAGCCATGTGGAACTTAAGTCCATTACACCTTTTTCCTTTATAATTTACCCAGTCTTGGGTATGTCTTTATTAGCAGTGTGAGAATAGACTAATACAATACCAGACTATAAAAACAAGCCTCAATACATTTCAAACAATCTTTAATATACTTCTCTGACTAAATGAAATTAAATTAGATTCTAGTAACAAAAAGAAAGCTTAAAATAGGTAATATATTTGGAAATTTAAAAAATTCACTTCTAAATAACCTATAGTTGAGAAGAAATTACAATGGAGAATAGAAAATACTAGTAACTGAATGATTAAAAAATACTATCTGTTTAAACTTATGCAATATTACCAAAACATATGACTTTAAATGCTTATACCTAAAACATCAGAAAAAGAACAATAAGATAAACCCAGAAAGTAAAGGCAGGAAATAATAAACACAGGAGCAAAAGTCAATGAACTTAAAAGAATAGATACAGAAAGGATCAATAAAATCACAAGTTGGTTCTTTCTTTCTTTCTTTTTGGCAGAGTCTTGCTGTGTTGCCCAGCCTGGAGTACAGTGATGTGATCTCAGCTCACTGCAACCTCTGCCTCCCAGGTTCAAGCAATTCTCCTGCCTCATCCTCCTGAGTAGCTGGGACTACAGGCTCACACCAACATGCCCGGCTAATTTTTTGTATTTTAGTAGAGACGGGGTTTCACCATGTTGGCTAGGCTGATCTTGATCTCCTGACCTCGTGATCTGCCTGCCTTGGCCTCCCAAAGTGCTGGATTACAGGCGTGAGCCACCACACCCGGCCAAGTTGGTTATTTTAAAGGACTATTTGTATGGATAAACCTCTGGAAAGATTCATATGTTAATGTATTAGTCCATTTTCATGCTGCTGACAAAGACATACATCATTTATAAAGAAAAAAGAGGTTTAATGGACTCACAGTTCCATGTGGCTTGGGAGGCCTCATAATCATGGTGGAGGTGGAAGGACTTTGTACTTGGTGGCAGGCAAAGAGGGAATGAGTGCCAAGCAAAAGGGGGTTTCCCCTTATAAAACCATCAGATCTCACCAGACTGTTCATGACAACAGTATGGGAGAAACAGCCCCCGTGATTCAATTATCTCCCACTGGGTCCCTCCCACAACATGAGGGAGTTATGAGAGCTACAATTCAAGATGAGATTTGGA
This sequence comes from Pan troglodytes, assembly GCF_028858775.2. Taxonomy (NCBI): domain Eukaryota; kingdom Metazoa; phylum Chordata; class Mammalia; order Primates; family Hominidae; genus Pan; species Pan troglodytes. The sequence continues at coordinate 39,341,136 of NC_072401.2, read as the reverse complement.
TGGGGACACAGCCAAACCATATCAGTTAATTTCTTAGGGATGCTGTAACAAATGATCATAAACTTAGTGGCTTAAAATGACACAAATGTATTGTCTCACAGTGTAGGTTAGACATTCAACAGAGGTATCCCCAGGCTAAAATCAAGGTATCAGTAAGACTGTGTTCCTTTTGGAGGCTCTAAACTAGAATCCATTTTCTGGCTGTTTCCAGCTTCTGGAAGCTGTCTGAATTGCTTGGCTTGTGGCCTCCTTCCATCTTCAAAGCCAGCAATGGCCTGCTGAGTCTTTCTCATATTGTATCACTCTGACATTGACTCTTCTGCTACCCAATTCCACATTCATGATTACACTGGATCCACCCAGATAATCCAGGATAATTTCTTCATTTTAAGATCAGCTAATTAACAACCTGAATTCCATCTTCTGCCTTAATTCCACTTTGCCATGTTATGTAATATATTTACAGGTTCCAGGAATTAAGATAGGGACATTTATTCTGCCTGCCAAAACTGAATAATAAAAAAAATGACAGAAGGTACAATAACTAATGTTAGAAATTCAAAAGGGATATAACTATAGACATAGCAAAATTAAAGATGTAATAAGAGGATATTGTGAATAATTTATGTCAATAAATTTGAAACACAAAGACACATATCTAGGAAACTTACTTAGGAAGCAATGGAAAGCCCAAGAGTTTTACAACAATTAAAGAAACTCAGTCCATGGTTTTTAATCTTCTCTGTTTCAGATGATTTTCACACTAGTTTCAGATGATTTTCCAGGCAATTCCTGCCAGACTTTCAAGAAACAGACCAAACAGATAAATGCAATTTTATGTAATTTTTTTCAAAGCATAAAAAAGAGGAGACATTTATTTATTTCTTTTTTAAAAAAAGATGAAAATTTTATTTACTGGGAAATTCTTGCTGATTTTTTTTTTTTCTTTTTTGAGATGGAGTCTCACTTTGCTGCCCAGGCTGTAGTGCAATGGTACAATCTCTGCTCACTGCAACCTCAGCCTCCTGGGTTCAAGAGATTCTCCTGCCTCAGCCTCCCAAGTAGCTGGATTACAGGTACACACCACCATGCCCAGCTAATTTTTGTATTTTTATTAGAGACAGGGTTTCACCATGTTGGCCAGGCTGGCCTCAAACTCCTGACCTCAAGTGATCTGCCCACCTCCGCCTCCCAAAGCGCTGGGATTACAGGTGTGAACTACCACACCTGGCTCTTGCTGATTTTTGCATAGGGGTGTGACAAAAGCAACATCAGAATTTATTGTGATTCTATCTACAGAAACTGGAGAAGATGATTTCATTGGTTCATTAAACCCCTCAATGTCTTCTACCTGCCCTTCCTAACCTTTACATTCAAAATTATCTTCCTGCCTATATATCTGTTAGTCAATCATCTTTCTTCCATTAAGTTTATGAAATTCTTCATGACATGATATGGACTTTGACAGTGCTGTTTTTGATGTTGTAATACATGGCAGATTGACTTGTGATAATATCACTTATAGCTTATTCAGGGGTCAGTAAACTATGGTCTTTTACAGCCTCTTTTGTTTAAAATGGTTGGGAAATAAAGAATATTTTATGACATAAAAATTATATTAAACTTGAAGTTTAGTATCCATAAATAAAGTTTTATTGGAATGCAGCCATACTCATTTTTATATGCATTTTCTGTGGCTGTTTTCATCCTATAAGGTGAGAATTGTGTAGTTGCAACAGAGACCATATGACCCACAAAGGCTAAAACATTTACTAAATGACCCCTTATAGAAACTAAGTTGCAGACCATGGCCTATATATTTACATTACACTACAATTATAAAATATAGGTATTTGACAGTATTTAAACCTTTGGATGAATGATCTTACATAGTGAAATGTATAGGTATATCTACATTACAGATATATCCTCTTAATTTTTACCATTTTTCAGTTGACTGTTTTAGCTTTTTTAAATACATATTTTTGTCTGTAAATAATTATAACAATTGGCCGGGCGCGATGGCTCACGACTGTAATCCCGGCACTTTGGGAGGCCGAGGCGGGTGGATCATGAGGTCAGGAGATTGAGACCATCCTGGCCAACATGGTGAAACCCCCGTCTCTATTAAAATACAAAAAATTAGTTGGGCGTGGTGGGGTGCTGGGGTGCCTGTAGCTCCCTCCCGAGTAGCTGGGGTGCCTGTAGTCCCAGCTACTCGGGAGGCTGAGGCAGGGGAAATCGCTTGAATCCAGGAGGCAGAGGTTGCAGTGAGCCGAGATCGTGCCACTGCACTCCAGCCTAGCGACAGAGCAAGACTCCGTCTCAATAAATAAATAAATAAATAAATAAACCAATTATGTCATACTACTCTTTTTTTCCTTTGTTTTCTTTTTCTTTCTTTCTTTCTTTTTTTTTTTGAGACAGGTTCTGGCTCTGTCGCCTAGGCTGGAGTGCCGAGTGCAGTGGTAAGATCTCTGCTCACTGCAACCTCTGCCTCGCAGGCTCAAACCATCCTCCCACCTCAGTTTCCCGAGTAGCTGGGACTACAGGCATGTGCCACCATGCCCGGCTGATTTTTATATTTTTTTGTAGAGACGAGGTCTCACTTTATTACCCAGACTGGTCGCGAACTCCTGAGTTCAAGAGACCCACCCACAGTAGCCTCCCACAGTGCTAGGATTACAGGCGTAAGCCACCATGTCCAGCCTCGTACTACTCTTTTCCAACACTTCCAAGCATTGTTTCCTTCACTTCTTTCTTTTTTTCTTTCCTTTTTTTTTTCTGAGACACAGTCTCAATCTGTTGCCCAGGCTGGAGTGCAGTGGCGTGATCTCAGCTCACTGCAACGTCTGCCTCCCTGGTTCAAGCAATTCTTCCTGACTCAGCCTCCCAAGTAGCTGAGATTACAGGCACCCACCACCATGCCTGGCTAGTTTTGTTTGTTTGGTTTTTTTTTTTTCTTTGAGACAGAGTCTTGCTCTGTCACCCAGGCTGGAGTGCAGTGGCGCAATCTTGGCTCACTGCAACCTCCACCTCCCAGGTTCAAGCCGTTCTCCTGCCTCAGCCTCCCGAGTAGCTGGGATTACAGGCACCTGCCCCACGGCAGGCTAATTTTTGTATTTTTAGCAGAGATGGAGTTTCACCATGTCAGCCAGGCTGGTCTCAAACTCCTGACCTCAAGTGATCTGCCCGCCTCAGCCTCCCAAGTGCTGGGATTGCAGGCGTGAGCCACCATGCCCGGTCTATTTTTGTATTTTTACTAGAGACCAGGTTTTGCCATGTTGGCTAGGCTGGTCTCGAACTCCTGACCTCAGGTGATCCGCCTGCCTTGACCTCCCAAAGTGCTGGGATTACAGGTGTGAGCCGCCGCACCCGGCCTTCTCCACCTATTTCTAATCAATGTTTTCTCCTAATTGCGTTGGCAGATTTTCCTGGCAAATATTTATAGGGAAAATTTCTTGCTTTTTCATAACTTTGACATAAATATTTATAGTGTTTATCACTAAAATATATTTACATCAGTATCCTTAGTGCTATAATATATTGATAATTTGGTCTGAGACAGATAGACTTTATAATGTAAGAATATTTCTCTTTTACAAAGAGAATATAGTAATTTGCAAATAAATGTGATATTTATTACGTGATTTTGAAGCATCTAGATGTAGTTCATATTCTTTTAGACCCACTGATGTAATGTATTTCATTAATATATTTTTAAGTACTATATCATTTTTAAATTTTAGATTCAGAGGGTACATGTGCAGGTTTGTTACATGGATATATTATGTGATGCTGAGGTTTGGGCTTCTAATGATCCCATTGCCCAAGTGGTGAACATATTACCCAATAGGTAGTTTCTAAGCCCTTGCTTCCTTCCCTCCCTTCCCACTTTGGGAATACCCAGTGTCTGTTGAGCCCGTCTTTGTGTCTGTGTGTACCCAATGTTTAGCTACCACTTATAAATGCGAACATGTGGTATTTGTTTTTCTGTTTCTGCATTAATTTGCTTGGGATAATGGCCTTCAGCTGCAACCATGTTGCTGCAAAGGACTTGATTTCAATCTTTTTTATGGCTGAATAGTATTCCATGGTGTATACGTACCATATTTTCTTTTATTATTATTATTATTATTTTTGAGATGGAGTCTCACTCTGTTGTCCAGGCTGGAGTGCAATTGTGTGATGTCGGCTCACTGCAACCTCCGCCTCCCGGGTTTAAGCAATTCTCTGCCTCAGCCTCCCGGGTAGCTGGGATTACAGGTGCATGCCACCATGCCTGGCTAATTTTTGTATTTTTAGTAGAGATGGGGTTTCACCATCTTGGCCAGACTGGTCTTGAACTCCTGACCTCGTGATTCACCTGCCTTGGCTTCCCAAAGTGCTGGGATTACAGGCATGAGCCACCACTGATGGATTGATTCCATGTCTTTGCTACTGTGAATAGTGCTGTGATAAACGTATGAGTGCAGGTGTCTTTTTGGTAGAATGATTTATCTTCTTTTAGATATATTCCCAATAATAAGATTACTCGGTCAAATGATAATTCTATTTTCAGTTCTTTCAGAAATCTCCAAACTGCTTTCCACAGGGCCTGAACTAATTTGTATTTCCACTAACAGCATATAAACTTCCTTTTCTTTGCAACCTTGTGAATGTCTGTGATTTTTTAAATAATAGTCATTCTGACTAGTGTGAAATGGTATCACATTGTGGTTTTGATTTATATCTCTGTAATAATTAGTGATGTTGAGCATTTTTTAATATATTTGTTGGCTGCTTGGATGTCTTGAGAAGTGTCTGTTCATGTACTTTGCCCACTTTTTAATGGGGTTGGTTTTTTTCTTGTTGGTTTGTTTCAGTTCCTTATAGATTTTGTATATTAGCCCTTAGTAAGATCCATAGTTTACAAATATTTTCTTCCATTTTGTAGGTTGTTTCTTTACTCTGTTGATAGTTTATTTTGCAGTGAAGAAACCCTTTAGTTTAATAATGTTCCAATTGTCAATTTTTGTTTGTGTTGCATTTGCTTTTGAGGACTTATTCATAATTTCTTTGCCTAAGTTCATGTCTAGAAAAGTATTTCCTAGGTTTTCTTTAGGATTTTTATAGTTTGAGGTCTTACATTTAGATCTTTAATCTACCTTTAGTTAATTTTTGTATATAGTGAAAGGGGTGCAGTTTCATTCTTTGCCTATGGTTAGCCAGTTTTCTCCGCAGCATTTATTGAATAGAGTATCCTTTCCCCAGTGTTTATTTTTGTCAGCTTCATCAAAGATCAGTTGGTTGTAGGTGTGCAGCTTTATTTCAGGGGTCTCTATTCTGTTGCATTAGTCTATGTGTCTATTAATGTTTTTGTACCATTACCATGCTGTTTTTATTACTCTAGCCTTGTAGTATAGTTTGAAGTTGGAAGATGTGATGCCTCTGGCTTTGTTCTTTTTGCTTAGGATTGCTTTTGCTATTTGGGCTATTTTGTGTATGTGGTGGGTGGGTGGTTCATATGAATTTTAGAATAGTTTTCTCTAATTCTGAAAAGTGACATTGGTAATTTGGTAAGAATAGCGTTGAATCTGTAGATTGCTTTGGGCAGTATGGATGCTTTAATGATACTGATTATTCTGATCCATGAGCGTGAAGTGCTTTTTTTATTTGTTTGTGTTATCTATGATTTCTTTCAGCAGTGTTTTGTAGTTCTCCTTGCAGAGATCTTTCATCTCCTTGGTTAGATGTATTCCTAGGTGTTTTATTTCATGTTTTTTTGTGGTTATTTTAAATGGGATTGCATTCTTCATTTGATTCTCAGCTTGAATGTTATTGGTGTATAGAAATGCTACTGATTTTTGTACATTGATTTTGTATCCTGAGACTTTGCTCAAGTCATTAGATCTAGGAGTCTTTTCACGGAATTTTTAGGGTTTTCTAGGTATATAATCATATCATCAATGAAGAGAGATAACTTGACTTCTCTTTTCCTATTTGGATTCCTTTTATTTCTCTCTTGCTTGATTGCCCTGGCTAGGACTTCCAGTACTTTGTTGAATAAGAATGGTGACAGTTGACATCTTTGTCTTGTTCTCATTCTTAGGAAGAGCACTTCCAACTTTTGCCTGGTCGGTACAATATTGGCTGTAAGCTTGCCATAGATGGCTCTTATTATTTTGAGGTGTGTTCCTTCAATGTCTAGTTTGTTGAGGGCTTTTATCATGAAAAAATGTTGGATTTTATTGAATGCTTTTTCTGCGTCTATTGAGATGATCATACGGTTTTTGTTTTTATTTCTGTTTATGTGGTGAATCACATGTATTGAGTTGCATATGTTGAAATATCCTTGCATCCCAGGAATAAAGCCCACTTGATTGTGGTGAATTAATTGTTTGATATGCTGTTGGATTTGGTTTGCTAATATTTTGCTGAGAATTTTTGCATCTATGTTCATCAAGGAAATTAGCCTATAGTTTTCTTTTTTTGTTGTGTCTTTGCTAGATCTTGGTGTCAGGATGATACTGGTTTCATAGAATAAATTAGGGAAGAATCCTTTCTCCTCAATTTTTTGGAATAATTTCAGTAGGATTGGTAGCAGCTCTTTCTTTTATGTCTGGTAGAAATTGGCTGTGAATTAATTTGGTCCAGGGCTGTTCTGGGCTGGTAGGTTTTTTATTACTGATTCAATTTCCTTATTCATTATTGGTCTGTTTGAAATTTCTGTTCCTTCCTGGTTCAGTCTTGGGAGGTTGTGTGTTTCCAGAAATTTATCCATTTTCCTCTAGATTTTCTGGTTTGTATGCAGAGATAGTAGTCTCTGAGGGTCTTTTGTATTTCTGTGTGATCAGTTGTAATGTTACCTTTGTCATTTCTGATCATGGTTATTTAGCTCTTCTCTTTTTCTTTTTTAATCTAGGTAGCAGTTTATTAATCTTGTTTATCCTTTGAAAAAACAACTTTTGTTTCATTGAACCTCTGTATGGTTTTTTGGGGCCTCAATTTCATTTCATCTACACTGATTTTAGTTATTTCTTTGTTTCTGATAGCTTTGGGTTTAATTTGTTCTTATGTTTTAGTTCCTCTAGGTGTATGCTTAGGTTGTTAATTTAAGATTTATCTTCTTGATATAGGAATTGGCACTATAAACTTTTCTTTTAACACTGCTTTTGTTGTAACCTAGATGTTGTAGTAGATTGTTTCTCTATTTTCATTTGTTTCAAAGAATTTTTTGATTTCATTCAGGAGTAAGTTGTTCAGTTTCCATGTATTTGTCTGGTTTTAAGGGTGCCTCTTGGTATTCAACTTATTTTTTAAGGCTAGTATACCTCGTTACTCATACTCAACAAAAATGAGACAAAAAGAAAAATTTACAAGCCAATCTCAGTTATAAATATAGACATAGAACTTTGAAACAAAACATTAAGAATACACAAGCAGCAATGTAGAAGAATGATCAAATTAGATTTATTACTGGAGTGCAAGATTAAGTTAGCATTAGAAAAATCTAATAATGTAATCCACTACATTAACAGATCAAAGAAGAAATACTATATAATCATCTTAATAATTGTTGAAAGAGCATTCAATTATATTCAATAGCCCTTATAATTAAAAATTCCCAGCAAACTAGGACTAAAAGAGAATTTGCTTAAATTGATAAAGGGCATCTAAAATAATTATAAGAAATATTATCAATGATGATACATTGTAAGTGTTCTTAAAATCAGGAGCAAGCAAGAATGCCCACTCTCATAATTTCTATTCAACATGGTACTGGACATCCTTGACATTGCAGTAAGACAAGTATAAGAAATAAAAAGTATGAAGATTGGAAAGTAAGAAATAAAGTTATAATTATTTGCAGTCAATATGCATATTTGCATAGAAAGCCCAAAAGCTATAAAAATTAAAGTTAATAAAAAAGTTTAATAAAATGGCAAAAAATAAGATTGATATTTAAAGGTCAATTGTATTTCCATATACTACCAACAGACAGAAAACATATTTCCTAAAAGATGCTATTGACAATAGCAACAAAAAGCAAGGCACCTAGGAGGAAATCTAACTAATTATTAATCTAATAATATATAAGATCATAATGGAGAAAATTTAGAAAACTTATTGAAAGATATCAAAGAAACCAAAGAACTCTACATAAATAGACAGAAAGGGCTGGGTGCAGTGGCTCATGCCTGTAATCTCAGCACTTTGGGAGGCCGAGGCAGGCAGATCACAAGGTCAGGAGATTGAGACCATCCTGGCCAACATGGTGAAACCCGATCTCTACTAAAAAATACCAAAAAAATGAGCTGGGTGTGGTGGCACGCGCCTGTAGTCCCAGCTACTTGGGAGGCGGAGGCAGGAAAATCGTTTAAACTCAGGAGGCAGAAGTTGCAGTTATGCAGTTAGCCAAGATCACTGCACTCCAGCCTGGTGACAGAGCAAGACTGTTTCAAAACATAAAAATAAAAAAATAAAAAATAGATAAATAAATAAATAAATACATAAATAAAAAGAAAGGAAGAAATGAATGATAGGAGGGATTCAGTTTCATATCTTTCTTCTCCAACTGATTTCTAGAATCAAGTCAAAAGTACCACTGGGTACTTCACCACTTAACAAGCTGATTTTAAAATTTATTGAAATGAGCGAAGGATCGCTAAGATACTTCTGAAGAAAAATAACAAGGCGACGGGACTTTTTCCTCTCAGATATAAGAGCTTGTATACAGGAAAAGTAGTTTGCCAGCATGATATCTTTGCAAAGATGGAAAAATGGACTAAAGGAACAAAATTGAGAACCCAGAAACACGCTTATATGTACCTGGAAACTTTATATGACAGAGGTGTCATTACAGATAAGAAAAGATAGACTACTCAATAAATGCTAGTGTAATTGGTTATACATAAAGAAAAAACAAATTTAGTTCCACACATCGTACTGTATACAATTCCATGTTTTTTTGTTTGTTTGTTTTAGACAGGTTCTTGCTCTGTCACCCAGTCTAGACTGCAGTGGTATGATCATGGCTCACCACAGCCTCAACCTCCTGGGCTCAAGCAACCCTCCTACTTCACCCTCTGTAGTAGCTGGGACCACAGACACGCACTACCACGCCTGGCTAATTATTATTATTATTATTATTTTGTATTTTTTGTAGAGATGGGGTTTTGCCATGTCGGCCAGGCTGGTTTCAAGCTCCTGGACTCAAGTGACCCACCCACCTTGGCCTCCCAAAGGGCTGGGATTACAGGCATGAGCCACTGTGCCCAGGCATTCCGTATATTAAGAAATGAAATGTGAAAGGCAAAACTTTAAAAACAACTTTTAGAAGAAAATATAGGTAAAGATCTTTTTAACCTTAAGGAAGGACTTCAGACACAAAGCTCAAATTAGAAAGAAAGTGGTTGATAAATTCACTACATTAAGAGCTCCCTTTAACTGAAAGATCAAAAAAAATAAATAGATAAGGTACTGTGAGAAGATATCCTGATAAAAAATGTAGAGAATTCATTGAAATTTTAAGCAGAAAACGTAAATAACTTCTAAACATTAATTAAATAAAAGACAAGCTAACAAAAAATCAAAACTTAGAAAAATGGAGAAAATTAGGAAAATATACATTAAAACCATGATGAGATTCTATTTAACACTCACCAAATTGGCAAAATCTGAAAAGCACTGGTCAGAATGTGTGTCAAAAAGAAAGAACTGCCAGGCAGTGGTTCATGCCTGTAATCCCAGCACTTTTGGAGGTCAAGGTGGGCAGATAACTTGGGGTCAGGAGTTTGAGACCAGCCTGGCCAATATTGTGAAACTTCATCTCTATTAAAAATACAAAAATTAGCCAGGCATGGCGGCAGATGCCTGTAATCCCAGCTACTCAGGAGGCTGAGGCAGGAGAATCGCTTGAACCCGGGAGGCGGAGGTTGCAGTGAGCCGAGATCGTACCACTGCACTCCAGCCTGGCAACAGAGTGAGAGTCTGACTCAAAAAAGAAAAAGAATTTTTATACACTGCGGGTGGGAATATAAATTGATACAAACCATTTTTGTATAATGATATGGCATTTCTAGTAAAACTGAAGAAACACTAAATACCCAGTAATTAAACCCTTAGTGTACACTAAAGACATGTTCATCAATTTTCAGAGTAGCATTATTTTAACATCAACTTCACAGACATATAATTTACGTACAGCAAAATGCTCCTATTTTAAGTGTATAGTTTGATGAGTTTTGACAAATGTACACACCAGTGTACCTACCACCACAATTAGGATATAACACTTTCTATCACTCCTAAAAGTTTCTTCTTGCTTGTATTAGTCTGTTTTCACACTGCTATAAAGATACTATCCGAGACTGGGTAATTTATAAAGGAAAGAAGTTTAATTGACTCCCAGTTCTGCATGGCTGGGGAGGCCTCAGGAAACTTACAGTCATGGTGGAAGGTGAAGGGGAAGAAGGTAGCTCTTCACAAGGCAGCAGGAGACAGAAGGGAGAGCAAAGAGGGAAGAGGCTCTTATAAAACCATCAGATCTTGTGAGAACTCACTCACTATCCCAAGAATAGCCTGGGGGAAACTACCCCATGATCCAGTCATCTCCCACCAGGTCCCTCCCTCAACATCTGGGGATTATAATTCAAGATGAGATTTAGGTAAAGACACAAAGCCGAATCGTACATTACAAAGCTCCATTACAGAAGAGCCCTTCTCCTACTGCCAATGCAGTTTTCCATTTTCTTGAATGTCATATAAGTGGAATCATACAATATATAGTCACTTGATTTTGTCATCCTTATAATGCCTTTGAGATTCATCCACGCTGTTGCTTGTAGTTTGTTCCTTTTTGTGGCTGAGTGGTATCCCATCACATGAATATAGCAAGAGTTGTTTATATATTCATTAGTTTTTAGACATTTGAATTGTTTCCAGTTCTTGGCTATTATAAGTAAGAAAGCTGCTATAAAAATTCACGTACAGGTCTTCGTGTGGACATATGTTTTTATTTCTCTTGTGTAAATTTCTAGGAGTGGAATTTTTGGGTCATATGGTAAGTATATGTTTAACTCATAAGAAAATCTGTTTTCCAGAATGATTATACTATTTTACATTCCTACCAGCAATGTATGAGAGTTTCAGTTCACAGCAACATTATTCATAACAGCAAAAAATGGAACAACACAAATGTTCACTGTCAGAAGAATGAATAAATAAATTATACTATATTCATTCATAAAAATACCGTATATAATTAACTACAGCTCTATGTATCAACATGACTAAAACATGTTAAGCAAAGTAAAAGCAAATCACAGAATACATACGGTATATTCCATATATATGTATATATTTCTAAACTATGCTATAGTGTAGGGGTGAGAAGAGATAGGGGTGCTTCAAATGCATTGGTAATATTCTGTTTCTTAATCTGGGTGATAGGTACATGGGTCTTAGTTATTATTATTTAACTGGCACAATACATTTTATATATGTGTGTATAATATATTTTTATAATAAAAGTTTAAAAAGAAAGGTAGTTGATGTTTCTTTAATCTTACTGTTGCTTTTCTTTAAAAAGAGAAAATATTTGACTTGAGCATTTGTCCTATAGTGCCATGTATTTTCCCAATTCTGCTTAGTATTCTATGTACTTCCTCTGAGAGGTTGCAGTCTTAGTACTGGAGTAATTCTGGAATGCATTTCCATCTCTGAGAGTGAACATTTAGATGTTGACTCTCAGCAGTATTAATGGCAGCAGTTAAATTCATAAATCCTTGCTTATGGAGATGAGAATATAGTCCACCTGATAGCAAAAATGATTGAGTAGAATTTATTTATTTCTTAAAATTATACTGGGGAAGGATGTGTCTTCTATTTATTTCTTTTCCAATTGAATTATTTAAAGCTGAGGTTTAAAAATCATCACGAAATTACCCCATAGCTGAATATAAAGGATCTGTCATCAATTCTAGAAAGCTCAGTTGGTCACTTATTGAATAACAAGACTACAATATTGATAGTAAACATTTCTCTATCTCTCTTTTAGGTCATATCATAGCAATATAAATTGAAGAAGTTGAAAGTTTCATAAAATGAAAAGTGCCAGTGAGGAAAATGGAAAGATGGCAAGAAATCAGTTTTTCAGGTATTTTAGTGATATTAAAAAAGATGCAGATTATGGAGTTCCATCAGATGGTGCATCTCCATATCCTTCCTGGGGCATTATTAGTGAAGGCAATTTTTTTTATTATAGTTACAATCTGATTACAACTTTGATTATAAATATATTAAGATCCCAGCACTTTGGGAGGCCGAGGTGGGCGGATCACCTGAGGTCGGGAGTTCAAGACCAGCCTGACAAACATGAAGAAACCCCGTCTCCACTAAAAGTACAAAATCAGCCGGGCGTGGTGGTGCATGCCTGTAATCCTAGCTATTCAGGAGGGTGAGGCAGGAAAATCACTTGAACCCAGGAGGAAGAGGTTGCAGTGAGCCGAGATCACGCCATTGCACTCCAGCCTAGGCAACAAGAGCAAAACTCCATCTTAGAATAAAATAAAATAAATAAATATATTAAGACATAATGAAATTGTGTATTTGAGTAAATTTTGTATGGCTGGAAATTAAATGTGAATTATTACAGAAGAAATTTCAAATATAGAAGGCTAGTAAATGAGCTCTTAATTTATTAAATAAAAACAAAAATCACCAGTAATTAAACACTTATGGAATTGCTATCAAAATACAAATTATACACATTTTAAAAATGCTTTAATATCAATCATGAGCTTGATTTTTTTCAAGTTTGAAGCAAGGTATATGAGTAGGGGTAATTATTTTATTTTATTTTTTTAATTTTTTTATTATTATACTTTAAGTTTTAGGGTACATGTGCACAATGTGCAGGTTAGTTACATATGTATACATGTTCCATGATGGTGCACTGCACCCACTAACTCATCATCTAGCATTAGGTATATCTCCCAATGCTATCCCTCCCCCATCCACCCCCCCACAACAGGCCCCAGAGTGTGATGTTCCCCTTCCTGTGTCCATGTGTTCTCATTGTTCAATTCCCACCTATGAGGGAGAATATGCGGTGTTTGGTTTTTTGTTCTTGCAATAGTTTACTGAGAATGATGATTTCCAATTTCATCCATGTCCCTACAAAGGACATGAACTCATCATTTTTTATGGCTGCATAGTATTCCATGGCATATATGTGCCACATTTTCTTAATCCAGTCTATCATTGTTGGACATTTGGGTTGGTTCCAAGTCTTTGCTATTGTGAATAATGCCGCAATAAACATACGTGTGCATGTGTCTTTATAGCAGCATGATTTATAGTCCTTTGGGTATATACTCAGTAATGGGATGGCTGGGTCAAATGGTATTTCTAGTTCTAGATCCCTGAGGAATCGCTGCACTGACTTCCACAATGGTTGAACTAGTTTACAGTCCCACCAACAGTGTAAAAGTGTTCCTATTTCTCCACATCCTCTCCAGCACCTGTTGTTTCCTGACTTTTTAATGATTGCCATTCTAACTGGTGTGAGATGGTATCTCACTGTGGTTTTGATTTGCATTTCTCTGATGGCCAGTGATGGTGAGCATTTTTTCATGTGTTTTTTGGCTGCATAAATGTCTTCTTTTGAGAAGTGTCTGTTCATGTCCTTCGCCCACTTTTTGATGGGGTTGTTTGTTTTTTTCTTGTAAATTTGTCTGAGTTCATTGTAGATTCTGGATATTAGCCCTTTGTCAGATGACTAGGTTGCGAAAATTTTCTCCCATGTTGTAGGTTGCCTGTTCACTCTGATGGTAGTTTCTTTTGCTGTGCAGAAGCTCTTTAGTTAAATTAGATCCCATTTGTCAATTTTGGCTTTTGTTGCCATTGCTTTTGGTGTTTTAGACATGAAGTCCTTGCCCATGCCTATTTCCTGAATGGTAAAGCCTAGGTTTTCTTCTAGGGTTTTTATGGTTTTAGGTCTAACGTTTAAGTCTTTAATCCATCTTGAATTGATTTTTGTATAAGGTGTAAGGAAGGGATCCAGTTTCAGCTTTCTCCATATGCTAGCTAGTTTTCCCAGCACCATTTATTAAATAGGGAATCCTTTCCCCATTGCTTGTTTTTCTCAGGTTTGTCAAAGATCAGATAGTTGTAGATATGCGGCATTATTTCTGAGGGCTCTGTTCTGTTCCATTGATCTATATCTCTGTTTTGGTACCAGTACCATGCTGTTTTGGTTACTGTAGCCTCGTAGTATAGTTTGAAGTCAGGTAGTGTGATGCCTCCAGCTTTGTTCTTTTGGCTTAGGATTGACTTGAGAGTAGGGGTAATTATTAAAAAAAAAAAAAAGAAGTAATTCTTTCATTGTGCTCCATATTATTTAGAAATCTTAAAAATATATTTTGCCCCAAATGATTATACGAGAAATGGTGAAGATGCTACATAAAGGTGGAATTAACCATGTCAGTTGTTTTCTTTCTTTTTTTTCTTTTTCTTTTTTTTTTTTAGATGGAGTCTCATTCTGTCACCCAGGCTGGAGTGCAGTGGCATGATCTTGGTTCAGTGCAAGATCTGCCTCCTGGGTTCATGCCATTCTCCTGCCTCAGCCTCCTGAGTAGCTGGGACTACAGGTGCCCGCCACCATGCCCAGCTAATTTTTTCTTTTTCTTTTTGTATTTTTAGTAGAGATGGAGTTTCACTGTGTTAGCCAGGATGGTCTCCATCTCCTGACCTCGTGATCCGCCCACCTCAGCCTCCCGAAGTGGTCAGTTGTTTTCTTATGCTAACAAAAGACTATCAGACTGGGAATTTCTGAAAGATAGGTTGCCTATTCCTTAGTTGATCATTACTGCTAAATAGGAATTCCCAATTTTTACACAGTAAACTTTGATTATTTTTATGAATTAAATCATAGATAATTCTGTCCTAAAGGAAAGATGAATTTAAAATTTTTACTTTGGAATATAGGTTTGCATTTAATTAAATTAAATTAATTAATTTATTTGAGATGGAGTCTCACTCTGTTGCCCAGTCTGGAGTGCAGTGGTGCGATCTTGGCTCACTGCAACCTCCACCTCCCAGGTTCAAGCAATTCTCCTGCCTCGGCCTCCTGAGTAGCTGGGACTACGGGTGCCCACCACCATGGCTGACTAAGTTTTGTATTTTTAGTAGAGATGAGGTTTCACTATGTTGGCCAGGCTGTCTCGAACTCCTGACCTCAAGTGATCCAACTGCTTCGGCCTCCCAAAGTGCTGGGATTACAGGCATGAGCCACTGCGCCTGGCCTGGATTTGCATTTTAAATGACATATATTTGTACAAATTTCAAAAGTGTTTTCATATGTACTATACAATTTGATGTTACTATAACCCCATGAGATTAGCAGGCTTATCTCTATTTTGCTAGTAAGAAAATTAGACTCGTGGAGATTAAGTAAATTGTCTAAGTATCTTGACTAATGACAGATATAGCACTGGAATCTTTTTTCTCCTTTTGAGACATGGTCTCCCTTTGTTGCCCAAGCTGAAGTGCAGTGGTGTGATCATGGCTCACTGCAGCTTCAACCTCCCAGGCTTAAGTGATCCTTCTACCTCAGCCTCCTGAGTAGTAAGGACTACAGGAGTGCACCACCCTGCCTGGCTAATTTTTGTACTTTTTGTAGAGATGGGGTGGTCATGTTGTCCAGGCTGATCTCAAACTCCTGAGCTCAAGCAATCTGCCCACCTCTGCCTCCAAAAGGACTGGGATTACAGGTGTGAGCCACCACACCCAGCCTAGAGTGTTTGTCTTTTGTTTCTGAACTCAGTATTATTTCTATTATACCATAATTTCCATATCTGATGTTTGTCTTCAGACAAAAGTAAAAATTAGGCTGTCATCTTGTTAAATTTCATCTTTAGAAGTTGTGGTAGGCTGAATAATGGCTGTCTAAAGATATCTGGTGCTAATTCTGGAAACCTGTCAGTGTTACCTTATAAGGAAAAAGGGTCTTTACAGATGTGACTAAGTTGAAGGTCTTGAGATGTGAAGATTATTCTGGATTAGCCTTTTCGGCCCTAAATCCCACACAAATGTCTTTATACAAGAGAGGCAGAGGGTGATTTCACACGACAGAAGAGTAGAAACAGAGACACAGAGGAGAAAGCAATATGACTATGGAGACAGAGATTAGAGTGATGTGGCCACAAGCCGAGGAATGCCAGCAGCCACCAGGGGGCCAAGGAACAGATTCTTCCCTAGAACCTCCAGAGGTGGTACAATCATGTAGACCTCTCAACTTCTGACTACTGAAACGATGTTGGACTTCTGGCCTCCAAAACTGTGAGAGAATGAATTTTTCTTGTTTTAAATTACCAAGGTTGTGGAAATTTGTTACAGCAGCCCTAGGAAACTGATACAGAGATACTGTTCAAAGTTTTCATACCCTGTTCAACTCCGTGCAATTGACTTGAGTCTTTATTTTGGAACAGATGGATTCAGAAGAATTTAAGGTTTGTCCATAAAAAATTCCCCAGAATAGAGAATGGTTAAAATGCTGAGATTCCAAGCACTTCTTTATAAAGACACCTGTTCTCTGAAAGTTAATAGGGAATGCTCACAGGTTTAAAAGAGAAATGTTGCTGGGCACCATGGCTCCCTGTCTCTACAAATAATTTTTTAAAAATTGGCTGGGCATGGTGGCATGCCCCTGCAGTCACAGCTACTCTGGAGGCTGAGTTGGGAGAATTGCCTGAGCCTGGGAGGCCAAGGCTGCAGTGAGCTATGATTACACCACTGCACTCTAGCCTGGGCGACAGAGCAAGATCCAGTCTCAAAAAAAGTAAATAAATAAATAAAAATAATGAAATAGAAATATTTAAATGGAATAGTTATTGTTAATTCAAGTTTAAAAAACAGTCTTGTCTCTGATAAGCTGAAATGTACTGAATCCACCTAAGAAAAATTGGGAGCATACTGTGTATTTATTTGAATGCCAAAAACTCAAAACTTTACAGTAAAGAAAGTGTTTTTCTTTTTTCTTTACAGAAAGAACATTGGAGCTATCATGTCTGGAAGTGTGTTTGCAATCTAATTTTACCTATTCACTCTCCTCCTTAAATTTTTCTTTTGTGACTTTTCTGCAACCAGTAAGGGAAACTCAGATTATCATGAGACTCTTTCTAAATCCCTCCAATTTTCGTAACTTCACCAGGACTTGCCAAGACATCACAGGTGAATTTAAAATGTGCTCCTCGTGTTTGGTTTGTGAGTCTAAAGGAAACATGGATTTTATTTCTCAGGAACAAACATCAAAAGGTAAACACAAAGTGAAGGTGAGAATAAAATGGTATCAGGTATAAATTAATTTATTCTGTTAAAAATGTATCAATAATATATTCTTTTTTTTTTTTTGAGATGGAGTCTCGCTCTGTCGCCCAGGCTAGAGTGCAGTGGTGCAATCTCAGCTCACTGCAACCTCCGCCTCCCAGGTTCAAGGAATTCTCCTGCCTCAGCCTCCTGAGTAGCTGGGACCACAGGCGCCTGCCACCACACCCGGCTAATTTTTTGTTTTTAGTAGAGACAGGGTTTCACCATCTTGGCCAGGCTGGTCTCGAACTCCTGACCTTGTGATCCACTCACCTCGGCCTCCCAAAGTGCTGGGATTACAGGTGTGAGCCACAGCGCCCGGCCAATATATTCCATTTTTAGATCCAGTGGCATTGGAACATTCAATGATGTGGCTCTTGATGAGTGACTTGCTGGGCTTTGGGATGTTACTTGGTTTTGGTTTACTTTGACTTATTGAAAACAAAGAATTCTTAAAATACATCAAAATGCCACTGTAGTTCACATACACATGATGGGTAGAGGATTATTTGGCATATACTCTCTTCTAAAGTAGTAAATCTTTAAAAAACAATTTTAAGTGAATCTGTAGTTTCTTATAGTAAAATCAAACTTTGATTCTCTAAGGAATCATTGAGCCCTTGCATTTATACCTACTCCTGCTTAACATTTAGTCATTGTATGTGAAGTCTTTTTACTTCTCTCACTCTCCAGTAAGCTTCTTGAGGGCAGGGCCTTTGTCTTTGCTTACTACTAAATTTCAAGCTTTGTGCACAATGCCTGACATAATACCTAGTGGACACTCAGTAAATTTTTGTGGAATGAACAACTGAATAAATAAAGAATAACTGCTTATTATCTGCAGTGCCTAACTGAACCTTGCAGTTATCCTGAGACCAATCTATATTATTTAATTAAATCAAATAAAAATGGATCATTGAGAAATTAAATAATTCCTTTACAATCATAAAATATGCTGATGGCCTCAAGCCCAAACATCAAATTTATTACTTATATTTATTCAGTGAGAGAGGTTGCCTCCTTATCACTAGATACTGGAATTTATTTTTTTGGCATTCTTTGAGAAAGGGA
Source organism: Pan troglodytes (assembly GCF_028858775.2). NCBI lineage: Eukaryota > Metazoa > Chordata > Mammalia > Primates > Hominidae > Pan > Pan troglodytes. Next base: position 39,322,716 of record NC_072401.2, on the reverse strand, counting down.
ACGTAATTTCTTGGCATTTACCTTGTTTTTCTGTTGTTTTCATGTAGTTATTGGGCATTTATGTATCTCTTCTTTTAAAAAATATTTTATCATTATAGATTCAGGGGGTACATGTGCAAGTTTGTTACATGAATATATTTTGTATAATTGTGAGGCTTGGGCTTCTAGTTCGCCCATCACCCAAATAGTGAACATTGTACCCAATAGGTAATGTTTCAACCCTCACCCCTCTGCCCCTTGGCATTGACTTTGGATGAAGTTCTTACTCAAGTAGTGCCGTAACTCTTCCAGGTTCTGGGCTGAATCCAACAGAAAGCAAATTGTGAAAATGCCTCTATGATGACAGAGAACTAGGAAGTGTTTTAAGGGTTGGTAGCTCACAGATCTTACTTCTCTGCCTCCTTGAAAGGTGAAAACAGCACATTGACACATTGTCCCAGTTGCTGTGGCTCTGTAATAAAGTACCCCCAAAACTCAATGGTTTTAAACAGCAATAATTTTATTAAATAAATTTTCTTTTTTTGTGTGGGTCCTAGCTATGTCTATTACATTTTCTTTATTCACTCATCTATCAATGGACATTGATCTATCTGTCTATCTATCTATCCATCTCTCTAGATACCTATCTATCTAGTTTACTTTTTCTTTATCTACTCATCTATCAAAGGACATTGACGTTGTTTCTATTCTTGGCTGTGTGAATGATGTTGCAATGAACATGAGAATGCAGATTGTCTTCGGGATGCTGATTTCAGTTCTTTTGGCTACATACCAAGAGGTAGAATTGCTGGATCATATGGTGATTCTGTTTTTAATTTTTTGAGGAACCGCCAGACAGTTTTCCATAGTAGCCAGACCATTTTACAATCCCACCAACACTGTGCAAGAGCTTAAATTTCTTCACATTTTTGCCAACGCTTATGTTTTTTTTTCTTTTCTTTTCTTTTTGAGATGGAGTTTCACTCTGCTGTCAAAGCTGAAATGCAGTGGCACGATCTCAGCTCACTGCAACCTCTGCCTCCTAGTTTCAAGCGATTCTCCTGCCTCAGCCTCCTGAGTAGCTGGGATTACAGACGCCTGCTACCATGCCCAGCTAATTATTATTATTATTTTTTTGTGTGTGTTTTTAGTAGAGACGGGGTTTCACCATGTGTTGGCCAGGCTGGTCTCAAACTCCTGACCTCATGTGATCCACCCGCCTCGGCCTCCGGAAGTATTGGGATTACAGGTGTGAGCCACTGCACCTGTTCTTTTTTTTTTTTTTTCTTAGTAATGGTCATCCTGACAGGTGCGAGGTGTTTCTGATTGTAGTTTTGACTTTCATTTTCCTAATGATTAGTAATATTGAGCACCTTTTCACATATATCAATAGGCCATATATCTTTGTTGGAGAAATGTCGAAAGTCCTCTGCCCATTTAAAAATATTTGATATATATATTTTTTGCAATTGAGTTGTAGGAGTTCCTGATGTGTTTTGGATATTAACCTTTTATCAGATAAACGGTTTGAAAATATTTTCTCTCATTCTGTAGGTTGCCTTTTCACTCTGCTGATTGTTTCCTTTATGTGGTCTTTCTACCTGGGCTAGTCTGGGTGTCTTCACATCATGGTAGCCTTAAGGTTTTGGACTTTTACGTAGTGGTTCAAGGCTCCAGTATGAGTGTTCTGAAAAGCAAGACAGGAATTTATTTGCCTTTTCTGACTTAGTCATGCAGTGTCACTTCCTCTGCATTTGATTGGTTATAAGCAAATCACGAACCTTCCCAGATTCAAGGGAAAAAAATTATTTATTTATGTATTTATTTTTTTCAGATGGAGTCTTTCTCTCTCACCAGGCTGGAGTGCAGTGGCGTGATCTTGGCTCACTACAACTTCTGCCTCCCAGATTCAAGTGATTTTCCTGCTTCAGCCTCCGGAGTAGCTGGGATTATAGGCGTGCGCCACCACGCCCAGTTAATTTTTTGTATTTTAGTAGAGACGGGGTTTCACCATGTTGCTCAGGATGATCTCAGTCTCTTGACCTCGTGATCCACCCGCCTTGGCCTCCCAAAGTGCTGGGATTACAGGCGTGAGCCACTGAGCCCAGCCAGGAAAAGGAATTAAAAGCAAATCACGAATGCTACCAGATTCAAGGGGAAAGGAATTAGATTCCTTAATGAGCAAATGGTGAAGTTTTTAGGGTAACGTGTGTTATGGATTGAATTGGGTCCTCTCAAATTCACATGTTGAAGTCCTAACCCTCGATACCTCAGAATATGACATTATTTGGAAATACGGTCATTGTAGATGTAGTTAAGACGAGGTCATTAGGATGGGCCCTAATCCAATATGACTGATATTCTTACAAAAAAGGAGAAGTTTGGACACAGAGACATGGACACAGGGAGACTGACATGTGAAGATGAAGGCAGAGAGCAGGATGATGCATCTCCAAGTCAATGAATGCCAAAGATTATCAGCAAACCACCATTAGCTAGGAGAGGGGCTCAGCCCTCAGAACAAATCAACCGTGCCAACACCTTGATCTCACACTTCTAGCTTTAGAACTGTGAGACAAACTTCTGTTCTTTTTTTTTTTTTTTTTGAGACTGAGTCTCCTTCTGTTACCCAGGCTGGAGTGCAGTGGTGCAATCTTGACTCACTGCAACCTCTGCCTCCCAGGTTCAAAAGATTCTCCTGCCAAGTAGCTACACCTGCAGGCACACACCACCACGCTTGGCTAATTTTTGTATTTTTAGTAGAGATAGGATTTTGCCATGTTGGCCAGGCTGGTCTCGAACTCCTGACCTCAGGTGATCTGCCTGCCTCGGCCTCCTAAAGGGCTAGGATTACAGGCATGATCACCGTGCCTGGCCCAAACTTCTGTTCTTTAAACCCCCCAGTTTATGGTACTTTGTTACAGCAGCCCTAAAAAACTAGTACAGTGTGGAATGGGAAATATTGTGACCATATTGGTCACACAATACAGTCTGTTCCACAAGTCACTGGGGAAATGTGTGTATTTTCTTTGAGATGCTCCAATCCTATTCCAACACTACCACAACCTGGTTTTCATGATCTTAAAAAATATAACCACCTTACTGATTATTTTTAGGTGGGCTGCAGTGGCTCACGCCTGTAATCCCAGCAATTCAGGAGTTTGAGAAGGGAGGATCCCTTGAGTCCAAAAGTTGGAGACCAGCCTGGACAACATAGCAAGACCCAATCTCTACAAAAAATTTAAAAAATTACCTGAGCATAGTGGCATACACCTGTAGTCCCAGCTACTCAGGAGGCTAAGGTGGGAGGATTGCTTGAGCCCGGGAGGGTGAGGCTGCAGTGAGCCATGATTACGCCACTGCACTCCAGCCTGGGAGACGGAGTGAGACCCTGTCTCAAAAATATGTATATATTTTTAGTGTAGGTAACGTCTTGTTTCTACTTTCTTGTATAGAAAGGAAGAGATTTAGTTTTGAATTGTATGTGTTCTCTTGCTATGTATTAATATTTTGCAAATAACATTTTCTTAATCACTTTCTAGTTCTTATCAGGAGAGGCTCAATGGAAGTGAAAGCAAATGATTTTCATTCACCTTGTCAGCACTTTAACTTCACTGTAGCTCCTCTGGTTGACCACTTGGAGGAATATAACACTACCTGTCATCTAAAAAACCACACTGGAAGATCAACAACCATGGAGGATGAGCCAAGCAAGGAGAAATCGATAAACTACACTTGTAGAATCATGGAATACCCGAATGATTGTATACACATTTCTTTGCACCTGGAGATGGATATAAAAAGTAAGTTTTTAAGGAAACTAAAGGGAAAAGGAGTTATCCGATATAGATATGTAAAATTAAGTAAGGGCTATCACATTAACTGAAAGCCAAATAGCTGAAGAATTTTACTGATGAAATAATATAGCTTGAAAGAATGTTAGTCTATTTATCTGTTTATTTTTCTTTCAAAATATGCTTTTTATGGGGCCTACCTGTAACCTGAGAAAGAGGAGGCATTTATGGGTCACGATTTGAGGAGCACTGGAAAGACCTTCTGCCTCAGAATAATTTTTTTTTTATTGTTGCAGTGGGGTGGTGGTGGTTGTTTGAGACAGGGTCTCACTCTGTTGCCCAGGCTGGAGTGCAGTGACACGATCACTGCTCACTGCAGCCTTGACTTCCCTGGGCTCAGGTGATCCTCCCACCTCAGCCTCCTGAGTAGCTGGGACTACAGGTGTGCACCACCACACCTGGTTAATTTTTTGTATTTTTAGTAGAGACGGGGTCTTGTCATGTTGCCCAGGCTGGTCTTGAACTCCTAGGCTTAAGCAATCCACCTGCCTTGGCCTCCCAAAGTGCTGGTATTACAGGTATGAGCCACCACAGAATAACTTTGAAACATGCCTATTTTCTGTGAGTGAAATAATACCACCATATTTGTGTAGTAAAGGGAGGCATTTCTTTTAAAATATGAATATTGGCTGGGTGCGGTGGCTCACACCTGTAATCCCAGCACTTTGGGAGGCCGAGGTGGGAGGATCATGAGGTCAGGAGTTCGAGACCATCCTGGCTAACACAGTGAAACCCCGTCTCTACTAAAAATATAAAAAATTAGCTGGGTGTGGTGGCATTTGCCTGTAGTCCTAGCTACTTGTGAGGCTGAGGCAGGAGAATCGCTTGAATCCAGGAGGCGGAGGTTACAGTGAGCCGAGATCGCGCTGCTGCACTCCAGCCTGGGCAACAGAGTGAGACTCTGTCTTGAAAAGAAAAAAAAAAATATATATATATAATATATATTATATATATGTAGCACATTGTGATATGCTATTAAATTTTTGTTTTGAGTTGATTTAACATGTTCTCTCTTGGAGCTGAGAACCAGGCCTGGATGAAATGGGAGTTTGATGTAATGCTGTGAAGATAGGGTGAGGTACAGATTAGGCACCTAGAGGAAAAAATGGGAGATTAAAAGACAAATCTTACATACTTGCATAACTTAATTCTGTTTAAGGTTGGTTAACTTCCTAGTTACCCTATTCTGAAATACCACAATTATTCCTTTCTACTAAGCAGTATGCCCTACTTCACCCAAAAAATCTATTCCTGGAGAGCATCTTTTGATACATGCATTTAATGAGTGCCTGCTGTATGCTAGGCAGTGTGTCAGGTGTTGGGGTCATGAAGTTAGATGATATGAAACAATCTGAAAGAGGGCGACCCCTCACCTACACCAGCAAGTGCCTTCCAGTGCCACAGGTGCTATGGGAGAGTAATTTGCTGTCCTTTTTGATATTCCAGACATACGGAAGCCTTTCAGATTGCTTTCCTAAAGCTTTAATTATTGTAAAGGTAATGATTTTCAAAATATTACATTCACTTTAAAGCAAACAGAAATATATAATGTGCATGCATTTTTAAGATAAAATGTGAGACTTCAAAGAAATTTCTCCTGTGACTAAGTTTTCCCACGGCCCTATAACCTCTGCAATTAGGGGTCATTTCAAGGTGTGTGCATGAGTGGGGGCTATGAAAGAGGATCTGAGTAGATCTGAACAGAAGGATCAGTTCCCTCTGATTGAGGAGTGAATGAATTGGAAGATGGACTCTGGAAAGATTGCCTAGAGAAGGTGACTGTAGTGAAATCTGAAGGGTAAAGAAGTTTAGATTATAGACATCAAAAACATATTTTTTCAATGTACATTTGTATATCCATCTAACTGTATTTTATATTTTTTCTAAAATAAAGAAAAAATAAGCACTTCCATAATAATAATTTTAAGATTTTTGTGTGTGTGTTCATGGAAAAAAATCCATAAATTCTAGAATCAAAGGGAAATAATAGTTAACAGCTTTTGGGTGTCCACAAAGAAAGATAGCAGTGGTGCACAAATATGTACTCTTGTATTCTGCGAAAAGTATATTCATTTTGCCATGGGTAGAAAGTTAAAGGTGGCTGGGCACGGTGGAGGCTCATGCCTGTAATCCTAGCACTTTGGGAGGCTGAGGTGGGTGTATTGCTTGAGCACAGGAGTTCGAGACTAGCTTGGACAACATGGTGAAACCCTGACCCTACAAAAAGGACGAAAATAAGCTGGGTGTGGTGCACACCTTTAGTCCCAGCTACTTCAGAGACTGAGGCAGGAGGACTGCTTGAGATAGGGAAGACAAGGCTGCAGTGAGCTGTGATTAGGCCACTGCACTCCAGCCTGGGTAACAGAGTGAAACACTGTCTCAAAAAAAAAAAAAAAAAAAGAAAAGAAAAAAAAAAAGACAGTTAAAACTTTATTCATAGTTTACTCTGCTGTGCAAAAACTAATTTGATCTTGCTTAAAAGCCTTCTTAGCTGGGCGAGGTGGGTCATGCCTGTAATCCTAGCACTTTGGGAGGCCAAGGTGGGTGGATCACTTGGGGTCAAGAGTTCGAGACCAGCCTGACTAACATGGTGAAACCCTGTCTCTACTAAAAATACAAAAAATTAGCCGGGCATGGTGTCATGTGCCTGTAAACCCAGCTACTTGGGAGGCTGAGGCAGGAGAATCGCTTGAACCTGGGAGGTGGAGGTTGCAGTGAGCCGAGATCGCACCACTGCACTCCAGCCTGGGTGACAGTGAGACTCCCTCTCAAAAAAAAAAAACAAAAAAAAAAAACCAGAAAACAAACCAAAAAAACAAAGCAACAGCAACAACAAACTTTGTACTTTGGTGGGAGTAAAAGCCTTCTCCATCAGGGGGTGAAACTAAATGTGATCCAGTCTGGCAAATTTACTCTGAGATAATAATTTAAACTGTTCCTTGATGTTCCCCCCAGATTTCTGTCTGTTTCCCCTTGCTCCTCTCTAAGAAGGCTGCAGGGATGGGTGGGCAGCACAGGACCCTAGGAGATACTACTCTTCTGAGATCATGCTGGTGGCTGCACTGGCTGGTCTGGTCCCCATCATGTGTCTTGTGCTATTGCAATATGCAGTTGGTTCTGTTTCCATAGCTTTATCAGTGCCCAATGACACCTTGGTCTTTGGACCCATCCTGATCGTTGCTGGCACTGCCAGTGTTCTCTGCTATTTAACTTCATGCTTTTATTTTGCTGCGTGAGGAATGCAAGCCTGGCAGCTGAAGAGCATGGAATAGTCTTGGGGAGGCTGAGCGCTGCCATCCTAATCCACCTCTGCCCTTTTTCTACTTAGCCACCTCTCTAAATGAATGCTTAATGCCTATTTAGTGTACATCTGGGTTCCTGTAAAGGGGACACCCAGGTTACCGCCTATTACCCTGTGGAAAGAGGGTCTGATTATTCATTGTCTTGGCCACTTATATGCCTCAGACCAGTCCTTTGACTGCCTGCCTTTCTCTTTCTTCCCCATCTTCCTTGTACTCACTGCATCTTTGCTGATTTGAGGACATATTTTTGGGCTGCCTGGCCCAGGGTCAAAATTATGAATTGTAAGTGGTTCTGATTCTGGGATTGCTATGTTGTGGTCTTACCTTAGTTACAGCGAGGATAGTGAAACTAATATCAGCATAACCTGTAAGTGAAAGGAATCCCAGAATTTTGGAACTACATGGATAGCTGGAAGCTACCTACTCAAGTTTTCCCGTATAATACCTTCATTTCATATATCAAGAAAGAATTCAGGAGAGCTAGTGACCCTGTGACAGTGATGGTCATAATTTCAGCTTTTCAGTTCAGGGCAGAATATGTTGTAGAACTCAGCTACGCTGCCACATTGCCTTTTATCTGTTGAATAATTTTACTGGGTTTTTACAGTATTTGTTTTCTTTACAGATATCACTTGTTCCATGAAGATCACTTGGTATATTTTAGTTCTATTAGTTTTTATATTTTTGATCATCCTCACTATCCGCAAAATACTTGAAGGCCACAGAAGAGTGCAGAAGTGGCAGAGTAAGTATAATCCCTGTAGTGCTGAGGAAATCCTGATCTCTTCTATGGATTTCATTTCCTTTTTAGTACAATTTAGCATTTCTTGTGCACCTACTGTGAATAAGTGGTGATTCTTGGTAACCCAAAGAATAAAAACATAGATAAAACACAGTTCCAGCATGCAAGGAGCTTCATTCATCTTTCTTCTACTCGGGCAAGTGAGTAAGAGAGGAAGAAAGACTGGGTGAATAGGAAGAAGCTGATGGGCTGGACATTGAGCAGGGCTTAGAGGAAGTGAGGGCAGAGAGAGAGAGAAGAACAGGAAGTGGGGATAAAGAATTTCAGGCCGGGCGCGGTGACTCGTGCCTGTAATCCCAGCACTTTGGGAGGCTGAGGCGGGCGGATCACCTGAGGTCAGGAGATTGAGACCAGCCTGGCCAACATGGTGAAACCCCGTCTCTACTAAAAATACAAAAATTAGCCAGGCATGGTGGCGGAAGCCTATAATCTCAGCTACTCGGGAGGCTGAGGCACAAGAATCACTTGAACCCAGGATGTGGAGGTTGCAGTGAGCTGAGATCGCGCCACTGCACTCCAGCCTCGGCAATGGAGCAAGACTCAGTTACAAAAACAAGAATTTCAGAGTTGGAGATCTTGAGCAGAGTGGCTGTAGGTGACGGGTGTGAGGCAGAGTCAATCTTTAATAAGCATGGGGGTATCAGATTTTTGGCAGGGCTGAGCTAAAGGAAATTAGAAATTAGGAATCAGGACAGTAGGAGCAACGTTAAAAATATTTAATAACTCGTATGACCTAGGCACCCACCTATCAGGATGGACATTGATTGTAAATTACTGGTATGATGCTACTGGTGTGTACCCATGCAAATACTGGCTCTACTGGCATGTCCCCAGTGCATAAAATGGATGACTATCAGGCCCAATGGACAATTCATAATATGAGTAGCTAGTCTCTTAAAGACAGTGCAAGATGTATTACTATAAGAATAGGCACTAAAAATAAATAGATTTATGTTAGAGTCCTAGTACTACCACTTACTAGCTATGTGATATTAAGCAAGTTATTTAAATTATGTGAGCATTCCTTACCTCCTCTGTAAAACAAGCATAATCACCACTACCACACAGGGTTGAGGTAAGGAAATACAGAGATTACTTACAAAGTTTACCACAGTGTCTAGTGCATAATTAGTTTTCATTAAAGGACAGTAGTATTGTGGTGGTTGTATGATTTCCCAAGACTCTTTCCTTCTTTACCAGGCAAGGCTGTGTTAGCCATTTCAGTAGGCAGAACAAGTGGTTGCCTCTAGGTTTCAGTAAAGTTGCAATTCATTCTTTTGACTATTTGTTGCAGATATTTTTGAGAGCAGTTTCATATCAAGTGTTATCATTGATACCTTAGTAATAAAGCCCTTTGTGCAGTGGTTAATAACATAATCAATACTGTTTATTTGTAGAATAACCATTTTCAGAGCATTTTCACTAGATTCTTAAACTGTGTAAACAGGATATATGCTATTTTTATTTTGTAGATAAAAATCCCCTGAGACTCAGAGAGGTTAAGTGTTTATCCAAAGCTGCACAGCTAGTAAAATGTCAGAACTAAGATGTAGGGTATTTAGTTTTGAAAATTCTATTATTTAAAGTAAATGTGTGTTATTTATAAATAGTGTATAGTTCTGAGTTTCTTGACCCATTTTCCCATATGAAAAGCTATAAGCAAAGAGAGATAGAAGTGAGCTAGAAAAAATGTCTAGAAGGAGACCAGTAGTGGGGAGTCAAATTAAATTCTTACAAATATCTGCCCAAATGACAGACTTAGTGATTTTCAAAGGCTTGCAAATCCAAGCATACAAAGTAATAAAAAATGTCACACTACTTAGGACATTAAATGTTATTGAATATTAAACATACATTGAATATTCTTCACATCTATGTATATAATAAGATAAAAATATACTTTTCTGTGTATAAGAGCTGTCGCTTTCCTTTTTTTTTTTTTTTTTTTTTTTTTTTTGAGATGGAGTCTCACTCTTTCGTCCAGGCTGGAGTGCAGTGGCATGATCTCGGCTCACTGCAACCTCCACCTCCTGGGTTCAAGCGATTCTTTTGCCTCAGCCTCCTGAGTAGCTGGGACTACAGGCATGCACCACCACGCCCAGCTAATTTTTGTATTTTTTAGTAGAGATGGGGTTTCACCATATTGGCCAGGCTGGGTTCGAACTCCTGATTTCGTGATCTCCCTGCCTCAGCCTCCCAAAGTGCTGGGATTACAGGCGTGAACCACCGTGCCTGGCCATGAATGGCTCCATTCTTTTTGGTAATCCTTTGAACCAACATGGGGAATATATGTTAACAATGCGCTTGTTTATCATCTAAATACTTCATTTCTTTTCTGGGAATAGGTCATAGAGACAAACCTACATCTGTTCTCTTAAGAGGAAGTGATTCGGAGAAACTGAGAGCATTGAATGTGCAGGTTCTTTCAGGTAAGTTCTGTGGCATGTAAACAAAACAGCACTCAGGAAATTCCAAAGCTGCATGGTTTCACTACACAGTAAACTCAAGATCTGAGATCTGAGCTTATGTAAATTAGCCTTGTATCTGGAATAACAGAGCTGTGGGCAAATGAAATCCAGTTTAATATGTCTTATTATCAGGGGACAGTAGCAATCTAAACTATCTCCTTAAATAATGGAAAGTTTGCTTAATTGGCAAGAAGAAATTCATGTGAGTAGGCAGAGGAGAGAAAGCAATAGGGATAAGCCTTAGATTTATTTTTAAATGAGACAAGATACCATTATTCCCCAGAATTGCAAGAAGTAATTGCAGAGTGGGCATGGCTTTCGCTGGAGCCTTCCCTCAGCAGAGGGTGTCATTGTGTAAAGAGAACTTCTAATAGCCCCAATTAAAAAGCCCCCTGTCCTCTCCTGAGAAACAGAAATGGAATAAAGGAATTCTAATTAGAGCAATGTTGGGGGCTGTTAGCACAGATGTTGTGGTTCAATCCCTTTCTTCTAATTGTGAAGCCTCCTTTTGGATTCAAGCTGTCAAATCACGTTAAAAAGAGAAAGAGGGAGAATGTGACATGGACAAAGCCCTCTTCTTTAGCAGAGAGAGATAATATCCTTGACCGTGAAAACCACAGAATTATGAGTGCTGTTACCAAAGCTCCTTGTACACAGCCAGCGAGTAGGTGCCTTCGTACTTTGCGAGAAGTTAGAAAAAAAAGGAAGCTTCAAGTCTGGCATGTAAACAGTTTTCAAAAATGGGAGGATGCCGAGCAAGCCTCCAGTCCCCCACCCTACAGCTGCATCAGTAGCGACATAGAGATTTGCACCGCATTTCACTGGGGACTTTGTTCACTGGGGGCTTTTGTTAGCCATTTAAATTAGCAGATACACGGAACCCTAGCTTGAGTGCACCTAAGGAGCTCAAATATTTTAAAAATTTAGGCTTTCTACCCAGCATTAGCAGTGAAAGTATTAAGCTATGACTGATAATAAGCATTAGCTAAATAATCATTTGACACCAGTTAAATGTGGGGTACGTTGGTGGAAATTTTGTCCAGTCAATGAAAATCTTACTTGATTAATAAATTAAAGGTTATAATGTTGTTTTCAATGGCAAAATTAATTTTTAAAAGGCAAAAATGGCATTTTTCCCTGGGCTCCCCTCTTACTCAGTACATGTGTCCAAATATGAGGACTGTTTTAACACAGTTCTGTGGGGCTTTTTGGTCACCTTAGGAATTCTGGTCGTTTCTGTTTTCAAGTCGTAATTTTGAGCACTGCCGTCCTGTCTGAGAAAAAGTCTATAGTTCCCCTGTCAACCCATATAGTCGAGGGAATCACAAATTTTAAGTACTAGCTAACCACAAGACTAACCTCGCAAAGTTGTATTTATGAGCCTGTGACTTTCATCCACCAAAGAAACCTGTCTTAGCCATCCTTTCCCTTTAATAGCTCTCACTAAAAATCCTCTGGCTTTATTACCATGTATATAATATTAATGTTTAGTGTAGGTGAAGGGGTGATGGCCTTTTTAAACCAAGAACCCTTTTGAGGCTTAGCGTCTTAAAGAGAGAAAGAGGCAGACTCTTTCTTATTTATATTCCTTTAACCTAAATGCAATCTTTTCCTTCCCTATTATAAGTTGCTTTTCTGACAGAGAAATGGAAAGGAAATCATGTCTCCCTTGCGTGCCATTTTTAAGGCCTCTCTTTGTAGTGATGGATTATAGGCAGCAGTGAGAATGTACGGGAAAAATGTGTCAGCATGGTTCTCTGGAGATGCAGTAACACGGGTAGAAAAAAAAATGTAGTTCAAAGCAGTGGTGACTGTGTGTCACATTCAGCAGAAGCAGCTTGTTGTCGACACTAGCCACACATTCCAGGATGTCTCTCCATTTGTTCATGCATTTAAAAGTGAGTATTGTTCAACACACACACACACACACACACACACACACACACACACAGAGAGAGAGAGACAGAAAGAGAGAGAGAGAGATAAATGGGCTTGTACCTCCAAAAGAAGCTTATTCATCCTACAAGAGAGAAATAAGGAGAGATTACCAGGACGCAGGCACCACATTGTGCCTGGCAGATTCTAGGGGCACGGTGGACACTGATGGAATAAATGCATCCTGCTGCTGTAGAAAGAGATGTCAAACTGAATCAAATCCCCATCTTTTATGTGTCTCTAATATTTTCCTCCTTGCTTTGAGAAGCGTGAGAGCTTATGTTTCCTGGCTGGGCATTAATCTACTTTCCATCTTATTCATTTAACTATCGTCTTCACACAGGTGATCTCTGTCTTATTTATCTGTGGATTGTTGTTGCTAGCATAATATCTGGCACTATAAAAGCTTATTAAATCTCGCAAACCCTCAAGGGAAATAAGTATAGAGTAAAAAGAGTGGATGAGCAAGAAATGAGTCTGAGGGATTGGGAAATATGACAACAAATAAAGAGACAGAGTAATTACAGGGCATAGAATTCCACTTTATTAAAGAAGGCATAGCACGCTTTGTAGAAGGGCTATGGATATCAAAGAATCATAAAAAACATTGACTGTCTTGAAGAAGGGATTTTGAAAAACATGCAAAAGTAACTCTAGGCCGAGTGTGGTGGCCCACGCCTGTAATCCCAGCACTTTAGGAGGCCGAGGTGGGAGGATCACTTGAGTCCAGGAGTTCAAGACCAGCCTGGGCAATATAGTGAAACCGCATCTCTATAAAAAATAAACAAAATTAGTCAGATGTGGTGGCACATGCTTATAGTCCCTGCTACTCAGGAGGATGAGGTGGGAGGATTGCTTAAGCCTGGAAAGTCGAGGCTGCAGTGAGCCGAGGTCACACCACTGTACTCTAGACTGGATAACAGAGCAAGACTGTGTCTCAAAAAAAAGTAACTTTAAAATGTACCCCTAGAAACAGTGAGTGCTTAATGAGTTGACCATGCTGGGAAACCAAAGCCAGGGGCAGGAGGAGTGGATTAGAATCTGAATCGTTGGATGCAAATGATAGAAGCCCACTTGACTGACTGCAGAGAGGACATTTGTTGGAAAACCAGTAGGTAGCCCATAGAAACAACAGGAGGCTAGGGAAACTGAGCGTGGAAAATAAACAGGCATTAAGGTGAGGGAGGGCAGGAAACCAAAAATACAGTCCAAGTTGCATGTCAGGAATGTTCTGGTGAGAATGCTCCCAGTGGTGTCACCCCCCTCTGAACTGCTGGGGCCACTCCTATGACTACCCTGCAGCTTTGCATCTCTCCTCAGGATTGCAAGCTCCAAGGAGGAGTATGAGGGGAGGCCATACAGTGGTACTCCAGGTGCCAGGAAGCAGGGAGAGGGGATAATATCTGCTCTTCTGGCTTTCTGCCTACTTGTCATCACCCCTGACATGTCCACATGCTGGACTGCCAAATAAATATCGACATCAGGTTTCCGGGATCAGAGTTTCCATCCACTCCTGCTGCGTGGGTCAGTGAAAAGTTCATTTCCTATCTCCCCTATATGTCCATCAAAAAGAGGGAAATCCTTAAAACTTGAAATTCTTCACCATTGGATTAGTCAGGGTTCTCTAGAGGGACAGAACTAATAGGATAGTTAAATGATAGTTATACATTTAACTGTCATCTTCACACAGGTGATCTCTGTCTTATTTATCTGTGGATTGTTGTTGCTAGCATAATATCTGGCACTATAAAAGCTTATTAAATCTCGCAAACCCTCAAGGGAAATGAGTATAGAGTAAAAAGAGCGGATGAGCAAGAAATGAGTCTGAGAGATTGGGAAATATGACAACAAATAAAGAGACAGAGTAATTACAGGGCATAGAATTCCACTTTATTAAAGAAGGCATAGTACGCTTTGTAGAAGGGCTATGGATATCAAAGAATCATAAAAAACATTGACTGTCTTGAAGAAGGGATTTTGAAAACTATGCAAAAGTAACTCTAGGCTGAGTCTTTATAAAGGGAAGTTTATTAAGGAGTATTGACTCACGTGATCACAAGGTGGGGTCCTACAATAGGCCATCTGCAAGCTGAGGAGTAAGGAAGCCAGTCCGAGTCCCAAAGCTGAAGAACATTGGAATCCGATGTTCCAAGGCAGGAAGCATCCAGCATGGAGAAAGATGGAGTCCAGAAGACTCAGTCAGTCTAATCTTTCCACGTTCTTCTGCCTGCTTTTATTCTGGCCTCCATGGCTGCTGATTAGATGGTGCCCACTCAGATTGAGGGCAGGTCTGCCTTTCCCAACTCACTGACTCAAATGTTAATCTCCTTTGGCTACACCCTCACAGACACATCCGGGAACAATACTTCTCATCCTTCAATGCAGTCAAGTTGACACTCAATATTAACCATTACGACCATTAAGTATTTAACCAATATTTACTGAATACTGACTACGGGTCAGCCATTATACTAAGCATTGGTGATATAATGGGCACATACCATAGGCACAGTCCTTGCCTTTATAGAGCTTCCAACATAGTTAAGGAGATTCTACCTGTGGTTGACATAGGAGAAGGGAAACTAATATCTCATTAGCATCTTCCGTATGTTCTGTACTTTCATGCACATCATTTCATTTGATTTCAAAACTCCATTTTTTTCCTGATAAGAAAACTGAAGATAAGGGAGTTTAAGTAACTGGTTCATAGCTGGTTTCTAACAGAGCCAGGGTTCAAACTCAGTTCTGTCCAACTGATGCACTTTCTAGCACGCCATGTAATGTCAATAGTGAACTGGGGGACTGGGGGTTTAAGCCACAGATCTAAAGCCTTCCTGCTCTTTTGCATTTTCAGTTTCTCACTGGAAACTGAGACAAAACATTTTGTCTATATAAGGTCCTAAGAGCTTGTGTATAACAATGTGAGTCATCCTCATTGTGGCACTGGCTGAAATTTTCTTGCAATTAATGTGAGTGGGTTCTGAGGGAACATGAAGCAAAAGAAAACGGAGTTTTATTGTGAAAGAGAATTACTAAATGTCAAAAGGAAGTGGATGACCCAATAATTTATATTACACCAAAATAAAACTAATGGCAATGTAAAATTATAATTTGCAACATGTTTATGGCTGGTATAATAAATACTAAGCAGGTTTCAACTTCCTGCAGATGAGAAGATAAATTACTGGTGCCAGATGTCCTGCAACCAAGAAAGATAACATGAAAATTTAATTTTTACTTGCTTAACTATCTTATTTATAACTCTTAAAATACAGATTTGGGTTCATAAAACAGGAAAGGTTACAGCCATCTGCTTGGTTACAGAATGGATCAAAGTGAAGAGGATGATTCTTTTTGCAGGAAGAAATTCACAAATGTGAAGAATCTATAGGCGGAATAGGATGATTTATTCTAGTCATTCATTGAATGCCTTTACGTGACAGGCATATATGTCAGGTCTGGAAGAATTGATGGTAAAACATGTGCACATAAACATCTCCTTCATCTTAATATAGATTGTCCCTGCCTGAACCATCCCGCCTCTCCTGCCACCCTCTACAAACCTGCTCCCCTCCCACCCTGATGTTGTCTCGTTAGCTCCCATCTTTCCTTTCCCATCTGATCTTGGCTTAACTAACGAAGTTGTTTCAGACCTCCTGGACTAGGTCGATTCTCCTTATTACACACCCTCATAACACCGTACATCTTTCTTTGCAGCAACAATCACTGTTGCTATTTTACATTTTTGTGTTATTGTGCTTTGTGTTATTATTTGATTAGTGTTTCTCCCATGAGCCAGTTGGCTCTTTGAGGTCAAGGACACTATCTGATGATACTCATCACTGCATTCCCAGCTCATAGCATAATGCATATATATGGGCATGTCGTAGGCACCCAATAAATATTTGCCAAATAAATACAACTCTACATTGACTGTGTTGAAAGAATGGCTGCTGCTGTCTTACAAAAGCCTTTCAAATACCTTCACCTCTAACTTATAACTTTTGATTATGCCTATCCAAAATAATAAAAAGAAAATGGTTAAACACTTCATCAGTTTTATCCTTTGGAGTATTAAAGATATCTGCAGTGTGAATTAACCAGAAACTGAATCAGTGTCTCAGAATATTGGCAGCTGTCAGTTCAAGATTTTTTTTTTTTTTAGTTAATCTGGAAAATTTTGCAGTCATTTATTTTCCATCCTCATTTTATTTTCACATTGACTAGACTTGGAGCAGATGACTAGTTTTAGGATCATTGTTAATAACAGATGGAGCTTTGAACATGGGAAGAAGCTGGCACCTTGAATAATAGAAATCTATTTTAAGCGTCCATAATTGGTTCTGTTAGCCCTAAAAGGCTACTCGCTATCTTGGGCTTACAGAAAACTGCCGATGTTTTTATGTGATGAAAAGGTCAGAATGATGTATAGCAATATTGAAGTTCTGCATTTCTCTGGTAATAAGGAGACATAATTAAGACTGGAAGGTTTTTTGAAGCCAGATCACAGAAATGAATAAGAATCACTAAACCATCAGAAAATTTTCACAGCTGTCTTGACCTGAGTAATCTATGAAGACTAACTTGAATTCCTTCATTTTTGGAGAAGCTCTTGTGAGGAAACCCAAATACTTCATGGATAACAGTTTAGATATTTATTGCCATAGTTTCCATGAAGAGTCATGATGGCTGCATCTCCAAAAGTGTGATGGAGAAAAGAAGGAGCTAGGGACATCATTTCCAAGGTCAGCTACCCATAGGCCTCCCCTGCTGAATATATATGGCTCCTACTAAATTCTGTGCATGCCCCCTGGGAGGGCTTAAAAAGATGCTGGTGAAAATATTTTTTGTGCTTCATAGTGCTTTCTATTTTCCCAAGCATAATATATCAAAATTCACAGTTCTTATCTCATTTTATCCTTACCTTTATTTTCCTCCTTTTAGCTTCAAGGCAGCCACACTAGCTTTGCGAAAGCCACAGGGAAATGATCTTGGTTGTGCAGGTGTCAGTCCCCACTGCCAAAACTTTGAATGGAACGTGTGGGGCAAGGCCAGGACCCTGCCAGGATTGGCTGCTTGGCTGCTGCTGCCCACAAGGCTGCACAGGTGCCTCATGTCGGTGAATCTATCTGGTCCAGTGCTTCCCTTTAGGCCTGGGGATTTAGCCTCCTGCAATGGCAGCACATCAAGAAGGATCCATTGTATAATGCAGTTCACACCAACAGGTTTATAAAACCTCAAGGCCAGTGCATTAATCCATAAAGAATGATATAATTTAGAGAAATACAGATCAAACACTTCTGACAGCAAATGTGCATTTTCTCTCCCAAGACAGATCCGTGTGGGAAGTCAAATCACAGGAAAGAGATGTTGGTTAGGTCTTAAAATGCATTCCCTTGCCAGTCCAGGTGTGGTGGCTCACACCTGTAATCCAACATTTCGGGAGCCTGAGGTGGGAGGATCCCTTGAGCCTGGGAGGTGAAGGCTGCAATGAGATGTGATTGTGCCTCTGCACTCCAGCCTAGGTGACAGAGCGAGACCCTGTCTCAAAAGAAAAAAAAAATGCATTCCTTGGCAGATAGCTTGAGACTTTCTCCCCATTTTAGGGGTAGCCTGACAAGCTCATTTAACAGAGAGGTTTTAACATTTAACAAGCTTTGGATTGGGAATAATTTTTTGAAGATGAATTTGTGTGTCTGTGTGCTGATCGTGTGCTGATTTTATAGATTAAAATTAGAGGACCATTTTATTTTTGTTACCCCCAAATCATGGGTGGCCCTCTAGAATTGCTCCTTGAACTGCCTGAACCCATACCCTGTTACTGAGCAAAATGAGGCACAGAGGTGTTAAATGATATTCTTTTGATCATTCAGCCCATATTTGTTGAGTACCTATTATGTGTCTAAGGTAGGTTCTGGGGAATAAAACAGTGCCCAGAATACCAGCTTTGTGCTCAAGGAGGCAGACAAATGAGTAATTACAACAAAGTTGGGTAAGTTCTCTATTTGGGAAGTGGAGGGCACAGAGGGACATATACTGTGTGATCTCCTAACCCTATTTACTCCTTCTTGGTATTTTTTTAAAAGTTACTTTTGGCTTTCCAATTTAATAGCCATAAAAAATGTAGCTGAACAAGTAGTTTTGGAGATAAGAGAATAAAAAAAAAAATGGCTGGGGCAAATTCCCTTAGCAGTCAAGAGAGGCTGGCTAGGATGAAGAAGTTTTAGATGAGCTTTCATGGTGGGAGATGGACCTTGTCTTTGACATGAAAATCATCAGGACCAAAGTAATGAAAACACCTTGCAAGTTTCCAGTACTCAGTGGGAATCAAAAGTTACTTGGGAAAGATGAGTTGAGGTTAGATACCAGATGTCATGGATTTAAAGCACCTTTGAAAAGCGATAGAAATCTTTTTCTAAAAGAAGAAAAAGAAGAAGCATCTGAGGGCCGCCTGGGCATGGTCAGGGATAGTGTGATAGGGGCTTTATTTGAGAGCATAAGGCATGGAGGTTTATTTTTAATCAGTTTCTACTCCTGAAAATCCATTTTGTTCACTAGATTCAGCCAGGTCAAAATTCAGACTGGGATTTAAAAAAAATTTTTAAGGCTCTTTGAAGTTTCTGAAAAGAAGTCATAGAAATGTTTGTTTCAGAGATTTGATAAATTCATGAAAAGACTGCTGTGAAGCTTTAAAATATTTCTGACTGTTTCTACTGCCTTAACTAGTGTTGGTGAATTAATATTATTTGAAAGAAATTGTATTTCTTATGTAGAACTAGAAAAAATTTCCACCTGTTTTAGCTATTCTGAAGAAGGCATTAAAATGACATATATCCTACCTTTTTGCCTTTTAATCAATTTTTAGAAGATTTGCTATTACCATATAAGTTACATGACTTTGGATACTGAAAGAAACTGAAGATAATGCCCCACTAGAGAATTACTTTCGACTAGCCATCATTTTGACAGGCAATCGCTTTCTGTTCTAAATTACAGTTATATTTTATGCTGTAAACACCAGCAAACACCAGCCAAACCAGCGGTTTGGCTTTTCAACCAAAAGAACTCTGTTAACTTCCTTGGATAATTATTTAGTTTCATGAATAGGCTCTTTTGATATCTTAACCTTTATAAAGAATGATCTCAGCTGGGCCCAGTGGCTCAAGCCTGTAATCCTAGCATTTTGGAAGGCCGAGGTGGGCGGATCACTTGAGGCCAGGAGTTTGAGACCAGCCTGGCCAACATGGTGAAACCCCATCTCTACTAAAAATACAAAAATTAGCCAGTGTGGTGGTGCACGCTTGCAGTCCCGGCTTCTCAGGAGGCTGAAGCAGGAGAATTGCTTGAACTTGGGAGATGGAGGCTGTAGTGAGCCAAGATTGTGCCACTGCACTCCAGCCTGGGCGACAGAGCCAGACTCTGTCTCAAACAAGAACAACAACAACAACAACAAAAGAACAATGTCAAATGTTAAATTGTGGGTTATAAGATGCTTTGTTATTTGCATGGTAAATTCATTCTGAAGCTTTAATGTGCGTCAGAATCAACTTGGATGTCTATAAAAATCCAGGCTCCTAGGCTTCTATGAAGAGAGATTCTTAATTCAATAGATCTGCAACATGCATTTTAAATAACTACCTCTGTTGATTTTCAGGCCAAGGGTCTGTCAGTCACTGTACTTATTAGCTTTCTGTTGTTGTGTAACCAATTACCACACACTTAGTGGCTTAAAACAGCACACATTTATTATCTCACGGTTTCTGTTGGTCAGATATCTGTGCGTGGCTTAACTGGATCTTCTGCTTAGGGTCTCACAGGCTGAAATGAAGATGTCAGCTGGACTGCATTCCCATCTGGATGCTATGCATCTACGCTCACTCAGGTTATGGGAAGAATTCATTTACGGCTGTGTACTGAGGGCCTTGGTGTCTTCCCGGCTGTCCAATGGAGGCTGTCCTCAGGTCCAAGAGGCCACTTGGCAGTCACCACCAGGAGTCCCTCTCCATAGGCATTTCACAGCATGGCAGTTTGCTTTTTTTTTTTTGAGACGGAGTCTAGCTCTGTCACCAGGCTGGAGTACAGTGGCATGATCTTGGCTCACTGCAACTTCTGCCTCCTGAGTGAGTTGAAGGGATTCTCCTGCCTTAGCCTCCCAAGTAACTGAGATTACAAGCACGCACCACCATGCCCAGCTAATTTTTGTGTTTTTAGTAGAGACAGGGTTTCACCATGTTGGCCAGGATGGTCTCGATCTCCTGACCTCGGGTGATCCTCCTGCCTTGGCCTCCCAAAGTGCTGGGATTACAGGCATGAGCCACTGCGCCCAGCCTTCAGTTTGCTTCTTTAAGGCTAGTGAGAGTCTTTCTGACCTCAGGAAGGGCCGTTTCTCTTTTAAGGGATTTTACCTCTTTAAGTCAGGCCCACCCAAGATGGCCTCCCCTTTTACTGATTTGGGATATTAGTCATACCTGTAAAATCCCTTCATCTATGCCTTATAATATGACCTAATCACAGGAGTGAAATCCCATCTGGTTCATGGTCTTGCCCACGCTCAAGGAGAGGAGATTGTAATTAGTATTGCACGTCACGGGGGTGGGACTCCTGGGGACCATCTTAGAATGATCCACAGCCATTCTTTTAGAAAGACAAAAATCACAGGCCAGGCGCAGTGGCTCATGCCTGTAATCCCAGCACTTTGGGAGGCCAAGGTAGGCGGGTCACCCGAGATCAGAAGTTCGAGACCAGCCTGGCCAACATGATGAAACCCCATCTCTACTAAAAATACAAAAATTAGCTGGGCATGGTGGCACATGCCTGTGATTCCAGCTACTCGGGAATCTGAGGTATGAGAATCGCTTGAACTCGGGAGGTGGAGGTTGCGGTGAGCCGAGATTGCACCACTGCACTCCAGCTTGGATGACAAAGCGAGACTCTGTCTCAAAAAAAAAAGAAAAAAGAAAAGAAAAAAAATCACAGACTGCTAGGAACTTCTAGTGTGAGACTGGGCTGACAGACATAGCCCCATAGATGTGGTTGGTACTTAATGACAATAAAATAAAAGTTAAGGATGCCAAGGGGCTCAAATGCAATGGATGTGTGTGGAGGAGAGCAGGAGATGAGTGCTGTGGGCCAGGTAAAGATGGCCTCGGGTCTCATTTTCCCCTCTTTGTCCTAATAAGTCGAAGGAAGTTTTGTCATTTACCCTTTAGAAGTCTAAAGGGTAAGAAGAAATTCTAACTTTAGTGGTGATTTTAGTTTTTCCATAGACATCTAAGGGCCCTCAATATCTGCTGGAAATGGCCTATTTATTCCTGCCCCTTAAAGAGTAGTTACTATCTTAATTTTAAAAATCTTCAGGTCAGGCGCGGTGGCTCATGCCTGCAATCCCAGGACTTTGGGAGGCCGAGGTGGGCGGATCACCTGAGGTCAGGAGTTTGAGACTAGCCTGGCCAACATGGTGAAACCCTGTCTTTACTAAAAATACAAAAAAATTTGCTGGGTGTGGTGGTGTGTGCCTGTAATCCCAGCTACTTGGGAGGCTGAGACAGGAAGTCTCTTGAACCCGGGAGGCAGAGGTTGCAGTGAGCCAAGATCATGTCATTGCACTCTAGCCTGGGCGACAAGAATGAAACTCCATCTCAAAAAAAAAAAAAAAAATTACTTTTAATTAAAAAAAAATCTTCAGTTAAAATATATAATTTTCTGGGAAAAATGTATAAAACCCAACACCAGAAGAAATAGAAAATCTAAATTGTCATGGAAGAAATAGAAAATGTGTTAGTTGTCCTTCAAAAAGTAACAGGAAGAGCAGTTCGCAGGAGAATGCTACCAATCTCTAAGACATAGGTATTTCCAATGTATTTAAACTGTTGCAAGACCAAAGATATTTCCTAATTCTATTTTTGAAATAAACATTATTAATAATATTCAAATCCAAGAAAGATTGAGTCTAAAATGAAATCAGCCTGGATGCAGTGGCTCATGCCTGTAATCTCAGGGCTTTGCAAGGCTGAGGCAGGAGGACTGCTTGAGCCCAGGAGTTTGAGGCTGCAGTGAGCCATGATGGCACCACTATACTCCAGCCTGGGTGACAGTGCAAGAGCTTGTCTAAAAAAGAAAAAAAAAAAAAAAAAAAAAAAGAGAGAGAGAGAAAGAAAGAAAAAATAAATAAATCATTGAGAAATCTTACTTGTGTATATCCATGCAAAAATCCTAAATAAAACATTAGCAATCCAGTAGCACAGTTTAAAAATAACACACACACACACACACACGCACTCCTGCCTGATCAAGGGGGCCTATTCCAGGAATTATAGGACAGTTTAGCATTAGAAAACCTGTTACTCATCATCATATTTATAGATGTAAAGAGATAAATGGTTGGTTATACTAAAAATGCATTTGACAAAATACAATGCATTTTTCATTAAAACTTCTAATAAAAATAAGACAAATACATACTTCCTTAATGTGATAAAATGATAAAATATATTTCTCTCAAACAAACAAAAAACCCCAGAAATATGTTTAATAGGGAAACACTAAAAGCGTGCCCTGCTGAGCCATAAATTTTCCAGGGTGTCCACTACTGCCATTTTATCTACCATTGTATTGGAAGTACTAGTCAACACAGTTAGTTAAGCGATCAGAAGTACAAAGTTTCAAAATTGGAAAGAATAGGTAAAATGATCACTTATTTTGCAGATGATACAAACTGTGTACCTGGAAAACCTAAGATAATTCCCTTACAAAAATCATGAAAAAAGAAAAATTCAGTAAGGGACAGGGTACAAAAATATTTAAAAAATCAATGGGATCCACCTATTTAAACAATAACCAGTTAGAGGATACACTGCATTTAAAACAATTATAAATAAAGTAACTAGGAATAAACTTAGTAAGAAATTTGCAAGATCTTTCTGAAGAAAACTTCAGTAAAATGCTGCTGAGTGACATAAAAATGACTTGAATAAAGGAAAAGTGTATCATGTTCTTGAAGAGGAAGACGAATATATAAAGATGCTAATTCTTCCTAAATAAATAAAAATAATATCTTTTGAAATAAACAAGTTCATTTCAATATCCCTATGAAAAGTAAACTGTGAGTAATAGCCAGGAAAAAATTGAAATAGAAGAATAGAGGAGAGGTATTCATTCCATCAAGGTACTGGATTACAAACTGACTGGTATTGGGACGACTGAATAATCGTTTA
This sequence comes from Pan troglodytes, assembly GCF_028858775.2. Classification (NCBI taxonomy): domain Eukaryota; kingdom Metazoa; phylum Chordata; class Mammalia; order Primates; family Hominidae; genus Pan; species Pan troglodytes. The sequence continues at coordinate 39,299,163 of NC_072401.2, read as the reverse complement.
GGACAACAAGTTAACTTAATCAAGATCTCACACTCACATTAGGGTGACTTTTAAATGGATCAATGATTTTAATTTAAACATTAAGCTATAAAAGTAATAGAAGAATCAATGCTACGACTCATTTATAACTGCAACATTGGTCTTTCTAATCATGACACAAAACTCAGAGAAGAGACTCATCAAATTGACTATGTGGAAAAAAATGTACACAGCAAAAAAACTATCACAAGCTAAGATAAAAGACCAACAACTAATGGGCAAAATTATTTGCAGTTTATTGAGTAAGCAACTAAATCTCTAGTAAATAAGGAGCTTCTAATAATTGAAGAAAAGACCACAATGCAGGAGGCAAATGGTGAAGGATAAGACTGGACTGCCTACAGAAAAGGAAATACAAACGGCCGATGCTTACACACGTGAAAGGTTGCTCAGGCTCATTCAGAAGAAATTCTTCCAAAAACAGTTTGGAAAACTGCCTTCTGGGTATAGAAGGCAGTGAATCCCTCCCCACTACTCCCCAGAAAAAAAAGAAAGAAAGAAAGAGGCAGGGAATGGTGGCTCATGCCTGTAATCCCCGCATTTTGGGAGGCCGAGGCAGGTGGATCACTTGAGGTCAGGAGTTTGAGACCAGCCTGGCCAACATAGTGAAACCCCATCTCTACTAAAAATACAGAACTTAGCCAGGCGTGGTGGCACACATCTGTGATCCCAGCTACTCAGGAGGCTGAGACAGAATTGCTTGAACCCAGGAGGCGGAGGTTGCAGTGAGCTGAGATCGCACCATTGCACTCTAGCCTGGGCGACAGAGTGAGACTCTGTCTCAAAAAAAAAAAAAAAAAAAAAAAAAAAAAAAAAAAAAAAAAAAAAAAAAAATTCCCAGAGAAGGTTCTATAGTATTTCTGTACCAGTGTTTGATCATCTTCATGGACAAGAAGCATCATTTTCTTGAATACACTAAATCTCCCTTTCTGATTTCTCTTCTTAAGTAGCAACCACCCAAACTTCTCTTTAAATTGTAGGTCACCTCGGCTGGGCACGGTCGCTCACACCTGTTATCCCAGCACTTTGGGAGGCTGAGGTGGGTGGATCACCTGAAGTTGGGGGTTCCAGACCAGCCTGATCAACACGGAGAAACCCCGTCTCTAGTAAAAATACAAAATTAGCCGGGCATGGTGGTGCATGCCTGTAATCCCAGCTACTCGGGAGGCTGAGGCAGGAGAATCACTTGAACCCGGGAGGCAGAGGTTGTGGTGAGCCAAGATGGCACCATTGCACTCTAGGCTGGGCAACAAGAGCGAAACTCTGTCTTAAAAAAAAAAATTATAGGTCACCTCAATTTCACCTGTGTTCAGGGCTTTGTATCAAAAGTAGAGATGTCTATGAAACAAAAACTCAATTCTCAATATAAAAGCTAGAAAAACAAGACCGTGGATCTTAGGAGAATGAACGAGATGCCATGATGTAGGAAATAAAGTTTCATCTTCCACCTCGAAGTCAGCTGAGGATAATATTAGAAGAATTTTTAAAAGTCATACAGTCATGAGCAGGAAGACAGATTAGAATTCATCTAATTTGTGACTTTGCTTCTTGGTAAAATTGTCCCTGAGATCAAAGACATCATTAATATTCTCCTTAGGGACATATTTCAACAAAACGTGATAGAATAAAATGTTTGCAGTCAGTTTCCAAACTAAGATTCTTTGCTTGCTACTTGACACTGGACTTTAAATTTGTTCTCTACGTTGTCTTCCTTAAGTATGCTTCAGGTATTTGTGCCCAGGACGTGGGGTGAGGAGTTGAGAGAAATGGGTGAAAGGTGTTAGAGAGGTAGGCAGGAAAATTAGTGAGGGTAGAAAGTCCCAAAATCCTTTCTAGAGGTAGAGCATGCTTCTCTTGCTACACTTACTACATTAGAATAAGCATGTCTCTTTTTGCTATTTACTACATATAGACTAAAACAGTTCTCCTTCTTAAATAGCAGAGACCACGCAGAGGCTGCCTTTGGATCACGTCCAGGAAGTGCTTCCCCCAATACCAGAACTATAAGTTACTTCCACAGTGCATCAGTGAGATCAATATACACGGTGAGTGATGATTCGGCTTTATCGACTTCTTCATTATAAACACAGAGAGATTCAAGGATGCACAGTTGATCCCAAACTCCATTTCTATCTGGTAGGAGGTAGAAAATGATGAATTTGCAAAGTCAGTTCATATGAATTAGATGACATGAAATAAAATGACTATTTTCTCTAAGATCTAGGAAGGATCAGTAGATGGATCTCTTAGTCTGTTAAACTAATCTGTTAGTCTTTTAAACTGCTCCTGAGATGATAGCTTATCCCTTGGCCCTGTTTTTCCGGAATTGAGCCATAACTTAGTTAGACTATGAGAAAATAGAGAATGAGATGTGTAAAGCAAACTGCCTTCTCCACAATTATTGAAATAAAAACTTCTCTAAATGTAACATCTGATAATCTAAATTAATGCATATTGATTTCCATGAATTTAAGTCTAAAAGTATGGTCAAAAGTGTTGAAAATTTTTTTTATTCATTCATCAAATCTTTCTTAAGTAGCAATTATGTTAAAGGCACTAGGAATAGCCATTGTAGGGGGTATAAAAATTATAACAGGGAAGGGGAGGGAAACTAGCATTTATAAGCATCCCCCTTATTGTGCTTTGTGGTAATTGGTTATATCATTTACTCTTCAGAATACGTGGGTGGTTTTCAGTCAAGGTCCTATCAGGAAATTGATATTGCACTCAAATTCAATAATTTGAGATTAGTTTAATGGAGGGCATATTAAACTAGGGTGTGGGAAAAACGAAAAGGGAGAATGCAGCACCCTGAGACTAGGAATAGTGGGGCCCTGCTACTGTCTTTAAGACTAAAGGGGAAAGAAACTCAGAGAGACAGAGACAGACATGCATGCATGTATACACACACACACACACACACACACACACAAACACACACACACACACACAGTGTGTGAGGAGGGCTGTCCGACAGGAGCTGTGACATTTGGTCAAGGGACACTATAGCCTGGGGTCACCCTGAAAAGAGAGAATAACTATCCTAACTTTGGGAACTCTTTTACACTGTTGGTAGGAAGAGTATAGCCACTACAGAAAACAGTAGGATATTTCTCAAAAAACTTAAAATAGAACTACTCTTCCATTCAGCAATCCCGCTACTGGGTAACTACCCAAAGGAAAAGAAATCACCTCAGGGTGTGGTGGCTCACATCTGTAATCCCAGCACTTTGGGAGGCAGAGGTGGGCAGGTTGCTGGAGCTCAGGGGTTTGAGACCAGCCTGAGCAACATGGTGAAACCCTGTCTCTACAAAAAATACAAAAATTAGCCAGGCGTGGTGACACGTGTCTGAAATCCCAGCTACTGGGGAGGCTGAGGCAGGAGGATCACTTGAGCCTGGGAAGTTGAGGCTGCAGTGAGCTATGTTCATGCCATGCCACTGCGCTCTAGCTTGGGAGACAAAATGAGACCATGTCTTAAAAAAAAAAAAAAAAGAAAGAAACGGAAAAAGAAAATAAATCACTATAGCAAAGGGATACCTATACTCACATGTTTATTGTAGCACTATGCACAATAGCAAAGATATGGAATGGACCTAAGTGCCCATCAACAGGTGAATGGATAAACAAATGTGGTGCATATATACAACGAAATATTTGCCATAAAAAATGAAATCGTGCCATATGCAGCAACTTGGATGGGACTGGAGGTCATTATCTCAAGTGAAGTAAGCCACGGACAAAAAGGCAAATATCACATGTTCTCCACTTGTAGGTGAGAGCTAAAAAAGTTGATCACATGGAGGTAGAGTGGAAAGATAGAGAACAGAGACTGGGAAAGGTAAGTTGTGGGGAGAGGATGAAGGGAAATGGATTAAAGTGAAGGGAAATGGGTTAAAGGGTACAAATGTACAGTCAGATAGAAGGAATACATTGAATGTCTGAAAGCACAGTAGCGTGACTATAATTACACAAAAATGTATTGTACTTGGGTGACAGATATCCTAAGTATTCTGACTTGATCACTAATCACTATGCATTATATACATAGAACAGAAGTTAACAGGTACCCCATAAATTTGTACAAACAAACCCCAACTTTGCCATCCTCTCTTCCTCTAATGTGCTAGTACACCCCCATTGACCAAACCCAGCCAGAGCCAGAGGGCGCTGGAGCCCAGTGGAGGCAGTTATGTAAGTTGGCCTCCCAGGGCACCAAGTAGGGTGGAAACGAGTGGAGGGCAGATTGGGAGAGGCAGCCAAAGGGATCCAGCGTAGATGGCTCAATACGCCAAACTGAAACTCAGTGCCAAGAATCTGTCTGTGTTCAAGGTTAAAGAGAGGCAGGTCTTAGTACTTTGGGTCTCAGTGCAACCGGGGTCAGCTGTTGGCTCAGAAATTCCTAAGTAGCATATAGTGTAGTCATATGATTGTGTCAATGAAATATTACTGGATATTATTATGCTTGAGACCTCTCATTCTGGTTGTTCATTCTGGGATGCTTATCTTTGCATCTGAAGAGTTCCTCTTTCTTTGTTCATTCACCAAATGATTTTTGACCACCTACTGTATGTTGAGAATCCTACTCATTGGCAAAAACAACAATGTAGTCAATGGAGGAGTCAGATTAGAGAAGCCCTAATTCCAATAAAGACTCAAGTAACATGATACAGGTGTTCACACGGGAAGAGAGGGACTTGGGGAGCACGATAGAGAGACTCCTCCTTCAGAGGACGTGATGCCTAGCGTTTAGATGTTCAATAAGGATTTGTTGAGTAAATGAATAAATCCCAATTTCTATGTCTCTGTGTTAGAATCATGGAATGTTATAATTGAAAGAAACTGGCATGAACACTTACACTTTCATTTGATAGATATAGAAAATAAACCAAACATGCTGTAGCAGCAGAGGTTAGAGGAGACTCTAGGTTTCCCTGGTCCTAGGCTGAGAAGTTTGTTATCACTGAGCACAATGTCTTCTTAGGGATATAATGGGGGGTGCCATGGCGTAACACAGAATCAGTCCTGGGGTCACCCTGAAAAGAGAGAATAACTGTCCCAACTTTGGGAACTCTTATACACTGCTGGTAGGAATGTAAACTAGTATAGCCACTACAGAAAACAGTATGAAGATTTCTCAAAAAACTAAAAATAGAACTACTCTTCCATTTAGCAATCCCACTACTGGGTATCTACCCAAAGGAAAAGAAGTCATGGAAGGGTGTGGTGGCTCACGCCTGTAATCCCAGCACTTTGGGAGGCTGAGGCGGTCAGGTTGCCCTGAAAGAGCCCTGAATCAGAGACTTGAGAACATTTTTTGGTGGTCTTATAAGGCATAGTTTTAACAAACGGTTTTAAAGTTGTTTTCTACCCATTCTAATTCAAGTAACACTTAACAAAATTTTTGTGTGAATAATATTTTCTTGCTTTTATTTAAATCTTCAGAATATCCCCGGGCAAGTTGGACTGAGCCCTTTGAAGAATACTCATAAGTTTATTTTGTGAATGAGTAGACTGGAAAATGTTTGTGTCCAGCTGAGGATGCACAGTTGGAAAGCAGGAGGAATGCTGACTGGTTGATGAAAACTAGCTGAAGAGCATTCATTCGCTCCATGAGATCAAGGGAACAAGAGTGTTTGCAAGAAGCCATTATGAGTCATGAAAAAAAAGATGATGAAACCCATGGAAGCAGCAAGAGAATTCCCACTCTCTCTTCTTAAAAAAAAAAAATCTATCATTATACAGCACAGAATGGAGCCAAGTTTTTAATTTTGAGGAACCAAAAACAGGATCAAATATGAAAACCCTTTCTTTTATTGGGCCACATTGTAGATGCTGATTTGATAATTGTTTCCTATGCAGATTGATTATTTTTATTTCACAGATTATTTAAAAGGGAAGAGGGCCTGGTTATTTATACGTTTGTTTGCATTTATGAATCTTGCTGCCTTTTAGCACCAGGATGTTTTTAAAAAAATTCAAAGAGGCCAGGCGCAGTGGCTCATGCCTGTAATCCCAGCACTTTGGGATTCTGAGGTGGGAGGATCATGAGGTCAAGAGATCGAGACCATCCTGGCCAACATGGTGAAACCCTGTCTCTACTAAAAACACAAAAATTAGCTGGGTGTGGTGGTGCGCGCCTGTAGTCCCAGCTCCTCAGGAGGCTGAGGCAGGAGAATCACTTGAACCTGGCAGGCAGAGTTTGCAGTGAACCAAGATCACACCACTGCATTACAGCCTGGTGCAGAGCAAGACTCTGTCTCAAAAAAAAAAAAAAAAAAAAAAAAAAAAAAAAAATCAAAGATACCAATAAAACGAATTTAAATAAAATACTTAAGTACTTTAATAGCAAAACGTTTCCTCTGATTCTTTTGGCTTTCATATGTGTTATAGCCATTGTTAATGTCAAGCATAATTATAGTTACTAATGACAATAAAAAAGCACATATAGACAAGATGGCAGCTCTTGACATTAAAATATAAAAATGCTTTTCCAGAGTTAAGGTGGAACTTAATCTCCTGGCCATCATTATATGGTTACAGTTGCTTATCTGAGTTCATTTACAGGGTTAACTGCAGGGTCAGATTTAATAATCAGTGATGGGGTTGAGGACATGCTGCCCAAAAATATGGCACCTCGGCAAATTGAATTTTTTAAGCTGAAGAATTTGAGAAAATGGCAAATTTTAAGTGGAAATATTACTCTGACCTTCCTTTGCCACCTTTCTCCCTGGAAGCAGGTAATAAAACCTTTGCTGACCTTCCTCTAAAACACAGCATAGGACCCTCATGTGAGAGGTGCTCTTCCTGTATCCACAGAGGAAAGGCAGTTCCCTATCTCCCAAGACACAGGGACCCAGAGGAGAATCTGAACAAATGGGCTCTGCTAAGTTTCCCTCCATTTATTCCTATTAGATCTAGTACTCTTTTTGCCTGATCATATTTCTGCAAGTGTCTCTCCATTCTTCATCAAACCTACTACTAAAAACACTCAAGTGTAACTGTTTCCTCTGATCTTCACTTCCTGAGGATGGCCCTTGTGTTACGTAGAACTTGTTTAAATAAACCACTATGTTTTTCTCTGGTTAATCTTTTATTATAGAGGATTCAGCTCTGAATTTAAAAGGGTAGAAGGAAAAGATATTTTTCCCTTCCTACATAAGCAATCTAACAGGCATGAATATTCCAGCACACAGAGGTTTTTCTTTCTGGTATTCGATTATTTTTTTCTCTAGATCACAAATTGAGATTCTAATTGTAAAATTTAGAGATTGAAGATTTTGCAAACGGAATTACAGTAGTCTCACTTTTTCTGGTCTGCGTATCCCTAAATAATAGGTGAGTCAAACTCAGGTCTGGGATTTTTCAGCAGTAGTGAAGGGTCATTGCACCCTGTGAGGTATGGATATTATGCAATTTCTCAGAAGCCAAATTATTGTTTCCCTACACACCACCTCTTATGTTCTGACCAATGACTTAGAAATCAATGAGAACTTGGCTTGCAAAAAGCATACATAAAGCTTCAAGTCCAGTTAAATTGTGGCAGCTTTCAGGAAGCTAATTTCACCGATTCATTAAAATAATAGACTTTTAACAGATACTGGGAAGCACGCAAAGATGTAGATGGCCTACTCTGCCTACAGAGAATTTACACTCTGGCAGAGGAGACAGGATGTGTACACCACTGGTGAAAATACTGGACACAATACGGTAAGCTAAGTGTCAATTGCAGGATGCATGCTTCCTGCTGAGAATTTACAAGCCAATAGGATCACTTCCAGTTGGGAGGAATTAGGGCAGGCTTTTGAGCAGGGTTTTGAAGATGGCTTTTCCTGATTCTCAGAATCACCAAACCTCTCAAATAAACACGTTCTCAGCCCCCATAGCCCTTTTCATACCTATTACTTTGTCATTATTTTTGTGGTTACGAATTAATGTCTGTCTTCCTCTCTAGACTGGAAGCTGCATGAGGACAGGGAACATGTCTGGTTCTGCTCACCATAAAATCCCCAGCAGCTGGTAAGGTGTTTGGCTCACAGTAGGTTCTTTGTAAATATTTGTTGGGTAAAGCACTAGGCCGGGTGCAGTGGCTCACACCTGTAATCCCAGCACTGTGAGAGGCAAAGGCAGGAGGATTGCTTGAGGCCAGGAGTGTGAGGCTGCAGTGAGCTATGGTTGTACCACTGCACTCCAACCTAGGCAACAGAGTGAGACCCTGTCTCTGAAAAATTAAGAAGACCTATTTATCGAGCCTTCACTCTACACCTGGCATGGGCCCCGTGTACTCTCATTTATTCCTCACAATGATGCCTTGAAACAGGTGTCATTCTCTCTGAGGAAGCTGAGGCCAAGGGAAGCTCACCAATCCTATTGATTGATATTCTTCAGTCTTAGGTTGGTCAGGCTGCAAAGCCTGTGCAGCTTCTACAATCTGCCCTGTGGGGTAGAGACAGGGCAAAGGGAGCAAAATGGATGGAGGGCATGCCTGAGAGAAGTGGCTGCGGCTGAGAGCACTGTCAAAGATGTCTTCAAGGAGCGCAAGGAGGCTGGGTGAACTGGGCCCTGGAAGAAGACATCTCACTGGAGTTGTTATGTGGTCACTGGTTCTGTGTGCCTCCCCTAGCCTGGTAGTTCTGTCCCCCTCTCCATACAACTGGCCCCAGTAAAAACCAACCAGTGGTCCTTGGTGCCTGGTATGATTGAAGGCTTCCCATTGACACCACTAGCTTTTCGTGTACCCTGCTTTCCAGTTGGTTCCAAACTCGACCTTGACCCACCCATACCCCCTCCCTATGACTTGTGGCTTAGTCCTGTGTTCGTGGCTCTCACTGCAGGCTTTCCTCCCCAGCTGTAAGCCACACTCACCTCCTTGACCTCTGCATCCTGCTAAGCAGCCAGGTCCCTAGCCTGCCATTCAAAGAATTCAGGTGTAGATTGAAGAGGGAGAGAGGAAACATGGCACCACGCAGGAGTCTTTCAGTCATTAAGCACACAGTGGAATTAGAGTGACAAAAAGAAGAGATAGAAGAGAGGATATGGATGGAGAATTGGTGGTGCTTGGTAAGTGATTTGATGCAGGGGTGATAGTCAGGGTAGGCAGAGAAAGGAGGAGAGATGAGACACACATGACAACCTTCCAGACTCCCGTGGGCAGAAAATAAATATTGCCCAAACTTATAGCTAGTTTTTAGTTTCTAGAAGAATTTTTATTTTCCAGAGGATTTCTACCAAACTCTGTACTTTCATCCTAGCCTGAAGTTGGACTCTTCCCTCTCCCATACTTAGTCATCCCTGGATGAAATAGTCATTCAGACCACCTTCTTTTCCCTGCCTTTTTAATGATTGTTACATTTGCCCTTTCCTTTCATCTTTATAAATCCTTTTCACGAAAGGCAGATAGGCCACCTTGTTCGTGAAGTTTCCCCTGCTCACCCCAGATGGAACAATGTCTGTTTTTTCTGTGTTTTTCTAGGATTTAGTCCTCTTATCATGGTACTTCTCACATCTTGCCTTCTACCACAGCTAGTTGTATTCATTTCTCTTTCCCTACCAGACTGTGAGTGAGAGAGGGAACCATATCATCTCCAGCTTCTGAGTCTCTGATGATAGGTACTCACTTCTCTCCAACCTGCTTCTCCCAAGCAATAGTCATCTGGGTTAATGGAGTTAGCCAGATGTTGGCTATAGATTCAGGTTATCTGTAAGGGGATGGAATTGTAGGCCCACACATCAGGGCCTTCTAGCCCAAGGATAATGTTCTTTTATAAACTTGGGGGCAGGTGTATGAGAGTTCATTGGGTCACAATTCTATATAGCTTATATATATTGTAAAATGAACTTTAGTACCTACTTAATATTTAGTAAAATAAAATTCAAAAATAGACAAATATTGTACTGAATAATTGCATCCATCCTTACCTTCTCCTTCTGTCAGTAGATAACTTCTGTCTGTTTCTCTCTCTCTGAACTATCTTCCTTTCCCTTTCTGTCAAACATTGTGGAATAAAGACTTGGACTCAATTTTCTGACCCAGTTTATTCTCATAATTTGACTCCATTTACTTCCTTCTCTGTCTCCTTGTCTATTTTACTTCTTTTTCTGTCTACATGTTTCTTCACCATCTCCAACTATTTGTATTATTCTGATGGATGGCAATCTTAGGATAATGAGTGGAAAGGAGTTCTTAAGTTTTGAAAATTTAAGTAAGGTGTATTATCAGATTAACCTAGAGCCATGAAAACTAAAATATACATTTAAAAAATCTTCTGTGAACTGGGAATTATGTACTTTGGTAAAGGTTCTGAATAGACTTTTTTTTTCAAAAGAAGACATAAAAACAAAAGTATATGAAAAAATGTTCATCACTAATCATCAGGGAAATATAAATCAAAACCATGCTGGGGTATCATCTCACTCCAAGTCAAATGGCCATCCTCAAAAAGATAAAAAATAACATAAATGCTGGAGAGGATGCAGAGAAGAGGAAACTCCTGTGCACTGTCGGTGAGAATGTAAATTAGTACAGCCATTATGAAAAATAGTACGAAAGTTTCTTTAAAAACTAAAAATAGAACTACCACATGATCCAGCAGTGCTAGTACTGGGTATTTATCCAAAGGAAAGGAAATCAATATATCAAAGAACTACCTGCACCTCAATGTTTATTACAGCCCTATTCAAAGTAGCCCAAATATGAAACCAACCTACAGATCCATCGATGGATGAATGAATAAAGAGAATGTGGTACATATATGTATTAGTCTGTTTTCACACTGCTAATAAAGACATACCCAAGACTGGGTAGTTTATAAAGAAAAAGAGGTTTAATGGATTCGTAGTTCCACATGGCTGGGGAGGCCTCACAGTCATGGCAGAAGGTGAAAGGCATGTCTTACATGGCGGCAGGCAAGAGAGAATAAGAGCCAAGCAAAATGGGTTTCCCCTTATAAAACCATCAGATCTCATGAGACTGACTTACTACCATGACAATAGTTTGGGGGAAATCGCCCTCCTGATTTAATTATCTTCCACTGGGTCCCTCCCCACCATGGGAGCTACAATTCAAGATGAGATTTGGGTGGGGACACAGCCAAACCATATCAATATACACAGTGGAATACCATTCAGCCACACACACACAAAAATAAAATTCTGTCATTCACAGCAACATGGATGAGCCTGGAGGACATCGTGTTAAGGGAAACAAGCCAGATGTAGAAAGGTAAATACCAAATGTTCTCACTCATGCAAAAGCAAAAAAAAAAAACTTGAGCTCATAGAAGTAGAGAGTAGAATTGTAGTTATTAGAGGTTGGGAAGGGTAGAGAGAGGGAAGGATAGGGAGAGATTGGTTAATGGTTAAAAAATTATAGATAGGAAGTCACTGTATAGTCACTACAGGGTGGCTATAGTTAACAAAACTGTATTGCATATTTCAAAATAGGTAGAAAAGAGGATTGTGAGGGTTCCCAACACAAATAAATGATAAATGTTTGAGGTGATGGACATGCTAATTACTCTGATTTAATCATTACACATGTATCAAAATATTACTCTATATCCCACAAATATGTGCAATTATTACATGTCAACTAAAAAAAGATAATTCTTCTGCAAATAGTAGAAGGTCCAAGTGAAAGTGATTTAAATGATGAGGAGATTTATTATGTTATCTAATGGGAAATTCTAAATAGGGTGCTTCCAGAGTTGCTTAATTCAAGACTCATATCATCAAGCACTCAAGTTCTTTCTTCTCTTTCCTCTTTGCCATCTTCAGATTGTTGGTGTTTGTGTTCAGGCTTCCCTTCTCATGGTTTCAAGGAAAGATTGTATTAAATGGTGGGGCCATAGCAGCAACAATCATCACATCTTTTTTTTTTTTTTTTTTTTGAGATGGAGTCTTGCTCTGTCACCCAGGCTGGAGTAGAGTGGCGCGACCTCAGCTCACTGTCACCTCCGCCTCTGGGGTTCAAGCAATTCTCCTGCCTCAGCCTCTCAAGTAGTTGGGATTACAGGCACCCACCACCACTCCTGGCTAATTTTTGTATTTTTAGTAGAGACGGGGTTTCGCCATGTTGGCCAGGCTGGTCTTGAACTCCTGACCTCGTGATCCACCCGCCTTGGCCTCCCAAAGTGCTGGGATTATAGGCATGAGCCACCGCACCCAGCCCAATCATCATATCTTTACACCGTGATTTTTCTTTTTTAGTTACCTAGGCTGGTCTCGGACTCCTGGGCTCAAACTATACTCCTGCCTCAGCCTCTTGAGTAGCTTGGATTACAGGCATGAGCCACCACACCTATAGCCACAATGTCCTCTATACAGGTGAAGAAACCTTTACAAGGAGTCTCCTCCATCCCCAGCAGATTTATTCTCATGTCAGAGCATCTAGAGCAAGGTCACAGAGCTACCCTTAAACCACCCAATGGCAGGGGGTATGGGACCATCATGACTAATTACAACCAATCAGGATTAACCTGATTCTCAAGTTGGGGAGGAGAATTGACCATCAGAATAAAAACAGGGCTCTGTAAACACGGAAGAAGAGGAAAATGACTCTTGGGTGCCTCTGTGAATGTTCCTTCTCACATCCAAGGAGATGTGCAAAGACAGAAACAATTTTTTTTTTTTTTTGAAATGGAGTCATGCTCCGTCGCCCAGAGCTGGAGTGCAGTGGCGTGATCTTGGCTCACTGCAACCTCCCCATCCTGGGTTCAAGTGATTCTCCTGCCTCAGCCTCCCAAGTAGCTGGGATTACAGGTGAGTGCCACCATGCCCAGCTAATTTTTGTATTTTTAGTAGAGACGGGGTTTCACCATGTTGGCCAGGCTGGTCTCAAACTCCTGCCCTTGTGATCCACCCGGCTTGGCCTCCCAAAGTGCTGGGATTACAAGTGTGAGCCACTGTGCCCAGCCGAGAGAAACATTTAGAACAAAACACAGACTTGTGTTTTTTCCCCCCAGAACAATCTCTTGAGGCATGCGAAGGCTGTTCTGCAAGCATGTGTCATTGTCTAACATTTTGTGCTGGGTGGTCACATCTGTGTATGGATACAGTGTTGTCATGGGGCCAATATCTCTATCCAAAGTTACATCTGTTTTCAGATGGGCTGTGAAAATAGTCCATAAATTTGGCTTAGAAAAGTTCTATTAATGTGTGGTATCACAAAGACAGACACAACATTTGTAGTGAAGAGCTGCCCGGTAGTCGTTGCACTTCTCATAATCGTACCCCAATGTCCTCTTAGGGAATCACCTCTCACAGGTTGAACAATGTCTTGGTGGGACTATTAATCAAGGTTTCTTGCCCACCAGCCAATGAGTGGCATGTGACTTGAGCTAGACTAATTTGACCCTCTATCTTAGGACTTTGAGTTTTGGATTCAGTGAGGTAAGGGTGGAAAAAATGAAGTTCATTCACTACAGTAACATAGTTCAGTTATTCCTGCCTCTAAACCCCAAACACATCCCCTATCCTCACCAAACTGCCTTGGTTCTAGTACTAGTCTGTTCTCATGCTGCTAATGAAGACATACCCGAGACTGGGCAATTTATAAAGGAAGGAGGTTTTATGGACTCACAGTTTTCCGTGGCTGGGGGGGCCTCACAATCATGGCAGAAAGTGAAGGAGGAGCAAAGTCACGTCTTACATGGCGGCAGGCAAGAAAGTGTGTGCAGGGGAAATCCCCTTACTAAAACTATCAGATTGGTGAGACTTATTCACTATCACAAGAACAGCATGGAAACGACCTGCTCCCATGATTCAATTGTCTCCCACTGGGTCCCTCCCATGACATGTAGGAATTATGGGAGCTACAATTCAAGATGAGAGTTGAGTGGGTACACAGCCAAACCACATCAGTTCTGAACCTGGTTCTCCAGGCTTCCCTTTGATTCTGTGGGCTACCAGTGATATTCTTGCAAAAATATCCTTTTCCTGCTTACGTTTCCAGAGTTAGTTTCTGTTGCCTGCTGGATACATTTAACATCTATTTTATTTTATAAAGTCATAGGATGTCAGAGCTGTAAGAAATCTTATAGATCTAGTTCATCTCCCTCATTTTACAGCTAAGGAAGCTGATGCCCCCAGCGGTTGAGGGTTTCACCCAAGATCACATCACAGAGGTTGTCAATGATGGAACTTGGAAAGAAGACAAGGTCTCCTTTCCCTAGGGTAGTGCAGGCTGCTTTTTTTCCCTAAGTCTCTTTTTAGTGTAAAGCACAACTTCTCTTCTTTTTCTCTCTGTGTGTGTTTATCTGCAATATTTAATAGGAGATAGTGACTTTAAAATCCTCATTTCCCCCCCAAACTGACAGTTTGCTTTGTATAGTTTAAAGGCTTGTTTCAGAGATAGACCTCTCAGGGACTTGGTATCTGGCAAAGACAGGCATTAGTTTATGTCCCTATATGGAGCCTTGCTTCTTTCCAGCTATCTGTAAATGTTTATTCTCTTACATGAAATTCATGTTTGGAAAGGAAGTGGTTTGCTCTAGGGAAACATATGGGCTAGAGTTCTGAAAGTGATTATCTACCATTTCTAAGTCTGCCCCTTGTAAGCTGTGTATATTGGGAAAGGATCTCCCTTCACTCACACTAAAGGATATATAGCTGCTCTACATTTTCAGCTGCTTTAGGGTAGCCATAGCTCATGCAACCACTGTAAAAAATAGCCCAAGGTTGGGATAGGAGTTGGGAAGGGAATTTAGAACAGTATTGACTATGTGCCAGGTACCATATGAAGCACCTAGCATGTATTAATTAATGAATTAATATTCTCCTCACAAGGTTAGGAGGTAAGTACCATTATTATTACCCCTTTTTATAAGTGAAGAAATTAAGTCAAAGAGAGGTTAAGAAACTTGTTCAAGGTCACACAGCTTTTAAGTGGCAGGATTGAAATTCCAACCCAGGCAGTCTAGTTTTAAAGTCTGTGCTCTTAACCCACTGCTCTGTTGCATCTTAATCGCTGAATCATGGAGGTAAAAGTGAATCATTTCTGTTGAACTCCCAACCTCAAGTGATTCTCCTGCCTCAGCCTCCCAAAGTGCTGAGATAATAAGTGTGAGCTACCTTGCCTGGCTATGATCTTTTTCTTAGGAAAAAAAGATTGTTCAATACAGACAAATACCTTTTCATAAACACTTCTAGTAGAGAGTTCTGTATTGCGAATCTCTTGATCTCAACAATGCTTGGAAGGTCTACTTATAAACCATACTCTACCACAAGTTTGCTACACAACAAACATTCTCTCATCTGTACCCATGTAACAAAGTACCTCAAAGAACTCAATTATTTGGTAGTTGTGAGAAGAATTGCACAGAATTAAGCTTTTTGCTTTGGATGCTCATAAAATAGGATCAATAAGCAATGTGTTAATTGATTTTTTAAGAAAAATTCTTTTAAGCCATGTCGAGATCCTCTGTGGTTAAAAAAAAAAAAAATTAGTTACAATACAAAAACACCCAAGCAATGATAAGAAAAAGTCATGGACTGAGTCTCTGGAAAGTCCCCTTTCCCCTTGCTGGGTTCAAAACACGTTTTTCTACTTGAAATTTCTTGTCTACAGAGAGAAAGGAAATCATCTCTGTACCATTTTTATTTTGGCAAACAACGTAGGGCTTCTTTTTAAGCAATTTAGCATTACAAAGTTCCAGTATGTCAAACAAAACAACAGTGCTTAACGATTACATCACAGTGAGATATTTTTCTTGTGTTAGTCTTTATTCAGTGTAGACAATTCAGTAGGAAAAAAAGGATACTTAAAAAATTGTCAGCTGGGCACAGTGGCTCATGCCTGTAATCCCAGCACTTTGAGAGGCTGAGGCGGGTGATCACCTGAGGTCAGGAGTTTGAGACCAGCCTGGCCAACATGGCGAAACCCCATCTCTATTAAAAATACAAAAATCAGCCAAGCGTGGTAGCAGGCACCTGTAATCCTAGCTACTCAGGAATCTGAGGCAGGAGGATCATTTGAACCCAGGAAGCGGAGGTTGCAGTGAGCCGAGATTGTGCCACTGTACTCCAGCCTGGGTGACAGAGCAAGACTCCATCTCAAAACAAAACAAAACAAAACAAAAATTGTCTACTTTATTTCTACTAACTTTATTCTGACAATTAGACTCATACTAGAAGAAAAGTTCTCCAGATTTAGTAATTGTTGCTTCTTTACAGAAGAATTAGATCAATGTAAGCAAAAAAGACCTCTTTCAATGACATGTTTTAGTGCCGGCAATTTCATCAGAGACAGAAATCACACAGGATGTCTTCTAGAGACTCTGCTGGTTGGGATGGGATGGATGGGGAAGCAGGCGCAGTAGGGAGGTATGTTAGTCTATTCTCGTATTACTATAAAGATATATCTGAGACTGGGTAATTTATAAAGAAAAGAGGTTTAATTAGCTCATGGTTCTGCAGTCTGTATGGGAAGTACAGTGGCTTCTGCTTCTGGGGAGGCCTCAGGAAACTTACAATCACGACAGAAGGTGAAGGGGAAGTGGGTGTCTTACACGGCAAAAGCAGGAGCAAGAGATGGGGGGCGGTTAAACAACCAGCTCTCAGGAGAACTCACTCGCTATCATGAGAACAACACCAAGGGGATGATGCAAAACCATTCATGAGAACTCTGCCCCATGATCCAATCACCTCCCAGCAGGCCTCACCTCCAACATTGGGGATTACAATTCAACATGAGATTTGGGTAGGGACACGGGTACAAACCATATCAGGAGGTGAGAGAAGAAGAGAAGATTAGATATTTGAAAAAAAGCTCGGAGTCGTAAGGAAAATGAGTACTTAGACAAAAGGATTTCTTAACAAAGCAAATTTCCTTCTGTGCAGAGGGGAGCTTCTTGTTTGGCTAGTCGCTATGAGAGCACACAGAACAAAGGAGAATGAAAGTTTTTATTCTTGATGTAAATTTTGCCCTTGTGCTCTTTTTTTATTGGCTGGGGTCAGATTGCACAATCTAAGCTAGACTTGATTGGCTAAACATTTGAACTTTTTCTTAGATAAGGTGGGTTTGTAAGGGAGAGAGGGGAAAGGGGGAAGGGGTGGTCTGCGGTGAGCTAAAGAGCTAGTTTTCTTCTTAAATAAGGAAAGGAATGTGATTTAATGGTGACTCTAGTATAATTAACAGTAGATTATGTGACTTCTCTTGGGGCCCAGTTGTATGAGCCCTGAATATGTAGGTCTCCCTTCCCTGGGGACCCAGGTTGGCCCACCTGTACCCCAAACAAGCTAGTTTTTTTACCTGTTTAACCCCAACACAATAGTTGAGCAGCGTGGAGACTCCTCCATCACCTTAGCGCCCAGACCTCGTTTATTAGCAGTTTTTCCAGTGAAATTTAATGGAAATTTATTACATATTAAAGCCCGGGATGGTCTCCCTTTTGATATTAACATGTTGCTGAAGCAAAGGTCTTTTATTTATCCATCCATTTGTTAATATGACACCTAGCATATACCAGGCACAGTCTGATACCAGAGACAGGTGACCCAAACAATTACAATGTAGTTTGGACAGGGGTAGGCTGGGTCTTAACTCCTTGAGGGACTAGTTTTATCCATCTCTAAGTTACTAGTACCAAGCCATGTACCTGACATAAAAATTACCCAGTAAGTGTTGACTCAATGAATGGAGCACTGTGGCAGCCCAGAAAAGGGGCACCTGAATCTAGGTGGAAGACGGAAGTAAGGGAAGACTTCCTGGAGGAGGAGACACATTTGATAGGGATAAGTTAAATGATCCTTACAGTAGGATTAGTTAAAAGATAAGTTGGCTGTGGTGAAGGGAACACATATAAAGCTACTTCATCAGTGATGTACAGAAAATGAAGCCCTAATCCAAGGTCTACATGTCCTCCAACACTCACACACACACACACACTCACATGCACATGACGTGTGGGCTCCTGACATTCAGGAGACAGAAGTATACTTTTTTTGCAAATAATAACTATGCCATTCTCTATTCCAAGGACATTTCAGTCATTAATGTGAGAGAGGTGAGCTTTGTTATGTTTGAGAATGTCAGAATTCTGTAGGAGAAAATTGACAACACTGTGATCTATTGCAATATTTTTACACTATGTAATTTGAGCTTGTAACTACTTAGCCAATTAAAGATTAAGCAGGTAGTCCTTAAATACTACTGCACAGCCGAAAGAATGATTTATTACATTGGAATACAGGGAAGCCAGATTGCATTCAAAGAAAATCACTATGGGTAGCTGTTAATCAGCGCTCTGAAACCAGGCTTCCCTGTTCAACCTGAAGAAAAGCTGCTCCTTAAATCCCTCTCTTGGAGAGTTCCAATGCATAATAACAAAGTCCTGATGGTTAAGGAAAACAAGTTTATTAATGGCTGAGCAAACACATTTTCTAGAAAAATCCTTTGTGTTTTCTCTCCAGTTTTCCCTAAAAACCAGTTCTTGAATCACCACAGTAAGAATACTGAGACATAGGAGGACATGTGGAATTTTTTTGTTTTTGTTTTGTTTATTTGTTTGTTTGTTTTGTTTTGAGATGGAGTCTCTGTTGCCCAGGCTGGAGTGCAGCTGCGTGGCTCACTGCAACCTCCACAAACCAAATTCAAGCAATTCACCTGCCTCAGCCTCAGAGTAGCTGGGATTACAGGTGCGTGCCACCACACCTGGCTAATTTTTTATATTTTTGGTAGAGATGGGGTTTCATCATGTTAGCCAGGCTGCTCTTAAACTCCTGACCTCGTGATCCACCTGCCTCGGCCTCCCAAAGTGCTGGGATTACAGGAGTGAGCCACCATGCCTGGCTGACATGTGGAATTTCATTTACTCTTCTGGGGTGGTGCCACAGCCAGATTAAAAAAAAATCTAGCCAAAGATAAATTCCATTAAAGCCCAGTTTCATTTGTGCTAATGATGCTATGCTGATTTTACAAACACATTGGTCTGTGACATCAATATTAGTGAATCTTTCAATTCATATAAGTCCCTCATGGTCTCTAATCAATGCGTAGTAGTAGCTGCATGAGTTAAATTGCCACTATATAGAGGTAAGAAGGCTCATGGTGCAAGGGATAACTCGTGAGGATTTTGGAGGATTTTACACTTGAGTCTTGTGGGAGGTGCCTGAAAAGATAGGCAGGGGCCGGACCATAAAAGGGCCTTGTTTGGGCATTTTCCTGAATGCTGGGGTGAGCCAGTGAAGGTTTGAAACAGAAGAATAACCAGATTTGCACCTTCTGAGAGACTATGCTGACACTAATGTCATGGGTGGTTTGGAAGGGAACTGAGACCTGTGCTGAGACCAGGCTGGTCTATCATGCTAGTTTGCAGGAAGGATGAGAAGAAAGTGAAGCAAGACCAAGGCAATGGGATGGAGGAAGGTACACAAAGGAGTAGTTAATAGCACTTGGAAACTGACTGTGTGTTGAGGGTGAGGAAAGGCAACAATCTATGGCCATAGCTGGGCTTCTGGCAGAGGCCACACTACACATCCAGCTCAGATAGAGAATAAGAGGAGGGGGAAAGAGGATGAATTCAATGTGGATGTGTTTCGATTAAGTTTAGTGGGACACTTAAATACTGATGAACGGGGGTCTGGTGGGAAGTTGATGATAAAGCTGGAATTCAAGAGTGATGTCTGAGCTCCATGTAGAAATTTGAATGTCACCAGCGCATAGTGGGTGGTTGCCGAAGCCATAGATATATCCAGTGGATTGCTTTGCTCAAGCTAATATATAATTTTGGATGAAAGAAGCGCAAAGTAAATTTCAAATTGAACCTTATTTTACTTGGGAAAGTGTACAACAATTGTAATAAATGTTTGTGGACTGACTGGATGAACATAAGGATAGAGAGGTGATTAAGTGAATAAAAAGTATGAGTTCATGAAAATCAGTAGATGTTCTCTTTTACTTTATCTCATGACTTATTTCCATTTTAGCTCTGGCATGGAAAAAAAGGCAACATTTGGATGCAATACACAGAGATCTTTAAAAATCAGTGAGCCTTTTTTTTTTTATTTTAGAAATAGAGTTTCTCTCTGTTCCCCAGGCTGGAATTCAGTGGTACGATCATAGCTTACTGCAGCCTCGAACTGCTGGGCTCAAGCAATCCTCTCGTCTCAGCCTCCCACAGTATTGGGGTTATAGGCATGAGCCACTGTGCCTAGCTGCTTTTCATTTCTAAAGCCTACTAATTTCAGACCATTTCATATGTGTTATTCCTATTTGGTATTGATGCCCTAGTAGTGACCGATCAACTGCTTCCTTTGCAGCAAACCCAGATGGAGATGACCAGCAAGTGACAGACCTGTTCAGCAAGCAAACATGTTATTTTGCACATGACTTCCCTTGAATAAATGTGAGCCTCCACTCTACAATCCTTGCCAGAGACCAAGTGGTTTTAAAATAAAGACAGATGTGTGATACCACGCATTGGCTTGTAACACCCGTATCTTATATAAATGGCCACACTGTAGTCCCAGGGTCTGCAGAACAGACCAAGACTCCTTAGTAATCAATCACATCACTATCAAGGCAGTAAACAGGGAAGGGTGGAAACATGCCTTCCACTGTCATTGATGGAAAATTTTACCTTGACAGGGAAAGGTAGTTCGGAACCTTCTTGAATCATTGAGGAACTGCTTAAAATGCACATTTGTGGTCTAAAATGTCCAAAATATTTTAACACGTCACAACAGGCACCAAATGGTTTGGGCAATATCAGGTAAATTATGAATCCATTTTGTAATTTGGGAAGGTCATTAGGACACAGACTCATTATCTGCTGAGACTTTTTTGTTGCTTTCCATTTATTACTCTCCTTTGAGTGAAATGGAACTGTGAGAGCAGAGCAGAGACCTCAGTTCACTCAACCCTGACACACTACTGGTGTCTATAATTTCACCATAAATTTGGAGAGGGAGAGACAGAAATTGCAAATGCAGGGATTTAAATCCCCTTGTGCTGCATTTGTTAAGCTGAGCAGATTGTAAACTGCCTCTTGCAAATATGATATGCATCTGGGCATCAAGCTGATAATTCTGAACCACAGAATCATTCATTTGTGTGATGCTTCCCTCCAGAAGTTTCTGAAATTGCTTCTGTAGTCATTATGTATCCCAGAGCTGTTCAGTTTTAGTCTGAGGATTAGAGAGACGATCTGGCTAAGGAAGTGAGAGGCCTTTTTCAATGAGATGGAAATGACAAATTTTTCTGTGTACATCATCACAATCTTTACAAATTATGCATTTGAAGTACTTGGTTTGGGCTTTTCTGAGGAAAGCAAAGAGAGATGTGTAGAGTCATCAACTTTGTGTTAGAAACTTACAGGCACATCGATGACAAATAAATTCAAATCATTTAGACACTCTCATGGACACTTCTGGCCCTTCTAGTGAAAAACAATCTGTGTGTTTTTATACTTTCTGTCTCTGGCAGGGCCCTATCCTCTTACCTCCCTGATCAGAAGCAATTTCTTTTGCTTCCTGTTTTGATTTCTAAAAATTTAGTTACATAAGTATTCCATTAATATATTTCATTATACAAACATAATTATTGCAAATAACATTGCAGTCCCTTTTGATGATTGTGAAATTCTGATGTTTTCCCCCACCTATGGCACCCCCTTTCACTTCTGGTTATAAGCAATGTTAACAGTTTCACGTGTATCCTTCCGGATCTTCTAGGTGTGTGTGTGTGTGTGTGTACAAACATGTTATTGTAGACAAATATCATACTACAGCTTCTTTTTTTTTCACTCAATTACACATCTTGGAGCTGTCACTACAGGGATCTATTCCATTCTTTTTATTTGTTTTTACTGTTGCATAATATTCCAGAGTATTAGTGCACCACCATTAACTTCTTCAGGGCTTCTGAATTTTCACTGCAGTCTACCTTACCCTGAAGAATCTTGAAAGACCCCTCGAACGGCAAATTCTTCAAAGTAAAAAAAGAGTACATCGTATTAATTTTATTGGGAAAAAGCTTACTCATTTCTAAGCTCCCCAATCATACTCATTTATGCTATACCACCAAATACCATTAAAATGAGCACCATTACTTCACAGTTAACATTTCCTAATGTAACTCAACCAGATATTTTCCCACAAATTACCCTATACTACAGCTATTTCCGTTCTCTCATTCAGCGTTTACAGATTATACACAGAAGACTTTGACCTATTTGTTAATTCAACAAATCATTATTGAGCACCGACTATTTGCCAAGCACTGCTGTGGGTGTTAGGAATATGGTAACAAACAAAACACAGAAAAATCCCTCCTTTCCTGGAATCTACATCCTCGTGCAAGGCAGATAACAGAAAAATCGGTAGGATATAAAGGATGTTAGACAGTGGTATGTCCTGAAGAGAAAAAAATACGAAGGTGGGAAAGGTGGTTTATTTAGAAGGTGGTTTTTGAATAAACACCTTCAAGAAGCCAGGAAGGAAGCCGCGCGGATGTCTGGGGGAGAAGACTTCCTGATCAAGATACCCCGTGGGAACGAATGATTTTTTCTGACAGAGAAATGGCCGGGGTCTTTCTGTCCTGCAGTTCATCATTTGGGTTCTTGTCCTTTATCACTTCCTACCAGTGGAATTTTTTTCCCAAGGAGAGTTGACTAGAGCTCTCCTGCAGAAATGTCGAAAGGCGATCATATTTTTCAATGAGAAATGAATCACTCAACATACAAGGTTTATAACATGAGGGAGACCAGGGCACATAGGGCACTCATTTTCTCCTGGGATCAGGGGTGCTGGCAGGAGAAAGGTGGTTGGCTCTCTGACAGAAAGATTTGTGGAGCAATTTGTCTCTGCTTGAGGCCACAGGATAGAGAGCAGGGAGGGGGAGGCCAAATATTAGCTGAAAGAAGGGAACTCAGACCCAGGAAAAAATGAGCAAATTTTCTTCTTTATGACCGAGTATCTGCTTCTCCATGGCTATGTTTAGCATTCTACATACTGCTTGGATATAAATCCCAGCTTTTCTAATTCTTAGTCGGATAATCATAGGCAGATCACTCAATCTCTCTGAGCTTCATTTTCCATCTGTAAAATGGAAATGATAATAATAGTAGCTATCTCCTAAGGTTGATATGGAGGATTAAATGAGATTGTAGAGGTAGAGACTGTGTACTTTGTGTCTGAAACATAGCGAATGATCAGTAAGTATGCCATCATCATCACATCACTATCACCACCACCACGATCATTAGTTCCTGAGCTTAACAGGAAATAAGTTCAGGGGTAGAAAGGCATTATTCAGTACTTCTTTAAACATCAATCAGTGTCTCACAGAGCTTGGTACTGAAGATTCAGCTTAAAGGCTGTCTAGATAAGTAAACAAACCCCACGCTTTGGGAAGGTAGGAGAGGGTTAAGGATTTTCAGGAAGGTGGTTATGTACAAATGGGCTTCCTTGGCACCAGAGAAGGGGAAGGGAGAAGGAAATGGAGACGTTTTTGTGATATCAAAGTCACCTGTGAGACAGGATGCTGAGTCGATGATGACCAGGAAACTGCTTGATGTAAACGTCTGTGAAATGATGAAGAGGCCTGTGGTGAGAACCACCCAGAGGCCAAATAACCTCACGTGGCTGCATTCTGTGTCTCTTTAGTCTCAGTTTGTTCTCAGTTGCATGGAAACAACCAAAGTTGACAACCAAATCTTTCAGCTACAAATCTACCTCACAGCTCAAATCTACCTTAGAGCTAATCTGAGCGTGCAGGTGTCTCTAAAAATAACCATGTTACGTTCGTTTTGTTGGGAGGCTCTGTCTAATAGTTAAAAATGCTCGCTAGCTAGTCAGGCTGAACTGACCTGAGTTTGAATCCTGGCTCTTTTTTTTTTTTTTTTTTTTTTAACTAGTTGTGTAATTCTGGACAAGGTAGATAATGTCTCTGGGTCTCAATGTTCTCATTTGTGCAGGGACATGATAATATCTACCTAATAGGGTGATTACGGAGATGAAGTGGGATAATGCAAATAAAATACTCAGCACAGTGCCCAGCACACAATAAATGCATGTTGGTGTTTATGACTGAATCTTTTGTATGAATTGTTTTCTGGTTAATGGGGAAATAAGACAAAAAAATGTAGAGGAAGAGAAGGGAAATAAGAGATATGGAAAAGAGGGGCAGGATGTTAAAAGCTGATCCTGGAGACAGGCACTTGGTGATTGCCAAAAAAAAAAATAAAATCCTGAGAGAGAAAAAGAATAAAGATGGCAGAGACTCAGAGGCAGAAGCTCAGCCTTGTTTTTTGCCAAGGTTTCATCCATCTGGCCTTGGCTTCTATGCTTGCTTTTCCTTCCAAGTGGCAGCTTCCAAGCCTGATGGTGAAACCCAGGGCCGGGAAATAGAACATCTCTGGATCACCCTAAACTTCTGCACTCAGTGAAGGCATTTAAGAAATAAACATATTCTTCTTTTGCAATACAGAATTCCTTTGAGACTAATACAAGAGACAAGCCTGTCAAGTGAGTCAGCAGTGACCACAGGCTGATATAATCCAATTGCTTTTTGGCTGACAGCTCAGGCAGAGAAAAATTCACTCTGATCCAAAGGTAAATGTAGTTTAAATCTCAACACAAAATTCTGATCCTCCCTAATCAGCTTCTATTCCCAGTCTATGATGACCCCAGACACCAGAAATAGCAGAAATACCATTAAGACATTTCCTACTGTTTGGGGTATAATAATTTAATCATTGGTAAAGGTAAAATGTTCAAAGGGTAGAATAATTCAGATTATTTTCAGGGTCTAAGAAAAAAAAAATAGGCCAGGTGTGGTGCCTCACACCTGTAATCCCAGCATTTTGGGAGGCTGAAGTGGGGAGATCACATGAGCTCAGGAGTTCGAGACCAGCCTGGCTAACATGGTGAAACCCCGTCTCTACTAAACAAATACAAAATTAGCCGGGTGTGGTGGTGTGCACCTGTAATCCCAGCTACTCAGGAGGCTGAGGCAGAATTGCTTGACCCTGGGAGGCAGAGGTTGCAGCAAGCCGAGATTGCACTACTGCACTCCAGCCTGGGGGACAGAGTGACAGTGTGTCTCAAAAGAAAAAAAAAATGAAAAAAGAAGAAAGAAAGGAGAAAGAAAGAAAGAGAAGAAAGAAAAAGAAAGAAAGAAAGAAAAAAATAGAATATCTTTCCTCAGAATTGGATAATAGTAGATATTCTAGTGCACCATCCAGCACAGATGGACATACAGAAAATGAACATAAACTTGCATAAGTGATGAGATAATCTAGAAAAATACAACACATGGTTAACTATATCCTTTTTTTCTTTTATGGGAAGAATGGCTGGTCTGAATAGACTCCTATGGTGTTATGAATTCTAATCAACTACAAAACCAGAGCGAAACTGAAGTTCTAAAATGGATTTTCAGTATGATCTCTTCTGATGAGCCTTTGCAAACACAGTAATTTAAGACACCAAGTTGAAGCCTGGATCTGCATATCAAAATGTAGGGCACGCTTACTTAGGAGGAAGATCAAAGGGCAGTTTTTACATTATAGAAAAAACTAGCTTGACCCTGAAAAATAATTGCTTTTATAAAAAATTAAATCATTTGAAGTCATGTATTATGATCAACCCCATCTGTTCAACACACACACACACACACACACACACACACACACACACGTTTTTAGGAAAGATGAGAAATTAAATGTTCATTTCAAATTGTTGCTAAATTGCTTTCCTGAGATGTTATATCCTGGACCTCCGGGATGGCTGTGATTGGAATCTGTCTGCCTTTATTTCTAACATGAAAACACCGTGGCCCGCCTGTGCAGAAGGTGACTTCCCAGGTATTTGAGCACCTTGGGGAAGCTAATTTCTACAAACCACAAAGGAACTCTCTTATTTCCCTATTCAGGCCTCTACCTTGTATTCAGCACTTTACTTCAGCCTGCCGAAGGCTGAACTTCCTTCAACCCCTTTGAGCCCTCATCTGAGGTCCATAGTTCCTCAGCTGGTATTGCTGAGGCTGTAGCACATCCTCACTCACCCCTGCCAGGGCCTCAGCTCATCACACTGCTCATTTAGCTATGAGCTTGATGTGCAGTCCAGGGTGACACTCAGAGAAAACAGAGCCTTCTCTTCTTGGTGGGGTATAATATTTAAACTAAGGCCTATGCTTTAAGATTTGGGGCTCAGTTTTGCCCTTTCGATCCGTCTGTATCAATACCTGAAAGCAGTTTTTCTTGAACTCATTTTACTTTGATTTTGAGATCCGCTTTTGATGCTTCTTATTTAATAAGGCACAGGCACAGGCCTACATTCATTATTTAGACTAGAACTGATTTTGCACTTGATGTTAAGAAAAAACTGGCACGCTTGTTCAGGGTAATTGCATAGAATGAAATGAATGCAATTTATGTAAAGGATTATTGAAGGAATAAAAAACTTCCAAGGTAAGCCTGTTAAATCATTCATTTAGTAACTGACTGACATTTGCACAGATCTGGATCCTGCGCTTTGCCAGATTTTAAAGCAAAGCAAAGAAGCAATTATTTAAAAGTGGTGGTGAAAAACAGTACTGTAAGAAATCCTGGAAGGTGGATCTATTTTAAGTGATTATTCTCTCTTAAATAATGTAATTCACAGACTATGGAACTAGGCCCAGGGAATCATCTCTCAGCCTGTCTTCACCTGGCAACCTTAGGCATTCCAGCATTAGAAGATAAGTGCAACGCCAATGACACCAACCACTTCTTTTTGAATGATTATCTCTTATTCTTTTAAACATTTATATTTCATTTTATCATTAAAGTTTTTGCTATGCACGCACTACACAGGTGCAGTTAGGCTTAAAGTCTAAGTCTAGGATTCTAGCTCCTTGAGAAATGCTTGTTTCTCTTTTTTTCTCTCTTTTTATTTTTTTAATTGAGACGGCATCTCCCTCTGCCGCCCAGACTGGAGTGCAGTGGTGCATCTTGGCTCACTGCAACCTCTGCCACCCAGGCTCAAACGATTCTCTTGCCTCAGCCTCCCGAGTAGCTGGGACTACAGGCGCGAGCCACCACATCCGGCTATTTTTTTTGTATTTTTAGTGGAGACGGGGTTTTACCATGTCTGCCAGGCTGGTCTCGAACTCCTGACCTCAGGTAATCCGCCCACCTCAGCCTCCCAAAGTGCTGGGATTACAGGTGTGAGCCACTGAGCTCTGCCACTTGTTTCTCTTTTATGTTTCCACTTAATATCTAAACCCATCTGATGCAAAAAACAAAACAACAACAAAAAACAACAAAAAATTGATGTGAAGAAATTGTAAATCTATATCATTTCCTCTGCCCTACACATAAAAAGTCTAAAATTGATGAAGAGGTAAATGCAACATTTTCATCAGTTAATCATTCTCTAGACTTAATAAAAACATTTCTGGCAATCAGAAAAGGGGAAAAATCTTTAATTGATTTCTCAGGTAATTTTTTTCCAGATATTGTACATAAAGTGTTCTTATGCTCTCTATTTGGATGTTTCAGGAGACATACAAATGAAATACAGTACATAGACAAATGAAATGCTAATAAGAAGTAGGATGATATTAAAATACCCTTACTTTGCCTGTATGGAACAAAGGCAGTCTACTCCATCGGGGAATCAAAGCAAATGTGAATAAGAGGTTTCCACCTTGCAAAACTGTGAGCTTCATTTGCCCTGGAGAGAACTACTAGGCAAGGCTTCACATGACAGTGCCTGTAGGGATGTCCACGGGGCTGTGAAGCGGGTGTATTGTATAGAACATGCAGCTGCAATGAAGGCGTGGAGCTCAGGAGAAGCAGCCACTGACAATGCCCCTCCTGGCTGCAGGGTCTTCTGTGCAGCCTCCCATGGATCGATATACCAGTTAGTTAAAACACACATCAGTATTTTCTGTCCTTTAGCAACGATGATGATATTTGCCACCAGCGAGTGTGATCTGTGAGGCGATTTTAAAATGCAGTCCTGGGATTCTGCTGTATTGAAACACCTTTGATTTTCTATTTGAATACTTCCAAGCTTTGTAATTATGCCATCATGTGCTCGTGATCATAAGAAATTAATTTTAAACTAAATATTCTTCAGTATCCCTTTTCATATATATTTTCACCTCATATACATAGTTTGGGATAAAATAGTGTAAAGAGTATAGGAAAATGCAACAAATTAAAGGGTAGGACATTAAATAAAACACCAATTTACCTTGTTCTTCAAAGTTTTTAAGGTTCAAAAATTTATTGGTATTTTAAGCCAGTGGTCCCCAACCTTTCTGGTACCAGGGACCGGTTTCATGGAAGACAATTTTTTCACGGACTCGGGGTAGCGGGATGGGGGTGGGGGATGGTTTCGGCACGAAGCTATTCAACCTCAGATCATGAGGCATTAGATTCATCAGGCATTAGATTCTCATAAGGAGTGCACAACCTAGATCCCTCGCATGTGCAGGTCATAACAGGGTTCGCACTCCCATAAGACTCTAATGCTGCTGCTGACCTGACGGGAGGCAGAGCTCAGGCAGTAATGCAAGCTCTGGGGAGCAGCTGTAAATACAGATGAAGCTGTGCTCACTCACCCACCGCTCACCCCCTGCTGTGTGGCCTGGTTCCTAACCAGTGCCATGGACTGGTACTGGTCTGTGGCCTGGGGGTGGGGACCCCTGTTTTAAGCAGTGTAAGAATTATTCTTTTTCAGAATATCTACCTCTACTGGGATAAGATCACGTTTCTTTACTGTGAGCACACAGTAGGTGCTCAATAAATGCTTGTTGCAAGAATGAATGACCAGCCAGGCACGGTGGCTCAAGCCTGTAATCCCAGCACTTTGGGAGGCTGAGGCGGGCAGATCACGAGGTCAGGAGATCGAGACCATCCTGGCCAACATGGTGAAACCCTGTCTCTACTAAAAATACAAAAAAAATTGGCTGGGCGTGGTGGCACACGCCTGTAGTCCCAGCTACTCAGGAGGCTGAGGCAGGAGAATCGCTTGAACCCAGGAGGCGGAGGTTGCAGTGAGCCGAGATTGTGCCAATGCACTCCAGCCTGGCGACAGAGTGAGACTCTGTCTCAAAAAAAAAAAAAAAAAAAAAAAGAATGACAATATGTTCCTATTTTTTACCATAATAGGTAAAATCTATAAGTAGTGTTATTTTTGCCTGCAACATTTATGTAACAAAACAAAGTTCAGTTTTAGAATTGATTTAAAGTAATACTATAAGAATGGAACATTTAAAGGTTGAAACATAAAGGATTAAACAAAAGTCTAAGGTCTCCCCATGAGTTTCTAAATATAGCATGCTTAACCAGGAAAATGAACACGAATATTTGTAAATAAATTTCAGATGAAAGGAAATTTTCAATATAAGCTGTGTAAGTTTAAATTAACATAAAGAAAACACAATTGTTTGTAAAAACAATTATACACATTGAGAGAAATGATAACTCTCTCTAAATTTGCATTCTCAATATTGTCTGTGCAAAATTGCTTGTAGTGTCCTCAAATGGATGTCTGTGGCCAGGCGCACAGAGAACATCCCCTTAAATGGTATATATTGAGGCAAGGCGGCCAGCTGTCTCCTTTAACTAGATGGAGTCTGGCCAGGTCACGGCTGTGCTTTCAAACAACTGGTCTGGATATGTGAGACCTGCAGAACAGGCAGCAGCAGCTGGAAGGCATCCTGTATGTACGTTGTACTGTTGCAGCCCTGTGAGAGGAGAAAAATGAGGTTGAAGGGTTATTTTCATAGTTCAACCTTGACAATACTTCCAATTGGATAATGTTCCCACTCTTCAACCCACCCCCCAATATTGGATTATATTTATCTTGCAATATTGGTGCTTAAAGCAAGTGTAAACACATGCTTTTGGATGGGGCATGTCCAGCTCTCAATTATCTATACTAACAGAGAGAATAATTCACTCAAAATGAGGCAAATCATTTTCATGGAATTTTTTTTTTTTTTTTTTTTTTGAGACAGAGTCTTGCTCTGACGTCAGGCTGGAGTGCAGAGGCACGATCTTGGCTCACTGCAACTTCCGCCTCCCAGGTTCAAGCGATTCCCCTGCTTCAGCCTCTCGAGTAGCTGGGACTACGGGCGTGCACCACCACGCCCAGCTAATTTGTTTGTATTTTAGTAGAGACAGGGTTTCACCATGTTGGCCAGGATGGTCTTGATCTTCTGAGTTCGTATCCGCCCACCTCGGCCTCCCAAAGTGCTGGGATTACAGGCATGAGCCACTTCTATGGACTTTTAAGATCCATCAGTGTGTGTACTTTCTTGGCCCAGGGTATGTCCTGTCTTATCTATCTCTTTCCCAGATCAACCCTACTGCCCTGAAATAACACAAAAACACTGTATGAAGGAGCTCAGTTTGTCCCACCCTACAGATAGATAAGCAAGAATGGTCAACATAAAGCTAACTGGAGATACTATTGGGCAGTTATTCATGGCAAACTTGAACACTGTTATCCTCCTATGCATGGTACTTTATGTTTGGTTGGGATAGCTGAAATTATTATTCCTGTTTTGTGGTGCACTAACACACAGTATTGGATGGAGAGGCCATTTAAAGGTTAGGGTAACTAAAACATGTGAAAACATCTATTGGGGAAACGGAAAAAACATTTGACCTCATATTTCTCATACCTGACATGGTAAGTTAATTTTAGGCCTTCTGGGTGGCCAAGGGAGAGATTTTTCTTGTACCACATTCTGCCTCTGACTGCCAGGGTTTTCTCTTAGCTATGTCTGTTCCTCCAAGACCTGCCCCTACAGCTCCTATTCCTTCTGGCTGATGCCATCCCACTGTGCGGCCGCATCCTAAACAATAATATTCAGTGCCATCACTTAGTTATTTCTGTACCTTTGTCGTTTTCCTTAACAGTAAGGTACAAGTCCCCAAAACAATGATATAAATATATAGGTAGCTGATATGGTTTGGCTGTGTCACCACCCAAATCTCATCTTGAATTTTAAGTCCCACAATTTCCACATGTTGTGGGAGGGACCTGATGGGAAGTAATTGAATCATGGGGGCAGGTCTTTCCCGTGCTATTCTCGTAATAGTGAGTAAGTCTCATGAGATCTGATGGTTTTATAACGGGGAGTTTCTCTGCACAAGCTCTCTTGTCTTGTCTGCAGCCATGTGAGATGTGCCTTTCACCTACCACCATGACTGTGAGGCCTCCCCAGCCACGTGGAATTGTGAGTCCATTAAATTTCTTTCTTTTGTAAATTGCCCAGTCTCGGGTATGTCTTTATCAGCAGTGTGAAATTGGACTAATACAGTAGCCCTCCTGAACTTTTGTAATTTCCAAATTTTGCAATGGAGCCACTTCAGAAAGCAAAATCCTATGATATATGCATTGCCCATGTTCAAACTTAGCTTGTTAACACCTTGTGCCTTCAGCTGGGTGCCCCGTGGCTGTTACTTATAGTTTAGCCCCTAACAGAAGATTTTCCTCTACCAATCTTCTACCTTTCCTCTACAGGTAGAACACAGTGCCTATGATTCAAGAATGAGAAATCTTCCTGGACCTCTTCTCTCTTAGGCTACCATTTCTGGCAAAGACACAGCAGTGTTGGTTGGGGCAGCTTTATATCAACACAACTGATGCTGCAAAGTCCTAGTGAGTGGGCAGGCCACAGAGTGAGAAGTCACAGAAGATGGTGTCCCTTGTCATTGACTGGGCATAGGCTAAACATTCTCCTTGTCATTGTTGCCAGCTTGGACATTAGACCCAGCTAAACCAAAGGTTATTCTAAATAGAAGGAAATGCCCATTTTTATGAAAATCACCGATGAGCAATAACCCCTCATTGCAGCCAATAATCATAGTGTTAAATCTAGTGTCAAATTTGGCAGCAGAAATCTGCTTCTGCTGGAGGAAACAGTGACAGAAATAACGTGCAAGCTTAGCATTTCTTTTTATAATCAGGAATTCTTGAAAATTAGGTATTGTTGCTTCATCAGAGGGTTTACAGCTGGTTGAGCTACACAAATTTACTCAAAAAAGACCTGATGATGAGATTCAGAATTGCAATAACATTTGCTGTGGGGGAAGAAAGGCAAAAAAAAAAAAAAAAGTAGTTCTAACATTTACTTTGATTCAGAAGCACTTTCTCTCCAGAGGCCACTTACCTCTAACAATACACTACTGATCATGGGGTTAAGGACCTCGGCCTTCTTGTTGCTCTGTGGAATCAGAAGTATGAAATTGACAGATTAGGTGCTCATACTACAAGGCTTGCCACGTAAAATGTAATACACTAGCTTTGTTGAGGGATCTCTTGCAGAGGAAGAGGAGGGGAAGCAGAATGCTTCCTACAGACCAGGCTTCATACCCGCTGCTGCACCTTTTTAGTCTCATTTAATTGCAACGGAAATCCTAGGAGGTAGGCAGGTATCATGATAACCCGAATTTAAAGAGGAGAGAATAGGGATCAGAAAGGTTGAGTAACTTGTTTAAGGTCACATAGCTAGAAATTGAAACCGAGACCTTTTTCACTATGTAAATTTTGTAGCAGGTCTGGGATAAGAGTGAAGTGAGGGAGGTTGAGTTGTGTAGGCAGAGTGGATGCTGTCTTTACTTAAAATTTTGATATTTTGATGATCATAATATTTTGGCACTTTTATTTTAAAATATATTTCATTAAAATATCTATCTAGATTCCTGAGGTTTTTTTCTGTTTCTTTTTTGGGCCTCCTTCCATTTTGCAGGTGAGTTAAGTCCCTCACTCACCTAACCTAGTCTAAGCCCTGGTCTACTCCTTTTTTTTCTTTCTTTCTTCTTTTAAATGCAAACATAGAAACTTGGTTATAGGGCATCTTCTAGAAGAGCAGCAAAATTAAGACATTCTTAAATATAACTTGAAAACAGGTCTGCAGATCCACATTTGAAAAATGCAAATATACATAAAGCAGAGAGTACAGTGCCTGGTATAAAGCAGGGGCTCAAAAAATGAAAGGCAGGCCAGGTGTGGTGGCTCAAGCCTGCAGTCGCAGCACTTTCAGAGGCCGAGGTGAGTGGATCACCTGAGGTCAGGAGTTTGAGACCAGCCCGGCCAACATGGCGAAACCCTGTGTCCACTAAAAATACAAAAAAATTAGCTGGGCATGGTGGTAGGTGCCTGTAATCCCAGCTACTCAGGAGGCTGAGGCAGGAGAATTGCTTAAACCTAGGAGGCAGTGGTTGCAGTGAGCCGAGATGGCACCATTGCACTCCAACCTGGGTGACAGAGTAAGACTCCGTCTAACAAAAAAAAAAAAAAAAAAAAAAAAAATGAAAGTGAAAGGCAGAGTTGGTATCATTATCTTTGCTTATGCTATCGGTCTATCAATCAATAGTCTTCTCTGTCTAAGAGTTCAATCTACTCTTAGACCATAAACCATTAAAGGGATTGGAGAGAGAGAGGATGCAATCTTAATAAGTCAGCTTCTCTTATAGTACCTGGAAGAGTTCAGAGTAAACAAAAATACATAAATTAAATATATCTTCCCAGAGCAGCCCACTTTCATTGACGTTACTCTACTGAGGGTGAAGTAATGTCTTCCAGGGGAAATCATGATGGAGCCTTGGGAGAAACCTCTTTAAAAACCCAGTCATTTTAGTAAGTAACCAGAAAATCCATTATGGTATTTGCTTTCATGTTTATTTGATTATCAATAAACTCTAAAATATAATCAAATGAGGGCAATAAGATGACATTGGTTTTCAGAATCAATGAGGTGTGCAAGCAATTTAAATAGAGTCTAGAGAGCAATACACACTCATTAACTTCAAGTTATGAATAATGGCTGCTTTAGAGAACAGAAACACTGACTTGATGTAAATGATTCATCACAGCACAAGATCAGAGGTATTGCTGTGGTGAGATGGCCTTTCTAAATTCTATTTTAGATTCAGGTTTTTCTTCCCCATAATGATAACCTGTGTGGTCCCGATTTTGTTCATGCAAACACTTGTATGTGTGTGTGTGTGTACATATAAATATATATGAAAGTTCAAGTGCACAGCCATCTGCCACAGCCTTGCTACATAAAATATGGGCCATGGATCAGGAACATTGTCATCACCTGACTACTTACTAGAAATACAGAATCTCAGCCTCATCCCAGACCTACTGAATAAGAATCTTCATTTTAACAACATCT
This sequence comes from Pan troglodytes, assembly GCF_028858775.2. Lineage (NCBI taxonomy): Eukaryota > Metazoa > Chordata > Mammalia > Primates > Hominidae > Pan > Pan troglodytes. The sequence continues at coordinate 39,264,998 of NC_072401.2, read as the reverse complement.
CCAATTGATCCATGTGCACCTTAAGTTTGAGAAGCACTGTGCTGGGATACAATATGCAGAAGGAATGGAAAGCAATACCATGAATACTAGTAGGTAAATTAATATTTAACACATATTATGCAAAATATAATACAAACATGCACACAGACATTCACACTCTCAAGCCTAAACAAACACAGAGAACCAAAGAGTTGGTGTCTATCTGATGTATCTGGTGGATAACCAACTGGGAATTAGGAGATCTACTGAGAGGCTTGAGTGAATCAATTCACCCCTCTAGGCCTCCGTTTCCTCACCTAGTAAACTGTGAAAAGGGTAACAAGAGGGTGCAATAGAGCCTTAGGAACGGGTGTCACCAAGGCTATTCCATCTTGATTAAGACCTCGCACCTCTCTGCAAGCCTAGTGTTTATATCAAAGTCCATGGATATCAGGTAACTTGGACCACACGAGGGTGCAAATGCATTTTGTCCAGCCTATCATATCAATGAGCTTCCACCTCCCTTGTCATTCTGCTTGTATACAGTGAAGCTCTATTGCTGAAGGCCTGAAATTAGACAAACATAAAAGGTGTTGTTTTACAAAATAGGAGAAGCAGGTCAGATTTCTTGACAGCAGAATGAATAGGCAGTGTGTAGCTCACCCCTTATTCACAGAGTCACTGACAGAAGTGTGGGGGACAGGTGTCTTTTTGGGTGACAGCCAGGTCCATGGTCATTTCTCATCTTTTTAGAAATGCTCTTGGCCTGAGGAGGAGGAGGGGGCATGCCCCAGAAGCCAGGTAGGTCTGCAGGTTTGCACAATGAGACACTGTCCCCAGGTGCTGCTGAGTGAAGCCAAGGTGGACATGTGACCCATGCTGATGAGCTATTCAAACCTTTTCACCCAGGAACCAGGAATTTGAATGGAAAGACACAGGGTTAGGAACTGCTGTCACTGAGTCACATTAATAGCAGCACATTAGAGAAAGTATGTGTAGGTCGGGCGCCGTGGCTCACACCTGTAATCCCAGCATTTTGGGAGGCCGAGGCAGGTGGAGCACCTGAGGTCAGGAGTTTGAGACCAGCCTGGCCAACATGGTGAAACCCTGTCTGTACTAAAAATACAAAAAAGTTAGCTGGGAGTGGCGGCCCACACCTGTAATCCCAGCTACTCAGGAGGCTGAGGCATGAGAATCACTTGAACTTGGGAGGCAGAGGCTGCAGTGAGCCAAGATTGCGCCACTGCACTCCAGCCTGGGCGACAGAGCGAGACACGGTTCCAAAAAATAAAAAAAGAGTGTGCCTGAGCTCTGGTGCTGGGTCCCCACAGCGGTTCATTTCCCCCACTGCCTTTCATAAAGCCTCCTTTCTGTCTAAATTTTTTAGAATGTGTTTCTGTTGCTTCCTGGTATGGTTTGAATTGTGTACCCTGCAAAAAGACATATTGAAGTCCTAACCCCCAGCACCTCAGACTGTGACCTTATTTGGAGATAGGGTTGTTGGTGGTGTGATAAGTTAGGATGAAGTCATATTGGTCATGCGCTAACCAAATAGGCCTGGTGGCCTTATAAGCAGAGGGAAATCTTGACACAGACATGCATGGAGGGAAGGTGATGTGGAGACACAGGCAGAAAGCAGCCATGTCAAGACACAGAGAGAGACTGGAGTTTTGCAGCCACAAGCCAAGGAACACCTGGGGCTACCAGAAGCTGGAAGAAGCAAGAAAGAATCCTAGAGGCTTTGGAGAGATCAAGGCCCTGATACCACCGTGCTTTCAGATGTCTAGCCTCCAGAACCACGAGAAAATAACCCAGTTTATGGTACTTTGTTAGAGCAGCCCTAGGAAACTAATATACTTGAAACCGAGAAAACAACCTAATTAGAATAAGAAGTAAACCTGCTGTTTCTCATGGAGAACATCATTAGACTTTGCATCCAGTGTTTTAAAGAGAAAAAACAGGAAGGTGAAAGGGAATATTTTCCACTTTTCTCTGCGCCTACTAAGGTGAAGCTATATAACATGACTGATTTCCAAAGAAAATAACCAGAGGCCACGCCTCCAAGTGAATGCTGAGCCTTTCAGACTTGTTACCCTGATAATAGAAACACTTGAGCCAATCAGTAACATTTTTTTCTTTTGGTTAAAGTCAAGTGCCACAATGAAGCAAAGAAAACTCTTATCTCTGCCAGGCGCGGTGGCTCATGCCTGTAATCCAGCAGTTTGGGAGGCCGAGGCAGGTGGATCACTAGGTCAGGAGTTTAAGACCAGCCTGGCCAACATGGTGAAACCCCGTCTCTACTAAAAATACATAAGTTAGCTGGGCGTGGTGGCGTGTGCCTGTAATCCCAGCTACTTTGGAGGCTGAGGCAGGAGAATCGCTTCAACCCAGGAGGTGGAGGCTGCGGTGAGCCGATATTGTGCCACTGCACTCCAGGCTGGGCGACAGGGCAAGACTCAGTCTCAAAAAAAAAAAAAAAAAAAATGAAAACTCTTATCTTGCATGGCTTATAAAGTAGGCTCTGAGGGCAACAGTGAATATTCAAAATTAATAATTTTACCAGAGATTCTGAATTACATACATCACAGATATTAAGTAATAAAAGGAACCTGCATCTGACACTTTAAAAAAAACAAACAGGCCAGGCGCGGTGGCTCACGCCTGTAATCCCAGCACTTTGCAGGGCCGAGGTGGGCGGATCACGAGGTCAGGAGATCGAAACCATCCTGGCTAACACGGTGAAACCCTGTCTCTACTAAAAATATAAAAAAATTAGTCGGGTGTGGTGGCGGGCGCCTGTAGTCCCAGCTACTTGGGAGGCTGAGGCAGGAGAATGGCGTGAGCCTGGGAGGCGGAGCTTGCAGTGAGCCGAGATCGCGCCACTGCACCCCAGCCTGGGCACCAGAGCAAAACTCCGTCTCAAAAAAAAAAACAAAACAAAACAAAAATCAAACAAACAAACAAACAAAAACAAAGAAAATAAGGTCCACAGAGGTTTGAAAACTCACTCACCCAACATCTTGTAAGACTGAGATGGCAGATTCAAGGCTAGAACCCAGTCAGGAGAGTCCTAAGCTGCCTGTCCTTAGAGAAGTTACTCTTGGCCTGACTTCAGCTTCCATCATGGCATAGCTTCAGTTTTATGGAGCTACTAAAGAAGGCGCTGCATCTCCACATTTCCTCACAGACATACTTCCCTTTAAAAAGGTGAAAAAAATTCAAGACTGTAATCTTACCCCAACAGTGGTTAAAGAATTCGTAAACTTCTTTGATAAGGAGGCCACTTCATTGCACATTGCAGTAGTTAATCTGAAAGAAGAAAAAAAAAAAAGGCTTGGATGTTTTCAATAAGGTAAAATAATTTAACTGTCACGACCATTTCTGATACTAATTCACTATGACATTTAAAAGAATGCCACACACGCTTGAAGATGCTCTACAGAAATGTGCAGTCAGGCGGTTTTCCTTAATCATCTTCCATGATTCACAATCACAGTTTAATCTAATCCTGGTTTTCTTTCCATGCTTAATTAAAGAATAATCATCCAACTCACTTGACCTCTTTTGGAATCAAAACCATGTGCAGGAAAATACCAGGCTTGAGCTCCACATGTGTAGAGCTTATACACTCTGGCCAGATGGCTGGTTTCCAGCTTTTTGGTCATTTCAAAATAATCATGAACATTCACTGAGGCACTATGTTAAGCACTTTTGTGTGCCTAATCATATTTAATCCTCAGGGTGACCTTATGGGTTATATTATTATTTCCATTTTATATAGATGGAAAATCGGACATTTAAGAAAGTTAGGTGGCACAGTGGCTCATGCCTGTAATCTCAGCACTTTGGGAGGCCGAGGTGGGTGGATCACCGGAGGTCAGGAGTTCAAGACCGGCCTGACCAACATAGTGAAACCCTGTCTCTACCAAAAATACCGAAAAATTAGCTGGGCGTGGTGGCAGGCGCCTGTAATCTCAGCTACTTGGGAGGCTGAGGCAGGAGAATCACTTGAAGCCAGGAGGTGGAGGTTGCAGTGAGCCGAGATCATGCCATTGCATTCCAGCCTGGGCAACAAGAGCAAGACTCCATCTCAAAAAAAAAAAAAGTAAGAAAGTTAGGTAACCTGCTTAGGACATGCAGAAGAGGAGGGATTCAAACTCAGGTGTCTCTGGATAGTTTGATTATGTTTTTATTATATGCTTCAAAATAAAGATCCTGTACAATATGTAGAATGTGTTTTTAATACTGATATCAAAATTCCAAGTTTATGCTGGCATTCCACTTCTAGAACTTTATCCCAAGAAAACAATGCAAGATACACACAAATATTTAACAAAAACAACATTTATCCTAACACTATGGATGATGACAAAAACTGAAAACAATCTGATTACCTAATAATGTAGGTAATGTCTGATATTTTTCTATCAGTTAGTGCATACAGCACTCATGAATAGTGATTAAAATGCTATGGGAATGATAACCCCAAGTTAAGAATCTTATATGTTAAAATATCTAGTAAAGTCAGTAGAGGTAAGTTTTGCTTTGATAAAAGAGGCCTTATCTAATATATATAGGTTTTATGAGCTATATCCACCCATCCATCCACCCACCCACCCATCCATCCAAAACTTTTCTGCAGAAAGGGCCAAGAGTAAAGCCAGGAGATATCCCAGAGCCATTCAGTCTATGTTCTTGGGCAGGTGGGTAGGGAGGCACTTATTGTACAGGCAAATCAGGGACTGGGTGCAGCTTGGTAAGGTCAGGACAATCAGGGCTAGGAATCAGAAAGGAGCAAAGAGTAAGGTCACTATCCATACCTAGGGGCTTCTGAACTTTGGCCCTCTTCTTTCCAATTCATACTGCAAAGATAAACCAGTACCTACAGATTGTCCTCAGCATTTTCGACTTCCCTGACTTTGTCCTTTCCTCTTCCTTCTAAATGTTTAGTCAAGTGCATATTCTTTCTAGGAATATTAAGGTGGGGATTCTGTGGTTCTTATAATAACTTTGATTTTTATATTTTTAGATATGGAAATCTAGACTAGATGACGGATCTTTACAAGTGAGGAAAAATGCCGCCAGTACAAAGACACTAATGCTGACTTTTTGGAAGATCTTTCCACTAAAAACTTACTCCCCAACCGACAATGTCAAAGCAGTAATAAGCAAAGACTAGTTAGCTAGCAAATTGAGTGTGCTGAGACCTGTGTGTGTCCATTCCTGGAAATTTTCAGGGGCTCTATTTTGGCTCCTGTGTCTGTCTAATAACACGAGGGTACTTAGGCCTATGTTAATTTTCCACATCACAGTATACAGCCATGTGCATAAAAGTTAAAGGCTTATTTTTCAGCTCCATACCAACTATTTTCATGAATGCTCCATATCAACTATTTTCATGTATATTCACTAGATTGCATATTCATATATGTTACACATATATTTTAATTTTACTTAATAAACTAATGATAATAGCTATTATTTATTGAAGAACATGATATAGGACAACACATACGTGCACACATACAACCCACAGTGAACTGGTTAATATTAGTGACCATCATCACCGGAGTTCGGAACATGGAGACCTGGTATAAGTCCCCAGGAGCAGTGGAGTGTATTTGCCTATTTTGTGAATCTAGCTAGAAGTTACATTAAAGTGTCCTTTCTCTATTCATGTCTATGTTGGAAATGTAATTACCCTCCAAAGGTTTTACTTCTAAGACTTTGATCTATTAAATAAGCACTTTCATGCCTCATGCAATGATTTAGTGTGTTTTCCCTTAAATCTCTTCATAAATAATTCCTAGAATGGCTAGTTAACTCTTCTTCTTGCTAACATAATGCATTTGTTAAAGAAATCCTTATTTCTGGCTGGGCGTGGTGGCTCACGACTGTAATCCCAGTACTTTGGGAGGCCGAGGCAGGCAGATCACAAGGTCAAGAGATGGAGACCATCCTGGCCAACATGGTGAAAACCCATCTCTACTAAAAATACAAAAATTAGCTGGATGTGGTGGTGCGTGCCTGTAATCCCAGCTACTCGGGAGGCTGAGGCAGGAGAATCACTTGAACCTGGGAGGCGGAGGTTGCAGTGAGTTGAGATCGTGGCACTGTACTCCAACCTGGTGACAGAGTGAGACTCTGTCTCCAAAAAAAAAAAAAACAAAAAAATCCTTATTTCTTAAGATGACCGTAGAACAATGGAATTGGTTGACTTGAAATTTGAATCTTTGGCCAGGTATGGTGGCTCATGCCTGTAATCATAGCACTTTAGGAGGCTGAGGCAGGAGGATCGCTTGAGCTCAGGAGTTCAAGACCAGCCTGGGCAACACGGCCAGGCCTGGTCTCTGCAATTAATTAAAAAATTAGCTGGATGTGGTGGCACGCACCTGTGGTCCCAACTCCAGAGGAGACTGAGGCGGGAGGGTCACGTGAGCCCAGGAGTTTGGGGCTGCAGTGAGTCATGATCATGCCATTGCACTCCAGTCTGGGTGACAGAGTGAGATCCCATCTCAACAAAACAAAAAACAAAAACAAACAAAAAGAAATCTGAATCTTCTAGTGGCTTAGAGGGTGTGGGTGTGTATGTGTGTATCTGAATGGTACCTATATATAAAACTGGGAAAATAAGAATTTAAAGTAACATTTATTTACTTTATTAGAACTTTTGCTTGGTCCTGAGCTGGTTTTTCCTCTTCTTGTCCGTGAAGAATTAATTCTGCTACTTTATGAAGCTGCTCAATACAGCGCGCTGTTACCTCCGCCAGACTTTCAATGGACAACATGTATAATTCCTGAAATGAATAGACACAAGCAAGAAATTTTTTACTGAGCAGATGCTTTTTTTAAAAAATGCTGTGACATTAGAAGTGATATAATTCTTTCAAAAATACCCCAAATATACATGAAATAATTAACCTGAAGATTACGAACATATCTAAGACTTTGAGTGTAATGCTGCTAGGAAGGGCCGTAAGGCCCCCAGGGATGTGGCAAGTCTGTTCACAGCTGCATATCCAGTGCTTACAGCAATGCTGGGTACAAAACAGGCAGGTGCTAAAGAAGGTGTGTGGAAGGCTGGCTGAATGAACAGAGCTCAATGGATATTTTTCCTTACAGTGATCTAATCACTGCAACCTCCACCTCCCAGGTTTAAGCGATTCTCCTACCTCAGCCTCCCAAGTAGCTGAGAGTACAGGCACACGCCACCACGCCCTGCTAATTATTATTATTATTATTATTTTGTATTTTTACTAGAGGCAGGGTTTCACCATGTTGGCCAGGCTGGTCTCAAACTCCTGACCTCAGGTGATCCATCTGCCTCGGCCTCCCAAAGTGCTGGGATTACAGGCAGGAGTCACCATGCCCGGCCAAAAAGTTACTTTCTTTAAAATTAAAACTCAGTGTAAGATGAAGTTACTACAAACTCCTTTATTGAACATAGGCAGGATATAAATTATGCAGACATAAATTTATTAAATTACAGAATAAAAGCTATGGCAGTGAATTTTTTTAAAGGCTTCAATTACCTCATTAGTTATGAGGCATAAAGACATTTTATAGTAACATATTTGCATATAAAATGAAATTCTACTGTAAAGGTAAATCAACTATGTTCCTAAAGATTTTTGTCCCTTTAAATTATAATTGTAAAGCTATGGAGAAAAGTGACAAAATCTGTGTTGAACAATGAATGATCTTGGCATAGAGAAATTTCAGTGTTTATTGCATTCCTACTTATATTTCTATAATATGGAACAAATGAAAAAGAAATGGCCTCTCCTCAATTAAAATTAAGCTGCTAATAAAATGAACACACTCTTATTACCTTGTAGGCGGACAATCTAGAATGAATTTACCTCTATGGTCTTAGTTTTCTTTTCCTCCTTTTTGTCTTCTTGAGGGTCTTGAGATTTCTCTTCCTGTTCTTCCTTCTTTGTTTCTTCTTCGGACACTTTTGCCACATCTACTGACACCACGGTTTGATCCTCTTCCACCCAGTCATGAGCCCTCTTCATGGCCTGCAGAGGTCCCCAACCAAACAATCCTTTTATGATGCAAATATGGAAACTAAGTCATTCCAACCCCAAGACTAGAATCAAGTGTCTCTAAGCCTTCAAGAATGGATCTCTGTATGTTTGGAGGATGACGGGGCAATTTTTCAACCCCCTAAAAAGATAACCTTGTTGTTGCTTTCTGGTAAATATAAAGTAGAAAAGAAGGACAGAACAGAAGGTATGGAAAGAACAATGCAGGCCTGAGGACTCTTCAAAAAGCATTTAAAAATGATATTCGGATAAGAATAAAAATGACAGTCACATTGAAAAATCTATAGTATATTTTTCACTTTTCATGACCATCTATAAAAGAACAATAGTATTTTTAAAAATATGTGTTAGAAATTGAGCCATGGGGCCGCGGCTACAGCAAATGTCCTCATCTGATACATCTCAGGAAGCTCTTCATGTTTCGTGAACCTAATAATGTATCATGCTGGGAAGGTGAAGAAGGGCTCTGCGTTTCTTGATTCATGACAGGTCTTCCACCCTCAAGGGGGAGAAGAGAAGCGCTGCTGGAAAGGTCTGCTGCTGCTCTGTGTCTAGTTTAATTTCACATGAGTGCAGTTTACGCACTCTGTGCCCTGCAAAATCATGGCTAAATTAAACAATCAGAAACCTCCTCCCCTGCCTGTTATTCCCTGAATTTAGAACGAAGGGGCAGACTCACTCCAATTTTATCATTATAGTTTAAGCTGTTTGCTTAAGTAAAAGTTGTTTTGGGGCTTACACTAAACTTACTTCTCACGTTAAATCTTACACGCCAAAGTTAAAAATATCAGAGTGTTGAATGGTGAGTTAACAGCAAGAAGATCTGGGGAGAGAAAACCCAACAAAACTGTCCTCAGTGTGTCCTCTATTACAGACAAAGATTTAACCTTAAGCAAATAAGCCAGTGGAATCTCAGAGCCACCACATGCCCCCTCTGAGCAGTGGCAAGGTGCTGCACGGAGATGAATGAGGCAATTTCCCACTGTGTTCAAGTCACTGACCTGCCAGAATCAGTGACCCCTATCAGAGATAAAGAAATTACTCATCTCACCTCCTCATTCTGCCCTTTTCCTCACCCACCTGGATAAGTGAGTACCTATGTAAACCACTGCTTGCTAAAAAGAAGAAAGAAAGAGAGAGAGAGAGAATGGAAAAACATCATGCAGTTTTAAGTAATTAATGATCATGGCCTCTAAAGGAACTTCACAGCAAGACCTTGTACTAACTTGCAAAACACACTGTGGTATTATTAGAGGAACCCAGATTGTTAAAGCTGGAATGGTCTTAGACATGATGTAGCCCCTGTGCTCCAGGTGGGAGGAACTGTGGGGTTTACCTGGCTGACGTGCCTCTCTCTACCTAATTCTGGCATGTTTCTTTAGAAGGGGGGTGGGGTGAAATTTGAAAAAAGCCTCTTGGTGATTCTGCATCCTTTTTCCCTGCCCTAACCTGATGATAACTACTGCTCCGACATAACATTCTATTTTGCCATGAAAAGGTAAGTGACTTATTCAAGGTTACAAGGTAATTACTAGTAAAATTATAACTAAAATGCAGATCTCATGACACAGTCTAGCATGTTCTCCACCACCACATTCCATTATGTTGCCTCCTCAAATCTTTTCGTTTTTTCCTTTTTTTAAAATTTGAGAGAGAGTCTCACTCTGTCACCTAGGCTGGAGTGCTGTGGCACAATCTCAGCTCCCTGCAACCTTGGCCTCCTGGGTTCAAGTGATTCTCTTGCCTCAGTCTCCCGAGTAGCTGGGATTACAGGCATGCGCCACCACACTTGGCTAATTTTTGTATTTTAGTAGAGATGGAATTTCACCATGTTGGCCAGGCTGGTCTCAAACTCCTGACCTCAGGTGATCCACCCGCCTTGGCCTCCCAAAGTGCTGGGATTATAGGCGTGAGCCACGCGCCCAGCCCCTCCTCAAATCTTAATTACTGACCTCAAACTCCTCTCCCGGCACTATGCCACATAAGATTTGGGGGTTTTCCATTTCAGGTGCATCTCTGGAACTTTACAACAGAGACTCTCCCCTGCATTTTTTTTTTTTTTTAACCAGAAACTATAAATCAGACAGTGCTGACCTTATTGAGTTTGTCAGGTGTGGCCGCCACATGTAATTCAAAGAGAAGCTCCGTAAGCATGCGAGCAAATTCTTCTCCCTTTTCCTCTAAGCCTAGAAATAGAACACGACAGAAGAAGCGTGATTTATTTTTCATCCTTCAGGATGTGGCAGCTCCCCCAACATTACAGCCTGCAGCTGGGGTAGACTAAGTGGAGGTTGTAGCAGCCTGCCCGCCAGCCGCCGGGCAAAGATGAATGTCTTCCATTCGTGAGCATGGCAGTGAGGCAGCAGATGCATCCGGGTGCAGGGCCGCTGAAGTCTTGCTGTTTGGCAGCTCCAGCAGGGACACCCCCAGGACAACCTAAAGGCAACAAGAGGTCAGGGAGGGACCTCGCTTGTCTTGTTCACAGCTATAGGTGGTCAGCAGCTATTTGCTGAAAGAAGGACTGGGATGAACAAAGGCATGACCTTTCTCAGGCCTAAGAGACCTGGGACAACATCATATTTATGACTTCGATATTGTTATGCTTAGCACTGCAACCCTAATGATACCCAGGTGCCCTTTTATGTCCACAGAGCCACAGTGCTGAATAAACCAAATTAGTCTCAACCATCTCTCTGGAGAAATTTCCCAAGGTTCCCTAGGATACCTGGCTGGTCCTACAATATTTCTTAATGATCTGTCTTCCTTTCACCCTGGAAGCTACTGAGGGACAGAGACAGTATTTCTTCTGCTCACTCTTGAATCCTAGAGCATCTAACACAATACCTCACATATCATAGGTGCTAAAATGAATATTTACAGAATAATTTATTAATACATTGCCTAATATATAATATGATATATTAATATATAACAGTATATGTATTAAAATATCAAATATCATAAAATAAAAAAATTAGGATCATTGTGGGCAATAAAGAGATTGTTAAAGATTACAATCTTATTTTTCTCTTTTAAAGTATCTGCAAGGCCATGCCATTTTTAACAGTTCTGAAAGGTGCCAAAGAATGGATTCCACATGGATTTATTACCAGTTTGGGGGAGAATAAAAGCATCATTTATCTCACCTGACTACATGATCTCAGAACTCTCTAAGAAGAAAATACTGTGGCTTATGCCAGTGGGGGAAGGCAGAGCCTTGAAGAGGGGACTAAGCCATGTGAGAAACACTGCATCCAGCCCTTGTCTGGAGATGCTATTTTCTGTTTTATGGACAAAATGGTTGATCTGCAGCCCACGAAGATAGCCTGGCATAGCTTGTAGGTATTTATTCAAAACATTTAGCTTAGATCCGCTTATTATTACCTATAACTCATCTATTCTCATGAGGGAAACAGATCAATAATCAAAACAGATAAGTAGTCCAGGCACGGTGGCTCACGCCTGTAATCCCAGCACTTTGGGAGGCCGAGATGGGTGGATCATGAGGTCAGGAGTTTGAGACCAGCCTGGCCAAGATGGTGAAACCCCGTCTCTACTAAAAATACAAAAATTAACCGGGCGCGGAGGCGGGCGCCTGTAATCCCAGCTACTCGGGAGGCTGAGGCAGGAGAATCACTTGAACCTGGGAGGCAGAGGTTGCAGTGAGCGGAGATCATGCCACTGCACTCTAGCCTGGGTGACAGAGCAAGACTCTGTCTCAAAAAACAAAAGAAAATAAAACTAAACAGATAAGTAAATAACATCAACGTCAAGGGATACGTTTTATGGAGAAGTATAAACAGGGCTAGCTGGGGTTTAGGAGTTTTAAACAGGAGGTACTGTGGTCTGAATGCCCCTGTCCTCTCCAAATTAATATTTTGAAACCTAATACCAATGTGATGATAATAGGAGGTGAGGCTTTGGGGGTGTGATTAGATCATGAAGTGGGGAGCCCCCCATGAACCGGATTAGTGCCCTAAAAAAAGAGGCCCCAGGGAGCTAGCTGGTCCCTTCCACCATGTAAGGACACAGCTAGAAGACACCAGCTGTGAACCAGAGATCAGGAGCCCTCATTAGACACAGAATCTGCCAGCACTTTGAGCTTCGACTTTACAGTCTCCAAAGCTGTGAGAAATAGATTTCTGTTGTTTATAAGCCACATAGTCTATGGTATTTTGATATAGCAGCCTGAAGGGACTAAGACAGGAGGGAAGCTAACTAAGAAGGTGACATTTGAGTAATGTGCTAGAGGAGGAGAGCAATGAGCCAGCTACAAGATGTCAGGGGGGAAGAGCCTTCCAGCTGCAGTGCAGCAAGAGTAGAGTCCAGGAGGGAGTATGCCTGGTTCATCCATGGGAGCAGCAAGGGCGTCAGCGTGGCTGCAGCAGAGTGAGGCAGGTATGCGCAGGGAGGAGGCAGAGACAGCTGTCTTTGCTCATGATGAAGCCACAACAAGCAAATCATTTTAACCCAAAGAAGGAAGTGCTCTAAGGGGGCTTTTGCAGCATATAATCCAGTTCTCAGAGGGGTGTGAAGCAGGGTTCCTGGAGGAGGTGATGCCTGAACAGAGCCTTCAAGAAAGAGAATGCATTAATCACACAAAGGGAGAGCTGGAGGGCTAGACAGTCTCAGAGATAGAGAGACAGTCTCAGAGATAGATACAGAGGGCCTGGCACAGCGGCTCACGCCTGTAATCCTAGCACTTTAGGAGGCCAACGTGGTTGGATCACTTGAGGTCAGGAGATGGAGACCAGCCTGGCCAACGTGGTGAAACCCCATCTCTACTAAAGATACAAAAATTTGCCAGGTGTGGTGGCACGTGCCTGTAATCCCAGCTACTTGGGAGGCTGAGGCAGGAGAATCACTTGAACCCGGGAGGGCGGAGGTTGAAGTGAGCTGAGATTGCACCACTGTACTCCAGCCTGGCCAACAGAATGAGACTCTATCTGGAAAAAAAAAAAAGGGGGGAAGAGAGAGAGAGACAGAGCTAGAGAGCTAGATTGATTCCATCAGAAGCTGAGATTCTCTCTGCTGGGCAGAGGTCTTGGTCTAGTCTTCCCCAGGGAAGGACAGTGAGAGGGGCTGGGCACACCTGGGCAGCATCGACAAGGTCTCTTCCCAAACTGCCTGCCCCTCACTCTGTATGAGGCAGTGTTGCAGAGCACAGAGAGTTCTGGGCTGGGACTTGGAAGGCATGGATTCTACCCAGCTCCTGCATCTGGTAGTTCTGTGGCCTGGGGCCAGTCACAGAGCTTCCTCAGCTTCCACTGCCTCCTCTGAAAATTGAGGACAATAAAACCCACTCATCTCCTCTTTACAGCTGTTATAAGGACCAAATACTGCAACAAACGTGAAAGTGTTTTGTAAACACGAAGTTTTATGTAAACAAATTATGTGCTACACTGATACAAACATAGGGAGATTAAAAGTATTTGGGAGGAATCAACACTAAATTAAGATACAAGCACTTTGTAGAGCTCCAGCTTTTAAAGGTGTATTAATTCTGTAAAACATACACAGCAAGTTTTAGAAACTATTTTGGAAAAAAAAACATAGAGAAAAATGGAGGTTGATAAAAACAGATGATAATAAATATTGCAACAAACAATACCTATTACTACAACTCTTGGTCTGTACACATGGCCGAGAAGATCTTCACCGAAGCAATAAAAATAGAAAATGGCCTTTTAAAATCTCTTCTCAGCCATGGTAAATCACATTAAGGGATCTATGGCAGTGTGATAAAATTACACTTTGCTGGAAAAATAAACATGCAAATCATTAGCTAACATTATTAAATGCAGAGGAGACCGATATTAAATTCATCTAAAAAATGATAGTTTATTACATTTTCTGAGAGTACCAAATAAATTATTTAGTTGTTAGGAGGCTTTTAGGAACGTAATGCTTACAAGGAAAAAAATGGATGAAAATGCTCAGTTTTCTTCCAGAATTTTGCTCCTAGATTTTCTGCTGGATTGCTCCTGGATTTCCCCCACTGCAAAGATTCCTTACGACAGCTTTTGCATAATCCCTGAACCTTTCTGGAGTTGTGACACTCGATAATTGGATTGATTTAATGACAACGTCTATTCTTTTCTCCCAGTTCTTCATTAAGTTTCTGAAGGACATTTATTTATTAAATTAAGTTAATTAACATTAACAGTGTTTTGAAAATCTGGAGATGCCCTCTTGGGAAAATTGATATATTATGGGAGATAACAGGGTTTTGTCAAATTAAGGCGAGGCAAACCTACCATTGCTAAAGCATGCTGTTCAGCACTTCAGGTTTTTCTATGTGTATATGTGAATGTGTATTTAAAGAAACTGAATTTACTGAAGGTCTAACTAAGACTAGAACACATCACTTACAGCAACATTTTCTATTTAAGTTGAAATTAAGTTTCCCCTCCAAGGAATAGCACCAGTTGGGGATGCAATATTTCTTTAGTTGCATTGGCAACAATATCTCCTTGATGTTGGGGGGAATCTGGGATTCTCTTTTTGTCCTTTCTAAATGACACCCTTAATAGGACCAAGGTCTACCTCAGACACCATGACTCTTGAAGAGAAATAGCTTGATTCTTTTTGGTGATTGCTAGTCTGGGAAAGGGGCATCTATTAGTTCATCCTGGGTCCACAAGGCGAGCTACATGACCTTTGACAGCTAGTGTTTTAGTTTCTTCATTAGAAAAACAAAGACAAGGCTGTCATCCTTTGTGACTCTGGGAGGAACATACTAATGCTCAAAAACATGATTCCCAACTGTCTCTGATACGGCCTCTTTCTATGCTTCAGTATAATTGATTCTTTTATTTTGATGCAATGAGCATAAATCTCATTAAGCTGAAGGCATGTAAGGTCAGTGTGTGGAGCTAAAGAGGGAAAGGGTGTCTAAATGACAGTTTCTGAATGCCTAGAATAATTTCGCCCTGAACATCAAGGCTCAAGCATTTGAACTCTTGTGTCAGAGCTTTGATTAAAAGAATGTAACACATCAGGCACAAAACACTGCCAGCGATTTAAGAATGCACATTCTCATTACTTTGCATGCCAGGTAATAACAACGAGCATAATAATACATGAAAGTTATACTTTATTGCACCTTTACTTTTTCCTGGCACTGTGCTAGCACTTTAAGTAATAAGCACAGCTAACATTTTCGAGCAGTTCTGTGTGCCAGGCACTGTAATACATGTTTTTAGATATATTATCTATCATGACCCCCTACAACAGCTCTTGAACCTGATATATATATATCGTCTCCATTTTACAAGTGAAGATACTGCATTTCAGAAAGGGTATATAACTTGTTTAATGCCATATAGCAAGAAAATGGTGAAAATGTTTCAAATGGGACCCTTCCAAAGGTCCTAGGAGAAGCCAGACCTGTCTCTGAGGTTGTCTGACCTTTCAGCATAACCTACACAAAACAACTGTGGGTCGGTGGTTATGACATCAGTAAGAAATCTCTCTTCAAGTACATAGCAAATGTTTTACTCTCTTCTGCTCCCAAATGGACAACCTAAAGGAATCATTAACCATGCCCAACTCAGAGAATAAGTTTTCCCCTCTTAAGGAAGCCTTGCTTCTCATAAAATAAGTTCTAATCTCCTTGGGGTCAAGTTATCATCTGGGTGGAAGATTATTGGGAAGTGTGGTTGCCAACCTGACGTAGCATACCCTGGTGCACTGTCAGAAAATGGTACAGCCTTTGTCAGAACTGAACTTTTTAGGTAGAGCGTAGGACACCTGCAAATATACCCGAACTCTTACACCTATAAATTAAAAGGAATAAGAAAAATATACAAAAAAATTCAGGGAAAGATTTGCCCACCATCAACATTAATCACACTAAATAACTTTCACATGCAGATAAAAATTATAAGTGGCAGCATAGGCCAGGCAAGGCGGCTCATGCCTGTAATCCCAGCACTTTGGGAGGCCGAGGCAGGCGGATCATGAGGTCAAGAGATCGAGACCATCCTGGCCAACATAGTGAAACCCTGTCTCTACTAAAAATACAAAAATTAGCTGGGCGTGGTGGCAAGCGCCTGTATCCCAGCTACTCAGGAGACTGAGGCAGGAGAATCACTTGAACCTGGGAGGTGGAGGTTGCAGTGAGCCGATATCACGCCACTGCACTCCAGCCTGGCAATGGAGCGAGACTCCATCTCAAAAAAAAAAAAAAAAAAGTGGCAGCATAAACTCTAGTCATCAGGGCTCTGCTTAGCACATTGCAGTCTTTGTTTATCTGACTATATGCATGCACATTTATTGTATGCCTGTGATGTGCCAGGGATTGTGCCGAACACCAGAGGAACAATAGGAGTTCCCGCCCAGTGAAAGAGAGTCTTATAAATCAATGTGACCAGCTCCTGTAACAAGAGCAGATGCACAGTGTCTTTTGGAAGCACGGAGGAGGAGCACTTGAATTAAGTAATTCAAAGGGCTGTGTTCATTAACAGCAGTTTCATAAAGATTATGCCAACAGTTTGTCTTGCTATTTAACTTATTTTCCTTTACCTTGTTCTTCTTGATTTTCTTCATTCTCTAATTCTTTGGCTGCAAAGATGTCTTTAATGGAAATTAGGTCATTTTTTAAGAGTTCCAGCTTCTCTCCATCAAGTGATGCTAAAAATGACTGAACCTGAAAAAAGAAATAGGTCAGCACGACTGTCATCTTTTCTTCTCATTAATAACGTTTACATACAGCGGTCCCCAGTTTTCCCAGGACAAAAGTGATTCATGGTGTGGGAGGTATCGCTGGGTTGAATGTTGGCTTGATGCATATTAACTGTGAACTTTGGGCAAGTTAGATAAGCTCTCTGGGTCTCAGTTTTCTCATTTGTAAAGGGAGATTCTTTGTGGAGTAAATGAGATACAAAATGTGAAATACTTTGCACAAGTGCACACAGTATGTGCTGCATAAATGGTGGTGGTAGCTCTTCTATCCCAGTGGTTAAAAACGCAGTTTGACATCAACCCTGCAGTCAAATGTCAGCTCCTCACTTACTATGACCTTCGGTAACTTATTTAACCTTTTAATGCCTCAGCTTCCTTATCCGTAAAATGGAAACTAATTGCACCTCCTTATAAGGTTGTTTTGAGGGTTAAATGAAGTAATCTACTTAAAATACTTAGAGTGATGCTCAATACTTATAAATATACATGCATACGGCCAGACGCGGTGGCTCACGCCTGTAATCCCAGCACTTTGGGAGGCCGAGGCAGGCGGATCACGAGGTCAGGACATCAAGACCATCCTGGCCGACAGGGTGAAACCCCGTCTCTATTAAAAATACAAAAATTAGCTGAGTGTGGTGGTGCGTGCCTGTAATCCCAGCTACTCAGGAGGCTGAGGCAGGAGAATCCCTTGAACCAGGGAGTCGGAGTTTGCAGTGAGCCGAGATCGCGCCACTGCACTCCAACCTGGTGACAGAGCGAGACTCCATCTCAAAAAATAAATGAATGAATAAATAAATAAATAAATAAATAAACATGCATCCATATGTAAACATAAATAAATACGCATTCTATAGATGCATATATATACTTGCTAGGTGTCAGTTATCACACGGGGTTTACAAAAATGCACAAGACACATTTTTCTTCTCCAACATCTTGCAGTCTAAAGGAGTGAGGCTGTGTCAACCAAGAACAACTATGACAGGCACGAGAGGAGGGTACAGTGGAGGGAAGCACTAGGAAGGGCACTGTCCTTCCCCCTTGGGGAACTGAGAGGGTACACACAGGGAGGGCTTCACAGAGGAGGTGATGCTGGGACTGATGTCATCCCTGCTCACTGTCTTTAGAGCTCCTCTTTTGAAACTACCCTCTGTATACAGTTAACAATTATTTGTACAGGCCAGGCATGGTGGTTCACCCCTGTAATCCCAGCATTTTGGGAGGCTGAGGTGGGAGGATCACTTGAGCCCAGGAGTTTGAGGGCTCAAGCAATCAACATAGTGAGACCCCATCTCTATAAAAAATTTTAAGAAAATTAGCCAGGAATGCTGGTGCACGCCTGTGGTCTCAGTTGCTCAAGAGGCTGAGGTAAGAGGACTGCTTGAGCCCAGGAGTTTGAGGCTGCAGTGAACCATGATTGTGCCACTGCACTCCAGCAAGATCCTGTCTCAAAAAAAAAAAAACAAAAAATTATTTGTACAGATGGCCACTCATTCTCTGAAGATTGATTTGAATTTCCAAAATGGTAAAAGGGCACAGGGAAGGCACCTTATAAAATATTAAGTATAAGTATAAAGTAGTAAAGCTTTATTTTTTCATTCTGCAGGTCAAACTCTTGCTCTGGAGGGAGATACAGCAGTGGAGCTGTAGTCCTCTTTGGAATAGGTTTTAACATTCATTATGGTAATAGATGAGCACATCGGGATAAGTGAGAGAGGTAGAGAGGGCATCTGGAATACCAGGACACCATTTTCCTAAAAGTTGCTAAAGCACATGGCCAGGGCATAATGCAGCCAGCGCTGAGGCTCTGGGAGGAAGCTCTGCAGGTAGTCATCAACACAAAACCCATTAGCGTGGAGTTCAGCAGGTGGAAGTAAATGTGCCCAGACTCATGGCTGCACGCCACTCCGTTCTGCCCTGACCTTCTCAGACTCTTCATTTCAGCTCGCACACTCATGTTTAGGGGTCAGGGTCCCAGATGTGCATCAACGTATTCTTAGGCTTCAGATCTATTTTCTAAACTGCAGTTTTCTAACATTAATTATTGAATAAATGTGTTTGAATACCATGCTTAGTGAAAAGGTATGCAGACCTGTGGAACATTTGTGTTTGCCTATGTCTTCTGGCGGATGGCAATCATCTGGAAGGGAGAGCCTTGGGGTTTTCCATTTGGGGCACCCCTGGGAAGGGTTCTCTTTAGCGAAGCACTCTTTCGTCAGCATCTTTCCACTACAGCATCTCTCCTGCTTTCTCCTAGCTCATTGCATTATGCCAAGGCCATGTGCATTGAATCTTTAGTTCAATCCAATAATAAATAGGACATAATCACACACTTCTCCATAAATATTTATGGAATGCTGACTATATGCTTGGCACAGTGCTGAGTGTTGTTCAGGACACAGGGTAGAGAGGCTGTCTTATAAATCTTTTCCTTGAAAGGAGGTGTGTGCTGCCATTGTGAAGATTTTTGTTTACTATTTCTAACTGTGGAGTATAATGGTTATGAAAATGATTAGTTTTTCTGTTCTTTTTTTTTTTTTGAGACGGGTCTCATTCTGCTGCCCAGGCTGGAGTGCAGTGGTGCAATCTTGGCTCACTGGAACCTCCGCCTCCCAGGTTCAAGCGATTCTCTTGCCTCAGTCTCCTGAGTAGCTGGGACTATAGGTACACACCACCACTCCCTGCTAATTTTTGTATTTTTTGTAGAGACAGGGTTTCGCCATGTTGGCCAGGCTGGTCTCAAACTCCTGACCTCAAGTGATCTGCCTACCTTGGCCTCCCAAAGTGCTGGGATTACAGGTGTGCCATCGCGCCCAGCCGAAAATTAGTTTCTCTTTAACCTTTATCAAATACCGCATCGCCATGCCTGTTGCCATCCTAGAATCAATCTAGTAAAATAGTAACAATAATAATTCCTTATATTTCCATGATGAGGTCTGAGTTTCAGCCAATGGACTGTCAGCAGAGAAGATGTGCATCATGACTGTCAGCAGGGATGATGTGCATCATTTCTAGGCAAGGCTTTTAAAACATGGGAGTGTCCTCTCTACACTCTCTCTCCTTATGCTGATGTGACTCAGAAGACAATAAGCCCTCAGAGGGCAGGGAAATCCAACACTGCCTTTAGGCTTCAACACAGGGGAGTCCCCAGACCCAAGAAATGGTCCCACCAGAGCCCACATCTCCATTCTAGAACATTCTCCAGGTCACCAAAGGGTCCCTCTCACAGCCTGCATGGAACTCTTCCCTAGGCTGTGCTCCTGACAGTGGGACTGTGCCACTGGCTGTGTATCCCTCAGCCCACGGGATAGCTAAGAGGTGCTGCTTACAGGGGGTATGGCTGGAGCTTGAACTAGGGCATCCTCCCACAGCCACATAACGTTCCCTGGGGTGAGAGATAGAGCTGCAGATAGGAGGCAGGCAGGCTGAAGCAGAGTCTGGGAATTCAAATTTGAGGAGTCTGGGAATTCAAATGGGAACTTGGCCTTCCAGGTCATTATGCAAGTATGTTTGTCAAGTTAAGAGGATGGAATGCATTTTCTTTAACAATTTGTTTCTAAAGTTCTTTACCGTTTTAATTTTTATTATTTTTGAGACAGAGTCTCACTCTGTCGCCTAGGCTGCAGTGCAGTGGTGCGATCTCGGCTCACTACAACCTCCGCCCCCCAGGTTCAAGTGACTCTCGTGCCTCAGCCTCCCGAGTAGCTGAGATTACAGGGATGTGCCATCACACCCTGCTAATTTTTGTATTTTTAGTAGAGATGGGGTTTTGCCATGTTGGCCTGGCTGGTCTTGAACTCCTGGCCCTCAGGTGATCCACCTGCCTCGGCCTCCTGAAGTGCTGGGATTATAGGCGTGAGCCACTGTGCGCAGCCAGCTCACCCGGTTTTACATCTACCTTAGACCATAGGCGGTGCCACCATGCCTGGCTCTAATTTTTGTATTTTTATTTGAGACAGGGTTTTGCCATGTTGGTCAGGCTAGTCTCAAACTCCTGGCCTCAAGTGATCTGCCCGCCTCAGCCTCCCAAGTGTTGGGATTACAGGTGTGAGCCACTGTGCCTGGCCCCAAAATTATTTAACTTTTAAATACTTGGTATGTGTAGGGTTGCCAGATAAAATACAGGATGCCTAGCTAAGCTTGAATTTCAGGTAAACAGTGAATATTTTCTACATATAAGTATGTGTCCCAAATATTGCATGGGACACATTTATACTGAAAAAGTATTCATTGTTCATCTAAAGTTAAAATGTAACTAGTCATCCCGTATTTTTATTCGCTACGTGTGTCAACCTCAGTCTAAGCCTCCATTTGTTTTCTTGCTGGAGGCCTGTGTACCTTGGAACGGGTCTAGCGGAGCCACAAGATGGACACAGCCTGGTTCCTGAAGCCCTAAATGCAGGAATGCTGCCTGCTGACCAGGCACTCCTATCTTGGACTATTACAGGAGTGAAGAATAACTCTTACTGTTTTTGACCCATACATTTGTAGGACTGTTTATTTATTTATTATGTTTTCTGAGACGGAGTTTCGCTCTTGCTGCCCAGGCTGGAGTGCAATGGCGCGATCTCGGCTCACCACAACCTCCACATCCTGGGTTCAAGTGTTTCTCCTGCCTCAGCCTCCCGAATAGCTGGGATTAAAGGCATGCGTCACCATGCCTGGCTAATTTTGTATTTTTTTTTTTTAGTAGAGATGGGGTTTCATCATGTTGGTCAGGCTGATCTCGAACTCCCGACCTCAGGTGATCTGCCTGTCTCAGCTTCCCAAAGTGTTGGGATTACAGGCGTGAGCCACCGCGCCTGGCCTGTAGGACTGTTTATTATAGTACCCATTAACTATCATTACTAAGTCAAGACAAAAATTTATTTTCCTTACTATGAATATCACAAAAATCTCCAGGTTAGGGAAAGAAAGCAGAGCTTGTGGAGGCAATGGGCAAACTGTGCCCCTCCAAAGGCCAAACCTTCTTCCTAGAAACTAAGTCCTTGGGGGCTCTTTTCCAGGGCCCTGGGGCTGTTTCACAGCTGAGAGCTGTGATGGAAGTCACCACAATGGAATCATTCTCCACCACCATGATATCTTGTAATGTTTTTTTTACAGCAGGGCCACGCTCCCCTGTGATATTTTTAATAACAACAACAAATGTCTATGACATAAGAACGCATATAAAAATCAACTGTCATCAACATGTGTACATTATTCAGTGCTTACTTCCGTGTTAGTCATGCTGCTACTAGCTTTCCGTGGATTATCTCATTTAATTCTGTTAATAATTCTGTGAGGTAGATTTTATTATTCCCATTTCACAGATAAGGAGATTGAGGTAAGGGGGTCCAAAATCATACAGCTTCTGCATGGTGTTTAATTAAATAGTGTCTGACTCCAGACCTTGCCTTTTTTTTTTTTGAGACAGAGTCTTGCTCTGTCACCCAGGCCAGAACGCAGTGGCACGATCTCGGCTTACTGCAACCTCTGCCTCCCAGGTTCAGGCGATTCTCCTGCCTTAGCCTCCTGAGTAGCTGGTATTACAGGCACCTGCCACCATGCCCAGCTTTTTTATTTATTTATTTATTTATTTATTTATTTGTATTTTTAGTAGAGATGGGGTTTCACCATGTTGGCCAGGCTGGTCTTGAACTCCTGACATCAGGTGATCTGCCCACCTCGGCCTCCCAAAGTGCTGGGATTAAGGCATGAGCCACTGCGCCCGGCTAAGAACTGCATTTTCTAGAGCACCTCTTACTGGACTATTGGATTCTGAATTTATCGGAGCAATTTTATGACTCTGTAAATTGTAAAGGGCTGACAACAATGCAAAGCCACTGTTGTCAATAGTCATGTGAATGAATTCTGTGCAGTGGGAGGACAACCTCCCCTATGTGGAAAAGCAGGTTTGTGTCTATTGGCACCTTCATATATTTTTAAATTATTATACTTAAGTTCTGGGATACATGTGCAGAACGTGAAGGTTTGTTAACATAGGTATACACGTGCCATGGTGGTTTGCTGCACTCATCAACCTGTCATTTACATTAGATATTTCTCCTAATGCTATCCCTCCCCTTGCCCCCCACCCCCGACAGGCCTTGGTGTGTGATGTTCCCCTCCCTGTGTCCATATGTTCTCATTGTTCAACTTCACTTATGAGTCAGAACACGCAGTTTTGGTTTTCTGTTCTTGTGTTAGTTTGCTGAGAATGATGGTTTCCAGCTTCATCCATGTCCCTGCAAAGGACATGAACTCATTCTTTTTTATGGCTGCATAGTATTCCACGGTGTATAGCCACATACATATTACTCCACACACATTTGTGCTTCTTTGGCTTTTCCTTTGAATCATTTATAACATCTGCTTGGTTCCCTGAATTAATTAATGAGCTAAATAAATCCTTTAACATAGGTCATGTTGTATCTGTATGAGAGTCCCAATTTTGCCCTTTTTGAAAATTATTCTTGAACAGTTTTAATCACAAGACTTTCCCTGAAGGCTCATGGATAACAAAGAAGGAAATAAACAGAGTAACATGTAGCTCCATCATCTGGGGCAGGGGACAATGTCTCCATCCTATTTGGTTCTTGGTTGCCTGTTATGTGGCAGATGTTGTCTTTCTCTGATTAGACAGGCATCAAGAATGGCTCAAAGTCCAAACATAAGAGGATAAGGTCTAGGGAGAGTCAAAAACTACTTCTCCATTCTAAGGCTCACTGCCAAATTGAGCTTCTTGTCTAGGGACCTGCCTCTCCTCAATGAATGTCACCACGGCCCCTCCCTCTCTGGAGGCCCAGAGGGTACTGCCTGGTGGCCTCCACTAGAAAACCACTCCGGAGCACAGTCAGCCTGACATCCACAAAACAGCCACATATATACAGTTAAATAAGTTAACAGTTTTATGGTATTTAGAATAGTGGCTATGTAAGTGCCATTAAGTGCTTGCTAAATAAACACACACACACACACACACACACACACACACCACTATAGATGCTTTAAGGGAAAAAAATCACCAAACCCTGCTGACTTTTGCTATTCATCTTTTGTTTTCCTGGGACCAAGTGGAGGAGTATGAATGTGCAGGGCCATTGGGTAGGCTGGCTTTCCCAGGTGTGTGTACGGGAGCATTCCCTAATAGAACCTTAACCTTCAGTAAGATAATCCTGCCCTTTGTGGCCCAGGAGTCCTAACAAGATGGCTGAATAAATAACTATATAACCCATAAGACAAAATATATTAAAACCCTGCAGTCTAAAAGGAACATCAAGTGCTTTGTTTGCATTGGGTAGGAATGAAGATGTGGGCTGGCAGGGCATCTCTGACCTGGGTACTTCGTTACCAAAGGGAGGCAGAGGGCCAGCAGCCGGACAGCCACATTTCTGAGCAGCCTTTTGCACCATGAGGTGGGGGGATAGTGGTGGCTCTTACTGTGCCGGCCTTTTTGGAGCTGGGGTGGGGTAATAGCTTAGCATAGGACAGAGAAGAGATGATATGGAGCTCGAGGGTCATCCCATTGTACAGTATTTCTGACCTCAGCACAATAATAATGAGGCTCTAAAAATGAGATCTTTTAATGGCAGATTTTCCAGTTTCTTTCATGTTTAAGCAACACATGACTAAGCATGCCATTTCAAACGAGTAGTGCAGAAGTACCTTGCTTTCGCTTTCATTGGACAGAATTTCCAGGGCTTCCAGGTGTGACAAGCCTTGATATTCATCAAACAGCATCCCGTAGTGCACGGTTCTCTCCATCGTGAGCTGCTGTGCCAGTCTCTGCTTCTCCTTCTCCTTAGCTTCCCTTAACATCTGCAGAAATACACAATGTTTGTACTCTGGATGTATATTTAAAAGCACCGTTTCCTGTGTAAGACATGGCGAGATGGGGAGGACTGACTTTGTGTTGGAGAGGGGGAGATTCTGGTCAATCTAAATTAGAATTAGAATTTCTAAAAAATGATTTTTTTGATTGATCCTATTGATAACTTTTACATCATATCCTACTTCACATTTTACATGTTCATTATGTGAAAGGCAAAACAAAGCAAAAATTCAATGCCTGGGAATAAACTGTTAAGAAACACACCAAAAGCTTTAACAGTGGTTTCCACTAAGGTGTTTCCCACATGAGTGATTA
The DNA here is from genome assembly GCF_028858775.2 of Pan troglodytes. Taxonomy (NCBI): domain Eukaryota; kingdom Metazoa; phylum Chordata; class Mammalia; order Primates; family Hominidae; genus Pan; species Pan troglodytes. The sequence continues at coordinate 39,240,152 of NC_072401.2, read as the reverse complement.
ACTTTCTTATTTTCTTATTATTTTATTTATTTATTTTGAGATGGAGTCTCACTCTGTTGCTCAGGCTGGAGTGCAGTGGCACAGTCTCGGCTCCCTGCAACCTCCGCCCCACGGGTTCAAGCGATTCTCCTGCCTCAGCCTCCTGAGGAGCTGGGACTACAGACCCTTGCCACCATGCCCAGCTAATTTTTGTATTTTTTGGTAGAGACAGGGTTTCACCATGTTGCCCAGACTGGTCTCAAACTCCTGACCTCAAGTGATCCTCCCTCAGCCTCTCAACATGCTGGGATTGCAGGTGTGAGCCACTGCACCCGGCCAAATTTCTTATTTTCTAAAGTCCCCAAATTTTCTATAATGAGCAAGTTTTATGTATGCTTGAAAAGTTGAATCTCTTATGACAGGATTAACTTTAAGTCCTGCACCTACACAGACGTCAAAGCAGAAATAAGCTGGCCTGATTTTTTCTAAGTTATAATTTTTTATTTTATTTTATTTTTTTGAGATGGAGTTTAGCTCTTGTTGCCCAGGCTGGAGTGCAAGGGTACGATCTCAGCTCATTGCAACCTCCCCATCCCAGGTTCAAGTGATTCTCCTGCCTCAGCCTCCCGAGTAGCTGGGATTACAGGCACCCGCCACCACAGCCAGCTAATTTTTTTGTATTTTTAGTAGAGATGGGGTTTCACCATGTTGGCCAGGCTGGTCTCGAACTCCTGACCTCAGGTGATCTACCCAGCTTGGCCTCCAAAAGCGCTGGGATCACAGGCGTGAGCCACTGCACCTGGCCGAGTTTTAATATTTTAAAAATTTTGTGTACGTGGTTATTAAATTTCCTCAATTTAAAAATTAATAAATATAAACTCATAATGTATTTGTCATCATATACTTACTGCAATTAAGAATATTAACTTAGGGCCAGGCACGGTGGCTCACACCTGTAATTCCAGTACTTCGGGAGGCTGAGATGGGCAGATCACTTGAGGTCAGGAGTTCGAGACCAGCCTGGCATGGTGGAACCACGTATCTACTAAAAATACAAAAATTAGCCGGGCATGGTGGTGCATGCCTGTAATCCCAGCTACTCAGGAGGCTGAGGCAGGAGAGGCAGAGGTTGAACCCGGAGGCGCAGTGAGCCGAGACTGCGCCGTTGCACTCCAGCCTGGGCAACAGAGTGAGACTTGGTCTCAAAACAAAAAAACAAAAAAGAACATTAGCTTATAGATTCTTAAGTCTGGTTTCCAGAAATATGACTGTGAACCAAGTTTCCTCTCCCCATTAATAACTTTTCTCCAGTTATTTTTTGTTGGTTAAGCAAAAAGACAACAAATAAACACAAGTCCATCAGTCACTCTCAATTTTCTGCACTTGCGTCTTTGATTCTAAGCATCTTTTATGTGATTCCTCATTAAGTTTACTGAGGCATTATGTTTATGGGGTTCTTTAATTTCTGTGGAAAGCACTGTAAAGACACTGGCCACCACCACAAGGTCACAGGGGAAGACAACTGAAGAATAGACTTTGGTTTTTATTGTGTGCCAGAAAAACAATCAGCCTCATTTCCTTTTGGGTTCTCGAGGTTATCTGCCAAGAACCCACAGGGCCGCAAAGAGAATTCTCTCTCCTGTCTGTCTTTAAGACTAAATTAGCACAGACTCTGAATCTTAAAGTTTTTCAAACAACCCAATGAAACCATCACTGGAAAATTTTAACACTGGCAATAAAAACTAATTACCCCCACTGATCTCAGGACTTGGTGGTGGTAAAATAAAATAACAAAGTGACACTGAAATCACTTCCTTTCTCTACACCAGCTTCCACCTCCGAATGTGGGCTTCGGGAGAGAAAAAAGAAGGGATGAAATTGAAGAGAAAGGGAAAGGGTCACTCTGGAAAGATGTGGACTCACTCAAAACTGGGGAGTAGGCCAGGCGCGGTGGCTCACGCCTGTAATCCCAGCACTTTGGGAGGCCAAGGTGGGCCGATCACTAGGTCAGGAGTTCAAGACCAGCCTGGCCAATATGATGAAACCCTGTCTCTACTAAAAATTCAAAAAATTAGCTGGGCATGGTGGCGGGCACCTGTAATCCCAGCTGTTCAGGAGGGAGCCAGGAGAATCACTTGAAGCCAAGAGGAGGAGGTTGCAGTGAGCCAAGATTGCGCCATTGCACTCCAGCCTGGGTGACAGAGTGAGACTCCATCTCAAAACAAACAAACAAACAAAACAAAACTGGGGAGTGAAATTAAAGCTGCCTAAGGGATAACCAGCTTGACAAGGGATGCTGGTTCTATTTTCCCACTAGAAAAGAAAGGGAAGTGGGTTTCAATAGCAGGGAATGATCCTGGCCTGGAAGAATTCCTGACACAGAGAAGCTATGGAGACTTCCATGTGTGGAATCCAAGGACCCCCTGTCCCCGTGTTATTTAAAGAGTATTCCCTGCGCTTGGCTGGGCGCGGTGGCTCATGCCTATATTCTCAGCACTTTTCAAGGCCAAATAGGGTGGATCACTTGAGGTCAGGAGTTCGGGACCAGCCTGGCCAACATGGTGAAACCCCGTCTCTACTAAAAATACAAAAATTAGCCGGGCGTGGTGGTGCACACTGTAATCCCAGCTACTCAGGAGGCTGAGGCAGGGGAATTGCTTGAACCCAGGAGGCGGAGGTTGCAGTGAGTCAAGATCGCGCCACTGCACTCCATCCTGGGCGACAGAGTGAGGGCTCTGTCTCAAAAAAAAAAAAAAAAGAAGAAAGAAAGAAAAAGAAAGAGTATTCCCTGTGCCACTAGGATAAAAATACATGAGAAATGTAGGTAGTGCATGTGTGCACGCCTCTAGTTTCCATAGTTATATATTTCTTTAGTGTGTAAAGGAAAAATATGTGAGCTTCATCCTTCCAGTTGTCCGAAAGACCTTGGAGCCATCCCTGACAACTGCTTTTATCTCACAGCTCACATTCATTCCAACAAGCGATCTGGATCTATCTTCAAATTATAGCCAGAATCAGCCATTCCTCACTACCTACAAGGCCTCCATGCTGCACAGGGCCACCATTATCTCTTGTTTAGATAACAGCAATTGAAAGTGCAATTGTCTCCAGTGGAGGGTGTGACAGTGCAACCTGCAGACCTCCCTCCTACTCCTGGGAGCATAAATGCTGGACTTCGAAATCCAGCCTTCAGCCTCCCACAGCTCTTCCCTGCCAATCACTGGTGCAGCAGGGCACTAAGGCAGACCTGTTCCTGGAAGATGAGGTCTCCTTTGTCAGCAGCCTTTGGCTGAAGGGCTTTCCCATGGCTTCGCCCAGCCTTTCCCAGGCCGCACTGCAGTCTGGGACACTTTCACCCATTTTTCTCACCCTCTTCTCTTCACTGGGGTGGGACCAACATCCTGGTCTAATGGTTCTCCCAGCCTTCCTGGGCTCCCTCCCCATTTTCTCTCACACAAGCACTTCCCCTAATGAAATCCTTGCATGTTTAAGCCCATCTTGGTGTCTGTTTCTGGGAGGGCACAGACTGATAGTCACTCTAACCAGTCTCCCTGCCCTTGGTCCTCCCAGCCAATTTTCTACCCAGGAACTAGAGTGGTCCTGTTAAAGCACAAATCAGATTCTGTCACTTCTTTTCTCAAAATGCTGCAATGGTTTCCCCATTTCACTAACAGTCAAACCCAAGGTCCTTACGAATGTCTGCCATGATCTGCTATCACCTACTCCCTATCACCACTCTGAAGTCCTCCTCAACAGCTCTTGCCCGGAGCCCACTCCTCTCCATCACGGGCATCCTGCTGTTCTGTGTTCATGCCAGACACTCCTGACTCAGGGCCTTTGCGTGAGTTCTCCCTTGGCCTGGAATGAGCTTTACTCAGGTTCCTGCATGGCCAATGCTCTCATCTCCTTCAAGGATTTGCTCACATGTCATCATCTGCCCAAGGCCCCCTCACTATCCTACTTAACACTCAGCCTGCCCCTCACACCCACATTTCTGATTCCTGATCACCTCTTCCTGTTCTACTTTGTCTTTTTCCCCATGGCACTCGCTCGTCACTTTCTGAAATACCAGATATTGCCTTCCACATCCCCTCTCTGTGAGGCTGGAAGTAAGGCATTTCAAGATAATGAGGCCAGAAGATGTGGGCTCAGAAGTGTGCTAGCCATGAGAGCCCCCTGGGACGAGCCTCCTGTGTGAGCAGGAATATTCATGCTGCACTTTGTGAGAGTGAAAGGTAAACCTTTTTGTTCTAAGCCACACTGATACTTGGGGGTGGTTGTTCTTTCATGACATCTAGTGCTAATTACCTAACTAATACTAATCTATTTTCCTTTCTCTTCTTTTTTTTTTTTTTTTTTTTGAGATGCAGTCCTGCTCTGTTGCCCAGGCTAGAGTGCAGTGGCACAATCTCGGCTCACTGTAATCACCACCTCCCTGGTTCAAGCAATTCCCCTGCCTCAGCCTCCCGAGTAGCTGGGATTACAGGTGCTCGCCACCACATCCGGCTAATTTTTTTTTTTTTTTTTGTATTTTTAGTAAAGACAGGTTTTCACCATCTTGGCCAGGCTGGTCTCGAACTCCTGACCTCAGGTGATTCGCCCGCCTTGGCCTCTCAAAGTGCTGGGATTACCAGCATGAGCCACTGTGCCCAGCCATCTATTTTCTTTTTCAAGGAGCAGCAGGGTGATGGTCTAGATGATCCTGCAAAGTCCCTCCCTGGACTATAACATCGGAGTGCTCATACTTGGGTTATTCCAGAAGAGACAAGAAGAAATAGCCTAAAACAAAAGCTTCTAGGGGTTGCCATGAACATATTCTCAGTGATAGCTGTTCATGAAGGCAACCTTCATGGGTTCCTAGTACCAAGTCCTGCCTGTGACGTTTACAAAATCCACTGCTGCATCAGCTGCCTCTGATTTCAGGAAAGCACAGAGACCTGGTGTATCAGTCTCTCGTGGAGGAGGTGGACTGGGGCATGCCTGGATTGTGGGGTAAGCTAGGCATGTTCCATCTGGAAAAGCAAGTTTAATATTAGAGTCATATTTGGAAAACAAGACAAATATTATTTCCAATTTTCTTAACTATTGTAAGTAAGCAAAGACAGATTGAATTCTTTGTTTTATGTTTTGCAAGAAGGGCTGGAAAACTTTAGTGCTGGAAGTGTGAGAGGAGAAGACCATCCTTGCACATATCAAGAGAAACAGAATTTAAAATTCCAATGAGATACCATTTCCACCTATTATACCGACACATAATAACGGCAATGACAACAACTAACATTTCTGAATGCTTACTAAGAGCTGGGTTCTATTCTAACTCAGCGTATCCTCACAACAAAGTTATTGGTAGGGATTTAAATTATCCCCAGTGTACAGATGAGTAAGCTGAGGCACAGAGGGGCTAAGTAACTTGCCCAAGGTCACTCAGCTACTAAGTGGTAGAGATGGGATGCATACCATGACATAAATGGATCATCTTCAAGAAATAATATTAAGTGAATTAAGCAAGGAACAAGAGTGTGTTTAGTATGCTACCACTGGGTTGAAAAAGTACGTGTGTATTTATGTGCATGTCTATCCACATGCATACATATGTACTTTTACATCTGTATATTTATGTATAGCTGCATCTATAGATCTATATCCATATCTCTATGCGGTCTCTGATAGAATCCTTAAGAAACTGTTAACTGGTTGTCTCCTCTGAGGAATTAAGTGACTGGGGAAATGGGGGTATTAGAAGCTCAGTTTTCTCTCTCTGCTCTTTGGTGTCATTTGATTTGAATCACATGCTTTAAATGAGCTATTCAAAAAGATAAATAAAAAATTTATTTACTTTATTGACTGAAAGAAAAAATTGCAAAAGTATATAATCCAACCTGAGACAAGGAAACAGTTCTCTCCATGAGCGTCTTGGTCCGCTTAAAGCCCGGGTCACTTTCTGCAAGGACATTCATGGTTTTCTTGCCGATGAATTCCAACGCATCAAGGCCTCCAGTTAAGACACTTTTACCCTGCAGATGAGATAACTGCATGAGATTAGATGTTTAGGTTTTGCTGTTTCGCAGCAGTCGCAACTCCTAGGTAACTGGCACTATCTTCAAATATTAAAATCAATATAAAGTCACAATTTTTTCTCATCAGGAGATTTATCATCCATTTAATCCTATTTTCGTTTCCTTGGAAAAGCATATGTTATATAATTTGTAGGACATACAATGTTATTAAAGACTGATGCTTAGAAAAAAACCAAAGCACATAAAATAAAATTAATCCCACAAAGGGATTAATTTTACTGGCTCTCTGTGTATGAATGGATGTGTATCTAAGACATAAAATTAACATAAAATAAATTGCTAAGACATAAAATTAACATAAAATAAATTGCTGTTTCTGTTTAAAAATTTTTTTAACCCAAGTAACAGAGTTGCTTGGAGCAGTCTATTAAAATGTCAAATAGTCCTGCTAATTTAGGGAATTCTTTAATCTAGGGCCCTGGAGGGTAAGACCCTCAGGCTGTTTCAGATGGTTCTTGCATACTCTCAGGAACTAGCAATAACTGCCTATAATTAGTATATCCATGAAATAAGACAGGTTGATTTCCTTGTACTTCTGGCTTTAGAAACTGGTGTATTATATAGCTATCCTCCTGCAAATCCCTTTGTCAGTCATTGTTGCTTTTTTTAAAAAATTAAAATAACCCAGACTTACTCACACAAAAACTATTCAAGTGAACAGAACTGAGTACATTTCTTTGCAACTCTTTCATACATACACTCCAACTGTATAACTGCAATTATAATATGCATACATCTGTGTTTTTCCCCACCATATATAAAAATGATATAAATTGTATTTTATTATGATATTATTACTGATATGCATTTTCCAATCTTCATAATTATCATTTAAATAGAAATATTTAATTTCATAGAATTAATATACTTTATTTTCGTCTTGGGTATTTAGACTTTGTTTTTAGATTTGGGAGCCAACCAGTAATCATGCTGTAAATCAGTTTTCAGTGCGCACACTTCGGGGGGATGATGGGACAGCAGCAATTCACACTTCTGTGTAATTTGACTTAGTGCCTGCTAACATCCTATGAAAAATTATTTTATTGAGAATAAAATGGTGGAAGAAAGGACATAGGGATTTGTGTTAAGGAGAGACTTGGAGGGGTAGTGTCTGGAACCTGGGAAAAAGGGGTCAAGAAGGTTGGAGAGAACACAGAAAGGAATGTGAGGCTGCTGAAGACAAACTCAGAGTGCCCTCTTGGTAGCTCAGATAGGCCGTGCATTCATTTCTTATACCAGAGATACTGACAGAGTTCCATCCATCTCCCATCCTACAAACCCCCCACAGGGGTGGTTGACTTGTATTGCTATTTGACTCCTAAGACAAATTTGCTGCTCCTCCTTACTTCACCCCACCCCAGTCTAGAGGTCCTCAAATAGCAAGGAGAAGACCAGCCATTTTCTATATTTCTGGCATGTCCTGACCCCAAGATCTGGGTGAGATCCTCTCATGTTTGACCGCAGCCCTCACCTCTTCCCGAATTACATTGTGTTTATTTGTTCAGTTGCCTCAGTCCTCTGGGATATTGTGCCCTCTTGTTTGCCAGCATATATCCAAGATCTAGCATAGATACTGGAATATAGTGAGGGCTAATCATGTTTGTGTTGTTGTTTTTCTTTTAATGAATGAATGAATGAATGAATAATGAGACACGAGCCATATTTTTAGAAAAACTAGTTAGTTTACATAGTAAGAAATACACCTTCACACCTGTAATCTCAGCACTTTGGGAGGCCGAGGAGGGAGGATCACCTGAGGTCAAGAGTTCAAGACAAGCCTGGCCAACATGGTGAAACCCCATCTCTACTAAAAACACAAAAATTAGCTGGGTGTGGTGGTGGGCACCTGTAATCCCAGCTACTTGGGAGGCTGAGGTGGGAGAATCACTTGAATCAGGGATGCGGAGGTTGCAGTGAGCCGAGATTGCACCACTGCACGCCAGCCTAAGTGACAAGAGTGAGACTCCATCTCAAAAAAAGAAAAGAAAAAACAAAATAAATCTTTGCTCCCTGACCCTGAGGACCAGCTACCTGCCTTATCTCAGTTGAGGTGCCTCCCCTTTTTTCATTATTCACCAATGTTTTGCTGCTAATATTGAGCTTCTTTTAAGAAGTAGGCAGGGATCTGGGGGGATACACTTAGGGTGATGTAAGGAAGAGGAAGGGTGGGAATGAAGAGGTAGGGATGGGGAAAGAACGCTGGTCTCTGGAAACACTTCAGAAACATATTTGGGCTGTTTTTCCTGTCTTGTAACTGGTACTTTTTATTTAAACGGTTTAATGCTTTTTCAAACTCAGGGATAAGATAAGCAGAGCATTTAGGGAAAACAGCTGTCCCAGCTCTGATAAAGAGTTCTCTCTCCCCTCAACCAGAGGCTGTCCTTGCCACAGCTGGAAAGGACACTGTTAAATCAGACTGAAAAATGTTCCTTCCAAAGAGCTCCCTTCTTTTAAACATAAAATATATTTCATTTTGCCCTTATTATTTTGAATCCAAGGTTACATCTACTTTGTAGCAGAAAACATTAAAAAAAAAAACCATAATCCAAAGTTCTGAGCAAGGCCATCGTTTCTCTGATGTATCTAGGTCACTGGTAAATGGAAATATCAAAAGAAGGCCCTGGGAAATACAGGGGAAAGAGAGGAAGCAGCCAGCGACTCACTGTGTTTTGAACCACATTGGTGATGGCAGACAGCATACCCCGAGAGGCTGATGAAGGGGAAGTGGGTGGGCTTTCTGCAGGGCCCTGATCTGTGGCTGCATCTGTTATTAAAGAGAAAAAAAGAAATCCTTTAAGAGTTCATGTTGCTGATCTGAACTTGGAAAACCTCTGATTGTGCACATGGTGTAATAAAGTCCAAGAACACCCAGAGGAGACACATCACTCACTTTCAGGGACTCCGTTTTCAGTATTTGGTTGGGCCCCTTCAGAAGATCCAGAATTTACACCATGAATCCGTAGAGTGGCCCCTGCTTTTTCCTTGACTGCCGTCAATCCATGACCTGTTGGAAATAAAAATATGGTTCATGGATACATTAGAAATCCACAGTCTGCAAATCCTCCATCGAATCTTACAAAGCTGTTTCAAGTTGTAGAAGTATATCTTTTTTTTTTTTAAAGATGGAGTCTTGCTCTGTCACCCAGGCTGGAGTGCAGTGGAGCAATCTTGGCTCACTGCAACCTCCGCCTCCCGAGTTCAAGTGATTCTCCTGCCTCAGCCTCCCTAGCAGCTGGGATTACAGATGCACACCACCACGCCCGGCTAATTTTTGTGCCTTTAGTGGAGACTAGGTTTCACTAAATGTTGGCCAGGCTGGTCTTGAACTCCGGACCTCAGGTGATTGGCTCACCTCTGCCTCCCAAAGTGCTGGGATTACAGGTGTGAGCCATCGCACCTGGCCTGTAGAAGTACATCCTGATTGAAAGAAAGAGGAATCCCTGCTCCCTGAGATGTGGGTTCCAATATGAGCTCAGTTTCACCCCTGCCTGGTTGAATGACCTTGGAGAAGTTACCTAGCCTCTCTGCGACTCAGTTTCCTCATTGAGTTATTGTGACGTGCAAATGAGATACACGTAGGTAAAGTGCTCCCGGATGCTTCACTGTTTGCTTTTGCTTCTCACACCACCTAGCTATCAACCTGGAATTCCAAGCTCAACACAGTCTTTGTATAGTGTACCTGTCTCATCCTCTTTACTCTTTCATAAGCTCCTTACGGAAGATATTCTTCATTCATTTTTTTGATTCCTTGCAGGCTTAGCACATTGCAGATGATCAATTAATATTGGTTGGATTGAAATCACCTGAGCCTCAGAATGTTTCTTTAAAGCATTAGGCCTTCCTTTAGGCATGGAGAGTGAAGGTCCTGGAGCTGACATCCAAAAATCAAAAGGCAAGTCAGTGGAGAAACCAGGAAGGCCACCCAACAGCCCCGACAGTTGTCTTAATAATGATATAAATCAACTTTAACAGCAGTCAGGCAAGCGAAGAGCACAGGTTTTACTCCATCTAAGCAGGGATAATACCCTTGTTCCCCGAGCCAGGCAGAGCGGTTATTCAATAACTATTTGGTAAATACAGAGCTGACCTTCCTACCCACATGGAAAAACCCCAACCTTTGACCTGATAGGGACATAGTCTTGCCTACATTTTATTCTGGAGAGATTTTCCTCCCTTCGAGGCCTTCACGATGAGCTATAGCTTTTCTGAGTTGTCAAACCGTTGAAGGAATGAATAGCCTACGGATGGTCCAAAGTGGCTGTCTGACTTCTTGAAGGAGAAACAGCACAGGCTACCATCATCACAGAACTCCCCATCCCCTGAGCACTCACGGAGAAAATGAAAGATTTCTCTCGGGACCTGGGTAACCTCAGGTTGCTAAAACACAAGGCAGTAATATGAGGAAAAACGTCCCAAGTCCCAACAGAATTTGAGAGCTAACTAGAACCACCTAGTCTTAGAAGGCACTGTTAAAATAACCAATTGCCCATTTCCTGAATAAGAAAGGGGAAGACATGGATGACTCCCAAACCTAAAGAGTAGCATTTTAGCAGTTGTAACCTTATTTATCCTAGTGATCTTAGCATAAACAAGGCACTGATATTTGACAAATGTAGAAGGAATTATGTCCAAGGGAAATCACCTGTCCTTATACACTACCTAGAAAACCCTGAAACATAAACATTATTTACAACTGTAATCACATATAGAAATACGTGTTTATAGTCATGTGCAGATCATTAGACACAGTTCAAATTAATTACTGAGTTACTTGAAAAAATAAAGGTGTACTGAGACTGTTAAGGCTTGAATTAATTATCTCTAGCGTCCAACGAATTTCAAGCATTTCAATGGAAACGTATTGAAGTTTCAATAACACATTTAAGTTACAGGATAGAATATCTTACTCTTTTACATACTGAGTCCAACTTCCCTGCCATTAAAAATATATATATGCATTTTCCAAAAGGAAATAATGTGCCTCCAAATCTCAACCTATGATTCTCATCTAGATTTCTGAGAGCCAAAATCAAGGAAAAAAATGAGGTCAAGGAGGCTGGGAGGCACCATCTTCTCTGTCTTCTTTGCTTAAGCCACTCAAGAAAGATGATCACATATCCTTCCCTGAGACTGTTTCAGGAGATAATGAAACTCATATTCAGTATCTCTTCTTTCACCTTCTCCGTCCCTTGCAGGTTAGGATAATGTCTGGTTCTTTTTGCAGGAAGAATGGCTTCTCGCCATCTCAGAACATAAACGATCACAGATATGTATACATGAGCTGCCTCTAGAAAAATCACTTTGTTACTAGAAGGAAATACGATTTTATGTGCATATAAATGGGATCTATCTGTTTAACAGACATCAAAATAGGCTGCTATTCCAACTACATTTTCTTATTAACAATTCTTTTTCTGAATTTTTTGTTAGGGAAAGTACCCTTTTACTGCATTCTAGTAGAAATATAAAGTTCAGCTTTACAAAAAAAAAGAAACAAAAAATAAATATAAAGTTCAGCTTTATATTTACGTATGAGCTATAATTTTTCATAGCTAAGGTTTTAGACACTGTGCCACACCTTAAAGAGTAACCTCTAAAACTTTACTTAGTGTGACATCTAGTGTCCAGAACAAGAAAATAATAATATGAAGTCACTGTTGCCTTTTGATTGGGAGTGATTTCATCTCCAGAGGTACTGACTGGGACCTACTAATAAGAGAAAAACAACAAATATGAATAATACTATAGGGTACAGTTCATGGATTAATTTCTTCATGTGTCATCCCAAACCCCCAGTATCCCCAAAATCTGAAACCCCTCTAAATTCCATGGTTCTAAAGATGGAATACCCTCTACTCTTTGGCTCACTGCAATAGAAGGTGAGTGCTGCAAAGAAGATGAGAATGTCGTACAAATGCTTTGATAATGTATCATTTTAAAATAAATGCTGAACGATTGGCTGGTATTTAATTTACCATCTATACTCAAATGGAAAATACCTTAAACTTAGGAGTCAGGAGTCTTGTGGAGGATTTCTGCTCCCATCATTTATGAGCTGTGTAATGCTGGTGAGCTGCTTAACCTCTCTGAGTCTCTGCGGCTGTGCATTCTCTGAAAGGAGGATTACCTCTCAGAGTTTTGCGAGATTATTGAGAAGAAACATGTGAAATCTCTGCTATGGCCGACATTTATTGAGCACTTACTATGTCCTAACACTGTACTAAATACTTTTAGTACAGTACATTATCTCATTTAATCTTCTCAATGATCTGATGAGGTAAGGGATATTAGTATACTCATTTCACAACTGAGAAAACTTAGACCTGGTGAGGTGAAATCACTTTCCCAAGGTCCTAAAGCCAATCAGTGACAAAGGCAGGATTCCAACTCAGTCCTTCTGACTCTAGAACCCACATGTGTAATCACTATGTTATGTTAAGAAAGTTTTATGTGTCATTTATAGTTGATTAAATGTCATTTTAATCCCATTTCTGTAACTCCTTGGAAATCAGATCCTTGGTTTGGAGCTTCCTACTTTTTAAAACATTGTTTTATTCTAAAATGCACTTGACTTACCTTACCTTGACCAAAGAACAAGGTGAAGATCACCTCCAGGGTGAAACCTGACACTAACCCTCTCCCTGTCAACTGTGTCTAGTGATGGCATAGCTTAGTGTTTTTAGGATCATCCCTGTGCTGTGCAGGCTGTATTCTCAAGACACTGTGTAGGGCTATCTTACACATTCACTTTGATCTTTTTCTTCCCGCAAAGCACTGTGATCTTATGAAGCTCTCTTCTTGTGAATTCCACCAAGATCAAAAAGCCATTGAAGGGAAGTCTCTCCTCTTTCTGGAAAGATGAAATAACTGCTGGCTATTTGAAATAATCAAGATGAAATAATTTGCAAAAAGAATATGCTGGATCGGGCATGGTGGCTCACGCCTGTAATCCCAGCACTTTGGGAGGCCGAGGTAGGCGGATCACCTGAGATCAGGAGTTCGAGACCATCCTGGCCAACATGGTGAAACCCCACCTCTACCAAAAATACAATACAAAATTTGCCGGGTGTGGTGGCAGGCGCCTGTAATCCCAGCTACTTGGGAGGCTGAGGCAGGAGAATCACTTGAACCCACGAGGCATGGGTGCAGTGAGCTGAGTTTGCACCATCGCACTCCAGCCTGGGTGACAGAGCCAGACTAGGACTCCACCTCAAAAAAAACCAAGAGAATATGCTGGGAAGTTCTCTCTGACCAAGTGGTAACTCAGGGAAGCAACAGCAGTTCTCTGCAGCACCCTGGATGACTGGATAGCTCAATGGGTACTTCCTATTGGTCCCATATGCTAAAGGATCACGAGAAGGGCCCACGCTAACTCATCAGGAAAGTTTCTCCCTTTTAGCTTGTTTTATTTTTTAAGACAATATTTCCTTCTTTTTCTTATTTTAACTTCCTCTTTTTTCTTCTTTTTCAAAAAATGAATGTATTAAAAAGAGACTTTTAAAAATCCCATAATATCACATCTCTGATATATCTGGTTGAATTTTTACTCCATTTTTTTTTGTGGTAAAATGCACATGACATGCATTTTACCATCTTAACTTTTCCTACCTGAATAGTTCAGAGATACCAAATACCTTCACAATATTATGCAACCATCACCACCCTCCATCTCCAGAACTTTTTCCCTTGTATAAAATGGAAACTCTATACCCATTTAAACAATAACTCCCCACTCTCCTCTTTTACCAGCCCCTGGCAACCATCATTCTACAAATCAGAACGTTCTCAAATCTCTATGATTTTGACTATTTTTAAGTGCCTCACAGAAGTGGAATCACACGGTATTTGTCTTTTTGTGACTGGCTCATTTCACTTAGCATAATGTCCTCAAGGTTCATCCATGTTGTAACATATGTCAGAATTTCCTTCTTTTTAAAATCTGAATAATATTCCCTTGTATGTAAAGACCACATTTTGCTTTTCCATTCGTCTGTCGACAGACACTTTGGTTGCTTCTGTGTTTTAGCTATTGTGAGTAATGCTGCTATGATCATGGGTGTACAAATATCTCCCTGGGACCCTGCCTTTAATTCTTTTGGAAATATAATCAGAAGTGGAATTGGTGGATCATATGGTAATTCTGTTTTTAGTTTTTTGAGGAACTGTCGTACTGTCTTCCACAGCAGCTGTACCATTTTATAACCCCACCAAGAGCACACAAGGGTTCCAGTTTCTCCACATCCTCACCAACGCTTATTTTCTGTTTTTTTTTTTAAATAATCGTCATTCTCATACTGAAATATTAGTGGTAAAAAAATTTTCAAAACGTCATTCTAATGGGTGTGAGGTAGTATCTCATCATAGTTTTGATTAGCATTTCCCTAATGATTAGTGGTGTTGAGCATGTTTTCATGTGCAGATTTAAAAAATAAAAATTTCATAATATTAGCAAGTCCAAAGAGTATAGAAACATAGATAACAGAAGGTGGGCCAGCCTCTTTCTGCTTAGATAGATTCCAGTAATGTAATAAGCAATAGAGTGTATGAGCTTATAAGGTCCTGTGGAAATAAGTAAGGCCTGCAAAAACTGTTGGCTTTAAAAGAAAAAAAAATTGCAAATTAGATAGTAATTAATATTTACTTAAATGTATTCAAAATGTAATATTGGATCAGCTGGTCTATTATCATTCAAATAAATTCAACTCCTACATGGTTACATATGTGTGTGTGTGTAGGAAATTTAATGAAAAATGTGGGTACATTCTAATGTATTTGCTCTGATATAGGAGTGACTTCTAAAAAAAGCAATGCTTGGAGCTTTTGAAAGACTTCCTTCTAAAGATAACAATTCTAATTATTTCTTGTGATTCCTTTCAAGAATATAAAAGCATATTTACCTACATATAAGTCTTCTGGACCTGGCTTTTCCCATTTGGCAGTTCACAGTTGAAGTCTCAGCACACACAGATAGTGCTGTGTGCTATGTGCTGCCTGGAATCACAGTGCTCATTCTCCTTGATTCTGGGAGTGTTGTCTACTGACAGCGCTCAACTAAATAAATGCCTCCCTTTGAATTGCCCTTGACCAAAGGGAATTGGTTCCACCAAGACTATACTACAGTGACTGGTCAATGAGGGAGCTGTTGATATAAAGGCCCGGTGCTGTGGATTAATGGAAGACATCTCCTAAGAGTCATCCCAAACCCCAAGCTCCCAATGGGATAGGTTAAGAACTCTGCTGTAACGACACTGCAGTTCAGCTTCTCCCTTGGCTCAGTTTTGCTTCCCAATCCTTTGCTCTCTTGCAAAGCTTGTTCCAGAAAGCACTTCACAGTAAAACTCCAGCACACAATTTCTGCCTCATCCCTCTGCTGGGCATCCAACCTAGAACACTGATCTACCTTGGTCTTTTTAATGGCTGCATAGTATTCCACTGAATGGAGATAGATATATCTATATCTGTCTATATATATATAAAACATATATATGAAACATATATATTACATATATAACACATATATTACATATATAACATATATAACAATATACTACATATATAACATATATATTACATATATAACATACATATAACATATATAACATACATATTACACATATATATAAAGTACTGACTCTGTTTCAGACTCTTCTATCGATGAGTTCAAGATATTATAAAAAATTGTGAAGAGCAATTGTTCAGAAAAGCACAAGTTGATACTGCCATGCTCAACCAAAGCGAACTACAGCACAGCAAAAAGGGAGCCAATCACCCTTCCCTTGGAATAGTCTTTCCTCTCCATATGATGGTTGATGTCCACTCTGTAATTAGATGCTTACTTCCCTTTAGGCTCAAAATAGACAAGAAGTGTTACTGAACTGATGATATTTGCCCAGAAGTCCAACAGAAACTCATTAACCCCTGTGTTTTATTCATAGAATCTAAAGGACGATGGACAAACTCTAAGCATTAATCCTATTCTCTTTGTCTCAATGATCCTTGAGAAATTTCATATCATCAGCAATGTCACCTTCAAAAATGAATCCATGAGCTATCGACAGTGATTTATACAGTGACGATTTCTCATTGTAGTATCATTTTGACAAGTTTGCCATTCTCTGTAATAAACACTGTCATTTCTGACAGGGCTGCTAGAAGAGTTTCATTAAAATGTGCAGAAGGAAAAAACTATGTACCTTGGGAGAGGATGAGGAAGGGGAACAATGATAATTTTGGAAAAAGTAAATATACAGATCAGGTACATTCCATAAACACCAACCCCCAACCTCAGGTACTCTTGCATAAGATGTTTAAACTCATAAAACTGTCAAAACTAGGATTTCAAATAAACATTTAAGCCTTTGGTGGTATCTAGAAATAAATTACTCTAGTCTACTATAGAGCTCTTCCTTTTGTATACTTATATACATTTTAGCATTGTTGACTTTCATTTTGACTACTGGTCTATCACTCTTAGCCTAGTAATACATTTTAGGAACAAGTCAGGTCTATAAGATCCTGTGGGATTTGGAACTACTATCAAAACCCTCTTTTCTTTTTTCTTTTTTGAAACAGAGTCTTGTTCTGTTGCCCAGGCTGGAGTGCAGTGGTGCAATCTTGGCTCACAGCAACCTCCATCTCCCAGGCTCAAGCGATTCTTCTGTCGCAGCCTCCAAGCAGCTGGTACTACAGGGGCATGTCACCACACCCAGCTAATTTTTGTATTTTTTTTTTTTTAGTAGAGATGGGGTTTTGCCATGTTGGCCAGGCTGGTCTTGAACTCCTGACCTCAAGTGATTCACCTGCCTCAGCCTCCCCCAAAATCCTCTTTTCTAAAATGTTTTCTACTCTTGTGTCTGCCTAGAAATAATAACCAAGCTTACTTCATTTCACAAACTTGTCCAAAGGCATGGGTGACAGGTGATCAAATCTTCTAAGAATGTGATGACAGTGTAGCTGTAGTTGAGCCTAATGCAAGAGTTAAGTCCTCTCCAAAAATAATTGTTGGCTGAAAAATGTTTGATTTTGTATAAGCATTAGGAAGGTCACTTTTTCTCATTTTCCCTTAACCTCAGAGTCAAAGAGTATTGAGGCAAAAGATAAAATATAAAAATAAAGAGTAGACATAATTTCAATTAATTTTCTGTATTTTTCCACTTAGCACAGTGGGCACAAATACCTTTCTCCTTCTATGCATAGACACAGGATATGGTATCAACATATTCTGGAAGTTGGAAGAGACCTTAAAATTTCTCCAGTTTTTTCACCCACGTTTTTCCATACAAAGAACCTGAGTCTTAGGTTAAGGGCACAGTGTAGCTAGTTAGCAACAGTGCCTTGTGATCACAAGTTAGCAGCATTCAGGACCAGGTCTCAGGTCTTACGACTCATGGTACAGTGCTCATTCCAAGAGATTACCATTTTTCAATTGTTTCTATTCTCCTATTACTCTCCTGCCAACTCTCAACAGTTCTAACTATTCTAACTGCAGTTTTTCAACAACTGTAAGAGGTAATGGTTTCCATTTCTAGTGCTCAATTGACAGCTCTGTGTTTTGTTAATGTCTATATGTTTTGCACCCCTGTCTGCAGCTGGAATTACCCTGGGGGTATACATGAGGTTTCTGAGTGGAAATCAATTGCAATTGAACATGTGGTTATTTTCTTTCCTTACTTTCCACAGGCAATTTATAAATCTTCAAAGCTTGTCTACTACTGTGAATGATCTGTTTTCCAATAAGTTTCTTTGCCTGATGATAATAAACTGCTAATGCTGTAAAGCCCTGGGGTTGACACTATGCCTGTACATAGCAGAAGTTGTGCCTCGCTTGCCTCTCTCAATCCCAAGATAGTGGCTCAACATAGACCACAGATCAGGAAGGCACCCATAACTTTAAATTCTCTGTTCACAGATCTTTGAGCCCCATTCCAACCTGTTTCAGGCTGTGAGCCTGGCTCCATGTGTGGGCTACTTATGATCCCTCTTACCTTTCAGGAGTCAAACTCCCAACCACCAGTGCTTGTTTCCAGCCTGGGAACCCACGACTTCAGCCTCCTGTTAGGCTACATGCTTTAGTTCTGTACAGGTCTACAAAGACACTTGTCCAATTTTGAAATATATATTGCTTTTGTTTTAACTACTATTACTACATAAAGTTACAGCATGTCCTCATCAGAAATCTCCAAAATATGCAGTAAGAGCAATTTAGGCAGGGTTTTCAGTTATACTTCTATTGCATTCATTTTGGGGGGAGGGGGTGGGTAGTGATGATCAGTGGTGATGAACAATTTTAGTACCTGCTTTTCTAAAGACAGGTCTAAAATTTCTCCAAAGGGACTTTTAGAATGAGCATCAATATTTCAAAATTTTAATGACTTTCCTCATGTACCCTTTGCCATTTTGTATGCAAACAAGAGAAAAATGCCAAGATTTGCTTGCTTTTCAAAATTCCAGCATGTAGCCAGAACCATAGAAAATACTAAGGTTCTGTAATTGGTGGTGTAACTGACAAAGATCTCAAACAGAGATGAGAAGAGAATTAAGGTAGGCGGGATGCACCACATGATAAACTTTCAGTCAACGACGGGCCACATCTATGACAGTGGTCCCATAAGATTATAATACTGTATTTTTCCTGTGCCTTTTCTATGTTTAGATGTGTGAAATACACAAATACTTATTATTGTGTTACAATTGCCTACAGTATTCAGTACAGTAATAAGCTGTCCTATGTTTGCAGCCTCGGAGCAATAGGCTCTACCACATAGCCTAGCTGTGTAGGTCTGTGTATACTTTGTGAGGTTTGCACAATGATTAAATCACCCAACGACCCATTTCTCAGAAGGTATTCCCATTGTTAAGTGAAGCATGACCGTATTGAGAGATGGCCCCAAGATTCTTGTCCCCAGATGTATACACCCTATGTGATCCCTTCCCTTTGGAGTGTGAGCCGGAGTGTAAACAGGATGGGATTTCACCCCTGTGATTAGGTTACTCTATCCAGCAATGATGGGGAGAATTTTCACATGTAATTAAGGTCCTTGATCAGTTGAATTTCAGTGACTCGAAAGAGAGATCATCCTTAGTGTGCCTGAACTAATCAGGAGCGTCTTTAAAACAAAGGGGCCCTTCCTGAAGGTAGCGATTTGAAGCATGAGAGAGATTTTCCTGCTGGCTTTGAAGGAGGACCTGAGAGCAGCCTCTAAGAGCGGAAAGTGAGCCCTGGTCAATAATCAGCAGGAAAACGGGGACCTCAGTCCTACAACTTCAAAATCTGAATTCTGCCAACAACGTGAATGACCCTGAAAGATGACGTCTTCAAAGCAGAGGTGCCAGCTGAGCAGCTGGCAGAGCCACTGGCCTCATCTTCGACTCTGGGCCCCCTTCTAGCTGCACCACCCTATCCTCCAGAGACTTTAAAGCTATGGGTGCCTTCCTGATCTGTGGTCTATGTTGAGCCATTATCTTGGGATTGAGAGAGGCAAGCGAGGAACAACTTCCATTATGTACAAGCATAGTGTCAACCCCAGGCCCATGCTGCCTCAGGTAAAAGTGAGCCTCAGATGAGAATACAGCTGGCTGCCACCCTGATTTTAGCCTGTTAAGCTCACATTATTTTACATGAGCAGCTGTCCCATACCTGAACTCTTGACCCACGGAAACTGTAAAATACTGAATGCATGTTGTTTTCAGCCTCTTTAACTGTGGTAATTCCTTACACAGCAACAGAAACTAATACAAGAGGGTATATTGAACTTCATTCTGATATTGCATGAGGAATGTGCAAATGTCATACACTGTCAGAGAAACCACGTGTTTACTCACCCTAGAAGAAAAGTGGCAAGTTTTTCCATCCACGGACTGACAGCTCGCCCATTGAATTTACTATCCAGCATCTTCTTAGGTGTCCTTTTGTAATCTGATCTTTGCATACGTGCAGATTTGGTTCCAGTGGACTGTGCTCCAAGGCCTCTAGGTTTTGTTACTTGGTTCAAATATAACCAGTAGATGGTGCTGACATTACTACTTAAAAAGCGGGATATTATTTTTCATGGCACAGTGACCATGTGACTGGCACAATGATCATGATGGCCTACAGGAATTTACCTCTCTAGGCTCTTCTGGATCAATGACTACTCAGAGCCAGATGCGAACCATCAGAATTTATAAATTGTTGTGAGAGTAACAAGATGCAGTATTTATTATCTGCATGGTGGCTCAGACACAGAGAAACTTTAAGAGCAACCCCAAACACAAGCACAGGCCGCAGATTAAGACAATGACGTCGGATCAAGTCAAAAGGGACCTGCTGTGAAAAATCACACCCTGCTTTTTTTTTTTTTTTTTTTTTTTTTGAGACATACTCTCGTTCTATTGCCCAGGCTGGAGTGCAGGGGCGTAATCTCTGTTCACTGCAACCTCCACCTCCTGGGTTCAAGCAATTCTCCTGTCTCAGCCTCCCATGTAGCTGGGACTACAGGCACCCACCACCACATCCAGCTAATTTTTGTATTTTTAGTAGAGATGGGTTTTCACCATGTTGGCCAGGCTGGTCTTGAACTCCTGACCTTAAATGATCCATCCACTTCGGCCTCCCAAAGTGCCGGGATTACAGGCGTGAGCCACCATGCCTGGCCACATCCCACTTTTTAAGCAGTAAAATCAGCGCCATCTACTGGTTACATGTGAACCAGGTAACAAAACCCAGAGGCCTTGGAGCACCATCCACTGGAACCAAAGCTGCATGTGTGCAAAGGTCAGATTATAGCAAGACACCTAAGAAGGTGCAGGATAGTAAATTCAATGGGAGAGCTGTCAGTTCATGGACAGAAAACCTTGGGAGGGTCCAACAAAGCCCAAAGTCAAATGAGGTACAGACACTGAATGAGAAACAATAGCAAATGGTCTGACCAACCAGGGCTAGAGCAGTTACAGGGAGATGCACCTTTAAGTGTGCACAGAGAGCACCTATAGCTGCTACCACAGGGCAGATGATTTCTGTGTTTACTGTGGCAGGAACTTATATTTAAAAGTTTAATGAAAGAGTAAGTCCTCCATCTATACTAGAACCCTCGAACCACCAATTCATTATAAACCAGAGTGGTTTGGATGCGGTTAAAACTGGAAACATCCGGGACACATGACTGTTTTATGATATAAACCACGAGAAGAGCTGTATAATTTTAGTGACCATATTATTTACTTTTTCATGACTTATTCTAATTAAAACAATCTTTTAGAACCTCCTTTTTAGTTTCTGGCTTAGAAAGCATGTCACTTCTAAGTGCCACCAGTGGCAAGATCCTTTTGGTAGCCACTAAGTTCAAACATTTTTCCAAGGACAGAGGATGCCTGCAGGTGCTTGTCCTCACCCTTGTGAAGAGATAGCATCCTGTTCAGAAAACAAAACAGGCGCCTCTACTTGAATTTAGTTAATTTTGTCATCTGCATATGTGGTACTCAAGGCATAGCCATCCCCTTAATAAGCAATAGAGAAAATCTGCTCTCCAGGCTTACCAGAGAGGTCAACATTTATTTGGCCATTGCTACTTCTTCCCAGAGCCTTCCTGAGCAAACTGATATTTGACAGAGATGGAATTAGAGGAATGCAATCTATCCATTCTTCCAGGCAGCCTAAGCTCTGTCAAGTTAGATATCTGGCCCTTATCTGTGGTCATGGTCCACTGGGGTGGGGCAAAAGGCCTGAAGACCTTCCTGGTTTTAGGAGTAACAGTGAAGTGGACCAATTCATGGCCCATTGCAAGGTCCTCATGGCCATGGACTGCACCTTAGAATACCTGAGGTGGATGATGTGAAAACTCTGTTACCTGTGGCTTCCCCTGTCTTCTTACCTTCCACCTTCAAGATGAAATGCGTTTGCTAAATTATCTTAGACATATTGATGTTATACCTTCAGTTCTCATGAAGAGAGAATATAAGAAATGGTAACATGAAGAATATCATGACAAAGTTGCACTCAGGAAGACACTACACTGTCCATCATATTTTCTCTTTGTATAAGAACAAATACAGGAAATTTCTTTAAAAATTTAAAACCAGAAAAATATATTTATTTAAATTAAATTTTGTTTTCAAAGAGAAATAAATAATTTACTGGCAGCCAAGAAGCTCAGAGTTGAGGTCAATACTCAATTACAAAAACTCTATTAGCCATGGGATATATAAAATATATATCCTCCCTACCGGCACATTGTTTTCTCCTTATATTGTAATATCCTGCTAATGAAATGCCTTTTATCAAGATATCTCAAATCCTTTTTGGGAGTAGATGAGTTGTGCACTAAAAAAATTCAAGTGGGACGATAAACACGAAGCTTTAAGAATATATTATACTTTAAAAGACCATATAATATAGTGGCTAAATGCCATACTACTTGGTTTTTAAATTGCAACCCAGACATTCCTGACTTTGGTCAAGGTCTTAGTCTCTCTCTGATTAGCTTCCTTATCTGTAAAGTGCAGCAAACAACAGTTCCTCCATATAGGGTTATTTTGAGGAACAAATGTATTGGAGGAATAAATGAAGCACTTAGAATAGTAAGCACTAAACATGGTTTGCTCACGGGCTAATGTTAAACTCTATTAGTATACAGTACGATCAAAACGTCCTATCCTATTAGGCTTTGGTACTTTGTCTATTCCAATGCAACATACAATGCTTACCTACTGTGGCAGATGCTGACGACAGCAGAGATTTGCCCCAGGATCCCCAGCCTGCCCATCCTCCTCCACTTGGAGGGGAATCCACAGCCTGGAGAAAAACAAATTAGCCACAGGTCAGAAATTCAGTATATCTCTGAATGGAAAAACACCTATTGGTTTGAAATAAAGAGGAGGTTTGGAAAAGAATCACCAACAACCGTATCTAATTGGCTTATAGTTTATAAGGGTCATAAAAGAACATCCCAAACCACACTGCAATGTGTACTTTGGAACCAAATTGATTAGTGCTGATGTTGGCTTCTGAAGGCTTGGTTTGAAGTGAGAAGGGAGTTTGATGTTAACTGAGCCTCGATTCTCTCTTATTATTTAGAAGACAGGGAAAAGGCTGCATGGGAAAAAGATACGCATGAGGGCACAAGAGGGATTTGAAAAAGTTCAAAATGATCTGGACCCAGGCAATTCTTACAGGGCTTTAAAAAATGTGCTCTTCAAGGTAGAGTTAACTTTTAAACTCTGGGGCAGTAGGCAGGTGCTTTGGCATGGATGATGGGCAAAGTGTCTAAAAAGCGTCAATACACCTGGAGATGGATGGGCAGTAGTGACAGGAAGGCTTGCAAGGTAGAAACCTTTGATTCAAGGTGCCCTGCTTCACTCATAGTGACTCCTATAACACAGGGATAAGACTGTCCCTGACCTCAGTGGATTCCAATTCGTTTGCCTAGGTTTTTGGAATTGGAACTGAGAGACTGTGGTTCATTGTGAACTGTGTGCATGAACAGAAGTTGAAAATTCAGGCTATGTGGGTGACCCTGTTATATCCACCACGCAGACTAAGAATTAAGAGAAGGCAGAGTGAGCAGAATGGAGATTGGCTTAGAGCTGCTGTTTGGATTCCTGACAGCTTCTCAGTCCCTGGTTTCTGTCCCTCTGAAGGCCCTGCTGCTTTCTGATCTTTGGGTTCTATGAGATTCTCTCATATTCTTGTTCATTTTTTTAAATGTTTTATTCACTGATATACTCCCAGAGCTTAGAAGAGTTCTTGGAATATAATGAATGCTTAATAAATATTTGTTGAATAAATGGCTGAAATGCATCAATTTTCTCAGGTATGCGTGTTTCTGTTACCTGCAACCAATGAGTCCTAACTCAAGTAGGGAACCACAGCTTTCTCTTTCTATCTGGGAACACATTCTAGAAAACAAGGCAAGAATAAATATTCTATGAGTTACTTATATGGAGAATCATAGCTCTTTTTTACTCAAAAGAGAAGAAGGAAGGAAGGAAAGAAGGAAGGGCGGGCAGAAAGAAAGTAAGGAGGCAGTGGAAAATTCCTACAGAGTTTGTAGATTCCATAACTTTTGACTCACAGCTGGTCCATTAGTCATCCCCAACTCCCAACTCCCTTGCTGTTTTTTTTTTTTTTTTTTTTTTTTTTGAGACGGAGTCTTGCTCTGTCGCCAGGCTGGAGTGCAGTGGTGCGATCTCAGCTCACTGCAAGCTCCACCTCCCGGGTTCACGCCATTCTCCTGCCTCAGCCTCCCAAGTAGCTGAGACTACAGTTGTGCACCACCACGCCTGGCTGATTTTTTCTATTTTAGTAGAGACGAGGTTTCACCATTTTGGCCAGGATGGTCTTGATCTCTTGACCTCATGATCCGCCCGCCTCGGCCTCCCAAAGTGCTAGGAATACAGGTGTGAGCCACCATGCCCAGCCTCCCTTGCTATTTTCTACCCTTGCAGATAGGATGGCCATATGAAACAGTTTTCAACCAATGAGATATATAAATGGAAAAGTTTTTGCTTTCATGATACATTATAGTTACAGCGAGTGCCCACTCTTTCCCCTTCTCTTTTTCCTGCCCTGAATGTGGACATGAAGCTTCAAATTGAAGCAGTCATTTTTGCTGCCTCAAGGGAAAGGCCAAGGAGTCTCAGTCACTGGTCCTGGCTCCGCTGAGCTACTAAACCAACATAAGTAGCTGCCTATCTCCATTCTTTGTATTAAGTGAGAGAAAAAAAATCACTATTTTGTGAACTACTACATGTTGGATTTTAGTTACTTTGACTCAAAAGCATTCTTAACTGATTCAAATGCCACCCATCAGTGTAGAGTACTGGTTGAGACTGAGTTATGGAAGTTAAATTGCTTGGGTTTGACTCCAGGCTCTACTGTTTTGGACAACAAGTTACTCAAATTGTTTTAAGCCTTCATTTCCTCATTATAAAATGCAAACAATAGTGGCATAAGAGCCATAAGTATAGGAACCAATAACCTCACCGGTTCGTGAAGATCAAAAGAAATAATTCATATAATGTTGCGAGCATAGTGCCTGGCATATAAGAAGTACTCCAAAAGTGTGAGCTAGAAATAATAAGAAGAAACTATGCTTTTAAGACTAAGAAGCAAAAAGCTTTGAAAGTTAGCTGTCATTTTTTTTTCTTTCTGTCTGGAAACAATGAGAAGCTTGTTAACATGAATGGAAATATTCATGACTCATCACTGCCTGCTTTCATTTTTGGTGTCTACATTGATTTACTTCACTTCAGCAATGGAATCCAGTAGCAATTTTACACCATTATGAAGACAGATGGAAATCAGTGATTAATATCATTCTTTCACGGGACAAATCACTACCTATGATTAGGAAGAGTTAATACAATTAGAGGTGACAGCTTCTGACTCAAATTTATAATATTTATTATGTTCTGACAGCTGGTAATTGACTAGCAAATGGAAATAAATGTTAAATGAGTCTAGAACTTTTTGCTGTATAATAAGTGACTACTTCAATTGCTTTATTAATAAAGTCCTTTGACATTGAGCTGTGACTTCTTGATCAGCTATAAATATGTTATCAAATGGTAAATATTCAAGTGATTAAATACACATATTTAATATAATAAATGTTAAGCATGAATTATAAATATATCTCATCATGAATATGGTCTCCACTTTAAATGGACTTAATGTCACACAATTAGGAGATGCTACAACAGGCAGCATGGAGCTGCTCAGATTGCCTATTACCAATAGAGGGATTTAAAGACGTTTTTCTCACCCTTCCCCCATAACTCCCACCTCCTTCCATAGACAACTTCACATCCTAATACATAGAGGAAAAAAAGCCATCAGATGAGAACTCTCTCAGCTTCCTGCCTGCTCCCCATAACTCTTATAACAGCAAATTAGATTTGGCTTAATCAAAAGGGATATTCAAAACTCAACTGGAAATCATTTAAACATCTAAACCTTTGTGTGGTACTAAGAAAGAATGTAGGATTCCATCAAGTTCACAGTTCTTTTTTCTTTTTAGGAGACAGAGTCTCGCTCTGTTGCCCAAGCTGGAGTGTGTGGTATGATAATAGCTCACTACATCCTCCAACTCCTGGGCTTAAGTGATCTTCCTGCCTCAGCCTCCCAAGTAGCTGAGATTACAGGCATGCACCACCACACTTAGCTAATTTTTAAAAATTATTTTTTGTAGAGACAGGATCTCACTATGTTGCCCAGGCTGGTCTTGATCTCATGGCCTCAAGTGATCCTTCTATCTTGGTCTCTCGAAGTGCTAGGATTACGGGTGACTGCACCTGACCCAAGTTCAACGTTCTTTAAATAGGAAAGACATTTTCATATCTAGTATCCCATTTAAAGGTCTTTATCATTAAATAGAAAATGCATTTATTTTAAGCTATCAAGTTTAAAGGTATTATTAGATAGAAAAAAGTAAAATCCCAGAACTCCATCAAATTCAAAGGCCTTTATCATTTAGATGGAAAACATATGTACTTATCTTAAAGCTGAAGGAGGAACTTGGTTGTTCTATTTCCTTGAGCAGATCAAGAATCAGGTGCTGCGTATAACTTGTATCCAGGGATGTGGGCAATGAAACCTGTGAGTTTTGTAACTCATAGGGTGATCAACACTTTTTAATTTTTGTAACTCATGACATAGCTACTCTAAAAAGGGGGTCAGTATGACAGCTGGGAGGATGAAAATTGCTCTGGAGTCTGAAACTCTTGTCAAAATATCTGATTGAAAATGGCCTCAGTTATTTCCAGCTAATTTTCTTCCTTGGTAAGTATGCATCATTCAACTTTGGGAAGATTTAAAAATTAAACATAGAAAGGTTGAAAACATGGAAGATACGCCATTCATATTTTTGGGCATATTTGTTCTTTTCTGTACTACTAATGTTGAAGGAATCTGACCTATTAGAGTGACAGTTTTTGAAAATCAATCAAAAATGAATAATTGAATTATTAGACTTCTGATTTTAAGCTGAAATCATCCCAAGTTTCCGCACATTATTAAGAGGTCTTTAAGTCAACTCTGTAAATTTATTTTAGTAGCTTTATAACAATTATTAAGTACTTAGCAAGGTTTTGTATAAGTAGATAATTCAGGTACTTTAAAAGGAAGTAGAATATATTATAAATGCAGTTTAAAGTATTTAAACGTGTGTAAGTTGGTAAAAAGGACCAAATCAAACATTAACCAAAAGTACCTTGAAAGTGACTGTTTGATTTTGCTGGACTTCTAAACAGTGAGATTTGTGAGATTCACGTGAAGCCTAAGGATTGGGTTTTTGAGTTTGTCATCTTCGTAGATGGAACACGAATTGTTTAAACCCAATTAAACGTTGGAGTAGTTCTTTTTATGCACAAAATATACACAGGCCTACACCAAAAACCCATCTAAACACAAATCTAAGTACACTACCCTGCGATTCACAATTACTTCCTCCCTTTCATTATTATGGAAATGCACCTTCCTCTTAGGTACCAGAGCACCTCCACCTACACATCTCCTGACCTGGTTAGGTTGGTTTTACTCTCTCCTAGCTTTTCAGCCTTTTTCTATACAAGCTGCTTCCCTGTATAGGCTACATTCCTTTTTTTTTTTTTTTTTTTGAGACGGAGTCTCGCTCTGTCTCCCGGGCTGGAGAGCAGTGGTGTGATTT
Source organism: Pan troglodytes (assembly GCF_028858775.2). Lineage (NCBI taxonomy): Eukaryota > Metazoa > Chordata > Mammalia > Primates > Hominidae > Pan > Pan troglodytes. Next base: position 39,212,455 of record NC_072401.2, on the reverse strand, counting down.
TGGTTCACTGCAGCCTCCACCTCCCGGGCTCAAGCAATTCTCCTGCCTCAGCCTTCTGAGTAGCTGGGATTACAGGCGCCCACCACCATGCCTGGCTAATTTTTGTATTTTTAGTGGAGACAGGGTTTCACCTTGTTGGCCAGGCTGGTCTTGAACTCCTGACCTCAGGTGATCTGCCCGCCTCGGCCTCCCAAAGTGCTGGAATTACAGGTGTGAGCCACTGTGCCCGGCCCAGGCTACATTTCTATACATGCTTTCTATATAGGTTACATTTAATCATGCACATGATTCCTCTATCTTAAAGCCAACAAATGAAAATCACAACATGAACAAAATGTGTCTTTCAAACTTATCTGGTGTCTGCTCCACATCTTTCTTCTTTGTCTCTTAAAAAAGGTGCTTATAGTGGCCGGGCACCATAGCTCACACCTGTAAACCCAGCACTTTGGGAGGCCAAGGTGGGCAAATCACCTGAGGTCGGGAGTTTGAGACCAGCCTGGCCAACAAGGTGAAACCCCGTCTCTACTAAAAATACAAAAATTAGCTGGGTGTGGTGGCGCATGCTGTAATCCCGGCTACTTGGGAGGCTGAGGCAGGAGAATCGCTTGAACCCAGGAGGCGGAGGTTGCAGTGAGCTGAGATCGTGCCACTGCACTCCAGCCTGGGAGGCAGAGTGAGATTCTGTCTCAGAAAAAAAAAAAAAAAAGGTGCTTATCTTCTGTATTCACCTCCCTTCTCCATCCTCCCTCCACAGCAAGACTCCTGTGCCACTACTTCATGAAATCGTTCTCATCAAGGTCAAGTGGCTTCCTGTTGTCAAAGCCACGGGCTCATTTTAGTCTTTTTATTACTTACTTGACCTCTCGGTAGCATCCAAAGCTCACCCACTTTTACATCTGCCTTAGAGTGTTCTATTCTGATGGCCTATCTTCTGACTCTCACTTTTTTTCTTTTTTTACCATCTTTTAGTATGATTTCAGTTATTTACATTAGAATGCTTCTACATGCATATTGTGACATTATGGGTGCTTCTCAAATTAACCTACAATCCAAGTGCTGTCAGCATTCCAATAAAATATGCACAGTCCAGGGTGGTCAGCCAGCATTCTAATCAGGAAAGCCATACTCTGGAGGCAGCTATTTATAGAGACTCTATTATCTGTATCTAGTAACATCTGATGCTTTACCAATTACCACACCTAATTGCAAAAATGGGTTTTAATTGGTAAACATGGTGGACTATTTACTAGCATTCTCAATATCTGAAAGGGGTTCTAGATGGTAAAAATAAAGGTATTCAAGGAGCTGGCTTCGGTGGCTCACTCCTATAATCTCAGCACTTTGGGAGGCCGAGGCAGGAGGATCACTTGAGGCCAGGAGTTCAAGACCAGCCTGGGCAACATGGCAAGATCTGGTCTCTACAGAAAAATTTAAAAATTAGCCAGGCATGGTGGCATGCACATGTAGTCCTATCTATTTGGTAAGGTGAGGCAAGAGGATCACTTGAATGCAAGAGTTCAAGACTGCAGTGAGCTATGATCTTGCTACTTCACTCCAGCCTAGGCAACAGAGAGAGAGAGAGAGACTATTTTTTTAAAACAGGACGGGGCCGGGCTTTGTGGCTCATATCTGTAATTCCAGCACTTTGGGAGGCCGTGATGGGTGGATCACCTGAGGTCAGGAGTTCAAGACCAGCCTGGCTAACATGGTGAAACCTGGTCTCTACTTAAAATACAAAAATTAGCTTGGCATGGTGGCAGATGCCGGTAGTCCCAGCTACTCTGGAGGCTGAGGCAAGAGAATCACTTGAATCTGGGAGGCAGAGGTTGCAGTGAGCCAAGATCATGCCACTGCACTCCAGCCTGGCGATAGAGGGAGACCCTATCTCAAATAAATAAATAAATATAAATAAAAAATTTTAAAAGTATTCAAGATTTGTAAATAAGTATATTTTCTGCTCCTCCCAGTTTTATATGAATAGGGTGTTACAAAGGATTTTGCCCTGTGTAAATGGTCTTCCATCCATCTTCCAACTCTGGGGAATTCTGGTGACTTGATGCCAGCTATCAGGGAAGAAACCTTAGCTCTGAAATCCAGACAGTTTCCTTGAGTAAACCTTTCATTCATGATGGTGATCAAAGCACCTAAACAATGGGATGTTCTCAAGCCTACATGAGAAAGAGTTCTCATACACCATTTTCAACTCTCTTGTTAATTACTGTTTCATTTAAAAATATCAGTGTGGTACAATGTGATCTGAAACTTGATTTCGCTTATAGAATGTGGTAGTGGTGAGACTGTACTATAACTTCTTTGCTAGCTACCATAATCTATTTAAAAAGCAAAACAAAACCCTAAGAGCTGTGCCCAACCAAATTGGCTTAGAGACAGAAACCTTCCAGGGCTGAGGGCTTGGCCTCTGTTGTTATTTATATGCTAACACCTGAGCCATCTTACCCACTTCCATTACTGAAATAACCACATAGGTGCTGATAGCCTCTGAATCACCTATCTCTCCAGACCATTTTAACCAACTGTCCACAAAGTATCTTCACTTGGATGTCGCATGGCATATTTAATACTGAACTCAGGCCGGTGCGGTGGCTTGCACCTATAATCCCAGCACTTTGGGAGGCTGAGGTGAGAGAAGAGCTTGAGTCTAGGAGTTTCAGACCTGCCTGGGCAACACAGGGAGACCCCGTCTCTACCAAAAACCAAAAACCAACTGAACTCACCATCTTCTCAATTATTCCCCGTACCCCAACTAGCTCTTGCTGTGTCCTAGTGTTAGTGGTTCCCAAACTCTAGTCCACAGACTAACTGTAAGAGTGTCACCTGGGGGAATTCATTAAAAATAGAGTCTCAGCTTCCACTATGATCTTGTGCCTAAGAATCTCTTAGGGTAGAGCCCAGGAATCTGAATTTTTAACAGGCTCCGCACATGATTCCAATACACCTCCAGATCTGGGAAGCACTGCTCTCTATGGCGGAATGGCACCTCCATCCACCTGGTTGTCCAAGCCAAAACTGGGTGTCACCGTTCAGGGAACACAGAATAAGGAACGTAGGCAGTAGGGAACACTGTCCTTTTAGAGCAGGCCAAAAAGGGAAAATACTCAAACAGAACTGGAGAAAACTCTGCTTATCCGGTTTAGGAGGCTAAATGCTGTCATGTCTCAGCCTGTGTCCCCTACTCCTTGTCTCTCTTGACCATAACTTTATGGCATTTAAACATTCTGCTTTTCCTTTTTTAGGGAGAGAACTATCCATGGTGGTCCACACTCCCATGTTTCCCCATGAGAGTACTCAACAGTGTTAACATTGGGATTCTTGACCTTCTTCATAATCGGCCTTATGCGTTGGTGTTGAGCAGTAGGGATGACATTTTAAAAATTCTGGGTAACCTTTCTTGGTGTTAAGAATTCAGAGAAATTTGATCTAGATTGGGTCTTTTAAGGGTTGACTGGCTAGTATATAATAAGGTCCCACAAGAGCTCTGGGAACAAATGTCACTCCCAACCAGTACTCAAGACAAACATCTTTGAATTGAGGCTGAAGACTTCTCTGACTCTTTAAGACGAATTTAAATGCTCCGTCTAAAGCCTCCCTTGTGCCTGTCCTATCTAGTACTAGAGGACATGTAATCATTGCTCTCATACAACAATGTTTCCCCCAACTAGACTGTAGGCATCCTGAAGATAGTTACACCACCCAGATTTCTGGGCATAATGCATTGTGTCATGATGCTGGCAGAGGCCTTAGAGAATCCGGTCCAACCTCCAATGCTGAGGACCATTTCCCACGGAGGTTGTAGAGTGGGTTCCTACAGGAGAAGGCTCAATTCAATGGCTTCTGAGTCTGTATGTCAGAAAGGACAAGAAAGCAAAGAAGCCCTAAAGATAGAGATAGTTTATCCGAGTGCATAAATGGTGTGGTCCTTAAAAACAGAGGTGCCAGCCAGAAAGGTGGCCTCCTCCTTGACTCTGGCCACCTGCTAGTCGCAACACCCCACCTGCCAAGTTATGGTGGCCTTGCTGCCTGAGGCAAATGTGAGCCTAATGATGTGGATTTTAAGGGGACCCAGATCCAGGTACTTACAAATATACACACACACACACACACACACACACATTTATGCGCATTATCACAAAATCTAATGTGCCTTAGAAGTACGTCCTCAAAGTCTATTCTGCCAGTTTTCTTTCTTTAGTAAAGCAAGCATTCCTCACAGAAACTTTTTTTTTGAGATGGAGTTTCACTCTTGTTGCCCAGGCTAGAGTGCAATGGTGCAATCTCGGCTCACTGCAACCTCCGCCTCCCGGGTTCAAGTGATTCTCCTGCCTCAGCCTCTTGAGTAGCTGGGATTACAGGCATGCACTACCATGCCCAGCTAATTTTGTATTTTTAGCAGAGACGGGGTTTCTCCATATTGGTCAGGCTGGTCTCGAACTCCTGACCTCAGGCGATCCGGTCCCCTCGGCCTCCCAAAGTGCTGGGATTACAGGTGTGAGCCACCGCACCTGGTCAGAAACTTTTTAAAGGGCTGATGAGAATTTATCAGGTGTAGATGTACATGGGGTCAAATAGGCTTTTGCACCTGGCTATTTTCCTGCAGAACCTGCCATTCCTCAGGGGCAGCCTGTGTTCAATCCAAACAACCACCTCGTAATGAACTTTAGATTCAAGAATTTGTTTTGTACAATTCACTCTGCTCTGGAGCAACAGGGAAAGAGTTGTTTTCATCAGTGCAAAATGATTTCTTATGAGTATGCAACAAGAGGCAAATAAAATAGAAAAAAATGAACAATAATCAAAGACTAGGCATAAAATTGACTTCTAATAAAAGGATAAGCTACTAAGAGAGACAGTAGAATCCCCTTTCCTGGTAATCTTTAAAAAGAGACTAAATTTGCACCTACGTAGAATGGTTTAAATAAGACCTGGGTGAAAGTGATATCCTCTCCTCCAGGCCCTTTCAGCCAACCTATCGGCTTTCCTGCCCTTCTTAAAACAAACTCACAGGTACTGTCCCCACTCCTTTGTTCCCTCTGAGCTTCTGACCCAACACAATACATCCAGAGCCACGGGCCCAACTCTGTGGCCAGTGTTTGCACTTCCATCCAGGTAATTCCGTGGTGCTCTATTATTAGGAATTTCTCCCCTTTCCAAGGTCCTTGAAATGCTGTCAGTGTTGTAGGGGGTGGGGAAGGTGGAGTACCTGTTACCAACCAGCTCAATTTCTGTAGCATTCAGGAGGTTTATAAGGTGTTTTCAAAGCAAGATTCATTCCATTTGACCAAAACATTTAAGGCAAATGTGGTAGAAGCATACTGATTTTTTTTTTTTTGAGACAGAGTCTTGCTGTCACCCAGGCTGGAGTGCAGTGGCTCAATCTCAGCTCACTGCCTCAATCTCAGCTCACTGCAACCTTCACCTCCCAGGTTCAAGAGATTCTCCTGCCTCAGCCTCCCAAGCAGCTGGGACTACAGGCATGCACCACCACACCTGGCTAATTTTTGTGTTTTTAGTAGAGACGGGGTTTCACCATGTTGGCCAGGCTGGTCTCGAACTCCTGACCTCAAGTGATCCACCTGCCTCGTCCTCCCAAAGTGCTGGGATTACAGACATGAGCCACTGTGCCCGGCCTTACTATGCTATCTTCATGAACAATCCTGTTATAATTATTATATCTGAAATTGGAATGTATATGGATTTTGAATTAGTATGGATTTTGAATTAGTAGAGCTTGTACAGTTTAAGTCATCTTAGGTGATAATGGTGTGGCTAAGTTATATTTTTCTTACTGTACCAAGATATTTTTAACAGTAGCACTTAGGATGAAAATTGGGAACCATAGCTCCCTACATGAGACAGACAGTGTGGAGGCAAAGCAGGCTCTGGAGTCAGGAAGACTCTGTTCAAATCCTCACTCTGCCATTTCCTATTTGGGCTGATTCTTGACATAATCTAGTGGTCCATCTCTTCACCAATACCATGCAAACTGCCAAACCTGCGGCTTATTAATGTCCCACTTTTACTTCCTATGTGTTTTGTGGCTGTTATTGCTATTGTTGTTGTTCTAAGATCAATGGATGAAAAAGTGTCCTAGTAGCCAAAAGAATGAAAGGGCTTGTCTCCAAATACTTTTGAAGTGTTATTGTAGCACCACAGCATTTTAGAGCTGGAATGATACTGAAGACCACTTACTCAAAGAATCATAAAAAGGACCGTGAAAATTCTTTAGCTTAAACTAATTATTCTCAATCCTGGCCAAACATTAGAACCACTTGGGGTACTTTTAAAAATTGCTGATGTCCAAGCCCCATTCCTGAATCAGAATCCTTGGGGTTGGGACCCTAGCATCAATATTTTCTATTCTATTCTATTCTATTTTATTTTATTTTATTTTATTTTATTTTATTTTATTTTATTTATTTTTTGGAGACAGAGTTTCACTGTCATTGCCCAGGCTGGAGTGCAATGGTGCAATCTCGGCTCACTGCAGCCTTGACCACCTGGGTTCAGGTGATCCTCCTGCCTCTTCCTAAGCAGCAGGGACTACAGGTGCATACTACCACGCCTGGCTAATTTTTTGTATTTTTCGTAGAGACAGGGTTCGCCACGTTGCCCAGGCTTCAATACATTTTAGATCTCCCCCAGTGGCTGGTAACATTCAGCTGAAGTTGAGAACTTCTGGTCTAGGGGCTCTTAATTATTTAGGGCATCTATGGATGGCTTCAAAGGGTCAGTGACCTCTTGAAACTCATAAACAAAATTTTGTGTATGTTTACCCTATCTGATTCAAACTCCCAGCTGGTCCTCAAATTGCTTCCATAACATCCCTACAAAATGACTGTTCAGCTTTTGTTTAAACACTTCCAGTGAAGGGAAACACCTTGCCCCTGAGGAAGCCCATCGCAGACAGTTCTGAGGGTCAAACCCCTTGAGAAAAGTGGGTGGGAGGGAAGCCCAATCTTGAATACAGGAGTCATAAAACATTAGTCAGAAGGTTGCATCAAAGTCTTCATGTGAGAATTCTTCACTTCATAGAGGAAAAATCTGAAGCGCAGAGACATTAGTTTGTCTGGCCCAAGCTCATGGAGTTAATGATAGATTGGAGGGTGAATGCCCAGGGCCCCTAGTTCCCTGTTTAGTTCCTGTCCCTCAAATCATGCTGCAGAGTCACCTCAAGGGGGTGATCTGTGGTGGCACACTTCAGGATGAACAGGGCTGGGCCTGGCTGAGGGAAGACCCCAATTCCTCCCTCCTGCACCACCCTTCTAGAAGGCAGTCCATTCCAGACAGGATGAGGAGAGCAGCCTGTCTCCTTCTTTCATGCGGGGCGTCTCCCACCCCTGCCCGGCCCCACATGGCTGGAGGTGAAAGCTCCAGGAAAACCCTGCTGGGATAGTCTTCTTGGTGGCCCACGTGCCAACAGGGAGATCTGGCTTATCTCATACCCTGAGAGATAGGTGCAGGCACTGAAAGGGGAGGGGTGATGAGTGCATTCTGCCTGTGTTCCCCTGGAAGGTGATGTGTGATGATAAAACAGTGATCTGAAGGCTGAAGATCTCCACTATGGACTTGTAAATATACATCAGATTTTAAGTGATCTTAAAGAAACATTGACTTGTTTAGGGTGGAATCAGGCTTGTTAATTATCTGGAGTCATGATGTGTGATATTACAATGTTTTCCATTTACAACCAAGTAGCCCAGGACAAGCTACCACCTCTGAGCCTGGTTGCCACAGGTATAAGCTGGAGTTAGTAATACCCAGGTTTGAACTGTTGATGGAGTGAATTACATAACATATAAAGTGGCTAGCAGAGTGCCTGGCACACGGCTTGTGTCTGATAATTGGTGGCTGTTACTGTTAATAATACATTTATCAAAATGCAAAATTATGACAAATTATTTTTATATATGTCTAATCTCACTACATAACACATTTCTGATGACAGAGGGGATGTCACAGTACATTTTGAACTCCCAATTCCCACCCACAGAGCTTGGTGCTAGCTCTGCACACGATAGATATAAGCAAGAACTTAGGCCGAAGTGAATTGAATGACCCATTCTTACCGGATAATTCTGTTCTTGTAGGGGTATTTCGGATCTGGGTTCTGCCTCAAGGCTGACGGAATCAATACATTCAGCAAGTGTATCCTCAGTCACGTCTCCATTGAGAGGGGGCTCCAGGGCGTTGGCATCCTGAGGCTGCACAGGGGGCCCAATGGCGGCAGCCCCTGCACCCTGCACAGCTGCATTTTCATGCCCCTCCCCTCTGGGGTCAGCTGGTGTTGGCTCATGTGAAACTGCAGCTGAATCACAATGCACTTCTGCATCCTCAGGTAAAGAATCACTATTAGGCATCTCAGTAACTTCTGCTTTGTCTCCAGTGGCTAAGGTGTCACCAGCATCGTCAGACATTTTAGTATCTGTCAACACAATTATAAACACCTCATGCTTTCATCGAATTGTTAAGCTTCAATTCAAAGCCCTGGATAAATAAATCTGGTAGGGGAAAACTTTTTTTTTTTTTTTTTTGAGACGGAATTTCGCTCTTGTTACCTAGGCTGGAGTGCAATGGCACGATCTCAGCTCACTGCAACCTCCGCCTCCCAGGTTCAAGCGATTCTCCTGCCTCAGCCTCCCGAGTAGCTGGGATTACAGGCATGTGCCACCACGCCTGGCTTATTTTGTGTTTTTAGTAGAAACAGGGTTTTTCCATGTTGGTCAGGCTGGTCTCGAACTCCCGACCTCAGGTGATCCACCCACCTTGGCCTCCCGAAGTGCTGGGATTACAGGCGTGAGCCACCGCGCCCGGCCAGGGCAAACTTTTTTTTAACCAATACTCTATGTAACCTTGTGGGTCCCCAACCCTGCATTATTCCTTGTACCAGTCCATGGCCTGTTAGGAACCAAGCTGCACAGCAGTGGGTGAGTGGCAGGTGAGTGAGCACAGCTTCCTCTGTATTTACAGCTGCTCCCCATCGCTCGCATTACCACCTGAACTCCGCCTCCTATCAGATCAGTGGTGGCATTAGATTCTCATAGGAGCATGAACCCTATTGTGAACTGCACGTGTGAGGGATCTAGGCTGTGCACTCCTTATGAGAATCTAATGCCTGATGATCTGTCTTCCATCATCCCCAGGTGGGAGCATCTAGTTGCAGGGAAACAAGCTCAGGGCTCCCACTGATTCTACCTTGTGGTGAGTTGTATAATTATTTCATTATAAATTACAATGTAATAATAATAGAAATAAAGTGCACAATAGTAATGTGCTTGAATCATCCCAAAAGCATCTCCCCCGCACCCCTTTCTGCTGATCTGTGGGAAAATTGTCTTCCACAAAACTAGTTCCTGGTGCCAAAAAGGTTGGGGACTGCTGGAATAATGAATGGCCCCCCAAGATAACCACATCCCAATTCCTGGAACCTGTGAGTGTTACCTTACATAACAAAAGGGACCTTGCAGATGTGAGTAAGATAAGGATCTTGAGATGAGGGGATTATTTTAGATCATCTGAGTTGGCCTTAAATGTAATCACAAGTGTCCTTATCATATGGAGGCAGAGGGAGATTTGATTACAAAGAGGAAAAGGTGATGTGATGACAGAAGCAGAGGCTGGAGTGACGCACTTCAAAGATGAAGGAAGGGGCCCAAAGCCAAGGAATATGGGTGGCCACCAGAAGCTGAAAAGGGAAAAGAAACCACTCTCCCCTCAAAGACTCTAGAAGGAACCAGGCTGCCAGCAACTTGACTTTAGCCCATGGACACTGATTTCAGACTTCTGACCTCCAGAACTCCAAGAGAATAAGTCTGTGTTGGCAAAAGCCGCGAAGTTAGTTGTAATTTGTCACAGCACTGATAGGAAGCTAACAGAAACCTACAGGGCTATCTTTAAACTTTCCTGGAGCTCTTACTTGGCATGAAGGACTACGCCTATGGGAACTAAGAGTAATACCTGTATCTTTAAAATTATTGACTCTGGCTTTATTAATTATATTTGTAGCAATAATGAGAATAAGCATAGGAAGGCAGGGTGCAATGGCTCACACCTGTAATCCCAGCACTTTGGTAGGCTGAGGTGGGTGAATCACATGAGGTCAGGAGTTGAAGACCAGCCAAGGCCAACATGGTGAAACCCTGTCTCTACTAAAAATACAAAAATTAGCTGGGCATGGTGGCATGCACCTGTAGTCCCAGCTACTTAGGAGGCTGAGGCACAATAATTGCTTGAACCTGGGGGGTGGAGGTTGCAGTGAGCTGAGATCGTGTCACTGCACTCCAGCCTGGGCGACAAAGCGAGACTGTCTCAAAAAAAAAAAAAAAAAAAAAAAAAAGAATAAGTCTAGAAAATACCTGAGCACTTATCAAAAAAATACTTGCCATTTAGCTTTGCAACGTCTTTGTCAGAAATTCACAGTGAGAAAGAGACCTATATACACACAGTATTCCTTGTTGGGGACCAGCTGATGAAGGTCTAGACCATGGTTTAGTCAAGGATAAACTTAAAGGGTAAGAAGTGAGGTAGAAACCAAATAAGGAATGTAGCCATTAAAGCAGAAAACTCTTTGAAAACTTACAAATTATTGATATCATGTAGAACAGCACTATTCAATGGAACTTTCGGTGGTGATAAAAATGTTCTGTCTCAACAAACTAAGCATTGAAGGAACATATCTCAAAGTAATAAGAGCCTTTTATGACAAACCCACAGCTAACATTATACCGAAGGGGCAAAAACTGGAAGCATTCCCCTTAGGAACCAGAACAAGACGAGGATACCCACTCTTACTACTTCTATTCAACACAATAGTGGAAGTCCTAGCCAGAGCAATCAGACAAGAGAATGAAATAAAATAGGAAGAGAGGAAGACAAACTATCTTTGCAGATGATATGATTCTACACCTAGAAAATCCCATAGTCTCTGCCCAAAGGCTCCTAGATCTGATAAACAACTTCAGCAAAGTTTCAAGATACAAAATCAATGTACAAAAATCAGTAGCATTTCTATACACCAATAATGTCCAAGCTGAGGGTGAAATCAAGAATGCAATTCCATTCACAATAGCCACAAAAAGAACAAAATACATAGGAATACAGCTAATCAGGGAGATGAAAGAGCTCCACAATGAGAATTACGAAACAGTGCTCAGAGAAATCAGAGATGACACAAATGGAAAAATTTTCCATGCTCATGGATAGGAAGAATCATTATTGTTAAAATGGCCATACTACCCAAAGCAATGTACAGATTCAATGCTATTCTTATCAAACTACCAATGATGTTTTTCATAGAATTAGAAAAAAATATTCTAAAATTCATGTGGAACCAAAAAAGGGCCCAAATAGCCAAAGCATTCCTAAGCAAGAAGAACAAAGCTGGAGACATCACACTACCCAACTTCAAACTATACTACAAGGTTATAGTAACCAAAACACCATGGTACTGGCACAAAAATAAAACACATAAGCCAACAGAACAGAATAGAGAATTCTGAAATAAAGCCACACACCTAAACCATCTGATCTTTGACAAAGCCAACAATGACAAACAATGGGGAACGGACTCCCTATTCAATAAATTGTGCTGGGATAACTGGCCAGCCATATGCAGAAGATTGAAACTGTTCCCCTTCCTTATACCATATACAAAAATAAACTCAAGATGGACTAAAGACTTAAATGTAAAACCCAAAAATATAAAAACTCTAGAAGAAAACCTAGGAACCTAGGAAACACTATCCTGGATATCGGCCCTGGCAAAGATTTCATGACAAAGACTCCAAAAGCAATTGCAGCAAAAACAAAAATTGACAAGTGGGAGCTAATTAAACAAAAGAGCTTCTACGCAGCAAAAGAAACTATCAACAGAATAGACAACCTACATAATGGCAGAAAATATTTGCAACTATGCATGTGACAAAGGTCTAATATCCAGAATCTGTAAGGAACTTAAATCAACAAGCAAAAAACAAAACAAAAACCATTAAAAAATGGGCAAATGACATAAATAGGTACTCCTCAAAAGAAAACATATAGGTGGCCAACAAGCATATGAAAAAATGCACACCACCACTAATCATTAGAGAAATGCAAATGAAAACCATAATGAGACACCATCTCACACATAGATTTTCCCAATAACTCAGAGCTGTCATTTACCACGCTTTCACCCTCTCAAGAATATATAGTATAAACAGCTATCATTTATTGAGTGCTTACTGTATCCATGCTCTTTAAATGTATTATCTCCTGTGAGTTGAATGTTATCAGCTCCATTTTACAGACGAGGAAACTGAAGCTCAGAAGTCACACTTTTAGTAAATTCTACATTTGAAATTTGAACCCGTGTCTGACTTTGAGACTGAACCACATCAGAGCCCTATCAGCAATGCCATCTGCCTCTTTTCTTACATTCAGTCAGTGGCCAAATCCTAGAGGCTCTTTATTGAGAATCTATCTACATTCTTTTACTCCTATTCTCATGGCAAGGTCCTCATTATGGTTCATGATGACTATTTCAGTATTGGGTTCCCCTGTTCACTGCAGCTCTTCCCCTTACTTCCCATCCTTCACCTCACGGCTCTAATTACATGGCTCTCCTGCTCACACATCCTCAGGAGCTTCCCCTTCCTCTCCCTCCTGAGATGAGGCCACATGCTTCAGCTAGTATCCAGGGACCTCTGTGCTCTGATCCCACCAGGCTTACCTCCCATGATTTCCTATAAAACCTTAAATGAGACAGTGTAAATATCTGTGCCATGCCTGGCACATCCACAAGAGACCCTCGGGGGCTGTTGGTTCCATATGTTGTTCTTTTGCACATTGAAGACCCAGTTAAAATAACCGCCTCCTCCATTCTTTGTTCCTCCAGGTTGAACATTTTCCTTCTGAACCCTTCTGAGGGCATTTTGTGTTTATCTTACTTTAGACAGTTAAAGTCCTCTTTGATTAGAGTTGCTTCAGTTTTTCCTATGATTTGTAAATTCTATAAAGACAAAGACCTTCCTTGTTTTGTATTCATATTCTACATAGTACTTGGCATGGCTTCCTGTGCATAGTAGGAAGCTCAACAAATATGCCTGTTGAGTTAGATTAATATTTGTGTACAGACACACAGGAGCTCTCTTACAGCAGATGGTTCCAAATGACTTGACATTTCCGTATTGTCTTTCTTTTTTCCTTCACCTCCCAGTTAATTGAGTTAGAATGTATTTGTGTAAGCAAAAATATCTGCCAGACCTTGAATTCAGTGATAATATTCCTGTAAACAAGTCTACATGTAAGAATGGCAACGAATGCAGACTTCCCTCGAGCTGGTATACAAAGTTTAGGATATTCAAGGTTGGCCGTGGGCTGTCAAGGAGCCAGGTTCAAGCCTAGCTGAAATAGTAAAGAATGATAGAAAACCACTGTATAGAGAAGGGGTAGTATTGTGGGTGGTTTATGGGAGGTGAGTAGAATTGATGGGGGCTGCTAAAAAGGCTGTTGTCATTTGGAAGTTTACAAAATCTTTGTGAAAACCTCTCTCTGAATCAGGACTAGCCTAGGACAGGGTGTTGGCAAACCAGTCTGCTGGCCAACTCTTGTCCTCTGCCTGTTTTGGTAAACACAGTTTTATTGGACCAGAGATACACCCTTTGTTTACATATGGGACCGTCATGGTTTCTCTGGCACTACAATAGCGGAGCTGAGTCATTGCAACACAGGCCATATGGGCTGCAAAGTCACAAAGCCTAAAATATTTACTATCTGGCCTGTTTCCGAAAATGTCTGCTTACCCATGGCCTAGGACTTTGCTTGATTGCCATGGCCTAAAGATTTCCCTGTCTTAATTTATTATCCTCACATGAGTCGTATGGACACAACAATGAGGAGAATGGGTTCATGAATAAATGATACCTTGCCATCACTTTTATTCTCATTTTTTAAAATCGCTAGATGGTAGACATTGTCTGATATTTTTATTTCTTTGTAAGGTAATTTGAAAATCCTTATTATTAATCCGGATTATTAGGAAGTCCCAAAATATTTCAGTTTTCTATAAGCAGGAACATCAGAGTAAATCTGGCTGTGATAAACACTTATGGGTAAATAAAAACCATTATGGATGCCTGAATGTACAAGCCTTGCCCTCATGTGTTGTTATCTTGTTCATGAAGTATCCTAAAATAGTTCAGCATATACTATGTGACACGTGCATGTTACTTAGTTTTAATTTGTGCCCTAAGGGTGGCTGGATGACATTTGAAGTGCCTTATTCAGGAATATACTATCCAGGGGTCTTTAGTAAGCACTTAAAAATCCGTAATGAGGTGTCCACCTCTTTTTAGAGGGTTCATCTACCGTCTTCTCTGATGGGCACTCCAGGGTATGCTAATTAGCATAAGGGATATGAGAAATAATTTTTCACTGGTGACATGAAAGATGCCTCAGATATGTGGATCGACAAGAAATAACGTACAGGTGCCTTCTCTGCTTCTATACCCAAGACATGAGATTGCACTGAATCCAGCAGCTGACTTACCCTTTGGAGTAGCGTTCTTCTAGGTTCTCTAGCTGAATGCAGGACTCCAAAGCCTGAAGGTGACTAGAAGCTTAGCTGAGTCCTGCCTCTAGAACACAGGCCTGAAAGGACAGTGAGCTAGGACTTCCTTGAGCTTATAAGAACAGACTGGTTAACTAAGCCTGTTTGCTAATACATGTGTGGGTTTATGGCAGAATTCCATCAGTGAACTTGGATTCATGGTAATTTAGCTCTTGGTAGGGAAGTTGCAGAGGAGGAAACCTAGAGCCCTTACCTATCTCTGATGGCCAAATTACCTTAGGTCAGTTTATGCCAAATGTAGAAAAAGTACTGCAGTAAAACTCCTCTCTGTGGCTGTTCTGCATTCAACCAACACAAACCATCCCTTCAGAAATACCCCAGAAACTCAGCTGTAAGATGTTAAACAGGCATTGTTAAAACATATCTATGGACTATTGTCAAAAAATATTTATGGATTATTATTTAAAATATTTATAGATTATTGTTTAAAATATTTATGGATAATTTATAAATTTTATTAATACTAGATCTTTACATCTGTTAAATTTAAAAATGGTCATCGGTCAGGCATAGTGGCTCACATCCCAGCACTTTGGGAGGCCAAGGCAGACAGATCACTTGAGGCCAGGAGTTCCAGACCAGCCTGCCCAGCAGAGTGAAATCCCGTCTCTACTAAAAATACAAAAAAATTAGCTGGGCATGGTGGCATGTGCCTGTAATCCCAGCTACTCTGGAGGCTGAGGCATGAGAATTGCTTGAACCTGGAAGGCAGAGGCTACAGTGAGCCAGGATCATGCCACTGCACTCCAGCCTGGGTGACAGAATGAGACCCTGTCGCAAAAAAAAAAGAAAAAAAAAAAGAAAAAAAAAGAAAGCCATGCAAGATCAGCCCTAATTCAATTTCTAATTGTGTGTATCTCTAATCCATATTTATCTCTACTTGTTACAGGTCTAATTTTCCCCAAATCAAAACAAAAAAAAATTATTTTTTGTTTGGTTGTTCTGGTAGAACTTTATCAACTGTGGATGCTATCATGATGGGGGAAATGTAATCATTTTTCAGACTGTACCCTTTTGTATGAAACCACTAGAAACTGTGTGTTTGAAATACAGAACTGTTTCTGAGCAGGGGCTGCTGGAGTCCACCAGGATTACAGTCATGACAAGCACTGTGTTTCCTGGGACAGTTTCCATCTCCGTCTGGGTGTTCCATAAGCCAGACTTAGAAACCTTTCCTGATTTATGGTTAGGAACACTGATCACTGTAGCCATGTCTCGTGGACTGGAGGCTAGGGAGACTCAACCCACAGCAACAAGGAGGCTGCTTCAGGAAACTCTAAGGAGAGGAAGGGTGGCACATAAAGAAGCCTTTGTGGGCTGGGAATAAGTTAGTTTTTCATGAGTAAATTCATTCATCACCTAAAATGCTCCCAGAACTATGCAAGGTATTTAAGCAGCAACATCACAGCTCCAAAAAAAGTATAAAACAGAAGACATGGTCACTATCCTTCAGAAATGAATCATCTGTTTGAGGAGCTAACACAAAACAGTTAAAAAGTGATGCAAAACAGCACAGCAAATCAAGGACAGATGTGCCTGAACTAGACTGACCTTGAACTAGACTTTCAAGGGAGAACCTTGAAAGTGTCTTTGATGTGGTGATTCAGGCCTGGTGGGATGAGAGCATGTGCAAATGTCCAAGCATCAGGGATGGACTGTAGTGATTCAGGACAGGTGTCTGAGAGGCCAGGACATGAGGCTGCATGGAGGAATAACGAGAGGTGGGAGGGATGGTATTCTGAGGTGGAAAGAGTTGTGCCCTGCAGGCATCAAGGGATGTGGCCTCTGGTCCCAGTATCCCTTTGTGGGCACACAACTTGATCATCCTCACTGTGCTTACACCTGCTCCTCTGTAAAGCTAGGACGGACAAACTGATCTGGATGCTTTTTTTCCAAACTCCACCTGCAGGACTGGGGCAAGTCTGTGATGATAGAGAAAAATGAGGACAAGATCGCAAGTTTTTCATAAATCTAAATTTATTAAATGTAAAGGACTGCCTTCATCTTTCAAGTTTAGCCTTTGTGCTTTTTCTTGGTATTAAAATGTCTTTCATTTTATGAAATAGTAGTGACAGTGGATGGATTTAAAAAAAAAAAATGGCCTGACTTGGCAGCATAAAAATTTGGTTAGCATGATATCCTGTGTGAGGTCATCTCCCCCAGTTAAAAAAAAAAAAAAAAAAGTGCCGGTCAGCAAAGGACCAGGAATAAAAACTCTGGATGAGAGGCTCTTAATCAGGTTGTAGCAGTTTGTATGAGTTTGTATAAAGCTTGATAAGTCTATGTACCCAGGCTCCAGCCTATTCTCTGTGAGGCTGCCAGGCATTTTTGGACCTATTTGCTCCCCTGTTTAAAAACCATTAGGTGTAAATATCTTCACACTTCCCATCATAATCCAGCTCCAATCTCTCTCCACCTCTTGCACCTCTCAGTATCCTCCACTCCTGCCTCACCAGTCTTTTCTCCATTCCCCATAACTCTTCACATCTCCCTGCCTTTGCTTACGCTGGTTCCTCTGCCCCGGTGCTGCCCTTCCTCCAGCTGCCTGGCAAACTCCTATTCCTCTAGACACCCAATGTCTAATGTTACCTTTCGTTCTGAATTTTTCCTTAATCTGCCCCACTGCTTCCAATGAAATAACTGCTACCTCTTCTATGGTTTTGGCACTTTGCACAGATTTCTATTCCATGTATTTATGGAGTATTTACTTCTGCCATTCTGTCCTCCAAGACTGTGACCAACAGCACCTAGGTTGGTTTCTGTCCCTCAGATATTTACTGAATTGAAATACATTGTGTTTGATATTAATAAAAGAGAAACCATGTTTGATGTAAGCCTGGTCAAATAAACAAAGACAAGTTTACTTTTATGGTCTGAATCGCTCAGATTCAAGAAAGCCCCCTCCAACCCTCAAATTCCTTCTGCACTGTCTCACTTGTGCCTCAAATCCACCCCTAACGTCTCATTCCTTCACTTAAAGGTTACAATGTAAGAAGTTTATCAGATTCTTTCCCAAGCTCAGGCTTGATGGAAGAAAGGAGGGCGGGGACGCAGGCCTATGGGTGGGGTAGGGAAGGAGCCACTAGGCTGCAGAGAGGGCAAAAAGAGGCTCTGAGGATAGAGCCTGTCTCATTCTCAGTTGTCACAGGTTGGCTGAGGTCACAGGGAGTTCAGAGCACACTGATTTAAGAAGCCACCTGCCTGTGTCCTTCAAGATGTTTAGGATGGGAAATGATGGGATCAGTAGGGCATAGGTAATGCTCTCACAGCCCATAGAGAGATGTCTTCCTACTTAAGAAAAGGCAGTGACGTTCAGGCGCCTGGTCTGAGGTGCCTGGAAATACTCACCGGATGGCAGAGGCGAGGGCTAGCCGACTGGGTGGAGGGGGCCTGGGGATCTGGGGTAGGGAGTGGGACCCATCCCGGGGGCTGCGAATGGAGGCGGTGCCTGCTTAGAGTGTTGGCTGGACTGGAAGAGCAGGCAGGGCGTGGGTCGGCTGCTGGGGGAGGAGTAAGGCGAGGGGAGCGGGGAGGTCAAGGCCTGAGCTCCCTGTGCCAAGGCCGAGGGCAGGCGCACCCTGGGACGAGGCCTCTGTCTTACAGGGAACTGCTCCCTTCGTGCCCGGGCTGGGGGACCCTGCAGCCCACCTCTGACTTGGCCCCGAGCCATTGGGGGCACTTTTCCAGACTTGCTTGGTGCCAGGACTGGATACTTTGGGAGATCCAGGCAGGCTCCGCGGAGGTTCACGCCGGCCGAGGGGGCAGACCCTGAGTGTGGGCGTGTGGGTGTGTGCATGAGCGTGGACCCGGAGCGACACACACTCACACACACACACTCACACGCCCGCACCCACGCAGGTCCCTCGGCCGCGCCGCCCCAGACCCTCACCCCAGAGCCGGGTCCTCCCTGACCACTGCTTCTCACTAACGCAGAGGGCAGGATTCGTGGGTCCCGGACGAGGCGCCAAGGTTATGGTGTTCCCACCACCCCCGGGCAGCCGCCCCCGCGCTCGCCCGCCCCCCGGGGAAGGGGATGGGGACCGGGTGCCCGGGGCTCTTACCGCTCAGGCGGCCGAGTACGCGCGGGAGTGCCCAGCGGGTCCCGCCCCGCCACGTCTGCAGGGCCGGCGGGGACGCGGCCGGAGGGCGGGCGGCTGGAGAGGGGGCCCCGCCCCGCCTGCGCCCCGCCCCACGAGGAGCGCCGCGGGGACGCCCGGCCACCCCCACGCTGCGAGGGCCGGGCCCGCGCTGGGCGAGTCTCCTGGAAACTTGGCTTGTCCCACCCCTGTGCCAGCGCGGAGAGCCAGAGCGCGCCCCGTCTCCAGCCCAGGGCGAGTGGGTCTCGGGGTTCGCCAGATCCCTTTCCTTTCCTTAAAAGGGCTTGGAAAACCCCCGCCGTGTCACTGGGAAGAGGTCGCTCAAGTTCAGCCAAAGTTTGATCTCCTGATTCTGCGTTAAGCAGCACTCCCTTGCCCTGTCGGTGGGAGTGTGATAGATTTAAAACAAACAAACCCCAAACAAACAACGAAAACCCACTTTCCAGAAGGCCAGTTTGGAGCTGTGGGTTAAAACTCCGATGTATTAGCTTTGGCCTAGGAATTCCACATTTGTGAATTTGTCCTAAGTAGGCAGTCAAATGGGCAAATATGTATGTACAAGGATGTTTGTTGTAGTTGTTTCTGCGGAGGGAAGCCGGAGACAATCTCAATGTCCCCCAGTAAGATTGGTGAAGTAAGCTACAGTAACTTCAGACATCGAATATGTTGTAGCCCTTAAAAATAAGGATTCGTTGACAGGGAGGGAAGGCCGCATATGAAGGCCTTCCTCAAATATGGCTTAATATGAACTCAGATGCGGAGGAAGCGCAGTGTTTATAGTATTAACTAGTTTTGTAAACAATTTTGTATTTTCTATAAAAGTCGGAGGAAATACAATTTAAAAATAGTGATTCTTTCTGAGCGATGTGTTTAAGGCAGATTTTCTCCTCTTTCTCTCACTCCATCCCTTCTTCTTTTTGAAGAATTATAAATTCAAAGTTAAAGAAAAAATAGCCCTAGTCTCTCCCTTTCAAAATCACTACCATTTTTTATAGTGTGTGGATCCTACCATAGTTTTTCTAAGCTTATATAAATACACGTATGCATAAACAGCTTTTTGTTTGCTTTTTTATAAAAATGGCGAGATGTTGACGTATTTTGTAAATTTCCTCCTATTTATTATATATTATAATCATCTTTCTTGGTCAATACATATCAACCAAAACCACTCTTCTAAGACTTGTCTTATATATTGCAATATGTTTGTAATTATATTTCATTCAATCATTCTCCTATTGACAATTAGTTTGCTCCTTATATTCCAGTTTCTTCCATATGTATATTAATTAATTTATTAATTCATTTTTTTGAGATGGAGTCTTGCTCTGTCGTCCAGGCTGGAAAGCAGTGGCGTGATCTCAGCTCACTGCAGCCTCTGCTTACTGGGTTCAAGCAATTCTCCTGCCTCAGCCTCTTGAGTAGCTGGGATTACAGGTGCGTGCCACCACACCCGGCTAATTTTTGTATTTTTTAGTAGAGACGGGGTTTCACCATGTTGGCCAGGCTGGTCTCGAACTCCTGACCTCAGGTGATCCACCCACCTCAGCCTCCCAAAGTGCTGGGATTACAGGCATGAGCCACCGTGCCTGGCTATATTTTTTATTTAATATTTTTATTAAATATTTTTATATTAATAATTTTTTAAGCTACTGAATATTTATTTTATTTTATTTTTTAGGAGGACAGAGTCTTGATCTGTGGCCTAGGCTGCAGTGCAGTGGCACCATCTCCATCTCCTGGGTTCAAGCGATTCTTCTGCCTCCCGAGTAGCTGGGATTACAGGCACCCGCCACCATGCCTGGCTAATTTTTGTGTTTTCAGTAGAGACAGGGTTTTGCCATGTTGGCAAGGCTGGTCTCGAACTCCTGACCTCAAGTGATCTGCCCATCTCGGCCTCCCAAAGTGTTGGGATTACAGGCGTGAGCCACCACACCCAGCCTGTCATTTTTAAATTCATAGAAAAACCAGAAAGTTATCTTAATGTGAGAGTGGGTGGAAACTGCTTTAAATTGAGATCAATAGCCTTTTTGAATTAAGCGAGACTTTGAAGCTTAACTAACACGTGGCTTCTGTAACTCAGTTTTTCCACCTCTAAAATAAAGAGCATTGCTCGGCACAGTCCCTTCCAGTTCTGGCTTTGCGAGTGTTATCAAATTATGTTCCAGTTGCAACAGGTGTGTTTTGGTGTAGCATATACACAGACGTCTGTGCCTGGGACTTCTGCTCCTGCCCAGAGACAGCAAGCACCTTTGCTAACCTGCCTTCCCTTCCCTGCTGTGCCGTAACAGCCCAATCAGATGTTCTCTTTTTAAAGGGCTGAGTTCCTCTTCTCCTTTGACCCAAACCACACCTATCCAATAAAGAAAATAAAGCAAACTATCCTGGCAACAAGTTTGTTTTTTGTTTTGCCCACTGCAAATTTGTCCCTTTTACTCATGTAGCTGCTTCCAGGACTACCAGATTTTATTTCAGATATTTTATTTATTTGCAACGTAAAACATTTTAAGTTCATTTAAAAATTTTCTGGAGTATTTAAAATATATAGAAAAGTAAAGAATACTATGACAAATACTTATTTGTGTAAAAAATATAGGAAATACTATGATGATATCTAGATTTAACAAAATTTTTTGCAGTATTTATTTTAGAATTTTCTTTGCAAAGAAAAAAATGTTACGGATATGTTTGAAACCCTATCCCTTCCATTGTCCACCATCTCTGCAGGTAGCCATTTTCTTGAGGTGGTTGTATATCCCTCCCACCCATATTTCTTTCTTTCTTATTTAGGAATGAGGTCTTACTCTGTCACCTAGGCTGGAGTGCAGTGGTGTGATGACGGCTCAGTGCGGCCTCAGACTCCTGGGCTCCAGCAATCCTCCTGCCTCAGCCTCACAAGGAGCTAGGATCACAGGGTGCCACTGCACCCAGCAAATTTTTAAATTTTTTTGTAGAGTCGTGGTCTTGCTGTGTTGCCCAGGCTGGTCTCAAACTCCTGGCTTTAAGCAATCCTCCCGCCTCAGCCTCCTAAAGTACTGGGATTACAGGTGTGAGCCACCATGCACAGCCCCCCTCACTCATATTTCTAAATGTTTGCTGCATATGTCCTCACCCACAAATGCACATATAATTGTTTTTCAATGTTTTAGAATATTAAGGACATCCTGTACACTTGTTAACTTGCATTATATTTTTGAGAATCATTCGTATTCACACATGTAGCTCTAGCACATTCATTTCAAAGTCTTCATAGGAGGGTATGAATATGCCACAATTTATTTCCCGATTGATCTACTTTATTGTGTTTCATATTTCACTCAATTACATATAATGCTACAATTGCCACCTTTGAATATATTTTTTAGTATCTAGGAAAAAAATGGAATAGCTGGTTCCCCTTTACTAGACATTGCTGAGTTGCCCTTCATTATGGGTCAACCATTTATTCAACATAACCTTTCTGAAAGCATGCACTGTGTACCAAATACGGCTGTAGGTGCTTGGAGTACAAAAGAAGCAAAGCAAACTCCTGGTATTCAAGAACTTACACTCCACAGAAAGGGAGATAGACCCTAACTAGAGGGTCTATATGAGGTGGTGGAGTAAAGCAGGCTATAGAATCTACAGGGTTTAGGGAATGATGGGTAGGACCAACTGTGGTCAAGGAAGTCCTTACTGATAAAGTGGCATTGCAATGTAGACTTTAAGGAAGTAGGGAAATGAACAGTGGCCATATCTGTAGACAGTCTCAGGCAGTTTGGGAGCATGGATGATGCATTCACAGAAAGGTAAGGTGGCCAGTGTGGCTGGAGCAGAGGGAGGATGGGGAAGAGTAGAAGAAAATGAGGCCATAGAGGTAGTGGAGGCTGAGAGATGGGCAGAGGGATTTTGGTTTATACTTTGAGTGAGACTGGCACCCTTATGGCTTTTGAGTATGATTCTAGTATCTGACTCTAGTCATATTGGAATTGGGTGAAGGTGGGAGGGGAGAGAAGGATGGAGGCTGGGATACCTGTTAGGACACCATTGCAGTTATCCAGGTGAGAGATGATGATGCTTTTGACCACCATGGGAGTAGTGGGGGACATGAGAGGTGTTTGCTTATGGACATATTTCAAAGAAAAATCCAACAAAATTTGCCTATAGATTGAATGTAGAGTTTGAGCAAAAGAGAAATTAATCATTAATCACTCCAAGGATTTTAGTCTGCACTACTGGAAGAGTAGAAATATCATTTATTGATATGAGGAAGGATGCAAGAGGGGGCAGGTTTGGAGTTAGAGGTAGTAAAGATTCAGGCGTTTGGCTTGCAACAGTAATGGTTTAGCAAGCATTTAGCAGGCTATTGAATGTGAGTCTGAAGTTCAGGGAAGTCTGGGACTTCATCCTGGTTTGAAGGACCAGGATAAGAGTGCATGGAGTTAGAGATGTGGTCCAAGACTAAGTCTTGGGTATTCCATGCCAGAGATATAAAGAGGACCCAGAAGGAGACTGGGAAGGAATGCCAATGAGTTAGCAGGAAATTCAGGGAAGGGAGAGTGGGGAGTGGGATATGGGGTCTAAGAAGTCAGGCAAGAAAACATTTCAGGATCTTTCAACTGTGTTAAACACTGCTAATAGTTCAAAGAAGCTAAAAATTGAGAATTGACCATGGATTTGGCAATGTGGTGATCATTGGTGACCTTGAAAAGAGCTATTTCTTCTGACCAGTGGGGAAGGAAACCTGACTGAAGTGTACTTCAGAGAATGAGAGGAGAACAATTAGAGATAGTCAGTAAAAGCTCTTGCAAGGAGTTCTGGTATATAGAGGAGCAAGGAGGGGAAGGTTGTGGATTCAAAGGGAGTTTTTTTTTTTTTTTTTTTTTTTTTTTTTTTTTTTTTAGATGGGAGAAATTGTTGCTTTAAAAGGTGATTGGGGGCCGGGTGTAGTGGCTCATGCCTGTAATCCTAGCACTTTGGGAGGCCAAGACGGGCGGATCATGAGGTCAGGAGATCGAGACCATCCTGGTTAACAAGGTGAAACCCTGTCTCTACTAAAAATACAAAAAAATTAACTGGGCGTGGTGGCACGTGCCTGTAGTCCCAGCTACTCGGGAGGCTGAGGCAGGAGAATTGCTTGAACCTGGGAGGCGGAGGTTGCAGTGAGCTGAGATTGCACCACTGCACTCCAGCCTGGGTGACAGAGCCAAACTCCATCTCAAAAAAAAAAAAAAATGGTGATTGGGGCCAGGTGTGGTGGTACACGCCTGTAATCCCAGCACTTTGGGAGGCTGAGGCGGGCAGATCACTTGAGGCCAGGAATTCAAAACCAGCCTGGCCAACATGGCAAAACCCCGTCTGTACTAAAAATACAAAAATTAGCAGACAGTGATGGCACACACCTGTAATCCAGGCTACTCAGAAGGCTGAGGCAAGAAAATCCATTGAACCTGGGAGGTGAAGGTTGCAGTGAGCCAAAGATCATGCCACTGCACTCCAGCCAGGGTGATGGGAGTGAAACCTTATCTAAAATAAAAAAAAATATGATTGGAATAATACATCAGAGCAGGAAAATGTTGATACAGTAGAGAGAAGATCATTGCAAGAGTGACTTCCTTGAGCAGATGAGCAGGAAGGGGACCCAGTGCTCAGTGGGAAGGAGCTGGCTCTTGGCACAGAGAGTTCATTCTGAAGGACAGCAAGAGTTCAGGTAGAACTCGTGCAGGGGGGGCTTATAGAATTTTGGGGAAGATGTGGAAATGCTCCTCTGGTAGCACCTATTTTCATTGTGAAAATGAAGCATCATCGCGTGAGAATGTTGGTTTTCAACAAGAATGTTTTAGCAACTATTTAGTAGGCTGTTGAATGTGAGAGTCTGCAGTTCAGGGAAGTCTGGCCTGGAGTTGGTAATTGAGGAGACATCAGCAAGCAGATAGTTTTGAAGCCACGGACCCAGATGACAATGCATAGATTTAGAAAAGAAGTGGTCCAAATCTGAGCCTTGGGTAATCCATGCCAGAGAGATAAAGAGGACCTAGACACGAGAAGGAGATTTTGGAAGTGAAAGAGACAACAGGAGGTGTGAAAGAGGAGAATAGGAGAGTGAAGGGGCTAGGGAAGGGTAGTAAGGAGGGTAGGAGGATGGCTGCTCTCTTGAGGCTGGGATCTAGTCATACATTTCAAGTAAGCCAGTCAGCATGGGTGTGTATTTTCTCCAACTATATTCAGCCACTCAAGCTCAGTGTAGTCCAATGGAGAGCTGGATTTAAACTGGGTTGAGGAAAGAGGAGTAGGTAGCTGCAGAAGAATAATGAAGAGGATGGAGCATGATCTTTCAGTCCAGTGCAGTGGGGCTGGGGAATCGTTTGCATTGGAGGAAGAGTTGGAGGTGAGAGATGGAAAGTGGGATTCAGGCAACTGAGATTATGGAGGGGGTGCAGCCATTGCTAATAATGATATCTAGGATATAATAAGGGAATGCATGACTGAGGTAGGGTGCAGGACAAGATTATTAGAAGAGAGAATGTCCAAGAACTCAGAGGCCAGGTGAATGGAAGAGTCTCTATGTAGCTATGGAAATCACTAGAATTATAAAAGGGGTGGTATCGGATTGAAATAGTGAGTACTGCTAGAATACTTGATGAAGTGATGGGGCTCACTAGATGACTGCAACGAGAAGGGGTGGGTTTGGAGGAAGGAAAGTGATCTGGAAGTAGCAGTGAGAGTCAAGAACACCTGCACCACCTCCCAGGCTCTGGTGTGTGAAGGGTGCACCCAAGAAGATATAGACCACTAGAGGGCACTGTGCTCAGGCCTGCGTGTAGGTCTCAGTCCCCTGATTTTCATGGGGTTACAATGAAATGGACTCACCTGAAGAGCTTTCAAAATCAAACGTATGCCCGGCCCCTCCCAGACCACTTACATCAGCATCTCTGGACATGTATGTGCGCTCCTGTTTCTTCATGTTCTGGCCACCATTTGTATTACTAGATGTTTTAAATTTTGTCCACCTTAGGGGTGTACAATAGTGTCTCCTGGTTGTGTTAATTTGTATTTTCCCATGTTCTAATGAGGATGCATACCTTTCCATGTGTTTGAGCTATTTCTGTTTCCTTTTCTGTTATCCATCTGTTGATCTCCTTTGCTCATTTCCCCGCATTGGGGTTGTTAGTCATTTTAAAATTGATTTGTAGGAAATCTTTATATATTTTGCATATTAACGCTTTTGTGATTATACAAGTTGCAGATACCTTCTCCCAGTCTGCAGCTTGTCTTTTTTTTTTTTTAAATTCAGCAGAGAAGTTTAGGTTTACTATCAATAATATATAAATTAGCATTTTTTTTTTGAGACGGAGTCTCGCTTTGTTGCCCAGGCTTGAGTGCAGTGGCACGATCTCAGCTCACAGCAACCTCCGCCTCCTGGGTTCAAGTGATTCTCATGCCTCAGGCTCCTGAGTAGCTGGGACTACAGGCGCCAGCCACCACATCCAGCTAATTTTTGTATTTTTAGTAGAGACAGGGTTTCACCATGTTGCCCAGGCTGGTTTTGAACTCCTGACCTCAGGTGATCTGCCTGCCTCAGCCTCCCAAAGTGCTGAGATTACAAGTGTGAGCCACTGAGCCCAGCCAAAATTATCAATCTTATCTCTGTCATATGTGTATCTTATGATATTGATAATTGTCACAAAACTTACTTTAAAGCTGTTGGTAGACACTAATATTTATTTATTTATTTATTTATTATCTGGAGAAAGACAACATTTTTTAACAAGTAAAAGTCATCAAAATAATGTTTTGCCTGTGTCTGTATTGGGACAGTGTATTTGGTGGCCTCAGATTATGTTTATAATACTTAACCCAGTGTGACACTATTTTTTAAAAATTAAGATATATATACATATCTATATATAGTGAAGAATTCAAATAGGACAAAAAGCATAAAATGGTGAAGAGGCCAGGCGGGGTGGCTCAATCCTGTAATTCCAGCACTTTGGGAGGCTGAGGTGGGCGGATTGTTTGAGCCCAGGAATTCCAGACCAGCCTGAGCGACATGGCAAAACCCTGTCTCTGCAAAAAAATATAAAAATTAGCCATGCATGGTGGTGGATGCCTGTGGTCTCAGATCCTTGGGAGGCTGAGGTGGGAGAATCGCCTGAGTGGGGAAAGTCAAGGCTGCAGTGAGCTGTGATCACGCCACTGCACTCCACCCTGGGCAACAGAGCGAGACCCTGTCTCAAAAAAAAAAAAAAAAAAAAGGCCAATAATCTCTTTCTCTTAGTTCTTCTGCTCAAAGGTGAACATTTCTTATGTAACCTTTGAGAAAAAAAGATTCATATGCCTCTATCAACATATGTATGTAGACCCTTGTATTAAGTTTCCTGTGGCTACCATGACAAATCACCACAGACTGTGTGGCTTAAAACAACAAAAATTTATTCTCTCAGAGTTCTGGAGGCTAGAAGTTCAAAATCAAGCTGTTCATAGGGTGATGCTCTCTCCAGCCTCTGGTGGCTCCAGGCATCCCTTGCATTGTGACTGCAATACCCCAGTCTCTGCCTCTGTTTGCAAATGCTCTGCTTCTCTGTGTCTCTCTTCTCTGTGTGTCTTATGAGGACACAGGGTGTCTTCTAAGGCAGCATGGTGTGATGCTTAAGTGCATAGGCACTGGGGCCAAACTGCCTGGGTTCGAATCCCACCCCCACCACTGACCAGCAGTGCAAGCTGGAACGATTACCCAGCTGCGCTAAGTGGAGATGATGTGACAGTACTTATCTCACAGCACCTTAATGAGTTAATACTTGGAAAGTAGTCACAGCAATGCCTGGCAAGAAGATAACCTGTGTAAATGGCTAGATTTTATACAATTGATGTCATACTCTTCTTACAGTTCTGCACCTTAATTTTCTTTCTTTCTTTCTTTCTTTCTTTCTTTCTTTCTTTCTTTCTTTCTTTCTTTCTTCCTTCCTCTCTCTCTCTTCCTCTCTCTCTCTCTCTCCCTCTCTCTCTCTCCCTCTCTCTCTCTCCCTCTCTCTCTCTCTCTCTCTTTCTTTCTTTCTTTTTTCTTTTGAGCCAGAGTCTCACTCTGTTGCCCAGGCTGGAGTGCAGTGGCACAATCTCAGCTCTCTGCTACCTCTGCCTCCTGGGTTCCAATGATTCTCCTGCTTCAGCCTCCCGAGTAGCTGGGAGTACAGTTGCCTGCCACCATACCCAGCTAATGTTTGTATTTTTAGTAGAGACAGGGTTTCGCCATGTTGGCCAAGCCGGTCTCGAACTCCTGACCTCTGGTGATCTACCCACCTCGGCCTCCCGAAGTGCTGGGATTACAGGCATGAGACACCATGCCCAGCCTGCACCTTGATTTTCTTCACTTCATAGTATATCCTGAAATCTTTACCCCTCAGCATACAAAAAAACCATATGATTTGCACCAAACTCCTTACTATTATGACTTCTCTTCTGTGTCAGTCACTATTCCAGCCACTTTAAATTCATTATCTTTCCTAAAAGTACTCCCATTTTGTGGATGAATAAATGGAGGTTAAGGGAGTTGTCCCAAGCCTCACAGTAAGTGGCCAAGTGGAGGTTCGGCCCAGTACTGTCTGTTTCTTTGTTTGCTTAACTGTCATTGCCATCTTCGCTATTACTTGATTTTTGTGTTTTTGTCATCCCCTTACAGACGTTTCTGAGTTATGACAGCCTCGACAAGAATAGTCTCCTTGTTTCTGAACATTGGTGTTGTGATGCAATCTCCTAATGAGACATGTCAATGTGCCCAGATCTGCAGTGATAGTTGTCTGTTTTCTTAAGACTTTAGTCCACAGTTACTTGAAATTCCCTCAGAGCCACAGCCAGCCCTTTCCCTTGGCTTGTTTCACAAATCTGGTTTTCCAGGGTCACAGATACCTGCAGCTTTCTGGCTGTCTCCTTTTGCCAGTGGAGCAGAGATCCATCCACTCCTTACTGAGCCTCCCCAGGCCTGAGGAGACTTCCTGTTACGTTTGATGAGTAAGGCTGAATCACAAGAAGCCAGCCTTTCTCTTCCTCCTGAAAGCAGAAGTCATTCTTACCGAGATGTCCAACTTTGTCATTAGCCAAATTGTAAGGTCTTAACTTGTTGTTGTTGTTTTTTTTTAATAAAGATGAGATTGTGCCAGACAGTGAGATAAATTATAGAATGATTGTTTCACTCATGCCTTCTGTCCTTTGCAGAACTCAGTTAAGCAAGAAGTCTGGGGAAAAGGGTTTACTGTCCACCAGAAGTCTCTGTTTAACCAGAGACTTCTGGTAATCAGCCTTTGTTGATGTCATTCTGAAATTCTTCTAAATGGTCTTTAGAAAATTGATTTTTAAATTAGTCTTGCAGGATTTCAGTGTTATTTATTATTCCTAAATTAAAATCTAAACCATTTAATAACACCAAATGTTGATCAGAATGTGGGTATGATTGCTCGTACATATGGCTAAATATGTAGTCATAAATATGTATCAACCAGTAAACTTTCCTTAGAAGTTGATTTAAAAAAAAAACCCAAATTGTGGAACTATACTTATTTTATTTTAAACTATCTCATCCAGCTAAAATAATGCTCAAAATTGCTTGATAAGGGAAACTGCAATTATTCTTGAAATGTTAAATATGGTGATAATAGAAAACAGGCTGTTTAAAATAACTTTCCACTCAGGTGACAAATGTAATAACCAGGCTGCAAACTCTTACAGAGAAATATTACCTTAGAAAAATATTTTTCTTCACATTGAATTGTTTGTAAGTTGCTTCCTCACACGAATTAGAAAATTGGATTACTGGTTTTGTCTGTAGCCCAGAAAAAACTAACTCACCTCCAGACCTTTGAAAGGTAAAAATATACGTAGGAGTAATTCCAATGTGGGCCAACAGATGGCACCAATCTGTTTCTAAGGTATCGCTTTACTCAACTTTAAGAACTTGTGTTTGTCAAGCATTTTCAATTGTATTTCCGTTCATTTACAAGTTATTTTCTCTTCTTCTGAAAAAGAGATCTTGGTAAGTAGAAAGACTTCTGTGGCTTTTTCACATTATGGCATAGGTGCTTCAAGTAAGCAAGTTTGCTAACCATTCATTATATAGGAAATAGATAATGTTTCCTTGAAATTTTTGCAAAATGATTTGAAGTGGATTTTTTTGTAGATGTTGCAAATGTCCTTTGAATTTCACAAGCAGGATGAAGAGCAGCGTCTTTACAGCTGTCTCGAAAAGATAGAAAACAACTAGCGCTTGTGGTGATAATTAAGGAACAAAACTAATGTTATTTATTTCTTCTGATTTGGCCTAGTGAATTTTCTCTTTTCGTCTTTCTCTAGTTTATTGTTTTCAGTAACATTTAACAGTAATTTATATATACCACTGATATGGCACCTATTTATTATATGTTTTTACAGCAGACGTGTGTTTGATCTCCCTTGTCGTTTGTCACTGTAATAGTTTGCTGGTCTGTGTCTGTCCCTAATTCATAAGCTTTTTGAAAGCAGGAATTATGTCAGTCCTATTCATATTTATATCCCTGGTGCCTAGTGCGTAGCATGGCACTGGCAGAAAAATAGACTGTGAATAAACATTTATTAAATGGAGGAAGTGGCCGGGACCAAGCCCTTCACAACCTTGAATCTGGCACAGTGTGGCAATTGCCTTCCTCCAGGTCCTTCCACCTTCGGTTTGACAAATGAAACAATGTTTTTCTTGCCTATTTGTTGACTTGATTATGTGATCTTTCCTCCACTTATTTCACTTAATTTTTTTTTCTGCTCTCTTCTTCCTTGTAGTTTTAATTTTCATAGGTCTTGTCTACCCTTTTTTTCTGAAATGTAGCTTATTTCATCTATTTCCTCACCCTTTTTATTTGATGCATTTAAAAAAATCAAGAGCATTTACCTGTTTATTTATTTTTACTTTCTTTAAAAAACTGTGAACTCTCTAATCTTCCACTCTCATCTTCCCATTTTTCCCTCCTTTTTTCCCAATAAATAGAAAACTTACTATCTTGTTCATTTAGTGTATTCCCTAGGAACTGCCTCAGGGTATGAACGCCTCTGGAGGAATATTGCGTTTTTGTGGCAGGATACTATAAGGACAGTTGACCAGCTTTTCCACCTGGTGACTGATTTTCAGTCCCATGAACCCAGACACCGTGGGTCTGGTTGCCGGGGACCTGTAGGGTGGGTCCGCATCTATGAATGTCAGTTATCTACTATTATCTGAAAGTTCTCCATCTTTATATTTTAATATTCCAAATAAAACAAACACGTTTCTTTAAATATAAAATATTTTCACACAGCTATAAAGACAACTCTTAAATTGCCTTACGATAACTTTTTTGGATTATAAAGGATGTTCAAAATGAGACATTTTAGGGATATCTGAAAGTATAAGAAAGAAAATTAAATTCATCTATAATTCAGAGATTCAGAGAACCACTATTATTAGTATTTGGTATATTTCATCACATTTTTTGTCCTCTACCTTTTATGTATATGTCAGGTTTTAATCATATTTTGCAAAATTAGAGTCTTACTACATATATAATTTTTTTTTTTTTTTTTTTTGAGACGGAGTCTTGCTCTGTCGCCCAGGCTGGAGTGCAGCGGCACGATCTCGGCTCACTGCAAGCTCCGCCTCCCGGGTTCACGCCATTCTCCTGCCTCAGCCTCCCGAGTAGCTGGGACTACAGGCGCCTGCCACCACGCCTGGCTAATTTTTTTGTATTTTTTTTTAGTAGAGACGGGGTTTCACCGTTAGCCAGGATGGTCTCGATCTCCTGACCTCGTGATCCACCCGCCTTGGCCTCCCAAAGTGCTGGGATGAGAGGCGTGAGCCACCGCGCCCGGCCATAATTTTGTATTACTGTATTCATTTAACATTATCATTTTTTCAAAGTACAGTATTTGAGGCTATTATTTAATTATACATAACTGATTTAATCATTTTCTACACTAGACATTCTGATTTTTTCAATATTTCATTATGTCATGAGTATCCTTATAGTCATATCTTTTGTGTGTTATTTTTGACTATTTCTTTAGAAAATTCCTTGTAGTGGAATTGCTAAAATAAAGGAAGGTATATTTTTAAGAAATTTATGTAAATTACCAAATTACCCTTTAGAAAGCTTGTACTAATTTTTCATTCCTGCCTAAGTAGTAGATGAGGGTTCTTATTTTAGTTTCCACCTACCAACCTGGATATTATATTTTTTAATTTTCCCTATTTGATAGGTGAAAAAAAAATCTTGCCTTTTAAAAAATCTTTTAAGAAACAAGAGTCCTCCTTTGACCCCTTTCCTCTTTTTATGCTTAAATATCTTATAGTAAAAATAACAGGCATTCTGGAAACCTATTTCTAAATGCTTTATTCTCTATCTCTAAAAAAATTACATTTTCCTAAAATAGCCAAATAACATTATAAAAAATTACAATTTATTTCTTAATAGCATCTAATGGCTGGTCCATCATAGAATCTGCCCCTCCTCCTGTTACTGAATATGTTTTATAGCAAGTCTGTCTTAACTGAGATCTAATCCAAGATCATGAGTTTCATCTAGATGTTATGTGCTTTTTTGATTTAACATGCTGTTTTACTTTTTGTGAGATTGGACATTATTCATATTATTGGCAATTGATTTTTGGCAAATTATTCAGTAAATAGTACAGTAAACTTAATTTTGAATGTTAAAAGTTTGAAAAATA
The DNA here is from genome assembly GCF_028858775.2 of Pan troglodytes. Taxonomy (NCBI): domain Eukaryota; kingdom Metazoa; phylum Chordata; class Mammalia; order Primates; family Hominidae; genus Pan; species Pan troglodytes. The sequence goes on along the minus strand of NC_072401.2, from coordinate 39,180,040 downwards.
TAGATAAAAACTAAGAGGAAAATAAAGTTCCATTATAATCTTACTGTGCAAAGATAATTACTGTTCATATCTTGGTATGTATCTTATTAATTTTTCTACTTGCATAGGTACATATTTACTTTGGTACTTTTTAAATAAACTGCTTTTTGTCATATATAGTGAAAATATTTTCATGCAATTCGATTTTTATTATTTTTAAAGGCTACATAGTACTATTTAGTTATACAGAGATACTAAAATTTATTTGATAACCTGCTATTTTTGGATAATTGAGGGATTTGTTTTCAAAATAGAATTTATTTTTGCCAGGAGCAGTGGCTTGTACCTGTAACCCCAGCTCCGTGGGAGGCTGAGGTGAGAGGATGGCATGAGCCCAGGACCTTAAGCTATGATTGTGCCACTGCACTCCAGCCTGGGCAGTGGGACAAAACCCTGTCTCTTAAAAAGAAAGTGTTTAAGAAAATAGTAATGATAATAATTTATTTTGTGACGGCCACTTTATTGTATTCTTTTATTGGTGCTAACATTTTTTCAATGACTTCTCTTTGGCTTTCCACATTGACAGTCTTATAATCTAAAAATAATAATGATTTTCTTTCTTCATTTCAGTATTTCTTCCTGTCATTTTTTTCCTTTATTACAGTGGTTAAAACTTCCAGAAAGAACAATGTGTGCATTCTTTTTTTTTTTTTTAATTATACTTTAAGTTCTAGGGTACATGTGCACAACGTGCAGGTTTGTTATATATGTATACATGTGCCATGTTGGTGTGCTGCACCCATTAACTCGTCATCTACATTAGGTATATCTCCTAATGCTTTCCCTCCCCCCTCCCCCGACCCCACGACAGGCCCCGGTGTGTGATGTTCCCTTTCCTGTGTCCAAGAGTTCTCACTGTTCATTTCCCACCTATGAGTGAGAACATGCGGTGTTTGGTTTTTTGTCCTTGTGATAGTTTGCTGAGAATGATGGTTTCCAGCTTCATCCATGTCCCTACAAAGGACATGAACTCATCCTTTTTTATGGCTGCATAGTATTCCATGGTGTATATGTGCCACATTTTCTTAATCCAGTCTATCATTGTTGGACATTTGGGTTGGTTCCAAGTCTTTGCTATTGTGAATAGTGCCACAATAAACATGTGTGTGCATGTATCTTTATAGCAGCATGATTTATAATCCTTTGGGTATATACCCAGTAATGGGATAGCTGGGTCAAATCGTATTTCTAGTTCTAGATCCTTGAGGAATCACCACACTGTCTTCCACAATGGTTGAACTAGTTTACAGTCCCACCAACAGTGTAAAAATGTTCCTATTTCTCCACGTCCTCTCCAGCACCTGTTGTTTCCTGACTTTTGAATGATCGCCATTCTAACTGGTGTGAGATGGTATCTCATTGTGGTTTTGATTTGCATTTCTCTGATGGCCAGTGATGATGAGCATTTTCTCATGTGTCTTTTGGCTGCATAAATGTCTTCTTTTGAGAAGTGTCTGTTCGTATCCTTCGCCCACTTTTTGATGGGGTTGTTTATTTTTTTCTTGTAAATTTGTTTGAGTTCATTGTAGATTCTGGATATTAGCCCTTTGTTGGATGAGTAGATTGCAAAAATTTTCTCCCATTCTGTAGGTTGCCTATTCATTCTGATGGTAGTTTCTTTTGCTGTGCAGAAGCTCTTTAGTTTAATTAGATCCCATTTGTCAATTTTGTCTTTTGTTGCCATTGCTTTTGGTGTTTTAGACATGAAGTCCTTGCCCATGCCTATGTCCTGAATGGTATTGCCTAGGTTTTCTTCTAGAGTTTTTATGGTTTTAAGTCTAACATTTAAGTCTTTAATCCATCTTGAATTAATTTTTGTATAAGGTGTAAGGAAGGGATCCAGTTTCAGCTTTCTCCATATGGCTAGCCAGTTTTCCCAGCACCATTTATTAAATAGGGAATCATTTCCCTATTTCTTGTTTTTGTCAGTCTTGTCGAAGATCAGATGGTTGTAGATGTGTGGTATTACTTCTGAGAGCTCTGTTCTGTTCCATTGATCTATATCTCTGTTTTGGTACCAGTACCATGCTGTTTTGGTTACTGTAGCCTTGTAGTATAGTTTGAAATCAGGTAGCATGATGCCTCCAGCTTTGTTCTTTTGGCTTAGGATTGACTTGGCAATATGGGCTCTTTTTTGGCCCCATATGAACTTTAAAGTAGTTTTTTTCCAATTCTGTGAAGAAAGTAATTGGTAGCTTGATGGGGATGTCATTGAATCTATAAATTACCTTGGGCAGTATGGTCATTTTCATGATATTGATTCTTCCTATCCATGAGCATGGAATGTTTGTTTGTGTCCTCTTTTATTTCATTGAGCAGTGGTTTGTAGTTCTCCTTGAAGAGGTCCTTCACATCTGTTGTAAGTTGGATTCCTAGGTATTTTATTCTCTTTGAAGCAATTGTGAATGGGAGTCCACTCATGATTTGGCTCTCTGTTTGTCTGTTATTGGTGTATAAGAATGCTTGTGATTTTTGTACATTGATTTTGTATCCTGAGACTTTGCTGAAGTTGCTTATCAGCTTAAGGAGATTTTGGGCTGAGACGATGGGGTTTTCTAAATATACTATCATGTCATCTGCAAAGAGGGACAATTTGACTTCCTCTTTTCCTAATTGAATACCCTTTATTTCTTTCTCTTGCCTGATTGCCCTGGCCAGAACTTCCAACACTGTGTTGAATAAGAGTGGTGAGAGGGGGCATCTCTGTCATGTGCCAGTTTTCAAAGGGAATGCTTCCAGTTTTTGCCCATTCAGTATGCTATTGGCTGTGGGTTTGTCATAAATAGCTCTTATTATTTTGAGATACGTCCCATCAATACCTAATTTATTGAGAATTTTTAGCATGAAGAGCTGTTGAATTTTGTCAAAGGCCTTTTCTGCATCTATTGAGATAATCATGTGGTTTTTGTCTTTGGTTCTGTTTATATGCTGGATTACATTTATTGATTTGCGTATGTTGAAACAGCCTTGCATCCCAGGGATGAAGCCCACTTGATCATGGTGTATAAGCTTTTTGATGTGTTGCTGGATTCGGTTTGCCAGTATTTTATTGAGGATTTTTGCATCAATGTTCATCAAGGATATTGGTCTAAAATTCTTTTTTTTCGTTGTGTCTCTGCCAGGCTTTGGTATCAGGATGATGCTGGCCTCATAAAATGAGTTAGGGAGGATTCCCTCTTTTTCTATTGATTGGAATAGTTTCAGAAGGAATGGTACCAGCTCCTAGTTGTACCTCTGGTAGAATTCGACTGTGAATCCGTCTGGTCCTGGACTTTTTTTGGTTGGTAGGCTATTAATTATTGCCTCAATTTCAGAGCCTGTTATTGGTCTATTCAGGGATTCAACTTCTTCCTGGTTTAGTCTTGGGAGAGTGTAGGTGTCAAGGAATTTATCCACTTCTTCTAGATTTTCTAGTTTATTTGCATAGAGGTGTTTATAGTATTCTCTGATGGTAGTTTGTATTTCTGTGGGATCAGTGGTGATATCCCCTTTATCATTTTTTATTGCATTGATTTGATATTTCTCTCTTTTCTTCTTTATTAGTCTTGCTAGAGGTCTATCAATTTTGTTGATCTTTCAAAAACCCACCTCCTGGATTCATTGATTTTTTGAAGGGTTTTTTATGTCTCTATCTCCTTCAGTTCTGCTCTGATCTTAGTTATTTCTTGCCTTCTGCTAGCTTTTCAATATGTTTGCCCTTGCTTCTCTAGTTCTTTTCATTGTGATGTTAGGGTGTCAATTTTAGATCTTTCCTGCTTTCTCTTGTGGGCATTTAGTGCTATAAATTTCCCTCTACACACTGCTTTAACTGTGTCCCTGAGATTGTGGTATGTTGTGCCTTTGTCCTCGCTGGTTTCAAAGAACATCTTTATTTCTGCCTTCATTTCTTTATGAACCCAGTAGTCATTCAGGAGCAGGTTGTTCAGTTTCCATGTAGTTGAGTGGTTTTGAGTGAGTTTCTTAATCCTGAGTTCTAGTTTGATTGCACCGTGGTCTGAGAGACAGTTTGTTATAATTTCTGTTCTTTTACATTTGTTGCGGAGTGCTTTACTTCTAACTATGTGGTCAATTTTGGAATAAGTGCAGTGTGGTGCTGAGAAAAATGTATATTCTGTTGATTTGGGGTGGAGAGTTCTGTAGATGTCTATTAGGTTCGCTTGGTGCAGAGCTGAGTTCAATTCCTGGATATCCTTGTTAACTTTCTGTCTCGTTGATCTGTCTAATATTGACAGTGGGGTGTTAAAGTCTCCCATTATTATTGTGTGGGAGTCTAAGTCTCTTTGTAGATCTCTAAGGACTTGCTTTATCAATCTGGGTTCTCCTGTATTGGGTGCATATATATTTAGGATAGTTAGCTCTTCTTGTTGAATTGATCCCTTTACCATTATGTAATGGCCTTCTTTGTCTCTTTTGATTTTTGTTAGTTTATAGCTTGTTTTATCAGAGACTAGGATTGCAACCCCTGCCTTTTTTTGTTTTCCATTTGCTTGGTAGATCTTCCTCCATCCCTTTATTTTGAGTCTATGTGTGTCTCTGCCCGTGAGATGGGTCTCCTGAATACAGCACACTGATGGCTCTTGACTCTTTATCCAATTTGCCAGTCTGTGTCTTTTAATTGGAGCATTTAGCCCATTTACATTTAAGGTTAATATCATTATGTGTGAATTTGATCTGTCATTATGATGTTAGCTGGTTATTCTGCTCGTTAGTTGATGCAGTTTCTTCCTAGCATTGATGGTCTTTACATTTTGGCATGTTGTTGCAGTGGCTGGTACCGGTTTTTCCTTTCCATGTTTAGTGCTTCCTTCAGGAACTCTTGTAGGGCAGGCCTGGTGGTGACAAAATCTCTCAGCATTTGCTTGTCTGTAAAGGATTTTATTTCTCCTTCACTTATGAAGCTTAGTTTGGCTGGATATGAAATTCTGGGTTGAAAATTCTTGTCTTTAAGAATGTTGAATATTGGCCCCCACTCTCTTCTGGCTTGTAGAGTTTCTGCTGAGAGATCAGCCGTTAGTCTGATGGGCTTCCCTTTGTGGGTAACCTGACCTTTCTCTCTGGCTGCCCTTAACATTTTTTCCTTCATTCAACTTTGGTGAATCTGACAATTATGTGTCTTGGAGTTGCTCTTCTCGAGGAGTATCTTTGTGGTGTTCTCTGTATTTCCTGAATTTGAATGTTGGCCTGCCTTGCTAGATGGGTGAATTTCTCCTGGATAACATCCTGCAGAATGTTTTCCAACATGGTTCCATTCTCCCCGTCAATTTCAGGTACACCAATCAGACATAGATTTGGCCTTTTCACATAGTCCCATATTTCTTGGAGGCTTTGTTTGTTTCTTTTTACTCTTTTTCCTCTAAACTTCTCTTCTCGCTTCATTTCATTCATTTGATCGTCAATCACTGATACCCTTTCTTCCAGTTGATCAAATCAGCTACTGAAACTTGTGCATTCGTCACATAGTTCTAGTGCCATGGTTTTCAGCTCCATCAGGTCCTTTAAGGACTTCTCTACACTGCTTATTCTAGCTAGCCATTTGTCTAATCTTTTGTCAAGGTTTTTAGCTTCTTTGTGATGGGTTCGAACTTCCTCCTTTAGTCGGAGAAGTTTGATCATCTGAAGCCTTCTTCTCTCAACTTGTCAAAGTCATTCTCTGTCCAGCTTTGTTCCATTGCTGGCGAGGAGCTGCGTTCCTTTGGAGTGGGAGAGGTGCTCTGATTTTTAGAATTTTCAGCTTTTCTGCTCTGTTTTTTCCCCATCTTTGTGGTTTTATCCACCTTTGGTCTTTGATGATGGTGACGTACTGATGGGTTTTTGGTGTGGATGTCCTTTCTCTTTGTTAGTTTCCCTTCTAACAGTCAGGACCCTCAGCTGCAGGTCTGTTGGAGTTTGCTGGAGGTCCACTCCAGACCCTGTTTGCCTGGGTATCAGCAGCGGAGGCTGCAGAACAGCGAATATTGCTGAACAGCAAATGTCGCTGCCTGATCGTTCCTCTGGAAGCTTTGTCTCAGAGGGGTACCTGGCCATGTGAGGTATCAGTATGCCCCTACTGGGGGGTGCCTCCCAGTTAGGCTACATGGGGGTCAGGGACCCACTTGAGGAGGCAGTCTGTCCGTTCCCAGATCTCAAACTCTGTGCTGGGAGAACCACTACTCTCTTCAAAGCTGTCAGACAGGGACATTTAAGTCTGCAGAGATTTCTGCTGCCTTTTGTTGGGCTATGCCCTGCCCCCAGAGGTGGAGTCTACAGAGGCAGGCAGGCCTCCTTGAGCTGCGGTGGGCTCCACCCAGTTTGAGCTTTCTGGCTGCTTTGTTTACCTACTCAAGCCTCAGCAATGGCTGGCGCCCGTCCCCCAGCCTCACTGCCGCCTTGCAGTTTGAGCTCAGACTGCTGTGCTAGCAATGAGCAAGGCTCTGTGGGTGTGGGACCCTCCAAGCCATGTGCGGGATATAATCTCCTGGTATGCCATTTGCTAAGACCGTTGGAAAAGCACGGTATTAGGGTGGGAGTGACCCAATTTTCCAGGTGCCATCTGTCACCCCTTCCTTTGGCTAGGAAAGGGAATTCCCTGACCCCTTGTGCTTCCTGGGTGAGGCAATGCCTCACCCTGCTTCGGCTCACACTCATTGGGCTGCACCCACTATCCTGCCCCCACTGTCCGACGGGCCCCAGTGAGATGAACCCGGTACCTCAGCTGGAAATGCAGAAATCCCCCATCTTCTGCATCACTCATGCTGAGAGCTATAGACTGAAGCTGTTCCTATTTGGCCATCTTGGAACCACCCCCCCTAATGTGTGCATTCTTGATGTTGACTTTAACAGGAATGCCTTGGGGTGGAATATTGATTAAAGTTAGATATTTGAGGTATTCTTTATAAAGTTTTCAAAGTATTTTTTAAATACCTAAAGTTGTATTTAATCAAAGATGAGGACTGAATTTTATCAAGTGAATTTTTCACCTTTATAGAGATGCTCATCTATTTTTCTTGTTTGACTTACTCAATTGAATTATTGTTATAGACTTGTTAATGATAGACCATTTCTACAATCTCAGAAACATCCTAATTACTCATTGTATTTTTTCTTCAGGACACAGCTAGATTGATTGGGGTTTCTTTATTCTGAGCTCTATCCCTTCCCCATAAATGACTGAAATTTATCCCTTTCATTTGTATTTTCTCATAATTACTCCTAATTTTATAATATATATACTTACAAATATTTTTCTAACAACATCAGGAGTTAATTGGCATCTATAGCTTCCTTTCAATTAGACAACTATCTTACATGGTTTTAGTGCACTCTCTCCCTCCCTACCCCACCTTCAGCCAGCTCCCTTCTCCCTTCTTATCATTGGCAGTTTTTAGCTTGAGATTTCTATTAAGATTTTTGTCATCAATACTTTTTGGTACTTAGCACTAAATTTTACTACTTTTCTTTGCTAAATAATCCTTCTTGTATTTTATTATTTTAGAGTTTATTTCTTTTTAAACTCTCCTTCCTCTGGGAATTCAGATATGGATCTGTCTTCCATGTCTTTTAGCATTTTAGTATGTTTTCTGTCTCTTTGGCCTCTCCTGGTGAGTTTGGGAAAATTCTCCTTGGTCTTCTCTATCATTAATTTTCTCATTAGTGGTGCTATTTGCAACTCAAGTCATCCAATGAGTTTTTCTTTTCAATAATTGTCTATAATTTCCATGATTCTTACTCTATTTTTAAAAGAATCTTGCCTCTTCCTGAAGATATCTATTATAAATGCCTATTCTGCTCTTTTATTTCTGTTTTGTTGGGTATTAACTTCTTTCATATCTTGAGTTTGGCTCCTTTCTATTATGGTACTTGCTTTCTGCAGTATCATGCTTCTTGATTGTGCAACTGTGTTTAAGCCTTCTTGTGAAAGTGCTTGTTGATCTATTTTCATAGCCTGCTTGTTGGGATGCTGGATCAAACCAGTCTCTACTAATTTTCTTTTCTTTTTTTTTTGAGACGTCTCGCTCTGTGGCCCAGCCTGGAGTACAGCGGCATAATCTCAGCTCACTGCAACCTCCACCTCCCGGGTTCAAGTGATTCTCCTGCCTCAGCCTCCTGAATAGCTGGTACTACAGGCACCCACTGCCACACCCGGCTAATTTTTGTATTTTTAATGGAGACAGGGTTTCACCATGTTGACCAGGCTGGTGTCGAACTTCTGACCTGAGGCAATCCATCCACCTTGGTCTCCCAAAGTGCTAGGATTACAGAGGTAAGCCACCGTGCCTGGCCCCAGTCTCTATTAATTTTCTATTGATGCTGTAACAAATTACCACAAACGTTGTGGCTTAAAACAATATACATTTATTATCTTACAGTTCTGTAGGGTAGGAGTCTGACACAGGTCTTGTTGGCTAAAATCAAGGGACTGGCAAGGCTGCATTCTTTCTGGAGGCTCTAGGAGGGAATCCAGGTACTTGCCTTTTCAAACTTCTAGAGGCTGCTCACATTTCTTGACTCATAGTCCCCTTCCTTTATCTTCAGGGCCAGCAAGGATGGGCCAAGTTCTTCTCATATCACATCACCCTGACATCCTCTCTGCCTTTCTTCCACTTTTAAGGGTGCTTGTGATTACACTGGGGCCACCCAAATAATTCAGGATAATCTTCCTATTTTAAGATCAATTGATTAGCAACTATAATTTCATCTGCAACATTAATTTTCCTTTGCCGTGTAACATACCATATTCACCAAGTCGGGGGATTAGAAGTAGACATCTTTGGGAGGCCAGTATTCTATCATAGGTGAGTCCCTTTCTGGATTTCAGAGGCTTCTCGGTTTCAGTCCCCTAAAGGTCCGCTTGCCTTTTAGTGTGTTATGGATCTATCAATCCGTCAATATAGATAAAACTTTAATAGATAGATAGAGATATAACTTAATTAATATTTTTAAAAATATTTGGTCATTTTAGGAATTTAAGGCAAGAAGAGGAAGCTGGAACACATACAAACCACCCTTTGACTATCATAATTTGTAATGTTTGTATTCGAAAATGTGGTTTTGTCACCCAGGCTGGAGTGCAGTGGCACAATCTTAGCTCACTGCAACCTCCACCTCCCAGGTTCGAGCAATTCTCCTGCCTCAGCCCCCAAAGTAGCTGGGACTACAGGTGTGTACCACCACGCCTGGCTAATTTTTTTTTTTTTGTATGTTTAGTAGAGACATGGTTTCACCATGTTGGCAAGGCTGGTCTCGAACTCCTCACCTCAGGAGATCCCCCCACCTTGGCCTCCCAAAGTGCTGAGATTACAGGTATGAGCCACCATGCCAGGTCTCTTAGAACATTTTTAAATGTGATTTTAAAAGTTCCTTTTATAGTCAGAAATATGACTTTTATAATTTCTGTTTTGGGATACTTAATTTAAGATGTATGTATTTGACCTAAAAAACAATTGATTTTAGTAAATGCTCTATGAACTCTAGAGACTTAGACATATGATGTTCTCTTTTTGTAGGGTACAGCTTATGTCTCTATTAAATCCTTTATTAATTGTCTCATTCAAATTTCCATATACGTTTTTATTTTTTGCTACTTGATCTAACAGTGACCCAGAGAAATATGCTAAATACTTTTACTCACAATGTCTCCATTCATTTTGTAACATTTTTTACTTTGTAAATTTTGATGCAATATTACTTGCTGCATAAGTGTTCTTATCTGTTACATCTTCATTGTGAGCTATTTGTTTTGACCATATAACCAGTATAAAGTAGTAGCTTCTCCTATCATTTCCCAACTCTCTAGTACTTTGACCAATATATACTCTGTATATATTGTGTATAAAAACTGCAATTCCTGATGAACACCGTTACCAGTATTCCAATCGCTGTCCATATCTGTAAGTATTGTCTGAGTTACACATCTCAGAATGTGGTGTGCTCCCTAAAGTGGTTCCCTGCCCCATGTCCAGCTCTTACCTGGTAGTGTCCATCACTAAGTGTAAAGTTTGGGGAGAATGGAGTGTGGCAGTCCATAGAAGGAAAACTCAGCATGCTGATCCACTCATGTCAGTACCATTGGGGTAAAAGGGACACTGCCTAGATACTCATTAAGTACTAGTTGGAACTCATCCTCACTGTTTGAATCAGAGACAGAGAGAGGACAAATTTCTTCCTGTCTTTCATCAGGGAGTCTATTTTCCTGAGACAAAGCTTGAGTGTGGCAGGTTTGCCCTAACACAGCTCCAGTTACATTTTTGTGAGTGAAGATGCTCCTGGATCCTGCCATTACATTTCTGTGCTTCTTTGTTTTCAGTGGCAAAGTGGATTTTTCAAATGTATGTGTGTCTCTGTGGGTGTTCTGATGGGCAGTTGGGAGAAGTTATATGGATCAGTGAAGAGCTTTTAACCATATGCCATTCAGTAATAAAAGTTCCCCAACTCAGAGTTTTCACTCTTCCAAAGAAAGGTTGGTTGAAACTCTACTCATCTCTTGCCTGTTTTACTATTTCCAATATATCCTCTGATGATGAAAAGTGGATCCTTTGTAAATAAAGGACTCATCTCTTTCCTGTTTTACTATTTCCAATATATCCCCTGATGGTGAAAAGTGGACCCTTTGTAAATAAAGGATTCATCTCTTGACTGTTTTACTATTTCCAGTATATCCCCTGATGGTGAAAAGTGGGTCCTTTTTAAATAAAACTGAGCAATGTGCAGTGCTCATTTTGGTAATCTGCTCTCAATTATCCCTGCAACACAGAGACCTACTTTAAAAATGTTGGTGGCTGCTTTTGTCCCCCAGGAGCTCATAGATGCTTTCTTGTGCAGAACAGAGCCTGAAAAGGTTCTGAGCCAGCCTGGCAGTTCCAGTCCTTTGTCTCAGTCATGAACATGGGGTTTGTGGGCTCATGCACCTGCCGCCCTGCCTCAGTCAAGTATTCTTTTCTTGTTTGCTCAGCATCATTGTCATGAACGTCAATGTCTATAATGTGTTGTAATGCAACGAGGCTTTCTGGGCCCTGAGAAAGTAGTTATCTCTTCCATACGGCAGCTTTAGCCTGGCAAACTTCTTCATTTTGTCAGTGTGTTAGCTGTTAGAACTTGATGTTTTCAGATTATCATGTGCTGAATCCTGTCTCTCTAAATTTGCGGCTTGCAGTCTAATGTTGGTTGGAAAAATACTTACCCATTGTAATGGGAATTGTGTCAACAATGAGATTCTATAACTAAAACACTCCTGGGATTAAAAAAAAAAAGCACAGTATATGTGTCATTGCTATGGCCTGAATGTTTGTGTCTCTTCGAAATTCATGTGTTGAAACCTAATTACCAACGTGATGGTATTAGATGTGTGAGCCTCTGGAAGGTGATTAGGTCATGAGGACAGGCGGCCAGGATGCCCCTGTCGGAGCTGGGTGGCCATGGAGACTTGTCTGGCCTTGTGTGCTGGCACACAGAGGCATGCTGGCTTTTGCCCCCCGTGGGGGCTCACAGATGCTTTTCTGTGCAGATAAGAGCCTAAGGGGACTAGACTCCTAAGCGTATGTCTGAGTTTCTGAGACTGGCTCCTTGCTTTTCCTTTATAGTAATTTTAGTCCCACCCCTTTTTCCCAGTCACAAACATGGGATCTGTGGGCTTGTGTGCCTGCTACCAGCCCCCAGCAAGGCACAAATGACCAGTTTGGCCTGGGTTAATTGCATTTTCTCACTGGCTTCATGAATGGTGATATCATTTCTGCCAGGCCACTTATAGCTAGTTTTGGTCAGGTCCAATTCATGAAGGTGGAGGGAGTGGGTAGTTCCTCCTTCAGATGTAAATATAGCCTCATTCCAGTCCTCATCTGTCCTCCCAAAAGGATTGATCCCTCTCATCTTCCACAGGGCTTTGGTCATCACATTGCAGGCAGATCCACCTCCTGGCCAGGCCTCAATGTCCTGCCAACCACCTTCCTCCCCTTCCCTTTCTTTTGATGTCACCTTGGCCAAATTGGGTTGGGGATCAGAAAGTCAGGTTTGGGTCAGAATCCTGAAAGATGCAATCCCAAGTGCCATAATCCTGAATGTTGAAATCTTGGAAGATCAAAATCCTGAAAATATAATTCTGAAAAAAAAATTTTAAACATTCTTTAAAAGACATTGATTTACATTTTTGAAAGGCGATTTATTTGAGAAACATATGAAAACATGACAATATTTTATAAGTCACTTTACAAATAAAATACACAATAATGACGTACATATTTTTGCAAGCATGAACACTCAGATATGCTAAGGACAGTTGCATGCGTAAACACTCATGAACAGATGAACCGTACTCACAAATAAATGGCTTATATAACTGCTGCCATCCACACTGTCAAACCATGATGGGCAACCTAAGTCCTTTGATGTGATTGATCAGAAACTGTGATGGGTCACCACCACATATATAGTTAGTTGCTCAGAGAGCTGAGAGCTTGAGAAATTTTATCTTTCACAAATGCAGATGGGCAAAAAGGACTTCTCTTCATTTATTGAGAAAGTTTCCCTTTTTTCTTCTCTCTTTCTCTCTCTCTCTCCTTTTAATCTCTGCTCACTGCAACTACCTCTGTCTCCCGGGCTCAAGCCATCCTCCACTTCAGCCTCCCTAGTAGCTGGGACTACAGGCAGGCACCACTATGCCTGGCTAATTTTTGTATTTTTTGTAGAGACAGGGTTTCACTGTGTTGCCCGGGTTGGTCTCAAACTCCAGAGCTCAAGCTATCTGCCCGCCGTGGCCTCCCAAAGTGCTGGGATTACAGAGATGAGCCTCTGCTCCCGGCAGAAGTTTCAGTGTTTTCACATACACACACAATGCTTGCACACAAAGTCAATGTTTGTGATAATGTACTTTTATGGAGTCAACTTTGCATAAAATAAATTAGAACTCTCTAATCGTCTTTACAAAATTTATACCTCAAGTATTGGAAATGATGTGAAGATGAAATACATAACATAGCAAATTGTAAAAAATAGTGTTGATGATTTAAAATAATGGGACAAAGGAAAAGAAAAAGCAAAAAAATTAACCATCCACTCCACCCCCGCAAAAAAAATTAAGAAGAAAAAGTATATCACAGGGACAGATTATGGGCAATTGCATTGAGGTAGTCCATAAGAGCTGGCCAACTTTCACCATTATTAATATTTTAAAGTCTTGCATCACAACAAATAGCTGATTGATTTCTTTCAGGGCACTGTTCTCCTCAGAGAATACATTCACATTTATTTTTGATGTGGCACTGCTTGTTTGGAAATGCTTCTCTGCTTCTATTTACACCAACATGAGCATTCCTGTTAAATGTTCCCATCTTCAGTGTCATGCTTCTGTGTTGATTTGGGTACATGAAAATCTATTCTGCATGCGCTCATATACAGACCACACATTTGGCAGAAACAATACTGGTGATCAATCAGCAACAGCATCGTGTGTCTTCTTCTTTTTTTTTTTTTTTGAGATGGAGTCTTGCCCTGTCACCCAGGATGGAGTGTAATGGCGTGATCTTGGCTCATTGCAACCTCCACCTCCCAGGTTCAAGCAATTCTCCTGCCTCAGCCTCCCAAGTAGCTGGGATTACAGGAACCCACCACCACGCCCAGCTAATTCTTGTATTTTTTTAGTAGAGATGGGGTTTCACCATGCTGGCCAGGCAGGTCTCAAACTCCTGACCTCGTGATCCATCAGCCTTGGCCTCCCAAAGTGCTGGAATTACAGGTGTGAGCCACCGCGCTAGGCCTGTGTCTTCTTATCCCACCATATGCATTATTATTTTCAAATCAGTCAGTAACTTCACTGGGTTCTTTAGGCAAATGCAACTTTAATTCATTGAGAACTCCTGGTATTTCATCAGCCAGAAGGAATGCCAGTGCAGACAAATAATGTATTTTTAAACTAAATTTTTCATCATTGCCACATTATGTGGCCAATCCTCTCAACTGAATTTTCTGACAAATGCATTGGACTGAATGGAAGAAAACAAACTTTATTGGTAACACCTTGAAATTCCCTTTTAGAAGCCTTGATCACACCTAATTCCAAATCAAATGATAGGTCATTATGATTTGAGGATTCAGTTGGACATTAGGGATTTTAGACTTTGGGGACTTTGATCTTTTAGGATTTCAGCAGTCAGGATTATGGCCTTCAGGATTGTGTCTCTCGGGATTATAATCAGCACTGCTGAAAGTCTAGCTCAGCACTGGCACCACTGTCGAGTGCCCATCGGAGGTTTCTCAGGCTCAACTAAACATTCATACCCACATGCCCCAATAGGCCACACTCAGAAGCTCAATTTTCTACCTGGTACTTATAGTTCATACACAGTCCTTTCATCCTGGATGCAGTTTACCAGTCAGGGATCATTGTTACAATAAGTAATGTTGGCTGGTACACAGCTGACTTTCTACATGTTTCAGGTTTTCAGAATAGGGCTAGGAAGTTAACTTGAGGTCAGATCAATCCATGGAGAAAGAGAGAAATGGATTTGTTAACCCTTCAGCCGTGAAGGGTCACTGGTTGCAGCAGATGGCTGAGTTGGTGCCAAACTGGATACTGGTATAAACTACTGAGTATGTCTTGGAGTTTTGGGGACTGGCTTCTTGCCTGCTTTTTCAGATTATCAAACTGGCTGGTCTAATATTTGGTGGTGGGGGAGGATAAAAGAACTTCTTCTTTAAAAGAGAATAACTATTTTTTGAGTACAGCACGTAGTTAAGTTTTAATACAGTTGATTTAAAGCCTTTGCCTAGTAAGTCCAATGTCTATGCTTTTTCCATTTCTATGGAAAATTTTTTTTAAAAAAATTAATAGACTTTATTTTTTAGAGCAGTTTTTTTTTTGTCTATTTAGTTTTGCCTTTCCCGGAATATCATATAGTTGAAATAAAATAGTATTTAGCTTTCTCAGACTGACTTCTTTCACCTAGCAAAACGGATTTAAGGATCTTCCCCCTCCTTCCCTCCCCTCCCTCCCTTCCCTCCCTTCCTCCCCTCCCCTCGCCTCCCCTCCCTCCCTCTCTCCCTTCCTTCCTTCCTCTTTCTTTCTCTTTCTCTCTCTTTTTCTTTCTTTCTCTCTCTTTCTTAACTTTCTTTCTCTCTCTCCTTCTCTCTCTCCTTCTCTCTCTCCCTCCTTTCTTTCCTTCTTTCCCTCCCCTTCCTTCCTTCCTTCCTCCCTTCCTTCCTTCTCTTTTTCTCTTTCTTTCTTCTTTCCTTCCCCACAAAATAATTATACATATTTATGGGGTAACTACAATATTTTGACACATACATACCATGTGTCAAATCAGGGTATTTAGGATATCCACCTTCTCAAACATATATCATTTTGTGTGTGGGTGGGGGAACATTTCAGATCTTCTCTTCTAGCTGTTTTGAAATATACCATAAATTATTGTTAGGTATAGTCACCCTACTGTGTTATTGAACACTAGAACTTTTTCTTTTTATCTAACTGTATGTTTTTATCCATTAACCAACCTCTCTTCATTCCCTCACTCACCTCTTAGTCTCTGGTAACTATTGTTCTACTCTCTACCCTCCTGAGATGAGTATTTTAGCTCCCACAGATGAGTGCGAACACACATTTGCCTTTCTGTGCCTGGCTTATTTTGCTAACGTAATGACCTCCAGGTCCATCCATATTGCTGCAAATGACAGGATTTAATTATTTTTCATGGCTGAATGGTATTCCATTGTGTATATATATCACATTTTATTTATCCATTCATCTGTTGATGGACTCTTAGGTTGATTCCATATTTTGGCTATTGTGGATAGTGCTGCAATCAACATGGAGGTGCAGGTATCCTTTTGATACACTGATTTCTGTTCTTTTAGATAAACATCCAGAAGTGGGGTTGCTGAATTGTATGTTAGTTCTATTTTTAGTTTTTTGAGACAACTCTGTACTGTTCTCTATAATGGCTGTACTAATTTACATTCCCACCAACACTGTATAAGGGTTCCCTTTTCTCTGCACTCCCACCAGCATTTGCTATTTATTGTCTTTTTGATGACAGCCATTTAAACTAGAATGAGATGACATCTCATTGTGGTTTTGATTTGCACTTCCCTGATGATTCATGGTGAGCATTTTTTTCATATAACTGTTGGCCATTTCTACGTCTTCTTTTGAGAAATGTCTATTCAAATCCTATGCCTACTTTTTCATAGGATTATTATTATTTTTGCTGTTGAGTTGTTTGAGTTCTTTGTATATTGTGGCTATTAGTCTTTATTGGATGAATAGTTTGCAAATATTTTCGCCCATTTAACCCTGTTATCTATTCACCCTCTTGATTGTTTCCTGTGCTGTGTAGAAGTTTTTAGTTTAATGTAGTCCCATTTGTCTATTTATGTTTTCATTGCCTGTACTTTTGAAATTTTAGCCATAAGATCTTTTCCTAGACCAATGTCCTCAAGCATTTCTTCTGTTTTCTCTTAGTAGTTTTATACTTTCAAGTCTTACATTTAAGTCTGTAATCCATTTTGAATTGATTTTTGTATATGGTGAGAGATAGGGGTCTAGTTTCATTCTTGTAGGGGTCTAGTTTCATTCTTACACATATGAGTGAATACAAAGCCAGCACCATTTATTGAAGAGAGTGGCCTTTCCCCAATGTTTGTTGTTGGCACCTTTGTTGAAAATTGATTGGCCGTAAATATGTGGATTAAGTTCTGGGTTCTGTATTCTGTTCTATTGGTCTATGTATCTGTTTTTGTACCAATACCATGCTACTTTTGCTTTGCAGTATTGTTTGAAGTAGTGTGATCCCTTCAGCTTTGCCCTTTTTCCTCGGTATTGATTTGGCTATTTGGGGTGTTTTCTGGTTCCATATGAATTTTGAGATTATTTTTTATATTTCTGTAAATAATATCATTGGTATTTTGATAGGGATTGCATTGGATCTGTAGATTGCTTTGAGTAGTGTGGTCATTTTAACAATATTAATTCTTCCAATCCATGAACATGGGATGTGTTTCCATTTTTTTGTGTTCTCAATTTCTTTCATCAGTATTTTGTAGTTTTTGTTGTAGGGGCCTTTTGCCTTCTTAATTAAGTTTATTCCTAGGTATTGTAATTGTCTTGTAGCTATGCAAATAGGATTGCTTTCTTGATTTCTTTCTTTCTTTTTTTTTTGAGACTGAGTCTCACTCTGTCACACAGTCTGGAGTGCAGTGGCACAATCTCAGCTCACTACAACCTCTGCCTCCCGGGTTCAAGTGATTCTCATGCCTCGG
The DNA here is from genome assembly GCF_028858775.2 of Pan troglodytes. Taxonomy (NCBI): domain Eukaryota; kingdom Metazoa; phylum Chordata; class Mammalia; order Primates; family Hominidae; genus Pan; species Pan troglodytes. The sequence continues at coordinate 39,162,775 of NC_072401.2, read as the reverse complement.
CCTCCTGAGTAGCTGGGATTCCAGGTGCCTGCCAACACACCTGGCTAATTTTTTGTATTTTTAGTACAGATAATGTTTCACCATGTTGGCCAGGCTTGTCTTGAACTCCTGACCTCAGGTGATCTGCCCACCTCAGCCTCCCAAAGTTCTGGGATTACAGGTGTGTGTCACCACACCCAGCCCTTGTCTGGTTTTGGTATCAGGAAAAAGCTGGCTTTGTAGAATGAGTTAGGAGGAATACCTTCATCTTAAATTGTTTTGAATAGTTTGAGAAAACTTTGTGTTAATTATTTGTTAAAAGTTTTGTATAATTCAGCAGTAAAGCCATCCAGTCCTGAGATTTTCTTTGTTGGGAAATGTTTTATTACTGATTCAAATGTATTACTTATTATTGGTCTGTTCAGATTTTTCTATTTCTTCCAGGCTCAAATTTGGTAGGTTTTATGTATCCAGAAATTTATACATTTCCTGTAGGGTTTCCAATTTGTTAACATATAGGTGTTCATAATTGTCTCCAGTGATCTTTTATATTTCTGTGGTATCAATTGTAATGTCTCATTTTTTATTTCTGATTTTATTTATTTTGGTCTTCTTTCTTTTCTTGTCTTGGTTAGTCTAGCTAAAGGTTTATTGATTTTGTTTATCTTTTCAAAAAACAATTTTTTTGTTTTATTGATCTTTTCTATTTTTAAATATCTCTTTTGTTTAGTTCTCTGAGCTTTAGTATTTCTTTCCTTCTCCTAACACTTGAAAGTGTTTGTTCTTGCTTTTCTATTTGTTCTTGCTTCCTTGAGGTTCATTGTTAGGTTGTTTATTTCAAATCTTTCTACTTTTTTGATGTAGGCATTTATTGCTATAAATTTCCATCTTAGCACTGTTTTTGCTGTGTCTCCTAGGCTTTGGTGTGCTGTATTTGCATTTTAACTTGTTTCAAGAAATTTTTTTACCTCCTATTTAATTTCTTCATTCACCCAGTGGTTGTTCAGGAGCATGTTGTTTAATTTCCATGTATTTATACAGTTTCCAAAGTTCATCTTGTTATTGATTTTATTCCATTTTATTCCATGTAGTTTTATTCCATTGTGATCTGAGAAAATACTTGATATGATTTCAATTTTTAAAACTTTTGTTGAAACTTGTTTTGTGGCCTAAGATATGGTCTATTCTGGACAATGTTCCATGCACTGATGAGAAGAATGTGTACCCTGCAGCTATCAGATGAAATGTTCTGTAAATATCTGTTAGGTCCATTTTGTCTAAAGTGCAGTTTAAATCCAATGTTTCTTTGCTGATATTCTGTCTAAATGATCTGTTCAATGCTGAGAGTGGGATGTTGAAGTTCCCAACCATTATTGTATTGGAGTCTATCTCTCTCTTTTGATCTAATAATATTTGCTTTATATATCTGGATGTTCCTGTGTGGGGCACATATATACTTAGAATTGTTATATCCTTTTGATGAATTGATCCCTTTACCATTATATAATGGCTTTTTTGTCTTTTTAAATAGTTTTATACTTAAAGTCTGTTTTATCTGATAAGTATAGCTATTCTTGCTTGCTTTTGGTTTCCATTGGCAGGGAATATCTTTTTCCTTTCCTTCAATTTCAGTCTACATGCATCTTTGAAGGTGAAGTGAGTGTCTTGTAGGCAGCATATAGTTGGGTAAGTAAAAAAATCTATTCAGCTAGTTTATATCTTTTAAGTGAGGAAGTTAATCTTTTTACATTCAAGGTTATCACGGATAGGTAATGACTTATTTCTGTCATTTGGCTTATTGTTTTCTGGTTGTTTTGTATATCCTTTGTTCCTTTCTTCCTCTCATTGTTTATCATTGAACTTTGGTGGTTTTCTGTAGTAGTAACTTCAGCTCTTTTCTCTTTCATTTATGTATTTGTTCTACTAGTGAGTTTTATACTTTCATGTGTTTTCATAGTGGTAGATATAATCTTTTCACTTCCAGACGTTCTACTCTCTTAAGTATTTCTTGTAGGGCTCGTCTAGTGGTGATGAATTCCCTCAGTTGTCGCTTGTCTGGGAAAGAATATTTCTTCTTCATTATGGAAGGACAGCTTTGATGGGTATAGTCTTCTTGGCTGACAGTTTCTTCTTTCAGCACTTTGAGTATATTATCCCATTCTCTCCTGGCCTATAGTTTCTGCTGAAAAATCTGTTAATCTGATGGGGAGTCTCTTCTATATGACTTGACTTTTTTTATTCCTTGCTGTTTTTATTCTCTCTTAGTCTTCAACTTTTGAGAGTTTGACTGTGATCTTCCTTAGAGAGAACATTTTTGAATTAAATCTACTTGGGAATTTTTAAGCTTCTTGTATCTGGATGTCTATACCTTTTGCAAGACCTGGGAAGTTTTTAGCTATTATTTCATTAAACATGTTTTCTATCCCTTTGCTCATCTTTTCTTCTGGAACTCCCAAAATGTGAATTTTGTTTGCTTAATGGTGTCCCATAGGCTTTCCTTATTCTTTTTTTTCCTTTTTTTTTTTTTTTTTTTTTTTTTTTTTGCCTCACTGGGTTATTTCAAAAGACCTGTCTTCCAGTTCAGAAATTCTTTCTTTTGCTCAATCTAGTCTATTGTTTTTTAATTTTATATGTATATATATTTTTTTGAGCTGGAGTTTTGCTCTTGTCACCCAGGCTGGAGCATAGTGATGCAATCTCAGCTCACTGCAACCTCTGCCTCCTGGGTTCAAGCAATTCTCATGCCTCAGCCTCGCAAGTAGCTGGGATTACAGGTGTCTGCCACCATGCCCAACTAATTTTTGTAATTTTTTTTTTTTTTTTTTTTTAGTACAGATAGGGTTTCACCATTTTGGCCAGGCTGGTCTCGAACTCCTGACCTCAGGTGATCCACCCACCTCGGCCTCCCAAAGTGCTGGGATTACAGATGTGAGCCACTGCACCTGGCCTAGTCTATTGTTTGTACAAGCTCTTGATTATATTTTTTTACTTCATTTATTGACTTCTGTAGTTCCAAGATTCCTGTTTTGTTCTATTTTTAATATCTATTTCTTTGTTGAATTTCTGACTCAGATCATAAATTGTTTTTCTGATTTCTTTTATTATTTATCTATGCTCTCTTGTAACTCACTGAGTTTCTTTAGTATCATTATTCTGAATTACTTTTCAGGCATTTTATAGATTTTCTTTTTGTTGGGATCTGTTATTAGAGAATTATTGTGTTCCTTTGGAAGCTTCATGTTTCCTTGCACTTTTGTATTTCTTGTGTCCTTATGTTGATATCTATGGATTTCATGTAATAGCTGCTGCTTCCGATTTTATGGATTGGCTTTGATAGGGAAAGACTTTTGCCTCTAGGTGTTTTTACAGTGTTAGTTGAGTATAGGGTGCTTTGGCTTTGATTCTGAGTGGGCACAGCAGTGTAGTTTCTGTATGATTTCTTCAGCTGTCATCAGTGTCAGTGGCATTTGGGTTCCTCAGTGGCTTAGGTTCCAGTTGTTAGCAGACGCTATGGCAAGGCTTTGTTGGGGATGGGGACACCAGGCAGGCCTGTTCTCAGGCACCAGTGGTGGCAGCAGTGGCCTAGGCTTGCTGGTTCTCAGGCCCCTGTGTGAAGTATGTGGGCACTGGTGGTGATGGGTCCTTGAGCCTCCAGGAGATTTAGTTGGATGCTTGCAGTGGCAGTAATGGACCAAGTGGGAGGGCAGGTTCTTGGGACCCTGCACAATTTGTGTGGCATCAACTGTAGCAGTAGCAAAAGTGGACCAACCCTCTGGCCCCCAAGTGGTAGGCACAGACAGCAGCAGTGGCAGCAGCAGGCTGGGCAAGCCAGTCCCCAGGACCCCATGTGGCATGCATGGATGAGTGTTGGCCATGGCAGTGGCAGGCAGGCACTAGCAGCAAAAGGCATGGTGGACCTGTCCTCAGGCCCCTTGGAGGCATGTGTAGATGTGTCGTAGTCCTGCTGCTAGGGAAGGTGGGGTTGCTGTAAGTGGTGGTGGCCCTGGGCAGGTAACTCTGAGGCTCTGGGGAATGCACACTTTGACTCCCTTTGTCCCAGGGAGAGCCACTAGGTGCCCTGTGCTTCCTGTTTCCTGGGATGCGGGGCATTGCATGGGCTAGAGTGCTGGGGACCTAGCTGCACTGCTGGTCTTAGCTGGCATTACAATGCTGTAGCCCTCTAGGTGGACGTAGGAGAATATCAGTGGGGCTTCAGGGGTATGGAGATTCAGGGTCGTTGGGCCCCAGAACAGGATGTGTATGGTGAGGGCTGGGCTCTTAAAAGAGCCTTATGCTGAAGCTGTTTGGGTCTCAGGGTATGGGGTATGTGGGACCCAATGTGAAGTCCCATTGTGGAACAATGCCATTGCATATATTCCAGACAGCCCCAGGGCATGTGAAGGCCAAGGAGCTAGCTCATGGCTAGGATTACAGGAGTCCATAGTGGAAACATTGACCTCTGAAGATCTCTCAGTTAAACTTTCCCTGGAATGGGAAGTTCCTCCTGGTTCTGAGCTAGTCCCAGCTGGGCTGGCTGCTTCACTTCCCTCTTCTCCCATGCCGCAGAGGTGCACTGTCACTTCTCCGCTGAATTCCAGTGTTCTCTCTTAGATGCTCATTCAATGTGTGATTATCTGCTCACTGTTTTTGTCCTTCTTTGCAGAGGGGGTGAGGGCTAGGTGCCTCTATTCAGCCATTTTAATGCTTCTCCAGCTCATTTTTTAATTGTTCAATAGTATTTTATTGTGTGAATGTACCAGTTTGTTAATATTTTTACCTATTGAGGGATATCTTGTTGCTTCCAATGTTTGACAGTTATGAATAAAGCTTCTATAAACATCCACATGGAGGCTTTTATGTGGACATAAATTTTCAGTTCTTTTGGTTAAATACCCAGGAATGTGATTTGCTGGATCGTGTGATAAGACTATGCTTAGTTTTATAAGAAACTGCGTTCCATAGTGGCTGCACCATTTTGCATTCCCACAAACAGTGAAAGAGAGTTCTTGTTGCTCCACATCCTCACCAACATTTGATGTTGTTTTTGGATTTTACCCATTCTCATAAGTGTAATGTAATTTCATTGCTGTATTAATCTGCAAAACCATGATGAAATATGATGTCAAATAGCTATGTATATGTGTATTTGCTCTTTACATATCTTCTTTGGTGAGGTGTCTGTTTAGATTTTTGTGCCCATTTAAAAACTAGGTTGTTTGTTTTCTTATTGTGGAGCTTAAGAGTTCTTTGCCTAGTTTGGATACAAGTCCCTATCATATATGTGTTTTGCAAATATCTTCTCTCAGTCTGTGGTTTGTCTTTTTCACTCTCTTGCAGTGTCTTTTGCGAAGCAAAAATTTTAATTTTAATGAAGTCCAACTTAACAGTGTTTTCTTTCTTGGATTATGTTTTTGATGCATATCTAAAAAGTCATCACCAAATCCAAAGTCACCTAGATTTTCTCCTATGTTATCTTCTGGAAATTTTATAGTTTTGCATTATACATTTAGGTCTATGGTTAATTTTGAGCTGATTTTTGTGAAAACTGTAACGTCTGCGTCTAAATTCTTTCTCTTCTTCTTCTTTTTTTTTTTTTTTTTTTTTTTTTGCATGTGGAGGTCTAATTGTTCCAGCACCATTTGTTGAAAAGACTATCCATTCTCCACTGAGTTGCCTTTGCTCATTTGTCAAACAGCAGTTGATGATTTTTTTGTGGGTCTATTTCTAAGCTCTGTATTCTGGTCATTTGACCTATTTGTCTATTCTTTCACCAAAACCACACTGCCTTGATTGCTGTAGCTTTGTAGCAAGTCTCAGTGTTAGGTGGTGTCAGTTATCTGACTTTGTTCTTTTAATTTCTTTTTTTTTTCCTGTGAATGAACAATACTTTCTTGTGTCTTTGCATGGCTAATTTTTTTAAACAAATAAACTAGAGATTCCTTTAATGCCAAGTTACACAATAAAAAAGACAACAATCTCTTTCCATTTGCTTTTTGCAAGGTTTGTGTTATTTCAGGGCAAAACGCAGAGCAAGTCCACTGGCAAATCTGGGGGCCAGTGGTTATTTTGTTTTGATTTTTATTTTTTTAAATCAGACATTTTAAACATTACAATGAGGTAACTCTAGAAATCAAATTCTGCCCCCTTTCCCAGTGGTGTTTTATTTATTTATTTATTTATTTTGACAGGGTCTCATTCTGTCACCCAGGCTGGAGTGCAGTGGTGTAATCATAGCTCATTGGAGCCTCGACTTACCCGGGCCCAAACAATCCTCCCACCTCAGCCTCCCAAGTAGCTGGGACTACAGGCACATGCCACCATGCCCAGCTAAGTTTTGTATTTTTTGTAGAGATGGAGTTTCACTATGTTGTGCAGGCTGGCTTTGAACTCCTGAACTCAAGCAATCCACCTGCCTTGCCCTCCCCAAGTTCTGGGACTATAGGCTTAAGCCACTGTGCCTGGCCTCCCTTTCCCAGGGTGTATTGTTGCTTCTTGTGGCTTATAGTTGCTTGTTTAATGACTTTTCTAAATAATTTTTATAAAGATTATTCTTTGTCATGTGTGGCTATTACATTTTCTGTCCAGTTAGCTTAGTGGTCAGCCAGTGACTTGAGATTTCTTTAAACATCTGGAGCAAAAACAAAAACCAAACAAAATAGCAAAAGCAAAAACAAAAACACCCCTGATCTTTGCAGGTTGACTGTGTTGGATCACTTTCTCAATGCTTAGCCAGTCTATTCACAGCTCTACCTTAGCCTTCACTTTCTGCATGCATGGAAGCTAAAGATGAGCCAGAGGTGAAGTTTAGGATTTTCTCAGGTCTCCTCTGAACATGCGTCCAGGCTTGGGCATGTGAGTGGACTTCTAGACTCCCTGGTATATACAGAGATTTCCTCAGCCTTTTTTCTCCCACATATCTTTTTCCATATATCTTTGCATATTTCCCAGACTTTTTGATGTGTCTGCTGCTTGCCCCCTCTGTTAGCCCTTGCTCAGGTGGCTGCAGCTAGTATATTTGCCTTTAATTGTTTACAGCAAACACCAGCCAGAAGGCTGTTCCAGCCCTGAGAAAGTTCTAAGGTGTACAAAACAAAGGCAAGCCCCTGAGTGTGAATCCCTCAGGCAGCAACCAGACAGGTCAAAACACACAACCACAATTCTTTGATAACAAGGCCTATATTGCCCCTTCTGGCATGAGCAAGCTATGTAACTGGTTATAAAAAGTATTACATTAAATTATGGGGACAGAAATGACTCTACTAGTGAATGAAGAAATCATTTAGATTTTATGGTTAGTAAGTGGAGGTTTGAGAGTAACCATCTGATCTTTATTAATCTTAGTGTATATTAATTATATTTCTAGAATTTGGACTAATATCAAGATGCTCTGAAGAAGAACAACTCTTTAGGATAGCCACTGCAACATCATGACCAAAGACAAAGAACCTATTGTTAAAAGCTTCCATTTTGTTTGCCTTATGATCATAATAGTTGGAACCAGAATCCACTTCTCCGACGGAAATGAATTTGCAGTAGACAAGTCAAAAAGAGGTCTTATTCATGTTCCAAAAGACCTACCGCTGAAAACCAAAGTCTTAGATATGTCTCAGAACTACATAGCTGAGCTTCAGGTCTCTGACATGAGCTTTCTATCAGAGTTGAAAGTTTTGAGACTTTCCCATAACAGAATCCAGCTACTTGATTTAAGTGTTTTCAAGTTCAACCAGGATTTAGAATATTTGGATTTATCTCATAATCAGTTGCAAAAGATATCCTGCCATCCTATTGTGAGTTTCAGGCATTTAGATCTCTCATTCAATGATTTCAAGGCCCTGCCCATCTGTAAGGAATTTGGCAACTTGTCACAACTGAATTTCTTGGGATTGAGTGCTATGAAGCTGCAAAAATTAGATTTGCTGCCAATTGCTCACTTGCATCTAAGTTATATCCTTCTGGATTTAAGAAATTATTATATAAAAGAAAATGAGACGGAAAGTCTACAAATTCTGAATGCAAAAACCCTTCACCTTGTTTTTCACCCAACTAGTTTATTCGCTATCCAAGTGAACATATCAGTTAATACTTTAGGGTGCTTACAACTGACTAATATTAAATTGAATGATGACAACTGTCAAGTTTTCATTAAATTTTTATCAGAACTCACCAGAGGTCCAACCTTACTGAATTTTACCCTCAACCACATAGAAACGACTTGGAAATGCTTGGTCAGAGTCTTTCAATTTCTTTGGCCCAAACCTGTGGAATATCTCAATATTTACAATTTAACAATAATTGAAAGCATTCATGAAGAAGAGTTTACTTATTCTAAAACGACATTGAAAGCATTGAAAATAGAACATATCACGAACAAAGTTTTTCTGTTTTCACAGACAGCGTTGTACACCGTGTTTTCTGAGATGAACATTATGATGTTAACCATTTCAGATACACCTTTTATACACATGCTGTGTCCTCATGCACCAAGCACATTCAAGTTTTTGAACTTTACCCAGAACGTTTTCACAGATAGTATTTTTGAAAAATGTTCCACGTTAGTTAAATTGGAGACACTTATCTTACAAAAGAATGGATTAAAAGACCTTTTCAAAGTAGGTCTTATGACTAAGGATATGCCTTCTTTGGAAATACTGGATGTTAGCTGGAATTCTTTGGAATCTGGTAGACATAAGGAAAACTGCACTTGGGTTGAGAGTATAGTGGTGTTAAATTTGTCTTCAAATATGCTTACTGACTCTGTTTTCAGATGTTTACCTCCCAGGATCAAGGTACTTGATCTTCACAGCAATAAAATAAAGAGCGTTCCTAAACAAGTCATAAAACTGAAAGCTTTGCAAGAACTCAATGTTGCTTTCAATTCTTTAACTGACCTTCCTGGATGTGGCAGCTTTAGCAGCCTTTCTGTATTGATCATTGATCACAATTCAGTTTCCCACCCATCAGCTGATTTCTTCCAGAGCTGCCAGAAGATGAGGTCAATAAAAGCAGGGGACAATCCATTCCAATGTACCTGTGAGCTAAGACAATTTGTCAAAAGTATAGACCAAGTATCAAGTGAAGTGTTAGAGGGCTGGCCAGATTCTTATAAGTGTGACTACCCAGAAAGTTATAGAGGAACCCCACTAAAGGACTTTCACATGTCTGAATTATCCTGCAACATAACTCTGCTGATCATCACCATCGGTGCCACCATGCTGGTGTTGGCTGTGACTGTGACCTCCCTCTGCATCTACTTGGATCTGCCCTGGTATCTCAGGATGGTGTGCCAGTGGACCCAGACCCGGCGCAGGGCCAGGAACATACCCTTAGAAGAACTCCAAAGAAATCTCCAGTTTCATGCTTTTATTTCATATAGTGAACATGATTCTGCCTGGGTGAAAACTGAATTGGTACCTTACCTAGAAAAAGAAGATATACAGATTTGTCTTCATGAAAGAAACTTTGTCCCTGGCAAGAGCATTGTGGAAAATATCATCAACTGCATTGAGAAGAGTTACAAGTCCATCTTTGTTTTGTCTCCCAACTTTGTCCAGAGTGAATGGTGCCATTACGAACTCTATTTTGCCCATCACAATCTCTTTCATGAAGGATCTAATAACTTAATCCTCATCTTACTGGAACCCATTCCACAGAACAGCATTCCCAACAAGTACCACAAGCTGAAGGCTCTCATGATGCAGCGGACTTATTTGCAGTGGCCCAAGGAGAAAAGCAAACGTGGGCTCTTTTGGGCTAACATTAGAGCCGCTTTTAATATGAAATTAACACTAGTCACTGAAAACAATGATGTGAAATCTTAAAAAAATTTAGGAAATTCAACTTAAGAAACCATTATTTACTTGGACGATGGTGAATAGTACAGTCGTAAGTAACTGTCTGGAGGTGCCTCCATTATCCTCATGCCTTCAGGAAAGACTTAACAAAAACAATGTTTCATCTGGGGAATTGGGCTAGGCGGTGAGGTGGTACTCAACCTGCCAGTTAGAGACAACCCAGTCTCTTCTGGTTTAATCATTATGTTTCAAATTGAAACAGTCTCTTTTGAGTAAATGCTCAGTTTTTCAGCTCCTCTCCACTCTGCTTTCCCAAATGGATTCTGTTGTGAGCAAGAGTTTATATGGCTTCATGGCAGCAAGGGAACAGTCAACTTCAGCATCATATGCACCAGTCCTCAGAGTGCCCTGTGAATCCTATTGGTCTTTGGGTCAGTGTCATCATTCTCTTCAAGTCTGGGGCTTGAGGGAAAAATTAGATCAGCTACGGCATGTAAAAAAGTCTTTTGTTTCACATATGTGTAATAGCTTGTTTAATTTTTTATCCTGCTACACAAATATGTAATTAACCAAGGAGGACTCATGACTTGATAGTGTATGTATGTAAAGGGATATATGGACTTAATCATAAGCTGTTGAGGTGAAAGACGTGGATTCACCTGCTTTCCAAGAAAACTCAGGGCCAAATTTATTTGCAACTGGATATTGAATGGGACTTTTCTGGTTGCCTTAGAATTCTGGCTAAAGGCTCAAAGCTGACAAAAGACAGTAACTGCACCAACATGATACTAGACACAGCCAGTCTGGACTTATCAAAAGAGCAGAAAGAGACCAATGACTCCCAGTCCGTATTATCCATCTCTAGAAGACTGGAGTCAAAAGCGTGATTAAAGAGTCATTAAGCGGAGGTTCTAGGCCATAGGGAGATTGCTTTGAATTTCTTGCAGACAAGTGTGAGGGACTCAGCACGGTAGAAGGTAGCCTGGCATCCCACTCCAAGACTGAAAGCTTGCAGAGTAACAGGAGCACACAGGTTCAGTGCAGCAGATGTGGTGTGGCTTGAGAATTCTTGGAAGAGCTTGATGAGTGTTTGCTGGAGTTTGGGATGAGGGTGGGCACTGGGAACACAGAGACTGGTAAATAGTGTTTGGCAAATACAAGTGCTTGATGAATATTTGTTGAATGAATAGATGAGTTCTTCCCCCCTGGGGAATTCAGAAGGTGAAAGGTTGGCTTGAGCAACCCAAAATGGCAGGATGAGAGAAGAGAAGCACTGATAGCAACCTGCCCTTCCATTATTGACATGGTAAAAGGATGTGAATTTCTTCACATGGTTTTGACTATGGAAGAGTAGCTGGGCTTGCATTGTCATGATGGGATATCAGCCAATAGGGTAGCCTGTTGTGCAAAGAAACTATAGCAGTAAGAGGACACGGGGTTAGGCTGAAGAGGGGTTTGGGGTGGAGGTTGCTGCAAGAGGTCAACCAGATAATGTGGCCCTGCATCATGGAACTGTGCAATGTGGGGTACACTCAAGGCCCTCCAATAACTCACAGATGTGCCCTATGAAAAAGCCAGCATTTGGACTCTGCCATAGCAGCTGGCAGGAACATGCTGGCCTGTCTGCCTTATTCAATAGTTAACGACAGGAAGATCTGCTCCTCTTTGTGTAATACCCTCTTCCCTTGCAATGGCATAGGGACATCTAGAATATAGAGAAGACAGAGACAATGGAGGAAGAGTAAAGAAACTGACTATATGCCTTCTTCATTTCACTGCAAGGAAGGCCAAGCAGATTTTTGAATGAGGTGTGAGATTGCTGTTAAATTGGACTGGCCTGGACATTTTAATCCCTTAAATAGAGGTACAATGACTAAAATGAGATTTGTCACTAAAATTTATGGTATCTGCCCAAGATTCAGGAGTGATGATGGGAGGAGATCCAACAGAACTTTGTTGTAAGGCAATGGTTAAGGAAAAATGAAGCCCTTGCTTTCTGGACTTAGTTCATTCAATAAACCAGTTTTGGCCAGGCACGTTGGCTCACATCTATAATCCCAGTACTGTGGGAGGCTGAAGCAGGTGGATCACTTGAGGTCAGGAGTTCAAGACCAGCCTGGCCAACATGGTGAAACGCTGTCTGTACTAAAAATACAAAAATTAGCCGGGTGTGGTGGTGTGCACCTGTAGTCCCAGCTACTTGGGAGGCTGAGGCAGAAGAATCACTTGAACCTGGGAGACAGAGGCTGTAGTGAGCTGAGATAGCACCACTGCACTCCCCTCTGGGCAACAGAGTGAGACTCCATCTCAAAAAAATTAAAAGAAAAAAAATCTGGTTTCATAATAGCTGTAACGAAATAAGCCTTAATGATATTTTATTAGCATCATCTTCTGTCTGCATTAGCCCTTCCTTGCTCTTCAGGAGAACAACATTTGTTTTCCTCCCTAGGCTCTATCCCAAATGGCACATTCTTCCACAACCCCTGTTGAACAGATTTGTTAAACTGTTGCCTAATCTAAAACCAATAAAAACAACAAACAACCACAATAACAACAACAACAACAAAAAACTGCCACAGATTCTAAATAATCAGATCTTTTTAAATGGTATCAATGTTTCCCACAAAATATTGACATTGAAAATATAGAATTTTAGCATTAATTTTTTTTAAACCTACATCCCCTCGGCAGAGGGGCCTCTCTGCATCCCAGTGGAAAGTAGGGTCCTCACAGTCCTCTCCGTCACATTCTTCCCATTTCTTTTCTTCACAGAACACATCACTGTCTAAAATTATCTTGTTTGCTTAGTTGCTTACTCGTCTTCTTTTTCTCTCCTCTAAAGTCTAAGCTCCAGGAAAAAGGGAGACTTCTCCACCTGTTCCCTGCCTCTCCCCAGTGCCGAGGGGACACTGTGCACCCCATTGTAGATGCGCAGTAAAAATTCGTGGGATGAACAAATGACTCTGAAACGGTCCCATGCAGGAAATGTCCATGAAGTCCTGGATTTTATCTAAAAAGCCCAGGCAAGTGGGGGCGGGGGCGGCGGGGCTACAGTTCCATGCTGAGCTGCCTCCTGGCCGCTCGTCCCCGCCGCAGTGCCTGGGCGGCCCGGGCGCCTGACCTTGGCCGTAGACACCTTCGAGGTGCGCGCTGCTCCTCCCCATCCGCCACTGGAAGATGCTGGGGCCACGCGGCTCCAGGTTTAGCAGGACACCGAGAAAAGGAAATGGCTGCCTTTCGGAGGCTGGGTGAGCCCTTCCCTGTGCCTCACTTGCCCGCCCCACAGCGGCCCTGCAGCTCGTCCCACGGGGCCGTTGCCCGGTAGGACGCGCGCTTTTGTTTTGAGGGTCATGCATCTTCCCTGCCGTCGTTTTTGGGAGGTTGAAAAATTGATCCAGAAAGACCTAAAACAAAAAACAAAGAAAAACAAAAGAGCGAAAAGGAGGCAAAACAAAACAAAAATCCATACAAATAAAGTATCTCCTCCATCCATGTTTGCGCTATTCCTTCTCATTCCTCCATCCAATGCCACAATTTGGTAAGTTTGCCTCAACACGTTTTCAGTTCTTAACACTGTGATGAGAATAAACAATAGATCCCATAGTAAGATGACCTGTTAAAAGGAATGGGGCATGGCAGAGATGAGTTTGGATGAGGAAAGGTGTCAGTCCGTTTGGGCTGCTCTAACTAAGTTCTGAGATGTGTGTTAGGTAATTTTGACTTTGGTTGAACATCATAGAGTGCACTCACACAGACATAGATGGCATAGCTTACTACACACCTAGGCTTATGGTATAGCCTGTTGCTTCTAGGTGATTGTAACACAATGCTTAGTATTTGTGTATCCAAACATATCTAAACATAGCAAGGGTATGGTAAAAATATGGTAAAGAAGATAAAAAATGGTACACCTGTATAGGGCACTGATGTGGGTTGGCTGTGTCCCCACCCAAATCTCATCTTGAATTCCCATGTGTTGTGGGTGGGACCCAGTGGGAGGTGATTGCATCATGGGGGCGGGTCTTTTCCTGTGCTGTTCTCCTGTTAGGGAATGGGTCTCATGAAATCTGATGGTTCTTTAAGGGGGAGTTTCCCTGCACAAGTTTTCTCTGTTCCCTGCTGACATGTAAGATGTGACTTGCTCCTCCTTGCCTTCTGCCATGATTGTGAGGCTTCCCCAGCTCTGTGGAACTGTAAGTCCAATAAACCTCTTTCTTTTGTGAATTGCACAGTCTCAGATACATCTTTATCAGCAGCATGAAAATGAACGAATACAGGCACTTACCATAAATGGAGCTTGCAGGATTGGAAGTTGCTCTGGGTGAGTCAGTGAGTGAGTGAGGGGTGAGTGAATGTGAAGGCCTAGGACATTACCATATCCTACTGTGGACTTTACCATGTCCCACTGTGGACTTTATAAGTCCCATTGTACATATAGGCCACACAAAAATTATTAAATTTGTTTTCTTTCTTTAGTAAGAAAAATTATTAAAATTGTTTTCTTTCTTTAGTAAGAAGTTAACCTTAGCTTATTGTAATGTTTTTACTTTATCAACTTTTTGCTTTAAAATTTTTTTTGGCTCTTTAGTAATAACACTTAGCTTAAAACACACATTCTACAGCTATATAAAAATATTTTCCTTCTTTATATCTTTATTTTGTTTTTTCTATTTTTAAAATATTTTATTTTTATTTTTCACTTTTTAAACTTTTCTGTTAAAAACTGAGACACACACACAGACACACACACTAGCCTAGGCCTACTCATAGGGTCATTATCAATATCACTGTCTTCTACTTCTACCTCTTGTTCCACTGGAAGGTCTTTAGGGGCAATAACATGCATGAAGCCATCATCTCCTGTAACAACAATGCCTTCTTCTGGAAAACCTCCTGAAGGACTTGCTTAAGGATTTTTATAGTTAGCTTTTAAAAAAATAAGTAGGAGCACACTCTAAAATAATGATTAAAATTATAGTCTACTAGATACAGAAACCAGTAACATAGTTGCTTATTATCATTATCAAGTATTATGAACTGTACATAATTGTATGTGCTGTGCTTTTATATGACTGTCAGTGTCGTATGTTTGTTTACAGCAGCATCACCACAAACATGTGAGTAATACATTGCACTGCAATGTTACTAGGCCATAGGAATTTTTCATCTCCATTATTATCTTATAGGGCCATGACTGTTGAGTGAAATATTGTTATGCACTGCATGACTCTACCACAAATTGAGTAGCTTATAAACAATGGAAATTTATGGCTTATAGTTCTGGAGGCTGTAATGTCCAGGGTCAGGCTGCTGACACATTTGGTGCCTGGCGAGGGCCCACTTTCTGGTTCATAGATGGCTTGTCTTTTCACTGTATCCTCACCTGGGGGAGGGCACTAATGCCATTCATGAAGCCTCCACATTCATGACCTAATTGTCTCCCAACATCTCCAACTCTTAATACAGCTCTTTCTCCATATCCACAGGGGATTGGTTCCAGGAGCCCTGTAGATTCCAAAGTCTGTGAATGCTCAAGTCCCTTATATAAAATGGCATACTTCCAACCTGAGCATCATAGTGAGACCCCACCTCCTCAAAAAAAATACATGCCTGGCGGCACATGCCTGTAGTCCCAACTACTCAGGAGGCTGAGGTGGGAGGATTGTTTGAGCCCAGGAATTCCAGGCTGCAGTGAGCTATGATCATGCTGTTGCACTATAGCCTGGGCAACAGAGCAAGACACTGACTCTGATAAAAAAGTGTACTATTTACATATAACCTATGTACATCCTCTCATATACTTAAATCATCTCTAGATTTCTTACAATACCTAATACAATGTAAATGTTATGTAAATGTTATGTAGTTGTTAAACTGTATGGTCTTTTATTCTTATTATTTTGTATTATTGTATTGTTATTATTTATTTATTCATTTATTGAATATTTTCAACCCATGGTTGTTTGAATCTATGGATGTGGAACCCATGGATATGAAGGGCTGATTGTATTATCCCCTTGGGGGTTAGGATTTCACCAGATGAATTTTGGGGGGACACAAACATCCAGACCATAGCAAAAGAGATAAGAAACCTAGGTTAGTGACCAGGGAGGGCTGCTAGGATGAGCCTTGATGAAAGATCTTTCATCAGGAGGATCCTGGGCATGTGGCTGGGAAGGGTCCTGGGCATGTGGCTGGGAAGACCCTTCAAAGGGGAGGGCACAGTGGGTGCAAAGTTGGAAGTGAAAGAATACCATGAGCGAAGAAAGCATCAAATTGGCAGTGTTGCTGGATGTGTTAGTTTCCTGTGGCTACCAAAACAAATTACCACAAACTGGGTGGCTTAAAACAACAGAAATATATTTCTCCCAGTTCAGGAAGGCAGAAGTCAGAAATCAAGGTTGGCAGGGTGGTTCCTTCCAGAGGCTGTCAGGGAGAAATCATCCCTTTCCTCTCTCCTAGCTTCTGGTAGTTGCTGGCAAACCTTGGCGTCCCTTGGTTTGCAGATGCATTAGCTGCTTCTTAGAATGCCCTGGAGGACATGCCCCAATAGTTAGCAGCTTTCTATAGAATGTGGTACATAATACTTCTTTGTCTTTAGTTTTGGACCCAAGTCATAAGAAAAGTTCCAGTCAACACCCTATTACGTAATCAGTAGAACCAACAGATGAGAAGAGAAACCAAAATTATTGGTAGGTTATTGACATACATGGCAGATGCGCAATCTAAAAAAATGTATCCCAAATTTGGGTTAAATAATCAATAATCTGTGCCTGTGTCTTCACATGGTGTTCTCCTCCAAGTCTCTGTCTTTTTTTCCTGTCTCTTACAAGGACACTCTAGTTGGATTTAGGGGCCTCCTTAATCTGATGCCATCACATCTTGGTCCTTAACTTAATTAGATCTACAAAGACTCTTTTTTCAATGAGGTCACATTCTGAGATTTCAGAATAAATCTGAAATAAATGGACATAAATGTTTGGAGGTTGGGTGGAGGACACTATTCAACCCAGTCATCTGGAGTTGGCATGACCAGCTCTGATGCCCTGGAGACTCAGTTGAGTGTGGCAGCAGAAAAGAAATGTTATCCTGGAAAGAGTGAAGACACTAAAAGAAGCTGCTTGGAAAGTCAGAGGTACAAAGAAAGGAGTAATAGGCAAAGAGAATAGAGTGGATGGGTGTAAGAGCACAGGAAAGAGACAGTGGATGGAGACCCGGGATATAAATGGTGAGAGTGTGGGAGTTTTAAAGAGAATGAGACCACAAATATGGGGAAAGGTGGAGGTATTTCTGTCTAGGTTTCTGGGGACTGGTTTGATTAGAAAGGAATGAGACTAAACTACAGGGAGTAAAAGACCTGAGGGGATTTCTAAAACCACAGGGACTTTCTGAGAGTTTCAATTACGGTTAGTTTATGAGGAATCTCAACATCGTCTAGTCCAAATGTGAAGTAGTGTTTATTTTTCTCAGTCATTCCATCAACTGGATTCTGAAATTCCCCTCTTGTCACTCCTTAGTGATATCTTGAGCAGATTTAATACTTCTGCAGTCCTTTTGAGATACTGATACTCCAATCTAGTTTAAAATTCTAAATCTCCATCTTCATCTAAAACTCATCTTCTTTCTGCATGTCACAGGCTAGGTCTGCAGCTCAACCTTGGCATATATTTTGGAGGTAGGCATGGTTTATCTGAGATACACTCTTCTTGCCCCTCCCTCTCCCAGATCTAGCTCCCTGAAGTGGAGATCAGGGATGAGTGGTAAGAAGGCAGATATCCTTTTCTATAATTGTGTCGATTAAGGTACAGTCTAAGCTGCAGGACTGGGAGACCTCAAATACAGAGGCTTAAATAAGATTGAGGTTTATTTCTTTCTCATATAATAGAAAAAGTATAGCTAAGAGGTCTAGAATAGGTAAGCTGTCTCTATTCCACAAAATCATTCAAGGGCTCAGGATGACCAGATGTCTCTGTTTCCTATAGCTCTGGTCTTATCCTATGGCCTCCATTCTCCCTTGCATGGAGCCACAGGAGCTGATGAAGCCCTCCTGTGCCTTTTTGTGTGTGTGTGGCCCATGGGATGCTGAGGTGGAGATACACCCCCTTTCCCAGGTACCTGATACCACAGTCTCTAATTGCCAGTTGGCAAGGGTTGGTCCAATGGAAATCTCCAACAGAGTAGACACCAGTCCCTCTACTAATTTACACTCCTGAACCCCCAGGGGGCACGTGTAATGTTCTCTAATACTGCTCAGATGGGCAGGGGGATCAACCTCAGAGGGTGATCCTACACATTGCTGCATCAAAACAAGAATCCTCTTGAGGAAAGAAATGCCTGATCTGCCTGTCCCGTGTCTAAGAGTAATTTTACTGTTATTTCCCCTTCACTTGGCTTGAGAAAGAGATGTCATCTCTTGCATAGAGAGAAGAGCTTGCAGGCTTACATCATTAACACTCATCTCCTGGTGCTGCTGACTCTCTTGTCACCCTCCCCAGCATTTTCAGGTGAATGGGGGAAGGTAGGGTGAGGCGATGCTGTGGACAGTGCTATCTGGTTCTACTGCTTCTTAGAATGCCCCGGAGGACATGCTTCAGTTGCTAGCAGCTTTGTATAGAATGTGGTACATAATACTTCTTTGTCTTCAGTTTTGGACCCAAGTCATAGGACAAGTTCCAGTCAACACCTTATTATGTAATCAGTACAACCAACAGATGAGAAGAGAAACCAAATTGTTGATAGGCTATTGAATTATATGGCAGATGAGCAATCTAAAAAAAGTATCCTAAATTTGGGTTAAATAATTAATAAAAAAGACATTTCATCTATAGTAATAGAAAAAAAGGCAAAGAATAGTGGTATGGGTTTATGTCTATTGGTTCAAAAAGTCCACTTTATAGAATATATATTAAAAAAATAATTGTTCAGCCAGGCACAGTGGCTCATGCCTGTATTCCCAGCACTTTGGGAGGTCGAGGTGGGTGGATCACCTGAGGTCGGGAGTTCGAGACCAGCCCGACCAACATGGAGAAAACCTGTCTCTACTAAAAATACAAAATTAGCCGGGCGTGGTGGTGTGTGCCTGTAATCCTAGCTATTCAGGAAGCTGAGGCAGGAGAATCTCTTGAACCTGGGAGGTGGAGGTTGTGGTGAGCCGAGATCATGCCATTGCACTCCAGCTTGGGGAGCAAGAGTGAAACTCCATCTCAAAAAAAATAAATAAATAAAAATAAAAATAATTGTTCATACACATCCCAAGGAAACATTGCTGCTTATTGCAGAATTGTTTCTAATTGTGAAAATTGGAAGCAATTTAAATGTCCAACAACAGAAGATTGGTAAAATGCATTATAAACTAAAATATTAGAAATTGCATTATAAATAAAAAGGAATATTATCCAGCCAATAATCATGAAATTGTAAATGGATAATTACTGACATGAAAAGATATTTATGATGGATTATAGGTTAAGAAAAGCATATTACAAACAGTATACGTAGTATGATGCTATGTGTGTGTGCATGCACTTGGGCATGTGTAAGTAGATAAATTGTTATAAACTTTCTGAACCACAATTTGCAGTAGGAGCCAAGAATCTAAAGAATGTTAACATATAGAGAAAAATGACTGCATGGTTGCTCTAAAAATGATATTGGTGTGATTCTATTTGGTGAGATTACTGCTTATTTAAATATTTTAAAATTTATTTATATTTCCTGATTTTTCTACAGTAAACATTTATTACTTGGATAATTGAAAATTAAAAAAACT
The DNA here is from genome assembly GCF_028858775.2 of Pan troglodytes. Taxonomy (NCBI): domain Eukaryota; kingdom Metazoa; phylum Chordata; class Mammalia; order Primates; family Hominidae; genus Pan; species Pan troglodytes. The sequence continues at coordinate 39,143,236 of NC_072401.2, read as the reverse complement.
AAAAAAATACATTTGCGAAGAACAGATACACGTATATCTATCTTATCTTGTTATGGAGAAAAACTTTCTAAATCTAAAACCAGGGTAGCCATGGTGTGCTGGAGCTTGCTTGCACAGATTTGTTCAATCTGATTCTAAAGTATTCAGGGCCAGGCACGGTGGCTTACACTTGTAATCCCAGCACTTTGGGAGGCGAAGGCGGGTGGATCACTTGAGGTCAAGAGTTTGAGACTAGCCTGACCAACATGGTGAAACCCCATCTCTACTAAAAATACAAAATTAGCCAGGCATGGTGGCACATGCCTGCAGTCCCAGCTACTAGGGAGGTTGAGGCAGGAAAATCACTTGAACCTGGGAGGCAAAGGTTGTAGTGAACTGTGATCATGACATTGCACTCCAGCCTGGGCAACAAGAGCGAAACTCCATTTCAAAAAATAAAATTAAATATAAATACATACATAAATAAAAATAAAATATTCAAGAGCTTTGCCAAAAAATTAGTTGGTAGCTAGCCCTCAGCAATAGCGGGAATACTGACACTGCAGATATCAGCAAATGCTACAAATCAGACTTTTCTTTTGAAACTGCTTTACCAGCACACATCTGAAAGACAGTAATAGCAAAGAAAAGGGGAACTTACTTGTTTATATAAAAATGAATGTGGGGCCTGGTGAGAAGTAATTAGATCATGGGGGAGGAGTTCTCATGAATGGGTTGACATCATTGCCTTAGTGCTGTTCTCGTGATAGTGAGTGAATGAGTTATTGTAAGATCTGGTTGTTTAAAAGTATGTAGCACCTCCCCACACTCTCTCTTGCTTCTGTTCCTGCTGTGGAAGACACCTTGCTCCGCCTTTGCCTTCCACCATGATTGAAAGCTCTGTGAGGCCTCTCCAGAAACAGAAGCCACTATGCTTTCTGTACAGCCTGTGGAACTGTGAGCCAATTAAATCCCTTTTCTTTATAAATTAGTTAGTCTCAGGTATTTCTTTATAGCAGTGCAAGAATGGACTAATACAGAAAATTGGTACTGAGGAGTGGGGCATTGCTATAAAAATGCCTGAAAATGTGGAAGCAGCTTCGGAATTGGGTAACAGGCAGGGGTTAGAAGAGTGTGGAGGGCTCAGAAATAGACAGGAAGATGAAGAAAAATTTGGAAATTCCTGGAGACTTGTTAAATTGTTTTGACCAAAATGCTGGTAGTGATAGGGACAATGAAGTCCAGGCTGAGGAGGTCTCATATAGAAACGAGGAACTTACTAGGAACTGGAGCAAAGGTCACTTTTGTTAAGTGTTAGCAAAGAACTTGGAAACATTGAGTCCCTACCCTAGGAATCTGTGGAACTTTGAACTTGAGAGAGACCATTTAGGGTATCTGGCAGAATGAATTTCTAAGCAGCAAAGCGTTCAACTTGTGGCCTGGCAGCTTCTAACAACCTATGCTCATATGTGTGAGCAAAGAAATGACCTGAAACTTGAACTTATATTTAAAAGGAAAGCAGAGTGTAAAGGTTTGGAAAATTTGCATCCTGGCCATATGGTAGAAAAGAAAAGCCCATTTTCAGGAGAGGAATTAAGCAGGCTGCAGAAATTTTCATAACTAAAAGAAAGGCAAATGCTGATAGCCAAGAAATGGGGAGGTGGCTTCAAAGGCATTTCAGAGACCTTAGAGGCAGCCACTTCCATCACAAGCCTAAGGAGGCTTAGGAAGGAAGAATGGTTTCCTGGGCCAGACCCAGGGACACTGCTCCTCACATCCCAGCCACTCTAGCTCCAACAATGGCTCAAAGTGGCCCAGGTACAGCTCAGGCCACTGCTTCGGAGAGTGTAAGCTATAAGCCTTGGCAGCTTCCACGTGGTGTTAAGCCTTCAGGTGTGCAGAGTGCAAGAGTTGAGGCTTGGAAACCTCCACCTAGATTTCAGAAGAAGTATGTAAAAGCCTGGATGTCCAGGCAGAAGCCTGCTGCAGGGCCAGAGCCCTCATGGAGAACCTCTACTAGGGCAGTGTGGAGGGGAAATGTGGGGTTGGAGCCGCCACACAGAGTCCCCACTGTGGCACTGCCTAGATGAGCTGTCAGAAGAGGGCCACTGTCCTCGAGACCCCAGAATAGTAGACCCACTGGCAACTTGCACCTTGTGCCTGGAAAAGCTGCAGGCAGTCAACACCAGCTCTTGAGAGCAACTGTGGGGACTGAACCCTGCAAAGCCACAGAGGAGGAGCTGCCCAATGCTTTGGGAGCCCACCTCTTGCACCAGTGTACCTTGGATGTGAGGCATGGAGTCAAGGGAGATTATTTTGGAGCTTTAAGATTTAATGACTGCCCTGCTGGGTTTCAGACTAGCATGGGGCCTGTAGCCCCTTTCTTTTGGCTGATTTCTCCCTTTTGGAACAGTTGTATTTACCTAGTGCCTGTACCCTTGCTGTTTAAGAGTAACTAACTTGTTTATGGTTTTACAGGCTCATAGGTGGAAGGGACTTGCCTTGTCTCAGCTGAGACTTTGGACTTCTTTTGAATTAATGCTGGAATGAGATAAGGCTTTGGGGGACTGTTGAGAAGGGATGATTGTATTTTGCAATATGAGAAGGACATGAAATTTGGAGGGGCTGGGGGTGGAATGATATAATTTGGATCTCTGTCCCCACTAAATCTCATGTCCAGTTATAATCCCCCATGTTGGAGGTGGGACCAAGTGGGAGGTGATTGGATGGGGGTAGAGTTCTCATGAGTGGGTTAGCGTCATCTTCTTGGTGATGTTCTCATGTTAGTGAGTAAGTGAGTTATCATATTATGAGATCTGGTTGTTTAAACGCATGTAGCCCTTCCTCTCTCTCTCTCTCTCTCTCGTTCCTGCTCCAGCCATGTTCCTGCTCTCTTGTTCACTTTTCACCATGATTGTAAGTTTCCTGAGACCTCGCCAGAATCAGAAGCCACTGTGTTTCCTGTACAGCCTGCAGAACTGTGAGCCAATTAAACCTCATTCCTTTATAAATTACCTAGTCTCAGGTATTTTTTTCATCAGTGCAAGAATGGACTATTACACAATTAAATAGTAAAAAACAGAACCCTGAAAGAAAAATAGGTAAATGACATGAACAGGTAATTCACTAAAGAGATACATATTGCCAATAATAAAAAAAAATAAAACAATAATGAGATGTCACTCTACATCTATAAAATTGACAGATCTCTATAATGTTATTTTTGTGGAGGATGTGTAGAATGTCTACCCCAGCACACTCTTGGAGCGCAGGTAAAGTGGAACAAACTTTATGGAGAACATTTGGTGCTATGTAACATGACAATGCTCATGTCCTTCAACCTAGTCATTCTTTCCCAGAAATTTATCCTAAAGCAATAGTAAAAGATTCAGACCACGACTGTGTACAAAGGTGCTTATAACATTTTGTGAAATGCAAAGGGCAAATCTCCGCTCAGACAGAGCTGAGGGTGGCTGGTCATGACCTAAGATTTACTCAGGTACTGATATATCAGTGGCAATTTCAAAAATTTGACTGGAAAACTTTAGATCATTAAGGGAGAATTTATTAAAAGGTAAATGTAAATGTGATGACATTTCTCATTCCCAAGATGTTTACAGGGTGCAGTTTTGAAGTTCTAGGATCAGGTGGGTAAGAGAAACTATAGGATTGTGTAGGGGCAGTAGGGAGGAAAAGAGGGAAAGGAAGATCACTATTCTGCACAATTGATGTGAGTGCTAACCTCACTGCAAGAAGCACCTCACAAATTATGACACTGTGCCCATAGCATTTGTTTCCTTCCTTATTGATTAAGAAACCATACTATCTACTCCTTCATGATAAAAACACCCAACAAGCTAGGAATAAAAGAGGACTTTCTCAACTGATAAAAAGCATCTATGGAAAAACTCACAGTTAACATTGTACTTAATGGTAAAATATATACTTAAAGCTTTTGCCCTAACATCAGCTACAAGATAAGGATGTCTGCTCCCACTACATTTTTTTGAGACTAGATCTCATTCTGTTACCCAGGCTGGAGAGCAATAGTGTGATTATAACTCACTGCAGCCTTGACCTCCAGGCTCAAGCCATGCCCCGACCTCAGCCTCCCGGGTAGCTGGGACTTTAGGCACACATCACCATGCCTGGCTAATTTTGGTATTTTTTTTTTATTTTTGTAGAGACAGAGTCTCCCTATGTTGCATATGCTGATCTTGAACCCCTGGCCTCAAGTGATCCTTCTGCCACAGCCTCCCACAGTTCTGGGATTCCAGGTGTGACCGACTGTGCCTGGCCCTGCTCTCACCACTCCTATTTAACATTTTACTGGAGGTACTAGCCAGGGCAATTAGGAGTTAAGAATCCACATTGGAAAGGAAGAAGTAAAACTGCCTCTATTTGCAGATGACATTATTTTCTTTATAGAAAATACTTAGAAATCTACTTGACTTAGTCAATTTGGGCTGCTATAAAAAGTGCTAGAAACTGAGTGGCTTATAAACAACATAAATTTATTTCTCATTGTTCTAGAGCCTGGAAGTCTGAGGTCAGAGTGTCAGCATGGTTGTCTTCTGGTGAGGGCCCTTCTCTGGGTTGTAGACTTCTGTCTTTTGTTATACTCTCACATGGCAGAAAAAGGACTAGTGAGCTCTTTGGGTCTTTTTATAAGGGCACTAATACCATTCATGAGGGCTCCACTCTCAAGACTTGATTACCTCCCAAATGTCCCACCTCCTGATATTATCACATTGAGGATTGGGACTTCAACATATAAATTTTGGGGGAGCACACACATTTAGTCTGTAACACCACTAAAAAACCATTAGAACCAATAAACAAGTTCAGCAAGATTGCAAGATACACATCACTATATAAAAATCTATGATATTTCTATACAGCAACAATGAACAAATCAAAAATTTGAAAAACAATGCATCAAAAAATACTTAGAAATAAATTGAACGAAAGAAATACAAAACATATACTCTGAAACTATATAAGACCATTGAAAAAATTAAAGACCAAAATTAATAAAAGACATCCCATGCCCATGAATCAGAAGACTTTTTTTTTTTTTTTTTTTTTTGAGACAGAGTCTTGTTCTGTTGCCCAGGCTGGAGTGCAATGGTGCAATCTCAGCTCACTGCAACCTCCACCTCCCGGGTTCAAGCAGTTCTCCTGCCTCAGCCTCACAAGTTAGCAAGGATGTAGAGAAATTAGAACTCTTAACTATTGCTGATGGGAATGTAAAATGATATCAAGACAAAAGTGGCTCCATCTTGGGTGCAAATCCACCATGTTGACTTCTGATTAGCCTCAGTCCCATGAATGCCTCCTGATTCCTACTTTATTTACTATCCTTAGTGTACTCACTATAGACAGTAGGAAGGGGTCTAAGCTGTTGATCAAGAATCAGGTTTTTCAAAGGCCCACTATTCTGGCATTGGGTTGCTGATCTATTTTTTCTTTGCCTACTCCAGCTGAGATCAGATCATACCACATTTGTTTCCTGATAATTCTAACCGGGCCTTTTAGGTCTCCCTTTTTAAGTTCAGCAGAATTGGCTTCTCCCTTTGCCCAGGAAAGAATTCAAGCCAGAGGTAGAAGAAAACAGTTTTATTGAACAGGCAGTGTTATATCTCTGGTGGTATTATAGTTCCCTGACTGCTCCTGCAGAGCAGGGCTACCCCATAGACAGCGTAGCAACTCAGGGCAGTTTTGCAGTCATATTTATACCCACTTTTAATTGCATGCAGATTATGGGGCAGTTTATGCAGAAATTTCTAGGGAAGGGGTAGTAATAGTAATCATTGGGTCATTGCCATGAAAAGGGGTGGTAATGTCTGCCAGTTGCCACGGCAATGGTAAATTGACGTGGCATGCTGGTGGGTGTGTCTGATTGAAAGCTGCTTTCACCCCACCCCTGTTTTAGTGAGTCCTCAATCTGGTCCAGTGTCTGAGCCCCGCCCCTGGAGTCGAGTCCTGCCTCCTACCTCAAAGGCCTTAGAAACTTTAATTCAGTTGAGACAAATATACGGCTGGCACCACACCAACAACTCAGGACCACTGTAGAGGATGGTCCATTAACCACAGTGGCAAAGAAAGTCCAGCCAGACAAATTTCTACCGGAGCTGATAAAAGGCCAACAGCAAATATTATTTGGGACTCTCCAAGACCTTGAGGCAGAGGAGGGAACACTTGAATGGAAGTTTGACTGGCAATCTCCCCCAGGTTGGATAAGGTATTTTTTTTTTTTTTTGCTACAGAATAGGGAATTCCTTGGCAACTAAAGAGGTCTTCATTGATCCTGCTGGAGTCTGGACCAAGACGCTCCACATACCCATACACTGAACATGGCCCTTTTAAAAAGGCACTCTGGTGGCTGCTTGGTATGGTCCTTTGCTGCCCCTGTGACCTTACCCTCGCCCCTCAGGCAACCCGTTTGGTGTGCACCCTCAGCCCATAATCCTCGGGCTGCTTGCGTCATAACTAACAGAGATGAAGCTACCACAGCCATTTTGCTTGATGGGGAAGAACTGCCCTGCCAAGTACCTACTCGAGACTTGTATTTCCTCCCATAGTCTTCTGTTCCTGCTGCTGCTCTGCCCTGCAAAATGCCTCTTGGTTTGGATTCTGGAAAATATGGTGGCAAAGGCATGATTAATTCTGTGTCTCATACTTGACACAGGTATCATTGCCTGTTGTTTGTATTGTTGCTGCAGCCTCTGCTTACAAGTAGAAAAGAAACTGATGCAATGTGTCACCCACATCCCCAAAATGACTGCAGCAGCCCCCTGGCTCAGGACCCATCATGGAAGAGGTGGGCGCTTGAGGTTGTAAGAGCCGGATTAGAGGGGTGGAGTGTGGAGACAAAAGGGGCTCTATCTTGGATGCTAATCCACCATGCTGACTTCTGATTAGCTCCAGTATCCTGAATGCCTCCTGATTCCTACTTTATTTCCTGTCCTTAGTGTAAGAACATGAACTCACTACAGATCCTGATTTTAGATCAAAGCAACATTGATGTTATCACACATATTATAGGCTATGGTGCACATAGCAGTCTCGCCTGTTCTGGAAGGTGGCCTTTAGCTGTCTCTATAGAGCATGTACTTCCTTTCCCTATATAAGGTGTCTATAAGTCCTAGGTCTGGACAGTAATGCTGCAGAGATCTACCTGTATTGCTCCTGTTATGACCATGCTTCTGTGGGTAAGTTCCCCAAATAAATCACCCTTTACTGACAAACTGGATTTGTCTGCTTCGTTCTTTGGTTTCTCAGCTCCTAGGGCATTTGGGGGCTGCTTTTCCTATATGGCTGTTTCATAGAACAAATGGTATAGCTGCTTTCAGTATGGCAGTTCCTCAAAAGGCCAAATGCAGAGTTACCATATGATGCAGCAATTCCACTCCTAGGTATATACCCAAGAGAAAATATGTCTACACAAAAACTTTTATGCGAATGTCAATGGCAGCATTATTCATAAGAGCCATAATATCCATCAACTGATAAATGGATGAATAAAATATGGTACACACATACACTTGAAAATCATTTGGCAATAAAAAAATTAAAAATGAAATATTGAGTGGACGAACCATGGAAACACTATACTAAGTGAAAGAAGCCAGTCACAAAGGGCCACTTTTTATATGATTGCATTTATGTGAAATATCCAGAATAGACAAATCTATAGAGACCAGTATGATCTATAGAGTAGATTGGTGGTTGCCTAGGGCTTGGATACGTGGAGAAGTGGAGGTGATAGCTAAGGGGTATAGTGTTTCTTTTTAGTGTAACGAAAATGTTCTAAATTGATTTGGTGATGGTTGCACCACTCTGTGAATATGCCTAAAGTCATTGAATTACACATTTTAAATGGGTGAAATTTTTTTATGGTTTGTGAATTATAACTCAATAGAGCTTTGTTAAAAAAAACAAGCAACAACTAATTACAGATCACATCTAATTGACAGCATATTTTTACTGCCCTGAATCCAAAAAGAAGTGCCCAGGTATGGGATAGGGGTGGGCAGAGAAACTGCTATGAAGAGATGTATGGGGTTGCTTAGAGTATAAAGTATGAAGTCTTTATTTTGAATTAAGTCTGTGGGCTGCTGTTAACTGGACTTAGGCTTGTACTTCTTTGCATGGCTGTGATAATGCTATTCTAAACCTGCATTGTCCAATATGGTAGTCTCTGGCCAAACGTGATTGAGTGCCTAAAATGGTATAACCCAATTGAGATATTCTGTAAGTGTAGAACACACACTGGATTTTGAAGACTTAGAATGAAAAAATATAAAATACCTCATTAATAATGTTTTATATTCATTGCATGTTTGGATGTATTAGGCTAAATAAAATATTTTTAAAAATTTAAAAAGAAGCTGTATTCTCTGAGAATGGAAGTTTTCCCTGGGAAATGAGGCTGTGTCAACGCATGGGTATACATGATTACAAGTGTTTGTTTGTTTTTTTTTTTTTTTTTTTTTTTTTTTTTTTTGGCATTGTACATGGCAGAGACTGGAGCCCGGACTTAAACCTGGGCAGTGTGGCTCACAGTCTGTGATTTTAATAACTGCAAATCTTAATTTCAGTATCCTATTTTTCAGTTCTGGAATTTCCATATGATTCTTTTTTATAGTTTCTAGTTTTCTGCTGACATTCTTGTCATGTTATTACCTGAATGCATTTTTTTAAATTAATTAATTCATTTTTTTTTATTGATCATTCTTGGGTGTTTCTCGCAGAGGGGCATTTGGCAGGGTCATAGGACAATAGTGGAGGGAAGGTCAGCAGATAAACAAGTGAACAAAGGTCTGGTTTTCCTAGGCAGAGGACCCTGCGGCCTTCCGCAGTGTTTGTGTCCTTGGGTACTTGAGATTAGGGAGTGGTGATGACTCTTAACGAGCATGCTGCCTTCAAGCATCTGTTTAACAAAGCACATCTTGCACCGCCCTTAATCCATTTAACCCTGAGTGGACACAGCACATGTTTCAGAGAGCACAGGGTTGGGTTGGGGGTAAGGTCACAGATCAACAGGATCCCAAGGCAGAAGAATTTTTCTTAGTACAGAACAAAATGAAAAGTCTCCCATGTCTACCTCTTTCTGCACACACGGCAACCATCCGATTTCTCAATCTTTTCTCCACCTTTCCCCCCTTTCCATTCCACAAAACCGCCATTGTCATCATGGCCCGTTCTCAATGAGCTGTTGGGTACACCTCCCAGACGGGGTGGTGGCCGGGCAGAGGGGCTCCTCACTTCCCAGTAGGGGCGGCCGGGCAGAGGCGCCCCTCACCTCCCGGACCGGGCGGCTGGCCGGGCGGGGGGCTGACCCCCCACCTCCCTCCCGGACAGGGCGGCTGGCCGGGGGGGAGGGCTGACCCCCCCACCTCCCTCCCGGACGTGGCGGCTGGCCGGGCAGAGGGGCTCCTCACTTCCCAGTAGGGGTGGCTGGGCAGAGGCTCCCCTCACCTCCCGGACGGGGCGGCTGGCCGGGCAGGGGGCTGACCCCCCCCACCTCCCTCCCGGACGGGGCGGCTGGCCGGGCGGGGGGCTGACCCCCCCACCTCCCTCCCGGACGGGGTGGCTGGCCTGGCGGGGGCTGTCCCCCACCTCCCTCCCGGACGGGGTGGCTGCTGGGCGGAGACGCTCCTCACTTCCCAGACGGGGTGGCTGCCGGGCGGAGGTGCTCCTCACTTCTCAGACAGGGCAGTTGCCAGGCAGAGGGTCTCCTCACTTCTCAGACGGGGCGGCTGGGCAGAGACGCTCCTCACCTCCCAGACAGGGTCGCGGCCGGGTAGAGGCGCTCCTCACATCCCAGACGGGGTGGCGGGGCAGAGGTGCTCCCCACATCTCAGACGATGGGCGGCCGGGCAGAGGCACTCCTCACTTCCTAGATGGGATGGCGGCGGGGAAGAGGCACTCCTCACTTCCTAGATGGGATGGCGGCCAGGCAGAGACGCTCCTCACTTTCCAGACTGGGCAGCCAGGCAGAGGGGCTCCTCACGTCCCAGACGATGGGCGGCCAGGCAGAGACGCTCCTCACTTCCCAGATGGGGTGGCGGCCGGGCAGAGGCTGCAATCTCGGCACTTTGGGAGGCCAAGGCAGGCGGCTGGGAGGTGGAGGTTGCAGCGAGCCGAGATCACGCCACTGCACTCCAGCCTGGGCACCATTGAGCACTGAGTGAACCAGACTCCGTCTGCAATCCCGGCACCTCGGGAGGCCGAGGCTGGCAGATCACTCGCGGTTAGGAGCTGGAGCCCAGCCCGGCCAACACAGCGAAACCCCGTCTCCACCAAAAAAATACGAAAACCAGTCAGGCATGGCGGCGCGCGCCTGCAATGGCAGGCACTCGGCAGGCTGAGGCAGGAGAATCAGGCAGGGAGGTTGCAGTGAGCCGAGATGGCAGCAGTACAGTCCAGCTTTGGCTCGGCATCAGAGGGAGACCATGGGCTCGGCATCAGAGGGAGACGGTGGAAGGAGAGGGAGGGGGAGGGGGAGGGGGAGAGGGAGAGGGGTGTGTGTTTGTTGATTGATGGGTGTACATGATTACAAGTGTGTGTTTGTTCTGTGGTGACCCACTGGACAGCAGGGGGAAAAAGAGGCAGGTAGGTGCCTCTGAATTAGACACTTTATTTTATTTATTTATTTATTTATTTATTTATTTATTTATTTATTGAGATAGAGTCTCGCTCTGTCACCCAGGCTAGAGTGCAGTGGTGTGATCTTGGCTTACTGCAACCTCCGCCTCTTGGGTTCAGATGATTCTCCTGCCTCAGCCTCCTAAGTAGCTGAGATCACAGGCATGTGCCACCACGTCCGCCTAATTTTTTTTTATTTTTAGTAGAGACGGGGTTTCGCCATCTCTACTAGGCTGGTCTCAAACTCCTGACCTCAGGTGATCTGCCTGCCTCAGCCTCCCAAAGTGTTGGGATTGTAGGCATGAGCTACCATGCCTGGCCTGAATTATACACTTTAAACGGGTGTAGTTTTTATGGTTTGTGAAATTTTTTATGGAGGGTGAAATTTTTTATGGTTTCTGAATTATATATCAATAAGGTTTTGTTAAAAAAAAAAAACACAACTAACTACAGATTACATCTAATTGACAGCATATTTTTACTGCCCTGAATCCAAAAAGAAATGCCCAGGTATGGGCTAGGGGTGGGCAGAGACACACACACTTGTAATCATGTACACAACTGGGAGTGGTGGGGATGAGTCTGTGGGGATAAACAGGAATTCAGAGTGCTGAGGAGCTTCCCTTACTGCCCTGCCCACTTCCCTCCCCTGGGCATTGCTCCCTCAGCCTGGATTCACAAAGTCAATGCCTTTGGGAGCCAGGAACTAAATTCTTAGTCAAAGACACCTCCCTCCTGTCCAGTTATGGGTCTCAGGGAGGAAATGGCAGGTGGGTGGTTTCATTCTTTCAGTTTCAGAAAATACCTGTAGACATAACATATTTCCTCTATTAAACAAATTCTGAGGTAAGGGGAAACAGAGAGAGACAGTCAGAACATTATAAGTCGAAAAGAATCTCAGCATTCTTAGTTTAGGGAAGTTGGCCTTGCTCGCTGTGTGGTAGAAAAGCTGATTACGGGAGAGAACCGTGGAGGGAAGGAAGGGAGGCAGTTTTGTCATCCCCACATCCGGTTTTGACTGGACACCATGCAGGCTGAGATCAACTTCAGAGGCAGTCAGCTGGAATCCCTTAGCTTTATTTGCCCATTTATTGTGTTGTTATTTTGTTGTTGTCATTACTGGAAAAGGCAAGAGTAGAGCTATCAGAATGTCTTCCTTGAACATGCTGTCAACAAACCCCAGGATTTTTATAAACCCTATGTGAAAAACACACTAAGAATCTCTTTTCTTCTTAGCATATTTTTCACTTAGGGTTTACAAAAATATGTTTTGAAGAAAGCTTGAAAAGATCAGTGGAAAAAAATTCAGCACCAAATTTTCTCTGAAAATCAACTTGTCAAAAAAGACGTGATTAACATCCATCCCGTAACCAGCACATGAATGATCTTCCCTCTTTACGAGTGTGCTTCAGCAAAACTTTAATCTCGACCCCTCCCTCTTTCCACTTTTAATAGTGGATGGATGAAAAGGCAAGAGGAAAAACAAAGCAGCCGAAACACACCCAGATGCACACTTCTGCCAAGCATAGCCACCACGGTAAGCATTTTGAATTCAGCCAATTATGATCTGTGGATTATTAACATTACCTCATTTACTTCATCAGTGTAGACAATAGTAAACTGACTGTAGTGAAATTCGGAACCATAGAAACGTGATTCTATTTTAATACAGGCCTATCAGGTAACCCACAGACTATGCTACATATGAATAAGAGAAAATAAGTTTATTCTTAACTATGTAATGTAATTCCAGTGGAATTCGGTAGGTGGCATAAAACAGCCTTTTTGTTTTGTTTTGTTTTCAACACCAAATGTGGTTAACAGTGAAATAAATCTTCAAGGAAGTGCTTGAATTTCTTACAGACTGCCAAATGGAACAGACAAGCAGGTTGTCTTGGTAAGCAACACATTATTTTATTTTGTAAAAGAAAATAATTGTATAGCTAGTTATTAAGTACAGAAGTCTCAAAAATCTGTGTAAGTCCTGGGTGTTTTTCTAAGTGGGTTATATTTCTGATATGTATATAGTTACTGTGTAGTTTGTACTGGCATTTGTGTATCAGTTCTGAGTCCTAAATCAGAGAAAGTCCCCACACTCCTCTGGGAATAACACCTCGTGTGTGATTTGCTTATAGGAAATATTTTTGAGTTGGGAAATAAATATTTGGGTCACACACGTCTTCTGGTTTTCTTCCAGAGCAGCTGCTAGTTGTTGATTTTGACAGCATTTCTCTTCACCTAATCCTGCCATTCGTATTCTCTTCTCAGTGTTAAAGAAAATGAGATATAAGTCAGTTACTCCCGGAGGCAATGCTGCTGTTCAGCTCTTCTGTTTTTGTGGCCAGGTTTGTTTCAGTTTTTTCCTCTGGGGCCTTCCCACTAGCTAGTCCTTCTGTTTCTCAGGCCACTAACACTGTTCTGGGGAGCTAGACGTGAGGTGGAATTGCAGGTTTTGAAAATGTTTCCCAGGCTACACCCAATTTGGTCAAAAGACTTGAAAGTGAATTTGTTTTATAACAAAGCAAGAATTCACAAAACCACATAGAAAGCAAAGCAGAACAGTTCTTGAACTGTCTCAGATTCTTTTAACCTTTGGTTAATAGCTATTTGGTCTTGTGCAGAGAAGGCCCTTAGTAAATATTTACAGGACTAAACTTAATGGGCCAGATAGATTGTATGGGTATTGTCCATTAAGACCAGTCAAAGCCTTGATTTGATGCCTCCAAAGTCTCCAAAAGAAGACAAATTAAATGTATTGATTCATTGTATCATATAATATGAGGCTAAACCTATCATAATAATGAAAATTCACAGAAGCTCACCTAGAGGCATTTTACACTGTCAAATTAAAGCATCCTTTTCTGCTCAGCTTATTTTTTGGATAGTAAAAGAGTTTAAAGGTTCTAAAATAGATGAGGCTCAGTCATGGTCATTAAGACGTTGATCAAAAAATTCTTTGGTCTAGGAAACTGAGACATTGATTTTCATGGATTTAGCAAGTTTGGTATATAAAATTCAAAGATCCTGGAAGTATTAAAAATCAGTTATTCCTGTGTATAACATTTTGATTTCTTAATTATAGAAATAAGAATGGTTTCATAAACTGAGTACTTAAAATTAATGACTTTAAATGAAAGGGCAAGATGGAGGTTAGGCAAATAGAAGATATTTGAGTCAATTAATTTAGCTCGACATAAAACTGAAGCTATGCTTTCATTAAATGCTTGCGTTAGCAGTGGTGAATCCATATGGGTCGTAGAAACTTAATTCTTGCCTCCTCAGTGGAAAGAATTTGTGTGAGGGGCATAAGGCAGAGTGAGACACCAAGGCAAGTTTTAGAGTAAGAGAGAGAGTGTCACGCCCAGGGCCAGGTTCCAGCCCATACTGAGGTCTGAGGGGAGGGGGTGGATGAGCAGATAGCTGAAAGAACACTCAGGGGGCCATAGGCAGGTGAAAGGTGATTTTATTCAGCAACAGCTCTCATTAGCAGCTTACTTACAGCAGTTCTCTCAGACTGTCCGCCTTGTCCTGGCTGCTTAGTTCGGCAGCTTCCACACACAACTGTGCGTCCGGCTCTCCCTGGCCCTCAGGGTCAGCAGCTTAACTCTTTCTCTCTCTGGGTACAAGCAAGCCGAGCTGTGTCCTGGCTCCCCTCAGTCCATCTGCAAAGATGGACAGCTTTGGCTCTCTCTCTCTCTCTTTCTCTGGCTGCCAATGCACCTGTACAGCGTCAGCAGGGCAATTATACCATTTACGGACAATAGTGGCTTAGAGCCAAGGGATGAACCTTCCCTATGTTATGGCTATGGTAAGCTTCTCTATGTTATGTCTACATGGCTATGATAAAAAGTGAGTTATACGCCTGCACTCTAAACTCGCTGAGTCACTCTGGATGTTTACCTTGGCCTATCCTTGACCAAAGCACAGCCATATTCCTTACAGAGAGTTTATTAAAAAGTTTTAGATCAGGAACGAAAGGAAATAAAGTACACTTGGAGGAGGGCCAAGTGGGCAACTTGAGAGATCCAAGTGCCCAGTTTAACCTATTACTTGGGGCTTATTTGTTGGCAGGCTTCTGGAGTCTTGCGTTTCTTCTCCCCTGATTCTTCCCTTGGGGTGGGCTGTCTGCATGTGCAGTGGCCTGCCAGCCCTTGGGATGGGCTGCACACACACTGTGTTTACTGAAGTTGTGTACATGCTCATTGGAGACATTTTTCCCTTGCCAGACAAGTCTTCCTAGAAGAAGGTCACATACCCGTTGAAGTCCGCCATTTTGCCTCTTGGTATGCATGCTCAAGCCTGCTTGCCCAGCTCCTGAGAGTTTGTCAGGAGGCTGCTAACCACCAGCTTCAGGTGTGTTTTCTATCTATTAGGAGACTGACTTTCCCTGATGCTGGCTGCAAACAATTATTATTCTAGAGAGACTGTTTTTTTGTTTTTGTTTGTTTGTTTTTGAGACAGAGTCTAGCCCTGTTGCCCAGGCTGGAGTGCAATGGCACGATCTTGGCTCACTGCAACCTCTGCCTCCTGGGTTCAAGCAATTCTCCTGCCTCAGCTTCCCCAGTAGCTGGGATTACAGGCACCTGCCACCACGCCTGGCTAATTTTTGTATTTTTAGTAGAGACGGGGTTTCACCATGCTGGCCAGACTAGTCTCAAACTCCCGACCTCAAGTGATCCACCTATCTCAGCCTCCCGAAGTGCTGGAATTACAGGTGTGAGCCATGGCCCCCGGCTTAGAGAGACTGTTTAACAACTGCCTGATCATCACCTGATGGTCACCTGATATTCCTGGTTGGGGGGCCCCTCTCCTGTCCTGCTCTTGTCTGCCTAAGTACCTACTCTAACACTTGGGGGCAGGCAGTTATATAAATTTATATATTTTTGTGATGATAGCTATTGTTAAGGGAAAAAGGACAACTTTCATCTTGCGTGTGGTAGGTTCTGCGAGCCAAGCTCTCGCACTCATGCACGGGGTCCTGTGTGCCTCTCATCACTTTTGAATACCACGCCTGACAGTGCTGATCACTGCTTCCACGAACTCTGGAGTTGGCTAGGAGGTGGAAAGAGCCTTGATCTGGATTCAGGCATAGGAATAAGCAGGGAACCCCACTTAGGCCTTAAGACCAGGCCACTTTTGCTTCGACCTAGCTTGGCACTGCCCCAGGGTATTATTTTTATTCCCATTATTTTAGTCTGTTTAAATTGCCGTAACAAAGTACCAGAATGGGTGACTTATAAACAACAGACACTTACTTTTCACAGTTCTGGAAGGTAGAAGTCTAAGATCAGGGTGGTAGTGTTGGGTTCTGGCGAAGGCCCTCTTCTGGTTTGCGGATGCCTCCTTCTTGTATTTTCACATGGCAGAATGACAGCCTGAGGCTCTCTGGGGTCTTTTTTATAAAGGTACTAATCTGACTCATAAAGGCTCTATTCTTATGACCTAATTACTTCACAATTTTCTCCTGCTAATACCATCACCTTGGGGGTTAGGATTTCAACATAAGAATTTCACAGGGCACAAACATTCAAGCTATAACATCCATTGAAATATTGCTCCTTGTGTGAGTAGCTCTTTAAGGAAGCTGGAGAGGAAGAATTGGGAAATTTCCGGGTCTTTCAGCCAAATACAGTTAATGTCATAAAAACACCACCTTGACTTTTAACATGAACGTTAATGTCTGCATCATCTTCCTTGCTCAGGGTCTTCATGAACACTAATAGGGGTACCAGGCCCTCTTCCTCGTTAGAAGAAATCAGGATAACAGAGGCATATTGGGCACCCCTACAAAAGGGTAAGCCCAAGGAAGGCTCCAAAACCCAGATAAGTTTGCACATCTAAATTGGGGAACTTTTGTAACCGAGGGTTGTTTCTAGCAGCTAAATTATTTAGGTTCTCTGTGCTCATTGAGATATGGGAGGGGATATGTGAAGAGGAATTTGGTGCTTTGCTGATACTAATGCTCTGCTTGTTTAATGGTTCTAGGGGATTTTGAATAAGTTCCTTGTGAGAACTGGGTAGCTGTGTAATCACGGCTGAAAGGGTCTCTGGAGGTGAGGACTGCACACTCTAGAGTTCATCCCAACACAGCTCCCTCTGTTCTCATACGCCACTGGAATGCTGACCACAAAATGGTGTCTTAGCTAGAGCAGTTTGAATACTGGTACAATAGGCATAACCTAGAACAGTGCCTACCACTGCATGGAGAATAAATACATATTTGATGAATGAATGAAAAAAAGTATTCTCAATAAGAGAGAGGAGGAAACAACTCCCTTTCTCAAAACCTCCCAGTGTTCTCCACCCTCTCATCATTTTTGGAATAGAATCCCAAGTCCTTGCAATGATCAACAAAGCCTGAGTGATCTTGGCCCTAACTCCTCTCATCTTCCCTAACTCCATGCTAACATTGACCTTCCCGTTCCTTCTCAGACAAGCCAAGCTCAATTCCATCTCAGGTCCTTTATACTTGCCTTTTCTTTTGCCAGAAATGCTGTAGGTTACCCAGATCTTCCCATAGGTTACTCATTCACTTCATTTTGATTTCTACTCTAGTGTCATCATCTCAAAAAGGCCTTCTCTAACTAATCACTCAAAAATAGCCACCCCCAAGCACTGTCTCATACCTACAATTTACCCTGCTTTATTTTTCTCTACAGAACTTATCACTACAGGAACTTGAGTTTAGTCATTCATTTATTTTCTGTCTCCCCACTAGATAAAAACTCCTTGAGAATTCGGACTTTATCTTGTTCACTGCTCTATCTCCAGTTCTTAAAACATGGCCAGTAGGTGATCAATAAATACTGGTTGAATAAATAAATGGATGAATAAATGGATCTTCTGAGAGGCCTTTTATCAGGATCTAATTACCTTTTGAGTAAGACCAAACTTAGACCCAAACCGTGTATAGGTCATAAAGGGTAATAGAAGAGCAGTCCCAATGCCACCATTAGGAACACCTCTTGAGAAAGTCATGGGGAGATGCACGTCAAAGAGTGAAAGTACACCAGTTGAGTCTTAGCTGGAGTTCTAAATAATTTTGGGAAGCTTGGGGCCAGAGAACTTTCTATGAACCCACCTGTATTAGTTTCCTGAGGCTGCTGTAACAGATGATCATAAACGTGGTGGCTTTGCCCTCAACGTTCTGGAGAGCAGAAGTCGAAACTCAAGGTGTCAGCAGGGCTGCCCTCACTCCAGAGCCTCCTCTAGCTTCTGGCGCCTGTTGATGTTCCTTGCCTTGTAGCTGCTGCACTCCAGTCTCTGCCTCCACTGTCACAAGGCCTTCTCCTCTGTGTCTCAGTTGCCTCTTCTCTTGTCTCTTTGTCAAATATCCCTCTGCCTTTCTCTTAAAAAAGCACTTGTCATTGGATTTATGGACCACCTGGATAATTTGGGATGATCTCCTCATCTCAAGATCCTTAACTTTATTATCTCTGCAAAGACCCCTTTTCTAAGGAAGGTAACATTCATGGTTTCTGGGGATTAGGACATGGTTAAGATGTAGACATATCTTTTGGTGAGCCACCATTCAACCTATTACACCATCCATATTAAAACTTATTTGATTAGAGCTGGCATCATTATTTACCAATATATATACTTCTCTAGTTTTAGGCCATGTAACCCAAAAGAATGTAGCCTCCACTTTATAAGTCTGTAAAAAAAAAAGTTTAATGTCAGCCATGACTAATTTCATGTATTTTAAAAATGTATGTAATGTATTTCATCATTTCATTTTTTTTTTCTAGAATCTGTATCTGTATCAAGATGATCTGAAGAACAGCTTCTACCTTTAGGAATGTCTAGTGTTCCAAAATGCCTAGCATCTTCCATTTTGCCATTATCTTCATGTTAATACTTCAGATCAGAATACAATTATCTGAAGAAAGTGAATTTTTAGTTGATAGGTCAAAAAACGGTCTCATCCACGTTCCTAAAGACCTGTCCCAGAAAACAACAATCTTAAATATATCGCAAAATTATATATCTGAGCTTTGGACTTCTGACATCTTATCACTGTCAAAACTGAGGATTTTGATAATTTCTCATAATAGAATCCAGTATCTTGATATCAGTGTTTTCAAATTCAACCACGAATTGGAATACTTGGATTTGTCCCACAACAAGTTGGTGAAGATTTCTTGCCACCCTACTGTGAACCTCAAGCACTTGGACCTGTCATTTAATGCATTTGATGCCCTGCCTATATGCAAAGAGTTTGGCAATATGTCTCAACTAAAATTTCTGGGGTTGAGCACCACACACTTAGAAAAATCTAGTGTGCTGCCAATTGCTCATTTGAATATCAGCAAGATCTTGCTGGTCTTAGGAGAGACTTATGGGGAAAAAGAAGACCCTGAGGGCCTTCAAGACTTTAACACTGAGAGTCTGCACATTGTGTTCCCCACAAACAAAGAATTCCATTTTATTTTGGATGTGTCAGTCAAGACTGTAGCAAATCTGGAACTATCTAATATCAAATGTGTGCTAGAAGATAACAAATGTTCTTACTTCCTAAGTATTCTGGCGAAACTTCAAACAAATCCAAAGTTATCAAGTCTTACCTTAAACAACATTGAAACAACTTGGAATTCTTTCATTAGGATCCTCCAGCTGGTTTGGCATACAACCGTATGGTATTTCTCAATTTCAAACGTGAAGCTACAGGGTCAGCTGGACTTCAGAGATTTTGATTATTCTGGCACTTCCTTGAAGGCCTTGTCTATACACCAAGTTGTCAGCGATGTGTTCAGTTTTCCGCAAAGTGATATCTATGAAATCTTTTCGAATATGAACATCAAAAATTTCACAGTGTCTGGTACACGCATGGTCCACATGCTTTGCCCATCCAAAATTAGCCCGTTCCTGCATTTGGATTTTTCCAATAATCTCTTAACAGACACGGTTTTTGAAAATTGTGGGCACCTTACTGAGTTGGAGACACTTATTTTACAAATGAATCAATTAAAAGAACTTTCAAAAATAGCTGAAATGACTACACAGATGAAGTCTCTGCAACAATTGGATATTAGCCAGAATTCTGTAAGCTATGATGAAAAGAAAGGAGACTGTTCTTGGACTAAAAGTTTATTAAGTTTAAATATGTCTTCAAATATACTTACTGACACTATTTTCAGATGTTTACCTCCCAGGATCAAGGTACTTGATCTTCACAGCAATAAAATAAAGAGCGTTCCTAAACAAGTCGTAAAACTGGAAGCTTTGCAAGAACTCAATGTTGCTTTCAATTCTTTAACTGACCTTCCTGGATGTGGCAGCTTTAGCAGCCTTTCTGTATTGATCATTGATCACAATTCAGTTTCCCACCCATCGGCTGATTTCTTCCAGAGCTGCCAGAAGATGAGGTCAATAAAAGCAGGGGACAATCCATTCCAATGTACCTGTGAGCTAAGAGAATTTGTCAAAAATATAGACCAAGTATCAAGTGAAGTGTTAGAGGGCTGGCCTGATTCTTATAAGTGTGACTACCCAGAAAGTTATAGAGGAAGCCCACTAAAGGACTTTCACATGTCTGAATTATCCTGCAACATAACTCTGCTGATCGTCACCATCGTTGCCACCATGCTGGTGTTGGCTGTGACTGTGACCTCCCTCTGCATCTACTTGGATCTGCCCTGGTATCTCAGGATGGTGTGCCAGTGGACCCAGACCCGGCGCAGGGCCAGGAACATACCCTTAGAAGAACTCCAAAGAAATCTCCAGTTTCATGCATTTATTTCATATAGTGGGCACGATTCTTTCTGGGTGAAGAATGAATTATTACCAAACCTAGAGAAAGAAGGTATGCAGATTTGCCTTCATGAGAGAAACTTTGTTCCTGGCAAGAGCATTGTGGAAAATATCATCACCTGCATTGAGAAGAGTTACAAGTCCATCTTTGTTTTGTCTCCCAACTTTGTCCAGAGTGAATGGTGCCATTATGAACTCTACTTTGCCCATCACAATCTCTTTCATGAAGGATCTAATAACTTAATCCTGATCTTGCTGGAACCCATTCCACAGTACTCCATTCCTAGCAGTTATCACAAGCTCAAAAGTCTCATGGCCAGGAGGACTTATTTGGAATGGCCCAAGGAAAAGAGCAAACGTGGCCTTTTTTGGGCTAACTTAAAGGCAGCCATTAATATTAAGCTGACAGAGCAAGCAAAGAAATAGATTACACATCAAGCGAAAAATATTCCTCCTTTTGATGTTGCTGCTTTTGGAAGTTCCAACAATGACTTTATTTTGCATCAGCATAGATGTAAACACAATTGTGAGTGTATGATGTAGGTAAAAATATACACCTTCGGGTCGCAGTTCACCATTTATATGTGGTATTAAAAATTAATGAAATGATATAACTTTGATTTAAACAGTTCTGACACATAAGGGATCCACTTGTTTCTTTGCTATAACTGAGTTCTGAATTTATCATGAAGTCAAGGGAAGCACCTGTTTTTCTTCAGTGATGTGTGTTCTAGTGTATCATGGCCAATATTGGAAAATGCCATGACTTTTGTGAATATAGCTGGGTTTGTGTAGCAGATTTCTACAGCTTTTGATGCTTTCCTCATATCCATGGTGCATTCAACTCAACTTATTGATGGCTGCTCGTTGATAATGCTGGAGACACTATGCCTGAAGGTTCCTCCCCAACCCCCCACCATCATGCCCACACAAAGGGCAGTTCAGAAGTGCTGAAAATTGTCCTTGGAAACAGCCCTCAACCAATGTCAGAAAGAGCTGGTGGATAAATATCCCAACTTTATCACTCATTTTTTGAGATAAATCAAAAAATGGGGTATACTTTACACTCTCCCTGAGTTCCCCAGTAGGATAAAATTCTGGTTGTCCACAGTAGAAATGGCTTGATTAAGTATTCTCGACTGGCTTCCTTCCCATTTTTTTCTCACTTACTTATTCCTCCATGTGTATTCCATGGGATCACCTCTGTGATAAACTACTTGCCACTGAATATTTGTCTCAGGGGCTGCTTATGAGGGAGCCCAGACCAAGAAAGTGTTCCACCTCAGTCCAAATGAAAATTCTCAGTCTGGTTTTCCATGACTGGAGATCTCGCTGAGATTCTGGTTGTATGAACTAACACGCACAAGAGCCTTTGCTCTTTTGATTAGAAGGAAGAATATAGTTGATATACGGTGCTTCTATATATAGCATCTGTCTCTTTGGGGAACTATTAAGGTAGAGCATGAGCAGATGGGGCAGTGTAAGGAATGGATATATCTGATGCTTTTCATACCCATCAAACATCCTGTCAGTCTACATTTTTACTCCAGCAGCCAGCTCTGGGCAGGTGTAGTCTTGACAAAAACCTTGTCATAACTACACCATGTATCTTTCACTTTATGCCCCATGACTTCACTGATACCACTGCATGGGATGCTTGTAGAAGCCTGTTCAACCATTCTGATACATGCACAAACCTGGAAGCACAAGGGATAACACTACGGGATGGGAGGCGTTATATACATGCTCCTTTCTTCTATTCTTGGGTTAAAAAATGAGGTGTAATTGATACCTTTTCTCAGACAATCCCCAGTGGCATTTAGGTTTACTTACCCACAGGGTAACCAGCTCAGTAACTTGCTTTTGCATTGACTTTCCATTCTTCCTTGGTCACTCTTCTCATTCGCGTCACTCTTGAGTCCTGAGATCGCTGCTCCAAACAAGCGACCTTTCCTTAACTCAAGGAGTCTAGAAAAAATAAATAAAATAAAAAGCAACAAAAACCAAAAAGCCTACAAATGACCAGCCCACAAAGCTCTCGTCTCAGTCTCTACTTTTTTGAGTGGGAAGGAACCCAACTAACACATACATATCTATTAGCTTCTTGGCCTAAAGAACTTACAGTCAATCAGAGAACACTAAACATATCCAAATAACTAAAATAAAAATCAATGAAACAAAGCTATAAAATGGAAGTTCAGAGGTTGCTTAAATTGAGTGAAAAAAAATCTTAGAAATGATTTGTCTTTTTTTTTTTCCATTAGGTCTTGAAGGAAGACTTTAACTTTGGATTTTTCAATGTGTAATGATGAAGAATGGAAAGGCCATTCTAAACAGAAAGATAAAGAGAGCAAAGGCAGGTATACCCAGGCCTATTCTTGGACTGGTATCCCAGTTTGACTGGACCGTGAGGTTCATGAAAAACAACAGTAGGATAGGAGTGTGGAAAGTTATATTAAGACTATATTGTCAAGGATCTTGAAAGTCAAACCACGGAGTTAGAGCTTGGGGATAGAGGAAAGTCATTATTTAAACTTCTTTGAAGCATAATAGTGGGAGGCAAATTCAAACCATGAAATGTATGCTAAAAATAGGAGAACTATTGTTCTGTAATGGAATTGCAAAAATTGTAAGAACTGGATTTTCCCATTTTCTCTAGGATGATTGCACTTTCTGTATGGAACTTCAAGATTTCATAACCAAGTTTCAACTACTCAGCAAGCAGTTATGTATTCATTTTCAAGGTCTATTTTAACAAAGTCTATTTTAACAAGCTGGATGGCCTAAACAACTGAAATTTATTCCCATAGTTCTGGAGGCTGAAAGTCCAAAATCAAGGTGTTGGCAGGGTTGGCTGCTTTTGAGAGGAGAGAGGGAAGGATCCATTTCTACTGTGGACAACCCAGTCTCTTTTCTTAACTCATAGACGGCTGTCTTTTCTCTGTCTCTTCACATCGTCTTCCCTCTATGCCTGTCTGTCTCTGTGTCCAAAATTCTTTTTTTTTTTTTTAATAAGGACACCAATTACATTGGATTAGGGCCCACTCTAATGACCTCATTTTAACTGAGTACATCTCCCAACAACCTTATTTCCAAGGAAGGGCTAATTCTGAGGTTCTGGGGTTCAGGACTTCAACATATGAATTTTCGGAGACACAATTCAACTTGTTACACCCTGTAAATCCGAAAAAGAATTCCCTGAAAGGAACATAAAGTCACTTAGAGTTTATTTAATAAACTCAAAATTTTTAGATGTTAGATCAGTCCTATACATAAATAGCTGATCTCATAAGTGGTTTTAAGGATGCTGGCGGGAGGTTGAAATTGTATTGGTGGAGTCTCCTGCCAAAGAATTCAAAGTTGGAAGATGAAGAATTCAGGCCAAAGTATGATAAATATCAATGAAAATAAGAGAGATTTCACAGATAAATGAGAGGAAGTATTACAGAATGGGTAAATATGCAAGCCCTTAATCAAGTCTGGGTTTCAATTCTAGCTCCGTCGTGTATTTGCAGATGATCTTGGACAAGTTACTTAAACTTTCTAAGCATAGATTTCATTATTTGTAAAATATAGTCTTAGAGTAGCTAGCCAAGACCTTTAGATTTCCAAGTATAAATGAAAAGAGTGGTCAAATATGTTTCCCAAACTACAGTTTTCACATAGCGAGCTTTCCAAGTGGTACTGTTGAAGCCCTTTCCCTAGGACCTAGGTCAGAGGGAGCACACCCCACCCATCCTTCTTGAGGGTAAATGAAACTCATAATATACCAAAACCTCTCTCCAAAATGCTCTTCTAATGTATAACTCCTCTCAGTCTCTCCAATCCCCTTTATTGGCTAGAGATGGGTAGTTAGCAAAGGTCACAAAACCAGTTATCTAGTCTCACACCTCACTCAGGGGACCTCCACCAAAATTGAGACTAACCTAGTTCCATTTAATCAGCCTGCTATACTAGCGAGACTGCAGTGGGATGGGCATTTCATATGGCAATAATAGGAGGGCAGAGTAATTTGGAGATATATATATATATATAAAATTTGAAAATAGTCATGCTCTTTGATCTGTCAGTTCCACTTTTAGGAATTTATCCTAAGGAAATAAGTTGAAATGTGAACAAATATTTATTTATAAGTATGTTAACTGTGAGGTTATTAGCAGCCATGGAAAATTTGAGACACTCCAAATTTCTAACAATGGGGGAATGTGTTTAATGACATATAGTACAACCATTTAATATAATGTATAGGATTAAGATGGTAAGTTTTATGTTATGTCTTTTTCACTACAATTTTTAAAAAAATGTATAGGGCCTGGTGTGGTGGCACAGTTTCTGTAATCCCAGCAACTCAGGAGACTGAGGCAGGAGGATCACTTGAGCCCAGGCATTCGAGGCTGCAGTGAGCTATGCTTATATTACAACATAAATAAAAAGCATAGGATACAAACGTATATGTACACTATGATTTCAACTAGGTTAAAATATGCATAGAAAATGGTCTAGATGAAATATGAAAAAATTATCACTGCTTGCCTACAACTGGTGTTTGTTTTTGTTTTTATACTTTTCTGTACTTGAAAAATTTACAACAAACAAATAAGGAAATCGGGCTTAGGAGACCAAAAATAGGTCTCTCCCTGTGGAACAGTAGAGAATAAATAAAGGTTATAAAGCTGGGCTTTGTAAACCAGCATGCTGGGATTAAATCCTGGCTCAATTTCTCTGTAGAAGAGAAAAGAGAGGGCACAAATCCTCTGTCCATAGATGAATTCCTTCACCCTTCCTAGCCTCCTTTTTCTCATCTATAAAATGGGCATAATACTGGTACCTCTCTCATATGGTTGTTTTAGAAATCGGTGGTACAATGTGTGTAACTGACTTATCTCAGGGTCGTGGCTATTCACTCTAGAGGTGGCAGACACAGTGGGGAGGAGAAGCATCTCGGACCTCCGCCTGAATTTTGCTTCTTCCACCTTCTTCCAGTGACTTTGGGTGGTTATGTACTCCTTCTCTGCTTTATTATTGTGGAGACGTAAAATGAGAGTAATGGAAATACCTGTCTCATACTATTGTTAAGAGGATGAAATGAGTTAATACATATAATGTCTACAGAACAGTTCCTGGCATTAAGCAAAAGCTCAATAAATGTTAGAGTTATTATGTCATTATCATCATTCTTCTTGTCCTTATTATACCAACAAATATGGAACTGGAGCTGAAGTGCTGATCATGTTTCATCTAGATTATCCCGGGCTTTCTAAGATGAAATAAAATCAGAAAAGAGACAAAAGTTAGAGAAAAACTGGGAACAGCTCCATGTTAAACAAGCGAATGAACAAATGAGGCAAACAAAACAACTAAAAATGGCAAATGGGGAAATAAGAAACCGGGAAGTAAACTGTTAGCAAATATCATAGATAAAATTCATGTATATCAAGAACTAATAGAATAAAATAGAAAAGCACTAAGATCTCCATTGATATGTGGGCAATAAGCATGGTCAGCCCAAAACAGGATCCAGTTAGAAAACAAATTTATGAAAAAATTCAACCTCATTAATGCAGCCCAAGTGTCCCCAAAGTTTCTCATTTTTTGGGTTACCACTTCCTTTTCATTTTAAGTAAAATGACTCAAGTCCCCAACCCCTATGTTTACAGGAAAACAGTTCCTCCTGAGGATTTCAGAGAAGAGCTGGACTTCCTGGCTGACTCT
This sequence comes from Pan troglodytes, assembly GCF_028858775.2. NCBI lineage: Eukaryota > Metazoa > Chordata > Mammalia > Primates > Hominidae > Pan > Pan troglodytes. The sequence goes on along the minus strand of NC_072401.2, from coordinate 39,117,139 downwards.
TACATTCTCTTCTTCTGAACTGCTTCTTCTGGTAGCTCCCTGTCATTTTGGACAAGCTCGCACTGCCCTCCTTGGCTCTTCTGGAACTGTGTGATGGACTTCATCCTACTAGGACAGAGTCGCTTCTTGAATTCCCCAGATAAACACCCACCTGTGTGAATGACAAGCCTTAATAAAAATTAATTGTCAAAATTAATCAACAAGGTCCCAAACAAGATTGAGAGCCAGGGGACAGAAGTGCTACCGGTAATGATATAGTCACAGGCAGACCTACGAGGATGTTCATCTTTCCTCTAAGTCAACTTGAAGTTACAGCGCTTCTTAGAACTTAAAAAGTTTGATAGCCCCTTACCCAAAGAAATAGAAGCATTGGAAAATATGTTAAAGAAATTTCTATGAAATTAGAACAAAATGACTTATTTTGCAAGAGAAAAAATAAGTAAGAGCCTAACTCTGGGAAGTCCACATCCATCTAATAGGTGTTCCAGAATCAGAAAAAGAGATGAGGTGAAGATGTTATAAAAAAAAATAATAAGACAGAGAAATCCCACTGAAGGACATGAATCTCCTAAAAGTACCCAGCAAAACGAACAGTTCAAAGACCCAAACCAAGGCACTTTCTCTTGAAATTTTAGACCATCAGGAACAACAATAGTAAAAGCTTCCAGAGAGAGAGAAAGAAAAAAGAAACCAGGTTACATACAAAGAATCAGAAATCAGAATAGCCATGCATCTCTCAGTACAATGCTAGAAGCTAGAACTTATAGAACAATACCTTCAAAATTGTATAGAAAAATCATTTGCAACATATAACTTTATATCCAGCCAAACAATCAATCAAATATGATTCATGACATGTAAGTTCTCCCTCCAAATTAACCATCAATGCATTCTTTCGGGAAACTACTGGATGATGAATTCCACTATAACAGATAAAAACCAAGAAAGAAGATGCTGTGCATCCCAAGAAACAAGAGATCTAATACAGCAGAGAGGAGCAACAGCTTTCCAGGATAGCAACAACAGCTTTCCAGGATAGCAACAACTCAAAGTCAGAGGATGTCAGCTCTGCAGAAATCCAATGCATACTGGAGCAAAATGACAGACAGTAATTTGAGAGAGGTGATTATTTATTTGATAGATTTCATTGTATTACATTTTTTGACTTGAGAGCTATTTGGGAATGTGAGGAAAATTATCATAGAAGCATTGAAAACTAACAAAACAAAATACAAGGCAATTATTAACTACAAGAAAACCAAAAAGCATAATCATAGATTGTAATCATAGTGTATAATGTAGCTTTTAGTGAGGCCCAACATTACATAGATCATAATAATGTAAACACTGAACATCAATTTAACCAAAAGTAAGAGTTCATATATAAACCTCTGCAAAATATTGCTCTTTTAAAAAGTAAACCATTGAGGCCTGATGCAGTGGCTCATGCCTGTATTCCCAGCACCTTGGGAGGCCGAGGCAGGTGGATCACCTGAGGTCAAGAGTTCAAGACCAACCTGGGTAACATGGTGAAACCCCGGCTCTACTAAAAATACAAAAATTAGCCGGGCATGGTTGTGCGCGCCTGTAATCTCAGCTACTTGGGAGGCTGAAACATGAGAATCGCTTGAACCTGGAAGGCGAAGATCACATTGTTGCACTCTAGCCTGGGCGGCAGAGCTAGACTCCAGCTCAAAAAAAAAAAAAAAAAAAGAAAAGAAAAGAAAAAGAAAAAAAAAGTAAACCATTGAGTTAGATAAATGCTTTCTTTTTAAATCAGATATAAATGATACCAGCTGCTGTAGTGTGCTGGTAAATGTTTAACAACAGATTCGCAGAAAAAGAAAACGCTTTGACAAATTATTAACATTTTCTTCTTTACTTTTGTAAGTCTAGAAAATTAACAAAACAATAACTAAAGTCCTAATTTGTAGCTTTTGCCAATTTTATGGTGTAAATACTCCTACCATGGTTGATTTCAAGGTACCAACATGACATCGCTGAAGGTGGAGTTGGAAAGAGAAGTGCAGTATACCATTCATTGTAAAGTGTTTCCACCATACAGATACAGTAGACAAAAATAACTCCCAGAACATAATGATGGTAAATATACAGTCAAATAATTAGGAAGTGATGAGTTCTGAGTATTTACTACTTTTGTTTTAAATATAGCTTTATTTATTTATTTATTTATTTTAGAGATAGAGTCTTGCTGTGCCACTTGTGCTGGAGTGCAGTGGCACAATCATAGCTCACTGTAACATCAAACTCCTCAGCTCCAGAGATCCTCTTGCCTCAGCCTCCCGAGTAGCTGGGAATATGGGCATGCCACTACACCTGGCTCATTTAAAAATTTTCTTTGTAGAGATGGGGTCTTGCTATGTTGCCCAGGCTGGCCTTGAACTCCTGGCTTCAAAGGATCCTCCTGCCTTGGCCTCCCAAAGTATTGGGATTACACACATGAGTCACTGCACTTGGCCCTAAATATAGTTTATTTAAATGCAGGTGTATATGATTTCATTTTTAATAATGATTATTTTTAACAACTGGCTCACAAAATTCTTGAAAATTAAAAATTGGCTCTTATGAGCTGGTATAAGCAGGCTCTAGCAGAGCCCTGGATGTATTGAAATATATCTTAGTAAGCATGATTCAGTGTATAATTGTTCATATTCAGTGCAAGCAACAATGGCATGTGGCTTGGATGCAAACAAGGAAATCCAGGGGAATTCCTCAAGCTGACATGTCTTTTTGGATATTTGTTATATGATTAAGTCTTGGAATTCTCCCTAAGAGCAATGCTAAGCAACTAATTAATAAAGTTATAATAATACCTAGACCAGGATGAGAAATCCAGGCTTTCCTCTTTTTGTCTGTACTCTTTTCTCTTTACCGCTCCCTTGTTTAGCCTTGTATTTTATTTTCTCCCTTCCTTTTCTCTCCATTTCTCTCTTGTTCTTTGCCTTCCATCCTAATTTTCTCTATTTATGTTTCCCTTGTTCTTTCTCTTTTTTGCTTTTTCCTTTTGATCCTCTCCTCCCAGTGCTTTTCTCTTCCATTTCTCTCTTTCCTCTTTAATTTTTCTTTAATATTTATTTGTCCTCCTTTTCTCCCCCATGTCACCTCTAATAGATACACATATTCCTTCTCTGTCCCTAAAGCCTTTGGGATAATTTCTGAAGACTTGGGTTCTAAGTAATGGCTCTTACAACAGGACCATTCCCAGAGTGAGCAGGGTCAGTTGAGAGGGGAAGTGGGAGCGGGAGTCAGGGGTAGCACATGGGAAAATGAGAGATGAGAAATATCAATATTTGGTATCATTAGGGAAAGTTTCGTGGGTGCATTAGAGTTCAAGTTTGTTGGCTCATTGTAGGACTGTCATTTATTAACCTAAGGCTCTAGTCCTGTTTGTGTAATATGGTAGCCACCAGCCGTATGTGGCTATGGAATGCTTGAAAAGTGACAAGCCTGAATTGAAATGTGCTGTAAGTGTAAAACACACACCAAATTTCAAAGACATTATATAAAAAAAGAATGTCAAATATCTTGCTAGTAATTTTTTATATTGAGTACTTGCGAAATAATATTTTAATGTGGTGAATTATATACAATATATTATTAAAATTAATTTCACCTCTTTTTGTCTTTTTAATGTGGTTACCAAATCTCTCCAAAGTCTTTCAGGTTACTAGCACATATCTAGGATCATTTTATTTTATTCTTTTTCTTTTTTTCTTTTTTTTTTTTTTCGAGACGGGGCTTTGCTCATGTTGCCCAGGCTGGAGTGCAGTGGCGCGACCTTGGTTCACTGCAACCTCCGCCTCCCAGCTTCAAGCAATTCTGCTGCCTCAGCTTCCTGAGTAGCTGGGATTACAGGTGCGTGCCACCATGCCTGGCTAATTTTTTGTATTTTCAGTAGAGACAGCGTTTCACCATGTTGGCCAGGCTGGTCTCAAACTCCTGACCTCAGGTGATCCACCCACCTCGGCCTCCCAAAGTGCTGGGATTACAGGCATGAGCCGCTGTGCCCGGCCAGGATCATTTTATTTGTTTGAACTAAAATGTTCTCCTTATACTCAAATGTAGTAAATGAATGACAAATGATTTACATTTTCTAACCATGTGAGAATTTTATTACTTTTCATTTATTTTTCAGAAATAGGATTCAGAAAAAAAAAAAAGTTGTTACTATTTTCATTTACTGATACCAGTAATTAAAGTAAAGGCGCTTTCCCCAGCTAACACGTGCTCCACACTAGACCCTGAGCCACCCACAGTGCTCTTAGGGAGAATGCAAGCCCAGGCCCTTTCTTCTACCCGTGAGCAGCTCTAGGTCATGTAAGTTTCCTACCTGCCTGGATCAGGGACCAAGGCCCTCTTAAAGGCAAGAACTATAAAAATAGACTGGGTGCGGTGGCTCATACCTGTAATCCCAGCACTTTGGGAGGCTGAGGTGAGTGGGTCACCTGAGGTCAGGAGTTCAAGACCAGCCTGGCCAAGATGGCAAACCCCATCTCTACTAAAAATACAAAACTTAGTCGAGCATGGTGGCACATGCCTGTAATCCCGGCTATTTGGGAGGCTGAGGCAGGAGAATCACTTGAACCCAGGAGGAGGAGGTTGCAGTGAGCTGAGATCATGTCACTGCACTCCAGCCTGGGCAGCAGAGCAAGACTCTACCTCAAAATAATAATAAAAATAAAATAAGCTAGCCACCTGTAAGGTGGTCATGAATCCTCTGCCCAATAGAGACGCTCCATCTTGCATAGTGAGGCAAAGATCTGATCAGATTTCCCTTCTTGGGGGAAGTATTCTCAGAGCGGGCCTCAGCCCTTGACTGTAAGCCATGAGCCTGGGAAAAGGCTGTAGGAAGACACATATAGAAGCAAAGGCAGCAATAAAGAGAAGTGGGGAATAGAAAGAGAAGCAGATTGAGGAAGAGTCAAAGAGAAGTCAAGTCATAGCTAAAGTGGAGAGCAGCCCAACAAGACAGGCTGACCACCACGGCTGCTCTGGGAGTCCCCAGAAACCACTGCTCCAGGTCTCTACAGGGCCTGGCTGTGCTGCTGTGTTTCCTTACAGCCTCTAGTGTCTTTAAAATAAACCTCCATCCCCTTGTGGTAACCCAAGGTTCTCTGTTCATTGCAACTTATATGAAGGCAGAATCACAGCTGGCCCACATCTGGTATCAGAGGAAGACATAGGAGGGAAATGTGTGTTTGTGTGTTTGTGTGCATGCGTGTGTGTGCGCGCGTCTGTGTGCATGCATGTGTGTAGGGGCAGGGGGAAGTTTTTTAAAAAGGAATAAAAATATTACATCTCAAAGTTATCAGCACATATGGTTGAGCGTACTATTCTTGGTTGCTAGTTGTGAATAAAGATTTAAACGTTTTAGAAATCTCAGGTGAAGGCAGAGAGAGTATTACATAACCTCTTGGGCATCTGGAGTCGTGAAAAAATTGTGGGCTTTGGAACCAGACTTACTTAGTTTTGAATCTTGGCTCCCTCCCCTATTGGATGATGACCTTGTGCAAGTTTTTTGTTCTCTCTCAACCAGTTTTTCCATCTAGCGAATGGGAATAAAGTAATTGTTCTATGTAGTTTGTGGTGATGATTAGCCAATATCTTGTGTGCAATACTATCTGCACTTAGGAAGTAAATGCAAGCTTAATGATGATGATTAGATGACACAAACAACAACTCTACTTGGCTCAACTTGTTTGTGGTAAACAAATGTAAAAACACTTAAAGAAAACTTCTCCGTTTTCTGACAATAAAGCATTTAAACATGTTGGTCTCTGGGGAAAGGAAGAATATGTCTTTGGACAACAAAAACCCCAAGTGATTATTTTTCCTTGAGAGGGCAATATACAATGTGAGTGTGCTGATCATAGTAATTTGAGAATTTCTGAAATGAAAAAGATTTTAGAGCTTAGTTCATCCAACAAGCTGGGAATACCCTCTCCAACGTTCCTGACGGGTGTACAGCCAGCACCTGTCTTCCTACGTCTGTGTAATATAGACAGGTTTGTATATGTTTAGGTGAGGAGCAGAGCTGGTTTTGTTTTGCTGTTGTTTTTCTTTTTTCAGTTATTTATATTTTGTGTGATTTCCCCCTACAATATATGTGGAAATACATGGGCTACATTTTAAATTTAAAAACCCCAATATGATAGTTAAAAAATGTATTTTAAGAACCCACCCACTCCCTAATTTTATGAGACATAAATCTATCATAATCATTCATGTTTAAATTGATCATTCCTCCTGTAGACAAATCCATCTGGAAATTTTCTTCTTTACTCGTGATCTCCAGCAGTCACCTAAATCTTAAGTCAAGTATGAAAAAAACCTCAAAAATGTTGCTTTAAAAATTGATCCGTACTTTGCGATCTACATTTTAAAAAATACCATGCTTATTTTACCACTTCACTTCAAGAAAAGGCCTCTAGATCAGAGGTCTCCAATCTTTTTGGCACCAGGACCAATTTCATGGAAGACAGTTTTTCCACAGACCGGGTTTGGAGATGGGGGGAGAGATGGTTTCGGGATGATTCAAGCACATTACATTTATTGTACACTTTATTGCTATTATTATGACATTGTAATATATAATGAAATAATTATACAACTCACCATAATGTAGAATCAGTGGAAGCCCTGAGCCTGTTTTCCTGCAACTAGATGGTCCCATCTGACATGATGGGAAGCAGTGACAGATCATCAGACATTAGATTCTCATAAGGAGCACGCAACCTAGATCCCTCCCATATGCAGCTCACAGTAAGGTCCAAGCTCCTATGAGAATCTAAAGCTGCCACTGATATGACAGGGGGTGGAGCTCAGGTGGTAATGCAAGCGATGGGGAGTGACTGTAAATACAGATGAAGCTTCATTTGCTTACCCACCACTCACCTCCTGCTGTGTGGCTCGGTTCCTAACAGGCCGTGAACTGGTACCTGTCTGTGGCCCAGGGGTTGGGGGCCCCTGCTCTAGATAACTCTTTTCCGCCCTCTTCCTGCCTGGTTGCTGAAATTATGGAGTCACTATTCCTACTCCTGCCCATCATCACATGACTGCCCCACCCAACTGATGAAAGGGATAACCGACCTGCACCTTGAAGAAAAGCATCATCAAAGTGCTCTAAGATGCTGTGGAAAACCAGTATGGTGGTTCTGCAAAAAATTAAACAGAATGGTCATATGATCCATGAATTCCACTTCTAGGTATAGACTCAAAAGAATGTTAAGTACCAACTTAAATAGATATTTGTGCACCACGTTCACAGCAGCATTATTCACAAGAGCCCAAAGGTGAAAACTACCCAAATGTCCATTGATGGATGAATGAATGAACAAAATGTGGGACGTACATACAACAAAATAGTATTCAGCCTTAAAAAAGGAAGGAAAGATTCTATTATTCTATGTAATAATAATAGAAATGATATGGATGAACCTTAAAGACGTTATGCTCAATGAAATAAGCCAGTCACAAAAAACCAAATATGGTATAACTCCACGGACATGAGGTACCTAGAGTAGTCAAATTCACACAGACAGAAAGTAGAATTATAGTTTCCAGGGTCTGAGGGGAGGGGAAAATGGGAAATTATTTTTTAATGGCATAGAATTTCAGTTTGGGATGATGAAAAATCTTTGGAGATGGGCAGTGGTGGTGGTTGCACAACAGTGTGAATGTACTTAATTAATGCCACTAAATTGTACATTTAAAAATGCTTAAGGTCAGGCGCGGTGGCTCACACTGTAATCCTAGCACTTTGGGAGGCCGAGACAGGCAGATCACTTGAGCTCAGGAGTTCGAGACCAGCCTGGGCAACTGGCGAAACCCCGTCTCTACAAAAAATACAAAAAACTTAGCCAGGCCAATTGGTGAGCGCCTGTAGTCCCAGACATTTGCGGGACTGAGAAGCCCAGCCTCTTGCGGGCTTTAGCGCAAGAGGTCAAGGCTGCAGTGAGCAGTGATCACACCACTGCACTCCAGCCTGGGTGACAAAGTGAGACCCTACCTCAAAAAAAAATAAATAAAAATAAAAATAGAAAGATGGTGAGCATGATAACTCCTATGTTATGTGTATTTGACCACAATTTTAAAAAGTGCTAAGATTATAATGAATATATATAACATGAAATACCACTAGAATGCAGAAGAGGGCGTATGGGGTTTAAGCTTTACAGAAAAACTTGATTCAATTCCCTCCTGCAGCCAATTCTGACCGTGTCAACGAATCATCCACGCACCTGCAGCTCTGCTGAGAGAGTGCAAGCCGTGGGGTAAGAACCTTAGCTTTGTTTGTTGTAACTCTCATTAAAAAGATATAAGGGCTGCATGGGTATTTTCTAAAGAGGAGATAATTTGAGCTAATATTGAGGGGAGGGAAGTAGGGTTATTTAGATTTTTAGTATTTACTATTTTGTCTAGATTAATGATTAGTGACCTTGGGGCTATTGATCTGAGGAATTTCTTGCAGATGCTTGAGAGCGTGGGTTTCTTTTCACTGATTGTGGATCAAACCTGGTCAGCTCTTCTATTCAGATTGAACGGTCCCATGCATTGTGGCAAGTTTTTTCTAGCTCTTATTTCCCCACGGTGTATGTTAACCTCTGCTGGATGAAACCTTTGGCTATTTAAGGCATATTTGTTGCTCCTTTACCCCGTTGAAAAGTTCTGCATTTGTGTTACCTGTTTAAAAGTAGGGGCAGACCTGATGAATCTTGTACAATGCAGTTCTTATTCCGTTTCCTTCAGAAGTGGACAAAGAGGGCCATATGTGGTTGCTGTAAAGAAGAGGTGGTTAACAACCTGTGAGCATTTGGTTTCTTGATAAGCTTTCTCCCAGACCACCTACATTGAGCTATTAATTAGGAATAGGATGCACTTCGAGTTTTATTTCAATTCTTGTGAACTTATAACTTTCCTAAGAATATATTTATACATGTAGGCAAAGTCTCTTGAACTTTGTGGCACCTAGCAGAGTGTCCCACAGCAGCTGCATGAAGCTTCATAGAGAGGGGCATGGAGTGAGAAAGGAGGAAGTGGCCGCCATGGCAGCTGGTCAGATCAATGGATTCAACCTCAGTGATTCGGTCCTTAGGATGTCGTTACATCTTAAGCCACCTCATTTCAAGGTTTGAGGTGCCTTGCATTTGGGTTTAGTTACCATCCAGAAGGAACAAAACAGGTCTGGGTTCAAATCTCTGCTTCTTCAGTTGGTCATCTTGGGCAAGTTACTTTACCTCTGGGCTTTAGCTCCTCCATCTGTAAAATATGAATAATAATGACCGCCATTTTGTTGAGTCATTGAGGGATTAAACAAGGTAATGGACATAAAACAGTTAGCTCCATGTCAGACACGTAGGAAATACTGAAAAGAAGTCATTCTTACTCTTATGTTGCAAAGATCATTCAACATTCAATAGGTTCTTAATCTCTTTTCTATTTCTTTATATCATTGGGAAAAGATAAATTAGATGATTAAATATTCTTTGGTAAAACACTAGACATTTGATGATGTCTTTTGACTTGGACTTTTAAATTATAAGATATTAAAGATGTATTAAGGAAGGTCATTCTCTGTTTTTTACCTGCTTTTAACGTAGTAGTAGGGATATGATATTAACATATATATACTATTTATAGACTACATCACCAACATGGTGAAACCCCATCTCTACTAAAAATACAAAAATTAGCTGGGCATGATGGCAGGTGCCTGTAATCCCAGCTACTCAGGAGGCTGCGGCAGGAGAATCGCTTGAACCTGGGAGGTGGAGCTTGCAGTGAGCTGAGATCATACCACTTTACTCCATCCAGCCTGGGCAACAGAGCGAGACTCCATCTCAAAAAAAAAAAAAGTGTATGTCCTACTTTTAAAATTGCTTTAATGAGGCTAAGCACAGTGGCTCACACCTCTAATCCCACCCATTTGGGAGGCTGAGGTGGGAAGATTGCTGGAGGCCAGGAGTTTAAGGGTAGCCTTGGCAACATAGTGAGACCCTGTCTCTATATAAAAGTTGTTTTTATAAAATGTCATAATGCATAAGTATTGCCTGAGAGTTAGGACCTTTACTATTGTTATATTAAGAGAAGTTCAAAAAGAGTTCCTCTCCCATTGTAGTCCCAGATAAGACTGTGGTATTGGGCAGGGGGAAGAAGTGGGTAAGAGATAGAAACTCTGACTTCTCAGCGCAGAGAGTTCCAGCTAAAGCAACTGGGTTAGATTCTGCTGCATTCTTAAGGGGCCATGGCTCTAAGACCTAGAAGCTTAAAGTCAATTGCTACAAATTAAGCACTCTATGAGATGATAACATTAAAAGCACCTTTGTCAACCTAATGATTATAACTGCCAGGGTCCTATCAAGCCATAATAGAGCCTGAGGCAAAAGAAACAATCAGTAATACTGATCCTGTCTTTATGAAAAATTTCGATATTTTGTTCAACATAGATTTTTGCATTAATTTTCATTTTTAAAAATATTTCATGTAAACATTATCTTGATTACTTAGTTCCTTGGGACCCCCTTAACATTTATGCCTTCCTTGCTTCACCTGAGTCTTGACCTGATAACTGCCACCATTTATTAAGTGTGATATGCTAGGCATGGTACTAAGTGACTTACATACATTGTCTTATGCCTCTTCACAAGCTCCATTTTACAGATGACAAAACCAGATCTTTCAGAGATTAAATAAATGGTCCGAGTACATAGCTAATGAGTGGATGAATGGTTAGCATTGGATTTGAACACAGATCCATCAATCCGTAAAACCAAACTTATTCTTTTTTTTTTTTTTTTTGAAACTGAGTCTTGCTCTGTTGCCCAGTCTGGAGTGCAGTGGTGGCATCTCAGCTCACTGCAACCTCCACCTCTTGGGTTCAAGCGATTATCCTGCCTCAGCCTCCAGAGTAGCTGGGACTACAGGCACATGCCACCATGCTCGGCTAATTTTTTGTATTTTTTTAGTAGAGACAGGGTTTCACCATGTTAGCCAGGATGGTCTTGATCTCCTCACTTTGTGATCCACCTGCCTCAGCCTCCCAAAGTGCTGGGATTACAGGCCTGAGCCACCGCGCCAGGCCTACCAAACTCATTCTTCAACCATCATGCCCTGCACTGTATCAGGAATTCACAACATAAATTCATTCATTCAACACATATTTATGAGAGCATATTATGCATCACGTTGTGCTAAGGATTAAAACGTTGAAATTCATACATACAAGGATTCATTCATTCATATGTGCATTCAACAAGCAGTAATGAGCAGGCACCATGTGTCAAGCACTATGCTACATGCTGAGGATACAGAAGCGAACAAGACAGACAGCTACCACGGGAATGAACAGAGAAGGGACAGGTGATAAGCAAATGAATGAAAGTTTATTTACTAAGAGGTCATTCAGAAGAGATCATGAATTCATGGAAAATTATTTTCTGCATCTAGTGGCATGGAAATTAAGATATTCTGAATTTTAATGTATAGTTTTAAGAAAACTGAAAGAAAATATAAAGTTTATCATTATACATTGGATACTATGAACACAATAATTTGAGTAGTAATTACACTTCCAGGCCACAGTTGTAAACTGATTTTCTATTAGAAATATTTTAAAGTAGATGTAGAAAACTTACTCTTAAATATATAACAGTTCAAAAATCCAGCAGGAACTAAGTTAATTAAATAGAATATTCACTTGTTTTTTCTGATAATTATACTGTGTTATATTTACATATTAATGCAGTATAATATTTTAGTATACATTACACTCTAGGGAGTCACTGAAATGTCAGTAAAGAAAAATACGGCCGGAGGTATCTTAAGTCATTTGACCATGTTTTTAAAAGTTGGTGTTTTGAGAAATCATCTAAATGTGGTGACCTTACCAAAATGATTGCTTTTTCTCCAAGATATTTGAGAACACTTACCAGAAACAATAGTTTATGAAATATAAAAATTATATGATCAATGTGGATAATTAATATTTTTACAAAAGAATTCTCCAAGTTTACATTGTAAGGGAGTTCACACAAAGAAACTATGATCATATGTGTTCCCAAGATCAGAGATAAGATGCTCTCTCTCCTTTACTAGTATCAGCGGCTAATGGAAAACTTGGGAGTGGCCCTCTCACTCCCTACTCTCCATAGGTTTTCTGGAATTTCTTCACTTCAAGAAAAAAACCAGACTTGGGAAGGTTCTAGAGAAAGAGAAATACAGATGAGAGAGAGGTAACATTCTAAGTGGCCTTATGTTTTGATTCTGCCCCACCTTTGTTACCCCGCCATGTTTGTGTGCATTCCTGTGGATGGGCGTGCCCACTGCCTCCCTCACCTCCCATCCAGCCTTTCAGAATGATGGGAACATGACACGCACAGAGAAGTCTCTCTACCCTATCCTCTTTCTGTTGAGCATGTCTTTTGCTCCCTCTGCTTGTCTATGGGAGTGACCTGTCTGAAGGAGGTTGAGGGTCAATGTGTAACAGATACATACAAATGGAAGCAGAAAAACTCCGCCACTAACTTATCACCTGCCCTTGGTGCCTTCAGAGAGCCTGGTCTGGGGGCACGTAGAGTTAAATTGTTTACTAATTTGAAATTAGAATCTAACCACTTCTCTCCACTTCCATTGATACATTCTCTCTGGCACAAGTTACTCTATAGTGTCCCAAGGAGTCTTCCCTGCCAGCCTTGTGGCTCCCAGTCATTTCCACCCAACAAACAGAGGAATCTTTTTATTTATTTATTTATTTATTTTATACTTTAAGTTCTGGGGTACATGTGCAGAACGTGCAGGTTTGTTACATAGGTATACACATGCCATGGTGGTTTGCTGCACCCATCAGCCCATCATCTACATTAGGTATTTCTCCTAATGCTATTCCTCCCCTAGCCCCCCACCCCCTGACAGGCCCTGGTGTGTGTCAATGTGTTCTCATTGTTCAACTCCCAGTTATGAGTGAGAACATGTGTTTGGTTTCCTGTTCTTGTATTAGTTTGCTGAGAATGATGGTTTCCAGATTCATCCATTTCCCTGCAAAGGACATGAACGCATTCTTTTTTATGGCTGCGTAGTATTCCATGGTGTATATGTGCCATACTTTCTTTATCCAGTCTATCATTGATGGGCATTTGGGTTGGTTCCAAGTCTTTGCTGTTGTGAATAGTGCTGCAATAAACACGTGTGTGCATATATCTTTATAGTAGAATGATATATAATCCTTTGGATAGATACCCAATAATGGCATTGCTGGGTCAAATAGTATTTCTAGTTCTAGATCCTTGAGGAATCGCCACATTGTCTTCCACAATTGTTGAGCTAATTTACATCCCCACCAACAGTGTAAAAGCATTCCTATTTCTCCACACCCTCTCCAGCACCTGTTGTCTCCTGACTTTTTAATGATCACCATTCTAACAGGCATGAGATTGTATCTCATTGTGGTTTTGATTTGCATTTCTCTAATGACCAGTGATCATGAGCTTTTTTTCATATGTTTGTTGGCTGCATAAATGTCTTCTTTTGAGAAGTGCCTGTTCATATCCTTCACCCACTTTTTGATGGGGTTGTTTTTTTCTTGTACTTTTTTTTATGTTCTTTATAGATTCTGGGTATTAGCCCTTTGTCAGAAGGACAGATTGCAAAAATTTTCTCCCATTCTATAGGTTGCCTCAAACAGAGGAATCTTTAAAATGTATGTCAGAACCTGCCACTCCTGGACTCTAAATCTTCTGCTGGTTTCTTATTTCAGTCAGAGGAAAATTGACAAGTTCTTATAAGATCCGACCTCTTCTCTGATTCCGTCCCCTAACTCCACTCCAGGTCTTCCTCACATTTTCCAGGCACATCAGGATCTTTAAATTTGTACTTGCTGTTCTCTCTCTCTCCAAAATACTCTTTCCCCAGACAACAAGTGTCTTGCTTCTTCACCCCCTTTAGATTTCTGCATGAAGATCACTATCAGGGAGGCCTTTTTTGATCATTCTATAAAAAAGAAAATCACTCCCCAGTGTCTCTCTGTTTCCCTTATCTTAGTTATTTTTCCTTCAAGACAATATCACTGCCTGATATTGGTCCCCACCCAAATCTCATCTCGAACTGTAGCTCCCATAATTCCCACATGTTGTGGGAGGTACCTGGTGGGAAGTAATTGAATCATGGGGGCGGGTCTTTCCCATGCTGTTCTCATGATAGTGAATAAGTCTCATGAGATCTGGTGGTTTTATAAAGGGGAGTTTCCCTGCACATGCTCTCTTGCCTGCTGCCACATAAGACATGACTTTGCTCCTCATTTGCCTTCCACCATGATTGTGAGGCCTCCCCAGGCATGTGGAATTGTGAGTCATAACATATAAACGTATTGTTTTGTTTGCAGTCTCTCTTTTCTTACCCTCTCTCTAGAATATAAGCTATGTAGAAACAGAAATCTCTTCTGTTCACTGCTACTTCCCCAGTGCCTAGAAAAGTTTCTGGCAGAATAGGTACTTAATAAATATCTTGAATAATGAATATCGTAAAATCTTAGTACTCCAACTACCTCTGTTCTACGTCTAATCCAACCACGTGAAGCCTGGCACATCTCCCAAAGTCCTCAGAATTCTATATCCTTCAATTTCCTCATCTATCAAATGGGAGTAGTAGTACTTCCCTCACAGAGTATGGTGATAAATAAATGAGATAATATACATGAAGCAATTAGTATGTATCTTGGCACATTGAAATCTAACCCGAAAGCTTTGATTCTATGCCATAACAGAATTCAGCAGCTGAATATCAAGACCTTTTAATTCAACAAGAAGTTAAGACATTTATAGTTGTCTAACAACAGACTGAAGATTGTAGCTTGGTATTCACTGGCAGGTTTCAGACATTTAGATCTTTCTTTTAATGACTAACACCATGCCTATCTGTGGAGAAGCTGGCAACATGTCACACCTGGAAATTGTTTTTCAACATTAATACTATTATTTGGCAGTAATCCAGATTGCTTTTGCCACCAACCTGAAGACATATAGAGGCAGAAGGACAGGAATAATTCTATTTGTTTCCTGTTTTGAAACTTCCATCTGTAAGGTAAGTGTTGAAAGTCAGATAGTGGCTCCAGGGACTTTCTATATCCAAAAATACAAAAATTGAGGGGTAACTCCTTGATATCAAGTCAAAGGCTCACAATGTCTGGTAATAAAACAAATTACTTTCAATTTTCTTGAAATCTTCAGGCTATCAAAAGGAGATGTGAGAGAGGGTATTGAGTATGGCCTGACAATGCAGTTCTTAAACCAAAGGGCCATTATGCTTCTCCTCTCTGAGAATCCTCACTTACCTCAACAACGGAGACATGGCACAGTAGCCAGCTTGGAGACTTCTCAGCCAATGCTCTGAGATCAAGTCGAAGACCCAATATACAGGTTGGGACCTTATTCCAACCTCTTGATGAATGTAGTCAGATGTTGGCATTTTTTTTGCAAATAAAAATCCTACAGGATTTAACAAACCAAATAAAAATCTAACATTGTATACTTTTTTTTAGGGTTTTGAGCTCATCTTCATCATTCGTATGAGGAAATCAGTGGTAAAATCCTTGGAAATACAATGAGACTCATCAGAAACATTTACATATTTTGTAGTATTGTTATGACAGTAGAGGGTGATGCTCCAGAGCTGCCAGAAGAAAGGGAACTGATGACCAACTGCTCCAACATGTCTCTAAGAAAGGTTCCCGCAGACTTGACCCCAGCCACAACAACACTGGATTTATCCTATAACCTCCTTTTTCAACTCCAGAGTTCAGATTTTCATTCTGTCTCCAAACTGAGAGTTTTGATTCTATGCCATAACAGAATTCAACAGCTGGATCTCAAAACCTTTGAATTCAACAAGGAGTTAAGATATTTAGATTTGTCTAATAACAGACTGAAGAGTGTAACTTGGTATTTACTGGCAGGTCTCAGGTATTTAGATCTTTCTTTTAATGACTTTGACACCATGCCTATCTGTGAGGAAGCTGGCAACATGTCACACCTGGAAATCCTAGGTTTGAGTGGGGCAAAAATACAAAAATCAGATTTCCAGAAAATTGCTCATCTGCATCTAAATACTGTCTTCTTAGGATTCAGAACTCTTTCTCATTATGAAGAAGGTAGCCTGCCCATCTTAAACACAACAAAACTGCACATTGTTTTACCAATGGACACAAATTTCTGGGTTCTTTTGCGTGATGGAATCAAGACTTCAAAAATATTAGAAATGACAAATATAGATGGCAAAAGCCAATTTGTAAGTTATGAAATGCAACGAAATCTTAGTTTAGAAAATGCTAAGACATCGATTCTATTACTTAATAAAGTTGATTTACTCTGGGACGACCTTTTCCTTATCTTACAATTTGTTTGGCATACATCAGTGGAACACTTTCAGATCCGAAATGTGACTTTTGGTGGTAAGGCTTATCTTGACCACAATTCATTTGACTACTCAAATACTGTAATGAGAACTATAAAATTGGAGCATGTACATTTCAGAGTGTTTTACATTCAACAGGATAAAATCTATTTGCTTTTGACCAAAATGGACATAGAAAACCTGACAATATCAAATGCACAAATGCCACACATGCTTTTCCCTAATTATCCTACGAAATTCCAATATTTAAATTTTGCCAATAATATCTTAACAGACGAGTTGTTTAAAAGAACTATCCAACTGCCTCACTTGAAAACTCTCATTTTGAATGGCAATAAACTGGAGACACTTTCTTTAGTGAGTTGCTTTGCTAACAACACACCCTTGGAACACTTGGATCTGAGTCAAAATCTATTACAACATAAAAATGATGAAAATTGCTCATGGCCAGAAACTGTGGTCAATATGAATCT
Organism: Pan troglodytes; assembly: GCF_028858775.2. Taxonomy (NCBI): domain Eukaryota; kingdom Metazoa; phylum Chordata; class Mammalia; order Primates; family Hominidae; genus Pan; species Pan troglodytes. Next base: position 39,100,244 of record NC_072401.2, on the reverse strand, counting down.
GTCATACAATAAATTGTCTGATTCTGTCTTCAGGTGCTTGCCCAAAAGTATTCAAATACTTGACCTAAATAATAACAAAATCCAAACTGTACCTAAAGAGACTATTCATCTGATGGCCTTACGAGAACTAAATATTGCATTTAACTTTCTAACTGATCTCCCTGGGTGCAGTCATTTCAGTAGACTTTCGATTCTGAACATTGAAATGAACTTCATTCTCAGCCCATCTCTGGATTTTGTTCAGAGCTGCCAAGAAGTTAAGACTCTAAATGCGGGAAGAAATCCATTCCGGTGTACCTGTGAATTAAAAAATTTCATTCAGCTTGAAACATATTCAGAGGTCATGATGGTTGGATGGTCAGATTCATACACCTGTGAATACCCTTTAAACCTAAGGGGAACTCGGTTAAAAGACGTTCATCTCCACGAATTATCTTGCAACACAGCTCTGTTGATTGTCACCATTGTGGTTATTATGCTAGTTCTGGGGTTGGCTGTGGCCTTCTGCTGTCTCCACTTTGATCTGCCCTGGTATCTCAGGATGCTAGGTCAATGCACACAAACATGGCACAGGGTTAGGAAAACAACCCAAGAACAACTCAAGAGAAATGTCCGATTCCACGCATTTATTTCATACAGTGAACATGATTCTCTGTGGGTGAAGAATGAATTGATCCCCAATCTAGAGAAGGAAGATGGTTCTATCTTGATTTGCCTTTATGAAAGCTACTTTGACCCTGGCAAAAGCATTAGTGAAAATATTGTAAGCTTCATTGAGAAAAGCTATAAGTCCATCTTTGTTTTGTCTCCCAACTTTGTCCAGAATGAGTGGTGCCATTATGAATTCTACTTTGCCCACCACAATCTCTTCCATGAAAATTCTGATCATATAATTCTTATCTTACTGGAACCCATTCCATTCTACTGCATTCCCACCAGGTATCATAAACTGAAAGCTCTCCTGGAAAAAAAAGCATACTTGGAATGGCCCAAGGATAGGCGTAAATGTGGGCTTTTCTGGGCAAACCTTCGAGCTGCTATTAATGTTAATGTATCAGCCACCAGAGAAATGTATGAACTGCAGACATTCACAGAGTTAAATGAAGAGTCTCGAGGTTCTACAATCTCTCTGATGAGAACAGACTGCCTATAAAATCCCACAGTCCTTGGGAAGTTGGGGACCACATACACTCTTGGGATGTACATTGATACAACCTTTATGATGGCAATTTGACAATATTTATTAAAATAAAAAATGGTTATTCCCTTCATATCAGTTTCTAGAAGGATTTCTAAGAATGTATCCTATAGAAACACCTTCACAAGTTTATAAGGGCTTATGGAAAAAGGTGTTCATCCCAGGATTGTTTATAATCATGAAAAATGTGGCCAGGTGCAGTGGCTCACGCTTGTAATCCCAGCACTGTGGGAGGCCAAGGTGGGTGAACCACGAGGTCAAGAGATGGAGACCATCCTGGCCAACAAGGTGAAACCCTGTCTCTACTAAAAATACAAAAATTAGCTGGGCGTGGTGGTGCACGCCTGTAGTCCCAGCTACTTGGGAGGCTGAGGCAGGAGAATCGCTTGAACCTGGGAGGTGGCAGTTGCAGTGAGCTGAGATCGAGCCACTGCACTGCAGCCTGGTGACAGAGCAAGACTCTATCTCAAAAAAAAAAAAAAAAGAAAAAAAGAAAAAAATGGAAAACATCCTCATGGCCACAAAATAAGGTCTAATTCAATAAATTATAGTACATTAATGTAATATAATATTACATACCACTAAAAAGAATAAGGTAGCTGTACATTTCCTGGTATGGAAAAAACATATTAATATGTTATAAACTATTAGGTTGGTGCAAAACTAACTGTGGTTTTTGCCATTGAAATGGCATTGAAATAAAAGTGTAAAGAAATCTATACCAGATGTAGTAACAGTGGTTTGGGTCTGGGAGGTTGGATTACAGGGAGCATTTGATTTCTATGTTGTGTATTTCTATAATGTTTGAATTGTTTAGAATGAATCTGTATTTCTTTTATAAGTAGAAAAAAAATAAAGATAGTTTTTAAAGCCTACACATCCTACTCATTTGGCTTGATTCTTCTTTCTGGTCTCACGGGTCACAGGAAGAAAAGCACTCCTGAAATATAATTTTTGCAAAATTATATTCAAAAATTATAATTTTGCAAAATTATATTTCAAAAATTATAATTTTGCAAAATTATATTTCAAAAATTATAATTTTGCAAAATTATATTTCAAAAATTATAATTTTGCAAAATTATATTTCAAAAACAAACATCATGTCACTTCTCTGGTTAGAAAAAATTTTTGTGGCTTAAACACATGATTCAGGGAGAGAATGTCATGCTCCTTTAAGATCTGACAGCAATCTCCTTTTATCTCCTTGCATCTTCTTTATTTTTAATTTTTAGAGACTAGCTCTTGCTCTGTCACCCAGGCTGGAATGCAGTGGTGCGATCATAGCTCACTGCAGTATTGAGCTCCTGGCCTCAAATGATCCTCCTGTCTTCGACTCCCGAAGTGCTGGGATTACAGCCCCTCCTTGCATCCTATCATTGGGCCCTGTGGAGCTACTGGCCCTTCCCCAGAACTTTCAGTGTTCTTTCATGGCTCCAGAGCCCAGATTTCACATCTTGCCTGCTGTAATGCCTTCCCTACTTGGGTTTGTTCAGGAAACCTTACAGTTCTCTCAGGACACAATCCGCATATCGACTCTTCTTTGAAATCATCCTCACTCTTTCCCGTAAGCATGATGCTTCTTGATTCTCTTCCACACTTTGGACATATTTCTATCATCAACCTAATTATGTACATTTTTAAAGTTTCAATTTCCCACTAGACTATGAACTCCTCAAAGGCTAAGACAGACTTACATCTGCCCTTGTGTCTGCAGCAGTCCCTGGTTCAGAACCGGTGCTCAATGAATGTTTATGGAATGGATGTTGGGTTGGCTAGAGGAGCTTAGTGGGAACTCAACTGGCTTAAGGATAGATGGTGGAATTTAAAGGCATATTCTGAGAAGCTCAGGAAGAGCAGGAATAGGTAAAACTCAGGTAAGAAGACAGAGAATCCAGAATTGTAGGATTCCTAAGTAGAGCTCACGTCATGTGAAATTGCCAAAATTTGGTTGCTCTTGACCTAGAAAAGCATCTACTTTTAAAAATCTCATTCCATCTGTATTAGTCAGGGTTCTCTAGAGGGACAGAACTAATAGGATATATATATATATATATCACACAATACTATCTATCTATCTATCTATCTATCTATCTATCTATTGCAAGGTCTATTGTGGGACCTTGTAATTGTGTGGGTCAACACTCCTTAATAAACTCCTATATATATAGGAGGTACATATATATATATAATAGGATATTATATATATAGGATATATATATAAAATAGGATATATATAATAGGATATATATAGGAGCTATATAGGATATATATACAAATATATATAAAGTATATATAAATATATATATTTATATATATATATCCTATATATAATATCCTATATATAATAGGATATTATATATATGATATATATAATAGGATATATATATATAGGATATATATATAATAGGAGATATATATATATATATATATATATGAGCTTATTAAGGAGTATTGACACACACAATTACAAGGTCCCACAGTAGACCATCTGCAAGCTGAGGAGCAAGGAAGCCAGTCCAAGTCCCAAAGCTGAAGAACTTGGAGTGCAATGTTTGAGGGCAGGAAGCATCCAGCATGGGAGAAAGATGTAGGCTGGGAGGCTAGCCCAGTCAAGTTTCGTCATGTTCTTCTGCCTCCTTTTATTCTAGCTATGCTGGCAGCTGATTAGATGGTGCCCTCCCAGATTAAGGGTGGGTCTGCCTTTCCCATTCCACTGACTCAAATGTTAATCTCCTTGGCAACACCCTCACAGACACACCCAGGAACAATACTTTGCATCCTTCAATCCAATCAAGTTGACACTCAATATTAGCCATCACATCATCTACTAAGACTAATCTCCTAAACAAGTTAAAACTGGATTCTGCATCTAATTCATTTTCTTATAGTTTGTGATCTTATGAATTCCTCATGCTAGTGATTATTTTAAAAACTGTACTCAAGAAGGCCAACCCGAGAGTACAGGGAGGGCACTGGGTGTCAATCTAGAAGCCAGGCCATGCTACCATTTAGCCGGTAGCTGGAGTTGAGGAGCTAGAGTCTAGCAGCTTGGGGGCTGAGCATCTCTCTTTCTCTTCCCTGGTGAGCCCATGGTCTGTCTGGCAGAAGGGGAAACCCAAGGAAACCACAGTGGAATGGAGACAAAGCATGGGGAAGGTGACTTCCTGGGCAAGACACTGATGTAAATGTGATTCTTGGCTGCTGGAGGAGTGAGACCGATTCTGCACGAGGGTTTGTAAATCTTGAGTAAATTATTCAGAATGAGACTTTCACCTTTAATTAGTTAATGAATTCACCTTTAATTATTTAATGAATTCACCTTTGATTAATTAATCCAGCTTTAATTAATTCACATTTAATTAATTAACTTGGAACACACGAAGAATGTAAGATTAGCCCTAAAGTCACCGGTATTTAGTTATTTCATGCTAGAACCCTCAGTTTAGCAATACCATTTACAAAACAGATGTGTTTTATTACAAGTTTAAAAATAACACATTAGGCTGAGCTCTCAGCAACTTCACAGCTGGACAATCCTTAAATCTTACCTATCAAATCATTTTGCTGTTCCTGTCTCAGAAACTTAAATACCATCCAACATTTCCTAATATGCTTGGTTTTGACTGTTATGAATTACAATCAGAAAAAATAAATTTTACATGAGTTGTATGTTATTTGCTTTTGAGGCTTGAAATACAAGTAACACCTGCCTCATACAAACCTGATGATATACTTTTACCCAAGAAATTTCAGATTTCAACAAAGACCCACTGTTCTGAATCATGACATTGATGCGGAAGTGAGCATACCCAGGCTGAATGCTGTAACAGCAGCCGGTGTCATGAACTCCGATCACGTTTTAAAAATGACTCTGGAGCTTGTAAGTTCCTTTTTATTTCCTTGCCATTTGTCAACCTGGAGCTTGTTTCATTTTTTTCCCCGAGGAAACTGAACTCTTAAGTGAAGTCTGTCTGTGTATTCCTCAGGGGGCTTTCACAATCTCTTAGCATCTCTACAGATAAATTGCAATCCTTTCTGGACGTCAACAGTTGAGTTGTTGAGAATGATCTGTATTCTCTCAGCAAATGTGGCAAAGAGAGCTGTACTGAAATGGAATTGCAGTCCTTGAATTCCCAATAGATTAGTGGGAAGAAGGAATTTTACATCTAATTTTTGGCAAATGTTCCCCAAAGTTCACTCCTTTATCTATTATGATGAAGCATTCAAGAGAAGCATAGACTAGGCATATTAAAAGTGGGTGAGAATTTGGAGATTGTCAAGTATAACTCTCACTTTCAAATGGGGAAATTGAGGCTTTAGAATTTTAAATGACCCACCTAAGCCCAAGGTCATAGTCTTTTAACTCCTAATGTTTTTCCTTCCAATCCACAACCAAGTGGCCTTTACTTTTTGCATTTGATTTTTATTCTCTCATTCCTTCTATTGCAATTCTCAAGAACAGAGCCCTGGATGGGGCACTTTGATTATCCCGTCTATATTCCCCAAAGTCATTTGAGGTCTAGGCTTTCTCTGCAGTCTTCCTCCATGGCCAAAGCATCCTGTATTTGCCACCTGATTCTATCCCCGAAAAAAACATTCTTTTGCCATCGGTAACTTGCGATGGGGGCTGCTCCTCAGATCAGCCACCCCTGGTCTAGGAGCCAGAAAATGTTCTCTATGTAAAGGATGGGGAATAATGGGGAGCCTGTTCTCCCCTGGAGGTTTCAAAGGCAACTTAATCACCAGCATCCTGCTGGGGATACATCCCTTGGTCCCTGAGCTCAATTTTCCACCTGGTGTGCTGTGACCCATGACGTGCTGCTGCCATTGATCCTTTTAACCCTGGACGGGGCTCCTTGAGGACCCACTTGAGATAGGGAGTGGGTCTGGTGGTGCATCCTGAAGTCCTGCCAGGGGACAAGCACAATGAAAAACTCCTGACTGTGGGTCTGGAAGTGGCCTACACCTGTACATCTATTCAACAGCCAGCTGCTGAGACACTGCCCTCCTTCACAGATGGGGGCTCTGAGCTGCTGGACAACATTGCGTTCTGGATGTTCAAGGACAAAGTTGCAGCCAACAGTAGGGGTGTTCAGGATTATGGTTAGGGAAGCTGGGTGGGGGATCCTGGCCAGCACAACTCCCGACGGCAGCCCATGTCTGCCTCTTCACAATGAGATTCTTGTCTTCAGAATCTGTCTTGTTAGTGGTGTCCAAGCAGCCTCAAGGGTAACTATTAATACTCTAACAACACATGCACATTCTAGTCATTATTTTGAAATACTTAATGAAAAGCCAGTGGAGTGGACTCTAAATCAATTCACATTTTCCCCAAGACATTTATTTCAGTATTCTTTTTGCCCTTCAAATCTTTGCTCCAATCCCATTTCCGTTGAAGACTTCCTGGATGACCTAGCAGAAAATGGCAGCACTCTTTGTCCACCTTCCTTGCTTTTTATTTCTCCATAGCATTTGCCATCTTCTAAGTTTACTTCTAAGTTTTCTCTTTATCCTGCTGATTCCCTGTCTTCCCCCACTAGAATGCAAACTCTTTTAGAGCAGAAATTTTTTTCTGTTTTGCTCACAGATATTGTCTCTATCTCTGCCTAGAACAGTGCCTGGCACAGGTCCACTCCCCAGGGATTTTCTTTCTGTGTTGATTTTATTTTCTTTGTTGATTGGTCTTCTCTGCTCCTCTGAAGTCCAGCAGGGCCTCTGTTGCCAAGGCTGCCCCCTTCAGTGTCAGCGCTTGTTGTTGGAAATCAAGGATACAGATTTTACTTGTAAGGGGGTGTATTAGTCCATTTTCATGTTGCTGATAAAGGCATACCCAAGACTGGGTAATTTATAAAGAAAAAGAGGTTTAATGGACTCACTGTTCCATGTGCCTAGGGAGGGCTCACAATCATGGCAGAAGGTGAAAGGCACATTTTACATGGTGGCAGACAAGAGCAAATGAGAGCCAAGCAAAAAGGGAAACCCCGTATAAAACCATCAGATCTTGTGAGACTTACTCACTACCATGAGAACAGTGTGGGAGAAACTGCCCCCATGATTCAATCATCTCCCACTGGGTCCCTCCCACAACATGTGGGAATTATAGGAGCTACAATTCAAGATGAGATTTGGGTGGGGACACAGCCAAATCATATCGGGGGCATCCCTCACCATCTGTATTTTTGCTGACACTTTCTAGGACCTGCCATCACTGGCCTATTGCTTCCCCCAACCACCCCACACTTCATGAATCTTCTCTTTGCCTCCTCCTATTGGAAGCTGCTGGATCTCAGGTGCTTGCTGTGGGCAGCCCTTTAACTATTTTGGAGTCTGCAGATTATATGAATCACTGCAAATGGGGTACCTGGTTCCCCCACCCCCAACCACTTCCCCTGTTCTTTTGCTGTCTCAGCCTTTTTAGAGGGGAAGGGGCAGCACTGGGCCAATGAAGCCCCTGCCGTGGGCCCACGCCTCAGATCTCCCCTTGCCCCAGTGCTTTGGAAGGTCTCCCTTGAACTTTCTAAGTCCTTCTGAGGGCCTGGTACAGCTGGGACTGGCAGTGTTCCCCAAGCAGGATGCCCCAGCCCAGACGCAGACCCGTATGGACCCCAGTCTTTATTTCTCCCCTTTGAGATGACCTCTGACCCTCTATCGCAAGCATGGAGTCAACCAGATATCCTGAGGAGCTCTGTAATTCACATCTATGGGGCTCTCTCAGAGACTGGTGGTTGGATCCCCATTTGAGGTGGGTGGCCTGGAAAGCAGTGTAGGCCCACCCAGGATTGGGCACCAGAATGCTGCTGACATGTTGATTGGGGCGACTCTCACATTGAACACAAGATGACTTCAGGGCATAGGCTACCGGCAGCTCATCGCTGACCCTTGGGCTTGAGCCACCAGTGTGGACCTATGCCCATCTGTGTTTTGACTGTGGTGCCACCTCTTGTCTATAACACCTGAGGGTGGCAGTTGTGCTGGCAGGTGTCCTTTACCCTGCGCCCGACTGTGCTCCCAGCCTCGGGCACCCAGGGCAATAGCTGCCATTGCTGCATGCTCTGAGCCATGTGCCAGGCAGTCCTTCAAGGATGACTTTCAAAACTGAACACCAATGGGCCTTCCAATCAACGTCCTGTCTTGCCTCCCATGGTTACATGGTGCTCTGCCAGTCAGTATTAAGCTGTGCCTGATGGAGGAGGAATGTTTCTTGCAGGAGCGGGACTGCTCTTCCCTCTTTCTGCATTGACCCCTTGCCTACCCTTGTGTGGAAGGCAGGGGTTCAGTCAGAACCAAAAGTACTTCCATGGTAGGAATGCCATGGTTACCACCTCAAGAGGCCAAGAGAAAACGCAGCTGGATGGTGGGTAGTTCTATGTTTCTACTACAAAATTCTGAATGGTAAACTTAACAGAATCGGAAAATGAATACTGTATGGGCTCACATTTCCCTGCCTCATCTGGGGAAGGCTTGCATTCATGAAGCACAGTAACAACCTTTGAGAGTCATGGGAAGCCAGGGTGGATGGATGATGTGGCGGCATGAGTAATAATTCAACCAGCATTACAAACATACTGTCAGGGAACTGCAGAGGCAAGAAGACCTACATCATTTAATGTGAGCAGGTTCTGAAGAGCTGCCTTGTGATTAATTACAACACTGCTGCTGTTTTCTTCTTGGTGAGAGACACAGTTAACCAAAAACAGCACACTGGACAATAAAATGCATGAAGAGATGGCTCCTGGGTTTGAACAGGAAGAGATGTTGCTTGGATGCTGCAAAGAATCCTCACAGGTAGCAGCTGGAAAATAAACAATACGCAAATGACTCTTCTGTACCAATTCTCGTTAATAACTCACTGAACCTCTCACATGGGTCCATCCATTTCAAAATCTTTTTTTTTTTTTCGAGACAGGATTTCATTCTAACCTGGAGTGCAGGAGTGTAGTGGTGCAATCACAGCTCACTGTAACCTCCAATTCCAAGGCTTCAGTGATCCTCCTACCTTGGCCTCCTGAGTAGCTGGGACTACAGGCATGTACCACTGCTCCTAGCTAATTTTTGTATGTTTTTTGGTAGAGACAGGGTTTTTGCCATGTGACCCAGGCTGGTCTTAAACTGGGCTCAAGCAATCTGCCTGCCTAGGCCTCCTAAAGTGCTGAGATTACAGGCGTGAGCCACTGCGCCGGGCCACAAAACAATTTTTTTTTTGAGATGGAGTCTTGCTCTATCACCCAGTCTCGAGTACAATGGCACAATCTTGGCTCACTGCAAACTCTGCCTCCCAGGTTCAAGCGATTCTCCTGCCTCAGCCTCCCAAGTAGCTGGGATTACAGGTGCACGCCATCACGCTGGAACAATTTTTGTATTTTTAGTAGAGATGGGGTTTCTCCATGTTGGCCAGGTTAGTCTCAAACTCCTGACCTCCAGTGATCTGCCCACCTCGGCCTCCCAAAGTGCTGGGATCACAGGCGTGAGCCACCGCTCCCTGCCAAAACATATTTTTTAATCAAATTATTTTATAGACAGGGGCCCTGTGCTACACAGTTCTGAGAAGAAGAATATCTTGGCTTATGCAGCCAGAATGTGTATTGCTTCTGATTTTTTAGCTGCACAATGATTTGTTTCTGTTTTGGAGGAAGTCATTGGCAACAGGACAGTTTTTATCTTGAGTACTAATGGATGATGTGGTGAAATTCAGTGGTAAGATGGGTTGCTCTGACAGATTGGAACAGGCACATTCTAATACCACCATATTAAGTTTATTGGATGTTCCTCCTGTGGTGTTTATTAAAAATGGAAAGGAGATGAGGCCTTTATTATTTTAGGCCATGATGGGTTAAGGCACCACATTATTAGACTGTGTTCTCCCTGTGAAGAAAGTTAGATCCTTGGTCATGCCCAGGAACCTTCTAGACCTAAGGACTTTAAGTGTCTTTCCTGGCAGCAGTACCTTTGGCCCTGGGAAAAAACAGGCCAGAGAAAGCTGCTGAAAGAATCTGTGCAAGGTTAGCTCAGATATTCCATTAGGATCGATATCTTTGATTCCTGGACTCACTACCCCTGAGCCCTCAACCTCTTTCTGGCTCTTTTATTTCTGGAAAAATGTTTCCATGATGCTGTCATTAACATCCTGGCCTTGTATACTTAACAATACAAGGCACTAACCTTTCTTGAGGATTTATTATTTATTTATTTATTTAGAGACAAGGTCTCACTCTGTTGCCCAGGTTGGGTTGCAGTGGCATGACCATGGCTCACTTCAGCCTCCACCTCCTGGGCTAAAGCATTCCTCCCCCTTCAGCCTCCCGCGTAGCTGGGACAACAGGCACGTGCCACCATGCTCTGCTCACATCTTAATTTTTTTTGTAGAGACAGGATCTCACTATATTCCCCAGGCTGATCTTGAACTCCTGGGCTCAAGTGATCCTCTCACCTCAGCTTCCCAAAGCATTGGGAATACAGACGTGAGCCACCATGCTCAGCCCTTTTTGAGATTTCAAATGTGCCAGCCACTGTTCTAAGTCTGTCATGATGTTATACTTGTTAAATCACATAGATCCAAGGGTTAAATATTATCATTATTCCTATTAACAGATAAAGTCCCCAACCAGAAGTCAAGGTTTCATGGCTAGTAAGTGACAGAAATGCAAGATTGTGATGACAGAGCCTGTTTTTTTTTTTTTTTTCTTTTTTTGAGACGTAGTCTTGCTCTGTTGCCCAGGCTGGAGTGCAGTGGTGCTGTCTTGCTCACTGCAACCTCTGCCTCCTGGGTTCAAGTGATTTCCTGCCTCAGCCTCCCGAGTAGCTGGGATTACAGGTGTGCACCACCACACCTGGCTAATTTTTGTATTTTTAGTAGAGACAGGTTTTCACCATGTTGGCCAGGCTGGTCTTGAACTCCTGACCTCAGGTGATCCAACTGCCTCAGCCTCCCAAAGTGCTGGGATTACAGGCTTGAGCCACCATGCCCAGCCCAGAGTCTGCTTTCACAGATGCTCTGCTACACTGGTAGAGCCAGAGCTTGGTGACTTGAAGAATTAGTTTCTTTCCTATGTGTAGTAACATGGACATACCTGTTCCTGCTAGACCCTATTCTTGGATGGAGGTATCTCGTTGTGGAAGAGCAATTCTTATCATGACGTGTGTAATCCAAATGCTACCAATCCTTACCAGCCTGAGGCTACAAAGAAGGCACAACAGCATCGGTGACCCCAGTTCTTATTCTGGCTCCCACCTGCTGAAGCGGGGCCTCTCACCCTCCTGCAAACGTGCACACGAATATTTCCATTCGAACCTGAGATTCTCGCAGGTGCCGGACAGCTTCCTGTCAGCTCCTCTCCCCATGCTGCCGTAGTCTACTCCCCTCTAGCTCGCAGCAGCTACCCCTGGGCCCTTTGCAGGTCCTTGCAAGAGTCTCTCACTATTGACATTGCTGAATGAAGGTGCTTTCTCAATGGTGCTAACGACCATGCTAAGGGTGCTTTCTCCCAGTAATCCCAAATGCAACTATCCTTGAGACGAGGAGCCATGCCGAGTTCCACGGAGCTAGCAGTAGATTCGGTACTTCTCTCCTCAAAATTGTGTGTCAACCTCTCAGCATCCCAGTGCTGCAATGCTGGGATCCACCATCTCACCGAGTTGCTCATGAAATCCATTTCTTCAGCTCTCACTCCTCCCTCCGCGGGGGTTCCAAACTAGCCCAAGGGGGCAAGAAGGGTGACACAGTACCTCGTCCTTTCCACTGTCCCTATTCTGTCCCACCTCTCTAACCCCCAAATAATCCTCCTTCCACCCACCTATGCATATCAATTCATGCACACAGACGGAGACGAGTAAAATTTACCCAAATAAAAGCCAAACTGTTACTCCCGGCTTGGGTACAGCTGGGACACCCTGATCCATGTTTTCTACAAATTAAATGGGAAAGTTTGTCTCCTAAGGCCGCCTGGGAGAGGTGGGAAATGAACTCCATTGTCAGAGCCTCGGAGAAAACATAGAGCCAACATCCTCCTTCACCCTTAGGAGCAGGTGGCTGGAGAAACTTTAATCTGAATCATTATAATAGATTAAAAACTGAAAAGATCGAATTTGGCTTTGAATTTTTTATTGTCTCAAAACTCGGCTTCAGGCTGAAGAACAAAAACGACAAAAACGATATGAAGATCCTTAAAGAGGAAAAACCAAACCAAATCCAAAAAACAAAAATTAAAATACCAAGAGAAAAAGAACCCCAGCGGGAGGCAGCCATAATGCAACTTCCCGTTTTGCGGCGGGCATCTACCTTAAAGCAAGGGCCTGTCCATACCTACAGACGCCCAGCACTGGGGTAGAAGCAGTTTCACTTCATTGGTTGCTTCCCACGGGGCCTTCTCACTGTGGAAAGCAGAAGTTCATGGGATTAAAATAAATCTCATTGTGTATGCAAGAGTAACGCTGCCGGCAGAGCGCCTCTTCCTGTGACTCCACACTTCTTCAATTCTAAGCTTGGTTCTTTCCACCCAGACTTTTTTTTTTTTTTTTTTTTTTTGAGATGGAGTCTCACTCTGTCGCCAGGCTGGAGTGCAGTGGCACGATCTCGGCTCACTGCAACCTCCGCCTCCCGTGTTCAAGCGATTCTCCTGCCTCAGCCTCCCAAGTAGCTGGGACTACAGGCATGCGCCACCACACCCACCTAATTTTTTATTTTTAGTAGAGACAGGGTTTCACCATGTTGGTCAGGATGGTCTTGATCTTCTGACCTCGTAATCCGCCCGCCTCGGCCTCCCAAAGTGCTGGGATTACAGGCGTGAGTCACCGCACCCGACCTCCACCCCGACTTTCTAGGCACTCTCTCAGGAACCCTGACTTTGGTTTTGGGGGAAGCCATGAAGCACTTGCTGAAGCATCGGGTCACTTCATGTGTTGTAAATTCTGTAACAAAATCTGGAAGGAGCCCTTGTGTCAGAGAAAGAACCTACTGGGAAGGTCTGGCCTTCTCCACAACTCATCTTGACCAGGGCACCTGCTACCTTGAATCAGTCGTCTCCGAGGGCAGAACCGCAAATCTCATGGGATTGGAATGGAAAGAGAAAGCTGCCTTGGTTTTCTTTGGTTGTTTCTGATTTTTCTTTTTTCTTGCTCTTCATCACCTCCTAAAGGCACAGAAAGGGGCCATTTTTCTGGTCTTCTTAATTCTCACTCCTGTCCCTAATTAGAAACAACAGCAGAGAATTGCTGAAAGCTATATTCCAGCTAAAACCAGGCTGCAGCGTTCGCATCACCTGAGAGACGTCAGACATACAGAATTTCAGGCTCCATCCCAGGCCTACTGATTCAGAAGCTGCATTTTAGCAAGATCCTGGCTGGATTTTATGCACAGTAAAGTTTGAGAAAGAAGGCTTTAAAAATGAACTGAGCAATACAATCCTTTTTTTTTTTTTTTGCATGGGGGGAGGTGTTCAATAGCAGAGTAGGGTGACTCTAGTTAACAACAATGTATTGTATATTTCAAAGTAGCTAGAAGAGAGAACATGAAATGTTCCCAGCATGTAGAAATGATACTCAGGGTAATGGAGACTCCAAATACCCTGACTTGATCATTACACATTTGATGCATATAACAAAATAGCACATGTACTCCATAAATATGTAAACAATCATATATCATTAAAAAAAATAAACTGAAGGCCTTAAAAAGGAATAAAATAATGGCATTTGCAGCAACCTGAATGGAATTGGAGACCATTATTCTAAGTGAAGTGACTCAGGAATGGACAATCAAACATCGCATGTTCTCACTTATAAATGGGAGCTAAGCTGTGAGGACACAAAGGCGTAAGAATGATACAACGGACTTTGGGACCTCGGGGGAAAGGGTGGGAGCGGGGGGATGAGGGATAATAGACTACAAATTGGGTACAGCGTACACTGGTTGGGTTATGAGGGCACCAAAATTTCAGAAACGACCGCTAAAGAACTTATGCGTGTAACCAAACACAATCTGTTCCACCAAAACCTATTGAAATTTTTGAAAAATTATTTTCCTAAAATAAAGGATATTTCAAGGAGTGCCTTCTCCATCTCGTGGCCCTCTGATGATGATAGCTCTGAAAGCTTTGAAAAGCTTGCAAATACTCAACTTCAGGAATAAATCACCTCTGAGACCCTCACCTGAAGACAGGATACTTCCTGCAACTCCAGGACTTTCCAGTCGGAAGAATTGTTTTTTTAAACTGGACTCTGAGGACACATTCTTAAAGTCACTCAAATTCTCTACAAAATTCTTAAGTTTTGTGTTTCTATTTCTAAAGATAATAAAAATAATTGATATGATCAAAAAACAAAAATTAACAAAAAAACCCCACAAAAACCCCAAAAAATGAACTGAGGTTGTGTGCCCTTGTGTGAAATTTTGGGTCGCAGTGCCACCTTGAGGTCACTTTAGTATTTTTCCCTGAGCTTTGCAGTGGACGAGCTGCGTGGGACACGACAGAAGTCAGTTCATTCCTCCCTGGAGGAAACAGACAGCCCTTGTGTTAGTGCCCAGAGGTCTCCGACTGCGGCCTCTCTGGGCCACACTGTCAATTGAAGAGATATGGGCCCTCTTCCAAGGACGCCTTCTATCCAAGCTTAGAAGAATGGCTCATAGGCTAAGGCACTTTCTGCGTCAGCAACAGCAACAGATCTCAAAGAATGTCTGCCCCCATCACAAGATTTTTCATAAAATGTAGAAAGCCATTAAAGCTCAGAGGCACAAAGCATGGCTTTAGAGATCATCTAGATGAGTGAGCCCCACCTTTCAGGAATGAGAATTGCTTTATGATAATCGTTGGCATTTACTGCATATTTACTGTGTCCCAAGCACTGTTCTAAGCACCTCCATGTACTTAGTCATTTGAGCCTTAGAACAATTTAGTGAGATCAAAATAGTGATCTCTATTTTGCAGACTCCTGTGTGGCAGTCATTTTGTTTGTGCTATTTGTTGGTTAGGAAAATCTACACTAAGAAGAAACTATTGCTATGAATCTAGTAATTCTTGAAAATGAATTTGCATTGAATTAAATCCAATAACATCCAATAACATCTATATATATTCAGGGAAGAGTAGTATAGAGATATAAATTATGTTATCTACCAAGCCTCAGACCACGGTTGTGGCATAGATAGACTTAGGGCCTCTTGCAACAGCTCCAAAGCTCTCCACGGTATTCTTAGCCCACAGGCTGGGAACCCCCAGTGTAGAAGCACACCCCACGTGCTTTATAGATGGCACACCGTACAATCCTGAACACACCTGATTTCATCTGGTCTCTGATGATTAGTGGGATCAGGCTACCTTGGTCTTGGATGGGAGATTGTGGGGGAAGTTGCAGATGAGGAAACTGACTTCAGAAAGTTGTTATAGTTATTCTTCTAGCTTGAAAAAGCTACACTACAGAGAAAAAGAGACCATGGGCAGTGTCTCCTTTTCATTCTTCAACCTATACACCCTAGGAAGGTTAATTCTCCTAAAACACAGTTCTGTTTGGGTTATTTTCCCCCTCAAAATGACCCCCAGCTCTACCTGACTGCTTATTGTAAGGTAAAGCCATCTTCGTCTCCAAAGCAAAATCGAATACCAACCAACCTGCTTGTTGTTACTCTGTTGATGTCCCTTACCCTCTGTCTAGACTATGTGTTGCCCATAGGACAAGAAGAATGCTGGCCTTAGAGAAGACTTGGAGGGAGAGCTTTGGAGCTGTTGCAAGAGGCCCTAAGTCTATCTATGCCACAATCGTGGTCTGAGGCTTGGTAGATAACATAATTTATATCTCTATACTAGCCTTCCCTGAATATATATAGATGTTATTGGCTGTTATTAGATTTAATTCAATGCAAATTCATTTTCAAGAGTTACTAGACTCATAGCAATAGTTTCTTCTTAGTGTAGATTTTCCTAACCAACAAACAGACTTGGAGGGAGGCCACCTAGTGGCTAAGGTGACCTTCCTTGGGAAGCAGCACCTGAGTTAAGTCACCAGGAATGCATGTTTAGGTCCTACCCAGACACAGAAAGACAGTGCTGGTGAGCCACAGAGTTGGAGGGCCTTCTCTCAAGACCGAGCGTGAGTTCACTGTGAGAAATATAGCTACTGAGGTGACCAGGTCAGTGCACATGCTGGCAGAGTTCTCTCCTGCAGGCCCTCATGGGACGAAATGGCATCATCAGAAGGCTAGTGGTTGGTATTTACTGCATATTTACTGTGTCCCAAGCACTGTTCTAAGCACCTCCATGTACTTAGTCATTTGAACCTTAGAACAATTTAGTGAGATCAAAATAGTGATCTCTATTTTGCAGACTCCCGTGTGGCAGTCATTTTGTTTGTAGTATTTTTTGGTTAGGAAAGTCTACCCTAAGAAGATACTATTACTATGAATCTAGTAACTCTTGAAAATGAATTTGCATTGAATTAAGCCAATAACATCCAATAGCATCTATATATCTTCAGGGAAGGGTAGTATAGGGATATAAATCATGTTATCTACCAAGCCTCAGACCATAGTTGTGGCATAGATAGACTTAGGGTCTCTTGCAACAGCTCCAAAGCTCTCCAAGGTATTCTTAGCCCACAAGCTGGGAACCCTCAGTGTAAAAGTACATTGGTCAGCATGTGTCTTGGCCATTTCTTGTTTCTGGCTCTACCCAATGTCAATCTCTTCTTCTGAAAAGTACACCACTTCCTTTTTTTTTTTTTGGCAGTGGGGACGGAGTCTCACTCTGTCACCCAGGCTGGAGTGCAGTGGCATGATCTCGGCTCACTGCAGCCTCTGTCTCACGAGTTCAAATGATTCTCCTGCCTAAGGCTCCCAAGTAGCTGGGATTACAGGCGCGTGCCACCATGTCTGGCTAATTTTTGTACTTTTAGTAGAGATGGGGTTTCACCATATTGGCCAGGTTGGTCCCAAACTCCTGACCTCAAGTGATCCGCCAGCCTCAACCTTCCAAAGTGCTGGGATTACAGATGCGCGTCACTACACCTGACTAATTTTTGTATTTTTAGTAGAGACGGATTTCACCATGTTGGCCAGGCTGGTCTCGAACTCCTGACCTCAAGTGATCCACCCACCTTGGCCTCCCAAATTGCTAAGATTACAGGTGTGAGCTACCGTGCCCGGCTCATCATTTCCTTTGAGGCCTTCTTTCTTCCCAGGGGATATTGTCTGATAGATAGTGACCCAGATACCTGTATTGTCTAGTTCGTGGGTGGAGGTAGTCCAAGCTAGGACAATTACATACTCTCTTCCTAGTACTTGGATCTTGACCAGAGGATCAAAGAAGCAGAAAATAATTCTATTTCATCCCAGCAGTTGTGCCCTGGCCTTATGAGAGCCTGCTTTTTACACTTGCTGGTGGTCCTGGAATCCATCCCCGAGAAATATCCTGGCTCCTGCCTATTTCGAAGCCTCTACCCTCTTATTGATTTTATGAGCCCCGATGTCCTTTCCTCTCCAAAAAAAAAAACCTATTTTGAATAAGTTAATGTACTAGTCAGTTATTACTAGGATAATATTGCAGATAAATCTCAGTAGTTAAGCAACAAAATTGTATTTTTCTAATTCACAGTTCTATTGTTCAACCAGGGTGGCTCTGCCTCAGACTTCAGGTCTGGTTTAAGTCTGTTGTCTATATTTCACATTCAAAGACAGCAGCTACTCAGGGCATGTTCATCTCATGATAAATGGAAGAGGCCAAGGAAAACCACACAAGCTCATGTAAAATCTCAGGTTGGGGCTGGGCGCGGTGGCTCACACCTGTAATTCCAGCACGTTGGGAGGCCGAGGTGGGTGGATCGCTTGAAGTCAGGAGTTCAAGACCAGCCTGGCCAACATGATGAAACCCCATCTTTACTAAAAATACAAAAATTAGCCAGGCGTAGTGGTGCATGCCTGTAATCTCAGCTACTCAGGAGGCTGAGGCATGATAATCGCTTGAACCTGGGAGGTGGAGGTTGAAGTGAGTGGAGATCGCACCACTGCCCTCTAGCCTGCCCAACAGAGTGAGACTCTGTCTCAAAAAAAAAAAAAAAAAAATCGGGTTGGGCATCATGCATGTTGTCCTACATTCTGTTGGCCAAAGCAAGTCACCCAGTGAGACTCAAACTCAATTGTGTGGAGATGCATGCTGCCCACCCTACAGGCAGGTGATGCAAAGTCACTATGTAAAGGCCATAGCTGTGTGGTGATACTGTGCAGAGACAGTACAAAACTGGGACCATAGCCTACCCTGGTGAACCGGAAAACAATAAAACATTAACAAAATTAATGTTAACATAGTGACATTTATCGGTCTTTTCCTTTATGGTTTGTGTTTTCCCATCTTGTTTAAGAAATGCTTCTCTGACCCAGGGTCACCAGGAAGATATTCGGCTCTGTTTTGTTTTTCACACTGAAATCTTTAGCCCAGGGTATGACTGAAGCTAGGATCTAATTTTGAGTTTTTGCTAATGGCTGATTAATTGCCCCAGTATTATTATTTTTGAATAATTCACCCTATTTCCACTGACCTGTAATATCACTTTTGCCAACTATCAAGTTTCTATAAATGCAGGAAAGTCTTCCTGGACATGCTATTTCCATTTCATTGTTCTGTTTGTCAATCTCTGTGCTGATCCCATGCTTCTCAAATATTTACTATTTAGCCTTCATTTAAAATCAAACTTGTCAAATTCCACAACGTACACTAAAAATACCGATCGATATTTTGTTTTGAACTACTTTGAATTAAAGAGTAATATGAGAGGAAGAAAAGTGTTCAAGGTTATACATTTTTCATAAAGAACATAGAATAGTTCTCCATTTATTTCAGTCTCTTTAATTACATTTGATAAAATTGTATAATTTTCTTTTTAAAGATCATGCACCTCATTTGTTAGATTTATTCCTAGGTACCTTATTTTTATGCTATTACAAGTTATATAAAAGTGATCTTTTACAAATTATATATTTTCGCTATTTGTTGCAGTGTTTAGAATACTATCAATTTTTGCATATTGATCTCAAAGCCATAGCAGAATATCATACTACCTTATCATAATAGCAGACATTCATATAACTCTTACTATGTGTCAGGCACTGTTCTAGGCATTTTACATGGATGACATGCATTCAATCTCACAATGACCCAGTGAGGGAGATCTTATTATTATAACTATTTATAGATGAGGAAACTGAAGTCCAAAGAAGTGCAGAGAACTTAAGTAGATTCCATCATAAGTGGTGAAGCCAGGATTCAAACTCATTCTCCAGCATCCAGGGCTATACTCGTGGTACTGCATTTACTTCTTACTCTTGGTAAGCCCTGTTATTAATTCTGATAATATGCCTGTCTATTCTCAGGTTTTCCATGCAAACAACGATAATAAATACCTTAAAATCAGCTAGCAAACACACAAATGGTTAATGCCATAGTAAAGTGTGTAGGATGTGTGTGTGTGTGTGTGTGTGTGCAGAGTGTGTATGTATGGGGTGTGTATGTGTGAGGTATGTGGAGTGTGTGTGTGTGTAGAGAGTGTGTGGAGGGTGTATGTATGGGGTGTGGGAGGGTGTATGCATGTATTGTGTGTATGTGTGTGTGATTTGTATGTGTGAATGTGTTTTTGTGTGTAGTGTGTGTGTGGATGTTGTTTGGGAGTGTGTGTGTGGATGTGAATGTTTAGGTTCTGTGTGTGTGTGTTTGCGGAGTGTGTGGAGTGTGTATACATGGTGTGTGTATATGTTTGGGGTGTGTGTGTAGATATGTGTGTGGATGTTGTTTGGGAGTGTGTGTGTGGATGTGAATGTTTAGGTTCTGTGTGTGTGTTTGCGGAGTGTGTGGAGTGTGTATACATGGTGTGTGTATATGTTTGGGGTGTGTGTGTAGATATGTGTGTGTGAGTGTGTGTGTTATGGAGTGTGTGTGTAGAGTATGTGTATGGAGAGTGTGCATATATTTGGTGTGTGTGTATATTTATGTGTATGTGTATATGGAGTGTGTGGAGTGTGTGTATGTTGGGATGTGTGTGTGTGGAGTGTGTGTGTAAAGTGTGTGTGTGGAGTGTGCGTGTGCATGTGTGTTTGGGGTGTGTGTGTGGAGTGTGTGTGTGCATGTGTGTTTGGGGTGTGTGTGGAGTGTGTGTGTGCATGTGTGTGTTTGGGGTGTGTGTGTGGAGTGTGTGTGTAAAGTGTGTGTGGAGTTTCTGTGTGCATGTGTGTATGTTGGGGGGGTGTGTGTATGTTTGGGTGTGTGTAGTGTGTGTATAGTGTGTGCAGTGTGTGTGTAGAGCGTGTGTGTATGTGTATATTTAGGTGCGTGTGTGTGTGTGTATGGGTGTGTGTAGTGTGTGCATGGAGCGTTTATAGTGTGTGGAGTGTGTGTGGAGTGTGTGTGCATATGTGTGGGTGTGTGTATGTTTGGGGGGTGTGTGTGGAGTGTGTGTATGTGTATGTTTGGGTGTGTGCGTGTAGAGTGTGTGTATGTGTATGGATGTGTGTATGGGGCGTGTGTGTGGAGTGTGTGTATATGTATGTTTGGGTGTGTGTGTGGCACGTGTGTGTGTATGTTTGGGTGTGTGGGGTGTGTGTATAGTGTGTGGGAGGTGTGAGTGCATATTGAGTGTGTGTATATGTGTATGTTTCGGGAGGTTTGTGTGTGGAGTGTGTGTGTAGAGTGTGTGTGTATGGGGTGTGTGTGTGTGGAGTGTGTGTGTATGGAGCGTGTGTGGGGAGTGTGTGTGTGGAGTGTGTGTATGTATGTTTGGGGGGTGTGTGTAGTGTGTGTGCATGTATGTGTATGGGTGTGTGTGTATATTTATATTTGGGAGTCTGTGTCTGTGGAGTGCGTGTGTGTAGAGTATGTGTATAGGTGTGTGGAGTGTGTGTGTTTGGGTGTGTGTGTAGGTGTGTGTAGAGTGTGTTTTGGGGTATGTGTATAAAGTGTGTGTATAGTGTGTGTATAGAGCGTGTGTGTACTGTGTATAGAATGTGTGTGAGTATGTATGTTTGGAATGTGTGTGTAGTGTGTGTGCATGTGTATGTTTGGGTGTGTGTAGAGTGTGTGTGTATGTTTGCGACGTGTGTGGTGTGTGTGTAGAGTGTGTATGTTTGGGTTAGTGTGTGTATGTGGAGTGTATGTGTGGATTGTGTGCGTGTGTGTATGGGGTGTGTGTGGCGCGTGTGTAGAGTGTATGTTGGGATGTGTGTGTGGAGCGTGTGTGTGCACGTGTGTGTATGTTTGGGTGTGTGTGTAGTATGTGTGTAGTTTGTGCGTGTATTTTTGGATGTGTGTGTATGGGTGTGTGTGTAATGTGTGTGTAGTTTGCGCATGTGTGTTTATTTGGGTGTGTGTGTGGCGAGTGTGTGTGCATGTTTGGGTGTGTGTCTATTGTGTGCATGTGTATGTATATTGGGGGTGTGTGTGTGGAGTGTGTGTGTACGTGTATGTTTGGGTGTGTGTGGAGTGTGTGTGTGCGTGTGTATGTATGTTTGGGGTATGTGTGTGTAGCGTGTCTGTGTGTGTGTTTGGATGGGGAACGTTATAAAGAGCACCATTCTCAAAGCGCAGGGAATTCGCGAGCCCTGGGGATTGCTGGTCTACTTCCTAAGCAGCAAAGAATGTTACACATTTCAGCCCTTGCTAAGTCAGTGCATCCTCAGAGAGGGCTTGCAGGCTCCAGGGAGGCCTGCATAAGGAGTGAGGCCTGGGCCAAGCCCAACAGAGAGTGTCAAATAACAGGCCTGCCCCTTCCCCACCCTCCACCCCCAGATTTGGGCTGAATCAAAGGGCCATTCAAGCCCCTCCCTTTCACAGGCCTAGGCCATCAGCGGGCCATCCCCTGAGGCTGAAACGCAGCAATCCCACGGGCTTCTGCTCCAAACAGGCTTGTATTTGAAACCACAATATACTTGGCTCTAGTTTTACACACATTACTTTCCTGGTGCTAAAAAAAAAAAAAAAAAAAAAGGAATTACAAGAATGAAAGGGAGAGTTCTTGGGAGATAGGGAATTCTTTTTCCAGTCTAGTGAATGCGGTTAATAAGTGGAAAAATAAAACTACTCTCCGTGAAGGGTCTTTGGAAGGGTTACCAGGACACGACAATTAAAAACAAATTAAAAGGCTGTATCATTCACTCAGCCTCAGTCGCCTCCCACAGTCCTGAGGGAAATGAATCTGCTTCAGTGCATTGGAGGGGTAACCGCTCTTCCTGAATGGTGTCGGGTAGGAGGAGGGATACCTGTGTATGTTCCTCTGTGGCGTCCCAAATGCTCCTTCATGAATTGAGGAATTGACTGGACAGTCATTCCCCCAGACCTCACTACAAATTAGACTTTTGTTCACCTGTTTCAAATGAATGTTTTTTAGTGCTTTGCATAGTGTGAAAAACAATAACAAACCCCAGGGTTTGGGTCATCTTGGATGAGTCACTTGAATCTCCGTGGCTCTCAGTTTCCTCTCTGTAAAATGAAAGTGTAAACTAGATCAGTGGTTTTCAAACAGTACTCTCCTGAGTCCTCCCTGAAGCTAGAACAAGTAGGAGGAAGAGAAATGGAAGAATTAACTGAGCAATTTAGCCCGTTTGCGTCTGTCATCTTTGACTTCAGACCATTTTCAATACAATCTGGTTGAGCAGTTAATTCTAACAAACCTGGTTCTGGGATTTGCTAATCTCTCAACAATTCCAGGTGACTCCCAAAGCAGGAGCCACAGTCTCTGCACGGGCTTGACCCATATTGTCATGTTTTGGAAGGTGTGGAAGATTCCTGCCAACATCATAGCATCATGTTATTCTCAAGGAGACTAAGGAAGACTTAAAACAACCCATGTGGGTGCAGAAGGTGGCCCCGTGGCCTGTGTTGAAGTGGGATCTCACAGATCCACATTGTATTTTCACAAATACATGTGAGATTTTCCATGAGATTCTGCAAGAATTTCCCTGTGAGTCCTTTCTTGAGTTCCAAAGTTGGGTAATGATGAAACAGAGGAGTTCCCTGACCCCTCTCACAGGACATGAAACAAGGGTGTGGCTTGTCTGTTAGATTGCTGACACCGCTCAAACCCCTTACAGGATGGGAAGCATGCAGATGGGCAGGTGCAGGAGTCCAAGTGGGCACGTGTTACAATGTGCTCTTTTAGCCGTCTGCGAATGGCTTGAGTGTTAACGAGCAAGGGCAGAGGGCCAGTGTGACAGCTTTATGTATCCCAAGCTCTTGTCCAGCATCCTGGAAGAACTGGGTCACACATGCACTTGAAGGATAAATGTGGGGGTCTTACTGAATGGCGGAGGTGGCTCTCAGCCGGATGGATGGAGAACCTGAAGGGAGGATGGAGTAGGAAGATGGTCTTCTCCTGGAGTTTGGCCTTCCGGCAGCTGAACCGCCCCAGGCTAAACTCTTAGTGTTGAGACATTCCTCCTCTTCTCTCTTTCTGCCGCAGCATTTTGACATTCCTCTGCTTGTCTCCTTGTCTGTTCATCTGCTTCTGGAACCTGGGGGTTTGGGGTTTATATGGGTACAGGATAGGGGGGCATGGTGGGCCAAAAGGCAAATTTTGCACTCAAAAACAGAAATGCCTGTTTCCATTTAGGGCCGAGGGTCTCGGGACTTCAGGGTGGGGCCTTTGCCAGGGAACCACCCTCTTCTACCCAGTATTTCCCTGTCTCCTATCCATATCAATGAGGCTTTTCCTGTTTTCTAAAATGCTTCAGTTATTCACTAGTCTAGAAGTTAAAATCATTAGAGTTGTTGCTTGTTAACCTACTCTATGGATCCTCTCTCTTGTCTTGAGATCAGAAACCATGGCTTTTCACTATGAATCCCCAGACCTGGCAAAGTCCTTGCCCTACAGAGGTGACTGTTTTCCAAAAATAGAAACAGCAGTATTTCCAGTTTCACATGTTTTTCCACAAACTTTCCATTTCCCATCATGAGGCAGAATCTATTTGTCTTCTCCAGAGACTCAGGATTGGGGAAGGGCTGACTCCGTGACTGTCTTGATAATTGGAATGCTACAGAATGCTTGACTTCCAAGGCTATGTCATAAAAAGCAATTAGGCTTCTGCCTGCAGCTCTCTCCCTAGGGATGTTCACCCTTGAAACCAGCCACTGGGTTATGAGGAAGCCTCAACTAGCTCATGTGGAGGGTGAAAGATGCCCCCAGCCAACAGCCAGCTTCACCCACCAGGATAGATGAGTGAATGAATGAGCCTTCAGTTGATCCCATCCTCCAGTTCTCAAGTCTTCCAGCTGAATCCTCAGACATTACAGAGCAGAGACGGGGTATCCTTGGTGTGCCATGGCCAAGTCTTAACCCACACAGTTGAGTCTCTGAGCATAATAAATGGAGTACACCACTAAGCATTGGGGTTATTTGAATCCATAATAACTGCAACAATGGTGGATGACAGACACTGAATGCATTAATGAACGATTGGCCATGGGCTCTCTCAAATTCCTGAACCCACCTCGGGAGTAGAAAAGATAAGAGGTATCCTAGGATATCAGTGGAAGGGTACTGTGTTTTTCTAAAGTTTTAAGGCATAAATATTTATATTTATAAATATCCAATACTACAGTAGAAATGATTCTTTTAAAAGTCAGGGTCCTATTAAGCCATGAAAAGACATGGAGGAAACTTAAATGCATATTACTGAGTGAAAGAAGCCAATCTGAAAAGGCTACACACTGTGTGATTCCAACTATATGACATTCTGAAAAAAGCAAAACTATGGAGGCAGCGAAAATGTCAGTGGTTGCCAGGGGCTAGCCAGGGAGGACAGGAAGAGTTGGCGCACAGGGGATTTTTAGGGCAGTGAAACTATTCTATACGACACTGTAATAGTGAATATATGTTGTCATACCCTTGTTAAAACCTGTAATATTTGGGTGACGATGATGTGTCAATGTAGATTCATCAACTGCAACACATGTCCCACTCTGGTGGGGGATGTTGACAGTGGGACAGGCTGTGCGTGTGGCGGGTGGGGACAGGGGAAATATGGAAACTCTCTGTACTTTCTCATCAATTTTTTTTCTACTCAATTTTGCTGTGAGCAGTTTTAAAACTGCTTTAAAAAATAAAGTCCATTTTTAAGAGGGGTCATTTCATTATGGTCTTATTTGTCTAAGGACCTGGTGCTCTTCTTTTTCTCTCCTCCACCTTCTCACAAATAAACAGATTGTGCAGTCATTGGCAGAATTTTTGGTATTTGTATCACTGCATTGGAGCTTGAGGGTAAAGTTTCATTATGTACACCAGGAGTTAATTTACCTCGGGACTTATTCTTTCTTTCTTTTCTTTCTTACATGGAGTGTGTGTTATCTGGGAGCTAATTTATTTCTAACATAATTTAAGGAGTCTTCTGTTTTCGCCTTGAGTGACAGTGGAAAAACTGTCAGCCTGAAACGTGAATGGTTTAGGACGAGATGAAAACAAGGACTCCAGGGTAGTTTGAATAATGAGCTAAGCATTCATTATTCTTGGTTTTTCTCTCTCCAGCATTAATAAGCAAGTGTTTTCCAAAAAGTATCAGTGGAATTATCATTCTTAAAACTGACCAAAGTAAATGTTATGTTTAATTTTGTGTTTTAATTAAAACTAGATGTTATAATATTATTATATCTATTTGTTTATTTGATTTCTTCTCAGAAAATATAGCAAATGACCACATAGTTCTCAGCGGGTGTTTGAATGAAAGGTGATTGTTCAGGGCTTTCATGGTTTTTAAAGCATTTGTAAGGATGATTCTTCATGTTTTTGATTTAGGCTGAGTCTTTAATCTGATTTATGTGCACACACTTGCTAAACATCTTGGAGGAAGAGTGGTGCTCAAGTTGTGCCACAGAACTCCTCCAGCCTCCATGGGTGGAAATTGATGGCAGTTTGGTTGAACTGGGAACCTGCAGGCCAGGGAAAGTCATCACCAGAAGCCTAGGCTGACTAGAGGAATGTTCAAGGCCTGCTTTCTGTGAGTTTTTCACATAGAAATGATTACAAGAAGCATAGTTTTTTGTTAATTAAAAATGGTTTGTTGTGAATATGTATTTATTGATTGTATTAGTTCGTTCTCACACTGCTATAAGGAACTAACTGAGACTGGGTAATTTATGAAGAAAAGAGGTTTAATTGACTCACAGTTCCACAAGCTGTGCAGGATGCATGGTTGGGGAGGCCTCAGGAAACTCACAATCATGGCAGAAGGACAAAGGGGAAGCAAGCATGTCTTCACATGGTGGCAGGAGAGAGAGAAAGAGAGAAAGAGAGAGAGAAGGGGAAAGTGTCATACACTTTTAAGCAACCAGATCTTGTGAGAATTCTATCATAAGACAGCACTAGGGGAATGATGCTAAACCACTAGAAACCACCCCATGATCCAATCACTTCCCACCACGCCCCACCTCCAACACTAGGGATTACAACTCAACGTGAGATTTGGGTGGGGACACAAAGCCAAACCAAATCGTTCTACCACTGCCCCTTCCCAAATCTCATGTCCTTCTCACATTTTAAAACACAATCATGCCTTCCCAATGGTCCCCCAAAGTCTTAACTCATTCCAGCATTAACTCAAAAGTCCAAGTCCAAAGTCTCATCTGACACAAGGCACGTCACTTCTGCCTATCAGCCTGTAAAATAAAAAACAAGTCAGTTACTTCCAAGGTACAATGAGGGTACAAACATTGAGTAAATGCTCCCTTTCCAAAAGGGAGAAATTGGGCAAAACAAAGGGGCTACGGGCCCCATGCAAGTCTGAAACCTAGCAGACAGTCATTAAATCTTAAAGCTCCAAAATAGTTACCTTTGATTCCATGTCTCGCATCCAGGGCATGCTGATGCAAGAGGTGGGCTCTCAAGACCTTGGGCAGCTCTGCCTCTGTGGCTCTGAAGGGTACTGCCCCTGTGGCTGCTTTCACGGGTTGGCATTGAGTGCCTGAAGTTTTTCTGGGCACACAGTGCAAGCTGTTGGTGGATTTACCATTCTGGAGTCTGAAGGATGGTGGCCCTCTTCTCACAGCTCCACAAGGCAGTGCTCCAGTGGAGACTATGTGTAGGGGCTCCAATTCCACATTTTCCCTCCACATTGCCCTAGTGGAGATTCCCCATGAGGGCTCCACCCCTGCAGAAGACTTCTGCCTGGAAATCCAGGCATTTTCATACATCCTCTGAAATCTAGGTGGAGGTTCCCAAGCCTCAACTGTTGCACTCTGCACACCCACAGGCTTAACATCATGTGGAAGCTGCCAAAGCTTCTTATGGCTTTCACTGTCTGAAGCAGAGCCCTGAAGCATATCTGAGGCCCTTTATGCCAAGGGTGGAGCTGGAGCAGCTGTGATGCAGGGTGCCATGTCCTGGGGCTGCACAGAACAGAGTGGGGGGCCCTAGGCCTGGCCCACAAAACCATTTTTCCCTCTTAGTCCTCCAGCCCTCTGTCTCTAAAATGCCTTGGAGGCATTTTTCATATTGTCTTGGCTATTAACATTTGGCTTATCTTTACTGTAGCAGGTTTGAATTCCTCCTCAGAAAATGGGTTTTTCTTTTACTATATGGCCAGGCTGCAAATTTTCCAAAGTTTTATGCTCTGCTGCTGCTTAGGAATTTCTTCTGCCAGATACCCTAAATCCTCTTTCTCAAGTTCAAAATTCAACAGATTCCCTAGAGCAGGGGCACAATGCCACCAGTCTTTTTGCTAAAGCATAGCAGAATGACATTTACTGCAGTTCTCAGTAAGTTCCTCATCTCTAAGTGAGACCTCATCAACCTGGCCATCTCTGTCCATATCACTATCAGCATTTTGGTCAAAACCATTCAACAAGTCTCTAGGAAGTTTCAAACTTTCCCTCATCTTCCTGACTTTTTCCAAAGCCCTCGAAACTGTTCCAGTCTCTGCCCGTTACCCAGTTCCAAAGTCACTTCTACATTTTCAGTTATCTTTATGGGAATGCCCCATTTATCTGAAACCAATTTTCTGTATTAGTCTGTTCTCACACTGCTATAAAGAACTACCTGAGACTGGGTAATTTATGAAAAGAAGAGGTTTAATTGACTCATAGTTCCACAGGCTGTAGAGGAGGCATTGCTGGGGAGGCTTAGGAAGCTTACAATCATGGCAGAAGAGCTAAGGTGAAGCAAGCACATCTTCACATGGTGGCAGGAGAGAGAAAGAGAGAGAGAGAAGGGGAAGGTGCCACACATTTTTAGACAACCAGATCTTGAGAGAACTCCATCGTGAGAAACCACTAGGGAGATGGTGCTAAGCCATTAGAGACCAATTCCCCCATAATCCAGTCACCTCCTACCAGGCCCCACCTCCAACACTAGGGATTACAATTCAACATGAGATTTGGGTGGGGACAAAGAGCCAAACCATTATCACTGATTGATTAATAAATTATTGAATTGATGTCTTTTAATTGATTCTTTAGTTTTATCAAAGTTTTATATGTACAAAGTTTAACAAGTCAAATGGTTTCAGGCCAAGCATAGTGGCTCAGCCTGTAATCCCAGCACTTTGGGAGGCCGAGGCAGGTGGATCATCTGAGTCAGGAGTTTGAGACTAGCCTGGACAACATAGTGAAACCCTGTCTCTACTAAAAGTACAAAAATTAGCCAGATGTGGTGGTGTGCGCCTGTAGTCCCAGCTACTTGGGAAGCTGAGGCAAGAGAATGGCTTGAACCTGATAGGCAGGGTTGCAGTGAGCCGAGATCATGCCACTGCACTCTGGCCTGGGCAGCAGAGTGAGACTTTGTCTCAAAACAAAACAAAACAAAACAAAAAAATGGTTTCATAAGGTTTCGTCTTTTTTTTTTTTTAGACAGTCTCACTGCGTAACTCAGGCTGGAGTGCAGTGGTATGATCATGGTTCACTGCAGCCTGTATTGCCCAGGCTCAAGTGATCCTCCCACTTCAGTCTCCCAAGTAGCTAGGACTATAGGTATACACCGCCATGCTGGCTAATTTTTGTATTTTTTGTAGAGATGAGGTCATTATATTGCCCAGGCTGCTCTTGAACTCTTAGGCTCAAGCATTCCATTCACTTCAGCCTCCCAAAGTGCTGGGATTGCAGATGAAAGCCTCTGCGCCTAACCAAGGTTTCTATTGAAAACCAGCAGACCTCTACATGCCCTTTTCCATCCAATTTCCTCTCCATGGAGGCAATTACTTTTGTTTCTTATAGCTGTTGCTTCTGGAGTTTGCCCCCATATTTCTAAATTATATGCTTATATCACTATTTTTCATATTCTCATCCATTAAATGGGTTTTAAAACTTCATAAGGTTAGTGTGAGCATTAAAAGGAATTAATTCAGTCTGGGTGCGGTGGTTCATGCCGGTAATCCCAGCACTTTGGGAGGCTGAGGTGGGTGGATCACCTGAGGTCAGGAGTTTGAGACCAGCCTGGCCAACATGGTGAATCCCTGTCTCTACTAAAAATACAAAAATTAACTGGGCATGGTGGTGCATACCTGTAATCTCAGCTACTCGGGAGGCTGAGGCAGAGAATTGCTTGAACCTGGGAGGCAGAAGTTGCAGTGAGCTGAGATTGGACCACTTCACTCCAGCCTGGGTGACAGAGCGAGACTGTGCCTCAAATAAATAAATAAATTAATAAATAAATAAATAAAACAAAAGGAATTAATGCATTAAAAATAAGTACTTTTAACAGTGCCTGGCACTACTGTTGTTATATTGACTTTTCAGTTTTTGTTATTATCTCTTGTCTTTTTATTATAAAATAATTATGATTCAGTTTTGTTACACCATTTACACATCTTTCCCTGAACACCTCCTCCTGCCATCTGACAATATATCTCTATCATAAATTAAGATTAATATTTAGTGTTTATATAACTATGATTTTTAAAATATCTATAGCTGAGCCACATAAAACATTATTATATTTTCTTTCTTTTTCAATTATTTGTTTTCACTGGAGGTTATCATCTCATTTTTTTTCTTTTTTGCTTAGTTTTCTATGTACGACAATCCCCCTTATCCATGGTTTCACTTTCTGTGGCTTCAGTTACTACATATTCAACCCCAAAAATATTAAGTGGAAAATTTAAGAAATAAAAAGTTTAGGCCAGGCGTGGTGGCTCACGCACCCGTGAGATCCCAACACTTTGGGAGGCTGAGGCGGGTGGATCCCTTGACGTCAGGAGTTCGAGACCAGCCTGATCAACTTGGTGAAACCCCGTCTCAACTAAAAATACAAAAATTAGCCGGGCGTGGTGGCGCATCCCCATAGTCCCAGGAGGCTGAGACAGGAGAATAGCTCGAACCTAGGAGGCGGAGGTTGCAGTGAGTCAAGATCACGCCAGAGCAAGACTCTGTCTCAAAAAAAAAAAAAAAAAAAAAAAGAATTATCCACAAGGTCTGTGCTCCCTGCCCATTGGTTGCTTAGTAGCCATCTTGGTTATCAGATCAACTGTTGCAGTTATCGCAGTGCTTGTGTTCAAGTAACGCTTATTTTACTTAATAATGGCCCCAAGAGTACTGCGCCTAATTAAATTTTATCACAGGTCTGTACATATAGGAAGAAACATAGTATGTGTAGGGTTCAGACTATCTGTGGCTTCAGGCATCCACTGGGGGTCTTGGAACATATCCCCACGGATAGGAGGAGACTCCTTACCTCTACTGAAATCATCCCAAACCCTGCTTCAGAAATGGAAATCTCCTCTCCATATGTTCTGCCAGCGTAAACCCTTTTTTGGAAGATATCCTTCCTGGAGCTCTCTCTCCCCTTGCTGCAGTCTGGACTGGCTGCTCTCAAAATCTGCCACCCAGCTGTCGCCCTGGGATTTCCTTTTCTTAACCTCAAAATTCCTTTCAGTTCTCCTCTGTATTGGATCCTCTTTTTTTTTTTTGGTCCCATGACATCCTGTTTCTCATTTTACACTTTCATTTTGGGTGAACACATCCTCCTGCAGCTTCCAGATCATGAATATCTATACAATTCTTTCAACCTCATACATGATTGATATTGGACTAGGTTTAGAATTCTAAATTGAAAATATTTTTTCCTTAGAAATTTAAAGATGTTGCTCTCCTAGCTTCCAGTGCAGCTATTGGGAAGTCTGATATTTTACCTGTTTGATGAGGCATACTATTTCCTTTCTGAATGTATTTAGAATCTTCTTTTTGTCCTTGGAATTCCAGCGTTTTCTAATGATGTGTCTTGGTATGGGACTTTCTAAACCCCTTATGTAGGAGACCCTGTGACGCCTCTCAATATGAAAACTCACGTCCTTCAGCTCTGAAGAATTTCCTTTTTTTTTTTTTGGAGACAGAGCCTTGCTCTGTCACCCAGGCTGGAGTGCAGTGGTGCGATCTCAGCTGACTGCAACCTCCGCCTCTTGGGTTCAAGTGATTCTCCTGTCTCGGCCTTCTGAGTAGCTAGAATTATAGGCACGCCACATCATGCCCAGCTGATTTTTGCATTTTTAGTAGAGGCGGGGTTTCACCATGTTGGCAAGGCTGGTCTCAAACTCCTGACTTCAGGTGATCTACCCGCCTTGGCCTCCCAAAGTGTGGGATTACAGGCATGAGCCACCATGCCCGGCCTGAAGAACTTTCTTGAATTATTTTTTGAATAGTTTCAACCCTTCTATTTTCTCTGTTCTCTCTTTCTGGAACTCCCATTTTATTTGAATATTATAGTTCTTCATCAGGTCTTTAATTTTTTCCTGTATTTTCCATCTCCGAAATATTTTTTTACCTTCTCAAACTCTGAAAGAGTTTGTGTAAAATTGGTGTTATTTCTTATGGGTTGTGTGTGTGTGTGTGTGTGTGTGTGTGTATTTTCCATCTCTGAAATTTTTTTTTACTTTCCCAGACTTTATCTTCTGACATTTCTACTTCATGTAACTTTCTAATTTCCTGCATTTTTTTTCTCTGGACACATCAATTATAGCTTTTTGAAATTTTCTTCTGCTTTTTAAAAATTATTTCTGCTTCTGCTGAGCTCTTATAAAAATCTTATTTGTTTTTATCTCAGTTTTTCTATTAGAAAATTTCTCAGATGTTTGGTCATCCTTGACTCTTTTCTCATATTTAAAAGTGAAGCACTAAAAAGCTGATTGTAAGTTGTGTAGTGTGTGTGTACATGCATGTGTATATGTGTGTGCATATGTGTGTATGTGTGTGCATGCACATACATGATGGTGTTGAGAGCTGGAGGGAGCTCGCCAATGGATGAACTTTTCTGTACAGTGATCTTGCTGGGCTGTTTCATTGGGAAAGTCCCATTTTGTAGTTTCTTTTGGTCTTTTCTCTTAATCTAGACAGTTTCCTCAAATCCTTTTTGATTTGAGAATTATAAACCTGACTGCCAGCATTCTGAGACTGGAGTGGAGGGAAAGGGATGAGCCCCACAGGGTGTAGAACTCCAGCTGATCCCCAGTTTTCTATATGGTGCCCTGCCGTGATGTCACTGAGGCTGGAGTCTCTCTGGCTAACCCTCTTTGGAGGGTCAACTCTGGACTTCTGAGACGGGAGATAGCGGTTGGCAGATCTGGAGGCATCTATGCGTCTCTGTTTGTACAGGCTTGTAACCAGTCTTCTGTTCTCAGCCTCAATTGCACCCTGGGCCACCAACTCCTGAGCCACAACTTTCTGAGGTTCTGTGTCTCAAATCATCCCGCTTCAGGCTGCCCTCAATTGGTTCTAGCTTCCTTTGGTCAGCTAAGCTGGTAATCACTTGTTCCGTATGCTCTCCAGCTTCCAAAATATTTCTTTTTCCTTTCTACTTTCTTTTTCTCTTTGTCCTTGTTAGTTAATATCTTTTTTAAAAGCCACTCTCTGTTATTTTGGTGGGACTGGTGAAGCTGGAGGCAAAACTGTAAATGATGGTTTTATTTTTTTATTTATTTTTATTTAGTATTATTATTTTATTTTTCATTCGGAGTCTTGCTCTGTTACCCAGGCTGGAGTGCAGTGGTGCCATCTTGGCTCACTGCAGCCTCCACCTACGGGTTCAAGCAATTCTTGTGCTTCAGCCTCCTCAGTAGCTGGGATTACAGGCATGCACCACCATGCCTGGATAATTTTTGTATTTTTAGTGGAGATAGGGTTTCACTGTGTTGTCCAGGCTGGTCTTGAACTCCTGACCTCAAGTGATCTGCCCACCTCAGCCTCCCAAATTGCTGGGATTACAGGTGTGAGCCACTGTGCCCGGCCTGATGTTTTTAATTTACCAAATTTAATGGGTCTTTTTAGTGATGGAATTCAAATAATGTAATGATGAAATATAAACTGAGCTGCATTAATTTAATTCTAATTAGATCCAGGTGACAGAGTGCTCACCTGTAGTCCAGCTACTTAGAAGGCTGAGGCAGGAGGGTTGCTTGAGCCCAGGAATTCAAGGCTGCCATGTGCTTGATCACTGCTGTGAATATCTGCTGCACTCCAGCTTGGACAGCATAGCAAGAACCTGTTTCTAAGATAAATAAATAAATCTAGCTGGACACAGTCTTAACTTTACATTTTTCTTGGGATGCAAAATTTGGTTGTTGTTATAGGATTGTATATTCCCATAAGTGTTCTATTTGTGTCAAGTATTTAGAATAGAAAAAAGAAAAGCTAAAAATCAATAAGCCTGAAGGAATTAGAAGACAAACAGAAAATTTTACTTAAAGAAAGTATAATAGAAGGAAGGACATAACAAAGATTTCTTTTAAAAAGCCAAATGAACTAGATGACACCGTACAATTCAGCAAAGTGAAAAGTAAAGCCTTCATGAGGATGATCATGAACAAAACAGAGAAGGCTTACATCACCAATGCTGGAAACGGAAAAGGAAACATCTCACCTTAGATGCTGAGATGGGAGGATTGCTTGAGCCCTGGAGGTCAAGGCTGCAGTGAGCTGTGATTGCACCACTGCACTCCAGCCTGCACAACAGAGTGAGACCCTGTAGTTGAAACCATGATGCTTTTTTTTTTTTTTTTTTTTCCCAGCATAGGTCTTGCTCTAAAGAGCAAGGTCTGCTTCTGGAGACAGACAAACAGTTCTGGGTTCAATATCCATGTTGAAAACTCACCTGAGTCACTTTGGTCAGACATAGCTCTTGGTTTCTTCTATAATCTTAGAATAGATTTGAAACGACCCCTTCCTCACAATTATGCTTCCAGGTTATAATTCTGCTACATTTATTTATGTAGTTGCTTGTTTATTTAGCAAACATTTATTAGCAAGCAAGTCCAGAGCCATTTCTGCAGCTGGTTCTTTAAGGCTAAAAGAAGCCCCAACTCTCTGTCACTTTAGGTGCTTCATCTACCGCATTGCATGACAAGGTCATCCAAAGCAGACATGCTGAACCTCTAGAGACAGGATTCTGTTACCTTGACAGCTGGCATTGGATGGAGAGTGAGCTGTGATCCTCTGAGTCATGGCTTTACATGGAACCAGTTAGGGCTTTAGCCCAGAGCTATAGCTCAACAGTGAAGACTACAGGAGTCAAAGGTCATTATATTCTATTTGTGGAATTGTGCAAGTATCTGTAAAATACTTTAGCCAAGCCACATATTTTAAACACCTTTAACGCCCAAATTAGAGCCTATTTCTAAAATCCATCATGCTATTTGACAAGTCATTAGGATCAGAAATAAAAACCTGTGTCTGACATTCCCTATGCTGATTGGCAACACAGTAGCTGTTGGTCAAGATACAAATAACTGCAGCATGTATGGCAGCTGCTGCTTGGGCACAGACTTCCTGGGTCGATTGCCCCATGACCACCTGGGTTAGAATTCTTGCTTAGAATTGACAACCTGGGCCTGGCACAGTGGCGTTTGCCTGTAATCCCGCTACTTGGGAGGATGAGGCAGGAGGATCACTTGAGTCCAGGAGCTCTAGGACAGTCTGGGCAACATAGTGAGACCCTGTCTCTAAATACAAAACATAAAAAGAGAATTGACCACCTGGGTTGTGGCTTAATGAAAGCAATACATATGATATCACACAGTATATATGGAAATATTTAAATTGGAGACATTGGAACGATCATCTCTGCCACATCTTAATTAATAATCTGGACAAGTTAGTCAACATTCCTGCGCTTTCGATTATTCATTTGTTCATGCACATAGATTTTTTAGGTCAATAAAATAATGTACATAAAGTACTTAGAATCATGTCTGATATAGAAAAAAAAAACCCACCCAATAAGTGATAGCTCCTCTTACTAACCGTGTAGTGCATACCACTGTACATCTTCTACTTGCCTCTCAGAAAGCCTTGGCTCTTGTCCAAGTTTGGTCAACATGGAAAGAGAAAACTGAGATCCACCCAGATATGCTACATGCTAGTACATGCTAAGCTGACACAGTACAAAGGCAGGCCCTAGGCTTACAAACTGGAAAAATTCATTTTCCTCAGTGTCCCCAGAGGTTACGCATGATAAGCTCCTTAGAGACTGATGTATAAATCAAACTTTCAATTTATAAATTATCATGAGCAATTTAGTTGCCAAATGCATTGGGTATTTTAGTTCCTAGAAGTAAATGCTAATATCTTTAGGATGAGTTTATTTTATACAATGAATACATTCCTGAAGACTGCATTATTCAAAACTTATGTAATTCAAAGCAATTTTTCCCACATTAATACATTTAAAGTATGAAAGAGTAGATTTCCAGTGTACATAAATCTACACCAGTTGGGTACATAATTGCTTTTTAATGGTGCTTTTCATTTCTTCGGCATGATCTCTCGTATTTTGCAGAAATCAATCTGCTGAATTATAAGCATATCATATCATAATGGCTGTCCGGTCTTCTGCAAAGCCTTTTTATGACATCTAAAGTGCAGAATAAATGCACTGCTTCTGGTGCTTTTCTGTGCCATCACATTATGAATGCTCACATGACATGGCCATAGGATGTTAACAAAGTATTTTCAATTATAATAACATTTCAATTGTCAACAAAATCACTTGGAGTTCTGAGCTATGTGAACAACAGTGTAGTCTATGAGATATCTGCAAAAGGAAGAGAGGATTTCTGTTTTAGAACTGAAGTGGCACGTTTACAATTCACTTGTCTGAGCAGCTTTGACATGAGCAATTCTTGATTTTATTTTAATTTGGGGGATTTGCACCATTTCTCATTTTGAGCACAAAATGAGACCTTATAAATGTTCTGTATTACACAATTTCAAATACATGTAACTCAAATTTACCTAAAACATGACTGTGTTGTACTGACAAATTATTGCCCTTTCCATCTTTTCTTTGTCAAGGAGGATTGCGTAGGAGAGAGACCTTGGCTTGACCAGGGAGATCTGCATCTAATTTAGTTCTTTGTCACTTACTAGTTGGGTGGGACTTCGTTTCCTTATTTGAGAAATGGAAATTATAAATGCCTGTCATAGAGGGTGATTCTGAAGATGAATGATACTATCAAACACTTACTAGGGACCTTCCTATAGGCCACCCAATTTATTTTTATTTTATTTATATTTTTATTTTTTTTTATTATTTCACTTTAAGTTCTAGGGTACATGTGCACAATGTGCAGGTTTGTTACATATGTATACATGTGCCATGTTGGTGTGCTGCACCCGTTAACTTGTCATTTACATTAGGTATATCTCCTAATGCTATCCCTCCCCCCTCGCCCCACCCCCTGGCAGGCCCCGGTGTGTGATGTTCCCTACCCTGTGTCCATGTGTTCTCATTGTTCAATTCCCACCTATGAGTGGGAATGGTGTTTGGTTTTCTGTCCTTGCGATAGTTTGCTCAGAATGATGGTTTCCAGCTTCATCCATGTCCCTATAAAGGACATGAACTCATCCTTTTTTATGGCTGCATAGTATTCCATGGTGTATATGTGCCACATTTTCTTAATCCAGTCTGTCACTGATGGACATTTGGGTTGGTTCCAATTTATATATATTATTGCATTAATTTTACTGAAATTCCATGGAATAGACATTATTATTCCATAGAGAAAATAGGGCTCATGGAAATTAAGTAATCTGACTCAGGCCAGATAGCTAATAAACAGCAGAACTGAGATTCAAACTCAGGTATGAACGGACTTCTTTTTTTTTTTTTTTTTTTTTGAGATGGAGTCTTGCTCTGTCGCCTAGGCTGGAGTGCAGTGGCGTGATCTTGGCTCACTGCAACCTCTGCCTCCCAGTTTGAAGCTATTCCCCTGCCTCAGCCTCCTGAGTAGCTGGGACTATAGGCGCATGCCATCGCGCCTGGCTAATTTTTTTTTTTTTTGTATTTTAGTAGAGACAGGGTTTCACCATGTTGGCCAGGATGGTCTCGATCTCCTGACTACGTGATCCGCCCGCCTCAGCCTCCCAAAGTGCTGGGATTATAGGCGTGAGCCACCACGCCCGGCCAAACTGACCTCAAATCAAGACACACTCCTTCTTACTGGAACTAAATGAAATCATGTCTATATTATGTCCAAGAGTAATATCTGACATGCTAGCTGTAGGATCTTGTAAAAGAAGAAAGAAAAAAATTTACAAAGAATAATATCTGTCATAAAGCAGAAAATAATAAATGGAAATTAGTATTACCATTATTATGGAAACCTTCTTCCCCATGTCCAAAACACACATACACACACACACACACACACCATCCGTACACTAGACTGCCTTAATCTTCTTCTACTCATTTTCCCACACAGAATGTTTATATACTTACACATACATATACACATACTTGTACATACATAGTATGACGAGAGAAATGAAATTTCTCAAGGCCTTTCCAGAGAACTTACAAAGACAAATACCTACTGCTTTTCATCCCAATCTCTGCCTTCATCTTCATGTGTCATTGTCCATTTCCCTGATGATGTCTCGTCACATCATCTTCCCTCTGTGTGTGCGTGTCTTTGTGTCTGAATTTCTCTCTTTCATAAGTCACACCAGATTAAGCCTACCATAATGACTTCGTTTCAACATGATGACCTCTGTAACGGACCTATTTCCAAAGAAGGTCACATTCTGAGTTACTGGGAATTAGAATTTCAATGTATCATTTGGGGGGGACACCCAGTGTGCAAGAGGGTTTGTGTGTGTGAGAGAGAAAGAGAGAGACAGAGAGAGAATACACGTGAGCAGAGCTAACACTGGACAAAAGCATTGTGGGAGTTGATATGGATTTGTTGTTGATGCCCATTTACCTGCTAGAATCTCTCTTGGTGTCTGGCATGTTGGATGTGTTAACTCACAAATCTTAGGATTGCAAGTGACTCAACTTGAACTAGATTAAGCAAAGAGGGAATATATTGGGTTATATAATCAGATCATAGAAATGGCAGGGGTGGCCGGGTGCGGTGGCTCCCGCCTGTAATCCCAGCACTGTGGGAGGCTGAGGTGGGTGGGTCACTTGAGGTCAGGAGTTCGAGACCAGCCTGGCCAACATGGTGAAATCCCATTTCTATTAAAAGTACAAAAATTAGCTGGACATGGTGGTGCATACTTGTAGTCCCAGCTACTCGGGAGGCTGAGGCAGGATAATCGCTTGAACCCCAGAGGTGGAGGTTTCAGTGAACCGAGATTGCACCACTGCACTCTAGCCTGGGCACAGAGTGAGACTCTGTCAAAAAAAAAAAAAAAAAAAAAAAAAAAGCAAGGGAGGAGTAGCCTAGCCTTAAAGAGCCAGGGACTTGAACACTGTCATTGCTGTCATTTCTCTCTTTCTTTCTCAGCTCTTTTCTGCGTGCTGCCTTCTTTCTTCTGGCTTTCTCCATTGAGGGTGCAGGCATGATGTCAGACCACTCCTCACTTCCATCCTTGCAGCCCTATAACCAGACAATTAGGAGCAAAGCCTTCTTGATTGGTTAGGGAAGCATGCCAATAGGCTCTTCTAGGATCACATGACCTTCCCTAAACTGATCCCTGAATGCCCACCCTTAAACCTGAGTCATATGCTTACCTCTAGCTAGGGGTCTAAGAATACTAGGATTGGCATTATTGAAGTTCGAGAGGAACAGTTCCCCAAAGAAGGGGATACAATAAACAAGGCTTTAGCCATGTGTGCAGCCCAAGATAGAGCTTCAAATTTTGACTTCCTCCAAGCTTACCTACAGGGCTACTATACCCTAGTGGAGGGCTGAGCTGGGCTTTTGCTGTCCTGGAATCTCACTGCTGTCCCCAATTGTTGGGTATGGGTTGTGGTGGAGATTGCCTATCTTCACCAAACTCATTGCCTCCTTTCTCCTGGCACAGAGCTGCACTGTATTTTGCAGGCTCTGTTGAAGTTACATCGCTGGTAAGCACTGGCCAAGTAATTGAGTTACAGCCAAAGGGTGATTAGAAGTGACGTGTGCCACCTCTACATCTGATCCACAAAACCTCCCATTCCCCCAGGCTCTTCCTTGCTGCCAGTTCGAAGCAGATGAGTGTGGCAGCTTGAAGTCACGTGTGAAGTTGATGGTACCACAGGATGGAGGGAGCACAGGTTCCTGAATCTCTTCTTGGAGAAGGCCCATCTGCTCACCAGGAATCCCATTTGAGACTTTACATGAGAAATACACGTCTATTGTTGGAGCAATTACAAATTTCAGTTTGCTACAGCAGTGAGTGTTTCTCTAACCAACAGAATTTCTTCCCTTTTTCATCAATCCTGCTTTCCCAAGTAGCCACAGGGGATACTGGAGCCAACAGAGCAGGTTTGAATCCTGACTCTGTACTTACTAGCCAGCCACTCCGCATCTTTGGGTGCAGCCTTCTTCTTTATAGAATAATCATGCCTACTTCATAAGGCCAAAGTAAACTTTGAACACTAGAGGGAAGATGCATGCTGTCATCGCAGAGTAGGTGTTGACCGTATTGTGTTTTTCAACTACCACGGGGTGACTTCATCCAAAATGACTTCCCATCTGGCTAGGGCTGCCTTGGAGAAATATCTTCTCAGCTAGGAGATTCCTCAGTCTCAAGAGGCTTCCTGAATCAGAATGCTTTATGTCCTTGGGCTGTGATAAAGTGCCATTGCCACTGATCCGTCATTCTACCAGGAGGCAAACCCCAGCAGATGGTAACTCCCCAGTTCTTGCTCTTGCTCTCTGGAGCTCCTCAGGTAGGAATAATTCCCAGTTCCAGGCTTGCAGCCCTCTGACTCTTTTTTATTCATTTACTCACTTATTCATTTTTTCATTCATTCATGCACGTGTCCACCTGTCTGCTTATCCATTCATCCATGCAACAAGTATTTACAGTGTGCCAACTTTGTGCCAGGCAATGTATTGAGAACTAGAGATGCAGAAGTGAAAAGGAAAAGCTCTACTCACTCTCATCAAGCTTCCATTCTACTGAGAGGTCAGACAAGAGAGCGACAGACACTATGGTAGGAGTGAGTGCTACAGGGTGCTATGGAGGCTCAGAGAGGGCACTTAGTCTAGGGCTCGGAAGAGGCGTGCCACAAGTAGTGATGCCAAGCACAAGTTTTTCCTGGCAAAAGAATGGCAAAGCTGGTTCTACCACAACCACCAGCTACTCTTGAAATCAATTTTTTGGGATCTTCTACTAGCCTGCTGCATCATGTAGATATACCACCACCACCACATCTACCACCACCACCACCTCTACCACCACCACCACCACCATCACCACCACCACCACCATCACCACCTCTGCTACCAACACAACCACAATGATCGCCACTGCCACCACCATCATCACCATCACCACCAACACCATCACTACCACTAACACCACCACCACCAACACTACCACCACCAACACTACCACCATCACCACCTCCACTACCACCCCAACAACCATGATCATCACCACCACCACCATCACCACCACCGCCACCACTGCCTCCACCACCATCACCACTACCACCAGTACCACCACCATCACCACTAACACCACAGCCTCCACCACCATCACCACCAACACCACCGTCCCACCATTACCACCACCATCACCACCACCATCACAACTACATCACCGCCACCATCACCATCACCACCACCACCATCGACACCACTACCACCACCACCACCATCACCTCCCTTTCTGAGCTGTGCCCTGCTGAACTTCCAAATTTCTTGAGAATATCGTCCCCTGGGGAACCCTATGGCTATGTTTACCTCTTCCATGTGTGCCTTCCTCCCCACAACCACCAGTGTTCCACTCAAAGGGGCATAAACATCTATAAGGCATTCTGTATGTATGTGTTTATATAGTCTTTTTTTTTTTTGACAGAGTCTTCTTCTGTCATTCAGTCTGGAGTGCAGTGGTGCAATCTTGGCTCACTGCAACCTCCGCCTCCCAGGTTCAAGCAATTCTTGTGCCTCAGCCTCCCAAATAGCTGAGACTCCAAGTGTCCGCCACCATATCCGGCTGATTTTTTTGTGTTTTTAGTAGAGATGGGGTTTCGCCATGTTGGCCAGGCTGGTCTCAAGCTCCTGATCTCAAGTGATCTGCCTGCCTCAGCCTCCTGAAGTGCTGAGATTACAGATGTGAGCCACCAATCTGGCCTATATAGTCTTAAACATGCTCACAATATATATGTTTATGTATCTTTGTAAGCATATGCCTAATGCCTAAAATGGAATATAGATGTATACATGTTTGCACAAATACACATATGTGTATATATACATAAGGCATATGCATACACTTGAAGAGACTTATATATAATCTTCAAATTTTCAAGAAAACAAATTGTTAAATTGAGGTTACTACCTCAGAAACCAAACTTTATTAAATTTTCCCAAAAGCAGAAATAAAAGGCAGTCTATAGATTATTTTGCTATCAGAGACAACCAACAAGCCCAACAACTTTGGAAGTGCCTGGCTGATATGAAAGTTATTCTACCTTTTTTCCTTTTCTTTTTAATTAAAATTTATTTATTTATTTATTTAGAGACAGTGTTTCACTCTGTTGCCCAAGCTGCAGTGCAGTGGTGCAATCACAGCTCACTGTAGCTGCAAACTTATGGGTTCAAATGATCTTCACACCTCAGCCTCCCAAGTAGCGGGGACCACAGGCATGTGTCAATTTTTAAATTTTTTTGTAGAGGGGGAGTCTTGCTAGGTTGCCTAGGCTGGTCTCAAACTTCTGGCCTCAAGTGATCTCCCACCTTAGCTTCCCAAAGTGCCAGGATTACGGGCATGGCCACTGTGCTTGGCTTACCTTTTTTCTTTGAAGAAGATGTTTTTATTGGAATAGAGTTAGCAGTTTCTTCCCTCCTCTTAGTATCTAGAATAATGAGCCTAGCGGTGGCTCATGCCTGTAATCCTAGCTCTGGGATTGTTAGAATTTCTGATGCCCGTGAAAGTGACCCTTAGGGTTGAGAGAGAGGAGGAAAGCTTTCTCTTAGATTTTATTAATAACCAAGAGAATTATGATGATGATATTAATAATAGCGATAATTAATATATAATTAACACATAACACTCCCTATGTGCCAGGCACCATTCTAAGTGTTTTGACATGTTGCCTTGTTTGTGCCTCAGTGTTTGAGATGTTATCTCGTTTATGTCTCATAAGTACTCTCTGAGGTAGGCTCTAATATGATCATCCCAACTTTACAGATGAGGAAGGTGAGGCACAGAGAGGTTTAATGACCTGCCGAAAGTTACAGAGCAGTTGCAGAAGCAGGATTCGAACCCCGGCAATCTGGCTCTAGATTGCCACATTACCCTTAGCAGTGCTGCTCTCACGCAAGGCCGCCCTGGAAGGACAGGAAGAAGAACCCTCTGAGCCGCGAGAAGGTGCTCCGAGAACCCTCAAGAGGACCCCGGCCCTGAACTAGAAGCCCCACGTGCCTGGGCCTCCCTCTCCAGCAGGGGGCGCACACAGCCCGCATTTTCTGGGCTCCTCTAACCACAGATACCTCGGCTTATTGAGAACTGGAACTCCTGACCTTTTGTGGGAAAGGCTCTGATCTCAAAACTTTCTCTAGCATTCTTGAAGTATTTACAGTGTACTAATCAAAGGAATGATCCGGTACATGGACATAACCAAGGGAATGATTCAGGACCGTTCTTGGAGGACCTACAATGTGTATCAATAAGCAGAAACCCGGGAAGCCTGTATAGGCCCCAAGCTTATAACAGCGCTGCCTGATTCCAGATGAACCACAAACACTCCAAGCCGGGGTTTTTCTCACCACACCCCGAAGACATTCTATTAAAATAGCCCTGCTCGTGGGTGGCCTCCCATGCATGAGTCCTCTCACATGGTCTGTGTGCTGATGGGGCTGTGCTGAACTCACCGCATTGGCCCTTTGGAACACGTGCTGAGGTGTTTTCTCTCTAGTGACCTTTGTCACATCCTTTGCAAGAAATTAGCTCAGAGGAGCAATCCCTGAAGGCCAAATCTCAACCTGCACCAGAGGCAGACAGGAGACGAGGTTTGGTAGAATTTGTACCTCTCATGGTGGTGGGAGGAGGAGAATGGCTCTGTGAAGCGCTCCTTGCACCCTTTTAATGCTGTGCAATAAAGACTGAGTTAGGGGCTCAGGCCTGTAATCCCAGCATTTTGGGAAGTCAAGGTGGGTGGACTGCTTGAGCCCAGGAGTTCCACACCAGCCTGGGCTACATGGCAAAACCCTGTCACTATAAAAAATACAAAAATTAGCCAAGCACGGTGGTGTGTACCTGTAGTCTCAGCTACTCAGG
The DNA here is from genome assembly GCF_028858775.2 of Pan troglodytes. Classification (NCBI taxonomy): domain Eukaryota; kingdom Metazoa; phylum Chordata; class Mammalia; order Primates; family Hominidae; genus Pan; species Pan troglodytes. The sequence goes on along the minus strand of NC_072401.2, from coordinate 39,056,453 downwards.
AGGCTGAGGTGGGAGGATCCCTTGAGTCTGGGAGGTGGAGGCTGCCGTGAGCAGTGATTGTGCCACTGCACTCTAGCCTGGGTAAGATCCTGTCTCAAAATTTAAGAAAAAAAAAAAAAAAAAGACTGAATGAGGAGGCTAACTTTGAATGGGGACCTTTCAGACTCAGAGCAGGAACAAAGTTGATTGCCCTGGGACTTTAAAAGTTTCTTCAAAATCCTATACATTTGTCAGCTGCTCTCAGGAGCCTTAGCAGGCTTCAGGGGGCTCTCATCCCCTCTGCTATGGTCTGAATGTTTGTGTTTCCCTAAAATCCGTATGTTGAAATCCTACCCCCTAAGGTGATGGTATGGGGAGCTGGGTCTTTGGGAGGTGATTAGGTCATGAAGGCAGAGGCCTCCTGAATGGGAAGAGTGCCCTCATCAAAGATGCCCAAGAGAGACCTCCCACCCCTTCCACCTTGGGAGGACACGGTGAGAAGGCACCATCTATGAACTAGAGGGCAGAACCTCGCCAGATGCCAGCTCTGCCTGTGCCTTGATTTTGGAGTTCCAGCCTCCGCAACTGTCAGAAATGAATTTCTGTTGTTTATAAGACATCCAGTTGGCCGGGTGCGGTGGCTCACGCCTGTAATCTCAGCACTTTGGGAGGCTGAGGTGGGAGGATCATGAGGTCAGGAGATCGAGACCATCCTGGCTAACACGGTGAAACTTCATCTCTACTTAAAAAAAAATACAAAAAATTAGCCGGGCATGGTGGCGGGCGCCTGTATTCCCAGCTACTCAGGAGGCTGAGGCAGGAGAATGGCGTGAACCCAAACCCAGGAGGCGGAGCTTGCAGTGAGCCTGAGATCGCACCACTGCACTCCAGCCTGGGCGACAGAGCGAGACTCCGTCAAAAAAAAAAGAAAGAAAGAAAAAAAAAGACACCCAGTTTATGGTATTTTGTTATAGTAGCCAGAATGGACAAAGATACCTTCCAAAGTGGTGTCCTTTCTGTATATACTTTGGCATAAGACATCTGATTCAAAATTAAATGAGAGGGACCATAAAGAGAAATACTCCGTTGCCAGCTTGCAGGGGAGGGCCATAGAAGATCGCTTGGGTTCAGACTCTGGTTCTGCCTCCTGGGGGCTGAGCAGCCCTTGTGGAAGCGATTTACTTTTCTCTGTACCATGGTTTTCTCACCTGAAAAATGAAAATAATAAAATCCATGCCACCGGGTTGTTGAGTGCATTCAACGAACCCATGCGTGTGGTCCTAAGTGCAGCGCGCGGCCTACACAGGAAGCACTCACTGAATCTTAGCTGTTGTGATTTCACCTATTCATGCAGGCCAGGACTCTGAGGAAAAAAGGAAATCTCTTGCTATTGTCATCTTTATTGATACTGTCACACTTTTTTTCTGCTCTGGGTGGCGCTGGCACACTTCCTGTCTTCCCCAGGAGAATTTGATACCCCTGCCCCCACCTCTCTGAAAGGCGAACACCCTCCTGCCAGGTAGCAACTGGATGCCATGCAGAAGTATTCTCTCCTGGAATCACGTTCCTGGGTATTTGTCCTCAGGACCAGCCAGCTTGGAGTTGAGGTCAGTTGAAGTTCAAGAGGGCGTTTATTCTGACTTTTACTGTTTATTGATTTGCAGTACTTACAAGCCAAAGTGTTTGTCCTCCTGGCCTTCAGGGCCAGGGCTAAGGCCACAACAATGCAGCCCTTCTTCAGTGGCCCTGTTACCTTCCGGGAGCAGGCAGGGTGTGGCAAGAACTTCTGGGTGGCAAGAGCTCCAGGGTGTGGTGAGGACTCTGGGTGTGGCTGCCCAGGGCAGGCCTTGGAGAAAGCAGTTAAGAAACAAGCAACAAGGCTTGGTACCCCAGATCTGAATGTTGGAGCCACCCGTGGTTCTGGCTCTGTTATGGAGTAGCTATGGGGACTCAAGTTTTCTGCCCCTCACTTTCCCCGGCTGTCCAGCACAATGGCAGCAGCAGTACCAGTAACAGTGTACTTTTACTGAGTACTTACTGTCCACACGTGGGACTTCGTAGCTCTCCCTTAACGGTTAAGACCAGCCACTGCATCTGCGATCTATACCCACTCTTACTAGCTTCGTGACCTTGGAGACACCGATCCAGCCCTTGTTCCTCAACTTCTTAATCTGTAAGAAGTGGGGCAGTTAAGAGCGCCTTCCTCTTTGAATTGCAAGAGGATTAAATGAGAAAGCCCAGGAATAGTTCCCAGCCCAAGGTAGTAGTATGAGCAATACTATGATAAATTTCACATTCATGATCTCATGTCATTTTCATAGCAACAATGTGAAATAGGTTCTCTACAGGGGAGAGGCTCAGGGCACGCAGAAAGAAGCAAGCAAGGCTGAGATTTGACCCCAGGATTATATGGTTCTGAGTACCACACTCTGGATCTGAAATCACTGGGCCTTACTGCCTTTCATTTGCCAACGTCACCTGAAGAAACACTTACTGAGCAGCTTACTAGGAGCCAACCCGTTGTGACCATATTGAATTGGTTGAAAGTTCCAATTGAATACAGTTCTTAAGCACTAATGGAGCTTCTTCTGACCAGGCACTGGGCTGGGTCCTGACTCTATTGCAGTGACAATGGGGAGTATGTAGGCCCACAAGAAGATCCCAGGCAAATCTGCAAACAAATAACAGCTCCTGTTGAGATCGAGCACCTTTGTAAGTCTCCATGATTCTCTCTGCTTGCAACTCCATTTGGAAAATTTCTTGAACTTCCTTATCTCCTTTGAGGGCCTTAAATAAAAACATCTACTTTCTTTTGCTTGAGATTCCCATTTCTAGATTGAAGTTTAAAATGAACTGTGGGCTGGGCGTGGTGGCTCACGCCTGTAATCCCAGCACTTTGGGAGGCTGAGGTGGGTGGATCACGAGGTCAGGAGATCGAGATCATCCTGGCTAACATGGTGAAACCCCGTCTCTACTAAAAATACAAAAAATTAGCCGGGCGTGGTGGCGGGTGCCTGTAGTCCCAGCTACGCTGGAGGCTGAGGCAGGAGAATGGCGTGAACCCGGGAGGCGGAGCTTGCAGTGAGCTGAGATCGCGCCACTGCACTCCAGCCTGGGAGACAGAGCGAGACTTAGTCTCAAAAAAAAAAAAAAAAAAAAGAACTGTGAAGGCCAGGCATGGTGGCTCACGCCTTTAATCCCAGCACTTTGGAAGGCTGAGGCAGGCAAATCTTATGAGCTCACGAGTTGGAGACCAGCGTGGGTAACATTGCAAGACTCTGTCTCTACAAAAAATGCAAAAATTAGCTGCGTATGGTGGTGTGCACCTGTAGTCCCAGCTGCTCAGAAGGCTGAGGTGGGAGGATGGCTTGAGCCCGGGAGGCAGAGGTTGCAGTGAGTTGAGATTGTGCCACTGAACTCCAGCCTGGGTGATAGAGCCAGATCTTATCTCAAAAAATAAAATAAAATAAAATGAACCATTAAATGAAATGACACAAATAAAGAAACTGGAGAGCTGTGTATCAGTTTACCCTTGAAAGACTAGAAAGATTTGGCTGGGCACAGTGGCTCACACCTGTAATCCCAGCACTTTAGGAGGCCAAGGCAAGCGGATCACCTGAGATCGGGAGTTTGAGACCAGCCTGACTAACCCCATCTCTACTAAAAATACAAAATCAGCTGGGCGTGGTGGTGCGTGCCTGTAATCCCAGCTACTCAGGGGGCTGAGGCAGGAGAATAGCTTGAAGCCGGGAGGCGGAGGTTGCGGTGAGCCAAGATCGCGTTATTGCACTCCAGCCTGGGTAACAAGAGCAAAACTCCATCTCAAAAAAAAAAAAAAAAAAAAAAAAAAAAAAAGACTAGAAAGATTTGATAAGGGTTCAAGGAAAGGAAAGGAAAGACCCTTATTGGGTATATACTGCTCTGTGTAAGGGCCTCCTTTAGGAAACGGGCTTTGGAAAATTGCTTCTAGATTCTGGAAAAGAGGTCAGGAAAATGTCACTCACTGAGAAACTAGGAAGAAAGCAGTTAATGAGGTGGACTATTTGCAGGTATAAACCACCCCCAAGATGAGTTGTAGACTGATGCCCAGAGGAGACTCAAAATACCAAAATCAAATCCATGCACTGATGAAACATGTATATTTACAGAACACCCTGTAGGTACTGTGTTAGTTAGGGTTCTCCAGAAAAACCAAACCGTGAGACTAAGATGTGACTAAACTGCAGTGAGTGGCATGCCCAAATTTAGCACTGTCCACCTGGGATCTAGTGACCAGGGAACCCAAACCACGAATGAGGAGGCTCTTCTGGTGCCTGTAGAAAAATCACTAGCACTGTGGGTAAGAACACGGACCCGGCAGCCAGATTGCCTCTTACTGTAGGAAATGCTCACCTTGAATAAATGCTTTACCCTCCCAAGGCCTCACATTTTGGAGCTCTTGGGGCGGCGGGGGGTAAAGTACATCTACTCCATAGATTTGTCATGAGGATGAAATGGGCCATCAGGTGTAAAGTGCTTAGAACAGACCTGGCACATAGGAAGCCTCTATAAGTACCAAAGTGATTAAAAAAAAAAAAAAAATCCCCATTTCTGGAGAGGTGTAACAAGCTGATATGGTTTGGTTGTGTCCCCACCCAAATCTCATCTTGAACTGTACTCCTATAATTCCCATGTGTTGTGGGAGGGACCTGGTGGGAAGTCATTGAATCATGGGGGCGGCTCCCCCATACCATTCTCATGGTGGTGAATAAGTCTCATGAGATCTGATGGTTTTATAAGGGGTTTCCGCTTTCGTTTCTTCCTCATCTGCTCTCTCGCTGCTGCAAGAAATGCCTTTCGCCTTCCACCATGATTGTGAGGTCTCCCTAGCCGTGTGGAACTGTAAGTCCATTAAACGTCTTTCTTTTGTAAATTGCCCAGTCTCCGGTGTGTTTTTATCAGCAGTATGAAAAAGGGCTAATACACAAGCCTAAAGGGGTTTCTCTGGCCAGCTGGGGCTGGATAAACCTTGACCCATAGACCCACTGAGGATCAATGCCTGCTTGTAGGGCTGCATGCTGCCCACACACTTTCGTGCTTACATCAAGGCTTTAGACCCTCATTTCAACGTGGACCATGTATGTAGGTTTCCCTGAGCCTGACAGCTTCTGTGTGCGCACAAGAAGATCAAAGTCCCTGCTAGGACATCAGAGGACCAACCCCCAAAGCAAATGACCCAGGTTTCCATCAGAAAACGGATGGTCCAATATCACATAGCAGCAGAACCAGGACCAGAATTCATTTTTCCTGGCTTCAGTCTTGGGCTTTTTACACCTGGAAAAGAAAATAAAATACTTCCAATGCACAAGAATAAAGTTTCGAGAATGTCAAGCTGCACTTAGAAAGACTCATTTTATTTATTTTATTTTATTTTATTTTATTTTATTTGAAACAGTCTCGCTTTGTTGCCAAGCTGGAGTGCAGTGGCACGATCTCGGCTCACTGCAACCTCCATCTCCCGGGTTCAAGTGATTCTCCTGCCTCAGCCTCCTGAGTTGCTGGGAAAACAGGCGTGTGCCACCACTCTGGGCTAATTTTTGTATTTTCCTTAAAGACAGGGTTTTACCATATTGGGCAGGCTGATCTCAAACTCCTGACCTCATGATCTACCTGCCTCGGCCTCCCAAAGTGCTGGGATTACAGACGTGAGCCACCGCGCCCGGCCTTAGAAAGACATTTTTAAAGTACCCAGCAACTGCGGACTTCCATTTAGATTTTTTCTCTCTATACGGTCTTCACTCATGGGATGTGGGCTCTCCATGGATGGGACCCCAGAGAGGGTGGGTGGTCCAGGGTCTAGTGAGAATGGGGAAGGTGGGCCCAGAGGCCAGGCAATAAGACTGAGAGTGGACAGGCCTGGTTTTAGAATCTGGGGCAGGGGTTTGAGAGCATGTGGACTTGAGGAACCTGCAGAGCTTTGGAGAGATTGAGAAATGGGTTGAGTTAAACAGAAACTGGATGCCAGGTCAGGAGTTCTTACACTTTTTCTGTTAGAGCTGCAAGGCATTCTGTGGTTAGGGAGAGAAGGGCCTGGAGGTGCTAGTTTGGGTGTGGCCTGGGAGATTAGAGGGTTGCTGATAAGGCTCGCAACCCCACCCACTTCCAAGCCCTGGAGGTGTTAGAGCAGGACTCAGAGGATGCCATTCTATCAGAAAGGAGCTTAGGTTTGGTCCTATTGACAAAGCCTTAAGGGAACAGAGCCTCTGGGGAGAAAAGGGGCCTCTAGAATCCAGGAAATCTGAAAGAGCTGGAAAGCTTTCACTGTTCATATTCCATTCCATTCATTCCAATCCAACCCAACACATATTTACTAAGCATCTACCATATACCAGGCCTGGGAATGCAACAATGAACAAGATGGACAGACTCTTCCTGCCCACATAAAGGTTATAGCATACGCAGAGACAAATGAAAATGCAATGAAGCTGACATTTAATGACAAATTGCAGTGCAAGCCCTGAGACAGTTGTGATGAAGAATAAAAGAGGAAAGCTGGCCTTAGATGCGGTCATCCCAGGAAGTGACTTTTCCTCTGCCCAGTGGCAGGATGAGGGGCCCCCAGGGGATAAGTGGCTGCTAGTTAGCAACTCACCTCTCTGCAGTTCTCCTTTCTCCAGAGTGGGGCCCTTTCTAATCCTTTTTGCTTCGCCCAGCCCTCTGATGCATTTAAAATATTTTTTTCTTTTTAAATTACCGTAATCTAGATTTTCCAGTTTTTCTTGGCAGGATCTTTCATTTGCTGTAGGTTACTCCATCCTACACCAAAGTGGTAGGTTTCTTTTTCTTTCTATTTTAACTATACAAATTGTACTTGAATACAGGATTTTTGCAAAAATTAATTTTAAACAGGAGTATATACAGTAAATTGTGACAGTTCTTTTTCTCCCTTTTCACCAGACTTCCTGCCAATATAGGTAACTAAACCCTTTCACCCTCCTTGGTGATTCTCCCTAGTGTGGAGTTGTGACACCCTGGCCTCTCTCTCTGACTTTCTGCAGTGGCCGAGAGAGGAAAAAGGTGGTTTAACCTGGTTGGCAAATTTGGGAAAAATACTAGGTGTGCTCAGCCCAGGGTTTCCCTTTCTTCCTCCTGGGAGTGAGCTGTCTGCAAAAAACACAAATGTTCCTCAGCCTCTACGGGCCCTCCCTAAATGTTACCAGCTCAGCCCCAATTCCCCAACCCCCAGTAGGGAAGGCCACTGCCAGTCCTATGCTGCCCTGACTGGGGACAGGTAGCCTGGCTAGATCCTGGGCCTCGGTTATTAACAGTAGGCCATCTGGACCTCACACTAAGCACGTCCTTCATCTTAGCCTTTATCAATAAAAAAGGGGAATATTTTGGAAATTATCTGATGTGACTTCGGTGGGACCGAATTCTCCCTCCAAATCTCAGCTTCAAAGAAGCTAGGGAATGTAATTTTTAGTTTTCTAGACTTTGCAGTACAGGAAGGTAAAGGATAGCAGAATTTGCCACCCCAAAATATGCCACTTGGGCATAAGGATTCTTTTGAGCTAAAGACAACTGAGAAGAAGATACATGAAAAGCTGTCATCCTTATCCCTATTTGCCTAAAATCAGGACATAAATTTGAACAACAGTTAATCACTGACAATCCTAGAACCTTATCAGTGAAAAGACAGCATCAGAACATTCATATAACAAATTTTACTGACTGGTGCTGACCTTCCATATATTTACCTGTCCACAATTTGCTGCCCTAGAAACTCAAAGTTTTTCTGCTTTGTCTTGTTATGCCTTTGAAATTTATTGTTTTTTTTTTTAAAGGTGCTATTAAGTCCAAGTTCTAGCCACCTGTTTGGGTTACTCATCCCTGAATTTCTCCCATGTGTATGCACATCTTAATAAACCTCTGTTGTTTCTCTCCTGTTCACCTGTCAGAGCCTCAGCTGAGAACATAAAAGGGTAGAAGGAAAATGATTTTTTCCTCCTCGACAAAGGTATATTTAGAAACAGTAGTTTGGCTGAGCATAGTGGCTCATACCTGTAATCCCAGCACTTTGGGAGGTGGAGGCAGGCGAATCACTTGAGTCAGGAGTTCGAGACCAGCCTGGCCAACATGGTGAAATCCCATCTCTACTAAAAATACAAAAATTAGCCAGGCACAGTGGTGCGCACCTGTAATACCAGCTACTTGGGAGGCTGAGGCAGAAGACTCACTTGAACCCAGGAGGCAAAGGTTGTAGTGAGCTGAGATCACACCACTGCACTCTAGCCTGGGTGGCAGAGTGAGACTATGTCTCAAAAACAAAAAAAAAAAAAAAAAAAAGAAAGAAAGAAAGAAAAAGAAAAAAAGAAAGAGGTACCCAATTCATCATATCCGCCATGAGCATTAGTAGTATGTATGATAGTTTATCTTTCATCTCTACACCGTAGGGGCAGTTAGTATTTGAAGTGGCCTAATCAGGAGCCCACAGTTGAGGTGTGTGGCTCTTCGTGTTAAGGTTGTATCACCTACCTCTAGTCACTGCAGTCAGCTGAATTTTACCAAGAGAATCTGACAGTCGTTGCCCAGTCAAATTAGTTTAGATCCGTCTGTAACAGGTTCCTAGAAATTAGATATGTACGGATTAAATTTTGGATAAACACTATCAACTTACTTCCTAAATGATCTTTGTCAGTCTTCCTATTCTCAGTGTTTGAGAATGTCCTGTAGGCTCAACAACTGTGGGCTCTCTTTCTTCTTCTCATTTGCACGTCCTTCTCATTCATTCTGAAAGTACAAATAGTAACGTAGTGAAAATATTAACTGATTTGTTGAGCAAATTTCAAATATTACACTAGGCATTTTACAAACACAATTTCATCCAATCCTAACAGCCCTATCAGCTAGTTATGAATTGCTCCTTTTTTGCAGACCAGGTAACTGAAGCTCAGAGAGCTTACATAGCTTGCACAGGGGGCATAATGGTAAGGAATAAAACAGGAACGTGGACAAAGGCAGTCCGTTCTGAAGCCTGTACACTTAGGCACAAAGATGTCAAAAAGAGAGACAGATTTAATGACAAGGGGCCAGGCTGTAATCCCAGCACTTTGGGAGGCTGAGGCGGGTGGATGACCTGAGGTTAGGAGTTCGAGAACAGCCTGGCCAACGTGGCGAAAACCCGTCTCGACTGAAAGTACAAAAAAATCAGCCAGGCGTGGTGGGTTCCTGTAATCGCAGCTACTTGAGAGGCTGAGGCAGGAGAATCACTTGAGGTGGAGGTTGCAGTGAGCTGAGATCACGCCACTGCACTCCAGCTGGGGTGACAAATCGACTCTGTCTCAAAAAAAAAAAAGATTTCATGACAAGGGCTGCTATTGTTTTTAGAATATTATTTAGTTAGTATTTGACTGTTCAAATGGTATCTCAGGCTTATAATTACAGAGTCTTACCCTCCAGCTGTGCAGAAATACGTATTTTTTTAAATGGAAAGTTATTCTTAGGATTTAAGGAGCTTCCTGTGAACTCTGGGTGGAGTGGATTGGTTTAACTTCTAACCTGAACTGTCTGCATGGGAGATAAGTGGAAGTATGATTGCCTCCGTTCTAGAACACAAAGAGAAGACCAATGATTCCCAGCTTCCAAGTGACCAGTTCCAGATTCCAATCAACAGGTTCAGCTCCTGATTTAATATTTGCCCTGATGGTAGTAATTTAGAGGAAGACACAGGTGTGTGTGTGTGTGTATGTGTGTGTGTGACACATACACATACTCATGTCCCTTATTTAAATACAGTCAGGGCCGGGTGTGGTGGCTCACGCCTTTAATCCCAGCACTTTGGGATCCGTCCGCTGAGGCGGACGGATCATGAGGTCCAGAGTTTGAGACCAGCCTGGCCAACATGGTGAAACCCTGTCTCTACTAAGAATGCAAAAATTAGTTGGGCATGGTGGCATGTACCTATAATCCCAGCTACTCGGGAGGCTGAGGCAGGAGAATCACTTGAACCTAGGAGGCGCAGGTTGCAGTGAGCCGAGATCGCGCCACTGCACTCCAGCCTGAGCGACAGAGCAATACTCCCTCTGGGGGGAAGAAATTTTTTTTCATTAAGGCCAGGCGCAGTGGCTCACACCTGTAATCTCAGCACTTTGGGAGACCGATGCAGGTGGATCACGAGGTCAGGAGTTCAAGACCAGCCTGGCCAAGATGGTGAAACCCCGTCTCTACTAAAAATACAAAAATTAGCCAGGCGTGGTGGCGGGCGCCTATAATCCCAGCTACTCGGGAGGCTGAGGCAGAGAATTGCTTGAACCTGAGAGGCAGAGGTTGCAGTGAGCCGAGGTCGCGCCATTGTGCTCTCGCCTGGGCGACAGAGCAAGACTCTGTCTTAAAACAAAAACAAAAACAAAACAGTCAGAATAGGAGTGCAAAGAGAGAGGCAGGATGTGTGTGCTTGTGATGGAAGGGCAGCAATAGCAATTTGGAGAAGTTGGCCCTGGCCATCATTTCTTGAAATACCAGGAGACTTTAAAACAGGGGTGCTCAATTTTTTGGCTTTCCTTGGCCACATTGGAAGAAGAATTATCTTGGGCCACACATGAAATACACTGACACTAACAAAACCTGATGAGAAAAAAAAAAATCCAAAAACATCTCATAATGTTTTAAGAAAGTTTACAAATTTGTTTTGGGCTGCATTCAAGCCATCCTGGGCTGCATTAGGCCGGCGGGCCACAGGTTGAACAAGCTTGCTTTGAAAGATGATGGACAGGCCGGGGGTGGTGGCTCACGCCTGTAATCCCAGCACTTCGGAAGGCCGAGGCAGGCAGATCACTTGAGGTCAGGAATTCTAGACCAGCCTGGCCAACATGGGTGAAAGCCTGTTTCTACTAAAAATACAAAAAAGCCGGGCATGGTGGCATATGCACCTGTAGTCACAGCTACTTGGGAGGCTGAGGCAGGAGAATTGCTGGAACCCAAGAGGTGGAGGTTGCAGTGAGCTGAGATCGCGCCATTGCACTCCAAGCTGGGCGACAGAGCGAGACTCTGTCTCAAAAAAAAAAAAAAAAAAAGATGATGGACAGTTCACAGGGTACCAGGACCAGCTATAAAGAGAATGATTTTAGAAGGCTCAGTAAGTTCCATCTGTACTCTCCTCCCTCCCACCTCCATGCACACCTTACCCAACCCTCTTAGCTTCCAAAAGCACCACTTCCCTTTTCACTATTGAAGCAAAATCTCCAGAGGTGGGGCCTTTGGGTCCGTATTTCTCTAATAGGGCCTGCAGATGAGTTTGATTATCAGCCAGGTTTGCCCGCCTCTTGGGTCAGAGGCGGATTTACCCTGAAGCTAATGCATCTGCAGCTTTGGGGCTTTCCAAGTCCTGGCACGAGCTCCCATGCTGTGTTCCTTTGCCACTGAGGTTTGTGAAATCTATGGAAGTACAGCAAGTCCTCACTTAATGTCATCAATAGGTTCTTGGAAACTGCGACCTTAAGTGAAACGACTTATAATGAAACCGATTTTCCCATAAGCTCATAGATAAAAACAAGAATTAAGTTCCCATGGCATATGTCTGGTTAGAAGAACATCATCAAACTTCTAAATAAAGACCAAAACACCTCTAATATTAAACACTGAAATAAATGTGAGCTATACATGCATTTAAGAAATATGAATAAAACCGGCCGGGCGCGGTGGCTCACGCCTGTAATCCCAGCACTTTGGGAGGCCTAGGCGGGCAGATCACGAGGTCAGGAAACCAAGATCATCCTGGCTAACACGGTGAAACCCCGCCTCTACTAAAAATACAAAAAAATTAGTCCGGTGTGGTGACCGGCACCTGTAGTCCCAGCTACTCGGGAGGCTGAGGCAGGAGAATGGCGTGAACCCGGGAGGCGGAGCTTGCAGTGAGCCGAGATGACGCCACTGCACTCCAGCCTGGGCGACAGAGCCAGACTCCGTCTCAAAAACAAAAAACAAAAAACGAATAAAACAAGTGAAATAATTATTTACCTTATTATTCCAGCTCTGAGTTGCAGGTGGTTGAAGCTGGTCCCGGGAGGGTAGGGCACACACGGTGGGAACCAGGGCTGGACAGGAGGCCATCCCATGGCAGGGCAACTCACAAGCCCCGACACTCACTTGATCTGGGACCATGTAGATGCCAGTTAACCCAGTGTGCACAGCTTCGGGATGTGGTGGGCAAGCAGCGTGTTCGAAGGAAACCCATGCTGATGCAGGGAGATGTGCAACTCCTCCACACAGGCAGTGGTCCCAGCCAGAAATCCATTTTTTTCTCTCAAAGTGATATGGAAACAACGTTGAATGAAATGGTGTTATTTGAGGACCTGCTGTTCGATATTGAAACTGCACATTGGTTACGACTGCCCTCTCTTTCCGTTCTGACTTCCCCAAGTGTGACGAGGCCTGGAACAGCTGTGGGCAGTTTGGGGAGGTCATCTAAGGGAATATTAACCTGGAAATTTCATTTCGTTTGGGTTTCGCAGGATATATTCGTGTGTTTCACGTCACTTCCATGCTGAGTTCTTGTCAGTTCATCCTGGTGTGGGAATAATGTCCAGGGAATACTTTCATCGCCCACTGGGTTGACCTGACCTGATTGGAGACATGAAGCTGGAGGACCAGAGGTGGTATGGTGATAAGAATGTGTCCTGTGACACCTCACCCAGATGTGCCAGTGGAAGAGAAACAAGGATTAAAACATGCAGGGACAGAGGCCAACCCAGAGAACACTCTGCCAGGCATTAGGCACGTACAGTGGTAAGCAGGGCACTCAGTTCTCATCAGCATCTGATTCATGCAGATGTTCTTTCCTGTCAAGAATCTACTCAATAATGCAACACATATAATTAGAAATGAATCATATGAAATAGATTTTATCAGCATTTCTATATTTACAGGGCACAAACCTGTAGCAGTTCTACAAAAGTGAGTAAATCTATGTGTGAAATCATGTATTTTATGAATCTGATTATTAATAACAAGAAAGTGTACGCCAGATGTGGTGTTCATGCCTGGTATAAACTTTGGTGTTCATCCTACTGGCATGAAATTTGGGAGGCCAAGGTGGGAGGATTGCTTGAGGCCAGGAGTTTGAGACCAAGCTGGGCAATATAGCAAGACTCTGTTTCTACAAAACACACACACACAAAAAAATTAAAAGAAAGAGTAACAAGGTTGGGTGTGCTGGCTCACACCTGTAATCCCAGCACTTTGGGAGGCTGAGGTGGGCAGATCACCTGAGGTGAGGAGTTCGAGACCAGCCTGGCCAACATGGCGAAACCCCATCTCTACTAAAAATACAAAAACCAGCCGAGTATGGTGGCGTGCGTGTAATCCCAGCTACTTGGGAGGCTGAGGCAGGAGAATAGCCTGAACCCGGGAGGTAGAGGCTGCAGTGAGCCGAGATCACACCACGGCACTCCAGCCTGGGCGATAGAATGAGAGTCCATCTCAAAAATAAAAAGTAATAAAAAATAAATTTTAATAATCCATGCTAGGGAAAGATTAACTTGTCTTTGTATTCTCTCCATATAAAAAACATTATAAAATTGTTGTCACAGAAAAAGGCTATAAAGGCTACACAGCCAAAAAATATGTAGAAAACAAATATTGTAGAGATGATCAGACAAGTCATTAAGAAACATTATGAGATTTGTCTAGATTTTGTTATATTTAACATATCTATCATCTTTTAAAATTTGTAGTTTATTAAGACTTTTTTCTCATTTGATATAAATATAATCATAACTGGTTTCATATTCATATTTTAATATTCTTTTCCTTAAATCTTTTACTCCTCTCACCTGCCTCCACCAAATATGTAGGCGTCAGGCCCCACAAAACCAGGACCTGTCCCTAAGTAAATTACTCTGTACTTCTGAAACTCATTTCCAGTGTGACTTCCCACCCATCTCCTTTCCTCCCACCCCTTCCAATAAAGTTGTGTTTCTCCTTGATTTTTTCATTATTCTCACTTAGCAAGATAATCTCTTATTGAATCCCAGCCAACTTGTGTTCCCATGTATTAAATTCTTGTAAAATCAGCGGAGTGATTTTTGCGATGCCTGGCAGGCAAAATACTTGTAAGCATATTATATTGGGTCTAATTAAAAGCTCAAATACAAGCAATTGTTCACTCCATTCTTTAAAAGAAATTAGCCAGATGACGCCTGTCTCATTTCAAATACTCAATTCAGCATTTTGCTCAACCATTTTATTTTTAATAACAAGGAAATTCTGACTGGTAAGGTTGAAAGCTTTTGCTTATTAAAAAAAATACAACAGATCGACTGGGCGCGGTGGCTCATGCGTGTAATCCCAGCACTTTGGGAGGCCGAGGCGGGTGGATCAGGAAGTTAGGAGATCGAGACCATCCTGGCTAACGTGGTGAAGCCCCGTCTCCACTAAATATAAAAAAAATTAGCCGGGCATGGTGGTGGGTGCCTGTAGTCCCAGCTACTCAGGAGGCTGAGGCAGGAGAATGGTGTGAACCTGGGAGGCGGAGTTTGCAGTGAGCAGAGATCGCGCCACTGCACTCCAGCCTGGGCAACAGAGTGAGACTCTGTCTCAAAAAAACAAAAACAAAACAAAACAAAACAAAAAAACAGGTCTAGGCTGGGTTGCATAATGTGACATGGATTTTCACAGTAGTGTAGAAGTGTAGAAAAGCAACTAACATAACTATATGACTAGCATGTGATGGTACTAGATAGACATTTTACAAATGTTTTCTGGTCTAAATTGTTTTTTCTGCTGAGAACTGAGTTACTCATGGATAGACGGATGATGACCTTACGCTCTGAGCTGAGGTGTAAGTCTCTCTTATTTTCTTTGTTCCCTTCTTTCTTAGTCTCTATTCCCTTTTTCTTACCCCCATGCACACCAGCTTTAATGTGTTTAAGCTGTAACCTTAAATATGCCTGTGTTCTTGTAAAGCATGTAGCTTTGTACATATATGTGTTTCCAATTTATATGAATGATGTGTGATATTAACACAATAGTCCCCCATTGTCTCTGGGGGATATGTTCCAAGATCTCCCATGGATACCTGAAACCTCAGAAAGCACCAAACCCTATACATACTATGCTGTTCGTTTGTTTGTTTGTTTGTTTGCTTTTATGTTTTTTTGATCTGATAGCCTAGAGGGCTACTAAATTAATAACGGGTGGGTAGTGTAGACAGCATGGATAGGCTGAACAAAGGGATGATTCATGTCCCAGGCAGGACAGAGCAGGGTGGTATGAGGTTTCATCATGCTACTCAACATGGCATGCAATGTAAAATTTATGAATTGCTTATTTCTGGAATTTTCCATGAAATATTTTTGGGCCATGGTAACTGGAATTGTGGAAAGCACGAAACTGTGGATAAGGGGAAACTATTGTATTTTTTTCTGTTTTCTTACTCAATGCTGTTTTTGAGGTCATTGATGTTGATTTACTTGTGTTCTTAGGACAGTCCTTGAATAGATATTGGAAACATCTTCTCCTACTCTGTTAGCTCCTGCTAACTTTTTCTGCTGAAATAAATTAATTTTGATATAGTCAAACCTATCAACATTTTGCTATGTGGTTTATACCTTTTCAGCCTTGTGGATATCTCTCCCCACTTGGAGCTCACAAGGATGAATGCCTACATTTTCTTCAGCTAGGTTTCAGTTTATTTCTTTTACACCAGACATCCATCTTTGCATAGGAGATAAGGGAGCAAATCCAGCTTTGTTTTTCCCTAAATAGTGATCCAGTTCTTTTCACGTCATTTCCTAAAGCACTTCTGTTTTTCTCCATTAATGTTTGGCACCACCTCTCTTACATCTCAAGAGCCCAGAGGTGCAAGGGTGCACAGTATTTCTCAGTTGTCTACTCAGTCCTATTGGTCTATTTGCCCCTATCTAGTATATTACTCAAACAAAATCTCAGACACACGGAAACTGGATAAAATGCTACTAAGTAACTCCTGGGTTAACAAAATCGTAAGACAAATAAAATACCTAGGGCTGAGCAGCAGCCCCACCTCAGGACTCTCACTATCCTACACGGCATCTCTGTTTGAATCAGACAGAGGCACCTGCTTTGGACAGTCACAACCTTGAAGCCCTATAAGGAGAGAGCTAGAGGTCCTTTTCTGCAAAGAAAAAGCATTTCTTCCTTTCGACAGAGAGCTCTTCTCACCAGCTCATCCAGACCTTATGCAGTGAGCAAAATGGTTCACTCTGTGTGGCTGTTCTGCCTGCATGAATGACAAAATTTAGGGCGCCAAATAAAAGCAGAGCTTAGAAAGACATTTATAACTTGATATGGTTTGGCTCTGTGTCCCCACCCAAATCTCACCTTGAATTGTCATAATCCCCACGCGTCAAGAGTGGGGCCAGGTGGAGATAATTGAATCATGGGGGCTGTTTCCCCCATACCGTTCTCATGATAGTGAATAAGTCTCACGAGATCTGATGGTTTTATACACAGGAGTTCCCCTGCACCAGCTCTCTTGCCTGCTTCCATGTAATAAGTGACTTTGCCCCTCATTCATCTTCTGCCATGATTGTGAAGCCTCCTCAGCCATGTGAAACTGTGAGTCCATTAAACCTCTTTTTCTTTATACATTACCCAGTCTAGGGTATGTCCTTATTAGCAACGTGAGAACAGACTCACACAGTAAATTTAAATACATTTGGTGCAGCACACCAACATGGCACATGTATACATATGTAACAAACCTGCACATTTGCACATGTACCCTAAAACTTAAAGTATAATTAAAAAAAACAAAAAAAAACAAAAATTCTAAATACATTTCTTAAAAAAACCTCATGAACCGGGTGTTGTCTGAAAAATAAATAAATAAATAACCCAAGGAAGACTGAAAACAAATGAGTTAGGAATTATCTCAAGAAATTAAAATATATAACAACAATGCAAACTCAAACAAGAAGAAAGAAAATATAAATTAATGTATTAGATACCAACAAACAAACATAAAGCACTTTAGGATATTAATTAAGAAAACATGTGGTTGTTTGAAAAAAATTAGGAAGATAGACTTCTGGCGAAACTGATCAAGAAAAGAAGGAAGACATAAGTACACAAAATATGTAATAAAAAGGAAAACAGCTATAGACCTAGATATTAAAAGAATTGTAAAATGCTATTATGACTGTTTTATAATAAATATGATAACTTAGATGAACCAGAAAAATTTCTGGAAAAATATAAAGGGCAACAATTGGTAGAAGAATAAGTAGAATATTTCAATAGAGTAATGATTATTTTAAAACCTCAAAGGGTAAGCAAGCACCCCCTCTGCCCAGAATTTGGCCCAGGCAGTTTTTCAGAGGAATCTTACCAAACTTTCAAGGAAGAATATGTGTCTTTTATAAGATGTTCCAGAAAACTGAAAGAGTGAAAGTTGTCCAACTCAGTTGAAATGGTCTATATAAACAGACAATGGCCAGGGTATATATAAAAATAGAACCCTGCCCCACAATCTGCAGCAACTAGCCCAGGAAGCTAACCCGTTACCTACAGTAACTAGCCTAGAAAACCAGCTTGCAATCTACAAATTAGACTTGGAGGAAGTCAGACCACTATCTCTAGCAAACAATCCAGGAAGCCAAACAATAACCCTTGTAACAATCAGTCCAAAATAGCCAGGACTTGATTAATAATTGACAGCATCCCTAATTTTTTTTTTTTTTCCAGCATTAAAGTAGTCTTTTTTTTTTTTTTTTCTTTTTTATTGATCATTCTTGGGTGTTTCTCGCAGAGGGGGATTTGGCAGGGTCACAGGACAATAGTGGAGGGAAGGTCAGCAGATAAACAAGTGAACAAAGTTCTCTGGTTTTCCTAGGCAGAGGACCCTGCGGCCTTCCGCAGTGTTTGTGTCCCTGGGTACTTGAGATTAAGGAGTGGTGATGACTCTTAACGAACATGCTGCCTTCAAGCATCTGTTTAACAAAGCACATCTTGCACCGCCCTTAATCCATTCAACCCTGAGTGGATACAGCACATGTTTCAGAGAGCACAGGGTTGGGGGTAAGGTCACAGATCAACAGGATCCCAAGGCAGAAGAATTTTTCTTAGTACAGAACAAAATGAAAAGTCTCCCATGTCTACCTCTTTCTACACAGACACAGCAACCATCCGATTTCTCAATCTTTTCTCCACCTTTCCCCCCTTTCTATTCCACAAAACCGCCATTGTCTTCATGGCCCGTTCTCAATGAGCTGTTGAGTACACCTCCCAGATGGGGTGGTGGCCGGGCAGAGGAGCTCCTCACTTCCCAGTAGGGGCGGCCGGGCAGAAGCGCCCCTCACCTCCCGGACGGGGCGGCTGGCCAGGCGGGGGGCTGACCCCCGCCACCTCCCTCCCGGACAGGGCGGCTGGCCGGGCAGAGGGGCTCCTCACTTCCCGGTAGGGGCGGCCGGGCAGAGGCGCCCCTCACCTCCCAGACAGGGCGGCTGGCCGGGCGGGGGGCTGACCCCCCCACCTCCCTCCCGGACGGGGCGGCTGGCCGGGCAGGGGGCTGACCCCCCACCTCCCTCCCGGACGGGGCGGCTGGCCGGGTGGAGGGCTGACCCCCCACCTCCCTTCCGGACGGGGCGGCTGGCCGGGCGGGGGGCTGACCCCCCCACCTCCCTCCCGGACGGGGCGGCTGGCCGGGCGGGGGGCTGACCCCCCCACCTCCCTCCCGGACGGGGCGGCTGGCCGGGCCGGGGGCTGACCCCCCCACCTCCCTCCCAGACAGAGCGGCTGGCCGGGCAGAGGGGCTCCTCACTTCCCAGTAGGGGCGGCCGGGCAGAGGTGCCCCCCCCACCTCCTGGACAGGGCGGCTGGCCGGGCAGGGGGCTGATCCCCCCACCTCCCTCCCGGACGGGGCGGCTGGCCAGGCGGGGGGCTGATCCCCCCACCTCCCTCCCAGACGGGGCGGCTGGCCGGGCAGAGGGGCTCCTCACTTCCCAGTAGGGGCGGCCGGGCAGAGGCACCCCTCGCCTCCCGGACGGGGCGGCTGGCCAGGCGGGGGGCTGACCCCCCCACCTCCCTCCCGGACGAGGCGGCTGGCCGGGCAGAGGGGCTCCTCACTTCCCGGTAGGGGTGGCCGGGCAGAGGTGCCCCTCACCTCCCGGACGGGGTGGCTGGCCGGGCGGGGGGCTGACCCCCCTACCTCCCTCCCAGACGAGGAGGGAGGACGCTCCTCACTTCTCAGACAGGGTGGCTGCCGGGCGGAGGGGCTCCTCACTTCTCAGACGGGGCGGTTGCCAGGCAGAGGGTCTCCTCACTTCTCAGACAGGGCGGCCGGGCAGAGACACTCCTCACATCCCGGACGGGGCGGCAGGGCAGAGGTGCTCCCCACATCTCAGACGATGGGCGGCCGGGCAGAGACGCTCCTCACTTCCCAGATGTGATGGCGGCCGGGAAGAGGCGCTCCTCACTTCCTAGATGGGATGGCGGCCGGGCAGAGACGCTCCTCACTTTCCAGACTGGGCAGCCAGGCAGAGGGGCTCCTCACATCCCAGACGATGGGCAGTCAGGCGGAGACGCTCCTCACTTCCCAGACGGGGTGGCTGCCAGGCAGAGGCTGCAATCTCGGCACTTAGGGAGGCCAAGGCAGGCGGCTGGGAGGTGGTTGTAGCGAGCCGAGATCACGCCACTGCACTCCAGCCTGGGCGCCATTGAGCACTGAGTTAACGAGACTCCGTCTGCAATCCCGGCACCTCGGGAGGCCGAGGCTGGCGGATCACTTGCGGTTAGGAGCTGGAGACCAGCCCAGCCGACACATCGAAACCCCGTCTCCACCAAAAAAATACGAAAACCAGTCAGGCGTGGCGGCGCACGCCTGCAATCGCAGGCACTCGGCAGGCTGAGGCAGGAGAATCGGGCAGGGAGGTTGCAGTGAGCTGAGATGGCAGCAGTACCGTCCAGCTTCGGCTCGGCATCAGAGGGAGACCGTGGAAAGAGGGGAGAGGGGAGAGGGGAGAGGGGAGAGGGGAGAGGGGGGAGGGGAGAGGGGAGAGGGGAGAGGGGAGAGGAGAGAGGGGAGAGGGGAGAGGGAGCTCTCTTTTTTTTTTTGAGACAGAGTCTCACTCTGTCACCCAAGCTGGAGTGCAATGGCACGATCTCGGCTCACTGCAACCTCTGCCTCCTGGGTTCCAGAGATTCTCCTGCCTCAGCATCCTGAGTAGCTCAGAGTACAGGCACCCACCATCACGCCTGGCTAATTTTTGTATTTTTGTAGAGATGGGGTTTCACCATGTTGGCCAGGCTGGTCTTGAACTCTTGACCTCAGGTTATCTGCCCGCCTTGGCCTCCCAAAGTGCTAGGATTACAGGTGTGAGTCACCATGCCCAGCCAACATCCCTGATTTTTGTTTCTGCTTCCAACCTACGACCAACCAGAGAAAGTTAAACATGCACCCTAACCAATCACATAGGATACGCTGCTTCGAGTTAACCTGCTTCCAAAGGCTAACAGCCTCCAATAAGGGCTTACCTGTAGCCTTCCCTTTTTCTGCTCTGAAGCTTTCTCCCTCTTTTCCCTGCCTTTAAATCTCTGTCAAAATGCAAATGCTGGTGGCAGACTCCCTTACTAGCAAGCTCTGAATTAATTGCCTTTGTCTGTTCTCGTTTGGTTGGTCTTCATTCATTTGCACACGGTTTATGAAGCTAATGAAACCTTGATCAAGTAATTACAAGCTCATTTCAGTTATTCCCATGGATATAAAATCCTAAATAAAACATCAGCTAGCCAAATTTTACATTTTATTAAAACTACATATTTATATATCCTGTGAACAAGCAAGCTTTATACAAGAAATGCAAGGATGGTTCTACATTAAAAAGATCTATCACTGTCATTTATCATATTAATGGTCTAAAGGAGAAAAATCCTATATCTAAATAGATGCAGAAAGAGCATTTGTTAAAGTTCAATACCTATTTACATGAAAACACTCAGAAAACTAGAAAAAGAAAGGAACCAGTTTTACCCAGGTAAATGTTATATGACAAAAATCCTGTAACAGAAATCATGCTTATTGGAGCCATTTTAGACACACTTCCATGAAGATCACTATAAGACAAGGATGCCAGATGGTCGCTACTAATGCTTAATATGGTGTTGCATAATTTAGCCAATACCATGAGAAATGAGAAAAGTATAAAAGAAATGAAGATGGGGGGGGTTGGGGGAAAATTAAATAGTTATTACTGTAGTTATTACAGGTGTTAAAAACAATAACAGCAAACCAATAGCATCATCAGGCAAAGTAATAGAATTAATTAGCCAGCTCAGCCTGTTTGCCAGATACAAGATGATATTATAAAACCAATAATGTTCCTCTATACCAGAAACTAGAAAATATATTAGAAATCAAGAAGGAAGGGCAGACTTACTCTAAATATTTGTGGGACCTGGGGCAAGAATACAAGGGAAAATACCATTATGTATTTAAATATCTACAATTTGAAATCAAAGATATTTAAAATAAATTATAAATTTATTTACACGTTTGTACATTTAATAATAGTATCTATCAGCAAGCTAACCATTTGCTTGTCTCACTATACCAACATCTGAAAGAGGAGGCAGGGGGCCATTTCTTTCTACCTCTGTGCCAGTTGGCACATGTCTAGGTCAGGTTCCCTGGAAATACATTCTGAGACAGAGATTTGCATGCAGGTGGTTTAAAGGGGGGGAAAAACATCTGCAATAAATAAGTCTTGCATGAAAGTGAGGGGAACAGGATTGGGCAGAGGGAGAAGCTAAGAAGTTTTATTTATTTTTTGGCAAAAATAAAATATTAAATGTTTTAATACAAATAAAACCACTTACAATTCTAGTATTTAGTATCTATCTAGTTGTCGATGTAAAAATTCAATACCGTGCTTCATGCAGGTTATGCCTGACCCCTCATTTTTTTATTTGTCTAGTTTTCAGCAGTTTGATTATAATATATCTGGGTAGAGATTTCTTTGGGTTTAATCTTTTGGGAGTTTGCTGACCTTCTTGAACCTGTCATTTTTTTTTATCTTTCAACAAATGTGAGGAATTTTCAGACATTATTTCTTCAAAATTTTTTTAGCCCTGAACTTTCTTCTCCCTCTTTGGAATTCCGAATGTTAGATCTTTTGATATTGTGCTGCAGGTCCCTAGCCTGTGTTCATTAATTTTTCAATCTACTTTTCTCTCTGTTGTTCAGATTGGATAATTTGCATTGATCACTCTTTCCTCTGTAACCTCCATTCTGTCATTAAGCCCATCCAGTGGGTTTTTTATTTTGAATATTATACTTTTTGGTTCTAAAATCTCCTTTTGATTCTTTTTTGTGTCTTGTATTTCTTGCTCAGATTTTCTAGTTTTCCAGTTATTCCAGGAGTGTTCATAATTGCTTTTAGGAGAATTTTTATAATAGTTACTTTAAAACCCTTTTCAGATAATTCCAACGTTTCTGTCCTTTGAGTGTTAGTGTCTGTTGATTTCTTTTCTCATGCAAGGTAAGATTTTCCTGGTTCTTGGCTATGCTGAGTAATTTTGGATTATGTCTTAGAAACTCTGTGTGTACTGTTATGAGACTCTGGTTCCTGTTTAAATCTTCTGTTTTAGCTGGCCATCCACCCATTTAGATTTAGAGCACACATCCTGGCCCACTTCTGTGGGCTGTGGTTTGAATGTTAACTTAAATTTTGAAGCTTTGTAGTATGATTCTGGTCAGCCACAGTGTGCACAGAGGCCAGTTTGAAACGGTGATATTCCATGCTGCAGTTCAATTCTCAAAGCTTCTTCTCTGTTGATTCTGGTCAGTTTGATGCTTGGGCTACCCACAGATGAGCCAGGGACTTCAGACGTGGGTTTAAAATATCTTTTCCTTCTGCTCCCTGCTCTCTATAATCCTCTCCCTCATTCTATAATTGAAAGCCAATGTGGTGGCTTATGTGCAGTAATCCCAGCACTTTGGGAGGCCAAGGCAGGTGGATGGCTTAAGTCCAGGAGTGCGAGACCAGCCTGAGCAACATAGCAAGACCCTTCATCTCTAATTAAAAAAAATTTTTAAAAACACTGTTGGCTGGGTACGGTGGCTCAGGCCTGTAATCCCAGCACTTTGGGAGGCCGAGGTGGGCGGATCACGACGTCAGGAATTCAAGACCAGCCTGGCCAATATGGTGAAAACCCGTCTCTATTAAAAATACAAAAATTAGCTGGGCATGGTGGCGGGTGCCTGTAGTCCTAGCTACTAGGGAGACTGAAGCAGAAGAATCACTTGAATCCTGGAGGCAGAAGTTGCAGTGAGCCGAGATCGCGCCACTGCACTCCAGTCTGGGGGACAGGGCGAGACTCCATCTAAAAAACAAAACAAAACAAAAAAAACCACTTTTATACTCCAGGTAAACACTGTAAGAGGTGCAGCACCCCCCTCACCCATTGCTCAAAAGACCAGGAAGAGAATGGCTCTGTAGGCTGGACCCCTTTGATATAACTGTTATAGTCAGCCAGGTGCAGTGGCTCATGCCCAGAATCCCAGCACTTTGGGAGGTAATTAGCAGAAGGAATAGTGTGGAATGAATCCATTTATTAATATTGTGACGGGAACCCTTTTCCAGATACCCATTTTCTTAGGGCTTTGATTAATCCTGTTATGTCTTTAAACATACTTACAGTGTTCTGACAGTTCTACCATAGGAAATTCTGGTGTTGTGGTCTTTGCAGCATCGTGCTTTTGCTTATAATATATGTTTCTTTATGAGTTTTGTTAGCTTGGCTTGTGAACTTAAAGTAGAGCTTTCTCTGTGAAAACTCTCTGTGTCATGGGTTAAGTATGTTCTTCCAGCAGTGTTTTGTGTTTGCTTATGTTCAGAGATTTATGTAGAGGGTCTCAGTTTTAACTGTCCATCTCACCCAAAGCCAGGACTTGTCATCTGTCCCTCTATGACTGCTAAACTCAATCCCTTGCACAGAACAACAACAGAAACCTTAAGTATAAATCTAATTAAATATGTCCATAACCTGTACGCAAAACCTATAAAACACTGATGAAAGAAATCAAAGAAGACTTAAATAAATGGAGTAATAGACCATGTTTTTACATGGAAAGATTCATTTGTTCTATAAATTCAATGTAATCCCAAGCAAAATCCCAGCAGGCTTTTGTTTTGAAAGACTGATAAACTGGTCCTAAAATTTAAATGGAAGCCCAAAGGAGCTAGAACAACCAAAATAATTTTTAAAAAGAATAACGAAGTTAGCGAATTCATACTAATTTGAAGACTTGTTGTAAAGCTACTGTAATTAAAATAGTGTGGTCTCGGTGAAAAGATAGACACATAGATTAATGGAACGCAACAGAGAATCCAGAAACTGACCCACACATGTATGGTTAGTTGATTTTTGACAAACATGCAAAATCAATTTAATGGAGAAGGAAAGTCTTTTCAATAAATGGTGCTGGGACAATTGGACATACATATGAACCTTAATTCATAAATTATGTCTATGTGCAAAGATTAAGCCCAAATAGATCATAGATGTACATGTAAAGCCTAAAACCATAAGAAATCTAGAAGGAGAAAATAGGAGAAAACGTATGTGGCCTTGGGTTAGGGAAAGATTTCTTAGAACACAAAAATTATGATTCATAAAAGAAAAAAATTGATAAATTAAACTTTATCAAAATTAAAAATATCTTCTATTTAAAAACCACTGTTAAGAAAATGAAAAGACAAACCACAGACTAGGAGAAAATATTAGCAAAACATGATGCATATCTAGAATGTGCAGAGACTTCTCAGAATGTAATAATAAGAAAACAAACAACCCAATACAAAATGTGCAAAAGATTTTAAGAGATTCTCCACTAAAGAAGATACAAGGCTGGCAAATAGGCACATGAAAAGATGCTCATCATAAGTCATGAAGGAAATGCAAATTAAAACCACAATGAGATACTGCCCCACCTATTCGGATGGATAAAACAAAACAAAACACTTGACAATACCAAGTGTGGGTGAGGTTGTAGAATACCTTGGAATTCTCATACATTGCTGGTGGAAATGCAAAATGGCATAGCTGCTCTGGAAAAGAGTAGGGCAATTTGTTAAAGAGCTAAATATTTACTTAGCACGCAATCTAGCAATCCCACTGTTAAGTACTTACCCAAGAGTAAGGAACACAAAACCCAAAAATTGAACAAAAAAGTTAATAATACCTGCACATGAATATTTATGGTGGCTTTATTCATAATTGCCTCAAATTGAAGATAATCCAGATATTCTTCCACTGGTAAATGTATAAGCATATTGTTGTATATCCTTATTCAATAATTAAAAGGAAAAACTTACTGATACATGTAACCACATAGTTGAATCTCAAATATGTAATGTGAAACAATAGACACCAGACTCAAAAAGGTGACACACACATATGTAAGAGGTGAAAGTACAGGGAAATAAATAGGCCTGGAGGACGGGTAATATAAAGGAGCCTGAGGGAATTTTAAGAAGGGATGGAATTGTTCTATGTCTTCATTGTAATGATATGACTGAATGTACACTAAAAAGAATGATTTTTATCTAAAGATACACTTCACCTGACATAAAAAAAATAAATCGAGACCAGGCACAGTGGCTCACATCTGTAATCGAGCACTTTGGGAGGCCAAGGTGGGTGGATTTCTTGAGTCCAGGGGTTCAAGGTCAGCCTGAGCAACATGGCGAAACCCCATCTCTACAAAATATACAAAAATTAGCTGGGCATGGTGGCACGTGGCTGTAGTCCTAGCTACTCAGGAGGCTAAGGTGGGAAGATCACTTGAGCCCAGGAGGCAGAGGTTGCAGTGAGCTGAGATGACACCACTGCCCTCCAGCCTGGGCAACAGAATGAGACGGTGTCTCAGAAAAAATAATTTTTTAAATATATATATATGTATATACACATACACATATATACATATACATATGTAGATATATATTCATATACATATAAGCATATATATATGTATGGGATGCCCAGCTAATTTTTGTATATTTTGTATATTACAGGTGTAATCCCATATATATATGTATGCATACATATATACTTGTCTATATGTATGAATACATATAGACAAGTATATATGTATGTATACATATAGACAAGTATATATGTATGTATACATATAGACAAGTATATGTATTTGTATATCTCAAACCTCTTATTTATAGAAACCAGCAAATTTCCCCCTTCCTTTACCCATTGGGGATTTCTGGCTTTGCAAGTACTGAAGAATTAGCAGTATTTTTCTAGTGAAGGGGTGGATGAGTGCGGCCTGGGATGGAGGGGGAGGGTATCCCAGCAGATGGCTCAGTACAGTAAAAGTATGAAAAAAATTCAACCCATGGCACACCTGGGTTGAAATTTGAGAGGAAGCACGAAATGGCCTGAGGGCCACCAAGGCCAGAGACCCATATAATAGTTAAGACAGCAGGTTCTGGACATAGGAGGCCTGAATTTGAAGCTGGTTCTTCCGCTTCCTATCTTTGTGACCTTGGGTAAATTACTTAATCTGTCTGTGCCCCAATTTCCATCTGTAAAAAGAAAATGATAATAGTTACATGCTTTACAGTGTTGAGACTTAAACTAATTATTGCCTGCAAATTGCTTAGAATAGTGCAAAATATATAGTAAGTGTTCACTTAATGTTAGCTATTAGTACCCATTCGCTCATTCAACACACCTTCCCCAGCACACTTTCCAACACACACCCAGGCATGCTTTGTGCCTGGTGCTGGGGATTGGATACTGGACACCCAGAATAGAATCATATTAGGGTGATCTGAGATCTAGGGAGGGAAGGAGACAGATGGACAGACTGACCATGCAGGGTGATAAGTGCTGAAAATTGAGGGAAACTCAAGGATTATGTGGTTACAGAAAGAAGTAGGGAGAGAGGGCCAGGCGCAGTGGCTCACGCCTGTAATCCCAGCACTTTGGGAGGCCGAGGCAGGCGGATCACGAGGTCAGGAGTTCAAGACCAGCCTGACCAACATGGTGAAACCCTGTCTCTACTAAAAATACAAAAAAAAAAAAAAAAAAAAAATCGCCGGGCATGGTGGTGTGCACCTGTAATCCCAGCTACTCAGGAGGCTGAGGAATCGCTTGAACCTGGGAGGTGGAGGTTGCAGTGAGCCGAGGTCACGGCACTACACTCCAGCCTGGGTGACAGCAAGACTCCGTCTCAAAAAGAAAAAAAAAAAAAAAAAAAGAAGAAGTAGGGAGAAAGTATCTGCAGAGAGGGTGAGTGGAGTTCATTCAAGGAAAGCTCAAAGAATAGGTAACTTTTGAGTGGGATTTTGACAAATGAGTAAGAGTTTTGTATCTCCCTGAATGCCTTGTGCACCTATCAAACTCACTGAGTATGGGAAGTGTTTGAAGGTTCTTAGAAAAAAACAGGGAAATGAAAACAAAAGTTTAATGATAAATGATGAGGCTTTAATGGGGGTAGGGCTGAATTAAGAAGAACCAGCTTCAGTACAGTGAGGACCATGGAAGGATTCTAAGCAGAGGGGCATAACATGGTCAGCTCTTAGTTTGGGAAAGATGGCTTTGGTGTCTGGTGGAGAATGATTGAAGTGGGAGAGTGAAGACACTTCTGTTCTAGCCCCAGTGAGAAACACAGGAGCTCAGTGACAATGGACAGAAGAGAAAAGACCCAGAAGTGGCCTCAGAAGCGATTAGCTGGCTGTGAAGGGGTGAGAGAGAGGTTAGGGTCAGAGGTAGGAGCAGAACTCAGGCTCACCTATTCCTTAAACTGAGATGGATCACCAACTTCTCTGAGGGGCCTGTTGGGCCCCCAAGAATGGAAATAAAAGAAATTCTTGAGTTCCTTTAAGGGGAATTCCAGGCACCTAGCTAGCCATGAGAAGTAAATGAGCAACTTGATAAGCAAGAAGGTAATAGTAGCATTAAACAATAGCCAAGGAAGTTAGAGTTACAAGATGTTTGGTTCCCTGTAGAAACTAAAGATAACATTTTAACTCATGTCCCTCAGTTGCTTTTCAGAAACCCAGAACTCCACCAAATGGAAAATGCCATCTGCTGGCATGTAGACCTCAGATAAGGGGGAACTAAGGACCAAGCTCTGACCACAGCTCTTTGTTCTAAAGTTCTTCCTGAGGATCCTGGAGGAAGTCACACCCATGGGCCAGACCTAATATTCGTTTCTGCTGACCCCAAGTCTTCAGATAAATCTTCCCCTCCTTAATCAATTGCAAATCAGAAAATCTTTGAATCTCCCTATGACCTGTACAGCCCCACTGCAAGATATCCCATCTTTTTAGGCCAACCCAATGTATAAACTCCATGGATACATTTAAGATTTTGCTTGTAACTTTTGCTTTCCTGAAATTTACCTTTGCCTTTAAAACCCTTGCTTAATTAAAAGTCACGGGGAAGGTTGGGTTTTAAGCATGAGCTGCCCAGTTCTCCTTGCTTGGTGCCCTGCAAATAAATGCCCTCCTTTCTCCTGCTGCAAAACCTTGGTGTGGATGTTTGGTCTTACTGTACTGGACTAGTGGACTCTAGCTTGGTTTGGAAACAAACTACCATCTAGCAATGTCTTCATAAAGACGAGCAAGTCCCAGCTCAGCCATGAGGATCTCATTCTGGTGGTGAATGTGTGGGTGGGATATTATTTTAGTTGAGGGAACACATGAACATAGCTTTGGAGATGTGTAACTGACAGGCAAGCTCTTGTACTTTGCAGCAGGAGGTGATACCTCTTCTGGAGCAGATCAGCAAGGCTTGAAAGTCCCCAAGAGCCACCTCTCTGAGTTCTTTAAACACCAAGTTCTTAGACTGATGGAGTTCCTGAATCATGAGAAAAGGAAGAAACATCGAATTCATTAAGTGTATGCAGTGTGAAACAGCCATGATCCAGGAGCCTGAAGATCCAGCTTCCGTTTTCTATTCTTAACCCCACCACTCAGGGTGCCTGTAGGGAATGCAAAACCAGAGATATAATGAGCAGAAGCTCTCAAACCAATAAGCATATCTGGACTTGGTGAGAATCAACCTCCCACTTCCCCATAAGTTTAAAAATAATTCTAATTTACAGCACATGTTATTCTAATTTCGGAGTCACTCTCTCTACATACTG
Source organism: Pan troglodytes (assembly GCF_028858775.2). NCBI lineage: Eukaryota > Metazoa > Chordata > Mammalia > Primates > Hominidae > Pan > Pan troglodytes. The sequence goes on along the minus strand of NC_072401.2, from coordinate 39,027,352 downwards.
CGCTATTACTAACTAGTGTGACTATGATCTGCTCAGACAATAGGAAATGGTAACAGGTTCCGTTTACATTCTTAAAATGAATGTACACTTGAAGGAAAATTCATTGTTGAGTTTTATGCATACACACCGGTAAGTCAGGTCTCTAGTAGTTTAACTTTTACATGTATATGTGTATGTATTTACTTCCATCTCAATCCATTGTTTTGATAATTGAATTGGGAGATCATCAGGCAGAGACCGCTCCCATGCCTTGGTTTCCTGTGTAAGCAAACCAAAGCCCAAATCAGAGTGAATGATCATAGCCTAGGGAAAAAATCTTAACCAATCAGAAACTGCCAACTAACCTCTAACTACAAACTTTCGACTTCAACCATCAAATAATTTGTTTTGCTTCTGAGAACAGCTTATTCAGTCTCCTGGAATCAGGCAACTGTTTGCAACTGGTACTGCCAGATTCATGAATTGCTGTCTGCTCAAATAAACTCTTTTAAGATTTTAATGTGCCCAAGTTTATCTTTTAGCAGCATCGTCCCTGAACACAGCCATTTCTTCTCTTTCAGATTAGAATTGATAATCTTACTTGGCCCCCAGTAAGCCTCCTAATCCTGCTTTCTTAACCTGATAGCATTTAAAATATAGTCATCCCTCGGTATGCATGGACCCCCAGGGACACCAAAATCCTCAAATGCTAAAGTCCCTTACATAAAATGGCATAGTATTTGCACAACTGATGCACATCTTCCTGTATATTTTAAATTCTCTTTGGATTTTATACCTAATACAATGTAATGCAATGTAAATAGCTATTATACTGTGTTCTTTTTATTTGTATTATTATTGTAGTGTTTTTTTTTTTTTATTTTTCCTGAATATTTTCTATTCGCCCTAGGTTGAATCTGTATTGTGGAACCCATGGACACAGAGGGCTGACTGTAATGGGAAATGGTTATATATATATTTTTGTTTGGAACATCTTAACTTTGTTCAACCATTTTCCCCAAAGAATTTAGTTTCTCATAGAATCCACATTTGTTACCATCCTGATCATTCACCCGGGCAGAATCCAGCTTGTAACAATTCTTCCTAGAAGGATAGATCTTACTTTGAACTCAGCAAGTGTCAAGTCATGCATAAGAAATATAATGAAAGGATTGGCTGGGCACGGTGACTCACGCCGATAATCCCAGCACTTTAGGAGGCTGAGGTGGGTGGATCACCTGAGGTCAGGAGTTTGAGACCAGCCTGGCCAACATGGCGAAACCCCGTCTCTACTAAAAATACAAAAATTAGCTGGGCATGGTGGCGCGTGCCTGTAATTCCAGCAACTGCGGGGGCTGAGGCAGGAGGATCGCTTGAACCTGGGAGGTGGAGGTTGCAATGAGCCAAGAACGTGCCATTGCACTCCGGCCTGGGCAACAGAGCTAGACTCTGTCTCAAAAACAAACAAACAAACAAAAAAGAAATATAGTGGAAGGATTACAGCCAGTCAACTGGACTAATTCAAGCCAATATTCCATTAGGATTTATAGTCATATACACTTGCTTTTGATCTTGCAGTCAACTATCTTGGTATAAAAACAGAGAAGTTCCCCAGAGAAGGCTGGAGAGTGCCCCAAAGGCTGAACTTAGCCTTCTCCCAACCTCCTTTCATCTCCAACCTGTGAAAGTAAGTCATGTGGGACGTGCTGGCCAGACATTATCTTGTGTTTTGCTAAGATGAAGTCCAGGCTGGAGGAAACTGCTGAGATCTAACAAGCTAGCCTCAGTTTCAATTACATTGCAGGGATGCAGAGGGAAGAGGAGAGGTAATTACATTTTGCCTTAAACAAAAGAACTCTAAATCCTTGGCTGGGTGCAGTGGCTCATGCCTGTAATACCAGCACTTTCTGAGGCCAAGGCGGGTGGATCACTTGAGGTCGGGAGTTTGAGACCAGCCTGGCCAACAAGGTGAAAACCCATCTCTACTAAAATTACAAAAATTAGCTGGGCACAGTGGCGTGCGCCTGTAGTCCCGCCTACTCAAGAGGCTGAGGCAGGAGAATCGCTTGAACCCAAGAGGCAGAGGTTGCAGTGAGATCACAACATTGCACTCCAGGCTGGGCAACACAGCAAGACTGTCTCAAAACAAAAACAAAAACAAAACAAAATAAAACTCAACTCTAAATCCCTATCGGAAACTACTTCTTCTTCATGTGATGCTGGAGAATGCAGTGTCCATGAACATGGTTACTAAAGGCTTGAAAAATAATTACTTTTATCCAGAATTATTTACTTTAATGCGTTATTGTTCTGTTCCTCGTTCCCCACTCCCCAACATGAGTCTTGATATTTTACTATAAAAGTTTAAAGTATTACACTCATGTGTCTTTTAATACAAAAAGCTGCAAGTTCTTTTTGGAAGCAGGCAGGGGGTCATAAATAACAAATAGTATTTCAAGAATGAACTAGGTGAGTTTGTAGATTTTTGTTGGATTGTCTGCAGTTTTATGATTTCAGCCTAGAAGACTTCCTGTTGGCTATTTTCAGAAAACCAGGGACATAGCTTGAGGGCTGAGTTAATTCCGTTAGTTCATCTTCCAGTTAGATCTATTTTTCTGTCCCTCCATCAACAATAACTGCCCATCAGAGTAAGTAAAGTTGTAAGCAAGGGTTCTTACATTGCTCTGTAAGTTTTGCTCTAGTGATCACTGCAATATGAAGTAATCACATGATCACATTTAATATTCTGATGGTTTTATTAACAAGTATATAATATATATTGCATACTGTATATAGTATATGAGGACTGTACAGTACAAATTTATGTTCACAGTTTGACATGACAAAATGTCATTACTGAATTCCCATTGGACTACAGAGTAGAAACAGAGAAGGTACATTAAACATTCACATCTTTAGTAAGAAAGATTACCAAAATGTTTCAGTATCTGCAAGTATACTAATGCATGCTAAAAACCTTTACCCATTCAGTCTTATTAGCTTATAAAATATATTACACTTTATTAAAAATTTCTGCATAGTTTATACAAGTATTAAAGTACTGTAAATGTAATAATCCTGCTATATTTGCAGGTATGGTTTAAGAGATGCTAAGCAGAAAGATTATTTTGACCCTCTAACACTAAGTACATAACAGAAAAAAAGTGCTAGTATTTGTAAAACAATATTGTTGTAGCCCTCGTTTAATGCATGTAAAGATGGCTTTGTAAATGTATTGTTTAGGTGAATTTGCGATCATTTAGCAATTGTTAACCTTGACCAAGAAGAGAATAAAGACAGCTCGGAGCAACTTCATGTATGACAGCAATTCCTTCAAGACAACTGTATATTTTCAAACCAAATTATTTTAAAACCTTAGATCTTTCAGATTGTCTTTACAACAATCTAATCAGGAATGATGCGCATATATACAGTATCAGCAAAATAGTCTTTCAAATTCCACATTAGTGCAATACTGATAGTGCAGATGGGTGTTTAATAAAATATACATATACATATATAGTTCCCCTGTAATTCTGTTCCAAGGCTCTTGAAACTCCTGTGTATTTAGCATCTCCCTAGTTGAATATAGCTATGCTGCTAACACATTCTCCAAACCAAGCAATTTAGAATGTTAATGCCCATTTATGATGTAGATTCACATAACTCTAAAATACGATGGATTCTGATTCTTCTGACTTCTCTAGGATGACACCTGGGTAACAACTGAAGAAACTCTATAACAAACAGAATTTACGTAATAGCAACTTCATGTTTACAAATCATTCTCATCAATTTAAAATATTGCGATTGAAATCACCATTGATAGTAACATGACACACATCATTAAAACATGTTCAAGGGCATCTAATCTTGTATTTGAGGTCTTCCACAATAACAGCTAAAAATGACTAAGAGGCTAAATTTCTCAACTATCATAGTAAAATACAAATATATATATAAGAAAAGTTTGGTAAGGGCCAATTGGTAATGAAAGTGTATTGACCAGCATGGGAATAGAGAATGGCTGCTCTGGGTTGCTTTTGTTCAGAGTTAAAACGGGTCTTTGTTAAATGAACTGTTAACACAACCTAAGCAAGCTGAACAGTAACGTTAAGAGTCTTCGCAAGGTCTTGCTTAAAATCTTTTGAACAAAATTTAAATATGCCACAGCAAATGCATCAATTCCATGAGATGCCCATGAGGCTATTCACTGAACTCAGGCTCAAAGCTGATCCCAGATCAATCTGATCCTTTCTCGCCCTTTCCCCACTTCTCTATGGATTGGAACACACATAAACTGGTTACCTCGGTCAAAACAAAAAGATTTTCCTTGCGTTCCATCTTGATTCTTGTGTGTCGTGAAAGAACCATCTCAAGAAATGAACACTTTGCCATGAATATGACTAAGCATTTACAATACAGACAATATCTACTTTTCAAAGAGCCATTTTATCACTCAATTCATGTCATAGTTGCAAAAAAGAAAAACTTCAGCTGAAAAAAAAAAATTCTCTTTGCCTTTAGCTGAAAAACAAAACAAAACAAAAAAACAGCCCAATTAGGATGTTTTAGTATCCTAAAGAAGTTTTGCAGTGCTTTAAAAAAAGGAAAATCAAACCCAAGTGCCAAGATAACACATTTCTTTGCATTTCTTAACTACATTTCTTTACAGCTGGGTCACAGGGCGGATGAGTGGGACCTCTTAGCCTCTTAGGTGCACAGTCCCTACAACTTCTATTAACACAGTGCCATCAAAGTAAGCTCCCCACACAATTCACAGGCCTCCGGAATCACTCATTCACAGACGTTTTAAAAATGATCAAACAATGTATTCCTCCCAGTTAAAGTTGTGTTGGATCCTGAGTTGCGGCTGGGATGAATCTTCAGGATTTCATTCTTCTCTCTTCTCCTCCATTCTTGATGAAGGGGAATTTGGTTATATGCACCCACATTTAACTACTGTTGCTCACTTTCTTCAGATTCAGGACCAATGACATTTCTATGTATGAATTATTTTTATTGGCATTTAGACTATGGTGCTCAAAAGCCTGCTTTTGAATAACTTCCCCCAATAATGGTGCTATTTATCTTCAACATAAACACGAGCCATTATTTTCAGTTTGTTCTGACACTGAAATAGTGATAGGAAATTGCCAACTCTAACAGTAAACTTTTGGGAATTTTTGAGCTACATATATGAATCCCTGATCTGTGGTTTTCTATATTTTTTCATAAATTCCCAAAATAAAGGTATGTGTGCTTCACAACTAGTTATATTTACAAATAGTGTCACTCAGGTCTTAATTGAATCAATCCATTAAAGCATTAGCAGATGCTTTATGGTATGTGTCATGAATACAAATAACAGCCAATTTGGCACCTTAACAGCTCACACAGGAAGAGTTTCTGTATAAAAGCTATGTGATTAATTTGATAAGGGAATACAAGTACCACTCAACATTTCCCTGTTTACAAAAAAAGCTATAAGCAGATTGGGTAAAAGAAGAGCCATCCATACTCTTACCCAAAAGATTTCTTACCATTACTGGGCAAATATTCCATGGAGTCCCTACTATCAATGTTTGATGATCTCATATTAAGGACATTGTAGGAATGGAGATAGTTGCATGGATAACCCCATCGGTATATGGCTTTGCAGCATGGTTCTACAAAGCTGAGTATGCACAGAGACTGAAGCTCTGGGAATGCTGCACACAGCTAACAAAATGTTGAAACCTCACTGACAACCCCTAGCCCAGGAGGAATTGCCTCTTCTGCTCCCCCTGCTAAATGGCCCTCTCCTCCGACTCCATGCTATGAAAACACAGCACCCTTCCCTTGAACTGCTACACATCACCCACCTACATCGAAAGTTTGGGCTCATCTCCCATTGGTGGCAAAGACCTCCATATGAGCTGCAGGCACAAAGGAGGGCAAAGAACTCGATTCAGATGAAGTCTAAGATCCAGGTTGACAAGATTTGTGAAGAATGACGGAAGAGGTGACTGCACTAGCTTGAAATCTGGCTGTACTTCTAGCCAACCGGTGCAAGGGGCCACACTTGTTTTCACTGTCAAGCATATAAAATATTATCACAGGGCAGAGGTAAGAATGTCTCTGGCAAGGACTAGCAGTCTGGATACTGTATTTCTAATACATTTACTCTGACATTCTTTTGAGGAATACATGGAGAACTGACAATTGGTTATGTTAGTTTACATGTTCCCTTGTTCTTATTACATTAAACGTATCTGTAAGAAGGGTTTGCTTAGCATCCCCAGAAAAAAAAAAAAAAGTGTTCACATTCTTTAGGTCTGACCCGTGGTAAGGAGAGGGAGAATTAGAGAACATCTACTACTGACCATATGGAAGTTTTGGATGATATAAATTCAGAGATTCAGACCAGCTGAATCAAATTAAAATGTACATGTAAAAAATGTGTTAGATAATGGGAGGCAGGACAGAGAGAGAGCCAGGTGAGTGGGGAGTCACGCTGAGGCAGGACACAGAGGCAATCAGACTAGCATGTGGCGTTTCCTATGGAGGGCAAGATGGTCAGAACGGGAGAAGCTGCGGTCACAGTCCGGGCACTGGAAAGGTTTGATTCCAGTATGTTTTCGGAAATGTCTTGTTAGTTCATCAGACCGAGCAAACTTCCATGTGCACCCTTCCCATGTACATTTGTAGGGTTTTTCTCCTGCAAAAGGAAAAAGAAAAGAGCTATTTTTTTTTCTGTAAAGGTAGTAAAGATCTTTGAGCTAATGCTTGACAAATATTATTTCCAAGATATGTTCATACTACATTTGTTCTTCAAAAACACAGTGCATTATAAACTACTGCAAGACAAGCAAGAAAAAAATGAACTAATACCGTAATGTTTCATTGGCTCTCTGCCAAAAAAACGGGAGGAGAATTTTAAGAGTTCTTAAAACACAGAGTCACTGAAATCCATTCTGAGGGACTACCAAATAGTGAATGAACACATGGTGATCTGTATTTGCACATCTCCCAAAGCTTAAACCTGCTTGGGAGCTTAATTATATGCAGTGCTATTCATTTAATGAGATAATGAGAACTCCAAATTGAAAGTTTGTGGGATTTTCTTAAACTTTTCAATAGTTTTCCAAAAATATGAAGTCTCTAACAACTGAAGTATCTGTTAGGGATTAACATCTTATTTTCTTGTTTAGTCAATAACAATTATGCCTAAGTATAATGCTTTAATTCAGGGGTACTAAAATATACGAATTCTTCCCCATCTGTCCTGAGCCAGGTTTTCACAACCCCCTCCTGTAGGATAAGGATCATTTACAGATGAGGAACAAAAGCTCCTTGTGAGAAAATGATGGGGAGAACCAGCATGAAGGGAGACCCTCACAAATAAAAAGGCTGTTATGGCAATCTTACATTTTAAATTAGTCATAAGGGTCATGAGTATGACAAAATTAACTCCCATTTAACACCCTTTGTTCTCTAGAAGCCTTGAGGGATTACCATTCCTTGGCGTTTGAAAGAGATATGCAGGATTTCTATTATCTGCTTCCTGGTACAGAATACACACACAAAGAGGCATTTTTTTTTTTCCTACATCTAAACTGTCACCCAAATATTCAATGTCCTTTTAATTTTAGGCTGGAAATGGGTAACATCCACCTCTTGGGTCCCACTAATGCCTCAACGATGCCCTCAGTAATCATCGATTTGCACTGCTGTTTGGGCATTGCTCTAGATACAAGGCTATCACCCTCAGCTCTCTCTGTGGGTGTTAGCTTCCTCTGCCTCCTCCCAGGATTCACTTAAAAACTTCACTTCCATTTTGCCACTTTCCTTCCCTTTTCTCTTCCAAACCTCAGATTCCTCTTTGTAAATTTTCTGAGTAAAAATGATTTGCAAGACTCAGAAAAGCAACCTACACTGCTAAGGAAAATGTACACAGATGCAAACTGCTGTCAAACTAGAATTTCACATCAAAGAGTTTGAGGTGAGATGAGTCTTACTGTACATACATCACCACTACTAATGGTCAATCAGGCTGTTAAAAGATGTCATTTTTAATTTTTTTAGAGACATGGCCTCCCTATGTTGCCCAGGCTGGACTTGAACTCCTGGGCTCAAACAATCCTCCTGCTTCCACCTCCCAAGGAGCTGGGACCACAGGTGCACGTCACTGCACCTGGCTGTTAAAACATTTTTGTATTATTTCCTTAAGATGTTTTACTACCAAAATGTTTGGCACTGTGACCAATTTCACATTTTTCTCAGCCATGTAATGACTTTTATATGATCTGGCTGCTCATGCTCTATATTCAGTATTGGGCGAGATGGAATAAATCCTAGAACAAATATGGTAGGCAACGGCATAAGAGTTCCCTCAAGTTTAGAAGACAAATATTAACCACATTTCTTCACTTTTCTTTCCTTGAAGGACAGTCTTCTATTTGAATTGTTTGTGTTAAACTGTTGCATTAATTTGTGCTGCACAAAGACTGTTAGCTCTCATGAATTTACAATGCAGGTATGTGAAATAGCTCACAGGAAGGCCACATCCTTGACTGTGAAAGCACTTCCCCCATTCCAGCGGCAAAGGCTCCAACCCTTTCTCCCTCCTTTGCTAGAGAGCACAGAACTGCAAGTGATTGTGAGCGGCCTTGTTTTGGGGATTACTTTGAATCTATTCTAACTTATTACAAAGGCAAATCATTAGCAATATCTTCATTCTGCACAACTAATCTGGAGAAGACACATCTGGAGATGACTGTGGTAACTTTCAAGATGCCTGAAAACTTTCATCGTAACAACCTTTGCATTCCATTCTAATACTTCTTAAGAAGAAAGATGAAGTGGGTCTGGTGTTTCTATTACCTGTGTGTGTTCTTCTGTGTGCTTTCAAGTGGGAGCTTTTAGTGTACACTTTGTTGCATCCATCATAATCACATCTGTGTATCCTCCGCTTCCTTTGAGTATCCGGGGATTCCACAGGTAAAGGTCTCTTCCCAGGCTGCACGATGACCGAAGGGTGATTCCTGTGAAAGCCAAGGTTACAGGCCAAATGTTGAGAGCATGCTCTTCCTTTTTCATCAGTCTACTAAAAGCATTAACAACACTGGGCAAAAACAAACAAAAAATCCCAAAAAAATAAACAAAAAGAAATTAGCTGATCAACCCAAGAAGCACTGCTATATTCATTCAACAAACATTGAGTGAGCACCTACCATGAGCCAGGCACTGTGCTTGGCACCGGGACACAAAGATGAATAAAAACAGGGTTCCTGCCCTCGAGGAGCTCACACTCTAGGGGGAGACAGACATGGAGATAAGTAATGACAGTAAGAAGGGTTAAGTGCTATGCTAGAGGCAGGCGCCGAGTGCTGGGGAGGCTCTTTCCCTCAGTCAACTTTTGCCTACTTATAGAATCTTGTGGTTCTAGGCAATGCTGAACACTATATTTTTTCACAGGCTGCTCTGATTTTCATTATTGTTGGCTAGGGAAAAATGGAAAAGATCAAACTCCTAAGTCTCAGGAAACCACATTGTAGGGTATATCTACGTTTTTATCCTTTATGTAATCGGCATTTAATTGGAGTCCCTTAGAGACTGCCAATTCATGTGCAATTTTCAAATGCCGGCTCTTCCAAAAAACAACAAAAAAGTTGGCATTGCTGTCTTCACAAACTCAAACCTCCACTGTCACTGTGATTCCTGTATGAGGGAGAATTTCAATGTAGTGTTGTGGTCACCCATGATGCTGGCTCACGTGGTGCCAGCTCCCCCATGGCATGCCTGACGTTCTCCCTACCTTCCTGATTTCTCTCTCATTCCTGAGTTTGCACCTTCTCTGGGTGGATTAGAAACCAAATCCTGTTAAAAATCTTATAATCTAAGCTTTTTTTCAGCAAGAAGGTGGTGGAGAGAAAAGGGAGATGGAGGAAGAGCTGGAAAAGTCTGTTAAGTTCCTCAGGCTTCCCCTGCTGATTAATGTAAGTAATTATAATGTTCTAATCTGCTCGTTCACTTTCCTAATGACTAATTACTTGATATATCACAAGTGTATGTCGTTGGCCTCTAACTGTAATGAAAGACTTCTTTCTCTTTCGTATTTGAATCTATAGCTCCTAAAATGTTCCATATAATACAGGAATATTTTGCCTAAGTGTTTGAGGAGAAAAAAGGTGTGTGAAAAGGAAAAAAAGAATTTGATGAGAGTAAACACTCTAACGCGTGAGCTTAAAAAAAGAATAAAAGAAATGTATCCATAAAAATCAAAAGGGAGTCTCTTGGTATAAAACTTGTCTTGGTAAATATTTGAATACACATCCCTTGTCAATCACTTTTTCAGGCATGCTAAGAAGTGACTAGAAAAAGAATAAAAGGTGTGTTTCTTAAGTGACCTTACTTAAGGTGTGTTTCTTAAGTGACCTTACTTCTCATGCTTTTTAAAAAAAAAAACATTATTTATTTATTTATTTACTGCTCATGCTTTATTATGAGCAAAGGAAACTGTCAGTTTTGACTCTCACCTTCCTACTCTAATACCTGGAAGGGTGGTAGAGATGGATAAAATAGGCCAAGTTTAGATACATGGAAAAGTGAACATAAAGTAGTGAGGAGGGAGAAAAGAACAAGGACTTCAATTATATATATGTGTGTGTGTGTGTGTGTGTGTGTGTGTGCAAACAGCAGAGAACACAGCAAAGTGAGAGGTTTACAGACAGAGTTTTTATAAGGCTGAATTATTCATTTAAAATCCTTCAATAGAAAGAAAACAGTTTAGTTTATTTTTAACTTTCAGCTTTAATGCCATCTAATGAAAATGTTTCATCTCCATTAAAAGAAATTCAGGAAATAAAGTGCTGGGGTAGAAATTTCATTATTAACTATAAAACTTTTATATGTCTTTGGGATACTGGGAGACTATCTTTCTCAGATAACTTTAGAAATCTCTCCCAATTATTGGATTTTATGGGTTGGGAATCTAATCGTTTCTGTGCAGTAATTCTGATTGCCCTTTCCAGTTGTTTATTTTACACATAAAGGTGCACCGAAAGGCTGTGGGCTCCAGTTACAAATCCCAGCTCTGTCACTGACAGTCTCTGTGATCCTGGGCCAAGATCTCGCCCTCTCTGTGTCTTAGTTTCCTCTCTGTAAACTGGGGATGATAATAATGTTATCTCAGAAGGTTATATCTCGGAACAATGTCTGTTCCCAAGATAAAGCTATAAATGGTAGCCATGAATATTTTCAGGTTCAAAATAGTCTATTTGTAACTTTGTACCCTACGGTTGTTTAATTTCATGAGTTTTTTGAGGATGTCCCCAAACCAGGATATCTCTGCTTGAGCTGTGTCCCTCAAACATTCTGAGCACAGTTACCTGCCGCATCTCTGAAGACGCTGATGTTGGTTCAGGCCAAGGCTAGATTAAGAGTCTTGGGATCTCACACTTTTTGGTCTCCACTCCCATTTTCAAAGAGATGGTTTGGGATTATTATAACCAAGAAGTTACAGAGCTAATACATATAAGATATCTGTCCACTGTTTTGAGCTGAGACAGCCCCTCTTAAGTTTGCTATAATTCGCATACACAACTCAATAGGGAAATCTGATCCTTATGCTTTTTGTACTAAATATAGTTTTGTATATTTAGAACAAAGAAATCTTTTTGTAAATCTGTAACAAATAGAATTTGATGTACCTTTGAGTGCCTTTATAAATAATCCTAAAGTTGCAACACCACAATCGAGCAAATGGATTTCAAAGCTGTACTTTTAAGTCTGCCTCTGGAAAGGAAGCGTTTCTTAAGGCAAATATTATTGGGGCTGCCTCACTGCAGTGGTACTGGGTGCCTAGTTTCAAGTGATTCTTTCCTGGCTAGCTGGTTTCCTACGTGGGCTGCTACTGGGCATACTCCAAGACGTTACTTAATCACATCTGTGAGAACATTACTTAAAGAGTACATGTCCCAGCTGTGGCTAATCTGTTGCATTTTTTTGAGAAGCAGAATGCATTCTTAGGTCAGCATTAAAATAAGCATATTACTCATTAATCATTAAAAGCCACTGAGCTTGAGATCATCAAAAGAATATTACTTAAAATAAGAGAAAAGTATTTTCTTTTGAGCAGCATTCAGAGCACAGAATATTGCCTTCAAATCTTCTTATGTAATGTTTTACATTGCAACTCATAATAACCCAGACTTTGGAATAACACTTGTCCAGTCAACGGATCCCTCCCTTGGAGGCAGTTGGTTTTATTTAGTTTTACAGCATCTCTTTCATCACCCATGCAGGAACAACTATAAGTGCAGGCCATGTTGCTAGTTACCTTGCCAGAAACATCCCTCAACATAAAAAAAGAGTTAATTCCACCTCTAAGATGTGTCCATTTTGCCTAGTCATTTTCTCCTTTCACTTGAGTGCATGAGCAGATGCAATGGGTTGGATATGACAAGATGGCAGGAAAAGCCCTGATTCGGAAGCAGGAGATCAAGCCCAAGGCCCCTCAGTTGTTAGCAGTGTGAATACTGGCGAGTTATCTAATGTCTCAGGTAATCACTTCGCCTTTTGCTCCGACTCCCACATGCTTGTTGTGGAGGAATAAAATAATTCCTTTGAAAACACCTGGGAAGGTTTTTTTTGAGGGAAGAGGGCACTATGCAATTGTGAGGAATAATGAAATATAATTCCATCAGAGACTCTCTCCCTACCTGCTGACGAAGTCGGCTAAGAGTTATTCTCTTCTTCATCTATTGGGGAGCATATGACAACCCAAACCAAAAATGACTATGATTGGGTGCAGTGGACAATTAATCCATGAGCTACTATGAAGGTACCTACCCAAGCTGAATGTGGATACAACTAGGATATATTTGAAGTTACCATAAAGTAGTTATTCTAAAATCAGAGAATTCACATTCTGCTGTAGAGTTAATTATGAGAGGGAGCGGGGTACAGGGGGTAGAGAAGATAAAGGAGAAAGGTGGGTAGAACATTTATTCAAGTTGGAGGAAAATGATGCAGGAGGACAATGGAAGGGACCCTGTGGAGGTAATCGTTGCCTTTGTACTAGGAAGCTGGCTGCTGAATCCAATGTTGAAGCACCATAACACAAGACAATCACAACTACAATCAATAATGAAAACAGAAATGGGGGCAGCAAGATTAAGTGACTAGTCCAAGATCATACATATGGCAGAGAGCAGAGGTGGGATCCTTGTTGGACCCGAAAACCATCTTCTTAGCAACTAAAACCCAGTCTTCAGTGTAATCACTGGTGGAGGTCAAGGTTATCTATAGCAGGATCCCACAAATGAGGTTACTGAAGCTGTGTGTGGCAACTACCACATTATACCATGTTAGACCTACAAGAAACCACCATTCAGGTGCTTGGATGCTGACCAACACTGCACAGCCTTCCTACTGGATAGCAATTCTACAGGATACTATACACTCTGTAAGGACTATGTGTGTCCACATGAAAACTTTACATGATCCACAGAACACCAAGTTTAATCTATACAAGGATTCTCATCATGGAAAAACTAAGTATACATAGCCTGGAAGAATGGAAAAAAAACAAAAATAATTCATGTGGTAAGGTGCAAAATCATGGATGACTGATTCCATGAAAACTTGATGTAACTTTTGTCATAACGTTGTCAGTGTAACAGCATATTGTTTTTGGAGAGATTCTCCCATCTTGACCAGTGGTACTGGACCAGTGGCGGCCACAGATCACAAGCCGTTCCTGGTCATCCACACCACATTACACGTGTGAAATCTTGTGCTTCTGCTCCAGGTTCCAAGATGCACGCTACTATGCAAATGCTGGGTAGACCTAAATATACTTACTCTTGCAACAATGCTTGCGGGGGGGACACTGAGTTCATTAAGGGGGGTGACATTTCTTCAGGATAATAATCTGTCCTCTGTGGTTCGATCCCAGGTTCTATTTTAATTTTTTTCTGTGATATAGGCTTCTCATATGATTCAATTACAGGTACTAAAAAATAAAAATAGAAAAGTCACTTCACGTACAGTTGACCAATTTCAGCTTTTAAAAGCTTACTGCATAGCTCCTACCTACAACACAGATATGACAGGTTTATTTGCCTTTGGCAGACTATAGCAGGAACAAATCTGTGGGAGATTCTCGCCTCTCCTGACCATTATTTTGCCAGTAAGCAGCAAATATAGGGACCTGGATTCTATGACACCAGCCCTGAAATGATTCGTTCTTATAATTCTGGATTATTTCCTTTCAACCCCTTAGTCCTCTGTCTATGACCAGCTGATAAACAAGGTAGCTTTTGATCACCATTAGTTTTCACCGCGATCAAAAAGGATTTATTAAATGCCTTTTGTACCTAGAACCATGTTGGTATTCAAGAAAGCAACATAAAGTCAAGATTCTTTCTATCCCCAAGTTGACTATTACATAGTGAAAGTAATCATCTCATGGTATCAAACAGACAGCCTGATTCTTGGGATCTCTTCCAGTATCAACACTTTGGGGGGGGGGGAAGGAAATGCCTTAGGCAGATGAGTATTTCCTTTGAAGAGTTCAACAGCTCTTGCCCCCATGCTTCCTCACCCACCCCATCTGGTGAAGCGCCAGTACGCTAAGCAAGTGCAGCAGCAGGGAGCAGTGGCGGAATTTACCTTGCATGCTACTACTGGAATTTTCCATCTCCTCCGATAAGGAGACCATGAGAGGCTGCTGGAGGTGACTTGTGTACATAAAGGGGACGGGCTGCACCACCACCGGCTGGATGACGGGCAGGATCCCCGGGCTCCGTATTCCATGCCGCGAGAGGGCAGCTGCCATCACTGGTGGCATGGACAGCGGCACGCCAAAGGGCTGCACGCCTGGAGAAGGGGGTGAGTATTTTTTTATCGGTGGGCTGGAAGAAGGCATGCTCAACCCAGGCGAGGCTCTCCGGTGTGAGGACGGGAACTTCAGAGAGGAGGGCGAATTCCCAGCCGAAGGGGGTGAACTCCGCTTGTTCACCGTGAGGTCCACTGGCTCCATCTGTATTCCGTGCGACAGACCTTCTGGGGTCTGAAAGAACTTCTCAGGCAATGGTGTGGAGTAGATGACCCCATACTTGTTAGGCTTCATGGATTCCATGTAATTAGATGGGTATGACTATTAGAAAAGAAAAGGAAAATGTGTCAACAGCCAAATAAGTCCATTTACTTGAAACATGAATTAAGAAAAATATGCTAACAAGGCACTTAAAAATTACATGGGCTTTACAAAATAGTTTAGATTTCGATATATATGTGACCTTAAGAAAATGCTCAGAGTGGTGGTCTCAACATTAAAAATGCTATGAGAGGCGGTCTCCAAAATATTAAAACTAAGATCAATGTGGTCACTGCTGCAGATGAAAAATCTGAAATTTAATCCTAAGATGATTCCTGTGTCAAACATTAAGGCCGATACCTGGCAAAATTCTAAGACAGGTGATAGCACAGGCTTGGGGGCCATTATCATTAGGAGTCAGAGCTGGGGATCACAAGAACCAGTCAAGCCAAACCAACCTGGTTGCTTTTCTGGTGGGGTTTCTTGATGAGCAGGAAATGCTCTCTAGCTTTGATGTCTAACTTCGGCAGGACAGTTCTTTCTCAGGATAAGTAGTGTCTTCAACTTCAGCAGGACATTGATTTCTCATCATACTTGTGTATAATAAGCAAGAATGGGGCTGCATGATAGGCAGTACCTTTCATTTGATGGGCTTCAGCAGCTGTACAATCCATGCCTAGGACTGGCCAACAATCCTAGTCAGCCTGGAACTGTGCTAGTTTCAGCACTGAAAGTCCCACACCCCATGAAACTCTACAGTCTCAGACAAACCAGGAGGGGGTCAGTCACCATACACACCTTTGTACTGAAGGCCACCCTCACTGCGGCAATGATGTCCTTGGCCCTAACTTGCTCAGTGTTCTTATTCAGAATCTGAATGAAGCTGTAGACTTGAATGGCAAGTCTGTGGATGACACGGAACTATAAGAAACAGCTAACGTGATATGACTCACATAAGGAAATGCGGTGCTCAAAGTCATTCACACAAGCTGAGGCCCTGTGTTCTCTCCTCTATACCCTGCTACCCACTCATCAAATGAGGCTGGGGCACAAACAAGGGAGTGCAGAAGAGACAAAAGAGTCTGTTTCCTTCCCAAGATCTGGTCCACAACTGACCTCATTTATCTTCAAGCACCTTTCTCTCTTTAAATATCAGGATAACCTAACTTTCATCTGCCAGCTTTAAATACAAACCAGTCATCATAATTTCACACAATGGGCACTATCCTTGACCATGGAGTTCACCTAAATTACTTCTATTCCTTAACTAACATTTTGTTGTAAATTTTCTTTGTAGAATGCAACCTAATTTTTAATTTAAAAAAATTAAACTCAACATAAACCATTATCTTTACTAGGCATTTTAGGGAAACTGAAATTTTGCATGTCAAGCCTGCTTACCTGCAGAAAATTCTTTGTACTTGAATGTCTGACAGTGACAGTGATAAACAACATATTGTGCTTCTCTTCCGGCTCTAAAACCCTATGTGTTTAAGAGTTAGAGGCAATACTAACTTGGGATGCAACCAAGAAAACCCAATGGTGCCTTGTAATTAAACAGCGTAAACGCACTATTAATTTTTGGGTCTCCTTGGCCCCTCTGGTGGCCACTATTGTGAGTTATGACTGTGGGGCAGCAGTGGTTTTGATAGGGATTCCTACTGAGACCACCCTCTTTCCTCTCTGGGCTTGGTCTGGGCGAATCCTCGGCTGGTTATGCATTGGAATCATCTGTGTTGTTTTTAAAATTCCAGATGCCCAGTCCCTGCTCCAGGCCTGCAGAGCAGCCTGTTAGGGAGGAGTCAGTCAGTGAAACTTTATCACATAACTGTGTTTATCTTTATCTGGTTTGGATGTCAGGTCCTCATGGTTAAGATCAAGGTTATGGGATAACCTACACAATGAGCTTATACACATGCCATCCTGGAAATCCCTTCTTGTCCCTGCTTATACAAGAGATGCTCACTGTCACGGGCTCTACTGCTCCCAACCAGAGTTTCTCAAACTTTACTGTGCACATCCATCTCCCTGGAGCACTCGTTAAAATGCAAATTTTGAATTACCAGGGAGTGGACCAAGGGAACTTAGGCTACCTTTTGAATAGCAATGCTCTAAATGACAGAGATAAAAAATAAAGATACTAAAGGTCTATTTAAAGGAGGGAAAAAGAATTTTCTTTTCTTTTCTTTTTTTTTTTTTTGAGATAGGGTCTCACTGTTACTCAGGCTGGAGTGCAGTGGTATGATCATAGCTCACTGCAGCCTCGACCTCCTGGGCTCATATGATTCTCCCAACTCAGCCTCCGGAGGAAGTGGAACTACAGGCACATGACACCACGCCTGGCTAATTTTTGTATTTTTTTGTAGAGACTGGGTTTTGTCATGTTGTCCAGGCTGGTCTCGAACTCTTGGGCTCAAGTGATCTGCCTGCCTCAACCTCCCAAAGTTCTAGGATTACAGACATGAGCCACCACGCGCAGCCAGTTTTCACTACTAACACTGCTTAAAAACAAGAACATGAAGGATATAAAATCAGAAAACACAAAATGCATAAAAACGGCTTTGAGTTATAGATCAAGGATCAAATGAAGAAAAGATTCTCTACCTTTCTTTAAAGCCAGGCACGCACAGTACCAACGCAAGAGGTCCAAAAGATAGCAACATTAAGTATTAAATAGATTTAAATTTAAATATTAAGATGGGTATTATTAAAAGAGGCACAAGGTTCATTAACAACAACAACAAAATAAATCCATTATAAATCATGTACACTGGAGGGTTTCAGGGAGTAATTAAATATAGGAAGGAGAATGATTTCGCCTAGTCCTAAAGTCTAATGTGCTTTATATAATTCTCCAAAGGGCAATGGTTCTGGTACTAGGAAAAAACTTTAGGAAATGGGAGGCAGCATTGTTTCTATTGACGAAAATGTAGCTTCTCCCTTATTTTCAGCCCTGTTCTTCCAAGACCTCCCTATGACCTAGATTTTAATGCCAATAGTTATTGGCAGCTAAATGGGAAGCAAAATGAGGACACAGTTTTATTGCTGTCATTGCTGGATTTTTCTATGCATGGGGTGAGTTTTGGGAGAGTAGGAATTTAGAACCTCCAGACTTGCAAATCTAATAATATTCTCAGGTTTCTCAAGCCATTAAGACAGAAAAAGCCACACATAAAGCTAAGCTTTATCAACATTATGCAGTTTGCTGATAAGTCTGTTCTCAAATGAATGCCCTCATTCCCTCTATTGGATGTGCGATTATTGTAAGGTACAAGACTAACAGTGGGGAGAGACACATTTGGACACAGACACCCAACTCTGGGCAGATAATTAACTGTTTCCAGCCCAACTGCCTCACAAAAGGGTGAAGACATGTGGTCCCTCAAGCTGGTTCACTTTATTTGGGTGGCGCACACAAGCTTTTGCAATCAGCTTCCAACAATCTGGTGCCGTGTAGGGACTGACACGGCAGGGTGTGTGCTCTGGGCAGGTACAACCTGGTAACAGTCTTCCCCGCTCTGTTCCAGACAGTTCCTATGTTCTATCAAAGCAAGGCATACAAGCACGGCTGTACTGGCCCCATATCCAAATCAGAGACAAATGTCGATGAAGCAAAAAATGTGCCTCTGGCCACGGACGGACCTCCAGTGCCCTCTGTGCATGCTGCTTAGTCCAAGAGACCCTGTGTCCTGGAACAGAGCAGTCCAAAGACAAGACACAGACATGGGTCTTTCCCGCTTCTGCCTCTGGCCCCCACTAGGGATCTTAAGGGCTTAAAACAATGGGCTGGGCCAGGCATGGTGGCTCACACTTTTAACTCCAGCACTTGGAGAGGCTGAGGCAGGAGGATATCTTAAGGCCGAGAGTTTGAGACCAGCCTGGGCAACATAATGAGATCCTGTCTCTACAGAAAAAAACAAAAATGTAGCGGGGCATAGTGGTGCTTGCTTGTAGTCCCAGCTACTTGGGAGGCTGAGGGAGGAGGATTGCTTGAACCCAGGCGTTTGAGGTTGCAGTGATCTTGCTACTGCATTCCAGCCTGGGCAACAGAGCAATACCTTGTCTCAAAACCAAAACCAAACCAAAAAAAAAAAAAAAAAAACAAAAAAAAACACAAAAAACCAAAACAAAAAAAACCCCACAAAACCACTGATCTGCTATAAGAGTTATTTCCGTCTGTAACATGTACTCAGATGTTCACACCCCTGCACAGTGTGCATTTACTTATTGACTGCTGCTTCTCACTGCACTGTGAGGTGATGAGGGCCTGCAATAGGTGCTCAATTAATACTTCATGAATGTGTAGTACATTGACACACTCTCTTAGCAGGTTTCTATTACTGATAAGGTGAAGAATAATATACTAATTATTTTGAACTTTGAAAAAATGATTTTAATTGCAACAGGGAAAGAGGTACCACGTTTGGATAATTTCCCAAAGCTCTATCACTTTATGCTAAGGTGATAATTGCAATAGTTTCTCATTTTATGAGGAATAGTTTTGGCGAGCTTTCCATTATAAGACAGTTTCAGTGGATGGAATGATGGAAACACGGATGAAACCTCTATTTCACTATTCCTCAACATGAAAAAAAGTCAATGTCCATTACAGGTCAAGTCAAAAGAATCTTCACCCAAGAGAGGGTTCCAGGCACAGGAAGGCATGGTGCGTGTATAAACACACACTCTGGGAACAGCAAATGGCATGCACCTCCATGCAAACAGAGGTAGAAAGCTCTCTTTCCACCAGGCTTGAAAAAGCCATGAAAAGTTTCTGTTAGAAAAGAGCAGAGGAAATTACTGATGTGACATACTTTCCTATCTATAAGGAGTCTGTTAGATGACCGAAGATAACAGAATATTATTAATCCTTTCTTCAAAAGTAATCTTTCCACAGGAATAGAAGAATACTTTTAAAGTTTATTTTTTGATTTGTTTTGTTTTTTTACAATTTGTTTCCTTGCTCACTTCCTGAATTAAATCCTTTAATTTTCAATCTTTTGGGAAATGGTAAAAAAAAATTTATGTACATGCGCATTTTTTTACACACAGTTTCATATTTTATAATTTAAAAAAAAAAAAAACAGAAGCTCAGGGAGCTGCTGGTGATTTTGCCAACATTGGGTGGATGTAAGTAGCAGAGACTGAAGGCACAGACTTGGGGAGGGAGAGTCTCCTCTGTTCCTCATTCTAGCAAATTTTAACAGGGTGACCCCAAGCCTCAAAGCAAAAGGCTAGTGGAGAACAGTATGAGGGCTTATATTTGACTAAGAGGGAAATGACATGTCCTCACTTTCTCTAACCTATAGCAAAAGCACAAACAAGCGATTGTTTCTACTGTGCTATCCTTTTAGGGGGTGGGAAGAGGGGGAGAAATAAGTTACCATAAAATATTTTTATTCATTTATAGAAATTAAAAATACTTTTACAAATGTCCTATTGTGCCTTAATGTTTACAACGTTGACTTGAATAGCCAAAGACTTTGACCTTCAGGTCAAAGACTGAATTAAAAAGAAAAAGGAATAATAAATCAGGTTCAATATACTTCACCTATGAAGGCAGGAAAGACGAAATTTGAACACTTAAGAGTGGAAACAAAAGCTTTTTAATTTGTTTAAGTAAAATCATTTTAACACCCCACTGCTCAAATGTTTCTGTTAACTGAGGTTGCACTGAATTAAGAAAAAAATACTTCCTGCTGAAGAAAGTTAAAACCAAAAAAAGAAAAAGAAAAAAAAACCTTCATTTTAAAGGACTGACAGTAACTTTTGGTGAAACTAAATTCTAAAAGTGTCAGCTGCAGTTGAAATCTAGCACATGAAAGAGAAAAAGACCATTAACTGCAAAATCAGTTCTACATATTTTAACTTCAGGTATTAATACGTTACAACAATACAAGTTTAACAGTTGCTTCAAATTCATTTTATTCCACATTTTTTTTTCGGTTAAGTGCATTTCCTTGCACTTAATTATATATATCACACCAATTTAGCAATGTGGATCTTCATTTTAGCTTTATATTAGACTCTTGAGCCTTATGTTCATGCTTGATTAAAAGCACTGGAAGTACATTGAACAGTAAAATGCCTCACTGATGGCTCTGCACCAATTGTAAAATGAATCATATTCTCCAGTGCTAAAAACCTATTCCTATTTCAAGAATATAATTAATGGGGAAATTTTATACCTTCATTTTCCTCTAACGTGATCATGTAGTGATGCTGGGGAGGGGGATTTGATGAATACAATGACAGCACTGAATAACATTCGAAGTAATTTAGTTTTTTGGCCAGGAGTGGTGGCTCATGCCTGTAATCCCAGCACTTTGGGAGGCTGAGGTGGGTGGATTATCTGAGGTCAGGAGTTCAAGACCAGCCTGGCCAACATGGTGAAACCTGGCCTCTACTGAAAATACAAAAATTAGCCGGGCGTGGTGGCGGGCGCCTGTAATCCCAGCTACTATGGGGGCTGAGGCAGGAGAATCACTTGAACCTGGGAGGCGAAGGTTGCAGTGAGCTGAGGTCACACCACTGCACTCCCGCCTAGGCGACAGAGTGAGACTCCATCTCAAAAGGTAATTTAGTTTTTTGATTAATAAAATCCTTATTGCTCAGTTGCTACCATATTCAGACACTTGGTTATTCAGTTATCATGCTGGAATGTAAATGTTATTTCCTTAAAGCCCCTCCGACTTAACTTGCATTATAGATACTGGTAAACACTTTACTGGCTTAGTAATATCCATGGCAACTCAGCTCCAAGGGCCTCGGCGTGACCCCCGTGTCTTGTATAAACATTTTTGGCAGGAACCTCCAGAGCCCATGCATAAAGATGATCTAATTTTGCAAGCGTGTCATTACCAACCTTCAGATACACAACTCGGGCCAAGATTTCCCCCTTGTGAATATTTTCCAAGCCCGTGGAAGAAAAGAGCAAGACAGAGTGGGAGCATTGCCTTGTTATTCAATATTCACTCAACCAGAATCCTCAAGTTGAAACCACTCCCTGCTCTGAAGTCAGACACCTTCCTCTGTCACCATGTCTCACCTTCATGGCACTGGTGTTGTACCTGCAGAAACCCCAGACTCCTCACTAGTCCCTGGAGGCCTAAAAGCAGCCAGTGGCCTGGCTCCCATGAGGGGCTGGCTTAGCACTAAGGTGCTGAAAAGGACAATGAACGTAATTCCTACCCAGCCAGACTCTTCCAAGTAAACGAGATTCCGTCCTCACTGCCAAGTCTTTCTCTCGCTGGCTTCCCTCAGTCATCTCATATAGTTACAGCTCCATATGGCTGTTGTCATTGGTTTTTAAGCAAATCATCCTATTCTTAATATATTTTTACACACAAAAGGGCTGAGGAATTTTTGTAAACTTACTTCTGTCATGAGAGGATTCACCTGTGGCCTAAGTTCTATGCTGATCATATCTTAGGGGGACACCGGGCACGGGTCTTAAGGAAGTGCAGATCCCATTTAAAGAATCCACAGCTGCTAGGACAGTATTTAGCTCACTCATACCTGGTGGCGTTGAGAAAAGTTTGCCTATGAAATGCCTGTCAAGCAATGAGTGATCTTTTTTTTTTTTTGAGACGGACTTTCGCTCTTGTTGCCCAGGCTGGAGTGCAATGGTGCGATCTCTGCTATCTCGGCTCACCGTAACCTCCGCCTCCCGGGTTCAAGCGACTCTCCTGCCTCAGCCTCCCGAGTAGCTGGGATTACAGGCATGCGCCACCACGCCCGGCTAATTTGGTATTTTTAGTAGAGACGGGGTTTCTTCATGTTGGTCAGGCTGGTCTCAAACTCCCGACCTCAGGTGATCCTCCCGCCTCGGTCTCCCAAAGTGCTGGGATTACAGGCGTGAGCCACCACGCCCGGCCATGATTTCAAGGAATAATTCAACACACAATAATGTTATCATCACTTGGAAAAAATAAGGCGAGGTGTTCAATCTTGGAAAACTTACCACTGAGACAGGGTCCATGGCCTCTTGCTTGACAGGAACTGGGTCAAACATGAGCATTCTTTTAGTTAAACCTTCTAGGGTGCTCTGGTGTTCAGCCTAGAAAACAAAACAAGGTATCCATCTAAGTCTCAAGGTTACTTTAAATACAAACTAGTAAAAATAAAATATAGCCTCGGCAAGGTGGCTCACCCCTGTAATCCCAGCACTTTGAGAGGCTGAGGCAGACAGATCGCCTGAGGTCAGGAGTTCGAGACCAGCCTGGTCAACATGGTGAAACCCCGTCTCCACTAAAAATGCAAAAATTAGCTGGGCGTGATGGCACTCGTCTATAATCCCAGCTACTCGGAAGGCTGAGGCAGGAGAATCGCTTGAACCCAGGAGGCGGAGGTTGCAGTGAGCCGAAATGGCACCGCTGCACTCCAGCCTGGGTGATGGAGCGAGGCACTACCTCAAAAAAAAACATAAATAAATAAATAATAAAATGAAATATAATACCTCACCCCACTTCTCTACTCCTTTTTCTCCCCTACCCCTGGAATGGCTGGAATTTGTTTCCCTTACCTATGAAAGATGCCATTTACATAATTAAAACCAGACTCCATGGTCATAACCAGATGAGAGCCAACCAGCATTTCTAACTCAATACAGAAACCCTGACTTTTCTGGAACACTATGTACAGCCCCTTCTGAGTGCCAAAGCTTGCTTGGGATTGCCGTGCAACTCTTTAGGGGTTCAGATTACATAAGTTTGTTAAACACCTTCCCTTTTCCCCGATGTTGTTCGCAGAAAAATTAGGGGAAAAAAAGACAAGCAAAAAGAAAACCTAGAACCAACCATCATTAAAATTTCATTTTTATTCTAACAAACCCTCTTTAAAACTGGGCTCACAGTGTACATGGTATTTAGTACCTATCATTTCACTGCACAATTTATGTGAAAATGTTTCTTTTACAGTAAGTATGGTTCTGCACCATCAAATCCCTCGTGCCACTGTGTGAACACATCAGTTTACTTAACTTCTTCCTCTTTATTAGGCACTTAGGGTTGCTTCTAAGTTTTCGCCATTACAAACAGCAATGAGCCTCTTTAAATACATCCTTCTGCACACCATTAATTTTTAGGATAAGTTTTCTGTAGGGGAATTCCTGGGTGAGAAGTATATACATTTCCCAAAGCGCCTGATGCATCATCTGGCAAAGATGAACTATTATTTTCATTAATAAAATACAACGTGTTTCCCCAAATCTCCACCAGCAACATGTGTTATCACTTGTGTTATAAAAGATAAACACCTTGCCAACTTGTTAAGTCTCAAGATGGCAAATGATTTTTATTCTAAATTGATGTGATTATTGAAGTTATTTTTTTTCAGCTTTATTGACCATTTGGATTTCTTCTTTTGAGAAATGCCTACTTAGGGCTTGACAGCCTCCACCACTTCTTATTGTTTTCTAAGCACTTTTCACATATGAAGAATATTAGCTTGTTTTCACTCAGATTTCTCCTCATTAGGAAATGAGCCTATTGTAAAGGAAATGTCCACCTTGATCCTGTCCTGTCTTTT
This sequence comes from Pan troglodytes, assembly GCF_028858775.2. Lineage (NCBI taxonomy): Eukaryota > Metazoa > Chordata > Mammalia > Primates > Hominidae > Pan > Pan troglodytes. Next base: position 39,002,760 of record NC_072401.2, on the reverse strand, counting down.
TCTTCTGTTGTTCTCTGCTTGCCATCCCTTCTATTTTCTTCTGTGTTCTGTATAGTCCACTTCTAACACTAATCTACATCAAGCCAACTGCTTCTTCACAGGACGAAATATTCAGTCTGCTCAATGTTCAAATGTGTCTCCTCAGTTACAGAAACACTGTCCTGCTACTAGACACACTTTCAGAAATCGACTTCAGGCACTCATTAGCCAAATTTGGTTTAAGTGCTCAGTGCTTTGGTTAGAGGTAAGGTCTTCATAGATCACCCTGGTTTGAGTGGCAAAGTGAACAAGTTCTAGAGTGAGTTCCAGCTGAAGAAGCTGCAGGAATCCCGGGTTCTGGATTACTTCTTGTATTTCAGTGTTAAAAACCCCCATCCCCACCTCCCTGATAGCAATCCTATAATTTGTTGTGTTGGTGCTCTACGGGTTATACTAAGATATCTTCATATACAATTATGGAAGTGATACTATGTCGTTCTTGTGCTTCGTTGATTCATTGAAGAAAGCCTGTTTTGACTCTCATGACAACACATGAATTTCATCAATAACTCGACATAAGGCCTTGACTTCAAAATTATATTTTCCTCCATCACAGGGTGTATTGTAATCTGCAAACACAATTTGATACCAAGCTGCTCAAATCAATGGTGCTACTACCCTCTTATGTATTCCAGCAAGAACTAACCGCAACAGCCAGTGAAAAATAGATGATTTCATAATGAGGGATGAAAACGCTTTTGTGTCTTGGGATCTATTATTAACCAGTTCCCAGCCTAGCAGCTGTACGGATGAACATGGTTCTAAGAATTGTTGTCCAGTGCCTCACAGTGGACCATAAACAAAAGATGTGAGATCTCCTGCTTACATCAATGAGGTCAGATCATTTAGCAGCCCTGACTCAACGGCTGGTCACCCTGTGGCAGCCTCCCACCTCCTCACCCCCAGCTTTTTACACTGAATTCACTCTTCCAGACTCATCTATCCCACTAGAGAGTATCTTGATGCAAATGCTTCTAAATTAAAGCATTCACATTCTCAGGTGTATAAGGAAGGAGCCATGGTTTTGAGACTCAAGCAGGCTGCAAACTAACGCAGCCATGGGGCAAGAGTGATCATTTGTAAAATGCAGAGCATGGCTCCCTATCTGCTTCTCAAGGATTTAGGTCTATCAAGTGAGATTAAAACACACACACACACACACACACACACACACACACACACACTGCTTTTGCCCTCATTTATATCCATATGCACATAAAATCTGGATGTATATTCTGCACACACAACACTAAATGTGTTGGTTCCAACTTCCGGAGCAAAAATGTCTGGTGTTTGCCTCTTTGCTAACATACACTAGCCTTAGAGGTCTATCCCCCACCCTTAAATAAAACTCAGACTAGATTCAGTTTCAAAGTTAACAGCTGCCTACATCCTGTATGAGGTCTCATATAAGGCCTTGTCACTTCACAACTGTACCACTGCAACAACAGCTTCTGAGCGAGGCCAGCATCTCCACACTTCATGTCATCCTGCACTCTTTACGACCACTAATTGCAGCACAGCAGAATAAATTAAGATGATGGGCTCTGGAGTTCCTTTTCGTTCAAATTCTAAGTCTACCATTTAGCTCACATAGCTTTCAATGAGTTTGTCTAATGGCCACAGCAACGACTACTGAATCCTTTTAGAAATGAATTACACATTAATGTGCTACATCTTTTTATCATTAAGACATTATTTAAATCACTATTGTTCTTTAATTTTTTGTTTTATCTAAGTTTAAGGAAATGCAAGACTTGTAATCCTAAGAGAAACATAGTCTAGTATAAAATGCTGGCACTGACTGGGCGTGGTGGCTCATGCCTGTAATTCCAGCACTTTGGGAGGCCGAGGCAGGTGGATCATTGAGGATAGGAGATTGAGACCAGCCTTGCCGACGTGGTGAAACCCCGTTTCTACTAAACATACAACAAATTAGCCAGGTGTGGTGGCGCACGCCTGCAATCCCAGCTATTCGGGAGGCTGAGGCAGTATAATCGCTTGAACCCAGCAGGCGGAGGTTGCAGTGAGCCCAAATAGCGCCACTGCACTCCAGCTTGGGCAACAAAAGCGAAACTCTGGTCTCAAAACAAACAAACAAACAAACAAACAAACAAACACACTGGCACTAACAAAATCTGATTTGCTTTTACTAAAAAATAATTACAAGAGTATGTTTATTTGCCCAGAAATGTACCTCAAAGTAATCCAAATGTTGATGAAGGGATGTTCTCATTACAGAAGTATTTAAGTTAATAAACAAAGAAGGAATGATAGGATTAGAATACCTATTTTTGAAATTCCTAACTAAATAATGCATCCCTGGACATTAAAAAAAAGTCCGTGCAAAATTCAAATATCACAAAGAATAGAATCAAACTCACTATTTCACATGTCTACAAGCACTTTGTTTCCAATTTGGTAGCTTCTCATAATAGCTTTTAAATGATGATGCTTTTAGTGATAGTCACAGGATATAAAACAAGAAGATAAAGGACATGCAAAGAAAATGTCTGGAACCACACACCCGAAACTGTTAACAGGAGCTTCTTGGGAGTGGCGGTGGGTGGGACAGCTTTCTACACATCTGTGTTCTATTTTTAAAGTTTATTATTTAGATGTATTTTTATTTTGAGATGGAGTCCCACTCTGTCACCCAGGCTGGAGTGCAGTGGAACGATCTCGGCTCACTGCAACCTCTGCCTCCTGGGTTCAAGCGATTCTTCTGCCTCAGCCTCCCGAGTAGCTGGGATTACAGGCATGCACCACCACTCCTGGCTTAGTTTTATACTTTTAGTAGAGACGGGGTTTCACCATGTTGGCTAGGCTGGTCTCGAACTCCTGACCTCAAGTGATCTGCCTGCCTCAGCCTCCCAAAGTGCTGGGATTACAGGTGTAAGCCACTACACCCGGCCAAGTTTATTATTTCCATAATCAAAACTTTTAACAAAGACAAGATAGGGAAGCCAAGCTAGGAAGGAACTAAATTTAGAAACAGAATCAAACACATGAACAGAAATGAGGCTTCTGTTTATGTATTTGCAAAAAATTTCTATACTTTGCACCCATATCTCTGACTACAGGGACCACTTTTGTCATTGGCACTGATTTGTTTACAGGTTCTGATCTACAATCATAAAAGAGTGACTGTACAGTCTTCAAAGTGCCTTCCACATAACTGAGAAGTAACTTAAGCCCTGGAAGAATTAGGGTCCCTAAACTTGGCAGTCTTTGGTACCCATGGGCGGCTCAGTGCACTGGGGTTATTACCATTCTGAAAGAATGCTAAGTAAACCACAAATGCTTAGAAAATCTATCATACAGTACTGACGGCAATCTGAAGCAGAACCAGTAGGTGGCGCACTAAAACAGGCATTAGAGACCAGGACACCGGCAGTAAATCAATTCAGTTGGCCAACCTCGGGGTCTTTAAACCTAGTGGGTTTTAACCAGGCTCAGGAATTCTATTAATCATTTTATGTGGGTATCACAGAGAAGAGGAGGCTCTAAATGTGGTTCTATTTTTTTCTGACGACTATTTTCCAATCATAAACACATTTACATCTTCATTATATTTAACTAGCTTAGCTAGCTTTAGAAATACATTAGCTAGTCTTAGAAATACATTCTAATGCTAAACTAAGCAATACCAGGATAACAAAACTGCATCCAAAAGGGGGGGGGGGAGGGCAAAATTGTTTTTATGAAAAATTCTAAGTTATTGAGGTGCTTAAAAGCAAAAATATACAGGAACATCACCACCGCCAAAATAATTTTCCATAACTGGAGCAAATGCCATCTTCCCCAGCTGTGTTATTCTGCAGAGAAAGGCCAATAAAAATGAATGGTCCTCAAAAAGGAGAAACAGATTTCCCTTCATGCTCTTTCCACCTACACTTCTGACTTTTCAGATGTTAAAATAAGGGTCAAATTTCTGTCAAAATGCAAGACTGCGTGATTATAGATTAAAAGGGTTGGTGAATCATTGACATGAAGTTTCAGAAGTAATGCAGTCCTGCTTTGGAGCCCTATCCAGTGGTGTCTGAGGCCTATGCACAATGGCTTTATGGGGTGGGGGGCGGGGCTGCAGGTGAGCTGCAGGGCTTAGAAACACACACACAGTCCTTCATGGAAGACGAGGTTAGGGGGTTACTAAACCTCCTCTGAAAGCAGCTTGCCTGGAGGCTAGAGCATGATTTATTACAGAAACGACCTTACAGACAACTGCCTGCCCCTTCCTGAGGGAGGAGGAAGGTGGAAAGAGAATGTGTACCTATCAGGAGCAGTTTCTTTCCTGTTTCTTGGGGTTAGAGCAAGACCTGCCTCTGACGTTCTCCCTTCTCATCTCCCTATTTCTTCCTTTCTCCATGCCCTCATTTCTTCCCACAGATCCTCAAAGGGTGCCTGCATTATCTTCCCCAACCCAGGACTGACCCCGAGGCTCCAAATCACCTGCCTTCCTCCAAGCAAACTTCCGTCTCCCAGCTGACCTCGGCTAGGCATACGGAGCAATACACTAACACACCATCGCTAAGCCTCCCTTTCAACTCTTCTAAGTTTTTGGATTTTTAAAAGAGAAAACATGTTATCTTCCCCCACCCTTACTCCCCAAAGGAACTTAAGGCAAAAAAAGAAAAAAAAAAAAAAGGCTGTGTGTGCATGTGTGTAATTCTTGGCTAGGAAAACTGGGCAGGCAAGCAACATCCCTGTAGCTAAACTTCCTTTCCAGAGAAACTTTTCTCTCTTCGTTTCTTTACCCAAATTCTTCAAAATCCCCCAATGGCTCAAGTATTATTTAAGGACAGTTGCCCTAGCCAGAAATACAGGGGACAGGCAACAGATGTCAGCAGGCATTTTTAAGCTGGAGGCTCCCTGAAACAAAGCTAAGCACTGGCACCTACCTGGAATTTCCTACCTAGACATTCTTGGAAATTTTCATGCCACTCTGTGATTTTCACCTGTCTTACTCTTCTATGACTGGTTTGAAAAGGAGAAAAATTCCATGGGGTGTTTCTAAATCTTTGCCCCTCATGAATTAGTTATTTTGCATTAATGTGTATTATAAATGGGAAAGAAGTTAATTATTTCGTTTCAGATGAAATATAATGATCCAGTGAGCAAACAACCCACCCTCTCTCCTCTCTCTGCTAACAAGCCACCCAATTTTACTTTCCTGCCTCCACCCATCTGCTCCACCCTATGGAGAGTTGCCAAGGCAAGTCCAACTTGTCCAAACAGGACATGGCTTCAGATAAGATTCTGCCCACACCCTGTACTTCGGAAAGACCAAGTGAAGCAATTGATTTTGCATGTCAATAAGGACAGGTGCAAAGGTAACAACCAAGCAGAAGCCTGACAAGTTTCCAAACTGAGGCCTAGCAAAGCAGGGCTGGGGGCAGGGACACCCACACCCATGCTACCCTCTAAGTTCAAGGCCATCTGGCTAGTGGCATTCCACACCCTTCTTACAGAAACTGCAGCAAACTCGAATCATTTTCCCTACTAGGGTTACACACTTGTTTATGCTCTCTGACAATTTTGTGTTTTAGTTTTAAGGGCAGGCAACCCAAGATAAATTGAAAAATACCCATAATGTCTAATCCTGCTGTGTACATATCTCACAAGGCCTCGCCTAAGCCCTCACAATTCTCCTCTGTCAAGTGTTATATAATCAAATCCAGAAGGGCTGCGTGAGGCCACACTGCCTCTCATCTGCCTCTGCTCAGTGCCCTCCCTATCACTGGAGACCCACCCAACTCCACCCTAAGGAGCCTCCACCCATAGGGCCCCACCCTGCAGGGAGTGGGAGGTTGGGAGGGACCAGTTGGCGCTGGGCAGCAGCCAGTTCCTGGAAATTCCGGCCTGAACAGGGATGGTTAGAATCTTAAAAATAACCAGAAGGAACCGTAGGGCTGTGATCATTCCTCTGCTCCTGAGGATTCTCCACTGAAGTTCCTCCCAGAGAGCCACTGAAACTTTGGATACAAAACCATGAGCGAAGCCTACCCTCTCCCTTTAAAAATAAGCAGAAAAGAAAGAGAAAAGCATTTTGAACCACTGCTATCAACGTGGCCCAAACCAACCCTACCCCTCCTTGTTCCTGCCTCTAAGGCTGCCCCCTCCCCGCCTCCCACTGGCCTTATTTTCTGGTCCTTCACCATGGAAACCTAGAGGCCATCTCTGAAGCCTTCCTCACCTCCTTTGCTCTCCCCTCCTGCCTTGGGGGCCAGGCCCTCAGCGCCTCCCACCTGCGTTGCTGCAGCTTTTCCGCCACTGGTCTCCCTCAGCCTCTCCAGTCCAGCCCTCGCCCCTTGCCACCCACGTTTTTCACAGATCTCTTCTCATCCCATCCTTCTCCAGCTCACAAGCTTCCCTCCCGTGCACTCCCCGGGTCTGACAGTGGGCTCAGGCACCCATGCTTGGCACCCCGTTCCCCACCAGCTGCCCCCCGCTCCAACAAGTGCCCTTCATGCCGGCTGCCCTGCCCACCCCCAGGCCTTTGTTCATTTTTGGCCCTGATGCTGGGCAACCGGCAATGGAATGCCCCCTCCCCTTCCGGCTTATCTAAATCCCCCTAATTCTTCAAAGACCAGCTCAAGGCCCTCCCCACTCTGTGCAGCCAGCTGATTGCTCCCTGGGGGATCCAAGGCCGCCTCTTCTTACCTAGATAGTCTAGGCCTTTTAGCTTTCCCAGTGGTGCGTCCCACACCGCCACCAGTACTGGGAAGGACAGACAGGCAGGCCTCAGCCTTCCTGAGAGGGCTCCCTCCCCACTCCCCACAGGAGATCGGGCTTGTTCCCTGAATGAAGTTTTTATGTCAAGCCTAAGGAGCTAACATAAGAGCACTTAGCTCATGGTAGGAGTTCCACAATCATCTCCCTTTCCCTCTGAATGCACTTGAAATCTCCCTTAAACAAGTAATAGGGATGAAGGGCCTAACTCTAAGGGAGACCTAGTAAACCAAACTTCCTAAGGAAAAGTTATTGCCCCTAACCTTAGCCTGGCCCATCATGTGTACTCCAGAGACCTTATTAGTACCATCTTCAAATAATTTATTATTATCCACTCAGTGAGGTCTTCTAAACAAGTCTAGTGTCGAGGTCTCTACTGTAGTTTAAAATCTAAAATAGAAAAAAGAAAGCGAGAAAGGGAGGAGAGGAGGCAGGTGGGGGGGAACTGCATGGGGAAGGGGTGTGCGCACAAACACAGGTTTTTGAAAAGGGATCAAGGAAGGCAAGGGGCTAAGTGATGTCACAGGTTTCCTGCCAATCACCACCACCTTCGTGATTGGTAATCCCCAGGCGCTGTTTAATGTCAACGAGGTGGTTACTACCTTCCCATTTTACTGAAAAGAACACTGAAACAGAGAGGTCAAGTAACCTGCCTAACATCACACAGCTGCTAACTCGTAGAGCCAGAACTTGAACCCAAGGTAGTCTGACTTAAGACTGGTGGCCTTGGCACACCACTCTTCCACCTCCCCAGGCAGAGGACAACATTACACCACCAACAGTAAGTACATGATAGTGATTTCTGTGAACAGGTTGGTCCCCGGAGAAGACAGAACGTGGGGACAGTCTGTTTACATCAGTGACAGTTTCCACTCCTTCCAACTGGCCCCTGCTGCCCACCCTGTCTCAGTACGCACACTTGGATGCAAGATCAAAAGACACATTCTGAAGGCCCCAAATTAGGCAATTATTCTTCCTAGCCAGTGCACCTGCATTGTCGATATAACTGCTGAGAAAAATTGGCAGCTTGACCCAAGTAAATACGGAAATCCTCATAATAACTGTACAAAGGTGGAAGGGTCAGGTCCTCATCCCCATTTTAGAAATGAGGAAATGGAGGAACAGAGGTGAAATGACTCGCCCAATTTCACAGAGCTGGTTGGAGCTGCAGCCAGGAACAGAAGCGTGTCTGCCTGCAGACCCGGGCACTTTCTGTTCTGCTTCAGAGCCTGTGCTGTGGGACCGACTTTTAGGTAAAATTGCCTAATGCTGGGGTCTTTCCCCAGTAGGGAGGGTGTGGGTGTGCACAGCCACACTGGCCCATGGGAAGCAGTGCCAGGGGGAGGTTCCAGCAGGCAATTAAGATTTCAAAATGCCTTTTCAGGTTAGATCACTGTAGATCTACTCCATCCTATGGCATAACTCAGAGTAATGATTGCACATAATTTGAGATTAGCTCTAATAAGTAGGTACTCAATAAATACTTGTGAGATGAATAAATGAATGGATGTCAAACTATACTTCTCACATGCTAGGATAAATTAAGGGCAAGGGCCCTGGAATGATGGTACACCAGGTGTCCTACATGGAAACTCTGTCCAGCGGCTGGTGAAGCCAGCCTGAAACCTCATCTTCTAAAATGCAAAGTAAATGTGAAAACTTTGGGAGCCTGGGAGAGAAAAACTCCCTGGTTTGGAAACTCAGCGGAACAGGAACTCGATCTTACAAATGAAAGAGGCTTTGGAGTGTGAAGCTTTGGAAGGTACCAGGGATGCAAAGTACAGGAACAGATAAAGGAGTGGATTTCAGTGATTACACTTAAATAACAGTGGTAGTAGAAAGAACAGCATATAGGCCAGAGGAGAAAAAACCCCACACTTGATTTGCAGGTCGCTCTCCAGGGCAGAATCCGCTGACCTCAATACTCATTTGATCTCTTATGTCCAGATTTGGCCAAACTCCACTGATTTGGGTTGAGACTAGCTCTGGGCCATCCCTGGCAGGATCCACAAGCCTTCCAGAGACTGGCAACCATCTTGAGGATGTCCCAGACTAAGCAGGGCAATTCTGGGTCCTCCTGCAAAGGGTCTGCCTCAGGGAGCGCCCCCTTACAGGAAACAGGGTAAGTAAGAGCCAGACCCAGGGGTTACATGAAATGCATGGGCTAGAGGGCCACTTAACTTGCTCTCTTCTGTCTCCAGCCCTTCTAAATAATTAGATGGAGAAATGATAATGAATTCAGCCTGCCGACACAATGGAGTGAGTTTCAAAAACCTCCAGGAGCCTGTTTTGCTAAAGAAAGAATTTTACTACAAACTCTCTGGCCAACGGATACAAAATGCACAGATCATTTTTTTATTTTCTTACTGTTCCAGAGAATATGGTCACATTACAGAATTAGGACAAGGCCAGTTAAGAGGACATCTTTTTTTTTTTTTTTTTTTTTTTTTTTTTTTTTTGAGACAGAGTCTCACTCTTGTTGCCCAGGCTGCAGTGCAGTGGCACAATCTCGGCTCACTGCAACCTCCACCTCCCAGGTTCAAGTGATTCTCCTGCCTCAGCCTCCTGAGTAGCTGGGATTACAGGCGCCCACCACCACGCCCGGATAATTTTTGTACTTTTAGTAAAGATGGGGTTTTGCCATGTTGGCTAGGCTGGTCTCGAACTCCTGACCTCAGGTGATCCACCCACTTCGGCCTCCCAAAGTGCTGAAATTACAGGTGTGAGCCACCGCGCCCGGCCGAGGACACTATTTTTTTGCTTTGGAAGAAATGAATCCTAGTTCTGGTTCAGAAACTGTCAACAGCATTGTGCCTCTTCTATGACTACTAAATTTCAAGCAAAGAGAGCTGAGTTGGGGGGAAAAGCAGGGCTATCCCCGCCTTCAGACAATGCTGTCCCTTATCAGGGCAGACTGCTGTCTGGTTTCCTGTCTCCAGCTCGGGCATGACTGCTTAAGATGAGAAACATGGTCTAAGAAAGGAACAGAGTGGTCTTGAAAATGAGAATGCTAGCGACCACCATAACCCTCTTCCAACTCACTCCCAAGAGGAATTCTGACTAGAACATCACATACTAGCAAACTAGATATCAATTGTTTTAAGATTCTAGGGATTTGTTTTTTTAAAAAGCTAGAACCAATGATAAATGATGCACTTCAGAAAGAATCCAAGTTCCAGAATAACGTAATTGTAATTCCTAGTACCTTAAAGAATGAGGTTGTGTGTATTTTATTTTTCTTAAACTCAACTGGGTGTGAAAACAGAGAACAAGAAATGCTGCCTAAGAAATCTGTCGTTTTATAGCAAAAATGTTGATTTGAAAATATTAAGAAGGCAAGTATCTCAAGGGGGGATGGAGACACAATGAAATTAAATTAGGAATCATGATTTATATGGTTAAGAAATAAAACTCTTGTTCCCATCTTTTTGGTAATCATAGCAACTATAAGATACGATAATTTTCCCCAACTATTCAGCTTAGCATTTAGAAGCTTGCAGAATTTTTTTCTGATAGAATATATTAGACCCTAATTATATCTATTAACCACTTCATCTCCCTGCAAAAGAGAGAAGAAAGAATTTGGGGAAAGCCAAATAAAGACTCTGTTTACCAAACCTAGTTAGATTGTTAACAACTTTGGAACCAAAACAAACAAACAAAAAAACCTGCTTCGATTGGAGTTACTTATGAATTTTAAGCTTAAAAGTCTCTTGTCCTACAGGTCAGCTAAGTATTTCCAGCTGCTTTTCCCAAAGGAGAAAGAACTTATTGGGACTTCTAAAACTCCCAGCTTTTTTCATAGAAGGTTATCAGCAGCCAACTATTTGATACTAATAACTCTCTTAATATCATATTTTATACTTTCCATTTATACATAAAGAATGTGGTGGAATGTGACATTTAAAACGCACCATTATCATCAATTTTGGGGAGAAGAGAGCCTGATTTGCTGCTTCAGCAACTCTTTAAATTAATTCCACGGAGATGCTGTAGATGATTCCTTTTGATTAAAAAAAAAAAAAATCCCCAAGTAAGTTTACAAAAGCACTTTCCAAAACTTTTCTTTTTCAAGCAAATATTTCCTTAAATCTTAGTTTCTCAAGAACCAACAGAAAACTAATATTAAGGCAGGTCTTAAATAGTTATCCTAGAAATTCATTAACCCACAACTGATAGAATATTTAAAAAATAATGAAAAATATTATTGTAAAACAAAAATGAGAAGAGCATTCTTCTTGTTTTCAAAATAGAAGATTAAAATTTTCCAAACAATCTAGCATTACATGAATTTGTTAATGCCAGTTCTCCTTTGAGCTTTTTAATTCTTAAAAACGGGTTGGAAATGAGGTGTAGAATATTGCACAGTGAAATCTTTGTCCTTAAAACATTATCCTGATATTTAAATCTTTGTCCTTAAAAAGAAATAATCCTAGGATTTTCTCCATGTCTTAGGCTTTGCTTCAATGATTTTTCTAAAGATTTCTCCTTCCAAACATAAGCAAGACTTAAACTAAGGCCAGGCTGCCAACATTGCTTAAATTCTCCATCCACGGAAGCCACCTGGAGCAGCCTGGGTTAAACGTGAACGAGGGTGGGCCACATCTTTCAGATAATGCTAGGTCTTCTAAACTGTAAGGTGTTAATCCTGATCCAAAATTGACAGCTTCAGGGCAAAATGCCTATCTTAAAACAAACGCCCTAACCACTTCAACACAAGAATTACAAACAAATACAAACAAAACTCCTTTAGGTTTCTTTGCCAAGATGGACCCACATTTCCCCAAATCACAATCTAGCAATAAAAAATTTAAAAAGGTAAAAGCATTTATTCACCCAGACAAATGCAGTGGAGCAAAGGGTGTACGTAAAAAGGTTAACTGACTTCTCATTATGACATAACACAGGCGTCTTAAGCAATATCAAGTGTGTAGAGACATGATAACTCCATGGGTGGGGATACGGAGTTTAGGGGCAGGGACCTCAGCCTGGTCTGGGCTACTGATCTACCAGAAAACAGCCTGAAACAGGAAAGAGCACACATATGCCACTTGGAATGTATGACGCAAACCCCAGCCTTGAAACAAAGAACAGGAAACAGCTCTGCTGGCTGTGCTGGAGAGAAAGCACAGAGAAACATTTAGCCGGCCCTCCCTGACCCTATATTCATGAGCAGCTGGAGTTTTTTAAGACAACAACAGGGGGGTGGAGGTGTTTGTTCTATGGGTGTGAATAATAACACCAGCTTTATACAGGGGACCTGCCCTATTTACAAATAAGAGCTGCCACATACAGTAAACATCATAAGTGAAATGTGATTTTATCATATTCAAGCAGCAGAGACCTTCCTAATGAACACTAGCCTCCCTCCTGATTTCTTTTGTCCCTTTCTGCCCCATTCCAATGGCTAGTCCCTAGCTCTGATCAAATTCCGAGTTAGGGTAATGATTATGGTTCAGCCTCAGTGCATCAAGAGGAAAAAAGATAGAGCACTGCTGTTAGGAATTCAGATTACAATTGGGGTACCCCACAGAACCAAAATTGGAGCAATTGTAAGCCTCCTTTAGTCACAGAACTAAATTCCAAGACAGACTGTGGGACATCTACAGTAACCCAAAATTTTCACTGTCTTTTTCAAATGCAGTTATACACATTTTTGCAGAGCTGCTCATCTGTTCAACATATACACACGTTTACAGAAATTCGCCTTTTAAGAATGTGATTCTGTTCCTGACATTTATCTAAAAATTATTATACAATCTGTACACCAGAGTACTAATTTCTAGAAGTCATTCTAAAATGTCTATTTTCCCTTTGGGTTATTTTTAAGATAGTAAAATCCATTCACAGTTCCTTTCCCATTATTTCTCTTTACTTTGTTAGCCAGGACTGTTTAACTCAAGCTTACGTTATCAGAGATTTAAGAATGTGGTGTGTGCAGACTAAGTACAGGTAAGGAAAAAAAAAAAGAAAAAAAAAAGGAAAAAAAAGAGCATCACTGTGCCCATAGCAACAAGAAGATTGGGTTTTAATTTAGAAACTTTGCAGTGAATAAAACAATAGCTTTCTGCAAAACTCTGTTGTCGTTTTGTACCTGACAAGGTTTTGTGGTCTAAGCAGTTACTTTTCTTTGTTATTCCCATGTTGAGATTTTTGTACTTGCGTTCTCTTTCATGCAAGCTAAATGTTCTTTACAATGTATCATCATTGAACTTACCGATAGTACATTAGGTTTTTTTCTTCTAATAAATAGTTCTGCAGCAAAGCCCACTGACTGCAGAAATGAAGATACCAGTTTCTCTAGGGAGTTTAATTTAATCGAACATCTAATTTCAGGTCTCTATTAACAGCCTAAGGTCAACTAACATACCTCTTTTCAAACCAGAAGAAATCACTCGTGGACACTTTCCTTAAACACTATTACTAACTCCAAAAAATTTGTAGATATTAATGCTAGCAGATTGTTTTTTCCCCTAAAAGCAAGTCTTCTTCCCTAGGGTGAGGCAGATCATCCAGATGAATTTCTCTTATAAAAATGCTCCTCAAATTCATACAGAAAAGGATAGCACAAAACTGCTGTGTGGAAAAACCTATAATGAACAACTGGCCTATTCCCCACTTGATTTTGCTGGCATATTTCAGGTACTTGTCAGAATACCACTTCATACTTTTTCCCATATACCAGACTCTTGTGAGAATATAATCAATATATTTAAAATGTCTTGGGTGATATTAATGGAAACATAAATTCTGAGTAAGAAATTCAGTGGTTAAGTGTAAAATGTTTATTTTAGTGAAATACAAGAAGGTGAGCAATTTCCAATTTCCGTTTAACTTGACTTATTAAAAATAAGTCTCATTCACATTCTTCTAGTATTATTGTATACTGCTATAAAATTTAAACCAGAAAAGTGCTTCTCCTTGTCAGTGGCTATCTGCCCAAAAAAATGAATATGACAATTCCAGATCTTATCTGCCATCTCTAAGAAAGCCACTTGGAAATGTTAGGTAGGTCCCATGGGTCCTGATCCAGGGATCTGTCCCTGGGTCCCCATCAGGCTCGGCTGCAGGCAGTTGCCTAAGGCGTCCTCCGCCTTCAGCCACGCTGCAATCCTTGCTCCAGGCACTGCGGCAGGTTCTCTCCATGCCCCCAGGAAGACTCTCCAAACCCGGCCAGCTCATTTCTCCTGCCCCGGAGGATCCAGACGCCCTGGCAGCTCCTGGGCTCCAGAACCGAGAATGGGATGCTGCCTCCAATCCCAATTGCCCTAAGTTTCTTTCCAGAGGGCCGGGAGACTGCTCCAAGTTTGCTGTGGCGGGCGAGCGGCCGCGCGCCGTGTCCTGGGAGGGGGGCGGCGGGGGGCGCGGGCGGAGGGCGGGGAGGGGAAGGACGCGGGAGCCTGGGTTGTGGTGGTGGTGGGGGGGCACCGGGAGGGGGAGGAGCAGGAGCGCGCGGCCGCGGCGCTACCTTTCTCCAAACAACGTTGCCACACGCGGAGAGCACGGAGATTTCTGGGGCTTTGGAGGGAATCGTGAGCGGGCGGGAGGAGGCCGGGGACCACACAGGTGAGCCCCCGCCCGCGCCCTGCCCGGGACGGCGGCGGGCGCTGCCAGCCCCGCTCCCCCGCACCCGGGGTCCGCAGGGTGCCTCGCCTCAACCCCTCACTTTTCACCGCGAACCCGTGACCCCCTCCTCCTTGCTTGCTCTCCGCCCCCACCCCGGCTAAGTGAAGCCGCCGCACTTTCCCAAGCCCGCAGGCGCCCCCCCCCAACACCAGCGCTGCACCCCCGACCCATTCCCCGCGGCCCCCTCCAGAAGAAAAAATGAAACCAGACTGGCCGAGGAGGGGGGCGGCAGGGACCAGGGTGCGGAGCAAAGGTGAGGGAGACGGGACTTACTTTGCGAGGCGCGGTGCAGGGCGCCGCCGACGAGAAATAAAGGCCCCGATACGGGCTGCCTGGAGTCCCCCGAGCGCAGCAATGTCAGGGCTCCAGTCCGGGCGGCGTTGGCGGCCGCAGGGGACGGGGACGGGCGCGCGTGCGGCGGGCGCTCTCGCTGCGCTCCGGCTCGGGCCCCGGCTCCGCGCGGCTCCGCTCCTGGCTCCCCTCTGGCTCCTGGCACCAACTCCGGGCAGTCACATGACGCCGGCGCCGCTCGCTCTGCGAGCCTCCCGGGGCTGGCGGGGTAAGTAGAGGCTGGGACCCGGGGTGGGAGGGTCAGGGAGGGGAGAGGGAGCCGCCGCGGCCGCCCGGGCTGGGCGGGTCCCCACCCACTTGGGTGGAGGCAGCCGCCGGAGGGGTCGGCCGAGTCACTCGCGCAAACACGCACCCCGCCCTGCGCCCTTCCCCCGCCACCCCCGCCTCCCGCGCCGCCTCCGCCCCGCCCCGCCCAGTCACCCGGGGACGGCCTGACAGACACTCATTATTCCCCGGAGTCGGGCGCCGCCCCGCCGGCCCAACCTGTCCCACGAGGCGCGGCGCGGCCGTGGGGCTGGGCGTGCGCGGCGCGGCCTCCGCCCCCCGCCCGGCCCCGCGCCCCCGCCCGCGTCCCCTCCCCGCGCCCTCCTCCCCGGAGTCCGCGCCCCGCCAGCCCTCCCGCCCAGCCCCGCCGCCGCGCCGCCGCCCGAGCCCGGGGGGAAGGAAGGGCGGCGCTGCCCGCTCCGGGCGTCACACGGCTGCGGCCCGCTGCGCTGCTTCCAAAACACACAGCCGGGCTCGCGGGCGAGCCGAGGCGGGGGGCGCGGGCGGCCAGGGCCATCGATCAGCCGGCTCCAGCGGGAAGGGCGGCCCCGGGCGCGGCGGGAAGGGCTGGGCCCCGCGGCCGGCGCGGCCCCTCCTCGGCTGAGCGCACTCAGCTCACTGCAAGAGAAAAGCCGAGCCGAGGCGGCCGCGGTGCAGGAGCGAGTGGGCCGGGCGGGTTCGGGAGGGGAAGAGCGGCCGCTGGGGCGCGCCGAGCCTCCCTGGCCCCGAGTCGCCGGGGTCAGGGGACACCCTGTAGGCGCGCTCTTTCTTTGTGCCCTGGGGCGACGGGTCCCCCTGGCCGGCGGCCCAGGCGGCGCCCCCCGCCTCGTGGGACTTTTCTTTGAAGGCCCGGAGACCCTTGGGGCAAACCTCCCACGGGCCAGGCCTGCCGCTGGAGCTAAAAAGCGGCATTTGCGCAGTCGGGCTTGCCTGGAAACTTGGCAAACTTTGGTCGGATCCTCCCCTGCAGAACGAGGGCCTGGCCTGGCGACCCCCTCGTTTCAAGTCGCTTCTAGGGACCGAGCGCCCTAAGCTCAGTGGCCTTCAGGGTGCTGCGAGCGAGCGGGGCGGCACAAAAGCGCGTTCGGTCCAAGCCAGGCCCCTTCGAGGACTTTGTAGATTGGTACCTAAGTTTAATGCCTTTTGAGTTTCTTTTTAAACAGTATTAATGTAATAATTAATGTAATAAAAAGAACAAAGGACGAATTCCTTCGATTGTTTTAAGTTCTGTGTAATGTTTAAAACCGCCCCTGCTTCAGTGTATGGCTTATTATTGCTTCAAGATGTTTTAAAGGCCCTTTAAGTTGACCCATCTCGCTTTGATGCTTCATCCAGACATCGTGCTGCTTAAAACGGAGTGATAATAGTATATTTCGAGCCGCTTCATGTAGCTACACAGTATCGTAAAATTAGTACTCGGTAACCTCAAGTAGTGAAATCGCATATTGTAAATAACGCAAGTCCGGGAAAGGCCACGTGGAGGATACCCAGAACCGACGCCGGCTCATGGGACGTCGTGCTATCCCATAAGCTTCATCTTTAAAATGTAAAGGGTGTGAGTTTTTTTTTTCTTCATAATGAATAAAAGACATTCCAGAAAAAAAAGGAGTTGGATTCGTGTCAATTACTAATTGCCATTTATTGATCACTGACATCATTAAATGTCTGATTGGCTGCCTTAAGGTTTGCATTAGCGGAACACCGTGCTAGGAATGGCTGGTGAAACTGGCTCATAGTAGGTGCTCAAAAAAGTACGTTTTTTTCTCCAGGGACACAGGGACGAGAACTTGAAGCACATAAACCATGTTTTTTACCTTGTTCATGTGGGTGTGGACGCAAAGGGGAAGAGCGAAATAGGCCTGTCGGAGAAAAGTGTGACCCAAGATAAGAAGGGAGTGGTTTTGATATGGAAGGGGCAGGCGGCAAAGGAGAAGAAAAGCCATTTTAAAAAGTTAATTAGTGAACACTGTGTTCGGTGCCCTGTGGGAAGCTGCTCAAATGCAACTTGTCGGAAATGAATCTATCTAGTGCTGGGTAGCTCAGTGAAGGACACCATCATTCTTCAAAGTGCCCAACAGGGTGGGGCGCGGTCGCTCACGCCTGTAATCCCAGCACTTTGGGAGGCCGAGTTGGGTGGATCACTTGAGGCCAGGAGTTCGAGACCAGTGTGGCCAAGTTGGCGAAACATCGTCTCTACGGAAATTACAAAAATTAGGCATGGCGGCGCACGCCTGTAATCCTAGCTATGTAGGGAGGCTGAGACAGGGTAATTGCTTGAATTCAAGAGGTGGAGGTTGTAGTGAGCTGAGATCATGTCACCACTGAACAGAGTGAGACTCTGTCAAAAACAAAACAAAACAAAACAAAACAAAACAAAACAAAAAACCCCAACAGAAGCACCTAAGCCTTTCTTCTCGCTAGCAGGGCATAGCCCATGTTTCACTGAGTCCTGGACCTCCTTGGTCACTACCCACTCTCTGGCCACTATGCTGGCCCAACCTGTTGCCACCATGTCTTGTTGGTCATCCTGTCATCCTGTTTGTAGTATGGGCTGAAGCATGAAAAAGGCATTGGAGCACGGGAGTAAGAGTGCCCTTTCCAAAATGCAAGCCTGATCGTGTCAGTCCCTTCAATGGCTTCCCATAGGATGAAGTCCTAAACTTTCCACCCCTGCTGGCCTGGCCTCTGCCTGTCATTACAGACACTTCTTCCTCTTCTCTCTTCCTACTCTTTTCCAGCAACGCTGAACTTCTTTCCGTTCCTTTCTTCCAACTCTCTCTTCCCACCTCTGGCCCTTTGCACATGCTCATTTTTCTAGGTAGAAAAGCCTTGTCTTCTCAACCTGACCTCTACTCCCATTTCCCTAAATTCTATACATCGTTTCAGTCTTGACTTAAATGACATTTTCTCCAAATATGTATTCTCTCACTGCACCTTTGGACAAGTTGAGGTGCTCTGGTAACATCTAGTGGGGCGTGATGGGAGATGTTTGGGTCATGGGAGTGGATCCTCCTATTTCCTCTCTTGTAACACTTTCCGTTCTTGTAGTTGGCTATTTAATGATCTCTCTGTGGCACTAGACTGGAAACTCTATGAGGGCAGGGACCTTGTCTTTTCAGCAAAAATGTATTCCCAGGGCCCAGATGTTCAATGAATATTTGTCAAAGGAATAAATGTGGTTTATGAGTTGCGAGGAGGGAGGAGTCATTCTGAGCTGAAGAGGTGAGTGGGGGCTATAGGGAGGCAAGTGGCAGTGAACTATACCTCCATCAGTCCAGGGGCTTTGAAATGGTGAAGAGGAGGGAAGAGGGAGTTACCCCCCCGAGTGCGTTTAAGCAACAGAGTGAGATAGTAAAAGCGATGCCTGGGTCTTTTTAAAATTCCTAACACTAGCACAGTGCCTGGAACATGGTCAGGTGTTCAGTAAATCCTACATGACAATCTCAAGTGTGATCTTTGTGGTAGCTGCTTTGCGCTTTTTCCTTGCTGACAGCAGGCCAGTCTGGTTTAGGTGTGGGAAGCCTATCCTCAGTGGAGGATACCCATGCCTGGTCCCAGCAGAGGAACCCTGGTTACTCCCAGCCAATCCCAGTGTCTTTTGCCAGTGACTGGTTGGAGGGTAGGTATGCAACCTAGTTCTAGCAAGTGGGACATGAAGGGAAGTGTGCTGGGGGTTTTTTCCTGATACAAGGAAATCCCCAGACCTGCTTTGGAAGCTGTTAGGTGAGGATGTGATACTTGAAGCTGTGGTAGCCATCTTGTATTCGTGAGAGAAAGCCAACGTTTCCGTTTCCATGTGTATAGTTTTTTTTTCAAGTCATTCTGTTTTCAGCTCAAATGTTACCTCCTCAGGAATGACTTCCTTGACCACACAATTTAAAACATACCCCCCTTCCTCTTTGCTATGGTTCAGATATTTGTCCTTTCCAAATCTCGTGTCAAAATTTGATCCTCAGCGTTGGAGATGGGGCCTGATGGGAGGTGTTCGGGTCATGGGAATGGATCCTTCATGGATAGATGAACACTCTCCCTGAGGATGGGGAATAAGTGAACACTTCCTATGTTAGTTTCGGAGAAAGCTGATTCTTAAAAAGAGCCTGGGCTAGGCGTGGTGGCTCACGCCTGTAATCTCAGCACTTTGGGAGGCCGAGGTGGGCAGATCACCTGAGGTTAGGAGTTTGAGACCAGCCTGGCCAACGTGATGAAACCCCATCTCTACTACAAATACAAAAAAAGATAGAAGCCTGTAATCCCAGCTACTTGGGAGGCTGAGGCAGAAGAATCGCTTGAACCTGGGAGGCGGAGGTTGCAGTGAGCTGAGACTGCACTGTTGCACTTCTGCCTGGGCAACAAGGGCAAAACTCCGTCTCAAAAAAAAAAAAACAACAACAAAAAAAAACCGAGCCTGGCACTTCCCTCCTGGCTCTCTTGTTTCTCTCTTGCCCTGTGATCTCTGCACACACTGGCTCCCCTTCACCTTCTGCCATGCAAGGAAGGAGCCTTCCAACCAGCAGAACAGTGAGCCAAATAAATGTGTTTTCTTTATAAGTTACCCAGCCTCAGGTATTTCCTTTACAGCAACACAAAATGGACTAATATGCCCATTCATTGTTTAGTCATTGTCCTATTTTCTTTTCTTTTTTTGTATATCGTTAACTAAAAACCCCCTTTCTTTTTTTATTTGCTACCTTTTTTTCTTATTAGGATGTGAGCTCTGTGAGAGCAGGGACATTGTTTTATTCACTTTTTCTCAAGCTTCTAGAACAGTGTCTGACAAACAGAAGTAGAAGGTGTTCCATAAGTATTTGTTAATTAATGTATGACAGCTAAGCTACCCCAGGACAATAACACCATGTTGAAATGGATTCAGGGGCTAGTGGACACAAGCCACTACAAACCTCCACTTTCTCTTTTGTGACTTACATCACAATATATCCCATCTCAGGCAGTCTCTTCCTGCTACACAAATACATTTTCTTGAGATTTCTTATTTCTTTTCCAATCTACTTTAGAGCTTTTCTATTTCTTCCCAGGGCATTTCTCCTCCTCGTGTGATGACAGACAAAGCTACCAAGGCAGAAAAGTGTCATGTGCTTGTGAATTTACGAGCAGCACAGATACATTTACCTTAAAGGAAAACAAAGCTATATGATTTGAAGTAAAATTAGAAATGCTAGTCTAAGAATTATCCATCTCTAAAACATTACAAAAGGTGTGGAGATTCTCTGCATCATCTCTGCAAGTTTCCACCTTTATTATCTATCCATCCATCTAATTTAGAATTGCCAGGAAATACCGAGGTTGAGTTAGGTGACCATGAGTTCTGGTGAAGATCAGACTGGATGTATGATCCACTCCCACCTCCAGAAGCTCTCAGCATTTCTAGTGCAGGTGGACAGTTGTCTTTGATTGTGTTTGGCAGGACAGTGCAATCCAAGGACAGTGGCACAGTGGAAATGTTGGTTCTTGGGATCTAACTCAGAGAGGTAAAACAGAATAAGGCTGTAGAGAAATAGCCAAGGGATTGGTGAACTGGACATTCCAAATAGGTTGAAGAGTGGGTGTCTTGGGAATAATGGAGTGAGTGACCTGGAAGGTTAGGAGGTGAGTTGTCAGAGAATGGAGACCTACCTGTAAGTTTAGTATTTAGAGGTGAAGCAGTCCTAGGGGATGGTGCGGTCCAGGGAGTGCCTGCGGAAGTGGGAGAACTAGAAGGGAGTGGAGAAGATCCCTGAAGATGAAGAGATGAGTGAAAAGAGTGACTGGGGTGTTAAACATAGTCCCTTGTGGATCCTGAAATTACTCAGAGCTATGGCCAGAGTAAGACTTAGGCCCTCAAGTCATGTCTTAATTCCATAAAAAAAAAAATAAATAAATAAAATTGTCTGAGAAACATGGAAGATAGCCACCAGGAGAGAATGGTTAGAAGATATCCTTTCTCTATAGTTAAATCTGCTTTCCTTGAATCATGATTATTCAAATTAAAAATAATCACTTGGGCTGGGCATGGTGGCTCACGCCTGTAATCCCAGCACTTTGAGAGGCTGAGGCAGACAGATCATCTGAGGTCAGGAGTTTGAGACCAACCTGGCCAACATGGTGAAACCCTGTCTCTACTAAAAATATAAGCATTAGCCGGGCGCTGTGGCATGCGCCTGTAATCCCAGCTACTCTGGAGGCTGAGGCAGAAGAATTACTTGAACCCGGGAGGCGGAGCTTGCAGTGAGCCGAGATTGCATCACTGCACTCCAGCCGGGGCGACAGAGCAAGACTCCAGCTCAAAAAAAAAAAAAAAAAAAAATCACGTGTATTTCATTGTTTATTGGTTATTTTGCAAGTAAAATATGTCAGTAGTTTTATTTTCTACTTTTTATTGAAAATATATTATTTCTGCTTTATTAAGAGTTTCAATCAACTTTTGGAGACCTGTCAGAGACCTTAAAACATTATTTATACTATGACTTCAAAGCGAAATGATTTATAATTTCCAAATCAATGTCCTACACATACAAAGAGACTGCAACTTATTGCTGAGTTGGAGACTACCTAGATTTTTCCTGTGCTGGTAGTCAGAGTAAGTAAAGAATGGGAGACCCACAAAGTAAGAAAAACTACCTCCCTTGTTTTGGAATGAGGCTGTTTTTCAACTATTTTGGAGTAAAGTGGACTCTTTATGTTTCCAGCCCTCTCGTCTATGTTAAGGAATAATTATTGGCATTTAAATCTTGAATTTAATCTACTTCAGTTAGTATTGCTTGAACATTTACCATAGGTCTTGGGTGGGGGTGATAGTGCAAGAAATATGTATGACATAATCCCTGCATTCAAGGAATTAGAGAGAATATATGTATTATTCTGCTTAATTATTACACAATGCAGAAATAATAATATAATGAATACAATTTATTTATTTTATTTTATTTTATTTTATTTTATTTTTGAGATAGAATCTCATTCTGTTACCCAGGCTGGAGTGCAGTGGCACAATCTCAACTCAGTGCAACAACCTCTGCCTCCTGGGTTCCAGCGATTCTCCTGCCTCAGCCTCCCAAGTAGCTGGGATTATAGGTGTGTGCCACCCTCGGCTAATTTCTGTATTTTTAGTAGAGACGGGGTTTCACTATGTTGGCCAGGCTGGTCTTGAACTCCTGATCTCAAGTGATGCTCCTGTCTTGGCCTCCCAAAGTGCTGGGATTACAGGTGTGAGCCACTGTGCCCGGCCAAGAATATAATGA
The DNA here is from genome assembly GCF_028858775.2 of Pan troglodytes. Taxonomy (NCBI): domain Eukaryota; kingdom Metazoa; phylum Chordata; class Mammalia; order Primates; family Hominidae; genus Pan; species Pan troglodytes. The sequence goes on along the minus strand of NC_072401.2, from coordinate 38,980,513 downwards.
ATAAAATTTAGAAAAGGACAATGTTATGAGAATTAAATGGATAAAAAGGTAAATTTATTTGTCCAAAATATGAGTAGTAATGTGTGGTTTGGTTTTTGTCTTCAAGGAGCTTACAGTCTTGCAAAAGAAATCACATCTGGTCAGGAAATCCTCAAAATCTTCATGGAGGAGGTGATATCTGTGTTAGAACTTCATGGCTGCAGAAGGGGCTAGAAATCACATTTTAGGATCTGGAAAGGGCATGGAGGCAAAGGGTCCAACAGGAACCTGGGTCACTTAGGAGTGGAGTGAGATAAGGCAGGAGAGGTCAGTCAAGGCCATGTTGTGGAGAAAATTGGAATTTGACATCGGGAAACCACAGAAGGTTTTTAAGCAGGTGAGTGGCATGATAGCATATAAAAATGACATGAAGTTTAATGTCAATATAAAGCTCCAACAGTGCAGAGCAGAAGGCAGCAAGCAAAGGGTGCATACATCTATTCATGTATATATACATATGTCATCTCTGTCTCACCCTGTACACACATGCACATGTACATGTGCACGTGTGAGCATTTTTCTACCTTAGTGACTAAGCCAGCAAAGAGGCAGTGTGTACACTGTGCTCTAGGGAAGTGGTCTTGCCACCTTTTCTTTTCTGCTCATTCCAAGTGCATTGCATGCCCACACTTCGAAAACCCTGAAGTTTGAAGCATTTCCCTCCGTGTAAAAGCTCAGTTGCACAGGCTCCCCTGGTACTTGGCTGGGAAGAGGACTTCAGCCTTTTATTCCTTGGTCTCCCAACCTGGCAAGCCATTCTGCATTCACAAATGCTTTGGAAGTTTTGCTGATCTGTCCTAGAAAAAATTAAGCACATGGTTCTCCCACATGAACAGTGGAGAGTTCTTCATCACCCTGGCAATTAAAAAAGATTTGCTAATACACAAAAACATGAAAATGATAATAATGCTCATATCCAAGTGATAGGAGCAGGGGGGATATTTTTTCTTTGCCTTTCAATATTCTGGGTTTTTTTCTTTAATGAGCATGTATTCCTTTTGTAATAAGAAACAAGTGTGTTTTAAAAAATAGCTAAAATGCCAGGCATGGTGGCTCACGCCTGTAATCCCAGCATTTTGGGAGGCTGAGGTGGTGGATCACTTGAGGTCAGGAGTTCGAGGCCAGCCTAGCTAACATGGTAAAACCCTGTCTCTACTAAAAATACAAAAATTAGCTGGGCGTGGTGGCACGTGTCTGTAATCCTAGCTACTCCGGAGGCTGAGGGAGAAGAATCACTTGAACCTGCGAGGCGACTTTGCAGTGAGCCGAGATTGTGCCACTGCACTCCAGTCTGGGCGACAGAGTGACTGTCTCAAAAAAAAAAAAAAAAAACCGCTAAGAAAGAAACGGGCAAGTTGTGTATGATTAAGTGTCAGATCTGAAGCACAGTTTTGCCAGTTGGCCCTTTGAAAGCACCTCAGAGCCAGAGGTGCAGTCCTTTGATTGGGATTTTGAAGGGGGCTGAGTCTAGCGGGGCAGGAGGTGGTGAAGAGGGAGGCTCTAGGAATCAAGGGCAGTGAGAGAAGGCAAACGTCTTTTATTGACTGTGGGTTTTTTTTTTTTTTTTTTTTTTGAGATGAAGTCTAGCTCTGTCGCCCAGGCTGGAGTGCAGTGGCATGATCTCAGCTCACTGCAACCTCCTCCTCCCGGCTTCAAGTGATTCTCCTGCCTCAGCCTCCCGAATAGCTGGGATTATGGGCATGTCCCACCACACCCGGCTAGTTTTTGTGTTTTTAGTAGAGACAGGGTTTCACTATGTTAACCAGGCTGGTCTCCAACTCCTGACCTTGTGATCCGCCTGCCTCGGCCTCCCAAAGTGCTGGGATTGCAGGCACTGCACCCGGCCGACTCTTTGGCTTTTTAAAGACTGCTTGGATAGTTGGACCTGTGCTGGTTCTTGGAACTGGAATTTCTTCTTCAAAATGACACATAACAGTATTTACTTGACAAACCTTTCCAAAGAAGAAAAGCTAAAAACAAACACAAAAAACAAAACAAAACAAAACAAAAAACCACCAAAACCAAAAATAGAAAAGCCAGCAAACTAGAATGAGTAGAGCCGAAGTTCCTATTTCTGAAGAGATAGGAATATATTAAAACTCCTGGATCAAGGTCCATTCATCCTCTCTGGGGGTCTTTTGCCAGGATCTGTTGATTCGACGGGAAACAGAGGTGTCAGCAGTTGTGGATGTGAGTATGTGAGAGATGACCTGCAGCCCCCAAACACCATTAACGTGTCTAGTGCGTTGTCTCAGCAGGAGGGGCTTCTAGCTGCTCCGCTGTTTCTTTCTGAGCTGCATCTGCTTGTCTGTTATTGTTCATAGGTTTTCTGGGTAACTATAAGCAACGGCCTTGTTAGTTCCTCTTGAGATTGCCCACTACTCCCCACCCTTATTTCTCACCTCCCAGCATCCTGTTTGTCTCCCTGACTCTGTTCCCCGCCCTGTCCCCACCCTTACAGAGCTACCAGCCCTTTTAGCCATGTTTTCTTCCCTTAGCTCATTAATTTTAACCTTTTATTAAGTGTTCTCACATCAAACAAGGCACGTAATCTATCCAATTGTTTATTCATTAATTTGTGCTTTCTTCTATCGTGAATATCTTTAAAATATGTCCAGATGTATATTGCAGTGTGTCTTCCCTTCCTCCCCTTGTCTTGAAGATCCTGTTATATACCTAATGTAAATGACGAGTTAATGGATGCAGCACACCAACATGGCACATGTATACATATGTAACAAACCTGCATGTTGTGCACATGTACCCTAGAAACTTAAAGTATAATAAAAAATAAATAAATAAAAATTTAAAAAAAAATAAAAAATAAAAAAAAGAGTGGAAGAGGATAAAAGAAAGTATGGACAGCTTTGAATTATGTAAAAGGCTTTTTTTTTTGGTGTGCTTTGCCCTTAAAGTTACTTGCTTATGATAGGAACAAGAAATCTACAATATATATTGTGTTCATGCTCACATCAATATGTTTAGTTTATTAGATTTTCCAGAATATTTTAGCCAGTCAATAATTTTTGGGGTTTTTTTGTTTGTTTTTTCAGACAGAGTCTTGCTCTGTCACCCAGGCTGAGTGTAGTGGTGCGATGTCGGCTCACTGCAACCTCCGCCTCCTGGGTTCAACAGATTCTCCTGCTTCAGCCTCCCTAGTAGCTGGGGCTATAGGCGCGTGCCATCATGCCTGGCTAATTTTTTGTATTTTTAGTAGAGATGGGTTTTCACCGTGTTAGCTAGGATGGTCTCGATCTCCTGACCTCATGATCTGCCTGCCTCGGCCTCCCAAAGTGCTGGGATTACAGGCGTGAGCCAGTGTGCATAGCCCAGCCAGTCAATAATTTTATGTGAAGTGTCTGGACTTACATTTAAATTTTTCTCATTGCTGTTGCAAATGGGTCTGTTAACTATGAAACGTTATAGAGTCTAGCACTTAAGTTTTGCAGGTTTATGAGGAATATTTAAACATTTTAAAAAATCATCATAAAAGAAGTCATCAGTGCTCTAGCACAACTAAATATATAATTCTGCCTAGTAGTCATGGTATCTTCACAATAGAGAAAATTCACTTTCTAAAAAAGAGAAACATTTAGTTTTTTAAAAAGGAGGGAAACACTTTCAAAATTTGAGTACAACTTTTGCTACACAGTAATGTATCTAATCAGTTTCCTTTTCTGCACTAAAGATAAGGGAAATGGATTCAAAAGAAGCAGGAATGGATGACGGTATTCTAAACTCATATCAATATCTTGTTTCTTTTGCTATTTCATCAAATATCTGAAAAATAAGATTTCCCCTCAGATTCACACGAATGTGTCTCCTTTTCCATGTTTGTTTATTTTCTTATGTGGCAAATTGTTTCAAATGCAATTGATTTTCTTTCATTTGGTACTATGAAGATGAGGGCGTCTTAAAGGAGTTCCCAAGATTTAGGAGGAAACAGGAGAAGTCTTGAGGAGCATTTATCACCACCTCCCAGGAGAGACACTCTTGGTAGGATATCAGCTTACTTTCTCGAACCACATATCTCAAGGTGTTCCCAGTTGTGATGCATTTGAAAGTACCTGTCTGAAGTCCAGTCCTCAGGACTTTTCAATTTTCATTAGGTGGTAGTTATCAAATGAGTAGTGTAGTTTGGATAATGACAAAATTAGTCACATTTATTAATGTATTTCCCTTAACTTTCTTCTGTACCTGCAGAAGTACCCTTAGATCCAAACAAACAAACAAACAAACAAACAACAACGCCCCCCCCTCCAAAAAAAAAAAAAACCCAGTTAATCTAGACCATTTGGTACAGATGACTGACAAAGATGCATTGTATAATTCAGACACAGCAATTGCTGTGTCTGAGATCTCGGCTCACTGCGACCTCCACCTCCCAGGTTCAGGCAATTCTCCTGCCTCAGCCTCCCGAGTAGATGGGATTACAGGTGTCCACCACCACACCCGGCTAATTTTTGTATTTTTAGTAGAGATGGGGTTTCACATGTTGGCCAGTCTGGTCTCGAACCCCTCATCTCGTGATCCACCTGCCTCGGCCTCCTAAAGTGTTGGGATTACAGGTGTAAACCACTGCACCCTGCCAACACTGTTGATTATGTTATTATTTCAATTCCAGATAACAGTCTTAATTTCTGTCTCTCTCTCTCTTTTTTTCTCTTTCTCTCTTTCTTTCATACGGAGTCTTGCTCTGTCTCCCAGGCTGGAGTACAGTGGTGTGATCTAGGCTCACTACAACTTCTGCCTCCCGAGTTCAAGCTATTCTCCTGCCTAAGCCTCCCAAGTAGCTGGGATTATAAGTGCACGCCACCATGCCCAGCTGATTTTTATATTTTTAGTAGAGATGGGGATTTCACCATGTTAGCCAGGCTGGTCTCAAACTCCTGACCTCCAGTGATCTGCCCACCTCGGCCTCCCAAAGTGCTGGGGTTACAGGCGTGAGCCACCGCACCTGGCCCAGATAATGGCCTTTCTATTCCATCATCTTTAGAAATTAGGAAAGGAAGGCAAAAATTTTTAGCCTGTTTTAAAGAAAACCTTTCCTGTATCATTGTTTTAAACAGATATGTGTATCATTCACCTTTTCTTTTCAAATCTGAAAAACAAATTCTCCAAAAAATTTTAAATTGTTTTTATACTCTAGAATTATTACCAGCACTACCACTCTGTGCACTTTACATTTCTAGTTAGCAGCTGGGCACGGTGGCTCATGCCTATAATCCCAGCACTTTGGGAGGCTGAGGCAGGTGGATCATTGGAGGCCAGGAGTTGGAGACCAGCCTGGCCAACATGGTGAAATCCTGTCTCTACTAAAAATACAAAAATTAGCTGGGTGCAGTGGCACACACCTGTGATCCCAGCACTTTGGGAGGCTGAGCAGGGGGCGGATCACTTAAGGTCAGCAGTTCGAGACTACTCTGGCCAACATGGTGAAACCCTGTCTCTAGTAAAAATACAAAAATTAGCCGGGTGCAGTGACGCATGCCTGTATTCCCAAGCTACTCAGGAGGCTGAGGCAGGAGAATCGTTGCAGTGAGCTGAGATCGCACCACTGCACTCCAGCCTAGGTGACAGCAAGACTGTCTCAAAAACAAAAACAAAAACAAACACAAACCCAAATACATTTCTAGTTTGCTTGAACTCTTGCAGTTGTTTATAAGCTACTTAGAGCAAGGGCTTTGTCTTTTTTATAGTTTCTGTTACAATTTTTATACTTAACAGACAGTTCTATATTTTTCTAACAACTAATTTCCTTGGCCATAAAAATAACTTTTCTTATTCTTTTCTTTTCTTTTATTTTTTTTTTGAGACAGAGTCTCACTGTCACCCAGGCTGGAGTGAAGTGGCGCAATCTCAGCTCACTGTAACCCCTGCTGCCTGGGTTCAAGCCATTCTCCTGCCTCAGCCTCCCAAGTAGCTGGGATTACAGGTGCCTGCTGTCGCGTCTGGCTAAGTTTAGTATTTTTAGTAGAGACGAGGTTTCACCATGTTGGCCAGGCTGATCTCGAACTCCTGACCTCGTGATCCACCCGCCTTGGCCTCCCAAAATGCTGGGATTATAGGCGTGAGCCACTGTGCCCGGACATATACATGACTTTTAAAATTTGAATTTATTTCTCCATAAATAGGATGCTTATACAATTATTTATCTAGTATTGATTTGTATTTTTATATCTTATACCTTATGGCTTATCACTTGCTTTAGTACCTCTGTTATATTCTTGAAAGTATAAACTTTACTCAAAATAGTATAATTTAAAGCCATTTCTCAAGGAAAATATTAAATATAATTAAATTTAATTATAATATTTAATAATTACATATTATATTTAAAGTATTATAATTAAGAGTTTCATATAAAACGTCCTTTTATATCACATAAAAATGGATGTCCTATTGAAAGGAGAAAAATTCTCTTGTCCCCCTTGTAGGGCATGCGATGGGGTGTGGCTTGGACTCGCTTCTTCGGTGCCCTGCTCCTCAAAACCCCTAGGGGTGGCTGGGCGCGGTAGCTCATGCCTGTAATCCCAGCACTTTGGGAGGCTGAGCTGGGCAGATCGCTTGAGGTCAGGAGCTCGAGACCAGCCTGGCCAAGATGGTGAAACCCTGTCTCTACTATAAATACCAAAATTAGCTGGGCGTGGTGGCACACGCCTGTATCCCAGCTACTCAGGAAGCTGATGGAGGAGAATTGCCTGAACCTGGGAGGTGGAGGTTGCAGTGAGCTGAGATCACACCACTGCACTCCAGCCTTGGCAACAAAGCAAGACTGTCTCAAGAAAAAAAACAAAAAAACAAAAAACAAAAAACCCTAGGGGGAGGAGGCAGATGGGCAGGTCATGGGGAGTGTGGACTCCAGCCCCATGGCAGCGTCTAGGGGTGAATGTTTACCGCTCCTGAAGCCCCAGTGGGCGTGTGTTACCATGTGCTCTTTTAGTTTAGCCATCCGTAGGTGGCTTGTGTCAGTCAGCTCAATGAGACCCCCTGTGTTATTGCAAGGACAGAGGACTTTCTGCATCTTGGGGTTTCTTGCCTTGGTGTACTAGAAAAATTGGATCACACATGGGCTTGGAGAATGAGTGCAAGGTTTTTGGTTTTTTGTTTTGAGACAGAGTCTCACTCTGTTGCTCAGGCTGGAGTGCAGTGGCACCATCTTGGCTCACTGCAACCTCTGCCTCCTGGGTTTAAGTGATTCTCCTGCCTCAGCCTCTCAAATAGTTGGGACTACAGGCATGTGCCACCACACCCAGCTCATTTTTGTATTTTTGGTAGAGATGGGTTTTACCGTGTTGGCCAGGCTGGTCTCGAACTCCTGATCTCAAGTGATCTACTTGCCTCAGCCTCCCAAAGTGCTGAGATTACAGGTGTGAGCCACCACGCCCGGCCTGAGTGCAAGATTTTATTGAGTTAAAATAGCTCTCGGCAGGTGGGGGAGCCAGAAGGGGGATAGAGTGAGAAGGTGGTTTTCCCCTGGAGTCCAGCCACTCAGCAGCCTGGGCCCTCCTCCGACCACTCTGGCCAAACTGTGTTGTTCCCCCGGTTGACGGCCTGCCAGTGTCTGTCGGTGTACTCTTATGCCAGTGCGTTCCTCTGCTTGTGTTCTTCCGCTGATGTGTTCCTCTTAACGTCCAGCCGCTTGTGTCTCTGCCTGCTAGGGTCTCAGGGTTTTTATAGGCACAGGATGGGGGCATGGCAGGCTGGAGTGGTCTTGGGAAATGCAACATTTAGGCAGGAAAACAGAAATGCCTGTCCTCACATAGGTCCGTGGGCACAGGCTCACGGGTGGAGCTCTAGCCAGGGACCACACCCTTCCCTTCCCTTCCCTACACTTCCCTGCCCTCCTCTAGTATCACTGTTATGTCACATAAAAATATTAGACTGGGGGTTAAATGAAGAATGCTTACTGAAATAGCCAAGGACTGACATACGTGCTTATGTGTGAGGTTAGGAACCACTCTCCTGCCTCATCCTAACTACCTTTATTTATCATATTGCTTGGATGCAATTATATGAAAAGAAATATAGCAACAAGATTTTTAAAGGTCATATGAAGATGGGATCAAGCAGCTAGAAAGCCACTTGAGGAATATTACACTGCCTTTTCCCATTAAATCAGAGAAAATAATTTTTTTTTTTTTGGAGACAGGGTCTCCCTCTGTCACCCAGGCTGGAGTGCAGTGGCACAATCTCAGGTCACTGCAGCCTTGACCGTCCAGGCTCAAGTGATCCTCTCACCTCAGCCTTCCAGGTCGTTGGGACTACAGTCACACGCCACCGTGACTGGCTAATTTTTTGTATTTTCACCATGGTGCCCAGGCTGGTCTCTGAACTCTTGAGCTGCCTTGGCCTCCCAAAGTGCTGGGATTACAGGCGTGAGCCACTGTGCCTGGCCAAGAGAAAAGAATTTGTTTGACATTGGCTCATGTTTCATATCAAGTGAATCAGAAGAATCAGATATTTTTTTAAAAAGTAATTAATTCTTTATGGTATTCCTTCTACCTATGATTGCACAAACACACATTAACTGTTTGCCAAAGCCCACAAAACAGCTGAAGTGTATTTCTTGGTCCTGCTGCTGATCTGGTTATCTGAGGCAAATGCCTACTTAATCAAAAAAACAGCAAGAGGGGAGCCAGCTAAGGTGGCTCACGCCTGTAATACCAGCACTTTGGGAAGCAGAGGCAGGAGAATCGCTTGAGCCCAGGTGTTCAAGACCAACCTGGACAACATAGTGAAACCCTGTCTCTACAAAAAATAGAAAAATTAGCCAGGTGTGGTGGTGCGTGCCTGTAGTCCCAGCTACTCAGGAGGCTGAAGTGGGAGGATCCCTTGAGCCTGAGAGGTTGAGGCTGCAGTGAACCATGATTGTGCCATTGCATTCCAGCCTGGGCAAGAGAGTAAGACCCAGTCTCAAAAACAAGAAAAAGAACAAGTGGCAAGAGGAATAGTATGAAGCCTTGGGAAGGAAATGCCCAGCATTAATCAAATAGATATTATTCAAAAGTAGGGCATGATGGATATTTATTATACTGGTGTTAACGGTAAAGCGATACCTTTTGGAAGCGACAGCATCACTTTCAACTATGTTATTGTAGTTCTTCTCTATTTCCCACTTTGAGTAGAACTTGTGCTCAAGTTGTTAATGTTAACAGACTTTGATTTGCCAGTGCCTTCTCTGGCTCTCTGTGCTTTCAAGGCTGGGGTTGTGTGTAAATGCTGACTGTGTATTTTCCAGTGATTTAATTAAAATCTCTTTATAATATTTGCTGGACTCCAACCTAGATAGGGTAGAATTAAGTCTTTTTAAAAGTTCCTGTCCTCAAGGAGTGTTTAACCTAGAATAGAAACCAGATAAACTCACACAAATATAACTAATGGTATGAGGAAGTAAGTGATACATTAAAAAAAAAAAGTCCCTAAAGAAAGTGGTATTACTTTATTACTTTGGCTTCAGAGGATGAAGAAGGCTTCATGTGAGAAGAGGGGTTTGAGCTGAGCCTAGCAGGATGGTATTTCTGGAAGTGATGCAGAGACCAGTGTGGTTTCAGCAGATGGATCCTGTGGGGGACTTGGGGAAATGAGGTTGGACTGGCAAGAGAGAGAGCTATGCAGTGCTTAAATTTAGGCCAAGGAGTTTGGATGTTAAACAATTAAGGATGTACTCTACCAAAATTGGATTTTCCAAGACCAGCATGGATTTCATGACATTTTGCCCTTTCCAATTAAGGTGATTTAAGTGTGACAATATTTAAAGTTTAACAAAGCTTATATATATATATATTTAAAAATCAGGTAATACATATTTTTTTTCAGACTGTGTTCTAATTTGGTATTTGGAAATAGAATCATTTATCCAGTCTTCAAATATTTGCTAAATATCTGTGCCAGGCTCAGGATTGGACATTTATGGAATAGGTCAACAATTATTTATTAGGTGCTTACTATGGGCCAGGCTGTGTCCTAGGCACTTAGGGTACAGTATAGAGCAAAAAGAAAAACACTTGCCCTCATGGAGCTTTTATTCTAGTGGTATGTTAGTTTGCTAGGGCTGCCATAGCTGGGTGGCTTAAACAACAGATGTTTATTTTCCTGCAGTTCTGTAGGTTGGAAGTTCATGATCAAGGTGGTGTTGGCAGGGCTGGTTTCTTCAGGGGAGCTGTGCGGGAAGGATCTGCTCCAGACTTCTTCTTGTTGACTTGTAGATGGCCCTCTTCTCCCTTTGTCTTCACATTGTCTTCCCTCTGTCTGCATCCAGATTTTCTCTTAAAGAACATCGGTCATATTACATTAGGTCCTACTCTAATGACCTCATTTGAACTTAATTACTTATGTAAAGACCCTATCTCCAAATACAGTCACATTGGGCTGGGCATGGTGTCTCACACCTGTAATCCCAGCACTTTGGGAGGCTTAGATGGGCGGATCACTTGAGCCTGGGAGTTTGAGACCAGCCTGGGCAACACAGCAAGACGTTGTCTCTACAAAAAATACAAAAATTAGCCAAGCATGGTGGTGTGTGTCTGTAGTCCCAGCTTCTTGGGAGGCTGAGGTGGGAGGATTGCTTGACCCTGGGAGGTTGAGACCAGCTTGGACAATGTGGCGAAACTTCATCTCTACAAAAAACTAGCCAGGTGTGGTGGCGTGTGCCTGTAGTCCCAGCTGCCCAGGAGGCTGAGGTGGAAGGATCATCTGAGACTGGACAGTCGAGGCTGCAGTGAGCCGTGATCACACCACTGCACTCCAGCCTGGGTGATGGAGTGAGACCTTGTCTCAAAAAACAAGCAAACAAACACAACCCAAATGCAGTCATATTCTTGGATATGAAGGGTTAGGACTTCAACATGAATTGTGGCTAGGGACACAGTTCTGCCTGTAACAAGTGGAAATTGGTGATAAAGCAGTGAATAAACCCTAGAAGTTGGGTGGTCGTTTGCAATGTGGCAGGCACTGTACCAGGCATGTTCGTGTGCATCATTTCATTGAATGCTTGTAACCAACCTGTGAGACAGGTGTTGTTATCTCCACTTTACAGTGAGGAAACTGAGGGCAGACCACATTTGTTCATAGGGAGGTTTGCTTTTGTGATAGTATGTTTAATGCTTTCATTGGGTCAAAGCCTTGGAAATAGAAATTGAGCTACAGCTAAATGTGTAGCTGAATTCATGGTGAATTCAGATTCAGAGCAGACCAAAGTCTGGATGTTAAAATAGAGCTGGGGGTGGGGAAGGTTTGTTTGTTTGTTTTACATTAGGTTCTAAGAATAAAACCAAAGATAGGAGGTTTTTGTTGTTGTTGTTTTTGTTTTTGTTTCGAGACAGAGTCTCGCTGTGTCGTCCAGGCTGGAGTGCAGTGGCACAATCTCAGCTCACTGCAACCGCCACCTCCCAGGTTCAAGCTATTCTCCTGCCTCAGCCTCCCAAGTAGCTGGAATTACAGGTGCACACCACCATGTCTGGCTAATTTATTTTTGTATTTTTAGTAGAGACGGGGTTTCGCCATGTTGACGAGGCTGGTCTTCAACTCCTGACTTCAAGTGATCTGCCCGCCTTGGCCTCCCAAAGTGCTGGGATTACAGGCATGAGCCACACATCTGGCCAGGAGTAATCTTTACAATTAAGTATGTTTTTTTCTCTGTAGACAGTCCAGTATATTATATAATAACATTTTTATATATAATAAAACATTATTATACAAATTTATAATGATAATTCTAATAATTTATGGTAAATATATAATCATTTTACATATAGCCTACATTTTATATAGTACTGATCATTTCCTTTTGATTATCTAGATTCAAATAAGTTTATAGGTCATTTTTGACCTGTACCTTTTGATTTATCCCCAGATTAGGAGCCTGCCTGGGCACTCCTCCTGTGGGAGAAATCCTCTTTGCATCAATCAAAAGCTTTGCTTTTGATTCAACCCTGCAGCTCCTCTGGTGGGCAGATTCGGATTCAGCAAACACTTATGGAGGTCCTGCCCACCATGTAGCAGGTCATTTTACATCAATCCATGTTTCTCAAAAATATGGAAAAGCAAAGGATAATATGGTGCATGTTCTATAAACATCCATTTTATTCCATTATTTTATGAAATAAAAATCTAAATTAACTGATGAATAATTTAAAACAGAATTTCAACATTGAAACAATGTAGATATATATTATGGTATAAAATGAAGCATTTGCATGAACTTTTTAGCTAAAATCTGTTTCAAAGAAGTTGCTTTTGTTTTTAGTGTACCTTGAGTTCAACACAGATGTGAATGCCTGCTTTTTCCAGAAGGGTTCTTGGGAGAAAACACTGGAGAAGTTCTAAGCACTTTTTTTTTTTTTTTTTTTTAGAGATGGGTTCTTACTCTGTTGTTCAGGCTGGAGTGCAATGGTGCAATCATAGCTCACTGCAGCCTTGACCTCCTGGGCTCAAGTGATACCCCTGTCTCAGCCTCTCGAGTAGCTGGGACTACAGGCATGCACCACCACACCCAGTTTGAACACTTTATTCATCCAAGTTTCATAACAACCATATGAGGTGTATAATCCTCATTCAAGAGATCAGAAAACAGAAGCTGAGATAAATTATCTTGTCTTAGTTAATACAGTAAGTAAATAGCAGAGGCAGATGTGAAGCTTCCTGGCTGTAATTCCAGGGCATTTTCTATTGCACTAAAGCCACTCCTTGGATGAATAGGCTCAGTCCTCATGGGGCTGGGTAGGTCTCACAGCTCTGCATTTCCACAAGTACCACCCTCCTTCATTCATGAATTCATGCACTTACTTACACTTTACTCAACAAATATTTATTGGGAGGTAAATTTGGGCCACACTTTATTCCAGACCCTGATGACAAGGGGGTAGCAATGAAGGCATAGCTCATTCCCTCATGGAGCCTGCATTCTAGTGGGAGAACAGATATTCAACAAATAGTTACCAAAACATTTTTCAAAACTGTAATAAGAGTTATAAAGGAAAAATACATGGTACCAGAAGACGAATAAAACAGGTGAATTAATCTAGACTGATGCTCAAGGTCTCTTTCAGAAAGTTGACCTTTGAGATGAAGTTTCAATCATGAATTAACTGGGGGAAAACTTATTTGCACTTAAAATAGTTACAAATTACCATCCTACAAAACCCTTCATGACAATTCTGTCTATCTCCATTAGATTTCTTCTCTGTTCTACAAGATCAAATGCTCACTTTCAGGGATCACGTTTATTCTCTTCTATTATATTGTTCCTACTGTCTGTCCATCCATCCATCCATCCATCCATCCATCCATCCATTAGCTATCTAATAAACTTTCCTTGAGCACCTAATATAAGCCTGGCACTGTTTCACCCCAAGTTCTTTATTTTTTCCTGTCTCTTCTCCTTTTTTCTTTTTGACTTCTTTTTTTTATCTACCCCCTTATATGATTCTTGAATCTTCTATTTTTGACACCCATCTTTGATGTTATTCTCTTCCCAGTTCTCTTCCATCTCCTCCACCTTGACTAAAAGTATAACTACTCATTCTATTTTCAACAAGTGGGTTCTTCACATTTTTATGAAATAAATATTTTTCTAATCAGGTGCGAGAAAATAGATGCTTGTTTGTTTTTACTTTTAATTTCCTTTTTGGTTTTATCGGCTGATTGTAGTTTCTATCTCTTAATAAAGAAATGCCACTAATATAAAACAAACTTTTTGGGGGATATCCATCTATCTATCTCTATCATTTATCTGTATTTTGGATCAGTTCTTTTTTTTCACTATAAATACATGGAGGTATACAGCTCTATTTGTTTCACATAATATAGCATCTGGAGCTAATGATAATTGCTTCCTAAACTTTTCACATGCTTTAAAAAGAGGTACATCATGGCCGGGCACGGTGGCTCATGCCTGTAATCCCAGCACTTTGAGAGGCCAAGGTGGGCAGATCACCTGAGGTCGGGAGTTTGAGACCAGCCTGACCAACATGGAGAAACCCCGTCTTTACTGAAAATACAAAATCAGCCGGGCATGGTGGCACATGCCTGTATTCCCAGCTACTCGGGAGGCTGAGGCAGGAGAATCACTTGAACCTGGGAGGCAGAGGTTGCAGTGAGCCAAGATCATGCCATTGCACTATCATCTTTTCTAGGCCTGCTAATATGCTTGTTCTACCTCTGATATAAATGTACAAATAGATTCAGAAATGCATAGCTCCAAGCTACCCTTCTTTCAGCTTCTTCTATCAAGTTCTCTTTGTCTTCTCTGTCATAACCTGAACATGAGAAATTGTGGTCAATGATTATATAGCTTATCAACTATTTAGGCAAACCGCAGGAAAAGTTCTACACTTTGTTCTCTAGCTACATACAAGTCAGTCAAATTTACCAAATCTTTGGAAAGTCTGAAGACCCAGAGTATACTACATAGTAAGTTCTACCTATCAAATGATAAGTAGAGGGGACATCACCTTATAGTCATGATGGAATAATAATAGCCTGACCTAACTGCCCATTATAAATTATTGTAATTAATAACTGCTTTTGGACATTGAGCAACAGTCTATATATGACTGTGATCCCTAAGAGAAGAGAAACAAAGTGAATTCAATGACTGCCCTGGTTTTCTGTCTGAAAGCAATTTCTAGACCATGGATCCAGGAAGGAGGGATATGAGCAGATCCTAGTAGCCTCGCTGAATTGATGAGATGAAGATCAGAGTTTGGGGAGGCTGAGGTGGTGAGAGGTACTGGGGCAGAGTTCTGAGAAGGAGGAAGCTATGCAGAAAAAGAGCTCCAGAAATATGCATAGGAATCTCTTGAATTTTTGTTGAGTGTTAGGATACAAGTATGTAGAATGATGCTCTACAAGTCTGGGCAAGAAAAGACTTTTTAGTTGTAAGCTGAATAAACCCAGAGCACACATGAAATGGGAAAGTGTTTTTTGTCTGACTAGCCAAAGGGGAGTCCTCATTCAGCCCTGAAGCATTCAGTGGAGACCTTGGAGGCATCACAAGTTAGAAAATAGGGCTGAACTATCCTTGGAGTGAAGGGTACTCTAGACCGGGGGTGGACATTTTTTGTTAAATTTTCAGAGAGCAAACATTTTAGGCTTGTGGGTCATATATTCTCTGTCACAACTAATCCATTTTAGTGTGAAGGCAGCCATAGACAATAGATAAATCAGTAGGGATGGCTGAGTTCCCATAAAACTTTATTAACAAAAATAGGTGGCTATCCTGTAGGCTGTAGTTTGCAGACCTCTGTTCTAGAACAATGCTGTCTAGTAGAAATATAATGCATGCCACATATATAGTAAAAAGAAATAGATAAAATTAATTTTAGTAATATATTTTACTTAACACAGTATATCCAAAGTGTCATCAATATGTAATCAATATAAAATTATTAATGAGATACTTTGCATTCTTATTCTCATACTAGGTCTTCCAAATCCAGTGTGTATTTTATGCCTTTATCACATCTCAATTCAGATTAGCCACATTTCAGTAGCCACATGTAGCTAGTGACTACCTTATTGGACAGCACAGCCCTAGCCTCTCTCTAGTAAAGCTTAAAAACGGATCTTGAAGATTAGCACTTAACTTCACTGCCTAGCAAAAGAAAGTCCAATACTATTTAAAGGAAGACAACATAATGCAGACACTTAATAATGTAATGATAACAATGCCAGCATCAAACACAATCACTAGATATGCTAAAAAGCAGAAAAAAATACCTGTAACAAGAAGAAGAATCAGTTAAGAGAAACAGAACTGGAAGTAACAAGGTAATGGAATTAGCAGACAAGGATGTTACAACAAATTTTATTAGTGTGTATCAATATTTAAAGGAAAACACAAAAACAGTTGGGTATGGTGGCTCATGCGGATGATCCCAGCAATTTGGGAAGTTAGAGTGGGAGGATTGCTTGAGCTCAGACGTTCAAGACCAGTCTGGGCAACTAAGTGATACTCCATCTCTACCAAAGATAATTTAAAAATTAGTTGGGCGTGGTGGTGCATGCCTGTGGTCCCAGCTACTTGGGAGGCTAAGGTGGGAGGATCATGAGGTTGAGGTTGTAGTGAGCTGTGATTGTGCCACTGCGCTCCAGCCCGAGTGACAGAGTGAGACCCTGTCTCTAAATAAAATAAAATAAAATAAAAATAAACAAAAACACAATAATAATCAGAAAACAATGAAAGATACAAAAGAACCATGATGAAAAAAATACAACATCTGAAATGAAAATTTCACTAGATGGGATTAATAGATTAGGCAATGGATT
The DNA here is from genome assembly GCF_028858775.2 of Pan troglodytes. NCBI lineage: Eukaryota > Metazoa > Chordata > Mammalia > Primates > Hominidae > Pan > Pan troglodytes. The sequence continues at coordinate 38,964,205 of NC_072401.2, read as the reverse complement.
AGTGAACCTACAAATACAGCAACGTTACCTATGCAAGATGAATCACAGAGAGAAATAAAAAACTGAAAAAAAAATAGTGAACAGAGACCCAGTGATCTGTGGGATAATATCAAGCAGTCTATCATACATGGAGAAAAGGATAAGGGACAGAAAAAGTATTTGAAGAAATAATAGCTGAAATATTTCAAAATTTGATGAAAACTGTATTTCATAAATCTAAGAAGCTTAATGAACCAGGAGCTGAAATAGTTTCATCAAAAAAAATTAAGGTCTAGGTATGGTGGCATGCACTTTTGTAGTCCCAGGTACTAGAGAGGCTAAGGTGGGAATATTGTTTGAGCCTAGGGTTTGAGACCAGCTGGGGCAACATAACAAGACCCCATCTCCAAAAATAAAATGAAATAAAGAAACAAAGGCACGTAATTAAGTTGCTGAAGACCAATGTTGCACAGAAAATCTTAAAGGCAATCAGAGAAGAATACACATTATATACAAAACAGACAATGGAAGGATCACAGACTTCATTTCACTTCCAACTTTGCAAGCCTGAAGACAATGAAATAACATCTTTAGAGTGCTCAAAGGAAAAGGCAGCCTTGAATTCTATATTTAATGAAAACATCTTCAAAAACAAAGATGAAATAAAGTTTATCAGACATAACTTGAGGGAATTTGTTGTCGGCAGATATATGCAACAAGAAATGTTTAAAGGAAATTATTCAGGCCAAAGCAAAATGATACCAGATGGAAACTTGAAAGACACTATTTCAGAAATAGTAAATATGTGGACAAATAGAAAAGACTTTGTGTCCTTATTTTTAAATTTCTTGGAAAGCTAATTGACTGCATGAAGCAAAAATAGTAACAATGTATTTTTGAGATATATCAAATATGTATTAATAGAAGTAAAATATTTGACCACAGCTTTAAGGACAGGATAGGGAGAAATGGAAGTCTATATAGATGCCCCTTAATTTATGATGGGGTTACATCCTGATAAACGCATCGTAAGTAGAAAATATCGTAAGTCAAAATTGGCATTTTAGGGACACCATGGGATGCAAAACCATAAAACACAGTATCAAAAAACACTGGCAACACAGTACACTGTAGAGTATCTGTTGTTTACCTTCGTGACTGCATGGCTGGCTGGCAACTGTGGCTTACTGCCACTGCCCAGCATTGCAAGAGACTATCACACTGCATATTGCTAGCCAAGGAAAAGATCAAAATTTAAAATCCAAAGTATGATTTCTACTGAATGTGTATTGCTTTCCTACCATCATAAAGTCAAACCATGGTAAGCCTGTAGCTATAAGAGTTTTACATTACATATTAAGTAGCATAATATTAGTTGAACATGTATAATGAGTTAGAAATGTGTATTATAAAAAGTAGGAAAATTATGAAAAATAAAATAAGTTTTATATATAAAACATATATGTGTGTTTGTGTATATACATATATATATCCAGCAATAGAGATAAAATGAAATATTAAAAAGCACTAATTAAATCAAAAGAAGCAGAAAAAAAGAAACAAACAATAACAAGGAGAGATGAGTCTAATAGAAAACCAATAGCAAATAATAGATTTAAATTCAGCCATACCGATAATTATGTTAAATGTAAGTGGTCTAAACACTCGAATTAAAAGTCAGAGATTGTCAGACTGGTTACAAAAAGTAAGATCCTATTATGTGCTGTGTACAAGAAAACCACTTTCTAGAACAGAAAGTTAGAATTAAAAGGATGGAAAAAGAGGTACTATGCAAACATGAATTACAAGAAAGCTAGACTGGTTATGTTAGAGCAGACAATATAAAAAGGAATATTACTAGGAATAAGGAGGAACTTTTCATAATGATAAAGGCGTCAATTCATCAGGATGATATGACAATCCTAAATGTACTAGAGCTTCAAAATACATGTAGCAAAACTTGACAGAACTGAAAGGAAATTTTAAAAAACCCCACAGTTACAGTTACAGATTTCAATACTCTTCACTTAGCAATCGATAAAGAAGTAAGACAGAAAATCAGCAAGGATATAGAAGACAGCACCAGTCAACTGGACCTAACTGGACTCTGTCCAATGACAGCAGAATACATTCTTTTCAAGTTCACATGGAACATTAACCAAAAGAGACTAAATGTTAATCATAAACAAGTTCCAACAAATTTAAAAGTATTGAAATCATAGAGTATGTCCTCCACCCATAATGAAATTAAATTAGAAATAAATAACAGCTATTTGAGAAATCTCCAAATATTTAGGAATTAAGCAATAGACGACTAAACAACACATGGGTCAGAGAAGAAATCACAAGAGAACTTAAAAAATATTTTGAACTGAATAAAAATGAAAACATATCAAAAGTGTGGGATGTAGATGTAGCTACAGCAGTGTCTCAAGGGAAATGTAAAATATTAAATGTTTATATTAGAAAATAAGAAAGGTCTAAAATTAGCAATCTAAGATACTGCCTTAAAAAATCAAGACACGGAAGACAAATTAAACCCAAAGGAAACAGAAGGGAGAAAATAACAAAGACAAAAGCAGAAATCAATAAAAGATAAAACAAAAATAATACAGAAAATCAATGAAACCTAAAGCTGGTTCTTGGAAAATTTCAACAAAGTTTATAAACTTGTAGCCAGATTTGTTAAGAAAAAAAGGGAGAAGACACAAAATATCATACTAGAAATGAGAGTAGGACAGATGCTACAAACATCACAAGGAAAATACATGAATATTATGAATAACTTCATGTCAATAAATTCAACAACCTAGATGAATGGACAGTTCCTTAGAAAATACAACATACTGTGTGTGACTGAAGAAGTTGAATAGCCCTATATTTAGTAAAGAAATTAAATGTGTAGTTTAAAAACCTCCCACAAAAAAACCTTGAGGCCCAGATGGCTTCGGTTGTGAATTCTATCAAACTTTTAAGAAAGAAATATACCAATGTTTTACAAACTCTTAGAAACTAGGAGGATGAAATACTGCCCAGTTCATCTTATGAGGCTAGCGTCATCTTGGTATGAAATCTGATAGATATTACAAGGGGAAAAAACTTCATAAACACAGACGTAAAAATCCTTAGCAAAATACTAGCAAATTGTGTGCAACACTCTCTTAAAGAAATAATGTGTCATGGCCAAGTGGGGGCTATTGCAGGAATGTATGAGCAGCTAGAGGAAGACCATCGAAGGTGGGGGTGTATGATGATAGAAGAACAAATAAAAGTAAGAAGAGAGCACCTTTGGCTCCAATCGTCTTGATTTCTATTTTGACTGTGGTCAACATTACCAAGCATTTACCACATTCCAGGAAACATGTTCAGAGCTTTATGTGGATTCTTTTGTTTAGTCTTTATTAGAACCCCATGAGGTAGGTACTGTTGTAGTGGGCATTTTATAGATGAGTAAACTAAGGCACAGAGAAACTTGAGAACCTGTCTGCAGTCCCCTGGCTTTTAAGATTTGGACCGATGCTTGTCTGACTTCAGACCCTGCACTCTTTATTAATGTGACACTTTGCACAGAACTACTCATTTTCTTTGCTTTTGCCTAGCAAGGCTTATTTCATCAATCTGAAACACTTACCCACTTTTTTGGTCCATAATTAAGAACTGATCTCTGAATCAAAATGCTAACTACTTTCAAATGCAGAATATTTCCAAAATAAAAGTATGTTTCTTAAATTACAAAAGTCATAACAGGACACTGGGAGATATGTTCCATTATCCCCTCCTCAATTTTGATGTGGTTACAAATATTGTGGTGTCCAAGAAGTGGAAAAAAATCCTTTCCCCTGCTATGTGTAGAACAAAATGCTTTTACTTTTCAGTGTGTGTAGACCTAGATTTCAATGCTGGCACTGTGGCTTGATGGCATATAGACCAGACCTGGGCAAGTTATTTAAGCCCGGTGAGCTTCATTCCCCATTTGTAAGGTTCTGCCTTCCACACAGGATAGTGTGAGGATTAGAAAGCTATCCAGCCACACTTCAATTTTCTTTTCTTTCCTCTGCTTTTCCCTGGCTTTTTCTCCTCGATGCTGCTTCCCCGGAGTCTCAGAAGTTTGAGTCTCTCAAGAAAAGTGTTTATCAAACTTTTAATTTTTTAATTTTTATTTTCTATATTCACCTTATCTTACATAATTTCAAAGTTGTTTTGACCATTGTCCACTGTAAGAAACATGCTTTACTTCATAAACCAGTATATACATTATACACAAATGTACGTATAATGAACATGATCACCCAATTTACAGTACACACTGGGAAAGTTATTATTTTGAAGGTAGCAACCATGCTGGGCCAATAAGAATAAAGCAGGGTGTTCTGGGCAAATTGGGCCACATGTCCCCAAATCACTTGACCTTATGTATTTGGATACATTCTGTTTTCTTGTATTCTAGCTCATTTAAAAAATGCTTTTCAGGACTTATTACATTAATTTTGTAACCCACTAATGAGTCTAAACCAAGCATTTCTGATTACCTCTAGAGAATAACTTGTCTGACTACCAGTATTCTTGGATGCAGAAGTGCTGAAGATGAGCACACACACGTACGGAGAATTTCTGGAGAATTCAGCTGCTCAGAACAAGGTGCATTCCAATTGCCAGAGCTACACTCATTCTAACTCCCTTCATTCATTCTCTACCCATTCTTTCATTCACTGATTTGTCAAATGCTTTGAGCACATGCTGTGTTACCAAATGCTGGGAGCTATCAGACACTGGGTGCTGGGACATAGTTTCTGCCCTTGAGGAGTTCCTGTGTTCTAGTGGGGCTGACACAAAAATAATCATAGGACAGGGAGATGAGTGACACCTTAAAGGTGAACAAAAGGCCTTAGGAACATGGACGAAAGATCCACCAGCCATGCCAGGGAGAAGGAATGGGTTCTGAGGAATAGAGTTAACATTGAAATTGAAGTTCTTGAGCAAGATGTGGATGGACTCGGGGAGTGAGAGGAGCTACTCAAACCGGCCAGCACGCTGCTCAAGGCAGCTCACAAGCCGGTGTACACGATATTTTACTACTAGAGTTAGTATGTATGTGTATCTATTTCTGTTGTTTTTCTCAAACTTAGTTTAAACTTCATGAGCTTATGTCACTTCATGACACCCCCTCTATGTCTATCTCCCCAACCTAGTTGGTTTTTTTTTTTTTTTTTTTTTGAGACAGTTTCACTCTTGTTGCCCAGTCTGGAGTGCAACGGCGCGATCTTGGCTTACTGCAACCACCTCCCAGGTTCAAATGATTCTCCTGCCTCAGCCTCCCGAGCAGCTGGGATTACAGGCGCCCATCACCATGGTCAGCTAATTTTTGTATTTTTAGTAGAGATGGGGTTTCACTATGTTGGTCACGCTGGTCTCGAACTCCTGACCTCGTGATCCGCCCGCCTCGGCCTCCCAAAGTGCTGGGATTACAGGCGTGAGCCACCGCACCCGGCCTCCCCAACCTGGTTTTTTAACATACAGCGAATTGGTGTGAGTTCCGTCTTCTTTCTTCTTTCACCCAACTTATCCAGCTCTCTTTTTCTTCACAGCACTTTTCGTCTTCTAAGTATACTATATAATTGACTTAACTGTGATGTTGACTATCTGTTTCTTCCAGAATGTAAGGAGAAGATTGGTCTGGATTTTTTTTTTTTCTACTGTGGTGTCTCCCGGTTCCTAGAAAGGTGTCTAGTACGTACATAGTAGGTTCCTGATAAATGCCGGGAATGCCTTGAAAGGGTTAGCAAATTTCCATATCCAGGACATAGTTACTATCCTCTCAGGTTGGAAGGAAAGTGTAAAGAAAAATAAAGGCCTACAAAGGATCATTTCTAAAAGCATCCTTTTCCTCTCCCCGCTTCAACAGTACTTATTGGTCATCTGCTCTGGGTTAGCTCTGCTCTGGGATTTCAAGAAGAGCAAAACAGATCCCATCCTATTTTCATGGACGTCTCCTGCCAGAGTGGAAGTAGATGTTAATGAACTATATTATTGAAAATTTGGGATAACTGCTAAAGAAAACAAGTGGAATATTTTATGCTTTTGTTATGAAAGCATGAAATAGCAGCACATGACTTGGCCTGGGAAGTCAGGGAAGTTATTTTTAAGCTGAGTAGAAGTCAACTCAGTGAGAGAAAAGAGTGGGAGAGAGAGCATTCAGGCAGAAGAAATAGAATGACAAAGGTCATGGTATGGGAGAGAGAATGGCTGAGTGTCCCAGGTGTGGTGGGAGCCAGGGTGAGGGAAGAGGGGCTCAGCATCATAGAGGAGGTAGGTCAGGCAGACCGCACAGTTGGACACATGCACCAAGAGGTTGGCCTTTTAGCCAGAGAGCAAAGAGCAGCCATGGGCAGGTTGAGAGCTGGTGAGTGAAGGGATAGTTTTGGTTAAAGCATGGACAGTGGATTGGAGAGTATGGCAGAGAGGATATAGGGAAGCCAGGTAGGAGAGTGCTGCCATGGTCAAAGCAAGATGCGATAGTTGGAGTGGAAATGAAGAGAAATGGGCAGATTAGAGAAATATTTAGGAGTTAGAATTGAAGTTAATGGCTGTCCTGATTCCAAAAAAAAAAAATAGGTGACAGCTTGTCTGTATAAAGTTTTGAATGTGTCTATAAACCAAAATGTAAATAAAGCAGCATCTTGACTTGTTTGTCCTTATTCTCTGTGATATGTCAAAGATATTGGTAAAGAAATAAGCCCAATCTGCAGTAGATCTAGGAGCCTGCCTATGGCTGGTGGGCCTTCTGGGAAGGAAAATGAGAAAATACTATCGGGAAGTCCTAGTGTAATTGAGGGAGAGATAATAAAAGGGTGTGTGTGTGCGCACACTCTGGTTTGGAATCATAGACGCCTGCCTCACCTCTTTTACGCCCTTTCTTCTAGGCCTGCTTCTTTCTTTCAGCATATACTTTTCAGCGTATACCCGTTAAAATCAGTGGTTCTTTATGTTTTATTTATTTATTTATTTATTTATTTATTTATTATTTTATTTATTTTTATCCTTGCCAGCAGGAAGTCAAAAATCAGTGGTTCTTAATGTTCCTTGTCCTCTATCCTGAGAATAATGCACAACCAATAAGCATAGAACATTTTATATTACATGTCAGGGGCCTTGGGACCACAGATTGAGAATCTCGGGACAGCAGAGTTTATAAAAAGGCAATTCATAGACAAAAATACATTTAGTCAATAAATATGTGAAAAGCTGGTCAAGTGCATTAACAACAACAACAACAAAAAGCCAACAGAACCAATCATGAGATAGCATTTTTCATCTCTCAGATTGGCAAAGTTTCCAAGGCTTGATAATCCCCACCTTTGGCCTTTGTGGGCAGAGATGAGCACTCTTGTATAACCCTGGGCGAATATAAAATGAAACAACTTTTTAGAGAGCAATTAGGCAGTAGTTTTCAAAATTTTTAATGCATAGTTTCTTTAACCTACTAATTCAAAGTCTAAGAAACTATCGTTTAGGAAAGCAAACATAGATATCCAAATAGTCAAGGATGTTCATTGCAGCAACAACTAGAAAATTAGGAACTGCTTGAATGACCACCAACAAAGAAATGGTTCAATTAATTTTTAAACATACCCATCCATACAGTGGAATGCTGTGTAGCCAAAAAGAATGAGATCTATCTGTACTGATAATTAAGTGAAAAAGGCAAGTTGCAGACCAACATATGTGGCACAATATATTCTGTATTAGAGAACTCACAAAACATTATTTGTGTTGGACATAAATGCTTTTTATTTATTTATTTATTTTTCAGACGGAGTCTCGCTCTGTCGCCCAGGCTGGAGGGCAGTGGCACAACCTCGGCTCACTGCAATCTCCGCCTCCTGGGTTCACACCATTCTCCTGCCTCAGCCTCCCGAGTAGCTGGGACTACAGGCGCCTGCCACCATGCCTGGCTAATTTTTTGTATTTTTAGTAGAGACGGGGTTTCACCGCGTTAGCCGGGATGGTCTCGATCTCCTGACCTCGTGATCTGCCAGCCTCGGCCTCCCAAAGTGCTGGGATTACAGGCGTGAGCTACCGCACCGGGCCCATAAATGCTTTTGTATATATTTGTATATGCTTAGATAAAATATACGTGGATTTCCCTGAAACTCATAATGAGGATTAACTCTGGGGAGTAGGATTTGGTTGAGGGGATCGAAATATTCTTATTTTAATTTTATGCACTTCTGTACAGTTTGAACTTATTTTAACAGGGTTTACTGCATAACCTTTTTTTCTTAAAAAACAAAGATAACATAGGAGTTTCTGACCTTGAGATTCTTTTCTGCTATAAAGCTCTATTTTAAAATTTGAGCTGGGGGAAGAGGCAAACTGTGAGATGTGCCTCAGTCTCCTCCCCTGATTAAAATAGTTCAGTGACATCCCAGTGTTTTGGTGATCAAGTCCAAACTCCTGAATGTGGCACTGCAGGTTTTCTTGATCTGGCAATGTGTCTGTCTCTTCAGTATCTTCTGCAACCCTCCAACCCATAGACTGTGTTCTCACTGGAACTCACTAGGTTGTGGGGTTCTCCAGGTGCTCTGTCGCCCAGGCTGGAGTGCAGTGGTGCCATCTCGGCTCACTGCAACCTCCTCCTCCTGGGTTTAAGTGATTCTTGTGCCTCAGCCTCCCGAGTAGCTGGGAGGACAGGTGTGCGCCACCAGACCCAGCTAGTTTTTTAGTAGAGATGGAGTATTGCCATGTTGGTCAGGCTGGTCTTGAACTCCTAGCCTTAAGTGATCCGCCTGCCCCGACCTCCCAAAGTGCTGGGATTACAGGCATGAGCCACCGCGCCCGGCCAGGATTCTCCATGACTTCTGACACGCTTTAGCTTTTACAAAGGATGCTCGTGGCCTGTAGTGGCATCCTCAGCTGCCAAGCCTCAGTGTAAGTGTCACCTTATCCAGAAGATCTGGCCCACTCACCTTCTCTACCTGTTTGGGTACAGTGCTGCTCCTAAATGCTCCCAGGTACCCCAGGCGTACCTTGTGTGTTCTATCACTTGTGTCCTCCTGGGTATTAGTCTCCTGTTGCTCCCTAGGTGACAGCCCCCTGAAGGCAGAGGCTGTGCTTTGTGTCTCTGTGCCCTTATTGCATGCATGGCTCACTGCCTGGCCCCAGGAGGCCCTCCCTCAGAAAGCATCCACCCCCGATCCCCACTTCATGGGATCCACTCATTGGCAGCCTCAAAGAAGTAAGAGAGACTGAATTTAAAAGTCCTTGCAAAGGCTGGGTGTGGTGGCTCACGCCTGTAATCCCAGCACTTTGGGAGGCCAAGGCGGGCCGATCACCGGGTCAGGAGATCGAGATCATCCTGGCTAACATGGTGAAACCCCGTCTGTACTAAAAATACAAAAAATTAGCCGAGGGTGGTTGCAGGCGCCTGTAGTCCCATCTACTCGGGAGGCTGAGGCAGGAGAATGGCTTGAACCTGGGAGGCAGAGGTTGCAGTGAGCCGAGATCGTGCCACTGCACTCCAGCCTGGGCGACAGAGCGAGACTCCATTTCAAAGAAAAAAAAAAAAAAAGGCCTTGCAAATGACTTCTTTACATAGAACCTAAATTAAAATTTGGAATCACAAAACACAGCATTTTATAATCTGGAAAGGATTTAGAAGTTATCTAGGGAGGTTGTTTTCAATCAAGAGTTGGTGGACTAGTACAAGTCTGAGGCACAGTTTTCACACTCCAGGGCAAAATGAGAAAAACATGAGCAATGGAGCAGACAAAAAAATAAAAATCAGGATAAATGCATTACATTTAATGATGGTTTCTTATTCAGAGAGTATGTTGCCCTCCTCCCATTTTAAGGTTATTTATAGATGATATGCTAGTATGTGGTGGTGTTGTGTTTTTATTTCCTTGGTAACCCTGCATTAGTTGTTAGTTCCTTCTTGATTTTTTTTTTTTTTTTTAGTTTAATTGGTCTATTAAATCTAAAAGTCTGGAAACCCTAGCTCTTGTGTCTTTACCCTCAGAACTGAGATCCAGAGAGATGATGACTTTGCCCATAGACCAAACAAAGAAATACATGTTTCAGTCCTGTGTCCTCCTGCTATGGTATGTAGTGCAGTTGTGTACTTTAAAAAATATTGTCTATATTTGGTGTGATTGGTTTTCTGTTCAGCATTTTAAATTCAGAAATGAACCAGTCAGTTAACATATTTGTTGTATTGCAATTGGAAACAGTCTTGCTCTCTCAGAAGCGTCTGTAACCATATGGTATTACTGTCTGTCAGTATTTGGTGAGGTTTTAAGAAATGTCAGAGTTCTGAAGTTATATATTAAATATATGTAATGTTATTATTGACTTTGATATGAAAATAAAGACTGTTCTCTTTCAATTTTTGAATGCTTACTAAGTTTGAAGATGCTGTAAGCACCTTAAAAAAGAATTTAAATGACTGAATTTGGCTATTGCTGTAATTCTGCTTTTTAACATCTGAATACTGTTCAACTGAGAAATTCCACTTCTAAGAGCTTATCATAAGAAAATAATGAGAGATACATTATGCAGAGATGTATGTATAAAGCTGTTCATTAAAGCATTTGTGTTAAACATCAGAAATAAATGTCCAATAACAGGAAATTGGTTAAATACATTTTGTTACAGTAACTTAATGAAAAGTACTTTGGTTATTAAAATGGCTGTACAGTGGACCCTTGAGCAACATGGGTTTGAACTCTGCAGGCCCACTTACGCATGGATTTTCTTCCTCCTCTGTTGCCCTTGAGGCAGCAAGACCAACCCCACTTCTTCCTTTTCCTCAGCCTGTTCAACATCAAGACTATGAAGATGACGAGTTTTTTTTAATTTTATTTTTTGAGCGGAGTCTCACTCTATCTCCTAGGCTGGAGTGCAATGAAGTGGTCTTGGCTCACTGCAACCTCAGCCTCCTGAGTAGCTGGGACTACAGGCGCGTGCCACCACACCTAGCTAATTTTTGTATTTTTAGTAGAGATGGGGTTTCGACATGTTGGCCAGGCTGGTCTCAAACTCCTGACCTCGTGATCCACCCACCTTGGCCTCCCAAAGTGCTGGGATTACAGGCGCGGGCCACCGCACTCGGCCAAAGATGAAGACTTTTATGTTGATCCATTGCCACTCAATGAATAGTAAATATATATTCTCTTCTTTATGATTTTCTTTGTAACATTTCATTTTCTCTAGCTTACTTTATTGTAAGAATACAGCATGTAATACATATAACATACAAAATATGTATTAATTGATGGTTTATGTTATTGGTAAGGCTACTGGTCAGCAGTAGGCTGGCAGTAATTAAGTTTTTGGGAAATTGAAAGTTATCTAGAGAATTCTGACTGCGGGATTTGTGCGGGATAGGTACCCCGAATCCCTGTGCTGTTCAAGGGTCAACTGCATTTTTATTTTTTATGTTCTTGTCTAAATTTTCTAATTTTATTTACCACAATTATATTGTACTTATATAACTAAAAAGTGATAAAATTCGACTAGCTCAATGCTTTGTACAAATAATGTTCCTTATTTGTTTTTCATTTGCTTTTTTCAACTTGACATTGTTGATTAATATAATTTGACAGCCAATCAAAGTTCAGTATATGCAGATTCTAAGTTTTAATTTTTTGATTTCACTGTTATATCTTCTATTTTTATGTAGTTTTCCTTTCCTGAGACTGAACTGCTGTAAATCAGCACATAGTCCAACGGGAAGCTGTCATTTTCACTTTCAGCATCGTGCTCTCCTGCAAGTTCTTATTGGAGGTTCTAATTAAGTATCAATAGGGTCAAGCACCATAAACTCAAAGATCTAGAAGACATTTGAAGACGCAATTGTCTAAATATTTCTTTCTTTCTTTTGTTTTTTTTTTGAGATAGAGTCTCACTCTGTCTCCCAGGCTAGAGTGCAGTGGTATGATCTCAGCTCACTGCAACTTCCGCCTCGTGGGTTCAAGTGATTCTCCTGTCTCAGCCTCCCAAGTAGCTGGGATTACAGGCGCACGCCACCACGCCCAGCTAATTTTTGTATTTTTAGTAGAGATGGGGTTTCACTGTGTTGGCCAGGCTGGTTTCGAACTCCCGACTTCAGGTGATCTGCCCGTCTCGGCTTCCCAAAGTGCTGGGATTACAGGCGTGAGACACCATGCCCAGCCAATATTTCTTTTTTTCTCTAGACCCAACTGCATCTTAGCTCAGAGTAGGAATATTGGCCATGGGATTTTCTAGGTTTGCAGCCTGTTGGCCTAAAATCTAGAAAGAATAGCATCCTTAGTATTTCCAGCCCCAAAGTAGTCTTCTTGAAAAAGGAAGATAGTAGGAGCTTGATTATATTGTGACTGTGTATGCCTGTGTATGTGCCCACTTGTGTGTGTGCCAGAGAGGGAGGGAAGGTGAGTTGGAATGGGTAAAGGAGTTTCTGGTATCTTTGGCACTAGGTTAGTTTGCTTTTTTATAGCTCACAATCTCCAATCGTTCTTCCTAGTGTGTCCGGAATTGGTGGGTTCTTGGTCTCACTGATTTCAAGAATGAAGCTGCGGACCCTCGCGGTGAGTGTTACAGTTCTTAAAGGCAGTGTGTCCAGAGTTTGTTCCTACTGATGTGTGGATGTGTTCGGAGTTTCTTCCTTCTGGTGGGTTCGTGGTCTCGCTGGCTCAGGAGTGAAGCTGCAGACCTTCGCGGTGAGTGTTACAGCTCTTAAGGCAGCGCCTCTGGAGTTGTTCATTCCTCCCAGCGGGCTCGTGGTCTCCCTGGGCTCAGGAGTGAAGCTGCAGACCTTCGCGGTGAGTGTTACAACTCATAAAGGCAGCGTGGACCCAAAGAGTGAGAAGTAGCAAGATTTATTGCGAAGAGCGAAAGAACAAAGCTTCCACAATGTGGAAGGAGACCCCAGCAGATTGCCACTGCTGGCTTGGGCAGCCTGCTTTTATTCTCTTATTTGGCCCCCACCCACATCCTGGTGATTGGTAGAGCCCAGTGGTCTGTTTTGACAGGGCGCTGATTGGTGCGTTTACAATCACCGAGCCAGACACAAAGGTTCTCCAGGTCCCCACTAGATTAGCTAGATACAGAGTGTCTATTGGTGCATTCACAAACCCTGAGCTAGACACAGGGTGTTGATTGGTGTGTTTACAAACCTTGAGCTAGAGACAGAATGCCGATTGGTGTATTTACAATCCCTGAGCTAGACACAAAGGTTCTCCACGTCTGCACCAGACTCAGGAGCCCAGCTGGCTTCACCCAGTGGATCCCACACTGCGGCTGCAGGTGAAGCTGCCTGCCAGTCCCTCGCGGTGCGCCTGCACTCCTCAGCCCTTGGGTGGTCGATGGGACTGGGCGCTGTGGAGCAGGAGGTGGCGCTTGCTGGGGAGGCTTCTGCGGCACAGGTGCCCACGGAGGGGGTGGGAGGCTCAGGCATGGCGGGCTGCAGGTCCGGAGCCCTGCCCCTTGGGAAGGCAGCTAAGGCCCCGGGAGAAATCGAGCACAGCGCCGGTGGGTCGGCACTGCTGGGGGACCCAGTACACCCTCCGCAGCCACTGGCTGCTAAGCCCCTCATTGCCTGGGGCCGGCAGGGCCTGCCGGCTGCTCCGAGTGCGGGCCGCCAAGCTCACACCCACCCGGAACTCCAGCTGGCCTGCAAGCGTCGCGTGCAGCCCTGGTTCCCGCTCGCGCCTCTCCCTCCACACCTCCCTGCAAGCTGAGGGAGCCGGCTCTGGCCTTGGCAAGCCCAGAAAGGGGCTCCCACAGTGCAGCGGTGGGCTGAAGGGCTCCTCAAGTGCCGCCAAAGTGGGAGCCCAGGCAGAGGAGGCACCAAGAGCGAGTGAGGGCTCTGAGGACTGCCAGCACGCTGTCACCTCTCACTAGTAGCTATCCTACTTTTAAATAAAGAATTAGGCTGGGCACGGTAGCTCACGCCTGTAATCCCAGCACTTCCGGAGGCCAAGGGGGGTGGATCACCTGAGGTCAGGAATTCGAGACCAGCCTGGCCAACATGGCAAAACTCCATCTCTACTAAGAATACAAAAATTTGCCAGGCATGGTGGCAGGTGCCTGTAATCCCAGCTGCTTGAGAGACTGAGGTGGGAGAATCACTTGAACCCGGGAGGCGAAGGTTGCGGTAAGCCAAGATTGCACCACGGTGCTTCAGCCTGGGCGGCAGAGTGAGACTCTGTTTCAAAAAAAAAAGAAAAGAATTGATTACTTGTTCTACATCTGATTCTCTAGATTGGAAGAGACACTAGGGCAGAACCATGTCTTTCCCTCTCTCCCACTATTTCCCCAGGGCCTTTTGTATATACAGTGAAGATTTCATAAATATTTGTTGAATGAATGCCTGTATGGGTTTTAAAAACCTGTCTTTCCCCTCTTCCTTTTTTTTTTTTTAACCTGGCTAACAGCTTCTGTGGCTGTTGTAGCTTTCTTTCTTCTTCTTGCTACTTCTTAAAGCCATTTCTAGAAGAGAACTACACCTTCAGACTGAAAGAGGTACTTGGCTGCTTCTGCAGCAGAAGGTAGGCCCACCCTCCATCCGTAGTGATCTCAGAAGGGCGGGATCTAGGCCTCAGCCTTGTTTATGGATTGAGGTTTGCTCCTCCTTTTTTTCTAGCTATTCCTATGCTCTAGGTAGTGCTGTGGCAAAAGCCAAGGATCTGTCTCAACGTCTGCAGTAACACAGGGCTGTCCTAAACACAGTTGCCTTTTTAGGAAAACTGATTTGGATGAGAACAACCATCTTTAATTTGTGCAACGTACTGTGTTTTATCATGGGAGAGCATGGTGAAGGCACAGGTTTTTGTTCACTGCTGTTTCCACCCTTAAGGACCGTGTGTGAATGCCTGCTCTGTGAGCCCTCAGAATCTACTGGCCAAATGAGTGCGTGGAGGAAATGTGCTCAGAGCTGCTGTGTGTCATCCTGTGTTTGAAGTGCTCCTGCAGCTATCATTCATCCAGTTAAGAATTTGAAGAAGTGTGTGCACAAAGGTGACACTTCGCTTATCCTTTCCCCAAAATTACAGTTCTAAAATTTTCCTATACAATCCTTCTAAATTGGATGACAGTTGTCCCATTTTCCTTTGCAAGATGTACCAGACTATTAATATTGGTGACCATGGGCTAGGGAGTATGTTCTTGATAAATTTACAAAATCTTCTGATCAACTATAGACTTTAAAAATATAACAAATCAATTTTTTAATAAAATACTCCCTCTCTGTCTCTCTCTCTCTCTCTCTCCATATATATATTTGCTTTTTGTTTTTGTTTTTTTTTTAGACGGAGTCTCACTCTGTTGCCCAGGCTGGAGTGCAGTGGCACAATCTCGGCTCACTGCAACCTCTACCTCCTGGATTCAAGCAGTTTTCCTGCCTCAGCCTCCAGAGTAACAGGGATTACAGGCATACTCCACCTTGCCCTGCTGATTTTGTATTTTTAGTAGAGACAGAGTTTCACCATGTTGGCCAGGCTGGTCTTGAACTCCTGACCTCAAGTGATCCACTGCCTCAGCCTCCCAAAGTGCTGGGATTATAGGCGTGAGCCACTGCGCCTGGCCAAATGCTCTACTTTTTAATCAATGTTTTCCAAAATAGGGATTTTTGCTATGTGCTTTAGAAATTAGAGAACAAATGGTGATAATATATGCTAAACTTAAAATTAGTATGCCTCCTTTTATAGACAACAAGAACTTTGTCACTTCCCAGTTTGTCTTGTCATTCAGGAGGCTCAGAGCTACGATTTGTGCCCACTCGTGCTGCCTATTCTTAACTTTGATTTCCTGAAGCAGCGATTTCATCTCCGTTTCCCCTCATCACCTGTTCTTTTAACTGTTTAAAAACAGCATTACATTTTGTTGCAAGTGGCCTCAAATTCTTTTTGGTAGAAGGGAAATTGTAATTCGTGAGAAGAAAAAAATTTTCCTAACTATTCTCAGGTGTGTTTAAGGGCTGCATTCCATGATGCTATCAGTGCCTTCTTTCAGCTCACAGGATATTGGCCATGTTAATGAGTCTGATGTTGCTAGTATCACAGGCACCGGAAAATATGCACATTATGCTGGAGCATTAGAATGCAACAGAAAGAGCCCTGGGCTTGGAGTATGCAGAACTGGTTCTTGTTACAACTCCTCTTACTAGTGGGGTAAGTTACTTAGCCTCCTTGGACAAGTTACTTAGCCTCTCTGTGCCTCAGTTTCTCTTCTATTGGGTATAAAATCACATGCGGTACCTACTGCAGTGGGTTCTTATGATGTGAAATGACATAATGTATGCCAATGTGTTTTGTAAACATTGCAATTGTCTGCGCTTTTTTTTTTTTTTTTTTTTTTTGAGATGGAGTCTCGCTTTGTTGCCCAGGCTGGAGTGCAGTGGCACGATCTCGGCTCACTGCAACCTCTGCCTTCCAGGTTCAAGTGATTCTCCTGCCTCAGCCTCCCGAGTAGCTGGGATTACAGGTGTGTGCCACCACGCCCAGCTAATTTCTGTATTTTTAGTAGGGACGGGGTTTCACCATGTTGGTCAGGCTGGTCTCGAACTCCTGACCCCGTGATCTGCCCTCCTTGGCCTCCCAAAGCACTGGGATTACAGGCATGAGCCACTGCGCCTAGCCAGTTGTCTGCACTTTCGTGTCCCCCACAAGTCTGTAAGTTCCTCAGAATCAGGGGCTGCATCTTGTTCAGATGTGTGCTCCCAGGGCCTGGTTTTTTGACCTAAAGATGCACTTTAAGAGAAGGTCCTAGGCCGGGCGCAGTGGCTCATGCCTGTAATCCCAGCACTTTGAGAGGCCGAGGCGGGCGGATCACCAGAGGCGGGGAGTTTGAGATCAGCCTGGCTAACATGGTGAAACCCCGTCTCTACTAAATACACAGAATTAGCTGGGCGTGGTGTTGCATGCCTGTAATCCCAGCTACTCGGGAGGCTGAGGCAGGAGAATCACTTGAACCCAAGAGGTGGAGGTTGCAGTGAGCCGGGATTGAGCTACTGCACTCCAGCCTGGGTGACAGTGAGACTCAGACTCCAACCAAAAAAAAAAAAAGTTCCTAAATGTAGCTGACACTGTTACTCATTGTTTTCTTGCAGAAAAGCCCACTGGTGTTTGTTTATTAACAAACCAAGTCATTGTTCAGCTGGGTTTCATTGAGTGCCTTCTGTGTGCTTTCTTTTGCCCCTGGGGTGTTCAGCTGAGAAAGAAGTATGGATGATAAGCAAAGAAAAATGGAAACCCACACATTATAGATTCATATGTGTCTGAGGTCACAAAATGGTGACTTAAGGGAAAAAATCTGCTTCTAGACGTGCTTTCTTTGGCTCAAACACTAATTTTTAAAAATGTAAACCAACAATTTAAAATGCAGAAATTTGGATTTTGCTTTCTCTTGAAAATGTGCAGAGCTGGTCACACCAAGTCAGGCCCTCCATGGAGACAACAGAACAGTGCAGCACAGCTGCAGCCACTTCAGGGATGCCCTCACTTGCTTACCACGGGGGTGGCCCCGTCCCTCCTCATCCTCTCCTGAACACCAAGGCAGATAGGAAGTGCCATTATCATCACATTTGTTATGCTTGCACTTAGGTAGCATTTATTGCATACCAGGCACTAGTCTGAGCACTTTGGTTAACTATCATCCATCCGTCTATCTGTCTATCTGTCTTTGTATGTATCTATCTCTGTGTCTATCTACCTATCTATCTATCCATCCATCCATCCATCCTTCCATCTGTCTGCCTAGCTACCTACCTATCTATCTATCTTAAAGGTAAGGAAGGCTGGGTGTGGTAGCTCACGCCTTAATCCGAGCACTTCTGAAAGCCAGGTGGGTGGATTGTTTGAGTCCAGGAGTTCCAGCAGCCTGGCCAACATGGCAAAACTGTGTCTTTACAAAAACCACAAAAAATTAGCCAGGTGTGGTGGTACATGCCTGTAATCCCAGCTACTTGGGAGGCTGAAGTGGGAGGATCACTTGAGCCTAGGAGATCAAGGCTGCAGTGAGCTGTGCTGAGGCCACTGCACACCAGCCTGGCCAACAGAGCAAGAACTTGTTTCAAAGAAAAAATAAATAGGCTGGGTGTGGTGACTCATGCCTATAATCCCAGCACTTTGGAAGGCCAAGCTGGATGGATCACCTGAGGTCAGGAGTTTGAGACCAGCCTGACCAACATGGTGAAACCCTATGTCTACTAAAAATAGAAAAATTAGCCGGGTGTGGTGGCACGTGCCTGTGGTTCCAGCTACTTGGGAGGCTGAGGCAGGAGAATTGCCTCAATTCTCAGGAGGTGGAGGTTGCAGTGAGCCAAGATTGCACCACTGCGCTCCAGCCTGGGTGACAGAGTAAGACTCTGTCTCAATAAATAAATAAATAAAAATAAAGGTAAGGAAAGTGAGGCACAGTTAGTGTGTGGTGGTCCGGGATTCAAACCCTGGCTAACTAGTTCTCCAAGTTCTTGCTCTTAATCACTCAGCTATATCAAATCTCAGTACTCCTGTTGTGGGGAAGATATGAAGCATCAAGCCTAAAGAAATGTAAACTTGTACCTGAGTCTCTTTTCCAGGACACCGTGTTCTGTTTAATTAGAGAGGGAGTCATAAACGAAGTGATTTTGTAGAATTTTTTTTTTTTTTTTTTTTGAGATGGAGTCTTGCTCTGTCGCCCAGGGTGGAGTCCAGTGGCATGATCTCGGCTCACTGCAACCTCCACTTCCTGGGTTCAAGCGATTCTCCCGCTTTAGCCTCCTGAGGAGCTGGGACTACAGGTGCCCGCCACTGCAACTGGCTAATTTTTATATTTTTAAGTAGAGACGGGTTTTCACCATGTTGGCCAGGCTGGTCTCAAACTTCTGACCTCAGGTGATCCGCCTGACTTGGCCTCTCAAAGTGTTAGGTGTTTACAGGCATGAGCCACTGCGCCTGGCCTGATTTTGTAGAATTGTAAAGATAGAGTCCAGGCCTGTTAAACACACCATGCAGAAACCTCTTTGGAGATCCAGGGGTAGCACACATTGAGAGAAAGCAAGGTTAACTTCCCCGAAGACGGGTGCAAACAGAAGATAAACAGGAGGTGAGGTGCTGCAGCGGAGACCCATGACTTGTAGCTTGGATCAGATACCTGAGGAAAGTAGACTGACCTGGGTGTGTTAGGGAGGGCGGCAATAAGGCTGAAGTCCTGTTTGACCAAGGTGATGTGGGCTGAATCGGCATCCTTACAGGAGGCCTGCTGAACTTCATTCATTGCTTTCACAATATAAGAAAGTCAATTTTGTAACACAGGTGTCCCTATAATACTGGCCTGACTGTTTACTTCTGCTTCAGTCCCTGAGCATATGAGCAAATACTTCAGGCACTATAACGAGCAGAAACTTGAGACAGAGCTTATCTTGTAATGCTGGGTCTTGCATCATATCCAGGGTGTGGTGTTACTTTAGAAGGCAAGTTAAATAATTACGTGTTTTCAGATTGAGCAAACAGTGCATGTGCTCTGAGAAGGCTAAGGATTCATACTCTGAGAGCCCAGTAAATTAACTTATTCAGTGGGATGGTAGGCTCAGTACCTGGGTATGTCAAATGGTCTCAATATATTACATATAAAAACATACACACACATGCATATACATACATACACATATGTGTGTGTACATAGATATGCATGTGTACATATAGATATATACATATGCATGTGTATGTATAGATATATACATATGCTTATGTTAAATATTTATGTATCACCTTGTATATAATCATACTTACTTACAAAACAGCCCGGAAAAGCTTGGAGATGTTAAGTGAATCAATTAAAGCTAATTCAGGCAAGCCTCAGTCATTGACCCACCCAATGTGTACTGTCTTTATGACATGTGATATATTTAGTACAGTACTTTGTGTTTTTGATGTTCCCTAACAACATAATAAAGTAAAAAAATTAATGTTGAAAAACATTAGGGTCACCCTAAACTGCCTTCTTTAGAAAATACAAATGTGACATTCTTTCATTAGTTACGTTATTCTCTTATTCTATTGTTATTAATTCGTTACATTCTTTTAAATAGCTACATTTTTTATTCTCTTATTCTTTCTTTCTCTTGGACAGAGAGATTGGAACTGTGTCTAACTCTGTCATGTAGTAACTATTGTCATGTAGTAAATGTTCATAAGCATCAGTAGTGATGATCTGCAGCCCCACCCCTGCCTGGTCTCTGTTTCCTTGGTTTATTGCTCTTAGATAATTTCTTCCTTTTTCTATTTTTGCATTTTCAAGAACAATGCAAGGCATGATAGTTATCTGATTCAGGACTTTTAAAACACACTTGAAATATGACAATTGCTTGTTATTCTAGCTCGATAACAAATCTAAGGGCAAGCTATTGAGCACTGATTTGTCCTTTTCTTCCTCATTCCAGCTGCTATGGACCTAAAGTGGAGGGCTTTGAAATTTCCTGCTTAATTGGGCTGCATGTCATTGCCGTCCTTAGAAGTTGCTCCGGGATGCAGGTGCTGGTTTCTTGGATCTCCTTTGCTGGAATTTTGCATGTCTTGTTTTGTTGTTGTACCAGCTTTGTGGATCAGCCAACATCCTTGGCTTGCCCTGTGGGGAGTGGGGTGGGACACATCTTGGATTGCTCTATTCCAGGGATGTCCAACCTTTTGGCTTCCCTAGGCCACATTGGAAGAAGAAGAATTGTCTTGGGCTACACATAAAATACACTATCACTAAAATAGCTGATGAGCTAAAAAAAAAATCGCAACAAAATCTCATAATGTTTTAAGAAAGTTGATGAAGTTGTATTGGGCCACATTCAAAGCTGTCCTGGGCCACATGCAGGCTGAGGGCTGTGGATTGAATAAACTTGCTCTATTCCCTTTGCAGTAGATGCCATCTGAGTATGGGTCTCCTTTGCTTGGGTCATTCACATGTTCTGGACTTTTTATGCTCCTTTTGGAAGGTCCTCAAAGGTCTGCATAAAGACTTTTGGTGCACTTAAAGCTATGCTAGCAGAAGCGTGAAATCACCTCCCAAAGGAAGTGGGTCCTGCCTCCTCAGAACCAGAAAAGGGAAGGCCATAACTGGAGCAGTAACCTACCGCAGCCAAGTCTCAGTTTCCTCATCTGTAAAGTGTGAGAGTCAGGCAAAATTGCCTCCAAGATCCTTTTCTGCTCGAATATTCATTGAGCCAAAGAAGGTTAAGAACACATATAAATTGAGAATTCTGTAATTTTAAGATTCATCTGGAAAAATGGCACCCTGGCACCAGCCATCAGGACTAAGATGGAGAGTTTGCAGTCAAATGAAATTAAGGTTGAACCCAGTTCTGCCAGTTCCTTGCTCCATAACCCCTAGAAAATTACTTCTGTCTGAGCCTTGGGATTCTCTGTCTCTTTTTTATTTATTTATTTATTTATTTTTGAGACAGAGTCTCGCTTTGTCGCCCAGGCTGGAGTGCAG
Source organism: Pan troglodytes (assembly GCF_028858775.2). Classification (NCBI taxonomy): domain Eukaryota; kingdom Metazoa; phylum Chordata; class Mammalia; order Primates; family Hominidae; genus Pan; species Pan troglodytes. The sequence continues at coordinate 38,942,785 of NC_072401.2, read as the reverse complement.
TGGTGCGATCTGGGCTCACTGCAACCTCTGCCTCCTGGGTTGAAGTGACTCTCATGTTTCAGCCTCCCCAGTAGCTGGGATTTCAGGCACGCGCCACCATGCCCGGCTACTTTTTTGTATTTTTAGTAGAGATGGGTTTTTGCCATGTTGGCCAGGCTGGTATTGAACTCCTGACCTCAAGTGGTCCGTCCTCCTTGGCCTCCTAGAGTGCTGGGATTATAGGTATGAGACACGGCACTTGGCTGGGATTCCCTCTTTAAAATGGAAATACTGCTATCTACAGAGCAGCACTGTTGTAAAGATTTAGTACATGTTCATAATACATTTGAGGTGCTACAAGCCTAGCTGGCACATAGCAGTCATTCTGAAAATGGCAAAAGTTACTAGGATGACAGTAATCTTATGATTACTTGTGGCTACATGGTTTTTGGACTAGCTAAGGGTTTGAAATAGATGCGATCTAAGGAAGATGACATATGCAGAATTCTTTGAAGTTAAAGCAAGGCTGAGAATGACTTTGAGGGTAGAGCAGCTACTGAAATAAATGATGCAAAGGATGTGATTTTAAAAATTCAGATGAGAGTCTGGGCACGGTGGCTCACGCCTATAATTCTAGCACTTTGGGAGGCCAAGGTGGGTGGATCACCTGAGGTCAGGAGTTCGAGATCAGCCTGGCCAACATGGTGAAACCCCATCTCTATAAAAATACAAAAATTAGCCAGGCATGATGGTGGGTGCCTGTAATCCCAGCTACTTGGGAGGCTGAGGCAGGAGAATCACTTGAACCTGGGAGGCAGAGGTTGCAGTGAGCCAAGATTGCGCCATTGCAATCCAACCTGGGTGACAGATTGAGACTCTGTCTCAAAAAAAAAAAAAAAAATTCAGTTGAGGGGCTCTGATGGGCAAGATAATTTATTCATTTATTACCCATGTATACACTTGTAATAGTGTCAATATTTTGATGAGAAAATCTCATTATCAGTTTTGTGCCTTGTCCATGATTTATCTCCTGGATATAGTCATTTTTTGTATTCAATGATGGTGATTGGCCAGGCATGGTGGCTCATGCCTATAATCCCAGCACTTTAGGAGGCTGAGATGGGGGGACCGCTAGAGCCCAGGAGTTGGAGACCAAGTTGGGCAACATAGTGAGACCCCTGTCTCAAAAAAAAAAAAAATTAGCTGATGTGCATGCACCTGTATCCTCTCAGCTCCTCAGGAGGCAGAGGCAAGAGGATCACTTGAGCCGAGAAGTTTGAGGCTGCAATGAGCTATGATTGTGCCACTGCACTCCAGCCTGGGTGACAGTGAGACTGTTTTTTATGTGTTTTTTTTTTTTGAAAAAAGATGGTATATTGATGACATATTGTCTCAGTCCATTTTGCATTGCTACTCAATATCTGAGGCTGGGTAATGTATATATATATAGAGAGAGAGAGAGACAGACAGAGACAGAGAGAGAAAGAGAGAGGTTTATTTGGCTCATGGTTCTGTAGGCTGTATCAGAAGCATGGCACCTGTATCTGCTCTCATGAGGGCTTTAGGAAGCTTCCACTCATGGAAGAAGGTGAAGAGGAGCTGGAGTGCGCAGATCACATGGCAAGAGGAGGAGCAAGAGAGAGAGAAGGGAGTTGCCAGACTGTTTTTTAACAATCAGATCTGGAGGGAACTAATAGAGGGAGAAGTCATTCATTACCAAGAGAAAGGCACCAAGCCAAGATTCACGTTTGGGCCCCATGACCCAAACACCTCCCACCAGGCCCCACCTCCAAACACTGGGGATCAGATTTCAACATGAAATTTGAAGGGAACAAATGTCCAAACGATATCACATATGGTTACTTTTGTTATCCATATAGAGACGAATGTATCTGAAAAGACCAACCCAGGATAAGCAGTTCTTTTTTCCAATACTCAAATATGAAGTTTGGCTTTATTTTGCAGCTACTATCAGTGTTTATTACACCCGTCAAGTTTATTGTTTCTGCAAATATCTGGACTCCTACCTTAGTTTAGATCTTCTTTACCTGGGCTCTCTCCTAGGAGATGTTTCATGTCCTCGAAATTCTTTGCAGAATTGCTTGTATATGAGCATATTTGTATTTTGGAAGAATGCCGGCCAGAGAAAAGGGATAAGACTCAAAACAACAACAACAACGACACACAAAAAAGCCAAGAACTGCTGCTGAAAGTGTCCCAGACTAGGGAAGAATAAAAATGATGTCACAAGATGGAAAGATGGCATAACACAGGCACAGGGAGGTCCCTAAGTACCCATCTACTTCTGCAGCTTTCATACAACTTCCACATATTCTGCTCCCTCTAACACACAACGTAATGGTTAAGTCTCTTTGGCAAGGTTTTCACGGTTTCAGATAGCTCTTTATGACATAACCCAGGGTCTGGTTGAATGGTCTGGAGGATCACTGGTGAGTGGATGTGGAGACTTTGCGTGTTTCCCTTTGTCCCTAGAAAGGGCACTTTTGCTGTTTTACAGGAAGCCTAAAGTGTCAGAGAGTAAAGTTTCCAGGGAAATAAATGAAAATTGATTGGCCGGGCGCAGTGGTCACGCCTGTAATCCCAGCACTCTGGGAGGCCAAGATGGGTGGATCACAAGGTCAAGAGCTCGAGACCATCCTGGCCAACGTGGTGAAACTCCGTCTCTACTAAAAAAAACACAAAAATTAGCCGGGCATGGTGGCATGTGCCTGTAGTCCCAGCTACTCAGGTGGCTGAGGCAGGAGAATTGCTTGAACCTGGGAGGCAGAGGTTGCAGTGAGCCGAGATTGCGCCACTGCACTCCAGCCTGATAACAGAGAGAGACTCCATCCCCCCCCGCAAAAAAAAAAAGAAAATTGATTTTGACACCAACAACCTAAAAGTGTAAAGTAGAAGTGGCAGGAAGAGATTAAAAAAAAGAAAGAAGGAAAAGTGCTTGTTTTCCAGGTTTCATTTGCAAAGAGAATAAGTCCTTTGTGTCTGGCTTTGCCTAAAGGCCAGCAGGGGCCCCAGGGCCACACCCTAATGTGGTTTTGGCTCCATTCACTCTCTTCCTGCTCCTTTTTCCTCCTCCTCCTCCTCCCTCTCTCATGCACACACACACATACACACACACACACACACTCATCTTTAAAAGGCACAACCAGGGCTGGGCGCAATAGCTCACGCCTGTAATCCCAGCACTTTGGGAGACCAAGACAGGTGGATCCCTTGAGGTCAGGAGTTCGAGACCAGCCTGATCAACATGGTGAAACCCCGTCTCTACTAAAAATACAAAAATTAGCTGGGTGTGGTAGCACGCACCTGAAGTCCCAGCAACTTGGGAGGCTGAGGCAGGAGAATCGCTTGAACCCAAAAGTGGAGGTTGCAGTGAGCTGAGATTGGGCCACTGCACTCCAGCCTGGGTGACAGAGTGAGATGCTGTCTCAAATGAAAAAAAAATAATAATAAAAGGCACAACCTTTATTATATCCCTAGTGTCAGGATGTGGAACATCTTAAGGAGATGTTGACTATCATAAATCTAGACTGGGAAAGGAAGTGGATTTTAGATGAACCTGATTTAAAAATACAAAACTTCTCTCTTTTTTTTTGAGACGGAGGTTCACTCTTGTTGCCCAGGCTGGAGTGCAATGGCGCGATCTCGGCTCGCTGCAACCTCCACCTCTCGGATTCAAACAATTCTCCTGCCTCAGCCTCCCAACCAGCTGGGATTACAGGCATGTGCCACCACGCCCAGCTAGTTTTATATTTTTAGTAGTGACGAGGTTTCTCCATGTTGGTCAGGCTGGTCTCGAACTCCTGACTTCAGGTGATCTGCCTGCCTTGGCCTCCCAAAGTGTTGGAATTACAGGCATGAGCCACCGCGCCCGGTCAAAACTTCTCTTTTAAAAAGGGAAAAAGATAAATAAATAAATAGAATTTGCTGAGCCTCTGTTGAATCCAAAGCTACTATTAGTCTACGAGGCAGTCAAAAACACAAAGTTCATTCATTCAAAAAATTATTCTGTAATGCATGTTGGACATGGAGGTCTGGAAGTTTACCTTCTGGTCTGGGAGACAGATCTCACTTACATGAAACAACTAAGGAGTAATCCGGTACAATCAGAGAAGGGGAAGTCAGAAGAATACATCAGATCATCAACAGACAAATATCCAATGTCCATCCATAGGAGGAATGGCTAGATGAAAGTGGTGGTTTCAAATGGTGGAATATTATTCAGCATTCAGAAGTAATCAACTAAATCTATGTGTAGTTACATGGATAGGTCTCAAAAATTATTTAGTGACTAAAGCAACTTTTAGGATATGTACACCATTATACAAAATATGTTTTATAAACCCACACATAATATTATTTTTAGTATGTGTGTCTGTGTTTCCTTTTAAAGCTCTGGAAGAAAACACATTGAATTCATGATCATGGTTAACCTTTGGAGAGAGAGAGGAGACCAGGATGAAGGAGCCAGTCGAAGGTATCCTTAGTTTGACGTGTTTTGTGTTGGTTTTGTATTTGGTGTTTTACTCTGGTGACTAGGAGTCTGGAAACCCAGTTTTCTTCTGCAGAAAGCAGTTGAGGATTTTGTAAATATCCTGCCTTCTTCTAATAGACCACATGACTTCCTGGTAGTCAGAGGTCCAGAGAGCTGGGTCTTTCCATTTTTTGAAGTTTCCAGCATAGTAAAAAATGAAGAAAGCCAAAAGAATGTTACAGCCAGCACAGGCACAGTATATTTTTAATGTTTATATTTAACTGTTAAAGTTGTGTGATGAATCCTTCCCCTTGACTCTTGTTGGCATGTCTGTATGAGACCATCCAAAGACTACATTTTATACCTTGAGCCAATGGTCGGCCCGCTCACTCCTCCAAGTGGCCCTGCTGCTGGCCCCAAGGAATCAGAAAAAGGCCTTGTATAAAACAGGCTGGCTGACTGGTGATGGGAGGGTGATAGAGGCATGTTCTAGTGCCTTCAGCTCTTTCCCCAGGGTGTAAATTCACTCCTAGGCCTGACAGTTGGATCTAGAACTTCTCTCCTGCAAAATGGGTTTATTTCAGAACTATGTGCTGTTCTACAACAATGAATGGAAAAATTTTTTACCTTCCTAACCATCCTCCCCGCCCTCAATTCAGGGCATTTAAGGTCAAACAGGCTTTTAATACACACACTGTGCCCGCTCCACCCAACTCTCCCTCCCACCATGCCCAAGGAGAGAATTTGGGCCAAATGTATCACTACAGTTTAATAGACCTGTAAAATGTCCAACCATTTTATTTTTGGAGCAGGAAATGTTCATCCTGAGAAAAAGTTGCAAAGGGACATAAATATTAAAAGTATGCATCTATTTCACTTTATAGAAGGGAAATGGATCTCGTTTTAAAGTCTTTATGTCTGTACTTGGCGACATTTTTGCATAAATATGTAGAGAATTAATAGCTTCAGCCAATTACGAACACACTTTTGAGATGTTTTAAAGAAGTCTGTCCCTCCAGTCTACCTCTTTTTAATATTAAGAGTTTTATATAAAGTGTTCTCATTATGAAAGCGCTAACTTGTCATTTGAAAGAATAGATTCATCTCAACAAATACACTCCAAAGTGAACCAAATGCTAATGCACATTTTATTGGATGAAAAGACAAACAACATAATTATACTTGAATTTCAGGGAATCAAAAGTAGTACAACAGCGTGTGCACCAGACTCCAGGGCAGGGTTCGTAAGTTAGCCATACACATGCTCATTTTTCCAAGCTGGGGAAGTTTGCTAAAATGAGCTGAGGGCTACTTCACCAGACTGACAAAAAGGAAAATGTCTATCAGTTTTTCTTTTGTTCTCTCTAGATCCTGTTCAAGTGTACACTGAGCCAGCAGGTTCACCAGAAAGCTATTGAGCGTTTGCTGGAACACATTATGCAGGGTGAATTTCTTCTGGAATGTTGCCAAGGATTTTTTATGCTTCTGTGGCAGGCATTTCTTGAACATTGTCATTTAGCCAAGCAAAGAAGATTTTCTTAAAGGATAGAAAATGTTTAAAAATTTTTGTTTGTTTGAAGATAGGTTAAATGGCTATATGATCTCAGGATAAGACAGAGAAAATCACTTATTCCTGTAAGTGATCTGATTAGGTTAGTGATGTTTTGCCTTTAAACAGATTCATCATTATTCCTAAAGTATTGCTATATTAATACTGTCTTCTAGAAAGTATCCACCAGTGCCTACTTTTCTTTGATATCATTAGCTGTTTTTCGAAACTGAATTTGCTCTTCAGAGATTTCTCATATGTTTGCGTATAAGGAACTACTGGTAATAGCCAAGAAAATTTGGAGGTGCAGAGAACATGCTGAAACAGAATTTTTCACTTTCAATTCTAGAACTATGCCATAAAAAAAAAGGAAAATGTAAAAATGTCTTTATATTAGAGCAGATATTTTTAAAGTATTGCAAATTCAATGATAAATTCTAAGGTTAAAATTGGACACATAAAAAATACAATATATAAATATCTCCCCAGAAATTATTATCTAATGAATAGTAAAAGCTGACTAAAACCATGTCATTTTAACAAGGGTTTAAATAGTACCAAGATTCTCATCATATGCTCTGGGATACCCAGTGATGTACAAGGGTTCTCTCTAAACATGGGGAGGAAAAATTCCAAATATAAAGATTTAAATCTTGTCTTTGCCATTCACTAGCTGTGTGATCTTGGGTAAGTTACCTGGTTTCTCTGAGTTTCAGTGTCATCTGTAAAACAGGAATAATAATACCTAGCTCAGAGGCGGGCGTGGTGGCTCACGCCTGTAATCCCAGCACTTTGGGAGGCCAAGGCAGGTGGATCACTAGGTCAGGAGTTTGAGACCAGCCTGGCCAAGATGGTGAAATCCCGTCTCTACTTAAAAAAAAAAAAAAACAGCCAGGCATGGTGGCAGGCGCCTGTGATCCCAGCTACTCAGGAGGCTGAGGCAGGAGAATCACTTGAACCTGGGAGGCGGAGGTTGCAGTGAGCTGAGATCTCGCCACTGCACTCCAGCCTGGGCAATAGAGTGAGACTCCGCCTCAAATAAATAGGTAAATAAATAAATAAATAAAAGTAAATAAATAAATAAATAAATAAATAATAATACCTAGCTCATGGGGCTGCTGTGGGTGTTTGTAAAGTATCTCAGTGGTGCCTACATATTGTAAAGGCTTATGAATATATTAGTTCCTTTCTCAACTTCCTCAATTCATTCCACCACTACAAGTCAATCTAGAGATTAAAATAGGCAAAACTGTGATCTACGTTAGGATGGGGTTGTTTGAGTGGTGGTTTATTTCTGACTGCTTCATTTTATGCTTGTATTTTAAATACACAAGTTTTTGTAAACATTCCTAAAACAAAACAGATCTGTTTTTATTTTGAAGAAGATCAGACTGATTCTGATATAATGTTTGGAGAACTAAATTATACACAGAATTTTGTCTCTGAAGAGTTAACTCTATCATGAAAATGCACTCAGTGAAAAGCAAACATCATGCCACCTTTCCATACACGGTATTATGTGTATTTGAATGAACGCATATGGAAAAACATGGCAATTCTTCTTTTATGCCTAAATCCTGTGGAATTTGCCGCCTCCTGTATTTAAGTTTGGGCTGTGATGGTAAACTTGGTTCCTTTCAACTGAGTGTTGTTATGTCTTTGGCACATTCCCACAGCCTAACCTCCCGTCTGTAACCTGCACCTGCAGTTCACAGGATTCAGCTCGGAGAGCTCCGTACTTCCGGGCCACTCAGGTACTTGTTAGTGCAGACTGTAAGTTTCTACCCCACAGTTTCTCCACCAGTTTAGATACTGCAAACATTTGGGTTTTGCAGTTTCTGCAATTTTTGTTTGGGTTCTTTAAAAACAGCTCTTCCCCCACCCCTAGCACACCACCATCTCTCCAAGGCACTCATTGTGAGATGGGAAGCCTGGCGCCTGTCGTTTGTATTCCAGATCGAAACTAGCAGAATTGAGATTTTCCTCCCTTTTTAGTGCCATGACAAACAAAAGAGGATATGACATGTATTTATTGTTTGGTAAAATGCAGAAGTATCAATTCCAGGAGACGTTGCATTTCCTTCATCTTTGCCTTGAGTTGTTTATGTGAACTATGGCCCTGTTTGTAGGAGACAGAGAGAAAGTATGAATTCGGTGGGAATGACGGGGGTTGGGGGGGGTGGGGGGTGGGGAGGAGGAGGTGCTGTGGGAAAACAACTCTCTCTTTTGCCGTGAGGATCCAATTCCTGGAAAGAGCACGGTTAATGGCAAATAAAATTTCCTGGTCTTCGGCGCCAAGATTTGTGTTGTGTGAGTGTGCTTTATAAGCCTGTCACTGTTAGATGCAGGCTTATGCTTTTACGGCTGTCTTTAGCCTTAGCTTTTGTGGTTCTTCCGCCTGTACAGTATGCTCTTCCAAGGCAACTGTGGCTCATTGAGAGACCAGGCTAAAGCAGAATAGAGCAGATAAACAAATTCATAGGAGTCAATAATTTAATTTTTTTAATTTTTTTTTTTTTTTGAGATGGGGCCTTGTTCTGTTGCGGAGGCGGGAGTACAGTGGCACGAGCACGGCTCACTGCAGCCTTGACCTCTGGGCTCAAGCAATCCTTACACCTCAGGACCCCACACTCAGCCCCCCGAGTAGTTGGGACTACAGGTGCGCATCACCACACCTAGCTAAGTTTTAAAATTTTTTGTAGAATCCACATCTCCCTATGTTGCCCAGGCTGGTCTCAAACTCCTGAGCTCAAGTGATCCTCTGGCCTCAGCTTCCCAAAGTTCTGGGATTACAGGCATGAGCCACTGCACCCAGCCACAATTTAATTTCTTTAAAAAACCATTTCAAAAGAGAATGGCAGAAAAACATGTGGCCAAAACAGCACCCACCCTTAAACAGATTCTTGATTGAGGGGTGGAGCTGGAGGCAGATGTAATACATCAATAGGGGTTCTTAAATATTCTAAAATAATTATTGGAAAGATAGTACTGAGGAGGCATGGGTCAGTCTGATGCTTCTTGATCACACTGAGGCTTGAGTTAAGGTCTAGGGAGTTTTCAGCACGGGCATCAGAATTTCTTTTTGATCCCTCTTCTCCTTTACAGTGGTTTGAGATATGGCTTCTTCGTGATGCTTGTGTGAGAGTAAAGGAGGACTCCAAACAAACAAATGCAGATAGCCCAGGGTGGAAAGGGCTGTGGAAAGGGTGTGTACCTGCCACACTTAGGGCAGCCAATCCAGAAAGGCTTCATTGAGGAGGTGTTTTGCAAATAACTAGATAAACAGGAAGTGAGGAGGAAGTGGTGGTGACGGGATCCTGTGGAACTAGTTTGGGCAAAGGGAAAAAGCATATGAAAACTAATAATAATAAGAGTGCCTAGCACTTGTTGAGAGTTTATTACAGGCAGCTGCTCTGCTAACTATTTTACATAGATGATCTCATTAAATTCTCACAACAAAAAAACTTTGGGTCCAATTTCATCCCCATTTTAATCCAGAGAAAATCAAGGCAGAGCAAGGCTATGCTACTTACCCTCAGTTGCACAGCTAGTAAGTGGTAGAACCAGGATTTGAATCTCAGAGTCCAGTCTCTTAACCTGTTTTTGCAGAAAGGATCTGCTCTGTTTGGGCCCTATTAAGGAGCTTGGTAAACTTAGAGCCTAGCCTGCTTCCTAGGTGGGAGATTGTTGGATTTTTACCTGGGAAGTGATATATTTCCTAATCACAAGCCTGATCAGAATTTTGCAACTGGGGTTTCTGGAGTGGGTGGCCAATGAGGGATGGGAGGGTACAAGTGAAACTTTAGTGATTTAAAAAATTCTTTTGCTTATCTCTATATGGGAGTAAAATTTTTCCTAAAATTTCCTAAATTTTTCTTCTAGGCATATGTGTATGTGTGAAAGGTAACTTGTAGGTGGCCTGGGAAATTAGTTATGTGTGTGGGAGGGCATGCTTGGGGGTGGGGGCACAGTTAGAAGTTAGAAGGCAAGAGATATCGATGATGTTGATGATGACAGTGAATATTTAATTAAGCACTTACGTACAGTGGAACTTATGTGCTACTCTGTTCTTATTTAATCCTCTCAATGGCCTGAAGAGATAGATAATCATACTCTCAACTTTCAAATGAAGAGACTAAGGTTCTCAGAGGTGAAATAGCATGTCCAAGGTCACACTGCTGGTAAGAGGCAGAGCCAGGATATGGGTCTGTATGATTTCAGTTTTTTTTTGTTTTTTTTTTTTTTGAGATTGAGTCTTGCTCTGTTGCCCAGGCTGGAGTATAGTGGTGCGATCTTGGCTCACTGCAACCTCTGCCTCCTAGGTTCAAGTGATTCTCCTGCCGCAGCCCCCCGAGTAGCTAGGATTACAGGTGTGAGCCACCACACCTGGCCAATTTTTGTATTTTTAGTAGAGATGGAGTTTCACCATGTTGGCTAGGCCAGTCTCGAACTCCTGACCTCAAGTGATCCACCCGCCTCAGACCCCCTACATAGCTAGGATTACAGGCATGAGCCACTGGGCCTGGCCTTATTTCAGAATCTTAACCCTTAAACTCTGACCGCATGCCCTAGTGAGGGAGGCAAGCATACCCAGAGAGGTCTTAAGATGCCTGAGGTGCCAGGAGAGCATGGAGATGCCTGGGAAAAAGTATCATATACATTTGGAAACTTGAAAATTGACATATGATAATGGACTTTAGGAAATGAATGTGTAGAGGAAGAAGTCAGGTGATGCTGGTGTCCTGGGGACCACTCCACGGAAGGAGAGGACACTGGGAATAGAAGACCTTTGAAAATCGTGATGGGCTTGAAGATCCCAGGGCAGGTCCCACCACTTATTCGCTCTCACCTGGCATCTCAATCTCTGCGTCTGTAAAAGTGAAGAAAATAATCCATCTCCCTGGATGACTTCATGAGATTTTTTGTAGTCGTCAGTGAGGTACTGTACATAGACGTGCTGTAAGGACGAAAAGTTCTTCACAATAGGATGCATGGGAAAGCAAGCAGGGAGCAGTGGAGGAGGCTGAACCCAGAACGTGGGCTGAGGATGCTGGGAGGGAACAGGGTTGGGGGCTGAATCCTAACAGGAGGAAGCTACTGAGCTGCTCCTGTAAGTTGGGCCTGGATGGAAACCCTGGAAGCAGTAACTCCAAGAAAGATTCAAAAGTGGGACAAGAAGAGCAAGAACCAGGAACGGAAAAACTCCAAGGAACATGAGTGAAGAGGTAGGTGCTGCAGAGGAGCCCTGGTTGGGGTGTCTAAGTCAGGGATTCCTGCCCCAGCTCTGACCTGAACAGGTTCTTTGACTTTGAACACATGGCTTCCACTTTCTGGGCTTTGGTCTTCTCCTCTGTGAAAATGATGAAGTTGGCCTAGATGAACCCCACAGCACCAACTAGGAATGGCAAATACTGCTATGTCTTAGCCCAGGTCCAGGGCTGTGTGGAAGTGATATGGGAGGGGTACAGGGATGGGTAGAGAAAGGCAGGGTCCCTGACAAGGGCTCCACCCTTGTGCCTGAGCCCACGGACCTAGGTGAGGACAGGCACTCCTGTTTCCTTGCCCAAATGTTGCATTTTCCAAGACCACCCTGGCCCGTCACGCCCCCAATCCTGTGCCTATAAAAACCCCAAGACCTTAGCGGGCACATACACTAACAGCTGGACGTCAAGAGGAACACACCGGCAGAAGCACACACAAGTGGCTGGACATCGACAGGAACACACTGGCAGAAGAACACATAGACGCTGACAGACCATCAACAGCAGAATGACGCGGAGGGTGGTCGGAGGAGAGCCTGGCTGCTGAGCGGCCCGACTCCAGGGGAAGACCACCTTCCCACTCCATCCCCCTTCTGACTCCCCATCTATCTGCTGAGAGCCACCTCCACCATTCAATAAAACCTTGCACTCATTCTCTAAGCCCACACATGATACGATTTTTCCGGTGCACTAGGGCAAGAACCCGGGATACAGAAAGCCCTCTGTCCTTGTGATAACGCAGAGGGTCTAACTGAGGTGGTGAACACAAGCTGCCGGCAGATAGCAAAGCTGAAAGAGCGCACTGTAACACACGCCCACTGGGGCTTAGGAGCTGTAAAGACTCAACCCTAGATGCTGCTGTGGGGTTGGAACCCACGCTCCCCGTGACCTGCCCATCTGCCTGCTCCCACTAGGGGTCTGAGTAGCAGGCACCGAAGAAGTGAGCCACGCCCTCTTTGCACACCCTTTGAGGAGGACAAGGGAACTTTTCCTGTTTCAGAAAGTTGTGTTGAGAAGAATGGCAAGGCTAACAGGGCAGGTGTCCGGGCGGAGGGGCGGAACTGGCTGTTGGCATGTGGTGGGGGAGATGCTTCATCCGGGTCTTGCATTTGTTCCCTCTGACACCAGCCTCGAAAAAACAGGACACTCACAGTTCAGGAAACTACCAAGGGTCCAAGGAGAGGCCTTGCTTGGCCGTGGTGTGGTCCTGCAACTCCAGGGCAGACCTAGACTCATGGGAAAGTCCCTGCTTTGTGATGAGGCTGAAAGAGGATGAGTGGGGAGTGGCCGGAAGAAGAAAGGTGACTCCCAGGGTTTGGGCCAAGGAAGGGTTTTGGAAAGGAAAGGGGACTCACAACAGGGCATGCTTGGGAGGTATTAAGGCTTTCAACCCTCGCCAAGGCGAATAACATGAGACTGTAAGTTAGCTATATATAGTGTGTAACCTGAAAATGCCTCCCCTTGCACCACTTGCACTGTTGAACTTATAGTGAGTCCCTCTGTGGAGGGTGGAGTGGGGGAAGAGGTTCTGCTGGGGACAGACAAAGGTAGGGAAGCACTCGCTGGCTTTGAAGAACTTCCTTGCTTTTTATGCCTAGGGTGTAACCAGAGACCAGTGTCAACAAGGAATCTGGCTTGGAACGCTTTTGTCTGCAGCCCTCTTTGGAGCGTGACTTGCTCTTTCAGATGTCAGTGAATTGTAAATTGTGTAATTTCAGGATCTGCCTATGCAGGGTCAGGAGACTTTTGAGGGGGTTGGTGGGAGAAGCATGGGTGGTGTCACTCAGACACCTAGGAAACTCTTGACCTGGTCTATCTTTAAGACCAGGTCAGCCACATGAAATCCTTACGTTGACAGGAGGGCAGAAAATATAGGTGGTTTTGGGTGTTAACATCTGAATTTGCTGTAGCAAACGGATCTCTGGCAAGTCTCTGAAGTAAAGTAATTTCCCGAGTTGAGAGGGGGCAAAAGCAAAACAGTCAGTTACTTGGTATGCTTAATCACACTTTTCTGGTTGTAACTGTGTGTTGTGGCCTATGAAAGACCACACTCTGTGCTCTGGGGAAGGGTACTAAGCTGGGAGGTCCTAAAGGTTGGGGCTAGGTCTTGATCATTTTCGATCTGCATTTCCTCTCCCCTACCTTCGGCTTAGCAAAGGATTTGACATTCATGCATGCACTCAGCAAAAATCGACTGGGTATTTATCTTCTTCCAGCCACTGTGTTAAGTCCTGGGGCCATAGATATGTACAGAACAAATCAGCTCTTGCTGTCTCCAGAACTTAATCTACCCGGGCTAGGGGGAGGCAAACAATGAAATTAACATATGATATGTCAGTTGGCAAGACTTGCTACCAGAAAAATAAAATAAAAATGAAGAGGATATGAGAGAGGGGTGGTATCTCTGGGGAAGGGCAATTGGAGCCGAAGTGAGGGAGCGAGCCTGCTGCCCGCTGAAGGAAGCCGTCCAAAGCAGAGGGGGTGTTCTGGAAAGGGTGGAGGGAAAGTGGCAGAAGGTGAGGTTAGAGGGGAATCAGAGGCAGAGGCCGTGTAGACCTTGTGGGCCTCATGGGTCACTCTGAGGATCTGAATTTTTTCTCTTTATGAGATGGGAAGCCTGTGGAGGGTTTTCAGAAGCAAGACAGGATCATTCTGGCTGCTGTTTTAAACAAATTGAAGAGGGCAAGGGTGGAAGGAAACAGGATACAATAATCTAAGCAAGAGATGATGGTGCCTCAGACTAAGGGTTTACCAGATTCTAAATATTTTGAAGGAAGACCTGGCAAGATTTTCTGATGGATGGAACTGGAAGGAAAGAAGTAAAGATGAGTCAACATCTTCAGTCTGAGCAGCCGGAGGGATGACGCTGTCCTTTACTAAGATGGAGAAAGCGGGTGGAGGAACAGGTTGGGAGGTAGGGGATTCAAAATTTGGTTTTGGAATTGTTAAGCCTGAGATGCCTCACAGAGTGGAGCTGTCTAATGGGCTGCTGGATACAGGAATCTAGAGTTCAGGAGGGAAGATGGGGCCATAGATACAAACTTGGAAGTGGGCAGTCCATCAAAAATTAAAGCTATGGATGGGACAAGGTCACCTCACAAGAAAGTATAAGTAGAAAGAAAAAGCAAAAAAGAAATCAGTGACTGGCCTTGGGTCCTCTAACATTTAGTGGTTTGTGGTATGAGAGGAAACCAGCCAAGGGGATGAGGATAACCAGTGAGACAGGAAGAGGACTGAGAGAGAATGGTGTCTTGGGGAACATGGGAAGAAGCTGTTTCAATGAGGGAGTGTCCAATTAGGTCAGATGCTGCTGACAGATCAAGTAGGAGGAAGACTTAAAATTGGTCACTGCATTTACAACATGGAAGTCATTGGTGAGTTTGTAATAGTGGTATTAGTGGAATTGTGAGGATGAAAGATGAAGTAGTTTCAAAACAGAATGGAAAAAGAATAGGTGGAGATAGTGAATATGGAAATTCTTTTAAGGAATTTTATATAAAGAGAAGAAATAAATGGAGGCATTTGCTGGTGGGAGAAATGACCAGTCTCTAAAATGGCTCAATAGCAATGCGACAGCTGGTTTTCAAACAGTGGGTTGTTCTATTTTGAAGCAGGTAGCTACGAAGAACTCTAGGAGCCTCGCCTATGACTCTACGATGGGCTTGCCAAACAGTCTACACGGCATCCCTATCTGTCACAAATCCCTCTAGCATCATTGGATCAGCAGATCGTATGAGCTAGGGCATCTTGTGTGGCAGCTTGGATCTGCTCCAGAGCTCTCTGTTCTGGGCCCCACACAAAACTGACAGCCTCTTAAGTCACTCAACACGTTGGTAGAAGAAGTATTCCCCAATACAGCTTATAGTTCTCCAAAATCCAAAGAGGCTCACTAAGCACTGTATCCCTTTCTCAGCCCTAGTAAGTACAGGGTGTAATAACTTGTTTTATTTTTATTTATTTATTTATTTTGAGATGGAGTCTCACTCTGTCTCCCAGGAGGGAGTACAGTGGCGCGATCTCAGCTCACTGCAACCTCTGCCTCCCGGGTTCAAGTGATTCTCCTGCCTCAGGCTCCTGAGTAGCTGGGACTATAGGCACGTGCCACCATGCCTGGCTAATTTTTTTTTTTTGTATTTTTAGTAGACATGGGTTTTCACCATGGTGGCCAGGCTGGTCTCGAACTCCTGACCTCATGATCCGCCTGCCTTGGCCTCCCAAAGTGCTGGGATTACAGGCGTGAGCCGCTGCACCTGGCTAATAACTTGTTCTTTATCTTACCGGGCATGTCCCAACATGCCTTAGACCATTGAACCCCTAAACACTTCACTAGTATGGGAGACATTGCAGGATCCTTTCACAAGAGGGTGCAGCCTGTGGGGTCTGAGAACTGGCTCGGATCTGAAAACTGTGGGTCCATCAACCTTCTTGACAGCTCTTGATTTTTTAAATTGTTATACAAGTCATGCAGTACCCTCATTGGCTGCTTGTCTATCTCACTCATAGGAACACCATGCTCTATTAGCCATCATCAAAAACTCTGTGGACTGAAGTACTCTGGCCTTGCTGGCTGTTATGGTTTATATTCATCTTGACTCTGATGGTTAAGAGCAGACACCTGGTCTTTGTTATTTTGAAATCCTAGCATCTTCATTGACGCTAGGGAGCCCAGTTAAATGGCAGAATCACCTATTCTTACGCTGGCCTACAGTGGACAATCATTACTAAGCTTCCCAAAGATGTTGTCACCCCTACACCGATAGATGTTCTTGCCCCTCACTTATATATTTGAAGGGAATGTCCCTGAACCCTCCCAGGAAGTCCAGGTGTCACATAATAAGTTTGTTCGAACAATCCTATCTCCCTGAGCATTCTGACCCCTTCCTCAATTTTCTGCCAAGGCACTGCAGCCTCTTCCTGTAACTTACTGTAAGGCATTATCATGTCCAAGCCTCAAGGAACCATTCAGAAACAAATTAATACTACCTCCAAGACAGTTCCTGAGTCAGTAGTTCCCTCCCTCTCCTATTTATCATCCTTCCAAACAGTCCCCACTGTGTCCCTCTAGTTCACGCTGATACCAAGCCAAGCCCTGCAGCTCTTTCTGAACATAAGGTGTTTTCTTCTGCATCCAGGTCTGTATTTCTCTACCTGGACTACCCTGAGAGCTAACCCCAGTTATTGGTCTGGAAGCAACGAATGAAGGCCGGGGCAGAGCTTGAGGAGGGCAACATCATTTTGTCACAGTCGCCATCAAGAATCTAGTTGCAGGCTGGGCGCTGTGGCTCACGCCTGTAATCCCTGCACTTTGGGAGCCGAGGTGGGTGGATCGCTGGAGCCCAGGAGCTCAAGAGCAGCCTGGGCAACGTGGTGAAAGCCCATTTCTACAAAAAAATGCAAAAATTAGCAGAGTGTGTTGGTGCATGCCTGTGGTCTCAGCTACTCGGGAGGCTGAGATGGGACGATTGCTTGGGCCTGGGAGGTCAAGGCTGCAGTGAGCTGTGATCACACCACTGCACTCCAGCCTGAGTGACACAGCAAGAACCTGTCTGAGGAAAAAAAAATCTTGTTTCACCTAGATCTGAAGAAGAAAACAGAAGCAACATTCGAATTAACATCAGTCAACTGTTGGAATATTTTAGATGAAGTATGAGAAGCCAAGGCATGTACCGTCAGGCTCTGGGCTTCTCCCTGCAAGGTTGGGAAGAAATTTGGAGGAGGCAAAGTGGGAGCAAGTCAGATGGAAGAGACATTATGGGTCAGGTGGGTGAGAACTGTGGGAGGGAGGTTCAGGGTGCTCCATTTAGCAGGTTTTTCATAGTGCCTGTGCAGTCCAGGGCTCTGATTTCTGTAAGCAGAATGATGTCATTCATTCTTTTATTCATCTATTTGTTAAGTCAACATTTATTGAGAGTCTCTTATGCTACTCACTGTGCTAGGTGGTAGGGCTCAAAGATGAATAAAACGCTGTTTCCTTGTTTTTCAGAAATTCATAGTGTAGTGGGAGGTGGACCGAAATGCCATTGACTATTGATTGCCTGACACTGACAGGTGCTGAAATAGAGGAATATACGGGATGCCATGGGAGGCCAGATGAAGTGAAAAACCCACTCTTACTGGTGTGTGTGCACACACAGGAGGAGTTACGCAATGCCTTGTCTGGTTTCCTGTCCTGGCACATTTCCATTGCTTATTTCTAGAGCCACTTGACCGTAATAGCTGGTCAGGGATAATGTAAAGAATCTTCATTTGGCAGCTCTGAGGACTGCCCAGTCAACCTTCCCTTCTGTCCTCAGCACATATACCTAGTTTCTTACTCTGCTTTTGTGACTCATCTCCTCTTGCACCCTAGACATCTTTTCTATTTTTATACCTCTTGCACCCTCGACATCTTTTCTATTTTTATACCTCTTGCACCCTCAAAGATCCCTTGAGACTCTCTTGCCTAAACCTCTTTTAGGCAAATCCTACCTCCTTTTCTCTATACCTGCTTTGAGAGAAGGGGAAAATGTCTTAATATATGTACTAATTAGGCCCCTTGATGGTCTAATTTCAGCCTTACATTGTTTCGTTTTGTGAATGAGCCCCAGGGAAGTTAAGTAATTTGTTCAAATTCACACAACTAGAAAAGACAAAAGCAGGACATTGAATGTAGAGCCAATATTCAGAGTACCTGATTTTAGACCCAGTATTCAAAGCACCGACTGCTGTGGTCTGAATGTGTTCCCTCCAGATTCATGTGTTGAAATCCTAACCCCCAAGTTGATACTATTAGGAGGTGGGACCTTTTCAGATGCGATTGGGTCATGAGTGTGCAGCCCGCATGATTGGGATTAGTGCCCTGTCAAATAGGAGAGACTGCAGAGAGCTAGCTAGCTCCTTTTCACCATGTGAGGGCACAGTGAGACAGCCCTGTCTATGAGGAAGTGGCCCTCACCAGACACTGTTGGCACCTTGACCTTGGACTTCTCAGCCTCTAGAACTGTCAGAAATAAATAAATTTCTGTTGTTTATAAGTGATGGAGTCTAAGATATTTTGTTAATAGCAACCTGAAGGGACTAAGACATTTACCAAAACCTTAAAGGCTCCCAGATGATCACCTCTAAAACACTCAGTCACAACATTTTTCTATTCAAAGTCTCCAGGGAGAAAAGACAAAGCACTACAAAGACTGCCTTGTAGTATTACAATCTCTTCACTTTTTCTATCAAATGTCCTGTTCCCCCTGTGCACCTAGAGACTCACAAGGCACTCAACATCTCTGCCTTGTGAGCCTAGAGGTACATGAGGGGCAGGACCTTTGATAGAAAAAGTACGTGCATGCACACACACAGACATATATATACACACACACACGTATATTTCTGCTTAGTAGATACACCAAACAATTTTCCGAAGTGATTGCACCAGTTTACATTTCCACCAGCAGCATAGGCAGTAATTATCCTCTTCAACATTTGGTATTGTCAGTCTTTTGAATTTTAGCCATTCTGGTGAGTTTGTAATAAAATATCATTGAGGCATTAATTACATTTACCTGATTATTAATGAGAATGAGCACTACTTTAATAAGTATAATATTTTCCATAGGTTTTTTGAAGACATTGTCTCTCAGATTAGAGATGGTCAAGGCCATACGGTTTCTTTTAGCACAGCTTTAGCTACATCAAACGAATTTTGATTTGTCATATTTTCATGATTATTCTGTTCAAAATGTTTTCTAACTTCCCATTGTGATTTCCTTCTGAATCTATAGGTTTAGTTAGAAGTATGTTTTGAAACTTCCAAACATATGGCTACTTTGTGAATATAGTTTTGTTATTGATTTCTAGCTCAATTCCCCTGTGGTCAGGTAACATACTCTGATTTCAGTTCTTGAAATTTGTTGAGACTTGCTTAATGGCCCAGCATTTTGTAATTTTGGTGTATGAACTAAGTGTGTATTCTGCAGATGTTGGGTGCAGTATTCTATGAAGACCGATTAAGTCAAGTTTACAAATGTATACTCCTGTAAATGTAAACTGATTTTTGTCTTATTATTCTATTAGATCTCAGAGAGAGTAATAAAATTTGAATCTATGCTATTAGTTACATGTAAATTTAGAATTGTTGTATCTTCTTGACAAATCTAATTTTCATCATCATGAGGTCACTTTCTTTGTCTTTAGGAATGCTTTTAACCTTAGTGTCTAGTTTGACATTATTGTTAAATCTTTGAGAATTCTGATATTTTAGTCTTGTGTTTTGTAAGTAGCATATCAAATTCAGTGTTATTCAAGATAACAACCTTTGTCTTTTAATCACTGAATTTAAATATTTACATGTTATGTAATTTCTGATATTTTGGGGTTTAAATCTACCATTTTGCTCAGCTTTTCAATTTGTACTGCTTGTTCTATGTTCCAGTTTTTTCATTTCTTGCCTTCATTTGCATTGATTGAAAATTTTTAAAAGTTATTTGAGTCCTATAAATTTTTGTGGTGATTACACCAAATATTGCAATATGTATATCTGACATAAAAATAAAATATCATTTGGTTGTTTTTTCTCTTCTGGGGAATGTATGTACTATAAAACACTATCACTCTGTCTCTCCTGACTTAATGCTTTTTCAGTGTATTATAATTTTCTATATAATTCTCCACAAGATTTTACTTTTGGTTTTATATAGTCAATATTCATTTGTAGTTATCATGCCTTTCTGCATTTCTGACTTTCTACTTGAAACCTTTTCCTTTTGCCTGAAGACAGATTTATATATATGTAGATAAATAAATTCAAGTCTATTGGGGATGAACTCTCCCAGTTTTGGTTTGTCTGAACATGTCTCTTTTTACTTTCATTCTTGACATATATTTATATCTTGAGAGCAGAATTCAGGGTTGGCAGTAATTTTTTTTCAGCATTTTGGAGCTGTTGTTCCATTGTCTTTTGGCTCAGAATGTTGCTGTTGAGGAATAAGCTGTGAGTCTGATTATTGTTCCATTGATGGCAATCTTTTTCTCTGGTTGTGTTGAAGATAATTTCTTCGTTCATTTTTTTGTTTTTAGCAGTTTTACTATAAAGTGCACCTAGGTTTTCCCTTATTTAACTAGTTTTTGATTTCCTGAATCCATCAATTGATGTATTTAATTAGTTTTAGAAATGATTCAGCTGATTACTCGTAAATTATGTTTCTGTTCCATTATCTCTCTTCGTTTAGTATTTCAGTTAAATATATATCAGAACTTTTCATGGATCTTTTATATCAGTGTCATGATTTGGAAAAAGAGAAGTACAAAATTGAGAATAAATATTCTGAAACCAACTGGCAGAGTAATTTTATGTCCTTTGAATCCAATAAAAATTTGGGCATATATTCAGTGTCTTTTTATTATTTCATTGTTCTAATAATTCATTTAAATTACATTTTACAAAGATATCATTTTATGACATTTTGGATTTTTTTTTAAGTTTGGAAAGTGCTTTACCAGCTTCCTTAACCTTCTTATAATTTTTTTTTTAGCTTTGTCTTTTAGCTTTGTTGTATGGATATTTTCTTCCATACTACAAATTCTCTCTTCATCTGTTTGTAATTAAATGTGAAAGCTATTGTGTTTTAATTGTTATTTTTTTAATTCTAGCATTTTCACTGGCTCTTTTAAAAAATTAGTTTTCAGTTCTCCGCCAAAAGTCTCAAGGTTGACTTTTGTCTCTCTGAGCAAATTAAATATAGTATTATTTGAAGACAATACACTTTTTTTTTTTAAGTTGAAAAACTCTAATTTCTGAGCCTTTGTGATCTATGTCTGTGATTTCTTGGTTTTCATTTGTGTGGTCTTGTCTTGTTTTTCTGTTTTTCTTTTATTGTATTCAGATATTTGTACTTAAAACATTATTTGTAGACATAATTAGAATTCTATAATGATGTTGTCATTCTCCAAAGTGAATTTATATTTACTTCTGCTAGGTACTTGGGGCCTTAGCATTATGGGATCATGTTAATTCAATTCCAGGTACTGTGAACCTGAGTTTCTAGAACCTTCTTTTGGTTTATCATTGTTTTTAGGGTACTGTCCTTCAGTGGCCCATCCAAATGCAAAGAGATTCACCAGAGCTATCCAGGCTTGGTGATGCTGGGCCCCAAAATTGGCCTTAGCTCTGTGAGACAGTTTTTAACCACCTTCCCGCTCAGCCACTTGGCCTCTCAGTCCTGCTTTTAGAAATTGGCATATGCTTCTAGGCACAGTGACTCACACCTGTAACCTCAGCACTTTGGGAGGCTGAGGCGGGTGGATCACTTGAGGTCAGGAGCTCGAGACCAGCCTGGCCAACATGGTGGCTGTCTCTACTAAAAATACAAAAAATTAGCCGGGTGCGGTAGTGCATGCCTATAATCCCAGCTGCTTGGGAGGCTGAGGCAGGAGGGTCACTTGAACCTGGTAGGCAGAGATTACAGTAAGCCGAGATCGTGCCACTGCATTCCAGCCTGGGCAACAGAGTGAGACCTGTCTCAAAAAAAAAAAAAAAAAGAAAAGAAAAGAAAAAAGAAATTGGCATATACCGTATTGGCATATATTGTAGAGAAAATTGCCCTACATGCCGGACTCAACTCCCTTGGTCTCTGTCCTTTACCTGATACTAACCCAGTAATTCTGCACTATCTTGTTAGCTGTCTAGCACACTGGAGTAGATTTTTAAAGTATATTTTGTTTTGCTGATTGTCCTCAGTAGGTGGGATGGTATGAATTACCTAGTTCTCCATTCCTAGAACAGGAAGTCTTATATAATCTAGGTTTAACCAAATATCTCCATTAATGAGTAAGTGATTATGAAAATATTTCTAAAAAGAGGTTGATTCTGGAGATTTCCCTAATAATACAAATTTAATTGAACAACAAGAAAGGGCAGGGCTGACATTTTTCTAGCCCCTTATATAAGTACTTCTTTAGTTACGTTACCAGAGAAAGCCATGAACAAAATAATTTGGCCAAAAAATTGTGAAATTATTCAGATAAATGTGATCTTTTAACAATAAATGAGGAAGTAACCATGTTTAATGCTATGAGTAGAGCATTTTGAAAATGGATATTTGGGAAATCTCCAATAGTTATGTATTTTTATTGCCAAAAATGCAATGAATATGCCTCTTTAAAAACTCTCGTATCTACATACTTGGAAATGGAATTTTTAACCTTTTAAAAATGATAAATAAACAGTTCTAGGGGACTTTGAATCAACTTTTTTAAAGTTTGTATTAACAAGTAGTTGACATTAGGGAAGATAAAAATTTACTATCCAATTTTTACTGGAAACTTTAATTGATGGATAGGGTTGAAAAACAAGTATCATACTTTAGTGAGATAAGCAATAAAGTTCTTTTCTTGTTTTAATTAAAGTATTTTGGAAGTATCTTTTCCATGTCTGATAACTATTAAAACCAAGCACCAGGCCAGGCGTGGTGGCTTACGCCTATAATCCCAGCACTTTGGGAGGCTGAGGCGGGCGGATCAAGAGGTCAAGAGGTAGAGACTATCCTGGCCAACATGGTGAAACCCCGTCTCTACTAAAAATACAAAAATTAGCTGGGCGTGGTGGTGCGTGCCTGCAGTCCCAGCTACGCAGGAGGCTGAGGCAGGAGAATCGCTTGAACTTGGGAGGTGGAGGTTGCAGTGAGCCAAGATCACACCACTGCATTCCGGCCTGGCGACAGTGAGACTCTCTCAAAAACAAAAAACAAAAAAAACAAAAACAAAAGAAACCAAGCACCAAAAGAAATGAATGTAAAATCAGACCTTTTATTCATAGAGGTTTAAATAGTGAAGCATATTCAATCACACAGCTCTCATCAAAATATTATTAATGAGAATTTCAAAGGTAAGCACAAAATAGTTTTTGCATCATTAATAACATTATAAAAATGTGAAATATTTTATATTTCAACTTTCATCATTTTACTTTTTCTATATATTATATATACTGTGTTTTCTATATGTTAAGTGTACAATGTCTATATTATATATACATATATAAAATTTAAAACTGAATAAAATATATACATTTTAGGAATGCTTACTCAAAAGTTTTTATTGGTTAGTCCCAAAAATTTGGTGACCATTATTTAGGGTTGCCTCTGGAAAGTTGCCTTCTAAGTTTTACCAGTTTGGATAAGTGGTCTCTACCCGCTACCCTCACCCCATTTTCCTCCCACTGAACTCTGTTTATATTGTTCATAGTACTTACCACAAATTATAATTATATATGTATTTGTTTGTTTACTTATTTATTAGATTATGAGCTCCAGGATGGTAAGGGTTATGTTTGTTTCTTTTTTTTTTTTTTGAGACGGAGTCTCGCTCTGTCGCCCAGGCTGGAGTGCAGTGGCGCAAACTCGGCTCATTGCAAGCTCCGCCTCCCGGGTTCATGACATTCTCCTGCCTCAGCCTCTGGAGTAGCTGGGACTACAGGCGCCCACCATCACGCTTGGCTAATTTTGTATGTATTTTTTAGTAGAGATGGGGTTTCACCGTGTTAGCCAGGATGGTCTCGATCTCCTGACCTCATGATCTTCCTGCCTCGGCCTCCCAAAGTGCTGGGATTACAGGCATGAGCCACCGTGCCAGGCCTACGTTTGTTTCTTTTGCCAACAATACCCAGAGCCTAGAACAGCATCTGGAAATGACTGATCCTTTGATATGTACTGAAGGAATAATTCAACAGATTATATGTTTCAAAGTGAGACAGACATGGTGTGGTAGTCTTCCTCCAGGATGGCACCCAAGGGCTCCACCTCCTGATATTCTTCCATTTGTGTAGTTCCTTCCCACACTAGTAGGATTGGTCTCCACGACCAAAAGAGTACAGCAGAAGTGATGGCATGTTATATATAAGATGGGCTTATAAAAGGCACTGTTGCTTCTAATTTGATTGCTATCTCTCTTTCTTCTATCACTTGCTCTGGAGGAAGCCAGTTGCTATGTCATGAACTGCTCTATGAAGAAGCCTGTTTGTCAAGGATCTGAAGCCTCCTGCCAATAGCTGCATGAACGAGTTTGGAAGATCCAGTTCTACCCTTCAGATGACTGTAGCTTGACGTCAACCTCATGAGAGACCCTGAGACAGAACCACAAAGCGAAGTCCCTCCTGGATCCCTGATGCTACACAACTATGTAATAAATGTTTGCTGTTTTAACTACTTAGTTTGGAGTCATTTGTTACTTGGCAATAGATACATAATACACTTGGGTTTGAATACCATCATTGCCCTTTACTAGGTGTGTACTTGAACATACGACTTCATCTCTTGGAGCCTGTTTTGTTTTCTCAAAATGGTAATAATATTTACTTACAGTGCTCTTGAAGCAGCATCCTGATATTTAGTAACTTCTTAATATATAGCTACCTTCACTTTTATTATATTTATTATTAAGTAAAGTGAATGCTTAAGAACAGAGAGAGCTATAGAGCAGCTATAAAAAGGAAGCCTCTAAACCCCAAAAGAATAGCTACCTTGGGCCATTACGTTTAGGGGCAACTAGCTTTGTGGGCTTTCCTCGATACTAAGAGCCTCATTGTATCACAGGCCATGTGGGGGGTCATAAGTCAGCAAAGGCCAATCAGAATCTATGTACTATACTGTTTATTTCCATTCTTTTACAGAGAAACCACACTAAAACATATAATACGCATATCTTTGTCTTCCTTAACAATGTGTTTGTGTTAAAGGATGTTTCCACAGTCTAGGAAGTCCTTTTTCTCTGGAACAGTGGTTCTCAAACTTCACCATGAATCAGAATCACGTGGAGGGCTTATGACAGGCGCATTGCCAGGCTCCCACCTCCTGAGTGTTTGATTCAGCAGGTCCATGTCGGAACCTGAGAGTTTGTGTTTTTAACCAATTCCTAAGTGGTGCTGATGTTGCTGGTCTGAAGACCACATTTTGAGGACCACTGCTTTGGAACATCATAGTCTCTGACAAATGAAACCTCATAGTGCTAAAGAATTAAGAGTAGTAGGCCAGGTGTGGTGTCTCATGCCTGTAATCCCAGCACTTTGGGAGACCAAGGCGGGTGGATCACCTGAGGTCAGGAGTTCGAGACAAGCCATGGCCAACATGTTGAAACCCCGTCTCTATTAAAAATGCAAAAAATTAGCCAGGCATGGTGGCGGGTGGCTGTAATCCCAGCTACTTAGGAGGTTGAGGCAGGAGATCACTTGAACCCAGGAGGTGGAGGTTGCCGTGAGCCGAGATCATGCCATTGCACTTCAGCCTGGGCAACAGAGTGAGACTCCGTCTCAAAAAAAAAAAAAAAAAGGCTAGCAATGTTTAGGGAAAATGTGGAGTAAAATCAGTCCAAATTCCTTACTGTAATATACGAGGCCCTGCACACTGTAGCCCTACTTTTTCTCACACTGCACTCCTTATATTCACTTTGGCCTTTGTTCTGCTCCTTAAAGACACCAGGCTTATCTCTGATTGTGTGCACTTGCTGCTCCTTCTGCCTGAGCCTCTTCTGTCTTAGATTATGGCTCTCTCTGTGTCATCATCGAAGGCCCAGTGAGGTGTTTTCTACCTGAAGAAGACATTCTCTATGATGCTTCCTGCTCTCCTAGTTTAGTCTGTTCCCATCACCTATCGTGATCTGAAATTGCCTTTTTATTTGCCTGTTGGAAAATTCCAATATAACAGACACCTCATCTCTTAGGTTCTTTGCTGTCTCCAGCACCTGGATCGGGGCCTGGTATGTGGAATGTGCTCAACTAGGTATCTGTTGGTTGCAAACGTGGGTGTCTGGCATGGGACTCTACTTTATAACCTAGTTTTGGAGGGAAATGAAGAACACTGAAAAAGGAACATGGGAGCCTGGGGAATATGGACGCACCCCACATGCCCTCACCTGTGTCACCGCTGCCAGGATTCTGCCAGCTTGCAGTGTGAAGGAAAGGGGTTTGCACTTTTCCTCTCCCTGCAGAATCTTCTACGCCCTTGGTTGCCTCATAAGAAGACAACATGGGGACTTGGGCAATACATTTCACTCTCAGGATTCCAGAAAGTTGCTAAATGGGTTACTTTTTCATCATCTGGAACAGTTCTAACTTGTGTAAGTGATTCTCTTCAGTCTGGCTTGACTCTGTCAAGTTGTCCCCAGTGACAGCAAGGGAAGGACAGCTGCTTCCCGTGCCTGTTGGTGTCAGGTGGGCTCTGTCTGCAGTTGTTTGCCCCTGGTGCTTCTAGCTGTTTGAGATCCTAGGTTAGGAATGAACCCAATCCATCTTATTGCCAAGGACATGTGGACACTAAGATGAACAAAGAAGCAAACCTGCATACTCAGTTTAAAGTTGTATTTGTTTTTCTCCCAATGGTTTGCTCATTAAAAATTAAGTGCCTATGCCAATGCTGGCTTAGGCAAGGCCTGGACATTCTCTCTGCAGACACTTGCTGGTGGTCTGAGCTGACTCACCCTCACGCCCTCACCTCACATGGCTCTGCCCTTGGCGCCTGGTCTTGGGAGGTTTGCATTCTTGCAGCAATCTCGGGCTGCTACCATGAGCCATAGGCAAAAACAACAGGACTTTCTTTAGGGAATTCAGGAGTGAGTCTCACGGTCTAGCCACTGGCTTTTACTGCATGAGGCTGGGGGAGGGTTTTCCCAAATAAGGAGACCTGAAAGTCCTCTTCGTTGGGGATGCTCTTGACCTGCACAGTGCTAGAGTTGGAAATGTTTATACAAATGCACTTCACATTTTATCTGTTCTTTGGATAGGCCTGTAGAACATTCCAACTACACTCATGTCTTTCGCTTCTGTCCTTTATCCATGTTAAAGCCAGTTAGAGACACCGGTACTTAATTAGTGACTTTGGCATTGCTCACACACCTTGTGCCAGGAATGAACTGAAGATGGATTTGACAAGAAGCAGAGGTTGTGGGCGGGGAGGCTTTGGCAGCTCCCAGAGGAGCTTCCTCGGGGGTTTTGTTAGAATGTCTCATCCTCCTCTAGAGCTTTCCTGTGTTTGTGTGGGAGTTCAGTTCAACAACTTGTTAAGCACCTACTCCATACCAGGCACTAGTCCCAGTTAGGTGCTGGGGATACCAAGACTAATAAATTCTGTCCTTGCCTTCAAGGAGCTCAGAATCTTAACACGAGATGAACCTGTGGTGGTAGCTTCAAGATGGCCACACATTCTCTCTAATCCTTCCCTCGAATTTGGACTGACCCTCTCTCTCACTAGCTTTGACCAATAGAATGTGGTGGAAGAAAAGTGCAACTTCTGAGGTTGGGACTTAAGAGATCTACGGCTTCTGCTTCTGTCACTCCTAAAATGCTGCTTGTAAGGAGCATTTGTCACCCTGTAAGGAGCCTGACTTGTAAGGAGGCCACCATGCTGTGAGGAAGCCCAAGCTAGCCACATGGAGTGAGAGTGTGAGAAGAACCTGAGGCACTGGGCATGTGAGTGAACATTTCATGGACCTAGACTCTAGCTGAATGCAGCTGAGGGAATGAACCTCAGCCAATGCCTTGTGGGGCAGAAGAACTGACCAGCCAAGCCTTGCCTAAATTCTTGATCCATAGAATTGTGAACAAATAAAATGGTTGTCATCTGAACCCAGTAGGTATTGGGGTAGGTTGTGACACAGCTAATAGATCATTCAAACACACACACATATTCTTAGATAATGATAGAGATACACATAGGATGCTACAGGAGCACAGACGAGGGGTCCCAGAGACAGCCTGTGGTGATGATGGGATGGGCATTGAATGCTTTCCAAAGAAGGCTGGCTTGAGTAGCAAACTTCTATAGACCTGGATGTGAACCAGGCTTGAGGGAAAGTGGAGGCTGTCTGGGTACAGGAAAACAGAACAAGAAAACATGGAGGTGATGAATAGCATGGTACATATGTGAGGGCTTTTCAAGCAGGTGAAAGCAGGAAGTAATGGGTAAGTTTGCAGAGGTGTCATCATCATCATCATCATTGGGATAGATGCCATTTATTGAACACTTGATATATGCCAATGTGGATCTAAGGTTTTCTATATGTTAACTCATTTAAATAATTCTAACAGCAAACCTATATTATCATTACCTTTTTACATTAGAAGCAAATGAGGCACAAAGAGATTAAATAACTTGCTCATGGGCACACAGCTGTCAAGCACAGAGTAAGGATTTGAACTCAGGCAAGATCTCGAAGAACTTTCTGTGCCTCTTTGAAGATCTCTGTATTTGCTCTGTAGGGATACGGAGTGACCCAGAGGTTTTAAGTAAGGGAGTGGCATGGTCACATCAAAAGATTCTACTGTTTTGCAATTTTTCCCACTTCAGTTATTTTCATTGTCTGTTGTCTGTTTCTCTATAGTGACTAGCAATGAATCTCTTATAACAAGCAGAGCCTGTGAGCTCATCTTTGAGAGGATGTAAGGAAGGAGGGAGGGGCATGGGTCACGTACAACTCCACAGCTGGTCGTAGGGGTGGAGGGAAGGACAGAACGCCCAGGGAGAAAATGGGTGTGGCGGCCACCAAGAGAGGAAAGCTGGCTGCATCCTTGACCCCAGGGAAGAATGAGGACAACAGCACATGGGAACCAGCCTGTGCTAAACTCTTTGGAGCTGAGGTACTGATGGGATCCTAGGCTTTGCAGACAATCTGCCTTTCTCTCTTTCCTTCTCTCCATGGCCCTTCAGGAGATTAGCATCAAAATATTAAAAACAGCTGTTGAGCTCCTAACAGCAATTAGCAAGGAAGAGAGCATTCCATGGAAATCCAGAAATGTTCTCCTGGCCATGGCTATTGGCTTCTGAAGAAGTCCTTGAGGGCAACTGTGGAGTCGGAGGACCCACATATACCACATCCATCTTCTCTCTGTCGCTTGCTCTGTCTCCATGTCTACGGGCATGGAGCAGACTCAGCGGAGTCTGAATCTCTGTGCAGATTTGTCAGATTCTTGTTCCAGCAGCTTTTCATGCAAGGAGGGAAGCAACAGAGTGTAGAATAAGAAAGAAGTGTGGCTTAGGGCCTAGGAGAACCTAGGAGACCTAGCCTCCAGCTTAGCTTGGCCAATACTTGCTTTGTAGGATATGGGCAAATGTCTGAAGTTCCTAGGTCCCAAGGTCCTCATCTGCAATATGAGGGTGTTGGATGAAGATTAATCTTACCACAAAGCATAAAAATTACAATAGCTGAGGTTTACTACACATGGACTAAAAACCTGACCCTTTGCTAAGGACTTTTTTAACTTTTTTAGTTAATCCTCACAATAACCCAAGTTTAATGAAGCTTACTGAAGCCTTCCCTCATCCAATCCAAAGCTCCCTGTATACATTATCTATTGCTGTGTAACAAATTACTTCAACTGTTCATGGCTTAAAACAATAATAAAATGTATCATCTCATAGTTTCTATGGGCCAGGGATTGTGAAGCAACTTGGCTGGGTGGTTCTGGCTTGACGTCTCTTATGAATCTGCAGGCTACAGTCTTCGGAAGCCTTGACCAGGGTTGGACGATCACTTTCAACATGATAGGTTGGCTCTGGCCATTGGCAAGCTTGGTGCTGGCTATGGGCAAGAGGCTTCATTCATCACCACCTCACCCTAGGACTGTCTGTTAAATTACTTGAGTGTTCTCTCAACGTGGCTGTTCGTTTCCCAAGAATGAGTGACCCAAGAGAGTGATTTGGTAGCTGCAATGTCTTTCATGACCTGTCCTTGGACATAACACCCTCCCATTGCCTTATTCTGCTGCTTCTAGTTTTAAATTTTAACCATGTTTCTGATGACAAGGAATGCTGCAAAAATACTCTAGTTCAACAAAGAGTTATGATCACAAAATAATTTTTATCCATTCTACAGTGTTTCAGAATTGCCAGTTGATTTTTAAACACAAAGTAGATATAGATGCTAATGGTGGCTACATCTTATTGGTTACCTGGGTTAGCCCACTCAACATGAAGAGGAACACACAAGGGGATGAATATCAGGAGGCGAGGATCATTAGTGGCCATCTTTGAAGCTGCCTACCACATCTTCCCCCTAAATTTCTATCATATTACTGTGTTCTATTTTTAATAGTTTTTATCTGAAATCATCTTTTTTTGGTAGAGACCCATTTCCTCCCCATTAGAAGATAAGCTTCCCAAGAGCAGGAATTTCATCCTTTTTATTGCTGTACCCCCAGCACCTGAACAATGCTGGTTGCATAGTTGGTGCTCAATA
Source organism: Pan troglodytes (assembly GCF_028858775.2). NCBI lineage: Eukaryota > Metazoa > Chordata > Mammalia > Primates > Hominidae > Pan > Pan troglodytes. The sequence goes on along the minus strand of NC_072401.2, from coordinate 38,912,313 downwards.
TTTAGCATGAGATAGGTATTACTTTGCCAATTTCAGACACAGAAACCGAGGCTCAGAGAAGTTAATTTGCCTGAAGTCACATAGATATTAAGTGGTGGAGCTGAGAAACCAACTTATGCATAGGGACTGATACCCACAGTCTACTTGGTTGGCCCTCAGCAACTCCAGTGCTGCCATTATGCAAGTGTCTGCACATGAAGAGCAGGACAACATCCAGGAGAAGGGCCAGGAGAATTCCTGGGTAACTGGGAGATACCAGGAGGAAGTGAATGAGTGTCTATATGAATGGATGCATGTGTATGGTTGAGATGGTTGAGTGTGTATATTTGTGTGTATAGCAGACAGAGAGAAAGAGAGGGGGGACAGAGAAAGAGAGAGAGAGAGAGAGAATGTGTGGATGTGTGGGTAAGGTAGCTGGATCAAAGGGGAGATAATGTACTCTGGACAGCTTTTATGACACAGACCTGGAGATAATATTTTGACCTTAGCCTTATTGGTTTTCTTTGAAAAATTTTTCTCCAAGGAATATTCTTATTAAAATGACTAAGTAAATTTTCCTTTAAAAATCCCACATGCAATTTAAGTCATTGGTTGACTAGCAAGTCTACTGCCAAATTACACATGGAATACTAACTTGATTATGTTTGTGGGAATTATCCATTTTCTGGATTATTGGCCAGAAAAAGAGAAATACTGTCTGTTGGCCACCCACTCTCCATTCTCCTTTCCACCCTCCTGAGGGAGGGGCCCTGATATTCATCAAATACTCAATGGGGTTCTTTTAGAACAAAGCCTTATCCACCCCCTCTCCTTGCCTGGGAGCTAGAAATTTGGGGGAGGAATGAAGGGAAATGGTTATGAAAGTCCCTCACTTACTCTCCCTCCTCTGAGGCATTCTGGGTGCTGAGTTTTGGAGCAAGGGTTATTGTGTGTAGAGTAGAGGTTTTTGGTCTTTGAGTGAGAGCAGAGTGGAATCCAGGAGAAAGCCCACATAAGTTGATTGCTGAGGCTGGCTCTGATCTAGCATGGAAGTGAAGGTGGTGGTGGGGTCCCACAGTTACTTCAAGGCCCAGCCCAGTTTACCAGGGTAGGAAAGCAGAGAAAGATTTTGTGTAGAAGGCCTGCTCAGGAAAAATGAGTTTGCATTTAGCTTGAAAGTATCCTCAGGAATCTGTGGGTGGCTGTGGTTAGCTGGACCAAAAGCAGACCTGGCTGAAAGATTGAAGTAAGCTTCCTCCTCAAATAGTGAGTTTGTCTCCATCAACAGTATCTAGACACAGACTGAATAGGCATGTGTGAGAGAGAATGGCATTCTCCCAGCTGGTGCTTACCATTTAGACCAAAGTTCATTCAAGGAAGGTTCTACTGGGGCTCTACCTTATCTTTTCCATGACTCCCTGATGAAGAGGATGTAGCACAGTGGTCAAGAGCACAGGCCTTAGAGTTTGTGTGCTTCTGTTTGTGCCCTGGCTCTGGCACTTGCTAATTATGTGACCTTAGACAAGTTACTTAATTTCTCTGTGCTTCTATTTCCTCAAATGTAAATGAGGATAAAAATTGTTCTTACTTCTTAGAGTAGTTGTGATGATGGAATTGGGATAATACATGTAAAGCTCTTGGAACAGTAGGTTGCATTCAAGAATTTAGTTAACTAACGTATATGGAGTAATATACATTGCTATGTGCCAGGCATGGGAGAATGATGAAGGAGGCCCAGTTCTGCCCCTCATGAAACTTACCTTCTAGTGTTTGTGGGGTGGGAGGTAGAATAATGCCACCCCAAAAAGATGTCCATGTTCTAGCCTCCAAAACCTATGAACATGGTAGGTTACATGGCAAAGGGGAGTTAAGGTGGCAGATGGAATTAAGGTTGCTCATCAGCTGATTTTGCAATAGAGACAGCAGCCTGGATTATCCAGGTGGGCCCAGTGGAATCACAAGGGTCCTTAAAAGAAGGAAGAGGGAGGCAGGAGAGTGTCAGAGTGATGCCATGTGAGGAGGACTCAACCGGCTGCTGCTGACTTTGAGGATGGAAGGGGGACCCAAGCCAAGGAATGCAGAATCTTTTCCTATGAGATTGGAAAAGAGGCTGCACGTGGTGGCTCATGCCTGTAATCCCAGTACTTTGAGAGGCCGAGGTCGGTGGATCACCTGAGGTCAGGAGTTCGAGACCAGCCTGACTAATATGGTGAAACCCTGTCTCTACCAAAAACACAAAAAAACTAGCTGGATGTGGTGGCATGCACCTGTAGTCCCAGCTACTCAGGAGGCTGAAACAGAAGAATTACTTGAACCTGGGAGGTGGAGGTTGCAGTCAGCTGAGATCATGCCACTGCACTCCAGTCTGGCTGACAGAGCAAGACTCCATTTCAAAAAAAAAAAAAAAAAAAAAGCTGAAAAGGGAAGGAAATGAATTTTCCCCTAAAGCCCCAAGAAGGAACATAGTCCTACTGAAATCTCGGCTTTAGTGAGACCCATTAAGACCCATTTCAGACTTCTGATCTCCAGAAGTGTTAAGACAATACATTTGTGTTGTTTAAGCCACTATGTTTGTGATAATTTTTTGCAGCCGCAACAGGAAACTAATACTAATGCAGATAAGAAGTAAGTGAACAAACAAATATGAAGTATGATTTCAGGTAATGAAAAGCGCTATGAAGAAGATGAAGCAGGATATGGATGACCGAGCCTTGGGAGATTAGAAAAATAAAAGATGAAGCAGGATACAGGGAACGATGGAGACGGCGGATCTCTTAGATGGTCAGGGAAGGCATCTCTGGGAAGATGACATTTGAGAAGATGTTTGAATGAAATGAGAGGACAAGCCATGGGTCTGCGTTCCAGACGGGGGGATGGAGGCTACGAAGTCCTTAAAGAGGGGAAGAGCTCGGAGAATTAAAGTAGAATTAAAGGTCAGTGTGACCAAGGCACAGTGGGCAAGTGAGAAAGTCATAATGAGTGAGACCAGACGATGCAGAAGTTAGATACTACAAGCCCTTGGAGTTTGGATTTTACTCCCAGTGTGACAGGAAACCATCAGAGGCTCCCCTCCAATGGAGGGGTGACAGGACCTGATTTACATTTTATGAAGCTCACTTAGGCTGCTGTGTGAAGACTACACTGGAAGAGGTTAAGAGTGGAGGAAGAAAGCCAAGTCAGGAAGATACTATGGAAGAAGATGGATTACACTCAGCTGATGGGGATAGAGTTGGTGAGCCATATCTTGGTGGTTAGAGCTGACTGGGCTTTATAATGGTTTGGATATGGGGTTTGAGGGAAGGGAGGAAATCAAGGATGCCTCCTAGGTTTGGGCTGGAGCAGCTAGGTGAAGGACAGGCTTTATTATTATTTTTTTGTGTGTGATGGAGTCTCTCTCTGTCGACAGGTTGGAGTGCAGCGGCGCCATCTCAGCTCACTGCAACTTCTGCCTCCCAGATTCAAGCAATTCTCCTGCCTCAGCCTCCTAAGTAGCTGGGACTACAGGTATGCACTACCACATCCAGCTAATTTTTGTATTTTTAGTAGAGATGGGGTTTTACCATGTTGGCCAGGATGGTCTTGATCTCTTGACCTCATGATCCACCCGCTTTGGCCTCCCAAAGTACTGGGATTACAGGTGTGAGCCACTTCACCCAGCCAGGGACAGGCTTTTTACTTACATGAAGAAGACAGGAGAGGAAAAGTGTGAAGGTTAAAATTCAGAATGCTTATATAATAAATGCTGAACGTTATTATCAGCATTTGATACTCCTGACACACTGGTTTATTGTTTTCTATCTCCATACTATGCTCATAATTCCTCAATCTGGAACTTTCTGCTCCCTCTTCACTATCATGTGATAAATGCATATCTATCCCATCTCAACTCATTGCAACCTCTGCCTCCTGGATCTAAGCGATTCTCCCACCTCAGCCTCTCAAGTAGCTGGGGCCACAGACGTGTGCCCCCATGGGCAGCTAATTTTTGTATTTTTATAGAGATGGGGTTTCACCATCTTGGTCAGACTGGTCTTGAACTCCTGACCTCAGGTGAAGCACCTGCCCTGGACACCCAAAGTGCTAGGATTACAGGAGTGAGCCACCATGCCCAGCCTGTATCCATCTTTATGGATGCCTCTTTTCCCATTCTACCTCTTTCCTATGTACACTAGGAGAGATCCCTTTTCCCTTGAAATCCTAGTATTTAGGTCTAATATTTAGGTCTCCTTAACAGTTTGCACTGGGATCTTATTTATGTAAGTCTTTTACCTTCACTATCAAATGGTAATCTCCTTGAAGGCAGGGATGTTCATTACTCTTCCTGAATTCCCTGCTGCATAGTCACTTGCACATAAGAGATACCCCATAAATGATTGCTGAATGGAATCAATGTTACAAAGAAGATGACTGCATTGAACTAGGGAGTGGGGAAGTTGAACTAGGCATTTTCTAAGGCTTTCTGCTCTAAAATTTTATAATTCATTTGATTGCAGGTTGCATGTCCCTACCTGTGAGACAATTTCTAAGCTGCGTATTCCTCACTTGATTACTGAGTGCATGGAGAATGCAATTTACCCTCATGCCAGTCCAAGGAAAGAAGAAAAGATTGGGTTCATGAACGCACACAAATACAGTTTGCTGATGCCAAATATGAATGATTTCAGATTGTGCACAGTTTTATACTAGCCATTCTTTCTTTCTATTCTCTCCTGTCTCCCATTAACAGGGACAACCTTACAATAGGTCAAAAATAGGAAATGGTGGTAGGATGCCATTATTACCTTCAATTGTTCCATTCCCACACCTGTGAAAGAGTATCACCTATACTATATAGTTAATGATTTAATTTTGGCAGTACACATATGTATCTATTTCCAATTCCAAGATAAATATATATTCAATGATTACATAATGCAACATGCACTTAAGGGAAGTTGTTGCTCTTAGCAATAACCTAGAGTTTTACTTTTATCTATGTATCAATTAGCTTTTGCTATGTAACAAGTAATCCCACAATATGATGGTTAAAAGTAGCAACCAGTTATTTCATTCTTAATTCTGTAGTTTGGCAATTGGGCTGGGATTCCTGGGCAGTTCTGGTCTGAGCTGGCTTGGCTGATCTTGACTGAATTCACTTAAGTATCTATGATCAGCTAATAAGTTGACTGGGGCTTTGTGGTTTGACAGCTCAGCGGAGACAGCTGGAAAAACTAGGTCACTCTCCACAGGATCTCTCTTCCTCCACAGTCTAACCTCGTCTTCTTTATATAATGGCATTAGGAGTCTACAAGTGAGAAAGGAAGTATGTAAAGCCTCTTGAAGCCCTGGTTCTGAACTTTTCACTGTTACTTCTGCTACATTTTATTGCCACAGGCAGGTCACAAGCCTCACCCAGATTCAAGGGATGAATAAATTGTCTCTTGAAAGGAGAGGCAGAGTTGCATTGCATAGGCTGTAGATACAGGGAGGGAAGAAGAATGGTGGCCATTTTTGCAACACGTCACAATCAGCTGGGGTGCTTTTGCCTTAAGTTACAGAAAATAACTCCAAGTTGTTTAAATGATGAAAACACATTATGTATCTCTTGAAATACATTTGGAGGAAAAGTGATTCCAGGGTTACTTCAGCTGCTTAGCAATGCCATCATGGTCCTAGGGTTTTTTTTTTTTTAATTTCACTTTCCACTCTGTCATATCCAGCATGTTGGGTTTTGTCCACATTTTAACAAGATGTCCATGACAGTTTCAGGCTGTACTCACAGATGATAGAATCCAGAGGAGAAGAATGGAATGGCTCTGTCTTGTGTCTTCTTTTACAAATGAGGAACATCTACTCAGAAGCCCTTGCAGTACTCCCACTGGGTCCCATTACATCACATTCCTATGCCTGAGCATGGGAATTCATCTTCATCTGGGCTTCATCTTCATGTTAGTGGCAGCCTGGCTACAGAAAAGCTCTGCTTGTTGACGTCATACTACTAGCTATTGAGGTGAGAAGGTGGGAATTGGGTGGTGAGAATTTTCCTCAAGAAATATAGCAGCTTAGGAAGGTTGAAAGTAGGGTAACTGGTTCTACTCAGAATAGTAGATTTGAGTTTATCCTTCTGGATGTTCCTACCATTTGCAGTGATTTCTTTAATAACAATAATAACAACAATAATGGATGGTAAACATCTGTGCAAACATAACACTAATTCATCTGGTAGGAGGTGATGTGGATCAATGCATTTCAAGTAAATTAAAACAAATAATTTTCAAAATTTTCTCTTTATGTGATTATTTTGACTACTTATGTCTGCTCCTTGAGTCATGTAATAAGAAGTATATTTCTTTAAATCTTAGAGGCAACAATGAGCTCTGTGTTTCACAGCTTAAACAGTCAAAAAGTACAGGGTTGAAAAATAGACACCGGCTAGGAAACTAAAGCTTTTGTTTACAGAGTACATTTGTCCTTAATTTAATTAAGTCTCACAACATCTATTCGTTCTCTTGTCTTTAAAATTTGACCTGGGGTGGCATGTATGGCAAATGCAAGTATCATTTTTCTAGAAAGTCTCAAGTGAAAAGTGCTTATCCTTTAACTCTTCTCCGTAAACAAAGTGTCTTGTAAAAAGGCCATCACCTTGGCAACTGTCAACTGAATCAGCTTTATGAAGACAGAGCCAAACTACGAATAAACCTGCAGCTAAGGTGTAATTATTTTGCCATTAAAGAAAGTGAAAATTTTTAAAAAGTGACTTCTGACTATGCTTTGTGAAAGATGAAACTATTTAAATTTAAAGTAAACATAGTTTAAATTTAAAAAAAGAAGAAGTTACCCTGAATGGCCAGTTTGAACATTGCATTGTTCTACAGTTTCCTTCCATTTATGATTCGTTTGAATGTCTATTTTCTCTCCTTGTTAAACTGCTTACACTTCAAAAGCTTTTCCCCTTTCTATAAGTATTACTGTTAAAGTGAAATCAGCCAGTGGTTTAGTGCATTCCACACTCTGGGTTTTTAAAAAATAGTATTGGTGTTGATTCTCTGGTAGGATTTTGTCATTAGAATGTGTGCGGGTTTTTGGCTGTCAATCTTCTTGCCTATAATGACTTGGATATCCATGGACTTTCAAAGGCAAACCACAATGATTTTAGAAAATTATTAACAAAGTGGGTAATTGGTCACAGCTCAAACATTGGCAATAAAAGTATAAATTTAACATGTGATTGACTTAAATTATATCATTTTCTCGAGTCATGTATTGCAGGGGGTTACACAGGTCAGACATCAGGGCATGAGGCTGGTTAGGAAGAAATTTGGGGGGAAATTTCACTTGAGAATGTTGTGTATTTTCTAAGAACCAAAAAACTATGCTAAGAAACATAAAGTCATTTTTGCACCCCAACCCCAGTATTATGCATGGAAGAAAGACTGGAGGAACAGCTCAGAGTCATTATCTCTGATGTGGCTCCTATTAGGGGGTAATTTCCCATTGTGTGTAGTTTGGCTAGAGTGCCTTAGTTGTATGTGGAAGCTGAAGAGGGAGACCCTTCAATGCTCACTGCATAGCAACATGGTTGTAGTCACATGAACTAGGCTTGGACACTGACGCTGAAATTCCAAAACTTGGATGATGGCACAGGAATGGGACTAAGTGAGGCAAAGAAGCATCTAGGGTGCTAGGGGGTAACGTTTAAGGAGGCACTAATTCTTAGAGTCATGAGAGTGCTGATCTGCATCGGTACGACCCTGAGAGTGAGTGCCTCCTTTTCTTTTCTTTTTTTTTTTTTTTTTGAGACGGAGTCTCATTCTGTTGCCCAGGCTGGAATGCAGTGGCACGATCTCAGCTCACTGCAAGCTCCACCTCCCGGGTTCACGTCATTCTCCTGCCTCAGCCTCCCGAGTAGCTGGGACTACAGGCGCCCGCCACCGCGCCTGGCTAATTTTTTGTATTTTTTAGTAGAGACGGGGTTTCACCGTGTTAGCCAGGATGGTCTTGATCTCCTGACCTCATGATCCACCCGCCTTGGCCTCCCAAAGTGCTGGGATTATAGGCATGAGCCACCCTGCCCGGCCATGAGTGCCTCCTTAAATGGTGTGCCATAGGCTGCTGGCTTGCCTCTCCTAGTCCCACAGCCTTGGTGTGATACTTGGAAAGTCTGGAAAGTCAGCAAGAAGATCATCACAGCGGTGGTGGCAGAGATGATGCCAGTGCAGTATGCAGTAGTGATAGTACTAGTGACAGCCGAAACAGTGAGAATGGTGGCCATGGATGCAGTGTTGCTGATTCCAATGGTAGCGTGAACACTGGGATAAGCTTAGATCTGGTTCTCATGGGAAAGACTCCTGGTTCTCCTGCCTTTGGTTTTCTCAGTTCCTTGATAATCCATCCGATCCAGTATGTTTCTGCCTAAGTGAATCAGAGTTGGTTTCTGTTGCTTGCCACCAAGAACTCTCACTAACACAGTGGGATTGTGAGCAATTTATACTTTTTTTTCACCTTTATCCTTTTTCTTTGTTTTTATTTTTTTCATATTAATAAGCAGATTGATTTTTCACGGAAGGCCAAAACTTGTTGTCAATTTGTTTTGTCATCAAGTAGATCAAAGTGTGTAGGGCGGGCTCCCAACTGAGTCCATTAGGCAGTTCAGTGATGTTAACATCAAGAACCTGGATACTTTCCATCTCTCCACTGTTCCACCATTGATGTGGGCTTCATCTTCATGTTAGTGGCAGCCTGGCTATGCCAGTTCTAGGAGTTACATGCAGGAATGGCAATGCCAAAGGGAGAAGAGGAGGGCCTCTTCCTATGGTGCTTTCTTAAGAATGAAGAATAATTTTCCAGGAGTCTCACTCCAGAATTCTCTTTAATTTTCTTGGCCAAAATGAGGTTATGTGCCTAAGCATGTCTTAACTGCTGACAAGGGCAATGGAATTCTCCTCAGATCAATCAGACCCATTCCTAAAGCTAGTGTTTGTTTACCCCAAGGAACATGACTCTGTAGGAAAGAGGAGATTATATGAATAAAACTAGGGTTCTCTTAGGAAAGAAGAAGGGTAGAGTGGAGGCTGGATAGTCAACCTGCAGTATCCATAATGTATTTTGATTGCTCTTTGAGTGTTGTTGCTCACCTTTGGATGTGTGGCTGCAATCTGAGTACTAATGTATATATTGGCTTTCTTAGGCAACTGTTTGTCCTGTCTTCTGATACAAGTTTTGTTTTGTTTCGTTTATTTTGTTTTGAGACAGAGTTTCACTCTTGTTGCCCAGGCTGGAGTTCAATGGTGCCATCTTGGCTCACTGCAACCTCTGCCTCCTGGGTTCAAGTGATTCTCCTGCCTCAGCCTCCTGAGTAGCTGGGGTTACAGATGCCTGCCACCATGCCTGGCCAATTTTTTGTATTTTTAGTAGAGACAGGGTTTCACCATGTTGGCCAGGCTGGTCTTGAACCTCAGACCTCAGGTGATTCACCCTCCTCAGCCTCCCAAAGTGCTAGGATTACAGACATGAGCCACCATGTCCGGCCCTGATACAAATTTTAAAATGCTGACTATAACATAGTAAAACAGTAAAAAATTAAACATAGAATTATATATGAGCCAGCAATTCCACTTCTGGGCATACGCACAAAAAATAATTAACAACAGGGATTTGAACAGAGACTTATACACCAATACTCATAGCAACATTGTTCACAATAGCCGAAAGGTGGGAGCAACCAAAATGTCCAGTGACAGATGAACAGAGAAACAAAATGTGGTCTATACATACAATGGAATATTATTCAGCCTTAAAAAAGAAAGAAATCCTGTCATATGCTACAACATGGATGAACCTTGAAAACATTATGGTAGGTATAATAAGCCAGTCACAAAAAGACAAACACTGTGTGATCCCACTCATATGAGGTACTTAGAGTAGTGAAATTCACAGAGACAGAAAGGACAATGGTGGTTTCCAGGGGCTGGAAGAGAGGAACATGGGGATCTATTGTGTAATGGGTACAGAATCTCAGTTTGCAAGATGAAAAAAGTTCTGGAGATGAATGGCGGTGATGGTTGCACCATGTGAATGCACTCAATGCCATAGAACTGGATACTTAAAAATGGTTAAGATGATACATTTTATTTCATGTGTATTTTACCACAATGTAAAAAATAAATAAAAGATAAAAAAGCCCATTTTAATAGTTAATTTTATGTGTCAACCTGGCTAGGCTATGATAACATTAGTTTGGTCAAACACTAGCCTAAATGTTGCTGTGAAAGTGTTTTTTACATGCGACTGATATTTAAATAAATAGACCTGGAGGAAACCAGATTCCTCTCCATAATGTGAATGAATCTCCTTTAGTCAGTTGAGGACCTTAAGAAAAAAGACTGAGGTCCCCTGAGGAAGAAGAAATTCTACCCCCAGATTTTTTCTGAACTCAAGATTGCAACATCAACTTTTCCCTCGGTTTCCAGGCTGCTGGCCTGCCTTGCAGATTTCGAACTTGCCAGCCCCCACAATCAGGTGAATCCACTCCTTATTTTAAGCTTTTAATCTCTCTCTCTCTCTGTGTGTATGTGTGTTTGTTTATTTATTTATATACATCCTGTTGGTTCTGTTTCTCTGCAGAACACTGACTAATACGCCCATGTTTTTCATAAGTCTTATATGATATTTATAAAAATTTTATAATTAAACAAACACTGCCTGTATTTTTGTTATCAGAGGTTGTAGGAAACCTGAAGATTCAAAGCTGTAAATCACAGTAAATGTCCAAGTAAATGTCCTTGGTGGAAGTTGTGTAGGAATAGATGAGGAAGTGTGTGGGAAGTATTTTGTCCTCGACCAAATAAATGTCCATGAAATGGGTGGAAGTTGCATAGGAATAGATGAGGAAGTGTGTGGGATGGGGAAACCCCACAGAGCTTTTCCCCTTGGCCTAGAATTCCCTTCTTCTACATAGTCCCTGGTGTAGTCTTTATAAAACCACTCAAAACTGTGGCTGGTCTAGCAAGCACTTGAAAAATGTTACTGGCTTTTATTATTATTTTTGAATGAGATGTGTCTTCCCCACTCATAGTATTTTCTAGGTGGAGGAAACTCCACTTGGGGAATAATCTGTCCTTCCCCTCCTCTCTCCTCTCACAGCCTGCTGAGTTTAGGAGAAACTGAGTATATGGCTGCTGTAACAAATTACCAGAAACTGGGTAACTTAAAGCAACAGAAATGGATTTTCTTGCAGTGCTGGAGGCCAGAAGTCCAAAATCAATGTGTGGACCGGGTTGGTTTCTTTTGTAGGCTCTAAGGAAGAATTCATTCCCTGCCTCTCTCCTGGTTTTGGGTGCTGGGTTTCTGAAATCCTTGGTTTGAATCCAGGTTTCTTAACCTGTAGATGCAGCACACCAATTTCTGCCTTCATCTTCACAAGGCTTTCTCCTGTCTGTCTTCTGCTCTTATCTTCTAAGAACACCTGCCATTTGATTTCAGGCCCACTCTAATCCAGGATGATCTCATCTCAAGGTCCTTAACTTAATTACATCTGCAAAGATCCTTTTTCTAACCGATCCCACATTTACAGACTCTTTCTATATGTGTATGTATGTCTTTCTCTATATAAACACATAGTATGTGTGGGTGTGTGGGTCACACTCAGCCCACCACATGAGGCGTGTGCATTTCAGCTTCTTCCTCTCCTTTTCTTCTTGGAGTGAGTCTGCCTGTTGAGAACACGTGTTCTCCTCTGATTCTCCTGTGTAGGTTTTCCAAGGGCCTTGCCCTCCATTATAAAGCTTGCTGTGGCCTAGCAATACTGGATGGATAAATCTGTCTATTTCTGAGTTCAGAATTGGAAACCCACTTACCTTACCTGAAGCTATAAAGTCTTCTTCGATATCAACTTTATCAAGTAAATGTGATAGTTTGGTCTCCCATCTGCTCTATTCTCTGATCTTATTTCTCAATCAGCTGATAATTCAAGTATGGAAGAAAAGTGCCCCTTTTTGGGGGACTCCCTTGAAAATTCAATAAATATCACTTAAGCCTCAGCTCAAAGATTGGTAACCTTCTAAATTTTCCCCTCCCTCTCACAGGCAGAGTTAACCATGTCTTCTGGGCTCCCATACTCCTTTGTATTATCTTCTGTTATTTCCATTTTTTCCTGTTGGATCATAGTTTTCCGAAGGCCATCTCCCATGTTCCATCCACCAAATAGAATTGTACTTTGACAACCCAGACATCCTCCTAAGAGCTACAGCCCAGGGCTCATGAGTAGGCACTGTGCATCCTGTTACTCTGTCATGCTTTTGATTTCATTGTCATCTTTGTTTTCTTTGCTAATATAGTCATGAATAAGAAAGGAAATGTTGCTTCTTTACTGGAAATGGGATCCGAGATATCTTGTACTTTTTGTCAAACCAATTTATGGGCTTTGCCTACTGAAATAATGTGGTCTTATATACTGCTTTCTATATCTTATAATTGAGAACTACTTTTTTTTTTTTAGCTTTTGAAAGGTTAATAAATACAATGAATGCATAAGAAAGAACATAAAACTCACACATCATCCCACCATCAACAGTCACTGTCAGCTTATCTTTCCAGTTTATTCTCTCTATATTCTATATGTGAATGTGTATAATTAATTCAGTAATGATACTATATAACTTGCATACACTGACTTTTATTGAACAGTATATCAGTGGGCATTTTCCCTTGTCACGATGTTCTCCAAGTCATATTTTTGAACAGTTGTATGATATTCCTTACAAATATATTAAAATTTATTCAAGTATTTTCTTTTCCTCTGGTATTCAAGTTGTTTTAAATTTTTGGTTATTTTATTTTATTTTTTGAGACAGAGTCACTCACTCTGTCACTCAGACTGGAGTGCAGTGGTACAATCTCAGCCAACTGCAACCTCTGCCTCTCAGGTTCAAGCAAATCTTGTACCTCAACCACCCAAGTAGCTGGGATTACAGGTGCCTGCCAACATGCCCGGCTAATTCTTGTATTTTTAGTAGAGATGGGATTTCACCATGTTGACCAGGCTGGTCTCCAACTCCTGACCTCAGGTGATCTGCTTGTCTTGGCCTCCCAAAGTGAACTTTTGGTTATTTTAAATAGCTCTAAAAATGTGTTTTCAAATATCTGTCATAGCTCTGACATGATTTGTAGCAAAGCTGAATGGTTGACACAGTCAAAGTTAGGATGGCAATCAATACATTGGGACATCATGCTGGAGGAAAGTCAGCGCTGGCATGAGTGCCAGCCTCTGCCACACCACTCTTGGGATGAGAGCTGCTGCAGACAGTGCTCTCTGCATGGGTGGATGTGATTTCTGCCAGGACCCTGCTTCCCTGGCTATGGTGCACTGAACTGAGAACTGATGCCCGACCCAAAGGCAGCCATCCATGGAGAGTCCAGTGGCCAGCGGCTGATGCCAGAGCTCCACCCAGCGAGGTCACTGTACCCTGATGATGAGTGGCCAGTCAAACAAAGCCTCTTTCACACATTTTGAATTTGAGACTTATCAGAGGACTAAGCCAAAAAGTTGGGCCGAAAAAGGCAGACGTCCTGAGAGGAGTCTGCAAGCCATATCCACACGGCAGTAGGAGCCACAGCTAAGCGGGAGCCATGGAGGAGAGAAAAGGAATGCAGAGAGGATTTAGCAGCACGAGCAGAGAAAGCAGGGCAGAGCGTGGCTGAGTCATCACACTGGCAGAGCACTAGAGAAGGAGCAACAGATGCTTGCCGTTGAAGCAATGTCAAGAGGAACAGGTGGCTGGAGGTATACTATGTCCTGAATGACATTCCTGGCTCTGCCAGACCCGCCAGGCAGCTGCTAAAACTGCTTCCTGTTCTTCCCTACTTCCTCGTGTAGCCTCATAATGAACCACATTAATGCAAGTCACCAGAGCACGTCTCTTTTCCTGGCAACCCGAAAGAGCCTAATCAACACCACGTAATATTCGTATCTCTCTTATGGCACACATCAGGTGGCATGATGATGATTTGAGTTCTATGATTCTCCCTGACTAGACTCCTTGAGGTCAAAAAATGTATTTAATGTCTTTCAGAAGATATCCTCAGCAATGGGGACAGTTTAATAGCATGTAGTAGGTGCTTCCTAACTGTTTGATGAATGAATGAGGAATGTAAATGGTCCTGGGGTCAAAATAGCCATTGGAAAACATTTCTGTAGAGGAGATAAGTTTTTGGTTTCTTGTTTTGTGTGCTATTCATAAGGGGTGTAAAAACTCTTAATCTCAAGAATTTTATTTGAGGCTGGGTGTGGTGGCTCATGTCTGTAATCTCAGCACTTTGGGAGGCCAAGAGTTCAAGACCAGCCTAGTCAACATGGTGAAACCCCGTCTCTACTAAAAATACAAGAATTAGCTGGGCATGGTGGCGCATGCCTGTGATCCCAGCTACTTGGGTGGCTGAGGCACGAGAATCGCTTGAACCCAGGAGGCAGAGGTGGCAGTGAGCCAAGATTGCACTACTGCACTCCAGCCTGGGTGACAGAGTGAGACTGTCTCAAAATAAAAAAAAAAATTAAAAAAAAAGAATTTTATTTGAAACAATGGCTTGGTGAAAATTTTCCTTTAATTTTTTTTGTAAATAAAACACATTAAATATACATACATACATACATACATATTTATTCACCAAACATTTACAGTCTAAGCTCTGAGTATACATTAGTAAGCTCAATGGAGAGAAAGCACATAATAAGAGAGTTCCAGCCCTTGCAGGGCTCTCAGGCTAAGAAAAGAGTCATGTTAGCCCAATTAGGAAAATAAGGCTATGTAGAATGGGATGAAGTGGTGCAAAGTGCTGAGGAATTTTCTTGGTGAAATGTGATTTTGAATAAGACATGGAAAGTTGCACAGAAAAGCACTTGCTATTAAGGTGACATGAGCATCTCTTAAAACAGTGATTAGGCTGGGTGCAGTGGCTCACGCCTGTAATCCCAACACTTTGGGAGGCCGAGTCGGGAGGATCACAAAGTCAGGAGATGGAGACCGTCCTGGCTAACACGGTGAAACCCCATCTCTACTAAAAATACAAAAAATTAGCCGGGCGTGGTGGTGTGCACCTGTAGTCCCAGCTGCTGGGGAGGCTGAGGCAGGAGAATGGCGTGAACCCGGGAGGCAGAGCTTGCAGTGAGCGAGATTGCGCCACTGCACTCCAGCCTGAGCTACAGAGCGAGACTCCGTCTCAAAAAACAAAATCAAAAACAGTGATTAGCGATTTCCTTTACATTGTCAGTTTAATGAGACAGGAGATTCCAATTTCAGCCTTTTTATAGTTTTTGGGAATGTATTGGGTTGTGGGTTCCACAGTGTACTTTCTCCTGGGAAAGTACACTTACCAACTGTCTTGAGGCAAGGTGTTGTTATTACTCTTTCAAATGAGACAAGAAATCACTAAATATTGTATCCCAAATGAGACTTAGCAAATAGTTCTCTGATATAACAGAGTTGCATAAACTTGCTAATGTTTTTCAAGAAACTGAATGAGTTCAGTTTGGCAATGTGAAGTTGCAATATCACCATGCTTACATTTGCTGATAGCATGCCAGCAATTAAGTTGAAACCTAACTTTATGACTCAAAGAGCAAAACATTAATTTTATCACACTCAAGCTTTGAGCAATAGTTACTGAGATACTAAGTTTAAAAAATAAGTAACATTGTTGAATTTCTTGTTAGATATTATAGATACATTTGAGAAACATCTTCCCAGTGAACACTTAAATTAACAGAGGAGATTGTTTATAGAATTAAACTTTGAAATAAAACTTCCCATTACTCAGACTTTCAACCTACTTACACTTTGGCACAAGTTTAATTTAAGATTATTTTGAATGTTCCAGGTGTAATTTAAACAGGTATGCTGTTTAAAAAACAGTTACCAGTAATGAATCAGAATTTTCTCAATACTGTGCAAATAAAATACAGAAACAAAGTGAGTGTTAAAACTGGTATAAACCTGCAATCCCTTATCCTAAATTTAAAATTTTCACATTGGTCAAAATAGAATAAACTGTGTTTTTTTTTTTTTTTTCCTGTGCATCCTCCTTCCGGTGACAGCAGCTCGATTTTCCTTCGAGACCTGGATGTATGCAGGACCCACCATGCTCATTTGGGATACACCATTGTGTTGGCCACAGGTTCAGGGATGGACATGTGAGGCGGGCCAGGTCGCTGAGGCTTAGTTCTGGGACTGTGGTGGGCTTTGGTAGGAAAGAGAAGATTGCCGCTTGTAAAGGTGATTCTAAGCCCAGCGTTCCTGGGGACTACCAAGGATGCTCATGTTGAGAATGAAGCAGCTACTATAGAGGGGACATGGAGCTGAGAAACGAGCTGAAGCTTTGATAATATTCTTTCAGCCCCACAATCAACTGATTCCTGAATCCCAGAACCCCTCTTGGATTTATATGGGTAATAAATCTTCTTCCTCCCCTCCCCCACTTTTTTTTTCCTGAGTTAGTTTGAATTGAGTTTTCAGTCACTTGCACGGAGTGCAAAATCTTGACTCATGTGCAGACGATTAGAATTGTTCTCATTGGTTAACTTAAGAATAAGCAAGCTTAATAAAGTTAAGATTATAAAAGCACGTTTGTACTAATGAAACATCACCTGCTTGTTTTTGTTGTATACATTCACGTTTTACATAAGAATTACTTGAAGCAAGCTCTGTTGAAATATGAAAATTAAAAAATAAATGTATAAAAATATAAAACCTCTACAACCCCCCGGCCTACAAATAAAGTCAAATCCACGTGTAGCAAGTCATTCCAGACCATTCGTAGTTGGTCCTGACCTCCTTTCCCTCCTCAGACCTTTCATTCCTTCCATGCCACATTTCTAGAACTCTGTCCAGCTTTCTCGGCTCCTCTGCTCTTCTGCTTCTTGCTCAGTGTCTGTTCTCTGCTCAAAACACTACCTTTTTCTGCTCTTTTTTTTCACTCATGCTTTAAGGTTCAGCTAAAGAGCACCACCTTGTTAAAGCCTTCCAGAGTCTTCCCATAGAGAATTCATTGCTCTTCCTTCTGCTCAGCCATCCTCACAGTCTGATGTGTATTACTGCTATGTGGACTTAAGTGCATTCTGTCCAGTCTGGAGTCTCACAGGCAGGGCCTACATTTGGTTCATCTGTGCATCCTTCCTGCTTCAAGGCTGTCTGCCACATAGTAGATATTCAATGCATATTTGTCAAATGAAATTTCAATATGTGGCATCAGGTTGCTTATTCTCTTTTTTACTCTCCTACATGCTACAGGCAGGCTTTTCTCATCTAGGGTGTAAAAGAAGCCATATATACTCAGTAGTAGTTTTGTGGGCATTCACAGTCATCAAACACCATAAATGACCCATGTTCCAGCCATTAAAAGAGTCCCAGTCCAAGGGTGAACTTTTATTAGCTCTATTTATTGGCCCAAACATAAACTCCTTGGTTTCAATGGGACCTTGAGCTGAATATAGAAATGCACAGATCAAAGAGGCTCCAAGTTCATTCAGTATTGTGCACATTACCATTCTTTATCAATTCAAACTTCAGTTGAGTGGTTTAGTACTTTTTCCTTGGTAGTGTTTATTTATCACAAGAATAGGAGATGCTTACCAAGGACTTTACAAGTATTGCAAAACACGTCCAGCTATCAGGAGGCTTGCTTTGTAACCAGCTACACTGGGCGTGTCACCTTCTTTGGGCATCACTCATGCCTCGTGTCACCTCTTTCAGGCTGCTTAATTGACTTGCGTGTTTTGGACCATCTGACTTGGTACTGACTTCCCATATTTCCTGAATAACTAATGATAGATATTATATTTATGAGGATTAACCACTCCCGATTTCAGTTGGACTTGTTGGACAACATTAAATGCTCTTAAACTGGCCTTCTCCTATTCCTGATGGACTTTCTTGGGGATTAAGCACTCCATCCCACTTTACCCTGTATCACAGTCATGGCATCCTCACACTCAGAAGAGAATTCGTGTCCAGAAGAGTTCATGCTTTTAACTGGAGGACAATTTGTGATGGTGACCTAGTTCCTCCTGAGTGATTAGGAATGCTTTCTTTGTGAAAACCATCTGCAGAGAAGTGAAGATACAAACATTAGGTTTGTTGGGATGGGATAGGGTCAGTGTAGAGCTATCAAGTCTAAACTCCTGTCTTTGAGACTGAAATCTGCTGGATTGTTAGTGGGAGGAAGAAAGGGGTTGGCAAGAGAGAAGACTCAGTTCCACGCCCTTGGGCAGTCAGTCCTTCTTGACTGGACTATACAAGCAAATTATAGGTTGGAGGACACTGTTTGGGACATGTACTGACATGTTAAAAAGAGATGGCTGCTCTGATTTTCCGGCAGTCAATCCCATCTTAAACCATTTTATTTGCAAGTTTACCTTCTATGTTGATATGGTTGTCTATTGGTAGCCCTTTCTGGGCTTATGCAATTGCTTCTTCCTAACAGTCAAGGCTGGGGAAACATCACAAGAGTTGTAAACTCAAAGGAGATTGTTTTTTAATGTGTTTGGTGTGGTTGTGTTGCTTTTAGTGATTAAAACCTGAACAATTCAGATAACTTTCCTCCTATTCTCTTTAGATCTTTTTGTTATTTTCCTGATAATGTACAATTATACATATTTTAGAACGTAGAATAAAAAAAGAAATATGATCATACATGACTATTTTCTGATCCCTGGAATCCATGCAGGGATAGTATGTTGTTAAGGAAAAGGCAGCTTTGGAATCTGTTGAACCTGGGTTCAAATACTATCACTGGATCCTTCTCAAGTGTAGAATAGAATGAGGCTATTAAGAGGTTCAGAGAGAATATGTATTACAACACCCTATTCTTTTTTTTTTTTTTTTTTTTGAGACAGAGTCTCGCTCTGTTGCCCAGGCTAGAGTGCAATGGCACGATCTCGGCTAATTGCAACCTCCACCTCCCAGGTTCAAGTGATTCTCCTGCCCCAGCCTCCCAGGTAGCTGGGATTACAGGTGCCCACCACCACACCCGGCTATTTTTTTTTTTATATTTAGTAGAGATGGGGTTTCACCATGTCGGCCAGGCTGGTTTTGAACTCCTGACCTCAAGTGATCTGCCCATCTCGGCCTCCCAAAGTGTTGGGATTACAGGCGTGAGCCACCGCACCTGGCCAATACCCAATTCTTGATAGTGTACTTTGTTGTACAATAGGAATATTTTTAAAGGTAAAACTAAGTGGAGAGTATTTTTCCTGAACCTTTGGTTAGTATATATAACACGCAAGAATAGAATAAACTGCTTACTATTCCCAGAGATTCTGCCATTTCTGTAAGAGGTGGTGGTGGGTAACATCTTCTTTGCTTGCAGACTTCCTCTTATCACATTTTGATCTTGAGATTGGTGGATGTCTTCCTGTATCCTCAAAGGACTTATGGTTTAGTGGACACTGAGAGTAGCATCTACTTGTTCCTGCAAAGATTTGAAACAAGGGGCTTATTGGCCATCTCTCTCAAAAGGCCCTGGCCAGAGAGAAGGAGAAAGAGGAAGTCAAGAGATTTGGGAGTTGGAAAGAGATGAGTGCTCTCTGTATCTGCCTGGCAGAGTAAAAGCTCCTAAGTGCAGAAAACATAATGACTGCCTTTGTTTGCTGGAAGGTTGCTGGTGTCTTTGGTTTTCAAGTTTCAGCCTGCTTTATAGAAGCAGGCAGAATGCAAGAGATACTAGATTCCCTTGAGTCCAGCAATTCGTACTGTCGTGATATTAAAAAAATATTTTAATTCATTAGCATGCAAATTCAGGAGGAAAATAAGGAATTGTTGCATAAATGCATGATATTTTTAAACCTGATAGATCAAAAGCATTATAACTTTGTGAGAAAAACTACAGAATGTGAAACATCTTGTTATTAACCCAGCAAAGTCATCTTAATCATGTAGTGTGCATTAAAACTATTGCAGATATTTCTCTTCTCCCACCTCCACATTTCCATTAAAAGTGGGAGAGGGTGAAAAAAGTTTGTTTCTTCCCTTCTATGCATTAAATATATTTTAGTAGCTACCTCTGTATAATTTATTATCATATAGGGGATAAAAGTATGAATGCTTTCTCAATTTGAATGCCAACTCCACCTTTTATTAACAAACCGCTTAACCTCTCTATGACTGGTCTCTTATAAAACAGGGTTGTTATGAGAATTAAATAAGTGAATATATATGAAATGCTTGGCAAGTAAGCATTATGTACATGTGATACTTCTTCCTCTTTTTTTTACACCATCAGTTTATCCTCACAAAATTTTTGTGAAGAAGATGAAGCAGGAGTTATTAAAGTCCTTGTGGAGAATGTAAAGCTCAAAATGACAGAGTAGCTACTTGGGGATCAAACATCTAGCTACCTACAAAAGTGGCACTCAAATTGAGGCATCCCTGGCTTGCCACCATATCTCCTCTTATTTCAGGAAATTGTACACTTCTACTTGGTCTTCTCCTGAATGCTCAGTGGGGTGAATTAAGCACAACTCTTGATTGAGTAGGCCTTCTTCCAGTATTCATTTATTGATTGAATAGAACAACTAAGAAGTGGGTATTGCAGAAAGTAATATTTGGCTAACATTCCTTGATATAGCATCACAAACATTTAAGCGTTTTATAGAACTTTTCCCCCCAGAGTAACCAAATGTTTGCTATTATTACTCCTTCAGTTAGATGGGATAAAGACAATTGGTGCTTAAGCCATTATTATGCCAAATTCAATAACTAAGTGTGAACAGGCCCACATGCCTGATGATATAACACAAAAGTCATATTACCGATGATGTAGTCATTGAAAATGAAACATTTACACAACCGAAAGTATGATTAATCATACAAGAGATCTATTTCCATATCTTTTGTCCACAACATGGCTATCACTACTTTTAATCAAAACACTGAAGCCTGAATCACTCTGGTAGGGCTTGAACAACAGCAACTATGACAGGGAACAAAACCTAGGAAGAAACCCCTTCATTTCGTTTATGTGTCTACTGGAAGCTCCAGGAGTGGGAGACGGGGAGCAGCTAATGTCGATGCATGTGGAAGAGAGATAGGTGGTGAAATTGACCGTAACATTGGGGAGCAAAGCTGAGGACAAAGGCTACCAGGGGCAAAGTGCTTGTTAGTAATAGACAAACGTTGCTATAAGGAAGTTTGTTATATTTCTCTCAAGTTTTAAAAAATATTTCTAAGCCAATTTCACATAATATATAACTGAGAGTAACCTTAGGACTTATGTGCTGTATTGTTTCACGTTTTTTGGTGAAGTAGGCAAAGGAAACTCAGGGAGGTCGAGCAATTCTTCCAATGTCACACAGCAAGCTAACAAGCTTGGTAATTGCCAAGTCAACAGTAGGGCTTTTGACTCTTTTCATTCAGCAGTAGCTCCCTACTAAATCCTGTGCCTGTTACATCATTAGCACTCCACAAATATTTGGTGAATAAAAGAACAAATGGCTCCCTGTCTCTTGTGGCTTTTGTCTGTGGACCATTTTTGTACTCCAAATTGGTGAAAAGGCTAAAGAGATTGCAATGTGCTTCGTGGTTGGCCATGGAGTTTGAGAAAGCAAAGTTTCTAGTCTTGGCACAAATTCAGAGATATTGGAAAAATGATCCCACTTCTTTTTACTTTTGCATTTGCCAAGGGGGATTAATTCAGCAGAGATGTGGCTGATGAGAGGGTCAGGTTCTAAAGTCAGCCCCAAGATGAAAATCACAGGTTATCAAAACTACCCTTGCAACTCTCTTAGGGAGGTGTCATGTCAGAGACTGGCACACTGTCTCTCAGCCAGTTTTCCCTCCGTCATTGGAAAGCAGGGCTGTTTTCTTGTTTGAGTATCAGTGAAGCAGTTTGCTTGAATTTTGGGGTCATGTATATGAGAAATGTGTATTTTAAGCAAGAGACTGCATGGTGAGTTATCTATGAGCATGGAGTCAGGTCAGGCACAATAGATTCATTTCTCATGTTCACTCTGGGGCACATGCTTTTTAAGATCAACATTCATTCTCTCTCTCTCTCTCTCTCTCTGTCTCGTATATAATTGAACTTACAAAAGTTGAGTGCATGTAAGATTCAACTTCACTGTTCTACTTAGTCCACGAGGAAGACTGAACAAAACACTAATACAGGTACCCTAGAATCAAAATCTACATGGAAGGTATTTATTTTATTTTGTGGAGCTTCCTAGATAAAGATATGATTGCTGAACTTTAGAAGTAGATAAATTCCTTGGCAGTGCTATGATTTTTTTTTCTTTTTGCTGTGGTGGCTTAGAAAGAAAAAGGAACATAAAACGTTTTACTACGGATATGGCTGAGAAAAGGAGAATACCTGACTACTGAATTTAGAGAAATTTAAATGCAAAAGGAAGTCATTTTCCAACACCCCTCCCCTCTGTTAAAAAAGCAAACAAAACAAAACAAAACAACCTTGGTTTACTCAGACTTACCCTTCAAGGCTTGGTGCAGGCATCAAAACCTTCTATGGCTACCAATATCCTCAATAGGCTGTTTGTTCTTTCTGCACCTCTCTCCCTTCCCTTTTCCCTTTTCATCCTACACGTCTCTACTCTCAAATCTCCTTTCCCACTCCTGTTTATATTGGAGTCTCACTGCGGACACAGACCATGGTCTCATGGAGGCCTTTGTAAGAAGTTACTAAAGTTACTAAAACTAATGTGCTCCTACAGACATTATGAAGGAGGAGTTCGGACAGAGACAGCTAGTTGATTTCCTGGAGCAATACCTAGGGAATTATTCTTTTGGCTCTGAGAGGATGATATTTTAAGTTGTTACATATTTGCTGATCTTCAGGAGATTGCTGGAACCATCCTGCATGTACAGGAAGCTTGGGCTCTTGGCCCAAATCGGCTCAGGGTCTAAATATTTGGAAGATGAATACTTGGAAATGCATTTAAACATTTAAAGCATTTTATTTGTTTTTCCAGTGAGTCTCATTGTTAGTGCAGTACAATTCTGCAGCAAGACTGTATCTGCTGAAGACATGAACCTTGTGGACAAGCCCAGGCCTGGGCTCCACCTCAGGTCTTGGCGGGAAGCCAGAGGTGCATGTCTATTGGCTAATGTCCACACTCCTGGAGTGGGTTATTATTACAATCCCTCACCTTAAACGCCTGCATTCTAAAGTCATGCTAAGGGTCTGACCCAAATGGAACACTGGAACACACACAGGCACACGCACGCACGCACACACACACACACACACTTTTCAAACCAAATGTTGCACTATTTCCTTTCTTTTGTCAGTGCTGAATCTATATTATTATTGTCAGCTGTCAACTCTACACTGATGATGCACTGTGGTCAGTTTCCCTCTCTAGCCTTCCAGCCAAGGTATCTTTTGGCTGCTATATGCTTAGAGGAGGCAAACTAATATGAATGTATTAGATTATGTAAAACATAATTAGGGAGGCAAATTTGCTGTAAAAGCATCCTATGTATTTATAGAACTCAGAGGAAATTATAAGCAATGTGGGGGGAGATTTCATGTTCTTTAGACTCACAGATAAACTCTAGGACCTAAGTGATTGGAACTATTTCCCTATCCCAATCAAATTATCCAGATAATTACCAAATATCTACTTTGCTATGCTACAGAGTCACAAACGCACATTGTCTCAATGGCACGGGAGTAAGCATCAGCTTCATTTCTAATAGGTGAAGTAGAAAAGGGGGCCGGGCGGAGGGGCTCACGTCTGTAATCCCAGCATTTTGGGAGGCCAAGGCGGGAGGATCACGAAGTCAGGAGATCGAGACCATCCTGGCTAACATGGTGAAACCCCGTTTCTACTAAAAATACAAAAAATGAGCCGGGCGTGGTGGCAGATTCCTGTAGTCCCAGCTACTCGGGAGGCTGAGGCAGGAGAATGGCGTGAACCCGGGAGGCGGAGCTTGCAGTGAGCTGAGATCGCGCCACTGCCCTCCAGCCTGGGCAACAGAGCGAGACTGCATCTCAAAAAAAAAAAAAAAAAAAAGAAAAGAAAAGGGGTGCGCTGGGTTGGGGGGAGTATGGGAGTACACCTGGCCTTGGTAATTGACACTGTAAGGTGTCTTAACAACAATGATAACAACCATCTCAATAGAATTTGGGATGTGGTAGCAACAGTAAAAATTATATTAAACTGGGCCCCATGCCCAGACTATCAGCCTCAAATAAACAAAGTACAAGAAAAACACTTCAAGAGGGACTAACTTGTGAATCAAGGAAGCTAAATAAGCCAGAGACGTGCTCGCCGGAGGAGACAATGCTTTCACCTCCTTGAAAAAGCTTTTGCCCAACCTAATTAAAATGCCCCATCTAATTAAAAATCTAACCATAATCCCACTGACAGCCCCTAGCTCCACCCCTTACCATTGTCACGATGCTCAGTTGAGCCCCCTTAGCTGAAAAATTATTGAAATAGAGTGGATTTGAGTGCGCAGGCATAATTCCCAGCCTACCACAGAGTTGGAGGCAAAGACGCTTAGTGATTTGCACAGTGGTTGGTGGTGTCTCACTCAGCAATGATGTATGACACGGATGAGTGCAGAGTGGCCATCTGCTATTGAGGAGGGTGACAGAAAAGTCTGTTCTACTGTGGCAGATGATTCTCCCAGTGCTGGGCAGCTGGGGTAGAGTGGACAAAGTTGGACAGGGCAAGTGATGTCCAGCAACTCTCTGGGGCAATAACTCAAGATCTTCTCCCTTCTGTGGCTATATTCATCCCTGTCTTCTTCACACACACACACATGCATAATAGAGTTGATATGATAAAATACAATTTGGAACATGGAGAAGAGGGAAGAAGCACACGCCTACCCAAAGGGTTAAAGTTGCTGGTCTGGAGCATGAGATGTATCTTTGAGTTTCCTAGTAGCCTGGGCAAAAAGAGAAAACCTGATAAATCATATGGCACATGTTACCTGGGAAAAAAAGCAAAAACAGGTTCCTAGAAGAAATAACGTTTTTCTTAACAACCTTTCTAAAATCTGGGTTTTTTTTTTTTTTTTTTTTTGGTTTTTGTTTTTTTACTTTTGACTTAATAGAAGGGAGAAACTGAATTTCTCAGAGTGTGTATAACAAAATGTCAAACCGCTAGAGTGCTTGGCCTATTGATAGGGAGAAGACTAGAACATGGCTTGCTCAATCATTAATGAGAAACAGGTAGCATTCAGCAGTACCCTGGGACTGGCTGATTGGATCTTACCTCTTCAGAACTAATAGAACATGATTTTTACCTTTTTATTTTTGCATATCTGTATTTTCTGAAACTTCCACAGTGAACATGTATGACATTTGTCATGCAAATATAGCTGGTTCTGGACTGTGTGATGTGAGATCCTCACCCTTCCTTCCCCTGTTCTGTATTGTGGGAGGGGTCAAGCCCCTCCCGGCTGCAGTTCTCAGGGCCTTGTGTTAGCTGGCTTCTAGCTGAGTTTGGCTAATGGGAGGCTCTGGTGGGAGTTTGATGAGCAGGAGGAAGGAAGACGTCAGGGTATTTTTCCCTCTCCCTCTGTCCTGGGGTGGTATCTCTGGCAGCTGCTCCCTCTCTTCCACGACTCCAGTTTGCACAGGAAGTCTGTCATGGTTCCAGCTTCCTCTGGGTAATCCCAGTCCCTGGGCTCTGCTAGCATCACCTCCTCCCTTTGTCCCTCCAGCCTAGGAGTGGCGGCAACTTCCTGCTGCTGCTGGTCTCTGGATTGCCTCACCATCCCTTGTTTGGCTTTTAAGTTTCTTTCATCTCATTGCATTAACTTTCCTCTGTTTTAAATATTTGGAATGATTTCTGTCTTCCTGGTTGGGCTCTGACACAAAGAGACAAAAATGTATTTGAAACAAAAATGAATGGAGCAAAAGAATCTAGAGGAACATGAGTTAGAGAAATAACCAAAAAAGCAGAAGACTTCACAGATCATGGCAGCACACACAAAGAAATGTCCAGTGTTGGTGTGCAGCAGCTGGAAAAGACATCTGGTCACCTGAGGGCCTTTTTAGGCACATTTATATGCAAAAATAGCAGCTTTACTTGGAGTCATAAGATCTACAAGTGAAGAACAACAACATGTAATGTATAGGAGAAAAACCCCTAGGATTTAGAGCCATAAGCTATGAATTCAGGTCCTGGCTTGTGGTGGATTGTGGTTTACTCTCCAGCATCCATTCTACCCCTCCCACTTGGTATAGCATCTGCAAGGCTTGGATGCTACTGGTCCAACCTTTAGGCCTCTAGGTTGTAGCCTTAATTGCCGTGGGCATTGGCTCATGCATGGATATATACCCTAGGCCTGTTTTGGCATTCCCTGGCCACTGGTGCAAGAAAAGGGAAGTCTATGACTCTTGTTTGATAATTGGAGAAAGAAACATCCTTTCTCCTTCTGGACAGTGTGGTGGGTCCTGAGACTGCTTCAGTATTTTGCTATTAATAGAGAGGATGAGAATAAAGCTGGTACAAAAAGAAGGGCAAATCCAAGACAATTGAAATAAAACAGAGCTGAATTTCTGATCAAGCTATGTCTGAAGCCCACCATACCACTGGACTTTTTCTGTAACATATGTTTATACATTCCCATTACTGTTTAGAAAACATGGTTTGATTTGGAGTTTCTGTTACTTGCAACAAATATACAACGATGTCATTTTATTGGCTGTGTGTCCTTGGGTCCTGTTAGTCTGTTTTTGCATTGTTATAAAGAAACACTGGAGACTGGATAATTTATAAAGAAAAGAGATTTAATTGGCTCACACTTCTTCAGGCTGTATGGGAAGCATAGCTCTGGCATCAGCTTCTGGAGGGGCCTCAGGAAGCTTACCATCCTGGTGGAAGGCAAAGCAGGAGCAGGCAGTTCACATGGCAAAAGTGGCAGCAAGATGATCAGCCTTAAAAAAAAAAAAGAAAGCAGGAGCAAGAGAGAGAGTGTGGGTGGGGAGGTGCCACACACTTTTAAACAACCAGATCTCGTGAGAACTCACTTACAATTGGGAAGACAGCTCCAAGCCACGAGGGATCTGCCCCATGATGCAAATCCCACCAGTCTCCACCTCCAACATTGGGGATTACATCTCAACATGAGATGTGGGTGGGGACAAATATACAAACTATATCCATCAGCCACTTCGCCTTTCTGATCCTCAGTTTCCTCATCTATAAAATGGGAATAGTAAGATAATGTACCTTAGAACATTTTGTGAAGATCAACTGAAGTAATAAATGAGATGATGCTTTGTAAATTATAAGCAGCAACTTCAATCTTAGGATTACACATATAACTTATTTCCATTGTTAATGCATTTTTATGTCTCTCCTATATAGAAATAATTCATTTTATCAAGCATGCAGTTCTATAATACCTACTTCATTGCTGTGTCGTATTTATCAAGATTAATCAGCAATAACCACTATTTCACTCTGTACGGCTCTAAATAATTTACTTTTGAAGTCCCAGGTGACTATGCAAGCTTCAAAGGATTTACCTCAAAACTCTTAGTCAAGTGGAAACAGATTGAGTAACCCTTTGTGTGATCACTCATAACTCACTTGTAAAATGTGTGGTTTTCGCTGCCATCTGGAGCAGCCTGTGAAAGTGAGTGTGTGACTTTTCTCTCACATCGTGAAAGTTCAGGCGTGTCCAGAAAGGACCAGCTGGTCAGTTCTGCCCTTTCCTCTTCTTGAGGTTGCTGCCCTGGGGTGGTTTGGTGACCTGGGAGAGTGGTTTAGGCATGAACCTTTCAAAGAGTAGACAACTAAGCACCATCAGGAAAACAGCATACAATGTTTAGCTTTTTAAAAAGGCAAATATCTCACTATAATAACAAATTATTAAGAGTAATTAATTTACCCAGCCTGATTAGATAAGGTCTAAAAACACTGCAGAAGTATGCAGTATGTGTTTCTCTTCTAGTCATCGGTGCATATTAGGCCAAGTGTATTAGGCTGCGCGTGGGCTTGCTAACTGCAGCAGATCAGGACAGACGGAGGATGACTGGGGCTGGAGCAGGCCCGGGGGCGTGGTGATCCTTTCCACCAAGCACTGTTATTCTACCTCCCAAGCAGACTTCCCATCTTTCCTTCTCTGTCTTGCCGCTTAGCCAGGTCAGGTCCCCATCACAGATCACCTGTGCTAGCCTCTCTGCCTCCAACCTCAGCCTCCTCACTTTGCCTCTATTTACCCTCAACCCTGTTCATAATGGTTGTCTCTTAGAATTGCACCATGTTGTCCTTGCCCCCTCTCCCTACCATAAAACATTTCACTGGTTCCCTACAGCTCGTCCTATAGAGCCCAGACTCCTTAGCATGACAAGGCCTGTGGGATCTGACCCTCATTAGCCACCGACCCAGCCCCTCTGCCATCACCCCTGCACAGACTCCCCATGCACCTTCCAAATCAAATCATAGACCTGGCACACAGCTCTGTAAGGTTGATGGTTATGACATTTTTGTGATCATAAAAATGACTTGAGCTTGTTTAAAATGCAGATTCCTCAGCCACATCCTCACAAGAGTATGATCCAGCATGTCAAGGCTGGAAATCTGAAATTTCTTAAGAACGTTGACAAAGTCAGTTCGGGTGGTCTTTGGGCCATCTTTGGAGAAACTTGGGTGATCCCCCTCATCACGATGTAGTCCACTTTTTTCCTTTCACATTTGCCTCCACCTAGAACTCCTTAAGGGTGAGCATCAGGCTGTGTTCAGCTTTGTTTTCCCAGGACCTAGCACAGCTCCGCACACACCAATTTGTCCTACTGTGTTGATTACGTGGGAAAATGAATCACAGCAGAGCCGGTATCTTGAGGCCTTGGTAGGGATGGGAGCAGGCTGGGGCCAGGGGACCCAGCACAGGGGTTGGCTGGCCCAGAGAGCAGCAGTTCAGGAAATGTTAGAGAACCAAGTGCGTTCCGGGAGTGGTAGCAAAACCCTGGTCAAAGGTCAAAGGAGGATCCTATATGGTGGTGGGTGGTGGGGGAGGGGACGGAAGTTAACAAGAGGCCCCTCAAGGCAGTGGCTCATGCACAAGGAAGAAGGAACCAGTTAGCATAAGAGAAGCCCAGAAGCGCTGCACTCTACAATCAGCATCAGACTGCAGAAAAGGGTGACTAGGTACTGAGTCCCAGATCGTTGCTCTAGAGAATAGCAGTTGCGAATTTTGTCTGCATATTAGATTTGTTTTTGAAACCAAATGAACAGGTGAATGTCAGATTTCCAAGTTCCAACCCAGAATAACTGAATGAGACTGGATATGTGTAGAGGGGATTTCAGAATCTTTATACCAGGAGCTCTGAAACTCTATCATTATGTGTCCAAGTATCATCCTCTCACCCCTAATTAATGCTGGTTGTTACCCAGTGGGCCATTTCTATTTTAAAAAATCACATTTTGGCAGGGATTACTGGCTCATACCTGTAATCTGAACACTTTGGGAGGCCGAGGCTGGCGGATTGCTTGAAGGCAGGTGTTTGAGACCAGCCTCTACAAAAAAATTGTAGAGGTCAACATAGTGAGACTCTGTCTCTACAAAAAAATTTTTAAAAATTTAGTCAGGTGTGATGGTGTGCAACTGTAGTCCTAGCTACTGAGGAGGCTGAAGTAAGAGGATTGCTTGAACTCAGGAGTTCGAGGCTACAGTGAGCTGTGATGGCACCACTGCATTCCAGCCTAAGTGACAAAGTGAGACCCTGTTTCAAAAAAAAATACATATCACATTTGGGATTTTTTTTTTTGGCTCGGGAAAATATTTATTATTATTATTTCTTTGCTTATTTCTTCTCCTCTGTCTCTCTAGTCTCTTTGACTGTGACTTCTATTAGATGAATGTTTGCATTTCTGGGTCTAACTTTTATGTCTCCAAACTTTTGCTATAGTATTTCCATTTCTTTTTCCTTTAATACAGTGCTCTGGAACAATTTCTCAGCACACTCTGCAGTTATAGTCTATATTCTTCAGTTATGTCTATTCTATTACTCAACACATCTATTAAGATTTTTAGTTTGATGATTGTATTTTTAATTTCTAAGATATCTAAATGCTTGTCATCATAACAGCCTGTTCTTGCTTCAGGAATATGATAGCATCTTTTAATTCTCTAGAATGTTCAATATTTGGTATACCCTCAAAGTTTTCATCTCTTTGTTTTATTTACTCTGTTTCTTCAGGTGTTGGTTCTGAGACTTGTTTAGTTTTATTTTCCTTTCATGATGTTGGTTTTCTGTAACTATTTGGTGGTTCTAGATTTTGTATTCATTTTTGTGATTGACTATTTTGTTTTCATCTGCATCAGGGCCAGCAAACTGTAGCCCATGGCTGCTGCCTGTTTTGAAAATAAAGTTTTTTTGGAACACAGTCACACTCATTCACATATTCCCATGTCTCCAATTGTGCTACCATGGCAAAGCTGAATGAACCATAAAGCCTAAAATATTGACTCTCCGCCCCTTACAGAAAAAGTTTGCCAACCTGCCTGGATCTAACCAACCATTTTCTTACAGGAAACCACTCACAGAGGAAGATGGTAAGCACTGCTTGGCTGATTGATACATCAGTTAGAAGAGAATAGGAGATATTCTATAAAACAAAAGACTTAGCTTCTTCATGAATGTATGGCATCAAAATAAAAAACAAAAAAGCAGAAATTCATGT
This sequence comes from Pan troglodytes, assembly GCF_028858775.2. Lineage (NCBI taxonomy): Eukaryota > Metazoa > Chordata > Mammalia > Primates > Hominidae > Pan > Pan troglodytes. The sequence continues at coordinate 38,881,703 of NC_072401.2, read as the reverse complement.
GGATTAAGACATATTTAATAGAAACATCAGCCAAAATCAATGTGTGACCTTTGCTTGGATCCTAATTTAAACAGGTCAACCACAAAGGCAAATTTTTGAAACAATGAGAACAAATTGAATATGAACTGGTGTTTCTAATTTTTATGGATATGAAACCACATTACAACCTAGTAGCATAAAATAACAGCCATTATGCTCACAGGTCCTGTGAGTCAGGAATTTGGACAGGCCACATGGAGATGTCTTCCCTGCTCCATAATATTGGGAGCCTCAACTGGGAGACTTAAATGGCTCAGCTCTGCTGGGAATGCTGATTGGACACCTACATGCAGCCTCTCCATGTGACTGGGCTTCTCACAGCATGCCGCCTGGATTCTGAGAGAAACCATCTTGAGAGGAGACTTCTGGAGGGTAAACATCCCAAGAGACCCAGTGGAGGTTAGGTGGCTTCCTGACCTCCCCTTGGAAATCAGACAGCACCTCAAATCTCACATTCTATTGTTCTGGCCAGTGACTAAGCCCACCAGAAGTCAAGAGGAGGGGAGTTAGACCTCACCTTTTTATCTCAGAGTGGCAAGTTCACTTGCAGAAGATAGGAGATGCTGCTGCAAACATTTTTGGAAGGTACAATCTGCCACAACTGCTTATTAGATGATATTGATAACTTGTCATTGGAGGGAAGTTTGTGTGATAATTTTCAACATCCTACAGGCCTACTTTTTGGCACAGATCGGAGGAGAGGAGCGACCTACCAGCTTGGCAACAGGATTTGGTTATAATTTGGAGTGTGTGTGCATGTGTGTGTGTATGAAAGAGAGAGATAGAGAGATCATTTTTTAAAATTTCTTTTTGTGTTAGAGAGTCACACTAAGTATGAGTAAAATGAAATGATATCTGAGATTTCCCAATCCTACTGAAACTATTCTAAAAGATAGAGAAAGAGGGAATTCTCCCTAAATCATTCTATGAAGCCAGTCTCGCCCTCATACCAAAACCAGGAAAGGACACAACAAAAAAAAGGAAACTACAAACCAATATCCCTGATGAACATAGATGTAAAAATCTTCCACAAAATACTAGCTGGCCGAATCCAACAGCATATCAAAAAATAATACACCATGATCAAGTGAGTTTCATACCAGGGATGCAGGGATGGTTTAACATATGCAAGTCAATAAATATGATACACCAAAAAAACAGAATTAAAAACAAAAATCATATCATAATCTCAATAGATATAGAAAAAACATTTGATAAAATCCAGCATCCCTTTATGATTAAAACCCTTAGCAAAATCAGCATAGGAGGGACATACTTTAAGGTAATAAAAGACATCTATGACAAACCCACAGCCAACACTATACTGAACAAGGAAAAGTTGAAATCATTCCCCTTGAGAACTGGAAGAAGATGAGGATGACCACTTTCACCACTTCTATTCAACACAGCACTGGAGGTTCTAGCCAGAGCAATCAGACGAGAAGGAAATCAAGGACATCCAAATTGGTAAAGAGGAAGTCAAATTGCTGCTGTTTGCCAATGATATGATTGTATACCTAGAAAACCCTCAAGACTCATCCAAAAAGCTCCTAGATCTGATAAATGAATTCAATAAAGTTTCAGGATACAAAATCAATGTACACAAATCAGTAGCACTGCTATGCACCAAAAGCAACCAAACTGAGAATCAAATCAAGAACTCAACCCCTTTTACAAAAACTGCAAAACAAAACAAAACAAAACCAAACCTAGGAATATACCTAACGAAAGAGGTGAAAGATCTCTACAAGGAAAACTACAGAATACTGCTGAAAGAAATCATAAAGAATACAAACAAATGGAGACACATCCCATGCTAATGGATGGGTAAAATCAATATTGTGAAAATGACCATACTGCCAAAAGCAATCTATAAATTCAAAGCAATTCCCTTCAAAATACCATCATCATTCTTCCCAGAACTAGAAAAAACAATCCAATCCTACAATTCATATAAAACAAACAAACAAAAAGCCAACATAGCCAAAGTGAGACTAAGCAAAAAGAACAAATCTGGATGTATCACATTACCCAACTTCAAACTATACTACAAGGCTATAGTTACCAAAACAGCATGGTACTGGTATAAAAACAGGCACATAGACCAATGGAATAAATAGAGAACCCAGAAATAAAGCCAAATACTTACAGCCAACTGATCTTTGACAAAGCACAAAAAAACATAAAGTGGGGAAAGGACACCCTATTCAACAAATGGTGCTGGGATAATTGACAAGCCACATATATAAGAGTAAATCTGGGTCCGCATTTCTCACCTTATACAAAAATCAATTCAAGATGGATCAAAGACTTAAATGAAACCATAAATATTCTAGAAGATAACATAGGAAAAAGTCTTCTAGACATTGGCTTAGGCAAAGATTTTGTGAACAAGAACCCAAAAGCAAATGCAACAAGAACAAAGATAAATAGATGGGGCTTAACTAAACTAAAACACTTCTGCACAGCAAAAGAAATAATCAGCAGAGTAAACAGACAACCCACAGAGTGGGAGAAAAATCTTCACAAACTATACATCTGACAAAGGACTAATATCCAGAATCTACAAGGAACTCAAACAAATCATCAAGAAAAAAAAACATATAATCCCATCAAAAAGTGGGCTAAAGACACGAATAGACAATTTTCAAAAGAAGATATACAAATGGCCAACAAACATATGAAAAAATGCTCAACATCACTAATTATCAGGGAAATGCAAATCAAAACCACAATGTGATACCACCTTACTCTTGCAAGAATGGCCATAATTTAAAAACCAAAGAATAATAGATGTTGGCATGGATGCGATGAAAAGGGAACACTTTTACACTGCTGGTGGGAATGTAAACTAGTACAACCACTATGGAAAACAGTATGAAGATTCCTTAAAGAACCAAAAGTAGAACCACCAATTGATCCAGCAATCCCACTGCTGGGTATCTACCCAGAGGAAAAGAAGTCATTATATGAAAAAGACACTTGCACATGCATGCTTACAGCAGCACAATTCACAATTGCAAAAATATGGAAGCAGCCTAAATGCCCATCAACAAACGAATGGATAAAGGATATGTGAGATATATAAAGATATAGATATAGATATACCATAGAATACTACTCAGCCATAAAAAGGAATGAAATAATGGCATTTATAGGAACCTGAATGGAGTTGGAGACCATTATTCTAAGTGAAGTAACTCAGGAATAGAAAATCAAATATTGTATGTTCTCACTTATAAGTGGGAGCTAAGCTACGAGAACGCAAAGGCATAGAGTGATATAATAGACTCTGGGGACTGAAGGGAGGAGTGGGAGAGGGGTGAGGGATAAAAGAGTACACATAGGGTACAGTGTACACTGCTTGGGTGATGGGTTCACCAAAATCTCAGAAATCACCACTAAATAACTTATTCATGTAATCAAATACCACCTGTTCCCCCAAAACCTATTGAAATAATTTTAAAAATGAATGAAAATTTAAAAAAGCAGACAAAATACTGTGGAAGAAAATGAAAGGTTGTAATGGTGATATATATAAAACAAGAATGGCAGAATGCTGATAGTTGTTGAAGTTACTGGATGAAGATTGGTTGCTTCATAATATTATGTTTAATTTGCATATGTTTGAAATTTTCCTATGTAGAAAAAAAGAAAGAAAAAGCTGGTTTTGCCTGCTTCTGGATGTTCTTTGCTTTTAACCTCTGGAATTGTGAGTGAGTCAGAGTCCTGGCAAGGGGTAGGGAATGCCAGGAGCTTAACCTGGAGGTTAGGGGCTCCCTGTTTCTTCTGGATGTTGCCAAAGCCCCAGGCGCTTCCCTTCTGTGTACCCCCAAGTGCTACAGTCTCTGTTCCAGCCTGAGGTGAACAAGCCTACAGGCCTACTTCTTGGTGTACCTAGGCAGAGAGGAGGAACCTACCAGCTTGGCAACCAGGAATGGGTTATTACAATGGCCCCATGGCTATCCATGACTCCCTCCTGCTCTTTGTATCTGCCACCTCTGTGTTTGGGGGACACCAGGAGCCACTTCTACATTGGCACAATGTATCTCTGAACATGCTTTAGGATATAATTTCTTTTGTCAATGTGGTCTTCTCTGCTTTCTCTATTTTAAGGATGACTTAAAATATCTGATCTGATGATAGCTTGCTCCCCTTTTCATTGTGTTATGAATTCCGTCTTACGAACTGATATGGTTTGGCTCAGGGTCCCCACCCAAATCTCATCTCGAATTATAATCTCCATGTGTTGAGGGAGGCACCTGGTGGGAGGTGACTGGATTATGGGGGCAGTTTCCCCCATGCTGTTCTGTGATAGTGAGTGAGTTCTCACAAGATCTGATGGTTTTATAAGCAGCAGTTTCATTTGTGTGCTCTCTCTCTCCTTTTTTTTTTTTTTTTTTGAAATAGAGTCCCACTCTGTTGCCTAACCTGGAGTGCAGTGACGTGATCTCAGCTCACTGCAACCTCTGACTACTTGGTTCAAGCAATTCTCCTGCCTTAGCCTCCAGAGTAGTGGGGATTACAGGAATGAGCCACCACGCCCAGCTAATTTTTGTATTTTTAGTAGAGATGGGGTTTCACCATGTTGGGCAGGCTTGTCTTGAACTCCTGGCCTTAAGTGATCTGCCTGTCTTGGTTTCCCAAAGTGCTGGGATTACCGGCATGAGCCACCATGCCCAGTGTGTGCCCTCTCTCTCTGTCTCTCTCTCTCTCTCCTGCTGCAGTGGGAAGACATGCCTTGCTTCTCTTTTGACTTCATCGTAAAAAGTTTCCTGAGGCCTCCCCAGCCATGCAGAACTGTGAGTCAATTAAACCTCTTTCCTTTCTAAATTACCTAGTCTCTGGTAGTATCTTTATAGCAGTGTGAAAACAGGCTAATATACCAACAACAAAAAAAATTGTTTCCTGTTATTTTTAGAGATATTGGTTGGAACAGAAAAAATATTCATGAGTGCTTAGCCATTTTGACTCAATACCCTCATGCTTTTTCAGTCCATTATAATCAAGCAATATGTATCCAACTTTGCACCTTCTGAGTTTTTAAAAATCTATATTAGAATTTACATATTTTTAATTTTATTAAAAATTGCTTGCAGTAAAAATTATTAATGCTTACATGATATATCTTATATGTATGCTATAATTTACAACTTCTGAACGTTTACATTTAGAGCATTTGTAACTTGATATTAAGCATATTTACTGGGATAAGTGTCTGTTTTAATATTTAGTCTCAATATTAATTTTGTTTCTTTAGGATGGGTTGTAAAGTGTGGAATTATAATGAAAGAGCTTGATCTAAAAAATGACCACTGATACATATTGCCAAAATTATTTGCAAAGAATTTCTGTCCACATATGGCTTTCTTCCCCATACCCAGCAATGTAGGAGTCTCCATTTAATCTCTCCTTTGTAACATTATTGGAACTGTTTGTTTTTGTTTTGTTTGTTTGTTTGGAGACAGAGTCTCACTCTGTTGCCCAGGATAGAGTGCAGTGTCATGATCTCGGCTCACTGAAACCTCCACCTCCCGGGTTCAAACGATTCTCCTGCCTCCCAAGTAGCTGGGATTACAGGCATGCGCCACAATGCCTGACTCATTTTTTTTCTTCTTCTTCTTCTTTAGTAGAGATGGGGTATTGCCATGTTGGCCAGGCTGGTCTCGAACTCCTGACCTCAAGTGATCTGCCCGCCTCAGCCTCCCAAAGTGCTGGGATTATAGGCATGAGCCAACGTGCCCGGCCTAGAGCTGTTTTCATCTTTACTAATTTGATAAACAGTACATGATATTTTATCCTCTCATGTTTCCTATTATTTTTCCAAATGAACTTCAAAATAATTTTATTAAATACAAAGAAAGCAAAAGGGAAGAAGGAAAGAAAAAGAAAATAAAAGAATTTCCATTAGGATTTTTATTGGATTAAAAAATCCTACATTGCTTAGAAATTACATATATAATAAATGAATACACGATTACTTGAAAAACAAATCGCAAGTATATGGGGAAGCAAAAATTTTGAAGTCTCCTTTCATTCTTACATTCCCTTCCCCTCTTTCAATTGTCTTCTCCTCTCCAAAGGTAAAATATTTAGTGCCTATCATATTAGGTTTTAAGAAAATTCATATGAATTAATATTACATATAGACACAAACAACTTCTGTTGGATTAATTTTTCTGTTTCTTTTTTCTATTTGTGCTTTGAAAAATTATACATAATATTTTTATTGCTCTAATAGTTACTGCTAAATATATAATATAGTACACTTATTTGAACACATTCTGCTCACAATGTCTAGAGTTAAGCTATAGCTATACCTTCCCAAATAATAAGATAGAAGCCTTAGAAAATTTATATTTCTCCCTTCCTCCTATCTCCTACCATATGGAAATCATCTGGGTTTCAATTCCAGATTCAGGAATTTTTACAGTGTATTTCATTTAGACATAATTAGCCATCTTTCTGCCTAAGGATTTTCGTGCCTATCTTTTTTGTTGTTTGTTTGTTTTTTCTTCCCTACAGCAAACTTTCATTTTGCTGAAATATGTTCTCAAGTAATTCTTTTGGAAAGGAGCTGAGGATGATAAAAACTTCCTGAATCCTTTCATGTTCAAGAAAGTATTTTATTCTCCCATTTAAATGCTGGCTGGGTATAGAATTTTAGGTTGAACATTCTTTCACCTTATAATTTTTAAAATTTGCTTTATTATCTTCTGTTGTCCAAGATTGCTGATTAGAAAATTCTTGCCAATCAAATTCCCAGGTTTATAGGAAATAGGTGACTTTCCCCTCTCTGTAATTATTTAGGCTTTATTCATTCTTATTATGTGAATGCATGACTCTGAGAGTGAGGACCCTCTTGTGTCTCCACCCCAGGTGTCACTAGATACTGGCTCAGCCCAGGCCCAGCCTGAAGCCAGGCACTGTATATTCTCTAGAAATACCATGGCGTATTAGTCTGTTTTCACGCTGCTAATAAAGACATACCCGAGACTGGGTAATTCATACAGGAAAAAGGGTTTAATTGGACCTATAGTTCCACGTGCCTAGGGAGGCCTCACAATAATGGCAGAAGGTGAAAGGCATGTTTTACACGGCAGCAGGCAAGAGACAGAATGAGAACCAAGCGAAACAGATTTCCCCTTAACAAACCATCAGATCTTGTGAGACTTATTCACTACTGCGAGAACAGTACAGGAGAAACCGACCCCATGATTCAATTATCTCCCACCAGGTCCCTCCCACAATACGTGGGAATTATGGGAGTACAATTCAAGGTGAGATTTAGGTGGGGACACAGCCAAACCACATCACATGGAAAACATGGTAGGCATGGTCTCTACCTATTTGGAGGTTAAATTTGAGGATTGGAACTGAGAGAGACAAGACAATAAACAAATGAATAAACAAAATAACTAAAGAAAATGAAAAGAAAGGAAGGAACATGTTGCAATAATAGATAAACAATGGACTGGGTATGCAGCTCCTTAAAATGAGGTGACATTTGGAAACTTCTGGAATTTTTTTAAAACATTATAATTGATAGGCTTTTAAAATTTGACAAATTGTGACTATCTTCAGGTTGGGGAATTTTCTTATTCTACCTAAGAAAATTTCCAGTTTCACTATGATATGTCTTTATTTATTCTATTCATGGCTTATTGATTTCTCTGTGTGACTGCCATTGTGTATCTATTAGAACTTTTCACTGTATCCTGTGTGTCTTATCTTGTCTCTTCTATTTTCAACCTTTTGCCTCTCCATGCTGCATTCTGGACATTTTATTCTTGTACATATTTTTAGTTCACAAATTCTTTGCTGCTTTGTCTAAACTGCTGTTAAACTTGGCCATTGAGTTCTTAATTGGGCCATTGTATTTTCAGTTTTATAATTTCTATTTGGTTGTTTTTCAAATTTGCGATGTCACTTTTATAGCTTGTAGATCTTTGCCAAAAATTTGAAGCTTTTCTTTCATCTCTTTGAACATAATAAACATAGCTGCTTTATAGACTGTGTCTTTTATCTGTTTGAATCTGGAGTCTCTCTGGGTCTGTTTCTGTAGTCTCTAATTTCTGCTGGTTCTTGCTCACGGTGTTTTATCTTTTTCATGTGCCCAGTCATTCTTGTGTCCTAAACATCTTATTTTTAAAAATTATAGAAATAATTTGAAGCCTGGGAGGATATTATGTTTCTCCTGAGACAAGTTTTGTTTGTTTCTGTATCACATGCGTGGACTTAACCATCTGGGAACATTGGATGATAGAAAATAATAAAGCAGACCTTCAAAGTATATATTGATTGAAACTTTGGAGCCCTCTGGATAATATAAAACGAGGCTGCATTCTGGGTGAGGGCCAAGTTACTTCCGTTTACCTTTACACGTAGAGTGCAGTTCCTCAGGATCTCTACTCAAAGTAGGATTGGGAATATATTTTATCAGAGCACTGGACTGACATTGTCTTCGATTTTTAAAAAATATGTCATCCCTGAGAGGTTATCATTAGCACACTCAGCCACTCAGCCTTTTTTTCCAGATTGGCAAATGTCCCCTCTACAAAAGCAGTCCTTAGTGCCAGCTTCTTTCTCTGGATTCATGTCTTCTTCCAGATCCTGGCCCTGAAACTAGAAGTCTCTCTCTGTAAACTGAAAACAACTACTTTCTGCAAAAAAAAAAAAAAAAAAAAAGCATAAAATCTCCTCTGAAATATGGACTCCCTTTGCACCTTAAACAGGGGTTCTTCAACTTGGCTGATTAGCAGAATTACTTGGGGGAGCTTTCAAATGGCCCAACCCTGGGATATGTGGACCTTGGTAAAAGGAGACCCTTTAAGAGTCTGTGACCACTAATGGTTTGAAGGTAATTTCCAGATCCATGATGTCTATGAGTGCCCTTTTCTAAGAAACTGCTTGTGGTGAAGGTATCCCGTCTCATACAACCCTTTTCTTACTAACGTAAGAAAGGCAGACTTTTCTCCTGTACAGGCTCTTACCTGGTACAATGGATGAATGTAGGTTCAGGAACCAAATTTACAGGGTCCAAAAACCTCTTGGGCACCAAACAGAGTGATTTAAAATATTGGTATAGTTATTGTAGAGCAGGGATCTAATGAAAGGGTTAAAAACTTCTTTGCAAGTCAGGTAGTTTCCAATTCTCTTCCAATAAAACAGAAGAACTGATCACTTTGAAAGCGCTGATAACACTATGTGATCTTTGGTTTTTAACTCATGAGGAATTCAAAGAATGGAGAGACATTGCCTTAAAAAAACCTCCATTGTTCTCCATGTACTTATATATGAGAACAAATTTTTTTAGAGTTTGCATGTATAATTACTCTAATTTGCTCATTACGCAATTTATACATGCATTGAAACATCATGTTGTACCCCATAAATATATACAATTATGTGTCAATCATGAATTTTTTTAAACCCTTAAAAAAAGAAAGAAAAAAGAAATACAGTGAGGAACCTTGTTTCATCCATAAATACTAATTAGCGTAATTACTAATGCCATGTTTAACTACACAATTATTTGTTTAAATAAATTATTTAAATTTTATTTGTTTAAATAAATCATTTATTGAATCTACTTAATGATGATTCAATATTAATCATTACTAGAAAGTATTAATTAATTATTATTAGAAATACTAACATTAATTTTTTAAAAATATGCCCTATTCATTTCTCTAAGAGGTTTCTGGTAGTATTTTACTTTTTATTCTTGGCATTTTGCAACACTTGTGATATATTTATTTTTTAGATAATCTGTGCACTAATGGTGATAGTAATTCAATCAAAAAGATTTTTTTAACACTTAGATCCCCATTTATAGGAAAATTTAAACATTAAAATGACAATTTATATACAATTTTTGTGGTAGAATTATATTATAAGGCAATCAATGAAAGATGTACAAGTGGCTGGGCGTGGTGGCTCACTCCTGTAATCCCAGCACTTTGGGAGGCTAAAGCAGTTGGATTACTTGAGGCCAGGAGTTCAAAACCAGCCTGGCCAACATGGTGAAACCCCATCTCTACTAAAGAATACAAAAATTAGCTGGCTGAGGTTGCAGCGAGCCAAGATCATACCACTGCACTTCAGCCTGGAGACAGAGCAAGACTCTGTCTCAAAAAAAAAAAAAAAAAAAAAAAAGAAGAAAAGAGAAAGATATACAAGCATAAATATATATAACATTTAGATAAAATTTTTGCAAAGGACATGGAATGGAAATACAAGTTCAAGGAGAAACAAGACCAACGTCAATTTTCTCATTGTTCAAAATGTCTTTATGTATTTTTAACAATGGATGATGGCAGATGTAACCTTGATAAGGCATTTGTAAACCATTAGACACATTTAAGAGACTACTGTAACAATTTTATTTTAAAGTGTTAATGTTAATAATATACCAGAAATTATGTTTTCTGCAGTGAATTTAACTAATGTTGAAAAAGTTTAGATGCCAAATTTAAAATGTGTTGAGGGTTGACATAGTTTAACGTAATCGTTTTAGGGAGTTTAGGGGCAGAGAAATTGAAGACCAGTGTCCAGGAGACTGAAACCTAGCAGGTCTGGGTTAGGGCCCCTGAATTTGCACATTTAAATCCTCCCCTGGGGATGCTAATGAGTAACCTGGTTAGGAACCTGGCTTTCTTTTGATTTAGGTGGGTGTGGTGATGACACTGCTTCTCCACTGCTTTTATTTAAACTCTTTACAATCTTGTCTCATCCATTTTTAGTAACTTGAAATTGAGGTTTTAAAAAATACCCTGCTATATTAAAGGTTGCACATAATTAAACTGCTTCACCCAGTCATCATTCAGCAAATTCATTTGGATTCCTTCCCAAAGTATCTGACTGATATGGTTTGGCTGTTTTCCCACCCAAATCTCATCTTGAATTGTAGTTCCCATAATCCCCATGTGTCATGAGAGGGACCAGGTGGGGATAATGGAATCATGGGGGTGGTTTTCCCCATCCTCTTCTCGTGATAGTGAGTTCTCATAAGATCTGATGGTTTTATAAGAGTCTTCCTCCTTCACTGGGCACTCATTCTCTCTCCTGCCACCCTGTGAAGAGGTGCCTTCTGCAGTGATTGTAAGTTTCCTGAGGCCTCCACAACAATGTGGAACCAAGAGTCAATTAAACCTCTTGCCTTTATAAATTACCCAGTCTTAGGTATGTCTTTATTAGCAGTGTGAGAATGGACTAATACACTGACTCTAAAAAACTGCTAGGTGGTCTTTTAAGATGCTTTCTCCAAATGGCAATTTCAAGGGTGATAAATAAGATGCTTCCCTGCATTGCATGAATGCAAAAAGTTCAAATCCCCCAAATGGAGTACAAGAAGCTGGGGTTGCCCCCCTCTTCTGGGTGTGGTGTCTTCTCTTACAGTGTACTTCTGGGTCCCATTTCCAGGCTCTGTCACTTGAGTTGTTACCAGGCAGTGGGACAACAATGAACCATCCCCTTCTACATAGGCCAAGAACCTACATTGGGGAAAAGACAATATCTTCAATAAATGGTGCTGGGAAAACTGGGTATCTGTATGCAGAAGAACGAAACTAGACCCTTATCTCTCACCATATACAAAAATCAAATCAAAATGGATTAAACACTTAAATCTAAGACTTCAAACTATGCAACTGCTTCAAGAAAACATTGGGGAAACTCTCCAGGGCATTGGTCTTGGCAAGAGTTTCTTGAGTAATACCACACAAACACAGGCAACCAAAGCAAAAATGGACAAATGGGATCACATCAAGTTAGAAAGCTTCTGCACAGCAAAGGTAGCAATCAACAAAGTGAACAGACAATCCACAGAATGGGAGGAAATATTGCAAACATTAACATTAACATGGGATTAATAACCAGAGTACATAAGGAGCTCAAACAATTTTATAGGAAAAAAAATCGAATAATCTAATTTAAAAATAGGTAAAAGATTTGAATATACGCTTCTCAACTGAAGACATACAAATGGCAAGCAGGCATATGAAAAGTTGCTCAACATCATTGCTCGTCAGAGAAATGCAAATTAAAAAGCGTTTGAAGCCCCTGACTTGGTTGCAAGAAGTTGGTCTTGTTCCCCTCTTCTGGGTGTGGTGCCTTCTCTTACAATGCACTCCTGGGATATCAGGATATCATCTCACTCCAGTTAAAATGGACTTTATCCAAAAGACAGGCAATAACAAATGCTGGCCAGGATGTGGAGGAAAGGGAACCCTCATACACATTGGTGGGAATGTAAATTAGTGCAACCACCATGGAGAAGAGTTTGGAGGTTCCTCAAAAAACTAAAAATGAAGTTATCATATCATGCAGCAATGCCACTGTTGGGTATACACCCCTAAGAAAGGACATCAGTATATCAAAGAGATATCAGCACTCCATGTTTGTTGCAGCACTGTTCACAATGGCCAAAATTTGGAAGCAACCTAAGTGTCCCTCAGCAGATGAAAGGATAAGGAAAATATGCTATTTATACACAATGGAGTACTATTCAGCCGTAAAAGGAACGAGATCCTGTCCTTTGCAACAACATGGATGGAGCTGAAGATCATTATGTCAAGCGAAATAAGCCAGGCACAGAAGGACAAACATTGCATGTTCTCACTTATTTGTGAGATCTAAAAATCAAAACAATTGAACTCATGAGCATAGAGAATACAAGGTTGGTTACCAGAAGCTTGGAAGGGTAGTGGGAGAGTGGGGTAGGAGGAGGTGGGGATGGTTAATGGGTATTTAAAAAAATAGAAAGAATGAATAAGACCTCATATTTGATAGCACAACAGGGTGACTATAGTCAGTAATAATTTGATTGTACATTTAAAAATAACAATAAGAGTATAACTGGATTGTTTTTGACACAAAGGATAAATGCTTGAGGGGATGGATACCCCACTTTACATGATGTGATTACAATGCATTGCATGCCTGTATCAAAACATCTCATGCAACCATAAATGTATACACTTACTATGTACCTACAAAAATTAAAATTAAAAATCAAAAAAATCAAAAATAAAAAAATAAATTATCCCTGTGGGATGGGCTTTCCCTGAAAAATGAATAGGAACAATTTTCAGAGAGGTTGGAGATGGCCAGATGAGGGGATGTGGGCAAGAACCTGCGAACGTGGAGGAAGCCCAGGGTCTGATAAGCAAGGATGACCAGTGAGCATGTGCTGAAGTGGCAGTGTCTGCGTGGCTCTGGCATCCTGTGCTCCTCACATTCATTTAAAACTGTTGGCTGCATTGTGATGTGCCCATATCCCATTACCTCCAGTCTTCAGTGGATTCTGCAACACACGCTTATGTTGGTTGTACTTTGAGGAAAGAGAATTAAAGAAACAACTGGCAGCATGGCATGTTTCAGGTGACCTGGGGTTGGGAGAATAGAACTGCCACAGGAGGTGAGACCCAAGGCAGTTCTGAGAATTCGGTGGAGGTGGGAAATCCGCGAAAGCGTTGACCGGAACAAGTACATGCCCTTGAGAATCCATGAAGATAAAGGGTGACCACGTGCCTTGAGCTGCAGTATGTGAAATGAAGGGGTCAGCCAGCTGTAGAATGATATTGAACTTTTATTCTTTTATTTTTATTTTAAAGGTAACACACAAGGTAAAAAAAATTGAGACGTCACGCCAGTAATCCCAGCACTTTGGGAGGCCGAGACGGGCAGATCCCGAGGTCAGGAGATCGAGACCGTCCTGGTTAACACGGTGAAACCTCGTCTCTACTAAAAATACAAAAAAATTAGCTGGGCATGGTGGCGGGCGCCTGTAGTCCCAGCTACTCGGGAGGCTGAGGCAGGAGAATGGCGTGAACCCGGGAGGCGGAGCTTGCAGTGAGCCGAGACTGCGCCACTGCACTCCAGCCTGGGCGACAGAGCGAGACTCCGTCTCATAAAAAAAAAAAAAAAATTCAGACAATATGAAGAATAGGGAAAGGGAAAAAACATCATGAGTAAATGTATCTTTTTTCTTGAACAAATGAGGACATTATATATTTGGCAGGTTTTTTTCCCTTTAATATTAAAAGGAAGGATGATCCTAGAAGGCTGAAGGGCTTAGGGACAGGGGCAGAGCTGACACTTGGGGTGTCCCTACCTTAACTTGCTTAATCACATTTTGTGAATGAAGAAATGCATATGTTCAGGGATGTTAAATACAGACACACCTTGTTTTATTGTGTTGTGCTTTGGTATGCTCCGCACATAGTTTGTTTTTTGCAGATTGAAGGTTTGTGGCCATCCTGCGTGGAGAAAGTCTATAGGCGCCATTTTCCCAACAGTACGTGCTTTCTTCATGTTTCTGTGTCACATTTTGGTAGTTCAAGCAATATCTTAAGCTCTTTTATTGTTATTATATCTGTTGTGGTGATCTGTGGTCTTTGATGTCATTATTATAATTGTTTTGGGGTGCCACCAACCATGCTCATATAAGACAGTGAACTTAGTGAATGAATGTTGTATACTTTGACCGCTCCACAGACTGGTGATTCCCCATCTCCCTCCTTCTCCTCAGGCCTCCCTATTCCCTGAGACACAACAATATCGAAATTAGGCCAATTAATAACTCTACAATGGCCTCTCAGTGTTCAAGTGAAAGGAGCAGTCACACGTCTCTCACTTTAAATCAACAGCTAGAAATGGTTATGTTTAGTGAGGAAGGCACGTTGAAAGTTGAGACAGGTCGAAAGGTAGGCCTCTTGTACCAAACAGTGAAGTTGTGAATGCAAAGGAAAAGTTCTTGAAGGAAATTAAGAGTGCCGCTCCAATGAACACACAAATGATAAAAAAGCAAAACAGCCTTATTGCTGACACGGAGAAAGTCTTAGTGGTCTGGATAGAAGACCAAACCAGCCACAACATGTCCTTAAGCCAAAGCCTAATCCAGAGCAAGGCCCTAACTCTCTTCAATTCTGTGAGGGCTGAGAGAAGCGAGGAAGTGGCAGAAGAAAAGTATGATGACAGTAGAGGTTGGTTCAGGAGGTTTAAGGAAAGAAGCCACCTCCATAACATAAAAGTGCAAGGAGATGCAGCAAATGCTGATGTAGAAGCTGCAGCAAGTTATCCAGAAGATCTAATTAAGATCACTGATAAAGGTGGCTAAACAGCAGATTTCCAATGTAGATCAAACAGCCTTCTCTTGGAAGAAGATGACATCTAGGACTTTCATAGTTAAAGTGGAGAAGTCAATGCCTGGCTTGAAAGCTTCTAAGAAGAGGCT
The DNA here is from genome assembly GCF_028858775.2 of Pan troglodytes. Classification (NCBI taxonomy): domain Eukaryota; kingdom Metazoa; phylum Chordata; class Mammalia; order Primates; family Hominidae; genus Pan; species Pan troglodytes. The sequence continues at coordinate 38,866,426 of NC_072401.2, read as the reverse complement.
GTCTCTCTCTCTTGTTAGGGGCTAATGCAGCTGGTGGCTTTAAGTTGATGCCAGTGCTCATTTACCATTCTGAAATTCCTAGAGCCCTTAAGAATTATGCTAAATTTACTCCATACATGAAAAAACAAAGGCTGGATGACAGCACATCTGTTTACAGCACGGTCTACTGAGTATTTCTGTTTTCTTTTGGTTTGTTTTGTTTTTTGAGACAGAGTTCTGCTCTTGTCACCCAGGCTGGAGTGCAATGACACGATCTTGGCTCACTGCCACCTCCGTCTCCCAGGTTCAAGCGATTCTCCTGCCTCAGCCTCCCAAGCAGCTGGGATTACAGGCACCCGCCACCACACCTGGCTAATTTTGTATTTTTAGTAGAGATGGGGTTTTGCCATGTGGCCAGGCTGGTCTCGAACTCCTGACCTCAGGTGATCTGCCCGCCTTGGTCTCCTAAAGTGCTGGGATTACAAGTCTGCTGAATATTTTAAGCCCACTGTTGAGACATACTGCTCAAAAAAAAGATTCGCTTCAAAATATTACTGTTCATGGACAATGCCTCTAGTTGCCCAAGAACTCTGATGGAGATACTAGGAGATTAATGCTGTTTTTATGCTTATGGAAACAACAGCTATTCTGCAGCCCATGGATCAAGGAATTTCAACTTTCAAATCTTATTCTTTAAAAATATATTTTGTAAGGCTATAGCTGCCATAAATAGTGACTGCTTTGATGGATCTGGGCAAAGTAAATTAAAAATCTTCTGGAAAGGATTCACCATTCTCAATGCCATTAAGAACATCTGTGATTCATGAGAGGAGGTCAAAATATCACCCTTAACAGGAGTTTGGAATAAGTTGACTTCAACTCTCACGGATGCCTTGGAGGGGTTCAAGACTTCAGTGGAAGAAGTCACTGCAGATGTGGTAGAAATAGCAAGAGAACTAGCATTAGAAGTGGAGCCTGAAGACGAGACTAAATTGCTATAGTCTGATGATAAAACTTGAATGGCTGAGAAGTTGCTTCTTATGGATGAGCAAAGAAACTGCTTTCTTGAGATGGAATCTACACCTGGTGAAGATGTTGTGAACATTGTTGAAATGACAACAAAGGATTTAGAACATTACTTAATTGATAAAGCAGTGAAGGGTTTGAGAGGATTAACTTCGATTTTGAAAGAAGTTCTATTGTGAGTAAAATGCTATCAAACAGCATTGCATGCTACAGAGAAATCATTTGTGAAAGGAAGAGTTGATCAATGTGACAAACTTCATTGTTGTCTTATTTTAACAAATTGCCACAGCCACCTCATCCTTCAGCAGCCACCACCCTGATCAGTCAGCAGCCATCAACAAGCAAGACCCTCCACCAGCAAAAAGATTACAATTTGCTGAAGGTTCACATGATTTGTAGCATTTTTTAGCAATAAAGTATTTTTAATTAAGATATGTATAATTTTTTTGACATAATCATTGCACCTAATAGGGTACAATATAGTGTAAACATAACTTTGCTATGCACTAGGAAACAAAAAAAAAAAATTGCCTTATTGAGGTGGTCTGGAACCAAAACTGCAATCACTCCAAGGTATGCCTATAATTTGTGCAAGGTCACATGGCTAGAAAGTAGAAGTATCAGAATTTGAACCCAGATATAGCTGGCTCTAAGTCAAAGTTTTCCCCACTTCACTATGCTTAATCCCTTTCTCTGGCATGGGGTGGGACCTGCCACCCTCTTAAAATTCAAATGTAGTAACTGGGAGGAAGCCATAACAGCAGGCAGGACCTAGCATCAAACATATGGCATAGGAGGTAGGACACAGAACACTTGAACTTTTGTTAGGAGAGGGACATCTTACAAGAAGTTATGGGTGTTCTATTCACAGAGTTGAGAAATCAAGGCAGGCAGACAGGAACAGAGAAATCTATTAGCACATTAGGTCCCCATATACTTGCTTGGGGATATGGGACAGGATACCAGATCGTAATGATAATATTTGGCTAGAGTTGGCCAGGATGTGGGGAGACTGGTTCCCCCTTCCTTCTGGAAATAGACCCCTCTCACTGTGGAGAATGCATTCCACGTGCATCAGTTATCAGAGGGTGCTTATTCTGGCCTTCCTCTCTTAGCTACCTGGGTGGACGTGAAAACTAAATACTGCCAATCAGAGTACACAGCCCTCCTGGCTTTAGTTATCAGTTTCAGTATTTACATGTAAGGGAGTCAGGGACAATTAGAATCCTACCTAGGATTTTTTATTTCCCAAGGGCTATTAGAAAAAAATGTGTACCTTCCACTGTGGTTGCTGAGGTGGGGGGATGTGAGTCTGGCATTGTTGGTGGCCATCCTGCCTTCTCTATAGAAAGCCTTTCTTTTTTTTTCTTTTTTCTTTCTTTCTTTTCTTTTCTTTTATTTATTTTTTTTTTTTGAGACAGCGTCTCATTCTCTTGCCCAGGTTGGAGTGCAGTGGCGCAATCTCGGCTCACTGAAACCTCTGCCTCCTGGGTTCAAGCGATTCTCCTGCCTCAGCCTCCCCAGTAGCTGGGATTACAGGCGGGTGACACCAGGCCCAGCTAATTTTTGTCTTTTTTAGTAGAGACGGAGTTTCATGATGTTGGCCAGGCTGGTCACAAACTTCTGACTTCAAGTGATCTGCCCGCCGTGGCCTCCTAAAGTTCTGGGATTACAGGCATGAGCCACCGCAAACAGTCAGAAAGCCTTTCTAAGAGACTAAGAAAGAAAGAGAGAGAAATGGATCCCTGGCGACATGATGCAGCTTCTGAATCTTGCTGTGCTGGACACCAGTGGCACCCCTGGACTTCATAGTTAAGTGAACCAACAGTTCCTATTTTTTTGCTTTGGCTGGTTGGAATTGAGTTTGTATCACTGGCGAATGATGAATATGCTGTCTTCATTCAAATACTGGTGTGACCAGGTCCAGAGAAGGAAAGCAGATGTTCAGCTGTGATATCTGGGACATAGGGTCTGATAGGACCAGAAGCTCAGTATTGGAGGTTGAGAACATGAAGTACAGTCAGAGCATAAACCAACCATCCCTATCCTGAACTTGCAGAAGATATTGTTGGTCTATCACACTGTTTTTTCCTCCAGAGTCAGGAGAAGCCATTGCAACCTTGTTCTTCTTAACGTAGAGCTTCAGGGAGTCACTGTCATTGATTTGAGGTTGTTTGTACATTTTCCACTCTGGAATTAATACCTAAAGAGTGTGATGCATTTGTCCAGGAAGAGTCAATTTGCTTGGACGTTAACGCAATCTTATGGGAATTTCTTCCTTGTGGATTCTTGCAGATGACTGCATGGTTAGTTTATCAAAACTGCTATGAATGTGAATCATGAGAAATTATTGAGCTTTCTTTTTATATATTTTTATTAATTAATTAATTAATTTTAAGACAGAGTCTCGCTCTGTTGCCCAGGCTGGAGTGCCGTGGCATGATCTTGGCTCACTGCAACCTCCACCTCCCAGGTTCATGCAATTCTCCTGCCTCAGCTTCCCAAGTAACTGGGATTACAGGCTCCCACCACCATGCCTGGCTAATTTTTGTGTTTTTGGTAGAGATGGGGGTTTCATCATGTTGGCCAGGCTGGTCTCAAACTCCTGACCTCAAATGATCCACCCGCCTCTGCCTTTCAAAGTGCTAGGATTAGAGGTGTGAGCCACCGGGCCCGGCCTCTTTTTATGTATTTTAAATATCTATATGTAACTGTAAATTTGGTTCCTGAACCTACATTCTTCCATTGGTGTCTTTGCATCTCTTAATTGTTCCAGAGTAATGTTATTTTCATCTGGTTTTGAGCATTGTCAAGCACTCCTGTTTTGGGAGCTGTCTTTGTCATTTACAGAGAAAGCCCAGGAGATCTTGAAGCTGACACAGTGGCATTTCATTTGGCAGGTACAGATTTTCCTCGCGTATGGAACAATGCCTCCTTTTGCTAACCACCTTAATTTCCTGGCCTTATCAATCTGAAAGTCAATGATTATAGTTTATTATGTGGGTTTTCATTTAACCTTTTATGTTTAAGTTCAACCATTTCCGCATAACCAAGCAAGCAAATTTCCTACTCAGGTAATTCAAGTGCAATTGTTAGGAGAATTTGTAACAGAGTTCCATGGGCCTTAGCTGTCAGTCAGAACAGCCTAACATCATTGAAACCTCTACCTATTTTCAAAGCACCTTAAAATCCATTAAATATGACAAAAGAAATGTAAATTGCATTGTTGCTGTGGAAAGAGTAGCTGTTTTGTCTTGAGACTTTAGTTGACCCACAAATTAAATTTAAGATGGTTTAGGACAAATATAAAAATCACCCAATGCAATGGTAAGGTTGAAAGTGCCTTCACTTTGGCCAATTACAGTAGTTACTATTATTCATCCTTATCAACATTAATTCTAATAGCTAACATTTATTTAACATTCACTCATTCCACTGTACCAAGTGCTTTGGTTGCATTATTACATTTAATCCTACCATAAGAAATATACACTTTTATTCTATTTTACAAATGAGATACCTGAGATGTGGAGAGCCTGAATAATTTGCCCACTTTTATAACTATTAATTAATTAATGTGCAGCCTGCATTCAAACCTAGATTTGTAGGAGTCCAGAGCCCATGTAGATTAAATGTGACTATAAAGACTCGCCTATATATGCACTGGGATCAGATGCAAGTAACAGAGAACCTCAAACTTGCAGTGGGTTAGTTTATCCATTTCCTTTGTGTTCAAGGGCCTGGAGAGAATCCATCCAGAACTGGTATGACATTCTCCTGGCACTGAATGGTATAAATAGCAGTTTCTGCTGATGTTCTATTTTCAGCTACTTTTGTATATATGTCTGAATACAAGAATTTTATATTTTTGCATCCAATAATATTCTTATCATTGCTTTATAAAATCAACTTAGAACTTCATTAAGATGTTGTGTATTATTGTACGTTCAGACATTTCATGAGACAAATTGGAGCCCCAAATCAAACATTATGCAAAACAAAAGCTTGGCATTATCATTTGTCTACTGCACAAGGGTCAGTCCTGCCTTTTAATATGAACACAAGAAGGGGCTTCTGCCATTGAGGAATATTCTCACAGCCAGGCTTTTATGTTCTTGGTAATTATTTTCCTACCTCACTGTTTTGACCAGAAACCATGAGAGAAAAACTTTTCTAGCTGCTGACTTCTCTCCTTTATACTGTGCCAAAATCTGAGCTGGAATGCGTATCATTCAATTACAGATTCCAGGTACTGTGCTAGGCGTCTCATTAGTAACACGAATACTAAGATAATTCACTGTTCTTGTTTACTGGTCAAAGCTTTCATATGCCTGTCAACTGCTTTGATTCTCATCTCTGGGAATATACATTTACATAATCACAGAAGTCCTAGAGGAAGGATCGGGTATATTTTTCATTTGACAAAGTATCAAGCTCTCACTATTTTAGGCACTGTTTAGATGTGGAGAGGAGAGATCCAATAAACAACATCTCTCTTTTCACTGCCCAAGTTCAGAATCAATTCACAGATAAAATAAAGGAGGGGGGCAGATGATAAAGGAAAAGCATCTTTATTTCTGATACCGGTTGTGTGAAGGCGTGACTTGGGTGTGGGGCACAGTGGGCTTCCTAATACTGAAGGCTTGAGTTTGGCAAGCCTCTCATTCAGCCTCAGGCAGTGTTAATGACCATAGGTTGGTGTCAGTTTGGGCTGCTATCACAAGGTGCCATAGACTGGGTGGCTTATAAACCACAGAAATTTATTTCTTACAGTTCTGGAGGCTGGAAGTCTGAGATTAGGGTGGCAGCATGGTTGGGGTCTGGTGAGGGCCATCTTTTGGTTTGCAGGCTTCTTGCTGTATCCTCACATGATAGAAAGAAGGCAAGAGAGCTCTCTGGGGTCCCTTTTATTAGGGCACTGATCCCATTCATGAGGGTTCCACCCTCATGATCTAATCACACCCCAAAGATTCCACCTCCTAATACCATCACATTGGGGGTTAGATTTCAGCATATCAATTTTGGGGGGCACAAACATTCAGTCCATTGCAGGTGGTCAACATGGGGCCTGCCCCGGTAAAACCTGGGGGATGGAGGAACCAAGCAGTGGTTGAAAAGGGAGAAGAGAAGGAGTGAGAGAAATTTCCTAGGGGAAAGCTGAGGCTAAACTGAGGGCCGTGCCTTCCGATTGATGGAGACCTAAGGAGTGAGCCATCGTGTCCTCTTCCGACCAGTCTCTGCCCCTAAAGAGATCAGACCAGAAACATCAGAGTAAGCTCCCCTTGATCTGCAGAGAAACTCAACTTTTGGTCTTTCCAGCTTTTTCCTTCACCAACCTCCTGCTCCTCTGGTAGAGGCAAAGGCTTCCTTGAGGCTGAAGTCCCCTCTTTTGCCTTCCATATATCATCACGTGACTGTCCCTGCAGTCCAGTCAGATTATCAGAATCTTGGTACCACCGTTCTCCCTGGCTGCCTTTCCCTGAGAGGGGGCTGTGGGCATTTTTGGTCTAGGATACTGAGATGTATGTGGATGTTTCTGGGGAGAGTGCCATTCTCAGCCTAAAAGGTAGATCCTTTCTAAAGGACAAAGTTTTTTTGGCCCTGCGCTCTTCTTTCCTCTTCAAGCCTGAGGCGGGGTGGGTGGGGAGGGGAGGATGGGGCCCAGAGGGACATAGTCATCTTGTGATGAGAAGGCAGCTGATACAAGGATGAGAAGGAGGGGCCTCCTGCCAACAACATGAAGCAGAGCTGGAAAGCACTTGGATCCCTGACGACATTGTCCCTGATGATATCATGGAGAGCCCAGACGGGATCTGGACCAGTGTCCCAAAGATCCCCAAAGGGTGTGATCCTTGTGGTGTATTGGAACCTAGGAATATTACATTTTCATTATCAGGTGCTATACTTAATTTTTGAAATATTCTTTTGGAGACAAATATTTTGCTCAACATATTCTGATGTCTAAGGCAAATTAATGTTTTTGTGGTTAAAATTATTTAATTTTCTTTTTCTCAAACATGTATTAATATAGCTTAAAGGTCAAATGGAAGTGGCGGATCAATGGGCTAGAAGACTGAGAACAATTTGAAGGACAAACCTGTATATCCAGCACTAACTATTCCTAACCACCCAAGCTAGGAACTCAGGGAGCTTCTAGTTCAGAGGTTCTCAGACTGTGTTACTCAGTGCCTTGGACCTCCCTAGAGGTGATTCTAGGCTGCCCTAGGGGGCTGCAGGGAAGCTGAGTGGATGGGCTCCAGCCCCACCCCTGTTCAACCAGAACACCTCCACTTTTATCTGCACTCTCTACTGAGCTTTTTACTCTTTGACATGGTTTAGCTGTGTCCCCACCTAAATCTCACCTTGAATTGTAATAATCCCCAGGTGTCAAGGGTGGGGCCAGGTGGAGATAACTGAATCATGGGGGTGGTTCCCCCATACTGTTCTCATGGTAGTGAATAAGCCTCATGAGATCTGATGGTTTTATAAATAGGAGTTCTCCTGCACAAGCTCTCTTGCCTGCAGCCATGTAAGATGTGCCTTTGCTTCTCCTTTGCCTTCCACCATGATTGTGAGGCTTCCCCAGTCATATGGAACTGGGAGTCCATTAAACCTCTTTCCTTTATAAATTACCCAGTCTTGAGTATGTCTTTATTAGCAGCATGAGAACAGACTAATACACACTTGTAACAATTAATTCAGGAGAAAACTATGGGGAAGGTTTATGTTGTCAAATTAAATTCAAAATTTGTTGTTAAGTCAAAATTAAATTTTAAAACCATGTATCTGTTCTAACATCCTTATTTTATAAGTAAGGAAGCTGACACCCAGCAAAATTCAAATGATCAAATGATTAAGTGGCAGACTCAACTTAGTTCCCAGTACCTCCCTTCCTGTTCCCACTATATTGTTATTATACCTAACAATGAATGCTCAGTTTTTACAGATAGTGAGAGAGGGAGTTTCTGTCAAATGTTCATCTCTGTAAGACTAGATTTCTCTGGAATAGCTCACCATCCAGGAGCCTCACAGTAGACATGCCACAGGGCTTTAAGCCACAGCCACGAGAAAAAGGACATAATACAAATGAAAATTCCAGACTTAGATGGACATCAGGTTTGGCTTGATCAGGGTTCTTACTCTGTAAGCTCTGTTCTCTTCTATAGGCTAACTCATACCGGTTTCCCTAGTTGCCTGTGGGGACAAGCATGGGAATCCTGAAATCCTGAAATAATCCTGACCTTTGTTCTGACTGGCATATCTATGAACTGATAACTACAGCAAGCCGTTTTCGTTTTTAAGGACAACTGTCATGGGTTCTTGTTGCCTGCCTAATATTCTCTTTGTCTTACCTGTGGTTATTCACAGTTTTAAAAGTATCTCTCTAACTGAATTATCTCATGTGATCTAGTGATAAATTTCCTGATTTTTCCCATCTCTTTTTTCTGGGGAACCATAACCTGAAGTGTTTCTTTCTACCGCTGTGTGATTCTAGAGTTCCATGTTATGCCCCTTCAGTGCTGGCTTAATTTTTGACCTTGTCTGTATTAGTCAGGGTTGCCTAGAGGGACAAAACTAATAGGACAGATGTATGTTTATGAAGGGGAGGTTTATTAAGGAGTACTGACTCACACAATCACAAGGTGAGGTCCCACAATAGGCCATCTGCAAGCTGAGGAGCAAGGAAGCCAGTCTGAGTCCCAAAATCTCAGAAGTAGGGAAGCCAACAGTGCAGCCTTCAGTCTGTGGCCGAAGGCCTGATAGCCCTGGCAAATTACTGGTTGAAGTCCAAGAGTCCAAAAGCTGAAGAAGTTGGAGTCTGATGTTCAAGGGCAGGAAGCATCCAGCACCGGAGAAAGATGGAGGCTGGAAGACTCAGAGAGTCTGTTCATTCCACTTTCTTCTGCCTGCTTTATTCTAGCTACTGGCAGCTACTTGGATGTTGCCCACCCAGACTGCGGTGGGTCTGCCTCTCCCAGTCCACTGACTTCAAATGTTAATCTCCTTTGGCAACACCCTCACGGACACACGCCGGAACAATACTTTGCATCCTTCAATCCAATCAAGTTGACAGTAGTAACCATCACATTGTCTAACCTGAAAACTTGAGTGGATTTTCTCAAAACTGCATTCACCATCCAAGTGATCTGGAGAGTGGCCTGTTTATCTTTTCTGACGGACGGGGTTGAGTTTATATTGCCTCAGCAGCATTTCTTGGGCATCCTCTCCGTGGAGATGACTGTGATGTGTGAGGCTGAGGTGTAGGGAAATAAGGAAAGCACCAGAGTGAGCTGATGTTGCTCAGGGGAACAAGTAACACCGGATCTCTCTGGCTTCAAACACTGTGTTTGCAGTCCCTCTACATCTTTGGCCAGGAGTGAGGAATCGGGAACAGAGCTGTGGATTATGTCCAGATTCTGAACTTTTAGAACATCCCTGTGCTTTCTATTTTGTCTGGATTAGTAGCAAATCCCTTAAATCAAAATGACCTGTGTCTTTGCTTCCAAAGGACAATACAAAAGGATAAAGTTGGCTTGGGGAAAGGAGCCCTAAAACATGACTCAGGGAGGATGAGGAAGCACAGAAAAAGGGCTGAGAGTGGCCCCAGCGGAGGACTTAGCAACAGAAGGCCCGGATTCTCGACAGAGTTCCTGCTCCAGAGGGCATATAATGGGAGAAAAAGAGGGGAAGAGAGACAGATGGAGCCTCTTTGAGGATTTTAAGGAATATTTCAGTCAAAACACTACGCAGTTGGAGTTTCATTTGCAGGAAGTTAAACAAATAAATCAAAAGAAGAAAACCATACAAGCATTTTTTTTATGGGAGTGTATATATATATCTGTACATAATATTGTATTTGCCATAATAGCAAAAGCAAAAAGCATTTTGAATGAGGACAGAGGAACAATAAATAAACCAAAATATCAATACAATTGAAATTTTATGTATCGATTGTAAGAAACACAATGACTCTCTAGAACCGTGTTGGCCAAGTGGCGTTGAAATTTGTGTTTGAATGAATTACAATGAAATAAAATAAAAGATTCAGTTCCTCAGTTACGCTAGCCTTATTTCAAGTTCTCAAAAGCAGCATGTGACTACTGTCATAGGTAACGAGCATTTTCATTGTCGCAGAAAGTTCTATTGGATGACCCTGCTCTAGAAAGCTGGGGAAGTGTTTACATGTGGCTGCTGTTCACATGAAGCAAAAAGTAGCATGAAAGGCAGCACATGTACCAACATACAAATTACATACATGCATACATAAAGATTAGTCAAGGCCAGGAAGCATCCAAATTATTTCCACCAGGGAGATCAATGCATCAGGTGGATTTACAAGTTACCTTTTAGTGTAGTCTAGGGTTCAATGACTAATACATAACGTTTTTGAAAACTTTCTTCAGGAAGCCAATTGTAACTGAGGCTGCTGGGATGGACATTGAGAAGTGGTAGAGGAAGCATCAGGGGATAGAGTAAGGTTCTTGTGCTGGCTTTGTGACTAAAATAGCTCTGTGATCTCGTGAAAGTCACACTAACTCTCCTGGCCCCTTTTGTCAGATGATCTCTAAGGTCTCTTTCAATGTAAAGAAATGGGTATGTTTCTGTGTGTTCTTACTTACAGGGAGGGGAACATCACACACCGGGTCCTGTCGGGGGGTGGGGAGCAAGGGGAGGGAGAGCATTAGGACAAATATATAATACATGAGGGACTTAAAACCTAGATGATGGGTTGATGGGTGCAGCAAACCACCATGGCACATGTATACCTATGTAACAAACCTGCATGTTCTGCACATGTATCCCAGAACTTAAAGTAAAACAATAACAAAAAAAAAGTGTGTAGCACCTCTCACACTCTCTCATGCTCCTTTTCCCACCGTGTGGAGATGCCTCACTCCCTGTTTTCCTTCTGCCATGATTGGAAGCTTCCTGATGCTTTCCCAGAAACAGAAGCCAGAAGCCGCTATGCTTCCTGTATAGTCTACAGAACTGTGAGGCAATTAAACCTCTTTCAGTTATAAATTAAAAAAAAAAGAGAGATGGATGTGTTTGTTTTCAAGTGGAGCAGGTTGTTCACAGGAGTTGGCGAGACAGGGGCGGGTTATCAGGTAGCGAGGGTCTGCAGTCTGGTCACAACCATGAATCCCAGGGACAAAGGAACAGAGGTAGAGGGATTCCAAGGACAGAGAAGCTGGTCAGTGACAAGATGGGAAATTTGTATTCCAGACGCTTGGGGGCTGTAAGAAAAAGTGCATCTGTTTTTATTAGATGTTAGAAATGGCTTTGAACAGTATCTAAGTGAAACTGCAAACACAGCTGAGAAAATCCCAGCTCTGTCTGGTTCCTCAGAAACTCCACCCCCTCTTTCTCCGGAGGGCTCTCTAGTTACAAATGGCTCACTGAACACCCTCCCATTGGCTTGTTTCTAATACTCTGGAGTAAGACAATTCTTCCATTTGTTCAACTATTTCTCAGATGTCAGATCATAAAATTATACTTCTTGAAAATCACTTATTCTTGAACATTTCCTCTCTGAATTGATTTTACAGTTACAGCATTTTATCTAAATCATTTTACATTTCTTTCCTTCTTTTTTTAGAGACAGGGTCTCTCTCTGTCAACCAGGCTACAGCTGGAGTGTAGTGGCACAATCATACTCACTGCAGCCTCTAACCCCTGGGTTCAAGTGATCCTCCTGCCTCAGCCTCCCAAGTAGCTGGGACTGCAGGCATGCACCACCATGCCCAGCTGCTTTTTAAAATTTTTTGTAGAGAAGGGCCTCTCTATGTTGCCCAGGCTGGACTCAAACTCCTGGCCTCAAGTGATCCTCCTGCCTTGGCCTCTCAAAGTGCTGAGATTACAGGTGTGAGCCACTGGGCCAGGCCTATTTCTTTTAAAAGTTTGAAGATGGATAGCATTTTAAGCCTTTGCCTTCCTTATGTATTTTTCTATTAAACATTGCATGGAGAAATGCTTCTGCTGAATAATCAAAATAATCATCCACCTTTATGATTTTTGATGCATAATAACATAATCTTCACATCTTAGATATGTATCATATACACTATGGTACACTTTCCTATTTATACTTTTCTTATACATTTAAACAAACTACCTGAATATGTACCTGTAAAACCCTTTAGTAATGCAAAGTGTATGTGTGAATTGGTGTACATGGATGTATGTGATCCATACATTCATTAAATAATGAACCACTTACTATACATCATGCCCTGTGGAAACTCAATGCTAAAAACTCATAATCCTTGTCTGCCAGGGATATTGTATCAAATGGACATTGCCTTGATCATTTCTGAAAAGTCCCAAATTAGAAAAATATTGGATGTCAAAAGCACATCTTAAAGCCAGTGGCACAGAACTCAAAGGACTTTTCTCTTATAAAAATTTTATATCTTTAATACAAGTTGTCTTCCCAAAATGACTGAATGTATACTATACCTCAGATATAACTAGATTTAGTATAAGTTAATTCAATTTACCAATACATTTATGGTTTACTTTGTGAGAAACTAGAATTCAGAAGTGAGTAAGACCTATCTCCTGCTCGCAAGCAACACATAGTCTGGTAGGTGAGGCAAACCGGTAAACACACGACTGCCAGCAGGCACAGTGGGCGCAGAGTCACTCAGGAAGGCTTCATGGAAAGTGCTGGTCACCTATGCACCAAGTACGTGGTGTTGCTAAGCGACAAACCAGGAAGCCCGGAGCACATTTCCCACTGACTGAGCTCTCGCAGTAGAAGAGGAAGGATCTGCCTGTCCTGCTCTTCTGATCTGCTGATCAGGTGTGGAGTAGCACCAGCTTCAAGGTGGTAGGTCCATGGCCCAGAGCACAGGCTGAATGACTTGTCAAACCAGGACTTCCTGCCAATGCAACTCTGCAGGCTAACTTCCTGTTTTTGTTTTTGCTGTTTTTCTTTTTTCATCAGGAACCAGGCAGGGGAGCTTGGTTTTCTTCCACTGACACAACCATTGATTTCTTCTCTTCTTTGGCCCATTGTGCAGCTGAGAGAGGCCCAAGAAACTCATTAAGAGCTTCCCACTGCCTTCAGGATACCATGTAACCTCCCTTCAGGGCTGGGTCTCATCCACCTCTCCATCTTGCCCTCAGCCAGGCCCCATTATGTTCTCTGTGCTGCAGCCATGCCACACTCCTTGTGGTTCCTCAGACATGCCACACTCTTCAGCCTTTTCTCCAATCTCTTTTACATGCTCTTCCTTTGCCCGAAAATAATTTCCCTCCTACTCTTGGCCTGCTGAAGCCTCGTCAAGCTTCAGGCCTCAGCGTGCATGTCATTTCCTCAGGAAGGTCTTTGCTGGCTGCTACGATGAGGTAGCTCCTAGATGACCCAGCACTTCCCTTATCTGAGTCCTCATTAAACCTCATGGTGACCTTTCCTCTCCAAGCTGCAGGGGAGGGCACAGACCACATCTGACTGGCTCACCCTTGTATTTCCAGGGCCGGCCTATAATTTGGTGGATTCAGGTCCAGCTTCCTGGGTGGGGGACCTGTGGAGTTACACAGGGACTCATGCTTAGACAGGTGGCTTTAATGCTTGGCTTAATGCTGCTGTCATCTAGAAAGTTCTTTTTTCTTTTTTTTTTTTTGAGACAGGGTCTAGCTCTGTTGCCCAGTCTGGAGTGCAGTGGCACGATCTTGGCTCACTGCAACATCTGCCTCCTGGGTTCAAGTGATTCTCTTGCCTCAGTCTCTCGAGTAGCTGGGATTACAGGTGCCCACCACCAGGCCTGGCTAATTTTTTGTATTTTTAGTAGAGACGGGGTTTCACTATGTTGGCCAGGCTGGTCTTAAATTCCTGACCTCAAGTGATCTGCCCACCTTGGCCTCCCAAAGTGCTCAGATTACTGGCGTGAGCCGCTGTGCCTGGCTGCTATCTAGAAAAGTCTTAATTTTTGAACAAGAGGCCCCATATTTTCATTTTGCACTGAGCCTCACATATTATGAAACTGATACTGCATGGATGAATAAATAAATCAATGGATATGTATTAATCCTTACAATATATTGAGCCAAGGAAATTAAAGCTTCTGAAGGTCTCATTTTGAACAAGATAGAATAATTTAGGAAAAGTTGCAATGTATTATGCAGATGGCTTTATGATCTATTTTGCTATTTTTCACATACTATTTGTTCATATGAGAAAAGAGAAGCTTTACCTGAAAGATATGTATTGTCTGTTCTGTGAGATGTATATCCATTAAAAATTATATTTTATTCAACTACAACCATTATGAATTTAAAAAAGAGAAAAAAGAAGTCCAGAGTGACTTGCTTTGTCTTATTCATTATAACTGGAAAGAAAGATACAACTTCTTAAGAAAGAAAAAGAAGCAGGAAAAATTTTGCAAATAATGTTACCTAGATGTCTATCTCTGTGGGATTGAATGAATATCAGCAGAAATATCTGTTTGGGTAGTAAATGCAATATTAGAAAAGAATGAATCTCAAAGGAGAAAGATGCAAGATATGGCTATTTCATTCATAAACCCAAGGATGTCATTCAAGAGAGGCCATTTCTGGGCTTTGAACTTTTAAGGCTTGCAGAGAACCTCCTGGTAAGCATTGTGAAGGCAGCCAAGGAGTGTCTTAGTTAGTTCAAGCTGCTGTAACAAAGTGCTATAGACTTCAAAATGGTAGAAATTTGCTTCTCACAGTTCTGGAGGCTGGGAATTCCAAGACCAAGGCACTAGCAGATTTGGTGATTGGTGAGGGCCCATCTCCTCACAGATGGTGCCTTCTCACTGTGTCCTCATGTGGTAGAAGGGGATATGGAACTTCCTCAGGCCTCTTTTCTAAGGGCATTAGCTCTATTCATGACAGTTCCACCCTCATGACTTAATCACCCCCCAAAGACCTCACCTTCTTATACCATCACTGTGGGGTGGGGGGTGCGGTGGGTGGGGTTAGGATTTCAACATGTGAATTTTGGAGAGACACAAACATTCAGATCACAGCAGGGGTCATCTAATAATTTTTTAAGGGTTTCTCTGAGCCACCACTACCATCTCTAGCAGGAAGCAATGGCTGTTTTTACCTTCTTTGATGGATTGTGAAGAAGGCAGCTCATTGCACAGGGGAGGGTGGGAAGGTAAATTCCAACACAACTGGGCCCGGAGCCTCTATACCATTTGAGAAGCTGATTTATTTCTCATTCGTATGGTCAAGAGGACCAGCTCCTCCAACTATGATGATCTATCTATGCTGATTACTTGCTGTGTGATTCCGCTCTTCAGCTCTCAGCTTTCTCATCCATAAAACAGGGTAGATAAAGGCTTTATATATCACCTCCCACTTGTCTTTCGAGTACCCAAGTCTCCACCAAAGGACAGGTCTTTCCTTGTTCCTGGGCATGTGGAACCCACATCCTGATCTCATCCTCTGGATTTATCCTCACCAAGTCCCCATTTGCCACTTCCCGAAGCCATTATTATTATTATTATTATTATTATTATTATTATTTTTGAGACACAGTCTCGTTCTGTCACCCACGCTGCAGTGCAGTGGCATGATCTCGGCTCACTGCAAGCTCCGCCTTCTGGGCTCACGCCATTCTCCTGCCTCAGCCTCCCAAGTAGCTGGGACTACAGGTGCCCGCCACCATGCCTGGCTAATTTTTTTGTATTTTTTTTAGAAGAGATGTGGTTTCACCATGTTAGCCAGGATGGTCTCGATCTCCTGACCTCATGATCTGCCCACCTCGGCCTCCCAAAGTGCTGGGATTACAGGTGTGAGCCACTGTGCCCGGCCTCCTGAACCCATTCTTTCTTGTACATGCTGTTATCTTTGTCTGTGTGTCCTACTGAACACTCTCCCTTCACTTTCCACACTTCCTTGATTTCCCTACCTAATCCCTCTCATCCTTCAAGAGGTTAAATTCCACCCTACCCAGAGCTCTCTGGAGTGGCACCCTCCACCCCACGTTCTGCAAGATCATGCACGGAGACACCTGTGTGCTCCCACATCACGTGCTTGCTTCTGTCCTGGCTCTCATTACACTGTATTGTCATTGTCTATTTCCTTGTTTGTTTCCCTCAGGAGTCCCAGGGTTCTTTGCAGGCCTGGACTCTGCCTCTTCAACATCTAACACAGTCACTGGGACATAATAGGTGTCCAATTCATGTTTGTAGAATGAATGAAGCAAGGAAGGAGTGAATGAAGACCTCATTTTCACCAGTTGTCTTTTAGAAAGCCTCCTGGAGGAATAGGGAAGGTCAAGTGGTAGAAGCTGCCTGACTGGTGGGAGAAAGGCTGTCTCTGCCCTCAGCTGGCCATTCTGCATGGCCTAAGCCCAGCTGGCCCAGTTCACAGTGCCCTGTGGGCAGTAGCACCAGAAGGCATCAGGGAGCTCCTTGGATTTTATTGACCTCCTGTGCATTTGCTGGGATGTCCTCACCGTGTCTTGGTGGGATTGGCAGTAGGAAGTAGGGGAGGGGAGTAATTCTCCTCACTTGATGTACCTTCTGCCAGGCTGACAGGATTCTTCCTGCAGATAGAATATGATAGAGACATGATCACCAGGCTTGGCCAGGACAGTGACGTACATGGTGAAGTCATGTATCCAGTGAATGTTCATTGAGTGCCTGCTTTGAGCTGGACATTCAGCTGGTGCTAACTGGTTATAGAATAGCCAGCACAATACCAGGCCTCAAGGAGCTAATAGTCTGTTCAGAGAGCCGGACCGTGAACGGAATATTATAGTGAAATTATAATTAGGTAACCCTTTTTCCCCCTTCAAGGTCTAAACAGCTAAAGAAGCCCAAATCCCTGCTTTTATGAAAATAGAAACATCAAGCTGAGATCAGGAATTTTAAAATTAACCAAGTCCTTTTATTTACATGATCCTTAGACCTCATGAGTCAAGTATAATTGTCTTCCTTTCAGATAAGAAAACTGAGGCTTAGAGACATTAAGCAATTTGCTTAAAGTCACCCAATTTTCAGGGGTGTCTTGGGACCAGTACCATTCAGATTATTCTCCTAAACCTACTCCTGTATTTTCCATTTTCCAGAAGCCTTGGTGCTTAGGAAGCCAATTCTGAGGCTTTTTAAGGTCCTGAGTTGCCTTTGAAATGATCAAAGAGACAGTTAGACTCAATATGGTTAAGTTATAAATGCGTTTTTTGAGTTTTGATTCTTTGCAAATTAGCCATCCATGGAGGGCATGTGACATAATGGGAGCAGGTCTTGGCACAAAGGCAGGAACTGCAGCAGGGAGGTGGGTGGGTAGGGAGGGAGGGAGATGAGATGCAGGGCTCCTCTGAGCATGGGGAGTGACCTGAGGCTCTGCTCGGGCTGCAGAGGCCAGGCTGGGGAAGGAGGCCCGGTGGCCTGAGGCATAGTGGTCAAAGGAGAGTGCCTACTCAGGCAAAGTTAAGACCAGCATCGGCACCAATTGGCATTAGTGAGTGTAATTCAGCCATTGGGAACCAGCCAGGATACTAATCTGTGGCCCCAAGCTCAGCAGCCAGTGCAGCCAGGTGAGCTGTACAGCCCAGTGGGAGGAGAAGCTCACCCTTCTGCAGAGGAGATAGGCACCAAGGCAGGGAGAGACCATCCTAGAAGGAGGAAGAGAGATTGGGACATGGCTCCGGATTATTGAGCAGGCTGTGATGTGGGGGATGAGGACACAAGAAAAGAACCAACATTCACTGATCACCTACTCTGTGCCAAATGATTTTACATGCATCATCTCCAGTTCTTTCAACAGTCCTGTGAGGGGGTATTAGTGTCCCCACTTTACAGGTAAGGTCGCAATTTGCCAGCGGTCATAGAGTAATCAGAGGCCATAGCAGAGGCAGAATCTGAGCACAAACCTTCCTGACTCTCTGCCCCCAACACAGGGTGGGCAGGAGTTCCCCAAGGGGCTCCAGGACTCCCAGGATGCACACAGTCCAACTCTGGTTGATTTTGTGCCTAAACTCTTCTTTTTTTTTTTGAGACAGAGTCGACCTGTCACCCAGGCTGGAGTGCAGTGGGACGATCTTGGCTTACTGCAACCACCGCCTCCTGGAGTCAAGCGATTCTCCTGCCTCAGCCTTTTGAGTAGCTGGGATTACAGGCACCCGCCACCACGCCCAGCTAATTTTTGAATTTTTAGTAAGATGAGGTATCACCATGTGGGCCAGGCTGGTCTCGAACTCCTGACCTCAAGTGATCTGCCAGCCTTGGCCTCCCAAAGTGCTGGAATTACAGGTGTAAGCCACTGCGCCTGGCCTGTGCCTGAATTCTGAAGTCCCGCCTACCATGGTGTATCCCAGGCCACTGATCTATTGCCTCACCCAGAAAAGGAGACAAGTCTGGACCCGGGCAAGCGGGTGAAACTGACAGAGGAGCTGGCGCAGGGAAAGGAAGAAGGGCTGTAGAGAGTATGTGGCAACTTGCAATTAGGTAGAAGAGTCAGTTACTCAGAATACCACATGCCGCAACCATGCCGAAATGAGTTTACTGTAATTCCAGATAAAAACAAAACTGTCGGAGCAGAGACTTAGAGACTCGAGGCAGGGTTGGCTTATTTTTTTTTCTATGGTTTCGATATAATTCAGCACTTTCACTTTGTGAAGATAGACCTGACCTTTATGTGGTCTGGAGAATGCTGACTCAACATCAGGGTAACCAATGGTGCACTCATGACCCAAAACAAGACTGGTGGTTGTCAGGGTTCTTAAAGCTCCACACTTGGGCTCTCCACGATCTCGGAAAACCGTGCCTTTATCAGAAATGACAGCCCTTGTTCAAACAGAGTTCTGGATAGGTGCGTATTAATTTCAAACATTTTTTTAAAAAGATATTTTCCTGACTTTGTAAGAGGTAGAGTAGGATGCTGATTCAGCGTAGGTCTTTTTCCCATTTCCTACAGTAGTACAGATGGTGACTGAAGGGCAGATGAAAAAAGAAAAGGGGAAGGAAGGGAGGAGAAAAGAGGAAGAGGGTATGGGGAAGAGGGATGGCCGGCAAAGGAGGCCCACTTTTACTTCCTTGGAAATATTTCGTTCATTTTGAAAACTCAAACTCAAGTTTCTCCTGGAAAAGAAAAAGGCTTGGGATCTCCCAAATGCCTATTGGTATGATTTTTATCTAGCTCCACTTTTTGATTCTTTAGGAATCAAACCGTGAACTTAATTTTTCCTCCTATTGGAAAAGCATAGGCAAAAGTCCTGCCCTCTTTTCCAAAACAAAATGCAGCATCCACCCCCTGACCCCCACCACCCCTCAAAGCCCCAAAGTGACATTTTCAACAGACTTATCATAAATGAAATCTGCTGTGCACACCAGTAAATAGTGCCAGTAAGCCAGGTGTAACCAAATCAGATTTTTCAGCCTTGACTTCCAGTGGTGAGAACAAGGATGTGCTGACCTAGGAAAAATGACAAGTCATGGGCGCCCTGCACCGGCCCTTTCAGAAGACGTAGAACACTGCAGGGGGTGGAGTCTGGAATAAGGAGAATCTGGAATCAGTGATGACCTAGTTGTCTTGAGGGCCAGGCTGAGGAGAAGTCTGATGGGTTACGCTTCAGAATTTCATGTGCTCATGGTAGGTCCTCTGCATTTTCCCTGTCAGAGTGGGTGTTGAACTCTGGTGAGGATGAAAGGGAAGGTCCCAGAAATGACCTATGCTCTTGCTGGGGAGATCCAACATCTGGCTCAAGCCTTAAGCAACAGCCCCCTCGTCCCAGTCTTGATTCTGGACTCTCCATGAAGGCAACCTATCACAGACAGCCTAGAGAAAGCATACCACAGCTCATAAAATGTTGCTAGCATTCTGCCTATTGTAAAATTATCTGTAGGAGCCAACCTGTGTTCTGGAAAGTTATGGGTATAAGACGATGGGTTATAGGTGATTTTGATTTTCTTAATTTGTTTAACAAGCTTGAATTTGAACCCCAACCATTGGATCAAAAATGTCACATTTCTGGCCAGATGTGTTGGCTCACTCCTATAATCCCAACATTTTGAAAGGCCAAGGTGGGAAGATTGCTAGAGGCCAGGAGTTCAAGACCAGCTTGGGCAACATAACAAGTCCCCGTCTCTATAAAAAGAAAAAAAAAAAAGTTACATTTCTCAATTAACTGTGGGTCTGAGCCTTTGCTTTTAAGGGTTGAAAAATCTTATCAAAATTAAATTTTAGGGAAACCATTCTCTTTCATAAGGTTATAATAACACGATCCTTGGGGCTTATGTGGTGCTTAAAAAATGAGAGAGGAGGCCCTTTTTTTTTTTTTTTTTTTTTTTGAGACGGAGTCTCGCTCTGTTGCCCAGGCTGGAGTGCAGTGGCCGGATCTCCGCTCACTGCAAGCTCCGCCTCCTGGGTTCACGCCATTCTCCTGCCTCAGCCTCCCGAGTGGCTGGGACTACAGGCGCCTGCCACTGCACCCGGCTAATTTTTTGTATTTTCAGTAGAGATGGGGTTTCACCGTGTTAGCCAGGATGGTCTCGATCTCTTGACCTCGTGATCTGCCCACCTCAGCCTCCCAAAGTGCTGGGATTACAGGCGTGAGCCACCGTGTCCGGCTGGCCCCTTCTCCATCACTTGTGGTCATTATCCTTCTTGGTGCCTTTGGGACACCGAAATCCAGGGGATCTCCTTTCCTGGTGGCCTGATTTACTATCTGCAAGCTTTGTCACAGACATTCTTCCAGGGTTTGAGGCTGTGGCTTGCAGAATCTAACCATGATAACACCCCAATGTCTGGGAAGCCCTGTGTAAGTGGGGCAAGGATTTCAAAGAAACTCCAAGCCTCCACCCCGCTTCATAACACTGAGAAATCAACTTACAGGGTTTAGGTCTATCCCCCTTCCAGCTCAAAGCACCAGCTCCTATATCCTTCTGCTCTGGGGCAATCGAGTTGAACCCCTCCTCTTTGGCCCCTTTATTAGTGTGCAAAGACTGCCGTAACAAAATGCCATGAACCAGGTGGCTTAAACAACAGAAATTTATCATCTCCCAGTTCTGGTGTCTGGAAGACCAGATCAAAATGTTGTCAGAGTCCTTCTGCAGGTTGTGAAGGAAAGATTTGTTCTAGGCCTCTCTCTTTGGCCTTGTAGATGCCCATCTTCTCTCTGTGTCTTCCGTCTGTGCATAGCTCTTCTTTATAAGGACACTAGTCATAATGGATTAGGGCTCACTCTAATGACCCCACTTTCACTTGATTACCTCTGTAAAGACCTCACCTCCAAATAAAGTCATACTGAGGTCCTAGGTGTTAGGACTTGGACATATGCATTTTGGGGGTAAATAATTCAACCCATAACAGGCCCTAAACATAAGATGTGGGGAGGGGAAAGTGAGAGCTCAAACTTTTTTTTTTTTTTTAATAAACTTTACTTTTTAGAACAGTGATAGATTCACAGGAAAATTGAGAAGATAGTATAGAGTTCCCCTGTACAGTACACTCTGTCACCCAGTTTACCCCATTGCTAATATCACCTTCCTTATGGTGGGTTTGTTATGACAAATGAACCAGTATTGATACATTATTGCGAACCAAAGTCCATAGTTTGCTCACATTTCCTTAGTTTCTACTTAATGTCCTTTTTCTCCCTCTGGATCTCATCCAGGGTTCCATGTGGCACTTATTTGTCATGTCTCCTTAGGCTCCTGGTTGGCTGTGACTGTTTCTCAGACTTTTTGGTGACTTTGACAGTTTTGAGGAGTACTGATCAAGCATTTTGTAGGATACCCCCCTACTGGAATTTATCTGATGGTTTTCTCGTGATTAGACTGGGGTTATGGGTTTTTGGAAGGAAGATCACAGTGATAAAGTACCATTCCTGTTACTGTGTATTGAGGGTCTGTGTTCTCAACATAATTCATCACTGTTGATATGGCTTTGATCACCATATTAGTCCGTTTTCATGCTGCTAATAAAGACATACCCGAGACTGGGCAATTTACAAAAGAAAGAGCTTTAATGAACTCACAGTTCCATGTGGCTGGGGAGGCCTCACAATCATGGCGGTAGGTGAAAGGCACGTCTCACAGGTTGGCAGACAAGAGAAGAGAGCGTGTGCAGGGAAACTCTCCTTTTTAAAACCATCAGATCTCATGAAACTCATTCACTATCACAAGGATGGCATGGGAAAGACCTGCTCCCATGATTCAATTACTTCCCACCAGGTAGGTCCCTCCCACAACACATAGGAATTCAAGATGACATTTGGGTAAGGAAACAGCAAAACCATATCAATCACCCTGCTAAAGTAATGTTTGTCAGGTTTCTTGATTGTAAATTGACTCTCCCCTGACCCTTTCCCTGCTGTACTCTTTGCAGGGAATTTACTATGTGCAACTTACACTAAAGGAGTGAGGATTTATGTTCTCCTACCTTGAGTGTGGAGTATCTACATAAATTCTTCAGAATTCTTCTGCATGGGAGATTTGTCTCTCCTCCCCATTTATTAATTTATCTAATCACTTAATATCAGTGTGGATATA
Source organism: Pan troglodytes (assembly GCF_028858775.2). Classification (NCBI taxonomy): domain Eukaryota; kingdom Metazoa; phylum Chordata; class Mammalia; order Primates; family Hominidae; genus Pan; species Pan troglodytes. The sequence continues at coordinate 38,843,948 of NC_072401.2, read as the reverse complement.
TGGATATTTATTTTATACTTTGGGTTATAATTCAGTACTACTTTGTTTTGTTGCTCAAATTGTTCCAGCTTTGGCCATTGGGAGCTCTTTCAGTTGGTTCCTGTGGCCTTTTGACATATCACTGTCAATGTAGGGTTTTTTTGTTTTTTGCTTTTAGTACTTCCTTTCTTTCTGGAACTCTGAGATGCCAAGCTTGCCTCTTATTAGTCCTGACTCTGAGCCCAATTTTTATGTGTAAACTTTGAACCTGTTCCTGATGCCCCTGCCCCACCTTTTGTCATTGTTCAAGAAACTCAGTTCTGCCTTAGTGCTTAATTCCCTCCTTGTATCTACTTACATCCCATCTGCTGACTGCTGAGCCACTTCCTTGTGTTGGTCACAGTTCTGCTTTGATTTTTCCAGTTTGACCTCCTCTCTGTTCCCCATTTCTGTGCTGTCTTTGTCAGCCACTCATGCTCCCCAAATTCAGCCTCAGACCTCCCTCCAGCTGAGTCTCTTTAGGGTCATGCAGGTCCATCACCACCAGATCCTCTCAATCATTACCCCTCCCAGAAAGTTCATTTTATCGTCTCCATAAGGAAACCAACCTGAAACAGCATTTTCCACAGCATACTTCACACTTTCATCTGTAAAAATAAAACTCTAAAGTCAAATCATGTGATCGCCGTCTCTTTTATTTTCTTAATTTACATTAGCATATTATGGACATGTCCTTAGTAAGAGTTTTACCCTGTAAATCTGACCATGGAATCTTTTTGCCATTGTTGCTGGTATCATGCCTGTTGTTTCTAGTGCCTACTTGGGGAAACATCACCCTTACTGCTAAGAGCAGTGGTTAGCCCAGAGGTTAAGTGCCTTGATAGGGCACCGCACTGTCTCTTATGAGACATGTGACCTTGGATAAATTACTTAATCTCATATACATTTGTAAAATCAGGCTGATCATAGTATATTGCCTTATAAGGATAAAATAAAATAATTAAAGCAAGGTGCTTAAAATGGTAAGCTGGTATATTATAACCACTCAATAAGTGACTTTTGTTATTATTATTATTTTTCTTATGCATCTTTGGGCCACTTCCAGTTCTGTAGTCTACAATGTCTTCAAGGTACTCTTTCTTGGCAATAACGAATATCCCAGAACCCATCATTCTGTGTAATCATTTTAGAAAACTTCCTTATAATTTATGATCTTACGTGTATATATATTAAGGTCCCTTTGCCATATTTTTGCTCACTCTTGCAACCTCAAGAAGTTTTCCTGCACTTTGTTTAGTCACTTCAATTGTGCCCGAATTAAAATAAAATCTCCATGATGGTTGGGGGAAAAATCAGCTTGTATCTCTCCCACAAAACAGATGGGAAAAATGATTCAGAACAAGACAGTCTCTAAAGGTACAAATAGTGCCCCTTCTTTTAGGAGAGAGAATGACTTCTTGTTTTGGGCGTATGCCAAAGTCTGGGATAAAATTAAGTTACTCCTTGTTTATTTCCATTTTCCTATATTATCTTCAGCTGTCTGATGACTCGGCCCATTCTTAGTGCAGTCTCCTTTCTCCACCTGGAGGCTATGGCCCAAAAGGAATAATCTCTTTTAGAAACAAACCCAAAACAATGAATTATAAAGTCTACTTTATTTATACAAAGTAACACATCAGTATATTCTCTTACATGTAATGCTGAAGTCTTCATTGACAACCAGCCCAATCTCAGAGTGCTTATAGTGTGCAATTACAGTCACGTGCACATGTGCACACACACACACACACACACACACACACGCCATAACATTGTTTTGTGTTTGCTTTTGCATAATTTGCATACCTTTTTATTTTTCAGTCTATAGTCTTTGTTTAAAAAATATCTTTCATAGTGATTCACATGTTAGCCATTATCATTCCTAGCTATAACTTAATTAAAACGTACCCCAAGTACTAATAGTTAATATCATTAGTACATCTGTGGAAATCTTTTCTGATTAGATTGCCTAGGTCGGTGGCTCTCAGACTTTGCCACATATCAGACTCACCTGGGAAGCCTTTAAAACTCGTGATGCTGGCCAGGTGTGGTGGCTACGCCTGTAATCTCAGCACTTTGGGAGTCTGAGGCAGGTGGATTGCCTGAGCTCAGGAGTTCGAGATCAGCCTGGTCAACATGGTGAAACCCCATCTCCACTAAAAATACAAAAAATTAGGTGGGTGTGGTGGTGTGCACCTGCATTTCCAGCTACTCAGGAGGCTGGGGCATGAGAATTGCCTGAACCTGGGAGGCGGAGGTTGCAGTGAGCCGAGATTGCACCACTGCACTCCAGCCTGGGCAACAGGGCAAGACTCTATTAAAAAAAAATTTATGATGCTGAGGCTTCACCCTGAGCCAATGAAATCAGAATCTTGGGAGGAGGGGGCACATACAGGCATCAGCAGTTTTAAAAAGATGGCCAGGTGATTCCAACATGCACACAAATTTGAAAACAAGAGGCTTAGGAGGTGTCTGGATCCCATCTCTTCAAACCTGCTTCCTGGAGATTTCTTGTTCAAATCCACGTGTAAAGAGAGGTTTTGAATTTGTCATTCATCCCAGCTCTGCAGGGATGAAACTGCCCAGGCAGATCAGGGGAACTGCTTTTCATATATGGCCACTGTCAACAAGAAAAGCTGGTAAGTACTACTGTAGCTTTTTATTGTAATCTCTTCTGTGATATTTTGGAAATATTGTAACCGTTTCCTTCGAGCAGTCAATACAACCTTAGGGAACAATTGGAATCCCTGTGGAGGCTCAAAACATTTATTTTTCTAATTTAAAACTTTATGTTTAAAACTTATTTACCAAAAGAGATTTGTTTTGCAGAACTCTGTGACAAGTTCCATAGAACTATCTTGTAGATGCTGTGTTGGTGACAATACCAGGGGCTAAAGTAGCACTGAGGTATGAAATTCCAGGTGCTCAGCTCATGTAGGAAATGAAGGGGCAATGCTTTAGGACATACGGGAGGTAAAAGAGTGAAGGGTGAAAGCCAGGGGCTTACCTTTAGACAGACTCGTGTTCAAATATTGGCTCCACTGTTTTGCCTATACCTTGGTCAAATTACTTCACCTTTTTAAGGCTGTTTCTCATCTGTAGTATGAAATGAGCACAATATTGCCTATCTCATATGTATGTTCTGTTGATTGTTGACATTTTTATTTAAAGCACCTAACAGTTGTTGGCACCTAGTAGGCATTCAGCAAATGCTATCTGATCTTTCCATATCAAAGATGGAAAATAATCCATTACCCAGCTGTTGGTTGTATACACAGAATTTAAATATTGATTTCCCCTTATTTGCATTCCACAACTTTAAGAGAGGTAAAATATCCATGGGACAGGAAATGGATACTTTTTAAGGAGGAACTTAGCAGAGGAGACCAGGTAGAGGTGAAACAGTTATACTACCATCAGTCCTCCTTTTGTCTGGTTCTGATATGTACAAATTTTTATTTGGCACAATTTAGTTAATTAGCACTAGACTTCTATTGCACTTGACCTCAAATCTAAAGGCAAATCTAAAGAAACGCTGGGAAATACTACAGTAGATTTTAATTGTAATCTCTTCTCTGATATTTTGGAAATATTTAACAGGTTCCTTCTGAGATGTTGATAAAACCTTAAGGAACAATTGGGATCACAGTTTATATTCCAGTTATCATGACATATTAATTGTGAGCAATTGGATAAATACAACCAATCACAGACATTGCTGCTAGCTCTTCAGTCCACAAATCCCTACACAAATAATAGATGTGCAACATAACCATGACTAATCACGTCACTTCTTTCAATGTCTGTCCTGTGCATCTGTTGTTAAGTTCATATGCAGACTGCAAAGCCTGTAGTTGTGTTGCTTCCTTGTCTCCTGGTGATAAATCCATGTGACATTTTACATAAATAGAAAATCAAAAGAAGGAATTGGCCAATAAAAATAAAAGTGAAGCAAGAAAACAAAAAGGGAGAATGTTAAAAGTGATTTTTTTCTGTAAAAAAATTTTTAGTTTTTTAGAGACAGGGTCTCATTCCATAACCAAGGCTGGAGTACAGTGGTGCAATCATACCTCACTGTGGCCTCAAACTACCAATTCTTCCACCTCAGTCTCTTGAGTAGCTAGGACTATAGGCTTTCACTTTATGTGTGTGTGTGTGGGGTGGGGGGTGTTGGGGAGGGGTGTCTCACTATGTTGCCAAGGCTGGCCTTGAACTCCTGGCCTCAATTGATCCTCCAGCCTCAGCTTCCCAAAAGTGCTGGGATTACAGGCATGGGCCACTGTACCCAGCTCTAGAAGTGATTTCTAATTGAATGTCAATAGAAGAAACACCCAAGTGTGAGAGTTTCCAGCCATGAAGCCAGAGAAACTTAATGAAGGTAAAATTATTGACAAAAATGAGGAAAGTGGTTGTGATTAAAAAGATGAATGAAGATGCCCTAGAGAAAATAATAGTGGCAAAAACTTCACATCAAAGATATTCTTGGATATATTTTACAACATTGAAAATGCAAAGGAGAAAATGTTGGAAGCTGATCCAAACTTAGAAAGGAGCATGACAATTTGCCAAGATGTAGAAAAAATGCTTGCTCTATATCATAAGTTGTATGATGAGAAGCAAGCATTATTCACACCACTCATGATGCATTTTTTACAAGGAAATAAAATACTTCAATTCTCAATGTTTCTAATGTTTTAAATTACCATCTACTATATAAATATTAGTTTTACTCTTTTTTTCATTTCCCTATATATTTATAATTGACAGTAAGAGTTTTTAACATTTTGAAAAAAAACTCTTAATTTTCATTATTTTAGAGACTGGGTTTTGCTTTGTCACCCAGGTTAGAGAGCAGTGGCATGATCATGGCTCACTGCAGCCTCAGACTCCTGGGCTCAAGTGATTCTCCTGCCTCAGCCTCCCAAGCAGTGCATGACAGGCGCGTGCCACCACATCCAGCTAATTTTTAAATTATTTTGTAAAGACAGGGTCTCGCTATATTGCCTAGGCTGGCCTCAAACTCCTGGCTCGAATGATCTTCCTGTCTTGGCCTCCCAAAGGAAAGGCATAAGCTACCATGTCCAGTCTGAAAAAAAAAAGTTTAAATATCATAAAAGAAATGTAACTTTTCTCATTGATGAGTAAGACTGCTTAGCATGGTTTCAGCTTGCACAGTCATTTTGACGGTCCTGTGCTGCTGTGCAAATCAAGGACTGCCTATATGAAGGGTGATGTAGGATTTATGAAGATGGATAAAGGAGAACCTGTAGTTGAGTAAGTGAGATTAAAAACAGACAACAGGAAGCTTGGCTCCTCCCTCTGCCACTTCTGGGGAAAGCAAATATGAACACCTGTGCCCCTCCAAAGCCACATGTGAGAGGAATCTATGGAAAACTATTTCAATTCTTTCTGAAGGTTAATCCTCTCCTAAGAATTTCCTTAAGGTCTGTGCTGTGAATTGTTACATCTGCTTCCACAGAATCATCAGCTTCTAGAGTTGCAGGCAGAATTGGGTTGAAAGTCCACCTATAAAGTATATGCATCATACTTGATATGCAGTAAGTATTCAATCAATTATTGTTATATGATCATGAATCTTTTTGTTCAACTGTAGGGTGACCAACTGTCTCCCAGTTTGCCAGAGCCTGAAATCCATCTCAGGGGTTTCCTGGGCTGAATTTTTTTTTTTTTTTTTTTTTGAGGCAGAGCCCAAGCTGGAGTGCAGAGGTGAGATCTTGGCTCACTGCAACCTCCACTTCCTGGGTTCAAGTGATTCTCCTGCCTGAGCCTCCCAACTAGCTGGTATTAAAGGCATGTGCCACCACACCCAGCTAATTTTTTTTTTTTCTATTTTTAGTAGAGACAGGGTTTCACCATGTTGGCCAGGCTGGTCTCGAATTGCTGACCTCAGGTGATCTGCCTGCCTCAGCCTCCCAAAGTGCTGGGATTACAGGCGTGAGCAACCACGCCCAGCTGACGATTTTCAGTTCTAAAACTGAGACAGACCCAGGCCAACCAAGGTGGTTGGTTACCCTATTTGACTCTAGCTCTGAGCAAGACAAAATATTAACAGTATTGCATGAAATTCTCTTGGGATTTAGGAAGTAATTGGAAGAGAGAAAATTCTCCATGAATAGTTTCTGGATTAGAATGTCAAAGGCCACTTTGGGAGGCTGAGGTGAGTGGTCGGGAGTTCAAGACCAGCCTGGCCAAGATGGTGAAATCCGGTCTCTACAAAAAATACAAAAATTAGCCAGGCATGGTGGCAGGTGCCTGTAATCCCAGCTACTCGGGAGGCTGAGGTAGAGAATTGCTTGAACCTGGGAGGCAAAGGGTGTAGTGAGCCGAGATCATGCCACTGCACTCCAGCCTGGGTGACAGAGAGACACTCCATCTCAAGAAAAAAAAAAAAGAATCTTAGGTTAGAAGAGATTTTGTGTCCCATGCTTCAACCTAGCCCAGGATGGCCTGAAATCCATTTCAGAAAGACTCTGTTTTTAAAGCCTATTAGGGAAGAAAATAAATAATGTGTTCCATTGGTAAGTATTGTGCACCAATCACTCTGCTACGGGCTGAGGGAAATACCAGATGAATAAGACTCATGTTCTGTTCTGTAGAAGCTTACATTCTAGAAAGGGAGACCACCAGTTATATGCACCATAAATTATCAAGACAGCTCACACTCTGCAAGGTATTTTAGACAAGTAATCTCATTTAATCCTCATGCTAACCCCAACAAGGTACTATCATTCCATTTTACAGATGATGAAAGTGAGATTCAGAGAGATGGAGTTATATAAAGTTGCAAAGCAAGTAACTGCTATAATTGATCTTAGGACCCAAGTCTGTAGTGGCTGAGAACATGGGCTCTGGAGTCATGCAAATCTGTGTTTGAATCCTGACTCTTCCACTGTCTTGTTATGTGACAAGTGTCCATGAGCTGCTATTTCCTCCTCTGTAAAATGGGACAAATAATAATAGCCACTTTTGAGGGTTATGAAGGATAAATGAGAAATGCATTGAGTAAGAGCTTGATGTGTAGTAAATGCTCAGCAAATACTCCTCATCATTGTCATCACACCAAAACGCATTGTAGTTCCCCTTTAGCAGGTGGCCTCTTCCATTTCTATGCAAATCTTTCAGGGAAAGAGGCATCAGTGAAATACATTGAGAGCTCTGACTGGGGGAAGACTTCCCAACTGTGATGATGACTAAAGGCTTCGTGCAACAATAGAACTTGATCTTCATGAAAGGATAGAATTTCAATAGGTTGAGGTTGGGGCAGAAAAAATATTCCACACAGAGGTGAGGATTTCAGCTGAGGCAAAGAGGAAAGCACAGTGAGTTTGGGGAATGATAACTACTATTGGTTAGAGTGTAGGTTTTTTTTGTAAGGAGGTTGGTGGAGATATGGCTGAAAAGAAGCAAGATCCTCACAACTCAGGTGATGTTTCTAGAAGGCTTTCCTACAACCTTTGCTCCATAGGGGCTGCTCTGGCTGTCTTCTCTATTCTGGGCTCTCACATCAACTTACTATTTCCTGGGGCTACTCTTCTTCTCAGCCCTGTGAATTGCTCTGTCATCTTCATCCTTCTTTTTTTTTTTTTTTTTTTTTTTTGAGACAGAGTTTCACTCTTGTTACCCAGGCTGGAGTGCAATGGCGCAATCTCAGCTCACTGTGACCTCCGCCTCCCAGGTTCAAGTGATTCCCCTGCCTCAGCCTCCCAAGTAGCTGGGATTACAGGCATAGGCCACCATGCCCGGCTAATTTTGTATTTTTAGTAGAGACGGGGTTTCTCCATGTTGGTCAGGCTGGTCTCGAACTCCTGACCTCAGGTGATCCACCCACCTCTGCCTCCCAAAGTGCTGGGATTACAGGCATAAGCCACCAAGCCTTGCCATCTTCATCCTTCTTTATGCCATGTGCTGTACATGGTGCTACACAGTTGTGTGTTCTAACCCTTCCAGGGTGTTCTCAGATAAGTTCCCAAAGTCTTACTGGATGGGCTGGATTGGAGGTGGGGCGGGGGCTGAAAGAGGGTCATGACAGGTTAGAATGTCTGAAAGATGTGAAAGACAGTCCTTTTTTTTTTTGCCGATATAGGTTTCAGGTTTCTTGGCTTTTTCTAGAGGACTAAATGAAATCACAATAAAACAACCTGTAGCATGTAGGGGAGCCATGCATTTCTCAGGAAGTCTGTCTCTGAAAAGACAGTCTGGAGAGGTCAGATAAAATTTAGAAGAACATGTTTTTTACATTCATAGAAACAGAGGATACAAGGGAGAAAATATCTGGAAAAATATCAGATATCTGCATAAATACATGCAGTGTTTATGATCTAGAGAACAACAACGGTGTTTTCCAGGAACTTAGCAGAAAGAAGATGCTGTGCATGGAGGATGTTATGGGTTGAACTGTGTCTCCCCAAAATTCAAATGCTGAAGCCCTAGCTCCCAGTACCTTGGAATTTGGAGATGGAACCTTTAAAGAAGTAATTGAGTAGCCGGGCGCGGTGGTTCATGCCTGTAATCCCAGCACTTTGGGAGGCTGAGGTGAGCAGATCACAAGATCAGGAGATCGAGACCATCCTGGCCAACATGGTGAAATCTCATCTCTACTAAAAATACAAAAATTAGCTGGGTGTGGTGGCATGTGCCTGTAATCCCAGCTATTTGGGAGGCTGAGGCAGGAGAATCACTTGAACCCAGGAGGTGGAGGTTGCAGTGAGCTGAGTGCGCTACTGCACTCCAGCCTGGCAACAGAACTAGACTCCATCTAAAAAGAAAAGAAAAGAAGTAATTAAGTGAAAATGAGATCATTAGGGTAGTGTCCTTATAAGAAGAGGAAATTTGGGCACGGACACAGACATGTCTTCCTTCCACACAGAAGGAAGACCATGTGAGGACACAGGGAGAAGACAGCTATCTGCAAGCCAAAGAGAGGGGTGTCAGAAGAAATCAGCCCTCTTGACATCTTAATCTTGGACTTCCAGCCTCCAGAATTGTGAGAAGAATAAATTTCTATGGTTTGAGCCACCCAGTCTGTGGTACTTAGTTACGAGGCAACCTTAGCAAACGAGCACACAGGACAAGAGAATATGGTTGGCTCAGCTTCTGACAGCATTTGGTGTATTTTCTTTGCCCTTGCATTTTCATTTGTCTGTCATGAGCTCCAAATGAGCTGCATACTTCATAGATCGATCTATTTAATTTTTAGGATTCTGTCAATGTTAAAAAATGGAGAAAGTGGATTTCCTTCCACAAAGTGGATCCCTGTGATTTGTGTAATCCATGTGTAGCTCCACTGTGGCAGCCTTGAAGCCCACAGGGCTCAGCCTCCCATTTTCTCCTCCAGCCAAAGGAACCTTCTAGACTTTCCTGAGGCTTGTAAGAGGGAAATGGCACAGGGTGGCTCCATCATGTACCAGACAGTGAGCAACTTAACCAATAACCCTTTAAGATTTCTGTTCCCTTTGAGTCTCCTTACCTTGGTCTTCCTTTCAACCTTTTCCTCCACAGTCAAGGAGAATCTGGGAGCCTTCCCGGTTGCTGGTGAAGCCTAAATTTTTCTTCTTGCTATTTTGCTATAAACACTCCCCTAGGCCTGATTTTCAAAATTGTATTTACCCAGCTTATGACTCTCTACAAGTTCCTCAAGTCTGACACAGAGGGTCTTTGACCCCTCTGTTGATGTGTGGTCAGGAGCTTGCCACATGGATCCCAGCATCTCCCCACACCGCCATATGCCTGTGTGAGGGCTGGCTGGCATTCGACCACAGAGAGGCTTTGTGACTTTGAGGCCTGGTATAATTCCTAAGACCAAAACATTGCAAACATTCCACTGATTTGTTGCTTCTTCACCCCTGGGCCTGGCCCACTCTGTAGCATTTCTGCTGCTTAGTCTACTCACAACACAAGGCTGCCTAAGTAGTCCTCACTTTGGTAGTACTCACCCCTTCCCTAAGTGTCTACAGCTTCGGGCAGTGCTGGCTGCACTGTAAGCCCCACAGAAGGACTCCAGGCTCCAGGTCAACCTGCAGCAGCAGATGAGGCTGGAGCCAGGGAGTGAAATTCACTCAGGCATCTCTGCAGTGGTCCTGTTTCCCCTTCCAGGAAATAATCCAGTTTCTCAAGAGCTTAAGTGTCTCCATCAAAACTAGCTCAAACACCATCTTCCTGTGGTTTTATGAGGGAGTTTCTTGGAGAAACTGCTCCTAACCTTATATCCATGAGCACTTCTCATCCAGTTCCAGATGACCTTCAGAAGGTGGTCCCACAAAAGCCAGGGCCATCTCACAGCTCGCCTCTGCCAGGGTGGTAGATTTGAGGACCTCCATGGTGGTGCCAGGTTGGCCTCCTCCCTCTCTGGCAGTCATGATGAAGGCATTCACCTGTCTTGTGTCTGAGCTGAAAGTGGCTCCTCTGCCTTAAACATCCTGGGTGGGACTCAGAACCATAGCCCAATATGGTTGACTTCTCACAGGAAGCCTCTAGTTTCACCCCACAACAACCACAAAATAGGAGTCAATACCTTTTCATATCTCCAAAACAAAATCCACCTCGTAAAGTGCATCGAGTAATGTAGACATTTAATGAGGAGAAGGAGAAAAGGTCTTACATCGCACTCTCTATTCAACACTTTGGTTTTCCACACCTCCTACCAATTAAATTTCTTCTTCAGCCATCACCTGCTTGGTCTTCCTTCCTCCAGCGTTCCTTCTCCTCTCCGAACCCTTTCTCAGAACGTGTGTGGTCTGCAGATGTTTAATGTAGTTAGTATTTCACGCATGTTAGTAAGGTCAAATTGGTTGGTAGTGCTGTTCAAATCTTCTATAGCCTTTCTGATTTTTCATTGTCTACCAGTTTTATCTAGAAGTGTTAAATCTCCAACTATGACTGTGATTAATCAATTTCTGCATTTACGGATAAATGGGACTCATCAATGATTTCTCCACGTATTTTGATGCTTTGTGATTAGGTTGCATACATGTTTAAGATGTTAGACCTTCTTGGTGAATGAATTATTTGATTATTATGAAATGTCTCCCTTCATCTCTGGTATTACTCTTTGCCTTGGAGTCTACCTTAATATGAATATAGCAAGCCAGCTTTCTTATAACTATCATTTGCATGTGCTCTTTTACTTTATATGTGACAAGTCTGAGTCTTTATACTTAAAATATTTATCTTGTAAACAGTATACAGGTGGGCTCTGCTGTGTTATCTAGATTGACTATTTCTGCCTTTTACTTGAATTGTTTAATCTATTTACATTTAACCTAATTATTGATAGTTTGCGTTTCAGTCTGTCATCCTAATATTTGTCTCCTTTGTTCTTTGTTTTCTTTATTTCCTGCCTTCTTTTGAGTGAACCAACTATTTTTTAACTGGTCATTTCCTTTCCTTTATTATATATATATATATATATATATATATTTTTTTTTTTTTTTTTTTTTTTTTGAGACGGAGTCTCGCTCTGTCGCCCAGGCTGGAGTGCAGTGGCGCGATCTCTGCTCACTGCAAGCTCCGCCTCCCGGGTTCACGCCATTCTCCTGCCTCAGCCTCCCGAGTAGCTGGGACTACAGGCGCCCGCTACCACGCCCGGCTAATTTTTTGTATTTTTAGTAGAGACGGGGTTTCACCGTGTTAGCCAGGATGGTCTCGATCTCCTGACCTCGTGATCCGCCCGCCTCGGCCTCCCAAAGTGCTGGGATTACAGGCGTGAGCCACCGCGCCCGGCCTATATTTTTGTTTTAGTCATATCTTTGTGCTATTTTTTGGTGGTTGCTCTAGGATTTAGACATCCATCTTTAAGTTGTTATGGTCTACATTCAAATATTCTGTTACTTCTCAAACAATGCACGGATTTTACAATCATGTACTTCCATTTAGCACCTCTCCTATGAGGGGCACCACCTTCTGTCATGCTGATCGTGTGTGTGTGTGTGTGTATGTGTGTTTTGGGGTGAGGTCAATCTCATGTGTAGTTGTTCTGGGTCTGGGCTCGTTTGTAACTTCAGTTAGATATAAGTCACTACTGGCCTCCGATATCATTAAGACAATACGAGGACTTCCCCTTCAGCAGATCTCTAAGTGCCAATGAGACTCCAGGGATCCCTTTATGCTCTGTAGTTAACTGGTCAGCTTTCTAAACTGCAAGTGACCTCTTTCTGCTTTATAACCTGACTGCCAGCTTTTGGGGCTGCTGGGGAATTCTCTTTGCTGGTCAGTCTTACCCCTGGATGTTCATGCCTTCAAACACCTCTCTCTCTCAGACCTTTCGTCTTGTCCCAGCCCCTGAGGGTTGCTGTGGTGCACTTGGGAGAGTATAGCAGTGCCCCGAAAAGATTTCTTTGGTCCTGTCTCAGCCTGCTGCAGACAGGATGGTGAAGGCTTAGAGACTGGTGAAGGCTCAGAGGGCTTTGGAGAGGTCTATCTCAGTTCACCTGCCCTGCTTCTCCACAGGAACAATCTCTGTCAGCTCTCCTGCCCTGTCCCCAGATGTCGATGTGCTAACCCCATGCACTTGATGTGGAAGGAGCTGGCAGGTAGGTGCAGCTCTGCCGTAAGGCTGAGATCCTGGGGATGCTGCTGTCTTGATAGTCCATATGCAGCTGTTCAAGGTTTGTTGACAATTCAGCTAACTTCTTCTCATTCCTGCCTATGGCACATTCTTCTGCCTCCCACCAATCCCACGATGGTCTGAATGCCCATAACCCCTCAGAATTCATATATTGAATCCTAACTCCCAAGGCAATGTATTAAGAGGTAGGTTTTTGGGAGGTGATTAAGTAATGAATGCAGAGCTCTACTAATGGCATTAGCACCCTTATAAAAGAGACTGGAAGGAGCATGTTAGCCTCTTCTTGCCTTTCCATCATGTAAGGAACAGATGGTGCCCTCACCAGACACCATATCTGCTGGTGTCTTGATCTTGGACTTTCCAGCCTTCAGAACTGTAAACAAAAAAATTCTGTTGTTCACAAATCACCCAGTCTAAGATATTTTGTCACGGCAGCCCAAACAGACTAAGACAGATCTCCTGGGATGTAAGCAAATTATGAAAAACTTAGTGCTTTCTGGAATTTAGTTCAGTTAGGTTTCTTTGCATTCTCAGCTCTAGGGTGGGTCTAGTAAATGATCGTCTTGTAGTTTTCCTGGCTTTTACTCATTGTTAGTATAAGAATAACCATGTCTTGCCACTTACTACATTCTAACAGGAAGTGAAACTCCCTAAAGTAATTTTTTATCTTTTATATGTGACCAAGTTTTCCTTTCTGATAATTTCTAACATCTATTTTTCTACCCACAGAACTCTGAAATTTCACAATGGTATGTATGTTGGTAGGGTTTTTTGTTGTTGTTGTTATTTATTATGTTAGGCACTGAGTAGCCTCTTTAAATATATCAGTTCTGCAAAATATTCTTGTAGTATTGCCTTAATAATTTTCTTCCCTCCCTTTTTGCTGTTCTTTTTTTGCTAGAACTCATATTACTTGGGTGTTGAACCTCCTTTCTTGATCCTCTGGGTCTCTTAGCTTTTCTCTCTTCCGCCTATATCTTTTTATTCTACTTTCTTGGAAGATTTTTTCAACGTTATTTTCCAATCACTTACATTTTAAATGTTCATATATATGTATATAATTTCTAAGAGTTCTTTTTGGCTGTTCTCCATTTTTCTTCCTTCCTTTAAAAACATAAACCTTTTTTTGAATAATGGAAACAAATTCTCTTCGAGAATATAACTTGGAGTCATTCTCAAGTTTTTTTTTGTCCCTTCTGCCTACATTGTCTATTTCTTCTGAGTTCCTTTTCCATTTCTTTGTTTCCTTGGTTTTTGGGCTCTATCTTTCATGTTTGCTTCTCAAATGTCTGATGATCCTTGGTTGTCCTTTTAGAGTTAAAAGTGAGGCACTAAAAAGCTAAACAAGCTCTGTGTATCTATCTGCACAGGATTTATTGATTTGTGGGATGGACCAAAAGGTGGCTAGATGGGACCCTGAGTGCCAGTATTTCTACATTTATTTTTTTAAATGGTAAGTTCTATAAAGTGGGGGAAGGCAGTTGTGGGTCTCATTGTTCAGAATGCACTTGGTACCCTTTAGACTTCAACAAGATGCTCCTGCTTCCCTTCTTCTGTCCTCCACAGAACCCTCTGGTTTGGCTACTCTGGAGAATAAGCCCAGTGGGGGAGCTTCCTGACTCTTTAGGGTGAAGATAGGCATCTGAGGATCTGACTACTGTTCATTACAATTTGAACCAATCCTAATATTCAGTCCTACCCTTACTACATAATTGCCAAGGGGGGCTTCCAGTTTCAGAGCCTTTCCAGGGTGCTGCCATCTGAGTTGGCTTGCTTTTTTGACACCTTCTCCTTGCCCTAAGATCCCACTTTCTTTAACTTTTCACTTTCATTTTCTTCATCATTTTTTATTGGATGTCTAGAAAAATAAATTTATCAGTGGATGATAGAAAGAAGGGAGAAAACGGGGCTTTGAAAGATTTACAAGGGAATTGACATTTTGACTGGTCTTGAAGAACCCCTTGGATTTTGATTATTGAAAGATTGGCTGGAATATTAGAATGTAGAGGGAAATTCTAGGTCAAAGAAACAGCATGAGCAGATAGGAATCAAAGTGATTTAGGTTAAATGGTTTCTTCACTCTAAGTCAGTTATCAATTTCACCATCACTTTCCATATGCAAAAATTTGTGCATCTCTGGCTCACTGGTGTCTCTTCTCCTATACTTTGGTCTTTTTCAAATTTTGATCCTTTTTAATACCTTTCAGTTTAGTGGGCCTTGGAGGTGGAGCAGTAGTAAATGCATTTGTTTAACCCAGAGTTTCTCAACTGTGGTACTGTTGACATTTTGGGATGATGGTTCTTTGTTGGGGGGTCAAGGGGTGCTGTTCTGTGCATTGTAGGATGTTTAGCAGCATCTGGAACTCTACTCACTAGCTGCCAGTAGCTCCCACCCCCAGCTGTAATAGCCAGACAGGTCTCTAGACATTGCTGAATGTCCTTTGGAGGGGGACATCATCCAGTATTATTGGATTAAAAACAGATTCTTCAGTAAATGATGGGGAGAGAGGGGAAAAAAGGGGCTCTGACAGATTTATTAAGGAAATGACATTTTGACTTGGTCCTGAAGAATCAGTTGGATTTTGACTAGTGGAAGATTGGCTGTAGTGTTTGAAGGAAATTCTTGCTGAAAGAAATCACATAAGCAAATGAAAGCAAAGGGATTTGGGTTAAATGGTTTTCTATAATCCCAGTGTAGGTACGTGTGATGGGGGTAAAGGCTACAAAGGTAAAAGGTGGGTTACGAAGGCCTTGAATGGAAACATATGGAACCTGGGTATTATACTGCAGTGATACGATCACATTTTTTACTTTGAGCAATAACTCTAACTTTAGGAAGTAGAACATAGGCCAGGTGTGGTGGCTCAGGCCTGTAATCCAAGCACTTTGGGAGGCTGAGGTAGGCAGATAACTTGAGGCCAGGAGTTCGAGACCAGCCTGGCCAACATAGTGAAATGCCATCTCTACTAAAAATACAAAAAATTAGCTGGGCGTGGTGATGCACACTTGTAGTCCCAGCTACTCAGGAGGCTGAGGCAGGAGAATTGCTTGAACCTGGAGCTGGAGGTTGCAGTGAGCAGAGGTTGTGCCACTGCCCTTTAGCCTGGGTGACAGGTGGCAGAGTGAGACTCTGTTGAAAAAAAAAAAAAAACAAAAACAAGTAGGACCTGAGGACCTGAGTGCTGGCAGATCGTTGAGGTATCCATTGCGGTGGTGAGGGATGATGAGGCCTCACTGGGGCAATGGGAGTTGGAGATAGAAGCTTCAAGTGTCTTCATTTCTGTCATAATTAGTTAAAGGAACTGAAGAAGATCCAGTAGATAAATAATGGGTTAATAAAGCTTTCTGACATACATATTTGCACATTTAAAGAAAAACTGTGCCTTAATTCAAGGAAAGTACCTCATCGGTGGGATTTTCAGGAGGTGGATACCCTTATAACTACACCCATGAAACAACCGCCTACTTTATTGGTGTATTGTCAGCCTAGGATCCAGTTATAGCAATTGCCTATGAAAAATGGCATTGATGCTTGAGGTTAAAAAGGGAACTAATACTTCCTAATGAAGACCGTTTAAATTTGCATTAGATGGTGAGGTGGTCTAAGAAGAGCTGAAATGCTTTCAGAGGGAACATCTCTGCTTGCTACCCTTAACACCTCGGTTCCTAATCTTAGTAAGAGAAACGGAACTACCCTTTCGTCTCAGGTCTGCTTGGAAGATCAAGCCAATTTGGTCTGCTGACAGCTACTGCTGTTTCTTAAGGAAAAAAAAAAGTAATTGTAGAAACTGTCTTTGAATAATTTTGTTTTACAAGTAACAAATTCATTGAAAGCAAAGAAGATGAGAGAGAGAAAGAAAGAAAGAAACTGTTCAGAGATATTGGAATTTGGGGGATTAAAGAGGAGGTATTTATAGATGGAGACTTCCTAGAAGTAAAATAGCAAATAAAAAACTGAAACTGTGGTTGTCCCCCCAGGGGATAGGTGAGGTGCCCCCACCATAACGGGGGCAATTTCCCCCTCCCTACTTTCAATTTCTCCTTACTACCCTATCCTCTTAGTGAAATGATGGGGAAGTTTTGGTGTGACCTGAATACTTCCTAATTTGAGTAACATAAGAAAAAAGTACAGAAAGGAAATATGGTTTTAAGAGCAAAGGGAAACTGACTAAATGTGAAATCTTTAGTGACTATATTAACTTGGGAGTGTCCGTTTTGAAATTCATTGTGCTAAAAGTTCTTGAAGACCCAGGCATCGAGATCCTCACATCTAGCAATGGAGTGAATGAGGCATGATTTGTGTGTCTCCATGTGATATCTTCAGCTTGGGTTTTATTTGGCTGGCTTCCCCCTGGAAGATGTGTCACATAATTGACAACTGCAGGGATAGAAAGTTTTTCTGTCGGCTGTGCATGGTGGTTCTCGCCTGTAATCCCAGCACTTTGGGAGGCCAAGACGGGCGGATGACCTGAGGTTGGGAGTTTGAGACCAGCCTGACCAACATGGAGAAACCCCGTCTCTACTAAAAATAAAGATAAAAATAAATTAGCTGGGCATAGTGGCACATGTCTGTAATCCCAGCTACTAGGGAAGCTGAGGCAGGAGAATCTCTTGAACCCAGGAGGCAGAGGTTGCGGTAAGCCGAGATCGTGCCATTGCACTCCAGCCTGGGTAACAAGAGTGGAACTCCATCTCAAAAAAAAAAAAAAGTTTTTCTGTCAATATCAAACAGTGATATCATGTTTGAAGATTCTGGAGGTACAAAAAATAATGCTAACAGTGACTTGCTGCTTGAAAGGATAAAATTTTATTAGCTATTGGAATATACGTGTTAATTTCATATTATTTTCTCTGACTTAAACAGGATGTGACCATATACATTTTCTTTTTATTAAGATGAGGGCTCAGTCTGTTGCCCAGGCTGGAGTGCAGTGGTGTGATCATGGCTCACTGCAGCCTGGAACTCCTGGGCTCAAGCAGTTCTCCTACCTCAGCCTCCAGAGTAGCTGGGACCACAGGCACATGCCACTGTGCCTGGCTAATTTTTTTTTTTTTTTTTTTTTAGAGACGAAGTCTTACTATATTGCCCAGACCGGACACATTTTAACAAATGATTCTCAATCCAAGCTTGTTCTCTTTCCATACAAAATACCCAACAAAATTCTAATGAAAGAGGTAGTTTTCTACTAGTTTTCTGTCCTAGTTTCAAAGTTCATCTTCGCTTTCAACTCAGCGAAAGCTTTTATTTTAGTGCACTATGCCATGTTAATGGTACAATGCTCTGCTCGTTGCAGTTGGGTGGAGGTATGATAGTGTACATCCGTAAACTGCCCAATGTGAGTTGGTTTTTGGTATTATAAGGGATTATGCCCATTGATATGTCTGTTTGCAATCATAGTTTGCCTATTGAAAAGGGTGCTGTTTTCTAAAAGCCACTAAGAAAAAAGTAAACCTTATATGAATTCGACTCAGGAAGAATAGAACAAATGTTGGCAAACTTTATCATGATCAACAATTGCTCTTTTAATGTTCTCTCAGTTGCTCTGAAGGAGAGTCATTAGTTAAATAAATAAGCTAAAGGATGAAAACCCTAATATCTACATGGACTCAATCTATGATTTGCTAATCATTGCTACACTTTAGCTGAGTCAAGGACAGTGGTTTTGATAGATACCTCAAGGGAAGTAGTGTTGCCAGATGGCCAATGTCTTCCTTTATTCTTTAAAATTCTCTAATTTTTTTTTCTTTAAAATTCTCTAAATGTTAATCATTCACTAAAATCAGTAAGCCTCTTGAACTGTGTTCTTGTTTTTGTGATAGAGTAGGGTGCCTGATGGGGAGAAGATCTTAACTTTTTGCAACCTGAAAAGCTGCCCTGTGGAGGATTGAGAAGTACTTTCTGCCTTTCCGATGAGCCTGTGATCTATTTTTGGTACAGACTGGTTGGGGAGGGGCTACTTTGTGGGACTACTTGGTATCTGGCAGGCCCAGATACCAACAATAATGAATGACTAGCGTTTAGGTGGTGCTCACCATGTGCCAGGCACCCTTCTAAGTGCCTTACCAATGTGCATTCATAGATTCCTCAAATGGCCCTATGATGCGGTATTCCTATCTTGTTGATGAGAAGACTGAGACACAGGAATATGAAATACACTTTCAAACCTAAGTTGTCTGATGCCAAAGTCCATGTTCCCAACATTGTGATTCCTTTTAAATGATTTATACCAGGGTAGACGGGGATGTGCCACTCAAAGGGACAAACATCAACCAGGACAGGCCTGTGGAATATGGAATTCCAGGGACTCACAGAAAGAAGTGGTCAAGGGTAAGACACAGGGAAGAGAATCTGGCACCTCCAATGTTTAAGCAACGTGATGATTCAGACTATTTGGGAATCGTTAAAGAATGGGGAGGTTAAGGGTATCTGAACTGTGTATGTTTTTGTAGTCTACAATCTGAACTAGGCTACTTATTTTTGGATGCAATTACAGGGGGTGATGGTGATCAATGTAGGAAAAGGGTACAATTTATTATTTAGTTTATTTACTTATTCAATACATATTTATGGAGTGTTTACTGTTCCATCTGCACCAGACAGCTACAAAAAGCTGAGGATGCTGTAGTATTCCATTGACAGGCCAAGCATCCCTGACCTATAATTCTGGAGGCAGTCTCTCCTACAATAGTTACAGTACTTTCTGGGTGCCTATAACCACTATTCCCCACATCCTTTCAGGCCAATGAATTACTAATGTGCTAAGATGTTTAAAATGTAAGATACAATTATGGGACATAAGGTATTGTCTAAAACCTATCTAGGTTGTTGAGGGTAGGGAAATAAGAGGAATTATGACTTAGAATGTGGAGATGGTGCTTTATGTGCTCAGAAGAAAAAGGGCAAAAAAGGAAGGGGAGAGTCAATTAAATGCAGAGAAGGACCATTTATTGAATGTCTATTATAAGCCAGATCAATTTGCAGGTGTCGTCTTGTGTTATTCAACCAACAGTTCTGTGATATCTGTTATTATTTGTATTTTAGTTTTTTACAGACTCGACTGTGGTTACACAGCTGGTAAGCACTGCTAATTAAGTGGCAGAGCCTGGATTTTACTGCATACCTCAGGAGGGAATGAAAATTGGTACTTCCGCCTGAGGCACCTCCTAGGAATAGGAGGACCTTCCTTGGTACAGTCAGACTAGGCAAAAAGGGTATAGGAAAAAGGAAGCTGGGATGTCATAGATAATGATGGTTTCCAGATGTCAGATTCTTTTCTATTTTGGCAGAGGATGAGTCAGTAGGAAAGGGCCAGGGTGCCAGGACAAGGGGAAAGATTACCTCTTGGAGAGATAGGAGGGTGTAGCAGTTGGCAAGCCACCTAATGCTAACTGCAAATAATCTATGTAAAGTTTTCTACCATTTCACTAATATCCCATTGGCCAGATCTTAGCCGCATGTCTGTACCTGGCTGCAAAGGAAGCCGGGAAATGTAGTCTTCATTCCGAGGGGCCATGTGCCTAATCCAAAATCAGAGGTTCTATCACTATGGGATCTGATGAGTGACTTTGAGTTGGTTAATTAACTTCTGTGTCTCACTCTACTTACTTTCAACTGTATCAAAAAAGAAAAAAAAAGCAAGGTCTTCAGATCCTTTTGTTTAATGGAAGCCATGAATATGAATAGTTCAAGAAGACCATCAGCCAGCCCTATTGATACCTGTGAATGCCATGCAAACTTTATTTTATAGGAGCTTCATACTGAGAGGGTCCTTTAATTGGGACACCATTATCCTTTAGAATAAAGTGGTCAAGAGTGGTCTTATGTTTGGAAGAAGGAATTACGAATACTTCTTCCATTGTGAATGTATACTGTTCTTCTGATGATAGCACCTAGAACTATAACCATGTGGTAGATAAGAGCATGGCTTTGCAATTAGACAAAACTTGGTTAAACTCCAGCTTGGCTATGAAGCAGGTTAGGATATAGGTTGCTACATAAAAGAAACCTGAAATAATGGAGGTTTGAACAAGATAGAAAACTATTTTTTTTTTTTACTTAACTGTCTGAGATAGGTGGCCTAGGACTGAGAGAGCTGCTCCACACTGCATGGCTGTCCAGGAACTTAATCTTGTTGCACTGTCCATAGGACGAGGTTTTCAAATGTAAGGGTTCAAGATGCCTCATTTCTTCATCAACATTCCAAGTGGTGGTATGGAAGAGGGGAAAGTGGTGGTGGGGGAGCACTTTCTACTTAAAGGTAAGTCCAGGAAGTTACCCATACCATGCCATTTCACTTCATATCCCATTGGCCAGATCTTAGTCTCATGTCTGTACCTGGCTGCAAGGGAAGCTGGAAAATGTAGTCTTTATTCCAAGGGGCCATGTGTCTAATCCAAAATCAGACGTTCTGTCACTGTGGGATCTGATGAGTGACTTTGGGTTAGTTGATTAACTTCTGTGTCTCAGTTTCTGCCCCTGTAACATGGGATAATAAAAGTCTACCTCATAGAGTTGGTGTGATGATTAAAGAGGAAAATATTCAAAGTACTTACTAAACACTCAGCAGAGATAGCTGTGATCATTATTGGTTTACTGAGGTTGGGAGCATTTCCAGAACCATCTACCCAGCATTCCAGGACCCTAAGCTTGTCACTCCTTTTCTATGTAGGCTCATGTTTGAAACTTCTCAAGCAGAGGTGTCCAATATTTTGGGTTCCTTGGGGCACATTGGAAGAAGAAAAATGGTCTTGGGCCACACATAAAATACACTAATGATAGCTGATGAGCTAAAAACCAAGTTGCAAAAATATCTTATAATGTTTTGAGAAAGTTTACAAATTTGTGTTGGGCTGCATTCAAAGCCGTCCTCGGTCGCATGTGGCCCACAGGCTGCGGGTTGGACAAGCTTGCTCTAAAGGCCTTTGTGGTTAGGATTTAGCGACCAAAAAATTACCTACCAATAACGGAAAGCAAGAGGTCCATTCCACATAGTCCCCAAGAGAAAAAGAGTTGGCAGTGGCTATGACTCCTTTCCCCAGCCACCAGCTCATGAAGGATAGAGGTGGCTGATGAAGATGAGGAGCAGAGTTTGCCTTTATCTCTTGCTGCCCAGGTATGCCCAAGGCTTACCTTTCATCTCCAAAACCCAGCGCTCCAGTTTCAGGCTGAAGTATGCCAGCCTTTGTTTCCATTCTCCACAGCCTGGCCCCTGTCCAGTCCACCCCGGGAGCCAGTCACATTTACATGGAAGTTAGCAATGAATGATTATTAGAAAACAATTTTTACAATTGCCCTGTTTTCTTTTTGCTGGATTTGCTTTCAGATGCTGGGTAATAATGCAGGTGCTAAGTCAGATGAGAAGACACTTCTTCCTTCCAGAAGTACATAGGTCTCAGAAACTTGTTAAGAATGTATTTGCACCATGAAGTGGCCAATCCATTTAAAAAGACCCTGTAAAATATCTGCCATTAACAGAAGTTACCTTAACCTCTCTGAGAGGTAATTCATGCTGTGGCTTATAAAATACCAGCTCTTTCCTTATGTGTGGCCTGAAAGACATTCTTTTGTTTCAGGGAGCCACAGATTTGCTGAATACCATCTACTCAAAGTCAGAAATCGTTTGTTGAAGGCCTACTGTGTGCCAAACACCTTAGCTCTCCCACCTTCTCAGAGTGGCATTATCTGCCTGCTTTGTGGATGAGCAAACTGACATGTAGCACAGTTCAACCTCAGAGTTCTGGGGTGATTCTTACTGCATTTCAAGATGTGTTTTCTTGCCCTGATTCCTCCTCATGGAAAGAATTATCTCTGTAACTTCATCACTATATCTGGCAGCAAAAAGAGAGAGCCCATGGTAGTTGAAAACAGGCATATATTTTAAATCAACAGGAGTTTGATACTCTTCTTCTTGGCTGTAAATCATCAAAGAATTCCTCAGCTGCAAGGGTTCCATTATTAACACAGAAAGATGCTAATAAAAGCTCTTATATACCAACATATATACCTCTCTCCCTTCCTCCCTTCCTCCCTCCCTTCTTCCCTCCCTCCTTCCCTCCCTCCCTTCCTTCCTTCTCCCCATTTTTCTTTGCTTCCCTTCTTTCTTCGGATGATGGAAACCACTGTGATTGCAATAAACAGCCTAAAGGTTTTAGGGTTTCAGTGAACTAAGATTTACAGATCACAGCTAATCACTAGTTTGTCCTTACTACAATAAACTTAATTGTTGCCCTCTGCACAGTTAAGGGAACCAAAATGAATTCAACTCCACACTCTGGTTATCCACAGTGAGGTCCTGTGCCTTGACATGCATCACTTACAGTAAAAACTTTGGTTTTTCAAATTGATTCAATGTCCCTCAATTCCATCTGGAGAGTAGAAGTTGTAATGTAAAACAAAGACAACTCCAGTTTCTGCATAGAACAAAAGCCATGTGTGGAACTGAAGGCATTAGTTTTCAATGTAGCTTGTTTCCAACAACAACAGCTTTGGGAGTCTCCTTTTGTGATAGCAAGAAAAGTTAGCACAAGGAAGCATAGGTTCCCCTGCCAACCACTCAAATCCTTTAATCTTTTTATGTTGAATCTTTGCCACTGAAACCTAAGGAAATAAATTGGGTTAAATATAATAGTTATGGGTTACCATAGCCTGTTGCTAGGTGGGGTTTCAAAACAGTTTTTATTTCCAATATATGCCCTTTGATAATAGAATAAAATGACCCCTCTAGTAATTAGTAATGCTTTTCAACAATTGATCTCGCAGAAGAAATTGGCCTATTTTTGCAAGTGTGATTATGTTTCATATTAGTATTTCTTCATAGATACAGGGAAGATATTATAGACATGCAGAAATATACTTAATAACAAGACATGAAGAAATATTATACTTAATAACATAGAAACCAATAAAGCTCCAATTGGAAAGCTTCTCATTCTCCTGTTAGATTGAAAAAAACAAAAGCCTAGAGAACTATGGCACTAGGTATTTTTAATGGTTTGCTTCTTTAAAAAAAATGTCATAATTCTTTAAAGAAGTACAGAGCAGAACATAAAGGTTCTGGTAACTTGAAAAATTTCTAAGCTCACAGAAATTAGCTTTAACTATTTTCCTGGTAATTCTGAAAAAAAGAAGACCATATGATGTGGTAAAATAATAATAATAGTAAAGCAGCATCATTCAAGGAATGGGGAGAAACATTTTACTTTAATTGATTTTAATATCAAAAAGTTTGCAAGAAATGCTCATAATTTAAATTTAAGTAAAAGCAGAATACAAAATATTATGAGCCAAATGTTATAAAAGCTGGGAAAAATACATATAAAAAGATTAAAAGGATACATACTAGAATGTGAGCATTTGTTTCTCTGCATGTTGAGATTAATTATTGGCAATGCTTACATTCTTTATTCTTTTATGCTACTTTCCATTTCTACAGTGATTAGGTTATATTCTTTTTAAGAGAAATATATTATTTTTAAAAAACACAAATTAAAATAATGCAAGGCCTTCTCTGTCAGTAGAAATCAAACTGGAAAAAGGTAGAAAATAATGTTGCTTTGGGAAAGTCAAACTTTGGGTTTTATTATTTTTTTTCCTTTCTTTATTCCAGAGGTCAGCAAACGTTTTCTGTAAATGGCCAAGTATTTTGTGCTTTGTGGTTCACACGATGACTGTTGCAACAATTCCGCTCTGCCATTGCAATGCAAAAGTAGTTAGATCACACATAGTGAGTGGGCATTGTGTTCCAATACAATTTTATTTATTAATACAAATTTGAATATTATATAATTTCACATATTGTGAAATATTATTCTTTTTTTGACTTTTTCCCCCACTATTTAAAAATGTGAAAACCATTTATAGCTTATGGGTCATATAAAAACACATCATAGGCCAGATTTTGACCTCAGGCCACAGTTTGCCAACCCCTGCTCTATTCTATTATTCCACATTTTCCCGAAAATTAAAAAATATACATTATCTTTCAGTTTTCTGTTTAATAACATCAGAAAAATTTAAAATGGGTGCATGTGCTCAAATCACTCGGATTACAAAACACATTCCAGTGGGGAGGAACCAGGTTGGGTTCTACTCCTCTAACTAAAATCCTGAGTCTGTGGGGCTAGGTCTGCACTAGGTTAGAATTCCAATCGTGCTGATGAAAACAAAGGGGCTCTTTCCATGAAAGCCTGGCAATTCCCTAGCTGTCAGTCACCACGCGGCTCCAGGTATCTGGCAACTGTTTCCACATTTTTCTGAGGCTTCACCAGGCTTTAGTGTGGAGGAGGCAATGATTCTCCCCTCTGGCCACCACAAGGGCTGAACTGGAGGCACTTTTCCAGGGGTATGCCTCAGAAGTAAACCCACACTGGTACCTTGCTGGTTCAAAGAGGATGCTGTTATATCCACAGGAGGTGGGTATACAAAGCCAGAGACCATTGCAGTTCAATGTTAGTGATCATGTGGTCCTTTTGAATGACTACTGTAAGCTGCAGTGATTCTGGGGTGGGAGGGAGTGGAGTTAGACCCTGCTTGTCTCTTTCAAGTGTTAGTGGACTGTTTTGTTGAAGTCTTGCTTATTCCTGGAGACTTTTGTTATTGTTGCTTTTGTTATTTTTTTTTTTTTAATGCTTTTTTTGGTCTTTAACTCCTTCATTATCTGGTTCAGAAATGAACAGGTTCACCAAACTGCATTTAGTGGGAGGCCGAGGTGGGCAAATCACTTGAGGTCAGGAGTTCGAGACCAGCCTGGCCAACATGGTGAAACCCTGTCTCTACTAAAAATACAAAAATTAGCTGGGCATGGTGGCATGCGCCTGTGGTCCCAGCTACTTAGGAGGCTGAGGCAGAAGAATTGCTTGAACCTGGGAGGCAGAGGCTGCAGTGAGCTGAGATTGTGCCACTGCACTCCAGCCTGGGCGACAGAGTGAGACTCCGTCTCAAAAACAAAAACAAAAAACCCTCCAAATCGCATCTAGACAAGTCACAATAACCGAGGAGATAGGGACAGTGGGTGTCTTGGGGATGTGCACAGTCGTGGGAGATGTAAATGCCATAAAAACCCAACATAGAGGCGGAATCAAAGAAGGCAGAATGTGGAATTCAAATAATCAATCAATCACACACAAAGCACTTATTAAATACCTATCATTTTCTAGATCTCTATGGTCCCTGTCGCATTTTATTTATCATCTATACTTATGATTGGACAGACACAGCGTGCTTCCAGGGCTGAGGGAAGGTCAATGGAGGAGTACAGGGAACATTTTCTTTTAATACAACTTTACAACTTAATGAAGACTCAAAATTTTGTTTATCAGAGGACGACTTTATTCAGATGACATAAGAGTACCTAATTAGGATCCTTTATTTGTGTAAGCAAGTGTCCTTTATTTGTGTAAGGATGTGTTTCTTTTTCTTCCTTTTTTTTTTTTTTTTTTTTTTTTTTTTGAGATGGAGTCTTGCTCTGTTGCCCAGCTTGGGACTACAGGCATGCGCCAACACGCCCGGCTAATTTTTGTATTTTTTAGTAGAGATGGGGTTTCACCACGTTGGCCAGGCTGGTCTCGAACTCCTGACCTCGTGATCTGCCCGCCTCGGCCTCCCAAAGTGTTGGGATTACAGGCATGAGCCACTGCGCCCAGCCTTGGAATTGTTTCTTAATAGTTTATGTTAAAAACCCAAAAGCATGTCTATAGATTTCATGTTTTATTTGGTAGAGAAAGTCCCACTGTACAAGGCTGACTTTAAAGGATTTGAACATAAGGAGAAAAGTCTGATTCATTTGCTTTTCTTCTCAGGGAGAAGAGTCCCTGACTTCAGAACCCCTGAGGTCCTGAAAGTGATTTGTATTAGAACATCCATGCAGTTGACTTTCTGTCAGTCAACCGGATGCTGGATTGATCTGTGAGTGCTAGAACTGCACAAAGATACCACTCCAGCAAGAAAGGGGTCTGGGCTAGAGTGTGACTCCAACACCCTGAAGGACTGGAAACATCATAAATATCCTCCATCTTTGACAGATCTGCTGTTTTATTCCTTAGAGTAAACCAGCAAGGGCTACAGGTAATCACCTTGGTTGAAGAAATGGATTTAGGTGCCAGGACCCCTTCAGATCTGGGCGGAGTTGGGGTGGGTTGGGTGGGACATAGGATGTTAAGAATGCTTCAGATTTTGGCAGGCTGAGCATGGTCTCTCGATGACAGGGGGCAAGCTTCTCACTCCCTATCAGAGACGAAGGATGTTTCAGTTTTAAACTACATAGTTTTTCTTGAGGTCAAAACATTTCGTAAGCATACATCTCTGGAATCACAAATGGAAAAATTTAACTTGTTTTGCAGAAATTGATTTTACAGTTTTTTCAGGAACTTTTTTTTCCTTTTAAAGTAAGATAAGTGTCCTTGTATTATTCTTCTAGCTTTAATGAACCTCTTGTTTTCTGGGATTTTAAAAATTCAGTGAAATTGACCTGGAAAAGATGATCAAGAAGAAAGATAGCAGTCTCTGTCTCTCTCTCTCTCTCTGTGTGTGTGTGTGTGTGTGTGTGTGTGTAATTGTTTAGGTGTGATGAATGAGCATTGCTGCTATGTAACAGGCAAAATATAGATTTGTGTATCAGAAAGGCACAGCTAAAATTCTAACTCCAGCATTATTAAGTAAGTGTTTTGGTGCAAGTTAGATGACCTCAGCTTTCTCTCCTGTAACATGGGTGTAATCTTATCTGTTTAGCACAGTATTTGGTACTAGCACACAGAGGAGGTGCTCAACAAATGGCAACTTTGATTATAATAACAATTATTATTATTATTATGCTTTTTAACTTAATAGGCTCAGGAAAAAGTTTATGAAATTCATAGTCCACATTCATAGTTTTAGAAGTTCTATAGCTTTTGATTTTTGCTATTTGGCTAGTGAAACTTCATGCCTGTTAACTTCCATTTCAGGACTTCAGACTTTGAAATGTATGTAGATTTTATGCCAAGAGGATTGAAAACCAGAAGCTGAGACTCATGGGTTGTGCATAAGAGGGCTGGCCAATCCATTTTGCGTATCATTTGCAAATCTTAAATTGGTCATTCTTAATGTCTAATAATGCTGTTGATCAAGATAACTTGGAGTCATTACAGTTAACTTATTTGTCAAATAAATGAATAAAAAAGAGTATACATTGCTGGAACTTTCCTTCAGCTCAGTCTCACCACAATTGAGTGAAATTTGGTAGAATGGGACTCAGACAGGAATGTTTTTGGAAAAAGCATCTCAGGTGATTCTCCTGCACACCCAGGTTTGAGATCCACAGCCCCCAAACATTTTAAATTTAAGTTATTTTTAATGAATTGATTGCCACTTCTGAACAGCCAGGACTATAAGGCTTTTATTTGTTATTTGAATTTTTTCTTTCTCTTTGTCCCTATCAGCTGTCCTGTCTCTGGGAACTGTTTGTCCTCTCTCCTCCTCTCCTGTATTCCAGTTGGAAATGTCTAATGATGTTTATAATATCTAGGGAAGCAGCTAACCAAACTGTTAGAATTGTGGTTCATGATCCTTCTACCCATTTGGCTAGTGGCTTTTTGGTTCTCTGAACTTCCTGTTTCAAGGTCGCCAGGTATTAAAATGTCTGTAGTTCTTAGGTCATGGGGACTGAGAACTGGGAGCCCAGAAACATGAATCATGGAGAAGAGAGCAGGCCAGTCCATTTGACACGCAGTGGCTTCACAATTCTTAAATTGTGGAGCTTGATCAGGAACCCCAGGGAGTGCACTAAGTACTGAAAAGCAGAGCAGAAGCCACGGAGAACATGGGAGGCCTGTGTTTTAATGCTACCTCCAACATTAGCTGTGTGACCTTGGACCAGTAGTTTACCTCTCTGGACCTCTGTTTCTTTTCTTGTAAAACTAGTTTAAAAATTATGAAATATTTCCAGCTGAAAAAATCATAGTGAATAATATAACAATTCTATTTGTATCTACCACTCACTCTAATATATCCTATTACTTTTCCATGATTGCTTCTTTATATGTTTGAAGATAATTTTGAAGCCTCTTCTGAACCCCCTCCCTAACTTTATTCTCTTTCCTTCACCCCTGGAAATAATCATTATCTGTTAATCATTTCTGGAGCTTATCATTCCCATGTATATTTTATGTTATATCTATACCTGTTTACAAACAATGTATAGCATCATTTTACTGGTTTTTACACTTGAAATGAGTGTTATGACTATTCACATTGTTCTTCAATTTACCTTTTAAAAATTTCCTATCATGTTTTTGAGGTTAATTCATGTTGATGCATGTGGCTCTGGTTTGTTCTGCATAATGTTCCATTAAATGAATACACCATTTGACATAGCCCATTCTTCTGTTGGTGAATCTGAGGTTGTTCAGGATAGAGAAATTTCAAGGTCCCCTCCAGTTTGAACTTCCTAGGATCTGGCATGAAAATATGATTTTTCTGAAGAAGTTTTGTATCAACACCTTTGGCCTTTCCCACTGTCTCCGGTGTCCACTTTTTCAAGGCGCACCTTGTGAGCATGTGGGAGATTACTGGAAGCCAGATCTTTGGCTGCTGGGGTCAACCCCGTGTTTGCTGAGCACAGAGAGGCCATTATCATGCAGTGGATCAAAAAGCACAGACTTTGGAATCAGTCAGACTTTGTTTTGCATCCTAACTTTGCCACCTGTGAGTTGTGTAATCTTGGGTAAACTATGTAACCTCTCGGAACTTGAATTTTCTCAACGGGAAAATTAGGAAAACAATTTCTACTGCATATTGTTGCCATGAGGATTAAAAAAGATAATGTATATAAAAGGATAATGTATATAAAGTACTTGGCAGCATGCATGCTACCTAGTAAGTGCTTGATAAAGTGATAGAACATATAGTGTGTGTGTGTGTGTGTGTGTGTGTGCATGTGTGAGAGAGACAAAGGCAGAGAGAGAGAGAGGATAAGAGAATGCCAAGGCTCTGCCAGGACCAGTGGGCATCTTCCCAAGTTATTTCCCACTTAAGATGCCTAGCATGTAGTTCATACTTAATATCTCATTACAAAAATGAATAAGCAAGTATGTAAATATATAAATGAGACAATTGGAAAAGTGCATTGGCTGGTGGGATCAATGGAAGCTAGTCTATGAAATGACCACGGAGCAGTTTTTCAGTAGTTACTATTAGTAGGGGGTGACTCAGAAAAGTTGAGGACATTTTTCCTGAAGATCAAATATGCTATTGTACAAATCAGTCACTTCTTTAAATTCCCCCAAAACAATCCTGCTGAAGTTTTAGACAAATGTGGCCCCAGAAGCAGCCTACAGCTCAGATATGACCCAAACTTTCCTATTTGTCACTGTCACAGCTCTCTGTCCTAATTATTCCATCCTGTCTCATCAGCGTTCATCCTCTAGACAGCCTGACTTCTTAAGTGAACGTCCACGTTTACACTAGAGCAGCAGGCACTTCCTGCTGGCTCCTTCCAGACAAGGAGCCTCTGTTCGCCTTGGGACTGGGGAGCAAACAGCCTCTGACTGTCCCAGCTGGTGAGCAACAAGCCCTGGTCCTGGGACAGGATATTTCACGTACATATTTTTGAGCAATAGATGGGAACCAAACCAATCGGTTATGAGATTGCCAGCCTTTTAGAAAGCAACACTCAGCAATAGCATTTACAGGCTAATGTTTAAGAAAATAAAACATGTCTATCTACCAGGGATTCCTTTTAAGTGGTAGAGAGTTTGCAAAGGTGTATCATTTCTAAATGAAGTGCTTTTGACAGGAACTCATGCTGAATGATAGCAGAGTGTTGTTATGGTTGCGTTTTACTTTGGAGGCTGTGTTTATGTCCTGCTTCAAGCCTTTAGAAATACTGTCTATACATCTGAGAAACCAGTTTACTTGACTCCTATTAAAAAAAAGAAGGAAAAGAAAACTCAGGTTTCTGCTTGACTTAGAGGTTAGTAAATTGAGTGTGGCCAGTTTGTGGTCATTGGGTTTGCTTAGCTTAAATGGATTCAAATCTCTGCTTTGAATCCGCTTTGGCCTGTCTTGGGGGTCAGATTGGGGCCTTTTGTTCAGGGCCATCTTGAGTGGCAGGAGGGCCAGGGAGGTGGAGGAATGACAAGTATTATAGGATTGTAGGTTGCTTTTGTCTCACACTCTAAGCTTCCAGAGCCCAACTATTTTCTTCTGCTGAGGGGAAAGCTGGAGAGAGAGAGAGGACAGAGATTGGGAGAGAGAGAGAGAGAGAGAGAGAGAACGCATAAGCAGGAACTAGCTCTGGGGGCAGGGAGGAGAGGGAAGGAGAACAGAGTAGAAGGAGGAGAGGTGGAAGGTAAGGGCGGGAGCAGCCCTAGGCCTGGCCGTCCCTTACTGCCCCCATCCCCCACCCCACTAACCCATCGCATCCTCGCTGACCCAGAGACAGAATATAAATGAAACACTTTGCCGGTGCAGGACACTAACTGGCAGTGGCCTGCTGGAGCTAAGGCCATTTTCTAAGCAACTCACTAATCAGAAGTGACTGAAGCTCTGAAGAGAATACAGCCCAGCCAGGGATCCACCCTCCATGCTAATGAGGAAGGCAGTGAGGTGGATAATTAAGGGCAGTGATGTGAATAATTCCAAACTGATAATTCAAAGGTAATGAAATGCATTAGGAGTTTGGGGGCAGCAGATTTTCCTTACCAGACAGGGCTGTTTTATGATAAAATGAGCTTGCCTTTTCTAAGCACATACCAGCTGACTCTGGGTGGAGCTAGACTGGGAAGGCTGGGGTTGCAGGGAGGAGCTGATGCAGGATTAGGAATTTATGCAGCCATTCAAGACAATGTTTAGGAAACTTACATAACCACACAGGGGGACACGTGTATTATGATTTTAAGTGAAAAAATAAAGAAGCATGCTAAGTGAATATTTTGGCTAGCTACTGCAATGTATAAAACAAACAAAACCAATAAACCAAAACTTTATATACGTGGAAGAAAGATCAGAAAGGACCCTATTACAGACTGAATATCCTTATCCAAATGCTTGGGTCAGAACTGTTTTGGAGTTTGGATTTTTTCTTTTTTAAATTTTGGAATATTTGCATTATACTTACCCGCTGAGCATCACTGAAAAATCCAAAATCCAAAAAACTCAGAATGAGAATTTCCTTTGAGTGTCACATCAGTGCTTCAAAAGTTTCAGATTTTGGAGCATTTGCATTTTGGGTTTTTGAATTTTGGATGTTTAACCTGTATTAAAAAGTTTAATAGTAGTTATCTGGGTAGTGGAGGCCAGGCGCAGTGGCTCACGCCTGTAATCCTAGAACTTTGAGAGGCTGAGGCAGGCACATTGCCTGAGCTCAGGAGTTCAAGACCAGCCTCAGCAACATGGTGAAATTCCTTCTCTAAAAAAAAAAAAAAAAAAAAAAAAAAAGTGGTTATCTGGATAGTGGGACTATAGGTGATTTCTTTTATTCTTCTCTCTACTATTATTTTCTAAATTTTCTTACATTAACTTGAACCATTTTCATAATGTAAAAGGTGAACACATTAAAAAAAGAATTTGCTGTGGCATAATTCTTCCCCAGAATGGACAGCAGAGAACTGACAGATGCTAACTTTTTGACTAGTGTGGGTGGGCTTGCAGTCTAGAGAGGCTACATTTTGCTGCATAAGTTGTTAGAGGTCCCAGAAGCCCTATTCTGGATAGAAATATTTCCTCTATGAGATTCAGACTGTGGTCAGGCATGGTGGCTCATGCCTGTAATCCCAGGGATTTGGGAGACTGAGGCAGGAGAATCACTTGAGCCCAAGAGTTCGAGACTAGCCTGGGCAACACAGTGAGACACACATCTCTACGAAAAAAAAAAAAATTAAAAATAGCCAGCCATGGTGGTACACTCGTATAGCCCCAGCTACTCCAGAGGCTGAAGCGGGAAAGTCATTTGAGCCTAGGAGTTTGAGGCTGCAGTGAGCCATGATCACACCACTGCACTCCAGTCTCGGTGACAGAGTGAGACCCTGTCTCTTAAAAAAAGAAAAGAAATTCAGACTGTCTATGAATCTTCCTGGCTCCGCTTTTCTAAAAGCTTATGAGATGTTTTCAGAGACAGGAGCTTTTTGGCTACTGCGTTTCTGTGTTCTCCTTAGGGTATAACCAATTTCTGCCATATTTAGTAGCTTCATGGAACTTCCTTCTAGTCATGTGTCTTTCTCCAGTCTTCTAGTTTTAGAACTAGTTATGAACCATAACACTATCAAAATTAAATGGACTCCTTAGTTTGCTAAATTATGGGGCTGGCCAAGCTGTAGGGTTTATGAGACAATGGGTTTATGGGAGGCGATAACTGATTATTCTCATTCTTACTGATGAGACAAACGTAGGGGACTTGGTAGTGAATTACTTATTTTACAAAGATTTTTACTTAATGAAGGTGATCTACTACCTCAAAATAAAATCCATACTTCCTTCTGCAAAGTTTTGAATTTTTAAACATAAAATCTGTTATGGTCTAAATGTTTGTGTCTCCCTCACAAAAATTCATATGTTGAAATCCTAACCCCCCAGGTGATGGTATTAGGAGGTGGGGCCTTTTGAACATGATTAGGTCATGAGGATGGACCTTTATATTATAAGGGGCTGAAGAGACCAGAGTTCTTCCTTTCCATCATTTGAGGACACAGTGACAAATTGACCTTCACTGAATCTGGTAGCACCTCGATCTTGGACTTCTCAGCTTCCAGAACTGTGAGAAATGAATTCCTGTTGTTTGTAAGCCACCTAGTTTATGGCATTTTGTTATAGCAGCCTGAACGGACTAAGAGGACACCCTTAGGAACTCTTTGATACTTAATCTCACAATGTTGCTTTTGGTACTGAATCTGCTGGGTGTTTGTGCTGCTGTTAGCCATGACCTTGTTTAGGGTTGGTTGAGTGTTAAAATATTGTGCATTGCTGGAAAGTTAAGATGACTCTGTCTCACTGAATTGAGTTGATAACAATACTTATTGTGATCTTACAATACCAGCCAGATTCTAAAGTCTTGTCCTAATAGTTTAATATATATATTTGCTCTCATGTGTCTTAGAAAATGAGAACAACGAGCCTCAGCTCAAAAGCTATTAAGACAATTAAGTAAAACAGTATGATTAGTATAGTTCTTGGTAGTTTGTAAGTGACATATTGGACCTGTTAAGCAGGTGCGTGCCAGTTATAATGCTCACTCAGACAAAGCCAAAGGATGCTTACCATACCCACAGCCCCTTCTGAGCACTTCCTCATGTGTAGGCCATCATGCCTGTATTCCAAGGCCCTGGCCCTGTTGACTTCTGAGGATTAGACTGATGGAGGGCATTGGACCTAAGAATATTCATTCTTTAGCTGGTCAATAGCTTATGTAGTTATACCTGTCTCTACCTCTCTGGAATAATAGTGGCTAGCCCACTCAATTAGGTCCTCTCTTACAGAGCTGAACTCATGACATACTTGAAGAGTCCAGCAGCAGGAGCAATACTGATCCTATGGTATTACAGGAGCAATACGATAGCTCTCCTTTGCCTCACTCCTTTTCCTCTCTCTCCCCTTTCTTCTAGAAACAGACCCCAACCTTCTAGCCATAGCTACCTAAGCTGGGTCAGAGTACTTCCCTCGGATTTTTCTGATTGAGTTCTGTTTCTTCTCTGGTCAGGAGGTCCTGTGCAGCCAGGCTTCCTATGCACATGCCTGCAAGGGCCAGGTGGGTAACTTCGGTGGGAAGTGACCAGGTGCAAAAATAATGGGGCTGGGGGCCGGGCGCGGTGGCTCACGCCTGTAATCCCAGCACTTTGGGAGGCCGAGGCAGGTGGATCACGAGGTCAGGAGATCGAGACCATCCTGGCTAACACGGTGAAACCCCGTCTCTACTAAAAATGCAAAAAAAATTAGCCAGGCATGGTGGCGGGCGCCTGTAGTCCCAGCTACTCGGGAGGCTGAGGCAGGAGAATAGCGTGAACCCGGAAGGCGGAGCTTGCAGTGAGCCGAGATCGCGCCACTGCACGCCAGCCTGGGCGACAGAGCGAGACTCCGTCTCAAAAAAATAAATAAGTGAAATAATAATAATAACAATAATAATGGGGCTGGGAGGGCCCAGGGCCAAGCACAAGACATGTCTGCCAAAGGCAACCAAATTAAAGGAGAATGTATACCTATCTTGGCCAATAAAATAAGTGAGGTTTTAATGTAGTCCCCACTGCCCCAGATAATGTCAACCCAGAAGCCTAGGGTGAGATCTACTCACCTTAAAGATGGACTTTCTCCAGGAAGAGAGACCATGGCTACAAGCACTTTATGGAAGGTGGCTTTTTATTTGGTGACTGTCTGTCTAAACAATATCGAAGATGGAAACCCTAAAGGAGATGGGTCTATGTGTCTGAATAAATAAAACTTCCGTAAGTTAAAAAATAATTGTAAATATAAATATATGTACATATTAATATACCATATAATAAATAATATACAATATATAAATAAATATAAGTATAATAACTAAATTATAAGGCAAATGATAAGCTTTAAAAAGTACTTACATTGGTCTACATGTCTGTTTTTGTTTCAGTACCATGCTGTTTTGGTTACAGTAGCCTTGCAGTACAGTTTGAAGTTGGGCAGTGTGATTCCCCCAGCTTGGTTCTTTTTGCTTAGGATTGCCTTGGCTGTTTGGGCGCTTTTTTGGTTCCATATGAATTTTTAAATAGTTTTTTCTCATTCTGTGAGAGCCCAGAAATAAAGCCACACACCTACAACAATCTGATCTTTGACAAAACTGACGAAAACAAGCATGGGGAAAGGACTCTCTATTCAGTAAATGGTGCTGGGATAACTGGCTGGCCATATGCAGAAGATTGAAGCTGGACCTCATCCTTTCACAGTGTACAAAAATCAACTCAAGATGGATTAAAGACCTAAATGTAAAACCTAAGACTATAAAAACCTGGAAGATAACCTAGGAAATACAATTTTGGACATAGAAATTGGCAAAGATTTCATGATGAAAATGCCAAAAGCAATTGCAACAAAAGAAAAAATTGACAAATTAAACTAAAGTGCTTCTGCACAGCAAGAGTAACTTTCAACAGAGTAAAAAAGGCAACCTACAGAATGGGAGAAGATATTTGTAAAATATACATCTGATGAAGGTCTAATATCCAGAATCTACAAGGAACTTAAACGTAGAAGCAAAAACCAAACAACCCCATTAAAAAATGGGCAAAGGACACAAACAGACACTCTTCAAAAGAAGACATACATGTGGCCAACAAACATATGAAAAATGCTCAATATCACTAATCATTACAGAAATGCAAATAAAAACCGCAGTGAGATACCATCTCACAGCAGTCAGAATGGCTATTGTTAAAAAAGTCAAAAAATAACAGATGCTGGTGAGGTTGCAGAGAAAAGGGAATGCTTATTCACTGCTAATGGGAGTGTAAATTAGTTCAACCATTGTGGAAAGCAGTGTGGTGATTCCTCAAAGAACTAAAACCAGAACTACCATTTGACCCAGCAATCCCACTACTGCATATATATCCAAAACAATAGAAATGATTCTACCATAAAGACACATGCATGCATATATTCACTGCAGCACTATTTACAGTAGCATAAACATGGAATTAACCTAAATGCCCTACAACAGTAGACTGAATAAAGAAAATGTGGTGCATATATACCATGGAATACTATGCAGCCATAAAAAAGAATAAGAATAGTAAACTAATGCAGGAACAGAAAACCAAATACCACATGTTCTCACTTACAAGTGGAAGCTAAATGATGAGAACACATGAACAGAAAGAGGGGAATAACAGACACTGGGTCCTCCTGGAGGGTGGGAGGTGGGAGGAGGGAGAGGTTTAGATAAAACAAACAACAAAACAAAAAAAAACCCTGCTGGGTACTATGCTTAGTAACCAGATGATAAATTAGTTTATACAGCAAACCCCTGAGTCATGAGTTTACCTATATAACGAACCTACGTGTGTACCCCTGAACCTAAAATAAAAGTTACAATTTTTTTTAACAATTACTTACAATAGATATTTTTGATGCTGCTCACTATAGCTGATACTAACACTATGTCTCATTTATTTATTTTCTTTCTGCGGTTACTTTATTCAGGTAGACAGATCCAAACAACCTTTTCCATGAGGCGACAGGGTACCAATTAACCCATGGGTCTTATGTCCTACTCCATCTGAGCAACCAACACCCTAAATCAGTCTGTTTTAGACTGCTGATTTAGACTGATTTAAGATTGCTGGGGGAGGTTAAGTGCTTGGTTTTTGAACTTTTTCTTATTTCTATGATATGTTATTGTCAAACCGGACTCTCAGGTAATGTATAGTGAGGGGAACTTTGAAACATAAATTTGTTTTCTATTGTTTGTGATTCTTGGGGCACAACAACAAAACTCCACTGCCTGGTGGGGAAGGATGACCTCATCTCCTGTGTGTCCCGGCTCCCAGTCACACCATTGGAAGGATGATTATACCTCCTTGCACAAATGAATGATTCTCTACAAATATGTAGTTTAAATGAACTCAGTTCAAAGAAACTGCCCACATTTCCTGTTGTTGATACTATCTTCTAACCTGCGAATTAATTAAAACACCTGGGTTTTAAACTGGCGACATCATTCCCCAGCTATAATTTCCTTTATGACCCAGGAAAGTCCCTAAGGTATAGATCTACTTCATAGAATTAAAAATCCTTGTGAATATTGAATAGTACAAGCATGTTGCGCTACTTAAAAAATGTGCTAGACTTTGTAACTTCATCTACATCACAGAACTTGGTCAGCTTTGGGAAATAAGCTATAATTGGAAGACAGAAACACTGTTTTTCTGGTTTTTTTAAAAATATGTTATCTTGTGGATGTATCATGTTTATTTACCCTTTCTCCCACTGTTTTTTTTTTATTGTATATATATATATATGTATATTTTGTATTATACTTTAAGTTCTAGGGTACATGTGCACAGCGTGCACATTATTACATTGTATACACATTGTTACATATGTATACATGTGCCATGTTGTTGTGCTGTACCCATTAACTCGTCATTTACATTAGGTATATCTCCTAATGCTATCACTTCCCCCTCCCCCAACCCGACAACAGGCCCCGGTGTGTGATGTTCCCCGGTGTTTGGTTTTTTGTCCTTGCAATAGTTTGCTGAGAATGATGCTTTCCAGCTTCATCCATGTCCGTACAAAGGACATGAACTCATCCTTTCTTATGGCTGCATGGTATTCCATGGTGTATATGTGCCACATTTTCTTAATCCAGTCTATCGTTGTTGGATATTTGGATTGGTTCCAAGTCTTTGCTATTGTGAGTAGTGCCGCAGTAAACATACGTGTGCATGTGTTTTTATAGCAGCATGATTTATATTCCTTTGGGTATATACCCAGTAATGGGATGGCTGGCTCAAATGGTATTTCTAGTTCTAGATCCCTGAGGAATCGCCACACTGACTTCCACAATGCTTGAACTAGTTTACAGTCCCACCAACACTGTAAAAGTGTTCCTATTTCTCCACATCCTCTCCAGCACCTGTTGTTTCCTGACTTTTTAATGATCGCTATTCTAACTGGTGTGAGATGGTATCTCATTGTGGTTTTGATTTGCATTTCTCTGATGGCCAGAGATGATGAGCATTTTTTCCTGTGTCTGTTGGCTGCATAAATGTCTTCTTTTGAGAAGTGTCTGTTCATATCCTTCACCCACTTTTTGATGGGGTTGTTTGTTTTTTTCTTGTAAATTTGTTTGAGTTCATTGTAGATTCTGGATATTAGCCCTTTGTCAGATGAGTAGATTGCAAAAATTTTTTCCCATTCTGTAGGTTGCCTGTTCACTCTGATGGTAGTTTCTTTGCTGTGCAGAAGCTCTTTAGTTTAATTAGATCCCATTTGTCAATTTTGTCTTTTGTTGCCATTGCTTTTGGTGTTTTAGACATGAAGTCCTTGCCCATGCCTATGTCCTGAATGGTATTGCCTAGGTTTTCTTCTAGGGTTTTTATGGTTTTCGGTCTAACATTTAAGTCTTTAAGTCTTTAATCCATCTTGAATTAACGTTTGTATAAGGTGTAAGGAAGGGAACCAGTTTCAGCTTTCTACATATGGCTAGCCAGTTTTCCCAGCACCATTTATTAAATAGGGAATCCTTTCTGCATTTCTTGTTTTTGTCAGGTTTGTCAAAGATCAGATAGTTGTAGATATGTGACATTATTTCTGAGGGCTCTGCTCTGTTCCATTGGTCTATATCTCTGTTTTGGTACCAGTACCATGCTGTTTTGGTTACTGTAGACTTGTAGTATAGTTTGAAGTCAGGTAGTGTGATGCCTCCAGCTTTGTTCTTTTGGCTTAGGACTGACTTGGCAATGTGGGCTCTTTTTTGGTTCCATATGAACTTTAAAGTAGTTTTATCCAATCCCGTGAAGAAAGTCATTGGTAGCTTGATGGGGATGGCATTGAATCTATAAATTACCTTGGGCAGTATGGCCATTTTCATGATATTGATTCTTCCTATCCATGAGCATGGAATGTTCTTCCATTTGTTTGTGTCCTCTTTTATTTCATTGAGCAGTGGTTTGTAGTTCTCCTTGAAGAGGTCCTTCACATCCCTTGTAAGTTGGATTCCTAGGTATTTTATTCTCTTTGAAGCAATTGTGAATGGGAGTTCATTCATGATTTGGCTGTTTGTCTATTACTGGTGTATAAGAATGCTTGTGGTTTTTGCACATTGATTTTGTATCCTGAGACTTTGCTGAAGTTGCTTAACAGCTTAAGGAGATTTTGGGCTGAGATGATGGGGTTTTCTAGATATACAATCATGTCATCTGCAAACAGGGACAATTTGACTTCCTCTTTTCCTAATCGAATATCCTTTATTTCTTTCTCTTGCCTGATTGCCCTGGCCAGAACTTCTAACACTATGTTGAATAGGAGTGGTGAGAGAGGGCATCCCTGTCTTGTGCCAGTTTTCAAAGGGAATGCTTCCAGTTTTTGCCCATTCAGTATGATATTGGCTGTGGGTTTGTCATAAATAGCTCTTATTATTTTGAGATACATCCCATCAGTGCCTAATTTATTGAGAGTTTTTAGCATGAAGGGCTGTTGAATTTTGTTGAAGGCCTTTTCTGCATCTATTGAGATAATCATGTGGTTTATATGCTGGATTACGTTTATTGATTTGCATATGTTGAAACAGCCTTGCATCCCAGGGATGAAGCCCACTTGATCATGGTGGATAAGCTTTTTGATGTGCTGCTGGATTCGGTTTGCCGGTATTTTATTAAGGATTTTTGCATTGACGTTCATCAGGGATATTGGTCTAAAATTGTCTTTTTTTGTTGTGTCTCTGACAGGCTTTGGTGTCAGGATGATGCTGACTTCATAAAATAAGTTAGGGAGGATTCCTTCTTTTTCTATTGTTTGGAATAGTTTCAGAAGGAATGGTACCAGCTCCTCCTTGTACCTCTGGTAGAATTCAGCTGTGAATCCATCTGGTCCTGGATTTTTTTTTGGTTGGTAAGTTATTAATTATTGCCTCAATTTCAGAGCCTGTTATTGGTCTATTCAGAGATTCAACTTCTTCCTGGTTTAGTCTTGGGAGGGTGTATGTGTCAAGGAATTTATCCATTTCTTCTAGATTTTCTAGTTTATTTGCGTAGAGGTGTTTATAGTATTCTCTGATGGTAGTTTGTATTTCTGTGGGATTGGTGGTGATATCCCCTTTAACGTTTTTTATTGCTTCTATTTGATTCTTCTCTCTTTTCTTCTTTATTAGTCTTGCTAGTGGTCTATCAATTTTGTTGATCTTTTCAAAAAACCAGCTCCTGGACTCATTGATTTTTTGAAGGGGTTTTTTGTGCCTCTATTTCCTTCAGTTCTGCTCTGATCTTAGTTATTTCTTGCCTTCTGCTAGCTTTTGAATGTGTTTGCTCTTACTTCTCTAGTTCTTTTAATTGTGATGTTAGAGTGTCAGTTTTAGATCTTTCCTGCTTTCTCTTGTGGGCATTTAGTGCTATAAATTTCCCTCTACACACTGCTTTGAATGTGTCCCAGAGATTCTGGTATGTTGTGTCTTTGTTCCCGTTTGTTTCAAAGAAGATCTTTATTTCTGCCTTCATTTCGTTATATACCCAGTAGTCATTCAGGAGCAGGTTGTTCAGTTTCCATGTAGTTGAGCGATTTTGAGTGAGTTTCTTAATCCTGAGTTCTAATTTGATTGCACTGTGGTCTGAGAGACAGTTTGTTATAATTTCTGTTCTTTTATATTTGCTGAGGAGTGCTTTACTTCCAACTATGTGGTCAATTTTGGAATAGGTGTGGTGCTGAGAAGAATGTATATTCTGTTGATTTGAGGTGGAGAGTTCTGTAGATGCCTATTAGGTCTGCTTGGTGCAGAGCTGAGTTCAATTCCTGGATATCCTTGTTAACTTTCTGTCTCATTGATCTGTCTAATGTTGACAGTGGGGTTTTAAAGTCTCCCATTATTATTGTGTGGGAGTCTAAGTCTCTTTGTAGGTCTCTAAGGACTTGCTTTATGAATCTGGGTGCTCCTGTATTGGGTGCATATATATTTAGGACAGTTAGCCCTTCTTGTTGAATTAATCCCTTTACCATTATGCAATGGCCTTCTTTGTCTCTTTTGATCTTTGTTGGTTTAAAGTCAGTTTTATCAGAGACTAGGATTGCAACCCCTGCCTTTTTTTGTTTTCCATTTGCTTGGTAGATCTTCCTCCATCCCTTTATTTTGAGCCTATGTGTGTCTCTGCACGTGAGATGGGTTTCCTGAATACAGCACACTGATGGCTCTTGACTCTTTATCCAATTTGCCAGTCTGTGTCTTTTAATTGGAGCATTTAGCCCATTTACATTTAAGGTTAATATTGTCATGTGTGAATGTGATCCTGGCATTATGATGCTAGCTGGTTATTTTGCTCGTTAGTTGATGCAGTTTCTTCCTAGCCTCGATGGTCTTTACAATTTGGCATGTTTTTGCAGTGGCTGGTACTGGTGTTCCTTCCCATGTTTAGTGCTTCTTTCAGGAGCTCTTTTAGGGCAGGCCTGGTGGTGGCAAAATCTCTCAGCATTTGCTTGTCTGTAAAGGATTTTATTTCTCCTTCACTTGTGAAGCTTAGTTTGGCTGGATATGAAATTCTGGGTTGAAAATTCTTTTCTTTCAGAATGTTGAATATTGGCCCCCACTCTCTTCTGGCTTGTAGATTTTCTGCCGAGAGATCAGCTGTTAGTCTGATGGGCTTCCCTTTGTGGGTAACCCGACCTTTCTCTTTGGCTGCCCTTAACACTTTTTCCTTCATTTCAACTTTGGTGAATCTGACAATTATGTGTCTTGGAGTTGCTCTTCTCGAGGAGTATCTTTGTGGTGTTCTCTGTGTTTCCTGAATCTGAATGTTGGCCTGCCTTGCTAGATTGGGGAAGTTCTCCTGGATAATATCCTGCAGAGTGTTTTCCAACTTGGTTCCATTCTCCCCGTCACTTTTAGGTACACCAATCAGATGCAGATTTGGTCTTTTCACATAGTCCCATATTTCTTGGAGGCTTTGTTCGTTTCTTTTTATTCTTTTTTCTGTAAACTTCCCTTCTCGCTTCATTTCATTCATTTCATCTTCCTTCACTGATACCCTTTCTTCCAGTTGATTGCATTGGCTCCTGAGGCTTCTGCATTCTTCACGTAGTTCTTGAGCCTTGGCTTTCAGCTCCATCGGCTCCTTTAAGCACTTCTCTGTATTGGTTATTCTAGTTATACATTCGTCTAAATTTTTTTCAAAGTTTTCAACTTCTTTGCCTTTGGTTTGAATTTTCTCCTGTAGCTCAGAGTAGTCTGATTATCTGAAGCCTTCTTCTCTCAATTCATCAAAGTCATTCTCTGTCCAGCTTTGTTCCGTTGCTGGTGAGGAGCTGTGTTCCTTTGGAGGAAGAGAGGTGCTGATTTCTAGAATTTTCAGTTTTTCTGTTCTGTTTTTTCCCCATCTTTGTGGTTTTACCTACCTTTGGTCTTTGATGATGGTGATGTACAGATGGGGTTTTGGTGTGGATGTCCTTTCTGTTTGTTAGTTCCTTCTAACAGTCAGGACCCTCAGCAGCAGGTCTGTTGGAGTTTGCTGGAGGTCCACTCCAGACCCTGTTTGCCTGGGTATCAGCAGCGGAGGCTGCAGAACAGCAAATATTGCTGAACAGCAAATGTTGCTGTCTGATTGTTCCTCTGGAGGTTTCGTCTCAGAGGGGTACCTGGCCGTGTGAGATGTCAGTCTGCCCCTAGTGGGGGGTGCCTCCCAGATAGGCTACTCAGGGGTCAGGGACAGACTTGAGGGGGCAGTCTGTCCATTCTCAGATCTCAAACTCTGTGCTGGGAGAACCATTACTCTCTTCAAAGCTGTCAGACAGGGACATTTAAGTCTGCAGAGGTTTCTGCTGCCTTTTGTTGGGCTATGCCCTGCCCCCAGAGGTGGAGTCTACAGAGGCAGGCAGGCCTCCTTGAGCTGTGGTGGGCTCCACCCAGTTCGAGCTTCCTGGCTGCTTTGTTTACCTACTCAAGCCTCAGCAATTGTGGGCGCCCCTCCCCCAGCCTGGCTGCTGCCTTGCAGTTCTATCTCAGACTGCTGTGCTAGCAATGAGCGAGGCTCTGTGGGCGTGGGACCCTCTGAGCCAGGCACGGAACATAATCTCCTGGTGTGCTGTTTGCTAAGACCATTGGAGAAGCACAGTATTAGGGTGGGAGAGACCCGATTTTCCAGCTGCCATGTGTCACAGCTTTGCTTGGCTATGAAAGGGATTTCCCTGACCCCTTGTGCTTCCTGGGTGAGGCGATGCCTTGCCCTGCTTTGGCTCATGCTTGGTGTGCTGCACCCACTGTCCTGCACCCACTGTCTGACAAGCTCCAATGAGATGAACCCGGTACCTCAGTTGGAAATGCAGAAATCACCCATCTTCTGCGTCACTCACGCTGGGAGCTGTAGACTGGAGCTGTTCCTATTTGGCCATCTTAGAAACACTGTTTTAAGGAAAGCAGAATATATATACAAGAGAAATTCTCATTGATGGGAACTATTTGTTGAGATATTCTTGTAAAATGATTTTTTAAAAGACACAAAGCAAAAAAACTAGAGAGGAAGCAGGGGAAATCATCACTTTTGTTGGTAGATAAGATAGGGTTAATTCATGGTAGAACCCTTAGGCTGCGCCCATTTAGTTTTAGGGCCCTTAAGGCCAATGTCCAGGAAGATCTCTGGAAGGGGGAAAGGAAACAAATCATAAAGCTGAAAAACAAAAAGGCCCATCATTCTGGTTATTTTGTATAATAAAGCACCTGAAAACATAGTGGTATAACACAGCATTCAGTATTCT
Source organism: Pan troglodytes (assembly GCF_028858775.2). Lineage (NCBI taxonomy): Eukaryota > Metazoa > Chordata > Mammalia > Primates > Hominidae > Pan > Pan troglodytes. The sequence goes on along the minus strand of NC_072401.2, from coordinate 38,799,954 downwards.
CCCATGATTCTGAAGATTGACATGGCTGGAAGACCTGAGGGCTGGTGGATCATCACTCTTCATAGTGGCCTCTCCACATGGCTAGCTAGGGCTTTCTTACAGCATGGAGATCTCAGGGTGGTCTGATTTTTTACATGCTGGCTGGCCTCTGCCAGAGCAAGTGTTCTAAGAAGCCAAGGTGGAAGTTGCCGGTCCTGTTAAAGGTGAAGGCCAAACCTTGCATAGTATTACTTCTGCCATTCTGTGTTGGTCACAGGCCAGCCATGATTCAAGAGCAGATGAAATTAACCATACCTCTTGATGAGAAGTGTCAAAGAGTTTGTTGCCATCTTGAATTCACCACTGTCATCAAAGAGATCTTGAAGGGCAGGAGAAGAACCAAATTAAAGCCCAAAGGAGCTATGTGGAAGGATGGCTTTTCTTTTCCATTGTGCTCAACTTTATGGTATGTGGTTTTTGCTTCAGTAATTGGAGAGAGATATAAGAAATTTGGAGAAGTTTCAGAGAGAAAAGGACCCCACAGAGATGATCAAAAAATGTTGGGAAGTAGGATCTGTACAGAGGGATTAAAAGAAGTAGGATCGATTTGGCCTGAAGCAGGGAAGGCTGAGGGGCAGCCAAATAATCATCTTCGAATACATGAGGGTTGCTATGAAATTGATGCATGACCGGAGAAAGCTGAGCTTAAAGGAACTGGGCTGGAAACACTGAAGAATTTCCTAATCAAGATATGGGCATCTCTGAGATGTGAAAGAAATTCCCTTTTCTGAAGCCATTTCAAAGAGGATACATGTTATGTGCCTGTGAAGGATTTAAGATTAGCTTTGCTGGAGATAGAAATGGTGGAACAGATCATCTCTTTTTTTTTTTTGGTAGCTGAATTAGTTTTTCAAGTGAAACCTTATATAGAACTCATGAAAAGTGATGTTGTTTTGTTGAGGTGAGGGCACGGCTGAAGCCACATTTCTTCTCTTTTCCATTCCTTATCTTGACAAGTGGCTCCAAAGTCACTGTAGGAGCCACAGAGACCCTGCTAAAAATAGTTTGAAAATCATTAAAACCGAGAGTGAGTTTCCTAACTGTTTTGTACAACAGCTGTGGGTGCTTGGAGGTTTTTACCAAATTACGTCTAGGCCTTGAAAATTTTGTAAAATTGCTGAATTCTTTTCATGGATCAAATTGATGAGATTAGGTTATTTCTGAACTTAGGTTCTATTTTCTTGTGAATTGTCAAATAGCAGTCTTATATTCGTTAGTAGTACATTTGTTACTAAGTCTATCCAAGTATAGGAAAAGCAATGATTAACATTTATTTATCTTTTGGTAGATTCATTTATCTAATTTACTATTCAATAGTAAATGATGAATAGTAAACTATTCATCTAATTTACTAAATTTCATTCAAGTAAATTTACTAAACTTGAATAAAGTTTAGTAAATTAGATGAATTTACTGAATTTACTAAATTGAAGTAATTTACTAAACTTGAATGAAGTTTAGTAAATTAGATGAATAATTTACTATTCATCATTTACTAATAAATAGTAAATTAGATAAATGAATTTACCAAAAGATAAACAAATGTTAATCATTGCTTTTCTTATACTTGGGTATACTTAGTAACAAATGAATATAAGAATGCTATTTGACAGTACACAAGAAAATAGAACCTGAGTTCAGAAATAACCTAATCTCATCAGTTTGAATTTAATAAACTTTTTTCAACTTTAGTAAGTTTACTTGAATGAAGTTTAGTAAATTAGATGAATAGTTTTACTTCATTAGTGGTTTAATTTCATTAATGGTCAATGAAATTAGCAGTTTGCTTTATTAACCCTTAAATTAAATCTTTGTAAAAAAGAAAAAAGCTTATTATAACCTCCAAGGCTATCACCCCGATGTTCTTATCTGGATAGCTTCATGAATAATTCATTTACTTTGGAGTATTCTAGCACCACTTTAATACGCACACATATTATTACAACTTAAAACATGTAAATATACAAAGATTTCATGGTTGACACAACTTCTGGTTTCAAGATGTTGAATTGAGTGCCTGCTGTATCTCTCCTCTTTTCATACCAAGGCCATATAATTGGGAGAAAATATATTTTAAAAAGATACACAACTGCATTGAAAATCAGATACAGTCAGATTAGATTAAAAAACATAAAGATATGGCTGAGCATGGTGGCTCATACCTATAATCCCAGCACTTTGGGAGGCCAAGTGGGGAGGATCACTTGAGGTCAGAAGTTCAAGATGAGTCTGGCCAATATGGTGAAACTTTGTCCCTACCAAAAATACAAAAAATTGGCCAGGCATGGTGGTGCACACCTGTAGTCCCAGCTACTCAGGAGGCTGAGACAGGAAAATTGCTTGAATCTGGGAGGCAGTGGTTGCAGTGAGCTGAGATTGTGCTATTGCACTCCAGCCTGGGCAGCAGAGTGAGACTCCATCTCAAAAAAACAAAACAAAACAAAAACAAACAAACGAAAAAGGTAAGATAAAACTGAAAAAAACATAATAGCCCATCAGTTGGTGGTTGGCTAAATAAGCTGTTGAATATTAACATTTCGAAATACTTTGTAACACTTACAAAAAACAAAGTTGATCTATATACTAATATAACTACCTCTCTAAAATGCATTGTTGACTGAAGAAGCAACTTGACAACAATATAAAACCACTTACATTAACACACATACAAACAATGCTATATATTTTCCTTGGATACAGATATCTATATAAGTAAATTAAAAATCATAAAAGAACACATACAAAAGATGTACACTGTGGTTACCTCTGGGGATGGGGAAAGAAGTGGATGAGAATTGGAGATGGTTAATCAGAAAGGATTTTAACCTTATCTAAAATGTTTTCATTCTTTAATAGGAAAAATTCAGTTTTTTACTCATGTTATTAATAATTTTTAAAAAAAGATTCCATGGTTTCAGAAAGTTTTGACAGCCCTATACTAGTTTTAATGTGTCAAGTTGATGCATTTGGCTGCAAGTAACAGAAAACTTAATCCAAACAATAAGACTTGAACAGTAATGGAGTTTCTAATCCTATACGACAGGCTGCATAGCAGGGTAGAGGGTTGAATGATCCCGACAGCCACATCACTGAAGACTTAGGTTCTTTCTTTTCTTTTTGTCTTTTTTTTTTTGCTTCAGTGGATTTTTTAAGAACGTTGCTTCAAATTTCCTTGCATCCTTGGAGTTTATGTAATCCTCAGGCTTATAGCAAGATGATGCTAGCAGTTGTAAGCAAACAACATTCAGAGCAACATAATAATTAGCAAGAGTCATATGGTGCTTACTATGCGAGTTTATATACATTGCATACATTAACTCATTTGTTTTCTCCCTCAAAACTCATTTTACAAATGAAAAAAGCTGAGGCATTGAAAGACTAAGTAATTTACTGAAGGTACATAATTTGTAAGTGGTAGATTCAAACCCAGGCAATCTAGCATAAGAACACGTGCACTGAATCTCTAGGCTCTACTCTATGCCTGCTTTTCCTTGTTGCTTCCCCTCCCCACTTTCACCTGCCCCACTTTCCTGTCTTTTCTTGTAGTTCTTTCTAAGGAGTAAGGAAAGTTTTCCCAGAGCCCTTCCAGCAGACACCTCTACAACTGTCATTGGCACATTTGGTTCAGTCCTGAACCAAATAGACTATCCTTAGCCTAAACAGATCACCCCTGGAGTTGAGAGTGGCGTCAGCTTCCCCTAGGGACATTGTTGGGTGGAGAGGCACACATACATGAACCAAATCTGTGTTCTCTTTGGAAGGAAGAAAATGGAAAAGTGAAGGGAAATTAATACTAAGGAGATAACCTACAGTATCCAATAAAGGTAATTTCTACTAGTCCTTTGTAGCTCAATGACTTATGCATTTGGATTCCTGTTATGTTGGGCACCCAAGTGAAAATTCCCAGGAAGCAACTGGATACATGGTTCAAATCTTGAGAAAAATCTGGGTTAGAGATACATATCTGGACTGCAGATGTAGATCTGAGTGTCACCAACACATAGATTGTAACTGAAGTCATGGATAGTCAGAAAATTCCCATAGGAGAAAGTGTAGAGGTTTGAGAGAAGATGATGTAAAATAAAATTTAGTGCTTTTGTCTTACATGATGTTAGATAAAATGTTTTCTTTGGACTTTAACAGCACTATAACTGTGTTTACTATACGTAACTGTTATTCATAATATGATGACATGTTTGATTATAATAGTTTATTCTAAACATCATAAAGACTCTTTTACTTTTCAAGTCCAACATGTTAAAGGGTCTAATAATGAAATCTTTGAAAGAACAACTTAAATTTGTCCCTGAATAAATATAAGAGGTGAAGCAATCTTGTACCATCAATGGTAACAGAGTTCTGCCCTGGTGTACATAGCCTATCAATTTGCTTTGGATGTGTCTTGTACTTGCAATCTAAGAGATCATGCCTCAGTGTGTGTTAGCCCCATATCTCAGTGGCTTGGCCCAGTAGTTATCTCTTGTTCACCTTGCAGCCCAACATGGCAGAGGGTCTTCTCCTTTACCTAGCAGCTCCACTTTTTTGAGACAGAGTTTTGCTCTTGTTGCCCAGGCCGGATTGGGAGCAATCTCAGCTCACTGCAACCTCTGCCTCCCGGGTTCAGGCAATTCTCCCACCTCAGCCTCCTGAGTAGCTGGGATTACAGGGACCCACCAACATGGTCGGCTAAATTTTTGTATTTTTAGTAGAGACAGGTTTTCACCATGTTGGCCAGGCTGGTTTTAAACTCCTGACCTCTCAGGTGATCAGCCCGCCTCAGCCTCCCTAAGTGCTGGGATGAACAGGTGTGAGCCACCGCACCTGGCCTCCACTATACTCTTAAGCCTCGAAGTCCTCTGCTGGATTCTCAGCATTTAGCTAGTAGATGAGAAAAGAGAGAAAAGTCATGGTGGATTGCATGAGAGGCACCTGGCCAAGCGTGGAGTTTGAACATGGCTTCTGACTCACATCCCATTACCAGAACTTAGGCACAGGGCTAAAGCTAACTGCAGGGAAGTCTGGGAAATGTAGTCTAGTTGTGTGTCCAGGAGGAAGAGGAAAATGGATTGGTGGGTGCCTGGCTTGTCTCTTACACACAATGGATTGAGTGTGTTAAAAGAAAAACCTCAGACAAATCAAATTTAAAGAATTTAATTGAGCAAAAAATGATTCATGAATTGGGCAGCCCCCAAACCAGAATAGGTTCATAGAGATTCCAGTGCTACCTTGTGGTTGAAGATTTATGAGCAGAAAAAGGACAGTGATGTACAGAAAATGGAGGTGAGGTACAGAAACAGCCAGATTGGTTACAGGTCGGCATTTGCCTTATTTGAACACAATTTGAACAGTTGGCCACATTTGATTGGCTGAAATTCAGTGTTTGGCATAAGAGTAGGTTACAATCTGTCTACACATCCAGTTAGGTTATAGTTCACTATGTACAGAGACATCTTTAGGCCAAATTTACAAAGAGGCCACTTTAGGTTAAACTTAACAAGTGAAACATTTTCATTATGTCAAATTTTAATGTTTTTGTTTGGCACCTATGTGATAGCTGGTTCCTGTTTATAAAAGACTTTGCTTATGCTATATTCTTTCTCACTGATTACATCTTGGAAATTATTAATATTTCATATTTCTGTTTATTCAGAATCCTCTCATTTTTGCTCTTATTATTTCTGGTTATTCCATTCCTTTTTCAAAATTCTCTGCCTTCTATTTTGCAGACTTGCATTTCAGTCAGAATGCATTCAATCTCTCCTCCAATGCCTCAGTGGATTTTTTTTTCTGTGTTTCATAGAGTTCTTACAGCTATTTTTATGTAACGTAAAACTCTTAAACTTTGCAATAAGTGACCAAACATTTAAAAAAATGAAATTATTGGATTCATTAAATAAAACCCCAGAAACACATACAACTCATAGAAACACTTCAATGTACTACGTTAAGGTCAAAGCAGGTAACTTTTGTTTAAGGAGTTACCTGCTTTGACCAGGAGTTGCAGAAGTCATAGCTTAATTTTTACAAGATTAAGTAAATAAATGCTCAGAAACACATATAATTCTTGACAGTCATTATGTGCCCATCAACTGTCATTGTTAATGTTTAAAAGTTAACCAGCATGGTTTTCATGTGATCCTGGCATGTTTAGGTCAAAACCACACCCAGCTGAACCTTGGGGAAACATCCTTGAGCATTTTAGATATATTAATATTATTTTCTCCGTTGTTGTCTTTACCATCAGATCAAAAAGGTGCTTAGGGACACATTAGGCCACAGCTGTTGCAATTAATTTCACCCTTATAGCCTCAAGAGACAAGCCCCAGCAGTGGCCAGCTTAGTCCCAGGTGTGACAAGCCCTAACAGGACACTTTAGCATAGCATTCTGTGGATCCCTCCCTGAAGACAATCGGTAGCTTCATCAGGTGGGGCTGGGGCCAACCCTGTCCTAGGGCTGGGGCTGGGCTGGGGCTGGCCTGAGTGGTGGCAGTCTCTTAAATGCAAGCCTTTCCATTGGCTAGGCTGTACCCCATGCAATTACTCTGGCTAGGTGACTCGACTTTAAGCAAAGTGAAACAGTCTGGGAACCACAAACAGGATGCCTGGCAATTAGCTGCCATTTTACAAGACTGGGTCTTAGGGCCATCAGTTAGCATTTTCTACGAAGGCGACTACCTGCCCACCATCACCGCCAGCAGTGAATGGTGGCCAAAGCCCTTCCATGGTAGACCAAGTGCTGAAATGTTTGATTTTGCTGAAAATCGTGACCCTAATCTGCTTGAAATTGGATCAGTGTTTTACTACTCACATCATGTCACACAAGTAGTGTGTAACAGCCTAGTTGTTTTTTTCAGCTTTGTTGAAGTGACCTATTTTATGGCTTGCTTTGCGGCCAGAATTAGACTCTTAAGTGCTATATGAAAAGAAATCTAAGCAAAATTAATCTGATCTGATTTGATTATCTGCTGAATCTAAATACATCTTTCTTACACTGTTCTTGCTCCAGTGGGGTAGTTAATTAGTGACTCCATTAGGTGTTAGTGGAAAAACAAGGTTTGGAGGTAATCCCATGCCAAACAAATGCCCAAAATGAAATATAAGAGCTCTTCATTTTATAACCTGTCTCTTGGTAAATGTAAACTTTGCTCTAATGTAGCCAAGGACCTGGGGCAAAGTAGGAAATCAGGGGAAATGGAGTGTGAGATTTTAGCAAACAGGTTCACAATGTGTGCCAAGCTCTGAAGGAGAGGCGGTGGGGAGGAGGCTACCATGAGTGTTGGGAGGTTGGACTTAAACAGATTTCCTTTTTGATGTTTCTTTCTAGATGGATTCTGCTTGCTCTGCCTCTGGATTGTACGACGTAGTCATTCAGCTCCCATTAGACATGTCACTGCTAACAGTGAGCAAAAATAGAAATCACTCTCAGTTGAAAAGGGAGGGAGATGAGTAGGAAAATTTGGGTTGGTCTAATGGAACCTCACCCACTCCTAATGTTCTCCATGCCAACTGAGCAAGTGTCTGTAAGCAAAATGCTGTGAATACGGACATACATCAGGAATGGGCACAGGATTGCAGGTCTGGCTTTAAAAGTACGTGATACTGTACGTGACCCCAGCTTTTGGAAAAAAAAAACATGCATAGAAGGAGGAGACACACCAAAGTATTAGGTGATTATGAGTGGGATATAAAGTAATAGGTTTATTCTTTATATTTTTCTAAGTTTCCACTTTTTCTATAGGAGTACACACACACACACTATAGCAGTACACACACACACACACACACACACAGACTGGCTCAAAAGCAATAATGAAAACGTTAGAAAGCTATCTGAGAATAAATAAAGAGAAACTGTCCTTGAGGAATCTTGGCTTTCAGAAGCAAAAAGGTCAGGGAAAGATCTGTTCTTCCCCAACCTGTGAATAAAATCTTCATCCAGTAAAGCAGTACTGTGATGAAAGGAAACAAAATAATGCTTCTGGTTTTCCTCTAGTCAGATTAAGTGCACAGACTCCGGAGCCAGATTGCCTGGAATGGAATCCAGCACTACCAATTACTAGCTAATTAATCCCTCTGAGCCTCAGTTTCCTCATTGGTAAGATCAGGGATAAAAATAGCACCAAATTTATAAAGTTATTGTGAAGATTAAATGACAAATTTGTGTATCTTTAAAATAGTGGCTGGCACATGATAAATGGTAAATAAGTCTTCGGTATTTATTTTAATAATAATCTTATTAATATTATCATTACCAAATAGAGCTTATTGAAACAGTGCCACAGTCTACTACTTTACAGATATTGCTAACTTATTAACATTGAATTTGGGAAAATGGGTACAATAATATTTACCTTGTAAGCATTGATCAGAGCTAATGCAAGTCAAGTGCCAAGAACAGTCTCAATGGATTTTGAGAAATGGTTAGTATCATTTCTAATTTGAGTGAGTATGTTTTCAGCCAAAAGTTTTCAAGCACTTACTATGTGATGGGCATCATGTTCATCTCTTTATGGCCTAGAATGTGGTCTATCTTACTGCATGCTCCATGTAAGCTTGAGAAGAATATGTATCCTGCTGCTGTTGGACAGAATATTCTGTAAATGTTAATTAGATCAAGTTGATTGATAGTACTGTTCAGGTCAACTCTGTCCTTACTGATTTTCTGCTGGCTGGATCGTCAATTACTGACAGAGGAGTGTTGAAGTCTCCAACTCTAATAGCAGGTTTGTCTATTTTATCTTTCAGTTCTATCAGTTCTTGCTTTGTGTATTTTGATGCTCTATATTAAGTGTGTTCATCACTTTTTATTCATTTCCTCATGTAATTTCCACAAAATCAATATGAGGCATTGGTTATTGGAAGATGTACAAATTTAGGTTAGAGAAATAAAGAGTTTGTCCAATGTCATTATAGGTGGTAAATGGCAGAGCCACGTTTTGAACTCAGGTCTGTCATAGACCATGGCCATTTAAGCTACCAAGTCCATCACTCAATATAATGCCATAGGCCAGAGATTTTAATTGCTGAGAAATGGAAAATAAAGTTTGTGACATATATATAAAGTATGTGCTGTATTCATACAATGGTGGTTATTAAAATATGAAATAAGGAAAAAAATATGAACCTGGTAAGGTTCACTGATTTGGATTGAGGATCAAGGAAGCTGATGAGAGATGCAACTCTCAACATGGAACTGAGCGTGTGTGGTCCTGTATGCATTTTTTTCTCCTACTTGGCTCAGATGTCTTCAACTGACTTTGTGTTCACTGGGTCCTTCTTTCACACAGTCTCAGGGAACTGTCTAGGTTCATGGGGGAGACCCATTAGCTCCAGTGGGGCCGGTTGCCTCAGGAAGTGGAAGTTCAGCTATGGCAGCTAGAGACAGTATTGATATGTTTTTTTCCCCAAGGGTTGGCCTACTTGGTTGGACTGCTCAGGGAAATTCTGAGTTTTTTTCTTTTAGGGGCCACAGGGTGGAGTTGGAGAAGGAGGGTCATGAATCAGGATTTGGCCGGGCAGGTGCTGAGTCACTTATCTTCTATAGATAGCACCTAGCATGCCTGGGGACTAGGAAGCTACATCACCAACATTTCTAGCTGTCAGCATCAGGGTGTTAGCTGGTTGTTTTCCCTTTAGCACCAATTAATGTTCACCTGGATGTTTTAATGTGAATACTTTTGAAATCTCTACTATCAAGGTACTACTTAGCAGTTTAGGTGCCGTAAGAAACTGGCTATATTTATGTCTAAAAAGTTTTACAGTGCCTTTTAAAATGTTCTCACCAAAACACTCAAGATTGTATCAGCACTAAGTATGTCATCCCCATGAATATCCTTGGAGTCTCACCGTGAATAACGTGATTAAGGAGCATAATGTGTGGCCGCCCAGCCCATTGGGAGCTTCATCAGCCTGACTCTTTAGGTGACTTCCTGGGAGGGAGCAGCATCAACACCCTTCCAGATGGCCTCTGTCTTGGTCCAAGTATTTTTTCTGCCAATAGTAGGACCTACTATGGGGGAAAGTGGAAAGATTATTATTTTTTTAATTAATAAAATTTCTTTTTTTAGAGCAATTTTAGATTCACAGTAAAATAGAGCAAAAACGACAGAGATTTCTCAGAGACCATTGTTCCCACATGTAAACCACCTCCCCAAATACAGACATCTCATATCACAGTGGTACATTTGTTACACTTGATCAGTCCAGATTGGCACATCATCACCCAAAGTTCATAGTTTTCTTCAGGGGTCCACTCTTGGTGGAGTACCTTCTATGGGTTTTGATTAATGTGTAATAGCATGTACCCACGATTATAGTATCATACAGAAAGTTCCACTGCCCTAAATGTCCTCTGTGATCTGCTAATTCATCCCTCCCTCCCACCTATAGTTAAAGGATTTTAAAATTTTATTTAGAATTTCTTTATTTCTTTCTTTTTCTTTCTTTCTTTTTCTTTCTTTCTTTCTTTCTTTCTTGCCTTCTTTCTTTCTTTCTCTCTCTCTCTCTCTTTCTTTCTTTCTTGCCTTCTTTCTTTCTTTCTCTCTCTCTCTCTCTCTCTTTCTTTCTTTCTTTTTTTTTTTTTGAGACAGAGTCTCCCTCTGTAGCCCATGCTGTAGTGCAGTGGCATGATCTTGGCTCACTGCAGCCTCCACCTCCTGGGCCCAGCAATTCTCCTGCCTAAGCCTCCTGGGTAGCTGGGATTACAAGCATGTGACACCACACCTGGCTAATTTTGTATTTTTAGTAAAGGTGGGGTTTCACCATGTTGGCCAGACTGGTCTTGAACTCCTGACCTCAGGTGATCTGCCTGCCTTGGCCTCCCAAAGTGCTGGGATTATAGGCATGAGCCACCGTGCCTGGCCATGAATATATATATTTCTTTAATGGGCTAAGGAAATTTCTCCCTAGAGAGAAGACCTCAGGTGTGTTTCTGGCTGCCTATCTCCCTCTCCTTTCAGCCGCAGAGGAGGAGGTGGTGGTGGTTGGTGGTGGTAGAGAGAGAAGATGAGAATCTCCCACCATTTTCCCTAACTGCTCTGCTCCCTCTGATCTCTCAGCCATCTTGGTCCAGGGAAGGCAAATCCTTATCCCCTGGAAAATGTGAGATGCAAACAAAGATAAACACTCCAACCTCTCTCCAACTCTCTAGAACAGAAAAAAAAAAAAAAAAAAAAAAAAAAGTAAACTATCAAGATTCACACATTTGCAAGAACCGGATCCTGTTTACAAGCACGGCTAAGTCTGGACAGGGCCTGGCTCCTCTGGCTCCCTTTATAAAACTTGTCCCCACAGCCCCACCCATCCTCATCCTCTTTTGTATAAATTCTGCTTCCTTTGAATGTAAGATAAAAAAACTCAGGCACCTATTACTACAGATTTATAATAAAAAACAGCAACAACAACAAAACATTTAAATCAGCAGCAACAATAGGAGGTCAGAAGAAGTAGGTCACTCCTCATAGGTCCTTCTCTGGGTTGAAAAAGTGAAAGTCATCAGCATCTGCCTTTTTTCACAATGTGACGCAAGTTTTCTGCTCTTGTCATAGTCTCTCTATTCAAATGCCTTATGGCAAAACATGTAACCTTACGTTTAAAGCTGACATTCACAAGCACTCACTACATGAGTGCACTCTGCTGTGCACTCCGTTCTCATTTCCTCATTAAGTTTCACAGTATCCCTCTGGGGCTTGGGAAGAGGTGCCCGTGATTGGTTTTGCCACTTTATAGATGAGCAAATAGAGGCATAAAGCAATTAGGGAACTTAGACAGAGTCGCCAGGGCTGATCCATTGTAGACTTAGGTTTTGAACCAGATCAGTCAGTCTTTTTGAACCGAACCAGCCTGAGTTTGCACTCTTAACTACTACAAGATGGCAGCACGGTCTATTAAGGCTGTGCTCTCCAGGGAAGGTCATTGAAGTTAAAGTTGAGAATTCAGGACCTAGAAGAAACTGATGGAGATCTTGACTAGCAACTCTGATTTCCGCTTCTTTATTCTTTTGTTCCCCCACCTCCAACTCAGACATTTTAGCAGGACCATCTTAGCAAAGTAATTCGTGGAGCCCTGTGAGCTAACAATGCAGCACTCCTTGTTCAAAAATGATTAAACATTTCAAAATGGTGACTGTGAAGGTGGTCTTGCATCTAGCCCTGATTGAAGTTGGTTAGTATGTTCTTCCAGCATTTTGTCTCTGGAACACTCTAAATAAACTCCATTTGGGATGCCCCCCCCGCCCTCAAGCAGGAGGGTCCAGGAAGTGGGTCTATAGATATTGCCAAGTTCCTATTGGTCCTAGTTGCCTGTGGCCCAAAAAATGAGGCCCAGAAAATGTTGCCATAATCACGCCTGCAGAAAAGTGATGCTGCACACATTTTAAACGGAAACAGTTAATAAAGTTTTCGTTTCAAGTAGTCAGCAATATCTAATTCAATGGACTCTGTAGATAAAATGGCCCAACTTAATCTCTTCCCCAATACAGTAGTCCTCCTTTCTTTGCGGTTTCGTTTTCCGAAGATGTGGGGGGTGGCTACTGTATTTGGGGAGACATTAAGTTGGCCATTTACCTGCAACCAACCACAGTCCAAAAATATTAAATAGAAAATTCCGGAAATAAACAGATCTTCAGTTTTAAATTGCACACTGCTCTGAGTAGCACGTTGAAATATCTCTCCATCCTTATCCCTCCTGCCTGGGAAATGAGTCATTGCTTTGTCCAGCGTATCCATGCTGTCTATGCTACCCACCTGTTAGTCAATTAGCAGCCATCTCAGTTATCAGATCAACTACCCTGGTGTCAGAGGGCCTGTGTTCAAGTAACCCTTATTTAACTTAACAATGGCCCCAAAGCACAAGAGTAGTGATGCTGACATGTTGTAATTGTTCTATTTTATTATCAGCTATTGTTGTTAATCTCTTTCTGTGCCTAATTTATAAATTAAACTTTATTATATGTATGTATGTATAGGAAAAAAAACAGTATATATATATATATATAGAGTTCAGTATTATCTGTGGTTTCAGGCAACCACTGGAAATCTTGGAACATATCCCCCAAAGATAAGGAGAGATTACTATAGCTAAAAGAATAAAATACACATCCACTTATTATATTTAGTTTATGCAAAACCTCTTTGGGTGCATAAAGAAGGAACAGTTTTGGGGGCAGTGGTCCTGGCTCTGAATTCTTCTGTAGGGCTGGGAGGATGGTTTAAGGCACACAGAGGCATTTTCACATGCAAAGAGTTAGGCAAGCACCAGCTTCCTTCCAAGGAAGGGCGTCTTCTGCCAAGACAAGACCCGGGAAGGGTGTGGGCCCCACCCAGTAGGCGATGCTTCAGGGCAGACTTTGGGCCTAGCAGGCAGCTGGGTCAGAATCTCCCTGTGCAGGGCAAACTGGTCAGGGGAGATTGCAGAAGGCCTGCAGAGACGTGCTTCAGAGCAGACAGTCCACATTGTCAGGGTGGAGACCCCTAAGGGTCTCAGGAGAGCAGGGCAGGACCTGGGTGGGGTCAGATCACAGATGCAGATCTGTAGGCCCTACAGCTAATAATAATATTTAACACTGATAGAGCAGTTAGTATGTGCCAGGCACAGTTCTCTAAGCATTTGATGTGCATCAAATAATTCAGTGGCTCTCAAACTTGAGTATGCATCAGAATCGAGGCTTGTTAAAACACAGATGGCTGGGCCACCTCCAGAGTTTTTGATTCAGCAGCTCGTGCATTCTCCCTCTCTTCTTTCTAAAGCCTATCTATTACCGTGTCTTGTTTGGGTCACTCCCCTTCCAGTACATCTTCCCTGCCTGTGCTAGGTCTGTTGTTTCTCCTCTGAACTCTTCTACCTCAAAGTGTATCGATTAAGGGCATGACTAGATCTGGGTTTGAATCCTAGCTCTACCATTTACCAGTTCTATGACCTCGAACAAGTGATTTTATTGCTCTGTGCCTCCACTTTTCTCATATGAAAAATCGGAATTATACTACCTACTTCATAGAATTGTTATAATGATTAAATCAGTATATACATGGTATAATAATAGCATAAGAAATGTTTTATATGTATGTGTATATAACATTTATATATGTATAATATATACATGCATATAATTTGTAGAACAGTATAAGAAGTTAAATTTTACTTCTAATTTAGTTGTGATGTTATTTCCTTATTCTTCGTGAAAATTAGAACTATAATAGTTAACACATATTGAAGTGTCTTTACTATTGGTTTTTTTTTTTTTTTTTTTGAGACGGAGTCTTGCTCTGTGGCCCAGGCTGGTGCAGTGGCGCGATCTCGGCTCACTGCAACCTCGCTTCCCATGTTCAAGCAATTCTCCTGCCTCAGCCTCCCAACTAGCTGGGATTACAGGCACCCTCCACCACACTCAGCTAATTTTTGTATTTTTAGTAGAGACAGGGTTTCCCCATGTTGACCAGGCTGGTCTCGAACTCCTGACCTCAGGTGATCCACTTGCCTTGGCCTCCCAAAGTGCTGGGGTTACAGGCGTGAGCCACCGTGCCCAGCTGTGTCTTTACTATTAAATCCTATGGTGATGGGATCTGAGAAGGGAATCCAGGATAAGAAGTGATGGAAAGGATGCTGGAGAAGGGGGTGGAGCTGCTAACCCAGACAGGAGGGCCTTGGCCATTCATTGGTTGAAGGAATGCCAATCATGTCTGCTCTGCCAATGAGCAGCTCATTAGAGGCTCCTTTCAGAAAAGACAGGGAGCAGATCCTGGAGAGGAGACTTTAAAAATGAAGAGGTGGAAAGTCCTCTGGCAGACAGAGGGGACGATGTATTGCAATCAGGTTCTGGAACATAGATGTCAGTCAAAACAAGCCTGTGCTGCCACGTGAATGACCAAACCAAGATTCCAGCTTAGAAGAATATGGGAAAAAGCTACCTCCCTCTGAAGAGTAGAAATTAGATTAATAACCATTTCAGGCCAGGACATTTGTTCTGGCAAATCCAACAGACAAGAGAAAAACAAGCCGGGGACTTGTCATGGACAAGGTCAATGCCTAGAGTTAATTTAGCATCATAGAGCCCACAAGGTGTGATGGGTCACGGAGGCTGCCACGTGGTCACTGAACACTGGCCTGGAGCTCAGTAGGGAAGACTTCTTGGGGACAAGATAGGGCAGTGTTTTTTCATCCCAAGGATCAAGTATCATGACAGGAAGGGTGTTACAGGCAGGACCGGCTACATAATTTGTAGGATCCAGTGTAAACTAAAAATGCCCTTGTTCAAAGAGCAGGATGAAAGATGTGTTAAAGGTATTAAAATACAAGACATTTTTCTTTCAAGGTCGCTCTGTCAACCTGTCATAATGTTTTTGTTTCTGTTTTTTGTCATTTAATATTGTGTTGTGCACAGGGACACTTTTATTAGGGCAGTTACTGACTGTCAGTTACCTGTCCCCTGACTCGCAACACTTGGCCCACCTGTTCCCAGGTTCTCCCTCCCAGCCACCACCAGACTAATACATCATCCCTGGCCAGAAACAGGCAGGTCGAGGCAGACATCTCCCCTTCCCACAGATCTGCCACCTCCACCCATGGTGGATAGGCTGATCCCCAAGGGTATTGCAACCTCCACATGAGATGTATGGTAGGAATGTGGATCAGGGCTAGGTGAGAGGCTCATCCTGCAGAATCACCTGCCCAGTGCATGTATTGTAATGCTGCCAACCTGGGGCAGGGATGGCTGCTGCAATGCTCAGCCCCAAGACTTCGCAGGGCACATATGCAGACCCCCAACCATTCCCACATCAATGGCCAGACTCCTGCTGGGCCAGAAGACAACAGTGGTCGCTGAGTGGGTGCAGCCACAGGGAGGCCAGATTCAGCTGTTGCTCTTCTGGTCTAGGTGGGACCCAGGGTACCAGAGGAAGAAGTAGGTGGCTGGGCACCCATCTCTGGGAGGCGGTGGGGCATTGGGAAGCTGGATGGTTTGTGAACAAATCCTCTGAGCCACCCTCTTTCTTGTATTCTTCATTGTCCCATTAAACTTAAGTTTCATAATACAAATTCAAAGATAACATTTTTAAGAATTTTAATATAGTGACTGTAGAGCATTAAACCCCAAGCTCCAGGCCCTTCTGAGCATGGGGCTCTCTGCAACTGCACTGGTCAAATGCCCATGAAGCTGGCCCTGGTTGCAAATGGGGGGACTTAGCTCAGGGCCAGAGAAGAGAGTTTAGGGTAAGCAGGGGGACCAGGGAGTGGTTCTGAGAGAGACTTGGTCTCTCACCGGATAGGAAAGATGTATCAAGCCACATCTACTTTGGAGGAAAAAAAACTGAATATTTTACCTTAGCATCCATCCCAGATAGGCAGGGTAAAGGGAGAAAATTTGGGAGTTTACCTTGTAAGCTGTGCTATTAATCTCAGTTCAGGTAAGTATGGCTTAGCAACATATATTCTCAGTGAGCTCATCAACATTTAGTCTCCTGGGAAACTGTTTTTTTGTTTCTTAGTTTGATTAGTAAAAGTTTCTTCAGAGGATTGCCAATCTTGATTTGGCCAGACAAAAAGGACAAGGATTTTTTCCACATTCAGCTGGGTATACAGGGCCTCAGTGTCTCTCTGGAGGCCACGTGCAGGGGAAGACGGGCACTGAATCATCCCTAGCACTGGGAGATCGGAGTGCCTGGATGGATAGTGTGGGAACCCTAGAGGCTATGAGTGCTGCTCTGTCTGGCCTGGACAGCTTGCTCCCACTGGCATATACAAGGGGTAACAATCATGGAAGAAGAATGGTTTTCAACATTCCCAAACAGATCACACATGGGTGAGCATTTTCCTTCCCAGAAGTCATCTTGAGGCTTGTGCACACACTCTAATATCCTGAAGGTTAGTGTGGTAGAGGAGAAAGCTTATGGACTTTTAAGGGAGTCAGACCTAGGGTAGAATCGTGGCTTTGATGTGTTAATCCTTCCCTCCTTCCCTTGCTTCCTTCCTTCTCCTTTTTGCTCCCTCCCTTTCTCCCTCTCTCCTCCCTCCATTCATTCACCAAATAGTGAATTTCTACTTCATACTAGTCTGTGCTAAGTGCTGTGATACAGTGGTGAACAAGGCAGACACACAATCCCTTTTCTGATGAAGCCTACCCTGGGGAAGGCATTGGACAATTATTATGCAGAGGATGCATATAATGACAGGCAAATAATGGGTGCTATAAAAGGATGTTGTGAGGGGATTTAGCTAGATGGAGGCATCATGGACAAGGTCCTCATCTCTTCATTGACCTCTACCCTAAATTGTGAGAATTAAAGATAATGTAACATCTCTACCACCATGCCTGGTCCCTGATGACATGTGAGTATTCAAATCAGCTTTGGGATCCTTACTGGGGAACTGTCACCAGAGTCCATTTCAAGCTGCACTGATGGTCATTTCTTTATTATCCTCCATTATCTCTTTTTGTACCAATTATCTTTGCACCTTGCTGCCCCTCTAAGATTTGGATTCCCTGGAGGGCAGAAACAGGTAGTTACCCTCTTTGAGTCTCCAGAGTGCCTATAACGGTGCCCAGCATATAGTAGCTGCTCAGTAAATGTTGCTGGATTAAAATGAATTGAATAATAAAAATGAGAAAGAATCCCAGAGAAAGGGAACCAAAAAGAGAACTTTTTATAGGGAGACACTTTAACCAATTCTGCCATTCTGACATTTACTTTATAACCTCTTGGGAGAATAAAAACTAACACATACCACACTCCTTGTTTCATCTTTTCCTCTGCTATTAGGCAGAGAGAATTAATGAAAGGAAGAATATTTAGTTAGGGTTTTACTCCAAGGGCTTCTTCTTAATTATGTGGTGAGGCATTAATTAAAAATCTAATTAATCATAATAAGCTTTTGCTGTTGTACTCACCAGTAAGGTGCAGGTTTTCTGAGATAAAGAAGCTACAGGAGCTCTGAGCTGTGTGCAAAAATATATCTAAATAGATGGTGAATCTCTGAGCAGGAAATCCTTCTGGTGGGCCAGTTGGGATTACCTCTTCCAGGCTCACATACAGAGATGGGCTTGTCGTGGAGTGAATGAAGCCGGAGCTTTGGGCCCCTCACTTATGTAGGTCTTTCCAAGGCTGTGGTAGGGGTCCTCCAGGGATATTTGATCATATATGTATGATATGGTTTGGTTCTGTGTCCCCACCCAAATTTCATCTTGAATTGTAATCCCCACACGTTGAAGGAGGGACCAGTAATCTCCACATGTTGAGGGAGGGAGGTGATTAGATCATGGGGGTGGTTCCCCCATGCTGTTCTCGTGATAGTGAGTGAGTTCTCACAAGATCTGATGGTTTTATAAGCATCTGGCATATCCTCTGCTTGCACTTTTCTCTCTTGCCACCAAGTGAAGAAGGTCCTTGTTTCCCCTTTGCCTTCTGCCGTGATTTAAGTTTCCTGAGGCCTCCCCAGCCATGTGGAACTGTGAGTCAATTAAAACTCTTTCCTTTATAAATTACCCAGTCTTGGGCAGTATCTTGACAGCAGTTTGAGAATGAACTAATACTATATATATAGTATTAGTACTTGTAAGATATTTTCACACAATAAAACTGGGATTTCCCTTACTAATGTGTCTCCTAGGAAAAGTCTAGAGTAGAAGATGGAGCTGAGGAGGGTTGATGTTAATAATGAGGATAATCTCGATGATGATAACGTAGGTGTGACTGGATGGAGAGAGAACGGAAAGAGGAGCTGCACACAGCCAAGAGAACGTGTTGGAAAATTGTTTTGAATCAAAATAGATGATCCAAAAAGGCCTGGTGGAAGTGTCTGAAAGTCAATTCCTCAAAGTCAGAAGGCACATACTAACCTCAGGGGCAGGGTGGAGTTCATGGAGGGGCTTCAGAGCTCCATGAGCATCCTGAAACTGTTTGCAAGTTGTTTGTGTATATGCACTTTTTTTTCTGGGAAGAGAAATTGTGCTCACAAAGTTGGGAAGCTCTGAAATGAGCATGAGAAAGAATGGATTCTCTAAGATTTTAGTATTTAGGGAAAAAACATATAATGGTAAGAGGGAATAGAATTTATAAGCAAAAATAGTATGTGACATAATTTGGTTGTCTCTTCACTAGTTCTTGTTTGAGTCCATGTCTTGGGGCAGATGCAGTGAGACAGGCTGGCAGCAACCTCCCACTTGGTGGGCAGCCTAGTGTAGGGGAGGGGATTTGCTCCTTCAACCTGTGGATCAGGAAGAAGGAAACTTTGAGAAGCCTCTTAGGCTGCCTCCATGTGAGGGTCAGCAGGCTCATCTGTGTCCAATCCAACTCACAGGGAGGAGGCCAGAGAAGTACAAGGGACAAAGAGAAAGGCGTCCCCTGGGGATCTTTTGTGGTCTGAGTTAATTGGAGATTCCAAGATTGAGGATCCTGGCCAAATCTCCTGCATATCATGATTTCTTCCTATGCGTCAAGGCCAGAACCAGAGATTGAAAAAATGGACTGTAAGAAAGATTTTTAAAAAATAAAATAAAATTCTTAGTAACAACTTAATATTGGTTGCCTAGAGATTCATTTTAACTAGAGGTTGAAAATAGCAGGACTGGGTCCCAAAGAGGAAAGAACTCTACTTCTTCTGTAGCCAAGAAGGGGATAGGGTCCTTACCAGCCCTATCAGGACCAGGAGGATTGATCTTAGACATAGGGTGAAGTTAGAACCAGTCTAGGAACCATGGCCAAGCTGAAGCCACAAGGTCAAGGTCAGACTGAAAAGTGGGCTGGGAAGAAGGATCCTTGGACTCCAAGGAGGGAGCCAGGGAGTTCATCATTCATGAGGTCAGGGAGTGGCATTGGATCAGAACCCAAATCTGTAGCCAGAAACCAGGTGCCTGCCTGTAGTTTCCACCTACACACCCACCTGAGCCAGGTGCAGCCACTTCCCTGCCTGCACCTGCACAGCCTGGGCTGGTGGGGCTCAGAGTTTGGTCCCACCCCACTTGGAAGCAAGCAGGAGCTTCCTGCCCATGGGCAAACATGTGGCTCAGAATCAAGTTCTCTTTGCTATTCTTCTCATGTCTGTGCCTGGCCAGTATGGCCATCTCTTGGACCACCTGCTTCTCATACTCCTGACCCCAACCCAGTCCAGGCCCTCACATTTTGTCTTGACTTCTCCAGTGCCAGCCTCTTGCACTCTCCCTGTAACCCTGCAGTCCCATCCCCATGTCAGGAAACATGGCCAGACTCCAGTGCTGAAGGAAGAGAATGGCATTAAGGCCATGACTCAGGCAATGTTAGAAAAAGAAGTCACCCCTTCATTCATTCCCTAGTAGTGTCAATAACATGTTAATTCAAAACCTAAGAAGCCAAAGAGGTGGAGGAAGCTATCAGAGGTACAGATTTTGTCACTCTTAGCCCCTGAGCTAGGGACAGCCAAAAAAATCCCTCTAGTGTTCTGAGACATCAGCCTATTTACCCAGATCATGTGTACACTTCTGAAGAAAGAGTTATACATAAAGAGAGTCTATTCTCTTTCTTCAGCACGGGAAGTATGTGCTCAATCTGGGCAAGGGTTAACCACTTCAGGAGATTATATCAAGCTTGGGTTTAACTTTTAAACAAGATGCTAGAGGGCATGTTTTAACTGTCATGTTGCATTGTGAATTTAGAGTTTGGGTGTGGAAGACCAGCCTCTCTGCTTTATAATCTACACAGGTGTGCAGAGGACTTCAAAGCCTCGTTCTAGAAGGAGGTTACTGAGAATTACCTCTGGGGAAGACAGAAAGGAATCCCACAGAACAGATGCCGAGAGAAGCAAACTAAACTCTCCTTGAGCGGTTGCCTTTGCATTCATTTTAAAATTTCAAAATCTTTTTCTTGAGATCTTCTTGCTCAAGAATGGGGACTTTCCCATTCCACAGTATGATTTCACATTCGAAAAACCTCTATTCTTTTCTGAAAGTGATTCTAACAGAAAGTTGACCCAGGGAAATTTTAGCAGCATGTTAGGCTGCTGGGTAGAACCCATTTTAGTTCTGTCTTTCAGCCTAGCACACTCCACATTCTCAGACATCGCTTCTTGAGGGTGTACTAACCATCAACTATCATTTCACAATGGAGAAGGTAAAATGCGGTCACTTTAGCATTGATTTCTCTTCTATAATAGCAATGAAATAAGTGAGCATAGTATTCTTTTTAATGAAATGACAGTGCTGCCTAATTGACTAATATTCTGCAGGGCGTACAGTTGTGTTTTTCAGCAGTGATGTTGGGGATGATTGTTGTTAGCATGTGGGAAAAAAAATTCCTCCTTCCAAATGTCAATATTTGAGTCCTACTAAAAGCTGAGGGGCATGTATGCATTTAGTCAAAGGCATATTTTACTTCTTGGTATTTTCAATGATTTGTGGCCAATGAATCATGAAAATGAAATCTTAAAACCCCAAGAAACCATCAGAAACCAAGCTAGGCATTTAGCGTATTTCACGGTAATTATTTCTACCCCACTCCATGTTGAAAATGTTTGTTTTCCCCGATTTATTTGCTTTTTCATTTATTGGCATTTTGAGAACTTCCAGATTAAATTGCCTGTTCCTCTGAGGATAGGATAACTGAACCTAGAGCTTGGAAAGTCCTGTTTAGTTCAGTCAATCCCACTGTTCCTCACAGAACAGGAAAGAGAGTAATACTTCTCATTTCACAGAGGTTTCTCACTTTTTTTTTTTTCTAGGAAAGGCTATTTCCACTATGATGATGAACCAATGTTCATCATTGTAATACATAGTACTTTAAACAATTACCACTTGTAACTCCAATTTCTTGTTAAAGCATCCACCAAGTTTAGTCATTTATTTTCTGGGCAATAACTGTAGCAATTGAATTGGTTTAATCATGTGTCATGTTACCTTCTAGCTTGCTATGTAGCCGAGCTATAGATATCCTACTTATTCTTTTCCCTCACTTCATCTTAGCAGTTTTTCCTATTCTTGCTAGTTATTCCTAATGCCTTTTAATTGGGGGGACTTCTCTCCTTTGTTTTGCCTAGTTTCTCATGGCAGAGATGCTTAATCAATTGTCCTGTGTCCATTTTCCACTTGTCCCTAGTAACGGAACCCACTGCCAGTTTTAGCAAAATACATTGTTCCACTGTCCTCCTAGCCTCCGAAATAGAATTGACACCCCCTTGTCTCCCTTGCAGCTGGCTATGACCGTGTGACTAAGCTCTCACTAATGGAAGGTGAGCAGAATTGAGGAGTGATGGGCATAGCTTGTGTTCACTGCCATAAAAGAATGTCATTCCACTTCATCTCCTTCTTCCTCCCTGTAGGGTAGGCTGGAACTTGGATGTGCATTGGCAGGTCTGCATTGGCAGACCAGATGTCACCATACAGACAACAATATCCTACAGGACAGAAAAGCTTGAAAGTAAAAGAAACTTTGGTGTTTGAATAAACCACACATTTGTCCTGGACCACCTGCCTATCGTTGAACTGTTACATGAGAGAAAAAGAGATTTCTCTCTTATTTGAACAATTGCATTTTCAAGTCTTTTTGTTACAGCAGCATAACTGATACCCTAACCCTGACAAATACATTTTTAAACTAAAGGAGGAATGCTACTATCGTACTCTGTGCTGGTCCAGTCTTACTTGGGGTGCAGTATTCTCATCTGTGAATCACATTTCAAGGGGCCTAAAGACAAAGTAGAAGTGTTCAGATAACAGCAACATGATTGGTGAGAAATTCAAAGTTGAAGAAACTGGAAGAGCAGATTTAGAGTAAGTAGGAGTGCCACTTTCAAATGTCTGAGGAACTGGCCTGTGAAAGAATGATTCACTTTGTTCTGTGTAGTTTCAGTAGATAGAAGTATGGTTCAACGGGAAAACTGATTTTGCTGAAGAGAAAGATTTCTGGCTGTCAGGTCTGCATAGACATTGGAGGCACTGAGTTCTCTGCTCATGGAGATATTTTTCACAGAGCCTGGATAATCATTTGGCTGGATTTGTAACAACTGTGTATCATACAGGTATGTTACATAAATTGCCTCAAATTCTTAGAACAATGCTGATAATTATATATTTTAATTTCCATTTGATAGAAAGGAAATATTAATCTTAGACCAGTTAAAACTTCTCCAGGATCACAGACCCAGTTAGTAGCAGGGTCCAGGTTCTTTCTACTGACCACTGGTAAAGCTAATTTACAAAATGGCCTGAACATTTCTCCCAAATCTGAATTTGATGAGTCCCCTAGAAAATTGTGTTTCCTAAATCTTTCCTTGAATTCTGAAGTATCTGAGCCAGCAACATTTCCTGAAATTGGTGTGCATACTCTCCCAAATTTTAACCTCATAGCCAGTTTACTTTGGGCCCTCCTTTATGTGTCAGAGATTGCCAGCTGGTCACCGAACCATTTTCTTTCCTTCTTGGCACAGCATGAAAATGCATTTTCTAGCTTCCCTTGAAGTGAAATGTGAGCAAAAATGATGCCAGCCACTCCCAGACCGGCCCATAGAAACCTCCCATATTCTTTCTTCTTCTGCTGCTGGATATTGACACAGGGGATGACTTTGAAAGCTGAGTATTGAAGATGGCAGAAGCTGTCTTTCAGCCTTGGTCCCTGAACAACATGTTGAGCAGATCCCGTGGTAATCTGGAACTGCCCTGGACTGTGTAAGTGAGTGAGACATAAACTCTTACTATGCTTGAGCCATTTTACATGTAACAGCAGTTAGCTTTCCTTACTTAATGCTCTTTATCCCCTGCTACTAAATAGCAAGAATTGTAACTTTAGATCACAGGACTATGTGAATAGTCATTATATTTGTCAACAACTCTAACAGGCTAAACTTTTTATTCCTCAGTTATTTAAAATTGTGGTAAAATACACATAACATAAAATTTACCATCTTACCCATGTTAAGTATACAGTTCAGTGGTATTAAGTACATTTGTAGTGCTGTATGTTCATCACCACCATCTACCTCCAGAACTCTTTTCATCTTGTAAAACTGAAACTCTGTGCCCATTAAACAGTAACTCCATTCCCTCCTCCACACAAGCCTCTGGCAACCACCGCTGTACTTTCTGTTTCTATGGTTTTGATTATTCTAAGTACCTCATATAAGTGGAGTCATGCACTATTTGTCTTTTTTTGTTGTTGGCTTATTTCACTTAGCATACTGTCCTCAAGTTTCATCCATGTGTCAGAATTTCCTTCCTTTTTGCAGCTGAATAATATTCTATTATATGTGTGTACCACATTTTGTTTATCCATTCATTCATCAGTGGACACTTGGGTTGCTCCTACATGTTAGCTATTATGAATGATAGAGTTTGGGTGTGTGTCCCCACCCAAATCTCATATGGAAATGTAATCCTCAATATTGGAAGTGGGGCTTGGAGGGAGGTGATTGGATCATGGGGGTGGATTTTTCATGGATGATTTATCACCATCCCCCTTTGTACTGTCCTAGTGATAGTATGTTTTTGTGAGATCTGATCATTTAAAAGTGTTTGGCACCTCCCCCGCTCCTTGCTCCTATTTTTTTTGCCATGAAATGTGGCTGCTTCCAGTTTGCCTTCCACCACGACTGGAAGCTTCTTGAGACCTCCCTGGAAGCAGATGCTGCTATGCTTCCTGCACAGCCTACAGAACCATGGGCCGATTAAACCTCTTTTCTTACAAATTACTGAGTCTTAGGTATTTCTTTGTAACAATGCAACAACAGCCTAATACAATGAACTATGCTGCCATAAACATGGATGTACAAATATTTATTTGAGATCCTGTTTTCCATTCTTTTTGTTGTATACTCAGAAGTAGAATTGCTGGATCATATGGCAATTCTATTTTTAATTTTTTGAGGAACCTAGGTTAAACTTTTTGAAACTGCAGATATTGAACCAGTTTTATGTTTACTAAAAAAGCAGAACTTTAACACAATCTAATCTGTTTATTCCATCTCTCACTCTCTTGACTTCTCCATAACCCTATCCAACTGATAAAGAGGAATCAACTTCTTTATACAACAATGGCAGAGAAGTTCTACAATATGGAGTCCTGTGATAAAAGGTAATGCCAAAAGTTTGTCCAGTGGTGACTTATGGTTCAGTCCACTCATTTTGGGTTTTTAGATTCTTCAGTGTCCTTCTTTTATCTGTTTCTAAAGTTACAAACTACCAGGAAATTTCTCATGGGAAAAAAAAATCTGTATCTTCGGATTATTTTACAAATCGGAAGACTAGAACATGTATATCAAAACCAGCTGGCGGGCCAGCACAGTGGCTCATGCCTGTAATACCAGCACTTTGGGAGGCCAAGGTGGGTGGATCACCTGAGGTCAGGAATTCGAGACCAGCCTGGTCAACATGGCGAAACCCTGTTGCTAAAAATACAAAAATTAGCTGGGCTTGGTGGCGCATGCCTGTAGTCCCAGCTACGCAGGAGGCTGAGGCAGGAGAATCACTTGAACCCTGGAGGCCAAGGTTTCAGTGAGCTGCAATCGTGCCACTGCACTCCAGCCTGGGTAACAGAGCCAGACTCCATCTCAAAACAAACAAACACACACACACACACACACACACACACAAACAAACCAACAACTGGCACTAGGGGGTCTTCCTTAGACAGGTCATACCTTCTCCAGTCCTACAGACACAGAGTCCCTTTTGATCTCTAATGCTGATGTGCACGTCAAATGCCACGTGTCTTTGTGACATGGCTTTTTCTAAAGCTGGTCCTACAGGCTGTTTGCACCTGCGATCCCTGGAATCACTGCAGTAAAATCAATGATTAACAAAGAGCTACTCTCCGGCCCTTTCCTGAGAGTTTGTTTTGAAGAAGTTAGAACTCTTTGCAAGGCAGTAAACCCTTCCTGGGAGTTGGCAGGAAAAGCCAGGAAGTCTTCCCATTATTATTGAGCACTGATCTTCCTTGTAGGGGCATATACCTAGCATACCAAAATTTACTCTCTGCAGCCCCCAACTTCCTGTCAGTAACACAAATGTAGGACATAAGTGAAGCTTTGCGAAAAAGGAGGATAGGATTTATTGTTCTGTTTTTAATTGAAAGCCCAAATAGCGATATTGATTGGTTTGATTCCACCAGAGAGTTAAACAATTTCCTTCCACATCCCCAAATCCTCAACTATGCAGAGCTGCAGTGGTCACCACCAGCCTCCTCAATGTTGTGCAGGTCCAGGTGACTCACCCACCAGCTGGTGACCAGCAGAGCAGAGGAGGAGCAAGCACAGGACCTTCATCTTTCCCGCCAGGTGTGGGCGCCAGTCAAGGTGGGCTCCAGGCTCTGATGCAGGCATGAGAGGATGTTGCAGCAGATGTGCTGCTTGCTTTTAAAGCTCTGGAACACAACAAAGATGAGGTTTTCTGTAGATGTGTGCATGATTTTCATATAGAAAGATTTCCTTTTTCCTAAAGTCTGGAAAACAAGTAAATACCAAGTGAATCACTGACCTCCCAGAAACTATTTTATGCTCATGGTATGCACTGGTGGAGGGAGGTGACTGAGGCAGGGCAGCCGAGCTGAGTACTTAAAGCTGGTTTTGCCCAATCTGTGGTACGGGTACTCATAGGGTAAGCATGATAATTTGGGGGTGATACACAGATATACATTTACAAATGTTAATAGTGTGATGTTTACACATGGAAACATAGAGGGGAACAACAGACACTGGGGCCCAGCAGAGGGTGGAGGGTCGAGGAGGGAGAGGATTGGGAAACATAATTAATGTACACTAGGCTTAACATCTGGGTGACAAAATAATCTGTACAACAGGCCAGGCATGGTGGCTCATGCCTGGAATCCCAGGACTTTGGGAGACTGAGGCAGGCAGATCACTTGAAGTCAGGAGTTCGAGACCAGCCTGGCCAACATGGCAAAACCCCGTCTCTAGTAAAAATACAAAAATTAGCCAGGCGTGGTGGCATGTGCCTGTAATCCCAGCTACTTAGGAGGCTGAGGCAGGAGAGAATTGCATGAACCTGGGAGGTGGAGGTTGCAGTGAGCCGAGATCACACCACTGCACTCCAGCCTGGGTGACAGAGTGAGACTCCATCTCCAAAAAAAAAAAAAAAAAAAAACTGTACAACAAACCCTCATGACACAAGTTTATCTAAACAAACCTGCACATGTACCCCTGAACTTAAAATAAAAGTTTAATACTAAAAGAGAAAAAAAAAGATATTTTTCAATGTAATTTTACCTTTCATGCCAAAATAGGTGAATATAAATAGACATAAAAAAATAGTGTGATATTTACATTAATGTG
Source organism: Pan troglodytes (assembly GCF_028858775.2). Taxonomy (NCBI): domain Eukaryota; kingdom Metazoa; phylum Chordata; class Mammalia; order Primates; family Hominidae; genus Pan; species Pan troglodytes. Next base: position 38,772,678 of record NC_072401.2, on the reverse strand, counting down.
CATTAGAGTAAAAATTTAAGGGGGGTGGAGCCAAGATGGTCAAATAGGAACAGCTCCAGTCTACAGCTCCCAGCGTGAGTGATGCAGAAGATGGGTGATTTCTGCATTTCCAACTGAGGTACCAGGTTCATCTCACTGGGGAGTGTCAGACAGTGGGTGCAGTGCACCGAGCATGAGCTGAAGCAGGGCGAGGCATTGCCTCATTCGGGAAGTGCAAGGGGTCAGGGAATTCCCTTTCTTAGTCAAAGAAAGGGGTGACAAACGGCACCTGGAAAATCGGGTCACTCCCACCCTAATACTGTGCTTTTCCAATGGTCTTAGCAAATGGCACACCAGGAGATTATATCGCGTGCCTGGCTCAGAGGGTCCTACGCCCATGGAGCCTCACTCATTGCTAGCACAGCAGTCTGGGATCAAACTGCAAGGTGGCAGCCAGGCTTGGGGAGGGGTGCCCGCCATTGCTGAGGCTTGAGTAGGTAAACAAAGCAGCCAGGAAGCTCAAACTGGGTGGAGCCCACCGCAGCTCAAGGAGGCTTGCCTGCCTCTGTAGACTCCATTTCTGGGAGCAGGGCATAGCCAAACAAAAGGCAGCAGAAAACTCTGCAGACTTAAATATCCCTGTCTGACAGCTTTGAAGAGAGTAGTGTTTCTCCCAGCACGCAGCTGGAGACCTGAGAACGGAAAGACTGCCTCCTCAAGTGGGTTCCTGACCCCCGAGTAGCCTAACTGGGAGGCATCCCCCACTAGGGGCAGACTGACACCTCACACGGCCAGGTACTCCTCTGAGACAAAACTTCCAGAGGAACAATCAGGCAGCAACATTTGCTATTCACCAATATCCGCTGTTCTGCAGCCTCTGCTGCTGATACCCAGGCAAACAGGGTCTGCAGTGGACCTCCAGCAAACTCCAACAGACCTGCAGTGGACCTCCAGCAAACTCCAACAGACCTGCAGCTGAGAGTCCTGACTGTTAGAAGGAAAACTAACAAACAGAAAGGACATCCACACCAAAAACCCATCTGTACGTCACCATCATTAAAGACCAAAGGTAGATAAAACCACAAAGATGGGGAAAAAACAGAGCAGAAAAACTGGAAACTCTAAAAATCAGAGTGCCTCTCCTCCTCCAAAGGAACGCAGTTCCTCACCAGCAATGGAACAAAGGTGGATGGAGAAAGATTTTGACGAGTTGAGAGAAGAAGGCTTCAGACGATCAAACTACTCTGAGCTAAAGGAGGAAGTTCGAACCCATGGCAAAGAAGTTAAAAACCTTGAAAAAACATTAGAAGAATGGCTAACTGGAATGATCAATGCAGAGAAGTCCTTAAAGAACCTGATGGAGCTGAAAACCACCGCACAAGAACTACGTGATGAATGCACAAGCCTCAGTAGCCGATTCAATCAACTGGAAGAAAGGGTATCAGTGATGGAAGATCAAATGATTGTAATGAAGTGAGAAGAGAAGTTTAGAGAAAAAAGTATAAAAAGAAACAAACAAAGCCTCCAGGAAATATGGGACTATGTGAAAAGACCAAATCTACGTCTGATTGGTGTACCTGAAAGTGATGGGAAGAATGGAACCAAGCTGGAAAACACTCTGGAGGATATTATCCAGGAGAACTTCCCCAATCTAGCAAGGCAGGCCAATTTTCAAATTCAGGAAATACAGAGAATGCCACAAAGATACTCCTTGAGAAGAGCAACTCCAACACACGTAACTGTCAGATTCACCAAAGTTGAAATGAAGGAAAAAGTGTTAAGGGCAGCCAAAGAGAAAGGTCGGGTTACCCACAAAAAGAAGCCCATCAGACTAACAGCTGATCTCTCGGCAGAAAATCTACAAGCCAGAAGAGAGTGGGGGCCAATATTCAACATTCTTAAAGAAAAGAATTTTCAACCCAGAATTTCATATCCAGCCAAACTAAGCTTCATAAGTGAAGGAGAAATAAAATGCTTTATAGACAAGCAAATGCTGAGAGATTTTGCCACCACCAGGCCTGCCCTACAAGAGCTCCTGAAGGAAGCACTAAACATGGGAAGGAACACCAGTACCAGCCACTGCAAAAACATGCCAAATTGTAAAGACCATCGAGGCTAGGAAGAAACTGCATCAACTAATGAGCAAAATAACCAGCTAGCATCATCATGACAGGATCAAATTCACACATGACAATATTAACCTTAAATGTAAATGGGCTAAATGCTCCAATTAAAAGACACAGACTGGCAAATTGGATAAAGAGTCAGGAGCCATCAGTGTGCTGTATTCAGGAAACCCATCTCACGTGCAGAGACACATATAGGCTCAAAATAAAGGGATGGAGGAAGGTCTACCAAGCAAATGGAAAACAAAAAAAGGCAGGGGTTGCAATCCTAGTCTCTGATAAAACTGACTTTAAACCAACAAAGATCAAAAGAGACAAAGAAGGCAATTACATAATGGTAAAGGGATCAATTCAACAAGAAGAACTAACTATCCTAAATATATATGCACCCAATACAGGAGCACCCAGATTCATAAAGCAAGTCCTTAGAGACCTACAAAGAGACTTAGACTCCCACACAATAATAATGGGAGACTTCAACAACCCACTGTCAACATTAGACAGATCAACAAGACAGAAAGTTAACAAGGATATCCAGGAATTGAACTCAGCTCTGCACCAAGCGGACCTAATAGACGTCTACAGAACTCTCCACCACAAATCAACAGAATATACATTCTTTTCAGCACCACACCACACCTATTCCAAAATTGACCACATAGTTGGAAGTAAAGCACTCCTCAGCAAACATAAAAGAACAGAAATTATAACAAACTGTCTCTCAGACCACAGTGCAATCAAACTAGAACTCAGGATTAAGAAACTCACTCAAAACCGCTCAACTACATGGAAACTGAACAACCTGCTCCTGAATGACTACTGGGTATATAACGAAATGAAGGCAGAAATAAAGATGTTCTTTGAAACCAATGAGAACAAAGACACAACATACCAGAATCTCTGGGACACATTCAAAACAGTGTGTACAGGGAAATTTATAGCACTAAATGCCCACAAGAGAAAGCAGGGAAGATCTAAAATTGACACTCTAACATCACAATTAAAAGAACTAGAGAAGTAAGAGCAAACACATTCAAAAGCTAGCAGAAGGCAAGAAATAACTAAGATCAGAGCAGAACTGAAGGAAATAGAGGCACAAAAAACCCTTCAAAAAATCAATGAGTCCAGGAGCTGGTTTTTTGAAAAGATCAACAAAATTGATAGACCACTAGCAAGGCTAATAAAGAAGAAAAGAGAGAAGAATCAAATAGAAACAATAAAAAACGATAAAGGGAATATCACCACCGATCCCACAGAAATACAAACTACCATCAGAGAATACTATAAACACCTCTACGCAAATAAACTAGAAAATCTAGAAGAAATGGATAAATTCCTGGACACATGCACCCTCCCAAGACTAAACCAGGAAGAAGTTGAATCTCTGAATAGACCAATAACAGGCTCTGAAATTGAGGCAATAATTAATAGCTTACCAACCAAAAAAAAATCCAGGATCAGATGGATTCACAGCTGAATTCTACCAGAGGTACAAGGAGGAGCTGGTACCATTCCTTCTGAAACTATTCCAATCAAAAGAGAAGGAGGGAATCCTCCCTAACTCATTTTATGAGGCCAACATCATCCTGATACCAAAGCCTGGCAGAGACACAACAAAAAAAGAGAATTTTAGACCAATATCCCTGATGAACATCAATGCAAAAATCCTCAATAAAATACTGGCAAACTGAATCCAGCAGCACATCAAAAAGCTTCTCCACCATGATCAAGGGGGCTTCATCCCTGGGATGCAAGGCTGGTTCAACATACGCAAATCAATAAATGTAATCCAGCATATAAACAGAACCAACGACAAAAACCACATGATTATATCAATAGATGCAGAAGAGGCCTTTGACAAAATTCAGCAGCCCTTCATGCTAAAGACTCTCAATAAACTAGGTATTGATGGGACATATCTCAAAATAATAAGAGCTATCTATGACAAATCCACAGCCAATATCATACTGAATGGACAAAAACTGGAAGCATCCCCTTTGAAAACTGGCACAAGACAGGGATGCCCTCTCTCACCACTCCTATTCAACATATTGTTGGAAGTTCCGGCCAGGGCAATCAGGCAGGAGATGGAAATAAAGGGTATTCAATTAGGAAAAGAGGAAGTCAAATTGTCTCTGTTTGCAGATGACATGATTGTATATCTAGAAAACCCCATCGTCTCAGCCCAAAATCGCCTTAAGCTGATAAGCAACTTCAGCAAAATCTCAGGATACAAAATCAATGTGCAAAAATCACAAGCATTCTTATACACCAATAACAGACAAACAGAGAGCCAAATCATGAGTGAACTCCCATTCACAATTGCTTCAAAGAGAATAAAATACCTAGGAATCCAACTTACAAGGGATGTGAAGGACCTCTTCAAGGAGAACTACAAACCACTGCTCAAGGAAATAAAAGAGGATACAAACAAATGAAAGAACATTCCATGCTCATGGATAGGAAGAATCAATATCATGAAAATGGCCATACTGCCCAAGGTAATTTATAGATTCAATGCCATCCCCATCAAGCTACCAATGACTTTCTTCACAGGATTGGAAAAAACTACTTTAAAGTTCATATGGAACCAAAAAAGAGCCTGCATTGCCAAGTCAGTCCTAAGCCAAAAGAACAAAGCTGGAAGCATCACGCTACCTGACTTCAAACTATGCTACAAGTCTACAGTAACCAAAATAGCATGGTACTGGTACCAAAACAGAGATATAGACCAATGGAACAGAGCAGAGCCCTCAGAAATAATGCCGCATATCTACAACTATCTGATCTTTGACAAACCTGACAAAAACAAGAAATGTGGAAAGGATTCCTTATTTAATAAATGTTGCTGGGAGAACTGGCTAGCCATATGTAGAAAGCTGAAACTGGATCCCTTCCTTACACCTTATACAAAAATTAATTCAAGATGGATTAAAGACTTAAAGACTTAAATGTTAGACCTAAAACCATAAAAACCCTAGAAGAAAACCTAGGCAATACCATTCAGGACATAGGCATGGGCAAGGACTTCATGTCTAAAACACCAAAAGCAATGGCAACAAAGGCCAAAATTGACAAATGGGATCTAATTAAACTAAAGAGCTTCTGCACAGCAAAGAAACTACCATCAGAGTGAACAGGCAACCTACAAAATGGGAGAAACTATTTGCAATCTACTCATCTGACAAAGGGCTAATATCGAGAATCTACAATGAACTCAAACAAATTTACAAGAAAAAAACAAGCAACCACATCAAAAAGTGGGTGAAGGATATGAACAGACACTTCTCAAAAGAAGACATTTATGCAGCCAACAGACACAGGAAAAAATGCTTATCATCACTGGCCATCAGAGAAATGCAAATCAAAACCACAATGAGATACCATCTCACACCAATTAGAATGGAAATCATTAAAATGTCAGGAAACAACAGGTGCTGGAGAGGATGTGGAGAAATAGGAACACTTTTACAGTGTTGGTGGGACTGTAAACTAGTTCAAGCATTGTGGAAGTCAGTGTGGCAATTCCTCAGGGATCTAGAACTAGAAACACCATTTGACCCAGCCATCCCATTATTGGGTATATACCCAAAGGATTATAAAACATGCTGCTATAAAGACACATGCACATGTATGTTTATTGTGGCACTATTCACAATAGCAAAGACTTGGAACCAACCCAAATGTCCAACAAAGATAGACTGCATTAAGAAAATGTGGCACATATACACCATGGAATACTATGCAGCCATAAAAAATGATGAGTTCATGTCCTTTGTAGGGACATGGATGAAGCTGGAAACAATCATTCTCGGCAAACTATCGCAAGGACAAAAAAACCAAACACTGCATCTTCTCACTCATAGGTGGGAATTGAACAATGAGAACACATGGACACAGGAAGGGGAACATCACACACTGGGGCCTGTTGTGGGGTGGGGGGAGGGGGAAGGGATAGCATTAGGAGATATACCTAATGTTAAATGAAGAGTTAATGGATGCAGCACACCAACATGGCACATGTATACATATGTATCAAACCTGCATGTTGTGCACATGTACCCTAAAACTTAACGTATAATAAATAAATAAATAAATAAATAATGTGTGAATAAATATGCAATTGTAAGAGAAAAAAAGAATAAAAATTTAATACCAATGTCTCAAATGTGTGATTATTATTGTAACATTATTATAAATGCTTAGGGTGAGTAAAGGAAACGTTAGTCTTTTAAAAACGGTTATGTTAGTTTAAATGACTATAGGGGATTTCCACTTCCAGTCCCCTTTGGAGTAACCTGGTCCAAATTTAGCCTCCTACCTGAAAGAGTCAAAAATGTGAATATACTTATGAAGCAACAGTACTCAAGATTATGGGTACCAGGCAATGAAGAATAAGGATCCCTAATTGAAGAGAAGCAAATGATGTGGACCCTGTAACCCCCTGAGCTCTTATTACCTGGAGAACATTTCTAGATCATGATGCAGTGTTGGAGAATGCAGGCAGAGCTGAGTGGTGGTTTTCCTGATTCCAGATCCACATTTGGGAGCCCAGGGAAGCCAAGATAGCTGGAGTTCACAGGGCAGACTAAGAGAGAAAAGACCCACACAGACCGTGTTCCAGATAACTGACTGTGTATAGAGGAGCCTGACCAGTGATGCATGGGAGGAAATGATCACAGGCTGAGAAAGGAGCAGCTGAAAAGATTAGAAGGAACACGCCCTGGAAACTATGGTTTTTGTTTTTTTTTTCAACAAATGGTGCTGGAAACTCTACTATCTGTGAGCACAAACATACAAAACCTTTGATCTAGATCTCATCCTAGATACAAAAGTTCATTCAAAATGGATCAAAGACCTAAATGTAAAACATAAAACTGTAACATTTCTAGAAGAAAACCTACGTTCAAGTGATTCTCCTTTGTAGCTCTGGGTTAGACAAAGACTTTTTAGACACAACACAAAACGCAAAACTTATAAAAGATAAAAAATAAATTGAGCTTTATCAAAAGAACTTTTGCTCTTAGAAAGATGCTCTTAGAAGAATTTTTTTTAAAGTCACAAACTGGGTAAAATACTTGAAAATCTCTTATCTGCTAAATGACTTGTCTTCACAATAAATAAAAAACTCAGCACTAAGAAAACCAACAACTCAATACTGGACAAAAGATTTGAGGAGACATTTTAGCAAAAAATATTTGTGGTTAGTAAATAAACTTATGAAAATATGCTCAACACCATTAGTTATTAGACAAATGATATTGAAACCCTAATGAGATACCACTAAACACCTATTAGAATGGCTAAAATTAAAAAGACTGACCATAGCAAGTGTTGACAAGTGTATGGAGCAACTGGAACTCTCATACATTGCGTGTAGGAACAAACTATGGTAAGTCCATTTGAAAAACAGTTTTCCAGTTTCCTAAAAAGTTAAATATACAACTATGCAATGATTCAGCCCTTTCACTGTTAGATATACAGGAGAAATGAAAGCATGTGTTCATATAAAGACTGGTACAGATATTCATATAAGCTTTATGTATAATAGCCAAATGTTGAAAACAACTCAAATGTCCATCAAGGCAAATGGATAAACAAATCGTGATACACCCATACAATGGCAAACTTCTCAGTCACAAAAGGAAATACATTACTGATACACACAACAACATTTATGGATTTCAAAATAATCATACTGAGTGAATGAAACCAGAAGAATAAAAAAAGATGAAAATGGAGTGTATATTGAATGTGTCCATTAATATAAAAATCTGGAAAATGCAAACTAATCTGTAATGATAGAAAGAAGATCCGTTATTGTCTGTAGATGAAAGTCAGAGAGAAGTGTGTGGGAGAGACTACAGGGTGTTACAAAGAAATTTTTTGGATTGGTTAATATGTTCAGCATTTTGATTGTGGTAATGAGTGTATATGCATGTCAAAACTCATCAACCTGTATACTTTAAACATGTTCAGCTTACTGAATATCAATTATACCCCAATGAAGCTGTTAAGAAAATATGAATATAGCTTAATATGGCAAAAATTATGAGGGTGGAATGACTAAATTTTGCAAACACATCATGAAATTGTTCTATTTCTTATAATTTTCCTATCCTTCTTTCTTATTCTCTTTTTCTTGCACCTCCTTCTTTTTTATCCTCCTCTATTTTCTCTAAGAATAGGTGATAATAGTTTGGTACCACCAGGTATGAGAGTGTATAAGATGCCCCTGGCCTCAATAGAAGAAAGGGCTTTCTGACAGTTTCTGTTCTCTAAAGATTCAATAGAATAATCTGTTTCATAAGATAGGGAGGTCTCCTTCCCAGGGATCCTGCAGCATAGACTAAATGAATGCTTGGCAGGGATACAGTAGCATTGGATGAGATGTTGGGCCAAATCAGTGGCTTTCAAACTTGTTTATTTGCTTTTGTCTTTTTTAACCCATAAAACTCTTTCTACAAATGAATGAAATCTTAGGTGGAAGACAAATACATAGAGAAGAAAAAATGAGGCAGTTCCTTGTTTGAAAAAAGTTGGGGCTCAGATCCTAAGTACTTGGCCCCATCTTAGACCTACTGTCGTGTTCCCACCCACATTTTCTTGGGTAGATGACTCTTACTTGTTCCAACTCTGAAATTCTATAAACTTTTAGTTGCAGTGGGAGTAATTGAGGGTTATGAATAGGAAGTTTTTGCCCAAATGATCCCATTAGAGCCAGCAGCTGAGGTGAAGGTTTGACCACATCTTAGTCATCTGAGAAAAAGTGGACGCATTTGCAATAAAAAGGGCAGTTAGGTTCTTTTCAACTGAAATATGTAATTATAACATTGATAATCTTTTTCCCAGATGGAGTATAACACAGCTACTATTTATACAAACATACCAGCCCATTTTCCTTTTCACTTTCTGAGAAAGAAAGGGTTTTAAATAATGGGTTGGTTTAATAACAATTTGGTCTTTCTGTCTCCAAGTATTTTTTTCCCTCCCTTTAACCCTTAGCATCCTAACTGTGTTTGACCACACTTGAGACAACAGGAGAAGCCATGCTGTTTTTTTCTTTTTTTTTTTTTTAATTATTATTATACTTTAAGTTTTAGGGTACATGTGCACATTGTGCAGGTTAGTTACATATGTATACATGTGCCATACTGGTATGCTGCACCCACTAACTCGTCATCTAGCGTTAGGTATATCTCCCAATGCTATCCCTCCCCCCTCCCCCCACCCCACAACAGTCCCCAGAGTGTGATATTCCCCTTCCTGTGTCCATGTGATCTCATTGTTCAATTCCCACCTATGAGTAAGAATATGCGGTGTTTGGTTTTTTGTTCTTGCGATAGTTTACTGAGAATGATGATTTCCAATTTCTTCCATGTCCCTACAAAGGACATGAACTCATCATTTTTTATGGCTGCATAGTATTCCATGGTGTATATGTGCCACATTTTCTTAATCCAGTCTATCATTGTTGGACATTTGGCTTGGTTCCAAGTCTTTGCTATCGTGAATAATGCCGCAATAAACATATGCGTGCATGTGTCTTTATAGCAGCATGATTTATAGTCCTTTGGGTATATACCCAGTAATGGGATGGCTGGGTCAAATGGTATTTCCAGTTCTAGATCCCTGAGGAATCACCACACTGACTTCCACAATGGTTGAACTAGTTTACAGTCCTACCAACAGTGTAAAAGTGTTCCTATTTCTCCACATCCTCTCCAGCACCTGTTGTTTCCTGACTTTTTAATGATTGCCATTCTAACTGGTGTGAGATGGTATCTCATTGTGGTTTTGATTTGCATTTCTCTGATGGCCAGTGATGATGAGCATTTTTTCATGTGTTTTTTGGCTGCATAAATGTCTTCTTTTGAGAAGTGTCTGTTCATGTCCTTCGCCCACTTTTTTATGGGGTTTTTGGTTTTTTTCTTGTAAATTTGTTTGAGTTCATTGTAGATTCTGGATATTAGCCCTTTGTCAGATGAGTAGGTTGCGAAAATTTTCTCCCATTTTGTAGGTTGCCTGTTCACTCTGATGGTAGTTTCTTTTGTTGTGCAGAAGCTCTTTAGTTTAATTAGATCCCATTTGTCAATTTTGTCTTTTGTTGCCATTGCTTTTGGTGTTTTAGACATGAAGTCTTTGCCCATGCCTATGTCCTGAATGGTAATGCCTAGGTTTTTTTCATATACATAAGAATGATAGAAACATTTCAATCAGAGGAGGGGCCAAGATGGCTGAATAGGAACAGCTCCAGTCTGCAGCTCCCAGTGAGACCAATGCAGAAGGCAGGTGATTTCTGCATTTCCAACTGAGATACCCAGTTCATCTCATTAAGACTGGTTAGGAAGTGAGTCTGACCAATGGAGGGCAAGCAGAAGCAGGGTGGGGCATCACTTCACTCAGAAAGTGCAAGGAGCCCAAGGACCTCCCTCCCTCAGCCAAGGGAAGCCATGAGGGACTGTGCTACTCAGCAGGTTACTACACTTTTTCCACGGTGTTTGCAATCTGCAGATCGGGAGATTCCCTCATGTGCCTACACCACCAGGGACCTGGGTTTCAAGCATAAAACTGGGCAGCTGTTTGGGCAGTCATTGAGCTAGCTGCAGGAGTTTTTTTTCATACCACAGTGGCACCTGGAACTCCAGCAAGACAGAACCATTCACTCCCCTGGAAAGGGGGCTGAAGCCAGGGAGCCAAGTTGTCTCGCCCAGCGCATCCCACTCCCATGGAGCCCAGCAAGCTAAGAACCACTGGCTTGAAATTCCTGCTACTAGCACAACAGTCTGAAGTCAACCTGGGATGATCAAGCTTGGTGGGGGGAGGGGTGTCCACCACTACTGAGGCTTTAGTAGGTGGTTTTCTCCTGACAGTGCTAAGGAGGCCAGAAGGTCTGGACTGGGTAGAACCCACCACAGCGTAGCAAAGCTGCTGTGGCCAGACTGCTTCTCTAGATTCCTCCTCACTGGGCAGGGCATCTCTGAAGGAAAGGTAACAGCTCCTGTCAGGGGATTACAGACAAAACTCCCATCTCCCTGGGACAGAGCACCTGGGGGAAAGGGTGGCTGTGGGTGTAGCTTCAGAGGATTTCATCCTTCCTGCCTGCTGGCTCTGAAGGGAGCAGCTGATCCTGACAAGAGGGATTCTCCCAGCACAGCACAGCAGCTCTGCTAATGGACAGCCTGCCTCCTCAAGTGGGTCCCTGACCCCTGTGCCTCTTGACTGGGGGAAACCTCCCAACAGGGGTTGACAGACACCTCATGTAGGAGAGCTCTGGCTGACATCAGGCCAGTGGCCCTCTGGGATGAAGCTTCCAGAGGAAGAAGAAGGTGCAATTTTTGCTCTTCTACTGCCTCCACAGTGATAACCAAGTGAACAGTATCTGGAGTGGACCTCCAGAAAATTGCAGCAGACATGCAGAAGAGGGGTCTCACCATTAGAAGAAAAACTAACAAACAGAAAGCAACAACATCAACATCAACATAAAGGACCCCCCTACAAAAACCCCATCCAAAAGTCATCAGCCTCAAATGTCAAAGATAGATAAATCCACGAAGATGAGGAAAAACCAGTGCAAAAATGCTGAAAATTTCAAAACCTGGAATGCCTCTTCTCCTCCAAATGATCGCCACTCCTCTCCAGCAAGGACACAAAACTGGACAGAGAATGAGATTGATTAATTGACAGAAGTAGACTTCAGAAGGTGGGTAATAATAAACTCCTCTGAACTAAAGGAGCATGTTCTAACCTAAAGCAAGGAAGCTAAGAACCCTGATAAAAGGTTACAGGAACTGCTAACTAGAATAACCAGTTTAGAGAAGAACATCAATGACCTGATAGAGCTGAAAAACACAGCATGAGAACTTCATGAAGCATATACAAGTATCAATAGCTGAATTGATCAAGTGGAAGAAAGGTTATCAGAGATTGAAGATCAACTTACTGAAATAAGCCATGAAGACAAGATTAGAGAAAAAAGAATGAAAAGGAATGAACAAAGCCTTCAAGAAATATGGGACTATGTAAAAAGACCAAACCTATGATTGATTGGTGTGCCTGAAAGTGACAGGGAGAATGGAACCAAGTTGGAAAACACGCTTCAGGATATTATCCAGGAGAACTTCTTCAACCTAGCAAGACAGGCCAATATTCAAATTCAGGAAATACAGAGAACACCACTAAGATACTCCTCGAGAAAAGCAACTCCAAGACACATAATCATCAGATTCTCCAAGGTTGAAATGAAGGAAAAAATGTTAAGGGCAGCCAGAGAGAAAGGTCAGGTTACCTACAAAGGGAAACCCATCAGACTAACAGTGGATCTCTCTGCAGAAACACTACAAGCCAAAAGAGAGTGAGGTGCCAATATTCAACATTCTTAAAGAAAAGAATTTTCAACCCAGAATTTCATATCCAGCCAAACTAAGCTTCATAAGTGAAGAAGAAATAAAATTCTTTACAGATAAGCAAATATTGAGGGATTTTGTCACCACCAGATCTGCCTTACAAGAGCTCCTGAAGGAAATACTAAATATGGAAAGGAAAAACTGGTACCAGCCACTGCAAAAACACACCAAAATATAAAGACCAATGACACTGTGAAGAAACTGCATCAACTAATGTGCAAAATAATCAGCTAGCATCATGATGACAGGATCAAATTCACACATAATAATATTAACCTTAAATGTAAATGGGTTAAATGCCCCAATTAAAGAACACAGACTCACAAATTGGATAAAGAGTCAAGACCCATTCGTGTGCTGTTTTCAGGAGACCCATCTCACGTGCAAAGACACACATAGCCTCAAAATAAAGGGATGGAGGAATATTTATCAAGCAAATGGAAAGAAAAATAATCAGGGATTGCAATCCTAGTCTCTGATAAGACAGACTTTAAACCAACAAAGATCAAAAACAAAAGAAGGGCATTACATAATGGTAAAGGGATCCACGCAACAAGAAGAGCTAACTCTCCTAAATATATATGTGCCCAATACAGAGCACCCAGATTCATAAAACAAGTTATTATAGACCTACAAAGACACTTAGACTCCCACTCAATAATAGTGGGAGACTTTAACACCTCACTGTCAATGTTAGACAGATTAATGAGACAGAATATTAACAAGGGTATTCAGGACTTGAACTCAGCTCTGGACCAAGTGGACCTAATAGACATCTACAGAACTCTCCATCCCAAATCAAGAGAATGTACATTCTTCTCAGTGCCACATAGCAATCATTCTAAAATCAACCACATAATTGGAAGTAAAACACTCCTCAGCAAATGCAAAAGAACAGAAATCATAACAAACAGTCTCTCAGACCACAGTGCAATCAAATTAGAGCTCAGGATTAAGAAACTTACTCAAAACTGCACAACTACATGGAAATTGAACAACCTGCTCCTGAGTGACTACTGGGTAAATAATGAAATTAAGGCAGAAATAAAGAAGTTCTTTGAAACCAATGAGAACAAAGAGATGATGTACCAGAATCTCTGGGACACAGCTAAATCAGTGTGCAGAGGGAAATTTATAGCACTAAATGCCCACATCAGAAAGCTGGAAAGATCTAAAATCAACACCCTAACATCACAATTAAAATAACTAGAGAAGCAAGAGCAAACAAATTCAATCAAAAGCTAGCAGAAGACAAGAAATAACTAAGATCAGAGCAGAACTGAAGGAGACAGAGGCATGAAAAACCTTCAAAAACTCAATGAATCCAGGAGCTGGTTTTTTGAAAAGATCAACAAAATAGGTAGACCGCTAGCTAGACTAATAAAGAAGAAAAGAGAGAAGAATCAAATAGACACAGTAAAAAATGATAAAGGGGATATCACCACTGATGCCACAGAAATACAAACTACCACCAGATAATACTATAAACACCTCTACACAAATAAACTAGAAAATCTAGAAGAAATGGATAAATTCCTGGACACATACACCCTTCCAAGACTAAACCAGGAAGAAGTTGAATACCCAAATAGACCAGTAACAAGTTCTGACATTGAGGCAGTAATTAATAGCCTACCAACCAAAAAAAGCCCAGGACCAGATGGATTCACAGCCGAATTCTACCAGAGGTACAAATTGGAGCTGGTACCATTCCTTCTGAAACTATTCCAAACAATAGAAAAAGAAGGAATCCTCCCTAACTCATTTTATGAGGCCAGCTTCCTCCTGATACCAAAGCCTGGCAGAGGCACAACAAAGAAAGAAAATTTCAGGCCAATATCCTTCATGAACATCAATGCAAAAATCCTCAATAAAATACTGGCAAACTGAATCCAGTAGCACATCAAATAGCTTATCCACCCTGATCCAGTTGGTTTCATCACTGGGATGCAAGGCTGGTTCAACATACACAAATCAATAAACATAATCCATCACATAAACAGAACCAATGACAAAAACCACCTGATTATCTCAATAGATGCAGAAAAGGCCTTCAATAAAATTCAACATCCCTTCATGCTAAAAACTCTCAATAAACTAGGTATTGATGGAACATATCTCAGAATAATAAGAGCTATTTATGACAAACCCATAGCCAATATCATACTGAATGGGCAAAAGCTGGAAGCATTCCCTTTGAAAACCGGCATATGACAAGGATGCCTTTCTCACCACTCCTGTTCAACATTGGATTGGAAGTTCTGGCCAGGGCAATCAGGCAAGAGGAAAAAATAAAGTATATTCAAATAGGAAGAGAAGAAGTCAAATTGTCTCTGTTTGCAGATGACATGATTGTATATTTAGAAAACCCCATCATCTCAGCCCAAAAATTCCTTAAGCTGATAATCAACTTCAGCAAAACCTCGGGATACAAAATCAATGTGCAAAAATCACAAACGTTCCTATACACCAACAATAGACAAGCATAGAGCCAAATCATGAGTGAGCTCCCATTCACACTTGCTACAAAGAGAATAAAATACCTAGAAATACAACTTGCAAGGAACGTGAAGGACCCCTTCAAGGATAACTACAAACCACTGCTCAAGGAAATAAGAGAGGACACAAACAAATGGAAAAAAATTCCATGCTCATGGATAGGAAGAATCAATATCATGAAAATGGCCATACTGCCCAAAGTAATTTATAGATTCAAGGCTATCCCCATCAAGCTACCATTGACTTTCTTTGCAGAATTAGAAAAAAAAACTACTTTAAATTTCATTTGGAACCAAAAATGAGCCCAAATATCCAAGACAATACTAAGCAAACAGAACAAAGCTGGAGGCATCATGCTACCTGACTTCAAACTATACTACAAGGCTATAGTAACCAAAACAGCATGGTACTGGTACCAAAACAGATATATAGACCAATGGAACAGAATAAAGGCCTCAGAAATAACACCACACATCTACAACCATCTAATCTTCGACAAAACTGACAAAAACAAGCAATAAGGAAAGGATTCCCTATTTAATAAATGGTGCTGGGAAAACTGGCTAGCCATATGCAGAAAACAGAAACTTGACCCCTTCCTTACACCTTATACAAAAATTAACTCAAGATGGATTAAAGACTTACATGTAAAACCCAAAACCATAAAAACCCTAGAAGAAAACCTAGGCAATACCTCTCAGGACATAGGCATGGGCAAAGACTTCATGACTAAAACACAAAAAGCAATTGCAACAAAGGCCAAAATTGACAAATGGGATCTAATCAAGCTAAATAGCTTCTGCACAGCAAAAGAAACTGTCAGAGTGAACAGGCAACCTACAGAATGGGAGAAAATTTTTGCAATCTACCTATCCGACAAAGATCTAATATCCAGCATCTACAAGGAACTTAAACAAATTTACAAGAAAAAAACAACCCCATCAAAAAGTGGGCAAAGGATATGAACAGACACTTCTCTAAAGAAGACATTCATGAGGACAACAAACACATGAAAAAAGCTCATCATCACTGGTCATTAGAGAAATGCAAATCAAAACCACAATGAGATACCATCTCACAACAGTTAGAATGGTAATCATTAAAAAGTCAGGAAACAGCAGATGCTGGCAAGGATGTGGAGAAATAGGAACTCTTTTACATTGTTGGTGGGAGTATAAATTAGTTCAACCATTGTGGAAGACAGTGTGGTGATTCCTCCAGGATCTAGAACCAGAAATACCATTTGACCCAGTAATCCTATTACTGGGTATATACCGAAAGGATTATAAATCATTCCACTATGAAGACACATGCACACATATATTTATTGCAGCACTATTTACAATAGGAAAGACTTGGAACCAACTCAAATGCCCATCAATGATAGACTGGATAAAGAAAATGTGGTAACTATACACCATGGAATACTATGCAGCCATAAAAAAGAATGAGTTCATGTCCTCTGGAGGGACATGGATGAAGCAGGATGCCATCGTTCTCAGCAAACTAACACGGGAGCTGAAAACCAAACACCACACGTTTCTCACTCATAAGTAGGAGCTGAACAATGAGAACACATGGGCACGGAGAGGGCAACATCATACACTGGAGCCTATCAGGGGTTGACGGGTAAGGGGAGGGAGAGTATTAGGACAAACACCTAATGCATGCAGGGCTTAAAACCTAAATGATGGGTTGATCGGTGCAGCAAACCATGGCACATGTATACCTATGTAACAAACCTACACGTTCTGCACATGTATCCCAGAACTTAAAGTAAAAAAAAAAAAAAAAAAAGAATGATAATGTAATCATTTGATACTTTGATAGAAATGATGAAGTGAGCATTTACTGAGATCTTACTAAGTGCCACACATTGTGTGATGGTTAATTTTATGTGTTACTTTGGCTGGGCCACTGTCCACAAATATATGGTCAAACATTATTCTGGATGTTTTTTTGAGGGGGCTCTTGGATGAAATTTACACTTAAATCTTTCGATTTTGAATAAAGCAGATCATTCTCCATAATGTGGGTGTCCTCATCCAATCAGTTGAAAGCCTGAAAAGAACAAAAAGCAGATCTTTCTTGAGCAAGAAGGATTCTCCAACAGACTGCCTTCAGACTTCATCCGCAGCATCGGCTCTTCCTGGTTCTGCAGTAAACTGTTCCTGGACTTGACTACAGCTCTTTCTCGAGTCTCCAGCCTGCTGGCTTCGTCTATGAGATTTTGTACTCACCAGGCATCCACAAGCACATGAGCCAATTCCTTAAAATAAATATCTTTCTATACAGATATGCAGCCTATTGGTTCTGTATCTGTGAAGAACACTGACTAAATACACAGTGCAAAGAGTATTTTAAATGTATTGATGCATCTAATTTTCTCAACAATCCTATGAAGTCCGAACATGGTACTTTAAGAGGTGTTACGATTTCACAGGTAAAGGAATGGAGGCTTAATAAGATATGGCACCCAAGGTCTTCCAGCTGGCAGGTGGCAGAGCCATGATTATATTCCAAAGTTCAGGGACCAAACCATTTTGCTTTGTTGCACTAACCAGCCTTTGATATTTCTTGGCCTTGGTAATTCTGCATAGGCCTCTGCACCAGCCATCTGGAATCTGACTTTGACCAGACTCTTCCTTCCTGTCAGGGGACTCCTGAGAGACTACTTGGTGTCTGCCTTGGAGCCAGAAACTCCTGACCACTCTCTGGCAAACTCAGGCGTGATTCTTTCCTTGCTAAGCCTCAGTTTCTTCATCTACAAAGGGAGGGTAAGTCACTTCACCAGCCTGTTGTGAGGGTTGAATGTGAGTGTATATAGTGTCCACCTCACCGCCTGCAGGCACTAGGTACTCAAATGCAAACACCCTCCCCTCCCACCATGCCCTAACATGTATCTAAATGACACAAGTTCACTGCAGTTGGATCTTATACACACCAAACTCCTTAGAGAGTGAGTCTTTCTGTATGCCATCTGTATCAGTCAGCCAGGGCTGCTGTAACAAAATACCACACACTGGGTGGCTTAAACAACAGAAGTTTATTTCTTATAATTCCGGAGGTTGGAAGTGCAAGGTTTGGTTTCTTCCGAGACCTCTCTCCTCGGCTTGCAAGTGGCTGCCATACCCTCTGTGTGTGTGCATTCCTTGTTTCTCTTTGTGTGTCCAAATTTCCTCTCCTTATAAGGACACATATTGGATTAGGACCCTCTTTAATGGCTTCATTTTAACTTAATCACCACTTTAAAGGCCCTGCCTTTAAATACAGTCACATTCTAAACTGCATGAGGTTAGAGCACATTCAGTCTATAACATCATCTTACCCCCCAGGTTCCAAGGACATGCTGCCTGGGAAACCCGCTGTGTCCCACGTTTCCTGCTTTTCCTTACTGAAATTGATGCACAGGACTTTTCAACATGGTTGTCCCTTCAAAGTGTCCACCAATTTGGCACCATTTCTTCAGGATTATGCTAAGAGACTACCCAAGCTGATCAGAAATGAAAGGGAAGTGCTGTGGTTCCTTCAAATTCTATGAACTTGTCTTTGTCCATCGGTTATGGACAGTTGACCAGAACAAGTACCAGGCACTTTCATAGAAATTGCTTTAATTCTTAGTAAAGTGCACAGCCTGTCACCACTACCATCAAACACCCCCACAGACTACTAAGAAAACTGCTCCAGGGAGCAAGGAGGCATTGTGAAGTATATTTCAAACAATAGTTATAGTAAAGAACATGATCTCATGAGAACCATTGCTGTTGACTCCAGGGACTCTTGCATTCTTTACATTGACTCCTATCTGTCTCTGAGGGAGCTATCCCTGCTCATGCCAAGGTGCCTGTTAATTCTGAATCTATGTTTCTGAGCCCTAGTGTTTTTGCTTTTGTTCTTCCTAACATCTATTGGTCGACATCCAACATCCAACATGGAACACCCTTACTGATAAGAGTTCTAAGGCCGGATACCTCATGGGCCACAAGCCTTCCTTAGGTCTAACCTGCTTCTGTCTGTCTTTGACTGAAGCACCCATACTAGGTCCAATCTGGGGTGCTTAGAGAAGTAGGGTCTCACTATACAAAGACAGTGACTTATCTAGAAGAAACCCGTGAGAGCAATTTCCGAGGAAGAGCATGTGGGCAGCCAGGCACCACACCTCTGCCCTCCCTCTGGGGCTCCCCGAGATCTGTTGTGCAGACTCATATCATACCAGCAGAGTAGTGGCCATATTGGCAAATCTCATTTCCTTTTGCTGGTAGCCTTCTCCAAAATATTCCTGATCCATTTTAGAGAATAAATGAGCTTCCCAACTCTAAGAGTTGAATTTTATAAAACTGGATAAAACATGAACTTCTGTTTTTAAGTCATTGGAAATCATTTCAAATATATATAAAACCAAGTTACTAATGGGTAAAACATGAGCAGAAAGGATAATTTGATATTCCAGGGGAAAAAGAAAACCTATAGGAAAAAGAAATCCAGAGTCAGAGAAGTTGTCCCCACAATCCTTTATTTTCATCTTTTAAACAACACTTTAGATAGAGTATGAACTTCTATAGTTGAACCTAAACAAAGCAGAAAGAGAACAGGAAATCAATGGGAATCACATCTTAATGCAAGCTTTTCTAAAATAGTCCAGGAATCCATAAGGGACTCATTCTGTATTGGATTTCTGAAAGGACTGGAGCTTGTAACCCAGTGATTGATGCCTGCCATCAGCAGCACGTCTCTCTCTTTCCTCCCTCAAAGCCTTAGACAAATTTTACCTCATTCAACAAGCTCTCAATCATATTCATGAAGTCAAGACTTCAAATGGGGCATGATTACAACTTTAATAGCTATTTCAGGTAGAATAGATTCGCGTGATGTGGGATCTTGGCAGCAGTTTAATTACTTTAGGGTAATGATGCGAATCTCGGTGAGGGGCCAAATTTGGCTCTGCTGACTATTATGTGCATTAATTAATATGATTAAGTGTGCTACTTTCCATGCTCTTTTATTCCCCTCTCTACTAATATTTGAGGCTTGTCTTCTGAAACTGTTGTTGGTCGAAGTTTCCTTCCTCTCATTTTCACTGGTAGAGCAGGATGTATTCCTGAGAACATGAGTGTATTTATTTATTGATAAAGAATGTTTTCTGGAAATCTTTTGCAGAGATGAAGCAAAGGAGGGACTTTCTTGCCTTCTTCATCCTCTTTCTCTTGCCTCCTTCTTCCTCTGCTTGCTTATTGATTGTTTTTCTGCCTTTCCCACTTTATGTGATTTTATGGCTCTTGAAAATGAACTCACCTTTCTAAGCTTTGATGCAATTACTTAAGCCAATGGTAACTTACGTTTGTTGATTGTTTACTGTGTACCAGGAATTGCTGTAAGTGCTTTACTTGTCTTATTTCATTATATCAAAATAACAACATTATTCCTGTTTTATGGAAAAAACAGCAAAATGTGTACAAATTAGGCAACTTGACTGAGATAACATCCCTGGTAAGTGATGGCACCAGCATTTTAATCCAGGTGGTCTGTGACTCCATAGTGGGAACTTTCCCATTTAATTCCTACTGAAATCTGGTAGTCGTGAAAATAATTTCTCCATCTCAAAATAACAGTCATTCCCACAACTAGTATTCTGCACATATATATGTTGGAGGTTTATTATATGCCAGGACCATGCTGGAGGCTCAGGGGTATAAGAGAATACTAGACAGAGCGCTTGCTCTCAAGGTAGCCATGCCCTTCTGGAGGTCATTAGTGTAGCATGTCATAACTGCTGTGGAGTGACGTCACACAGAATGTCTTCTAAAATTGTAGCAGCATGGTCATTCAGAGGGATTTGACATGTGCTGGGAAAATCTCAGTTAATCCTAGCCACTGGATTACTTCCTGCAAAAATGTAAAAAAAAAAAAAAAATACAAGGGATAGGGTGAAGATGACAATCTCGCTATCATCAAATATTAGCAATAGCCAACTATATCCCTTGGTCACATGAAAAGCCTACAGATTTTGGAATCACATAGACCCAGCTTCAAATTTCTGCTGGGTCCCTTATTAGCTGTGTGACTTGGAGCAATTTACCCAAACTCTCTGAACTTCTGTTTGTTCACCTATACAAGCAGAAGAAAAAGATCTCACCTCTTCTAGTTGCTTAGACCAGGGATTCGCCAACTTTTTCTTAAAGGAAGAGATAGTAAATATTTTGGTTTTTGCTGGCTATATAGGCTCTGTCACAGCTACTCAGCTCTGCCATTGTAGCACAAAAGCAGCCATGGACAACATGCAAATGAGTAGGTGTGGCACTATTACAATACATTTTATTTACAAAACCAGACAGGCTGGATCTGACCTACGGGATATAGCTTGCTACCTTTTGGTTTAGAGCATTAAATGAGATATTGAAAGGAAAAAGTGTATAAAGGTCTCTGATCTACTGTAGACAATGATTGTTCATTTTCCTTCCTTCCTGCAATTTATTTAATTAGACTGATAGGACACAAAGGTGGACACTCTGCCTCTCTCTTGAAGTGCTCATGGTTCACTTGAGGTGACAAGACATAGAAAATATAGAGAGTAATACACTTTTGCAAGTGCCAAATGTGAAGGAAACAGAGCGAACGGCAGAGTCATAGGAATTGAGTGAATGGAATAAAGACCATAAGAAAAATGGTTAATGTCAAATGAAGGAAGAAGAAAGGATTTCCAGGCAGGAAATCTAAAGAAGGAGGAATGCTATAAGTAGTTAGAGGAAGCTCAGTGAAACTATTTGTCTGGAGAAGAGAGGGTGTATATAAGAAGAGTGAATGGCAATCAAGCTTAGCCACAGCAGTGTAGGGCTGAGTGATGGGGTCAGGAGTTTACATCTTGATCTGTAGATATCATTCAATGTGCTACTGGGTTTTTTTTTTTTAATAACATAGTAGGCACTCATCAGATAATTGTTGGGTGAATAAAGTCGTCTGGAAGTGATTTGTGGGATGATTGGGCAGAAAATGGCAGCTGAAAGATCAGGGATTGATGGCAACTAGCATCAGCCAGAAAGGACAGATCAAAAAGACACTGCACAGGAAGAACGGACACAACCCAGTAACCAAACTGCAGGCAAGAGGGAGGTACTATATAGAGATGATGCTGAGGTTTAAATCTGGTGACCAGAAAAATACTATTGTTGTTGATTATCTTAGTCTGTTTGTGCTTCTGTAACAAAATGCTTTAGATTGAGTAATGTATAAACAATGGAGATGTATTTCTCAGAGTTCTAGAGGCTGGAAAGTCCAAGATCAAGGTGCTGGCATGTTTGGCGTCTGGTGAGAGCCTGGTCTTTGCTTCCAAGATGACACCTCAAATGCTGTGTCCTCTGGAGGAGACAAATGCTGTGTCCTCATATAGCAGAAGGTATATGAGGTACTTATTCCATCCTTGAGTGTAGAGCCCCTATAACCTGCCTCCTAAAGGCCCCATTTCCTGATACTGTTGCATTGGGTCTCGAATTTTGGAGGGTCACAGACATTCAAACCATAGCAGTGATATAATGAAGGGTGTCACAGAAGTTGCTTTCTGGAGGAAACATTACAAATTTAGTCTTAAGCACTTGAATTTAGCATACCTGAGAACATCCAGGTGAACAAATTTCGTATGATAAGGTAGGCTCAAGAAAGAGATTGAGCATGGAAGCAGACAGAGATTAGACCTCAGCCTCATAAATGGATGTCTCAGGAGAATGACTGAAGTCTTGATTCTGGCTGAGATTTGTGGACCAAAATGAGGATCTTGTGTCGAGACTGACTCAGAGACAGGGCTCTCCTTAGAAACCTCAAAGCAGCTCTCTAGTTCATCCTAAGTATTATGGCAATAGAAGTGCTGAGAGATTGATAAGGTCTCATAACATGTTTTAAAATGTAAAAACAAAGATCAGAAAAAGAATTAAATAAACCTTGGGATTCTGATGTCCAGAACCGTCTTCCATACAATCCAGAAGAAAAGCCTCAGAATGTGAACTCCTACACTATGTAAATTCAATAAGTACACCTAGTACAGAGTAATCCCATTGAGTTCAGTTAATAGAAGACATGGAAATGTGTCACCAATAATAATCATAAGACATTCTCAGCACTTTTCCACATGTGGCTAACGCAATCATAACTTAGCAAAGCTACTTTCAGATATACTTCAGAATTCCTTGCTCTGTTAAATACAATTTTATGGCAAATCTTTTGCAATTTTCAATAGATCTCAACTTGATCTACTTCTCTTGTCTTGCACCTGCCTCAATTTTCTTGCTACTACTGTGAGGGAGGGGTTTTCTGTTGACTAGAAAGGGAAGTGATTTATGGGGCAAGAGGCAAAAGAAATGGATCCATCTAGAATAGCATTTTTATTATATTTTCTCTAAGTAAAATCAGAAAACTGTTACCCAGAGGCATTATGATCTGGCCATGTTAGACTCCAGCTCCTTATTAAATTGGTGAGTTATGGAGAAGGTGTTACCATCCGAGACAGTTTTTGAAGGGGCTTTTCATTTTCCTCTTTCCATTTAACTATTTCTTGAAGCTGATGAAATACATAGTACTTAGGTTATTGCAGGGTCAGGCAGAACATTCTTTTTAGGGAATACATAGCAGTGAAAGAATTGTAGGATTTTTAAATCTGGCATCAGAGCTTGGCAAGTTTAAACATCCAAAAACATCCCTTTTTGTGTAAAAAGGGAAAACTCTAATCCAGAGAGACTAAATGACTAAAAGACTCAGAGAGTGCTGCAGAACCAGGTCTGGAACCCTAGAATCCTGGTTCCCAGTCCGTTACTTCAAGTACAACTTTTTCGAAATTCACATTGGCCACAAGTAGATTCTCCTTCCATTGTAAAAGAGCATTTAGGCCACAACCAGCAGAAACAGTAAGCTGCCGATTTCTGTTCATGACCCGTCCAGCTGGTCATCTTCTGACATTTTCCAAGGGCTGGGACAGCTTTGGAAAGCCCTGTTAGAGACCAGGTTATTTTAAGGTGGAAAACAGAAATCCTAAAAAGCCCAGGCATATGCTTTTTTTTTTTTTTTTTTTTTTTTAATGGAGAAGCTGAGGGACCCAAGAGCCAGCCCTGAAACCTTGATATTTAAAGCAGTTGTCTGTAGACATAATACCCTAGTTTGATCAAAGGGTTGGGCCACACAATCCCAGGGAACAGGAAGGCTGACAAGGGGGGAAGGGCCCTTTGTCCAGGAGGCCTGGAATCCGGATGCCCCGGCTGGCGAGGCTGCTGGCCCTGCTGCGGAGGGGCTGAGGCCCAGGCTATGCCCGAGTTCCTCCCCCTGCCCTTCTGGTCCCTACACTGACAGATCAGACAGAGCCTGCTGTCTCCCCACACTCAGTATCTGATCAGTTTTCTTCAGGACATTAATAAAATGAATCTATAGGCTTTGCTTGTATTTTTGTTGTTGTTTAATTCTACAATCAGAAAAGGTAAGCACC
The DNA here is from genome assembly GCF_028858775.2 of Pan troglodytes. Lineage (NCBI taxonomy): Eukaryota > Metazoa > Chordata > Mammalia > Primates > Hominidae > Pan > Pan troglodytes. The sequence goes on along the minus strand of NC_072401.2, from coordinate 38,748,208 downwards.
CCAGTTTAACTCTTTGAGTCTTTCTCCCAGCATGTGGCTTCCTAAACAAATATTTCATCTATCGTTCAGGTCACATTCTTGACCTTGTTGTTTCAGGTGCCTGATAATTCTGGACTAATGACGGCCTGGCGAGCACGTTGGTTCCCCCACCACCACCCCACCACTCTCCAGTGCGCCCTGCCCTCCCTCCTGTCCCCAGCAGCTTTCCCTGAGCCCATTTTAGTACCAGCCCCTTCCCCATTAATTGCTTTTCCCTCGGTAGCCTTTCTTTTCTTTATCAAAGTGCTTGCTCTGAAGGCTTCTACTTCAGATTCCTGCCCCCAGTGCCCTTGGCCTGTTCATTATTTAATTTTGCTTTCAGTCCCCTGCCTGTCAGGCAATGTCTGCACCCTGTGATTGTTTTCATTTTTGAAAGTCTCCAAAGATCACAGCCTTGTAGACACACTTTAAAAATATTATAATGATTTCTGGTGTGCACACGTGTGTACATGCACACAGACATGAATGAATTAGAAAAATGTGCTTTGGACCGACCTAGGTTCTCTGAAGCACAGAATTTGACTGATAAAAGGGCTTTATGCACTGCCCCCTGGCCCTGCTGACAACACTACCCCTAATGCCTCTCCTTCTGCTTTATAAGTTGCTGAGATGGGTGTTTTTCTCTAGTCAGTCAAACAAATACATAAAGTAACTTCTAGAGCTTTTCGGCATTGTACTAAGCTGGCTGAAGGCATTTTAGAGATCCAATCTTGTTGAGGGGCTTGCATTAACATGGAAGGAAGCAACACTCTCTGATAGCAACTGACATAGGTCTAGTCATGCAGTAAAGCATTCAAAATAATCCGGAGAAAGGGTAACAGATCGAGCCTTTGGGGATGAATGATATCTGGATTCAGGAAAGTTCTTCTGATTTTTCTTTTTGACCCCTAAACGTCAGATGTGTTCAACATTATTACGGACTGAGTTCTATTCCCCCAAAATGTGTATGTTGAATCCCTAACCCCCAGTATCTCAGAATGTGACTGTTTTTTGAGACAGGGTCTTTAAAGAGGTAATTAAGTTAAAATGAGTTCACTGGGGTAAGCCCTAATCTGATCTCTGGTGTCCTTGTAAGAAGAGAAGATTTGGACAGACCTGTAAGGAGGGAAATGTATGTGGGGCACAGGGAGCAGAAGGCCATCCTCGAGCTAAAAAGAGTGGTCTTAGAAGAAGCCAACCCTGGCAGCACTTTGAGTTGGGACTTGCAGCCTCTGGAACTATAAGAGAAGAAACTCCTGTCGTTTAAGCACCCACTGTGTAGTACCTTGTTATGGAAGCCCTGGCAAACTAATGCAAACATCGATATTTCAAGATGGTGTTAGTTCTAGATGAACAATGAAATTAATCACAGAGCAATTTCCGGGCAGGAAGTGGCTTTTCTGCCCCTGTTTGGGTTTCCAGGCACTTAATTCTTATTTGCGGACAAGCAGTAGATATTCAGCATGTGTTTATTGGGCACTTCCTTCATGCCACACGCTGCGCTAGGCCAAGCAACAGAGATTCAGAAGCCTATGGCTGTATCTAGAGTCCAGATGAGATGAGCTTCTCAAACTGGCAGTGGATGCATGTTGATGACGGTTCCCCAAGGTAATCTTCTTCCTAGGACCTAATGGCCATGTTGTAATAAGACTTTTCTTCTTTAGTTGCTAATTTGATTCCTAAAGCATTAGGTACATGTAAAATAGCCTTTTTGTGTAGATCAAAACGTTGAATTAAATGCAATATGGAACAGAAAATGATAAGAATGCATTCTGGAACAGAAAAAAGATATTAATGAAAAAACCGATGAAATCTAAATGAAGTAGTTCAGCTAATAATAATGTGCCAATGTGAATTTCTTAGTTTTTCTACATGTATCTTGGTTATTTCTATGGTTTGAATGTGTCCTCTAAAGTTCATGTGTTGGAAACATAATCCCCAATGCAACAAAGTTAGGAGATGAGACCTAATAGGTGATTAGGTCATGACAGCTCTGACATCATGAATAGATTAATTTCATTACATGGAAGTGGGTTTGTTTGGTGACAGTAGGTTTGTTAGAAAAGTGAGTTCAGGCCAGGCATGGTGTTTCACACCTATAATCCCAGCATTTTGGGAGTCTGAGGCAGGAGGATTGCTTGAGGCCAGGAGTTCCAGATCAGCCTGGATAACATAGTGAGACCCTGTCTCTACAAAGAACAAAAAAAAATTAGCCAGGTATGGCCTGGCACAGTGGCTCATGCCTGTAATCCCAGCACGTTGGGAGGCCAAGGTGGGTGGATCATGAGGTCAGGAGATTGAGACCATCCTGGCTAACAGGGTGAAACCCGGTCTCTACTAAAAACACAAAAAATTAGCCGGGTGTGGTGGTGGGCGCCTGTAGTCCCAGCTACTCAGGAGGCTGAGGCAGGAGAATGGCGTGAACCCGGGAGGCAGAGCTTGCAGTGAGCCGAGATCATGTCACTGCACTCTAGCCTGGGTGATACAGAAAAACCCTGCCTCAAAACAAACAAACAACAACAACAAAAGTGAGTTCAGCCCCCTCCTGCTCTTGCACTTTCACTCTCATGCTGTCTTGCCCTTCTACCTTCAGCCATGTGATGACACTGCATGAAAGCCCTCACCAGATGCTGGCCCCATGCTCTTAGACTTCCCAGCCTTCACAACCCTGAACAAAATAGACTTCTGTTGTTTATAAATTACCCAGCTTCATGTGTTCTTCTATAGCAATATGAAATGAACTAAGACCATTGTGTAACATGCTAACATTAGGGGAAATGAGGTAAAAGATGTATAGGAATTCTCTCTATAATCTTAGCAACTTTTCTATGAATTCCAAAAATCTAAAATTATTCCAAATTAAAAACTTATTTTAAAAATGTTGGAATATTGGCGATTTTACATGGCTTAAACTAATAGGTAAAATCCAGATATTTAAATATAAAGCTGTCTGATACAACCTTTTAATGATACAGTAGTAGGATTTATGTTTGAAATTTAAGTATGTTTTCCTTATAGATGTTTTTAGATAATTGATAGGCTTTTGTACATTGGCAGCCCAGCTCCTGGATGCCTAGCCAGTATATATACAAGTAAGAACTAACTGAGCTTTCAAAGATAAAGGACCCTATAGCCATTACTGAGGGACAGCTTGGGCTGAGACCAGCAATGGAGCTTCTTTCTCTTCTTTGACTAGGCAAGGATAAGCTGGGGACTCTGTGCTGATGGAATGACTGATTCCTTCTGTTCTTGGGCATCAGTGGACACCCAACACAGCCTCATTCAAGGAGAACTGGTCACTTTCAATTCCTTTCTTCAGCAGGGGATCCTTCCTTCCTTCCCCACTGGGTCATGTGAGGACAGAAGGATTGTGCTATATCAATTTCGGGGGATTCCACATTCTCATTTAGAGGAAAAAGAACCTGCTTCCAGTTTTACCCCTGGAACTAGAAAATTAATCTTTGATCAGACCAATCCCATTTAAGAAACTTGTTTTGTTTGGCTGGCAAGTATTTGAAATTTTAAATAATTATTTGCCACACTTCTAAATTGGGAAGTTTTACAAAAATATCTGGATATATGACTTCTCTTAAACAATGAGAAGTTCCAGCAACAGTTCTAAGTATATTCCAACATAGAAAAGACTGATTGGAGCTGAACAGTTGTTGTGCCCTTTCAAAGGGTCATTTGCTCTGTGTTTACTCATAGTCTCCACACAGCCCTCTCTGCTCACTCATCCAGCCACTTTCAGCATTTGAGTTTACAACCCCCAGTCTAGATCAGTGTTTTTCAAACTATAGGTCATCCCATTGTGGGAGTCATTAAATCAGTGTCTTGGATAACCAGTATGATATGGTTTGGCTCTCTGTCCCCACCCAAATCTCATCTTATAGTTCCCATAATTCCCACGTGTTGTGAGAGGGACCCAGTGGGAAATGGCTGAATCATGGGGGTGGGTCTTTCCCATGCTGTTCTAGTGATAGTGAATGGGTCTCATGAGATCTGATGATTTTAAAAGTGGGAGTTTCTCTGCACAAGCCCTCTTTTTGCCCGCTGCCATCCATGTAAGATGTGACTTGCTCCTCCTTGCCATCTGCCGTGATTGTGAGGCCTCCCCAGCCACATGGAACTGTGAGCTCTCTCCATTAAACGTCTATCCTTTGTAAATTGCCCAGTCTTGGGTATGTCTTTATCAGCAGCATGAAAACAAACTAATACAGTAAATTGGTACCACTAGAGTCAGGCACTACTGAAAAGATACCCAAAAATGTGGAAGCAACTTTGAAAGGTAACAGGAAGAGGTTGGAACAGTTTGGAGGGCGTGTAAGAAGATGGGAAAACACAGGAAAGTTTGGAACTCCCTAGACACTTGTTGAATGACTTTGACCAAAATGCTGATAATAATATAGACAATGAAATCCAGGCTGAGGTGGTCTCAGGTGGAGATGAAAACGTGTTGGGAACTGGAGCAAAGGTGACTCTTGTTATGTTTTAGCAAAGAGACTGGCAGCATTTTGTCCCTGCCCAAGAGATTTGTGGAACTTTGAACTTGAGAGAGATGATTTAGGGTACATGGCAGAAGAAATTTCTAAGCAGCAAATCATTCAAGAGGTGACTTGGGTGCCATTAAAGGCATTCAGTTTTATAAGGGAAGCAGAGTCTAAAAGTCTAAAAAATTTGCAGCCTGACAATGCGATAGAAAAGAAAATCCCATTTTCTGAGGAGAAATTCAAGCTGGCTGCAGAAATTTGCATAAGTAATGAGGAGCCAAATGTTAATCCATAAGACAATGGGGAAAATGTCTCCAGGGCATGTCAGAGATCTTCACAGCAGCCTCTCCCATCACAGGCCTGGAGGTCTAGGAGAAAAAAGTGGTTTCCTGGGCTGGGCCCAGGGTCCTTGTGCTGTGTGTGGTCTAGGGACTTAGTTCCCTGCATCCCAGCCTCTCCAGCCATGGCTGAAAGGGGCCAATGTAGAGCTCCAGCCATGGCTTCAGAAGGTGCAAGTCCCAAGCCTTGGCAGCTTCCATGTAGTGTTGAGCCTGGGAGTGCACAAAAGTCAAGAATTGGGGTTTGGGAACCTCCACCTAGATTTCAGAGGATGTATGGAAATGTCCAGAAGTTTGCCACGGGGCGGGTCTCTCATGGAGAACCTCTGCTAGGGCAGTGCAGAAGGGAAATGTGGGGTCACAGCCCCCACACAGAGTCCCTACTGGGGCACCACCTAGTGGGGCTGTGAAAAGAGGGCCACCATCCTCCAGATCCCAGAATGGTAGATCCGCTGACAGGTTGTACTCTGCACCTGGAAAAGCCACAGACACTCAACGCCAGCCTGTGAAGGCAGCTAGGAGGGAGGCTGTACCCTGCAAAGCCACAGGGGTGGAGCTGCCCAAGACCATGAGAACCCACCTCTTGAATCATCATGACCTGGATGTGAGACATGGAGTCAAAGGAGATCATTTTGGAGCTTTAAGATTTGACTGCTCCACTGGATTTCAGACTTGCATGGGGCCTGTAGCCCCTTTGTTTTGGCCAATTTCTCCCGTTTGGAATGGCTGTATTTACCCAATGCCTATACCCCCATTATATCTAGGAAGTAACTAACTTGCTTTTGATTTTACAGGCTCATAGATGGAAGGGACTTGCCTTGTCTTGGATGAGACTTTGGACTGTGGACTTTTGAGTTAATGATGAAATGAGCTGAGACTTTGGGGGACTGTTGGGAAGGCATGATTGGTTTTAAAATGTGAAGAGTTGAGATTTGGGAGGGGCCAGGGCAGAATGATATGGTTTGGCTCTGTGTCCTCACCCAGATCTCATCTTGTAGCTCCCATAATTCCCAAATATTGTGGGAGAGACCTGGTGGGAGATGGTTGAATCATGGGGGCAGGTCTTTCTCGTGCTGTTCTAGTGACAGTGAATGGGTCTCACGAGATATAATGGTTTAAAAAACAGGAGTGTCTCTGCATAAACACTCTTTTTGCCTGCTGCCATCCACATAAGATGTGACTTGCTCCTCCTGGCCTTCCACCATGATTGTGAGGCTTCCTCAGCCTTGTGGAACTGTGAGTTCTCCATTAAACTTCTATCCTTTGAAAATTGCCCAGTCTCGGATATGTCTTTATCAGCAGCATGAAAACAGACTAATACACAATACTACAAAGAGAAAAAGAAGGAGAAAGAAGAAGTGAAGAAAGATGAGGAAGAGGAGGAAATAGAAAATATCAGAATATTTACATGTAGTAAGGACTAGTGTTATTTTGTGAAACCTTTGTTTCAATTGTGTTTATGTGTGCTTGTACTGGGTTACCATATAAACTAAGTTTCTTTCTATGAGTTGCAATAAAATACTTTTGAAAGCCAAGACTAATAAAAATTTAAATAACCCAACCTCTTGTTAATCATTTAGTTTGGCATCTTTGCTTACTGTTTTTGTTTTGTTTTTCTTTAAATTACCTGAGAGGGTAGGTATTTGTTGTATATGCATATCCATGGAATTCACACATGCGTGATGTGGATCTCCATGAATGCCCGTAGAAACTTTTTGGTGTTTCTCAGACCTATGATTCATCCAATTACCAAGTTGTATAGTTATCCATTAGCAAGTTAGATCATACTAAATAATAATCAGATGTATTTACATAGGTTATTTAGGGCAACTAATAGTCTAAAATAGACCAGCACTGTCTCACGGAACTTTCTGTGATGATGGAAACATTCTATATCTGCACATTCAATATGGTAGCCTCAAGCCACATGTAGCTCTTTAGTACTTGAAATGTACCTAGTGTGACTGAGGACCTGTATTGTAAATTTAAATTTTAATTAGTCAAACTTTAAGTAGCTGTACGTGAGCAGTGGCTAACGTTGGACAGCATAACTCTAAATTCTAGAATTAGTATTTTGAAAAACAGATGGCTATATTTCTTGTTTTCTGGACTAGACAATCAATTGGTCTGATAGAATTATTTTATTCAGGCATCACTCACTGAAGAGTGAGAAGAGCTAACATTCCATTGGCTGGGTAGGGCTTACTTTTCTTGGTCCAGAGTATTACTAGAGACAAATGACCCAACTTCTACATGTAGAATTTTAAGTTCTTATCCCCATTTATTTCTGGTTTTTCATATTGAAAATTGCTTGATGCAAATTATTTGAACTATATGGATTAAAAACTATAATAATTATTTGATAATTATAATAGTAACTATAATAACAATAATACGGATCTATGTCCTCACCCAATCTCATGCTGAAATGTAATCCCAGGTGCTGGAGGTGGAGTCTGTGGGAGGTGATTGGATCATGGGGGCAGAGTTCTCATGAATGGTTTGGCACCCTCCCCCCTTGGTACTGTATAGTGAGTGAGTTCTCATGAGACCTGGTTGTTTGAAAGTACGTAGCACCTTCCCCCTCGCTGTCTTCCTCCTGCTCCCAGTCACGTGAAGTGCTGGCTCCTGCTTTGCCTTCTGCCATGATTGTTACCTGAGGCCTCCCCAGAAGCAGAGGACATGGTGCCAGGCTTTCTGTACAGCCTGAAAAACTGTGAGCCAATTACACCTCTTTTCTTTATAAATTACCCTGTCTCAGGTATTTCTTTATAGAAGTGCAAGAAGAGACTAACACTAGAAATAATAAAAGTAATGAAAATAGCAGCAAGAATAGCAGACACTTAATAAGTGCTTACTATGTACCCAGCACTGTGATAAGCCCTTTGTATACCTTATTCCACTTATTCTTCACAATCATCCTATGAGATAAGAGAGATATTATCCTATATGAGGAAACTGATGTTTGTAAAGGTTAAGTAACTTACAAGGTCACTCAGGTAGTGACTGAATGAGCCAGAATGTGAATCCCATTCTGTCAGGTTTAAAGTCCCTTGTGGTAACCACTATGGCATTCCTACAGGGTGTGAATCAGTTAGTTTTTCCATCAATCCATTGTTTCCTTGATAAAAACATGTCCAAGATGAATTACTAGTGACTGCGCTAGGACTAGGGCCTGGGTCCTGTGATTCTGATGTGGGTGCTCCCCACTGCCACACTCTTATTATAAATTTATCATTAATGCTGTTTCGGCCACATTTGCAGGTGCATGCTGGTGGGCTTCATTGGGACCAAGAGTTTCACTCTTGTTGCCCAGGCTGGAGTGCAATGGCGCAATCTCCGCCTCCCAGGTTCAAGTGCTTCTCCTGCCTCATCCTTCCGAGTAGCTGGGATTACAGGCATGCGCCACTGTGCCCGGCTAATTTTGTATTTTTAGTAGAGACAGGGTTTCTCCATGTTAGTCAGGCAGTCTCAAACTCCCGACCTCAGATGATCCACCCGCCTCAGCCTCCCAAAGTGCTGGGATTAGAGGCGTGAGCCACCGTGCCAGATCAAAGTGGGGAATCTTTAAAAACAGAGAAATTACAAAAATGAAAAGAGACATTGACAGAAGAGAAGTTGGAAGTAAGTAAGCAATTTGCAATTTTGAAGCGACCCAGCAAGAAAGGCAGGCGAAGTAGAGAAACAAAAAGCAAAACCCACGGTGGGCCTAAAAGCAAACTTCCTTTCTCTTCGTAACTGACGTTGGGTGCAGAGCTGAACTCTACAGTCCAGAGGCCATCTGAGGCCATCAATCCAAGCCCTGCACTGCTGCCATGACCAGTGGGACTGACACATGTGGGACAATGGCAGAATGCAGCCTGAGAAACGAGGGGTTCCTGTCTCAGCAAGGGCTGCATTTTCTCTGCTTTCTTTTCACAAAGCTGCTACTCACATCAAAGTGGGTCCCTGTGACCCATGATGCTCACAGCCTAAACTCAGAGCCCTCCCTCCCATCTCAGTCTCAGGCCTTTTTTGCAGTTGTTTCAACCACTTATCTTTAGGGACTAGAGCTTATGCCCAAATTTATAGATAATTTCTATGTTTATTAGGGTGTGCGTTATTTTCTGGTTTAATGTGTATAGCCAGTTGGTGCCAGTTGACATTTTCCCCTCTTAATATCACATCCTCAAGCACTTGAAAAACAAAAAAAGGAGAAATTATTTTTAAAAATGCATATGCACACAAACATATAGATGTATACACTGAATATGAATATGTTGAATATAAAGATATTATGTAGGCATACTTACATACACATGTGCATGCATATATACCCACATAAGGCTTCTGTATTCAAATTTCTAGGAAATAATAACAGAGCATTGCAGGGTGCTTTTTAATAAGCCCAGATTCCCTCCTTCGTTTCCATTTTTATTTTTTTAAAGAACACATCTCACAAAAGATGCATTTCTGAGCTCTCTAAATGATTAACAAGGACTGCTCTTAGATGAACCCTTCTCTTGGTTTTTAATTTCAGTTAACTTTTACATATATAATCACTTGTTTCTGCAGGCTTTATCCAAAGAATTTTTTCAATACAATTTTTCCCCATGCAGCTTTTGATTGTTCTAACCCCAAATTGTGTTTAGTACATTGATATGCTCAGGGGGTTGGGTTTTTGGCTTACACGGTTCTCTCTTCCTGGGCTGACAGTGGGTGGTCTCTCAGCCATGTCTGGTTTTTAGGTATCACCAACAGCTCTGTTTTATGTTTTTCACACAGTTCCCTTTTCCACCTTAGTTTAGGGATGGAGATATTCTCCCTTGCTCTTTCTTTTTTAGTGGCTTGCTATTTTTCATGGGGGAGGGCACTTAAACACTGTCACCCAGGGTATCAAATCTGTGTATACATGAGCAGACAAGATGGTGAGTGATGTGACTTCTTCAGTCTTATTTAAAAAATTAATTTCTATTTTCCCTGCCCTGAAGTTGGAGGACAGAAGTGTTGATATGCTTTAATCTTTACTTAGACAATTTATTTAACAAGTACTTACATTGTGCTTATCATGTATCAGGTACTAGTGCTCAGTGATTTCCAAATATTGACTGATTCAATCACAAGAGCAACCTTCTGAGGATGGTGTTAGAACTCTTCATATTTTGTAGATGAGGAAATGGTGGCATGGAGAGGTAAGTAACTAGCACAAAGCCACACATCTGGTAGGTGGGGCTGGGGGGTGGGGGCAAGGATTCAAATCTAGACAATCAGGGTCAGGATCCAATGAATACATTAGAAAAAATAACGGGGCACTGATTTCCCACTTTAAGACTTCCTTAATGGGTCAGTTCCTTGTTCCCAGGACCGACACTGATTTTGTTTCTGTTCATGTCAGATTCAGATTGCTTTTTGTTTTTTTTAAAAGTATTATATTAACAGTACTTCAACTCATAGGAAATGAGTCCTATTAACCTGCTCAGGTATTTTATTTGGATCTTTCTCTGTTTTAGGCAGTCAGATGGGCTGAGTTCATGGTTCTGGGAAGTCTGATGGCATTTGCACCTCTTTTCACCAAGTTATTCCCATCACCTCCCTCTGGTAGCATTTCAAGAGTTTTTTCATCAACATGTAAGGGCTGATTTATGTTTTGAAAGCCACACCTTTTTCAACAAAACACACACAGATGCCATACAGAAATAGAAAGTGACCTTTACCCATGAAAAGAATTTTGATGAATTGCAGGAAGTAATATACTGTGCAAGGAAAATAGTCTTTTGATCTTTTTTTTTTTTTTAATGTAAATCATTTCCCATGAAGAACAGTCTGAGTCTAATGAGGTTCTTTAAGTGGAGAGTACAAAGACCACCAGAGTATTAGAGAATAATTTCACTGTGTTGGTGTCCAATCTACTCCTACTAATGGGTGTATATACTGGGGAGGAAGGAGGAAGTTGGGGGCTATTAGAGGGAATGACCAAAAGCATTTGGAGTAGTCAATCAATATTGCTTGGTTGTTGAACATGGGCTGGACTCTCTATAGCAATGTTTTCAAACTATGGACTGGGACTCATTAGTGGACTCTGAGACCATTGTTGAAAGAAATAGGAAAATTTAAAAAATAGAGGTGAAAAAAAAACATCAGAGTGTATGACACAGCGTAAGGATAGACAGTGTTTTGTGAGATTTTTCTAAAGATATGTGTTTACAGAATGTCCATACTAAGTTGCAATGTAAAATGTACTTCTTACTGTGTATCATGTTCAAAAACAGCTTGAAAAACACTACTAAATAGAACCAACTCTAGGCATTCTTTCTGCCTTCTGAGAACTTAAACTACATGGCAAAAATGACAATTCTTAAGGTTTTTAAAATGTTAAGGAAGAATTTTCCAGGTGACTTGGAGAGTAGGAGTGAGGAGGTTGTCTCGGGAGTACCAGGAGGGGGGCTATTGCAATAAGAACAAATGACTCTACGCTTTTTGTTAATGAAGGTGAATTTTTGAGATAAAGTCAAAGAATCCTGAAGGCAAAACTCAGAGTCTAGGAGATATGAAGTGGTGGTGGTTCCAACTTCATGGGCTGGGAGGAGAAGCCCAGGAATCTGCATTTTAAATGAGCCTCCCATAGTATCCTTTTGCCTACTACAATTTGGGAACCACTGATACAGGGCTTTTTTTGTTTTTTTTTTAGCAGATTAACTCCTACCATGTGTGCAAATGTGAATGTCTTCTGTTTTATTCACTGAAACATAACACTGATCCTAATTCTTCTTCTTCTTCTTCTTTTTTTAAATAAAGAAATGGAGTCTTACTAGGTTCAAGCAATCCTCCTGCCTTGGCCTCCCAAAGTGCTGGGATTACAGGTGTGCACCACTGTGCTTGGCCACATTGATTATAACTGATGCTTTAAGATAAAGATTGATTTTACAGTTATCATGATGTAGCTCCAGTAAAAAGGACATAAGATTTTTATACTTGTCAGAAGGGAGGCTGATCCAGTGGAAGCCCTCCATCCACCTGAGTAAACAGAAACTCATAGAGGCTAAAAGAGTTGCCTAGGGTCACACATCTGAGGCAAGAAGGCAGCTGTCCCCACCCCTGTCCTGGGCCCTTTCTCCCACGGATCGTCTCCCATAACACACCAAGGCATGGAGCGTTTGGTCTTGACTGCAGGAAGGACTGATAGAGTTGTACACAGGGACTTTGGTTCTCCGTTTGTGAGCCTATTCCCAGCTCTTAGGGACATTTTTACTTCCCTTGTCAGATGGGACACAGCCACACTTTCTAGGGGACTCTAGCACAAGTTCCAAGAGGTAGCCAGCCAGGAAAGCACTGACTATCCCCAGGCCTGGGCTCCTGCCAGCTGTCTCTCGCACTAGTCTGACCCTATTACGGGTGCTGAATCCTTTGAAGCCAAACTGACTTTTTAAACGCTGACTTCCTGAAGTGAGGAATAATTATTTTCATATGTGAACCTGGAGAAATGTAGATAATGATGGCAATGAACAAATGCATGTTAAAAAACAAAATTTTTTCACTGCCAAAAGAATTCTTTCAAGATTCTCTCATATTTTCCATGCATTCACACAGCAAAAGAACTTAAGGCAAGGCAAGTTAACTAAGCTAGAAGAAACAACACTTCAGATGTGCTAAAATACAACGTGGATCCCAAATCTGGTAATATGCAATACCTAAGAGTACTGAGCTTCCCTCTCAGGTCTCCTGGAATCTACGTTATGACCTTATAAGTTAAAGAGGTTTTGTGTGTGTGTGTGTGTGTGTGTGTGTGTGCACGCGCGCGTGCGTGTGTGTATTATCTTTTACTGGGCTCAGAGATGACTATTTAATGATTGTACCTACACAAATGGTACAGATATTTGTGCTTATCTGATTAATTTAGAATTGTCCAGCAATTCATGGCAAATGATTCTCCAAGATCTGATTTGCCTCAACTGACTTTGGTCAAATAAACACAATCACTATCAGTTCTCCCTTGTATAATGTGATATATGGGCAGAGCTAGAAGTTATCCTATCCACATATATCCTAACAGGATATTATCTGGAAAGTTATTTGTTGCTTTAGTTTAGATTTGCTCCACTTGGTTCTGTTCTGCTCACCCTATGGGGTACCCATAGTTGTAGACTATAAATAATAAGATTTATTTTTCTATAGCTTTTCCCTGTAGTGAAGGACTCTAACTGAAATCCACTTTTCTTCTATTCTAATAACTTTATATGTCACTCCTTACTTTGCAACACACACACACAGACACACACGTACTAAGTTCAAGATAGTGAGTCTGTGGTTGAAACAGGTTTCATTCTCAAGATTTAGTCATAGAGCTTTTCAGGCAACCTATTATAGTATTTATAGTAGTTGCAAGAAATGCCTCAAGGATGAGACAGGTCACAAAAAGGAGTAGAGAAAGCAGGAGGAGAAAGCAATGAATAGTGGGGCCACAGGGTCTGACAGCAATGCTGTCCTATTGAACTCTCTGTGATGATGGGCGTAGTCTAGACCTGTGCCGTCCAGTGTGGTAGACACTAATTACATGTAACTACTGAATGCTTGAAGTGTGGCTACTGTAATGGAGGAACTGGATTTTAAATTTAATTTTAATTTAAAGAGCCAGCTATGCTACTGGCTCTCCCATGGGACAGCTTGGGAGAGAACTTTTGCTCTTTGACTCCAGCCCACTGTTGCCATGTATGATTGCCGGCTCAGAGGTGCCAGGTCTTCTGATTTTTCTAGAGAAATTGGAAATCACTATTTTTATGGGAACTTCATAATTTTTAAAATACCAGATCCGTCAAATCTGACACGACCGTGGTTCAGTTTTGGCCAACAGGCATTGCTAATCATTGTAGGTCCATTCTCCTCACCCTATCGCCTCTTGTATCCTGTTCCTTATCCCCTACTGGCAGAATGTTTTCTCCATCCACCTTCATCGGCCATTTGCAACTTAGCCCCTCCGCTGCTGCTCCTCCGCTGTCACACACCACACTCTATTGTCAACATTGCTGACTTGTTTCCTGCCTTCTCATCGTCATTCCCATCTCCCCCACCCCAGGGAAGAAATTCCAGTTTCTCCAGCTGTGTTCCCAGCATCAAGAACAGTGCCCAGTGAAGGGTGAGGAAAGGCCACATTGGAACAACATGGAGGCAGAAGGGCAGGGAGAAGGCAGAGTGGGGATGGGGAGGACACTTGGCCCTTGGCTAAATCCTCCTCTTCCTTCAGACTCAAAGAACGCTTTCTCAGAGAGCTCTTCCTTGTCCCTGAACTAAATTTTCCCACTTTTATTATTCTCCCAGAAAACGCTATTTTTTTCCATCATAACACATAACAATTGGTAATTACAAGTTTATTGGGCTCCCTTCTTGCTTATTGTCTGTTTCTCCAACTGAATTGTAAACTTCAAGGGGGCAAGAATCTGTTCTGTGCTCCATTCAAAATCCCAAACAATGCCTGTAGGTGCTCAATACATATTTATTAAACAAACGAATGAATGCTAAAGTAAGCCTAGTAATTTCCATGGGCTGTGATTGCAGATCCCTGCTCTAAGCAGAAGTTTTGTTCACGCCACTCACCCTTTCCCCCAGTCTCCTGCCAGAGTATTCCCACAGCTGTCAGGGAACTACTATGCCAGGTCAGAGTGACAGCTCTGATTGGTATTCCTGGGGACACCTGCCAACTGATATAAAAATAACATGTTTACTGGTTGACATAGGGTCTTAAAAAATGAGACCATAACCCCATATAGATGAAGATGGTTTTATCTCAATAATTCATTTTTTAATGAATTAATAATATTAATGGCCCTCATTTTTTGAGCCAAGTACGTGATGGTACCCAGTCCTTATGGAGCATGTACCACATGCCCAACATTTAAAATTACTTCATGTATTATTTCATGTAAGCTTTGCAACAATGTAAAGAGCTATAATTGTCACGTGGCAGCTAAAACTGAGCTCAGATAAGTTGCATCTTTTGCTCAAGGTTTCACAAATGGTAAGTGGTCATGCAAGGTCAAGGCTCTCTGTCTGCTCTCAAAACCCATTGATACATTTCCTGCCATCCATTCTCAAATCTGCCCTGAGGAGGAGGAAGAGGTACACTCATTCCTAGGTGGGAGGGATGAGCAGTTCTCCCCTTCGTGAAGGTGAAGGAGGGAAGAGGTAAGAAAAGGAATATAGGTTAATTTCCTACTTTGTACGAGGCACATGTGACACTCATAGTCAGGAATTATAGTCTGTCTTTTTTTTAGGGGAGGAAAAAAAGCCCCACAGGAATCGAATGACTGTTTCTAAGGAGCAGATCCAGGCCTTCCTACATTCCTCTTTCACATTTGGATTTACCCTAATGTGAATCCCTGTGCCCAGCTCAGGTCTCAGAACTTTAGGGACAGTCTGGGCCTGAACCTTCTAGTCCCTTTCATGCTTCCTTTGACAGGAGCACCCTGCAGCAATGTGGCTGCGTATTGAACTCTGCTTAGCAAAGTGACCAAAATATATTACAATTCTGACTCCATCTCTTAATTCTAGAGTAAATTCTTTGTTGTATCTCAAGGAAAGTTGCTATTATCCAAACATGTCCCAGAATATACAACTTTGGTAATGCTTTTGTTTCTCAGAAACCATGGAGGTGAGACAAGTACTGTTAGTTACAGGGAACAAATCTTATTTGCTTTGCACCTATTACGTCCCTTAAAGTGTGGACATTTTACATTTACATCATATCTTTCCTCTCTTTCCTCTCTCCCTCCTTTTCTTCCTCCCTCCTTTCTTTCCTCCCTTCTTCCCTTCCTTTCATCCTTCCTCTTTCTCTCTTTTTTTAAAAAGATATTATTAAAAGTTAGATATTGTTTGCAGAATATTTAACTTTGAACTGTCTTGACCTACTGAAAATAGTTATTATTAAATTATTGATTTGACCATGTACTGTTAGAACTTTTGACAAGGGCTCTGGCTGAAGTTAATTCTAGATGCACTTCTTTCTTTCTTTCTTTCTTTTTGTTTTTTTTTTAGACAGAGTCTCACTCTGTCACCCAGGCTGGAGTGCAGTGGCGAGGTCTCGTCTCACTGCAATTCCACCTCCCAGGTTCAAGCGATTCTCCTGCCTCAGCCTCCCGAGTAGCTGGGATTACAGGTGCCTGCCACCATGCGCAGCTAATTTTTGTATATTTATTAGAGATGGGGTTTCACCATCTTGGCCAGGCTGGTCTTAAACTCCTGACCTCGTGATCCATCTGCCTCAGCCTCCCAAAGTGCTGGGATTACAGGCGTGAGCCACTGTGCATGGCTGCACTTATTTCTTAATAAAGCCACTTGGCCTGCAGTCTAAGGTGGAGTTCTTAATGAGTCCCAAAATCATTCCAAAGAGTTTCTTCTCAATAATTTAACTTTTCAATGTTTCCTTAGAAAGTTCAATTCTCAGATGGGATATCTTATCTTTCTGCTCAAATATTTCTCTGTGATTTCAGAAGGAACTCAAACCATGCAAGAGAAACTGCAGGAAGAACAGATCACCCAGATCTGTTCATCTCAAGCTATTCCTACTATACCTTGTCCCCAACCCCCCATCTATCTCCCAAGCTTGATTTCTTCGCTGTGTTTCACCCAAGAGACAGATAATCAGCCGGTGAGCTTTCAGTCCTTTAGGCTTAACCTGGCAGCAAGGGACTACCTGCCCCTGAGTTGGCAGCTAGCAAGAGAGATGAAAAGGGAAATAATGTCTATTTTATAAAACATTCACACCCCAGTTCACATGAATACTAATCAAAGCATGCACAAATTCATAGCACATCATGTTTGAGAAAAAGATGTGAGTTATAATAGATCCCATTTCCATAATTCTAACATGCTGTAATTTCCATCTGATGAAATGTGACTATAAAATTAAAAGTGCCATTTTATGTGAGAACGTTCTAAACCTAGGCTAAAACCGGAGGAAGATATCTTTTAGAGTTTTGAAAAGAGGGTAGAAATATGGCAGAAATATGAGATAGTCTCTAAAATGTATCAAAAATTTAGATGATATAGTAAGAAAAGAAACCAAAACTTTTCATGATCACAAAGAGAAAAAAAGTCTTTAAAGATGTTACCATGTCACTAACTCTTGGAACAGTGCCTGGCATATAGTAGGACCTCAATATATACTCAGTGAATGAATTTGTTGAGCACAAGTTGGAGAAGAAGGCGGAAGGGAAAGGACAGAGAGGTCTGAGAACCAGACTTTCTGAGAATCAACAGGAAAGGTCTTTTCGGGAACTGAAGAGGATATGAGAGTTGGACTTCAGAAGTAAGGTGGATGTATTAGTTTATCAGGGCTGCCATAATAAAATACTCTGCTACAAATTGGATGGCTTCAAAAAACAGAAATATATTGCCTTATACTTCTGGAGGCTACAAATAAAAAAATCAAGCAGGGCTACGCTCCTTCTGAAACCTATAGGGGAATCCTTCCTTGCCTCTTGCTAGCTTCTGGTAGTTTGCCGGCAATCTTTGGCATTCGTGGGCTTACATCTGCATAACTCCAATCTCTGCCCTTATCGTAACATGATGTTCTCCCTGTAGACAGAGGTCTTCAGATGCCATCTTCATGTAAGGACAGTAGTCATGTTGGATTAGGGGCCTGCTCTACTCGAGTATGACTTCATCTTAATTAAATACATCTGCAGCAACACTATTTTCAATCCAGGCCACAATCTAAGGTACTGCAGGTTAGGACTTCCGTGTATCTTCAACTATCTTTTTGCAGGCAACATAATTCAACTCATAATAGTGGGCATTAAAAAGTCAAAATGAGACCCACATTAGGATGGCTATTATTTTTTTAAAAAGAGAATAACAAACAATGGCAAGGATGTGAAGAAACTGGGAATTTCTTCCCAATTACCTTGTGCATTGCCGGTGGGAATGTAAAATGTTGCAGCCACTGTGGAAAATAGAATGGAAATTCCTCAAAAAATTCAATGTAGGGCTGGGCACAGTGGCTCACAACTGTAATCCAAGCGCTTTGGGAGGCTGAGGCGAGAGGACTGCTTGAGACCAGGAGTTTCAGACCAGTCTGGGCAACACAGCAAGACCTGTCTCTAAAACCTGTGCCCTTCGGCTGGGTGTGGGTTCTCTGATTGAAAGTTGGACCACATGACTTTCAAGATCACTTTTGATTCTTGGAGATTTTATCATTTTAGGGAACTTATCCAAGGCTACACACACTAGGCCCAAACTGGGTGTATTGTGGTTCATGGAAAGAGCCCAGGACTTACATCAGAGCCCTGGTTTGGGTCCATGCAGCAGTTTCTCTGCCTTTAATAACCCTGTGTTTCTAACTGTGAAAGTACGCTAATAATTCTTAACTTCTCAGGGATTGTGGGACACAATGATATATATGAAAGCAATTTTCTACCAACTCAGGAAGCTATTTATTAGACCTTATTTGGAAATATTCATAATTCACCTCAAAAGTTCAGGATATCTAGTAATATATAGCAAGGACAGCAATCTTACTTTACTGAGTGGCTGTAAAGGTAAAATACATATAAATTATATGGTGAGAAGCACAGGCAAGCCCTAGCCCTCCACCAGAACCCAAATCTCACATTAGAGGGCTTAGGCATCCTCACAGGTTTCTAGCTTCATTCTACTTGTATGCCATGGATCTATAATTATTCTTTACAGTATATGGCCCAATAATACTTTTTTGTTTTGCAAGAATAGAACAATGAATTTTCTTCCTAAATGAGTTTTGAGTGAGCAGTCAACACAATGCCTCATCATGTTCATCTTCAGTGTCTGAGAGTGATTTTCTAAGAGCCAACTACATGATCCTACATAATCACAACACAGTCTAAAAGTCAGAAAATTAACATTGATGTGTCACTACCGTCTAATCCTCAGGCCCACTCAGGGCTTGCCAGTTGTCTCAATAATGGCCTTTATAGCAAAAGAATTCAGCCCAGGATCACATGTTATATTTAACTGTCAAGTCTCTTTAGTCTTCTTCCATTTGGAACGATTCCAAGGTCTTTCCTTAACTTTCACGACCTTAATACATTTAAACTTTGAAATAGGACAAATCCAGCCTGGTCACTCATCTTTGGAAATAAAATTTTATCGGAACACAGTCATGTCCATTCATTTACACGTGGCTGCTTTTGTGGTACAACAGCAGAACTGAGTAGTTGCAACAGACACTGTAAGGCCCTCAAAGCCTAAAATATTTACTATAGGGACCTTTACAGAAAATGTATGTCAGAAATGAAAGGCATAAATGTTGGAAAGGAAGAAGACTGGCTTTAATTTGTTTTCTTGCTTAAGTCCTAGGAATCTATAAAATAACTATTAGAACTCGTAAATAAATTTAGAAAAGTTGGAGGGTATAAAACCAGTATTTAAAATATCTATTTCATTTTTGTATGTATTAGCAACAAACATTTGGAAAGTAATATTTTAAAAATATCATTAAAATTGCATTAGAAAACATAAAATACTTAGAAATAAATTAATGAACAATGTACAGTACCTCTACACTCAAAACTAAAGAACATTGCTGGAAGAAATTAAGGGAGAGCTACATAAAGAGACACATCATGTTCATCTATTTGTCAAAATAGATATCAATTTTTCCCAAATTGATGGCAGACTTCATGCCATCCCAGTGAAAATTCCAGCAAGACTTTTAAAAAAAACACTAACAAGCTAATTCTAAGATTTATAGGAAAATGCAAAGCAGTCAGGCATAGAGGTGTGCACCTCTAGTCCCAGCTACTTGGGATGCTGAAGCAGGAAGATTGCTTGAGCCCAGGAGTTTGATGCTGCAGTGTGCTGTGATAGCACCACTGCACTCCAGCCTAGGTGTCAGAGCCAAACCATCTTCAAAAAAAGAAGAAAGAAAGAAAAATAAGAAAGAAAAAAGAGAGAAAGAAAGAAAAAAAGGAGAGAGAGAGAAAGAGAGAGAGAAGGAAACAAGAAAGAAAGAGAGAAAAAGAGAGAAAGAAGGAAAGAAAGAAAAAGAGAGAAAGAAAAAGGAAGGAAAGAAGGAAGGGAGGGAGGGAGGGATGTAGGGCAGCCAAAACTATCTTGAAAAAGAAAAGCCAAGTCAGATGTCTTACACTACATGATTTCCAGACTGTGGTAGCCAGCCTACAAGATGGCCCCAATGACTGATCCCCACTTCCTGATATTCACATCCTTGTTTAGTGCCTTTCCACACTGCATCAGGGTTGGTCTGTGTGAACAACAGAATATGGCAGAAGTGGTGGTATGTTGCTTCTGAGATTAAGTTATAAAAGACATGGTGACATCCATCTTAGTGTCTCTTTCTTTCTCTCATTCTCCCTTTCTGGCCACTTGTTCTGAGGAAAGCCACATGCTCCGTCATAAATAGCCCTGCGGACTGCGGAGAGGCCCATATGATGAGGAACTGAAGCCCCTGAACAATAGCCGGCAAAGAATTGAGTCCTCTCCCAACAGCTACATTAGAGGGATTGAAAGCCCACCCTCCAGTTTCAGTCCAACGTTCAGATGACTGCAACTCTGGGCAATAGCTTCACTGCAACCTCATGAGACCCTATGAGAGAACTACCCAGCTTGGCTGCTCTCAAATTCCCAACCCTGAAGAACGGTGTGAAATGATAAGTGTTTGCTGTATTGCACTTTTGAGGATAATTTGTTACGTAGCAAATAGATATATTTGCTATAGACAATGAATATAAAGATTTACTTTTAACCTACAGTAGTCAAGACGGTGTTGTATTGAGGTAAGCCTTGGCAAGTAGATCAACGGAACACAAAAGAGTCCAGAAATAGATATCACACACATATACTCAATTGATTTTTGACAAAGGCATCAATATAACTCAATGAGGAAAGAATTGTCTTTCCAAAAAATGACTTTAGAAGACAAATGGTCTTCATGATAAAACAGAAAGAATATTTTGAAGTAAGCAAAGGTTTCTTAGGATAATAAAGGCACTGTGATGGTTAATTTGGGGTCAACTTGACTGGACCATGGGGTACCCAGATATTTGGCCAAACATTATTCTGGTGTGTCTGTGAGGGTGTTTTGGATTAGATTAACATTTGAATGGGAAGACTGAGTAGAGCATACTGTCCACTCCTTGTGATGCCTTTCATGCAGTCGATCGAAGACCCAAATAAAACAAAAAGACTGAGTAAGAGGGAAGTTTTTTGACTTAACTGCTTGAGTTGGGACTGGTCATCTTTTGCCCTTGGACTAGAACATAATGCCATCAGCTGTCCTGGTCTCCAGCTTCAAATCTTGGAACTTCTCAACCTCCACTAATAACATGAGCCAATCCCTTATATTAAATCTCTGCCTCTCTGGCTGTCTATATATGTGTATACACACACACACACACACACACACACACATATGCACATGCACACACACACACACAAATACATAAATACGCTATTGGTTTTGAGAACCTTAATACAGATACTGATCATAAAAGAAAATAAAATTGCCATATTGGATCTCATCAAAACTAAAAACTTCTACTTCTCAAAAGCACCATTAAAAAATGAAAAAGAAAACCACAGAACGAGAGAAACATTTACTTAACAGGAGATTTGTATCTAAAATATATAAGGAATTCCAACAACTTAATAGTTAAAAAGATAAAACATTGCATTAAAAAACAGAAAAAAATATTTGGACAGATACTTCATAAGACACAGAAACTGTCAGAAGCATATGAAAAAGTGCTCAATGTAATTATTCATCATGAATATGCCAATCAGAACAACAATGAGCAATTATTTCACACTGATTAAAATGATTAAAAGTACGCACGCAATGTTCAAGCACCCAGAGTGATAAAACAAGTACTTCTAGACCTACGAAAAGACTTAGATAATGACACAATTAACAGTGGAGGACCTCAACACTCCATGGAAAGCATTAGACAGATCACCAACACAGAAAACTAACAAAGAAATTCTGGACTTAAATTCAACACTTGACTTAAATTCGACACTTGACTAATTGGGCATAATAGACATCTACAGAATACACCACCCATCAATCACAGAATATATATTCTTCTCATCTGCACGTGGAACATACTCTAAGATCCACCATATGCTTGACCATAAAGCAAGTCTCAATAAATAAAAAAAATCAAAATTATACCAAGCATACTCTCCAACCACAGTAGAATAAAAATATAAATCAATACCCAGATTTCTCAAAAACCACACAATTACATGGAAATTAAACAACTTGCTCCTGAGTTACTTCTGGGTAAACAATAAAATTAAGGCAGAAATAAAAAATTTTTGAAATAAATGAAAAAAGAAACACAACATATCAAAATCTCTGGGATGCAGCAAAAGCAGTGTTAGGAGGAAAGTTTATAGGGCTAAATGCCTACACCAAGAAGTTAGAAAGATCTCAAATTAACAACCTAACATCACACCTGGAACTAGAAAGAAGGAACAAACTACCCCAAAGCCAACAGAAAGAAAGAAAGAAGTAAAACCAGAGAACATTGAGACCCAAAATGTCATAAAAATAATCAATGAAACCAAAAGTTATTTCTTGGAAAGGATAAACAAGATTGACAGACTGCTAGCTAGATTAACGAAGAAAAAAAAAGAGAGAAGATCCAAATAAGCACAATCAGAAATGACAAAGGTGACATACAATTGACCACACAGAAATACAAAAGATCTTCAGAGACTACTATGAACATCTCTATGCACGCAAACTAGAAAATCTAGAGGAAATTGATACATTCTTGGAAACACACTCTCCCAAAATTGAACCAAGAAGAAATTGAAACCCTAAACAGACCTATATCAAGTTCCAAAACTGAATCTGTAATAATAATAACAATAGTAAAAACTTACCCACCAAAAAAAGCCTCAGATGAGAGAGACTCACAGTAGAATTCTTCCAGACGTACAAAGAACTGCTGGTAGCAATTCTACTGAAATTATTCCAATAAATCAAGGAGGGACTCCTCCCTAACTCATTCTATGAAGCCAGCGTCATTCTGCTACCAAAACCTAGAAGAGACACAATGAAAAAAAGAAAACTACAGGCCAGTATCCCTGATGAACCTAGTTGTGAAAATCCTCAACAAAATACTAGCAAACCAAACCCAACAGCCCATTAAAAAGTTAATTCACTGGCCAGGAACGGTGGCTCAGGCCCGTAATCCCAGCACTTTGGGAGGCCAAGGTGGGCGGATCACGAGGTCAGGAGATAGAGACCATCCTGGCTAACACGGTGAAACCCCATCTCTACTAAAAATACAAAAAATTAGCTGGGTTTGGTGGCGGGCACCTGTAGTCCCTGCTACTCGGGAGGCAGGAGAATGGCATGAACCCAGGAGGCAGAGCTTGCAATGAGCCAAGATCACGCCACTGCACTCCATCCTGGGTGACAGAGCAAGACTCTGTCTCAAAACAAAAAGTTAATTCACCATGATGAAGTAGGCTTCATTCCTGAGATGCAAGGTTGATTCAACGTACACAAATAACTGTGATTCACCACATAAACAGAATTTTAAAAACAAAAACCACATGATCATGTCAGTAGATGTGGATAAAGTTTCTGAAAAAATTCAACATCCCTTCATGATAAAAGAAAACATCAAGAAACCAGGCACAAGAGGAACATACCTCAAAATAAGAGCCATTGATGACAAACTCACAGTCAACATCACACTGAATGGGAAAACTGAAAGCATTCCCCTTGAGAACTGGCACACGACAAGAATGCCCACTCTCACCACTCCTATTCAACATAGCACTGTAAGTCTTAGCCGGAGTAGTCAGTGAAGAGAGAGAGATAAAAAGCATTCAAATAGGAAAAGAAGAAGTCAAATGATTTCTCATCATGGACGATATGATTCTATACCTAGAAAACCCTGAAGTCTTCACCAAAAAGCTCCTGGACCAATGATAACATGCCAATAATATTCAAGCTGAGAGCCCAATCAAGAATTCAATCCCATTTACAATAGCCACAATGAAATAAAATACCTAGGAATACATCTACCCAAGGAGGTGAGAGATCCCTTCCAGGAGAACTACAAACCACTACCAAAAGAAATCATAGATGACGCAAACAAATGGAAGACATTCCATGCCCATGAGTTGGAAGAATCAATATTGTTAAAATGGTCATACTGCCCGAAGCCATCTACGGAATCAACACTATTCCTTTCAAGCTACCAATGTCATTTTTCACAGAATTAGAAAAAAACTATTCTGAAATTCACATGGAACAACAACAACAACAAAGGCCCGAATAGCCAAAGCAATTCTAAGCAAAAAGAACAAAGCTGGAGGTATCACATTACCCAATTTCAAACTATTCTATAAGACTACAGTAACCAAAACAGTATGGTACTGGTACAAAAACAGACATACAGACCAATGGAACGGAATAGCGAGCCCAGAAATAAAGCTGCAGATCTATAGCCATCTGATCTTTGGCAAAGTTGACGAAAAAAATCAATGGGGAAAGGACTTCCTATTCAATAAATGGTGCTGAGATAGCTGTCTAGCCATATGCAGAAGACTGAAACTGGACCCCTGCCATTGATCATATATAAAAATTAACTTGAAATAGATTTAAATGTAAGACCTCAAACGATAAGAATCCTAGAAGAAAACCTTGGAAATACCATTCTGAACATTGACCTTGGGATAGTATTTTTGACTAAGTCCTCAAGAGCAGGGGTCCCCAACCTTTTTGACATCAGGGACCGGTTTTGTGGAAGACAATTTTCCATGATGGTGGGGCAGGCCGGGGGTGCTTTCAGGACAAAACTGTTCCACTCATATCATCAGGCATTAGATTCTCACAAGGAGCAGGCAACCTAGATCCCTCTCATGTGCAGTTCACAATAGGGCTCACATTCCTATGAGAACCTAATGCCACTGCTGATCTAACAGGAGGTGGAGCTCAGGTGGTAATCCTCTCTTGCACCTCCCCTCCTGCTGTGCGGCCAGGTTCCTAACAGGCCACAGACTAGTACCAGTCCACAGCCCAGGGCTTGGGGAACTCTGCCCAAAAGCAATTTCAACAAAAACAAAAATTCACACTATGGAATACTATGCAGCCATGATAAAAAAAATGAAATAATGTCCTTTGCAGCAACATGGATGCAGCTGGAAGCTATTATCCTAAGTAAAGTAACGCAGAAACAGAAAACCAAATATTGCATGTTCTCACTTACAAGAGTTAAACACTGGGTCCTCATGGACATAAAAATGGCAACAAGAGAAACTGGGGATTACTAGAGTTGGGAGAGAAGGAGGCGGACAAGGCTGACAAGTTAACTATTGGGTACTATGCTGAGTACTCATGTGATGGGGCCAATTGTACCCAAACTCTGGCATCACACAATATATCCGGTAACAAAACTGCACATGTACCCCCTGGATCTTAAAGAAAAGTTAAAATTAATGAAAAAAAATGGTTAAAAGTAAAATACCTAATACCAAGTGAGGATGTAGAACAACTGGAAACTTCACACATTATTGGTAAGAGTATAAAATGTTACAACTCACTTTGGCAAAAGTTCTGGTAGTTTCTTATAAACCTAAGCATACACCTCACTATAATTCATCAATTCTACTCCTAGGTTTTTACCTAAGAGAGATAAAAGGCATATATCCACAAAAAGATTTGCATAATAACATTTATAACAACTTTAGCATAATAAACAGAACCTGGATATAAGACACATACCCATCAATAATTGAATAGATAAACAAATTGCAATATATTCATACAAGGGAATACTACTCAGCAAAAAAATAAAAATAAGAAGCAGCAAACAAACCAAAATCCCCAAAACATACTATTAATATATGCAGCAAAATGAATGAATCTCAAAAATATTATGTTGCAACAAAAAAGCCAGACACCAAAGAGTATATACAGTATATACTATGATAAGACATTATCTCATGGCTATTACCAAAAGACAAAAGATAAGCATTGGTAAGAATATGGAGAAAAGGGAACTCTTCACACTGTTGGTGGGAAATTGGTACAGCCATTATGCAAAACAGTATGCAGATTTCTCAAAAAATTAAAAATAGAACTACCATATGATTTTGCAATCTTACTTCTGGGTACTGATCCAAAGAAAATGAATGCATGAAAATGAATGAATGAATGAATGAATAGAGATGTCTGCACCCCAGTGTTCATTGCAGCATTATTTACAATAGTCAAAAGATGTAATCAACCTAATTGTCTGCTGATGGGTGAATGGATAAAGAAAATGTAGTATACATAATGGAGTGTTACTCCATCTTTAAAAAGAAGGAAAAGAAGAAAATTCTGCCATTAGGGATAACATGGATGAACCTGGAAGAGATTCTTAGAGGTTAAGGAGAGTGTAGAAAGAGAGCAGCCCAGCTGGGCGTGGTGGCTCAGGCCTGTGATCCCAGCACTTTGGGAGGCCGAGGCAGGCAGATTACTTGAGGTCAGGAGTTCAAGACCACCCTGGCCAACATGGTAAAACCCCGTCTCTACTAAATATACAAAAATTAGCAGGGTGTGATGACTCGTGCCTGTAGTCCCAGCTACCTGGGAGGCTGTGACAGGAGAATAACTTGAACCCGGGAGGCAGAGGTTGTAGTGAGCCAAGATTGTGCCACTGCACTCCAGCCTGGGTGCTAGGGCGAGACTCCATCTCAAAAAAAAAAAAAAAAAAAAAAGAAAGAAAAGAAAAGAAAGAGAAAGAAAGAAAGCAGCCCAAATGGAAAAGAAACACAAATGAAAGAGAAAGTTGAATGTTCACTTGGCATTGGATCTTACGCTGCCTTGGATCGTTTATGCTTCACCTATGTCTTCTCTTTATGATGAGATTCAAACTCTTAAAGGGTAGTGATGTGTCTCATAAACGTTTGCATTTCCCAAAGTTACCCACGCTGTCTGATATACAGACAGATAGAAATGAGAGGGAGCTGTGATTTAGCATATTTTCCGCTGGATTTTACATGTCATGCCTAGAATGGCTGACTGTAAATTTCATGAGAACGAAGACTTCTATGTTTCCCATAGCCTAGCACAGCGCCTGGCACATAGAATAATAAATATTCATTGATTAACTGAAGGGTACACTAGAGAGAAAAATAAATGCTCTCTTCTCAAGGCCCTATTGTCTCCCCCACCACCATCTCCTAGCAGTGGAAATGTTTAAATATGCTTTTTGTTGTTTTACAGCCTTTTGCATTTACATTGGGCATGTCATTATCACGTTTCATTAGCTATTCCTCATACCAGCCCTGTGAGGTTGGCTCTGTTATCTGCATTTTACAGGCAAGGGCACTGAGAGGTGAAACAACTTGCCTGGGTTCAGATGACAAAGTGAGCTGCTGGAAGAAGTGGATTTCAGTGTACAACTTTGCCTTCCAGCCTGCTTGGCTGGTTCACAGAGGTCTGTGACTTTGAACATGATAACAAAATGTAGATTTTCTATATTAGACTTTGAAAATCATTTTAATGACACTAATTCCAGAAAAGAGAATTGAGGTCAGATTTTAACTATTTGGCTTGATTGTTTTTTATGAGGAGATTTGTTAGATACTTTAACTGGACTGCCTAGACCCGAGGTCCTTGAAATGTTCACCGTGTCCAGAGATGTAGCACCGTTATTTCCTGCTCAACTGCACTGCCTCTCAGAAGTCCCTCTTTCTTCAGCAACCTTCCAGGAGAGCCCACCCATATAATGGAACCTGTAAACAATTTTAAATAGGAGTAAAATACTTTTATGAAGCTGGAAGGGATTCAGGGCTTATCTATTTAAGAAAAATGTACCATGGCCCATGAACTTCCTAAAATTCTATGTATAAACATGAGTGCAGATGCATATGGCTTTTCTTTTTCCTGAAAAGCTTAAGCTTTTGGACCATTCTTTTAAAAAGTGGTTATGTCCCTAACAGACTGGGAAATTGAAGCTCAGTGAGTTTAAGAAACTTGCCTTAAGCATCACACAGCAAGGCAAGAACGTGCTCAGTCCAGAACCTCAGCTCTCCCTTGTGACAGCAGAACTCTGGCCGTTATCTTGATTCCTGGAACATGCATTTACCTTGAAGAATTACACCTATGGGCTCTTTAAGCCATTTACTTTATTCTAAAGAATAGGTTTCCCCAAAATGGTATCCCCTATCGAGATAAAACCGCTGGCACTCCCCTGGAGGACAATTGGCTGAGGTAGCTCTTTTTATTAAGGGAAAGGTTACCCATTATTATATATCTCATTATTAAGGGAAAGGTTACCCTTTCCCTTGATAGCAGAAGGGAGCAACCGCAGTTTCCAGAATTCCCATTTCTGATAACTCTGCCCAATGTGATGAACAATTCTATTATTGCATCACCCACTAACTCCCTATGTGATACCAGGTGATTCAATGAAGACAAGTGATTTTCGACCTTGGCGGCACTGTAGATTCACCCAGAAGAGCTTTTAAAGATCCCCATGCCCATGGCCAGACCACACCCTGGACCAATTAAATCCAAATCCCTGGAGGAAGGACTCAGGCAAGAGGGTTTTTTTGGTTGTTGTTTTTGTTTTTGTTTTAAAGATCCTCAAGTGACTCCAGTGTGCAGCCAAAGTTGAGAACCACTAATAGAAAGAAGAAAGGAAAAGAAATCATATTTCTAAGGCACCTATTACAAACCAGGTGCTTTACGTGTGTTAGTTCATTTACTCCTCATTGACTCAGAGAGGCTGTATAACTTCTCCCAAATCACACAGCTGGAAAGTGGCAAGGTCCAGTTTTAAGTCCAGGTTATTATAATTCCTAAGGCATGCTTTTATCACAGGAACAGATGGTTTCTTGAAGGCTATTTGTAAAACATAGATTTAGTGAGGATTAAATGAGGTGCCACCCATTAAGCACTTGGCACATAGTCAGTGGACCTGAAGACTCTTTCTGTCTCCATCTCTCAGCCTTTGCATTTTTCTTAAATGCTCCTCTTGACCCACGCTATGACATGACACCAAGACACTAAGGTCAGGGAGCTTCATGTTAACCCCAGCAGCTATGCAGTTATAACACATTCTTTATACACAAGCCATGTTATATCAGAATTTCTTTTTTTTTTTTTTTTTTTGAGACAGTCTTGTTCTGTTGCCCAAGCTGGAGTGCAGTGGCACAAGCTCTGCTCACTGCAAGCTTCGCCTCCCAGGTTCATGCCATTCTCCTGCCTCAGCCTCCAGAGTAGCTGGGACTACAGGTGCCCACCACCATGGCCGGCTAATTTTTTTGTATTTTTAGTAGAGATGGGGTTTCACCGTGTTAGCAAGGATGGTCTCGATCTCCTGACCTCGTGATCCACCCACCTCGGCCTCCCAAAGTGCTGGGATTACAGGCGTGAGCCACCAAGCCCGGCCTATATTAGAATTTCATTGTATGGGGATGTTAAGTTTTAGGGGACATAAATTGATGGAATGTGTAACTGAAAATATGTCCTGCCTATTACATGCATTTTATAGAAGCTCTTGGGTTTATATACGTTAATGTCCTGTAGTCATTACTTCCCTCTCTTGTGATTGTGGGATAAATGGAATTATTCATTTAACTGATGGGAAAGTTAGCAACGGTGGCATGGCCCTGTTATGCAGTTGAAACCTGGTGTAAGGTTTCATCCATCCATCCATCCATCCATCCATGCATCCATGACCTTCACAGGATAAGGGCAGGGGGCTGTTCCCCACCAATTGTAAATATTTTCTGTCTCTTCCAGTCTATACGTGAGAGTCATAAACCATTAAATTTGTTTTTTTCTGAATTAGTGGTACTCAAACAGTAATGGATGGAGCAGGGTCCTCTTCAGGGTGAGACCTATTTTGGCATCTGAGGAGTGGAGGCAATGACTTTGTCCACCATGTCTCTCTGTGTTAACTAGTGCTGAAGGAATCACAGGCCAGGCATTGTCCTAGATGCTTTGTGGCAGGTGAGTCAGTATTCAAACCAGGCAGCCTGGATCCAGAGTATGGTCTCTATGTACAGTGCTAATCCTTGGGAGCCACAAGAGATCTGGGGGACTGTCACAGAGGGAGAACCTCAGAGAAGAAGGGCATAAGGCATGTGGCTGATCATGTCCATGCCCCTTTCCTTCTTTGTCCCCTGTTCCTCCAAATCACTGTTCACCAACCTCCTTCTGAGAAAGAAGGAACCACGAAGAGTTAGAGATAGTCTTCTCTGAAGAGAGGAGAGGAGAAGGACCAACAATCTGTCTCCTCTTCACACTTTATTCATTTCTTTAGCCTGCATTGAGAGCTGGCTATGTGTGTGACATGGTTTTCAACTCTTCGCAAACATTAACTCAGAAAAGTGCAGTCACTTGCCTAAGGTTCACTGCTATGAGGGGTGAGCCTGGAGGGGACCCAGGCAGTCTGACCCTACAGTTGTGCTCTGAGCACAGGCTAATGCAGGCACCAAACCTTATCAAACTGATGACATGCAGTGCCAGGCTTCTGACTTCTGGTAGTTTCTATTCTTTTAAAGGAATTTTTGGTAGAGCTTTTTGGTAGAATATAATAATTCATGTAAACTGAAATTAAATTTTTATCAGAGAAAGATCAGTGGCCTTATGTATTAGTCCATTCTCACATTGCTATAAAGAAATACCTAAGACTGCATACTTTATAAAGAAAAGAAGTTTAATTGGCTGATGATTCCACAGGCTGTACAGGAGGCGTGTCAGCATCTGCCTCTGGGGAGGCCTCAGGGAGCTTTTACTCAGGGCAGAAGTCAAAGGAGGAGCAGGAGTCTTACACAGTGGGAGCAGGACAGTGTGGGGGAGGCGCCACCCACTTTTAAACAACCAGATCTCATGAAAACTCACTTATTGTGCCATACCAAAACTCACTTATTTTGCCGTACCAAGGGGGGATGGTGCTAAATCATTCATGAGAGCCTCACCCCCATGAACTAATCACCTCCCACAAGGCCCCACCTCCAACATTAGGGATTACAATTGAACATGAGATTTGGGTGGTGACACAGATCCAAATCACATCATTCCACCTCTGGCCCCTCCCTAATCTCATGTCTACCTCAAATTGCAAACTACAATCATGCCTTCCCAGCAATCCCCCAAATTCTTAACTCATTCCACCATTAACTTAAAAGTCCAAAGTCCAAAGTCTCATTTGAGACAAGGCTAGTTCCTTCTACCTGTGAGTCTGTAAAATCAAAAACAAGTTAGTTACTTCCGGCTGGGCACGGTCGCTCATGCCTGTAATTCTAGCACTTTGGGAGGCTGAGGCAGGTGGATCACGAGGTCAAAAGATTGAGACCACCCTGGCCAACCAACATGGTGAAACCCTGTCACTACTAAAAGTATTAAAATTAGCTGGGCATAGTGGTGCATGCCTGTAATCCCAGCTACTCAGGAGGCTGAGGCAGGAGAACCGCTTGAACCCAGGAAATGGAGGTTGCAGTGGGCCGAGATAGCACCACTGCACTCCAGCCGGGGTGACAAAGTGAGTCTCCATCTCAAGAAAAAAAAAAAAAAAGTTAGTTACTTCCAAGGTACAACAGAGATATAGGCATTGGGTAAACACTTCCATTCCAAAAGAGAGAAAGGGGATACAGGCCCTGTGCAAATCCAACATGTGGTAGTGCAGTCATTAAATGTTAAAGCTCTAAAATAATCTTATTTGACTCCATGTCTTACATTTAGGGCACATTGTTGCAAGGGGTGGGCTGCCAAGGCCATGGGCTGCTCTGTCCCTGTGGCTTTGCAGGGTTCAGACCCCAAAGTTGCTCTCATGGGCTGGTGTTGGATGCTTGTAGCATTTCCAGGCTCAAGGCGCAAGCTGTTGGTGGATCTACCATTCTTGGGTCTGGAGGAGAGTGGCCCTCTTCTCACAGCTCCACTAGGCAGTGAACTAGTGGGGACTCTGTGTGGGGGCTCCAACCCCACATTTCCCCTCTGCACTGCCCTAGTAGAGGTTTTCCATGAGGGCTTTGCCCCTGCAGCAGGCTTCTGCCTGGACATCCAGGCATTTCCATACATCCCCTGAAATCTAGGTGGAGGCTCCCAAGCCTCAACTCTTGCACTCTGTGTGCCCTGGGACTTAATACCACATGGAAACCCTCTGAAGCAGTGGCCTGAGCTGTATCTGGGCCCCTTTGAGCCATGGCTGGAGCTGGAGCATTTGGAATGCAGGGAGCAGTGTCCTGAGGCTGCACAGGACAGTGGGGCTCTGGGCCTGGCTCATGAAACCATTTTGTCCTCCTAGGTCTCTGGGCCTGTGTTGGGAGGGGCTACCAAGTAAGTCCCTGAAATGCCTTCAAGGCCTTTTCTTCATTGTCTTCGCCATTATCATTTGGCTCCCTTTTTATGCAAATTTCTGCAGCCTGCTTGAATTCCTCCCCTAAAAATGGGCTTTTCTTTTCTACCACATGGCAAGGCTGCAAATTTTCCATATTTTTATGCTCTACTTCCATTTGAAATATAAGTTCCAATTTCAGGTCATTTCTTTGCTCACACATATGAGCATATGTTTTTAGAAGCAGGCACGTCACATCTTGAATGGTTTGCTGCTGAGAAATTTCTTCCACCAAACACCCTAAATCTCCTCTCTCAAGATCAAAGTTCCACAAATCCCTAGGGCAGAAGCACAATTCAACCTAGCTTTTCCCTAAGGAATAACAAAAGTAACCTTTTCTCCATTTCCCAATAAGTTTCTCATCTCCATCTGAGACCACCTCAGCCTGGTCATCTCTGTCCATATCACTATCAAAATTTTGGTCATGATAACTCAACAAATCTTTAGAAAGTTCCAACCTTCCTTAATCTTTCTGTCTTCTTCTGAGCCCTCCACACTCTTCCAACCTCTGCTCATTACCCAGTTCCAAAGTCACTTCCACATTTTCAGGTATCTTTTTAGCAATGCCCCACTCCTTGGTACCAATTTTCTGTATTAGTTTGTTCTTGCATTGCTATAGAAAAATACATGAGACTAGGTAATTTACAAAGAAAAGAGGTTTAGTTGGCTCATGGTTCCACGGGCTGTACAGGAAGCATGGCAGCAACTGCTTCTGGGGAGGTCTCAGGGAGCTTTTACTCGTGGCAGAAGGCAAAGCAAGAGCATGCATGTTACATGGCAAAAGTAGCATCAAGAGGGAGAGAGAGGAGGTACTAAATACTTTTAAACAACCAGATCTCATGAAAACTCACTCATTATACAGTATCAAGGAGGAATAGCACTAAACCATTCATGAGAACCCCACCCCCATGATCCAGTCACCTCCCACCAGGCCCCACATCCAACAGTGGGGATTACAACTGAACATGATATTTGGGTGTGGACACAGATCCAAACCATATCACCTTAAAACAGAAGGGCTCCTTCTAGAGAAGCCTCATTATGCACCTTTTTGTTTCTGTCAGTCCTGCTCTGGGTCCTTGTCTGAGCTTTGCACTCATATGTTTGTTCCTTATGTTAATGAGGGTGCCACTAGCTGCTATTGCAAAACTCTAATATATAGATTGCTTAACAGCATCAGCTTTTACTTCACATTTCCATAAACAGCTAAGGCAATTTCAGGTCAGACAGGGTTGGATGGAGCAGGGACTCTGCTCAAATACAGACAGACAGGAGTTCCATCTTTCTCAGAACAGGGATCCTGAGGGTGCTGTATTAGTCTGTACTCACACTGCTATAAAAAAATACCTAAAACTGGGTAATTTATTTTAAAAAGTGGTTTAATTAGCTCATGGTTCTGTGGGATATACAGGCTTCTGCTCCTGGGGAGGCCTCAGGAAACTTACATTGATGGTGGAAGGTGAAGGGGAAGCAAGCACCATCTTCACATGACCAGTAGGAGAGAGAGAGTGCCAAGGGGTAGGTGCTACACACTTTCAAACAACCAGATCTTATAAGAATGCTATCATGAGACAGCACTAGGGGGATGGTGCTAAATAATTAGAAACCACCCAATGATCAAATCACCTCCCACCAAGCCCCACCACCAACACTGAGAATAAAAATTCAACACGAGATTTGGGTGAGGACACAGAGCCAAATCGTATCAGATGGTCTGTTCATTAACATTGAACTGGCAAAGGGGAGACAGCCTGGGGGAATGCACAGGAGAGGTTTATATAGGCCAGGCCTAGAGGTTGTGCTTCTCACTTCTGTTCACATTTCATCAGCTGGCATTTGGTCCTAGGACCACACCTTAGAATGAGGAAGGCTGGCAAATGTGCCCAGCCATGTGCCCAACAAGGAAAAATGTTTCATTTTATCCTCATTCCTTTTCTTTCTTTTGTTTTGTTTTTGGATTTTATGGTTGTTGTTTTATGGCCAACAGTTTGAGGGCTGAAAGTTGCCAGTAGAAAAAAGGATAAGTAGAATCTCCTGGTATGATTTGTGTAGAATATTAATTCTAAATATGAAATAATCATAACTCACTTTTATTGTGTGTTTACTATGCACCAAACTGTACTAGGCCCTTCCCCTACATGGCTGCATTTAATTCTATAGCAGCCTTGCATGTGGGTTTTGAAGTACATCAACAGTTCATTGTGGGAGGATATGGCTCTGCTCTTCTAAAGGGAATAGGGAGCAAACGGGCTGGAGCACTGCAGGTCCATTCTCCACCCTACTTTCCTTTCTTGTGTGTCCAGGAGGTTGATTTTCATGGACAATACTTCCAGACTTCATTGTCCTCTGGCTTCTGGTTGGATTTGGCTAATAGGAGGCACCAATAGGAGATCAGAGTTGGGTATAATGTCTGTAGGCTGCTCTGTGGTTTGACAGTAGCTATGACTCTATGGTCACATAGCTGCCACTCTCCCACTGCTGCAGATCTCACCAGATTGCCAAAGAGGGCCCTCTTTCTACCCCTCCAGGCCTGGGATTACAGCAGCTTTCTGCTGCTGATACTGCCTTGGTGTTTCTCTACCCTTTGACTGGTCCCTTCTTCCTCCCTACACCTCCACAAATAGTGCTTTCAATGAACTCTCTTCAATTACTCCTTGGAGAGAGCTGTCTTTCTCTCACTGGTTCCTGATTGATTCAACCAGAACCTGAAGAACTTATGTAGCATCTTTTTTAAAAACAAACAAACAAACAAAAACCTTTATTATAGTTTCTACTTTAGAGTCAGGCAGACCTAGTTATGGACCCTAGTTTGATCACTTACCAGTTTGTGTGATCTCAAACAAGTAATTTAGCCCCTTACTGTGAGTGAGCCATAGTTTACTCACTCAAAATAAAAGATAATGGTTTGTGAAGATTTTTTAAAAAAGAATATGCAAACTACCTAGACCAGTGTTTGGTACATAATAGGTAATTCATAGAATTGAAAATGGGAAATGATGTCATGGAAATATGTCTGATATGGTTTGGCTGTATCCCCACCCAAATCTCATCTTGAATTCTCATGTGTTGTTGGAGGAGCCCAGTGGGAGGTAATTGAATCATGGGGGCAGGTCTTTCCCCTGGTGTTCTCCTGATAGTAAGTCTCACAAGAGCTGATAGTTATTATAAGAGGGAGTTTTCCTGCGCAAGCTTTTTTTTCTTGCTGCCATCCATGTAAGATGTGACTAGCTCCTCCTTGCCTTCCACCATGATTGTGAGGCTTCCCCAGCCATGTGGAATTGTAAGTCCAATTAAACCTCTTTCTTTTGTAAATTCCCCAGTCTTGGGTATGTCTTTATCAGCAGTGTGAAAATGGACTAATACAATGTCAAACAATAAATTATTAAATTAGTTTAAATTAATCTATACATTGCATATTGAGCTGACAGACATTTTTAAATCCCAGTGTTGATAGTGATGTAACAAAAAGGCACACAATATAAGTGAATGCAGAAAATCTGGTAAAACCTTTATGAACGGCATTTTATCTATAGGTCCACAAACCCTATAAAATGTGCATTCCCTTTAATCCAGCAATTCACAACAATTTTCGGAATTTATCCTAAGGAAATAATCAGATAAAGATGCATCTACAAACATGTTCACACTATTACTGTTTACCATGGTTAAAAATGGAAAATAACAAATATTTGACAATAGGGAATGGCTAGATAAACCTTGGAACATCCATGCAATGATAAGTAGATGGATAATTGATATAGAAAAATGGCCATAGCACATTGGTAAGTAAAATAATCAGTTACAAAACTATTTCTGGAGCGTTATTCCAAATTTTTGTAAAACAATAAAAAAGAGGAAAAATTGAAGGAATATATGTTGAAATATTGATTTTAGTTATTTCTGGATGGTAGGATTACAGATGCAATTTTCCCCCATTGTTATTATTTTTCCTGTATTTTCTAACTTTTTAAAATAATGAACTTTGTAAAGATAAGATTGTCCTTGGCTGTAAGTAACAAAAATTCAAACAATAGTGGTTCAGCAGCTCAACAATGCCAAGACCAATGTCTGAAATGTTTATGGCTTTTCCTTCATGGCCTTCATGTGGTCATTGTACCCACCAGTTATCACACATTCATTCAAAGAGAGAGGAAAGGAACAGGAAGGACTGTCTCAGGAAAACACAAACGAGAACGCCATCACAGATTTAACGTTAACTGGCCAGATTTGTGTCACATGGCCATCCCCAGCTGGAAAGTGGAAGGAGGGATGGGGGTGTGTGTGTTAGGAATTGGGGCTGAGTCAGCCACTTTGCAATGTCTGCTATAAAG
The DNA here is from genome assembly GCF_028858775.2 of Pan troglodytes. Lineage (NCBI taxonomy): Eukaryota > Metazoa > Chordata > Mammalia > Primates > Hominidae > Pan > Pan troglodytes. The sequence goes on along the minus strand of NC_072401.2, from coordinate 38,711,708 downwards.
AGGTATTGCTGGGAGGCTGAGGCAGGAGAATCACTTGAACCCGGGAGGTGGAGGTTGCAGTGAGCCGAGATCGCGCCACTGCACTCCAACTTGGGTGACAGAGTGCGACTTTGTCAAAAAAAAGAAAAAAAAAGGTATTGCTTTGATAATTTTAAAAATTAGAGTTATTAAAATGTTAAAACAAGTTATTTCTTTTTTTCTTTGACTACTTGAATGCTCTCCATCCTCCAGCCACCCTTCCACCCACTTAGGCTGCAACAGCCAGCAATTTCACATTCACTGAGCCAAGAGAGTGAGGAAGAATGAAGAAACCTGAGAGGAGTCTGCACCCTCTTAGGTGGTAGGAGTGGAGAGAGGGCAGTGTGCCAAAGGACTGGAAATCAGCTTGTTTATTCAGTCAACTTCATCTAGATCTCTCTGGTCTGAGGTTCTGGCAGTGAAAGCTTATCAGCAGAGGGTTTTGCAACTTCAGTACTTCTGGCCCTGCTGTTATTTTTTAGTCTGTGCAGAACTGGCCCTGGTATTTCATTTGGCTGCTTTGGTCTCAGCAGGCCTTCCAAATAAATAACATACCCATGAGACCCACTGAGGGAATGGACTAGATTGTCTGGGTTCAGTTCCTGGCTGTGCAGGTACCTGTTATGGTCCTTGGACCAGTTACTTAAGCTCTCTGTGTTTCTGCTTCCTGAAATGTAAGATGGGAATAATAAATAATACTATATATTTCATAGGGTTGTTATAAAAGATTGGATGAGTCGGTATTTGCCAAGTGCTTAGAATATGCCTATCATATAGTAAGCATTATACAAGTATTTGTTTAAAAAATAAATAAATATGAGAAAGGCAGAAACAGCCATAAGCTCTCTGGGCCCCATTTGTTTGAGGTTACAACTTACTTGACATAAAGCTGAGGCATCTAAAGCTACAAAGAGGGTCAAATTTTCTTTTGTTCCATGCTGGCTGAACCACGTGGTCCCAGAAGTAGGAAGGAAAGAGAAGGCTTAGGAAGCTAAGAGCCATGAAACACCTGCTGAGTGGCAGGACTTCCTAATGGCTTTCTGTGTAGCAACTCAGTTAAGTCTAATCAGGCAGGTGCTATCACTGCCCTCATTTTACAGATGGGGAAACTGAGGCTCAGAGAGGTGAAGTAACTTGGCCACAGTCACATGCTATGAGTGGTGAAGCTGAGGTTGAACCCCAGCAATGTGTGACTTTCAAGTATGGATATTCCACATTAAGAATGATATTTACATGGGAGACTTCACTTTACATGGTTTTAAAAGATTAAAGTATACATCAATCTCTAGTTTAAAGATACTGAGGGCGCTTTTATTTAACAGGCCCTAGTAGCAAATTTTCCTGTAAAATGTTTAACTTCTCTCTGTTTAGTTTGGCAAGTTTGAATTTTTACATGTTGTATTTTCTTACAGTATAGTGCATCTCTATTGTTCAAAAAAATAAATTTCAGGCCTGGAACTTAGTTAAATTCTGAGGTTTTGTGGGTTGTCCTTTAAAAAAATTTTTTTTACTTCTTTTCTTCCTTTCTTTCTTTGTTCCTGCCTGCCTCCCTGCCTTAATTTTTACTTCCTTCCTTCTTTCCTTTCTTTTCTTCTTCCTATTCCTCCTCCTCCCCTCCCTCCCTTCCTTTCTCTCCCTCCCTCCCTCCCTTCTTTCCTTCCTTCCTTGCTTCCTTCCTTCCTTCCTTCTTTCCTTCCTTGCTTAAGTCAGGAATACATGATCTAAAGATCTCTCTGTGTCCTTCTAAAATAGCTGAAGCTCAAAGCCAGTAATTACTAGCAAAAAAATGACCATTTTTGTTGCCAATTCTGAGCACATTATCTTGAAGCTCAAAGCCTGGCCTGAAACAACTGAAATTATAAATAATTAACATCATGAATATCTCACAGGTCCAAATTCCTCCACGAGTAACCGCAGAATTCCTTTCTGTTCTCTGATCTGCCAATGCTACCTTTGCAAATGCCAGTTCCAAAGACATAGAAGCAAATATTGCTCAATGTTTTTATTAATGACTATGATCATGTTCAAGCAAATTGTGCATGTTCAAGGCACATTCCCTGTTCTTTCTCTTTAAGAAAAAAAATCACTAAGCCCCACCCTACCCCACCCTTAGCTTTGAAAGGTCTGAAGTCAGTGGTGCTTGAGATAGAGCCAAGATAAAACGAATTGAAAACAAAATGAGCTTTTTTTTTTTTTTGAAACTTCTGTTTCCAGCTTATAGACACTCCCACCTCAAGTTGCAGAATCCTAGGGATCTGACCCAGTGTCACCTTCAACCCCACTGGAGCCTTTAGGCCTGTCCTATGTAGGCTGAGGCCCCTCCCAGGTCAGTCCCTACCCCCATTGGAGGCGAATTAACTCTTTCAGGGGAAGACTTGTGCTGGCTTCCAACAACCCAATCTTCCTACTCTGGAGGCTAATCTTTTCCCCTTTTATGCTTTTGCCTTCATAATAGTCCTCATTCTTCTTCCAGAGGGTTAGAGGGTGCAAATAGCCAAGAAGCAGTTGCAAGAAGGCTCTGAAGTTCACATCTTGTGGGTAGGGCCAGCAGTAGGCAGGAGAGACCTGGGAGAGAGATTAGGTGAAACATTAGCCACAACCTTTTGGATTCAGTCCAGTGTCTTTCAATTATTTCTTTATGTGCTTTGGGTACTGGGCTTATTTGGCATGAGACAGGCATCCATTAGAAGATTTCACAATGATTTGCCATGTTACAGTTCTAAACATGCGAACTCATCACCAAAGAAAATTTATGTTTTTACCGCCTTTTCCTCCCACCTCTCCCTGGGGAGCTGCAGGAAAAAGCAATCCAAATGAATTAATCAAAATGACTAGGTTATGCTCTAAAAATAATAAACGTTGCCGTAGTCTGGATCTTTTTCAAGTTTGAGCTTATTTTGTGAGCTTGAATATCGATACGTCAAAGCGCATGTGCATGTATATATTTTTATTAGAGGGATGTGGACTATTGCATGAGGACAGGTAAGTTATTAAGATACACAAATGCAATTGCTCTCATAATACTAGACTGCATTTCAACTAAGTTAATTAAGCTACTTGGCCAATGAAGAGGCAAAGGGTAGGTGCCTTAATGATTCCTTAACTTGTCTCATAAGCCAGCCTTGCAAATTAGGATAGGCTACAGAACTTGAGCTCTGAAAACAAAGCAGGACAGAAACTGAGGTGCAGACTTAGAACAATAACAAAAAGGAAAAATGTCTCCTTGAGCTTCCCTTACCTACTGCATAAGACATTGCTAGACAAAAGCAAAAGGACTGGAAAAAGTTGAAAATTTATTCAAAAAAGTTAGTAAATAATAACAGAAAACAAGCAAACAAGAAACTGTTATTATCATCATATTTTCAAAATATCTTCTAAGAGATCAGCTCCAAAAGAAAGTTTTAATATAAAAAGAAACCTGTAGCTGAATCCCAAGTTTTCAAGGCCTTCTTGTATTGTGAGAAGGCAATTAGATCAACATTAGGGCGAGGCCGAGAGGGAAAAATCTGTATTGGGAAAAAGGAAAGTGGTGATGATCGGGGTAGAGTCTCTTCTTATTTTAAATGATGCAGTTATCTGATTTTTAATTGACCTTTTTCCCTAATGTATACCCCAAATATCCTCAAGCAAGATGTTTAAAAATCCAGATCCAAACCATCCACAGCCCTTGATGATAATTTATCCATGTTAGGCAGGGTGACGAGGCCCCTGTGATTGTCAGAAAAAATTAGGAGCAAGGATTCCCCAGCTTTATTGTGCATGTCCTTTGTCTCTGGATCTGATCCCTGATGTTATTGGGCGAAATCACAAGGTTATTTCCCACCTAAGAAATCTCATCTGGCTTGAGAATGCTCCTTAGATAATTTCAGCGTCTTTATTCTCCAGAGAAGGTTGATTTCAGTGTTACTAACCCCATCCTACTTTAGCCAGCCTCCATTAATCATGGCTGGCAGGAGAGACTAGAGGGTCATGGGTAATTGAATTCCAGCCAACCTTCAAACCTAATTCAAGTCAACCCTTTGACCTCTTTGCTGACCAAATCTGCTGCCAGAGCTAGTAAATAAATATTGCTTTTTAATTAGACGAAGCCTTTTTCGAGAGCCTACTATGTGTTAGCTTTGTGAGAGAGGCAACCATTATCTCACTTCATTCATTCATTCTGTCCACACTTCCATTGGAACCCAGACACAAGGAATTAACAGATAGTGGAGAGGAGTATAAAGGTCAACTTGGGGTCAGCCCAGTGGGAAAATATGTGCTTTACAGACACCCTGACTTCCTATCTTTGAAAGAAGATAGATCTTTAGCATTGACAGAAAGGCTGAAGTCCTTTCTGCACAGGAAAATGAAATGATAAACATTTTCCCTTCTCTCGAGAAGCCATGTAGGATCTTCCGACTCCAAAGACTTCTATTCAAGTCCTCCTGCCACCATATTTGACATGGAATGTCGGGTAGGTGATTTTACCTTTGTAGGCCTCAGGGCCCTCACCTGTGACATGGAACAGGGTGTGCACCACTAACCTGGCAAGGTCATTGTGATACAATGTGTAGGGAAGCTCCTTGTAAACTGCTAGGCTCCAACCACACAGGAGATTGCTGCCAATGGCTCTTGCACACTCTCTGTTAAAGATGCCACCCAGCAATGAGACCAGTCAAAGACAGGGCTGGGGAACAGACACCTAGACAGAGAGTACACACTCATTTTAAATAATGAAATTTTAGCTGGATTTTCTCATGAAATTTGCTTCTTTTGTTTTGCTTGGTCTCTGGGTCACCACCATGCCTAAGTATACACATGATCTGGATTTTTTCTTTTTTCTTTCTTTTCTTTTTTTTTTTTTTTTTGGCCAGAATTCTTTTGTGGCATTTAGAAGTCTCCAGAAAATATGAAACTTACTTTTCCCTTTCAGAGGAGGCCACCCCACACTTTATCACCTATTTCTCATCCTCAGACAATTAGAAACCAGCTCACCAAGGACTAGCAGTGTTCCACTATCACCAACCCTCAAATTTCATAATAAAGCTAGCACTGAGTTGCTACGATTAATATTCTCAGCAGCAATACTTTTGGGGGGAAATGATGAGTCGAGGATGTGCAGAGGTTTTCTTAGAAAAAAACCAAATGTGCTTGAATAATTTACTCTCTCATTTTAATTCCAAAATGATATGAGGCCCCTAAGGCTTAGCAAGCAACCGGGGGACCTGAGCAGCCTGGAGAGGCTGTGTTTAAGTGGTAATGTTAATGGAATTATCCGTTGCTGCTGGAGCACTGTCTGCTGTCGAGAGATAATTACCCAGGCAAAGATGAGGTATCATTGAAGATAAACGCTGAAGCAGGGACCTCAATGTTTATTTTCCATGCTAGGGCGTAATCTCCTCCGTTGTTTAACTTCATTAGCATCCCTGCTAACCCCGGGCCACACAATTTCACTTAAAAGAAAGAAATTAAATAACCCGAACATACATGTAATTGTAAACAAAGTGGCAGAAGATGTGGGTTGGGCTGCTTTTGCTGCTACAGTCAGTGGCAAACAAGCCTTCTCTTTTACCCTATCCTTCTCCCTGTGCAGTGAAAATGAGAGCAATGTTTGTTGAGTGCTCACTGTGAGCCATAACTTGTGTTAAGCATTTTATATATGTTGTCCTATTTAATCTCCACACATAACAATTCTAGGAGATGAGTACTAGCAGAGGAAACTGCGTGTCAGAAATGTTAAGTGACTTGTCCAAGGTCACTGGACTAGTGAGCCATTGAGTGAGGGTTTCAACCCTGGCAGACAGGTCCCAGCTATTCACAGAAAATCACTGGACCACGCATATTCCACATGGAACTTCAGCTTGGTCTTCTTGATTTTACAGCAGAGTCCAGGCGATTTTATCACCACTACAGCTGCCACTGCTAACTTTATTGGAAGGACTGCCAAATCTCCCATCCAGTACTTATGTCCTCGGTCCAGTTCTGTGTTTCTGTTTTATTGAGAAAGAATTTGCATTCAACCCCATGTGGTCAAGACCGAGCTTTTTAACTCATCCCCGAAGGCCTTCGCATTGGCCACGTTCCCGGCCTTCTTTGGCCAATCTGTAAGCAATCACTGTCTCCTCACCCCAGGCTCTTTCACCCAAAACTTATTATTATGAAAATTACATGCAGAAAACCTGAAAGAATATTTCAGTGCACAGCTGTCTAGCCTCTACCAGATTCAACAATTGTTAACATTTGCCATGTTTAACTTACAAACCAATCTTTCTATTTTTCTTTCTGAACCATTTGAAAGTTGGTTTCAGAAATCATGACACTTCAGCCCTAAAAGCTTCTCCGTGCATCTCTGAAGATTGTAGGACATTTCCTGCATGACCACATTAGCATTATCAGAGCTGAGAAAATTAACAATAATTCTCTTGCTATTATCAATTATCCAATTCATAATCATAGTCATTTCTTAACTGTTCTCCAATTATATCTTATAGCTGTTTTAAAAAAAAAAGAAGTATCTGCATTGTATTGGTAGTAATGTCTCTTTAATCACTGGTAATCTGGAACATCTCCCCAACACCTTAATTTTTTCCCCACTATGTTTAATTTTTAAGGAATCACTAGTTTTTGAACAGTTGAATTGCTTTCTGTTCTGAAGGGTCTCAAGTGGTCTTTAACTCTCAACCAACCCTTAGCAAGATGGTGGCTCCAGAATCTCTACATGGGAAGGGCTTGAGGAGAGATGCAATCTGGTTAAGGAGTCCCGGTGAAGGCCTTTTGCATAAGAAACATATGTTTTAAAAAACTCAGATTGTTGAATTTTTTTTTTTTTTTGACATGGCTGCTGCCCTAACATAGAGGCAGTCTGTGCTATAGGAGAGGTGATAAATGGTAATTTGTGAATGGTGCAGATTCTGAGCAAATTGCCTAGGTTCAAACATCGGCTTTGCTACTTCCAAGATGTGTGACCTTGAACAAGTTACTTAACCTCTCTGTTACTCAGTTTTATCATTTGCAAGATAGTGATGATAATAATAATGGAATCTAAGTCAAAGAGTTGTGCTGAAGTGAATTAATAAACGCAAAGCAGTGAGAATCCTGCGTGGAACAGAATATTATCTATAAATGGTAACCATTATCATTATTCATATTCTTTCCCTACTTTCTATCAACTTCCTTCTCCAGTTACTTCTTAGAACTGGAGCACCTAACATTTCTGGCTGCCTGCTAGTTTTGCCTATTGCCTTTTTACTTTATGTTCAATTTATTCGGGTTGGCCCAAGGAATTCTTGTTTGCCTTCAACCTCATCTTCATTCCTCTCTCTAATCCCCTGTTGTTGTTATTTCCAATCAAATTATTTTAAAAATATCCATTTGGTTCTAGTTTCTTCTATTATCTTGTATGCCTGGTTTAACTTCTGCCCTTTTTGCACTGAGACATAGATTCATCCTTGGATTTAAGATGCGATTAAATCTGGTGATTCTAATCCAGGAGCACTTCCCTACCGAAGTGACCCATGAAGTTTCTGGTTCCTATTCATTCATTCACTCACTCAGTCAATTATTCAACACACTTCTGAGCCCCCATGAGGAACTGGGCCCTTGGCTAGACACCAGGGATACAGCAGTGAACTAAACATGGTTCTGGCTGTGGAAAAATAACCAACAAATTGCTAAAAGTGAATCTGAACCAGGTAGTTCTGAAAACTCCCTGCACCTCACCACATATGATAATTCTGGGAGAGTGATTGAAGGGGAGGTGAACAGGTTCCTTTCCCCAAAGTATCCTCCACAGTCCTGAAATTTCTCCTAATAAAGTACGGTCATGCACTGCATAATGACATTTTCATCAACAATGGACTGCATGTACCATGGTGGTCCCGGTGGTCCCATAAGATGATAGTGAAGCTGAAAATTCCTATTGCCTAGTGACTTTGTAGATGACATAGTGTGGTAGCGTAATCATTTAATTTTTAAAAATATATTTAGTGTAGCCTAAGCATACAGTGTTATAAAGTCTACAGGAGTGAGCAGTAGTGTCTTAAGCCTCACATTCACCATTCACTCACTGACCCACCCAGAGCAACTTCCAGTCCTGCAAGCTTCATTCATGGTAAGTACCTATACAGGTACACCATTTAAAAAATCTTTTATACCATATTTTGTTGTACTTTTTCTGTGTTTAGATACACAAATACTTAGCATTGTGTTACAATTTCCTACAATATTCAGTACAGTAACATGCTGTCTAGGTTTGTAGCCTAGGAGCAATAGGCTCTATCATATAACCAAGGTGTATAGTAGGCTATGCCATCTAGGTTTATGTAAGTACACTCAATGATGTTTGCATAAAGATGAAAAGGCCTAACAATGTGTTTCTCAGAATGTATCCCCATCATTAAGAGACGCATGACTATACTACTAAATAATAGTAGCTCGGGTCACTTCTTGTTTTCCTCACAAGTCCTTTAAACATTTCTAGGCCAAGCACGGTGGCTCAATGCCTGTAATCCCTGCACTTTGGGAGGCCGAGGCAGGTAGATAACCTGAGGTCAGGAGTTTGAGACCAGCCTGTCCAACATGGTGAAACCCTTGCCTCTACTAAAAAAAAAAAAAAAAAAAAAAAAGATTAGTCAGGTGTGGTGGGGGGTGCCTGTAGTTCCAGCTACTCGGGAGGCTGAGGCAGGTGAATCGCTTGAACCTGGAAGGAGGAGGTTGCAGTGAGCCAAGATCGCACCACTATACTCCAACATGGGCAACACAGTGAGACTCCATCTCAAAACAAAAACAAAAACAAAAATAAAACAACAACAACAAAAAAGGTCTAGAATCATTTAAAACTTTAGCAATGACTGCTTATTTTCACAAAAGTATCGTATTAGAATAACCATTACTTGGCACAATTTTCTCATCTGAAGAATGGGTATTATAATAGTACTCACCTTATAGGGTGTTAAAAGATTAAATGTGTTAATATTAGTAAAATGCTTAAAACAGAGCATGGATTTGTGTTTGGTAAATAAATAAAAATAAGTTTGTTGAGAGATCATGATGGAATCAAAAGAGAATAAGACTCAGAGAAGATGAGCTTTGAGAGGGGTAAAGGGAGGAAGGTAGAAGCTTGGGCTTCACTCAACTGCCAAATGAGTTAGGAATCATTTGAAGAAATTCTGGAGAGGTCAGAGGGAAAGTAAAGATTAACTCTGACTACTTTATAGTTTTTAAAAAATGACCTTCTTTATTTTCTTTATTATCTTTATTCTGAGTTCTGGACTCTATAATCAGCCGATTCCAGAACAAGCATGCCGTCATGTTGTGCATATTGGGAAAGAAATTTGTTGGGAGACAATTTTCTGTGAGTTTCTCTAGTTTCTACACATCTCGTAAGCAGAGACACTGAGTATCTTTGCTCTGAAATATCTTTTCGAGAATGTTTGTATAGTGAACAGCCTTGGAAGATGGAGATAGTCCCTCTCTCTCCAGGCAAAGGGCAGAATTTTTACTGCTATTACAAAAGATTCAGGTTCCCTAAGTTCAGGTTCCTCTTCTGTAACAAAACTCCCTGTGTGAATGGTGTCACCTGGCCCTTTTCTCTTCACCCTGTGAGAATTGGGTATCAAGAAGCTAACAAATGTTGATAGTGTGGCTTCTACTATTGGTGTAAGTACTAAGGGAGATTTCACAATCATATAAAGGAATTACTATAGTCTTCCCCATCCCTTCTTTCTCTTCCTCACTCAGTTAGGCTACTACCTATAAATAGTAACTTTTTCCTCTCTTCTTAATCTCCTCCTTACCCTCACCTTACCCCAGTTCCTGCATAATTTCAGCCCCATGCCCCACTTCAACAAGAACACAGACTGTACATTTGACCTCCCAACAAATGGGCCCATTTGTGATCCTGGACTGGGAAAAGGAACCTCACAAGGGAGTCCCTCCTTTTTGGCTTTTTCTCTCCCTTTCCGGCTTTCCAAAGTATTCCTATTTAGTGACTTCCAAATGGGTATGGACTTAGAAGGTCTCCATTTGCTGCCCTTTTACTATCTTCTTTTTTTGCCCTAATCATTCTCTCTGTTGTCTTTGATCTTTTCTAAGCCTTCCCGAGGCCTTTTTCATGAATGGGGAGTGTATCCCAGCACCTGGCCCAGACCCTGGCTCATGGCAGATACCCAGTCACTCTAAATTCCCAAACTCTTATGCTCTACCCTTCTCGTTTTCTGGACCATCCTAACCTTTCTCTCCTACACTGTCTGCATCTCTTTTCACTCTTAAAGCACTTCAAGGAAGAATCTAGAAGATAAAAATAAAAGCAAAAACTGAAACACATTAAACACAACATAACTTTATTTTCAAGATGAACAATAAAAATACAGAATGTGTGCATTTTTTTGTAAATGGTTTTCCACAGATGACAGTGGTAATCTAATAAATGTTTACAGGACAAACAATTGTGGTTTCACAGCCTTCTACTCCTTGAGCATTTAAACATTTCTACAAAGCAACTTCTGTCACCAACATCCAGCACAAGGGTAGTTTTGGATGATTAAGTTTGGACCTGTTGCACAGCATTTTGGGACTGATATAAACACATTGCTGTGGTAAAATGATCTTTTCAGCTTGGGTGGTTGTTGAAGTATGAGTCAGTTGGGGGAGCTTGGGGGAAAAGACTGGGAGATACCTGGATGCCCATGCATGTGGCAAGCTCTCGGGGGAAGGGAAGAGGGAGGATACAGACCCGGTATGCACAGACCACTTTCTCAATATCAGAGAGCTGGTTCATGGGGTCTCTGGGCCAACAGCAAGACCCAGCCCACCTAGGGACCAGGAATTAGAAACAGGGAGCATCATTTTTTAAAAAAAGCAAAATCCACATTAGGAATTTTTTAATTGCATAAATTATGTGTGAACACTGTGAAGACATTAGAAGATATAACAAGGAAATTAATAAATAAAATTATGCATGATTTTGCTACTCAGGTGTAATCACTGTTAACATTTGGACAATAGTTTTATTTTCAATGTGTATGTATATTTTACACACATATGTACACCACATAACTGGGGGACATATCACACATTCTCTCATAGATTCTTTTTTTGTTTTGCTTACATTGTCTTTTGACCAAAATTATATATCAGCAGCAAAGTTTTCTTTCATGTCACTGTCCCAAACACCTCACTAGATAGGTGTTATTATTTTCCCCTCTTTTTTCAAATTTTTTTTTTGAGGCAGGATCTTGCTCTATTGCCTAGGCTGGAATGAAGTGGCATGATCACAGCTCACTGCAACCTCAAGCTCCTGACTCAAGTGATCTTCCTACCTTAGCCTCCCGAGTAGGGACTACTACAGGTGCATGCCACCATGCCCCAGCTACTGCAGCACAGTTTTAAATGGCTACATGGTATTTCATTGTGCTGATAGTTTCTAAGTTATAATACCTACTGCCTATTTTATCCATTTTGGTTGTCTTCAAGTTTTAATTTTTTACTGTCATAAACAATGCCATAAGAAAAGCAAATTTAAACTACAATGAGATATCATCTTATACCAGTTAGAATGGCTATTACTAAAAAGAAAAAAAAAAACAGATGTTGGCAAGGATATGGAGAAAAGGGAATGTTTATACACTGTTGGGAATATAAATTAGCACAATCTCTATGGAAAATAGTATGGAGATTTCTTAAAGAACTACAAATAGTACTACCATTCATTCCAGCAATCCCAATACTGGGTATCTACCCAAAGGAAAAGAAATCATTATATCAAACAGATACATGCACTCATATGTTCATCACAGCACTATTCACAATAACAAAGATATGGAGTCAATCTAAGTGTCAATCAGCGGATGGCTGGATAAAGAAAATGTGGCATATATACACAATGAGATACAATTCAGCCATAAAAAGGAATGAAATCATATCTTTTGCAGCAGCATGGATGGAACTGAAGGCCATTATCTTAAGTGAAACAACTCAGACACAGAAAGATAAATATCACATGTTCTCACTTATAAGTGGAAGCTAAAAATGTGTACACATGAACATAAAGTATAAAATGATAGACAGTGGAAACTTTGAAGGGTGAGGGGTTGAGGGGGAAATGGATGATGGAAAAATTACTTAATGGATACAATGTACATTATTTGGGTTATGGATACACTAAAAACTCAGACTTCACCACTACACAATATAGCTATGTAACAAAATTGCACTTGTATCCCTTAAATTTATACAATAATAATAATAATAACCCAATGCTGTAGTGCATATCCTTATCATACTTCTTTGAATGCTTGTCTGACTATATTCTTGAGATAAATTTCGAGAAAGGGAATTTTAAGCCGAACAGCATGCATATGCTTAGAACTTAGATATGTATTACAACCATGCCCTCCAGAAAGTTTCAATCAATTTACAGTCCCGCCAGCAGTCAGACTGGGTTTTTGAACAAAGTTCAATCTCCATTCTAAGGAGGAGTGTGAGAATTACTTGCCGCTGCCAATCACAAGATGGCTTGAAATATGGGCAAATTGAGAAATACTGTTGTTCATACAAGGCTCTTCTTTAATGCTGTGACCTAAGTCACTTCTACAATAAAGAAAAGAGTATCCTTGTGTAGGTGGATGTAATATATATTGATCATGAAAACAACAAAAGACCAAGAGTTTTCAAACTTGTGGAGAGATAAACTCAATACAAGAATACTGGGTCAGAAAAGTAAGTTAGCAAAAGCAAGTGTATCTATTTTTTAAAAATTCTGGCTACATAACAAATTACCACAAACTTAGTGATTTCAAACAACACACATTTATTATGTCACAGTTTCCAACACAGCTAATCTTGGTCCTCTAAAAGGCTGCAATAAAGGTGTCATCCATGGCTAGGTTCTCATCTGGAGGTTCAATTGGGGAAAGGTGTGCTTCCAAGCTTATTTAGTTTATTTATTTAGTTGTTACTCATTTTTTTGCAGCTATACAACTCATGGGAATTTGATTCCTCAAACTCGTCAAGGAAAGCAAGACACTATAGCATGTCTGCTAACAAGACAGTCTTACATAATGTAATGTGATTAGAGGAGTGATATCCCACCAGTTTTGCCATATTCTATTGGTTAGGAGCAAGTCACAGGGCCTAACTATGCTCAAAGAGACGGAATTATACAGTTATACAAGAATGTGGCCAGGCGCGGTGGCTCACACCTGTAATCCCAGGACTTTGGGAGGCCGAGACGGGTGAATCACAAGGTCAGGAGATCGAGACCATCCTGGCTAACATGGTGAAACCCCATCTCTACTAAAAATACAAAAAAATTAGCTGGGCGTGGTGGCAGGCGCCTGTAGTCCCAGCTACTCAGGAGAGTGAGGCAGGAGAATGGCATGAACCCAGGGGGCGGAGCTTGCAGTGAGCCGAGATCGCGCCACTGCACTCCAGCCTGGGTGACAGAGCGAGACTCTGTCTCAAACAAAACAAAACAAAACAAAACAAAACAAAACAAAACAAGGATGTGAATTCCAGGAGACAAGGATCATGAGGCTACTTAAAGTCTGTTCATCATAGTAAACAACTCTGAAATCTCTCTCCTTAGAATGCTTTCCGCGTGAGTAATCAAGGAAGTTGAAAACTTGGGAAAATGTAAAATCCAAAACTCATTGACCAAAAAATATTTATTCTAGGTCTCTCATTTCAAGTGGCGGTAGATAACACAGCATTCTATAAATAAAATGTGGCCTATGGTAAATGTGGTATTTTCAAAGGTGTACAGGGGAGCATGTGTTTTGTTTTTTGGGGAATTCACTTCCACATCCCTATGACTAAGATATTTTCTCCCAGCTTTGTCTTGTGGAATGAGGTGGTGTATTCCCAAACCCATGTTGTGATGACCACAGTTGAGACATTTTCCATATGAGAAATTGTGCTAGCTATTCTTATGTCTCTAATTACTATGTCTCCCCAAGACCTAGCCATACGTCTCCATGGCCTTTTAAAAAATACAAAGGGAGCCAGGCAGTTAAAAATATTCTTTTAAAAAAGTAATATGAATCATGTTATTCAAAAGGAACCGTAAAGGAGGTCCCTACCGATATCCACATTTTTCTCTTTTTAAACCTCTAAGGAAAGTTCATGCTCTGTATTTCATACATTCCCCTTTAGTCCACTTAATTATAGTCTGAGTTGTAAAGTAGCTATAATACATTTTCTTAGGAAAACATTATGCATTTGATGCACCTTCATATTATTGTTTGTAATTAACATTGTTTGACATAGCATCAAACACTTGGAGGTGAGAGAAGAGAAGGGGAGAAGATTCCTCTTTCAGTATTTAATCTTTAGTCCCCTTCTCCTATTTCAACTGATTTCCTTCCTAGACCTTCAGTTAGAGGAAAGCAAACTCTGATGGTCCATGAATGAGTAATAAATGACCAAGAAGGAGTGTGAGCTTCTCATTCAATGAATACTGCAGAGGTTTCTGAAGGCTTCAGCTCTATGTATCTGCTTCATCAATTAAATTATTCCTTCAAAGGAAACAAAAAAGGTAATTTTTTAGTCACAGTGAAGATGGTGATGGTTGGATAAAAATGTTTCCTGGGTGGTGGTCAGAGCTTGTCTTCTTCCCCTTCCTGCTTAACTTCCGCCGCCCCACCCCCCCACCCCCACCCGCCCATTCTCTAAGGCAAGGAAGCTGCCTGGCAGTCAGATTAGCCTGAGAAACCCTGAAAAGGAAGTAAAGGAATTACATTCCCCAGGGGACTGGCAGTGCAGAGTGGACCTGGCCGGGAACACTGTTTTGGGTGTTGTGCTCTTCTTGGACAGGAGAGGTGAAAGAGGAACTAAGGAGGGGAAACAATGTGCTTGGATTAAAGGGTCTTGGACTGGGAATGCGGTAGGAGAGCTGCAGAATAGGGCAGGGGCAGGCTGGACCTTCTAGTAACAATTGCTGTAGACTTTACGCTTGGGCCCCTTTAAATGTTAGAGGGTGTTGTTGTTGAAGACTGGTGTTCCCATTAGCCTGGGCTTATTTAAGTGTTCTATCATTCTGACCCCTTATAAGCATGTGGGAGTTTCTCAGAGCTGCTGTAACAAAGTTCCACAAACTAGGTGCCTTAAAACAACAGGAATTTATTGTCTCAAATTTCTGGGGGCTAGAAATCTGAAATCATCCACCCTGTGCAACTAGGGAAATCCTTCTTTGCCTCTTCCTAACTTGTGGTGGTGGCTGGCATTCCTTGGCTTGTAGACACATCACTGCATTCTCTGCCTTTATCATCACATGCATTCTGTGCGTATGTGTATTTTTGTGTGTGTCTATGTAGGTGCGCGCATGTGCGTCTTCTCTTCTTATAATAAGGACACTAGTCATATGGAATTTAGGGAGTACTAACCCAGTATGACCTCATCTTAACTAATTGCATCTGCAAAGACCCTGTTTCCAAATAACATCACATTCCGAGATTCCGGGTGAACATAAATTTTGGAAGGATATTCTTCAATCCAGTGCAAAGCAGAACATATATATGCACACAATTAAAGCTACTAGCCAATTAACTTGAGTTTTCATGCCTAATGAGTTAGACTTGGAAAGAAAGCCAGTAGTACTCCTCTTGGGAAAGGAACTGAGCTGAAATTTTCAACTGCTGTAGGTTTTTCCAAGCCAGTAGACCTCTCCTTAAGCAATGTGCTCTATTTTCTGCTGATTCTATTCTCCAATCACCTCCTTCCTACACACACTTATGCTGCACCGCTAGCAAGGAGAAGGAAGACTTTGATGATTATCTCCATCTTTATCTCCAACACCCATAGACAAGGCATTTTGCTTGCCCTGTTTTGAAGAAGCAGGACACTGGCCCCATCAGCATCCAGCATCACAGAGGTAAGCCTGGCCAGAAGCAGTGTTGGGGGACTGGAAGACCAGGGGCTACTGGGCTATCTTGCTGTAGGAGCCCAGGAAGGTGAAAAGAGTACAATGATGTTGGAATACAACTCCAGTAGTTGAAAACTCCCCACTCCCCTTAGTTAAGGAAGACTTACAAGAAACTAATTTACCAAGTGCCAGAAGATGTTTAGGGCCATATTTTGCCCAGAAAAGCAGTCTGCATGATTCAGGACAGGTAGAGTTCAGTCTCAGACTTACTCACTCTAGGCTCAGAAGTGCAAAGAAAATGTAGCTCTATAATTTTATGGTCTTTAAATGTTTCCTAACCCCCACACCACTGACTAATGAGAGATTCTGGTAAACTGAATTTTAGACCAATCTGGTATACTCAGGCTATTCCAGTAAGCAGTCTCTTTTGAGTGAGTCAGTTTTTCCAATTTACAATATTCTTCCTGGTTCTCTCTAAGATGGTATCTGGGAATGTGGAAGGAAGGCACTTTGGGCCAGTAGGGGAGAGGGAGGCCCCTCAAATTGTGCTAGTGCATAGCTGTGAGCTAGCTGGCATTTGTGGGGGTGATTAGACTGCTATTCACACAGGCTGTTCAGAGGAAGTGTCCTGCTGATGTATGCAGCTGGGGCACTTGTGGTCTGTTTTCTCCTGGCTTGGACAGGGTTCAGGATCCTCCCAGCTGACTCAGTTCCATCTCAGCCCTCTCTGGCACTCTGGACTCTCTGGGATCTAGCTGGGATTCCTCTTCCGGTGCCAGCTTGGTGGACAGATCCACAATATACCCTAGCATGGCCATTCTTCCCTCTAGGCCAGGGGACAGGTATAGCAGGGCTCTTGAGAGCAGAGCCTATGGCCCCATTTGTCCCAGTCTGAGCTTCTTCACCCTGTCTTTGATATTCTTAGTTATATCCTCTGGTCTAGACCAAGATAGGAGCCTGAGAAGGATGCAAAGGAGGTACAGCGTTGCTGGACTGCCCTGGCTGGCTCCACTCTCAGAATCAGGGAAAGGTCAGGGATTGGAGATGGAGTAAAGGTTTAGATGAAAAAGGAAAACAGCAAGAATCTTAAGATAAAGTCACTTTGACCCCACCCCATCCCCAATATTACTGTTTGAATATGTAGTCCATAATATTGGGCATGGAGGAGAGACAAATTATGGCAGTAAAAAGACAAATCAGAAATTAAGCATTGAACTCCAGAATATGATGGGCATATTCTGAATCTGCACTGCCCTCCATGGTAGCCACTAGCCACATGTGGTTATCGAGCACTGGAAATGTGACTGGTGTTACTCAAGATTGAAATTTTGAATTTTATTGAATTTTAATTAATTTAAAGTTAAATTTAAATAACTGCATGCGAGCTGGGTATGGTGGCTCATGCCTATAATCCCAGTGCTTTAGGAAGCCAAGTTGGGAGGATCCCTTGAGACCAGAAGTTCAAGAGCAGCCTGGGCACCATAGTGAGACCCCTGTCTCTACAAAAAACTAAAATATAAAATAAATGAGCAGGGCATAGTGGTACAAGGCTATAGTCCTAGCTACCTGGGAGGCTGAGGCAAGAGGATTGCCTAAGCCAAGGAGTTCAAGGCTGCAGTGAGCTATGATCATGCCACCCACACTCCAACTTGGGTGATTGATTTATATTGATTATATGACTTATATTGATAATAAAGTCATGTAGTGAGACCTTGTCTCTAAAATAATAATAATAACAACTTTTAAAAGTACATGTGGATAGTGGCTACCATATTTGACAGTTCAGTTCTATACATTAACCTTTTACATGCCCTGTTTTGGTGATCTGGCAAGGCCCATAGATACCTCCTAAGACTGTGAGTTTTTAAAATTATTATTATTATTATTATTATTATTATTATTTTGTGGGGAGGAGGTCTCACTCTGTCACCCAGGTTGGAATTCAGTGGCGCAATCACAGCTCACTGCAACCACTGCCTCCCAGGCTCATGCGATCCTCCCACCTCAGCCTCCTGAGTAGCTAGGACCACAGGCAAACGCAACCACGCCTGACTAACTTTTTGTATTTTTTGTAGAGATGAGGTTTTGCCATGTTGCCCAGGCTGGTCTTGAACTCCTGAACTTAAGCAGTCTGCCTTGGCCTCCCAAAGTACTGGGATTACAAGCATGAGCCACTGCACTCAGCCAGATCAATGTTTTTAAATGCATAAAATAAGTATATAGGATTACAATGGAAATCAATTAATTTAATATTTGTATTGTTCTTTGGTTTTTTATTAGATTTTTAAAATTAATTAGAAAGTTCATATAGTATAATACTCTATGTTGTTCTTTATTAATGCATTAAATATCAATCTAGCAGTGAACCTAATAACTATCACAATTTTGAAATAACAATGAATATAAATGGTATCTTGACATATCTGATACATATCATAATGTCTTGTGAAAATGCCTATGATTTACATTAACAATAAAATCATGTGTACTGCTAATACTAGTGTGGTTTAGGTTCAGTTAGGAATTAGTGAAATAAACATGTGATTTTTTTTTTCCCATCTAAGTTCACAAGGTCCCTGAATTCTCTTCACAGGTTGGGGGTACATGGACCCAGGTTAAAAAGTCCCACTCTAGATTTTTGTAGATAAGACAGGTTGATGAATAAGGTTAATTCCTTCTAGAAATATATATGGAATGCCTCCTACATGCCAGGTACTGATCTAGACACTTGGGCTGCAGCATGAACAAGAGAGACAAAGTTGGAGTTTTCAAAAAGTTTGTATTTAAGTGAAGGAGGACAATAAATCAACATTCAGATAGTTTTAAATGGTAGTAAATGCTGTGAAGAAAATATAATAGAGTGATCTAATAGAAAGTGACCGGAGAGAAAGTGGCTATTTTAAATTGGGTGATGGGCAAGTTCTCTCCAGGAGGCCATTTGAGTTGAGGCTTGATTGAAAGACGGAGCCAGCCTCGTACAATCTGAAGGCAGCACCTTCTGAGCACAGAAGGCCCTGTAGCTAAAGGCCCCATAGCTAAAAGGGATGGGTGTGATTGGAACAGGCTAATGGACAGAGGGAGCACTGTAGAAGATTGAGGTCAGAGAGGTGGGATGGGGTGGCAGGGGGAGGCCAGATCAGTGCTGGAGCACTGGGTTTGTGAGTACTCATCATAGACAGCTGGGAATTTAGATTTTATTCTAAATCCACTTAGAGTCGAAGGTGGATTACATGACGCTCTTGGTAAAGGATGGATTAAACAGGGAAGTGGAAGCAGGGAGTTCATGCAGAGCCTGATGTAATAGTGCAAGTGCGATAGTGGCTGGTGACTCAGGAGGGCATAATGCAGAAGGAGAAAAGTGAATGAATTTAGAGAATCTTTTCAAGTAGGGCTTATTAGCCACAGGAAGGGAGCATGAAGCCCCAGCCTGACTCAGGGCAGTGTGAATTTCTGAAATGAAAGAGTGGTGGGGGAGGCAGATTTGGGGGCAGAGTGAAGATTTCTTTTTTGGTTTAATTAATGTCTTTTGGGTATTAAAGGGGAGAGGTTTGAATCTATAAATCTGAATTTCAGCAGAGAGGTTAAGGCTGGTGCTATGAATGTTGCATTCACCATCATCAAGATAGTATTGAAGCCAGGGGACTGAGAAAGATCAACTAATAACAGTGTTGTACAGAAAAGGGTGAGTCTGAACCGTAGGGAAACCGAGTATTTAGGATTTATTTTTTGATTATCTACTGTGCACCTATTCTTGGTCCAGACTTTCTGCTTCCAAAGGCAGTGCACCATTCTCCAACCAAAAACAGCCCTTCTACTGATCTGGTAAATTGACTGTGGGTTAAGATTATGACCCCTACAAAGACCTCTAATAAAGTATAATTGTACTTTTGCAAGAATCTATTACCAAATATTTCCATAACTAACATCACAATGAGGCTTCCCAGGCATTTGCCTTTTCTTTTGTTGTTGATTCCAGTATCTGAATCTCCTTCCTACATTTGAAGATTTCCCCCACTTTATGAGTCCCATCTTTCTCTGTAGATTTCCCAGGGAGCTATCGTAGGGAGTGATCTGAGGCTTTGTTTCTTAGAACGCGTTCTCCACGCCTGGCTTGCTGGCCTTCCTAGAGATCCTATGAGCTACTTATTATCCTTTAATAAATTCCTTTTCTGCTAAGCCAGTGTTGATGTTTGGGTTTCCCAGGAAACAGAATCCCAGACAGAAATTTGTGTGCAAGGAGGTTTTGGGAGGAGTGTCCTCTGGATCAACATCTGTCCCCTGGATCACAGGGCAAGGTACACAGGAGAGGGCAGAGAGAGAACTTGAACTCTGATGATGTTCCAGTAGAAACCTCATCTGATACCACGGGGAGCTCAAGAGCTGGAGGGCCCTTTAGGGGACTGGGATATTTGTATCCCTTCTCTTCTCCCTGGTCATTGAATACAGGCTGCCCCAGAAAGAGGGCAAGCCCTTGGATGAGATGACTTTCTTAGGCTAAGAGCCACATCAGGTCAGGGGTACAGCTGAGACCTATCATCCACTTGCACTCCCAGTCTCTAAAGCAAGCGTTACAGTTTACAAATCCTTTCTTCCCTGGATTCTAGCAATAATCCAATCATTTTCTTCATAGTTCAAATGAGAAACTGAGGCTCAGAAATAATAAATGAACATCTAGAACAAGCTTGTCCAACCCATGGCCCACAGGCCACACGCAGCCAGGATGGCTTTGAATGCTGCCCAACACAAATTTGTAAATGTTCTTAAAACATTATGAGGTCTTTTTTGCTCATCAGCTATCATTAATGTTAGTGTATTTTATGTGTGGCCCAAGGCAATTCTTCTTCCAGTGTGGCTCAGGAAAGCCAAAAGTTTGGACTACCCAAAAGCAACCAAAGTTCCACACTAGATATTGCTGACAGTAAACATCTACTCCTACCCTCCTAGCATCTGGAAGGCAGCCAGGGTTCTGAGTGAGATTTCAGTTCTGCCAGTGAAATGCCTTTGATGTAGAAAGAGATAGAGGTGAAATGCAAACCCTCATCTTATGATTCCAAATGCTGTTTCTTTGCCTGCACCATATTGAGCATTGTTGCAGAGAACAAACAAACCTTTGAGATGGGCAAGCTGTCCAAGAGCCTGAGTAGGGCCTGGGCAGTTCGAAAATCTTGAGCCATATTACTTTTGGATCTTTCCTCAGGAGTTCTCAGAATTTGGGACAATGAATTCCAGTTGGAGCCACCATTTGTGAAGGAATCTCACCTTATCCTCCTATGGGAAAAACAAACAAAAAAAAAGTCACTAAACAGCAACCAAAGTGCCATACTAGATATTATCTGCTGACAGTAGACATCTACTCTTACCCTCATTTGTGTTTCCTCCAAGAGTCTGGAAGGCAGCCAGGGTTCTGGGTGAGATTTAAATTCTGCCAGTGAAATGAACTTTCATGCTATTTGGAAGGCAGAGGAGAGGTGGAGACTGTTTTCCCACAGCTGTGACAGCAGACAAGAATGTGCCAACAAAAGCAAGTAGCAACAACTGGGCTCTGCACTCCACTCCCTGGTCACCAGTGTCTGGAACAGAGGTGGCAGGAGCTCAGGTTTTCTGACCTCTAGCTTATAGCAACAGTGGTTGATCTTGAAACCAAAACACCAGAAGCTGATTTTTACTACTCCTTCTCTTCTAAAATGTTGTGAGCACTGAATTTCCTAGATGAAGCCAATCTCTTTCTGCTTGAAATATTATATTTGTAATGGTTTTCTTTTTTCTATGCTGAACCTGAGATAGCACCCCAAGCGTGAAGCCAGAGTCAGTGACTCCCCTTTCCACACCCAGACATGATATAACCAGAAGAAAAATGCTCTTTTACCCAGAGAGCGACATGGAGAGCACCGTAAAACAAACTGGATCTCAAAGTGCTGAGATGACTCCTCCGGGGAAACTAGTGACTGTTGGCCCATTGGGGATTGCTTCTTAAAGTAGGTGGGATGAGAGCCTTGTCTTGCTGTGTGGACTGTAATACTCAACCTTTACCACCATGCACTTAGTCCCAGCACAGACCTATCTTCTACCTTTTTCATCCACCATCCTAATGTCATAGAGAGGGAATGCATGAAATCTCACCAGGACGCTTGCTGGCCCACCATGTTGACAAGATGCCTTGCTAATAGAGCAGAGGCACAAGAGCCCATGACCATGGCATGGAGCCAAGTGTCAGCTAAAGTCAGAGACAGCGAAAGGAGTGTAAACAAAGGAAGAACGCTTTACAGGCATCATGAATCCCACACCCAAAAATGCAGACAGGCAGTGGACTTTTGGAAATGGAGTCTCTTGGATTTGTAGCCATCAAAAACAAAAAGGCTTTTCAAACAAAGATGTCATTTTACAGAGGCAGAAAGAGCCAATGCTGCAAAGTGTCTTTAGCCCTGCAAATTCAAGCATGAAATGGATATTCAAGGATAGCTTGCCCACAAATGCAGAAGCTGGGACACAGAAGATGCATAAAATATACAAAATACATCTTGAATGAAATAAAATGTAAGAAGGAATCCAGAGAATGTGCAAGCACCTTCATTTTTAAGAAGAATCACTATAATATCCAGTTTCTACCTCATAAGGCTGTTTCCATGTTCCAGGCAACAGCTGGTCCCACTTTATTGCTGTGGGTACAAAGAGTTCTAGTAAATCCTGTGTAATAGATGTATTCATATGCTCCATCCTTTTAACAATCTTCTTAATTAGGGTGCTGTCCTTTTAAGCAAAGCATTTATATAGTTATTTTATTGCATTTGAATACAGTGTTAGCTTCAATAGACTTAATATAATTTTATGGGTTTTTAAAAAATTGCTTTACAATGAGGGGAATTTATTTTATCATCATTGTGGAGTTATTCCCATGGACTTTTAAGAGCCTTTGGTACAGAAGTTTATGAATCACTGTAGAGGAGAAAGGTTCCTAAAGATGTGGTAGATGGTGGTGGTTCTGCCACTTACCTTACTTCTGAGAACCTCAACTTTCACGTCCATAAAACAGAATCAGAATATTCCTCGCCTGCTTCATAGATAAATTGTGAACATCAAATAAGCTATTATATATGAAAGGGCTTTACAAGGCATTGAGAGTTATGTACATTTCAGGGGCTATTACTACCCCCTTGGAAGGTCCCGTCCTCAGTCCCATGAGGAGATGGTGCTAGTGCATGGGTTTTAGGGTAGGCTTGGACTTTCAGGATGCATGGACAGGGGAGAGCAGAGAGAGCCTGGATTGTTTAAGATGCTGGGGTATACAGAGAGGAGAGCCTCAGGCATTGTGGGAGTAAGGGCAGAGGGCCAGGAACAACAGAGGACAGATGTGGAGTTAATTAGGTGTTAGCTATGGGTACCTGCTGACATTCTGGTACCTAAGGCTGGGCCTCCTCTTCATTACCAACAACCACCAAGTTACTTTCCAGGCCTCTACCTAGTCAGTGTCACTCAAAACCTCATTCTCTCTTTCATTAGAGTTCAGACAAACGATTCTTCACTTAAGCGACCAAATGCTCTGGAATATCCTCTATGTACCCTAGAGCACTAGGATTCCATTTATTGGGGTCAAATGTCCTAATCCCCACTTAAATGTAGATAAAATTGAACGTGGCCAATATCAGGTTTCAGCTACCCATGCACAACACAGACATATCCTCAACAGTATAATTTTCAAATGTGAATGACAAAGATTTATGAAGTAAGCCCTAATGTCTTTCAAATGATACTACATCACCATTATTTTCTTTTCCTTTTTCTTTTTCCCTTTTCTTTTTTTTTTTTTTTTTTTTTTTTGAGACAGAGTCTTGCTCTGTCACCCAGGCTGGAGTGTAGTGGTGCAATCTTGACTTACTACAACCTCTGCCTCCTGGGTTCAAGCGATTCTCCTGCCTCAGCATCCCAAGTAGCTGAGACCACAGGTGCCCACCACCACTCCTGGCTAATTTTTTGTATTTTTAGTAGAGATGGGGTTCCAGCATGTTGGCCAGGTGTGTCTCAAACTCCTGGCCTCAGGTGATCTGCCTGCCTCAACCTCCCAAAGTGTTGGGATTACAGGCATAAGCCACCACACCCGGCCTGCATTACTTTTTTTTATCGTTGTGCATCGCAGAACCAAAGGAGTGTTAGTCACCTTTCAAATCACGTCATGAAATCCATTATGTTGTCCACCATATATTCAATAAGAAAATTCAATTATGTCAAGCCCAGCTGTTTTATCTACTTCTTTTAAAATATATTAATGTTTCAGTTTATTCTCAAGTATATAGGCTGAGAGGCAGTAGTAATAGAGTAAAAAGACCACCGTACTTCAAGTCAGAAAACACAGGTTTTGTAGGGGAGTGAAAAATTTCTCTCTTTCAGTTTCCTTGGCTGGGCTACAAATTAAATGGACATATGACAGATTCACAGAAGGAAAACCATATTTAATTATGTGCATACCCATGGGAGTTCTACAAAATATGTCTCGAAAAAGGGTCAGATGATTGATGCTTATGTAGCATCCAGAACCACAGAAAAGAATAGAGGCTTGGGGCTTCCAGGGGGTGGTGGAGACACAAGGAATGAGGTTCCTTGGCTGGGCTACAAATTAAATTGACATATGACAGATTGACAGAAGGAAAACCATAGTTAATTACATACATACACATGGGAGTTCTACAAAATATGAGTTTCAAAGAAGGATCAGATGATTGAAGCTTATATAGTATCCAGAGCTACAGAAAGGAATAGAGGCTTGGGGCTTCTAGCGGGTGGTGGAGACACAAGGAATGGGAAGGTGAGGGGAGGAAATACAAGGTGAATAAAGCTTGTCTTGTTATGCAGATTACGAGACTCTGCACCCCTCAGAAGAACAGGCTATCGTCAGGGCATGGAGTTAATCCGTAGTCTCTTTTCTTGTGATTGAAATTAATCTTACCTGGTTGATAAGATTCCCAGAGAGAGGAAATAACGGTTGCGTTCCTTTTGGAGGATCTGTCTTTAGGCGGATAAGGGGAGCTCAGAGAAGACCTCTGCCTGCACCACTGTTCTCCAAGTGCCCTCCAGTTCGAAGTAATCAGCATACCAAAATGTATTTTGTGGTGGCGTTTCCTGACCTCATTCAGTTTGAATCTGATTTTAACACGCTGGAGAAATTTGAGCAAGTTACTCTATCCTACTGGGCCTTGGTTTGCCAAACTCTTAAAATGGGGATGATATTATCTACCTCACAGAGCAAGCATCAAATTTGATAATGTGGATGAAAAAGTTTGGGAACAATTAATGTTAGGGCCTTACTTTATCGATTATGTGTTATGGTCATGGACACATGTCCTAATTTGTTGGTATCTCATTGATACTGTAAACTCTCAGCAATATTCTTCTGCAAATACTGATTTACAAACTTCTTAGCTGCAGATCAAGGGGGTTAGAAGCTGACTTTCCCTTCTTGGCATCTCTCTCCTTCTCTCTAGTTTTAATATTCAATTTAATCACGGCCATGCCCTTCTTGACTGACCTCGCAATTAAAGATCAAATCAGAGTCTCATTGCCAATTTCAAGTCCATCTAA
This sequence comes from Pan troglodytes, assembly GCF_028858775.2. Lineage (NCBI taxonomy): Eukaryota > Metazoa > Chordata > Mammalia > Primates > Hominidae > Pan > Pan troglodytes. The sequence goes on along the minus strand of NC_072401.2, from coordinate 38,686,282 downwards.
CTGCTATCCAGATAAAGAAGCTTTTATTTTTTTTCCCACCTTTTTTTAGAGGTGGGGTCTCACTCTGTTGCCCTACTGGAGTACAGTGGCTATTCACAGTCTCAATCACAGCACACTACAGCCTACAACTCCTCCGCTCAAGTGATCCTCCCACCTCAGCCTCTAGAATAGCTGGGATTACAGGTGTTTGCCACTGTGCCAGGCTTAGACGCTTAGACACTTTAATATTCTCTAATACAATCCTGAGAATGTACACCACAGGAAGAATAAAAGGAAATGTGGACGGTCTTGGACCTCTGAGTGAATGAAGAGGAGTGTGCAAGGCCTAAGGCAAAATGTCAAGGCCAAATGATGTCCCATGTCATAGTCATATGATTCTGCAGCCTATTTGTTTACATAAGTCCAAAGCTGAATACCAAGATGTTTCTTTTAATCCAGTGCAAGGTGAAGGAAATGCTAAAGTGAAAGATAAGTAGAAAACAATGTGAAAACATATTTCCTATCAGATGAAATCGGCTACTGGCTGAGCATCTGTTGAGGCTTGTAGGGGGCCTATATTAGTCTGTTTTCTGTTGCTTATAACAGAATATTTGAAGCTGAGTAATTTATAAGGAAAACGAATTTGTTTCTTACTGTTATGGAGGTTGAGAAGTCTGAGGTTGAGGGGTCATATCTGGTGAGCGCCCTCTTGCTGGGGGGAGATCTCTGAAGAGTCCTGACGTGGCTCAGGGCATAACGTGGCAAGGAGGCTGGGCATGCTAACATCCTCGCTCAGGCCTCTCTTCTTCTTCTTATAAAGTCGCCAGTTCCCCTCCCATGTTAACCCATGAATCCATTAACCCATTAGTCCATTAATCTATTAATGAATTAATTCATTCACAAGGACAGAACCCTTATGATTCGATCACCTCTTAAAGGCCACATTTCTCAACACTGCCACACTGGGGATTGAAATTCAACATGAGTTTTGGAGGAGACAAATATTCTAATCATAGCGGGAACCACTAATTAACACCTCTTTTCCTTGCCTATGTTTTTGTTTTGTTTTGTTTTGTTTTTAGAGACAGAGTCTGTCTGTGTCACCCAGGCTGGATTGCAATGGCAAAATCTCAGCTCACTGCAACCTCTGCCTCCTGGGTTCAAGCGATTCTTATGCCTCAGCCTCCCAAATAGCTGGGACTACAGGTGCACACCACCATGCCCGGCTAATTTTTGTATTTTTAGTGGAGTCAGAATTTCACCATGTTGGCCAGGCTGGTCTCGAACTCCTGACCTCAGGTGATCCACCTGCCTCGGCCTCCCAAGGTGCCGGGATTACAGGCGTGGGCCACTGTGCCCTGCCCTTGCCTATATTTTGAACCAATTGAGAAATAAAATAGGACCCAAACATCACCCTTATTATTGATGATGTTAATATTATGAACATGGCTAATAGGTACAAATAAGTGGCTTCCTAACGCTAATATTTTAGAACATGCCTTATAGGTACAAGCAGGTGGGCTTCCTACTGTAGACACACATCTAGTCATGGCCAGGTCTCCCCAGCAGGCTTCTCCCATGTTTGGGAGCAATGGAGACTTATTCTCTCTGCAGGTGGGCTCACTCCCAGGAGAAACAGAAGAGGAAGAAGCTCAGGAATGCATGCCCAGGTCCTCCTTCAAACCCACCCTGAGGAAGAAAAAAGGTTGGAAAGCAGAGAAAACCCAAGAATATTATGTTAGTAGAAGTCCTTCTGCAGAGATAGAAGCTTCAATTCTGGGAGAGAAGCATTTCTGTACAGCAGAATAGTCTTTCTTTCAGCCTAAAAGTAGATTCCTGTAAGAGCAGTTAACTCTGAAAGTCCACAATATGTAGCAATTGTGTTTCTTACAGATGATAACTTGGATAGAACATCCATGTTTTAAGAATATTTGTGTATTGAAAAATATTTGGCTGCCACATCTTTCATCTCCCTTCTTACAATGGTTTCTCCTCTGGGCCATCTACCCTGCTAATTATAAGCCCATCTATCAACCCAAGACTGGGAAGACAATAGTTGATGAGCAGTTGGAAATAGAGGGATTGAGAGCAATGGCTGTTTTCCAGATCACAGAGTCAACGCTATGAAACACTTTGCAAGATGGCATGTTGTTTTTTTTCTCCCTCAGCCTGGATTATTTCTTAGTGTTCCTGATTCTGCTGGCAGGAATCCTGTTGAATTCAGGAAAACCATATGAAACCCATCCTGGGTGTTGCCAAAATAAATTGTTAATCATATCAGATGTAGCACCAAAAAGTCTTCCATCATAGTCAATTTTCTGTTTTGCAACTGTTCCTCTTGGCTCCATTCAGGATCTGCCAAGAGAAAAGGAAGCTTCCATTGTGCATGCCACATCTTGTTATCTGCTGGAGGAGAGAGGCCAGTGGGGAAGGCTCACTGGGTCAGGATGAGGGTACCTCTAACGCTAACAAGAGGTGTTTACTACAGCCCAATTTCAATGATCCTTCTGGGCATACTAAGAGCGTGTGATCCTCAACTGTATCCATTAAAGCCTGGGAGCATGACAATCTCACGAAGGTTCAATATGCACAGAGTGGGGATGGCCTGTAGGATTTGTACCTGAATATTTCTAAATGGCTTCTTTAGATGCAAAAGTTATATAAAATGACTACAATTGCCTCCACTATCTGGTTCAATTAAATGAAACCAACTTACCTGAGCACATAGTTATTTGGACTGTTGTCTAGAGGAGAAGGAAAGAAGCAAATGACAACCAGGGAAGCCGTGATCCAGATTTTTTTTGATGGAATGAAAGTCAATAGGTAAGCAATAACTAAAATCTGTCCTAGAGTAGGTCACATCAACACATTGAGTCTAGTCATAATAGATCCTTGGGAAACACACTGAATTCCTTTGAATTGAATCTGCGCCCCCTCCACATTTACAGTATTCTACAGGTGTTGACATGAACATGCTGGAGGGCTAAGCAGTTCTTGAATGTTAATCGTGGCATAGGTCCTTTATATGTACCAGGGCTAGAAAATGACCTGATATGGTTCAAACAAGAAGGAGATTTTTTCCAAACCTCAGATATTCAGATGAACACATTCAGCATCCCTCTTTGGCCTCCATTTAACCGAAGTTCAGTTGCTTTGCAAGATAAACACAAAGGTTGTTCTGCTGTCATTCTCAAAGCATGCCAGTTCTAGTGGCTCTCATCAAACCTACTTCTGGATGTAAATCTTAATTTCAGTCTTAATAAAGCAAGTTCTAGTCAACAAGCTTCATTTCCCATGACTCATTTAGAGAGTGGTTTTTGCGTGCCGATTTGTTTTGATCTATATATCTCATTTTTCTTCTGAATTCAGAAAGCCATCTTACCTGAGCAAGGATCAAGCATCCAAGTCTAGAGCTAAACTGTAATATTAGAACATTTCTGACACCATAAAGTCAACCTAAGTGTATTAGCATACCAAAGGGTTGAAGATGCAACACTTGAAGATGGTTAGCTGTTATGTGAGGAGACATTTATTTATTAAAACATAAAGGAAAAATGAATCCCAGAAAGCAATGTGGATACCACTTTGCTGTATTTTTTACTTGAAACTTCCAAATATGAAGTTTTAATCCACGAGTTTAGGTTCTAGCAATGATGTTTCTGAATATCTGGTGTGTATGTGTGTGTGTGTGTGCACACACCCATGCCTGTGTGTGTGGTGGGGGGGAGTAGGTGTACATTTTCTGTGGAGAATTTGAAAACGATAATAAAGCCAATTAAGAGATGGTTACTTTTTATTATCACCACATCATGAACAGTCTTCAACCATGTCAGAGATAAAATGCCTTTCCTCAAAAAACTTGTATTAGTGTAAGTTCTACACAATTATAGCTGTTACCTTTGGATTTAATAATATATAGATAAGCCTCAAATTAGCAAATTTTATTATTTATCCATTTCTCTTCTGGCTATTATTATTCATTTTATTTCACAATTATTCCTGAAATAATGTCATCAATATACTAAGTACATCACTAGGTTCTAGGTAAAAATACAGAGTGTTTCTACTTTGAAAAAGTACAAAAAGTGATCAAGGGGAAATATGACTTAGTTGCAGATGAAGAAATGAATGAATGAATCCTGCCTTTTTATACAAATGTTTGAGGTAGCTTTTAAGCAATGCCCACATAAAATAGCAAAATGCAAACAAAATATCAGATCTAAAGGAAATATGTCCGAATAAGGAGGTGGCCTAGGATAGAGGAGAGAAACACACATGTGCATGTTGTAAAGTCTTCTATGGTGGCTGACATGAAGCCTCTATTTTGGCTCTGGGATTCCTAGCAGCCAAAGAAAATATGCAAGCAGAAACATACACACTACAACAGGGTGTGATTGATGTAATACAAAGTGACAGCACTGGCTGGAAGTATGCAGCAAGCAAGTATTTTCCTTGAGGTACTATGATCAGTAAGCTGTGATCACATCAGTGGTTAATTACAGGTCAATTAATGAATAGTTACAATGCAATGGGGTAAGTGTTGCCAGTAGCTCATATGGAATGGTCTGCTCTCCATGGGAGTTTGCTAACCTGATAATGGAATGAGAAAAGATGGAGAAAGGCATGCAAACAAAACATATAGACTATGCAGAGGCTCAAAGAATTAAAAGCATGTGAATTTGAAAAGTATAAGAACTTCAGTGTGACTGAAGATGGAGTATACAATTTAGGGTGCAGCAGCTTTTGAAGAACTGCAGGGGTAGACAAACTATGGCCCTCAAGTCAAATCTGGCTTGCTACTTGTTTTCATAAATAAAGCTTTATTGAAACACAGCTGTGTCCATTCTTTTACATATTGTTTATGGCGGCTTCCTCATTCTTTTTGGTGGTGGTGGTGGTGTTTTTTTTTGTTTTGTTTTTTTGATACAGAGTCTCACTCTGTCGCCCAGACTAGAGTGCAGTGGTGCAATCTCTGCTCACTGCAACCTCCGCCTCCCGGGTTCAAGCAATTCTCTTGCCTCAGCTTCCCAAGTAGCTGGGACTACAGGTACATGCCACCACACCCAGCTAATTTTTTGTATTTTTAGTGGAGACAGGGTTTCACCACGTTAGCCAGGCCGGTCTTGAACTCCTGACCTCAGGTGATCCACCCGCCTTGGCCTCCCAAAGTGCTGGGATTACAGGCATGAGCCACCATGCCCGGCCTGCTTCCTCATTCTTTACTACAAAGGTGAGCAGTGGACAGAAACCCTATGGCCAGCCTAAAATATATACTCTGTGATCCTTTACAGAAAAAGTTTACCAACCTCTGGTATAAAACATACCAAGGAGTTTGAATTTTATCCTGTAGATGAAAGGGAAAGAGTGAAGGATTTTTAAAAGTTAGGGAAGTTAGGAAAACCAGAAGGGTGGCCCTGGCAAGTTTACTTCACCAATATTCGTCTTAATTCCTTAAAGGTAAAAATGATTTGATGTGTCACCTAACCCATGCACCTTAAGGAAGACAATGTCATGGTTGAGTACATACAACAGTCTCAAAAAAGGTTAACTGGACACCAAGACTTGAGTTGGGATCAAATGATCTACCAGGCTCATTTGAGATATGCTCTAGGCCACTGGGTAAGGATGTGAGGAGTGAAGAGAGTGTCTGGGATATTTTTATCTGCATAAAAGAATCATTTTGTACAGCTTTTTGTATGTCCAAAAAAAAAAAAAAAAGAAAGAAAAAGAATGGTAATAAAAAAAATTCCTTTCCTATATCCTGTTTCCTTCTAAAAGTAGTATTGTTTTACATTTTACATTTGAATGCATAAATCTATGACTCATTGTGAATTCTTTTTTGTATAAATTATAAAGTTTAGGTCAAGATTCTTTTTGGAGGGCTGTGTGTGTGTAATGGTGGCAGCACCACAACGTTGAAAAATGAAAAATGTTGCTTTTTAAAAAATTAAGATATGATATACTTCTGCTGATTAATTTTCTTGTGGATAGTTTTCTATGCATATGCACCTGCTCTGCCGCTTTATGAATTGAGATTTTTTTCCCAGATCTTAACTTGCCCATATTATATTTCAGCAAACAGAAAGAATAGTTTTTTGTTGTTTTTTAAAGAATCATTTTGCATGGCATTCCCATGTTTACGAGGCATATAGATAACGTAGTGGTTAGGAGCACGAGCTCTGGAGTCAGTTTCTTGGTCAAATCCTGTCTTTGACCATTTACCAGCCACGTGCCTTTGGAGACAAGGTTCAGTGTCCTCGTCTGTCAAATGGTAATAATAATAGGACCTGAGCTGGGCACGGTGGCTCATGCCTGTAATCCTAGCACTTTGGGAGGCCAAGGCGGGCGGATTGCCTGAGCTCAGGAGATCGAGAAAGCCTGGGCAACACAGTGAAACCCCATCTCTACTAAAATACAAAAAATTAGCCAGGCATGGGGTGTGTGCCTGTAGTCCCAGCTACTTGGGAGGCCAAAGCAGGAGAATTGCTTGAACCCAGGAGGCGGAGGTTGCAGTGAGCAGAGATCACACTACTGTACTCCAGCCTGGGTGACAGAACGAGACTCCATCTCCAATAATAATAATAATAATAATAATAATAGCACCTACCCTATCATAAGGTTGTTGTGAAGGCTGATGAGTCATACAGTTCTGTTCACACAGGAAGCACTCAATAAAGCTTCATCGTTCCCATTACTAGAAGCATTTAGGTGGAATTTAACCCTGACTTTAGGATATGACATTACATTATATCACATTACTTTACATTGCATCTCACGACATTTTAATGTAAAATGAGAGATTCTCCTCTGTTCTACTCTCTTGGCAGCTACAGAAATAAGAAACTGGTTATAAAATTCCCTGAGAACAGAGGGGACAGGAATTGATATTTGAAAACAAATGATTAATCTTTTTTGATCCAAGACCCAGCTCCCAGGGTTTTTTTTTTTTGTTTTTTTTTTTTTTTTTTTTTAGCTATTGGATTAGTTTCCCAGAGTTGCCATGACAAATTACCACAAACTGTGTGCCTTAAAACAATATAAATTTATTCTCCTGTAGTTCAGGAGGCTAGAATCTGAAGTCGAGGTGTTGGCCAGGCCCTACTCCCTCCAAAGCTGCTCGTGTCAGCTTCTAGTGGCTTCCAGACATCCTTGGTGTTCCTTGGCTTTTAGCTGCATCACTCCAATCCCTGCCTCCATCCTCACATTCCCTTATTCCTTTCTTTGTGTCTTATAGGAACACCAGTAATTGGATTTAGAGCCCACCCTGATGCAGGAAGACTTCGTCTTCTTTGATCCTGTCACTCATGTAGTGAGCATAGTATCTGACAGTTTCCCAACACTCGCACCCTCCCTCTAGTCATCCCCAATGTGTATTGTTTTCATCTTTGTGTCCATGTGTATTCAGTGTTTAGCTCCCATATGTATGTAAGAACATGTGGTATTTGGTTTTCTGCTCCCATGTTAATTCACTTATGATGTTAGTGTCCAGCTGGGGTATCCGTGTTGCTACAAAGGACATGATTTTGTTCTTTTTCATGGTTGCATAGTATTCCATGGTATATACATACTATTTTCTTTATCCAGTCCATCACTGATGGGCATCTAGGTTGAGTCCACGTCTTTGGTAGTGTGAATGGTGCTGGGGTGAACATGCAAGTGCATATGACGTTTTGGTAGAATGATTTGTTTTCCTTTGGATGTATACTTAGTAATGGGATTGCTGGGTGGAATGGGAGTTCTGTTTTTAGTTCTTTGAGAAATCTCCCAAATGCTTTCCACAGTGGATGAACTAATTTACATTCCCACCAACAGTGTATAAGTGTTCACCTTTCTCTGGCAATATCTGTAATTTGACTTTTTAATAACAGCCATTCTGACTGGTGTAAGATAGTATCTCATTTTGATTTGGATTTGCATTTCTCTAATGATTAGTGATGTTGAACATTTTTTCAAGTTTGTTGCCTGATTGTATGTCTTCTTTTGAGAAGTGTCTGTTCATGTTTTATGCCCATTTTTTAACAGGGTTATTTGTTTTTTGCTTGTTCAATTGTTTAAGTTCCTTATAGATTCTGGATTACACCTTTGTTGGATGCATAGTTTGAGAACATTTTCTACCATTTTGTAGGCTGTCTGTTTACTCCGTTAATAGTTTCCTTTGCTGTGCAGAAGCTCTTTAGTTTAATTAGGCCTACTTGTCAGTTTTTATTTATGTTGCAAATGATTTTGCGGACTTACTCATAAATTCTTTGCCAAGGCTGATGTCCAGAATGGTGTTTTCTAAGGTTTTTTCTAGAATTACTATAGTTTTAGGTCTTAAATTTAGATCTCTAATCCATCTTGAGTTAATTTTCATATATGGTAAAAGGCAGGGGTCTAGTTTCAATCTTCTGCATATGGCTATCCAGCTACCCCAGCACCATTTATTGAATAGAGAGGGAGTCCTTTCACCATTGCTTGTTATGGTTAACTTTGTCAGAGATTAGATGGTTGTAGGTGTGCAGCCTTATTTCTGGGTTATCTATCCTGTTCTTTTGGTCTATGTGTCTGTTTTTATGCCATCACCATGCTGTTTTTGTTATTCTGACCTTGTAGTATAGTTTGAAGTCAGATAGTATGATGCCTCTGGCTTTACTCTTTCTGCTTAGAATTACGTTGGCTACTTGGGCTCTTTTTTGATTCCATATGAATTTTAGAATAGTTTTTTCTAATTCTGTGAAAAATTATATTGGTAGCTTGATAAGAATATTATTGACAATCATAAATTCCTTTGGGCACTATGGCCATTTTAACAATATTGATTCTTCCTACTCATGAGCATGGGATGCTTTTTCATTGTTTGTGTTGTTGTCTGATTTCTCTTAGAAGTGTTTTGTAATTCTTGTTGTAGAGATCTTTCACCTCCTTGGTTAGATATATTCCCAGGTATTTTTTTGTGGCTATTGTAAATGGAATTGCATTCTTGATTTGGCTCTCAGGTTGAATGCTATTGGTGTATAGAAATGCACTGATTTTTGTACATTGATTTTGTATCCTGGAACTTTACTGAAGTCATTTATCAGTTCTAGAGGCCTTTTGGTGGAGTCTTTAGGGTTTCCTAGGTATAGGAATCATGTTATCTGTAAAGAGACATAATTTGATTTCTTCTTTTCCTATTTGGATGTTTTATCTTTCTTTCTCTTGCCTGACTGCTCTGGCTAGGACTTCCAGTACTGTGCTAAATAGGAGTGATAGTAAGAGTTGACATTCTTGTCTCCTTCCATTTCTCAAGGGGAATGATTCCAGCGTTCAGTATGATGTTCCACCATTCAGTATGATGTTGGCTATGGATTTGTCATAGATGGCTCTTATTATTTTGAGGTATGTTCCTTCAATGCCTAATTTGTTGAGGGTTTTTTCAACATGAAGCAATGTCAAATTTTATCAAAAGACTTTTCTTCATTTATTACATTGATCATATGGTTTTTGTATTTAATTCTTGTATGTAGTAAATCAACTTTATTGATTTACGTATGTTAAACCAACCTTGCATCCCAGGAATGAAGCCTACTTGATCATGGTCAATTAACTTTTTGATGTGCTGTTGGATTTGGTTTGCAAGTATTTTGTTGAAGAATTTTTGCCTCTATGTTCGTCAGGGATATTGGCCTGAAATTTTCTTTTCTTTGTTGTGTCTTTGTCAGGTTTTCATATCAGAATGATGCTGGCTTTACAGAATGAGTTAAGGAGGAGTCCCTCCTTCTAGATTTTTTAGAATAATTTCTGTAGGATAGGTACTAGCTCTTTTTGTACCTCGAATAGAATTTGGCTGTGGATCCATCTGGTACAGGGCTTTTTTTATTGGTACTGTTTAAAATTACTGATTCAATTTTGGAGCTCAATATTGGTCTGTTTAGGGTTTCAATTTCTTCCTGTTTCAATCTTGGGAGGTTTTTTTTTGGGGGAGCAGAATTTATCCATTTCTTCTAGGTTTTCTAGTTTGTGTGCCTAAAGTTGTTTGTAATAGTCTCTGAGTATTTTTTGTATTTTTGTGGGATCAGTTGTGTTGTTAGCTGGTTTTTATGTAGACTTGACTGTGTAGTTGCTTTATAATGTCAGTGGGCCATATGCTAAAGTGTGTTTTTGTGGTGGAATGTGTCTTTCTTTTATTTCAATGTTTAGCACTCCCTTAAGGACCTCTTGTAAGGCAAGTCTTGTAGTAACAAACTCCCTGAGCATTTGTTTATTTGATAAAGATTTTATTTCTTCTTCTCTTATGAAGCTTAGTTTGGCTGGATATGAAATTCTTGGTTGGAATTTCTTTTCTTTAAGGAAGCTGAATATAGGTCCCTAATCTCTTGTGGCTTACATGGTTTCTGTTGAAAGTCTGCTGTTAGCCTGATGGGATTCCCTTTGTACATGACCCAACCCTTCTCTCTAGCTGCTTTTAATATTTTTTTTAATTTCACAATCACCTCAGAGAGTCTGATGACTATGTGTCTTGGGGATGGTCATCTCATATAGTATCTTGCTAGAGTTGTCTAAAGTTCTTGGATTTGCATGTCCACTTCTCTAGCAATGCTGGGGAAATTTTCATGGACAATATCCTCAAATATGTTTTCCAAGTTGCTTGCTCTCTCTCCCTCTCTTTCTGGGATGCCAATGAGTCATAGGTTTTGTCTCTTTACATGATCCCTTATTTCTCAGAGGTTTTGTTCATTTAAAAAAATATTTTTTCTTTATTTTTGTTTGCATTGATTCAAAGGAACAGTCTTTGAGCTCTGAGATTCTTTCCTCAACTTCTTCTACTCTGTTGTTAATACTTCCAATTGTATTATGAAATTCCTGTAATAAATTTTTCAATTCCAAAAATTCAGTTTGGTTCTTTCTTAAAATGGCTGTGTCATCTTTCAACTTTGGGATTGTTTTACTGTTTCCTTTGGATTGGGTTTCAACCTTCTCCTGTATCTCATTGAGCTTCCTTGCCATGCAGATTCTGAATTCTATGTCTGTCATTGAAGGCATGTCATCTGGTTAAGACCCATTGCTGGGGAGCTAGTGTGGTTGTTTGAAAGCAAGCAGGCTGGTGGATGGGGTGATGTGCAGATCAGATTTGCCCCAGTCCCATGGAAAAAACAGCCCTGCTCTCTCTAGATCTGGCAGTTAACAAAGGTCAGAACCACCTAGAGGAGTATGAAGAGCCTTTGGGGATGGGTGCCTATGACCATGTTCCTTTGTACCTGTCCCTGTGCCAAACTCCCTGGGCTCCATAGAGAATTGTGCTCTGTCTCTACCAACTCATCAGGTAATTCTCTCTGCCAACTCAAATATCCATGAGGCCATAGGATCTCCCGCAACTAGATCCCAGAGGTCCACGGTGAGAGTGGGCTGCTCTGCAGTTACCTCACTCACCCCTTCCTCAGGAGCCTTTTAGGGCCAGAAATGAGTCTCAGTGCTTGGCAACCCCATGCAGTGTTCCTAGCTTCCTCCCACTTCAGCCGTGGTGTCTGTGTGGTCTCTCCATCCACTCTCAATGCATTCTCTCAAAAGATCTGTTTGGAATATGCTGGCTGACTTGATATTCTGGTCTTTCTTGGTGGGAGAAGCTCTTCCTGGCTGTGTCTATTTGGCCATCTTGTCCTGCCCCCAAACTTCATCATAATTTAAGGAATTACATATGCAAAAGCATTGTCTCCAGATAAGGTCACATTCTAAGGTTCTGGACAGACATGAATTCTGAGATGGTGGGGGGCTATCTAACCCAGTACAGTTATTTATTTTCCCTTTTGTAGCTTCTGGACATCACTATCATTTATTGTCCTCTGACATTGGCTCTCTCTGTCCCTCTTGCTCCTGATGCACCTTGAAGCATAGCCACCTCTGCCATGGAGAACTCCCAAAGCCCAATCCCTCTTGTTTCACCCCTTCCTTGGCAAAGCAGAACATGAGTGCATAGTTCTTTGCATTGGGGCTATGCTTTGCTATTTGGAACAGTATCTATTGGAAAATGCAATATTTTCTCTTAGAAAATACACGAAGTTGCAAACAGTCAATTTAAAAACTATTTTTAGGAATGCCATCAGCTTGATGTTGGGGGATGCATGCATTGTTAATGAGATATCATGCAGGGTTTTAGATTGTGATTGGAGTCACAGTGGGGTTCCTGCTTTAGGATAATCCATACAATTAATGTCTGTTTGATGTTTAAGAACTGAGTATCATCATCAAATATCAAATTTTGTTTTTGAAAGACCCATAAAATTAAGTCAATTTATTCAACAATATTCTAACTTACATGGAAATTATTTAAATGTTAGATTTCTTGGTGTGGGTTCTTCTAAAGAGTCTGGAATAAGATCTTGGGTCTAGATGGTTTGCTTGGGAAGTGATCCCAGGAAGCAGGCATGAGTGAGCAGGGAGAATGAGAGAGACACACTGAAGGAAAAGTCACAATGAGGACGCAAAGTCAAGATCAAAGTCACGACTGTGGGCAATGGAGGCATGATTCCCCAAGACTCTGGAAAAATATAGAGAAAACCCTCCCCAAATCATCCTCCTGAAAGACTGGAGGCTGGAACATTCCCTTAGCCTCCTCTCTCCATGAAATGAGGACTGCCTTTGGGGACGTTAATTCTCTCACACTTGCTAACCTGTGCCTGCCTGGGAGAAGATGCTACAGCAGAATGTTCTTAAGATGAGGTGCTGGCAACAGGTGATAAGACTGAGCTCATGTCTTTTTAACTTTTTATTTTATTTTATTTTTGTAACAGGGTCTCACTCTGTTGCCCAGGTTGGTATGCAGTGGCACAATCACACCTCACTGTAGCCTCAACCTCTTGGGTTCAAGCAATCCTCCCACCTCAGCCTCCCAAGTAGCTGGGACTACAGGCATATGCCAACACGCCCAGCTAATTTTTTTTTTTAGAGACAGTGTCTCACTATGTTGCCCAGGCTGGTCTCAAACTCCTGTACTCAAGTGATCCTCCTGTCTCATCCTCCCAAAGTTCTGGAATTACAGGTGTGAGCCACCATGCCCGGCCCAAAACTCATATTTCAATGTCCACCAGAGCTGTAGTTTCAGTCAGAGGTGGACTGAGGAAAGGTGGCACAGGCACCAGCAACATCTGCTCTATTAGATTCCTTCTTTTTATAGAGGATATGATCTTCATTGTACTCATCTCTAAAATTTAACTGCCCTATGAATTAGGAATGGCATACTATGTGTTTCTTTTACAAGTAAAATATAACTAAGGCATTGTAACCTGAACATAATTTATGTACTGTTATACCAGCTAGTATGCTTTAGGCTGCAAATACAAAAAGACTCACCTCAAGATGGTATAAAGAGAAGGCTACAGTCTGCTATGGTACACTGTGCTGTGAGAACATGATCTCTCATTGTTGGGTAGCCAGATGATAGAATCCTTGGGCAGGTTGTCTCCTACTACAAGCAGCCTTTTGGGGGCTTATCACAGGGTGGCCTAAGTGGGAATGTTTTCTAGACCTCCACCACAACATGTTAAGTGTAGCCAAGGAGGCGTTCTACCAAGACATGGACTTCTCCAGTGATGCTGCTGGGAATTTTCATGTGCTAGGTTCCTAAAGAATGTGGCATGGAGTCCAAGCTTTGGGGAGTGGAGTAGAGGGTGATGCAGACAGTCCTGGCAGGCACAACTCCAGATGGTGGTGCTAACATTTGCCTTTATGTACATTAGACACTTATGTCCTTTTATAGCTGATATTACCATTTAGTGGCATCTGAGCTAGCTGCAGTGTCCCTATTTTAACAGTGAATCTATAAATTAGAATTTTAAATTGTTTTGACATATTTGATGTATAAAATTACATTAGATGAGAAATTCATTTGCATTAATATAAGAAATTTTAGCATTAAATTAATGAGAAAAATTAGTTATTGAACTTGTCAAATATATTTCAACAATTATATATTTTAATAGTTTTTAAATGTTTAACTTCTTACTTTTGCAGTTTCATGTTGACAGTCATATTCAAGTATTTGAAGCTATCATCATCAAAAATTTTCATCAGTAATTTCAGGTAGCCATTTCAAGCATAAATCTCTGATTTAGTTATGTTGTATTCACAGATGCAAGCAGCTCAAGTTCCTCATTAAGGAAATTTGAAATTTTTGAAATTTTATTTGGAAATTTTATAGAAATTCTGTATTCTAAATATTCCCTAGTAATTTGCATTTTACTTTTCCTAACTTAATTGTATAGTATAAACTTCCACAGTGCACCTATGCCAGTGTGACATGCAAACATTATCATCATGCAAACATTATCTATGAGCAGTGATATGATTTGGCTGTGTCCCCACCCAAATCTGGAATTGTAGCTCCCATAATTCCCACCTGTTGTGGGAGGGACCCAATGGGAGGTAACTGAATCATGAGGGCAAGTCTTTCTCATGCTGTTCTCATGACAGTGAATAAGTCTCACAAGATCTGATGGTTTTATAAAGCGGAGTTCCTCTGCACATGCTCTCTCTCTTGCCTGCCACCATGTAAGATGTGACTTTGCTCCTCCTTTGCCTTCCACCATGATTGTGAGGCCTGCCCCGCCAAGTGGAACTGTGAGTCCATTAAACCTCTTTTTCTTTATAAATTACCCAGTCTTAGGTATGTCTTTATTAGCAGCATGAGAACAGACAAAAACAAGTGCCATGTCATAAAACCAAGTGAGAGCCCTTGAATAAATATTTACCTCACATAAAAAGTTTTGGAGAAGTGCATTTCCTGGATTAAGTTGGATGCCTAATGACATCTTCATGTACCCTCAGTTCTTCCCTCTTTGGCTCTGCCATCCCCTATGCTTTAGCCTTTGTCCTCAGCGTGTCCCCTCATGGTTGCATGATGGCCATAGCAGCTGCAAATATCCTATCTTCATGCAACAACATCCAAAGTTTGGAAGAGAGAATTCCTCTCCTTGGGCACACTCTAAGGGTGAGGGAGGCCTTTGTAAAAGTTTCCAAGCAAACTTCCCATCACATCTCAATGGCCAGAATGTACTCATGTACATTTTCAGGAAGGGAATCACCACATAAATTAGTCAGATCTCTTCACTGTAGACCTCAGAAGCTGATTCTAGCTGATAAAGACAGTTTTCTTTAAAAGATAGTGGCCAAAGCCCACTAATCAGTGTTAGCAGCACTAAAAGGAAGACCCACCAATGTTCATATTGTGATATGAAGCAATACAAGCACTTGGCACTTCCTAGAAAGTATTCTTGCCAAAACATAAAATTGAACCTGAACCTTGTCAAGTCTTCAGATCCAATTACCAGTTTAAAGGAAATGCTGTGGGTAGAGGAACTAGCTAAGCATCAGTGCAAGGGGAAAATTCTCTAAATCTGGGATGTAGTACATTCTATAGAGCAAATCATCTGTTTTTTCCAACAAATCAATGGTTTCAGAAAAAATGGGAGGGCAACTATTAGCATAAGAGAGAATTAAGAGACATCACAATCAAACACAATAATGTGAACCTTTTTGGATCAAGCCAGACAACTATAAAAAGACATATTTAAGACAATCAGGCCAGGCATGGTGGCTCATGCCTGTAATCCCAGCACTTTGGGAGCCCAAGGTGGGCAGATCCCCTGAGGTCAGGAGTTTGAGACCAGCGTGGCCAACATATAGTGAAACCCTGTCTCTACCAAAAAATACAAAAATTAGCTGGGTGTGGTGGCACACACCTGTAGTCCCAGCTACTTGGGAAACTGAGGCAGGAGAATAGCTTGAACCTAGGAGGCAGAGGTTGCAGTGAGCTGAGATCGTGCTACTCTACTCCAGCCTGGGTGACAGAGCAAGACTCCCTCTCTCAAAAAAAAAAAAGACAATCAGGGAAAATAAAATATGGAATGGATATTAGATAATATCAAGAACACTGGATACTGTTAATTTTTGTGTTTAAAATGGCATGGTAAGATATTTATTGGTGAAATGGCATGATGCCTGGTATTTGCTTTAAAATAAGCAAAAAAGTAGTGAAAGGGACTAGATAAAGCATGAATGACAAAATTGTTGATAATTTTTGAAGATGGAAATGAGCATATGGGGTCTTATTTTATGACACTTTCTACATTTATGTAGCTTTTAAAGTTTCTATAATACAGTATAAATATTAAACAAATACTAGAAAGCTCTCATTATTTGGTGGAGGGCCTTGTGTTAGTCTGTTTTCATACTGCTATAAAAAGCTGTCTGGGACTGGGTAATTTATAAAGGAAGGAGGTTTAATTGACTCACAGTTCAGCATGACTGGGAAGGCCTCAGGAAACTTACAATTGTGGCAGAAGGAGAAAGGGAAGCAAGGCACCTGCTTCACAAGGTGGCAGCAAGGAGAAGTGCAAGCAAGGGAAACGCCAGATGTGTATAAAACTATCAGATCTCATGAGAACTCACTATCACAAGAACAGCTTGGGGGAAACCATCTCCATGATACAATTACCTCCACCTGGTCCCACCCTTGACATATGGGGATTGTGAGGATTACAATTCAAGATGAGATTTGTATGGGGACACAAAGCCTAACCATATCAGGACTGAACACTTTGCCAGAAGGTAGACTTCCATCAACAAAGTCTCTAAACGATGCCTGAGAACAAGCCTACTGAGGAGGCAGCCCCAGTGATTCCATCCACTGAGCACCAGAGGAAACTGCTGCCCCCAACCTGTGCTTCTTCTGCACTACAAATTCATCTTTGAGACCACAGAGAAACTGATGCTTCTGATGCAGCAGCCCTTGAAAGCCAGACACCTTGATTACTCCTTTAAGCCTGTAAAAGATGGAAATGCCAAACAGAGCCTGTTTCCCCGCACTGCTCCCTTCTCAACTGAAGACTTATACAGGTGCGTCTGAGAGATGGAGTCTGTATTGTGTCTTAGCTGCAAGGGAGTCTGTGAATTTCTATTCTGGATTATCCATGAACAAATCAGAATTTATAATACCACCACGTATGTAGCATGTCCCAATTTCCTCCAAATATAAAAAAGTTATCCAAAAGATGATGAGCAGCCATATGCATGACAGATATCTACAATCCACTACACCCTAATCTTAATCCCTGGAGCTTGGGAGGGACTCAACCTTCCCTGAAACACATGGATACCCCATACCTGATTAATACAGGGTACTGATGGAAAGGAATAAAAGGAAAGGGGCATGGAGGGCAGGACAGGGGTGGCTATTGGATAGGAGCCCAGAGCATGTGCCACAGATGGTAATGCATCTGCACGACACAACCGCAAGTGCCCTGGTCAGGAAATGGAGACTTGTTAATCTTGAATTAGTGATAGCCTTGGGTTAGTTATTTAACCTGTCTGCCCTCAGGCCCAATAGGAGAGCTGACTTACATCAGTGGTTTTCCTTTCTTTCTTCCTTCTTTCCTTCCTTCTTCCCTTCTTCTCTTTCTCCTTCCCCCCTTTCTCCCTTCCTGTCTTCTTTCCTTATTTCCTTTCTTCCTTTTTCCTTTTCTATCTTCCTTCCTTTTTCCTTTTCTCCCTTTCTTCCTTCCATCCTTCCTTCCTTTTTCCTTCCTCTTCCATTCATTCCTTCTTTCTATTCAGCAGGACATGCTTTTTACATTAGCTAACCATAGATAAAACCACAATCTACAAACAGATCATAAGCAAACTGTCATAGTGGAAGTTGAAGGGCAGAACAGGGGGAAAGGGGAAGGTCCCACAGCCCTGTTCTTTCTCCCTCTCTCCTTCACTTCAGAGAAACCCTTGGAAGCTACATTGACTTCTAAAAAACTTGCTATACTAGATGATATTTTAGTTATTTTTCCTCCTGTTCTAGCATTTTATTACTCAGTGACTCCCCCTTGGATCAACTGATAGTTTATACTTTGCTTTACATTAAAGACAATAGAGTAACAATTGAGCTAATTGTTCTATTAAAATAATATCTAATAAACTAGAGGGCCACAGTGGTTCAATTTTACGCTGTCCTGACACTGCTTACTGTGATGAGTCATTTGTCTGTTCTGTATCTCAGATTTTCAGGCACTAAGGTATTCAGGTCCCCAAATTGTCAGAATGTAGACTATACATATATATGCTCTCTGTCCACACTCTTAGTTTATAAACTCCTTGGGGAAGAGGTTCTACCTTATGCGGAAGAAAGATAGAGCCTCTCCCTATCTGTCAGTCCTCCGTAATGACTTATACACAGAATATGCTTAGAACATGTTGGCATATCATTTGATAATATATAAATATAATATTGATGTTCTGGGTCGTTAATATCCTCTTAAATTGTCACTAGTACCTGTGTCTATGGAGATTGCCTTGGGAGAGGGTTCCTCCAGGCCACGGGAGCAGAGCCAGGAGCCCATTTGAAGCCACTGACACATAGAAGCATTTTCAACACTGGAGAGGTGGCAAGCAAAGCTGCATCTCTGACCACCTCCCTCACCTCCTACCCTATCCCTTGGAAAACTGATTTCTAAACTCTTTTGCCTATTTCCCCAGATCCTTTTCTTTTTAGTCCACACATCTTCCATGAACAGCACGGCATTTTTCCTAGTTAGAATCAGTGAAAAATTACACAGATGGGTGAAATTCAAGGAAAGATTCTCTTCATCACCAGGGTTGATATGGCTAGCATTTTTCTTACAAGAATCAGACATGTCAGGAGGCATTAAGATGCTATGATGTCTCTTTGATAGTCTTGCCTATCACAAAGAAGGGAGCAAAGGTTATAAAAAAACTACTTAGCATTCTGCAGTAGGTAGTCCTTTCAAATACAATTAGTTTCACACAGTATTCATCTGTTCTTGCATTTGCTAAAAGACAAAGTGGCCTATTAGTCCATCGTGTCTCTCCTCTGCCTTTCAAATCACGTTGAATGTTTTAGCAGAAGAGCTGAGCTGCACTCTCCCCTGTAAATTGTATAATTGGAAAGCAATAAATTTAAAGATCTAAAAGGAGCAGAATAAAGAAAGTGTCAAACAATGACTTACTCTAATTAATAACAATTTAGGTCTCCCATTTGGTAAAGTGCTTTGCAATTGTCATCACCTTTTACCTTAAAGCATATTCATTTTGTGAGTATAATATGATTTCATTTGTGAGTATGAGAATTATATATGGCTTTTAAACAACCTGGAGCTATTTAGTATTTAAGAGCTCACTTCTGAAAATTACAGCGGCACAATGAACAGTTAATTTGCTACATAGTTATAAAAATCTAATCTCACCATGGAAGTTAATGTTTTATTTATTTCTAATTGATAAAAGAATTAAATACATACACACATTATACAGTCGATCCTTGAACAATAAGGGGATTAGGGGAGCCAACCCACCACACAGTCGAAAATCCACATATAACTTTTGACTCCCCAAAAACTTAACTACTAATAGCCTACTGTTGACCAGAAGCCTTGCTGATAACATAAACAGCTGTATTTTGTATGTGTATTGTATACTGCATACATATAACCTACGTGTAGACTGTATACATTGTATACTGTGTTCTTCTAATAAAGTGAGCCAAAAAAGAAAATATTATTAAGATCATAAGGAAGAGAAAATATATTTACTATTTATTAACTGGAAGTGGATCATCATAAAGTGTTCATCCTCTGCAGGCTGAGTAGGAGGAGAAAGAGGAGGGGTTGGTCTTGCTGTCTCATGGGTGGTGGTTACTCTGCAGGTTTTTTGAAATTGTCACAAATATCCATACAATTTTTTAATACATTTATTGAAAAAAATTCACATGTACGTTGACCTGCACAGTTCAAACCGATGTTGTTGAAGGGTCAAGTGTATACTAAAACTGTTTCAGTGCCTAAGGTTCTCAAACGCTAGTGGTATTTTGGTAAGTCATATCTTTAGTCATGACTCGATTTCTGTGATTTATTGTTTTAAGTACCAAGCTGCTCTAATTAGAACCAGTCATACAATTACTGAGTTCCAACTAAGGAAAATTTCTAAAGATATTGCTAATATGAATAGTTTCACGTTAATGGCATGAAACATTGAATATCTGTCCTACCAGGGACAAAATATCATTTTTTGAGAAGGTTAATGATATTTTTTCTAACTTACAACTGGCTTGCAGAAATCTTTGTTTGAAGTTTGTTTGTAAAAAGTACGGGCTGGGCGTGGTAGCTCACACCTGTAATCCCAGCACTTTGGGAGGGCGAGGCAGGCGGATCAGTTGAGGTCAGGAGTTTGAGGCTAGCCTGGCCAATACAGTGAAACCCCATCTTTACTAAAAATACAAAAATTAGCTGGGCGTGGTGGCACAAACCTGTAATCCCAGCTACTTGGGAGGCTGAGGCACAAGAATTGCTTGAACCTTGGAGATGGAGGTTGCAGCAAGCCAAGATCGTACCACTGCACTCCAGCCTGGGCAACAGAGCAAGACTCCATCTCAAAAAAAAAAAAAAAAGTATGTACTATGTTGGAGTTGGGAAGATGTGGCCACCTGAATGCTGGAACGTGGCATATGGGAAGGGCTTTATAAGCTTTCCTAGATTCTCATAGCTAGTGTGTTCCACGCAGAAGGAAGAAGAATTTCCCTTTTTCCCTTCAATGTTTTATTATTAAAATCTTTAGACATACAGAGAAGCAGTTTTACAGTAAATACCTACACACCCATCTCTATATTCTAACTAATATAATATATTCACATAACTATATTAGAACCATCTAATATATTCACATAACTATCCATCTACTCATCCCTCTCACCGTTCATCAATCCAGTTTAGTATTTTGGTAAAATTCAAAGTAAGTTGCAAATGCTAGTGCACATCGTTCTAAATACTTCAGCATACATGTAATTAGCTAAGGTTCTATATTTATTTACAGTTCTTTATGGCTGTTTTCTGTAAGACGTATGTATATTGAAATAAACATACATCTTAAGTGTTTCTTTGATTAGTTTTGACAAGTGCCTGTACCTGTGTATCTGAATAAATTATCAAGATAAAGAACACTACCATCACTCCAGAAAATTACATCTTGTCCCTTTCCAGTCAATTCCTGCCTGTACTCCCCAATCCCAGGCAATCATTGTTTGGATTTCTTTTCACCATAGTTTTGTTTTACCTACTCTAGAACTTCATATAAATAGAATCATAGTGCACATATGTTTCTGTGTAAGGCTTTTTTATTCAGCATAATGCTTTTGAGATTCATCCATATAATTGCCTACTTGTAGTTTGTTTCATTTTTATTACATTGTAGTATTTCTTTGCATGAATATACCAACTTTGTTTATCCATTTTCCTGTTGATAGACAGTTAGATTATCTCCAGTTTGGGACTATTGTGAACAAAGCTGCTGGTACAAGTTGGGCTTGTTTTTGTGTGTGTGGATGTAGTCTTTCATTTCTCTTGGTCCTCTAGAGCAGTGGTCCCCAACTTTTTGGCACTAGGAACTGGTTTCTACATTATACAGAAATAAAGTGCAGAAAAAATGTAATGCCCTTGAATCATTGTAATATGCAATGAAATAATTATTCATTGCATATTACATTACTCACCATAATGTAGAATCAGTGGGAGACTTGAGCTTGTTTTCCTGCAACTAGATGGTCCCATCTGGGAGTGATGGGAGACAGTGACAGGTCATCAGGCATTAGATTCTCATAAGGAGCATGCAACCTAGATCCCTCACATGTGCAGTTCACTATAGGGTTCATGCTCCTATGAGAATCTAATGCCATTGCTGATCTGACAGGAGGCGGAGCTCAGGAAGTAATGTTTGTCTTACTATTGAGTTGAAAAAGCTCTTTATGTATTTTGGGTACATATGCATGTGGTGAATTGTTTTGTCATATGCATGTACTGTAAATTTTTTCTTGGAATGTGTCATTTTTATTCAGTTAAAAAATATCTTTAATGAGCAGAAGTTTAAAAACTTTCTCATGCTCAGTTTTGTAAACATAATTTATTGAAAATATTTTTCTTTCCTCATCGTGTTGTTTTAGCATCTTTTTAAAAAATCAAATGACCACATAAGTGTTGGTTCATTTCTGAGGTCTCTATTCTTTTTCACTAATTTATTTGTCCCAGTACCACCCTGTCTTGATTACCACAGTTTTAAAAAACATCTTAACATCAGGTAATTAAAGTTCTCTAAATTTGTTCTTTTTCAAAATTTCTTTTAATATTGTAGGTCTTTGGAATTTCTATGTAAATTTTAGAAATAGCTTGCCAATGTTTGCAAAACTCCAAGTGGGATTATGATTTGAATTGAATTATATCACTAGAGCAATTTAGGAAAAGTTGGTATCTTAACATTATTGAATCTTCTAATCCATTGATGTGATACATCACTCCATTTATTTAGATCTTTAATTATTCTCAGCAGTGTTTTAGTATTTCAGTGAAGATCATGTGTATCTTTTGCTAAATTTATTCTTGAGTGTTCTTGAACTCTTTTTTTGAACATGTTTTTGAAACTATTGAAAACAGAATTTTAAAACTTATTTTCATTTATCTGCTTTTGATATATGAAACCACATTGATTTTTGCATCCTGGTACAAACTAAATCCATCCCTGTAACTAAATCTGTCTATTAGTTCTAGTAGTCATTTT
Organism: Pan troglodytes; assembly: GCF_028858775.2. Lineage (NCBI taxonomy): Eukaryota > Metazoa > Chordata > Mammalia > Primates > Hominidae > Pan > Pan troglodytes. The sequence continues at coordinate 38,663,746 of NC_072401.2, read as the reverse complement.
GTAGATTCCTGAGGATTTAATTGTGAACATTCAAGTAATCTGCAAATATAATAATTTTTAATTCTTCCTTTCTTATTCGTATATACTTTATTTTTTTCATTGCCAAATTGCACTGGTTTCAACCTCCAGTACTATGTTGATTCAGTTTTAAGACCAATCAGCTGGGCACAGTGGTTCATGCCTGTACTCCCAGCACTTTGGGAGGCAGAGGCGGGAGGATCTCTTAAGGCCAGGAGTTTGAGACCAGCCTGGCCAATATGGCAAAACCCCATTTCTACTTTAAAAAGAAAAGAAAAGAAAAAAACAACTTAGCTAGGTGCAGTGGCTCACACTGTTGCAGGAAGTCAGGGACCCCGAATGGAGGGACTGGCTGGAGCTGAGGCAGAAGAACATAAATTGTGAAGATTTCATGGACATTTATCAGTTCCCAAAATTAATACTTTTATAATTTCTTACACCTGTCTTTACTGCAGTCTCTGAACATAAATCGTGAAGATTTCATGGACATTTATCACTTCCCTAATAATACTCTTATAATTTCTTATGTCTGTCTTTACTTTAACCTCTTAATCATGTTATCTTTGTAAGCTGAGAATGTACATCACCTCAGGACCACTATTGTATAAATTGATTGTAAAACATGTGTGTTTGAACAATATGAGATTAGTGCACCTTGAAAAGAACAGAATAACAGTGATTTTGAGGGAACAAGGGAAGATAACCATAAGGTCTGACTGCCTGTGGGGTCGGGAAGAATAGAGTCATATTTTTCTTCTTGCAGAGAGCCTCTAAATGGACTTGTGAGTAGGAGAGATATCACTGAATTCTTTTGCCAGCAAGGAATATTAATAATTGATACCCTGGGGAAGGAATGCATTCCTTGGGGGAGGTCTATAAATGGCCACTCTGGGAGTGTCTGTCTTATGCGGTTGAGATGAGGACTGAAATATGCCCTGGTGTCCTGCAGTACCCTCAGGCTTACTAGGATTGGGAAATTCCAGCCTGGTAAATTCTAGTCAGACCAGTTCTCTGCTCTCAAACCCTGTTTCCTGTTAAGATGTTTATCAAGACAATATGTGCACAGTGGGACATAGACCCTCATCAGTAATTCTAATTTTGCCTTTGCCTTGTGATCTTTATTGCCCTTTGAAGCATGTGATCCTTGTGACCTACTCCCTGTTCGTACACCCCCTCCCCTTTTAAAATCCCTAATAAAAACTTGCTGGTTTTGCAGCTCAGGGTCATCATCGCAGTCCTACCAATATGTGATGTCACCCCCAGAGGCCCAGCTGTAAAATTCCTCTCTTTGTACTCTTTCTCTTTATTTCTCAGACTGGCTGACACTTAGGGAAAACAGAAAAGAGCCTACATTGAAATACTGGGGGCTGGTTCCTCCAATATCACACGTCTATAATCCCAGCTAATTGGGAGGCTGAGGCATGAGAATTGCTTGAAGCTGGGAGACAGAGGCTGCAGTGAGCCAAGGCTGCATCATGCCATGCACCCACACACCCCAGCCTGGGCGACAGAGCAAGGCTCAAAAAAAATATCTTGCATTTTTGCTGATCTTAGTGGGGAAGTTTTTAGTAGGCATGAAACTACTTGTAGGTTGTTTTGTAGATGGCTTTATCTGTTTATCTATTACTTATTTTCTGAGAGGTTTTTTGTTTTGTTTTGTTTTTTAACATAAATGGGTGTGACTTTTGTTAAATGATTTTTCTGCATCTATTGATGACTTTTCTCCTTTACTTTGTTAATATGGTGAATTAAATTGATTTTAAAAAGGTAAACCAACCTTGCATTCCTAGGACAAACCCAACTTGGTCTTAATGTATTATTCTTTTTTATATGTTATGGAATTAACTTTGTCAATATGATGTTAAGAATGTTTACGAAGGATATTTGTCAGTAATTTAATTTTGTTTCTCATGGGGTTTTTGGAAGTTTTGTTTGTTTTGTTTTTGTTGTTGTTGTCTGGGGTTTTTTTTGTTTGTTTTTTGGAGACAGGGTCTTGCTTTGTTGCCCAGTCTGGAGTGAAGTGAAGTGGTGTGATCATAGCTTACTGTAGCCTAGACCTCCTGGGGCTCAAGCAATCCTCCCACCTCAGCCGCCCCAAGTGGCTGGGACTACAGATGCATGCCACCACACCCAGCTAATTTTTGTACTTTTTTGTAGAGATGGGATTTTATCATGTTGCTCGGGCTGGTCTCAAACTCCTGGGCTCAAGTGATCTTCCCACTTTGGCCTCCCAACGTGTAGCGACACAGGCATGAGCCACCACACCCAGCCTGTTTCTCATGTTTTTTAAATCAGGTTTTGATATTAGGGTATGCTTGTCTCATAAAACAAGTTTTTGAAAAGAGTTTATTTAAAATTGGTGTTATTTCTTCCTTAAATATTTGATAGAATTCACCAGCAAAACATCTGGACCTGGAGTTTTCTTGTTGTAAAGATTTTAGATAAAAATTTAATTTTTTAAATTGACATAAAGCTATTCAGATTTTTCTATTATATCATGTGTCAGTTTGGGAAAGCTGTATTTCCAAAAAAATGTTTTTGTTCTACATTGTCAAATATATTGCAAAATTTTCTCTGAAATATTCCTTTCATTCTTTTCATGTCCATAGGCTCTCTACTGGTATTCCCTTTTTAGCTCCTGATATTCACAATATGTGTCCTTGCTCTTTTATTCTTGATCAATTTATCTATAGTTTTATCAATCATAGGAAACTGTGAAGATAAAGATAATGCATAATTCAGAGAGCTTTAGCTTACTTGAGGACTAAATCCTGACATGGACTGACATGGATTGCTTCCCAAAACTCTCTACTAGATGGTCATATCATGAGACATTTGTTGTATGTAAAATCATACAACGATTTCATTATTTCACAGCATGTATTCATTTACTAATCCATAGATAATGATGCATGAACACATGAGTTATGTGATTAAAAAAAAAATCAGGTTGACCAAAGTCTATCATAGCATCAAGGTTAGGTAGTATATCTTAGTAATTAAGTGCTCAGCCTCTGGAAATCGGACAAAATTGTGTTTAAATCCAAGATATTTGAAGTGAGTGGATGGCTTGAGCTCAGGAGTTTGAGACCAGACTGGGCAACATGGTGAAACCCCATCTCTACAAAAAATACAAAAATTAGCCAGGCGTGGTGGTTCGCACCTATAATGCCAGCTACTTGGGGGGCTGAGGCAGGAGGATAGCTTGAGCCCAGGAAGTGGAGGTTGCAGTGAGCTGAGATCACATCACTGCAGTCCAGCCTGGGTGATAGAGTGAGACCCTGTCTCAAAAAAAATTCTGGATATAGTGCCTACCAGCTGGGGATTTTAAACAATTTACCTTATTTTTCCAAGCATCTAATGTTGTTAGGATTAAATACGATAACACATTTAAAGTATTATGCAATTATTGACTCAGTGTGTTCAAAAAAATTTTGGCTGTTATTTCTATCATCACTACCACTATTACTACCTGGTCAAATTTAATCTTAGATAACAGAGTTTGGCATATTTGCGTGTATCTTAGTCTGTTTTCTGTGGCTTACTATAGAATACCTGAAACCGGGTAATTAACAAGGAAAAATAACTTCTTTCTTATTGTTAGGGAAGCTGAGAAGTCCAAGGTCAAGAGGCTGCATCTGTTGAGGGCCTTCTTGCTGGTGGGGACTCTCTGCAGAGTCCCAAGTCAATGCAGGGCAGCACATGGTGAGGGGGCTGAGTGTGCCTTCTTAGGTCTCTCTTCCTCTGTTTATAAAGCCACCAATCCCACTCCCATGATAATCTATGAACCCATGAATCCATGGATGAATTAATCCATTCATGAAGGCTCTGCCCTCATGACTCAACCACTTCTTAAAGACCTCACCTCTCAATAGTGCTACATTGCAAATTAAATTTCTTTCTTTCTTTCTTTCTTTTTTTTTTTTTTTGAGACAAAGTCTTGCTCTGTCGCCCAGGCTGGAGTGCAGTGGTGCAATCTCAGCTCACTGCAAGCTCCGCCTCTCGGGTTCACGCTATTCTCCTGCCTCAGCCTCCCAGGTGGCTGGGACTACAGGCGCCCTCCACCACACCCAGGTAATTTTGTTTTTGCATTTTTAGTAGAGACGGGGTTTCACTGTGTTCGCCAGGTGGTCTCGCTCTCCTGACCTCGTGATCCATCTGCCTTGGCCTCCCAAAGTGCTGGGATTACAGGCGTGAGCCACCGTGCCTGGCCTGCAGATTAAATTTCAAAATGAGTTTTGAAGGGGACAAATATTCAAACCATAGAAGTGTGTGTGTGTTTGCATGGTGTATGTGTTTGCATGCCTGTGTGTGCACACATGTGCACACACGTGCACACTTTCTCCAGTTGCATTATCTCAGGAGTCTTTACTTCCTGTCCTAAACTTTGTAAAATGCTACTCGGCATCCATTATTTTACCAGTACTGTGGTTGTAAATTACCTCCAGAGAAAGTTTTGGTATCAAATGGAATGCAGTCTTTGTTGATTGAAATGATTTCTCCACCATTTTCATTTTTGCATAGTTCTTTGCAATTCTTTGGGGATGACAGGGGTATTGCCAAGACTTTTTCCATATGTTCTCAACAACTATCCAACCAAGACCAAAAAAGACTTTAAAATATAACCCCAAGCAAACAGGAAACTGACTTTTTCTTTTGGGAACTTAGTCAAAAGCCAACTCTTTGTGGTTTATGTGAAGGTTCCTCCCACAAAGTTCAGAAATTCATCTTACATTTTCAGTCTCTTATTTTCCTCTTTTTTCAGGCTACCTGCGAAGATATTATCTCTTCTTTTACTTTACATAAGCCAACTCCAGAGATAATTGCACAGATTTTTTTAAAAACACTTTCTCTTCTTCTTACAAAACTTCTTTATTTCTTTTTGAGATGAAGACAATCCCATAGAAATAGCAGACAGCCATACTGTCTTTACACAACTATAAATAATTTCTCCATCCAAAAACAAATACAGGTACCTGGCACATTGTTTATATAACCTATTAATCATTATTTAGTCAAGGAAAAGTCAAGCAATGGACAAGCCCGAACAGATGATGTGTCTTTTGTGGAGAGAGTCTTTTGGCTTATTTATGAAACAACGCACATTTTGAAGCCATCATGTTATAGTATAAGACTGTCAAGCTATGCATGAAACTCATGGGAATTTTTTGACTTTAAAAAAGTGACAGAGCTGGGCAATTTTATTTGGGGAAAGTGAGGACTTAATAAGCACACACATCTTGTTTTCCTCATTCTTTTCCCATCTTTAAAAATATGTATTCATATGTTTTCATATGGCTGTAATCTGGGTGTGTGCACTGTTTTGTGTTCTATTTCTTGCATGCCAGTACTTTCTATGCACATTTCCATATAATGACATAGACTATATATTTTCCATCATTGCCTAAGTAGCATTCTATCATGTTAAGATAAATGTAATGTGCTTTTCCATTTCTATAGTTGAGAATTTGGATTGTTTCAAATTAGCTACGTACACTAATAAACATTGAGCAAATCAGGATTTCACTACCTGGATTATCCTCTTTCATTTTAGTGGTTATTTTCCTACTAAATATTATGAACAGTTCTGTGTATCATATTAAAGCTTTCTTTGGGAGGAAAGTCGGAAGGAAAGCTTTATTCTGAATTAATTCTTTGTAAGCAAATTTTAATTCAAATATAGAAGCAGCAATTACTTTTCATAACCACTTTATTTTTCAATCTATGGGGCATTTCAGAATCACAGAGTAAAAGCAAGAACTTTGGAAGTAACGTATCGTACACTTATTACATACCAGATACCAAGTTAAAGAAAATGAGCCCTGTAACAGGAACTCTGCAAGCGAAATACTAATACTTTGCACTTGTATTTGCATATGACATTTTGCATTTCAAACGTTTTATCTTTAGTTATTATCTTGAATTATTCCTTTATATCATCCCGGTGGTTTTGTAAAATAAAAGAGGACAAATCCATTGGCTTTTGTTTTATATTACTCTGCCTTGTGGATGAGGCACTGAAAACATACAGAACTTATGCAAAATCACATGGTTAATTCTTGGTCAAGCCAGAATAAAAACTCATTTTAGTGACTTCTTTTCACAATTTTGTGCTTGAGACTATATCAATCTCCCCAAATTAGGAAGGTAAACCAATTCACTCATGTGAAAGCTTAATTTGTATGCTACTTATCATAATCGGATTAATAAACTCTTAGTCTTGCCAGCATAGAATCCTATTATTTTCAAATATCTTGTCATTAAAAACATTATTTCCCAATGGAAAAATGAGCAAAGGCCATAATTTAAAATTTCATTTTAGAAAATATTGGGTGTCTCCTATGCATCAGGCACCATTAGGGATCAAGCAATAAGCAAAATAGTCTCTGCTTTTGTGACTAACATATATTTAATTAAAATGTTCAACCTTATTAATGATCAAACACATACATAAAGAAAAATAACAATCATATGCTTTTTTTTTTTAACATCAAATCAGTTCTTTAAAATAAAAAAAGAAAATAGTCCAGGTCTGCAAGCATGTGTGAAACTGACACTTTTATACACTACAAGAGGAACTGTGATAACAGAACCCGCTTCTGGGAAAGAAATTTTGCAATATTGAGAGAGGGACTTAGAAATCTTTACATGTGTTGATTCAAAAGTCTCACTTCTGGGAACCTTTCCTAATAAAGAAAAGGGTAGATTCACAGATGTTCATGTCAGAGTTCTTTATAATAGTTTTTTTTTTAAAGGAAGAGTGATGATGAAAATAATGAAGAGAAATTCATGAGGCATCCAAACAATAGAATAAAGCATAGATTTTCATATATGATGTTTGATAAGTTTCCTGCGTCCATTATCCCGCCATCAAACCCATCTAGGGAGAGTGGAAATGAATTCTCGCAAAGGGCTCAAGAAAACCTTCCAGAAAAACAGAAATTTCCTCATTCAGTCTTGCCTTTCCATGACTTTTCCATAAACTGTGTGTGGTTTATCTGGACAGAAGGCGCTGTGCTTGCAATGGCAAGGTTAACTCGAAGTTAAATTTGGCCAGGTCAGGAGAGTTCTGGGGAGGGACCTGAGTAACAGGGGGGAAGGAGCGGGGAGGTTATGATGCTGACCAGCTGTTCTCAGGGCCTTGAGAGACTTCCGATGACCTTCCCCTCCTCTTTGCTGGTCGCTTCTGCTTGTCTCAGTGCCAGCAGCAGTGTGGCTGTAAGGATTACTGATTTAAATGGATGGAATGAAACTGTGGAACAAACTGGCTACCGGTGGAAATACCACCAAGTATCAATTTGTTGCTGATCCATGTTGAATAGAAAAGCCTTTAGTAAGCCACTTTATCTTTAATATTTCCCTATAGTTGGAAATATGAACTAGGAAACTCTGGTTCCAAGGGCTTTAGATTATATATGTTTATTTCTTTTTTTATGAATCCATGTTTATATATTTATATGAACGCATCATTTAGCAATCATATGTAGAACAAAATGTTATTATACTATACTACATAAAACCTTTAAGGTGAAACTAATCCAGAATGCCCCAGTGTTTTCCAAATAAAATATTTAATTTAATTCAACTCAGGATTCTAACAATATGCAAAAGTTCTGTGCCTCACATCAAGTATGTTCTACTGAAATGTTTGTATTCAATTCAAAAATGTGCAGCAGGCCAGGCGCGGTAGCTCACACCTGTAATCCTAGCACTTTGGGAGGCCAAAGTGGGCGGATCACCTGAGGTCAGGAGTTCAAGACCAGCCTGGCGAACATGGCAAAACCCTGTCTCTAATAAAAATACAAAAATTAGCCGGGTATGGTGGCACATGCCTGTAATCCCAGCTTCTTGAGAGGCTGAGGCAGGAGAATCACTTGTACCCAGGAGGCAGAGGTTGCAGTGAGCCGAGATCATGCCATTGCACTCCAGCCTGGGCTACAGAGTGAGACTCCATTAAAAAAAAAAAAAAAGTGCAGCAAAGAGGGGCAGGGACCCATGGGACACTGTGCAAAATACTCTGGACTGGCTTACTAGCTGTAGAGTTTGAGAGAGGTGATTCCCAAACTGTAACTCTTTACCTTTGAGTTACGGTTTCTGTACCTGTAAAATGGGGGTGCTGAATCAGTAGACTTCTAAGTCCCTTTCCAGTGCTCTAACAGAGCTGATATGCTGGGCTTCTAGGAATCCATGCATCACCCATGGTAATTACCAGGAGCTTAAGGGCCCAGACTCTTGCCTCTTTCTCTATTCCAGATCTCTAAGTATGTGCTGTGATTATGGGAGTGTTTGCGTCCACAACTCCAGGCAAACACACATGTTCCAAGGCCTAACAATAGTGAGACACAAGGGAGGGACAGGAGCCAGAGAGGAAAAAGGTGGTTCTGGTATTGAAGGCAGGACCAAACATCATGCAATAGACAAACAGCACCATAGAGAAGCAATCCTGAACACTTCCAGCCAGGGCTGGAAGAGCCTCCCTTGCGACAGACTCTAACGCTGCCATCCCTTAGTAAGGACCACTTCAGTCTGCTCTCACTAAGAGTAACCAGTCCCTTTAATCCTCCACACTTCTGAGTCAGGAATAGAAGAGCCCCTAGGGTTCAGAACTGGATCTCAAAACTCCAGCAGCAAAACACATATAGCCTTATAACAGCTTATAGCATTAGAGTTATTCTTTTCTTTAACTGGCCCCTGCTGAGCATCTTTCTATTACCAGGAAGGTTTTGGAGACAGAGGCATGAAAAGAACATAGTCCATGCCCCCAAGAATATCCAAGTTCAGTAGCAAGAGCCTTACATACAACCATTAACTAGTTTCTCAATTCCAGAGTATTTACAATCTATAGAGTCATCAGAGACATGATCATGCAATATCTACAATGATGTTTTCTTTGATCTTGCCTCCTGGGCTAGTTAGCAAGTAGCTGTCATTCAGTTCGAAGTCTACCTTCTCGACTCTGTTTTATGATGCAAACCATCTTTCTGCTTTGCTAGCTGAAACTATGTCGGGCTCTGCCAACAGAATGGCTACAGGTAGGCTGTGAAGCTGAAGAAGGAAGCAGAGACTTACTCTTTCCTGTCCGCGTCCTAGTCCTGTGAGTGTCACCCAACACCGCTTCTTCACTCTGGCAGTGGCAGTTCCTTCCCATTGCAGTGGAAGAATCCAGGTGGCAGTTCTCCCAAACACTTCAGAACCAGCTTGGTTGCACTGCCCTCCAAAATGTGGACACCAGGCTTCTCAGAGTCTGAGCCTCAGACTCCTTTGAGCTCAGAGACATCAGCACTAGCAAGCGGCATCCACTCTTCAGAGGCCCAAGCTCCAGCTCCATAGGGCCCACCCTCTACATTCTAAGTTTTCATCATTGCAACTTCTCCCTTTTTACTTCCTCAGCCTTAGGGGTAGTAGCTGCTTCCTGCAGTTGTTATCTTCTTGACACCTTAAGAGCTCTCTTTATACTCTTTCAGTTACCTAGTGAGCAGCTTAAAATAAGGGGTCTGGTTTCTGTCTCCTGATAAGACCCTGACTGATAAACATCCCTGGCTAAATGGAGAGGTGGCATAGAGTAGTGGAAAACAGAATGAGCTTTGGAGTCATCCACACCCAGATGTGAATTCTGACTCTTATAATCTGCTAGGTCTTTGACTTTGAAAGCTACCTAATTTATTTGAGTCTTAATTTGCTGGGAATAAAGATGGGTTTTCCAGCTGTTGTGACGGTAGCTGAAGTGCTTGGCACACATGACCTGCTCAGTGAATAGTAACCATTTATAATTACCAGATTGCTATCTTCTAAGGCCCAGGCCTAGTTCTTATGTGTCTATCATTCCCAGCAGGGCATATCATAAATTTATTTATACAATATATGCTTAATAAGTATCTGTTGAATAGAAAAAGTGCTTAAGAACATTGTGGCACACCGGAGTCATTAACTTTTACTGATCTAACATGAAACCCTCCATAGTGGTCAGGTTTTTTTCCTGTAAGTTATGGTTTAAAAATCTTTTTTAAGCCATTATTTTAAAATGAGGAGCAACGAGTTTACCTGGGTGATAAGAAAAGAAAATCTGTGTCATTCATTCTGCTTCCTGCCTGGCAAACCTTCTGGGAGACTGCATGATAATATGTGGGAATGCACTATCTTTTCCAAAAAGAAGTGAAATCTGGCAGGTGCATGATATACTTGTGACTCTTTCCAGCTATAAAGCAGACACTGTTTTTTTTTTTTTTTTCTGGAGCATTTCATAAAGAGAAAGGATTTTGCCTACTCTGAGACAGTGACATCTCTTCTGAGTGCTGAATTCAGGATCGTAATGTAAATCCTGAAAATGAACAAGGTCCCACAGGAGCATCCTGGGCCTTCACAAGTCAATGTGGATAAAAGTTGTTCTAACTCGAAGTGTGAGAACAAAGCATCTATTCTTTCAAGTACAACAGACAGACAGACACTCAAGCTGGATAACGGCTGTGTACACAGGAGAAGGAGGAAGAGGAGGAGGAAGTCAGCAGTGCCTCCTTGTTGCACATTTAGGGTTATGTGGGGCTGGGCCTGATAAAGGCATTTGTGTCTGAGGCTGGAAGGTGTACAGTCCAAGCCAAGACTTTTCCAGTCTGAAAGGTCTGAATGGGGATGTGGAGGAACTCAGTTCATTCTAGAGCATTTCCTTTGCACAAAAACCTGAAACTTCTATAAAGAGAAAAACAGCTGCACAAGATCCTAAATCATTCATTTCTTTGGCAAACAAACCCTGAATCATGCAACTAACCAGGGAGGCAGTTTCAAGAGAACCAGAGCTCATGATCATCTTCAGGTGGCTTTGTTAGCTTCAAAGTAGCTGTTCATTTCCTTGCAGAAGGGTGGTGGCTCCTAGACACAGGCAAAAAGACTGGTGGTTTGATAGAAGAGCCTGAGAACAAATCATTCTGTTTTCAAAAGTTCTTGTCTCCATGCTTATTTGTTTTGGCGTCCCCATGCCACATCTTCCGAGAAGGCTTTTCTGAATGCACTGTCTTTTTCTAGTTCAGGTGAAGACTTTTTTGCTGGGTATCATTTAAAACACTGAATCCCATTACTGGCTGGGTGCAGGCACTGTGTCTGCTCTCTTACAGAAATACTCACACACATGAGTTCTCAGCCTTTTGGCTAAGATCAAGTATAGAAACACACACACACACACACACACACACACACACACAGACACATGCACCCTGCAAGAAAGCAAGAGAGAGAAGAAAAGAGAAACCAAGAGGGTGAAAGGAATGGGAGGAGGGAGGAAGGAAGAAGAGGGAGGAAAAAGAAGGAGGGAGGAGAAGGAAGGAAGGAAGGAAGGAAGGAAGGAAGGAAGGAAGGAAGGAAGGAAGGAAGGAAGGAAGGAAGGAAAAGAGGAAGGCCAGGATGGAGAAAAAGAGGGAGAGAGGGTGGGAGAGAGAAAATCACTCAGAAACAAAAATGTGTCTGGTTATAAGAGAGCCGGCCTTCTGCAGAGACCACTGTACTATATGGACTAAGACTGCTTTCTTTGGTTCTTATTCTCCTGGCTGGAGATGAAGTGCCAGAATTATCTGCGGAAAGCACCTGGGGAAATAAGAAGTCTTCTGTAACCTGAGAAGAGAAAAGGCTTTGACATTCCTCAGGCTGGGGTGTGTCTTTCGCCTATGCTATGCTAATTAGCTTCATGATGGAGGTTTTCTATAGGCCTGGATGCTGGGCTGGTGCTCATTCACTTAGGACATCAGATAGAGGCTGCAGCATGCAGTGAGCCAGCTCCAGGGTGGACCCACTGGCTGGCATGAGATGGCAGGGAGAGGAGGCCCAAGTACTAGCCTAGATCAAAGCCAAACATCACAAAAGCTGAGCTAGTGGAACCATCCGTTGATGAATACGCCTCGCCCTGGGCAAGTTTAAGAACAACTGGATGAAGGCCAGGAGAGGCACCGAGGCCTGTGTGCCCTTTAAGGTGAGCCTGCGCATCCTCTACAGCCTTGGCCGGGCCTTCATGATTTCAGGACACTAAATCTGTGCTCTCTAAGCCCAGCCATTTCATTACATTGTGGTTTCTGTTTCTCCTTGGTTTCCTAGTCACACTTATTTTGGAAAATGTTAACACTTTCTCAGTTGAATTAAGGTATGAAGGGTATGCCTACATCTTAGGAAAAATAAAAACACTCCCCCTGCACCCAATAAAAAACCCATGAATATCAATTCAATACTTGCACTCTGTGTCTAAGGTGTAGGGGTGAGGACCGAACATCTTTAGAGTCAGATAAACACACTTCAGTGCCAGCTCCTCCATTAACAGCTTGTGTGACCTTCGACAAGTTAACTTCTCTGAGACTCAATTTCCTTAATAAAGTGAGGATACTTGTATCCAACTCATAGGATTGTATGATAATAAAGATCAAATAAGTTAATAGATTTGTGGCAGAAACTGCTCCATGTCTACCTAAATATGTATTCTCTCTTTCTTTTCTAGTAATGGATTTTGACCTGGGCACATGGCAGCCTGAAATAAAGACTATATTTCTAAGTATTCTTGCAGCTAGTTGTTCTATTTAACTACATTCTAGCCAGTGACTTATAAATGGAAATGCTGTGATCAGCTTCTAGGGAAGGCCCTTAAATTGAGAAAGCAATGGTATTTTACCTGCTTCCTTTTCCTGCTGGTTGGAGAACAGAAGTGATAGCCAGAGCTCAAGCAGCCATCTTGGTCCAAGAGGCAGCAGAATGAAGATGGTAGAAGACTAAGAAGAAAGGAGGCAGGGCCTCTCTGAAGCTTCATGGAGCCATCGTACAGCCCTTACACTGCTGACCTGTGGATTTCTTTTAAGAGAGGAATGAACTAACCTTTACAAAAATCCATTTTGAGAGAATTTCCTGTTATTCACTGTTGAACTTAAATCTCACTTGAGCCATATGACATGTAGAGTATATAGCACAGTGCAAGTCAAATTCCATTATTATTTTCCAGCTTTTTAGAAAATACATATCAAAGATATCAAAAATACAGACATAAAGCAGAAGGACCAAGAAGGCCAAAGAAGAGATATTGGCCCCCCTTTCCTGGCTTCGGTACCACACCCAGGGCCATGTGAGTGGGACAAGAAATATGGTCCTTGCCAGGCAGTGGCTACAGACAGCATGGGCAGGATGGGACACCTTGCCTTCTGGCCTCACTTTATTCCCTCTGCTAAGCCTCTGCTGCAAGGAGGAGTATGAACTGGAGAAGTGAAAAAAAGGACAAAAAGAGCTCCCAAGAAGCACATAAACTTGGACACAGGTAGAACTGGGTTTGCCGTTTGGCTTTTCCACCTACTTGCTGTGTGACTTTGGGCTACTTACCAAACCTCTCTGAGCCGCAACCTCATGTTACAATGCAACACGAGATAATACTGATCCCTTAATGTTGTTGCTATACTTAAAGAAGAAAATGTCAGTCAAGGGCTGAACAGAGTGCCTGACACCTTATAAGTACTTAAGAAATGTTTAGAAATGAAACCTGAACTTCATCTTTTACTATTTCCAACCCTCACCCAGGCTTGACTCTGATCCCTCTGCTAATTACCCCCAGCATGGATGGTTTTCTTTCCCAGAGCTGTGCCTTTTGCTCAGTAGGTTTCTATCTAAAGAGCTCCATCAATCCTTTCGGTCTTTCCTTATCTCCTGCAAACTTTGAGGGCAGCTTTAGGCCCTCTTTGACTGCAAGCCCTGGGTGATCTCTCTCCCTCTCCTCTGAACAGCACCAGCATTTGATGTCCAACCACTCATTAACATTTACTGCCTTGTATTGGTATTTAATGTTGAGGTGCATGTGTTGACTTGCCAGCCATACAGCATACTCTGCAACGGTGTGGATCATGGCTTTTTCACCTTTACATCTCCTCAGCCCTTAACTCAATGCTATGTTCAGAACTCAATGAATACTTGCTGAACAAGTAAACCAAATCCAATTATTCAGAACCCCCCAGCTAATTTATTTTTCAGAATCCTTTTTGAACCTATGTGTCTATTGCCTTTTTATGTTCCTCAGAGTTCAAAGCACCTTGATGATGTCGCCTTCCTGTAATATCATGAGGTGCTCAGTTAACTTTGCACAGCAACAAACCTAGTTCAGCCAGCACAGATTGCTTTGCTGGCCTTGGTCAGTCATTGGGCACACGGGGAAAAGGTGAGGGAGGACCCAACTTAGAAGAAATCCATTCCTCCAACCAAGAAAACAATTAACAAAATATTTTGAGTGGTAAGTTGATATCACTATTTGAAATTTGGGAGTACGTTTTATTTGTCTTTTGAAAGAGGTGAGAGGTGAAGCCAGCTGGACTTTCTGGGTCAAGTGAGGACTTGGAGAACTTTTCTGTCTACCTAAAGGATTGTAAATGCACCAATAAGCACTCTGTAAAAATGCACCAATCAGCACTGTGTGTCTAGCTAAAGAATTGTAAACGTAACAATCAGCACTCTGTAAAATGGACCAATCAGCACCCTGTAAAGTGGACCAATCAGCAGGATGTGGGTGGGGACAAATAATGGAATAAAAGCTGGCCCCCCCAGCCAGCAGTGGCAACCTGCTTGGGTCCCCTTCTGAGAGGTGACAGCGTGCTGGCAGCCCTCGCTCACTCTCGGCTCCTCCTTGGCCTCGGTGCCCACTCTGGCCATGCTTGAGGAGCCCTTCAGCCCTGCGCTGCACTATTGGAGCCCCTCTCTGGGCTGGCCGAGGTCGGAGGCGGCTCCCTCTGTTTGCAGGGAGGTGTGGAGGGAGAGGCACGGGCGGGAACCGAGGCTGCGCGCGGCACTCATGGGTGAGTTCCGGGTGGGCATGGGCTCAGTGGCCCTGCACTCGGAGCGGCTGGCCGGTGCCACCGGCCCCAGGTGGTGAAGGGCTTAGCACCTGGGCCAGTAGCTGTGGAGGGTGCGCTGGGTTCCCCAGCAGTGCCGGCCCACTGGCGCTGTACTTGAATTCTTGCTGGGCCTCAGCTGCCTCCTTGTGGGGCAGGGCTCGGGACCTGCAGCCTGCCATACCCGAACCTCCCCCCACCACCGTGGGCTCCTGCGCGGCCCAAGCCTGCCCGACAAGCACCACCCCCTGCTCCGCGGCACCTGGTCCCATCGACCGCCCAAGGGCTGAGGAGTGCGGGCGCATGGCACAGGACTGGCAGGCAGCTCCGCCTGTGGCCCCGGTGCAGGATCCACTAGGTGAAGCCAGCTGGGCTCCTGAGTCTAGTGGGGACTTGGAGAACCTTTATGTCTAGCAAAGGGCTTGTAGATACACCAATCAGCACTTTGTGTCTAGCTCAAGGTTTGTAAATGCAGCAATCAGCACTCTGTATCTAGCCAATCTGGTGGGGACTTGGAGAACCTTTATGTGTAGCTAAGGGATTGTAAATACACCAATCAGCACTCTGTGTCTAGCTCAAGGTTTGTGAATGCACCAATCAGCACTCTGTATCTGGCTAATCTGGTGAGGACTTGGAGAACCTTTATGTCTAGCTAAGGGATTGTAAATACACCAATCAGCACTCTGTGTCTAGCTCAAGGTTTGTGAATGCACCAATCAGCACTCTGTATCTGGCTAATCTGGTGAGGACTTGGAGAACCTTTATGTCTAGCTAAGGGATTGTAAATACACCAATCAGTACTCTGTGTCTAACTCAAGGTTTGTAAATGCACCAATCAGCTCTCTGTAAAACAGACCAATCAGTTCTCTGTAAAATGGACCAATCAGCAGGATGTGGGTTAGGCCGGATAAGGGAATAAAAGCAGGTTGCCCCAGCCAGCAGTGGCAACAGGCTCGGGTCCCCTTCCACACTGTGGAAGCTTTGTTCTTTCGCTCTTTGCAATAAATCTTGCTGCTGCTCACTCTTTGAATCTGCACTGCCTTTATGAGCTGTAACACTCACTGTGAAGGTCTGCAGCTTCACTCCTGAAGCCAGCAAGACCACAAACCCACCAGAAGGAAGAAACTCCAAACATGTCCGAACATCAGAAGGAAAAAACTTCGGGCCCGTCACCTTTAAGAACTGTAACACTCACCGTGAGATTCCATGGCTTCATTCTTGAAGTCAGTGAGACCAAGAACCCACCAATTCCAGACACACTTTCATGGTGTGGAAGTTTTGTTCTTTCACTGTTCATAATTAAATCTTGCTGCTGCTCACTCTTTGGGTCCGCACTACCTGTATGAGCTGTAAAACTCACCGCGAGGCTTTGCAACTTCATTCCTGAAGTCAGCGAGACCATGAACCCACCAGAAGGAACCAACTCTGGACACAGAGGAACATTGTAATGGTGACCTAACACTATCATTTTGAGGATGAGAATGTGTTTAATTTGTCTTTTTAAACAGCTATGTTGGACTTATTTTATATGCATGTGCTTAATTTGCATGCTGCCCCCAGGCCATGCAATACCTCGAAGAAATGAACAGAATAGCAGTAAGCACTGATCTGGTAAACTCTACAGGGTTCTTCCTTAGGAAAGGAAGTACTGCCTTCCTCTAAGCAGGCTACGAAGGTCTAGAACTGTGAAGTCACCCTAGCTAAGTAGTGGGTTGAGAAATACTACAAAAGGAAATTCTAGCACATTCATTATTGCTTTTCAGTAGGTAATTTAAGATTCACTTGGGAATGCTTATAAAAAATGTTTATCTCTTGGTTTCTAATCTCACCCCATCCTCCGTGATTTGGTGAGTCTGTGCTGGGGCTTAGGAATCTGCATTTTTACCAAAGCCACCAGCGATTTTGATGCTGGAGGTGGTTTTGAGAAACACTGCTTTGGAGGAAGGAGATGTGCCATGCCATTCTCAGAGAAGCCATCATCCCTTTCCCTCTTACAATCTTTTACTTTAGATGTGGCAACAGTAAAGTCATAATGAATTCATGATCTGTGTTCCAGGGTAGACAGAGCAATAACTTCAGTGTCATTTTGGAGTAGAGATCCTCTGATCCTGGAGAAGTGGGTGGCCGGTTCTGCTAAGAGAGCTTGCATTAAAGGGTAGGTCAAAATTTTGGGTTTTTTTTTTTTTTTTTTTTTTCGGGGAATGGGACAGGCCCTGGAAGGGTTCCCAGACTGTGGAAGAGAGAAGCACATTGGCCACCAGCTGTTCTGAAAGAGTGACTCATCCGCCTATGTGGCAGCAACGGAGGGTGGTGGAATCACTCCCTTGACCATGGGGGGCGATGGGGAGGTGGTGGGTGTGGTTAGAGAGTGCAGAGCACAGTGAGGAGTGGTGCATTCCAGAGGGGAACCAGACCCCTTGCAAGGGTGCCAATCTGTGCCCTCAGTCTCCTTGGCAGCTGATGAAGGAGGGAGAGGGAGGGGGCAAAGGAACAACCTCATCAAGACCACAGAGGCACTATTTAGTCATTGGTACTGAAAGTCTTGTGTCCGCTATCCTTGGACTCACCCTTGCCTCCTTTTCCTCACCTCTAAACCCAATTGCTAAATCTGGTCAATTCTACCTCTTCGATGTCTAGTAGCTATTCCCTTTGTCTCTCTTCCCTTTCCCCCATGACCTATCATGCACCTTCCCCCATCTCCATATTCCCACCACAATGACTTGAGCTCAAGGCCCTATCATCTTTCGCTTGGACCTAGTAGGCACTTCACTTTCATTGTTCTGCTGCTTATCTTCCTCCGTCCACTGCATCCTTCATCCAGCCACCAATGTGTTCTCTCCAAAATTCAAATCTAAGCAATATGATTCTCTTAAAATCCACAGCTTGCCATGACTCTGTGGTTCTTAAACCCTAGTGTGCATCAGAATCACCTAGAGGGCTTCTTAAATCCCAGAATACCAGGCCTCATCTAGAATGCTCTTCCCTCTTCCACAGTTCCCTCTTTCTCCTGCTGAATTCCTCAGTCAAGCCTTCTCTATTTCATCCACCTCCACCTCCACCATCATCATCACCATTATCATCACCAACACATATTGAGTGATTACTGGCTCCAACCCACCGAATCCTCAAAAAAAAAAACCATGGCAATAGGGAGCATGATTCTCCCTACAGTATATACATAATAAAACTGGGGCTCAGCTAGGTCTAGAAACTTGCCCAGAGTCACATAGCTAGTAAATGGTGGAGCCAGGATTCAATCCTGGCAGGCTGACTCCAGTATTGAGGCTCCTAGCCCCTGAACCTACTGCCTCATCCAAGCAGAGCCTTCCTTCCACAAAACACTCCTCCCTGTCATTTACATATGGAAACACACATATCCTAGAATGTGATGTCTTCCTTACCAGAGTGAGTTATTCAAGGGTGGGTCTTTCTTTCTTTCTTTTGAGAATCTGGCTCTGTTGCCCAGGCTGGAGTGCAGTGGCATGATCTCAGCTCACTGCCACCTCCATCTCATGGGTTCAACCGATTCTCATGCCTCAGCCTCTGGAGTAACTGGGATTACAGGTGTGCGCCACCATACCCAGCTAATTTTTGTATTTTTGTAGAGACAGGGTTTCGGCTTGTTGGCCAGGCTGGTCTCAAACTCCTGATCTCAAGTGATGCTCCCTCACCTGCCTGCCACGGCCTCCCAAAGTGTTCGGATTACAGGCGTAAGCCACGATGCCCAGCCTCAAAGGCGGGTCTTTATCTTTATTTCCTATGCCTAGCACCTAGAGGGTACTAAATCAAGGTTAATTGTTAATTACTTGTGCTAGAGTGTTTGCAAATAAAAGGTAAATTTTCTGATGGGTTCTTGGGCCATAAGAAGTGAGAACTGTACCAGAAGATTGTAAGTTCCTTATATAGATATCATTTTATATTGCAGATACATAGATACCTCTACGATGATATATACCAATGATACACAGGTATCATCTTATATTAGGGGAAATCCCATGAGGGGTGGAGATCCAAAGATTATTGCCATCTACTCTTAGTGGGTCCACATCTTGTCCATTCCCATCTCAGCTACTCTGAATACTTCTCTAACTTATTCAGAGTGAAGGGAGTTTTTACCCCAGAGCAGAATGAAAGCAGAGATGCCTAAATGGTAGTTTTACAGGAAGCTTTGGTTAACGTCTTTTCTACTGGTCTAGAAAAATACCCTAGGAAGTCACCATTTTAAACAACAACAACAACAAAAAATCACAGGAACAGGTGCATTAGAATACAAATCTCATGTGTATTTGGAACCAAGACCAACGTTTTCTGTACATAACCACCATCAAAAAAAGAATATCAGTTGTCTTCTATATCCAAATCCAAAGTGCAGGCAAACATCAGCTTTTGGTTCTTCTCTGTTTTCCTTTGAATGACACTATTGCCAGCCAGCCCTCGGGGTTCTCCACTGCTGCAGTTTTGAAACTTTTCTTTCCCAGGTTAAGAAACTAAACTTGTAATGGAGAAAGGAGAAATGGGAGAAAGCTACATCCCAGAGCAGAGGTGACCTGCCAGCACTCAAAAGTTATTTTAGACCTAGTACAAGCTCAAGCTTAGGACATTTGTTTCTTTTCCACCTGACTTCAAGGAGCTTGTCAAAGCGCAGCCTAAGTTAACAGGCTCGGTCAATGTGAGTACCAGAAGCCAGGCCGCCACCTGCGCTGTTCCAGAAGCCAGGGATACAATGAAAAAACACAAACGTTTCTCCCCATTTGCTGTGTACATTCCAATTCTTTCGCTAGGGACTGTACAAAATCCTGTCTTCTCTGGCAGGTTTCAGGTGGAGGCCCTGGGATGCTTGGACCCAGGACGGCCCATAGTGTGGGCCTCTGCGTCCTCTCCCCCTCACATAGGGGCGGAGGCCAGGAGGCCTGGATCCTTCCCCAGCAACCGTGTGGAGGTTTTTACTTCCTCTGATCCAGTGGACACGTGTAATCTTTTTCTACAACTCCCTGAGGCTGGTTTTTCCCACCCTACAAATCAGTAAGCATAAATTTTTGCAGAGAAGCCTGGAGCCATGGGTCCTAAGCATTCAGGCAGCAAAAAAATTAAATTTTCAACCGGAGCCGGGTAAGGACACATGGTCTCAGACGTTTCCTGCCCAATTGGAGCCGCTTTCCTCCTCTTGCACACATGCTCCCCCTACTGCCTGACGCTGGAAGTGCAGGCCTGGCTCCGGGGCAAGCATGAATGCCCCAGCTTGGTCCTGGGATGGCCAGGGTGAAAGACAGCAGAGCAGAGAGGTTGCCAAAAAAAAAAAAAAAAAAAAAGCAATAGTACATCTTTCATAATTCTCCCACTGCTCTGGGGAAGGCACTAAGCTAAGTCTTTTCTTTACATTTGAAGAATAAACTCTGTAATAAAGATTGAATAAAAGTCTTCCCTGAATAAAGTTTTGCCAAATAAGTTAAAGTTAGGTCTCCCTTAAGGTTTCAATAAATGAAAAGAACTTCAGTTTTAGATTCAGACCTCGTGAAATCCCCAAGCCCCTTTGGATTTCAGACCCTTGGAACGCAGATCCATGTTTTGCGCCTTTATGTGATGAGTGAACTTGGACATCTTATTTAATCTTTTTGAGCCTCAGTTTCTTTAACTGTAATTTGGGCATAATCATATTGTTGGTCTCATAGTGTTGCTGTAGAACGTAAATGAAAGAATGTGAATGCATGAGAAAAGAGTTTTAAAACATAAAAATAAATGTGAGCTGTTTCCCTTCCAATCCAACGCACACACACCCCTTTTCCATCCATCTAAGTGGAAATGGCCGTCGAGGCAACCTAAACCCCTAAAAAAGGAAGTAGGGCAAGGAAAGCCCGGTCACAAACAGGAAGTAACAGAAATGCCACTGAGAAACATTCAGGCAGAAGAAAGAAAGAAAAACAGTCCTAGGCTGTGTTTTTGAAGATCAAGTTAGATTTAGTTAATGATTTGGGGTGTTGCCAGCCCGACTTGACCCCCTAAATAGGGGGTTTTTCAGAGATGGTTAGGAAATTCTTGACCTCGATTTGACCTCACGAATGGGAATTCTCACTCTGCAGTTGGTAGGTTCCTGCCTTTTTAAATGTAGGTCTCTCCTCCTTTTCCCCTGCGGCCATAGGAGGGGCCGAGCGCTCAGCCGGCTGGGAGGAGCTGGGGCTCCGCCTGCCCTCCCTCGCCATGGGGAGCCGCCCTGCAGCGCCTCTCGGGTTACTGCCTCCCTTCCTGGCTTCACAAACTCGCCACATGGTAGGTTGGCTACTTAAGGGAATGTAAGAAAAAGCACTCAAGTGACGGCATACAAAGAAGTTTTACAGCTCTGGAGATTATGTCAAATTTTCCTTCCTAATTTCTCCTTAGAGGAGACAAAATCCTAGATTTTTTTGTTTTTTTTTTGAAGGAAAGGGGAAAAAAAACGCAAAACGAAAGGGAAACATATTAACATATCAGGACACATTGTGCTGTTTATTCTCTTGTTTTTCTTTTCTCATTTTTGAAAGCTCTTTCAAGAATCTTACCGCCTTTCTTGTCTTTTCCTTAATTTTGTGTGTTTTTAAGGTGGGGAAGGGAGAGGATTAGAAGCCTGTGAATTTCGTCAGGACAAGGCCTTCCTAAGCTTTTCATTTGTTTGCAGAACCAGAGTTCCTTCTCTGGTCCAGATGAAGAGACTAGTTCCTACCTCCTTCGCCTATACCTCTTATTAAAGGACCCCTCCAACCCTTGTCAAAATGCTTGGTGAAAGTGAGAGTTGGCAAATCAAGAGATCCACATCCATCCTTTGAGTGACCCTAGTCTGCAGACAGTGTCAGAGAGACAAATACAAATATTCTTAAGATGGTATCATGTCCCATCTTAGGCTTGGTTGTTTTTCAATGGCCTCCAACTGTACACTTGTTACAGGAAAGGGGTCCCCATCTAGACCCCAAGAGAGGGTTCTTGGATCTCACACAAGAAAGAATTCAGAGTGAGACCGTAGACTAAAATGAAAGCAAGTTTATTAAGAAAGTAAAGGAATACACTTTGGGAGGCCGAGGTGGGCGGATCATCTGAGGTCAAGAGTTCGAGACCAGCCTGGCCAACATGGTGAAACCCATCTCTACTAAAAAAAAAAAAAAAAAAAAATACAAAATATTCGGGCGTGGTGGTGCACGCCTGTAATCCCAGCTACTAGGTGGCTGAGGCAGGAGAATCGCTTGAACCCAGGAGGTGGAGGTTGCAGTGAGCTGAGATCATGCCACTGCACTCCAGCCTGGGTGACAGAGCCAGACTCTGTCTCAAAAAAAAAAAAAAAAAAGACAAGACATGAAAGGAATAAAAGAATAGCTACTCCATAGACAGAGCAGCCCCAAGGGCTGCTAGTTGCCCATTTTTATGGTTATTTCTTGATGATATGCTAAACAAGGGATGGATTATTTATGCCTCCCCTTTCTAGAGCACATAGGGTAACTTCCTGATGTTGCCATGGCATTTGTAAACTGTCATGGTGCTGGTGGGACTGTAGCAGTGAGGATCCTACACTCATTGCCATCTTGATTTTGGTGGGGTTTAGCTGGCTTCTTTATTTACTGCAACCTGTTTTATCAGCAAGGTCTTTATGACCTGTGCCTTGTGCTGACACCCTATCTTATCCTTTGACTTAGAATGCCTTAACTGCCTGGGAACACAGCCCAGTAGGTCTCAGCCTCATTTTACCCAGCCCCTATTCAAGATGGAGTTGCTCTGGTTCAAACGTTTCTGACACAATGGCTTCCAGTTGTACACGCACAACTGAAAACTCCACCATGAGGATGATGATAATGGTGATTTCAAAGTGTTTTCACAGTTGAGCCGGATAACAGCCTATGAGCACACAGAACAGGTGAATTAAGCTTGTGTCACAGATGAGGAATTGAGGAGCAGAAAGGTACAGGGTTGAGTCCAAGGCCACTCAGCTGGTTCCCTAGGAAGCCCAGACTAAGAGATCAAGGTCCTGTGAATGACGCTACATCATTGAATGCCCATTATAGCACTATTACCAACAGGTTCTACAGGCCCTCGTTCATGCTAAACAAATAGACTATCACCATTATTAAAATAGGGTAATATGGCATTTAAAGCAAGCTACCTTTGGACAAATTGCCTAGGATGTGTTTCCAATGCAAAAATGGGACTCTGGGCCCCTTTTCATGAATAGTACCGTTTTTAAGTTGAAATTTTATTTGAGTGGGTCATTCACTTACATGACTCAAAAGTCAAAATTCTAAAATACAGAATACCTGAGAAGTATACTCGCTGCCACTTCTTTCCGTTAATCCAATCTTTCCTCTTCCTTTTCTCCCTTGTTGGTAAATCATTTTTATTACTTTTTTTTAACCCTACCTATGTTTCTTTATGAAAATACAAAGTACAAAATGTGTATTCTTATTCTTATTTCTTTGTAGTCTTACAATAAACAGAGTGTATCTAGCGCGTTTTGAATTGGTTTTCTGGAAGTGGTGGTGGGCTTTGCTACACCATCCCCCCTTACCTGGGAACCGCAGGGATTGTAGAATTGATCTCCAGACAGCTCAACTGTGACAGAGAACACAAGAGTTCTAGCCATGAAGGCTCCAGTTGGATCAGTTTGCCCCGTAAACCTAGGTCCCTCGTGAAACCAGAACCAGACATGGCTGTAGCCAAGGGAAGCCTGGGATTTTCTGCCAACCACTGACTGAGACAGCCAATCGATTCACAGGGAAAAGCTATCTAGAAGCTGCTCTGGACTTGAAAAGACAGATCAGACCAGCACAGACGGTCTCCCCACCCACCGATTATGGGTTTACCACAGTGGCTCATGCGGAGGAACTGGAGACAGACCTGGGGCCCTGCAGTCTCCATGCTGTTGACATGGCAGGTCCCAAGGAGAGGGCTGGCGGGTTGGGGGACAGTGTGCATTACAGAATCACTGTTGTCCCTGGTATTCGTTTGCCAGGGCTGCCTTTAAACACAAACTGCGTGGCTTAAACAACAGACATTTATTGTCTCATGGTAATGGAGGCTAGAACTCTGAGACTCAAGTGTCTGCATGGTTGGTTTCTTCTGAGAGCTGTGAGGGGCACGTCTGTTCCAGCCTCTCTCCTTGGCTTGTAGACGGCCCTCTTCTCCCTGTTTCTCTTCACGTTGTCTTTCCTCTGTGTGTGTCTGTCTGTGACCAAATTCTCCATTTATACAAGGTCATCAGTTACACTGGGTTAGGGCCCACCCTATGGATCTCATTTTAACTCGATACTTCTGTAAAGACCGTATCTGCAAATAAAGTCACATTCTGAGATGCTGGGGGTTAGGATCCCAATATATCTTTCTTTTTCTTTTCTTTTCTTTCCTTTTTTTTTTTTGATAGAGTTTCACTCTTGTCGCCCAGGCTAGAGCGCAGTGGTGCAATCTCAGTTCACTGCAGCCTCCGCCTCCCAGTTTCAAGAGATTCTCCTGCCTCAGCCTCCCAAGTAGCTGGGATTACAGGTATGTGCTACTACGCCCAGCTAATTTTGTATTTTTAGTAGAGATGGGGTTTCACCATGTTGGCCAGGCTGGACTCGAACTCCTGACCTCAGATGGTCCACCCACCTCGGCCTCCCAAAGTGCTGGGATTACAAGCAAGGAGACCTAATCCAGCTCATATCATTCCTTTTCAGACCCACAGGCATCCTCTCCCGAAGCGCTGGCCTCACATCCCCATTCCACCGTTGAGAAAAAAACCACAGAGAGCCTGGGGAAGTGTTGTATTCCTTGAGTATATTGTGGAAGGAGGGAGGCGGTGTAAAACCCCTGCTTTAAAATGTGTTGCATATATTCTCTCTATACTAAATATAATATGGTTCTCATTATGGAGAGTAGGCTCTGTCATTTTCAACAAATCCTTTCTTTGTCTTTATTAAGTCGAAGGCAGGAAAAAAATCCCTCCAACTATTGTGCTATAGACAAAGCTCTCCTCACCAGCCTCTCTCCTCACGCACAGCCCTGACCATTGGAGATGAGACCCCAATGCCCAGATCTTCAAAATCACATACTCCTTTTACTCTGAAGTAAGATTTTTCTTTATCTTACATTTTCAAATATATACTAAGCCGAAAGATAGATCACTCCCTATAGCTGGGCTTTTGGTGGTGTTGATCATTTTAGCTTTGTTTCTGTTAAATCCAGCCTGACATCTTTGCTGAGATGCTGTGACAAACACTTTGGACCCATGACTTGGCACAACTGGGTGTGGCTTGGCCTGCCGCTCATCAGGCAGGTGAAAACAGCCCAGCTCAGTTCGAACATGCTCCAGGGATTCGGCACCTGGAAATCCCCACAAAGCTAATTCCATTCCAGATCTTTCTCAACACCCAGAGGAGGGAGCACAAGGCCCAATTGTCCTTACAACTTTCCCTGCCCACAATTCTATATTCTGGGGAGGTCACGGGGACAGGGGGTGAGGAAGACCGTATATTAATGAGTGTGGGTTCTTAAGTCATAAAGTAGATTTGATGCCTTAACAGAGCCAGGGACCAAACATCCCCACCCCTGTAATTCAGAGGGAGGACACTGGGTAACCCTAGCCTACATCAAGCCCCTCCACCAGGCTTAGCTCAAGAAAAATTTTTCACAGGGCTGTTGCCTTTGTGATTTGAATCCCTTGTTGTTTCCCATCCTTCTTGTTTTCTTGGGTTCCATCCTTATTTTCCACGTGTCTTGGGCTCCATCCAATGCTGAGTAATGAGTCAGAGTCAGAAGCTTTAAGGAGTTAAACCACCGCTCCAAAGAGGGGAGTAACTTACAGCTCCAGGCACCAGGTGGTGGGGCCCCTTCCTGACCCACAGTTTGTGGCCTCAAGGTGCCCATAGGAGCAGTTGGGTGTAGCCAGGGTGGGGTGATTCATTCTATTTTTCCAGCCTCACCTCCCTCTCTGGTCTTCCTGGGGGAAGTCTCTTACTTCACACAAGACGTGACAGCCCATAGGGCGTGGCTGTCCTTCCTTCCCTCCTCCCTGTCCCATCCTACCCCACCCCAGGTTCATCTTTGGAAGGATTACAGTCCAAAGTGCCTTGGGGCAAAGGAAATGTCTGAAACTGGGATGGGTGTGACAGTGTTTCTCCTTGCATGACCTTGGTCTGTGACACATTCACTGTACACCCTGCTGGCCCCAACTGCTGGTGGGTGGATGCCTGGGCTGGTCTGGAAATAAAACGGGCCTGAAAGAAGGGCTTGAGTGAGGTGCCAGGCACTGGAGTGAGCTCCCAACATGCTTTGTGCAACAGGATAGCAAGATGAAGACAGTAACAACCACCAGCATTTGCTGATTACCTTCTCTGTGCCAGGCACTGTTCAATTTAAGCCTCCCCATAATCCTATGTGGTAGATCCTGTTACTATTCCCATTTTCCAATGAGGAAACTGTGCCACAGTGAAATCCAAAATCACCCCATTAATACAAGGTGGAGCCAAAATTCTAACCTGGCTCTGGAGTCTGGCTCTGGAGTTTACACTCTTAGCTTTGTATTAACAAAAACATGGGTATTATTGTCCCCATTTTACAAATGAGCAAAATCAAGTGCCTTGCCCAGTTCCACACTGCCAGGGAGAAACGGTTGGGCCAGGCACCCAGGAGTCTGACTCTTGTCCACTGCCCAGCTGCAGGGTGGGGAAGCTGGGGAGGCATGCTAAGAGTCAGGATGTAATTGCATCCTGCGTGCCCTTCTCCACTCCAATTTCTACCCTCCTCCTGAAGCTTTGAGCTCTCCTTTCAGGTAACAGGAAGCTACTAGAAAAAGAGCCAGCTAGGGAGTGAACAGGTGAAGAAATCAGAAACCTGCACCTGCCAATCCAGGAGTCAGTCCAACACGCCTTACGGAACTGACACCTGCCCGCCCAGGTGAAGAGTCCAGGTGCCTTGGGCAAAGGGAGGTGAACATTAGAGGAAGTTAGTTTCCAGAAACATGAATGTGGAGTAGAAGAGAAAATAAATAGGGCCAAGCAAGACATGATGAAATAGGTTGGAAATCAGAGACCCTTTTAGTTGAAAAGAACTACAGAAGATAATGAGTCTAAACCAAATCTCTTGTTTTATTAATAATGACAGCTAACATTGACTGGTCACTTATCACATGCCAGGCATGGTGAAAAGTGTTTTCCTTGTACCTAGAGCAATACTATGAGGCAGATGCTATTTTTTTTTTTCCTTCATGAGGGAGCTGAATTAGAGGTTAATTGGGCCAATAAGAGTAGATCCAAGCAGTCTTCCTCACTCCAAAGCCCACATTCTTTCATACCTTTAACCTTTTATGATGGAACATTTTAAACATACACAAAATTAGAGAGAATATTATAATGAGAGAATATTATAATTAGAGAGGATATATCATAAGTCCATTGACCAGTTGCAAAAATTATCGACACAAGACAGATCTTATTACATCATCGCTCTCCCTATCTGTCTTCTATTACTAAATTATTTTGAAGTAAATGGCACACATACTATTTCTGTATCATATTATTCTGTTATTATCCATACATACTTTAGTATGTATCTCCAAGAAGAACTTTCACAATGGCACTACCAGTGTTACTTCCAAAGAAAATAACAGTAATTTTTCAAGTCATCAAACATCCAAACCCTTTCAAATGTCTCAGATTTCCCGTAAATGTATTTCTACAGTTGCTTTGTTTGCATTGGAAGAAAAAGCAGTTCACACATTGCATTTGATTAACTCTCTTAAATCTCTATCAGCTATATAGGCCTCCTTGTCTCCCTGACATTCTCTTGTTAAAGAAAGAGAGTGATTTGCCCTGTAAATTTCACACCTTTTAGATTTTGCTGATTATATCACTGTGGTGTCATTTAACATGTTCCTCCATTCCCTGTGTTTTCTGTAAACTGGTAGTCAGATCTAGTGGTCTGATTAGAATCACATTGAATTATTTGGCAAAGATACCTCATAAGCAAGACACAATCAAGGACCCTAAGCTTAAGATTACTTCTTTCTAGAAGATGAAGTCTCTGTTCCAAGCTCACAAAGCTAATAAAGGACAGAACAAGGCCTGGAATTCAATATTCTGCCTCTAGGTTCCTGTCCTTCCTCCCCATCACAGGATTTGAATCTAGTCTCTCCTCCTTGGAATGGAAGGGTAGTTCGGTTGTCATTAAATCTTCTACCTCCATTATGAGAGAAGGAGCAAGAGAGGAGCAGTGGGAAGGTTCAAACCTTCCTTTGACATACGGCAATATTTTTATTTTAAACAGATGCTGTGGGGAGAAGTCTCCTTAAGCCTGGGTGGGGCTATGCACAGTCTGCTTTTGCCAGAGGACTGGAAGCACTTAAGACAGAACTCTGGCACAGAGCATCATTCTTGTTCCCCCTCTCTCCTTTTAAACACTGAGAACCAATTTACCTGAGTGAGTGCCGAAAGGAACATTTCATCCCTTTGGCTTATTCATTTTAATCGGAGGGAATGAGGTGTGTGCTCTTGCTCGCTGGCAGTGCTAGACACCCGAGGAGATGCATGGAATTCCTCTTGGGTGAATAGGAAACAGAAAAGGAATAGCTAACGAAGGTGGCAACTATTCTGTGCCCTTTAGAAGTAAGTGCTTCCTCCTCCCTTCCTGCTACACTCAGCATGCAAACCCCAGAACCAAGACTGTGTAACACAGGTAAATGGAAATATTCCCATCACAAGAGGAAGAAACCCACTCCCTACCCAAAACAAGGGGTAGGAGGCAAAGGTGGCTCAAAAGCACAATAACAGTGAGAGCCCACCTTTATGGAATACTTAAAACACACCAAATACTTTATGCACAGTGTCTCATTTAGTCCTCAAAACAACCCTGAAAAGTGGAAAGCAGGTGCTTCTATTTCCTGAATCTGCAGATAAGGAGGAATATGAGATCACACAGATATTATTTTAGTGAAGGCAGAATTCTAATCCAGGCTTTTCTCATTTAGCATCTGTAGCTTCACCATTAGGCTACAAAATTAGCTAAATTAAGATACTTATTTGGGAGGGGATAGCAATTTAGAAGGGAAATTTTGTTGGGTTTAGGAGTGGCTCAAGTAATACACCTTGGGATTCCTGGCCTTTGAGGACTATCATCTTCCATCTTACCGTAGGTCTCCAAAATCCATTAAGCACATTTCACAGGTGCAGGGACAGAAAGTTTCCACAAGGAATTGACTCTGGAGAAGCAACAGTTAAGCACTCTCTAGCTGTCTTCCTGTCAGGTCAAGGCTCCTCACTCAAAGGAATGTCAGGAACCTATGTGGCACACACAGCCATTGTGTGAATTCGAAAGTAGCACCTCTCCTGGGTAGATGAGTGGCAAAAATCTGCTCTTTCTGGGAGGATCCTTCTGGAAGGGTAATATCCACACTAAGCTTCACTGCTTGGCAGGGGTTGGGCCAGATTTCAGCCCCTTTCATACCCCTGCAGCCAGGTTCAAGAGCGCAGCAGAGCCCTGGTAAGCCAAGCTCCCTTTCCAAGCCAGGACTCTGCACCTGTTAAGCCCAAGTCACTCTTGCTGAGCTGTTACCATCTTTGGTGGTTGTTTCACGTGATTGTGGTCTCCTGTCAGCTCATGAGAGGGCAGAACCCAATTACTAGATTACTCAGAGTGCTGGTTTTCTTTTTCTTTCTTTTTTTTCTTTTTTCACCGCACTCAAGGCTGTGGCAGCCAAAATTTCCCCCCATCTCCCTGGTTTGACTCACGAAGCTAGGCTGACATTGCTGTACATAGACTGCTAGGAGACTGTGACCATATTACACTATTTTTTCAATAGCGCTGACCAATTTCAATGGCTTGATTTTGTCATCGGATTGTATAAAAGAGCATGAAAAATAATTGGCAGTGGATAAACATTTTTCAGACCACACTAAAAAGGTAAATTTTGTGAATCGATTACAAACCATGGGGAAATAAATTTGGTCAAAACTTAGTCATTTTGCTTTTGGAAATTTGTAGTAAAGAAATAATGCTAAATGTAGAAGAAAAACAAAAACCTCTGTCCACAAAGATAGTCACTACTGCATTATTTGTATTAATACTAGGGAAAGTTGGAAATTAGCTGTCTTTATGGGAGAGCTTGTAGGTCAGGTAAATTATGGTATTTACCACATAATAGAGTTTTACAGCATTTTTGGAATTTGTGTTTCTGAAATGTTTGTTGGAACATATATAATGTGTATGTTGTTACAAGAAAAAATGTCAGGAAGCAAATAAATGTAAATTATAATCACAACTGTGTCAATAACGCTTAGAAAAATTTAGAAAGAGGACACACTAAAGCAGTCTTATTAAACCTAATGAAAATAACTACTATTTGTTGAGTTTTTGCTGTGTGTGAGGTACTGTGCTCAGTGTTTTTACATACATTAATTCAGTTTATCCTTCTAATAACAACTTGTGGTAAGTACAATTATTATGATTCCCATTTTATAGATAAAGGAATTGTTGCAGAGCTAAGTTAAATAACTTGCCCAAGTCATGTAGCAGAAAATGTAAAAGCTGGAAGATGAATCCAGGAAGCCTTAACAGCCACGCCTCCTAGCTGTTTATCAGCTAGTTGAAAAATAGAACAAAAGATAATATGGAGAGATATCATTAAAAATATTACATAGAACAGGTTGAGCCTAGAATATGATGGGGTAGTGTTACAAGTACCCAATAACTAAATGGAGGAAGTTCTGTTTACCCAGGTAAAGATAATACAGTTCAAGCATCAATAACTGCAGTAGACTGAAGCACATCAATATTTGTGAAGTTACAGGTTTAAAATTACTCAGGAAAAAAACCCTCATCGGACACCTTTAGAGAAGCTAGGAAATAGCTCATTTCTCTGAAAACTGGTAAATAGAAAATAACCAAGCATTTTTCCTGCTTTTACTGTGCAAAACTTAGGGTAACTAAAGAGTTGATGAGGACAAATTTCCTTTAATGGAAATATTCCACATAACGAATGAAGCAGGAATAGTAGAATAGCATCCCCATAAAATAAAGGATCAGGCAAGAGATATTAACATTACAGAAACAGACATAACCAGATGGTATGTACTCCTGGTGGGATTATCACACCACTGCCTATGAAGTATTAATGACAAAAAAATCAAAACCTGAGTCAGACTGTACCTCTATTTATGCCTCCCAATTTATAAGAAATGCAGGAGAGAGACAGAGAAATGGTTTAAATGACATCAAAGGAGGCAAAAATCAGCAAAATTCAGAGTGTGGAACACTTGGTAGGACAAAGGACCTGTTTTCTCTTGACTTTGAAGGGGGTAAAGGGAGGGGAGGGGACATGTAGATGAAAACAGAACAACTACAGTGATCTTACTTGGATTCTATTTGGGGAGAAAATCCCTCAAAACGTTTTTGAGACAGTCAGAGAGACTGAAATGCTGTCTGGATATTTGATTAAATTCAGGAATTTTTCTCTTTTTTAAGGTGTGATGGTGATGTTGTAGCTATGGCTATGCTTTTTAAAAGAAGTCCTTGTCATCGCTTCTTGGTCTTTTGACTAAGATCAAGTGTAGTAAAAAGAAGTCTTTGTCTTTTAGAGATGCGTTCTGAAATATTTATGGATGAGAATATATGATTTCTTATATTTGTTTTAATATATTTCAAGAGCCAGGAGGAGGTGAATGAGGAGAGATACAATAAAAGATTGGGCATGAGTTGATAATTGCTGAGGTTGAGTAGTGGGTAAGTGGGGTCTCATCACGCTCTCCTCTCTACTTTTATACAGGCTTCAGGATTTCCAAAATAATTTGTTTTTAAAGATACAAACATATATCAATTGAGTTTTTACTCAAAAATTTAAAAGATTGCTGTAGAATCAAAGGCTAGTATAAGGCAACGGCTGAAGTCATGGACTAAGGACCAGGTTGCCTGTGTTTAAATGTCTGCTGTATTACTTACCAGCTGGGTAATCCAGGGTAAGAAACTTCATGTTGCTGCACCTCAGTTTCCTCCTTTATAAAATGGGATAACAATACCACTTACTTTCTACTTCATAGAGTTATTATGACAATATTATTTATGACAATAAAATGAATAAAATTTCTCCAGGGCCTGGAACAGTCCACAGCACATATTAAACATTGCAAGGATTTACTGTTTTATTGTTGTTGGGTTTTTATTTTTGTTTCGTTATTTTGTTTTTGGGAGCATCTTCGCTCATTTTGTATTTCATACCTAACAATTCAGTCTCACATCCTTAATGCATCAACTACAATTTTCTAGTTTCTTTAGAATGGAGCAAGAACTTAAAGACACTCTTGAAGCAATCTGAGGACAAATCTTCTAGATTTTAATGATTTGTTCTCAGTCTTTTATAGTTACATGTCCATACCTAATCTGACAGCATTTGGTGATGGTGGGGAGAATGTTCTTTGTCATATTTTCATCCATTCACATAATTCCTAATTACATATTTTTTTCACTGCAAACTTTATAAATACATCTGGGAACAAACAAAACTGACTCCTGGTAAGTAGACCATGCAACTGGTGAGAGATGTGTTTAGATGCACTGTGCGAATGCCAGTGTCACATCTTGAGCCTACTGAGGACTTTGCAGATAGAATAGAGGTTGTATCAATTAATCTAGTGGTTTCCTTAGGTGGAGATGAGTTAAGGGACTCTATTGTATACAAGTCAACAATGATTGTGTTTGGGTTGCATAGTCTTCCTTCTCATCTTTTTTTTTTTTTTTTTTTTTTTTTTCTGGCAGGGTCTTTCTCTGTTACCCAGGCTGGAGTGCAGTGATGCAATCATGGCTCATTGCAACCTCAAACTCCTGGGCTCAAGAGATCCTCCTGCCTCAGCCTCCTAAGTAGCTGGGACTACAGGTGCCTGCCACAACACCCACTTGATTTCTAAATTTTTTGTAGAGACGGTCTCTCCATGTTGCCCAGGCCTCCCAAAGAGCTGAGATTACAGGCCTGAGCCACTGCACCCGGCCCTATTCCAATTTTTTAAAAATGATGAACATGTATTATGGCTCTTACCTGACAAAGAAAAAAAATCAACACTTCATTTTTTGGAAAGTATTTTTTTTAGTAAATCCATTTCCAGAAGACTAGAATGCAAACACAAAGAAAATGAGCAGTGAATATTGTTAATTCATGCACCCTTGTATCCAAACAATGGGTTGCTAGATTCTACAGAACACTAGGATCTGAGCATCAGCAGTCATTGTTACTTGATGAAAGGACAATGTATTATTGATTGCTGCTATTATAAGGCACAATTTCCTAAATGCTACAGAAGTCAGAGGGGAATCCAGCTTTATACTAAGAAGGTTCACATACTCTAATATTCACATTCTAGTTTCATTTTGACTCTAAAATTGCACAGAAACCAAATGATCAAATCTGCATTTCCTCCTAAATCTATATGCAAATGGTGAGGCAGGGATTCCCCTTGTAGTTGGCATTCATTAGCAGAAAGGATTCTGGACAACCTCAAGCTCAAACTGCCTTAGCACCAATCCAATCTAGCTGAATTGGACACTTCCTGTGCTTTGCCAAATTTCACAGATCTCATTGCAAGCTCACTCCTCTGTAACATATCATTGTTACTTTGCTTTCTGATCAACTCTTAATTCTCACAGTCTTCCTTGATCAAGGGAGAGGAAGTGAGAGAGGTGTGCAGTTATTGCTGCATTGACTGTCATCACTTGACAGATGGAGAAGCCAAGGTTACAAGCCACGTTTTTTTTTAATCACAATGGAGCATGCCGTATCTCTCCTCTGTCTCAGAAATTTGATCATAGGACACTTCATGGGGTGTTTTTTCTTTTCTTTTTAACATTTTTTGAGATGGAGTCTCACTCTGTCGCCCAGGCTGGAATGCAGTGGTGTGATCTCGGCTCGCTGCAACCTCCACCTCCTGGGTTCCAGTGATTCTCCTGCCTCAGACTCCCAAGTAGCTGGGATTATAGGAATGTGCCACCATGTCTGGCTAATTTTTGTGTTTTTAGTAGAGACAGGGTTTCACCATGTTGCCCAGGCTGGTCTCGAACTCCTGACCTCAAAGTGATCCACCTGCCTCAACCTTCCAAAGGCTTGAGTGTTGGTATTACAGGCATGAGCCACTGCACCTGGCCCATGAGGTGTATTTTCAAGCAAACTATATGTATGAAGCTCATTTCATCACAGGGACAATGGCAGGAGAGTGTAAGAATGCGAGTACAAAGCCTTGGCTAGGCCCCACCTTCTGGTCTTGTCCCTCAGCCCTTCACTACATGCTTTCAGAAGTCTCAGCCTGAAGTCCTTTCAAAAGAGTCCCCCCACTTAAAAAATTGTGCAGAAGAGGCCAGGGGTGGTGGCTCACGCCTGTAATCCCAGCACTTTGGGAGGCCGAGGCGGGTGGATCATGAGGTCAGGAGATCAAGACCAACCTGGCTAACACAGTGAAACCTCATCTCTACTAAAAATACAAAAACCAGATTAGCTGAGCGCGGTGTCAGGTGCCTGTAGTCCCAGCTACTCGGGAGGCTGAGGCAGGAGAATGGCGTGAACCTGGGAGGCAGAGCTTGCAGTGAGCCAAGATCGCGCCACTGCACTCCAGCCTGGGTGACAGAGTGAGACTCTGTCTCAAAAAAAAAAAAAAAAAAATTGTGCAGAACAACCAAACCGAAAGCCTGAGAACCGTGTTCCCAGGCTCCTTAAATGTAATGATGTCCCTCATACTAGTACATTTGCGTTCGGAATTGGTGGGTTCTTGGTCTCACTGACTTCAAGAATGAAGCCATGGACCCTCGCGGTGAGTGTTACAGTTCTTAAAGATGGTGTGTCCAGAGTTTATTCATTCTGATGTTTGGACATGTTCGGAGTTTCTTCCTTCTGGTGGGTTTGTGGTCTTGCTGGCTTCAGGAGTGAAGCTGCAGACCTTCGCAGTGAGTGTTACAGCGCTTAAGGCAGCGCCTCTGGAGTTGTTCATTCCTCCCGTCCAGAGTTGTTCATTCCTCCCGGTGGGTTCCTGGTCTCGCTGGCCTCAGGAGTGAAGCTGCAGACCTTCGCAGTGAGTGTTACAGCTCATAAAGGCAATGCGGACCCAAAGAGTGAACAGCAGCAAGATTTATTGCAAAGAGCGAAAGAACAAAGCTTCCACAGTGTGGAAGGGGACCCGAGTGGGTTGCCACTGCTGGCTTGGGCAGCCTGCTTTTATTCTCTTATCTGGGCCCACCCACATCCTGCTGATTGGTCCATTTTACAGAGAGCTGATTGGTCTGTTTTGACAGGGTACTGATTGGTGCATTTACAATCCCTGAGCTAGACACAAAAGTTCTCCAAGTCCCCACTAGATTAGCCAGACACAGAGAACTGATGGGTGTGTTTACAAACCTTGAGCTAGACACAGGGTGCTGATTGGTGTGTTTACAAACCTTGAGCTAGACACAGAGTGCTGATTGGTGTATTTACAATCCCTTAGCTAGACATAAAGGTTCTTCAAGTCTCCACTAGACTTAGGAGCCCAGCTGGCTTCACCTACTGGATCCCACACCAGGGCCGCAGGCGGAGCTGCCCGCCAGTTCCACACCATGCGCCCGCACATTCACAGACCATCCCATCCTATTCACATTTAACCTGAGGAATGTGTTTCCTAATTACATCAAAGTTCCACAGGACAGCAAGATCAAACAGAGAATAAAAAACATAATGGAATATACAGCAGCTCCTTCTGAAGAAACTTCCTCAGTCAACACATCTCCTAAAACTTGCTCCCCTCATTCTTTTGTCAGCAGATCACTCTTTTATGAACTGAAAACCCATTGGCATTATTCATACTAACTCTAAACCACAAATTTTGGGGGATGGGTTCTCTATTGACATATAATTGACAAAATAAAAATTGTATATATTTAAGGTGGACAATGTAATGTCTCGATATAGATGTATATTGTGAAATGATTACCACAAGCTAATTAACATACCCATCATCTCATATAAGTTACCATTTTTTTGTATGTGGTGAGAATATTTAAGAGCTATTCTCTTAGCAAATTGCATGTATATTCTACAGTAATATTAACTATAATCACCATGCTGTATATAATATCTCTAGAACTTATTCATCCTGCATAACTGAATCCTTTTACCCTTTGCCAAACATCCCCCCATTTCCCTCCCTCTCCACCCTCCAGACCTTGGAAATCACCATTCTAATCTCTATTTTATGAATTTGACTTTTTAGAATCCACATGTAATTGAGATTGATGGCAACAGTGGGCCATCTGGAGCAACCGCTGCCATCACACTGGCTGCAGCAGGGAGGTGCAGCAGGAGCTGCATGCTCCACAGAGTGGGCAGGAGCCAGGGATAAGTGGGAGCCCCATCCCTTTCAAGTTGGGGCAGGAGTTCTCTGGGTGCCACTGCAGCCACCCAAGATATGGCTGTGAACCCAGGCATCCCTGTGCTCTCATGGTCCAGGAGCAGGCGGGAGTCCCACTCTTTCAGGTGCAGCTGCAGCCGTTCAAACTGCAGCTGCAGACCTGGACCTCCTGCTCCATGGAGCAGGCAGGAGCCCTGCCCCTGGCACAGTTGCAGCTGCCCAAATTTCAGTAGTGGACCCAGGCATCCCTGTACTCTTGGGGGCCCAGGAAGGACCCACACCCCACCTTCACAGGCTTATAAATGCCTGCTTCCACTGCCTAGCTTCTCCTTGCTGTCAGTGCCCACTGTGATCTTGGAACAAAGTTGAGACTGCGCCCAGGCACTGTCACAGCCCAGCCAGGTGTGCAAACACTCAGGGCAGTGCTGACACACCAGCCCCCTGCCACCTTGGCCCCCTCCAGGTTTGGGGGGCCTGTGAGCATAGGAGGGAAACTATAGGGGGAGCTGAGGGCAGGGAGGGCCTGAAGGCTGGGGCCAAGCTGCCAGTCCCATGGACCAGAGTGGGAACTTGTGGTGCCTTT
Source organism: Pan troglodytes (assembly GCF_028858775.2). Taxonomy (NCBI): domain Eukaryota; kingdom Metazoa; phylum Chordata; class Mammalia; order Primates; family Hominidae; genus Pan; species Pan troglodytes. The sequence goes on along the minus strand of NC_072401.2, from coordinate 38,626,982 downwards.
TCCAGGACTGCCCATGGCCACCCATGGACCAGTTGGCCTGCACTTCCTCCCCTCTAAGGCCCATAAAAGCCCCAGGCTCAGCCAGAGCTGAGCAGACTTCAGGATGGCTGGCTGCAGAAAGGAGCTACCAACCCCAGGGCCTCTTCTCTGCTGAGAGCAGGAGATAGAGGATGACTGGCTGCAGAGATGAGCTACCCACTCCAGAGCCTCCTCTCTGCTGAGAGCTACAGATGACAGGACAACCCGCTGCAGAGAGGAGCTACCCTTTCTTTTGAGAGCTGGAACAGACAATGGGGCAACCAGCTGCAGAGAGGAGCTACCCTCCCTGCTGGGAGTGAACACTTGTTGAGACAACTTGCCTAGCAGAGAGGAGCTACCCCTGAATGTAAAACAAAGGTTTAAATAAATAAATAAAGCAGCTGATTTTTGTATCCTGCAACTTTATAAAGTTTATTAGTTCTAATAGAGTTTTTGGTACAGTTTTCTACATATAAGATTATTCCATCTCCAGAGACAATTTTATTTCTTCCTTTCCTATTAATATTTGGATGCCTTTTGTTTCATTTTTGTGCCTGAATGTTCTGGCTAGGACTGCCAGTACTATATTCAATACAAGTGGCAAGTGTGGGCATTGTTTTCATCTTCCTGATCTTACAGGAAAAGCTTTCAGCTTTTCACCATTGATTCTGATGTTAGTTTTGGGCTTGTCATATATACCCTTTATTATGTTGAGTTAATTCCTACTATGCCTAATTTGTTGTGAGTTTTTATAATAAAAAGATGGTGAATCTTATCAAATGTTTTATCTGCATCTATCGAGATGATCACATAATTTTTATTCTGCATTCTGTTACTGCAATGCACCACATTTGTTGATTTGTATATAATGTACTATCTTTGTGATGGGGTTCAGGACATGCTGCTCAACAATATGGCATCTTGACATTTTGAATATTTAAGCTGAAAGAATTTGAGAAACAGCTTGTGTAGGAAGGTCTCTCTGACTCTCTCCCATCCTTCTCCCCTGAAGCAAGCTATAAAACCTAGAAAAGATTTTCTGACTTTCCCCTGAAGTAGGTAATAAGACCCTCATGTGAGAGATGCCCTCCTTTATCTGGAGGAAAGAAATATCCTTATCTTCATTTGTCACAGAGAAGAATCTGAACAAGCAGGCCTTACTAAGTTTCCTCTAGTTTGTTACCATTAGATCTTACCTCTTTTGCCCTATATTTTTCAATGACTATCCACTCTTCATCAAACATAGCAAAAATATACAAAGGTTTAACTGTTTCTTCAGATCTCCATTTCCTTATGAAGCCTCCCATGTCAGATAAAACATACATTAAATAAATGGGTGTGCTTTTCTCTTGTTAATCTTTCTTTCGTTGTGGGGACATAAGCAATGAAATTAGAGGAGAAGAAGGAAGAGATATTATTCCTCCCCTGTACTTGCATCCTAGGGATAAAGGTATATGAACCTTTTAATGTGTTTGCTAGTATTTTGGTGGGGATTCACACATCTATGTTCATTGTGGATATTGGTGTATAATTTTCTTTTCTTGTAGTGTCCTTGTCTGTCTTTGATATCAGGGTAATGCTGGCCTCATAAAATGGGTTTGAAAGTGTTCCCTCCTCTTCAATTTTTTGGGAGGATTTGAGAAGGATTGGCATTAATTTTTTTTTTTTTTTTTTTTTTTTTTTGCCAGAGAGTCTGAATATATTTGTATGGCATTAATTCTTTTTCGTATGTTTGGTAGAATTTACCAGTGAAGACAACAAGTCCTAGGCTTTTCTTTCTTGGGAGCTTTTGATTACTGATACAATCTCCTTACTCATCATTGTTCTGTTCATATTTTTTATTTCTATATAATTCAGTCTCGATAAGTTATATGTTTCTAAGAATTTATTTATTTTAGAGTATCCAAATTGTTGGCATATAGTTGTTGGTGGTAGTTTTTTTTTTTTTTTATGATTCTGTGTGTTTCTGTGGTTTCAGTTGTAATGCCTTATTTTTCATCTATAATTGTTTTTATTTGATTCTTCTCTTTTTTTCCTAGTAAGTCTAGCTGAAGGTCTGTAAATTTTGTTTATCTTTAAAAGAACACAAAACTCCTAGTTTTATTGATCTATTTTATTGTTTTTCTGGTCTCTAGTTCATTTATTTTTTTATCTGATCTTTATTCTTTCTTTTTTCTTAATGTAGACATTTATTACTATTAACTTCCCACTTGGAACTTCTTTTGCTGCATCTAATAACTTTTGGTATGTTATGTTTCTATATTTGTTGGTCTCAAGATATTTTTTAATTTCCTTTTTGTTTACTTCTTTGATTCATTGGTTGTTTAAGAGTGTGTTGTTTAATTTTCACATATTTATGAATTTTCCAATTTTCCTCATGTTATTGATTTCTTGTTCATACCCTTGTGGTTGAAAAAGATACTCGATATGATTTTAATCTTATTACATTTGTTAAGACTTGTTTTGTGGGCCAACATAGAAACTATCTTGGTGAATATTCCGTTGCTATTGGATGGAATCTTCTGTGTATATCTGCTAGGTCCCTTTGATCTATAGGATTGTTCAAGTCCACTGTTTGTTTATTGATTTTCTATCTGGATGATCTATCCATTATTGAAAGTAAAGTAGAAATCCCCTACAACTATGTATTACTGTCTATCTCTTCCTAAGTTCTGTTAATATTTACTTTGTATATTTAGGTTCTCCAATGTTGGATGCATATATATTTACAATTGTTGTATCTTCTTGATGAATTGACCTCTTTGTCATTTTGTCTCTTGTGACACATTTGACTTAAAGGCTATTTTGCCTGATGTAAGTATAGCCACCCTGCTCTCTTCTGGTTGCTGTTTGCATGAAATATTCTTTTCCATCCCATTACTTTCAGCCTATATGTGTTCTTAAAGCCAAAGTGAGTTTCTTGTAGGCAGTGTATAGTTGGAACCTGTTTTTTCTTTTTCTTAATCCGTCCAGCCACTGTATGTCTTTTGATTGGAGAACTTAATTTATTTACATTTAAAGTAATTGTTAATACATAAGGACTTATTATTGCCATTTTGTTAATTCCTTTATGATTGTTTTGTAGTTTCTTTGTTGCTTTCTTCCTGTCTTGCTGTCTTCCCTTGTGATTTGAGAAAATTTTGTAGTGATATGCTTTGATTCCTTTTCTTTATTTTTTTGCACATCTATTACAGATTTTATCTTTATGGTTATCATGATGCTTGCATAAAATATCTTATAGTTACAACAGTCTTTTTAAAGTTGATAACAACTTAACTTTTACTGCATACAAGAACTCTCTACACTCTAACTTCTCTTCCTACACTTTATTTTTGAAGTCACAATTTACATCTTTGATATTTATGTATTCATCAGTACATTATTGCAGCTTTTGTTATTTTTAATACTTTTGCTTTTTAACTTTTATACTAGAGTTAAAAGTGATTTACATACCGCCTATATGATATTAGAATATTCTGGATTCGACTTTTTTTTTGTTTTTTTACCTTTACAGTGTTTTATTCTTTCATGTTTTTCCTGGTGATAGTCTCCTTTTATTTTAACTTGAAGAATTCTCTGTAGCTTTTCCTGTAAAGTAGGTGTAGTAATAATAAACTCCTTCAGGTGTTTTTGTTGTTGTTGTTGTTGTTGTTGGTATAGGAAAGTCTTTATCTCTTTTTTGTTGCTGAAGGATAGCTTTGCTAGATATAGTATTCTTGATTGACAGCTTTTTTGTTCTTTTAGGACTTTGAGTATATTATCCCCCTTTCTCCTGGCTTGCAAGTTTCTGCTGATAGTTGTGTGTGGCTTCCTTTGTATGTAACAAGTTGCTTTTCTCCTGGTGCTTTCAAAATTCTCTCCTTGTCTTTGACTTTTGAGAATTTAATTATAATGTGTCTTGGTGAAGATCTCTTTCTGCTTAATTTACTTGGGGTTCTTCGGGCTTCATGGATTTGTAGGTTCGTTTTCTTCTCCAGATTTGAGAAGTTTTCTATCATTACTTCTTTAAATAAGCTTTCTTCCCCTTTCTCTTTCTCTGCTTCTTTTTTTGACTACCATAATGTGTTTATTGATTTACTTGGCAGTGTCCCATAAGTCCTATAGACTTTCTTCACACATCTTTATTCTTTTTCTTTCTGCTCCTTTGACTACATAATTTCTAATGAACTCCTTTACAGGTCACTAATTCTTTCTTCTGCTTAACTGAGTCTGCTGTTGAAGCTGTCTATGAAATTTGTTAATTCAGTCATCGTATTCTTCAGTTCCAGGATTTTTGTTTGGTACTTTAAAAAATGATTTCTATCTTTTTGTTGAACTTTTCATTATGTACATATATTGTTTTTCTGATTTTGTTTACCTATTTATTTGTGTTCCCTTATAGCTCACTAAGCTTTTAAAAAATAAATATTTTGCAATCTTTGTCAGGCAGTTTGTAGTTCTACATCACTGGTGCTTTACTTTGCTCCTTTAGTGGTGTCATGTTTCCCTGATAATCCATGATCCTTATGGCCTTGTATTGGTGTCTATGTATTTGAAGAAATAGGCATCTCTTCCAATACTTACAGACTGACTTTGGCATAAAAAACTCTTCACCAGTTAACCTGTCCAGAAATTCTTGGTAGGCCAGCTGGTGGGGTCTATGGGAGTGCTTGCTGTTGGAGTCCTCAGGTGGGCTGTCCTGGTGCCTGGGTCCACAGGAGCCAACCTGGCACTGGGACCTACTGGAGTGGGCCTAGTGACTAGACCCATGAGGGTGGCCCTGAGGGTCTGCAGAAGACAACTTAGTGCTGAGGTAGGCCTAGTGCCTGGGTCCTTAGGGGTAAACCTGGTTTTGAGTCTGTAAGAAATGGCATGGTTGCAAAGTCTACTAGGGCAAGCCTGGGCTCTGGGTCTGCTGAAATCTGCATCAGGGGGCTGGCCTGATGCTAGGGTTGTCCTAGAGCCTGGGTCTTCAGGGTGAGCCTAGAGCCAGGGGTTGCAGGAGCTGACCTGGTATTAGAGTCCACTGAGACAGGCCTGGTGCTAGAGTCCGTGGAAAAATTTGGTGCTTATTCGTGCTTATTCCTCCACGTGGAGGGAATCTCTCTCTGCACTGTGCTGCATGGGCTTAGAGAAGGGGTGGTGCAGTTTATGTGAAAATGTCCTTCCTACCCTCTTCAATGCATTTTTCTTATTTCTGTGCTTCAGCCGTGTACTGTAGTCTCTCAGCTGGGTTTCTTAGATCTTGTGAAGATATTTTCATGCATGATTGGTTGCTCAAATTGATGTTTATGTGAGGGAATGAGTGCTGGATATTTCTATTCCACAATCTTACTCTAAACAACAAATATTTACCTAGCATTAGATTCAGTCACTTACTTAATGATTGTTTAAGGATCACCAATAACTTTGCAAAATGCATGAGAGCTATGCTTTGAAAAGAGAGATTATCATGGCAATGCTATTTTTGAAGTCTAAGAAAAATAGTATCTGATTTTGGCAATCAGACATTTCTGAAATTATTGTTATTCTCATTGGACTCTACATATATCAGCATAGTGAGCATATGTATGTGTGTGAATTTCTGCAATACAGAATTCTAATTAAAGGCAAATGTGAAAATAATAGGAAATATATATATACTGGTCTTTGCACCCACTTCCTGATGTAGAGCACTTAAAGTCTTTTTAGATAGGAATGCTAGGAGAATCTTTTGTGAAATATTTTGTCTTTGACCCTGGCTTCTGCCATAGAGCTCCTAAGAAATTTGTAATTCTCTGAGTGATAGACGCATCTAGTGCAGAGTTCCTAAATCCCTTTTAGGAGCATCTTTTGATAGGAGCATCTTTTGTTCTAATGAGGCAACTCAGTGGGCTTCAGGATCACCTCAGGATCAGGGCTGATTGCCAGGGGAACAAACCATGTGATTTGAGGGTTGGAACTTTCAGCCCCACCCCACCCTGATTTTCAGGGAGGGAAGAAGGGCTGAAGATTGACTTAATTACCAATGGCCAATGGTAATCAGTCATGCCTGCATAATGAAGCCTTCATAAAAAAACAGAAGGACAGGCCAGGCACAGTGACTCACGCCTGTAATCCCAGCACTTTGGGAAGCTGAGATGGGCGGATCAGAAGGTCAGGAGATCGAGACCATCTGGCTAACAGGGTGAAACCCCTTCTCTATTAAAAAATATATATATATACAAAAAATTAGCCAGGCGTGGTGGTGGACACCTGTAGTCCTAGCTACTCAGGAGGCTGAGGCAGGAGAATGGCATGAACCTGGGAGGCAGAGCTTACAGTGAACCGAGATTGCACCACTGCACTCCAGCCTGGGCGACAGAGCGAGACTCCATCTCAAAAAAAAAAGGACAGAATGTAGAGAATGTCTGGATTGTTAAACACATGGAGGTGCCTGGAGGATGGTGCCCTCAGAGACAGTATGGAAACTCCTCACCCCTTCCCTCATACCTTGCTCTATATACCTCTTCATCTGGCTGTTCCTCTGTATCATTTGTAATATCCTTTATAATTAACCAGTAAGTGTAAGTATTTCTCTGAGTTCCATGAGTCATTCTAACAAATTCTTCAAATATGAGAACAGGATATGGGAACCCAGATTTATAACTGTTCAGTCAGAAGTATATGTGACAACTTATTATGTGTGATTGATGTCTTTGAGGGGTGGGGGGCACTCTTACAGGACTGAGCCCTTTACCTGTGGGTTCTGACCCTAACTCCAGATACATAGTGTCAGGATTGAGTTAAATTGTAGGAAACCCAGTTAGTGCTCATTGGAGAATTTCTTAGTGTGTGGGGAAAATTACCCATATGTCTGGTGTCAGAAGTAAAGTACTGAGAGTGGTGAGTGATTTGAAAGTGGGAAAACAGTTTTTTATCTCTTACAGCAAGTAGCCTAAAGCTATAAGAGTATGGAGTATTACTATGGTGTCTTTTGGAACCAGGGAGCAAGAAGGAATCCAATAGAATCCCAACTATGTAACTTGCTTTAAGCCAAAGCTGGAAAAAAGTGATATATTCATCATAAATGTGTTCCTCAAAATACTAAGTATTTCTTTAAAGTGATTTGGTTTTAATTTCATAATTTGTCTTAGTACAAAACAATGATTATGATGATGTGATAATCTAATAATTAAAAGGTGAGAATGGGGCAAATTCTACTTGTAGTAGATTGTTTTAAAAAATGGCTAGTTGAACTAGTTTACAGTCCCACCAATGGTGTAAAAGTGTTCCTATTTCTCCACATCATCTCCAGCACCTATTGTTTCCTGACTTTTTAATGATCACCATTCTAACTGGTGTGAGATGGTATCTCATTGTGATTTTGATTTGCATTTCTCTGATGACCAGTGATGATGAGCATTTTTTCATTTGTCTCTTGGCTGCATAAATGTCTTCTTTTGAGAGGTGTCTGTTCATATCCTTCGCCCACTTTTTGATGGGGTTGTTTGATTTTTTTCTTGTAAACTTGTTTAAGTTCTTTGTAGATTCTGGATATTAGCCCTTCATCAGATGGGTAGATTGTAAAAATTTTCTCCCATTCTGTAGGTTGCCTAATCACTCTCATGGTAGTTTCTTTTGCTGTGCAGAAGCTCTTTAGTTTAATTAGATCCCATTTGTCAATTTTGGCTTTTGTTGCCATTGCTTTTGGTGTTTTAGTCATGAAATCCTTGCCCGTGCCTATGTCGTGAATGGTATTGCCTAGGTTTTCTTCTAGGGTTTTTATGGTTTTAGGTCTAACATTTAAGTCTTTAATCCATCTTGAATTTTTGTATTAATCCATCTTAATTTTTGTATAAGGTGTAAGGAAGGGATCCAGTTTCAGCTTTCTACATATGGCTAGCCAGTTTTCCCAGCACCATTTATTAAATAGGGAATCCTTTCCCCATTTCTTGTTTTTGTCAGGTTTGTCAAAGATCAGATGGTTGTAGATGTGTGGTACTATTTCTGAGGGCTCTGTTCTGTTCCATTGGTCTATATCTCTGTTTTGGTACCAGTACCATGCTGTTTTGGTTACTGTAGCCTTGTAGTATAGTTTGAAGTCAGGTAGCGTGATGCCTCCAGCTTTGTTCTTTGGCTTAGGATTGTCTTGGCAATGTGGGCTCTTTTTTGGTTCCATATGAACTTTAAAGTAGTTTTTTTTCAATTCTGTGAAGAAAGTCATTGGTAGCTTGATGAGTATGGCATTGAATCTATAAATTACCTTGGGCAGTATGGCCATTTTTATGATATTAATTCTTCCTATCCATGAGCATGGAATGTTCTTCCATTTGTTTGTGTCCTCTTTTATTTCATTGAGCAGTGGTTTGTAGTTCTCCTTGAAGAGGTCCTTCACATCCCTTGTAAGTTGGATTCCTAGGTATTTTATTCTTTTTGAAGCAATTGTGAATGAGAGTTCACTCATGATTTGGCTCTCTGTTTGTCTGTTATTGGTGTATAGGAATGCTTGTGGTTTTTGCACACTGATTTTGTATCCTGAGACTTTGCTGAAGATGCTTATCAGCTTAAGGAGATTTTAGGCTGAGATGATGGGGTTTTCTAAATATACAATCATGTCATCTGCAAACAGGTACAATTTGACTTCCTCTTTTCCTGATTGAATACCCTTTATTTCTTTCTCCTGCCTGATTGCCCTGGCCAGAACTTCCAACACTATGTTGAATAGGAGTGGTGAGAGAGGGCATCCCTGTAGAAGCCACAAATTTTTAAAAACTTAGCCACTGAAGTCACATACCATCCTTTAAAAATATCCCATTAGTTACATAGTTAAGCCCCATTCATTTTGGAAGAAGGCTGACAACACAGAGCATAATTTCTAGGAGGAAAGAATCACTGATGGCCATCAGAGATTACCTATCACTGTCCACCTTCTGGCTGTCAATGATTTATGCCCTCTAACATGCAAAATATACCCATCCCCTTTCAAGCTTTCCAAAACTCTCATCTCATCAGAGCATCAGCTCAAAGTCCAGACGCTCATTATCCAAATCAGGTCCATGTGCAGATGAGGCTCTTCAAGTCCAATTATTTGAGCACAGTTACTCTTGATCTGAAAGCCTGTGAACTAAGGAAATAAGTTATATGCTTCTCCAACAAACTCAATCTACAATGGTAGCCTAGGAATAAAATAACCATGTAGGAGAGAAAGAGAGTCACACAGGAGTCCCTGGCACATAATAATTCTGAAATTTGTCAGCACATGTTCTGGTAGTTCCTTGATTGGGAGTGAAGTCCTGAGAATAATTCTCCATGGTTCCTGCCCCCACCTTCTGGGATCATGGTTTTGCCCTTTGAGGCATCCTTCATTTTCTATGAAAGATAGCCCATGTTTATACTTCAATAGTTTTTTCACACTTCTTCCTTCCCATAAATTTTGGGGTCAAATGTCCTCTTCATTTTCATTGTCCTTGTCTCTTTTAGTTCATGCTAGAGATAGTTTTGCTAATACTATTCTTTTAAAATTTTGTGGATCTCCTTTAAATATTATTGATGCTTACTACATTAGTCAAAGGCCACATTTACAAATCTTTTTGAGATAAGCATTTCTATATCTTGGGCTTCTGCTGGGACTGCTCAGGGATATCACCCTTAAGCTTGTTAGAAGCCCTGTTGTTTGACTCAACAATTCTCTAAGGAGACACTGCCTTGGATCTTTCTGAATCTTCAACAAAGTATTTTACAGTCACATTGTATGTTTCATCTTTATACCGTGATTCCCCGAGGAAAAAAAGGGTTTCATCTTTGCCCAGAAGTCATTGCTATATATTAGCATCAGTTGACATCCAGAAAGGCTAGAAATTTTCAAATCCAGAAATTCCTGGGTTTTACTTTAAATTAAGAGCTATTATTTTAGCTTATTTGTCTCCACTCACATTTTGAAGCAAGACTTAACCAGGGGGCACCTTCAATACTCTGCCTGGAAATCTCCTTAGTTAGATTCACCAATTCAATAGGTGAATTTCCTTCTTTTAATATTATCACAGATGACAGCACTGCTAAACTTTTTCCCACTACATAACAAGGATTCCCTTTCTTTCATGGCCAATGACATTTTTCTTACTTTTCATTAAGCTCTTAATGGCAGCCTCTTCAAAGAACATTGGGTTTCTGCTATCAGTCTCTTCAAAGTCCTTCAGTTTTTCACTTAATGTTCTCCTTAAAATTCTTCTGGATCCTAAGAATTCCAAAGCTTCTCCCACATTTTGATTTTTGTTACAGCATTCCAGGTATAAAATTTAGGTACAAAAATCCATATTAATTACTATTTCTGTATAACAAATTTAGTCAAAACTACTGGCTTAGAGCAACAATAAACTTCTTTTTAATCTCATACAATCTCTGTGTTAGGAATTTGGGAACAGCTTATCTTGGTGGTCCTGGCTTGGAGTCTCTCGTTAAGTTGTAGTTAAGATGTTGGCCAGATCTGTAACCATTTGAAGCTTACTGGGGCTGGCAAATCCATTTCCAGCATGACTCACTCACATGGCTGGCAAAATGTTATTGGCTGGATGGAAGTCTTAATTACATGCCACATGACCCACTCCACAGGGCTGCTGAGTGTCCCGATTGTCACTGGCTTCCCTCAGAGTTAGTGATCCAAGAGAACAAAATAGAAACTGTACTATTTTTTACAATCTAGTCTCAGAGGTCACACAACATTACATAATCTATTGGTTACACAGATTAACCCTGATACAATGGAGAGGAGGACTACACTAATTCTTTAGCAGCAGGTAAAGATCATTGGAGAACATATTGGAGATGGATACCATTGTATTTATATTTCATTCATGTGCCTATGTATTTTTATCATGATACACTGTTACTTTTTAAAGCAAGGATTTATTGAGTGTCTGCCATATACACTGTTCTTGTTGCTAAAGAAATACTAATTTCCAAAGCCTACAAAACCCCCACTCTCACGAACCCTAGTTCCTAATGTGAGGAGACAGAAAACGACAAAATACATAAGCAATCTCTATGTCAGTTGATGATAACAGCTACAAAGGAAAACTAAAGCAGGACAGAGGCATTGAGATTGCAAGGGGTGGAGTAGAGCATTGTACTTTAAATAGCATGGTCAGAGAAAACTTTGGGAACAAGGTGACATTTGATCAAAAATCTGAAGGCAGAGACAAAATGGTATTTGGGGAAAAGCTTTCCAGGACAAGGAGGCAGAACATGCAAAGACCTTCAGGTGACAAAATCTTTGGGATGTTTGAGGAACAGCAGAGGAAATTGTAGGCTGTAGCAGATGATTAAGTATAAGAGTATTAGTGATGAGGTTAGGGATGGTAGGTTGGGGGAGAGTATTATAAGTAATTAGAGGGACTTTGGTTTTTGTGCTGAATGATTTGGGAAACCATTGGAGGGTTTTGAGCAAAAACGTGACATGTTTGGACTTAAAATTTAAGAGGATCGAGGTGGGCGGATCACGAGGTCAGGAGATCCAGACCATCCTGGCTAACACGGTGAAACCCCGTCTCTACTAAAAATACAAAAAATTAGCCGGGCGTGGTGGCGGCGCCTGTAGCCCCAGCTACTCGGGAGGCTGAGGCAGGAGAATGGTGCGAACCCGGGAGGCGGAGCTTGCAGTGAGCCGAGATCGCGCCAGCCTGAGCAACGGAGCAAGACTCTGTCAAAATAGAAAAAAAGAGGATCAGTCTGGTCGTTATGCTGAGAAAAGTCTAAGAGAGACGAGAGATAGGAAGTCCAGTAATTAGGCCATGGCAATAATACAGTAGAGGGATTACAGAGCCTTGGATCAGGAAAGTGAAGGAGGTGGTGAGGTTGGCAGATTATATTTCAAAGGAAGAGCCCTTTCAAAGGAAAATGGGATTTGCTGACAGATTGAATACGGAGTATGAGAAAAGAAGAACAGTCAAATATAACTTTGAGGATTTGGCCTAAACAAGGAGAATAAAGAAATTCCCTTTTATTATGATGGGAAAAACAACAGGAGTGGTGAGGTTGGGATGAGGGGTAATAAATTAAGAGTTCTGCCTTGGACACACTCAGCAGGAGATGTTTGTTAGACATCCAAATGGAAAGTTAACTAGGTAATTGGACACACAAGTCTGAAATTTTAGGAAGTGAGTATAGCTACATATAAGGTCCAAAGATTAAACCCTCCTTACTCTGATGCTCAGAGGTTGGTCAAAAGAGAAGGAACAAGCAAAGGTGACTAACAGATGGTGCAGTCCCAGAGGCAGAAGGAAAGCCAACTGCAAGTAATGTCTGGCAGCAAAATGAAGGAAGGATGTATCAGTTGTATCTAGTGTTCTACTGATAAGTCAGGTGTGGTGATAACGGAGAATTGACCACTCCTTGTATCCCCAGAATTGGAACTTAAGTTAAAAATTTTTTAATGGTATAGTGGTTTTTTGCATTACTATATGTGTGAATATTTTTATATTTAATTTAAATTCTATGTATGCTTAAAAATAAATGTAACTATATATACAAACACATCCAGACATATAATTATTTATAAATACTTCCCCAGCCTATTTCGTGAATTGAAATTATATGCGTCTTATTATAAGCTAAAGTGGTGCTTCTCAACTGTAAACCCCAGCCCACCCCATCATCATTCAACTCTAAGCAAACTGCAATTTATAACATTCTTCGAAAGAATAAAACAATCAACTTGAGTGCACCATCAGGAAATGAATCAGCAGAGTACCATCTGTAGGAAACCAAGCTAAAGATATGGCCAAGAAAGTTAAAGGCATCTTTTTGCTGGAGTATTGGGAGTATTAAATTTCCAACCTTATGCATACTTTGGAAGTGAATGCTTGCAACAGTAGACAAAACAGCATGGAGATTTCATGCTTATATAAGCTAATACCTGGAATAAATGTAGGACCAATATTAACCTGGCTTTAAGTAGATTTTCACTTAGAATGTGAGTCATATGACTTACGTCATTTGCAAAGATTGACTATTAGTTCACAAGATTAGATTTTTAAGAAACATTCTGAATTGAGATATTCACAGGAGTTTCGTCCTTCAGGAGAAAAATTATATATTAATTCCAGTAGTACAAGTATTTAACAACTGGCATAGCAGAGTACCAATGAATCAATGAGACACTCAGCCAATAAAAATGGCTGCCCAACTGGTTGGAACAAGAGCAAGTTGTAAGCAACCTGTGAGTTCATTCAGGGCAGCCTGGCTGTGATATCTACCATCACTGCAGAGAGTATTTTTGAAACGCTGCATCTAATGCCACGGATGCATTTATGACCCAAGCCAGAATGCCAGCTGTGATGTGTGTTATAGTTATATGTAGCTTGATCCTGAACAGTAATTCTCCCACTTGATCATAAACCGGAATCACCAGAACTGGCCCCAACTGGCCTGGGTTTTTTCTAAATCTATTCTAAAAAAATATTCATAGGCAATGCAGTGAGCCTAGAAGGAAGGTCCCACTGGTAGGCATTATGCTGCTGGGGGTCTGCCCTTCTCCAGGCTCCTTTTGTTCTCCCTGCCAGAGGCAAGGGGAGTGGAGGCAGGTCCTGGGAGTCAGGCTGAGTGAGGAGGGGCATCTACCCAGGGATTCCAGGAGTGAGTCACCCAAATAAACAGATGAAGACTGTAATTCAGAGGCTTCTTACCAGGTCCCTTGGACGGATGCAAAAACATGCATCCATGTCAAGGGACTTACCAGTCAAGGGACTGGTAAGAAAATGCGGGCAGATCAGAGTTTCTCAAGGGTGCTTCTAAAATGCCTAACACTAAAATGCAGTGTTTCTTAAAAATGCAGATTCCTCGGCCCTGCCCCACATCTAATGAATCAATCTCTGCGAGAGAGGCTAGGTTCCACAATTTATACCAGTTTGCAAGGTGATCTCATGCAGACTAAAGTTTGAGAACCATTGAGACTACACAGTGTGACTTGGGAGAGGAATGAGACAGAGAGAAGTACTAGCTGCATCAGGTAAGACTGCACGCCTGGCGTCACATAACAGGGCCAGTGTAAGGGACTGAAGGGTTTCCTAAGGAATAGAATCTATCTTTTTCTTCAATTATCATAGATTGCATAGAACCTACATAGTTTCAGTATAAAAGTGGCATCATCCAGCAATACTTTCCAAATCACTTCTGAAAGCAGAAAGCAGGAATGAAAAGATAACATTTTACAGCAACTCTTCAAGGGAGAATAAAAATGCTTTTAATAATATTCTTACTTTACCCCTACTCTGATTTTTTTACCTGCTATATTGCAGGTAAACTATATTAAATTAACTGTATTAAGTTTACTATACTAAGTCAACTATATTAAGTAAATATATCAAGTTAAAAGATGATTGTGCATAAGAATGAACTTGAAGGCATATTTCAGAGCCACCCAAATAAATCGGCATGGCTAGCATAGAGAACGAAAATACTAACTGCTCTTCCCTAAGAATTTACCAGGACTGGTGTCCAGGTTGTCTACACCTCCCAGGAGATGGGTAGCAAAGTTCTGGGTTCCTATGACAGCTTTACAGATATGCAACACAGAATCTCCTACTTTAAAAAAAAATAGTCATCCTTTATAAAAGCCAAAAGTTGTAAGATAATGTTAATGTAACATCATGAAAGCTACAACCTGATTGTGCCAACTTAAATCACTTATGAAAGTGACATGCTACAATGAGAGCATATAGAGCAGGGAACAAGAGCCCTGAGAGTTTCGAGAAGCCTGGACTGCTTCTATTTTTGTAGATTTTAGAATTTTTTTTTAAAATGAAGAGAAGATAAAAAAATTTTAAATGCCAAAACAAGATAACAGAAACTACGGTATATTGTAAATATACACGTAACAAATTAACTTTTCATAGCAAAAAAAAAACAAAAAAAGAATAAGTAGATGACACAATATAATTGTTCACACAATAATGGAATTTGTTTTTGGAGTATTCATTTATAATGTTTCAAAGGTGGTGTAGTCTGGTTATACAGTCATGGGATATAGGTTAAAAGTTACATGAAAGACAATCTAAATCTGTGGGCTTACTGCTTTGATCATGTATGTCATAGCCTGTAAGTGTGTTGCTTTGACCATATACATCATAGACCATACATGTCATTTGAGGGTAAAGAAAAAACACCAGAATAGAGCCCCTTTTTAATGGGAGGTCTAAGCCAAATGCCCCACCACTCACCTTCAACTGGGCCTGGTAGTGATGAGTTCTCTGGGCTGAACTGATTCGCAGGACACCAACTAGAAGCAGAACCTTAGGCAGTTCATCTATGCACTGTTACCTGGGTTTCCCAATCTGTAAAATAAGGGAAGATAATTATAGAGGTTCCTTCTAGCTCTATGTGTCTGTTACATTTTCCTCCATTCTAGTTTGTTTGCTATGCATTTCTACAGTACCTCTCCTCTTGCACCAGAAGAGTGAGTTGCTAGAATTTCCTTGGTGCCAGTGAACTGTGTAAAAGCGTATTCGTTCCTTTTATTACCCTTCAATTCAGTCTCTTGCCCTGGGTTCTTTTCTTTGCCACTGGACCAGCTCTTTAATAAACATTTCACGAGTTGTCCCAATAATTAACAACTAATTAACAAGAAGGCCTTGCTGCTAGGGGTTAGTGCTTTCAAAAAGAAATGAGCAGGAAGGCTGCTTTGCTTTCTATATTCACAAGGCCCCGCCATTGTCATTGTAATCTGCTGGAGATGGTGGTGCCTGAATAGTGTGAACAATCTCATTAAAGATCTCTGCTGGAACAATCAATTCACTGTCACCAGACCATATCGATCCTCGAGAACTGTCATTGAGTTCCAGGGTGTTTGTAAAAAATTGACAACCAGAAGTGTGCTTCCATTTGGGCTATTTATTTCTCTGAGAAACACATTATAATCAGATGGTATCTAAGTGGCTCTCTCGGTTGCTCCTGCATGCTGGAAATGCTGATGAGAAGTTTCCTGACAAACGTTTTAGCGGGATGCCTTTTCCAGACACACCAGACCAGCATGCAAAGCACCTGCTGGTTACTCTGCCCCCTCCTGAGATGCCGCTGAATGCCCATCATGGCCCCCTCTTTGAAATTCCTTAGGTTTCAAGCCTTATCTCACAGTCTTGCTCCTCTGATCACAGCTGACTGGGCCAGGGATGAGCACGTGATCCAAAGGGACCATCTATCCAGTGACCTAGGAGAGAAAGAATATAGTTTAGCTGGAGGTGGTAAAGGCAATGGAAGCAGAAAGGAGGGCATGAAGTCTCCCCAGTAGTGAATCACTAAACTGGATAGCGACAAACCCGTGTCAAGACAACTGGCACCTGAGCTGTGCTGTGCCTGCAGCCACAAGCTTGTTCTCCACTGAGGCCCTGTACAGTGCAGGGAAGCAAGCATTTCATGTCTTCATCACAATGGGGGTAACTTGGGCATGCTGCTGTCCTGCATGACCACCACTGACAGAACCCACTGCCATGACTCTGCCACCCACTAAAAGACCACTCTGCAGTTTTGAGGATGATGCACTGGAAGTTTCAACTTTATTCTCTGCAATAATGATACTAAAAACAGGTCCATACTGATAAATACTGATTAACACATGGAATTTGCCTTATTCTATCTATACTGTGGTACTTTTTGATTGAGAAAAATATAAGCTGATGGCTGGGTGTGGTGGCTCATCCTGTAATCCTAGCACTCTGGGAGGCCAAGGCAGGAGGATCACTTGAGCTCAGGAGTTCAAGACCATCCTGGGCAACATAGCAAGATGCCGTCTCTAAAAAAAAAGAAAAGAAAGTTTTTAAAGAAGAAAAATTTAAGTTGAAAACTCTGCCATTTCAGGGGAGCTGATTAAGTGGTAAAAATGAAGAATAATGACCAAAATTAAAGCAGAAGCTCAGCTTCTGGCAACGGCGCTCCTGACAGCATTGTTTTTCATGTTTACAGGCGGTCAAAGGACAGATATGGAATGCCATCACTTTCCACATTAGGTTCTTATGAAGCAAACATGTCTGCAATGCTTGAACTACTGTACAAGGAGATGTAAACAAGGGTGTCACCGTTTATAAAAGCCAAAATTTGTAAGATAATGTAAATGTAACATCATGAAAATGGTTGACTAAATAATGGTCCATCCATGCTATGGATTACCGCGCATCAGTTTTTAAAAGTGAAGTTGACTGATACCTACTGATAGGGAATGAGTTACAAAACATATTGTTAAGTAAAAGAAGACTATGTGTCATTGTCACTTCACTAAAAATAGAAGCAAGACTACACCTTTGTTTAGTTTTCACATATGTATGTATATAAACATATAGAAAATAATCTGGAAGGGTATACCCTAAACTGTTAATAGTGGTTATATCTGGAGGGGAAAGTATGATGGTAGGATGGGGTGTTATGATGGTAGGATGGGGTGTAAGGCAAGACAGAATTTTTCTTTTTACTATATATGTTTGAGTTGTTGAGTATTTGTAATAAGAACATATTCGTCTATTTTTATTTTAATTTTTTGTAATTTAAAAAAAATTCATTAATGTACTGATTTTCCTCAAATTTCTGCCATAGACATCTATTTGTCTCAGGTTTAAGATTATCAGCATGAATTCAAAGAAAAGAACATGCAGTTTTTGACATTCAAAAGACATTTAGTGATCAAGACAGTAATCTTGAAGACCAGTCTGAATTTCCTTAACTCCCAATACATATCAGATTCAAGCTTAGAAGACTCTGATCTAGTTTCTTTCCCAGTGCAGAGAAAATACCCCATTCACTTATGAGCCAAGACGGGGAGAAAAGGGGAGATGGTGGTAAAGAAAGTAGGTCAGAGACAGCAGCTCAGGGAAGAAAACTCAAGACGAGGCTGGGATGCTTCTGAAACATCCACTCTCTGGGGGAGATAAAAGATACTGGGATGAGACAATGGATGAGAATTTCTCCAGGACTCATGCAAGGAGGTTGTAGGCTTTAGTTTGAGGACATGTTTAACACCATTGAAGAATAATGATGTGGAGGTGATGGAAGGCAATGAATGGATGAGTCCAAGGCCATATGTCCTGTTACTCACAACCGAAGGAGCCCTCATGCCCCTGAAAGAGGACCCAGAGCTTATGAGGAAACAAGTGGACCAGCAAAAACTTGGGAGTGGCAAGAGAGGCCACAGTGAGCCAGGAGAAATGATCAGGACTATGGGCTCCAGCAGTAGGGTCAGCACATGCGGCTTCTCAAGAAGCCAGACAGAACCAGGCTCACTCAGCAGTCACTAGTCCAAGGAGCTGGTCTGTCCAGACACAGTATGAGGGAAGAGACCCCCTCATCCCCCATGGTATGCACCATCCTGGGAAAGGAAAGAAAAAGGCATGCTCTGAAAACATTATTTATCTAAAGAGACTTCTTATACCCCACCAGATGATACCCAGTAGAATAGACTGAATGGTTAAATGGAAAGGAGACTTTAAATCAGAAGAGATCAGAATATTGCTTCTTGGCAATTCTAAGTTTTCCTGGATTCCCCAGGGAATGAGGCTTACACAAAGCTCAGAGCAGTTTTGAAAAAAATAGAAGCTACTCTTTTTTTTTTTTTTTTTTTTTTTTCATATCTTGGTTTTGGTGAGAGAATTTTGTGACTCACTGTATTTATATTTTTAAAAAATCTGCTTTCACACTAAGTCACAGCCACTCTTTGAAGGATAGTCCAATAGATAGCCTAACTTTTTATTTTATTTATTTTTTGGAGACCCTATCCCATCTTTTTAAAGGAAGCCAACCTGCTTATAACTCTTCTCTTTTCAATTCATCTGTGCTTCCTGCCCCTCTCCCCACAGCACTCCCCACCCCACCCCCATCCCCTTTTCATTTCCATTGTTCTTGGAAGAGGTCGTTTATCTCTACTGGAAAACTGTGTCTCTTCTGAGAAGTAGCATGAATCCCAAATAGCACAGAAATTAAATTTCAACACAACCCCCCTCCCCCCAAAATTGAGCAAGTTCATTTGGGATTTTAAATTGAATGCATTTATTTTTCTTTTAAATTGGATGTATTTCTGGGCTATTGGATAGAGCATTTCGAAAGAAAAAGATGTATATGCATGTGCATACACACATACATATATACGTATGTAGACATACCTGGGGATTTCTGGTAATCTTATTTGTTACCATAGAATTTGATCTATAGTAAAACAAATGAATATGACAGCATTGATCTTTAAAATACTTCTTGAAAGAAGCAGATATTCTGTAAGGAAGTGAAAACGTGAGAGTGAAATTACGTATAAGTTAAATATTCAGAAATAAGACAGAATCATTATTTTATGCCTGACAACATGAAGTGGCAAAAAGACTCTCTGGATCTAGAGTCATGAGCTGTGTTCAACTCTTTCTCCATCCACAGATTAGCAGTGTGAATGGGGGCTAGTCATCTGACTTCCTTGAGTTTCAGTTTCCTCACCAGATGACAACATGTAATCCACCATCCCACAGAGTTGCTATGGCTGAGAATGAAATGAGACAATGTCTATGTAGGAACATGGTAAATGGTGATAGGATGGTGACCATCATCCTCATCTGAGATGCTGACTTAAAATACCGCAGGGAGCTGGAGAGTGGGGACAGATCTGGCTGCCTTTGCAGCAAGTTTCCCACTTTTTTCCTTCAAAACCCTGGGACTATACTGTAACAATTAACCAGTTCTGGAACACAGGTAAGATGATGGCAATATGGTCAGTGAATAAAAGACTTGGCTAAGTGAAGTCAGGTCACCAACTTCTACCCATATTTTTCTCCAAATTGGCCCATCAGCTTGTTTTCACAAATCAGCTAGGAAGAGTCAGTAGAAATGTTAGCTTTTCTTTTTTTTGTTTGTTTTTTCTTTGTTTGTTTGTTTGAGACACAGTCTTGCTCTATTGCCCAGGCTGGAGTGCAGTGGCATGATCTCAGCTCACTGCAGCCTCCCCCTCCTGGGTTCAAGCGATTCTCCTATCTCAGCCTCCCGAGTAGCTGGGATTACAGACACATGCCACCATGCCCGGCTAATTTTTTTGTATTTTTAGTAGAGACAGCATTTCACCATGTTGGCCAGGCTGGTCTCAAACTCATGACCTCAGGTGATCACCCGCCTTGGCCTCCCAAAGTGCTGGGATTATAGGCATGAGCCACCGCACCCAGCCATAAGTTAGCTTTTCTTGAGTGCTTTCTGTGTGCCAAGCATTTTACATACACAATTTCATTTCTTTAATAATAGTCACAATAAGATAGGTATTCTTTTTATTTTACAGATGAGGAAACTGAGGCTTAGAGAAGCCTGGTCAAGATCACTAGGTAGTGAACAGAGGTGTCATTATTCAAACCTGGAACTGACCAAAACAGCTGTACTTTTCTCCTTCTACAACATTGTCTGCCCGAATACCCAGCAGCTGACATAAAGGCAAATCTTAATTTTCCACAGAAACAGAAGACTGTGACAACATGGCCGATTGAAATCACAGATGCATATTGGTCAGTACTTTCACTCTTTTCTTTCACCCTTAATTAATAACAAATAATAAATTTGATGGATTGATTCTCATTTTCCATCTTCTGATATTCAAAATCCCCCTTGAATTTTGGTGGAAGATTTCCACTGCCTACTAATGTCCTGGCAGAGACCTCGAAGAAGCGCCATGTCCTCTGGCTGAATGGGGATGGGCTGTAGAGCTGGAGAGGCCTAAGGAATCACACAGACCAATCAACTCCTTTTACAAGGAAGAGGCTTGGAGGCCTTGTGAGACAGGAGCATCTACTTAAGATTACTTAATTAAGTAGAGCCGTAGCTCAAAGCGGAATACAAATGTCCTTCTTTGGGTCAAACACCTGAAGCTGGCAATGATGACTTGCAATGAAACAGGCTTACTCAAAAACTTAAAAGGAGAGTGTTAAGAATATTGGTAAGGGCTGCATTAGGTCATAAATCTCAAAAATAAAATTCTTCTGCCTGGCCAGGCATGGTGGCTCAAGCTTGTAATCCCAGCATTTTGGCATTTTGGGAGGCTGAGGCAGGTGGATCACTTGAGGTCAGTAGTTCAAGACTAGCCTGGCCAAACTGGCGAAACCCCATCTTTACTAAAAATACAAAAATTAGCCAGGCATGGTAGCACATGCCTGTAATCCCAGCTACTCGGGAGGCTGAGGCAGGAGAATCGCTTGAGCCTGAAAGGCGGAAGTTGCAGTGAGCCAAGATCACACCACTGTACCCCAGCCTGGGTGACAAAGCGAGACTTCATCTCCAAAAAAAAAATTCCTCTGCCCCAAAATAAAAATATCAAATGCACAAGCATTGCAGGTCTAAAGATAATCTCAAGATTCACTCCCCACCTTTATCCCCCAATTTGACAGAACACCAGCATGTGTAGGCACATGCTGCATGACAGAAATAATCCGTGAACAAGAGAGACAGGAGGAGAGAAGGAGAAAGGAAGTAGAAGGAGAAAGAAAGAGAAGGAGAAGGAGGAGAATGAAGAAGAGGAGAAGAAGAAGGAGAAGGAGGAGGAGGAGGAGAGGAAAGAAGGCAATCAGGAGAGGAGAGAGAGGAAACAGGAGGGAAGAGATAAAACTAATAGTCATATAAACAATGAAGTGCTTTGAAGAGAAGATACAGGCTTCTAGGAGACCATGTAACAGGCAGATTAAACTAGAGAACGAAGCAGTTTGCTTTTTGGCTTTCTTCCCATCCCCAGATGAATTCTCAAGGGTAGAACATTCTCTTACAATAATGTTTGTCACCACTGTGAATACCACACCCTAGAAACCAGAGACTTACTAAATCCTTGAGGTATTACCTCAAGGATAGACTCCTAGAATCCTTAGGGAAAACTTTGACAACTTTTCAGAGACACAGGCCACATCTCCAGAGCAACCCACGGCTCACTTTCACAGGGAATGCAGTTTCTAAAGTCCAGGAAAATGTTACTTACTGGCAACACATTACTCTGTTCTTTTAACACAAATACAGGGACATACGGTGGAATGTAAGCCCCAGGAGGCTGGAGTTTTTACTGTTTGTTCGAAGTTCTGTCCTTAGCACCTGGGATCTGCCTGGCACACAGTAGCTGCTAAAGCACTACTTTGTACAGCGAATCACCTATCATGAAGAATTCCCCTATTCTGACCAGATCATGTCAGGAAACCTACAGTCAGGAATGAAAGCACTCACTATGTGCCCAGGAACCAAAAGAAAGCAGGGGGCATCCAATGGGACTTGGGCATTGGAGATGGATGTATAAAATAGCCACGTGGAAACTCCCCGGCAGCGCTTTCATCATTAACCCACACAGGCCAGGTCTTAAGCTCTGGCAAGTCAGGTCAGACTGCCAGAGCCCTGCTGCCTGCGACTTCCCATGCTTATGGAAGGAAACCATGGGTAGGACCTGGAGGTTTGCAGGCAAGGATGAAGTAGCACCTGAGCTGAGGATGATGAGCCCAGAGGGGAAGTGCCCCTACAACGTTGCAGGCACTGGCTGGCACCAAGGATGCAGGAGCAGAAACACAATCTGGGTCTTGGGGAACTTCATCTATGGCGGAGGGGGTGGGGGGGAAGATATTAAACAAAGAATCCAAGAATGACAGTTGTGAGCAGTGCCAAAGGGGAAAAGCACAGGATGCTATAGAGATGGGTGTTCCACGGAAGCACTAACCTTGTGTACTTGTAAAGGAGTGGTAGGGGAGGCCTAGGAGCCTGCATTTCTAGCACATTTCCAGATGATTCTGAAGCTTCCAGTCCAGGGACCACACTTTGAGGCCAGAACAAACGGAATTATATGCATGAAAGTAATTCTGGCTGGGGGTGAGGGGAGGAAGGATTTTTGGACGAATCAAAGCCTGAGCAGGGTTTTGAGGGATGAGTAGGAGTTTACTAGATAAGGCAAAAAAAAAAAAAAGCTACTCCAGGTGTGGGACAAAGCATGAAAAAAGAAGCCAGAGGCAGTGTGGTGGGTCCGAAGAGACCTAGGTGGAAGGATGGGGCTGGCAAATCTCAGAGTAAGCCCAGCAAACAAGATGACCTGGCAGGAGGCTGCCACTGTCCCCAAGGGAAATAGCGCTAGTTATACCAACTCTTTTGAGCAAATGTCCGTCCATGTGTATAGGTCAGAGCATTTCCCTAATCCTAGCCACAAGCCGAGAGAGGGGCAGGCTGCAGGCACGGCTGGGTCTCTCCCGCTCTATTTCTTTGGGATTCTGTGCAGTGTCATGCGGGGTAAGCTGCAGCTGCACACCATTTTTTTTTTTTCCTCTCCGAATAAAGCTCAGGTCTTTTTTTCTCTGAGTGGCTTAGCTGAGTCCCTTGGAACTGGTTTCCTATTGACTCGGGCTCTTGACTCTGCCAGCCTGGGAGAAATCAGGTCAGTTTAATCACCGCTGATGTCATAAAACCAGCTTACTTAATGGAAGCCTTAATGGAGGGTGGGGTAGGGAAGGGAGCTGAGATCACCCTGGAGGAGAACTCCAAGGGTGGGCGGCTAACGAGGGTTTGGAGAAAGGTGGACCCATGGGCGGTGGCTGCCCACGGCCTTTGAAGTTTCATTTGCAGTGTTTTATGAGCCCATGCTGGAGTAAATTGTACCTGCAGGCTGCTGCACTTTGCCCTCCCCAGCAAAAGGAGGTGGAATTCACACTAATAATGTCTGGCTGGAGGTGAGAGCTTGGGATCTAGAAAGCAAAGAAGCCATAGAGTTTAGCTGGCCCTGACCCTGCAGTGGGA
The DNA here is from genome assembly GCF_028858775.2 of Pan troglodytes. Taxonomy (NCBI): domain Eukaryota; kingdom Metazoa; phylum Chordata; class Mammalia; order Primates; family Hominidae; genus Pan; species Pan troglodytes. The sequence continues at coordinate 38,603,285 of NC_072401.2, read as the reverse complement.
GCTCAGTGTCCCCCTGCTCAGCCTCGCAGGGGTCTCTGTGGGGCTCCCTCTGTGGCCAAGCCACCTTCTCTGGGGGGTTCGCTCAGGCTTTGAAGTGCTTGAGGTCCTAAGATGAGGAGGAAAGAGGAGTGATCAGGGGATAAGTATTTCATATTTCAGATAATGGCACTGATTCTGTACAAACTCAGAATGGAGGTGCAGGTGATCTGTTGAGGAGTTGTTTGCTTTTGTGATTTCAAGCAGTTGTGTTCAAACACCTGTGCATAAACCATTGGCCTCAGAATGGAGGCGCCCAATAGACTTGTAGATTCCTGGTTCTGCAGGCCCGGGGTGGAGTCCACCCTTTGTTGACAGGCGCCCAAATGAGGCTGACGACCCATCCGATTTTGAAAGCCCTCACCTAGACCCGTAAATGCAGAGGGACTCTGAGGAGGTGGTGGTCTCTGATGAGTAGGCATCCCTGGCTTGCTATGCACGTGCCCCTGACAGCCAATAACATCACCCGGTGAGAGCTTGTTAGAAATGAAGAATGCCAGGCCTTCTGAAGCGGAACCTACATTCTTTTTTTTGAGACAGAGTCTTGCTCTGTCGCCCAGGCTGGAGTGCAGTGACGCGATCTCTGCTCACTGCAAGCTCCGCCTCCCGGGTTCACACCATTCTCCTGCCTCAGCCTCCCAAGTAGCTGGGACTGCAGGCGCCTGCCACCACACCCGGCTAATTTTTTTGTATTTTTAGTAGAGACGGGGTTTCACCATGTTAGCCAGGATGGTCTCGATCTCCTGACCTCGTGATCTGCCCGCCTCAGCCTCCCAAAGTGCTGGGATTACAGGTGTGAGCCACCGTGCCCAGCCTCGGAACCTACATTCTAATCAGCTTTGCAGGTGATTTGTATGCACATCACAGCCCGAGACCCACTGGTTTAGACTCCATGTCATTGAAACCGCTATTACCTGTTAGCTTCCTTGTTGGAGAAGGCCAAGTTGGCCTCCGTGGATGGTGGGTCTTTGGACTATTAATAGCTTTCTGATTCGGCAGTGGAGAGGTCTGGTTGCCAGGAACAAGGCTGCTGCGGGCATTGGCTTTTGTAGCTTGAAGTTGGATATTTGCCTGGATCGAAACACATTAACCAATCAGATACAGTGTATCTGTTTCCTGTTGCTGCTGTAACAAATGAATACATTACCACACATAGTAGATTAAAATAACACATTTATTATCTTACAGTTTCAGAGGTCAGAAGTCCAAAATGGATTTCACTGGGATAAAATCAAGGTGTTGGCAGCTCTCTCTCTCTGTAGGCTCTAGGGGAGAATTCATTTCCTTGCCTTTCCCAGCTTCTAGAGGCTGTCTCCATTCCTGGGCTCGTGGCCCCTACTTCCATCTTCAACGCCACCAGTGTAAGCATCCTCACACATTCTCTAACTGACTTTCCTCCCTACCTCTTTCCTTGATAAAGACCTTGAGATTTTGTTGGCCCCCCTTAGAGAACCCAAGATAATCTGCCCATCTCAAGATCTTTAATTTCATCACATCTGCAAAGACGCTTTTACCATGTAAGGGAACACCTTCACGGTTCTGGGGATTAGGATTTGGACCTTTTGGGGATGCCATTTTCTGCCTACCACAATCATATAAAACAGCCTAAATGAAGCCAATCAGCCATGTGCCTGGCACTTACGTAGCTAATAAATGTCAACCTACCTGCTCTCAGGCCTGGCCCAATTCATGGATTCCAGAACTTTGGCCACAGTCCCCTTCTGCTACTGTAGCAGAGTTTTTGGTTCAGTATGTGTGAGGTGGGGCCTGAAGCTTTGCATTACTAACAAGTTGCCAGGTGATCCTGGTATCACTGGTTCCAGGATAATAATTTGAGAGCTACTGGCCTAGTGAACAGGGAGAGGGTTTCAAAACCAGGCAGACCAGGGTTTGAAATCTGCTCTACTGTTTGAGAAATTAAACACCCTGGGACTCATTTTCTCATTTGCAAAGAGTTCTCATAAAGTTTAAATGATTCAGAATGGAGCATCGTAGCTTGTACAGAATAGAAGTTTAATCACCTATTGAGCCATATGTTATAGATTTTTTTTCTCTTTATCGCAGTCATAAGATTTTCGTGTTATTGTATGACATAGGCCTTGCAGTGACACAGAGCTCCTGCTCTAGGTTAAATTGTGCCGCCCCCCCACCACCTCTAAAATTCGTATGTTGAACTTCTAACCCCTAGTACCTCAGAATGTGAGCTTATTTGGAAACAGGATCGTTGCAAGTGTAATTAGTTAAAATAAAGTGTTTGGGGTAGGCTCTAATCCAACGTGACTGAGTCCTTAATAAAGGGGAAAATTTGGATGCAGAGACAAACAGAGGGAAGACAATGGAAACAAACAAAGACAACATCATCTGTAAACGAAGGAACTACCAGAGCCAGGAGAAGGGCCTGGAGCAGATCCTTCCCTAGCACTATCAGAGGGAGTATGGCCGGCCCACATCTTGATTTTTGGATTTTGGCCTCCAGAACTGTGAGATAATAAATTTCTTTCTTTTTTTTTTTTTTTTCTTTTTTGAGACAGAGTCTCGCTCTGTCACCTGGGCTGGAGGGCAATGGCGCAATCTTGGCTCACTGCAACCTCCGCCTCCCAGGTTCAAGCGATTCTCCGGCCTCAGCCTCCTGAGTAGCTGGGAATTACAGGCATGCACCACCACGCCCGGCTAATTTTTGTATTTTTAGTAGAGACGGGGTTTCACCATGTTGGCCAGGCTGGTCTCAAATTCCTGACCTCAGGTGATCTGCCTGCCTCGGCCTCCCAAAGTGCTGGGATTACAGGTGTGAGCCACAGCGCCTGGCTGAGATGATAAGTTCCTTTTGTTTAGGTCAGTCTGTTTGTGGTACTTTGTTACACCAGCCCTAGGAAATTTATATAGCCCTGATCAAAGGAATTTCTTTGTTTCTTCATTACTTACTAGAACACCCTAGGTGATGAATCCAGTGAGGGTCAACAGCAGAGAGGAGCTGCTCAGCAGAGAGGAGCTGCCCACCACACCCTCCACCCCATCTTCCTGAGCCTTCTGTGGAAGCACTGGTTTGCTAGCCCTGAAGGGCCGTGGGCCCAGCACCAGGTGCCCTCAGCTCTGAGGCCAGGCCGTTACCTGCATTCAGGATGGACACTGGCTAGAGAAAGCATGTCCACAGGGCTGGTCAGTAGGAAAGGGGTTGTGTTTCTGGAAGGGTGCATCTAACCCAGGGGTTGGTGAGCATTTTCCTAACCCAGGGCCAGGTAGTAAACATTTTTGGCTTTGCCAGTCATGCAGTCTCTGTCACAGCCACTGCACTCTACTACTTTAGCACAAAAGCAGCCATAGGCAATACATTTAAAAAGATGAGCGTGGCTGTGTTCCAATAAAATTTTATTTATAAAAAACAGACAGCAGGCTGGATTTGACCTGTGTGTTGTAGTTTGCTAACCTTGCTGAGTAACATCCCCTGACCCTCACTGGTGGGGCCTGTGTTTTTGCTTTCACATTTATTTCACTTGGCATTCAGTGTAGCCACCATACACCCCATGCAAATGACAATCCATATTGGTCCAGACTTAGTTCCAGATGAAACTCATTACCAGATAGTTCCCAGGCTCAGGGATATCAAATGGGATCCAGCAGACAGCCACTTCCCACTGATAAGCAAGGATTCCAGGTCTGAAGGGCAAATGACGAAAGGGAACCTTCAGTCTGCAGAGAAAAGTCAGAATCCTTGGCTCCCAATCCGCAGGTCTTGCAGCATCTCAGCCCTCACACAAATCCCTGGGTCTCCATGATTGGGTGAGTCACTAATGGGTTAACAGCTGAGCTCCATCCTGAAGTTTGGCTCCAGTGCACCTTTAGAATAACAACCTGGGTCTGGATTAACATTCAAGAAAACAACCCCTCAGGAAAGTGTTCTGTAATAAAAGGATCCTATTTCCTCTCTGCCAGCTCCCACCTTTTTCTTTCAAGTCAAGTCTGAAGCAAGCTCAGAAACCTGTCAAGCTATGAATGATGAGTCAGACATTTAACCAAACAAATTTGCTCTCCTGGTGCCACTTGACACCTGCATGAGCCTGCAGTGGTGAAGGTGGGGTTTGTGAAGAGGCAGCAGCCTCCGTGGATGAGGTCTTGCACAAACGCTCATCTACATTAAGGAAGTAGCGTGGCCAGCCACAGCTTCAGCACAGGTCTGCGCACCGTGTTCTTTAGATCTTTGACCTGAGCTATGTCATTGCTGAAATTCCTTAAAGCAACTACTTACATCTATAAAATGCTCATTGCCACCAGCCAGATGCTTAGACAAAGGGAAGCCCTGGTCCTTGTGTCTTGAGAGGTCTGAGACACTTGAGGCCTAACGGAAGATTTACTCTACTTCTCCCACGCCTCTTGCCAGCTAGGAGTTGTCCTCAAATATTAAAGCTGGGAGTAAAGGGAAGGGGTTCTTTTACTGTATTATATTACACCATATTACATCAAATCCTCACCTCGACTCCATGAGGTAGGGATTATTCTTTCAATTTTACAGATGAGGAAACTGAGGCTCAGAAAGATGACGATTCTCTAATGACACAAAGCTAGTCTATCAACCTGTTCTCACACTGTTATAAAGATATACCTGAGACTGAGTAATTTATGGAGAAAAGAGATTTAGTTGACTCACAGTTCTGCGGGCTATACAGGAGGCATGGCTGGGGAGACCTCAGGAAACTTACAATCATGGTGGAAGGCAAAGGGGAAGTAGGAACAATCTTCACACAGTGAGGAAGGAGAGAGAGAGAGAGAGACAGCAAAGCAGGGAAGAGCTACACACTTTCAAACAACCAGATCTCATGAGAACTCTGTCACAAGAACAGCAAGGGGGATGTTCACCCCCATGATTCAATCACCTTCCACCAGGTCCTTCTGGGGATTACATTGGGGATTACATTGGGGATTACAATTCAACATGAGATTTAGGTGGGGACACAGAGCCAAACCATATCAGCTAGTCAGTAGCAGAGATGGGGTAGAATCCACTCCCCTGTCTCCCAGGGCACTGCTGCCTCTGCTCTGCCAGCTGGAGAGTCCCTCTACTCTGATCCGGATCACTCCATGAGGAGCTAGAAGAGAAGGTGGAGACGGTATGAATATTGGGGTATAACCTGGAGTAGCTCCAGAGTAATTGTAATTTGATTCAAATCAAATCCAAATACTGATACTACCTTCCCAGAAATATGGTCTACCAGACTGGGCCATGAGCAAAATGGAATCCTGATACCCACGTTAGGCAACCAGGTTGAATTTGTTGAGGTTGAATTTGTTGAGCTGTGCATTGCATGGATTCACCTCATAGGCACTGCAGGCAAGTGAGGCTCCAAGTGCATACTTCCTATAATTTTATTAATACTCATGATTGCCCCTAGGGATTTATGCCCAGATGGAAATGGAGGGCAGCCTATTTACACTGAGTGAAATTCTGTCATATGGGAAAAAAGAGGATAAAAGAATGAAGGCCTGGTGCAGTGGCTCACGCCTGTAATCCCAACACTTTGGAAGCCCGAGACGGGAGAATTGCTTGGGCCTAAGGAGTTCAAGATCAACCTGGGCAATGTAGTGAGGCCTTGTCTTCTTGAAAAATAAAAAAATTAGCCAGGCATGATGGCATGTGCACCTGTAGTCCCAGCTACTCAGGAAGCAGAGGTAGGAGGATAACCTGAGCGCAGGAGGTCAAGGCTGTGGTAAGCCAAGATAGCACAACTGCACTCCAGCCTGGGTGACAGACTGAGGCCCTATCTCAAAAATAAATAAATAAATAAAAAATAAAAGAGTGGAAACCTTCCAGTACATACTAGGAGCTTATAAAAGTTCATATTCTTTGACTTGAAGTTGTAGATTGCTTTCAAACTGGCCCTGCATCTCTGCCCCTCCCTGTGTTAGGATGTCATTTATATAGCTCCTCTTATCAAAGGATGGAGTCTATTTCCCCACTCCTTGAATCTGGGCTGGCCTTGTGACTGACTTAGACAATAGAATGCACCAGAAATGAGGATGTGCCAATTTTAAGCCTTGCACACTTCTGCTTGCTCTCTTGGAACCCTGTCCAACTCTAATGTGACAAGCCAGTGCCAGCCTGCTGAAGGATGAGACCACATGAAGCAGAGACAAGCTGTCCTAGCTGCCTCCAGCTTAAACAAGCTAGCCCCTGCCCCATCTAGCCCCTAACTACAAATGCATGGTTCAGCCCTGTCTAGATTGTAAGAACCATCTAGATGAAGCCAACCTAAATTACTGACCCCAGAACTGTGAGGTAAACAATTGTGGTTATTTTAAGTCAGTAAGTTTTGGCCTAGTTTGTTTTGCAAAAGCTGTGTGATGTACTCAGTAACTTTTTAGATAGAAACCCATTCTAGTGATAGAGTCAGAAGTTCAAGCAGAATGTGTATATACTTAAAACTCATCTCAGTGTTGATTATGAGCAAATACAATTTCTGTAAAAACCTAAATAACTTATAATAAGGGATTGGCAAAATAAATCTTGTATCCGTATAATGCAATTGTGTAATGTAGCCAGTTAAATGCACAGAAATGGAGTAATTTATACTGCCACACATTGCATACACTGCAGAGGACTCTAAGTATAAAAAGAAATGGGGGAGGTCTCAATAGCCTGCAGTGATCTCCAGGTTGCTGGGTTTTAAAAAAAAGGTTTATAAAGTTTGCATAGCTGAGTTAGAGAGAGAGAAGAATGAATAGCTGGAACACAGAGGATTTTTAGGGCAGTGAAACTATTCTGTACGATACTATAGTGGTAGATACATGTAATTTTACCTTTGTCCAGACCCATAGAATGTACAACACCAAGAGTGAACCCTAACGTAAACTATAGATTTTGGATGATAATGATGTGTCAATGTTGGTTCATCCATTGTAGCAAATGGTCCACTCTGGTAGGGGATGTTCATCCTAAGAGATATGCATGTGTGGGTGTAGAGGGCATATGGGAACTCTCTCATAAACCTAAAACTGCTCTAAAAAATAAAGTCTATTTTTAAAAAAAGTTTGCATAACTTATCTGGAAAAGGGGAATATAGCAAATATATATTTGCTTATGTTTTAAAATGGAAGGGAAGAACAAAACTATTTTTAAATGGAAGGGGAAAGAATAGGGTAAAAAAAATACAGAAATGGAAGCTAGACTTTTCTAAATGCACCGTGGTTTATAGATTTGAGTTAGGGACTATGTAAATATTTTATGCAATTTTGAAATTAAAATGTTTTAAATTCCTAAAGATAAAAACCAAAATGAAATAGAAGAATTTGACACTGTATGGAATTGGTGGCATAACCACATAGGAGCTATTTCTTTTCTTTTTTTTTTTTTTTTTTTTGAGATGAATCTCACTTTGCTGCCCAGGCTGAAGTGCAGTGGTGCGATCTCGACTCACTGCAACCTCTGCCTCCTGTGTTCAAGCGATTCTCCTGCCTCAGCCTCCAGAGTAGCTAGAACCACAGGCATGTGCCACCACACCTGGCTAATTTTTGTATTTTTTGTAGAAACGGGGTTTCACCATGTTGGCCAGGCTAGTCTAGAACTCCTGACCTCAAGTGATGCACCCGCCTCAGCCTCCCAAAGTGCTGGGATTGCAGGTATGAGCCACTGAGCCTGGCCAAGAGCTATTTCAAATGACTTTAAAATACAGTACATGTGCTAGGCTGTTCTTGCATTACTATAAAGAAATACCTGAGACTGGATAATTTGTTTTTTTAAAAAAAGAGGTTTAATCAGCTCATGATTCTGCAAACTGTACAGTCATGGCACTGGCATCTGCTCGGCTTCTGGGGAGGCATCAGGGAACTTTTTTTTTTTTTTTTTTTTGAGACTGAGTCTAGCTCTGTAGCCCAGGCTGGAGTGCAGTGGCGCCATCTCGGCTCACTGCAAGCTCCGCCTCCCAGGTTCCCGCCATTTTCCTGCCTCAGCCTCCCAAGTAGCTGGGACTACAGGAGCCCACCACCGCGCCCGGCTAATTTTTTTTGTATTTTGTAGTAGAGACGGGGTTTCACCGTGTTAGCCAGGATGGTCTCGATCTCCTGACCTCGTGATCCACCCACCTCGGCCTCCCAAAGTGCTGGGATTACAGGCGTGAGCCACCGCGTCCGGCAGCATCAGGGAACTTTTGCTCATGGCAGAAGGCAAAGCAGGGGCAGGCACATCACGTGGGAAAGCAGAAGCAAGAGAGAGAGTGGGAGGCGCCACACACTTTTCAACAACAGATCTCACAAGAGCTCACTCACTATTGTGAGGAGAGCACCAAGAAGAAGGTGCTACTCCATTCATGAGAAACCCACCCCCACGATCCAGTCACCTCCCACCAGACCCCACCTCCAATAATGGGGATTGCAATTCAGTATGATATTTGGGCAGGGAGAAATATACAAACTTTATCAGCAGGTTACTAGACACCCAAGCAAGGTATAAACTATGACCAGAAAAAAAAAAAAAAGAGAGAGAGCTGCAAAACATCTCAAACTGTTTATCAGTCATCATATTGTTGATGGTAATGCTGGTGTAGGTATTTTGAGACTGGGTGTGTGTGTGTGTGTGTGTGTGTTTGTGTTATGGAATACAGCCTCAGAATAAGTTTCTTGGTATTGTTAAGATTTAGGACTTTTGGCCTAGAAAGAATGAGATACAGATGTAAAATCAATGAGGTTAGGTTAAACACTGTAGTCTTGGATTGAATTGCAAGTATCAGTATGAACTTCTGATGTATTTTTATCTTTAATTTTTAAAAAGTTTTTCTTAGTGCTATTGAAAAGACCTAAAAATTAGTGACTAATCCAACAGCATTGAACACCCTTAGTGCCCACATTGTTGCCCTAAATACTGTTTTGTACTAAAAGGACTCCTTGAAGAAATGGCTGACTCTAGGTCTAAGGCAAGAAATGTCAAATAAGTCTGAATATCTTATTAGAAAAACAAGGAAGCTACCAGATTCCAAGAGTCATGTCAATGGACCCAGAAGCCAATCTGAACGGGATCCCACTTGTTTTCCCATCTTTTTTAAAAGATGAGAAAATCTGAGCATTAATAAGCATTTTTTACTGCATTAATAAGCATTAATTTTACTGCAATGAACTAGATTCATGAGTTCATAAAAATAATGATTTTTGAAAATTTATTATTCCTGTTGACAAATACTAGGAAACCAGCTCATTTAAAAATAATTGGTAAATAAAGATACAGAATCAAGCATTTATCTTGCATTTTCCTTTTCTTCATTTTACCATTTTACCATGTAAGATAACATAGTCACAGGTTCTGAGGATGAGGGCATGGACATCTCGGAGGAGGGCATTTTTCAGCTTCTGCAGGTAGATCATTCCATAATCTACTCTGTGCTCATGTGTCGCAGGGCACTGTGTGTTCCTGGGTGATATTTTCTAGATACAGTGGCTAAAACCTCTGAAACAAGGTCTTAACCAAATGGGAAAAGTGAATAGTGGGAAAAGTACACTTTGTAGAAGGGCAGAAGACAGAAGATTAGCCAGCAAGCATCCCAGAGAAGTGTGGAGTCCTGGGAGGTCCCATCCAGTGTACAGAGTCAATGCTTCCTGGGAAGCAGTGAGAACAAGGCCGTGGATAGGCACAGAATTCACAAGAGAAGGCCAACTTCTGTCAGGCGCTCGGTAGCCCTGCCCAGGTCAACTGAGGCTGAGCACTTTGTCAAACAAACAAAAGCAGCCCTTCTGTAACTGCAAGTATCACAATATAAAGCGCTTTTGGAGTGAGGAGCGTAAAGCAGAAGCAAGGGTCTTCTCACTGATGGGAACATGACGGGAGACTCTTAGTGCTTGAGGCTTGGAAGGTGGGTGTCTGGGAGCCAGGAATTCCTCTGAAATAATCATACCACTCTGATGGCCCAACTGAAAGACATGTAGCACTTACCCAAATGTTAAAAGTATTTGGCTGTTTGGGGAGCCCAATCAATTGTTTGGCTCTATCCCACGTGAGTGGTAGCACTTGTGCCTCTACATCTTCTGGGGGTTCTTGGGTCAGAAGGGGGCCGTCTGGATCTTCTCTTCTTCCCCATCACTTCCATCTTGAAGCACATGCTCCCTGGATTAGTGAGGTGAATGGGTCACCTTACTATTCCACTCGGACTGCACCCACCAGCAGCACGCAGCTGCTTTCCATTGATTTCCTCCAAAACACCCGCTACACAGGCTCAAGTGAGGTTCTGAAAAGAATTACGGAGGCCCAAACTCTAAACATTTCCAATCAGACGGTGGACTTTCCTTTTGTCACGTTCCCAGTGACCCCCCTGCCATGCCTTTGACACCTCCATCTTGACTGAAACCTTCTTATTCTTTGTTTTCTGCCTGCTTATCCTTGGTTTCTTTTCATCCCAAATTCAGTTCAGTTTTTAATGCAGATGAATTCATCTCCATCTCCCCTAGATGGTTCTTGACACACCACTGCACAACTGAAGATTCATTACTGTGCCCTGCCAAGCCCTGGACAGGCCAGGCCAGGTGCTATCCTTATAGTGGCAACAGAGAACCAGAAATAGGCTTGAAAATGTAACCTCTCTTTTCTCTCTCCCTCTAGTACTGCAAGAGAAAGGAAGCACTTGAAAGGTAGATTCTTTGTTTGAGTTTATGCCACATCACTTAAAGCAGTTTGGGTTTCAGATAACAGTTCTCCTCCTCATATTACATAGCCAACAAGGTAGAGAAAGCATCAATTTATGGACCAAAATACTCAGTTTCCATTCCCAGTGTTGCCAAATGACCTTGGATAAGTCACTTTACTTCCCTGAGACTCGGTTTCCCTGTTGGTAAAGGGCCACAGTTATGTCTCACAGAGCTGTTGTGAGGCGTGAGAAATCACACAGAAATCTTTCAGAATGGTAAAAGACTATATAAATAGGTGATTGTTAGTCATCATTAGCTAGAAAACTACTATTTATGCAATCGATGATCGATCAATGGGGTAAGCTGTTGGTTGGTTAATGGGTTTTCCCACACTGTGCCTCAGAGAGCTGAGTGACAAGGAAAACCCAAATAGGTTGACTCAATGGCCAGTTCCACTGGCCTGAGAGTCAGGCTGTCCTGCTGCCAGGGGCAGACAGGCCGCACACCTAAATGCAGAGGATAATGGGGCAACTAGGGGTGATGCTGAGAGGAAACTGGCATTTTTCACAGTCTTAGGAAAAAAGAAGAGAGGGACAATGTCACCAGTGGATCCATGTGGGGGCTGACATCATGGGGGAACTGGCAAGGTCTTCTGTATGTGAGGCCTCTCACTCCTTCGTGTTAAAGCCAAACACAGAGAAGTGAAATACAAGGTGACTTTCCCTTTTGGTTTGGGGTGACTTTCCATTAACTGCTAAAAGTTATGTTATTGTCTATAACTTAGCAACACCCATTTCCAAGATCTCCTGATTTCTTTATCATTATTATTTCAGTCTGTTTCTTTGGATATCTTTGCTGTAATCAGTGAGTTTTAAACTAAAGCAAGTTCTTAGTAATGCAAGTCCCTGAGATACGTCTCTGAATAAAGGACTGCAAGACCCCCTACGTTTAGGAAATAGACCATTTTCATTAAAGAACCACAACACACATTTGCATTTTAGAGCTCCCAAGAAATACTGAAGAGACCTGTTTAACTTTATTTAACTATGATTTTCCAAGCTGAATCCACTCCTACAACTCTCTTTATTTTTGTTAAAGAACATTTGTTAACAACCAATAGAAATAGTTTCCAAACAAGAATATTTGAGGAAAGTCGCTTTGCTGGACATTTCTATCTACCAGCAGGTTCATCTTCACCTTAATTCACACTTCCCTGTGCCCAGAAAGGCTGACTTCTATGGACTGCATCATGAGTTACTTGCCCTCTGGCTTCTGTGTCCAGCCAATAGAGAGTGGGGTCAAGGAATTGATTTCCCTAGCTCCTTCCTTTCAAGGTGAATTTCTGTTTCTACCCCAAGACCACAGTGCCCTCTGTGTGCAGTTACTTTCTCTAGGATCCAGTAACCAATCCTTCTTCTTGCCCCTTCAGGCCAGGGTGGTACCTGCCCTGGTGCTGCTAACCCCAGGTTCCTGCTCTGTCCATGGTTGGTTTCCCTTAACTCTGCCCATTCCCATAAAAGTATAATTTACATACCTTTTTTAATCACTTTTTTTTTAATTCACGCACCTTTAGTCCCAACTACATGGGAGGTCAAGGCAAAAGGACTGCTTAAACCCAAGAAATCTGGGTGTAGTGTGCTATGCTGATCAGGTGTCCACACTAATGTTCCAATGGTCGGCATCAATATAACAACCTCCTGGGAACAGGGGACCACCAACCACACTGCCTAAAGATGGATGAACCTGCCCAGATTGGAAATGGAGCAAGTCAAAACTCCCGTGCTGATCAATGGTGGAACTGTCCCTGTGGAGAGCTACTATACTCCTCAGCAGCATCCCAGTCTCTAAAAAGAAAAAAATATATATATATTTTAAAATACTCTTCTTAATTACTCCATTAGCATACACTCCCATTTTCCCACCAGGATCCTAACACACTGCTTTAGTCAGTGTCCGTGAGGGGATAGCAAAAAAGTCTAACCTGGTAACATAAGGGAAATAGTTTTAAAATCTAGTTTATTACCACTTGCAGTTAGAATCCTGTAAGATATGCAAAACAGGGCATAGACTGTCTGTGTCATATTTAGATCCCTGCAATGGCTCAGCCTGATGTCACTGGGCCATTAGTCCCCGTCCTGACTCATCATGCATTATGATCTCACAGCCTTGAAAAGGGCTTTGACAAGGCCAGAGCCACAAGAGCCCAGCCATATCCTCAGCTGTTGACAAAGACTTCCAGTTCCTTTTAGGATATTCAGAATTCTAAGCTGGAACACTGGTCGGGAAAAACTTCGTTTTTGAAAAAGCAGTTTTGATGCCAGATGCCAAATGCCAATCTAATGAAAGGCATCTGCAGTGGGTTCTCCTTTACAAATGGGAAATACTCTCATGGGCTTTCTTGCCAGGATTTTTGAAGACTGTGAAAAAGCAATTTCAATAGACAGGTCCCATGTCCTTGGTCAGTTTTGAAACATGTACTGAATGGCTACTGATGCAAGTGCTAGGGCCTGGGGACTGGTGAGAGGAGGAATGGAAATGAATGAAAATGTGGTCCCTTCCCTTGAGGAATTGACAATATCATTAAAAGAAAATATATAATCTCAATATTTGACCCCAACCATATACAGCACAAAATAGTCATTATAAATAGTTTGGATATCTAATACAAATTTAAAAGGTAAAAGTCTTTATATGTAGTTCAGTGTTGAGAACAGCTTTTGTATGTCTGTCCACTCGTGCTTGTGTCTGTGTGTCTATCTATGTGCATGCCAAAAAAATCTCCATTTTTTTTTTTGTTTCGTTTTGTTTTGAGATATAGTCTCACTCACTCTGTCACCCAGGCTGCAGTGCAGTGGCGCAATCTCAGCCTACTGCAACTTCAGCCTCCCAGGTTCAAGCAATTCTTCTGCCTCATCCTCCTGAGTATCTGGGATTACAGGCACCTGCCACCACACATGGCTAATTTTTGTATTTTTAGTAGAGATGGAGTTTTACCATGTTGACCAGGCTGGTCTGAAACCCCTGACCTCAAGTGATCCACCCGCCTCTGCCTCCCAAAGTGCTGGGATTACAGGTGTAAGCCACTGTGCCCAGCCTCAAAGAAATGGAGTTTAGAAACAGCATGGTAAAAGGAAAAGATTATTGTCTACGTTTGCAGTTAATTAATAGCTACATGAGCAGAGGGTAAATTACTTAATCTTTCTAAAATTTCCTCACCTGAAAAGATAGGCATAAATGAAAGATACCAAGTAGAAAACAAGCACCATTCTCATGAAAATTCATAAAATAAGATAAACAAAGGAAACTAGACCAAGCTGGCACTTAGGAAGAACTCATAAATGTCAATTCTCCTCCCTTCCTTCAGACAAAAAGGGGTTCTGAAATCTATTTCTAGTTTGTTTGTAAAGGCTTTGTAGAGAAGGTGACTTTTAAAGGATATGATGAATAAAAGGGAAAGGCCAACAGGAATCATGGCCCTTTCAGGTCCTGTGCCAGGGAGTAGGGATCAGAGAATTGGAAAAAAAGAAAAATCAGTGTCCATATAAAGGTCATGCAATTCATTCTGTTGCCTCTAGAGAGAATTAAACTTAAGCCAGTCTAGAAAAATACTTTCTTTTCTAACAGAATTTCTAGAAAAATAGTTCAACAACTTGCGTAGATAATGTCTCCCAGGGCCACTCCAATTTTGTATCCAAACTTTTACATTCAAGAACTTCTCTCTACTTTTTAATAGCTTCTCATCCGCAATTTCATCTCCACTGCCTGACCCCGATCCTATGCTCCCTGAGATAGCATAAATTTACCCAAAATTCATCTCCTGGCACTTCCTATTTTTTTTAGGCTATCATTTGTACTCCCTTTTTCCAGTCTTCAGGAAAGTGTTATGTAGGTACCAGCCTGACATGGGAAGGAGACTGGAAATAAATTTAACTTAGGTCCTGAGGTGCCTTAATCCCAGGTAAACTTTAAAAATCACCTGGAGAAGAACTGACACTTTGTTTTGAAGAGTTGGAAAGCTTCTGAAGCCAATTCACACACCACCACCACCACCACCACCACCTTCTTCTTCTTCTTCTTTTTCTTCTTCTTCTTCTTCTTTTTCTTCTTCTTCTTCTCCTTTTCTTGACAGAGTCTTGCTCTGTCACCCAGGCTGGAGTGCAGTGGTGCGATCTCAGCTCACTGCAACCTCCATCTCCCAGGTTCAAGCAATTCTCCTGCCTCAGCCTTCCGAGCAGCTGGGACTACAGGAGAGTGCCACCACACCCTGTATTTTTTTGTATTTTTTTTGTATTTTTAGTAGAGACGGGGTTTCACCATATTGGCCAGGCTGGTCTCAAACTCCTGACCTCATGATCCACCCACCTTAGCCTCCCAAAGTGCTGGGATTACAGGCATGAGCCATTGTGCCCTGCCCAATTCACACATCTGTGAACATTTATGTGTGTGCGTGTGTGAGTATAGTTTCTTTGCAAACTCCTTGCTTCCTCAAGGACTGTACCCCTCTAGCTCTATAACAGCCCATGAATCTCACCTAGGTAGCCTCTGATAATTGCAAATGCTGTTAAATGCAGAGCCTCAAAATATCATTTAAAAAGAGGTGACAATTAATTTCCAAACCCAAACACAGTTTATTTTGGAATAAAAGACAGTGCCACTCTGTAAACTGGCAGAAAACTAAGGAAGAGCTGGTGGAGAAGGACTTCTTTGTTTGTTTCTGGGGTTGTGCCCTGTGGACTGTTGTAATTAGGGGACTGGGTGGGGCCCTATGGGCTGAAAATGATAGGAAAGGTAGTGCCCTAATTAGTGGATTTTATTGGGATGATACTAGAGGTGTGGTTATTACTGTCTGTTGAAGTTCATCAACTAGACCTCATAAAGGGCAGGCTAGGGCTCTAAAGGGAAATGGGTATTTAGCAAATTGTCAGAAGCCTTTTAGTGGATGCCACTCAAAAACCAGGTACAGGCTGGGCACCGTGGCTCACGCCTATAATCCCAGCACTTTAGGAGGCTGAGGCGGGTGGATCATGAGGTCAGGAGTTTGAGACCAGCCTGGCCAATACGATGAAACCCGTCTCTACTAAAAATACAAAAATTACCCAGGCGTGGTGGTGCACACCTGTAGTCCCAGCTACTTGGGGGGCTGAGGCAGGAGAATTGCTTGAACCTGGGAGGCAGAGGTTGCAGTAAGCCAAGATTGTGCCACTGTGCTCCAGCCTGGGTGACAGAGCGAGACTCCATCTAAAACAAAAACAAAAACAAAAAACAGTTACAAAGTAGTAATCTTCAGGACAGAAATGTGCTTGGTGTTTTTCTCAATGAAACTGTGTTTCGCAAGATGACACCGTTGAATGCATGGTCCTTTTTGGTCTGTCCAGTGAGCACTGAGCACCAGGGTACAACTGTGTGATCCTGAGTAATTAATTGCCAGTTGAATGGTCTGCTCTGCGTGGCTGTAAAATGTGACACTTGGTATAACTGGGAAGTGTGGGGTGCTCTGAAATCGCAGGACAAGGACAACTGCAGGAATTATAAAGTCATGGGAAGCTTCCCTGAGAAGGTGACATCTCAGCCAAGAGCCAAGGTGGTGGCAATCTCTCTGCACCGAAAGATAAAAATCAAAATCCCACCTCCAGCATGGTTCACCGCATTAGCAGTTCTCAAACTTTCATGAGTATCCAAATCACCTGGGGATCCTGTTTAAATGTAGATTGTGATTCAGCAGGTCTTGGGGTCCTGATGATTCTACATTTCTAAAAAGCTTCTGGTCTAAGGATTACTCTTTGAGTAGCAAGATGATGATATTCTGAAGTACTCAGCTGCTTCTATGCCACAGTTTGCCAGTGTGTAAAATTGGCTCCCAAGGATTGGAGAAACATGAATATGAATTCACCTGTAGCATCTTTTGACCTAATCACACTACTGACCAAATAATTGCTGATTAATTTATATATTTTGTGAGGAGCGTGGGGGGGAGGGAGGATCCCTGGAAGACTTACCAAACTGCTTTTCCCTAAATCTTAGGTTTTTCTTTACCAATTAAAGATTTTTTTAAAACTCCTTTTCCTACTTTAGTTTTTGTACTATTATTAGTCAGATAACAGCTCCTAAAGCTGAGTATATTATACAAAAGAACTGTATTATTTAAAATAATAGGCCAGGCACGGTGTCTCACGCCTGTAATCCCAGCACTTTGGGAGGCTGAGGCGGGCGGATCGTGAGGTCAGGAGATCGAGACCATCCTGGCTAACACAATGAAACCCCATCTCTACTAAAAATACAAAAAAATTAGCCGGGCATAGTAGTCCCAGCTACTCCGGAGGCTGAGGCAGGAGAATGGCCTGAACCCGGGAGGCGGAGCTTGCAGTGAGCTCAGATCGTGCCACAGCACTACAGCCTGGGCGACTGAGCGAGACTCCGTCTCAAAACAAAAATAAAATAAAATAAAATAATAAAGTTCTTCAGCTAAAATTCAAAAGCTGTAGGTATCTTGTAGTTTTGGTATTTAACTGATTCCCTAATACATGCAATAATCTATGAACCAAGTCAGGGCCTGTGTATACTGATTTTATAACTAAGAAAACGTACTGCCCTAATTACTGGATTTTATTGGGATGAGTACCTTTCTGGTTAAACAGCATAACATTAATCTCAAAATTGCAATATTTATATTTGCAATCAAACAAATGTTAAAACCAGAGGCTTCGTGAATAACCATTAAATTCACCGATTGTACCATACCTTGACATCTTGGTTTTCCACAGCACCTCGTCAAGAGACTAAGAGCGAGGGTATGGGGGAGTTTTTGAGAAAGCACCCACGATTCAGGGAAACAAAAATACGAGCTGGGTTCGTCTCACATATGTTAACAAAACATAAGCTAAATTCAGGCCAAGTAGACTTAGTTATTTTTAAAAGGAAATTATATATTCTGTTGATTGGCTCATCAGAACTATTCTCTTTGAGAAGACCTTGTTAATATCATTCTTTACTTACCTTTAGGACATTTGGGATCTTTTTGAAAACTCCCTGTTCCTAACTTCTGCTGATTGCTTCTTTGTCTAATTCACACTCAGAATAATTTCTTAAGAAATTAGTGGTATGAGAGTAAGGACATGTTTATGCTCTACAGTGAGAAGATACCATCCCTCCTTATTTACCAAGCTTCTACTATGTGCTAGGAGCCCTGAATGCCCTAAGCAAACAGTGATGAGTAAAACAGATGTGTGCTCTGCCTTCTTGGACTTTTTGGTCTAGCTGGGGAAGCAGAAACTACGTAAGCAAACAAACAAATACATACAGCAACAGGGTTCAGTGCTCGAGAACAACACGATGGGGGAGAGGGGTTGGATTCATTAGGATGGGCAGGATGGATCTGGCTCAGGAGGTAGCACTTAAACCCAAACTGAAGAATGAAAGGAAGCAACTGTGCAATGGCAGAGAACAGTGTTTTCAGCTAAGGGAACAGCATGTGCAAAGACCTGGAGTGTTAAAGAAACTGAAATGAGTTAATATCTGCTTCTTAATGTCCAAAACTAGACCCTGGAGGGCTTAATGTTCCCTCTGCAGGAAAACAGTAAAACTATAGAATGTTCTGTGGTATAGAGGTTAAGAGCATAGACTCTGAAGACCCACATATTCCTGGCTCTGCCATGCACTACCTGTGTGCCCTTGTGCAAATCCTTAAGCCTCTCCTTGCCTCAGTTTCCTCATCTGTAAAACAGAGAATAATAACCATCTCTACCTCATAGGGCTGTTGTGAAAATAAAGTGATGAACAAGTTAATACTTGTTTGGCACATAATAAGCACTTTGTAAGTGTTAGCTCTTATTATGGATGAGTTATCAGGATCCAAGAGAAATGTGACAAGTGCTACTACAACGGTGGTGAGAAAAAGTGCTGCAAAAGCACAGAGACAGGAAAAATAGAATTTCCACTGGGGGATATGGGTTTTAAAAGACATGGTTGAGGTAGTTTTTGAACTGAATTTTGAAGGATGGAGAGAATTTCAGTGTCTAAAGGTGGTGAAAGCAAAACCAGCTATCTCAGGGTCTTTTTTTCACTCCTCTTTTCCCTCATGTTCCACATCCAATTGATGATCAAGTCCTTTCTCTAATCACCCGCCTCTGCCTTTCTATTTTATTTATTTATTTATTTATTTATTGAGACAGACTCTCGTTCTGTCACCCAGGCTGGAGTGCAGTGGCACAATCTCAGCTAGCTGCAACCTCCACCTCCTAGGTTCAAGTGATTCTCCTGCCTCAGCCTCCCGAGTAGCTGGGATTACAGGTGTGTGCCACCATGCCCAGCTAATTTTTCATATTTTTCGTAGAAACAGGGTTTCACCATGTTGGCCAGGCTGGTCTCGAACTCTTGACCTCAGGTGATCTGCCTACCTCTGCCTCCCAAAGTGCTGGGATTACAGGTGTGAGCCACTGCCCCCAGCCCCACCCCTGCCTTTGCTCAAGCTGTTAATATGGTTTGTCTAGACCCTTGCAATCACAATGTCCCAGTCACTGGTCTCCTTTCATACACTTCTGTGGTGCACTTAGTACAACAGCACATGGACATGGTCTACTTATGTGCTTGTTTCCCTCAGGAGGCTGTGCCTGTTCCCTAGCTTTTAATAAATTCTTTCGAACCCAACTGCTATCTGCTATGGTTTCCCTCTGTATCCATCTGAGTCCAATTAGGAAAACAGAAGCCACTCTAGGTGTTTCCAGAAAGGGAATTTAACACAGGGAAATGCTTTGCAGGGGATGGAAGAGCTAAGAGGCCAATAGGGGGCCTTAGGCAATCCAAAGATTAGCATCTGCAGGAAGTACTGCCACCCCTAGGGCTGGGAGGAGTGGAGCCCAGAGGCTGGGGCTGTCTGACCAGGACTAGAACCACAGCCAGAGCCGCCTGGCAGGAAATGGGATGGTGGAGGGAGAGGCTCTTGGGCAGAGGAAATGAAGAAATGCAGCAGGAGATGCTGCCAAGGGCAGAGGGGATGAGAATACCCTGGCTTCTCCCCAGCTCCCTCCCCTCTAGGCTTTTGCGAGTGCATTACAATGGCCCATCCATCTGGAAGCCAGTTGTTAAGGGAGCCTGGGAAACGTGGTTCCTGTGACACAGGACAGAGCCAGGAGAGGTGGGGGACAGGGCCGGAAGCAAACAGGTAAACTATGGGTGTCAGAGGCATGTGAACCAGGGCAACTCCACCTTGAATAGGGTCTAGGTAAAATGAGGCTGAGACCTACTGGGCTGCATTCCCAGACAGCTCTGCATTCTAAGTCACAGAATGAGATGGGAGGTCGGCCCAAGATACAGGTCATAATGACCTTGCTGGTAAAACAGTTTACAGTACAGAAGCCAGCCAAAGCCCACCAAAACCAAGAAGGCCATGAGAGTGACCTCTGGTGGTCCTCACTGCTACACTCCCATCAGCGCCATGACAGTTTACAAACGCCATGGCAACGTCAGGAAGTTACTCTATATGGTCTAAAAAGGGGAGGCATGAATAATCCACCCCCTGTTTAGCATATCATCAAGAAATAACCATAAAAATGGGCAACCAGTAGCCCTTGGGGCTGCTCTGTCTATAGAGTAGCCATTCTTTTATTCTTTTACTTTCTTAATAAACTTGCTTTCACTTTACTCTATGGGCTCACCCTGAATTCTTTCTTGCACAAGATCCAAGAGGCCCCTCTTGGGGTCTGAATCGGGACCCCTTTCTGGTAACATGGGCAGCCCTCTGATTCTTCCCCATACTGTCACCAGCATTGTTTCTAAAATGTGGATCTGACCTTGTTGCTCCCCCAATTTCCCTAAATGTGATCAGAACAGCTTTTTGTTAACTCAAGGATAAAGACCAAACTCTGCAGAAATTTTAAAAATGGCAATCGAAGTACCGTATCTCAGAGGCTGGTCAGAAAGGACCTCCCTGAGAACACCACCCCACAGCACCCAGGTACAACCTGATGCCCCGTGAGGGAAGGAATGACCTAGCTCACCTCTACGTGGGGGTGGAATTGAGGATGCTCGAGCACCTGAAGCTAGTCCTGTCAGGAATGGTCCCCAGGGTCATCATAACAAGAATAAAACATAGTAAAGATACATGTGCATGTTCAGATCACCACTGATGCTCTTGAAATGCGACTGGAAGCATCGTCTAATTTTATCCTCATAACAACAGGAAGGAGAGACAACTCTGTACTTCACTAGTTGTAATTAGTGCCCACATGAGGCCACAGAAAGGAGAAATGATATGATCGAGGGCTCAGAACCAGCCAGTGAGGAGGTCATCTCTAGAACCTGGGGCCTTTCCTCCTGGTCAAAGGCAATTTTCATTAGATCCTTGAGCCCAAACCTGGGGTCCTAAATCTCTAAAAAGTCCTAGAAATGAGGAATGGGTCTTGACAAAGCGTTTTTGATGCACAAAATGTTGATCAGAAATTGCACATTAAGTTGGTACGCCAAATTAAATGTGAGGTTGATTTTTTTTTTTTCATTGAATTTCAGTTCTCTTAGGCTTGGTAACTGAACTGAAATTATTTGTGAAAATAATTAATTAATTAATTAAGTCTATTTCATGGGGAAAAAAGTAAGCTCCAACACACAGGAAATGAAGAAGGCAGAGGGGCGGAAGGAGAAGGCTGGGATCTACTATTATATGATTCTTGATCCCTGCCGCTACATGTAGCCCTTCATAAAGTCCTCTATGCTTTGTTTCTTGGCTAGCATTTTTCTATTAAGAAGGGTCCAGATGAATTTAGAAGGAAGGTTGTAAATTATGGATAAAATAAAGAGAGCTTAAAAATGAACTTAGATAAATTGGTGCAAACTCTCAGTAGGGCAATTTGACAATATCTATGTAAATATCCCTAAAAATGTACCTTTCCTTTGAGCCAGCAATGTCATTCTTAGCAATTTATCCTAAAGAAAAAAATCATGGTTATTCATGGATATGTATATAATAATGCTTATTGAAACATTAATTTGAAAGTGACAAATTATATATAAACTAAATGTCCAACAATAGAGAATTATTTAAATAATCTGTGGTACATTTGCACGACAGAATTCCACGAGACCATGGAAAATATTGGTGTAGGAAAACATTTATATAAGATGTTAGGAAGTCAAAGCAAGCTTTATATTTAAAAAATGTATTGCATCAAGCTGGGTGTGGTGATGCACGCCTATAGTCCCAGCTAATTCTGGGCTGTAGCACTCTATACCAGTCGGTGTCTGCATTAAGTTTGACATCAGTATTGTGACCTCCTGGGAGCCAGGGACCACCAGGTTGCCTAAGAAAGGCGAACTGTGGCCAGCTGCGGTGGCTCATGCCTGTAACCCCGACACTTTGGGAGGCTGAGGCAGGTGGATCACAAGGTCAGGAGTTCGAGACCAGCCTGGCCAATATGGTGAAACCCTGTCTCTACTAAAAATACAAAAATTAGCCAGGCATGGTGGCAGGTGCCTGTAGTCCCAGGTACTCGGGGGGCTGAGGCAGGAGAATCTCTTGAACCCGGGAGGTGGAGGTTGCAGTGAGCCGAGATTGCGCCACTGCACTCCAGCCTGAGCAACAGTGCAAGGCTCTGTCTCAAAAAACAAAAAAACAAAAAAACGAAACAAGAAAGGTGAACTGTCCCACCTCAGAAACAGAGTAGGTCAAAACTCCTGTGCTGATTAGTAATGGGATTGCACCTGTGAATAGCCACTGCAATCCAACCTGGGCAACATAACAAGATGCTGTTTCAAATATATATATATGACATCAAGTTGTTAACATTGGCCATCTGTGGGTACTGTAATTATGGGATGATTAAGGTTTTCTCTTTTTATTTATTTCTTTTTTATTTTTAGAGATGAAGGTCTCACTATGTTGCTCAGGCTGTCCTCGAACTCCTGGGCTCAAGCAATCCATCCGTCTCAGCCTCCCAAGTAGCTGGGATAATAGGTCACCACACCTGGCTCTGTTATATGTTTTCTAAACTCTCTAAACTGAACATAATTTGGTTATCTTGCTGTTTCAAATTGTAAATGCATCTAGTAATGTTCTGGTAATGTTAAATGATTATTTTAAAATCAGGTTTATTAAGGTATATTCTGAATATACAGAAAAATACACTTTTTAGTATATAACCCTATACATTTGACAAACATGTGAAACACAATTAATGTATAGATATCCCATCACCCCAAAAAGTCCCCTTGAACCCCTCTGTAATCAACATCCTCTCCGCTGTCAATCAAACGCCTGGCAATCACTGATCTCTTTTCTTTCCCTCTAATTTTCTCTTTTCCAGAATGTCATATAAATTACATCATATAGGGTGCAAACTTTTGAATCTGGTTTCTTAAACTTATAAATATTTTAAAAGTAACTCATACTTTTGTAGGAATCAGTAGTTCATGGTATGGATAGACTACAATTTATATATCCATTTAAGAGCTGATGGACATTTGGGTTGTTTTCAGTTTTTTTAATTATAGTTACAAATAAAGCTGCTATAAATATTCTCAGAATTTGTTGTAGACATATGTTTTCATTTCATGTATGTTTCATAAATACTTAGAAGTGAGAGTGCTGGGTCACATTCTAAGTGCATGTCTGACTGTAAGAAATAGCCAAACTGTTTGCCAAAGTGGCTGCACCATTTTACAGACGTTGCTCTGAAGTCTCATCAGTGGTTGCTGTTGCCAGATTTTTCACTTATTTGCTGTTTAAAAAAAATTTTTTTAAGCCATTATGATAGGAATGTAGTGGTATCTTGTGATTTTAATGAAACTGGCCCAATTGTCTCATATAACTGATATTTATGAGTTTTTTTGTTTTTGTTTTGTTTTTTATAGAGACAGGGTCTTGCTATGTTGGCCAGATTAGTCTTGAACTCCTGGTCTCAAGTGATCCTCCTACCCTGGCCTCCCAAAGTGCTAGGATTACAGGCATGAGCCATTGTACCTGGCCCAAGTTTTTTGAATAAACATAGAATTTGACCCTCCAAATCTTAAAACTTACATTTGTCTCATCTGAGTCTCTTTCTCAGGAAACTGACCCTCAAACAAGGGACTGAAACTCACCAGATTGCCATATCCAGACAATTAGAGGCCATACCCCCATTCATTGAGATGGCTTCCCTACCCCTCCCTAATTCCTTCCCACACATAGCTAATTTGAACTATTAAACTATTTAAACACCCCAATTTTAGTCAGTTGGGGAGACAGATTTGAAACTGATCTCCCATTCTCCTTGGCTGTCGCACCCGATTAAAGCCTTCTTCCCTGGCAATACTCATTGTCTCAGTGATTGGCTTTCTGTACAGCAAGCGTTTGCATTTTCTTTAAAGATGCATTTCATTTGCATCTTTTCATGTGGTTATTTGTATCTACATCTGTTCTTTGGTGAAAAGTCTGTTCAAATCTTTCACCCATTTTTAAAGGGATTGTTTGGTTTCTTATTAGTGAGTTACAAAAGAGTTCTTTATTTGTTCTAGATAAAAATCTCTTATCAGTATGTAGTTTGTAAATATTTTCTCCCAATCTGTGGCTCATTTCTTAACAGTGTTTTTCCAAGAACAAAAGTTCTTAATTTTGCAGAAACCGAACTTGTTAGTGTCTTATGAGTTGTGCTTTTGTAATTAAGTATCTAAGAAATCTTTCCTTTCCCAAGGTCACAAAGATTTCTTTTTATGTTTTCTTCTAGAGTTTATAGCTTTAGGTTTTTAATCAGATATGTGTTTGCAAATATTTCCTTCTAGCCTACACCCTGTTTTTCCATATTTATTATGTCTTTTGAAGTTTTAATTTTGATGAAGTCAAATTAATCAATTTTTATGGTTTGTGGGAATTTTCTTTTATTAGATAAAAACATTTTTCTTTTTCCCTCTTTCCTTCCTTTCCTCCATCCCTTCCTTTATTCTTTCTCTCCTTCCCTCTTTCCTTTCTCTCTCCTTCCCTTCTTCCCTCCTTTCTTCCTTTCTTCTTCCCTCTCTCCCTTCCTCCATTTCTTCTTTCTGTCTTCCCTCTCTCCCTCCTTCTTTCCTCTTTCCTTTCTTCCTGCCTCCTTCCTTCCCTGCCTCCTCCCTTCTTTAGCAAAGAAAAACCTGAGAGTATGCAGAGGGCAGTATAAGATAAAGTCAGTGAAGGCCCAACTCCTCTTTGGGGTTTCTGTTCTCAGTGGTTTTCAGGACGTGAATCAGAGGCATAAGAGAGGTAGATGAGCAAACCTGGTAAATAAAAATCACAAAAATATGCAAACGCCAGGATTGTGGATACAGGGATTATTAAACCCACACACTTCATATCCACTGTTTCAAAGTGAGATGAGCATATGTGTTTCTTCTCAAGTCTCAAAATTTAAATAAAATGAGGATTGCTCTGTAGACATAAGTGAATATAAATAAACTCATAATTACTGTTTCTAAGGGCATATTTCACTACCTCCAATCCAAAAATTTGACTATAGAAATTAGTTGAAACATCAGTCAGTGTAGCCCATTTTCCAAGGTAAGGGAATATTTGGACAGGTATCTTATTTTATGGATCAAATAAAGCCAGAGCCACTTCAGAAGTGTTTTATGACTTGCAAGTATCCTAAGGTCTTAGGCTAACCTCCATATTACATAGTGTTCCATATGGGTTAAGGACCAATAAAAAAAAGCAAGAAAAGTATAATGTGTTTGAACAAAAACCTTGAAATCAATAATGAACTGGATGAGAGAAAATTCAAAATGAAAAAAAAAAAGCATTTATCCTTCTGATGTTATTCAAGGAGAAATACCTGAGGCCAAACATAATTTTTCATAGTGCTCATGTTTCAGGAATCATAATATCCCTCTCTCTACCCAGCCTTGATTTAGACATGGAATTGGCAAAAACACCAGGGCTTTGAAAATAAATTAACTTCCAGATTCTCTTGCCATTCCCCACGTGTGAACAGAAACCACCTTGGGACCCTTGGGAAACAAAGATATCAAGACACCAAACTCAAAGGGGGCAGATGGTATGGCAGACATAGGTTTCACAGCTTTGACCAAGCATCTTCTACTTTTACTGGGCTGCACTCTTTTTTGGTACCTCAAAATAGAGAATGGAAGATAGAGAAAGAGAAAGATCAGTTACATCAAATAAGTTCACCAAATCAATAACATGTAAGGCGGTTTGTACCCTGTTTCTCTAGAAAACTTTTGGAGCCTTTTGGAAGTGATGCAATGTATGACGATTCACATTTCTTGTGAATGTCCAAAACAAAGAAACCTTCAGACAGGAAATAAGCTACATGATTAGGTACAGGGAGAAGCCCAGGGGTTAGTGGACCCTTTGATCACAGGACTTTAAATATTTTCGCAGGGCGAAGGCATGGGCTAGGCCTTCTTCCCCTGAACGCCCATGGTTCTTACCACTGACATTTGGCACTTGCATTTATTTACTGCCTTAAATTATTATAAGTCATGCTTATGGAAATGCCTTTTCCTCCTGGCTAATTCTTAAGTTCCCCGACAGCAGAAAGCCCCACAGTAGAGCACAGAAATGCAATACATATTTACTGATTGATATTCTTTGATATAAATACCAAAGGCATATATAACTTTTAGAAGATAAAAAACGTGATTGAAATATTCTCAGACAATTCCTGAAATAACAATACAAAATATTTGTACTCTCTCTGAAATGAGGGGTTCTGTAACATAAAGTTTTAAAATTTCAGTGCATTTTGCATATTATTGCATATGTAACTTTCAGTTTCCTTTGTAACCCTAGAAATCTAAGCAAAAATCAATCTGAGATGTTATGTTTTCATCCATCCTTGAAGCCATCAAAGAAGGCATTATTAACCCTGAGCTATTTGCACATATAAAGTGATTAGAACAGTGCCTGGCACACAGATTTGTATGTATTTTCACAATTATTATTGAAGGCATCTGTAATAGATTGAATTATTGTTCACAGCTATTTACTGTCCCCTTGTGATGGGAATATAATGGGAATTATATAGCCACACTCTTTGCCGTGTGGCTTTGCTATGACTCCTAGTAGAGCAGACTGGGTATACAGCCTAATTTGGGGCTGTTTTCTTCAGAGTTTATAGCTTTAGGTTTTTACTTGCTTTGGCCAGTGGAATGTTAGTAAATATGATGCAAGCAGAGGCTTTTCCTATACCCTTATGGCTTGGTTCGGCCTCTTAAGTTTCTAAGTCCACCATGAGAAGTATATGCCTCTGCTGATTCCACAATGAGAGACTCAGACAGCAGACCTGAACCCCAACTCTGTAATTGAAATAGAGCTATGAATACAATCTGCAGGTCCATGACCCACTGACTCTTGAGAAAAAAATAAATGCTTGATGTAAGCCAGT
Organism: Pan troglodytes; assembly: GCF_028858775.2. Lineage (NCBI taxonomy): Eukaryota > Metazoa > Chordata > Mammalia > Primates > Hominidae > Pan > Pan troglodytes. Next base: position 38,576,313 of record NC_072401.2, on the reverse strand, counting down.
AAGATTTTTAGAGTTGTTTATTATACACTATCATCATAGCAATAGCTGACTAACACATATCCTTCAAAGAAAAGGATATGGCCATAGTAACTGATCTAAATAAGCCATGAAGTAAGAGTCCTAGGCCGGACACAGTGGCTCACGCCTGTAATCCCAACACTTTTGGAGGCCAAGGCAGGTGGATCACTTGAGGTCAGGAGTTCAAGACCAGCCTGGCCAATATGGTGAAACCCCATCTGTACTAAAAATACAAAAAAATTAGATGGGTGTGGTGGCACGTGCCTGTAATCCCAGCTACACAGGAGGTTGAGGCAGGAGAATCGCTTGGACCAAGGAGGTGGAGGTTGCAATGAGCCAAGATTGCACCACTGCATTCCAGCCTGGGTGACAGAGCAAGACCCCATCTCAAAAAAAAAAAGCGGGGGCAGGGCGGGGCGGGGAGAATCCTTTTGGCCTGTGACCGTTACTTCTCAAGGTTAGGCATTTATTCATTCAGCAAATCCTTCATGAACACTTATTATGTTTCACATGTGATAATAGAAATTCGAAGTTAATAATATTGAGAGAAAAGGGCTAATTGAGAGCAATAGATGGCTTTGGCTTGATGTTCCTCCCATAGTGACTGGGTGTCCAAATCCTCTCCCATCTCACTCACCAAACACCTAAATCCCTATACACAGCCCTCCAAAATCCCTAAGGGCTACCTGTCACTTGTTACAGGCTGGAAGATTTCCACCTGAGGGTGTAAACTGCACAACCTCCTTCATCTTCCTGAGTGTCTGCAGCTGACTGTGATATAAGCCTACTTTGGGGAACTGCAGGACACTTGGGCGCTATATGCCCAAGTACAACTTACTGCCCTGCCTGCCATAGATCTCAGCATCCCTGTCACCAGCTCTTACTCCAGGTAGCCAGGGCTGTAGCCCCACTGTTACTGAAATATCTCACCAGTTTAGCTCTAAGAGCCAAAGGGCATCTCTCAACATTAAGCCTGCTTTATTTAGCTCATCTCCCTCAGAGGACTTAGGGTGCCGGGAAATGCTTGAAGAGGCCACATCATAAAAATGGAGACAGAGAGAAAGATTTTGGAAGGTTGCTGTTAGTTCCCTTCACACTTGGATCTTAGTGCCTTGGGGTTGCCAAAACTCTATGAAGCACAGACTTCAGAGGAAGGATTATGAGCAGGGAAAAACAGGACATTCACAGAATCATAAAGAGGATGAATTTACCAGGGAGACACAAAAATCCCAAGTGTGCATGCATCTAAAAACAGAGCTTCAAAATACATAAAGCAAAAATTAATAACACAGAGAAGGGAAACAAATTTCAACACTCTTCACTCAATAATCAATAGAACAAGCAGACAGATCATCAGTAAAGCTATAGATCAGATGAACACTGTCAACCAACTGAACCTACTGACATTTATAGATGACTTCAAAATGGCAGAATACACATTCTTTTTTTTTCTTTTCTTTCTTTTTTTTTTTTTTTTTTTTTGAGACGGGTTTCGCTCTTGTCATCCAGGCTAGAGTGCAATGGTGCAATCTCGGCTCACTGCAACCTCTGCCAACCTCTCAAGCGATTCTCCTGCCTCAGCCTCCCAAGTAGCTGGGATTACAGGGCACATGCTACCATACCCAGCTAATTTTTGTGTTTTTAGTAGAGACAGGGTTTCACCACATTGGCCAGGCTGGTCTCAAACTCCTGACCTCAGGCAATCCACCTGCCTCGGCCTCCCAAAATGCTGGCATTATGGGAATGAGCCACTACACCTGGCCTACACATTCCTTTTAAGTATACGTGAAACATTCGCCAAGGTAAACAATGTTCTGGTGTAAAACACATTTCCACAAATATTTAAAAATCAAAATCATGCAAAGAACATTTTCAAAACACAATGGAATTAAATTAGAAATCAATATCAAAAAATAAACCGGGAAAATCCCCAAATACTTAGAAATTAAACAACACACTTATAAATAACTCATGGGTCAGGGAGGATTTCACAAGGGGAATTAGGAAATATTTTAAATTGAATAAAAATAAAAAACAAAACAAAAAAAATTGTAGGATGCAGCCAAAGCAGAAATCTGAGGGGAAATTATAGGATTAAATACTTGTATTATAAATAAAGTCTTCAAATAAGTCATCTAAGCTTTCACTTTAAGAAGCTAGAAAAAGAAGAGCAAATTAAACCCAAAGCAAGCAGAAACAAGGAAACAATATCAGAAATAAAATTGAAAACAGAAACAACAGAAAAATTAATAAAACAAAAGCTGTTTCTTTGTAAAAATCAATGAAATTAATAAACATCTAGTCAGACCAATCAAGAAAAATAGAAAACACACAAATTAGCAATACCAGGCATAAGAGAAGAGATATCACTACAGGTCCTACAGACATTACAAGAAAAGTAAGAGAATGTTATGAACAACTTTATACTAGTGAATCTGATAACTTAGATAAAATGGACCAATTCCTTAAAGGACACAAAATTCACCAAATGAAACATAGGTAACCTCAATGGTCCTATATCTATTTATAAAACTGAATTCATGGTTAAAAACCTTCCCACAAAGAAAACCCCAGTTCATATGGCTTCACTGGAGTTCTACAAAACATTTAAGGAATAAATAATGCTAATTCTAGACAATCTCCTCCAGAACACTGAAACTGAAGTGGAGAAATACGTCCAAGTTCATTCTATGAGATCAGCATTACTCTGATACCAAAACCAGAAAAATATATTTTAAGAAAAGAAAATTATAGACCAAATTCCTCATGAAGATGGATACAGAAATTTTACAAAAACTTTTAGCAAATCAAGATCAACAACATAAAAACGTCACAATCTTGTGGAGTTTATCTTGGGAAGGCAAGGTTGGTTTAACATTAGAATAAAAGAAAAAAGAAAAACTATGTTAGCATTTCAATAGATGAAGAAAAGGTATTTGATTGTCTCCAACACCCACTCCTGACGAAAACCCTCAGAAACAAGAAAACTTGATTTGACAAAAAGCAACCACAAAAATCCTGCAGCTAACATCATATGTAATGGCGAAAGATAGAATGTTTTCTCCTTAAATTAGTAACAAAATGAAGATGTCCACTCTCACTTCTCTTCAGCATTCTACTGAGGTTCAAGCCAGTGAAGTAGGGCAAGGAAAATAAAAAGCATCCAAATTAGAAAGGAAGAAGTGTACTGTCTTTATTCATGAACATGATCATCTATGTAGAAAATCTGAGGGAACCCTAATAACTACTAAAATTAATAAGTGAGTTTAGCAAGGTTTCAGGATACAAGACCCAATATTCAGAAATTACATTTTTATATATTAGCAATAAACAATACAAGATTGAAAATTTTTTAAATTATCATTTACAATAGTATCAAATATATGAAATACTTAGAAATCACCCTGACAAAAGCTGTGCAAGACAAATGCTGAAAATTACAAAATATTGTTGAAATAAATTGAAGAAGGCATAAATAAGTAGAAACCAACACTGTGTTCATGGGTCAAAATATTGTTAAAATGCCAGTTCTGCCCAAATTGATCTTTAAATTCACCATAATCCCAATCAAAATGCCAGCAGGGTTTTTGTAGAAATTGATAAGCTGATCCTAAAATTCATGTTGAATTGCAAAGAACCCGGAATAACCAAAACAACTTTAATTTTTATTTTATTTTATTTTTATTTATTATTATTATTATTATTTTTTGAGATGGAGTCTCACTCTGTCGCCCAGGCTGGAGTGCAGTGGCGCCATCTCGGCTCACTGCAAGCTCCACCACCCAGGTTCACACCATTCTCCTGCCTCAGCCTCCTGAGTAGCTGGGACTACAGGCGCCTGCCACCACGCCCAGCTAATTTTGTTTTTGTAGAGACAGGGTTTCACCATATTAGCCAGGATGGTCTCGATCTCCTGACTCATGATCAGCGCGCCTTGTCCTCCCAAAGTGCTGGGATTACAGGTGTGAGCCACTGCGCCCAGCCTATTTTTATTTTTTAAAACAGGGTCTCACTCTGTCACCCAGGCTGGAGTACAGTGGTGCAATCAGGGCTCACTGCAGCCTTGACCTCCTGGGCCCAGGTGATCCTCCCACCACAGCCTCCCAAGTAGATGGGACTACAGGTGCATACCACCACGCCCAGCTAACTTTTTGTAGAGATGAGGTTTCGTCACGTTGCCCAGGCAGGTCATGAACTTCTGGGCTCAAGAGATCCACCCGTCTCAGCCTCTTAAAGTGTTGGGATTACAAGCGTGAGCCACTGTGCCTGGCCCAAAACAACTTTTAAAAAGACAAAACTGTAGGGCTAACATCACTTGATTTCATGGTTTCTTATAAAACTACAGTAATCAAGGCAGTGTGGTATTGGCATCAAAGTAGATAAATAGATCATTATAACAGCAATAGAGAATCCAGAAGTAGGCGAATCTATAGAATGACTGATTTTGACAGATACGCAAAAGTAATTCAGTTGAGGAAGGATGGGGTCTTTATCAAATGCAAATTTTATTTAGGCAAAAAAAAAGTTCAGTTCATATCTTGCATGATATAAAAAAAGGAACTCAAAATTGATCAGAAACCCAAATATAAAACCTCTAACTATGAAATTATAAAAGAAAAATCTTTGTGACTTTAGCTAAGGCAAAGATTTCTTAAATAAAACACAAAAGCATAATCCATAAATGAAAAAAATTGATAAATTGGGCTTTATCTAATTTTAAAAACTTCAGCTCTTCCCAGGACATTGCTAAGAGAATGAAAAGACACATTACAGATTAGGACAAAAATATTTGCAAAGTGTAATGTAATTAAGGATTTATATCCATAATATCTAAATAATTTTCAAAACTCAGTAATAAGAAAATAAAACCCAATTTTAATAAGTGAACAGATGCTTTGAACTGAATGTATGTCACTTTACCAAGAAAGACATACAAATGGCAAATAAGCACATGAAAACATGTTTCATGTCATCAGTGATGAGGACATGCAAAATAAAACCACGATGAGATACTACTTCATATCCAATAAAATGGAAAAATAAAATAACTGGCAATACCAAGTGCTGGTGAGGATGCTGAGCAAGTGCAACTTTGAAACATTACTGTCAGAAATGCAAAACGGGACAGTGTTTAGGAAAACAGTTTGGCAGTTCCTTATAAAGTTATTTTCTATATACTTGGCATATGATCCAGGAATTTTACTCCTAGGTATTCATCCCAGAGAAAACAAAGTACATGTATGTATGTGAATATTCATAGCAGCTTTATTTATTTATTTATTTATTTATTTATTTATTTATTTATTTATTTGAGACGGAGTCTCGCTCTGTCGCCCAGGCTGGAGTCCAGTGGTGTGATCTTGGCTGACTGCAAGCTCCGCCTCCTGGATTCATGCCATTCTCCTGCCTCAGCCTCCCGAGTAGCTGGGACTACAGGTGCCCACCACCACACCCAGCTAATTTTTTATATTTTTAGTAGAGACGGGGTTTCACCGTGTTAGGCAGGATGGTCTCGATCTCCTGACCTCGTGATCTGCCCACCTTGGCCTCCCAAAGTGCTAGGATTACAGGCATAAGCCACCACGACCAGCCCAGCAGCTTTATTTTTAATCGTCAAAAACTTGAAAGAGCCCAAAGGTTCATTAACTGGTGTATGGTTAAACAAATTGTGATACATTCATGCAATGGAAAAGTATATACCAATGAAAAGAAACCAACTACTGGGACATTCAACAAGATGGTTAAATGCATTTCAAATACATTATGATAAGTGACTAACCCCAGACTCAAAAGGTACAGACTATGTACCATTTATATGTCCATTTATATGTCTATGTGTACCACTTATATTCTCCATTTATATGTCCATCTGAAAAGGCAAATGATACAGGGATAAAAACAGATCAGCAGTTACCGGGGGTTTGGAGGAAGAGTTCATGGCAAATCGAACATGAGAGAATTTGGAGTAATGGAAATGTCTTTTATATCAATTGTGGTGGTTACCCTGACTGTATGCACTTGTCAAAACTAACAGAACTGTTTGTTCGTTTGTCTTGTTTGAGACAGGGTCTCACTCTGTCGTCCAGGCTGGAGTACAGTGGCACAGATTGGCTCACTGCAGCCTCAGCCTTCTGGCCTTAAGTGATCCTCCTGCCTCAGCCTCCTGAGTAGCTGGGATTACAGGCATGCACCACTGTGCCCACCTAATTGTTGTATTTTTAGTAGAGACGGGGTTTCACCATGTTGGCCAGGCTGGTCTTGAACTCCTGGGCTCTGGCCATCTGTCCGCCTTGGCCTCCCAAAGTGCTGGGATTACAGGTATGAGCCTGGCCCTGTTTGTTTATTTTTAAAGCATGTAGGCAGGGCTAGAATTCAAACTCTGCTTTCCACTTTTGAAATATCTAAATGGGTTCCTTGAGAGCTGTCCACAGGAAATCTATCAGTGGGGTTGTACAGATACTCCTAAACTTCCAAAGAGGTTACATCCCAGTAAACCTATCAGAAGTTAAAAATATCATAAGGCGAAAATGCATTTGGCACACCTAACCTACTGAATAGCCTACCCTACCTTAAAGGTGCTCAGAACACTTACATTAGCCTACAGTTGGGCAAAATCATCTAACACAAAGCCTATTTTATAATAAAGTATTAAATATCCCATGGAATTCATTTTAATACTGTACTGAAAGTGAAAAACAGAATGGTTGTATGGGTACTCAGAGTTTCTACTGAATGCAGGTCATTTTCACACCATTGTAAAGTAGAAAAATTGTGAGTGGAAGTATTTTAAGTCGGGGGCTTCCTGTACTGGGATCTCTTCTCCCTTTGTGCCCTTCTCTGTGTCATAGGTAAAGAAGCACACACTGGAACCCGGGTCCTGACTCTCACTGAACAGCTGTGTGGCTGCAGGCAGGTCACCTCCTCTTTCCATCATGTTTTCTCATCTGTAAAGTGCCAGTCTTAGTCCATTCAGGCTGCTGTAGCAAAAATACCATAGACTGGGTAGCTTATAAGTCACAGAAATTTATTCCTCACAGTTCTGGGGACTGGGAAGTGCAAGATCGAGGTGCTGGAAGATTTGGTGTCTGGTGGGAGAGAAATTTCTAGTTCATAGATGGTGCTTTCTGTACCTGGTAGGAGGGGTGAGGTTGCTCTCTGAGGTCTCTTTTATAAGGACACTAACCCCATTCGTGAAGGCTCTGCCCTTATGACCTCAATACTATCACCTTGGGGGTTAGGATTTCAACACATGAATTTTGGGGGAACACATTCAGACCATGGCAGTACCTCACTCGGATCATAACCTCAAGATTAGTCCAGCTCTAAATGTCTATGATTTTCCCCAAGGCTCTTTCCTTGGGTTAGAGAGGGTAGCCTTAGCCACTCAATCCCAACCTGTCCGGCTTTAGAGTTTTAAACCTCTTTTACAGGCATCAGCTCATTGACCCTTACAAAACCCCGTGAAGCATTTAATGATCCCTATGTTATTGTTTAAGAAACTGAGACCAAGAAAAATTAATTTGCCCATCACAAAGTTTTCACAGAAGCCAGATATAGTACTCTCATCTCCTTTTGAGTTTCCTCGTCCCAAGTGTAGGTCCCAAATCTTTCTAGGTGTCTCCTCTGTCCCCTATTCGGTAAATTATTTATGTGGTCCAACAGTTCTTGAGTAAGATAAGCAAAAAAAAGGACCAAACAGAAAATGGCATTTGTATACTGTGATAAAGCCTGAGCTTTAGGGGTCTAGGGATCCAGGGATCAAAGCAGGACCCACACCTGCTTGCCTCTGGTGCCTTGCTAATGGGGAATCCTGCAATTGTGCGAATGTTCAACCATACGGAGTCCTGAGGGAGTCAGACACTGTTCCATGCATCCAACGTGTGCTATTTATTTAATCTTCCCAACAGCTTTTAACGTAGTACGATAGTCAACCCCATTTTATACATGAGGAACTGAGCTCTGAGAGGCTCAAATTCAGGCTCCGTGGCCCACACTCTTCCTACTATCCATCAGCTAAACACGTGTTTTCTAAGATCACAGAAAGATCTACCCAACTGAAAGTGGAAGCAAGGGAAGGAGGAGGGGGCCGGGCGCGGTGGCTCACGCCTATAATCCCAGGACTCTGAGGGGCCGAGGTGTGTGGATCACGAGGTCAGGAGTTCCAGACCAGCCTAACCAACATGGTGAAACCCCGTGTCTACTAAAAATACAAAAATTAGCCGGGCATAGTGGCAGGCACCTGTAATCCCAGCTACTCGGGAGGCTGAGGCAGGAGAATCGTTTGAACCAGGGAGTCGGAGGTTGCAGTGAGCTGAGATCGCACCACTGCACTCCAGCCTGGGCGACAGAGTGACACTCTATCTCAAAATTTAAAAAAAAAAAAAAGGGAAGTGGAGGAAGGGAGGGCAGGAGGGCAGGAGGGCAGACACAAATGGAAACACAGCAGGATGAAGGTGAGCAGCAGTGACCTATCAAGACATGTGATGGGTGCTTGAAAGACACAAGAAACAAAGAGGCCCAGGGAACAGAACACAGGAGAGAGGGGCAAAGGGCTGGCGGCCCAGGAGTCCCCACTACCCTTCCCCTCATATTGGCGCACACACACACAAACACACCACACACACACCCCACATACACCACACACACACACCACACACATAAACACACACCACACAAACACACACCACACACACAAACACACCACACAAACACACACCACACAAACACACACACCACACACACAAACACACCGCAAACACACACCACACAAACACACACCACACACATAAACATACACCACACACACACCACACACACACCACAAACACACAAACACAAACACACCACACACACTCCACTCACACACCACACAAACACACACCACACACACAAACACACACCATACACACAAACACACACCACACACACAAACACCACACACACATACCCCACACACACACCACACACACCACACACACATCACACACACAAACACATGCACACACACCACACACGCACCACAAACACACACCACACACCATACACACACAAACACACATACCCCACACACACACAGCACACACACACACAAACACACACACTTGCCCAAGTCCACTGAGCTCACTGGCTACATCCTTCACAGCCACAGCCCTGGCTTGTTTCACTTGTGTGTTTATTTAGCTTAAGCGTCTGCTTTAAAGGGCTCCCTAAGAGAGGCAGAGCGGGAGGAGTGGTGGGAACCACCCTTTAGAAGAGGAGGTACTGATTAGAAAGGAGCTGGGAAGGATACAGCTGCCTGAAAGCTGACAAGCCCTAGAGATGGTCTCCCTTTATTTCTCTTCCATAGCTGCTGGTGAGCCCCCCCCCCCTTCCTCCTTCCCGTCCTCTCTCTCTGTCTCTCTCTCTCTCTCTCTCTCTCTTTGTGTGTCTCTGCAGTAGGTGGTGGCCGCCCCAGGCTTTTCCTGCTGTAGTTGATTATGTGTTGAGTGAGAGAGTCTCTTTAAGATGGTATCTACAGCGACCTCAAAGCACAAGTCATTGTTTTTAAAAAAAAGAGCCTCTGATGGCGGAGAGCATGGTGCACTGGGACTCCACCTGGGTGCAGAGATGATCAGGAAACTGGGTTCCAGCCCCAGGTCTGTCCTTGGCAAGCCATGTGATCTCATGCCACTCAGCCTCTCAGATTCCTGCCTGAAAGAGAGTGACATCTGTCCTACCCACCTGAGGATAATAAAAAAGATAAGGCATGTGAAAGCACTTTCCACAATGCCAGGGAGTGATAGGTACCCCAGAAAGCTTTTGCTGATTGATTGACTGCCAGAGTGATTGATGATGCCTGGGGAGGACAAGGCCTTCCTGTTTATTTAAGATGTTTTTCACCAAAAGCTACTGGATGATGGATACAGTCTTCAGGGGCAAAGACATTATTGCAAACATAAAACTGATTGAACGTTGTGTCCTGGCCAAGGAGTTTCCTACTCATTCTCTCCTCTAATGGAATTCCTGTCCCGTTTAACACGATGCGTCTGTTATGGAGTCCCTAATTAAGGACCTGCAAGAAAGGTAAAAAGTCATTATCGCTCACCTTAGGAGACACTCGTATTACTCAGGGTTTTCAGAGCAAAGCCCTAGGGAATGTCTGTCTTCCTAGACTTGGCAAACCTACCAGCCTTCCTAGACTTCTCTACACATGGTCACCAAGATCCAGACATTCTGAGGTTCTAAGAGCTCCTTTCAGCAACTTTACTGTGCACATTGAGTTTAATTCATTGAGTTTAGTTCAGAAGGAGCTAAGAGAGGAAGATCAAGATCCATCAATCTAGTATTCGTGAGCAGGCACGTCACGCCCTGGGAAGGTGAGTCAAGACACGGCATTAAAATAGGGGTGTGGAGGGATTCAGCCAAGGAGACAAAGTGAGGCTGATGGGGGAAAAAGAGGAGGAGTCCTTATGGTGATGTTTGACTTGTGTCTTAAAAGGATAATGTGGCTGCTGAATGGAGAATAGACTTGGGAGTGGAGCTAGGGCTGGGGATGGAGTGAAGTAGGGAGAAGAGGTAGGAAGCTATAGGGAAGGTTTAGTGGAGAAATGACAATGGCCTGGTTCAAAGTCAGCCATGAAGAAGGGAGACATGGTTGACATTCTTGGAGCCCCATGTAACAACTCCCTGGAAGCATCAGTGTGTTAGGCACTTTTTTTTGTTTGTTTTTTTTGAGACGGAGTTTCACTTCTGTTGCCCAGGCTGGAGTGCAATGGCGTGATCTCGGCTCACTGCCACCTCTGCCTCCTGGGTTCAAACCATTCTTCTGCCTCACCCTCCCAAGAAGCTGAGATTACAGGCCCCTGCCACTATGCCTGTCTAAATTTTGTATTTTAGTAGAGACAGGGTTTCACCATGTTGATCAGGGTCAGGCTGGTCTCAAACTCCAGGTGATCCACCCGCCTCAGCCTCCCAAAGTGCTGGGATTACAGACATGAGTCACCGTGCCTGGCATGTTAGACACTCTTTAAGTTTAAATGCTTTCCTTTTAAGATCAGGAATTACACTAACCAGTTTAATAAGGCCAAAATAAAATAAAATACATCAAGAATGGAAAGGAAGAAAGTAAAATTTTCTTTATTTGCAGATAACATGACCATGTTTCTAAAAACTCCTAAGGAGTCTATTGTTTAAAAGTTCCCAGAACTAATACATGAGTTTAGCAAAGCCCCAGGGTGTGAGGTCAACATAAAAATGGTGTTTCTATATACTATCAAAAAACAACTGGTGAGCTGGGTGTGGTAGCTCATGCCTGTAATCCCAGCACTTTGGGAGGCTGAGGCAGGCAGATCGCCTGAGGTCAGGAGTTCGAGACCAGCCTGCCCAACATGATGAAACTCCATCTCTACTAAAAATACAAAAATTAGCTGGGTGTGGTGGCAGGCACCTGTAATCCCAGCTACTCGGAAGGCTGAGACAGGAGAGTCACTTGAATCCCGGGAGGCGGAGGTTACAGTGAGCTGAGATCGTGCCACTGCCCTCCAGCCTGGGTGACAAGAGTGAAACTCTGTCTCAAAAAAAAAAAAAAAAAAAAAAAAACCAAAAAACTGGCAATGGAAGGAAAGCAATCAACTTACAATATCACCAAAAACATGATATATTTTGAAATAATTTTAACAAAATATGTGCAAGACTGGTACAATGAGAACTACAAACATTTACTGACAAAAGTCAAGGAGAAACTGGACAAATGTAAAACATAGCATGCTCATGAATTGGAAGACTCAATAGTGTTGTCAGTTACCCAAACTGATCTACAAATTCAACAAAATATCAATGTCCAGGTAGCCATTTTTTAGGAATTAACAAGCCAATTATGACACTTATATGGAAGTAAAATACAAGAGATCTAAGATGGCCAAGACAATTTTTTAAAAGAAGAGCAACATCAGAGACTTACAGCATAAGATTTCAAGACTTAAAATCAGTAATCAAGAGAACCTGGTATTGGCATAAGGATAGGCATGCGGATCAATGCAGCAGGATAGGGCTTCCATAAATAGACCCACACAGATATGGTTGATTGATTTGAAACATTGATTTTCTTTTTTCTTTTTTTTGAGATGGAGTCTCGCTCTGTCACCTAGGCTGGAGTGCAGTGGCGCGATCTCAGCTCACTGCAACCTCTGCCTCCTGGGTTCAAGCAATTATCCTGTCTCAGCCTCCAGAGTAGCTGGGATTACAGGCGTGCGCCACCACGCCTGTCTAATTTGTATTTTTAGTAGAGACGGGGTTTCACCATATTGGTCAGGCTGGTCTCAAACCCCTGACCTCAGGTGATCCACCCACCTCAGCCTCCCAAAGTGCTGGGACTACGGCATGAGCCACCACGCCTGGCCTAAACATTTGATTTTCTATGGTGGAAAGGATAGTATTTTAAACACGTAGTGTCAGAACAGCTGGACAGCCATATGGGAAAAAAATGAACCTGTACCCCATACTATACACCAAAATTAACTAGAGATGCTAATAGATGCTAGAAATATAAAACTTCTAGAAAAAGTAGGACAAAATCTGCAATCCTGATGTAGACAAACATTTATTAGGCAAGACACAAAAACTATGAACCATGGGGAAAGACATTTATAAATTGGACTTTATCAAAATTAAAAATGTTGCTCCTTTCATCATTAATGAAAAGGCAGACCAAAGTTGGGAAGAAAATTTTTGTAATACATGTGTCTGACAAAGGACTTGAATCCTTCATATATCCTTTTAATCCTTTGAATATCAAAAGAATTCTAAATTATAATAAAGTAAACAAGCCAATAAAAAGTAAGCAAAAGACTTGACACTTTACCAAAGAAGATACGCAAAAAATTGTCATGCCTTGCTCAGTCCTGGCAAGAAGTTCATTGTCCTTCTCACACGTGTGCACACACACTCACTCACACACACGTATTCTTTTCCTTGACCACTAAAAGTTCGCCTGTCCTTCAAGGCTCCGTTTAAATATCCTTCTTCTTAAGTCATACTTTACCCTCAAGGTTCTTCTGTTCCTCTGTGTTACTTATTACTTTGTATGAGCCTTTATTATGAAACTTGTCTCATTCTATTATGATGATCTGTTTCGAGTCTGTTTCCTACACTTGAATGTGAAGACTGTCTTCTTCATCTTGTTCTCTTCACCACCAAGCACAATGCCTGGCATAGAATAGATGCTAAATAAATGTCTATAAATAGAGGGAAGAAAACATTTCTTCCTGAAATCTTGGAATGCAAATTATATCCCATTCCTATAATTTCTGTTAAATTAGGATTACTAGGGGAATAAGGAATCCTAGATCCATGAAATCAAACCATTTTAGAACTCAGAAGATCTCAGTTGTTTACAAATTGTATTCTGCAAACCTGAGAAGCCACCTGCAAAAGAGCCTCCTGCAAAGGCTGAGGTTCCTCTATAACCTCATTTTGGAGGTAATGCAGTAACAATGTCCATGATTTCCTCTGTTGAGTCTTCTAAAAGTTACTTTTTTAAAATCCTCTTTTATTAGAAATGTATATGTTTACCAAGTGATTGCTTCATACCTGTTATTAGAGGGCCCTCTGGCATGTTGGACTAATGATTTTGATGATCCTTTTCAGTCCTAACCATCTACTATTAGGTACACCCCAACCCCATTCCCCCCACATCGACTGTGGTATCATTTTTTGGTTTTTTTGAGATGGAGTTTCGCTCTTGTTGCCCAGGCTGAAGTGCAGCGGCACGATCTCAGCTCACTGCAACCTCTGCCTCCCGGGTTCAAGCGATTCTCCTGCCTCAGCCTCCCGAGTAGGTGGGACTACAGGCATGCACCACCATGCCTGGCTAATTTTTGTATTTTTACTAGAGATGGGGTTTCACCATGTTGGCCAGGCTGGTCTCAAACTCCTGACCTCAGGTGATCCGCCCACCTCGGCCTCCCAAAGTGCTGGGATTACAGGCGTGAGCCACTGCGCCTGGCCTGTTTCATTTTTATTCAAAGCTAAAGTATTATGTTGGTGCAAAAGTAATCGTGGTTTTTTCCATTAAAAGTAATGGCAAAAACCGTGATTACTTTTGCACCAACCTAATAATAAATAGTGTATAAAGCAGATGACCTTTCTCCTTGAGGTTCAGAAATTCACTACCTTCCACTGGTCTTCAGACACACTCTTCTATGTTGCCACAGAATGCACCATGACCTCTGTTGTGCTCCTTCAATCCAACCCCCGCTAAGCACCTCTTCACATAGGTGTCTCTATCTCACCTCACTGATTCGGATATAAACACTAGAGAGCTAACATTCTGCAGGAGAGACAAGAAAGTACTCTCTGTGGGTTAAAAAAAAAATGGTTTTCATACCATAAAGTAATACACCTCCACTGTAGAAATGTAGGGAATTTGGATAAGAAAAAAATTGAAATTACTTTCAGTACTACATTAAACAGTGGATCACTTTTAATCATTTCACAGCAATCTTGCCAGTCTTTCTGTATGTAAGTGTGTGTGTAACCAAAATGGGATCATAGTGTTGTAGAGTCTCTTTCTTCTGCCTTAAACCACATATTGGACATATTCCAATGATGTTAAAATTCATCTCTAACATTTATTTTTATATTTAGCAAAATATCTCTAACAATCCCCTACCATTGAGCAGAGAGGTTATTTCTAATTTGAAGCCATTATAACAAACTCTACAATGAAAATCCTATTTCCTACAGCTCTAAGAATTGTCCTCATTATTTCTTTAGCATAAATTCCTTGAAGTAGAATTCTGCATCAAAGGGTATGTTAAAAATTTGAAACAACTTTTATTTTTATTCCGCAACATTTAATATTTTTTATTATTTTATTATTATTATTATTATTATTATTATTATTATTATTATTATTGAGACAGTCTCGCTCTTTCACCCAGGCTGGAGTGCAGTGGCATGATCTCTGCTCACTGCAATCTCCACCTCCCTGGTTCAAGTGATTCTCCTACCTCAGCGTCCCGAGTAGCTGGGATTACAGACGCCCACCACCACGCCCGGCTAATTTTTGTATTTTTAGTAGAGACGGGGTTTTGCCATGTTGGCAAGGCTGGTCTCGAACTCCTGACTTCAGGTGATCCACCCGCCTCGGCCTCCCAAAGTGCTGGGATTTCAGGTGTGAGCCACTGCCCCCAGTCAACATATAATATTTTAATGTAGGTTTTGCAAGAGGCTTCCACTAGCACACACAACTCATCTTGGATTTAGCACTGTGCAAGTTTCTGGTTAATTAAATAATTTTGATTGTTGAACTCATGGTTGCCAAATATGTATATGCTGTAAATGAATCATCCAGCATGGATTTTTCCTTCCACCAAAAGTCCCCAGCAAGTTGGCATTTCCTGTGAACTGTTTCACTCTAACTTAGCCAAGGTTGCTCACATCTGGCCCTTCCTGTTTTCTACCTCCTAGTGGATGTGTGTGCTTTGAATCACGCTGCCCTCGATTGCTAACTCTCCTTTGGCCAGATCCTGCCTTTAAATCCAGGAGCATTTGTCACTAGCAAGTCTTTCATTCATTCTTCTTTGCCAGTTTGTAACACCTTGTCATTAGGTGACCTTGGTCAATTTCAACAAGGTGTTTGTATCTTATAGGTCATTAATAAAGATTAAAGGGGCAACGCCCAAGCTGACCTCCCTGGCCCCACCCATGCCCCACCTTGTCAGTTTCATCCCTGCATTTCACGACACTTCCATGCTTTCTCATTTCAGCCCACATGACCACACATTTGGACTCCACCATCAGAACCCCCTGCAGTGCCTTAAGCAGTGAGCACACTGTGGAACTTGAAGACTCCACCTCTCATTTGATTTTCCTCAGGCTCATTTAAGAGCCCCCCTACCCACGTACCTTTTCATATCCATTCTCCACCTTCCCTAGCTTGCTCTGTACCCCAGGAGGCTGGCTAGGAAGGGTGCCTCAATGGACTCCACAGCCCTTGCCTTCCAGTTAGGTTCAGCCCATAGGGAGCACTGTAGGAGGTGGGAGGGATGTTGGTGTGAGGTCAGGGTCCCTCACTCAGCTTCCTCCCTGGGTTGCTGCGGGATGGCTGAGTCCTTCTACTGAAGGCCCAACCTCTTTACACAGTTATCCCTCCAAAGTCTCCCACCCGCACACTCTCCTTGCCCTTTCAGCCCCAGGGGTGTGTGATGGTTAATATTAGGTGTCAACTGGGCTGTACTGAGGGATGTCTAGATAGCTGGTAAAGTCTTGTTTCTGGGTGTGCCTCTGAGGGTGTTGCCAGAAGAGATTGACACGTGAGTCGGTGGACTGGGAGAGGAAGACCCACAATCGATGTGGGTGGGCACCATCCAATTGGCAGCCAGCATGGCTGGAACAAAGCATGCAGAAAAAGCTGGAGGAGCTTTGCTTGCTGAGGCCTCTGGCTCTCTTTCTCCTTCCCACATAAAAGCTTGCTTCTGCTCCTCCTGCTCTTGGACATCAGGCTTCAGGTTCTCTGGCCTTTGGAATCTGGGAGTTGCAGCAGCTGCTTCACGGTGGGGGCTCTCGGGCCTTCAGCTGCAGACTGAAGGTTGCACTGTTGGCTTCCCTGGTGTTGAGGCTTTTGGACTTGGACTGCGCCACTACCGGCTTCTGTTTCCCCAGCTTTCAGGTGGCCTTTCGTGGGACTTGACCTTGTAATCGTGTGAGCCAATGCTCCCTAATAAACTCCCTTTCGTATATTCATATATCCCATTGGTTCTGTCCGTCTGGAGAACCTGACTAATACAGGGTGGGAACAGTCTCCAGTGGCTCCCCTACAACTCGCCCATCTCATGTGAATAGTCTATTAAACCCTCCTCCGTCTACTCAGTATGAGAGTGGCATCTGTTCTTTACTGGGATCCTGATACACCATATAATATGACCAGCTCTAGGATAATGCCACCACAGGGCTGGGCTGCACACAGTCCAAGCCCATCACCTCTGCCTCCAGACAAACTGCAGTTACCCCTAATCTGCCTCCCATCCTTCTCTCAGATCCACAAATGTTTAGTGCTTTTGGAGCTCTCACATTTGTTAATATAAAAGAACTTAGAAACTCTTTTAACAAGAGTTATTTCAGATGTTTCAGAATTTTCCATTTATTCATTTAACAAATATTTATCAAGCGCCTCCTATGCACCAGACACTGAGCTAGACACGGAGCACACATCTATGAGCAAAGCAGACATGCTCTGTGCTGTGAGAATGTGCAGAAGCTGTGAAACTAGTGACCCAGAATGTTCTGAAGAGGCACAGCTTTTTGCAAAAAGAGTGCCTTTTATTATATGCATTTCAAATGGGTGAAAGTGTCTATTTTTTGCTGGGGGCTTATAGTAATATTCCATGATATCCTATTTTTGTGGAAATCCAAGAAAATAGGAAGGCAGTTGTTCCTAAGAAAAGGAACATTTTGAAAGGGAGGGGAACCTTCATGTCCTTGTAATCAAAGGCTTGCCCCCAGCACCCAACAGTCCCTTCAATCTTGGCATGGCTGAAGCAGTGTTGTCACCTTCATGCCATCTGCCCTGCCTCTGCTCTTCCCAAGGCTGTTGTCTTCACACACCTGACCCACCCCAGCCTGTTAGGCAAGCTGTGCATGTCCCAAGATGCTCACATGTACCACCCAGGACCCCTTTTCCTCCCTGACATGGTCTCACTCCTAGCCAATTTCTTCTAGAGTTTACACCTTGGACATGGCTACCTTTACCACCACCACCTCTGGACCCATGAAATTGGTGCTTCTTCTAAACTTTCCAGGCTTTCAACTCTTGTTTATTCCCAGTGAGTATGTTTGAGCTTATCCTCTGGTTTTCTGTATCCCACAAAGGAGCCCCTCTCTTGGTTCTGGTCCCTTAAATCCCAATTCCTAACATAAGCTCTGGACTTTCTCTGTCTCCTCCACCAACTCTCAAAACTCAAGAGTTCTTTTCCAGTCAATTCTTATTAACTTTTCTTCAGATGCCTCAAGATCAGTCCCCTTCCTTTTCTTTCTTCTGTACTCTCCCTTTGTGCTTCCCTTTGTAACATTTTTGCTTCTCACTCTTCCTAAGAAGAGTTGAAGGAGTTCCTTGCCTTGAAAAACAGATGTTTTCCTGGGGAATTGTGTCATGAAGTTTTTATAACATTTGAAATTCAGTCAATATGTTTAAGATAATGATGTTGAAAATAGTAATAATAGCTTCCGATTACTATGTTCTCCACATACTGGGCAGTGTATTGAGAATTTTGTATGCATCAGCTCACTGAATTCCTATAGGAGACCTTGAAGTAAATACTCTCATTCTTCCCAGTTTACAGTCAAGGAAACTGAGTCTGAGAGAGGTGCAGGTGCAGTGGCCTGCCCAAGGTCTCACAGCAAGTGGTAGAGCTGCGACTCCAAGGCAGGCCTGCTCAATTCCAAAGTGCAACTTCCTTTTTTTTTTTTTTTTTTTTTTTTGAGATGGAGTTTCGCTCTTGTTGCCCAGGCTGGAGTTCAGTGGCGCAATCTCGGCTCATTGCAACTTCTGCTTCCTGGGTTCAAGCGATTCTCCTGCCTCAGCCTCCCAGTCCAACTTTCTTGACTTCACCACTACACTAGTTGGAGGAATCCTGTTTTAATTCCTCTTAAAAGGAGCTTGTTCCTAGCATAGAAATATCCCCTCTTCAGCTACCCACTTTGTTAAGGTTAAACTTATATAACAAGCTTCCCTCTGAAGGGCACACCCATCCTACTTTACCAGGTGGTGGAAGTCTCGCCAGATGAAACCTCCTATTTACTCTCCATCCACTGCCTGGCCTGTGCTGGGTGTGGCAGTGGGTGGGGAGCCACCCAAATGGCCTCTTTACATTTGTTCACCCACAGGTTTTCCCGAGGATGACTCTGGCTGCCCTGACAGCCCCACCACAGGGGACAGCAGCATTTATTTGACTTGACTAGGATCGGAACTTCCAGTGATCTACAATCTCCATATGATCTCTGTTTCTACAAGGAAGCACCTTCTCCATGAATATTATGCACTTAGTTAAACTGAGCCATGGGAAGCCAATCATTCATTCAACAAATATGTAGAGTGTCAATAATGTACCAGGCAAGAAACAAGGAGCTGCGCTCTTTCTTCAAGGAATCCATAGTTCTATCAGTAGAAGGAATAAAATATTCTAAGTGTCTTTGTAGTAGATTGAATTATCATTTCACAAATATTCCCTCTCCTGTCTCACTCTCCTCTTCCCTGCCCCATTGATTTAGGACCTGACTATGTAAAATACTTTGGCCCATAAAATGTGGGCAGAAATGATAACATGCCAGTTTCAAGTGAAGCCTTGAAGAGGTGTTGCGAGTACTTGCCAGCTCTCTTGAACTCCTTCTTTTTAACATGAGAACATTGTTTGCTGATGGGGGTGTCCCTATAGGCTGGATCCCAAAATAAGAAGACAGACAGAGGCAGCCCCGAGCCACTGCACCTAACCCATAGCCACTGATGAACACATGAACAAACAATGCACATTTGTTATTGAAGGCTACTGGGACTTTGAGGTTGTTTGTTACACAGCATCATCACAATAATAACTGACTAGTCTAGTCTCATACAGAGTTAGATTTCAAACCAACCCTGTGATGTTTTTCTTGGACTTTGAACTGAATTATTGTTCTACTAGGTGATGAGTTTCACTAATTCATCCAGGATATCTGTAGGGCCACCAGTTGGGTGGGGGGAGCTGTCTGAACAAAACTTACATCTATGTGTTATATAAAGTGCCTGCAAAAACCCCAGATACCCAGCACCTGTCCTTCAACAGAGAATATTACTAATCACGGCTACCCACAGACACCTTATTTTCTATTGCTCATTATCCATTTCTAATGTTAATTTAGCCACATCAAGGGCAAGTTCTTGTTTAAACACTATGAAGGCTCAAAATGAGTTTAATGTTTGC
The DNA here is from genome assembly GCF_028858775.2 of Pan troglodytes. Classification (NCBI taxonomy): domain Eukaryota; kingdom Metazoa; phylum Chordata; class Mammalia; order Primates; family Hominidae; genus Pan; species Pan troglodytes. Next base: position 38,556,361 of record NC_072401.2, on the reverse strand, counting down.
AACCTAAGACCAAGGCAAGTCTGGAAGACTTATGAAACCTAGGACTGGGGCTTTAGATTCCCTTCCCTTCCAGTCACCATCTGGTGCACTGTGCATGTTTAACCACATTCTGTTAACATCCTCAGTTCAACAAGTATTTATTGAGCACACTCGATGTGTAAGGCACAGGGAATACAACTGGGAGTAAGGTATGGTCCTCACCGTCACCTCATTAGCTGGCCATCTTGCAGAAGAGAGGAGATGAGTGCTCACATAACTATAAGCAAAGACAACATATATATTTTGAGAGAGGTGGCCAAAATTTGCCAAAAGACTGCATCCAATCCGAAGGGATAGAGAACATTTCAGACAGAAAGAACAAAGCCACCGTGGCTGAATAGAATAGGATGTGAAACCTGGAGAGATATAATGGGAAACTTGGTAGGGGATACGTTGTGGGCAGCTTCCAGGGCCAGGCTGGTGAGTTTATTGTTGAACCCAAGAATGGCTGAAGACTTGATGAAATACATCACATCCATGTTGGCCACCCATTTCACTGGGCCCGGAGTTTGAGGTTTGCTGAGAGGTTAAAGTCACTAACAGCTTGAACATCCTCAAAAACAACTAGAGGTAAAAGATGCCCATGAAAAGTGGCTATGACTGCAAGATGGTTTCCATGACTATCACCAAGAAGAGGTACTACAAGGAGCCTGAGTGCGTGGGGAAGAGGAGGAAGAGCTGTTCAGCAACTGGTGCAATTGCAGGCATCTCGCGTTGCAGACTACCTCGTCAGCCCTGGCTAGATAAAGAGAGATTAAGTAGTGTCATGGTCCGTCTTGGCCGATATTGATGATGAGGTTTTGCCTCTCCAGGAAGTAGCATCCCTGTAGGCTGCTTATGGTAGGGCAAGGCCCTGTACACCACACCCTACCTCACCCCCACACCTCTTCCCCAGGCTGCACCTGGCCTTTGGCCTCATCTGCCCCACCTAGTTACACCCGTGACTCCAACTGTGGCCAGAAAACACGTTACTATCAGGCAATTACAAACAAAAGAAACAAAGAAATTCAAGTAGTACCAGATTTCAGCTGGACTCACATGAGCTCCTCTAGCACCATCTGCGTGCCTCTGGGTTTCTGCTCCCCAAACCCTCATGACATGTGAAATGATCTGTTCACGGGTCCGACTTCCCCACGGGGCCATAAGCTGTGTTGTGCCTTTTCCTGGGTGTACCCCAGTGCCTAGTTTGTCCTGTGTGCCTAGATAGCACACATTAAGTAGAAGCTACAGCTTTTCCAAGTACTGAAATGCTTCTCTTCACCCACACTTGACATACTATCTCATTTAATTCTTCCAACAACCCAACCCTACAGGATAGGTGCTATTAGCCCACTTAATAAGTAAGGAAATTGGAACTCAGAAAGTTTAAGTAATTCCTCCAAGGTCACACAGCTAGGAAGTAGAAGAGAGAAACTAATATCTGTCTGATGCAGCCCCTTCTTGTAGGAGCAGGTTTATATGCATTGCATGGAACTGAAAGCCAGGTTTCCAGAATAGATAAGGCTTCTGCCTTGAGAAAGGTTCCTTCCGGGGTAAATGCTTGGGAAATCTACCCCGGACTGGTGTCTGGCAGAGACATACCGGACCTTTGTTTATTGTCTTAGAACTCTGTTTGAAACTGAATTTTAATATCTAGGCCTGGGTTACTAGGAATTTGTGGAAGCTGCTCTGTAATTCTTTCATGTGGGTCACACATGCCCGGCCAGGTGAGAGCTTCTCCGAAAGCCAAGACCAGGGGCCTGGACAAGCGGGAGGGACTTGCAGATGGGCCTCCAATACCTGTTGGCCCCCAGGAATGCCCTCAGCCACAAGCATGATTGCAGAGCACAGCAGCATTGGAAGAAGGATAGAGCTAGCTTGGAGGTTAATGAGAGTTTGAGAGTAAGAATATCGGCCTAGGAAAATTCACATGAGTATGGGGTCATCTGTCACAGGGAAGTCTTTTCTAACTCACCAGGGATTGAATCCCACAACACTTTCAGATTTTTCCAAGAAAGAAAATTGAGCCTCAGTCACTGCCGGATGATGACCAACATCTGCTTTTTCCAGGACCACATCCCACAGTCCAGCACCCAGACATATCACGAGGCATGTCTGAAACGGCCTGGTTTATTGGCGCTCTGACCCCAGGTCAGGAGCCAGAGATAAAGAGTGTGACTCCAGGCTCTTACCTTGGGCTTGAGTAAGAGCAAGCAGGGACCCACCCTGCTGACACCAGTCCCAACCATCTGGTTCATCAGGATGAAATTGTTTTTGTTTGCGGCCGCACCCACTGCTGCACCTAAAGAAACAGCAGGTAGCAGCATCAAACCTGGTTTGAACCCGGCCCAAAAGCATGCACTCAGAGCACAGGAGACCCAAGAGGGACCCAAGAGAGCAAAACTTCTGTGGAAATCCAGGTGGCCGCAAAGGACAGAAATGAGAGGCCACCAACCTAAAAGCATTTCCTTTTGTACCTCCATGAAGACCAGTTAGGGAACTAGTGAATGATTTACAGCTACGCTGTTTATACAAATGAGCACATTAACTTTCTGGATCGCTCGGTGGCAATAAATTAAGAAGACACAATTGCAATGCAAGATTCCAGGAGGCTTGAAAGTTCTATCAGGCAGTAGGTTCTAACTGTGACTTCTTTTAACCTTTGCCTAAATTCAGACTTCAGCTAAATAAATCAGCCCCGTTAATTAAAGGCTGGCATTTTCTCAGACAAGCCTGATGTTCATTAACATCAGGTGAGCAGTTCAGCGTGAGCACTCAGGTAATTAGGAAGGGAAGAGCTAGATGCCTTTTTATATGAGAATTCTAGGTCCACCCGTCTCTCTTCTTCCTCCCCCGATCCTGTCAAGCAAAGGAAAGTTGCACATTAGATCACTCATGTGCAAACAATCTTGCTTTTAAGAACCCAGGATAAATGTTAGAATAATTAATTTAGCAAACACTTTGGAAAAAAAAATTGTGTTTGTGAGTTTTGCTGAGTTAGAGTGTTTTCAATTAACATCAATTTTCTACCACACTGATTTGGAGACGGGCTTGGAATATTTATTTTTCTTTCCTCACCAGGAACTGCTTCTAGTGCTTATTTCATTAACAATTATGAGTCCAAAATCAATTGACTAATATGAAATGCCACAGGGAAAAAATAGACTAGCAGGGTGATCATGCTCTGGGGCCTGTGTTCCCAATCTTGGAATAACCAATCACAAAAGACATAATCCTGACAATATCCTAGGCCCTACCTGTAAGAAATTCAAGTCAAATTAGAAGTAAGGACAGATCACCTAAACCTAAAACTAATATTCAGCTTATATGCTCTGATTTGGCCAGGACTGCTGCCTACAATTGTGCAGTGCACAGCCTGCACAACCACACAATGTAGGTCTGGGTATGGCCTTGTCAATTGTCTATATCTGGCATCTTTCTGATTTGTTAATGCCCTTGCTGATTGAAGACATTGTGAATATCACCTTGTCAAGACCCAAGTCCCTGCCGATTACAGAGGCTCATTCACTGGAGTCTAATTTTGCTTATTTTTCGTTTACCATTTGGGCCTTGCTTAAAGCATCTCCTGCCAATTTGGGGGGGAATCTGTACCATCAGTGTTCAATTTGCATGCAGTCAATTGCCTTATGTTGGACAGGGCACCCATCTACCTGGTGTCTCCCAAACAGAGATCCCCTGTTTTTCCAGAGAAAAACCCTCCAGGAGTAATCACTCTGTGGTTCTCCCCAAGTACATGTTGATAAGTTTGTATATCTTTTCTCTTAAAATAATAACAATAATAAACCTCACAATGTCTTTCAGCCATATGAGAAATAAACCCTCAGTGGCGTGGATTGGGGGAAGGTGATCTAGAGATCTAATGATTTCTCAAGCAACATTCATTTCAGTTGCTTCTTATATTAGCTCCCCTCCACCCACAGTTCCAGAAGTACTCATGCCTTCTGGGCAGGCAAGTTAGCCTCTGTCCTCACTGGCACCATAAGCTATGGCTTCTTCCGATCCACTGAGGCAGTTACTATGTGTCCATCTCTCGTCCAGCTTTCAAAATTATGTTGCTGCTATCTCCTCTCCTGTTCTCCCTGTCCTTATGAGTTTATGCTTTAAAAAAAAAGTTTTTGCAGCCAGGCATGGTGGCTCACGCCTATAATCCCAGCACTTTGGGAGGCCGAGGTGGGCAGATCACCAGAGGTCGGGAGTTCGAGATCAGCCTGGCTAACATGGTGAAATCCCATCTCTACCAAATATACAAAGTTAGCTGGGCGTGGTAGTGCGTGCCTGTAATCCCAGCTACTCAAGAGGCTGAGGCAGGAGAATCGCTTGAACGCAGGAGGCAGAGGTTGCAGTGAGCTAGGATTGTGCCACTGCGCTCCAGCCAAAAAAAAATAAAAATAAAAATAAAAAAGTTTTTGCTATAATTTTAGTTGAGTTTGAGTTGAGATAATATACTTATCTAAGCTAACTTAGATAAGTATATATATAAGCTAACTTAGATAAGTATATATATAAGCTAACTTAGATAAGTAAGTATATATATAAGCTAACTTAGATAAGTATATTAAATTCATCATCTTCAGTTTTTAGGTGTAAATACTATAAGATTTCCATACATCCAAGATCCCTAATAAGATATTTAATAATTGGTTTTCTGAAATAATCTTCAAGGGTTTTAAAAATTGTTATTGCTCTGATTGTTGTAAAGAACATGAGAATCCCCAACAAACGTGAAATGCAAATTAGAGATCCTGAGCCAAAGCTCCAAAACGGTGTTTGGAACCTCATGAGAATGAGAATATTGGCTCTTCTTTGTGGTGTCCAGAACAGATTGTCAGCCTCTTGATTAGAGAGCGTAGGTCATATCAGGATTGTAGCCAACAGTAAGATTGATTGTATGTCTAACCAAGCTAAAATATGAAATGGTTGTTGACTGGGACACAGTAGGGAACTGGGAAAGCTTGTTAGGATTTTACACACACAGAAATATGTAAGTGGCATGAGTTATTGAGCTATTATAAGAAAACACTAACTTGATGAGCCACTGAAGTTAACTCATTCTCTCTCTCTTTTTTTTGAGATGGAGTCTTGCTCTGTCGTCCAGGATGGAGTACAGTGACACCGTCTTGGCTCACTGCAACCTCGCCTCCCAGGTTCGAGTGGTTCTCCTGCCTCAGTCTCCCCAGTAGCTGGGATTACAGGTGCCTGCCACCATGCCCAGCTAATTTTTGCATTTTTAGTAGAGATGGGGTTTCACCATGTTGGCCAGGCTGGTCTCGAACTCCTGACCTCGGGTGATCCATTCGCCTCAGCCTCCTAAAGTGCTGGGATTACAAGCGTGAGCCACCGTGCCTGACCAACTCATTCTCTTGAGAAAATAAAACAAAACTGCTGAACTGTTCACTGAAGGAAATAGAGAAGTACTTAATTTACATCTGGGTTCACACTACGCATGTGTTCCTTGATCTTTTCAGTCATTTCTTAGACTCTGACAGCTGCCTTGGGAGTCATCAGCCTGTAATGCCATTCCAGGTGTTTCTCTGTGGACCTCATGGAGTTCATTCAACTAGTATTTGATGAGTACCTACTAGGTGCTAGGCATAGTTCTAGGTAAAGCAAATTTTTAAAAAGTGCCCGCTTTTATAGAGCTTTTATTCACGTAGGAGGTGAAATAATATAGCAGGCCAACATAGATGTAGTAAATGTGAAGGACCAAGAAGGAATTTAAGAAGATTAGGGGACAGAGAGCGGCAGAGAGCCACTGTTTTGGATAGGGTGTTCAGGGAAATCCTCTCTTATTAAGGTGACTTTGAATCACTGGAGAAAGCATATTCCAGGAAGATGAACACAAAGTATAACGTGAGACTTGAGGCAGACGCACAGCCAACATGTTTAAGAAACAGCAAAGAGGCCGGGTGCAGTGGCTCATGCCTGTAATCCCAGCACCTTGGGAGGTCCAGGCGGGTGGATCACTTGAGGTCAGAAGCTCGAGACCAGCCTGGCCAACATGGTGAAACCCTCATCTCTACTAAAAATATAAAAATTAGCCAGGAGTGATGGTGCACGCCTGTAATCCGAGCTACTTGGGAGGCTGAGGAATGAGAATCACTTGAACCCGGGAGGCACAGGTTGCAGTGAGCTGAGATCGCTCCACTGCACTCCAGCCTGGGCGACAGAGCGGGACTCCGTCTCAAAAACAAAACAAAACAAAACAAACAAACAAACAAAAAGCAGCAAAAAGGTCAGAGTGGAGGGGAGAATAGGAGATGAGATCAAGAAGGCAAGTGGGTAAATCAGGTACAGTTTGCAAGGCAATAGAAAGAGCTTCTGGTTGCATTCAGAGAGATTTTGGAAGCCACTGGAAGGTTTTGAGCAGGGGATGGCATGATTTGGCTGACCTTTAAAAACCTCTGGCTATTTAGAAGAGAACATGGGGAGCAGGCCAAGAACACAGCAGGGAGAGCCGGCAGATACTATTGCAATAGTCCAGGCAAAGATGGCAGGGGCTGGAGGCGGGAGAGTAGTGGCAGAGATGGGAAGAGATGAGGAGTCGGATTCAGAATATATTATAAAGGTAGAGCTGATGGATTGTATGTGGGGTTTGAAAGAAAAAGAGGCATCAAGATGATGCTAAGGTAATTGGCCTGAACAACTGGAAGCTGGATCTGCCATTTATTGAAATAGGACAAACAGGAGAGAATCCAATTTGCCCTGGGCAAGGTCATGAGTTTGGTTTGGATATATTAAGTTTAAGATGCCTACCAGACATCCAGGGAAAGATGGCAAATAGGCAATTGGATATAAGAATCTGGCATTCCAAGGCTGGGCATGGTGGATCACACCTGTAACCCCAGTTTGGGAGGCCAAGGTGATTCAAGGAAGATTATTTGAAGTCAGGAGTTTGAGACCAGCCTGGCTAACTTGGTGAAGCCCCATCTCTACTAAAAACATGAAACTTAGCCAGGACTAGTGGTGCATGTCTGTAATCCCAGCTACTCGGGAGGCTGAGGCATGAGAATTGCTTGAACCTGGGAGGCAGAAGTTGCAGTGAGCCAAGATTGCACCACTGCACTCCAGCCTTCTAGCCTGGGGGACAGAGCAAGACTCTGTCTCAAAAAAGGAAAAAAAAGAAAGAAAAGAATCTGGCATTCCAGGAATACATACAAGATGGATATATAAAAGCCTCCCACTTTGGGAGAGCCACAGACATGGGACTCCAACCTGTGAGAAGTGCAGAGGCAGGACCCCAGCCCCAGGGGACCCAGAAGGCAGAAGGCTGTTCTCAAGCCTTAGAGTTTAATGTCATTTATTCCATTGGGCTTTCGACTTGTCTGGGATCTTTCACTCCCTTCTTCTTTCCTATTTCTCCCTTTTGCAGTGTGAATGTCTATCCCGTGCCTGTCCCACCATTGTATTTTGAAAGCACATGACTTGTTTGGGTTCACAGGTCACAGCTGGAGAGGAATTCACCTCAGGATGAGTCTTACCCATATCTGATTTAAGTGATATTTAGATGAGACTTTGGACTTTAGATTTTTTAGGTAATACTGGAACAAATTAAGACTTTGGGGGCTGTTGGGATGAGATGAATGTGTTTTGCATGAGAGAAGAACATGAATTTTGAGGGGTTAGAGGCAGAATGCTATAGACGGAATATTTGTGTTCCCCCAAAAGTCATATGTTGAAACCTGTTCCTTTCATGATTGTATCTGAAGGTGGGTCCTTTGAAAGGTGATGAGGTCATGAGGATGGGGCCTTCATGAATGAGATTAGTGCCCATATAAAAGATAGACCCCAGAGAGCTCCATTACCTTTCCCTCACGTAAGGACAACCATCTGTGAACCAGGAAGGAGAACCTCACCAGACATGGAACCTGCCGGAAACATGATCTTTGACTTCTCAGCCTCAAGAGCTGTCAGAAATAAGTTTCTATTGTTCATAAGCTACCTAGTTTATAGCATTCTATGCTAGTAGCCTGAATGGATTAAGACAGGCTCATTTTCAAAAAACATTTTAAAAAGCCACATCCTCATTTAATGTTATGTAAATCTCAAAAGAAACTAAATAACAACCCAAAGCAAATTGAAGCAATGAAATAAAACAAAGTCTTTAACTCCTTTCCCACACAAATACAAACCCCTGCCCCCCACCACAGGATCCTAATTCCCCACCCAATTCTCATTAAGAGATTCTTTCCCAACCCAGACAATTATGAACTAAGCTTGCCACCCAACCACTCCCCTTCTCCTCCTCTAATGCCTCGTTTCACTGGCATTAGAAACAGTTAAAAAAATACCATTTCAGGCAATACAATGAAAGCAGCTGGGAGAGAGGGGGCCAGACTCAACATTGTTTCTGGCAGGAAGAGGAGTTCCAGAGAATCTGATAATCAGAGGCTTTCATTTTCTTGCTCAAACCTGAGATGACTTTATCTAAAACTAATAACTTGGCAAGAGTACTTCTACAAACTGCCCCGCCTCCACCTCCATTAAGTATGGAAAGAGTTCAAAGAGTAAAAACATACATAATATTTGCTGTAGGAAAAGTAGATCTTTAACACAAAAAAGATGCCGGAATTCATGAGAAGTGTGAAGCCGCCTCTGCTGGATCTAGTTTTGGTTAGTGATGCGCCTGCAAGCCACCCAGACCCACAGCCAGACCCTGTGGCCACCGCACAATCAAAGGGACTTTTATATCAGACGCTGAAAGGCTTCGCTGTGAGCAGCCTGAGTAAGGGAGCAAAGAGAGGCAAACAGAGCTGCTTCCTCAAACCAGAGGACGGAAGGCAGGACCCCTGTTTCTCTTCCTGGAAAAGTCCTACTGATTGCACAGTTCCCTCACTATAAAGTAAACAACAGGCATTAGAACTCTGCCACCCAAATAAATACAGGGCTCATTTGTGTGTCTAATGGTTAACACAAGGTGCAAATGCCACGGGTCACATGGGTTAATTCAGAAAGAAAACAAATGCAATCGTGCCATTAATAATTGACTTGGGCTTTTAACTCCCACGATGGGATGAATACTTCGACTTTCTACAGAAGAACAGTAATAAAGAAGAGTGGCCCCAAACTGGGCTCCCAGCGGCTTTTTAATCAGAGAAGATTGCCAGGGCCATAGATTTAACATTGGCAATTAAGCTTCATGGGCCAAACAAATGCACTGGCCTGGTGTATTTCCCTGAAACCCTATCTTCAATAATGCCATAAATTGGAATTGCATCGCACAAAAGAAGCTGATTCTAACTGCTGCAAAGAAAGTTCACAAAAGTTCACATTTAACTTGGCAGGCCAAGGCAGGGCACTTTGGCAACTGCACAGATTCTGATTTCAATTCCCTAAATCTGCCCTCAGGATTTCGTTCTCCAGAGGATGGGTTGGCAGCAGGAAGGTCCCTCTGTGATTGATTTATTAGTTCCAATGCTTTATTTACAATTTTACAGGATATTGTAGCAGGGGAGCAAAACCAGTTCCATGGAAGTGAATCAAGTCTCATGTGGTTTGATGTTTTCTTCTGACCTTGTAAACCTCTTCCCCTTACCCCATTACTTTTTTGGAGTTTGTGTGAGCAAACCTAGGAAAGCTGGTTTGTAGCATGTAACTGGGTGAGAAATAATTTTGGTTTAATTTTTTTTAAGCTCGCATCACCTTTGTTCTCCAGGCCTCAAAACATGTGGAAAAGACTGCCTTTAAGAAAGGAGGTGTGGGTGGGATTGGGGGACAACTTCAGGGAGTGGCACCGAATAGAGGTATCATAAACACATGAGTCTACAAGCACAGGATCTGGTCATGTTTTCCAAGACCTGAGAGGACTTTCTAATCATCAGATCCACAAACATTATTGGCTGCTGTTTCCAACAAAGTAAAATCTAAGAGTTTTCAATATTGGATTCTTATGTAGCTTTCCAGTCGTATGTCCCAATACATCTTCTTCCCCACATTTTGTCAACACCACCCACCCATACACACAGTCAGCCACAGCCCTCCCCACCTCTGCTCCCTGAATTCCTGCCCACCAACAGATACTCTCCTCACACACACGAGCACTCACACACATGCACACACACGCGCACATTCACATATGCACGCATACACACATGCAGGCACACACATGCATGCACACACGCACATATACACATGCACACACACTGTATTTGGAGCATTTACTGAGACCCTTCAATGTGCCAGACACTGGCCTAAAATCTTCCCAACAAACCTATCAGTTGAGATTTTCTTTTTTTTTTTTTTTGAGACGGAGTCTCGCTCTGTCGCCCAGGCTGGAGTGCAGTGGTGCAATCTCGGCTCACTACAAGCTCCGCCTCCCAGATTCACGCCATTCTCCTGCCTCAGCCTCCGGAGTAGCTGGGACTACAGGCGCCCACCACCATGCCCGGCTAATTTTTTGTATTTTTAGTAGAGACGGGGTTTCACCGTGTTAGCCAGGATGGTCTCGATCTCCTGACCTCATGATCCACCCACCTCGGCCTCCCAAAGTGCTAGGATTACAGGCGTGAGCCACCGCGCCCGGCCGAGATTAACTTCTTAATCGCCCCACATTTTACAGGTAAAGAAAGAGTCTCAGAGAGATTCAGTCACTTGCCTAAAGTCACACAGCTGGTAAGGATTATAGAGACAAGGCTAGAACCCAGTTTTCATGACTCCTGAATAGAACTGTTATTTTAATGACAAAAACCACAATTACTTTTACACCAACCTAATACTATCCTCTATACCCTCCCCCACCAACTCCTTCAAACCTGCCTGTTCAAACATGATGTTTTATATTTTTTATTAACGCATCACACTAAGATGGCTTTCCGGGTGCCTGCCACTGAAATTCACTTTTCTGTCTCCTACATTCCCTTTGTATTTTGATTTAACCTCTTAACAAAATCGAGTTTGTGTCAAAGTTAATATGTGTCTGTCTCCCTAAGGATATTGAGTAGAGGCTATGTCTAATGCAGTTATGAGTCCCCAACAATACCTAGCATCATGCGTTGCACATAATAAATGCTTTAAAATATTTGTTGACTCAGAAAAATATTCCTGAAAATTTTTCTTATTGAAAAATTTTGAAATATTGAAAAATTTTCAATAATGTGAGCATGCCGACAGAGAATGGGAAAACCTTACTTTGCATTGGTTTTTGTTGTTGGGTTTAAGACTTTATTTTTTAGAGCAGTTTTAGGTTCACAGCAAAATTGAGCGGAAGGTACAGAGATTTCCTAAATAGCCCCAGTTCCCACACATGCAGGTAAGCCTCCCCCATATGAACATACCCTACCAGAGAGGTACATTTGTTACAACTGACAGATATACTCACGCATCATAATCACCCAAAGTCCATAGTTTACATGAGGGTTCACTCTCGGTGTTGTGCACTCTATGAGTTTGGGTGAATGATAATGACATGTATCCACCATTATGGTATCATACAGAATCACGCTGTGTTTTGTTTTAGATCTTTCCCTTTAATCTTGAGTGAAAGCCAGCACAATGAATGCTCAGTACCCTGACCAATGCTGTTTAATCTGGGATAAACCAGAAGGGTCTGGGAGAAATTCCGGGAGCCCTGCATTTCTACGTGAAGATTGAGGGCCGATTCCATGATGTCTCAGTTTCTACAGCTGGTCCCTCCTGTCCAACTCTTCCTTTGTATTTGGTTGGTTTTTGTGACCCAGAATATCCACAAATACATTTCATGAGGTCAATTTTTCCATCAATAACTAAGGCCTGGCCTAGGGACAATTCCCCACCCAACTAATTTTATTCAACCAAACTCACCGTAGTGACAGAAAAACAACCCTAAAAACGGCACACTGGAGAAAAAACAGCAAATATAATAAATATACACACAAATAAAATTTGTCTTGCAAAGGACAGAAAGCAAAATAGAGGAAGACAGGCAGAGATCCTATGTCAAAACTCTGTGTAGTATAAGGGAAGTAGTATAGATTTTTGGACCTAGACTAAGTTTCAATCCAAGCTGTACCACTTTTAACATGTGACCTTGGATGAGGTGTTAAATTTATCTATGCCTCAGTTCCCTCCTGGAAAAAATAGAAAAAATAATAGCTCTACTCTAACAGACTTTTTGTGAGGTGAGATATACTGTTATGTGCTAAGTGTTTAGAAGCATGCTTTCAAAGACACTATTACGGTTATGACCAAAATTCTACAAGAGTCATGTTTATGGAATCCTGGGAAAAGCACAGATCTTTGAGTTAGAAGACCTAATATAAATTCCAGCTCTGCCGTTAAATAAGCTGTGTGATCTTGAGCCAGTTCTACGTCTCTCTGAGCTTTAGTTTCCTCATCTGCACTTGGACTTAGACTGTCATGAATCTCTCAAGTCCTTCCCTGTTTCTGGAGATGGGAAAGGCCCTTTGATATGGTTTGGCTCTGTGTCCCCACCAAATGTCATCTCGAATTGTAATCCCCACGTGTCGAGGGAGGGACCTGGTCAGCGATGATTGGATCACGGGGTCGATTTCCCCCATGCTGTTCTGGTGATATTGAGGGAGTTCTCACGAGATCTGATGGTTTTAAAAGTGGCAGTTTTTCCGGCACTCCCACTTCTCTCCCTCCTGACGCCTTGTGAGGAAAGCTCCTGTTTCCTTTTCACCTTCCACCATGATTGTAAGTTTCCCGAGGCCTCCCCAGCCATGCAGAACTGTGAGTAGATTAAACCTCTTTCCTTTATAGATTACCCAGGCTCAGACAGCATCTTTATAGCATACAATTGGAGTTTAGGCATGTCAGTGCTTAAAAAGAAAGGTCATACCACCACTGATGGCATAGCCAGGATTCAACCCTGGGGGCTAAGCTCCAGTGCCCATGGTCTTATTCATGTTCTACATTTTGGAGTGAAAATTTTATATCACAAAGTTACTAATTCTTTAATAATTAGTATACCTTTAAATGTAATGCAGTTTTGAATCAAATTTCAAAATAACTTTTCTTGAAATTGTATATGACAATCTTAACATACATATGGAAGAAGAGATATGGCAGAAAAAACAAGAAAAATTAAAAAAAGGAATAATAAAGGGAACTTGCCTTATCAGATAATAGCACATACTATAGATCCACTGTTATCCTTATCAGGATATCCATACTATTATTCCCATCAGATAATAGCACATACTATAGATTTTATTATAGATTATATTAAAATACTATTATACCTCCATCTTAAACAAAATGCATAACTAAATTCCAATTTGACTAGACTTAAATATAAAAAACAAAATAATAGAAATATTACAAGATAGTTTAGGATACTACACATAATCCTAAAATTGACAAATACTTTCAAAACTGAGATCAAGAGCCAGAAGCTTGAAAATAAAAGATAAACATATTTAACCATGTAAAAATTTTTAGACATTTGTGGGAAAAAAATTGTCATACACAAAATTAGTAAAAAAAATTATTATTTAGTTAAAAAATAGTAAAGAATTGTAGATTAGTAAAAAAAAGTGAAAAATATCAGATTTGAAATGAATTTACAATACCTATAATATAAAAAGAGCATTTACTAATTGGGAAGAAAAAGCTCAGAAAAGTATGCAAAAGATTAATAGCAAAATTATCTAAATTAATTATGATCAGGGAAATGCAAATTTATGCAACAATGAGGTATCACTTTACTCTCATTATATGCCAAAAGGTTTTTATATTGAAAATATCAAGTGACTACTGGATTCAGCGAAGAGGGTACTTTCATATACTGCTGATAGAAATGTAAATTGTCATGGTCTTTTTGGAAAGCAATCTAACAATGTGTATTACAATTTAATAAATATCATATATCCTACTACCCTTCAGTTCCACTCCTGGGAATCTATCCCATAAACATAAAACCACCAGTAGGAAGAACATGTTTACAAGGATATTTATTGTAGCCTTGTTTGTAGTGGCAAGCTTGAAACAATATTCATCCAGTAGGAGAATGGTCCAATAAATTGTGTATAGTCACACAAATGGAGACTTTTATAACCCTTAAAAGAATGAATTAAAGCTATATCAGTTGGCTTAGAGGGAGTTCCATGAGGCATAATTGAATGTAAAACAGGGCCAGGCGTGGTGGCTCACGCCTGTAATCCCAGCACTTTGGGAGGCCAAGGCAGGTGGATCACGAGGTCAGGAGTTCGAGACCAGCCTGACCAACATGGTGAAACCCTGTCTCTACTAAAAATACTTAAAAAATTAGCCGGGCGTGGTGGTGTGCGCCTGTAATCCCAGCTACTCAGGAGGCTGACACAGGAGAACCACTTGAACCCAGGAGGCAGAGGTTGCACTGAGCAGAGATCACACCACCGCACTCCAGCCTGGGCAACAGAGCAAGACGGCATCTCAAAACAAATAAATAAATAAATAAATAAATAAATCACAAATATGTATAACATGAACCATCTCTTGCAGAATAATGGCAAGTCTGCATTTGTATGATTGCAGGTGAATGCAGGAAAATTGGGAAGAAAACATCCTGGGCTGCAACATGGTTACTTGGTGAAGGCTGAGACCTACGAACAATGAAGGAGGAGACAGGACGAGGAACTCAGGAGAATCAAGCACAAAATGACAGGGAAGATAAAAGACTGGAGGATATATGCTCACATTTTTGAAATATTATATGTGTGTGTATATATAAAGAAACTAATTTGTTATTATTTACAAACTAATCAGAAAAAAAAGAGAGGATCTTTGATCATTTTAGTCTCATCATCAGGGAGAAGTTTTCCCTGTAAAGCAAATTTGATGGGTCCTTCCTGTGTGTGTGGAGTAGCCCTAGGACTTCTCAGCTCTGGGCACTTGTGGTGAGGCAAGGTTTTGTTTTACACCCACCTTTCTTATTCCTTTTCTATCCTGAAAATCCACTCCACCTGCCTTTCCAGAGTAAAAGAACAGGGACAATGTGAGCATAATAATATCTCTAAGTCAGATAATGAGGGACCATCGTCAATCTTAGCAAAAAAAAGGATAGTTCATTGTGTAGAGATACATTCTGAAGTATGTGAAGCCACCTTAGAAGATACACAGGACCCAGGGATCACATGCAGACTCTGGAATTTGAAGCCAGAAAACTGGGAACAAAACACATTTGCGACACAGGGAGGAAAAGAGAGAAAGAGAAAACGGGACCAACCTCTATTCCCTGCAGTATAGCTAATCAGATACCCAGAGCAACCCTCCCACTGAAAACAGCTAATATGGTTAATAAAACGTTACAAACTCACCTTTCTAAATGTATCACTGAGCTGCTAATAAAGGAAAGACTCCTCAGAGACCAGAAATAAAATAAAAGTAAGAATTTAAGTAATCCACTTTGCTCTTGGCTGCTTGAGCCAAACTGACATCATTGAACTTTTGACAAGGAGAATTTATAAGCCGCATCTCATCTAAGGTAAGAAATATAAGGAGATTTGGTCCTCTGAAGATCTGGGTCCTCCAAGATCAAAACTGTGAGTGTTAGGGTTAACTAGAAATAAACCCCCCCCACCAAAGAAGAAATAATGTTAAGAGCAGAAATGAGGCCGGGCGCAGTGGCTCATGCCTGGAATCCTAGCACTTTGGGAAGCCGAGGCGGGCGGATCACGAGGTCAGGAGATCCAGACCATCCTGGCTAACAGGGTGAAACCCCGTCTCTATTAAAAATACAAAAAAATTAGCCGGGCGTGGTGGCAGGTGCCTGTAGTCCCAGCTACTCGGTGAGCCGAGATTGCGCCACAGCACTCCAACCCGGGCGACAGAGCGAGACTCTATCTCAAAAAAAAAAAAAAAAGAGTAGAAATGATAAATAGATTTAAATATAAACATACAATAGAGAGGATCAATAAATCCAAAGTTGGTTCTTTGAAAAAGTCTTATAAAAAGCTGGGCATGGTAGTATGTGCCTGTTAGTCTCAGCTACTTGGGAGGCTACGTCAGGAGGATCAGTTGAACCCAGGAGTTCAAGGCTGTACTGAGCCATGATCATGCTACTGCACTCCAGCCTGGGCAACATGCATCGTAAAAACCTGACTCTAAAATTTAAAAAATAAACACATTAAAAAAAAATGGAAAGCCTCATAAAGTTAACCAACTTCTGGCAATACTGATCAAAAAAGGAAAAGAGCAATCATTTTTTAAAACTATATCATGAATAAAAAAAGTAAACATAATTGTAGTTGCTGCAGATATTACAAAGATAAAATGTTATAAATATTTATGCACCCCCAAGTGAAAACAGGTGAAAAGGGAAAATTCTTAGAAAATATGAAATATTAAAATTTTTCATGTATAAAATGCTAAAATGTAGGAGAAAAAATAATTGTTTTAGGAAAATTTAAAAAATTGAACCCATAGTTTAAAATCTTCCCTCAAAGTAAACATATCATTGCAGTCTTAGATAAATTATTCCATGAAATAGAAAAATAGATAACTCTTTCTGTTTTATAAGGCTAGAATAAACAACTAATACCAAAAACCAAGGACAGTTTGAAAAAGGAAAATTACAAAGTGATTTCGCTCATGAACATTGATACAAAATGCTAAACAAAACATTGGCAAACTAAATCTATCAATAAATGAGAAAAGAAGATAGGCTGGGCACGGTGACTCATGCCTGTAATCCCAGCACTTTGGGAGGCTGAGGCAGGTGGATCACCTGAAGTCAGGAGTTCGAGACCAGCCTGGCCAACATGGCGAAAGCCCATCTCTACCAAAAATACAAAAATTAGCTGAGTATAGTGGCGGGAGCCTGTAATCCCAGCTACTTGGGAGGCTGAGGCAGGAGAATCACTTGAACCCAGGACACAGAGGTTACAGTGAGCCAAGATCATACCTCTGCACTCCAGCTTGGCCGACAGAATGAGACTCCATCTCAAAAAAAAAAAAAAAAAAAAAAAAAAGAAGATAATAAAACATAATGAATTGACTGCATTAACAGATCAAAAAAAATCACGATTATTGTAAGAGATGCAGAAAAGCAGTCAATAAAAATTGACATCTATTTGAAATAGTCCCATAGACAATTATTTTTAGACAAACATAGAAATTGATGCTTCTGCTGTTAAAGCTTGAAACAGGTATTTGTTTTATCCAAGTTCCTTCCTCAGGAAAGGACCTTCAGGCCTCTCCAAAAAAAGTATCAAAGAACTGGAACTCACCAAATCGTTCTGAATGCCTCCTTGCCCCTCCTTAGTTTCTGTTTTCTTATACATTGTTACATTTTTTCCCTGCTATATAAACCCCTAGTTTTAGTCAGTCAGGCAGATGGATTCACTGAGCTCCCTTCTCTGTGACTGCAGCACTGGATTAAAGCCTTCTTCCAGCTGGGTGCGGTGGCTCATGCCTGTAATCCCAGCACTTTGGGAGGCCAAGGCAGGTGGATCACCAGGTCAGGAGATCAAGAACACGGTGAAACCCCATCTCTACTAAAAATACAAAAACTAGCCAGGTGGGGTGGCAGTTGCCTGTAGTCCCAGCTACTCAGGAGGCTGAAGCAGGAGAATGGCATGAATCCAGGAGGTGGAGCTTGCAGTGAGCCAAGATCATGCCACTGCACTCCAACCTGGGTGACAGAGCGAGACTCCATCTCAAAAAAAAAAAACAAAAACCCTTCTTCCTTGCAATACTTGTTGTCTCAGTGATTGGCCCTCTGTGCAATGAGCAGCAGGACCTAGTCCAAATCCCTAGTGTTTAGGTAACATATTCATGATTTAAAAAATTTTTCATAGTCTAGGAAAATTTTAAAGTGCTATTTTTAAAACCTACCACAAACATAATAGTAAATGGCTAATGCACAAAACTTGTTGGTCAAGAGCATTTCCTTCAAAACTTGGAACAGAACAACAATCTTCACTATCACCATTTCTGTTCAGTGTCACCCTGGAGATCCAGGCCAGCACAATAAGATGAGGAAGGAGGTACAAAAGAGAAGGACCCAGCCAAGGCTCCTGAGGACCCATCCAAGGCTGACTTTGTGTAAAAACAGGTGACTGGAGGGAAAATGCTTTTAAAACTTCACCTGTGTGCTATGTAAATTCAAGTCCTGCTGATTGTAAGACATTTGCACATAGCATAACATTTTTACAGAGACATATATCTAAGGCCCACATGTCCTGCACTAAAGAGTAACAATGGAAGAAGACAAAAGTCTCCCAGAAACTGTTGA
The DNA here is from genome assembly GCF_028858775.2 of Pan troglodytes. Lineage (NCBI taxonomy): Eukaryota > Metazoa > Chordata > Mammalia > Primates > Hominidae > Pan > Pan troglodytes. Next base: position 38,538,171 of record NC_072401.2, on the reverse strand, counting down.
AATTTCATGCATTACCCAGCCATAGTGAATCACAACCTATATAGGGCAAAGTAAGGAACCACATGGCTTATTCTCACTATACTCTCAGCATCCAGCAGACTGCCTTGCATGTAGGTTAGAGCTCAGTAAAGACCTGTTTAACTGGCCAGGTACAGTGGCTCATGCCTATAATCCCAGCACTTTGGGAGGCCAAGGAAGGCAGATCACCTGAGGTCAGGAGTTCGAGACCATCCTGGCCAACATGGTGAAACCCATCTCTACTAAAAATACAAAAACTAGCGGGGTGAGATGGCAGATGCCTGTAATCCCAGCTACTTGGGAGGCTGAGGCAGGAGAATCATTTGAACCTGAGAGGTGAAGTTTGCAGTCAGCCAAGATTATGCCATTGCACTCCAGGCTAGGTAAGAGAGCGAGACTCTGTCTCCAAAAAAACAAAACAAAACAAAAAAGACCTGTTTAACTTACTAGTCAAGGTGGAAGACTCTTCTCCTTACCACGCACACATGACCTCTGCTCTAATTTCTGCAAACACTTGCTAGAAACAAAAGAAACACGCTATGCAAAATACAACCCTTTTTCAAACAACAGATCTTGTCTCATGGGCCTGAGATATTTCCAATATCCCAGTGGAGTTTAAGTTTCTCTGTCTAAGATGACGGGATTCCAGCAGGGGAGCAAAAGTTTGGAGGATAGACTCCTTTGGCCATAAAACAATTATGAGTGTTAGGTGATATATGAGATAATGCAAATAGAATTGTTTTTAAGCTTCAAAGCAGTATGCTATCTTATTTCTATAACTGTATGTGTTCCATCTTGGTATCTACTTCAAAAATGGAACTTCCCCTTTCCCCTACCAAGTTACAGTTTTTATCCTCCAACTAAAAGAAAAAAAAAATGTGATTTCTAACATTTAAATGTGATTCCACAGTTTCTCAATTTTGACAGTCCCCAGGCTCTAGAATAAGCAAGGTTTTCTGTAATAATTGGGTTCCCAGTTCAGGGGAATTTTGGCACTTCTGACTGCTGAAATACTGGGGCAGCTTGATTTTCCTTCCCCTTTCCCTTCCACATTTTGCTTCCTTGATCTTTGTTTTGGGGGATTTTTTTTCCTCTCTCTCAGTCCTAAGTCACCGTCTCTCACTGTTAAAAACAAAAAAAACTTACCCTTCCTACCTCTACCATCACCTTTACTTTCCCTTTCCAATTTGTATTTCCCGCCATCCTTGCTGCATCCTAGCATTCCAGGGATAATAATGAACACACTCGACTAGAGGCAGGAAATAATGGTTTCACAACAGTCTCTCTTCTAGGTGTGGAGTGAAGAGGTTGGGTTGGGTTGGGTATGAGAGAAACTGGGATAAAGTCTCAGCTCTGATAATTCCCAATGTATTTCATCTTGGGCAAGTTAAATCTTCTCACCAGGAGGCAATAGCAGGCAGTGGGGACTGTGGAGACAGGACAGATAGAAGCGCCTCTGGAAGTGAGTAGCTTCTTTTTTTTTTTTTTTTTTTTTGAGATGGAGTCTCACTCTGTCACCCAGGCTGGAGTGCAGTGGTGCGATCTCGGCTCACTGCAACCTCCGCCTCCCGGGTTCAAGCAATTCTCTGCCTCAGCCTCCAGAGTAGCTGGGATTACAGGCACCCACCACCACACCCAACTAATTTTCCTGTATTTTCAGTAGAGACAGGGTTTCACCATTGTGACCAGGCTGGTCTTGAACTCCTGACCTTGGGATCCACCCGCCTCAGCCTCCGAAAGTGCTGGAATTACCGGCGTGAGCCACTGCACCCAGCTGAGTAGCTTCTATTTAACTGCAGCCACCCAATTCAACTCATATACCATGGGAATGTGAGCTCTGTATTGCCAGGTCTTCTGAATTTTCAAGAACGCCCTCAAATATGGATTTTCATTTGAACTCTCTTGATTTTTTATTGTTACCTCAAAATTTTATAAAGCAGTGTGGGTCTTTTTGTTTTGTTTTGTTTTTCTTGAGGTGGAGTCTCTCCCTTTCACCCAAGCTGGAGTGCAGTGATGTGATCACAGCTCACTACAACCTCCACCTCCCGGGTTCAAGTGATTCTCGTGCCTCGACCTCCCGAGTAGCTGGGATTACAGCTGTGTACCACCATGGGTGGCTAATTTTTGTATTTTTAGTAGACACAGGGTTTCACCATGTTGGCTAGGCTGGTCTCGAACTCCTGACCTCAAGTGATTCACCCGCCTCGGCCTCCCAAAGTGCTGGGATTACAAGCATGAGCCAACGTGCCCAGTCAGGTCTTTTTTGTGTAGATTCCTAGGGCCTCTTTAGCATCTAATGTTACATGACCCTAAGAGCATGCCTGGTTGTTCCGCTGCCCTGGAACATTCTGAGACACTTCCACAATCCTCCCTTCACTTCTCCTGAATGCTCTTGGAGCTTTGTTTTTGGGTGCCTTAGCCTCAGGCTTTGCTGCAGTTCTGGGAAGTGATCACCTCATCTTGAGGGGATAAACTTTTTGGAGCTGGGATTTCCCTCACAGAGATAGGGTTCTCCTAATTCTGATTTCTTGGGCTTAGAGTAAGTAAAAGGGTGAACTGGATATTGAAAGTCCGGCTGGCAGATCAGTCTCACCTCTTAGAATGTCCTATTGGCCGGGTCTCTAGGCAAGTCTCCTCCCACCCAAAACACAGTTTTTGGGTCTAGACTGTACCTCTTATTCCTTATCTGAAATGGGAGGATTTCTGGGGTGTAAGACTCTTTGCCATCCCATTCATCCACCTTCTTATATGTCAGAGTTCCTGGCCTTTTTCTACTTCATTTCTCACAAGTCACTACTCCTGCCCAAAATACTGGCCTCTGGTTCTCAAAACCATCTGGCTCACCACTGGAAACCAGCCAGCCAACGTCTGGCACGTCTGAGCAGCCTCAATTCCTCAGATTCCTCTCCTACTTGGTTCCTGAGGCACTCAAAGGCCCTCCTCTGGCCAACATCTCTTGGCCATTTACCCCTGTTTATCTTACGGTCAGATTGGCAAGAATCTTAAGTCCCTCCCCTGCCCACTCGTGCAGTCTCATTAGGGTTAGGGGACCTAGGAAAGCCCCAGATCAGCCTATCAAGGACCGCCAGGAGTTAGATCCACTGCAGAAATGAACACTAAACAAGAGGACCAAATCCTGTACCCTGTCCACATATTCAGACTCCCTGACCAAGCTACCATCAGGCCAAAAGTAAAAGCTGTCACAGTATGTGCTAAATCAACAGAACATAAGAGGAAGCAAAGGAAATAGAAACATATTTTCTTTTTTTTTTTCTGAGACAAAGTTTCACTCTGTCACCCAGGCTGGAGTGCAGTGGCGCAATCTCGGCTCACTGCAACCTCTGCCACCCAGGTTCAAGCTATTCTCCTGCCTCAGCCTCCCACGTAGCTGGGATTTCAGGCACGTGCCACCACGCCCAGCTAATTTTTGTATTTTTAGTAGAGACGGGGTTTTCACCATGTTAGCCAGGCTGGTCTCAAATCCTGACCTCGTGATCGTCCCACCTAGGCCTCCCAAAATGCTGGGATTATAGGCATGAGCCACTGCACCCAGCCTAGGAACATATTTTTAAGGTGAGCCCTTGCACATTGTAATGGCCCCTCTCAGCATCCACTCTTATTTACTTAGTCAGCAAATGTGGCCCCGTGAGGGATTTGGCTGGCCAAACACAGCCTCTGCCTTCTCCACAGCTCTCCTCTGTCTAGCATAGTCCTTGCTTGAGTGGAACAATTTTTCAAAACGTTCTGCACTTCTGGTGAGCTGCGGACTGAGAGTGGCTGCTATGGGTTTCTGCCCAATTGTTTTTTGCTTAAACAACCTATGCTTTTATAAACACACCCTGACCGCTCTGAAGTCGTTTCTGCCCTGGATCTCTATCCCAAGCCACTGTATTGTTTTCATTTCCTGTGCTTCTTAACTTCCTTGTCATAATATTATCTTACATTCATGGCGCCACTAGCCCGCAGGCAGAGTGATATGCCATCATTTGGCATCAGTAGAAGTTGTTTCATCCAACTTCAATCGTGGTCACTCTGAGGCGCCCTGCAGTGGCTATTTAGCAAGTCAGGAGTGACTTTCACAGGAATGCAAGGCATGACTTTAGGAATGGTGCATATTTTTCAGATGGGCTGTCCCTATTGAAATTGGTTTATGAAGAATCCTGTGTGCCCAGCAAGGATTTAGAAAGAGAGATGTATACCACGCTGTAGTGTAGACAGTGTATATGGAGTCCTGAACCTCTCTTTCACCTGGCTTTCAAATGTCAGGTAAGGCTGGCTGGACGCAGTGGCTCACATCTATAATTCCAATGCTTTGGGAGGCTGAAGTGGGAGGACGGCTTGGGGCCAGGTGTTCTGGACCACCCCTGGGCAACATGGGGAGACTTCGTCTCTACAAAAAATTTAAAAGTTAGCCATACAAAGTGGTGTGCGTCTGTAGTCCCAGCTACTCAGGAGGCTGAGGTGGGAGGATCACTTGAGCCCAGGAGTTCGAGGCTGCAGTGTGCTATGATCGTGCCACTGCACTCCAGCCTGAGCAACAGAGTGAGACCCTGTCTATTTAAAAAAAAAAAAAAAAGTCAGGTAAGCTATCAAAACCCCAAGAGTGCATTGCCACAGGGCTGAGCCCACCCAAGACTCCTCCTACCCCGCACAGATAAACTGCCCACTCAGCTGCTTCCACTCAGTGACCAGGAAACCCTAATCCCAATTGTTGCAACAGACTCACAGCCTCCCTGTGGCGCTCAATACACAGATTCTAGCAGAGGTGAAATCCATAGTCCACAGTTCATATTTTATCTAAGACTTCCCTGATTATAAGATTTCAGAGCTGTGAAAATGGGGGAAAATAGCTAATAGTGATTTTACAATGTCACTATATAAGAATGAAATAGAAGAATGAAAGATACATTCTTATATTAGAAATGTTAAAATATATGGCTGGGCGCAGTGGCTCATGCCTGTAATCCCAGCACTTTGGGAGGCTGAGGGGGGCAAATCACTGGAGGTCAGGAGTTTAAGACCAGCCTGGCCAGCATGGTGAAACCCCATCTCTACTGAAAATACAAAAATTAGCTGGGCATGGTAGCAGGCGCCTATAATCCCAGCTACGTGGGAGGCTGAGGCGGGAGAGTCGCTGGAACCAGGGAGGTGGAGGTTACAGTGACCCGAGATTGTGCCATTGCACTCTAGCCTGGGCAACAGAGTGAGACTCCGTCTCCAAAAAAAAAAAAGAGAGAGAGAAATGTTAAAATATGGAGGGGAATGTGTCTAAATGGATAAAATGCAGTATTACGGACTTGTTAGTACTTTGGTAGCTAAATTATTTGCCTGGGGCACAAGGCATACCTATTCTTTCACCTTATATTATTAATAATGTTGATAACTATGATAATAACACTAATAACTTTTATTTCCATTGTGTCTTATACTTTATAATGTATGTGAAAAGTTTTAATATTCAGATTTCATCCTTCATCCATCCAAGAGATACCCTGAAGCTACCAACCCGGTTTCTGTCCTCTGTCAGGGAAAAATTCTTTCTTCCTGGGCAGGAAGCTAGGTTAATTCACATAAAGAATGACTGAGAAAGAAAGGAGAGTGTGAAGAGGAGGAGAAAAATCAGCAGCACAGGCAGAGAGATGAGAAGGATTTGGGGGGTGGTGTGAATTGAGGAGGTGAGGTTGTGATGCACACATGTGAGGAAAGGGGACTTTCTATTAGTGTGGACCACATGCTCAGCTCCTCTTCACTATCCTTCAGGAGACATAAGAAAAAAATTGAATTACTTTTGCCTATTGAAGTGTACTTCTTAAGTCTGATACCATTTTGAGACTGAACTCTTGGTTCCAGGTTTTTAAAGATTACAAGAAGCTTAATGTTGTAATGTAGCAGGATAAACACCATTATTATTCATTATATTCTAAAGACAGAGTCTTGCTCTGTTGCCTAGACTGGAGAGCTGTGGCATGATCACAGCTCACTGCAGCCTCCACCTCCCAGGCTTAAGTGATCCTCTTACCTCAGCCTCCCAAGTAGCTGGGACTTACAGGCACATGCCACCAGGCCTGGCTCATTTTTTTGTATTTTTTGTAGAGATGGGTTTTTGCCATGTTGCCCAGGCTGGTCTTGAACTCCTGGGCTCAAGCAACCTACCTGCCTCGGCCTCCCAAAGTTCTGGGATTATAGGCGTGACCCAACGCACCTGGTCAACCCCTCAGTACTAAGGAGAAAAATCTCAGAAACATTAAATGATTTTGTTCAAAGGCTTACATGGATAGTAACCAACAGAGATGCGAATCAAAGCCACTTTTTTTTACTCCAAATTCAGTGGTCTTTCCCTGTGCTCCTGAAATAAAGTATTTCAACTTTTTAAATGTTTATATTAATTAAATTTTACTGAGTAAATACATAATTCTTGATATCTTCAAAATGGAAGAAGGAATAGTGTCAGTTCAGAGATGTAATTAAACATCTTACTACAATGAAGATCTTACAACTAAATTGGACAAGTGTTCATACGTTTGTACCAAATGGCCAACTGACTATAAATTGTTCAGAAACCTTCGTATATCTGCATATTGTCAATCGTGAAACTATTAAAAGTGCAATTTTAAAAAGTTGTGCCCATCAACTCCCCTAAGGATTTACCCAAGAAAAATGAAAACATACCCACACAAAGACATGTAGGCCAATGTTTACCGTAGTCAAAAGTGAAAATTATCCAAATGTCCATTAACTGATGGTAAATAAGCAAAAGGTGGTATATATCCAAACAGGGGGATACTATACAGCAGTAAGAAGGGACAAAGTACAGATATGTTCTACACCAGATGAAACAGACACATCGAGCTAAGTGAAAGAAGCCAGATAGATACAAAAGATACATGTTCTGTAATTCCAGTTATGTGAAATATCCAGAAGAGGTGCATCTATACAAACAGAAAGTAGATTAGTAGTTGCCTGGGATTGGGGTTGAGAAAAGAGATTGTTGCAAAAGGGGATGGGGTGATAGAAGTGTTCTTAAACTGGATTATAGTGGTGGCTGCTCAACTCCACTCACTGGCTAAAAATAATTGAATTACAGACTTAAAATGGGTGAATTTTATGTCATGTAAATTACACCTCAATAAAGCTGTTAAAAGAAGAAAAAAGAAAAAGAAGAAGAAGAAATGTGCCATTATGGTGAAGCCCAAAGAGATTAATTAGATGTAAGAAATGGATGAAACTGGCTTGCATGTATGAAAGGGTTTGTTGACTGTAGGAACAGTTTTGAAAAACAAACAGTGAATGCTGAAATATGTGAGGAGTGCTACCGTTATGCAATTGACGATAATCAATAAAAGAGGAGGAGAAGTGACTGACAGAAAGTTGTTTTCTGTGCTAGGCCACATGACCAACATCAAGGTTTTTTTTGTTTTGTTTTGTTTTGTTTGTTTGTTTGTTTCGTTTCTTGAGACGGAGTCTCGCTCTGTCGCCCAGGCTGGAGTGCAGTGGTGCAGTCTCGGCTCACTGCAAGCTCCGCCTCCCGGGTTCACGCCATTCTCCTGCCTCAGCCTCCCAGGTAGCTGGGACTACAGGCACCCGCCACCGTGCCCGCCACCACGCCCGGCTACTTTTTTGTATTTTTAGTAGAGACGGGGTTTCACCGTGTTAGCCAGGATGGTCACGATCTCCTGATCTCGTGATCCGCCCGCCTCAGCCTCCCAAAGGGCTGGGATTACAGGTGTGAGCCACTGTGCCTGGCGACCAACATCAAGTTTTAATGCCCATTAATGTGAATTTAAGAGGGTGGGAGTTTACAGAATCCACTGTCAGGACCTGACCTGCAGATAGGATGAAGATGCATTGGTTCTGACCATCATGCTTTGCTGACCTCACCACACTATTGTGGGGAAAATCCCTACCATAGCAAGCATTGGGTAAATTATTATCTACTCTTGCACAAAATAAATCAATCAGCTCTACAATCTATTGCTCCAGAAGAGTTCATCTTTTGCCCTAGGTGAGTGTTTGTTATTTGCATATAATTTAAAGCACACTGCTTTCAAAAATACTTAATTTGTTTTTATTTTTATGATGCATAAAATTGTGTATCTTGTTTAAAGTAGGGTTTTATGGTGCCAAATAAGTAAACTCCTATTGATGAGAACTTCAAAAACCAAAAGAACACCTGGTCCTGGTAGGGATTAAAACAAACAGAAAAGAGTATTAAATTCTAGGCAAACAGTACCTTCCTTGTATCACCCAGAAGATAGAGAAACTCAGAAAGAAAACAAAATGCAACAGTGAGAAAGAGATTCACAAAGGTACTTGCTCCCCACAAATTCTGCACCTTCCTCCATGCTTCCTGTTCCCTCTACCAAACCTCCCAAGAAGTGAAGGAAAAGAGATGAGTTGCTCAATCCATTCGTCTACCTGACTGGGGAATCTAAATGGTAAGTTCTCATGATGTTCCAACCTTCTGAAATACTAGAAGGTTCTATTATCATTATTATTTTCTGCACAATTAAAAGGCACAGCAGAACAAGCATGGCTGGCCATGTGTTGGGCATTCTCTTACCTCTTGAATAGGGAGGGCCTCCTATCAGAAGAATTAAAATCTACCCACGTTTGGATCACTGAAGCCAGGACTTAGATCCAGAAAGGGCAAGAGTACCATGATGGTGCAGAGGGTACGACAATCCTGGTTCAATCCATGCTGCGACTTATGAATTCCCAACTCTGAAGGTGAACTGCAAGTTATTGAGATTTTCTATCTGCCAGGCCCTGTGCCAAGATTTTTACATGCATCATCTCTTGCAGTCCTCACCACTGTCCACTAAGATTTGTATCATTAGTCTCCCCTTTTACAAAAAAGAAACTGAGGCTTGGCCAGGTTTAGTTTACTTGCCCAAGGCAAGTAAATTTAATTTACTTTTAAAAGTAAATTAATTCACAGGACTTGTAAGCTCATGTCTTTTCCACCATGCCACAGGGGCCCCTGAATCAGACCAGCAGTTGTAGCTTTATGAAACTAGGGGGCCAAGTCCACATTTCTGTTCTTCTGCTCCAGCTGGATGGGCTTACCAATTGCCTGGAAGAGGCCAGGTTGGGGAGGAGAATGCCAGCTCTGTCACAGTGAAGCAGTGGGCAGCTGTCTCAGAGCTAGGGAACGAGGGAGAGATGCTGAGGGTCATTCCCATGGCGGTTGGTACGTTAGGTTCTCCCAACCTGTGCTTGTATATTTTAAAAAATGTTTCCATTAATTTCCTCTTGTTTATTTTGGCCAATTTTAAAGGGTATAAAATTTGGAATCAGAAAAATAAGTGTTTAAACCTGGTTTCTGCAGTACAACGTTGCGTGATTCTGGGAATTTACTTAAGCCCTGAATCCAATCTGAAATGAGGCTCATTGGTCACCCTTACTACACAGAGTTGTTTAGAGACTTAGATAACATCATTCTCTAGAGAAAGGCTTTGTAAGGTGTTATAGATATTATTATTATTTTAATCTTGACCTTCTCATTTTTATACTAGCTACTCCTCCTTTGTTTATGCCTGCCCTCAGTTTTATAAAGCAGCCTCTTGTGTCTTCATCCAAGTTGTTCAAAGAGAGATGGGGTGGCTATAGAGAGAGCGAGAGTGAGAACCCCGGACAGGACCTGGCTGAGGACAGAGTTCTATTGTTCAACACCAGCTGCCTCCCTCTGGCTGTCATTAATCAGCACATCTGATTAATGACAGCATAAATTTTTAACCAGCCAGCACTAATCTATTTGTCCTAAATCAGCCAATGTTTCTCAGTCTTCTTCGAAAAGAGATCATGAAAGGGTCTGTCAAATCCCTTGATGAAATCTGAAATTCTAACCTCATGACCACCCCTTGATCTGGCAGTCCAATTTTCTAACAACGGAAATCAGGTTTGCGGAGACATGCTCACCCTCACTGAGCTCATGCTGCCCTCCAGATCACCGTTAGCACTACCCATGAGTCACTTGTTCTAAATGTGTTCTAGAATGTTCCTGGGGGAGTATCCCTCCTCAGGGTGAGAGGACTCAGGAGCCCTGATGGCATGCCAGCTTGGTGAGGAGAGCAGGGAGTCAGGTGCCAGGCTTTGTCTGAGAATCATATACAGGACAGTATGGGTGAGCAGCAGAAATCTACAGACATTCATTTAGGGAGACCCCAAGCTATCAGTGAGGGGACTCAAATCAAAGGCCCAGGTTATAGGCAAGTTGAGAATTAAGGCAGTAGGATTAAGCTATAGGCAAGTTGAGAATTAAGGCATTAAAGAATAGCACCACCACAAGGATATGGAACCAAGACTGGGAGTAGGTGGGGTAGCTGAATATATCCATCCAAGCTGAGGGATTAACATGAAGTTCAGATGAATTCTACTAGTCTACTACAGTACTAGTGTCCAGCCTGATTCATTAGCCCAGCCACAGAGATGGTGGCTTTTTCTCTAGAGTTTGGTTTTTGTTTTGTTTTGTTTTGTTTTTTGTTTGTTTTTCTTGATAAAGCAACCATCCTTGACACACAAAACTCAAGCTTTTCTCATTTCAGAAGTTCACTTTCTCCCACCCCTTGAAAAATGCATCCATTTGCGTGTATCTGGTCTTCCGATGCCTTCCCTATCACCTACAGCTTTTGAAAAATTACTGGCAGCTTTTCTTTCGTCACAGCCAGTTCTTTCAGCAGAGTTGAGTCAGGGTTAAGAACATGAGCGTTCCTGCCAGACAGACCTGGGCACATGCCCCTGATAGTCCATTTATTTCAGTGGGACCTTGAGTCATGAACTGCTTTGAGCCTAAACTCTCTCATTGAATAATAGGAATAATAATAATCTACTTCACAGGATTGCTGTGAGGCTTCAATGAGATGGTGCATGTACAGCATAAGGCCTAGTCCCTGCATACCATGCATGCTCCACATATATTCCTATGGTCAAGTGCATCATTATTCCCAATTGTTCACTCCTGCCAGGATCAACACCCTTTGCCATGGGACTTTGCAGTTCTCATGGGACCTTGCTAGAGATGGAGTGTACAGCCCACCCTACTGGTTTGGGGCTTGAGTGGCTTGTGACTTGATTCAGCCAATGAAATGTGGGCAGAAGAAACAATGTGCCCATAATACATACAGGCCTTATGTATTGTGTATTTCCCTTCATCTCATATGTGCTTCTGCCATTTACAAGAGAAGAACATGCCCCGGAACACCCACTGGTACCAGAATAATAAAAGACTCCTAGAGCAGACCTGGACCCAATCCACAGCCTAGAGCCATGCCCGGCAGAGCTCAGCCAAGATCAGCCAAACCCCAGCCAGCCCACAAACATATGAACAAGAAGTTAAGTGTTTATCACTGCACACCACAGATTTTTGGAAGGGTTTTAAGTGGCATCCTTGTGATAAGAATTTATACTTACCTTGTCCACTGCTTGGAGATTTAAGTTTATTTAAAGCAGTTAATGGGCTAATTTCCCTTTTATTCCAGTTTCCACCAAGCTTCAATTTAAGGGTAAGAGCATGGGTTTTGGAACCCATGGGCTTGGGAGCAAGGGCTCCCAAGAAAAATGAGCTGCTCTTTCCTTTTCTTGATAAGCTTATTATCCTTTGTGCAATTTGGAGAGCCTCATCTCCAGATCTTTACAGAACAGACAGAGTGAATAGAGTTCATAGGGGTTGAGGCATTTGGCTTTGTCTCAGACTTCTCTGTTCATTCATTCACATTTATGTGGCACCTGGCACACACCAGGCACTGTTCTAGGTCCCAAGAATCTGGTGGTTAATAAGGCAAGTGAAGTCACCCCTCTCATGGAGCTTACATTCTAGAAGAGTTCCAAGTAGGTAATGAATAAGACAATAGTAAACTAGGTAATTCCACATAGCAATGAACATTGTGAAATACATTCAAAAGGGTGATATGGCTAGAGAATGACAGAGTATAGAGTGCAGGACAGGCTGATGATCAGGGAAGGTCTCATGGAAGCAATGACACCTCCCATTTTCCAAATGAGAGAAATGTTCCTCTCTAATCCTCCTTGCTCCACACTTACCCAGAGTAGCGCTTCTTGTTTTTAACACTGTAACAAGTTAGGATTTCTTTACAGCACGTAACCACCTGCCACTCTTGGTAGAGATCCAAGCAAGTCTTTTGATCTTGTGTTCCTCCTTCCTCCTTCTGTACACTGGACTCTGTAAGTTACCCTGGGCAGCCACACCTAACTTTTCAGACACCTCCTCTTCTTCCTCGCAGGAACCATTTTTAGTGACATACATGGTAGCAGTTGCATTTTTAAGGGCTCCCAGTTTGTCAATGCCATCTTCTGATAAAACTCTTGCATCTTTCCATCCCTACACATTTTGCAATCTGCTTCTCTGAAGCCTACAATATTTGACTGTGCCTTAACTTTCCATCTCAGCTCTTAAGAACTTAAAGTTAAATGGGAAGATTATCTTATTTGTCCCAGCACATGTCAATGTCAGCCTTCTTTGTGGGCCAGAGTAGAGCTCACACAAGAAGTTTCCTTCATTCCCGGGCCGGGCGTGGTGGCTCACGCCTGTAATCCCAGCACTTTGGGAGGCCAAGGCAGGTGGATCACAAGATCAGGAGTTCGAGATCAGCCTGACCAACATGGTGAAACCCCATCTCTACTAAAAACACAAAAATTAGCCAGGCATGGTGGCACACACCTGTAATCCCAGCTACTGGGGAGGCTGAAGCAGGAAAATCTCTTGAACCCGCGAAGCAGAGGTTGCAGTGAGCTGGGATCACGCCACTGCACCCCAGCCTGGGTGACAGAGGTGACAATTGATGAAGTCCTAGGGAACACACGCTCATAATTTATCAAAGGATTCCTCTGCTGTTAGCAACGTGAATTGTCAGGCAGTTTCTGGAATACACTAGTGATTCTCAAATTCTACATAAATGACCTGAATGGCCTGTCAAAAATACTGATTCTGACTGCATTAGGCCCAGGGCCAGGCCCAAAATTCTGCATTTCAAACACGCACCAGGTGCAGCAGGTGCTGCTGATCTGCAGAGCACATTTTGCATAGGTAACTTCAACCATCCAACCAACCTTGTGGCTAGATTTGTAATTGGTGTGAAGATAACATCATCTTTTTGCCTTTAGGTACCTCTATCTTGAAGGTAGTCTGCAGCACATGCCCATGGCACTATTTCTTCTCTTTTATATTCAGCCTCAGTTTCAGGCCCCCCAACCCCCAGTTTCTTCCCTTCTACATGTTTCTCTCTGTAATGTCAATTTTCCCGGTTTCATCTGAACATTTTATTCCAGTATGGTAATCGAGGACACAGAACACCAAATCTTATTTTTGAGCTCCAAGATGATGGCTGACAAGGGGTAGGATATGTCTTTCTAGGGCAGGGAAGAATAAAACAGAAGATCTCATTTGTGGTTCAGAGAGCATAGAATGACTCCTGACTCTTAATGAAGAAAAATGCACAAATAAACCCCAAAACTACATTCAAAAGGAAATGATGTAAACAACAGTTACAGAAGAATAGCAGTGAGACAGTGACAAGTAATTTTCAAGAATAGAAAAAGGAGGGGAAAAGTGGCTCACACCTGTAATCACAACACTTTGGGAGGCCGAGGCAGGCAGATCACCTGAGGGCAGGAATTCGAGACCAGCCTGCCCAACATGGTGAAAGCCCATCTCTACTAAAAATACAAAAAATAGCCGGGCTTGGTGGTGCACACCTGTAATTCCAGCTACTCAGGAGGCTGAGGCAGGAGAATTGCTTGAACCCGGGAGGCAAAGGTTTCAGTGAGCAGAGATCACGCCACTGCACTCCAGCCTAGGCAACAGAGCGAGACTCAGTCTCAAAAAAAAAAAAAAAAGGCAGGGGGAGAAAAGAAAAGTACTCATTCAATTGTTCATTCAGTCAGTCATCCACTCAATTCAACTAAGAATTGTTGAGAATCTACTCCGTGCCAGGTGCTGGGTATATGGGGTGAAAACAATAGAATCATCTGTATCCTTGCGGAGCTGACAGCCTGGGGTGAAAGACAGACACAGAACAAGACAACAGACAAATGGATACATAATGGCAAACAGTGATTGGCTATGAAGGATACAAGGTGTAGTTACAAAGAATGAAGGGGGCAAAGGACACTGTGGAGACAACATGGTGAGAAACGGCTCCCTGAAGAGTTGATGTTCAAGCTGAGAGTTGAAAGACGAGAAGGAACTAGACCTGCGAAGAGTCAGGCTGGAGATGGAGGGAGGAAAGATCACTTCAAGGAGAAGGAATTAGTTTATCTGCAAGGGCCCTGAGCTGGGAAAGAATCTAGAGGGTTTGAGGAACTGAAATGCACCTGCTTAATGGCAGCAGAGTGTGATAAGTGGGGAGAATGGCATGAGAGGGACTTGGAAGGTTAGGCTTGGAGTCTTGGATATTCCTACACCCATGGGTGAACTATGGCAACTAAACAAAATGAACTTGAAATCTTCATGGAAGAGCCAAATCCACAATTTGGTGGAATGGGATTTGTTCTTTCAACAGATATTCCCAAAGTGCCTACTTGTTCCAGGATTGGTATATGGAAAGAAGGGATGGTAAACAGAGGAAAAGGATCTGACTGATGGGAAGGCCCATCAGTCACTATCCAGAAAGCTGTTTGTTTGCTTGGGTAGCTATGAACCCAAGGAAGGAATATGGTGGAGAGTGTCTGGTGGAGAAGTTCAGGCATCAGTGTAGTCCTGCAATGGTCTGGTTTTGGATCTTGGAAGCAGGAAGGGGAGAAACATACTGCACACATGTATGTCTCTGCGTGTGGTGGGAACAGGGGTGGCCAGGGATGGGAGAGAGAGCAAGAACAGTGCAAAATCAAACACAAGCCCCCAAGAAAGCAGGCAGACTAGAGAAAGGAAAATAAAGACACGCTCACACCCACACCACAAGCAATCCTATGACTCTTGGCAGTACAGGCAGATGAGGGTGCAGGTGCAAGGATGGCTGTCACAGGAAGGGAGCAAAATGTATTGTATGGGGCTCAATCTGTGTAGCTCACTGGGCAGAAGATGTCCCTACGACCTCACACAAACACGAGAGCTGCTAAGTCACCCATTAGATTTAAGGGAATCAAGTCCACTGTGGCCTGGACAAGACTCCATGTTTTAAAAGTCTCTTAAAGCCTAAAGTCACGGCACAAAGCTCTCTGAACTCCCCAAGTTCAGACAGTTCCACAAAGGAGCCCCCAAGCATCCCAGCTCCTGGAGCTGCCCACCCTGGCATCATTTCCTTTCTCTTGGGAGCCTCCCCAAGAGAGCAGAGAGAAAATACACTCAATCCTCCCATTGCAGGGCTTTTTAGAGACTCTGTGCGAAACCAAAGAAAGTGAGAGATTTGGTGAATGTGGCCGTAACTCATTCACACAAGCTCCCTGCCTCCACACGGAGCACAGTGAGTTGACAAACCATTTACCGACTCAATTTGGATAAACCTTAAGCTGAAATAAGACATTTTCTATGCCCTTTAGGAAGCAGTTCCAGTGTCTCTGACAAGTTCTAATTAGAAATATGTATCAACAATATTAATGAAAATTTCAGAAGAAAAGTCCCTCCTCCATAATCTTACCAACTTCACGCCACCTCCCCCCACCAACCTTTTTCATTTTCCCACATCTTTCTAGAACCTGTTCGCATGGGTAAGTGGCTTCCCCTGCTGCAGCCGTCTCTGGGTAGCATTCAACTCCCTCTTCCTTGTCATCGTAGCACACATTGCTACACCGTGCCACTCCTCCTACACTCCTGTGCTTTATAATCTCCATTGTCACTATCTTGAAGAAGACCCCACATTTGTTTTTTCCTCTAAATAATTATCTGCTCCTTTAGTGGTTATGAGGCCAAGTTTTACAGTCAGACAGGCAGGGCTGGAGTCAAACCCTCACTTTGCCGTTTACCATCTGGGCAACTTTGGGAGAACTGGCTTCTCATTGTCAGTTTTCTCGTCAGTGAAAAGGGGACAGTGACCACTGCCTCCTAGAATGGCTGTGAGGTCTACACTGAGATACTAAATATAAACCAAGCATGGAGACTGGCACATAGGAAGGGTTTAACAAATGGAAGCTATTTTGTTAATACTATCATTTCTTCTTATTTATTCTCCTTTGGAAATTCAAAACAGGATATGGCGTAGCACAAGGTAATCTGGGAGTGTAAGTTTCTTATAAGTTTCTTAGCAACAGATAAGGCCAATCGTCCCCCTCACTGGGAAGAAGGGCCAGAAGGTTGTAGGGAAGGTGTCCCCTTCCAGTCAGGCCCAGACAGTGTCCAGGCACTCAAACCACACTCTTCTGCTCCCCATCCTATCTTCCAAACAGGGAATGACCTGCCCAAAGCCCATCACTATTCCCTTGGGTTGATACATCACTCTCTTTTGTAAAACTAAGTTAAAACATTTTAGGGACATCAAAGCACTAATCAGTCCCCTGAAGCAAAAACATTTACTAAAGCATCTCTGGCCAGGCTAAAAGAATTAATGCAGCTTAGAAAAAGCAGCTTTTTAAGCCAAGCGCGGTGGCTCACGCCTGTAATCCCAGCACTTTGGGAGGCCAAGGCAGGCAGATCACTTGAGGTGAGGAGTTTGAGACCAGCCTGGCCAACATGGCAAAACCCTGTCCCTACTAAAAATACAGAAAAATTAGCTGGGTGTGGTGGGACACGCCTGTAGTCCCAGCTACTCCAGAGGCTGAGGCAGGAGAATCACTTGAACCTGGGAGGTGGAGGTTGCAGTGAGCTGAGATCGTACCACTGCCCTCCAGCCTGGGTGACAGAGCAAGATTCCATCTCAAAAAAAAAAGAAAAACAAAAAGCAGCTTTTTTACAGACAGGAAGCACTCCCCTGGTAGGTGTGTTTCGTGTTTAAGGATACTGCATTCCTAAAGGCCCTGATGCACGTGAACCCTTAAGCCTAATTTAAGGGTAAATGTTCTTCTTAATGTACTCAAAGGTATTTGCTACCTAAAGAGAGCAAGTTGTATATGTTAAAAAGAAAAAAAGGCCAATATGGCAGTTACTATTTCTGGCCCATTTATTTCCCCCAGCAAATCAATTATTAATAATTATTATTTGACCCCTTTTATTGAACATCTATCATGTGTTAGATGCTGAGAGGATATAAATACTGATCACGCACAGAAGTGCTTCTGCATGCTGATAGCCTAGTAGGAGAGCCAACAGTGAAACAGATAAATGTGATTTATGTGTGTGTGTGTATGTGTGTGTTGTAAGTACAATGAATAAGACAGGTTCAATATGGTGGCTCACACCTGTAATCCCAACACTTTGGGAGGCCAAAGTGAGAGGATTGCTTTAGCCCAGGAGTTCAAGATCAGCCTGGGCAACATAGTAGGACTCTATCTCTACCAAAAAAAATGTTTTAAATTAGCTAGGCATGGTGGTACGTGCCTGTAGTCCCTGCCACTTAGAAAGTTGAGGTGGGAGGATCACTTAAGCACAGGAGATCGAGGCTGCAGTGAGCTATGATTGTACCACTGCACTCCAGCCGGGGCAACAGAGCAAGACCCTATCTTAAAAAAATGTATTTTTAAAGAATAAAACAATATTGCCAGAGGAAAGGTTCAGACAAACTATTTGAGGTGATCAGAGAAGGGATCCATTTACTCCAGCAGAGTCATGCCCTGATCACCAATTTTTTTTTTTTTTTTGAGACGGAGTCTTGCTCTGTTGCCCAGACTGGAGTGCAGTGGTGCAATCTTGGCTCACTGCAACCTCCGCCTCCCGGGTTCAAGTAATTCTCCTGCCTCAGCCTCCAGAGTAACTGGGACGACAGGCATGCACCACCACGCCCAGCTAATTTTTTGTATTTTAGTAGAGACGGGGTTTCACCATGTTGGCCAGGATGGTCTCAGTCTCCTGACCTTGTGATCCACCTGTCTTGGCCTCCCAAAGTGCTGGAATTGCAGGTGTGAGCCACCACACTGGGCCCTGACCACCTACTTAATACCACAACCTGCCCCAGCCCCCGCCCTCCAACTCCCCCTTCTCCTGCTCGATTTTTTCCTATGGCACTTATATGTAGTATACTATATAATTTATTTACTTATTGTTAGTCTGTCACCCCTGCTAGAATATAATCTCTGTCCATAAAGAAAGACATTTTTCCAACTTTGATGTATCTCAAGCCCCTAGAATGGAGTCTGCCTATAGTAGGCATCAGTAAATTTCCCTAAATGTAGGCAGGACACGTGTGGCAAGAGGCACATTCATCCCTCTCTCCATTCGCTTAATATACCTTTATCAGGCATCTTCTCTATGTCAAGCATTATCCTAAAGATGTAAAGATCAGAAACTTCCCGTCTCCTCTAGGGTCTGGCAACCTGGGCAGAGGGCAAGAACTTCCTGCTTACAGTAACAGTGTGAGCAGAACCAGGAGCAGGGTCCACGCTCTAGAGCAGGCACAGAGCTGGGTGTGACCCCCCCACTGCCCCGGGAATGAGGCTGGAGAGACACTGTGGGCACCAAGTCTAGAGAGCCCAGACCCTGGCTGAGCAGATCATGGCTTACAGCTGAACCCTTACGATACCAAGACACAAGCTTCATTTGTAAATAACTCTCGTTAGACACAGAGGTAAGACTCCATTAAAGCCAAATAAATCAGACTTAACCTAAGAGGTGGAAATCCAGACAGGAGGAATTCTCAGAGCTCTCTCCTCCTTATGACCCAGATATTCTTCTTCATGCTTCATACTTTGCCTGTTTTCAAGTCACAGAGGAACAGGCTCACACGTGCAGACATACACCAAACACATGCAGGCTGTTTCCAATTTTGCACAGATTATTTCAGTCCAAAGATAAGAAGACTAGGTGGGGTGGACACACCTGCCTTGCTCTTTGATTCCCTGCCACCTTGAGAGGAAGAAGAATCGTTTGTTTAAGCAGCATATTCCTGGGAAGACCTGGTATAGGCTGCAGCTCCAAGACACCCACACACCTCCCCCTAGGGAGTACAACTAGCAGTCAATTGTACCCTTGTTGGGCCTTGCTGAGTACCAAGCTCAGTGCCAGGCATTGGAGAAAGTCACAAAAGAAGTAGAGTCTGAAGAGCTCATGTCTGACCCCAGGAAGGAGAGAGGAGATGCTATAAAAATCAATGCATATAGGCATAATTAGATTGGATGGTTCTCTGAGCTCTGCGGAAAAAATAGCACATAAAAATAATTATGTTATAAACTGACTCTTTCCTATATATAGCAAAGACAAATAATCACCCACTTCCCCAGTTGATCTGTTTTGTGAGTCCCTGTTTTTAAATATTGAGTTTTCTGAAAAGTTCACCTCATTAGCAGAAGTTCTAATGGCAGCCATCAAGTTTTATCCAGGCATAGGGGTGACCTAGAGGTCCCTGCAGAGAGAGATGAGGTGGGGGAAGGGCTATTGCAGGAACTGGGTGATTCCTCCACAGGGGAAATCTGGCCACTTGGGCAAAATCAGAAGCACAGATTCCGGATTTCTGCTGCTGCTGCTCTTCCAGTCCTGTGCCTTGCATGGCTGGAGGATTTTGGAGGAGAGTAAATCTCAAAGCTCTCTCCAAATCTTCCTGCTCTGCACTTTCACACCTGCTTTGGAATTCTTTAACAGTCTCACTGCAAAATGCCTGGGATCAACAGTGGGGCAGAAACCACCTAGATTATATGGGTATAACGGTAAATGAAAAACAGAGATCTCCAGATAATTAGATGGTCCCAGGTCTGATGTGTTGATGTCAAGGGTGCTTTCTATGAGTACAGGTATAAGTGAAAAAAAACCAATCTCTCTTCCTCTAAACAGCTCAACCAAAGAAATAAGCCCCTACCAGATATCAGCTCTGATGAAGTTAGACCCCAACAATGACCTTTGACATTCTCTCTCAGGAGCTCACTGCCAGCAATGCATGGAGGGAGGGGCAGATGGATTTCTCTCAGAGACCACTTTTCCAATTTGCTAAGAGACTGTTCCAAGCCGAGTCATGTCAGGAAATGCTACCTGGTGGCAACCCTTGTCCTTCTACCCAAGAAACTTCACTTCCCATTTCTTTTTAATTGTTTCCTCCCTCTGTCCATGAGAGCAATTTAAGTCACTCTGATTCCCCACTAACAGCCTACTGGATGACAACGGACCAGAATGGAGAAGACATTCCAGAAATAAGAAACCACTGTGAAAAATACCTGCTAGAGTTCCATTAAGCCTTGGGAATCAAGACCACTCCCTGGTAATTTAATTGTTCAGAATGGAAGGGGAGTGTATTTTTGATGGTCTTCTAGCAGCTTCAGACAGGGACTGTGAATCCATCATTTACTCAGCAAGCATGTATTAAATTGAATGCCTGTACTAAGATAGGTACAGATGGTGTTTAATAGCTGATATTTAGTGAACACTTACAGGCCAGGTGCTGGGTTAGTGCTTACTTGGGATGCATTATCTAATGTAATCCTCACAAATGCCTGTGAGTGTCTTGCTATTATAATTCCCAATTTATGATCAAGAACATGGAGGCACTGCTGCAGGGCGCCATGGCTTGTGTCTATAATCCCAGCTACTTGGGAGGCTGAGGCAGGATGCTGAGGTGGGAGAATTGCTTGAGACCAGGAGTTCGAGACCAGGCTGAGCCACATGGCCAGACTCCTATCTCTAAAAAAATTAAAAATTAAAGACCATGAAGGCACTGAGAGGTTAAGCAATTTTCTCAAGATCACAGAGCTAAATCATGGAAAGGCCAGGACTGAACTCAATTCAGGCACTAGCCTTAACCACTAAGCCCTGTAGCCCCTGAGAGAGATGTACAGAAAAGATTGTGCAACCTGCTCTGTTCGAGGCTTTGCCCTCAGAAAGTCCCTTATAGTAAATTTGAATTTCTCCTACTTCTGTTACAGTCCATTTCCTCTTGCACTGCTCCAGGCTGGAGAAGAATTCGGTGTAGCAGCTTCTGAGAAGTTGAAGGAGGGGCCAGGCAGAAACTGTCCTAGAGTAAGCACTGAGGGGAGCAATGCACTTGGCATACTCAGAGCTGAAACACTTCCAGTGGAGGTCACCTGCAGCCACTGGCAGCCTTATTTGCATTTTCTGAAGCCCCCTCTTTTCCCCATCCTTGGAGTCAAGGTACATTTACCTGCTGAGAAGTCAGAAGTCTCCCTCTGATGCAACACATGTGGCATTTTCTGAAGCTGACAGTGTTCATGGAAGAGGGCAAAGAATGCTTTTATGCCCATTCAGAGAAGAAGTCCCTTAAATAAACAGTGTTTTCTGTGCCTTGGAACCTGCAAACCCGGGGACTCAGTCCTACTCATCACAGGCTAATTCCCCGGCATTACATAGCCTTCTAGCTCAATTGAGCATGTCCAAAATGTGAGCATGTTAGAGGCTTGTTAAAACACAGATTGCTGGGTCCCACCCCACGGGTTCCATAGGTCTGAGATAGGGCCCCCAAAACATGCATTTCTAACAAGCTCCCAGGTAATTCTGATGCTGCTGGTATGGGAAAAACACACACAAAGCTCCAGAGAGAGCTTTGTAGAATTCTTGCCGCTCTGTTAACACATGCAACACCATTCCTATACACCGGAGCTTCAAACATTCCAGGATACCATATTATTTAAAATCTCAGATGCACAAGTAAGTGTTCGAAGTTAGAGGTAGTGGGAGTGAAGAAATAAGGACAGGTTGAGCCCAGACTGAACAGTAACTTAAGAATAAACCTCTTGAGGACTGGTGGATCCAATAAAGAGGAAGCTGAGAGAGCTTGTTTATAGTCAGGCTTTCTACCTCCTTTCTGAGAGCACCAAAGTTGGTCTGGGCAAAGCCAGTCTTACCCTGCCCTGCCCTGCCCTGCCCGGACCTGCCCAAAGTGTTTTCTCCTTTCTCAGGAGGGAATAGAGTTATATCCCAGGCACAGGATAGTGGCTGTATTTGCATTCCCTTCCCAGGAAAAGACAGGAGCATCTCTCCTGCCTGCCCTATGCACCCGTTAGCATCTCCTCCAACAAGTTCCTGTTTGGACCCTAGGAGTTCAATATCAACAGCTGAAAGGAAGGTATCCTGAATCTCATATGCAGTCACAGTTCTGGAAAGTCTGGAGGTCAGGAGCTACAAAGTGGATGAGGGACCTGACTCTTGTCTTATCCAAATGACTTTACCCATGTCATTCTCTCTAAATGGATATCCCTTTCTCCTGGGTCTCTTGGTGAACTCCTAGCCTTCTTTCAAATCTCCACTCAGGCATTTCATCTCTGGGAAGCGATCCTCAGCATCTTGGGTAGACTCCGCAGATCTCCTCTGTGCTTTTGCTCGAGGACATCCACACTTCAGTACTGTGTGAGTCTAAGAGACAGGACCAACGTTCTTAACTTGTGAGTATCCCTAGCCTGTCTCCTCTCTCCTCACCATCGAAAGAGGGCTTTTCCCATTGGTCTTTGCCACTCTCCCTGGGGATAAAGATTTCCCTTGCAGAATTATTCTTTTCTGTAATACAGCATCAAAGGTTAGGGAGAGAAAAATGAAGAGGCAGAAGGAAAGGAGGATATTTAGTGGAGATGAAAGGCATGTGGACTCAGGCTAGAAAGATTTCTTTTCTCTCTACAAGGGTAAAGGGAAAAGTGCAGGCCAGGGCAGTTTTCTGCAGCGTTTTGAGGAAAGAGTGCCAGGGCAGACTCAGGGTGTGAGGAAGTGGATAGAAAAGGGAAGGAGGCTGAATTAAGGGTAGCCTGTGTAGATTCTATTTACGGAGTTTGAAAATACAGAAGGTTGGGCACAGTGGCTCACGCCTGTAATCCCAGCACTTCAGGAGCCCAAGGCGGGCGGATCATGAGGTCAGGAGATCGAGACCATTCTGGCCAACATGGTGAAACCCTGTCTCTACTAAAATACACAAAAAAATAAGCCGGGCATAGTGGTGCACACCTGTAGTCCCAGCTGCTCGGGAGGCTGAGGCAGGAGAATGGCGTGAACCCAGGAGGCGGAGGTTGCAGTGAGCCGAGATTGCGCCACTGCACTCCAGCAGCCTGGTGACAGAGCAAGACTCTGTCAAAAAAAGAAGAAGGAGAAGGAGGAGCAAAGAACTTAAGTTTTTCTGAAATATCTTTCACTCCCTCTTTCTTTGACTGCTCTGGGACTGTATGTTTTTGTTGGTTACATTTTAGTCCTTCTCTAAAGTCCTTTGACTTTGCCCTTCTCAGTGTTGGGCACAGAGGCTGGCCCATGATATTATATAAGGTTGATGTAAAAGTAAATGCAAAATCGAGTAATGGCAAAAACCACAATTACGTTTGCACCAACCTAACAGATGTGCAGACTGGGTTAGCCTCTCTCCTCCCTTCTTTCCTCTGTCAGTCTCGAGAAGCCCATCGTGCTGAAGGGCGACAGCATGGATCAGGGGCTGACAGGAAAACTGGAGGGAGAGAGGCCAATAAAACATCCCCCTAAGCCTCCCTGGACCAAATACCAGCCACATAGTGCTGATCTTGGCTGGGAGCCCACCATTTACCAACCCCCTATGGGCCTCTGGGGTATGGCTAATTAAAGATATGGTTACTCATTTCATTCCCAAGTCACTATTTAAGGAAGCAGAATCATGCCATTCCTACAAGGCCTCTGACCCTACACTAGAGGCAAACAATGCTAAGGCTTGTCCAAGTGGCTGTAAGTACAGGGCTATCCAAAGAGCACGGGAGGGGGCAGAGGAGGGGAGACCACAGGCCCCACAGCTGGGCCAGCCGCTGGACTGTCCCTTCTTCAATGTCCTCCTCTCTCCCTTTCCCCAAGGGGCCAGGATCTAGTGACAACCCCTCTAAAACCAACCCCCCTATAACCAACCCCCCTGCCAGGGCAACTCCTGTGTTTTCTGGGCATACTCAGAGTCACACAGCTGACTCAGAAAAAAGCACCAAAATGATCTCCTTTTGAATTTCAACTAGCAGCAATTTGGAGCATTTGGGATTTTTCAGTTATTCTTTAAGAAGTAAAGAAAAACATGGCTTTTAATCAACAAACTCTTGTTGGGATCTGCTCTATGCCAGGCCTGGTGCTAAGATGAGGAAGAACAATGTATGAAATATAATTCCTGCCCTCAAAGAGTGTCTAGTCTTATAGATGAAATAGACACATAAACAAATAAATTACACCAATGCGGAATAAGCATAAACACAGATATGTACTAAGCACAGTACAGAGTAAATGGTGATAACCTCTCACTGACAGGAGAAGAAAGGTATGCTAGAAATCTAAGGTGGGCTTTGAGGGGCAAATGGGAGTTCATCAGGTAACCAAGTGAGGGAAGAACACGCCCAGCAGAGAAAAAGCCTACGCGAATTCATTTAGATCACAGAGAAATAGGTTGAACCTACTAGTTCCAGTGGGTCTCAAGCTTTTTTAACAAACAACTCTTAATACAAGATAAATGGGGAATGGGGATGCCTGTTCTGAAACATCCAGTTCAAGCATAAAATGTCTTAGACTGGCCAGGTGTGTTGGCTCATGATTATAATCCCAGCACTTTGGGAGCCCAAGGCAAGAGGATTGCTTGAGGCCAGGAGTTTGCAGCTGCAGTGAGCTATGGATTCCACCACTGCACTTCAGCCTGGGTGATGGAACAAGAACCTGTATCTAAAAATAAAAATAAAAATAATTGATTTTCATTTTTAATTATGCAAATTATGCATCATGGTTTACAATATTCTCATGTATTATGATATTAAAATAAGGTTGTGCATTTCTAGTCAGTAAGTTTACTTGACTTTCCAAATGTACATTGTCAAATAAAATAGATACTCCATGGAAGAAGCAGCTCCATGTTGACCCCTTGGCTTCACATTTGCCTGACTCATCCCTGGGGTCAGAGAAATTCAGTTTATACTGCAGCCTGAGAACTAAAAAGCCTCTAAAAGGGGTTGGAGAGCCAGGCTCAGTGACTCACGCCTATAGTTCCAGTGACTCAGGAGGCTGAGGTAGGAGGATTGCTTGAGTCCAGGAGGTCGAGGCTGCAGTGAGCAGTATCTTGCCATTGCACTCCAGCCTGGGTGTCAGAGCAAGACTCTGGCTCAAAAAAAAAGAGGGGTGGTGACCAGAGACCAGAGCTTTGTCTCTGAATGTTCAAGTGACTTTTCACACTCATATTTAGGACTGTTGACCAGGTGTGACCACAGTCCCAGTATTTCCACTCCTCTGGAAGTTGAAAGCTTTTCCCCCATTCCTGTTAGCTCTCTCTGACTACCACGCTGGTTGACTTGAGGAAGATGCCACCTGTGGGGCCAGGGAAGCCAATCAGGCAATGAAAGAGTGGGCAAGGGGAATCTCTCCCACAAAACCAGCATCCAGGGGCCTTCCAAGCTAAGTGTGCAACTGATAGCCAATCAGATGTAGGGCACCACTGGAGGTTTTAAAAAACCACCTCAAATGAGAGGTCATTGATTCCCCAATCCCAATGCTAGGTTACACCCCAGACCAATTAAGTCAAAACTCAGGGAGTGGCATCCAGGCTTAGAATGTATTAAACCTCCCTGGTGATTCCAATGTGCCAACAAATTTGTGAGTCAGTGAGCGAGGTCACTGTGGTTCTCAACCTGGCTGCATGGGAGAGTCACCTGAGGAGGTTTTTATACCTACAGTGGGGGAGCCACGCCCCAGCCCCATAGATCAGAATCTTCCGGGTTTGCGGCTGGGCATCAGAATGGCCCTTAGACCCGGGAAGGGAGCCAGCCTATCCTGGCCTGTGCCCTGGGGCACCTTCCTTGAAATTTTCCAGGTTGCACATCCGTGCCTACACCTGCAGGAACTGTCAGAATCGTCCCTGGGGGCACCCTGAGCAAGGATCAGGATGCAGGTACCCACAGAGCTTGGTGACTCGTGCCTTTGCAATCGTCATGACTAGGAGGGTGGCCTGGCCACTCCCACTGCCCAGAGCAATGTTTCTTGCATGAGAGGTGAGGCCACCAGTGGTGCTGATTTGGGGCAATTCACTCACATCGCGTATAGGGCATGTTCAGGGCCCTGGCTACAGACCATCCACCGCAGACCCCACTTGAGTCACATGCGTGGGTTGTGCATGGCTCTCGCCCTCCATGCTGGGATCCTCCTAAGGTCCTCCACGCTGAGCAGTAGGGGCTGTGACATTAGCTGTGCACGCCTGATTGCGGCCACCCAGGCCAGCCACCCACGCCTGCTGCAGGCTCCACAGTCTTCCCAGGGTGGCTGTCCAGTCCATTGCTCCTAAAGGCAAACAGACCCTGTGGGTCATTGTCCTCTCATCTCCCACAGATGCGGTGATGTCCCGCAGTCGCTGTCGGTCTCAGGCCATGCCCGATGAGGGTAGACAGTTGCAGGAAGAGGCCTGCTCTTCTCACTCTTTCCACAAGCCACTACCCTGCAGGCTGGTGGCACTACCTGGCAGGCAGGAATGCAGTCCCTATGGAAAGATACCACATTTCAGGAAGGTAGTAATTACTGCCTGGTGGATTCAGAACATGGTTGGAAGGTATCTGTATTAGTCTGTTCTCATGCTGCTAATAAAGACATACCCGAGACTGGGTAGTTTATAAAGGAAAGAGATTTAATGGACTCGCAGTTCCACATGGTTGGAGAAGCCTCACAATCATGGTGGAAGGCAAGGAGGAGCAAGTCAAGTCTTATATGGATGGCGGCAGGCAAAGAGAGCTTGTGCAGGAAAACTCCCCTTTATAAAACCATCAGATCTCATGAAACTTATTCACTATCATGAGAATAGCATGGGAAAGACCCGCCCCCATGATTCAATTATCTCCCACAGGGTCCCTCCCACAACACATGGGAATTACGGGAGCTACAATTCAAGATGAGATTTGGGTGGGGACACAGCCAAACCATAACAGTATCCTACGTTTGTGCTAGAAAACTTTAAAGAGTAAGTGTCACATCACCAAAAAAGAATTATCCTTCACACTTTCTTGCATACTGGGAAAGACTTGCATTTTCTGTTCACCAAGGGGAAAGCACCTTTAACAGACCATTGAGAGCTGATAATCACATCGAACACACCAGATGAGACAGTTGACCCTTAACAATGAAACAACCCTCAAATTAACAGTAATGAGGCAAAGCAGAAACAAAATCTATTCTTTCAATACAAACTGTTCTGAAGAGCCCTGGCATTGTAATAACAGTGTTGCTATCTTTCTCTTACAGTAGGATATATGAAATTAATCAGGAATGGTACATTTGATGATAAAGAACAGGAAGAGATTCTGTCTAAACCCCGCGAAGAATCTCTATGTGCACTAACTGGACAATACATAAATCATAAGTAACTCTCTTCTACCCATTCTAATTTTTCTTCAATGCATCACTGTACCTCATATGGGCCCATAAATTTTGTCATGCATTTTCTAGTCAGCTTATTTTTATAGATAAGTGCCCCAGCAAACAATGTGTACCAAGGACCCTGCACATGCTAGGGAAAATCCCATTGGGCATCTTGGGTATTTCTTTCAAAATCTTCCAGGTGATTTCCATTTTGTACCCAGGGTTGTGAGTCCCTATGCCAGAAGCGAGAAGGTGGATATCCACATGTCAACCGGCTGGTTTCAGCCAGCGACAGAGAAGGGCTACAGGGAGTGTTACAGGTGGGACTGTATCCCCCTAACATTCATATGTTGAAGTCCTAACCCCCAGTAGCTCAGACGGTGACCTTATTTGGAAATAGGGTCATTGCAGATGTACAGATGCTCCTCAACTTACAATGAGGTTATGACCTGATAATCCCATCATAGGTTGAAAATGCTGTTAAGTCAAAAATGCATTTAATATACCTAATCTACTGGATGCCATAGTTTAGTCTACCTTAAACATTCTCAGAACACTTACATTAGTCTACACTGGAGCAAAATCACCTAACACAAAACCTATTTTATAATAATGTGTTGAATATCTCACGTGATTTATTGAATACTGAACCGAATGCATGTCACTTCCATACAATCATAAAGCAGAAATATTGTAAGTGGAACCGTCATTAGGTGGGGGACTGTCTGTAATTCGTTTCAAGATGGGATCATACTGGAGTAGGGTGGCTTCTAATCCAATACGAATGGTGGTGTTCTTATAAAAAGGAAGAAATATGCACATGCAGACATGCACACAGGGAGAATGCCAGGTGAACATGAAGGCAGAGATCAGGGTGATGTGTCTACAAGCCAAGGACTGCCAAAGATGGCAGCAAATCATCAGAAGCTAGGAAAAAGGCCCCGAACAGGTCCTTCCTTCACCACTCTCAGAAGGAACCAACCCCTCTGCTACCTTGGTCTCTGACCTCCTGGCCTCCAGAATGGAGACAGTACATTTCTGTTGTTAAGTCACCCAGTTTGCTGTACTTCGTTTCATCAGCGCTAGCAAACTAATGCAGTGAGGCCCCTCAAAGGCGCCCAGTGGAAGTTCAATACACAAAGATTAAAAATGAGTTTTAAAAATAAATGAACAGAAAGTTTCCAGGTGGCAAAAGAATTGGAAAGCATTGGAAATTATTTTCCTGAGTTGCTCTTTTTTAATGCACTTAACACTGCTGCAGGAAGCATCATCCGTCTCCCCAGTGAACATCCTCAATCTGCTGATTGCTTGTGAGAAAATAACTGGTTCGATTTATGTTAAGTTCCTTGAATCCTTTCACTCCTTTGCTCATTTCAACCTGTCAGGCCAAGGAGAGATAATTGCATTAAATCACCTGGCAATTTAAATGTTCCTCTTTGTAGTGTCAAAGGAGTCTTTCTCTTTAATCAATGAAAAACCTGAGGTCTCCCTGGCAAATAGTAAAGCCTTACAATTAAGAGCCCACAGGGAGCTGGATTGAACAGGAGAGATTCTGGGTGCAAAGAGAAGCTTCTCATGGATCCTAATCAGGCTCCCTGCTGGAGGAACCCAGAGATGCCCCATGGGTACCGGACAACAGTGGCCTGTGTGTCTCCCACTGGACACTAAGTCCCTTGAGGGGGAGGACTCTGCCCCTCCCATCTTACCACAGGGCCCTGTTTTCATGATTGTTTAACTGAATCCTCCTCCCTAACCCCCTCTTGGACCCAGAGATTGTGCTTCCTTGCCTGATTACTGTATAAGAGGCGGAAACAAACATCTTAGACATTCATGGCACACAAGCCAGTTAAAAAGGGTCACACAAACCAGTTAAAAAGATGACAAATAGAAATTTAGTTAAGGTCAGTAAAAGGAAATGGGGTTTGAACCTAGAAATAAATTTTTCTTTTTCCTTTCTTTCTCTTTTATTTTCATTTTTATATTTTTGAGACGGGGTATTGCTGTCACCCAGGCTGGAGTGCAGTGGTGTGATCATAGCTCACTGTAACTTTGACCACTCGGGCTCCAGTGTTCCTCCTGCCTCAGCCTCCCAAATAGCTGGGACCACAGGACACACCACCAAAACTGCCTAATTTTTTTATTTTTATTTTTTGTGGAGACAGGTCTCACTATGTTGTCTAGGCAGGTCTTGAATTCCTGGCCTCAAGTGACACTCCCACCTCGGCCTCCCAAACTGCTGAGATTACAAACATGAGCCACCATGCTCAGACTAAATTTTTCTTTTTGAGAATGTAAATAGAGCTGAGAAATTCTTTGGCTCTTTTGACCTATGGAAATAATTTTCTGATTGAAGAGCCTGAGACTCACCCATCTTCTTGCGTAATACTTTAGTGGATCTAGAGAGCTTTAGATAAGTCCCTTTTAAAATAAATGCCAAAAAAAAAAAATTAGTATTTTCCATCCTGACAGTTCTTTTCAAGTCTGCTCCTACTCCAAGGACTTTTCAGTGGATGGATTTGGAGGGGAAAAAACATACTGCAACCTGAAATTGATTGATCGGTCCCAGGCCAGTTGCATTTTCTAGCTGTCTGGCGGGCTTCCTGCCAAATCAACCGCTTGTCCACTAGTTCCCTAAAAATGCCTTTGTTCAAAAAGTTGCAAACACCTAGTGCCATTTTAAGGTGAGCCCTAGCTCCCCTACTGGCTGCATGAATCTCTGCTGTTGAGAGGAAATTTGACATCATTCTTCCATTCTGAAGTCCCGGATTTGAATCCCAGCTTCTTCCGTTATGCAGGTTATTTGGCTAAGACTTGGTTTCCTCATCTCTAAATGGGGATGATAGAAGTGATGTCGGTGTTTTCACAACCTCTTGCGAGGATTAAATGGGAGAGTGAATGCAAATATCCTGATCTATATAGCAGGTGCTCAATAAAAGAGCATCCACGCCAATTGTCTGACCTGCAGCTCAGCTGAGGCTATGAACCTCCTCCCTCGTCCATGTGAAAAGTCCAGACGGGGATAGAATCTGTGTCTTCAATTCCCTCTGCCCTGACCCCTTTGTAGTCGCTCTGAGCTTAGGCTCCTGTGCTATAATTTCTGATCGGGGCGCCAGTGCTGACAGTGGATTAAAAGGTCAGAAGACTGGCCCTTTTCATCTCAAGGAATCAAATAAACGAGAATCCGCATGCTGGATTTTAATTCTAACCAGTAAACATCTGTTGATCAAAGACCCATGTCAGTCCTATGCTGGAGACTGAGAATAATGAAATGAGTAAGATTTGGCCCCTTCCTCCCAGCCTGTCTACATCTGGATGTGCAGTCATTCTACTGAAGATAGTTCTAGATACAAGAACTAACTCAGCAATTTCCCGGTACTAATTTAACTGAAATTCACAAGTGTTGTTCAAATACAAGTTTGGGACTTTGAGGGGATGTATTTATTGGCTCCAAAGAAAGCCCATGGTAAATATCTTTCCACACATCCATTTTCCAAGGAAATCATAATGATTCTGTGTCCGGAATTGGTGGGTTCTTGGTCTCACTAACTTCAAGAATGAAGCCGTGGACCCTCGCGATGAGTGTTAACAGTTCTTAAAGGTGGTGCGTCTGGAGTTTGTTCCTTCTGATGTTCGAACGTGTTCAGAGTTTCTTCCTTCTGGTGGATTCATGGTCTCGCTGGCTTCAGGAGTGAAGCTGCAGACCTTCCCAGTGAGTGTTACAGCTCTTAAGGCGGCCTGGAGTTGTTCATTCCTCCTGGTGGATTCGTGGTTTCACAGGCCTCAGGAGTGAAGCTGCCAACTTTCGCAGTGAGTGCTACATCTCATAAAAGCAGTGGAGACCCAAGAGTGAGCAGCAGCAAGATTTATGAAAAGACTGAAAAAACAAACCTCCCACACTGCTGAAGTGGACCCCAACGCGTTGCTGCTGCGCCCAGGGCACCTGCTTTTATTCCCTTATCTGGCCCCACCCACATCCTGCTGATTGGTCCATTTTACAGAGAGCCGATTGGTCTGTTTTACAGAGAACTGACTGGTCCGTTTTGACAGGGTGCTGCTGGGTGCGTTTACAATCCCTGAGCTAGACACAAAAGTTCTCCAAGTCCCCACTAGATTAGCTAGACACAGAGCACTGACTGGTGCATTTACAAACCTTGAGCTAGACACAGAGTGCTGACTGGTGTATTTACAATCCTTTAGCTAGACATAAAGGTCCTCCAAGTCCCCACTATACTCAGGAGCCCAGCTGGCTTCACCTAGTGCATCCTGAACCAGGCGGCAGGTGGAGCTGCCCGCCAGTCCCGCAGCGCCAGCCTGCACTCCTCAGCCCGTGGGAGGTCGATGGGATCGAGTGCCGCAGAGCAGGGGGCGGAGCTCATTGGGGAGGCTCAGGCCGCGCAGGACCCCACGGCGGGGGATGGGGGGAGGCTCAGGCATGGAGGGCTGCAGGTCCCCGAGCCCTGCCCCACGGAAAGGCAGCTGAGGCCCAGCGAGAATTCGAGCACCAGCACGGGCTGGTCTGCACTGCTGGGGGACCCGGCGCACCCTCCACAGCTGCTGGCCCTGGTGCTAAGCCCCTCACTGCCCGGGACGGGCTGCTGAGTGCGGGGCCCTCCGAGCCCATGCCCACCGGGAACTCGTGCTGACCCGTGAACACGGCGTGCAGCCCTGGTTCCCGCCCGCGCCTCTCCCTCCACACCTCCCCACAAGCAGAGGGAGCCGGCTCTGGCCTGTGCCGGCCCAGAGAGGGGCTCCCACAGTGTAGCGGCAGGCTGAAGGGCTCAACGGCGGCCAGAGTGGGTGCCAAGGCCGAGGAGGTGCTTAGAGCGAGCAAGGGCTGCCAGCATGTTGTCACCTCTCAATTCTATATGTTATTATATTATTTTGGGTCATTTTAATTTTAATAAAAATATTTACGTATGAAGGAAAAACACATTATTGTTTCTTGACTTTTCTTTTTTCTTTTCTTTTTTTTTTTTTTTTTTTTTTTGAGACAGAGTCTTGCTCTGTCACCCAGGCTGGAATACAGTGGCGCAATCTCAGCTCACTGTAAGCTCCGTCTCCTGGGTTCAAGCCATTCTCCTGCCTCAGCCTCCTGAGTAGCTGGGATTACAAGCGTGTGCCACCATGCCTGGCTAATTTTTTTGCATTTTAGTAGAGACGGAGTTTCACCATGTTGGTCAGGCTGGTTTTGAATTCCTGACTTGATGATCCGCCCACCTCGGCCTCCCAAAGTGCGGAGATTACAGGCGTGAGCCACTGCACCCAGCCTGTTTCTTGCCTCTTAATCCATAAACCTCATTGACCTTAATTTGTAACAATATAAACTAGAAGTGACTTTTTTTAGTTACTAAATAAAGCCAACTATATTTTCATTGAAATAATTTGACAAAATCGTTTTTAAGTCCTGGAGAAGAAACTGTTCTCTAATTGACTAATTAAAACCCACTTAAACTAATAAAGTAGATCCTCTATGGACCTTCTGTACTAGAGAAAACTTTATTAGTCCGAGTTGAGCTACAGGATAAACTTAGAGGCAATAAACTGCATTGGGGGAAAGAAATCAAACATGCTATAAGTGGGAACTTCCACTTATCTACGCTGATCCCTCAACTGATGCCAGGAACTGTATTCACGAAGAAGACTCTAAATTTTGAACTGTAGCTATCTTCTCCAGTTGAGAAAACCAGATTTCCTCCCTGGATGGCTAGTGATGTTTTTCACTGGGGAAGATAGCATTTGCCTTCTGCTCCTTCTTGCAGCCAAGGTCAAACTGATCTTGTCTGATGCATCCTCTCTTGTCCAACTGCATCCCATTGAAAACTGAGACCATTTTGGCCAGCTAGCTTTTCCTAGGCCAGCAAAGGGAGCTCAGTGCAGAACAGAGAATGACACTGTCAGACCATCCTCCCAAATGAGCTCTCCCTGGGGAATCCCAGAAGTGCAGTGGACACAAGAATGGACCATAATCTTGGTCCTAGTGCCCACAAGTAAGAACATGCTACTTAGAGAGTCACATATATGAGCTATGTGTGTATGGATCTGCAAAGGTGCAGCCATGAATATCTCCCTATATTTTCAAGAAAGAAGCCTCAATTGAGGCCAAAAAAGATTTTCTTAGACCCTAGAGGTCTCTATGGAACATTGCTTTAATTAGATTGGAATGGTTTGTACTTAAGCTGTCAAATGGATAGATGATAGGCCAATGATAAATTGATTGATTGATTTAGAAGTCAGACAGATCTAAGTTTATACCAATTCCTGGCTGAAGGAGAGCTGCTAAGGTACTAAGTTTCCTTAAATCTTAGTTTGTCTGTAAAATGGGTTTGCTTACTTCTCCAGGTGGTTTTGAGACATGAAGGAACCTGTGTCTGTAAAGTGCTTATTAAAGTGACTGACATAAAGTAAGCCTCAACAAACAGGAACTATTATCAACTCATTGCTATTGAAGGATAGTTAATTTGGGGCATCTTTGTGAGTTCAGGAGTTCAGAACAGTAAGGAGACAGACTGGACTCATGGAAAGGTTCCAATACACATCCTTGTAAATTGATACTTTCCACAACAATGCATAGTTTAAGTGGGATCAGTCACCTGGTAGTCAGATGTGTACAAGTCACAGAGGGTGAGACAGTTCTGCTCAGGAGCCCGGGAACCCAGCCTGATTTCCTGTTTCAAAAATCACACCTGTGAAACTCTATCCAGGTGGGAAACTCTTCTGGTCCAGTCTCCTCGAGCCATGGTTCATTATCAAGTTATTTCTCTGGGTCACCCTGAGGTCATCTCCTTAATTAATGCAACAGCCAAGGGAGGCCAGGCCCAGGAATTTAGCCGGACAGGCTTTGCCTAAAAGTCCATAATAACACCTCATCTTTGTTGAACACTTACTATGTGCCAGGCACCGTGCAAACAGCCTTATGTGCATTCGTTTATTTAATCCTCTAATGGCCGTCTGGAGGAGCAGCTACAATTATCCCCATTTAAAGATGCAGAATCTCAGGCTTGTCACAGCCCAGTCATTCATCCAAGATCACAGCTAGGAAGTGGTGGAACCAACATTCCAGGTCTTTCTGACTCAAGTGCCTGAGCTGTTACCAGGATATACTTCACAGAAAATCATTAATCCCACATTTCTCTCCCATGTCACTTGTGTTTATATTGCATCTGAGAACAAAAGGCAGTTTAAAATTCTCCCTTTTCTCACCTGCTGAAGAGCAGCACAGCCTGTGGCCGGCCACTAATCAGGCCCTACCTTGCTCCAAGTTTTCCAGAACACTCCTCAAATCCTCTTTATATCCCATCATTGTTTACCCCAATTCCTGCTCAGGATTTTTTTCGGCCTTTCCAAAAAGAAGCACAATTTAACAATTAGTTTAAATCACTCTTAGCTAAGAATCCTCTTTTCAGGGGCACCTGGTTGGAGCAAGAGTGCCACCTGGTGGAAAATTTGGGTCACTGCCAACACACATTTCTTGGGCAAAGGTGGTTAGGCTGGACCTGAGCAGGGTTCCCACTGCCTGGAAAATTTCCTGGAGAGCTACAAGAACTATCTCAGCAATGCCCAGGTACCAGTTTTACTGCAATTCACAAGTGTTGCTCAAATACAAGTTTGGGACTTTGAGGGGATGCATTTCTTGGCTCCAAAGAAAGCCCAGGATGGGGATTAGGATTAAGTGAGGCAGAGTCTCGCAAGTACAGGAGTGCATCCTGTCTTTACTTAAAATTTTAATGCTTTATTTATTATGATTTTTTTTGCATTTTGATTTTTTTAACTGCATTAAAATATTATTTTTCTTGATTACTGAGTTTTGGGTACCTGCTCGCATTTCGTACCCACAACAAAGGTCTCACTTGCCTCCCCCTAGTACTAGCCCTGCCAAAGCCCTCTGAAAAAGGATTTCGCTTCCTTTCAAAGCTCTGGCAATAAGAAATTGACCCCTGGCTCCTGTCAATTTCCCACACATCTGTCTCCACTCTTCCCCATCTGAGAATGGTCTTGGTCCACTTCTGTCATCACCGCACCCCCTCCTGCTCTAGTTGATACACCAACCCCAGTCGAAAGAAAGTACACAAACCAGCATATACACTCGAGTCTAACAAGTGAATAAATGGCAAAAAAAAAAAAAAAGTGTGCCAAACAAACCTCATCGCAGGTTACTGCTCCTTTGGCAGGCAACTAACAAACCAAGCTATAAAGCTGCTTCTGCTTTTCCCAGATCCAGGACCACCAAGCCACAGGAAATCAGGGCAAAGGGCACTTGTCAACACTCTGCCCTCACCCAAACTTGGCCATAGCCCATGAAAGGTCAGCCTAGTAACATTTCTTCCTCAACAGTGTCCAAACTTAATGCCAACATCAGGCCAGGTCACCATAAAGCTCTATATCTGGGCTGGGTTATTCCAGTCCCCTGGTTCACAGCCTAAGCCTGGTGGAAGGTCTTTACCTGTAATGCATGAGTGGGCATCGGGGGTTGCGAACATGGTTCTGGAAACCTCTGAAATTTTATGCAAATTATGTGCTTATTATTTTCCTCCCATTTTCGAAGTAGGCTTTGACTCTATAAAGGGTAAGAATCACAACAGTCTTAATAAAGTCTTCAGCCTTTATCAAAGGTCTATGCGAGAAATAGCAACAAGAAATACCTTCCTCTGCGTAGCCTGGTAAAAACAAGCATCAGTGGCCTGCTCTGTAGTATATAAACAGTGTTGGGCCATCCCAATGCAAAGACCCAAGCGTTTCTTAGTGTAAAGAAAAAGGGAGACTTTTTCTCTCTTGATAAACTGGAATCTCACCTGGATGTAGAACAGGATAATCCATGTTTCCTTCTCTGCCTTTTGCTGCCTCCTTAAACTCTTTTTCAGCCTCACCATGGCTCTCAGGTAAAGTTCTTTTCTGCAAGCTCTAGACTTTCCTCTGAAATACGCTTTCACCATCTGGGCATCCTTACTCTTCCTGCAAGAGCTGGCCCTCGTGTCAGCCTTCTCAACACTACCAGGCAGGGCTGAACACAGTACACACACTTCTGTTATTAAGCAGATTGTTTTTCTGGAATGATCTGCATATGTATCTATCTTCCTCACAAGACTGTGAGCCCAGGAGCACAGGAAATCCAGTCTTATTGGTTTTGGTACCCTCAGTACCTAGCACAGAGTCGGTGTGTAAAAACAAAGTTTCAGTGAGAGGATAAATCAGTCCATGAATGAATGAACAAATACCTACAAAATGTGTTTTCCTAGAACATTCTTTGACTTTTTCAACAATGTGTGAGCCTCAGTAATAACGATTGACGGACAGAGCAGACAGACTCCCCCACCACCCCCAATGCCTTCATTTCCCAGATAAGGAAAGTGAGGTTGCAACAGACACCAGCGGCACTGAGCCCAGCAGCTCCCCTCAAGAGCCACACCCAGGCCAGCTGCCAGCCATGCTGCAGCTGTGTTCTGAGAACATGTAGCACCCCCACGTCACTTGGCAGGTATTGCCACAGGCGTACCACGTCGCCTTGCTTTTCCTTTTCCCTCCTTTTGCTGCTCCCTGGTTTAGGGTCCCCGTCACCTGTGCTCAGAGCACACAGTAGGGAGACAAGTGATCGGGGGGATTCACAGGAGAGAAAGTATGGTGGCTGGGAGATCCTCACTGTATCCCTAGCAGGGTCTGGAAACCTCAATCTTCATGATCTTTTGTCATTAACCATACTAAGGGTCCCCATTACTATGGGAACTTGGTTAATTCCCATTAACCAAGTAATGGGAAACCTGTTGACTCTTTCAACTTATTTCAACATCAGGATACAGAGAGCTGAAGTTCATGCCCAGAAATGCATCACCCATGAACCTAAACAGCTAGTTTTA
Organism: Pan troglodytes; assembly: GCF_028858775.2. NCBI lineage: Eukaryota > Metazoa > Chordata > Mammalia > Primates > Hominidae > Pan > Pan troglodytes. The sequence continues at coordinate 38,501,025 of NC_072401.2, read as the reverse complement.
CTCTGCCTCCTCTCACTTGAATTAGTCTGATAAAAATCTCAGGGCGGCTGCTCCAAGCTCTGCTTGTCCCAAACGCATTTCAGAAACTGGAACGTGAGCTGGGCAGAGGGAAGGACTAACCCCCTGCTATTGTTCCGGCTTTGGAGAAAAGACCTACAAGGAAACTCTCGGCCCAATGCAGCTGTGGTGGTTGCTGAATCGTCAGACTTGCCACAAGCAAGATAAAAACTTTAAACAACAAAGGACTTTTCCGTGTTCTGCTGCACGCGGTTTCTTGTTCTGTTTTGGTTTCTCCTGGTGGTGTGGCCTGGCCTGCAGGGTTTCCTGACACTCTGCCCACCGCAGTCAGGAAGGTGCAGAAGCAACGGAACCCCTCACACTGCTTCTCAGTGGCTCTCCTTAACAGGCAAAGGAAACAATTTTTTTAATACAGGTAAATCCAGAAAGGACCTAAGGCTTTGATTCATTGGGGTTTTGTTTTGTTTTTATTTTTATTTATTTATTTTATTTTATTTTGAGACAGAGTCTCGCTCTGTCGCCCAGGCTGGAGTGCAGTGGCGCAATCTCGGCTCACTGTGAGCTCCGCCTCCCGAGTTCACACCATTCTCCTGCCTCAGCCTCCCGAGTAGCTGGGACTGCAGGCACCGGCCACCATGCCCGGCTAATTTTTTGTACTTATTTTAGTAGAGACGGGGTTTCACCGTGTTAGCCAGGATGGTCTCGATCTCCTGACCTCGTGATCTGCCCGCCTCGGCCTCCCAAAGTGCTGGGATTACAGGGGTGAGCCACCACGCCCGGCCTATTTTTATTTATTTTAGAGACAGGGTCTTACTCTGTCATCCAGGCTAGGGTGCAGGAACACCGTTGTAGCTCACTGTAGCCTCCAACTCCTGACCTCAAGGGATCCTCCTGCCTTGGCCTTCCAAAGAGCTGAGATTACAGGAGCGAGCCACGGCACTCAGCCTGATTCGTTGTTTGTGAGCAGCAATTTGACCTTCTCTTGTCCACGCCTCAGAATTTAGGTCTCTCCTCTGAGGAACACAAAAACCCACATAGGAAGAGAGAGGAATATTTCAAATTTAGAGCTGAGAAAAGGGAAGTCCCTTTACTCTTCATCCTCAAATGTTTACCCAGTTCATGTGTCTCCCCTCTTCCAGATATCTAGTAGAAATGGGCCACTTGGCCCTGATCACGTGGTTTTCTGTTCTATGTATCTCTTTTCTGTCACCCCAGATTTTAGATATTTCTGTTTCCTTTTGTACCTATTAAGTACAAAATAGATACTGATTAATTGATAATAGCCACCGAAGTCTAAAGCCAAATTAGAGCCATTTTTATTATATAAAAATATAAAGCATTTATAGGCCGAACGTGGTGGCTCATGCCTATAATCCCAGCACTTCAGGAGGCCGAGGCGGATCATTTGAGCCCAGCCTCGGCAACAAGGTGAAATCCTATGTCTACAAAAAAAGACAAAAAGTTATCCAGGCATGATAGTGCACACTTGTAGTTCCAGCTACTCAGGAGGCTGAGGTGGGAGGATCAGCTGAGCCCCGGAGGTCAAGGCAGCAGTGAGCCATGGTTATGCCACTGCACTCTAGCCTGGGCAACAGAATAAGACCCTATCTCAAAAAAATAAAAAAATTATAAAACATTACTACAAGCCAGGCCCTTTATTTTACATTTAATCCTCACCCCAATCCTATAAGGAAAGTGTTTTTATTCTGTTTTACACATGAAAAAACCTGAGGCTTGGAGGGGTTAGTGTTTTTTCTAGTAGAGCTACAGATACTAACCAGGCCAAAGTCTCATTCCTAAAATCCTACCATTGCCTCCTAAACCAGCCCAGCTCTTCTCACTCTTATCTACCTTGGATGGGCATCAGGCTAATCCTTCCTTCATCTCCTCCATTTAACCAGCTCTGGACTGGGAACATGGCACAGTGAGATATTTCTCAACATGAGAGTGACGGCTGGCACTCCCTACCATCTTGTCTGTAGCTGAATCCCTGATCAACTCTACTTCTCGCTGTAAAAAACAGACCAGACCTCAGAATCCTTCTCAACACAGCACTCCAGGCAGCCACTAGCAATCAATCAGCATTGCCTTCGATGACATAGCCAGTGACTAATAGAATTTAATTTCCATTTCTTTCCCATCCTTCCTGCCTGATTTCCCCAGTGTTTCTGGGGCGGATGGATGGGTGGATGGATGGATGGATGGATGGATGGATGGATGGATGGATGGATGGAAAGGAAAAGGAGTGCTCCTCATACAGGAGAATCCTTCTTGGCACCACTCCTAATTTTGCTGACTTCACTCAATGCCAGAGCTTCCTTACAAAACTTGCTCTTCACATGAGGCATCTGTGGCGTTTGTTATAGGAACTGGTGAGACTCACAGGTCATTCTGAGGCCATAAGGACCCTCTACATCAGCACTTTGCTTCTCCCTCAGTCTCATTTCCTCCCATCCAACATATGCCTGAGCTTAAAAACATCCATTCACCCCGTACTTCCTTCTTCTTTTTAAAGCTCAAGCTGACAAGAGAAATTTCTTTCTCCCACTCACTTTTTTTTTTTTTTCCTATAAAGGGTAAAAGATTTACAGCTCGGCTGTGGGGTACACAGGGAGGAAGAGTGATTAAAAACTCTTTGGTGTCTTTGGGGCCATAAGTCCCTTAACCTGAGCCATTAGGTACTTAGAGCTTCGGAATCAGCCCGTAATTTAGCTTTGGTCAGGAAAGCATGTTTTCCAAGCCCCCTTAAGTCCCAACGTCAGTTGAAAAACTATCTAGTTTTGATGCTATCTGGATATTCTTTCCCTCAGCAAAACACTGCTCGGTGGTTGAGAGGAAGGAAATGTTAAAAATTTATATTCAGGAGAGTTTAAAGAGGAATAAAATAGCTCTTATGAAGCGACATTTTGGTGACTTGAGTACGAGGAAATCAAAAGCATATGGATTGTATGCTGTTAAAACATACTTTTGTTTCCTCCAAATGGAAAAAAAATACTAGGGAAAAATATATTTTATAAAATGGCATACATTGGAAGATAGCTGGAGATTGTTTTAAAAATCCAAAATGTGACAAGGATGGCCTAGCCCTAGTTATTAATATCTTGGAACCAGCTGGAGAGTAAAATTAGGTTGTAAAATGGTTGTACCATTTGTTACTCCAAGCTGGAAATGACACATTTCTCATGTATTTCTAAAGGAGAAAAAATTCCATATTGAGGTACATGAGATGAGGTTTTGTTTCATTGTCTCTGTTTTGACATTAGTCATAATAATTCCTTTCACTGAACTCACACCTGGGCAAGGTCAAAGTGTACAGATGAGACCAGGTCCTGGAGTCAGACTCTTACTGGTTTTGCCTCTAATAGTGATGGGATCTTGGGCAAGCTCATTCACCTCTCCGTACCATAGTTTCCTCATCTGGAAAGTAAGAATAATCATCATCATCGTAGCTGCTCTATGGAAACATCCAGGTGAAGCCCCTGTAATAAATGCCTGGCACGCAGGAAGTTCTCCGTAAATGTTTGCTGGGATGATCTGTCATCCTGCCAGGAATGCCCTGCCACTTGGTATCTCCATGCTCAGCCACTGTCTTCAAAAACGGACCAACATTTAGCTACACTGACCAAAAAAAGAGAAGACACAAATAACTAAACTCAGAAAATGAAAGTGAGGACATTACTACCGACCTTACAGAAAGAAAAAGAATTACAAAAGACTATTATTAAAAACAATTGTACACCAACATATTAGATAGCCTAGATGTAATAGCAGTTTCTAGAACCACACAAATTACCTCAATTAACTCAAGAAGGAATCAAAAATCACAATAGACCTGTAACAAATATAAATATTGAAATAGTAATCAAAAGCCTCCCAATGAAGAAAAGTCCAGGACCAGATGGCTTTACTGGTGAAATCTACTAAACATTTAAAGAATCCTTGTCAAACTCTTCCAAAAAATAGCAGAGGTGAAAACACTTCCTAAATCACTCTATGAGGCCAACATTACCTTGTTAACAAAATCAGTCACTTCTTTTAGGACTCTGACCATTAAATATAACATCATCTTTCCTCTTATTCTCTCACCCTGATTTATTTTGCCTCCCAGCGCTTAGCACCACCTGATATATTATATACTTATTTGCTTATTTATGTATTCCCTGTCTTCTCCCACTAGAATAAAAGCATCATCGGAGCAGGGAATTTGTTGGGGTTTTTTTTTTTTTGCACTGTTAAATTATCAGTGCCTAGGAAAGTGCCTATCACATAATAGATGCTCAATAAAAATTTATTGACTAAATGAGCAAATAGTCTAATCATTCTTTCACTAAGAGGTGGTAGAGTGAAAACAGAAGAGGACCTAGGTATTGAAGAGCTCCAAGAAATAGCTGGCTAGAAGACCAATGCAACTTCAAAGGCAGATAACCAAGAAAGTGTTGTATTGGAAGACAAATGAAAAGCAGGGAATGATCAACAGTGCCAATTAGTGCTGAGAAATGAAGTACAGGGAGAATGGAAGTGTCCACTGGATTGAGCTACATGAAGATCATTGGCCACCTTAGTGGGAGTTATCTGGGAAGAAGCCAGGTTGTGCTGCTAATGGGCTGAATGAGCATAGGCAATACATTCAGACAACATTTTAAAGGAGTCTCTCTATAAAAAAGAAGGTACAGAGGCCGGACACAGTGGCTCACGCCTGTAATCCCAGCACTTTGGGAGGCCGAAGCTGGTGGATCACAAGGTCAGGAGATCGAGACCATCCCGACTAACATGGTGAAATCCCATCTCTACTAAAAATACAAAAAAAAAAATTAGCTGGGAATGGTGGCGTGCACCTGTAGTCCCAGCAAGTTGGGAGGCTGAGGCAGGAGAATGGCATGAACCCGGGAGGCAGAGCTTGCAGTGAGCTGAGATCGTGCCACTGCACTCCAGCCTGCACAACAGATAGGGAAATTGCTGGCAAGGATGAGAGACAAGTGAGGATATTGCTTTTAAGTGGGAACAACTTGTGTAAGCCTAAAAGCCTATGGAAAAAAATGCAGCTGAGAAGAAAAGACGTTGAATATGCAAGAGAAGGCAAGGTTCCCAGAGTGGGTGGAGGGTACCCAAACCACAAGACTGGCTTCAGCAAGGGGGAGCAACCTCTCCTACACCGTCAGAGGACATACGAGGAACACAAGACTTATGACACTGATCTGACTTGCCCACCAGCCTCAACTGGGTCCCAGTCTCCCAAAACCCAGTCAGGCACTCTTTTTCACTATGCAGTCTTTTCTCTGGATCAGCTGAGAATGTCAAGGGACAGTGAGGAGGCAATAGGGATAGAAACCAGAGACCATGAGTGGAAAATACCCACAACAGACTTTGTCATTTAAGCCAAAGGTACTTCACAACCACTCACCACTCTGGGTGTTCCCTTCTCTGTGGTGTGAGAGCCCATTGGCATAATAAGCTCCCTGCAGTCCTCACTCCCCCCACCCAGGAGAGGGGACAGACTTAGATGATTGCTGATGGGCATGCATAGCCTAGCCCCTTGCCATCCCTTTGTCTGCAGATATCTTCCACTTTCTCTAGTGTCAGCTTTATCAGTAGAAAAGGTGAAATTTTGGTCTCCATCTGCCTTTCTCCCTTGCCTTTTTTTTTCTTTTCTTTTTTTTTTTTTTAAGGAGGCTGGAGTGCAGTGGTGCAGTCTTGGCTCACTGCAACCTCTGCCTCCCTTGTTCAAGTGATTCTCCTGCCTCAGCCTCCTGAGTAGCTGGGATTACAGGGGCTCACCACCACGCCCGGCTAATTTTTGTATTTTAGTAGAGATGAGTTTCACCATGTTGGTCAGGCTGGTCTCGAACTCCTGACCTTGTGATCCACCCACCTCAGCCTCCCAAAGTGCTGGGATTACAGGCATGAGCCACCGAGACTGGCCTTTTTTTTTTTTTTTAAGTAGGTTCAGAAAGAGATGAGGAAGAAGGGAGACGATTGCTCCAATGGGAATTATACTATCAAAGGTGGCATATGAAACTTGATTCTCAAATTGTTCTTTTTGAAGTACAAAGACAAAAAAAAACATAAAGCACAGTATGAATATTTCGGATGTAATTTGTAATGAAAGTACATTCTTCCTAGAGAACAATCACAGTGTAGAATGAGCCCCTGGTTTCCTTTATAGATGCGTAAAATGCAAAGGATCTGCTTTCAAAATTCACTTGAACCAAAGTGCAAAATTCGAGTTGATAGTTTCTTCAGCTCTTTCCAGGATTCTACTGTTTTCTATCTGGAAATAGCCATTGCCACATCCACAGTTTCAAACTCGAGAAAATGACCCAGAATCCTCACAATATGTGAAGAGACAGCACAGCAACAACCACTCTGCAAAGGGAGTGAGAAACCTGCCAGCATACATTCTTTGTTGATGAGAAAAATGCATCAGCAATTGTAAAAGCAGGTGTTGGCACCATATTTAGCCATGGATCCAGCCTTCAACTCGCTTCCCTCCAACTTTTTCAGTGTCAGATTTTTTATCCTAATAATCATTTTAGGATCAGAACCAGTGACTATCACCTTCTCCAATTACTTCAATCTCCATATTTCAAATTGAATCATATTGGCCTTGACAGTGCAACTTCTCTCTCCTGCTCCTAAGTTACTATTTGGAAATTTACCAAATAATCTTTAAGCCTGTTGGTGAGGACAAAGACTATCTGTGAAATCTCTCTAACAATTTAGCTTACATGCTTTCTTATGAAACTAAGGGATAGGACTATTCCAAGTATTTGCAGGACATCAGAATCTCTGGAGGGTTAGAAGTCCAGGGTTGGAAAGTGGGCAGGGCCTGAGAGTGCTGGTGAAGAAGAGGCTGAAGTTAGCATTGCCAAACTCAGAGCAGATGCATATGATCCACATGCTACACCAGCCCTGCAGTGAATGGCCTCCAACCAATCCGCATTCTTGCAGCAGTTGTTCAAAGTTCCCAGAAAGAGCATCTGGCCCCTTTGGTTTCTAAGAGGCAAGCGCTCTCCTCTCCCACCCCTAGAAAACAACCCACAGCATAAAACTCCCTAAAGGGAAGATGAGGGGCTTTAGAATAGTGGATTGCATGCTGGGGGGCAAAGCTGGGCAAATGCCCACTATAACTGGGCTCGGTGGGGAAGTGATTAGCATCAATTTGATGGCTTATGTCATCCATGACTGTTTATTGCATGGTGATCCTGAAAGCGCCCGTTTATTCAAAGTTCATTCAACACATATTGATGGAGCCCTTCTGGGGTAAGTGGTAGGGATATATCAATGAATAAAACAGACACAGTCCCTGCCTTCATGGAGCTCACAGCCTTGTTCAATAATCTTCTTAAGGGCCACTGATATCACCCTCTTTGTTATAAGCCCATAGTTGATGTAAAACAATTCACCTCAGCCCTGATCTGTAGAAAGCCTGGATGGGAAGGACATCATTGGCACAGATTTGGAAGATTAGAGACTATCTCTGAGCTCAACTCATCTGAAAATTTAAAACTGAACTCAATAGAAATGAAGGAAATGGAGAATGTGATTGTGTGACAGCAGATTGCATCATAAGCCAGAGATCCTGAGGGATAAGGGAGCAACAGCAACACCTATTGGAAACTTTGTATACCAAGTAACGTCGGTGCATATTAGTTCAAATAAATAAACATTTCTATTTCAGCAGATTCGTTTGTAAGAGATAATAATTTTACAGTCAAAGAATGAGTCACATACAAAGTGCATGTGCGTATGTGTCTGGGTGTGTGTGTGTGTGTGTGTGTGTCTGTCTGGGTGTGTTAACTAGCAAGCTTACCAAGCAGCTAACTTTTATGTTCTTGTTTTTCATGATGACCTCTGGGCATCCATGGTGGTCAATGTCCCAGAAAATCACAAGCTTTGGGGACTTTCAGGTCTGACTCTCAATCATTTATCTGTGTGGCCTTGGAAGAAATTTTTTAACTTATCTGAGGCTTGTTTCCTCATACAAGACAACATCTACCTTGTCTCATGCATTTACCATGTGCCAAGTTCTATGCTGAAAATTTTAGATATATCATATATACCTAAACTTGTCACAAAATTCAGTGAGGTTTTACTTCCACTAATTATACAAATAAAGAATCCAATACAGGATGGTTAAGTTACTTGCCTAAGGTCACAAAGCTGATAAGTGCAGAAGAAGAATTTTAACCCTGGTGCATCTGACCCCAAAGCCCATGCTCTCCAATACCTCATTCTATTACCTTCTTGCAGAGTGTTTCTAGTAAGATACGTTCAGCTGCAGCTGCAAAAAAACTCAAAATTCTCCCTCACAGTCATCAGGGCCTGAAGCTCCTTCTTGTTGCTTTACCATCTTCAACAAGTGGCTTCCATCTCATGGTCTGAGATGGCTACTCATGTCCAACTATTATGTCCACATTCCAGCCGGTGAACAAAAGGGCATGTTTTGTGGATTTGGGTATATGCAGGGGTCCTTGACCCAATCTGCTGTGTATACTGAGGGACAACTGTACTTGCACATTTCTAAAGATATGTGTTTTAGTCCCCTCTATTTCTAGCATTGTCACATCAGAATAGATGGCTCCTTTATCTATGCATTAGGTGACCATTATCGTATAGGAAATCTCCATATCAAATCTTAATTTTTATAATAAAATAAAGGATGTGTGCGTTTAAAAGGCAGAGGGAGGGCAGCATGTTCCCTCCTGCTGAGGATATGTCCCGAAAATTGCACACGAAACTCTTACATCCCAGTGACCACATGGTCACACATAGCTGCAAGGGCGGCTGGTGTGATACATGGTTCGATTGCAGGAAATCATGTGCTGAGCTGAAAAACGTGGGATTATATTATCAAAGGCAGAAGGAAAGGATGGATACTAGAGGACAATCTCTGGCACACCAGGCTATTCTAACTATGTGGAATAATGTATACAAAGCACTTAACTCGCGGCGGGGCATATAGCTCGTTGGAAAATAAGTTGGTTATTTATTCTTATTGGTGATATCTGGCATCTGAAACACATGCAGAAAATCATAAATTCAAATCAAGCAAGGAAAGGTCATAGAAAAATGGGAGAAGAATCATTTTTTATATCACCATGATATTATGAATTGGCTCCTCCTTTTTCATGCACACAAAAGCACTGCCTTTGCTCACATGCAGCATCCCCCGGGCTTCAAGGAGGGGGATAATGAATAGAGGCTTCAGTAGCCACCCCTTGCAGAGTCAGTCCACGCCACATAAACTACGGGACAATGATATCACAGGTGGCCATTGGTAAATAATTTCTACTGCAGCAGTTAATGGAAATGCAGTTTTCATTACAGTAAGGAAATTGAAATCTCAGCCGGCCTCTGTGGGTTCCATCCAACCTATCCTTCGTTGCTCATAAGATTGTGTGTTGTTTTCATTCCCCTCGTGATTAACCTTTGTCAGGAAGGGTAGGGGGAACTGGGTGATTGAAATCCCCAGGAAATCTCCACGTCGTGCTGCCAGTTTAACAATCTTCCGCAACCATCCTGACACTAGGGCTCTGAACAAGTAGGAAGGAGACTGTTTTTAATTTGAGGTAGAGATATTATCTAGTGGGGAAGGTTCTGGATGGCCAGCCTGAATTGAAGGGGTGATAGACATGCGGCCAATATGGAAGGGGAAAGAGAAAAATGAGAGAAGGTGGTGGCATCGAGGGACCCATGTCATTAAAATTTTCTCAAAGGTATTGGACAACTTTCTTTGGGTGAGAGATTTGGGCCATCAATACTGTTAATGCCTCTTGCTACGGTTTAAGTGCCTGTGTTCCCCCCAGATTCATGTGTTGGAATCCTAACCCCCAAGGTGATGGTCTTAGGAGGTGGGGCTTTTGGGAGGTGATTAGATCATGACAGTAGAGTCCTCATGAATGGGGTTAGTGTTCTTATGAAAGAGATCCCAGAGAGGTCCTCACCCTTTCTATCACGTGAGGACACAGAAAGAAGAGGCCATCTATGAACCAAGAAGCCAGACCTCAAATCTGCCAGCCTTGATCTTGGACTCCCCAGCTTCCAGAAGTGTAAGAAATAAATTTCTGTTGTTCGTGAGCCACCCAGTCTATGAGATTTTGTTATGACAACCTCAATGTAAGACACCTCCCTACATAAAATATGTTTTCAACTCAATACACTTGGCTCTCTGAATTGCAATAATTTGTGGCTGTGCAAATTTTCTCTCTTGTTAGAGAAAAGTTCATTGAACAGGAACCGTGAAGACTTGTTCCTTCAGATTCTCCTTTTCTTTTATTTCTGGGTCATGTCTCAGCTCCTAATCTCTCAGAGGCCCCTCACTTCCTTTCCTGTCACTGCCAGCTTCTTCCTTGCAGATTTTATTTTTGCACCACCCACTCAACGGAGGAGGCAAGGAGCTAATAGATTTGTGGCAGTGAGAACATCTGCTGAGCCACATAAATCAAGGCATTCAATCTTATAATTTTGTTGAGAAAGCAGAAGAGCAATAAACATCTTTATTTGGCAGAGGCCCACCCTGCTTACAGCTTAAGGTTTTATCTCTTCCCTGTTTTTTTCTGTCACTGCTCATCTTATGACTGAATGGTTTCTGGCTGCCATTTTGTTAGCCCAGAACTGAAACTGTATCAACCATGTGCAAGTAATTTATAGAAGGAAGACTATGGTAAAATCAGGAAGGAGGGAAAGTTTGAGTTTAGCAGACAGCCAGGATTAAAGGCTTCCCAAAGACCCCTGTACTCTGGCGTGTTTCAGGCGCAATCAGTTCAACAGGGAGTGGCGTTGAGGAGATCCATCTAAGCCATCCTGGAGAGCTAAGTATCTTTTCTGTCTGATTGCCCAAGGCATTCACAGAAAAAGAATTGCCATATCCTTCATTTATTCATTCATGCATCCCCAAATTCTTCTTGTTCAATCGCTCTTTTGGAGGCTACCTCTTTTTGCCATGAATGACAGAAGTTCATGGGCATGGGAACTAAATTCATCTAAGTCTCTCAAAAGACAAGCTACCAACTTGCAAGTCAACTAGGATTCGAGGTCAACAACCACTTCCCTCGTGAGTCAGTTGGGTTCAAGTTCCTCTTTAAGCCTAGAAGTTGCTCTGCTCCTACGCTTACCCTTTCACCTTGCTTCATTTCCATCTGCATTTCAGGGAGACATTTAAGCCTGCGGATGGCAGCACCAACTAGGAGACCAGAGAGCCTGACTTTCCTCACCTTCTCCTTTTGCCTGTCAAAATCGGCAAGACCACATAATGCTCCTCTCACACTCTAAAGAGGGAGCTGATTCCTGCCCCTGGGCTTCCTGGGGAAAGGCAGGCCAGCAACGCCAAAGGACAGATACCAGGCTGAGGAAGGAAAGAATTATATCACAGACTTTAGGGCTATGAGGAATCCTAGAGGTCATCCATCCCTGCACTGACAGATGGGAGTACCATGGTCAAGGACACATGCACACCTGTGGCAGAGCCAGATCTGGAAACTAGACTACTGGCTCCCAGTCCAGGGCTCTCTCCAGTGTGCCCAGTGTGCCCAAAGAGATGCTGGACTGATTGGTACCAAAGGACATTCATCAAATGCCAGAGTCCTTAATATCCCATGAAGACACCAAATAGACATAAATGTGGAACAATTGACAGAGAGAGGCAGGAACCTCTTTTTATTTATAGCCATTGGGTGCTCCTATTGGCCTATTCATGATGGAGGGGAGTTGAAGGGATCTGCAAGAGAGGAAGGGAGCAGAAGAAGCAAGACAAGAAGAACAGAGCATGGTGACCGGGAAAGTCAGTTATGGGACCAGCCTTCCCGTGTCCACATCCCAGCCCTCACACTTACTTAGGTGGGTTGCTTACACTTTCTGTGCCTCAGTTTGTTCATTGTAAAGTGGAGATAATACAACTATCTACTCAAAAGGTAAGGATTGAGTAAATTATTTCATGGAAAGCATTTAGCCCAGTACCAGACTCACAGCCATTGTTCATATTACCAGGGAAGAGAAGCATTGGGAACAGCCAGGAGAAAACCACACAGCATCTCTCAGGCCTGACGGTAAATAACTCACCCGCCCTATTTCTAGCAGTGTTGCTAGAAGGCGGTAGAATGCACTGCAAAAGGCCTGAGTAGAAAAACTGTATTCATGATCATTTGTCAATTTATAAAAATAGATAAATAAAAATAAGTAGACTAATATGAAATAAATACAACTTTTAATTTGGGAAAAAGAAACTGTAGACTGGGGGCGGTGGCTCACACCTGTAATCCCAGCACTTTGGGAGGCCAAGGAGGGCCGATCACTTGAGGCCAGGAGTTTGAGACCAGCCTGGCCAACACGGCAAAACCTTGTCTGTACCAAAAATAGAAAAATTACCCAGGGCATGGTGGCACATCCCTATCATCCCAGCCACTCTGGAGGCTGAGGCAGAAGAATTGCTTGAACCCATAAGGCGGAGGTTGCAGTGAGCCAAGATCACACCACTGCACTCCAGCCTGGGTGACAGAGTGAGACCTTGTCTCAAAAAACAAACAAACAAACAAAAACTATTGGCACAAGGCTAAGCTGCTGTAACAAAGAGCCCAAAATACCATGACTTAGAGAACAATAAAGATTATTTCTCTGTCACATCACAATCCTGATGTGAACTATGCAGGTCAGGGAGGAAACTCTGTCCTTTACCTTCAGGAAGACTGGTTCTTTCCAATGTATTGCTTTACCATCCCCCTCAGAATCTTGTCCAACTAAGTCATCACCACATCCAAATTGTATCCAGCATGGAGATGAAGCATACCCATGGTCTTAAGACTGAGGCCAAGAAGTGGCATCATCATTTCTGGTCACATTTAACTTGCAAGAATTTCATCACATGGGCACACCTAGCTGCAAGGGAGGCTGGGAACGGAGTTTGGCTGGGTAGTCACAAACTCAGAAAGAAGGAGAGAACAGATCTGTGTTCAAATCCAGTTCTTTCAGTTGCTTATTGTGTTTGAGGTCAAATTATATAGGCTCTCTCCTCCTCTTTTGCTCGTTTATTTAACCAGTTCTCTCTTTTTGGGCACTCTTTCTTTCCACAAGTATTTCTTGAGCACCTACTATGTGCCAGGTACTGTTTCAGGTCATCAGGATGTAGCTGTGAAAAAGACAGACCAAGCCTTTGCCCCTCTATGGCAGAATCACCACAAGGCTAATGAATGACAGACCTTTTCTTCCCTTTCTAAATCAGTGTTCATTCTCATGTCTAATTTTATATTCTTTTTTAAAAATTGTTTTTCTTAAAACAGGCCTCAGATTTATATGTGCTTCGGGTCACACAAAACTTGGATCTTCCCCTACTGCTCTCATGGGGCTGACATCCTAGTTGTGAGAAAGAAAGCAAACACATTAACAAATAAATATATACTTCATCACATGGTGATCGTCTTATGACATAACAAATAAAGGCATGGTAAGAAGACAGGGGCCACTTTATTTGCCCAGGTCAAGACCCTCTCTAAGGAGGTGTCGTGTGAGCAGAGATGGAACAAAGGGAGTTGTTTCTACCTTTTACTACTCTAAAGATCGTGGTGACTCACTGTCTTATACACAAACCTTTGTGTAAGCTTCTGATTATTTCTTAGAATCTATTTCTGGTAGTGGAGTTAATGAGTCAGGCAGACAAATGTTTTTAAGTTTCTCAAAACCATGGACTGAAACCTCTCTTTTTAATGAGATTTCTCATTAGAGTTGTGAAAGAAGCAATTGACAAAGCCCTAGATTCCAAGGCATTTTAGATCCATATTTAAGTTTGTTCAATATTGAAGGATGCTTAGGACCTTTAAGGATTACTTAAATCCTTGAACCCCACATCCTAACTAGCCTTTCCTCTCCTATCCCCAAGCCTACACGCATTTCTTTATCCTAGAATTATTTCTTAAATCATGGACTTTTACTGTGAAAAGGAACCTTGGGGCTGGGCACCATGGCTCACACCTGTAATCACAGCACCTTGGGAGGCCGAGACAGGTGAATCACAAGGTCAGGAGTTCGAGACCAGCCTGGCCAACATGCTGAAATCCTATCTCTACTAAAAATACAAATATTAGCTGGGTGTGGTGGTGCACCTGTAGTCCAACTACTTGGAAGGCTGAGGCAGGAGACTCGCTTGAACCTGAGAGGCACAGGTTGCAGTGAGCCAAGATTGCGCCACTGCACTCCAGTTCAGGCGATAGTGCGAGGCTCTGTCTCAAAAAAAAAAAAAAAAGAAAAGAAAAGGAACCTTGTAAGGATGAGTCCATTCCACTTCCCTATTTTATTGCTGTGGAAACTGAGGCCCAGAGATATGGCTGACTTGCCGTAAGCTTTACAGTGAGTTCATGGTCAAGCCAAGATAAAGCCTCAATCTCCTGATTCCTGTTTCTGCAGCCAAAATCAATGACAAATGAAATGTGCACACAGTGTTTCATGATGGCAAAACCAGGGACAGAAATTTTACAGGAAATACCCATGGATACGGCCTGCCAAATGTACCTACTTGGTTGTGAGCATTATTAATTAGGTAATAAATGCAAAGGACATAGGACAGTGCCAGAATATTTTAACCGATGGATACTATTGTGGCAGAGCAAGCAGCATGTCCCAAGACCAGATGAGGGCCCCGTGGGAAAAGAAGCAGGTGTGGGGTAGTGTGGGGGTGGTCTTGGGGCTTAAAGGCATGGACTGAAGACCTCAGCAGAGGGACTGGACGTGGCACCTCCAGAATCCCAGGAGCTGGGGAAAGAATCACATGAGACCACCTGAAGGGACAGAGGTGCTTCAGCCTGAGTCAAGGGAACCACAGGAGAGAGCAGCCCAGCTGGAGGCCTTTGTGGAGCTCATGGCAGGGTCAGCTTTAATCATCAGCCAGGCTGCTCCAGGGAGGCCAGCTGTCCGGCCCAAAGGCCTTAGGCTGCCCAGCCACATGAGAGCTGTTTCATCCTCATACCTCTCCCCTTTCTGGGCTTCATTCCAGGAATGGAGGGAAATAGCAGCAAACAAAGGGAAGGAGGTGAGCAGAGGGAGGGGAAAGGAAGAGGGCCATGACCCCTTCCCAGGGCAGACTTCCTGGGTGAGACAGGTCCCAGCCAGGGAAGGAAAGAAGATTTAAAGCTAAATTGTTTCTGAAGTTTTAACTATTATCTGCGACTTGGAATGCTAAAATCTGAATGGAGGCCATTTTGTGCAATTCAAAGGATATTTTATTGTCTGAATGTGACCTTGAGATCTCTGGTCTACCCAAGTCATCAGCAGGGGTAGAGGAATGCTGCCCCTACCCAATAGAATTAATTTAAAGAGGCAATGAGAGGCCCCACAAAACTTAGATCTGCCCCTACTGCTGTCATGGGATTTATAGGTGATGATAGAAGATAGATAGATGATAGATAGATAGATAGATAGATAGATAGATAGATAGATGATAGATAGATAGATGATAGATAGATAATAGATAGATAGATAGATAGATAGATAATAGACAGATGATAGGTAGATAGATGATAGATAGTAGATAGATGATAGATAATAGATGATAGATAGATGATAGACAGATGATAGACAGATAATAGATAATAGATAGATAGATAGATAGATAATAGACAGATGATAGGTAGATAGATGATAGATAGTAGATAGATGATAGATAATAGATGATAGATAGATGATAGACAGATGATAGATAGATAATAGATAATAGATGATAGATAATAGATTGATAGATGATAGGTAGGTAGATAAATCGAGAGATGATAGGTAGACAGATGATAGATAGAGTTGCATTTTGTTCACAGTGTCCTTTCCACCTTTTTGTAATGTGCCAGTTACACGTGATCTTAATCGTCATTCTGGCTGTTACGCATGTGCAGTGTTGTTTCCTAAATAAACACTCTCCACTAACAGGACCCACATTGATTCCACTCTCGTGCACTCACTCATGAGTCATAATTAATTTTTAGACACTCTTTGAAGAATCACCTTCCTGATTGTATGTATGAAAATGTTATTTTCTATAGTAATACACATTATACAGGCCAATATGACTCTGAATTCAACATAAGCTCAAAATGGCAATTATTGTCTTCTAATGTCTGCAAACTATAGAGTCCCATACAGTGTTTTCACTGTATGACCCAGACCTCCCCCATCATGCTCAGCCAAAAGCCTATTCTGTACAGATTACATTTAGTCAGTTTTTTATTCATTCATCATTCATTGGATTGGGTATCGTCTGTATGCAAATCCTTCTGTGGGGTGCTGGAGATACAAATTTGATAGCTGGACGGACACACAGTCCCTTCCCTCAATGCACCCATGATCTAGTACCATATGAATTGATGGATATTAAATTGTTATGATAACCAGCGATGAGGATGATGTCAGCATTGTTTACAAGGTGCCATGGGAGCACAGGAGGAAGTAGTTAGCTTTCTTTTGTAATGACTCAGATCAGGTTTCACAGAAGAGAAGATCAATGGGGCTGGAATGATCAGTAAGACTTTCCCAGGCAGCTGAAGGGGGTCATGTTAGGCAAAGGGAACAGCTTGTACAAAAGCATGAGTCAGGAAAGCCTAGGTTATGCTTTGGTAATAATATGACCCTGAAGCCTTCGTAGCTGAAGATAGCTGAAGTTTATTTCTCACTCAGGTCACCTGCCTAATCAGGTCAGCTGGACAGGAGGAGTAAGGAACAGGGCCCTGCTCCACACAGTCACTTGGGGACCCAAGCTAGAGGGTCCAGCTGTACCACCTGGAACATGTGGTTTGTAAGCTGGCATTGCAGGAAAACAAAAAAAGCTGGAATTTAGCACACTGGCTCTTCAATGCTTCAGCTCAGAGGTGACACATAAAATTTTCATCCACAGCCCATTGGCCAGAACTAATCACATGCCTCCCGGAGTTGCAAAATGTACAGGAACACATGGTTATTCCATGAGTAATAAATGTCTCTGCTATAAGCACAAGGCATGAAACTGTTTCCTGGGTTTAGGGAACTGTGAATGGTTCACAATGACTGGAGAAGAGATTGCAAGAGGAAGTGTCTAAAGAGGAGCTCGGAAAAGTAGGGATGAGATGATGAAATCTCATGTGCTCTGCATAGGAATTTGGACCACCTTATGTGCAGAGCAGAGCTTGAGAAGAGTTCTAAACATGGTATCATGGTAATACTTGTGTTTTAAAAATGTCTCAGCCAGGCACGGTGGCTCACGCCTGTAATCCCAGCACTTTGGGAGGCCGAGGTGGGCGGATCACCTGAGGTCAGGAGTTGGAGACCAGCCTGGCTAACATGGTGAAACCCTGTCTCTACTAAAAACACAAAAATTAGCTAGGCATGGTGGCGGGCACCTATAGTCCCAGCTACTTGGGAGGCTGAGACGAGAGAGTCACTTGAACCTGGGAGGTGGAGGTTGCAGTGAGCCGAGATCGCGTCATTGCACTCCAGCCTGGGCGACAGAGCGAGACTCCATCTCAAAAAAAAAAAAAAAAAAAAAAAAAAAAGTCTCATGCAGCAATGCAGAGAATGAGTTAGAGGGGGTTGAAACAAGAGATAGAAAAGCTAGTTTGATTCTTATAGTTGCATAGGTTAAAAATGATGAAGAAACTAAAACAGGGATTTGGGGGATGAATATGAGAACTCTTAAAGAGATACTTGTTAGAACATCATGACTATGTAGATATAAAAGAAGGAGAAGAATAGAATGACTTCCAGGTTTCTGCTTTAGGGCCTAGTGCCCCCAATCAGGATAAGGAGTACAGGAAAATGAGTGAGTCCGGGGAAAAGACATGGAGGCCAATTTGAGATCTGGTGAGTTTGAGTTACCCACTGCCTATTGCTATGGGTTGAACTGTGTCCTCCCAAAAGATGTATTCAAGTCACAACCCTCAATGTCTCAAGATGTGACCTTATTTGGAAATAGGGGAGTTGCAGATATAGTTTGTTAACATGAGGTCCTCTTGGAGTAGTGTGGGCCTTAATATGACTGGTGTCCTTATAAGAAGACAGTCATGTGATCATGGAGGCAGAGATTGGAGTGATGCACCTACAGGCCAAGAAATATCAAAGATTGGCA
This sequence comes from Pan troglodytes, assembly GCF_028858775.2. NCBI lineage: Eukaryota > Metazoa > Chordata > Mammalia > Primates > Hominidae > Pan > Pan troglodytes. The sequence goes on along the minus strand of NC_072401.2, from coordinate 38,482,940 downwards.
GCAAACTCCAGAAGCTAGAAGATGTCAGAAGGATTCTCCCCAACAGGCTTCAGAGGGGGCATGGCCCTGCGGACTTTCCAATTTCAGACTTCTAACCTCCTGAACTGCGAGATGGTGAATTGTTGTTTAAAGCCACCCAGTTTCTGGTACTTTATAATGGCAGCCCTAAGAAACTGATGCAGGTATCCAGGTGGATCTGTCCAGTTGAAAGATTTGGATGAAGGCAGACCAGTCTTCTTCCAAAAGCCCAAGAAGGGAATACTAAGGAACAACAGAGCATGCTGGGGCCTGCGCTGGAAGAAGGTTATTCTGTCCAGGGGTGGAGAGGAGGAAAGGGGATTGCACAGGGAAACCTCACGATGAGGATGACATTTGAAAAGGGCTTTGGGGAATAAAGAGCAATCTTTTTCTCTCCTAGCTGATGATAAACTCCTGGGAGCCAAGTTCACATATCTATTCAAGTACAAGTATTTGACAAATATTTATTAATAACGCATTTTTATGTTGGGCTCTGTGCTAGGTATTAAGCATATAATGGTGACCAAAATGGGCACAGTCCTTATTCTCATGTCACTTATAATCTAGTGAAAAGACAGACATTAATCAAGTAGTCACCCAGAAAAATATATAAGCAGTCATTCTGATCAATGAAATGGAAAGAAACTACCAAGTGTTAAAAGATATTGCAAGGAAATTGTTCTAGCCTGGAGTTTGTGAAAGGCTTTTACAGGAAGCGAGGCTTGAGCTGAGATCTGAAGTTAAAGGAGTCAATTTCAAAGAAGGAAAGGCAGGAGAAGCAGTCCAGACAAAGGCTCTGACAGAGGAAGGAATGGGTTTGTGCAGATTTGGGAATCTGAAAGACAGCCAGTGTCATTGCAGGACTGAAAGTAGGTGGAGTTCAGCAGTGGTGGGGAGGGACAAGGTCAGGTGTGTGTGTGTGTGTGTTTCGATCACCTGGATGAGTATGGTTGGAGAAGGGCTGGAAGCAAATAAAACCATTGAAAAAGATTGCACTGGTCCAGCCCAAAGAGAATGGTGGCCTGAACCAATATGGTAGCAGTGGAGATCATGAGTTCAAGAAGTATTTCTTTGGCATCTAATGAAGAAAAACATAAGTTAAGAATGAAATCACCTCTCTGTAGATACAGCTTTTCCATACTTCTCCCTGCCTTGGGGTTTTAAAAGATCATCTGTCTGAAAAAGTGACGTTGATGCTTCAGTAAAAACACCTTGACATCTGGTAATAAAGACTCAGTCTACAATGAAGTGGAAATTGAATGGTGTTCTGGGGTTATAGTGAGACTCTCTCAAGTTGGGGAGAGGGAGGCACATAAAAGAGAGAACAAGAGGTTAGACCCTTGAAGACTTTCACAGGCCATGGAGGACCCAAGGCAAGGTCCTGTCTGAAGAAAGGGATTCCTACAGCACCTGCCAGCAGTAAGCTTCTCTCATCAGATACTCTCTAAGGAGCATGACACACAGGAACTGTGTTCGTAAGGAATGTAATGTACAATTGAGCTCTCCTAAGGCATTCTGCAAGGCAGTATTAACACCTGGAAAGCACTTAAGCTTCTAGAGTCAGGTTTTACTCCTCTGCTGCACTTAAACTCTGGATATGAGATAGGAATGAAGTCCGGAGGCTGTGGCTGTTGCATTACATAAGAGAGTGTGCCTCTTCCCAGGGGTGTGGCTTGCAGTTGACCTTCTCCTGAGTATTACATGCCCAGCTCCTGAAGGTGGGTGCTATAGTTTGGATGCTTGTCTCCTCCAAATCTCATGTTGAAACTTGATCCCCAATGTTGGAGGTGGGCCAAATGGGAGGTGTTTGGGTCATGGGGATGGGTCTCTTGTGGATAGGTTGATGCTCTCCCTGGGGGAGGGTGGTGAGTGAATTCTCATTCTTTTAGTTTCCTTGAGGGCTGATTGTTAAAAAGAGCCTGCACCTCCCTCCCCTTGCTTCCTCTCTTGCTATGTGGCTTTTGCACACGCTGGCTCCGCTCTGCCTTCTGCCATGAAGGGAAGCAACCAAAGGACCTCATCAGAGGCAGGAGTTGGCACCATGTTTCTTATAGAGCTTGCTAAGCCATGCACCACATAACTTCTTTTCTTTAGAAATTACACAGCCTCAGGTGTTCCTTTGTAGCAACACCAAATGGCCCAAGACAGATGACAAAGCCATAGTTCATCATGGATGCTGGCAGGCTTGGCACGTGGTTGCCGACTTGGGATTTGTGAAGTTCAGATTGTTTCCTCAATTGGGTACCAAGTTAGATCTAAAATGCTGCACTAGGTGGGCCTCATGTTCATTTTCCTTTGCCATCATGCCAAGCAAGGATGGACTTTGGAGAAATAAAGGGTAGCCAGCCGTCTTTGTATACCTGAAGTGTCCTACAACTGATAGAATCTGAAGAACACTGTGGAATTCCTTTGAATCTCATCTTCTTATTGTTGTTCAATAAATGATGGAATGGACTCTATGAACATAATTTAATGTTTTCATCTTCATAACCAAACAATAAGTTATTATAAAATAAATGAGTCAATATTTGTTTAATAAGAGCATCAAATTTATATTTATACCCAAATTCCAGTGACTCTGAGCTCCCCAAACAGCAGAACCTGAGTCTCCCTTTAAAATCTTCCTGTTTTTCCCAGCAGTATCAAAGGGAGTTTAGTGTCTAAACCACTAGAACCCGCGACTGTTCTCCATTTTGTTCATTTGCAGTAAGTAGCCCATTAAACAAACTTTCAAAGAAACCCATTGTCACTGCAGGTAATGGTGCCAACATCAACCCCCTCCCTGATTCATCTTGTCATTTGGTCCTGAAGCAGGATCGTCTGTGCCCAGACGCTCACAAAGTCTTTCATAAAACCAGTTTCTTTAGCCTGTGGCCCTTACCTCTCTCCCCCGTGAAAACTCAAACTGGGTTCCCAGGCAGGTTAAGGACAAAGGCCGTGACATTGCTTTACTTTCCTTATCATCCCTGTTTCTCAATAGGACCAGTGCACCCCCAGTTCCATCTCTCCCTCCGTCACACAAGCTCCAGGCCACATCAATGATACCCAAAGAACCATAGGGGCAAAAGCGCCATCACTCCTTTACAACCCTCACTAACAGCATCAGAGCCTCCGCCCCATGTATATGCAAGTACAAATTAATATATCCATAGAAAAAGAGCCCAAAGATCACACATCATAGTGTTTTAATAATGGCCATGACCCCTGGAGGGTGAGTGTATGGATGTTTCTTATTTTTGCTTGCTGAAATATCTACTTGCATGGATTTTTAAACTGTTGCAGTCATTTACTTTGTGATGCTTTAATAATTATGCAATAACATACATTTTACATTGTATGATGCAATGCTTTCACTTTAAAAAAATATCATCTTACATATTAATATTTGGCTCATAACTAGAGGCCCTTCAATTTATGTTGGTCTTCCTATAAATTGCATTCAAGCATTCAGGAATTGTTCTTTGAGCGTCATCTGGCTGTGTATGTCAAGAGAATACAGAAGCCGATGAGAGCTAATGTCTGTAAGTCTTACGGTATGCCACGCTCAGGTACCACAAAACCCACCCTGAGCTCTGGGCAGGGACTGGAATCACCACACTGACGAGGAAATAGTGACTTAGAGCACATAGAAACTACAATTGATGCCAGATGAGTCCTGGAGAGGCCCAAGTTCTGCAGGAGCCAAGAGCCCTAGCACCCTCCCGGTGGGGATATCTGTCAAGGGCTTCCTCAGTCACCAGTCAGCTGGACTCCCCTCTCTCAGGGACACATCTTTCCTCTTATCCCAAACTCCTGCATCTTGGAAGTAACAGGGAAGAGCTGGGCCCTTCCGTGGCCCCTCACCCACCCCCACCCCCACCCCCTAGGCGCTTACCGAAAGTCAGCAAAGCTCAGCCAGGCCACGTTCAAAGCAGCTGTGGGCGCGCCACGCCCGCCCCACCCAACCTCCTGTAAGAGCTTAAGTCAACAGGCACAGAAAATCAGACAGGCCGTCTTGGGATAGGGAAAGAAAAAAAAAAAAACAAATCCAACAGCTGCTGCCTAATTGGCATTCTAAATAGCTAGAGGCTTCCAAGTACAGAAATGAATTAAATAAGCTTTTTTTTTTTCCTTTTCAGGGTGGAGTACAGGCTCCAGGTCTCCACCCAAGTCACACCCTCACTTGTAGCTATTTCTAATATCTAAATGCCAGATGGAACCTGCGGGGTGAAACGGAGGACTGGACAAAAGGCAAAGCCCAACAAGCCCAGATCTCCCTGGAGCAGATACAGACCCCTAGGGGACCCGGGGGCACTGCAGCGGGGAGGGAGGATGCAGAGCCACGGGGAAATGGGGCAGCTGGCCCTTTCACCCAGGTCAGCTTCCCCAGCCAGCAGAGAGCTCCGGGAGCAGCTTCTGAATGCTTCCCTTCTATTCCACGGACCATGGCACAGGGCTGGGTGCTGGGCCTGGACTCAGGCTGTACCTGTTGGCTTAGGAGCACCAGCAGAGTCCAGGAGCACTCGCCAGGCAGTGCAAGTCAGAGCAGAACGACCAGCAGCCAGATGTGGGGTTGTCTGGGGCAGGCAGCTGGGGTGGGGCCCTGGGGCCAAGTAGAAGTTGGCACAAGGTGGCCCATGGTGATCTTGAGTGCAGAAGCAGGGGTGTGAAGGGCAAATCCTGACTTCCTCTTTTATCTGATGTGGCTTTATGGCTGTCAGTAACCCCTCAGAGACTTTATTTCCTTATTTGTGAGATGCAGGCTGTAATCAAAGTAGCCGGATGGAATTTTTGAGAACATTGAAGAGACAGTGAGTGCTTAAGATATTTCTGCAGCATTGAAATGGCAGCTGTTACTATAGGACCTTTTGCTGAAATGCAAACCTGTCTCTATGTAGGCTACTGTCTGTACCAATGACTTGCAGGACAAACAGTTCCCTTCCTCCTGAAGGGCCGAAGGGGCTTGGAGACACATTGCATCTCGACTTTCCATTTCCTGCCCCTGATGTGCTATGGCAGAATGAAAAGCTGGCTTGAGCTAGCAAGTCATTTGAAATATGAACCTGATAAAACCCGACTCACCTCCTGCCCCCCACAGCTGAGCTGGTCTGCTAGCAAGTTGAGGTAGTTTCTCCCCACACAAAAGCCCTAAAGCCCTCCTCTCATCCCCTGATGAAATGCCCCCTCCTGTCTCAGCACAGCCCCAATGTCCCCTCTCCAGGAATTCTCCTGACCCTTAGACTACATGGGTGTTTCTTCCAGCACTTCTAAAGCAATGCCATCCAATAGAAATAAAGTGTGAAGCACACATATCATTTTAAGTTTTGTGGTAGCCACAGGAATAAAAGTAAAAACAGGCTGGGTGCGATGGCTCACGCCTGTAATCCCAGCACTTTGGGAAGCTGAGGTGGGCAGATCACGAGGTCAGGAGATGGAGAAAATACTGGCCAACATAGTGAAACTCTGTCTCTACTAAAAATGCAGAAATTAGCTGGGTGCAGTGGCGCATGCCTGTAATCCCAGCTACTAGGAAGGCTGAGGCAGGAGAATCGCTTGAACCTGGGAGGCGGAGGTTGCAGTGAACCAAGATGGCGCCACCGCACTCCAGCCTGGCAACAGAGTGAGACTCCGTCTCAAAAAAAAAGTAAAAACAAAGAAGGTGAAATTAAGTTTAATACTATGCTATGGTTTAAATGTGTCCCCCAAACTTTATGTGTGAGAAACTAAGTGCCAAATTCGTATGTTATTTCAAGGTGGGTCTTTTGGGAGGTAATTAGGATTGGATAAGGTCATGAGGGTGGGGACCCCCACTGATGACAGTAGCAGCTTTATAGGAAGAGGAAGCTGACAGGCATGCTCTTGCAGTCTTGCTATGTGACACCCTCTACCATGACACAGTACAAAAGCCCTCACTAGAAGGTGTCACCGTGCCATTGGACTTCCCAGCCTCCAGGCCATGAGCCAAATACATTTATTTTCTTTATAAATGACCCAGTGTGTGGTATTCTGTTACAGCAACAGAAAGTGGACTAAGACATGCTATATTCTATTCAACACAATGTATCAAAAATAAGTGTAACCAATATAAGCATTAATAACATATTTTACATTCTTTTTTATACAAAGTATTCAAAATCTGGTGTGTATTTTATACTTACAGGGCATCTCAATTTGGATTAGCTACACTGCCAGAGCTCAGTCACTCCCGTGGTCAGTGGCTACCACATTAGACGGCACAATCCTAGAGCATTTACTTGAGCTTGTGTCTTTTAACACTTGCTGCTCTGTGGTTCAGACCTGGGTAGTCGTTAAGGAGGTAGTGGGAACAGTATTCCATAAGCAGGCCAGTCTGAGAAGCCTGGGAGGAGAAACTGCAATCTGAGGTTGAAGCTAGGAAAAGTGGTGCTATGGTTTAGATGTTTGTCCTCTCTAAATCTTTCACTGAAATGTGACCTCCAATGTTGATGGGGGGGTCTCATGGGAGGTATTGGATCACGGGAGCAGATCCCTCATGAATGGCTTAGTGTCATCCCGTTGGTGATGAGAGTTCTTGCTCAGTTAGTTCACACTAGATCTGGTTGTTTAAAAGAACCCGTGACCTCCCTCTTCTCTCTCTTGCCTTGTGATGTGCCTGCTCCTGCTTTGCTTTCCTCCACAAGTAAAAGCTCTCTGAAGCCTTACCAGAAGCTGTGCTGATGTCAGCTCCATGTTTGTACAGCCTGCAGAACTGTGAGCCAATTAAACCTCTTTAGTTGATAAATTATCTAGTTTCAGGTATTTTGTTATAGCAATGCAAGAACAGACTAACACAAGTGGGACCTAGGCTCAAACCATGGCACTTCTCTCTGGTCTTCTAGGCAGTCCCTTCATGTTTGCATGTTAGTCTTGGGGTGGGATGTATTATGGCTACTATGAATAAAACACAAGAAGCATTTGCCTGCAAAGAATAGCAGGACACTGGAACACTGAACAGCTCTGCTTTCAAACCTCTCTGTCAGAGGAGGTTGATTTCTTCACTTCCCTCCAAGCTCTCACAGATGTAGTGAAGCTTTTGAAAGGAGCCTCCCAGGGAAAGGGGTCTGATGGGGTAAGAAACAGAAAAAAATAATAATAAAAGGGGAGACTCTTGGGGCCACCAGCTGTAGGAACACTGGCAGCCTTGTCATGCAGCCTCAGGAACTGGGAAATCTTCCTAGGCTTCCAAAGTGTCTGTAGTATTTTCGGGTTTGTGGCCTTTGAATGCTTTGTGGACCTCTGCATATGAGAAATAGTTTCCAATTACACGAAAAATATTTTCTTTTGGTGCTTTGAGTTCATTTCTGATCCTACCGGTGATCCTATGGAGGCACTTTCTGACTAATGAAGTGTTTGTGGTAGCAGCCGCACTCAGCCCCATTAAACCACAGGATTATGATTCCTGCCTTGTGCATAGAATGCTAGAACTTTCTGGAAAACCTTGGAAAGGGCCAAGATGTGACTTTGTGGCTGGTGCCTACCAGTCCTGAAGCCAAGGAGGTGTCCTATGGTTTCTTGCATGCCCCACCCTGCCGGGGTGGCTGGTTCCATTTCTGGAACAGCTTTGGAGCCTTCCCAAGCCTGGAATTGGCTACCTTTCCCAGGTGTTCACTCCTCCATGTTGACTGCCCATAATGCACAGACTACTGATACGATCTGGCTGTGTCCCCACCCAAATCTCATCTTGAACTGTAATCCCCATAATCCCCATGTCTAGGGAGAGACCTGAGGGGAAGTGATTGAATCATGGGGGCTTTTCCCCCGATGCTGTTCTTGTGGTAGTGAGTGAGTTCTCTGGAGACCTGATTGTTTTATAAGGCAGTTTTCCCTGCTCTTGCTCATACTTTCTCTCTCACCTGCCACCATGTAAGATGTGCCTTTGCTTCTCCTTCACCTTCCGCCATGATTGTAAGTTTCCTGAGGCATCCCCAGTCATGCAGAACTGTGAGTCAATAAAACCTCTTTCCTTTATAAATTACCCAGTCTCAGGTAGTATCTTTATAGCAGTGTGAAAAAGGAATAATACAACCACCAAGCTAGTTACCAAGAGGATTTAGAGACTGGGCAATATGAGAAATCATGACATTTGCTCCAGGGGAAGGTATGGAGATAGGCTGAACCAAATAACATCTTCTGGCCAACCTGTCTTGAGTGAAGCCCTGTTCTCAGGGAGGTACCAGTTGTCTCAGAATTGAGCCAGCAGGCAAAGCTGGGCCTCCCTGGTTTTGTCTTGGCTACTATTATGTCCACCAAAAAAATACCACATGGATGCCTGGCCTCAGAAGATACAATTTTCCAGAGAAATTGTTAGAATGCACTGCGTTGAAAAATAATTTGTTTCTTCTTATCACCATAAAATCTCAAAAATTAAAATGCTAAGGAAATGAGGTTCTTCTGATAGCTGACCTTTTCTGGCTAAAAGGAAACTATTTTTATTTTCACCAGTGATGCTGAAAATCTCTGTGTCATGAATCAATGCCTGGGCCTGCTTTTAATCATCCAGGACCCTGCTGGGCTGCAGGGCGCTATGAGTCCAGATGATGTAGTCTGTAGACATGCAACACGTAAGCCACTGAGTCAAACCCGATTTCCAGCCTGCTGCTGGTCGCTGGTATCTTGTTTCTCTTTGGTTTTAATCAGACCCTTTCTATGTGCAATATTTTGTTATAGTGTATTCCCTTTCCCTAAAAATCAAAGCATAAAAATTCAATTTGAGGACCCAAGTTAACTGGGTTCCACTTGAGGAATGGCTGTAGCTGGAGCAAAATGTTTTGGCTCACACTTAGCGCCTGACCACATTTTGACTATGGGATGACTTTAGCATTCACTTGGCAAGGGCATTTCCATTTGGCTCCCCGTGAAGTCATAGAAATTCTAGTTATTTCTGCAGTGTGTGATTGCCTGGTTTATTTATAAGAACCATCCATCAGGATTGAGCTGTTCTTTCGTCTGGAGCCACTTGTATTATCACAATTATGAAATGTTTATTTTCTTAGATCAGCTTGAGCTGATAAAGCACTTTTGAGCCATTAAGAATCTTGTAAGTCAAGATAGTTTAGATAAGGATATGATTTTTTTCTGGGGGGGCTAAATCAGATGAATCTATGGCCTCTCCCTTGATTGGGCTATTACGTTAAATGGGTGTGACCATCACACACTCCTCTGAGAGGTGGGGTCCCCTCCTTAGGAGGATTTGCAGCCAGACCCCCTTGTTTCCTCTGGCTCACATCCCAGCTGGGAAGTGCAGCTTCAAGGAACCTGGGGAGATGAGGCCACCCCAGCGAGGCAGAGGCAAGTGATGAATGTTCCAGGCCCGCAAGGCCTATTTGCAACCACACTGGGCACAAGAAGCTCAAAGAAAATATTCCATATTAATGAGGGTTGAGCAGGCTCATGGATTTACATTCTAAACACCAATCTATTGGAAGGGCAATCTGGCAGCGTCTGTCAAAAATGAAAGATGCACTTTCATTTGTTTAGTGAATATCTGATTGCCTCTTATGTCCAAGTGCTGCCCAAGATATAACAACAGTGAGGAAGTAAGACCCTTTCCTCACAAATCTTACTTTCCTGTGGCAGGGACAGACAGATAAGCAACCAAACATGGACTATACTGTCAGAGAGCAGTAATTAGCATGGACAGGGCTGGATAGAGAGTACAGGGCAGAGGGGGCAGGGGCTGCCTATTAGACAAGGTGAGACCACAGTGAAGTGAGGAAACAAACCAAATGTCTGACCAGGACAGGAGCTTCCAAAGCAGATGGAGCAATGAGTGCAGATGCCCTGAGAGGGAGCATGGGGGTTGTCAGCAGAGCAGAGGCCAGAGAGTTGCAGTAAGTGAGGAGATAAGGTAGGAAGCAAGGTCTGAGAGCAAGGAGGGGTGGGGGCAGATCTTGCAGAGCCTTTCAGCAGAGACTGTGAACTGTCTCTAATATCCACATTCCCTTCTTCCCTGTGTAATAAAATCCCCCCATCTTTTTTTTTTTCCTGAGACGGAGTCTCGCTCTGTTGCCCAGGCTGGCAATCGAGTGCAGTGGCGCGATCTCGGCTCACTGCAACCTCCGCCTCCCAGATTCAAGTGATTCTCCTGCCTCACCCTCCCGAGTAGCTGGGACCACAGGCGCCCACCACCATGCCCGGCTAATTTTTGTATTTTTAGTAGAGACAGGGTTTCACCATGTTGGCCAGGCTGGTCTCGAACTCCTGACCTCAGGTGATCCACCCGCCTCACCCTCCCAAAGTGCTGGGATTACAGGCATGAGCAACCATGCCCAGCCAAAATCCCCCATCTTTGTGGGGCTCACATTGAGACCCTATCTCCCCGGCTCTTGTGCCACTTGGTGTGGCTACATCAGTGAGTTCATGCTAATGGACCATGGATGGAAATGGTTTCTGCTACTTCTTGGTTCTGTATTTATAAAATGGGCAATGGGCAATAAATGGGCAATGTTCCCCTCTCTTTTATCCTTTCTCACAGGCAGAGCAAAGACCTGGTGCTGGTAAGCCTATTTCTTCCCTGTGGACAAGGCAAAGTCTCCAGGGCAGAGTTTCTTAAAGAAAGTGTGGTCCTTGGACCTGCATCCTCAGCATCATCGGGAAACTTACCAAAATGCAAATTTTCAGGCCCCCCTCCAGAACTACTGAATCAGAAACCTTGGGGGTGGGGCCCAGCCATCTGTATTTTAAGAAACCCTCCAGGGGACTCAAGCTTCAAAACCACTGCCCGAGAACAGGGTTTGCTCAACATCAGCAATACTGACATTTTGGACCCATGATAACTTGTTGCAGAGGCTGTTCAAAGTATTGTAGGATGTTTAGCAGCCATCTCTGGCCTCTACCCACTAGATGACACTAACACACACCCTTCTTCATTCCCCAGTTGTTAAAACCAAAAATGTCTCCAGACATTGTCAAATGTACCCCAGGGAACAAAATTACCCCTAGTTGAGAACTACTGCCCTGGATGTTGGAGGAGTAAGAAGACAGAAGGAACCTGGGTCTTCAGTTGGCCTTGTAGAACAGAACCACTCTCCATCCCAAATGGCCCACCTGCCCTCTGGACTGCTATAAAGGTTTGAGAAGTTGCTATTTTGTTTGAGCAACTCTATTTTGAGTGGCTGTGCAGAAGCTTAAATTGCATCCCAACAACTGCCAGCCTTTCAGGGCCTCATAAGTACTTAACACTTTGTTTTAATGTGATGGGAAACCACTAGAGTTTGGTTAAAGCAGGGTAGTGACATGATTTGTTTTGAAAGGTCCACTTTGGATGGTGTGTGAAGAACAGACTGAGGGGATGTAGAAAGGATGTGTTTGATGGACTGGATGTAGGATATGAGAAAAAGAAAGGGGTCAACTAAGCAACTGAGTGAATGACAGTGCCATTGACCAACACGGAGATCTGTGGGGGACAGGGTTGATCTGAGGGGATGGGGATCAGGACTTCAGTTTGTGCTCTTTGCTGCTGTGATTCACTGAATTTATCTTTCAGATACATTTACAGATTCACAAAGGTATTATGTGCAGATATGCTCAAGGCAGATAAACTCAAATGTCCATCAGTGTGAACCTGGTTCAATACGTTGTGGTGCATCCAAGCACAGAAATATTATGTTCAGGTGTTGAAGAGTGAAGTGGGCCGGCCGCAGTGGCTCATGTCTGTAATCCCAGCACTTTGGGAGGTCAAGGCAAGCAGATCATGAGGTCAAGAGATCGAGACCATCTTGTCCAATGTGGTGAGACCCTGTCTCTACTAAAAATACAAAAATTAGCTGGGCGTGTAGTCCCTGCTACTCTGGAGGCTGAGGCAGGAGAATTGCTTGAAGCTGGGAAGGTGGAGGGAGCCAAGATCATGCCACTGCACTCCAGCCTGGTGTCAGAGTGAGACTCCATCTCAAAAAAAAAAAAAAAAGATAAAAGAAAAAAAAAAGACTGGAGTGGATTTGTATACTGCAGTGGCAGTGGTCAAGAGCATGGGCTCTCGAGTCTGAACTGCTGGGCTTGGTGGCCTTGGGCAGTAGGCATGACCTCTTTAGATAGCTTCCCCAACTACAAATTAGGATAATAATGGTACCTCTCCTATAGTTTTGAGATTAAATGAAACAAACTTACACAGTACTCATCAGTACTTGGCTCATTCATTAGTTATCTCTTTATGAGTGTGAACTATTATTTCTATCATTATCTACATGTACTGATATGAAAATATTCCCAAGATATTTTTAAAGAGCAAGGTAACTGATTAGTGTGTATAGTGTTATCATTTATGTGAAAAAAAAAGAATATCTGTATAAACACACACACATACATACATCCTGTAGTATGCATATCAATTCATCCTGTAGTATGCATATCAATTTTTGGAGGAAGAGATAAGAAACTGCTAAGTGATTACTTTTGGGAAGTAGGATATAGGTTGAGGGGACTTTGGAAAACTTTGTTTTGTATGTTTCTGTTGTGTGTGCAAGTCTTTAGCACATGCAACATATCAAGGAAAGATATCTTTTAGAAAGACCACATACTGAAAAGGTGGAAACTAGGTTGTTGGTTGTTTTTTTTGTTTTTTTTTTTTTTACTGTAGGATTTTCTGGCATCCTTAACACATGCTAACACATTTTTAATCTCTCAGAGGAGCAAAATCCTTGAAATGGTGTGCCTCAGAACCTCCCCAGTCTAGGAAACAGGGAGGGCTAAGGCTGGCCACAGCCACAGAAAAATCTAGGCTAGGCATTTTGAGGTAGTCAGACTGCTCCTCCCAAGGTGCCTTAAGTCATGACAGCTCTTTCAGACAACTTTTGACTGGTCCCCAAGCAACTCATTCTTAAGCCCCACAAGTTGTCTTCATCTCTCTGGTTTATGCCTCCCTTTGTAAATGAATGACCTGCAAGTTCCCCAGGAGCTGGAGGAGGGGGAAGTATCTGTGCTCTACCACCCTGGGCACCTTGTTTCCCACGTGTGTCCTTAGATGGTTGCGTACCTGTCCCATGCCCTGGACCTGGGTGAGCTCTCCTGGCATAGTCTCTCCCAACTTCTTTACCTTCTCTTGTTCCCTCAATGTGTGGAGGCAGATTTTTCTTCCTCCTCTCACCTGCCTTTTTGGGGGTGGGAGGATACTGAGAGGGCAGAGCAAGCAAGGGATCATTCATTTTTGGTATTTACTAGTTAATATTTTACTACTTATCAAAAAGATTCTCAGACACACAGAACTCCTAGTGACCTATCAAAAGCATTGGAAGTTAAATGAGCCCACTTGTCAACACTTGCTACCCAACCAATAACCACGACCATGTCTTCCCTCATTCAATGAGTTAACATTCGTCTAAGGGGCTCATAACGGTGCCTGGCATATGGCAACTGCTGTTCTTCTGAGCTATTTCTGTGTCATTATGCTCTAAACTCAACATTTCTCACTATTTAACAGTCTCTGGAATTACTCAGATTTTCAGTAAACAGTTTTATACGATGACTGTAGAACACAGAGATAAGCAAGTGACGTGATCTGCCAAGTATGAGGTCTTCATCGCAATGGGAAAGCGAGAATAAAACAGAACTATAGATCAAGAATAAACAGACTCTGTCTTCAGTCACTGCTGTTGCTAATGAGATGTCTCTGATTCTGTACTTGTCCAGTGGGATTCCCCCTTCTATGTGAGTGGTTCTTAAACTTTAGCACACATCAGAATCCCATGGAAGGCTTGTGAAAAAAGATTGCTGACCCCACCCTCCAGAGTTTTTGAATTAGTAGGTTGGTAGATTCCATTAATACAATTCTAACAAGTTTCAGAAGATGCTGAGGCTATTGGTCTAGGGCCTATACCCTGAGACCCACTGCCCTATACACACATTTAGAACCTGACATTCAAAAGTGCATCTTGCTTGAATCAGGTCATCTGGCCAGCTTGTCAACATCAATCAAGGTCCTGTCTGTCATTCATTGCATTTAGTCAGTGGCATCCGTGCATCCAAGAGCATGGTCCCTAGGGCCTCATACAGATCACATGATACACATGTGCACCGGCTGGCTAAGGAAAAACCCTCAGTCAGTGAGACTCCTCTTTTTTAGGCTCACCACAATCCATTATCCATCACAGCATTTTTCAATCCTAGCTAAACTTTAAATTCACTGGGGAGCTTAAAAACTAAAAACCGCCCAGGCCCTACCCCAGAGTGCGTGAGTGTGTTAGCCTGGAGCACCCTTGGGCCCTGGTACTTTGAAAAATCTCTCTGGATGATTCTATTGTGCAACCAGGGCTGAGAACCACAACCTAGAAGTCTTTCTGGTTTTATTAAATCAACACAATCGAACTCTCCTACTGCTCATGTCACTTTAACTCATTTAAGTTTTAATAAGACTTTATTTAAGGTATTGTGAGAGATGTCAAAAGCTTTGCTGACATCAAGGTATATTTTCCTACAGCTTCCCATCTTCCATTTGGTCACTGTGCTTTCAGAAACATAAAATTACATTGGGCTAGCATGACATGATCTTAAGGAATCACCTATCTTAAATGTTTGCACTGTTGAGGAATTTTGCCTGGGTCCAATCTCAAGCTCACATAACTGATTTAGTTCAAGTCATCATAAGTAATGATAACATTTATTGCTTGTTAATTTGGTGTCCACCACAGTACTCAGTGCTTGTCATAAATATTTGCACAATAATCCTATGAAATAGCTGTTATTTCCATTATACAGACAAGAAATCAGGGTGGGATTCCAGCTGACTCCAGGGCCTGCGCTTTTAGCCATGAGATGTCGCTTCTATTTATATTTACCTGGCTCCATCTTGTTCCTCAAATGTTTTACAGTGATTTAGAAGGACATTAAAGATTTAAGAAAGCATGAAATAACTGGAATAAAGTAGAATCGGAGAGGGTCAAAATGAGTCAGAACCAAATGCCTGCACATTTGCTAATGGGAGGGCCACCAATTTGGTTTTGAGTGTTCTGGAAATGTCAAATTAAAACAGGGTCACATGTTCAATTACACAGTTGACATCGGATTAAAAACAAACATTATTTGGGAAAAATACCTGAACGGTTCTGGGGCTTTCTTAAAGAAGGCACTGAGAATTAAAGGGAGGACTGCAAGAATATCCTCATGATCCATGCAGACAAGCTTTTCACTGGGCTCAACGAACCATAACTTACATCATCCACTTCCTACCTCATTAAATAAAGTGGGAAGTTTGGCTAGCTCTGTATTTCTTCAAAGATCTCTGTCTTCCCATTTCCAGTGCCTCTTTCCACCATTGTCAACTCATTCCAAAAAAATACTAATAGCAGTTGAGCAATTTTTTTTTGCTCAAATTTTCTCAGTACCCTGGAATGCAATTTGAACAGTCAGGATTTACTTTTGTAGAATTTCACAAAAGTCTCTTTTAGGCTGTCATGCCATGAAATCACACCTAATTTTTTACCGAACTTTAAGGAATGTCTTCCCAATGCCTAGGTTCCCTTTGCAGATGATCACAGCAGGAAGTTGATAGGGCTGTGTCCACTGGCTGTCAGATCTGTAGGGGACATCATCATAAACTGAGATAACAAGGTCACCCCCTGCCAGGTGCCCACTACAATGTCCATTTCACCAACTCATTCCTCCTTGCAGTTTAATGCTAAGTTAAGAATAGCAGATTCCCTTGTGTCCATTAAAACTGTAAGTGGATCAAGCCAAGAACTTATCATTTATACTTATTGGACTATACAGTAATGGAACATTTATCTCTAAAAATATTGGTGTTTTCTTGCCATCTGAAAGAGACATGGTGTTAAGTGGGTGCTAAGTGGGTTAGTTTGTTTGGGCTACTCAGACTGGATAATTTATAAACAACAGTTCTAGAAGCTGGGAAGTCCAAAATCGAGGCACCAGCAGATGTGGCGTCTGGTGAGGGACTGTTCCTCATAGATAGATGGCACCTTCTTGCTGTGTCTTCACATCTCCAGCTTCTAAGTGCACTGATCCCATTCATGAGCGTAGAGCCCTCATGACTTAATCATTTCCCAAATGCTTTGCCTCTTAATTCTATCACATGGGATATTATATTTGAACACACGAATGGAGGGGGGATGGGGCAACATCAACATTCAGACCACAGCAGTGGGTGTGTGTTTTTTTTAAGGTCTTGGCACAAGACTCAAGGCTAGGATAGAATCATTTTGTCATTTGGAAGAGACTCTTCCACTTTCTAATAAGTCACCCAGAACACTCTCACCCAACTCCTCTGTTAGCTGTTCCTTCCCAGTCTCACTTGAATACCAGCTCCTCAGCTGAGTCTTCTCTGAACATTCTAGGTAGGCAGCCCCCACCTCATGATTGATTTTTCGTTTACTTATTCCAATTACCTATCTCCCTCACTAGAATAAAAGCACAACGATGGCAAATACTTACTTTGTCATCTCAGGACCTAGAACAAGGCTTGGTACATAGTTGAGGGCTGGAGAGTGAAAGCAGGGGAGACGTCATGCTCGCCGAGCTGGATATGGAGAGGCAGGCAGGTGAAACCATACTGTGCAAAGACAGTGGGGCTATAGTGAAGAGAAACAGATCCAGAATGAAAAAGCTAATATCCTTTCTAATAACCAACCCATTTAGATGACTTGAACATATGAAATTTAGGAGTAAATTTGATAGTCACTTATTTCAAAGAAAGGAAATAAACAGATCATGCCCTCCTTGGTAAAGAATACCAAGCAGAGATAGGCATTCGGTATCATTAAACAGACCCGCATGCAAACTTGCCTCTATCTCCCTAACATGGTACTTCACCATCTGCACAGTTTCCCCAAGATGGCACCTCAGGAGGTCACCCTGCAGGGTGCTGAGAGCCAAAGCCCGAGTTTAACAGTAATCAGAGTCACCTCTTCCAACAGTTGGAAGGGATTAGAAACATAGTTACAGGGTTTAGAAAGATTTCTGGAAGACCAGAGACACCCCAAATTGGTCAACATCCATCCAAATATGGAATAAGAGAAAAACAAGGGCAGGAAGATGTAGTCAGAAGAGTGAGGAAAGCAAGCAAATGACTGGGAAAAAGGATGTACAAAGCTGTCCCCCCACCCCTTGGCCATGCCAGGTTGTCCAGGCTGTCTTCAGTAGGTCTAAGGAAAGGGGAGTAATAAAGTGCCGTGATTCACAAGGAGTGATTCACAGGCTCCATTCTTAACACACACTGTTCAGTTCCTCTCTGCTCTGCTCAGCCAAGCACTTGCAGGCTCAGAACCACAAGTCTTCGGTGGCACTGCAGGGAAGGGCTGGGGGCGAGATGGTTGTCTACAGCAGGACCATGCAGGTGAACAGGTAGCTGTGTGGCCAAAGGCCTCAGACTAGAACTTGCTACCTCTGTCCGTACCACGATTATTCAGAGCAAAGGCTCCAAATGGGGTGGGCCCAGGAAAAGATGATGGAGAAAGTGCTAGAGAGAGTGCTTTTCAGAAAAGGATTTGGAAGTGTTTCTATGGGTTAGGTCATGTTTTGGCCAAAAATCATGTGAGGGTGTTACTCAAACAAACCTGGAAACTGCTTTTATAATTTGTTCAAAACTTTCCAAATGAAGAGTTTTGGTGTTTTAAAGTCTTTGGTTAAAAAGTATAAAAACCTTAATACATTTGTGTCATCTGCCATGAGAGAAGATGGAAATTCATTACTCAGATTTCCACAAAAACCTTTGCATAACTGATGAAGAAAAATGAAGAATGAGCAATTATGACTTAATGTGACTAGTTGTGTTCTTCTTCCATTTAGAGTTACTAAATTTTGGAAGTCAGTGCATTAAAAGCAACCATAAAACTAAGCTGAACTTGTAACCGACATCTGAATTACCAATCACAGTTTTAAAGCATTTACAGTAATGAAGTGCTCATTATTCTTAAAAATACTGAATAGGAATTTTATCACTAATATTTTTAAACACTGTATTTTAACCTCATTCAAAACTTCTATAATGCAATTTAGTCATGCACAAAATTGATTAATAAACATACATCTCATGGTAGAAATCTAAACACTTTACTACTAAGGTTTACAACCAAGGCAGTTGTATGGTTATTTTCACAGATATTAAGAGAGATATCTATGAAGCCTAAATACTAAGAACATTCTTTTAAAATATTTTGTTATCAATTTCAAATTGTCCAAATAACCGTTGTGGCTGCTCCATACCATATAACTCTTGAATTTCTCTAATCATTCTAATCATTTCTAGAGATGGCAGCAAAATAGTTTACATGACGGAATTTCTCTTTTATAAAACCAAAGGGAATTCTGTGTTGATTTGTTTCTTCTAAAAACATTACAATGCAAAGGTTTTCAAAAGTCCAAAGGTAAAAAAGAAATAGTTGTCAAGAACAAACATTATATCTAATCATGTCAAATCCTGTTGCAATAGAATTTCTCTGCCTCTGGGTCCATACACAGGGGTCACTCACTGGAGAGCCTCCCAGTTTTAACTCCCTATCAATTAAAGCTGCTAGAGGCATTTCAGGAGAGAAATCGATTTGGGCTCTTTAGAATACAGGTTAGCTTTGTGAAAATGAAGCAAACATCTCTTTGCTTTGTAAATTGATGTCATCAGAAATGGTTCCCAAAACTCACTGGAAGTAAAGCTGGGTGGTGCCCACTGTTAGGCAGCCAGAAGGCCAGGGATCTACTCTGATCCTGTAGCCAACCATCAGGTGATTCTGAAACTCTCTACACCTCACTAAGCATTTTCCTGTACAAAATGAGGTGGGAGGTGACTTTCTAGTATGAAGAGAAGTAAGTTCCCTCCAGCCTTCCCAGTCTAGAATTATTTTGAGCCATGCCAAATCCTTGAAGCAGAGTTTAGATTTAAGACAATGTGGCTTGTAAATTATTTTCCCACAGTTCCTGGATTTTAATTAGTAGAATTAAATAGTAATCAGAGTCAGCTCTTCCTACAGCTGGCGGAGCAGGGCAAATGAATGCTGGGAGGCAGTCCCAGAAGCCAGAAGTGGTCTCTGACATTGTCATCTCCAATGGTGCACCATCAGTGACTCTCAATGCCAATGTCAATCTGAGTCCGAACTCTACGGATCACTAATTGTACACACTTAGACGAAGGGCCTCTATAAAAGGACTCATACATACATGCTTTCATTCAAAGTAGGCAAGTTCCAAAATTAACCAGGGCGGCTTATACTATGTTAATGTGGTTAACCCAGAACTGTGTTTCCCAGAGTCCCCTTCCCTGGTAGTCTAATTCAGAATTGGCTCTAATTCTGGCATGAGATCTGGAGGGCCAAACATGCTGGCATGAGATCTGGAGGGCCAAAGTGAAACAAGTGCCATTTTTATCTGAGATCACCGTTGTTCAATGTGGTGTAGCAACGTGACAGACACAAAGGTGCCTGGCCAGTTCCAGCTTGTCCTCATTTCCTTCTGCTTCACCTCCAGCTCTTCTTCCTAAGTGCTGACTAGGGTGGCCCCAGGCACACCACTAAACACCTGGCTGCAGACCCACAGAGGTGGTCACAGAGCCCCCGCCACGTCACCTGCCCAGGCCCACTTCTGCAGTGGCCTTGTGCTTTGCTTCTGAAAGACGACCTGGTGACTTAGCCTGATTCAAACACCTTCTGAATCTTCACTTCTCCAGCGCTTCACACAGTTGAGTTTGGTCTAATTCTGTAACAAAATCCAGGATCCCATGGCACTTGGAGCAGCTCTTCTCCCGTTTACCAAACCAGACACACAAACCTCCAAATGGACATTGTTGTTCTATCTACAGGCCACCCCTGAGAGGGAGCCAAACCGAGTGTGCAAGCTGAAGAGAGTCCCATCCTGTTCCAGGTAGTAGTACACTTCTTGAGGCCTCATAATGTCTTAAGAGACATAAATGGCATCCAAAGATTGACACCACCAAGTGCACAAATGAGTGTTGGGGGAAATATAACCCAAAACATGGTTTAAAAATTTGGCTCTGAGAATCCTCACACAGTTGCCTCTCCGCTCCTTGCCTAGTCAGTCACAGGCTGAGACTGTCCAACCTACATCCACAGGCTCATGTCAACAGTCCTTTCTGCCCAACCCAATCTCGTAACAGGACTCACTGCCACATACAACGATGGAGCTGGTCTCATCAGTGCTAAACTCACACCCTGTGTAGAGGTATTACAACTTACGTAATAAACACTCAGATAACAACACTGGATGCAGACACCAATATCTCAAATAATCTCACTGATGGTTGGGTAATGACCACACGTAGGCCACAGGTGTTCATAAGGCATTCCTTTACTCCTGGGCTGAAAAGCAAAAATCCAAAGTTAAAAAAAAAAAAAAAAACCACCATAAAAATGTGAGCATAAATTATTTCTTGTTTTATTGCTTTCTTGTTTCTTTCTTGATGCAGAGTCAATGTTTTTGAGTAACAGTAATAAGATGCCCAAAATCCAACAGTAAACATTCAAATAGTAAAATCTGATGCAGAACAAAGTCCTCAAATGTTAACTCCTATAAGTTACATCTAGTGGAACCACTAGGGATAAAGGCTGAACTCATCATCTTGGTTTATGATGGAAACCGCTATCCTCTGACCCAGGAAACAGGAGGAAGTCTCGAATGCCAGCCACCTGTTTAGGCACTGGTGGCAGCACTGTGGTCTCCTCGTGAAATGGCCGGGGAGACTCACAATGAGTCTAAGTATGGCAATCTCTCCTTTTACCCCAGGATTAAGAGATGCCCCCACAACTGAGAGAATCAAAAGAAACTCCTATGGAATAGAAGAAGTGGTTACAGTGATAAAGATCAGAAATGATTGTGTTGTCAAGGAAGTGACCTGTGACTGCACAGAACCCCATCTTTGTGAGAAAGCAACCCACTCTTAAGTGCACATCAGAGAGGCTTTACACAGTGACTGGCTGCAAGCAGGACAACCGTGAGCAGCATTTTGCTTGTTGAAGGCACAGGTCCTCGTCATCCTGAGAGAGGAGAGTCACTGTGTGCGACCTCTGAAAAACTGTCAGCTGTCATAAATCTGACTGCAGTTTCAGCCTGATCTTTTTTTTTTTGAAAGTCCCAGACTCTTGGAGCACCCCTGAATATCTCGATGTACCTACTCCTTCTGCAAGAAGTCAGATTTCCAAGGGATGGAGACTCAAAGGAACATGATTGCATTACATCACACAACAGGCAAAAATAAATACATGACTCTATAGTATGGGTATGAAACTACCACAAAGAAATATCTCAGACCCCACAACTGCAGCTCACATGCTAGCAATACCTGGTAGGGTCTAAAAGGTGTCAGCTGTCCCATAAAGCATTTACCTACTATGACTTTGATCAACTGTACTTATGGGATAAACAAAAATGTATGAAAACACTCTTTTTTTTTAAAAGACAAACTTCCTTAAATACCAAAGAGAGAGATCAATTTCACTTGACAGTGATCAGGATATCCAAATTAAATAAATCATTTTACTTAGTTTGATGATCTTCAAATTCAATAAAGTGATCTTAAACATTCAAATAGTAAAATCTGATGTAGAACAAAGTCCTCAAATGTTAACTCCTTTAAGTTACATCTAGTGGAACCACTAGGGATAAAGGCTGAACTCATCATCTTGGTTTATGATGGAAACCGCTATCCTCTGACCCAGGGATCAATGACCCAAGATCACTGATCTTCCCAATGATCATCTTAGGTTTCCATAACAAGAATGGGCGAGAGCCAACTGCACCTTGCCAGTGACGCTGAGGGTGTAGTCGTCACACAAACCCTCTTGGAAGAATGATGGACCCACGCCTTTGCCTGAGGAATGATCTCGAGCTCTTCCAGCTTTTGAAATTCCACCGTATTGTGAATGCTCTTTACAAACACAGTGATACTCAAAAAGGAACCAACAAGAAAACATAAGTTGCATTTATTCACGTCCACGCCATCTAAAGCTACTGTGTACAGTAATCAGGACTGGAGAAGGGACGATTTAGTATCTAAAAACAACAAAAAAAAACACTGGGACATGGCCCCTGAATTGCAAGTTGGAGTTCGTAAGAATCTACTTGCTGGCAAGCCGGTTTCCTCCCTGAGAAGCACACTTCCCGCTTCCTTCTCTCCTTCCAGCGTCTTCTGTCCCTCTCAGTTAAGGCCTGGACAGTGTGGGATGGTGTTGCAATCTCTCCTGCAGAGCTGTCAGTCGCCCGTGGGCTCGGGCTGCGTGCACTCAGGCTCCCGGTCGCTGGGCTCTGCGCTCCGCCGCTGCAGCTCCTCCACCGTCTGCAGCAGGGCCGACCGCTCCAGTTCTAAGGTAAGCATGGCCTGCTTCAGCTTGCTCTCACTGCTCAGGAGCTTCTCAATGGTGGCCTCAAGGCTTTGGATCCTACCATTTGCCACCTAGAGAATAAAAGAAGAAATGAGAATACAATTGCCAGTGCTAACACAGGTGGGATCCAGTGCCCACTCGCTGTCCAGCCTTGGGAGCACTCTGGAGCCGAGTTTCAGCAGGGATGAGTCTACAGTTTATCATCAGTTCTGGCCACACAGGAAGGCAACTCGCACCCCTTGCAGGTCGGTGGCCAGGCCCTTAAAAGCACCCTGAGAGCCCCCAGCATTTTCTTCTCCTGCTATGGCTGCTGTGGAAGCCGATGCTGAGATGGTGGATCACAACACAGAGGGAACCCAAACCCCCAGGCACCACCACCAGAGGGACAGCTCGGATAGGGCCAAAGAATGCTTCAGCGACACAAAGCTGAAGTGGGCGTCAGCAACACAAAGACTTCCGTTGTGCCAAGCCTCGGAGACTTGTAAGTTTGTTACTGCAGCAGAGCCTGGCCTGTTTTGATGAGCACATATATTTAAACTCACAAATCGATTTCAGGCTGACAAAAACTCAAAACAGTTTCCTCCTGAAGGCCCACGTGGTAACAATCCTCTAATCTGAAATTCTTTACAAACACAGTGATACTGAAAAAGAAACCAACAAGAAAACCTAAGTTGCATTTATTCACGTCCACGCCATCTAAAGCTACTGTGTAAAGTTAGTGATGTCTAGAGGAACAAGACATCACTATGTCAAGAAACACAGGCATTTCATTTACCCTGGAACACATATGGAGTCCTTAGAAAGGCCAAGTGTTCTGCTAAGAGGTTTATGTGCCTGGTCTCACTGACTGTTCACTACGAGCCACGGAGACAAGCAATATCCTCTCTTCCACCCTACAGAGGAGGAATGAGGATCTCACTCAGTTTACATCCTCAGCACCTAGCACATAATTAATGCTAGTTAAATAGAACTTCCAGGTGTATCTTTCTAGCAACTGTCCCTCGTCTCTCTAATTTGCTCTGGCAGGCTTGCTTCCCAGGTGACAAGTGTGTTAGCTCTAGTGACATTAAAGGGTTCCCTAAGAAAACTGCAGAAACTCCAACATGTATGCTGATGTCCCTGAGGCCTTTCTGACCCGTTCCCCAGCTCATAGCTGCATCCTGGAGTGCTCTGTGACTTGGTCTATCTCACTAATCCAGTCCAGATTTGCCATGCTCCATTTTAGGTGGGAAAAATGGTATATATATACACACACATATGTGTATATATACACACACATATATATGTGTATATATATACACATATGTGTGTGTGTATATATACACATATATATGTGTGTATATATATACATACATATGTATATATATACACATACATATATGTATATACACACATACATATATGTATATATATACATACATATATACACACACATATACACACACACACACATATATTTTTTTTTTCATTTTTCAAACAAAGAAAATACTTTTTTGAATGTGACAACACTTGTGCCAGAAAATTCATGCCTCGAAGTCTAGCTCTGGCTGGGCCACTAGAACACCCAAAATATGAAAAAGGGACCAAGAGCCTTAGTTTGTCAGCCTACTGGGCAAGGGGTGGTCCCGCTTGGGATATCCCTCTAAGCTGTACTCTCTGATCCTCAAAATCCACCCATCGTCAGGGCCTGGTTCAGGGCCTACCCTCATCACTTTGAAGCCCCTCTGCATTCCGAGGTGCAACCTGCAGCTTAGTTAGTAGTGAATTAATTTGCATGGTCATTTGCTATTCTGCATTAATGTCAGGTCTCCTCAATAACACCGATGCTTTTATAGAAGCAAGCATGTCTTCTCTTTCACACATGGTCCTGTCTCCCACAGCACCTGGCTCAGTGTGGGCGTCAATGACTTGTACGGATTATGACAAATCCATGTGCATTATTATTTGGTTCCATCTGGCACGTCTATGCAATCGTCTGATGTACTGCTGAACAAAACAGGTGGTAGAATTTGCTCTCCAGCGTCTAGACAACGTTCACATGTATTTAACAGGGAATGAAATGGGATTTTGATATTTCTAACAATTTTATGAACAGAATAAAGGTAGGAAATGGGTTGATTTTGGTATTTTGGCCCCCCAGAAAAGCTATATGAAAATTCAGTACTGTATTGAACACCCTTCCTTGTCAGTGTCTGAAAAGTGTACACGGAGGAGGCATGATTCTTACATATGAGAGGCATATTTTCGTAGAGGATCACGGAAAAACTATATCCAAACACCACAAATCGATACAATACAATCCTAGATCCAACTCTTTGAGACCTGCAGTGTCTTACTCAACTTGGTGGCCCCCAGCACTCAGCACTGCAGGGACTCAGGAACTACTGGTGGGTTGGCATAGACCACAGTTCTGAATGATCCTTCCAGAAGTGTAGGACTACTTGGTCAAGAGAACGACCATTCCAGGGAGAACATCTGTAATCATCAATTACTGTCTGATGCCTTTATTGAGGAATGTAGGTAGCTAAGCAGTTTTTCACAGCTCCCTGTCTTCACAAAAACAATAGCACAGGAGCAGCATGAAATTACTTTCTATGCTCTGTCCCAAAAAACTACAAGGTCATTTACCCAATAAAACAAACCTTTTATTTGAGAACTGCCTATCTTAACAAGCTAAACACTTCAATGCAAATGTGAGCTTTATTAGAAGTTTCCACCATGTTATATTTCAGGGACCTATCATTGGCTTGGAAGCCATTTAAAATGACCACCTACACTGTGTACCCCTACAGGCCAGAGAGGCTCTTCACCCTCTGGAGACTTCCCTTGAGTGATGGCTGAGACTTCCAGGGTAAATTGTATACAGGCATATTTTCAGTTAGGACATCTCTATCTTAGGGGAAAAAAAGAAGTTAAATTTCAGAATGTGAGTGGTTATTAGGGCTGGGCAGGAATAGCATTCGGTCTTGGTTCCTCTCTTTCACATATCTGATAGGGTATGCTGGGATGGAATGCCCGCTGGGAGGAATGCATTTCAGATAGCTTGACTCACTAGGCTGGCCTTTCTCACCTTGCTGCCAAGCTTGTGTCTGCAAAGCTCATCTTTCTATGAAGAAAAATCAGAGGCTTAGATCAGAATGGAACTTATTCTCAGGACAGCCCAGGAACACCATAAAAAATTCGGCAAAAATATGTATTTTTATCCACAGCCACTCAAAAACAACTTTTAAAAACACCCTCAAAACAATTCCTTAACAGGGACAGCACTGCTACACACTTGTGACATTAAAAAAAGTAGAAAAAAGTAGAACATATGGTTGCTTCATGCCATCAGATTGACAAAAGAGCTGCACTCCGCAGTTAGGTGTTCTTTTGGGCAGTGTGCCTGGGTGATGTGGGGGTGGGGGTGATGCTGGACCCGGCCAGCTCTGGTCTCCGTGCTGCACCTCAGTGCTTGCTCTGCACACCCTCCTGCGTGCACAGTCTCAACTGGTCTTTCTTCTGTATGTCCTCACCTGAGTATATCCGTGTTGAAATGGAAGTTTCTAGAGGGGAGAACTGAGACCTTCATTAATCAAATCTTTGTATATGCACCAAGGACTCACAAAGAATTATCATCTCTTCTGGTTTGTTATGTTTATTTCTGTGTTACTTTCCTCCTTTACCATCCCTCTGTGGACCTAGCTGGTTTTGCTCATAGAAGTTAAAGCTCTTAGATTCTCTTTGAGTAATGACAACGGCTGGCATTCAGCTAACAGGCCACAGCATCCTGAATCCAAGTTCATCTCTGGGCCTGTCTCCTAAAAGAGTTAAGTGCAGAAACAGCCTCTCAGAAAGCTCTGGGACTGCCTGACCTTAGCAAAGGACAATCTGTCTGCTCCATAATAAAAAGGACCCATTCTCCCGGGATACCTTTGATCCCAACTATAAACAGATCAGGGTGGGAAAGGTCCTCTGGTCATGGGAAAGCCCAGCCTGCTGTTGCCTTTGGTGAGTTAATGAACTACCATATATTTGTGATTCAGGAAGCTGCTTTATAAATATGCTGTACCTGCAACTGTTCAAGGAGGTCAAGGTTCTGTTTGCGTAAGCTGCTGTTGGTTTTCTCTAATTTATCCATTCTTTGGTTGTCACTGAGAGGAGAGGAATCGATAAGTTCTTCTTGAAGGACGTGGTACTCAACTTCATAAGCTTGTAACTGTTTAGCGATGTCCATTTCAAATACCTGTTATAGAAAGAAAAGTCATCACGTACTAAAACTGAGAAAAACCCCACAAGTACAGGCAGGTGTCTGCAATCACGACAATGCGCACCTGTGAAGCGTCTCCTCTACGCTTAGCTCTACACTTGTTACTAGAAGTAATAAATAAGAAAAACTATGCACTGAGAAGGTAATAATTTTACTTGGGACAAAAGGATATAAGAAACATCTAGAAATAATTCCAAGGTAACATTAAGTACAGGTTTTTGATACTCATCTTCCAAAAGCCAAAAAAAAAAAAAAAAACAAAAACCTCTCATTTTTAAAGACTTATAAAAATTTATTTTTAGCTCTTATTTCACTTCTTTTCTCTGAAAATTCTGTTAGGTTAGATACATCAACTATGGGTTAAAAGGAGAAAAGAAACAAAAGAATCATAGCCCTGTTTGCACAGTCACCAAGTCAAAGTTTAATTATAGTTCAGTTGGGTTTTCAGAGTTACAAGAACAGCTAAGTAATGGGACTGTTTACTAAAAAACTCTCCTTTGCACACAAATATGCAGAAATGAGCCAAAACCCACATGTCACCCACACAGATGAGTGAATACGAAACGATGCCTGAGTTGTCTTCTTTCCCACAATAGTAATGGTGACGAAAACACCACACGTGTGAAAAACAACTCCTAAGTGCCTAAGTGACTCAAGCCGTCCGTGTCTGTACTTTCTCTTGGTAAGGAAGGCAGGGCGGAAAGCGGAATTAGAAGACAGCTGCTGCTGCTGCTGCCCAAGGCATTTCCTTTCTTTCCAGTTGTTTCTATGAGAGAACCCCAGGGGCTGGGGCCTCTCAGCACAGCAGTGAAGCCCTAACGTTTATCTGATGGATCTGAGAATGCAGTCAAGCTGGGACCATCTTAAAAGAAAAAAAAAACAAACCCTGCTAGATCAGAACACACATTCAGAAAGTGAAGTCAGGCTTTAAAAGGGCAGAAACTGCCTCTCTATTGCATTGCCTTAAGCAACTCCAATATTGTTAAAAATCAGTGTAAAACTACTTCTTCTGATGGCTCCCTATTGGCATTCAAACTAGCCTATCTTCCCTGGAATCAATTTTCAAAAACCATGTTTCCTTTCTCACCATTCCCAACAATCTTATTTTCTCTTTCTTGAGATGAATTTTTCAGCTTGCTGTTTTTGATTCAGTGGATAATATTAATAAGGCACAAAAGTCATTTGATGCCTAAAAACTAAAATCCATTATATCTGTGGGGTGTGTGTGCATGTGTGCGAGGGGAGTAAGAGGGAGAGAGAGAATTGTTTACTGGATTGAACTGATTCTCTTTTGTCCTTCAGAGCGACCGTGAGGTCAGCAGGGATTATTATCTCCATTTGACAGCCGAGGTAACTGGCTCAGAGGCTTTGAGTCAGCCTTAAGATTGCGGCTCCACTGGCGACTCTCATGAATGACTTGAGCCCGGACTTAACCTCTCTCAGCCACAGTTCCTGGCCTCCCACCTGGGGCAGACAGCGCCTACCTCCCAGGATGGCTGTGAGAATTAAACGAGGCAACTCATGGAAGTTCCCAGCACACGCCTGGCAGGTTGAGCAGGCGCTCTCTTAGCTAAGGGATCTGCTTCCACACACCTGCCACAAAACCCTCACATTTCAACCTCAGCAAAACCATCATCAATGGATGCCACGTCATGGAACTTCTGAATAGTCTGAACAGTAAAAACCACAAACGTTAAAACTGAGATTGTTTGGCACTCGTGTATAATTATAAATATGGTGCTGAATAAATGTCATGTACACTATTACTTTTTTTCTTTCAAAAAGATTTAAGTGATCTCCTAACCTGGAAAGCCTGGGAACAAAACCTCTGGCTTTTCCTACAGATTGATGTTCTGTGTTAAGTTAATGGCTCTCAGCAGTGCCCAAAGCCATAAACTCTTCCAGGCCTCCATTAATCCCTAGGAACCACCCTGGGTCGCAATCATCTCTGCTTAATTGCCTGATGATCTCCTGACTGCCAAGACTCCTAGGCCCTTCGTTCTGCAGTTATGCCCCTGAATTTACCCCAAACCATGGCAATATGAGGCTGGTGGTCAAAGGAGAACCCTGGTCACTGAACGAGGGCTTCAGCCCTTGCGCTAATTACTTGGGGAAAGAAAAGAATTGGGAGGGGCGCCTGTCCTTGCACACTTAGACAGCACAAGTGATCCACTGCCAGGAGCAGTTCTCAGCCAGAGAAAGAGCAGGAAGGCCTAACATTAAAAACCCAATCCTTTGGTATGTTGTCTCAGATGAATAAAACAGACGAATATTAAAAACTAGGTGTTGATAAGAAAACAAGATACATACACTTTAAGGTGTTTTCATTTCTGGTCTGAGTCACTCCTGAGGCTGGACAAGTGCAGTGCCCACCTCCCCCGGGGTCTTGCCTAAGCCATTCCCTGAGCACTGGTCACTACACAAAGCTGCAAGGTACCTGGCCCCTCTGCAAGGGGGACTGGCTCTCATCTTCTTTCTTGCTGGCCCATCTCAGAGCAATTCCACTAGAGTTGTAATTACTAGGGATCTAGAGCCTTCCTGTCATCCTGGCTCTTAGGTTCTTCACAGTTTTCAGTCAAGTTCCAGAATTGTGGTACTGAAGAAAATTTCTCTTCTGCTTGCCAAAGTAGGAATGACTATTTCCATACTTTCGATGTTTTGCCGAAAAGATAAAACTATTTGAAGTTACTGAAGCAATAGAGCTACATTATTGGAAGCTTGAAAAATAAAAGAAAAATCACCAAATACAACTTTTATATCTAGCTATATTTCCTTTCATATTTCCTAAAAGCATGTTTTTCTAGTTCTAAATATAACCAACATAAAATTTCCTATCCCACTTTTCCTTTACTTAACATTGTATCAAATAAGAGCTTTTTCATGTCGCTATATATAACTGGCTTCATGATATTCTACCAGCTCAACCTACCATCATCATATTAATCCAGTCATCAAGTGTTAGACATCTAGTTCCAAGTTTCTGTTATTATAAATGACAAGTCTAGGAGAATATCCTTATACATATGGCTTCCCTCATATTTTGGATTATTTCCTGAGGATACATTCCAAGAAACGGGATGACTGAGTCAAAGGGTATGAATATTTTACTGGCTTGGGATATGTTTCGCCAAACTGCCTCCCAACA
Source organism: Pan troglodytes (assembly GCF_028858775.2). Lineage (NCBI taxonomy): Eukaryota > Metazoa > Chordata > Mammalia > Primates > Hominidae > Pan > Pan troglodytes. Next base: position 38,453,263 of record NC_072401.2, on the reverse strand, counting down.
GCCACTAATCAATGTGCACTGCCATCAGCAACATGCTAATGTTCTGCATACAGTATACCCTTGGTGCTGGGTACTGGCATCAAGAAATGTCCTTCTATTATCTAGTAGAGTAAAGCATTACATGTTACGTAAGTTTAAATTACACATGAAGCCAAATATTTTCCCAGATATTTGTTTACTAGATATCTCCTCTTCGGTGAATTGTCTGTTTATGTTCTTGGCTCATTTGCTATTGTAGACTCAGCATTTCTCTTCACAGTCCATGGACACTGATTAATAAAGTCATGAACCCTGATGGTTTGCAAAACTCGCCACAGAGCTTCCGCCTTCCTAACCCCCTGCCCTCCAATCTGCTGGTCCCATTGTCATACCAAGGGCTGGAGAGTGGGAACAGTCGGCCTGGTATCAGCAACAAGGGGGCACACACTATCTGTAGTGAATTACAAAAAAAAATCAAACCCACTAAAAGTCCCTCTGCTTGTTATTACCACTGCATGTGAGCAATTTTCAACAACGCCAGTGGTAAACCACTTCTCCCCGCCACGCCCCACCCTCCTGGTATGGCACCAGTTGTCCTCGTACAAAACTACTCCTTTTCCACGGTGCAAACTGCCCAAGAAGTGACGGCTCCCCCACAGGCAGAAGAGGCACCTTTGCCCCTGATTTGAGGTGTGTCTTCTGAATACAGGAACCCTGGTTTCTAACCTACAAGCTCAACTGGAACAGGGGCTCCTTTGTTCATTGTGTTTCTAACAGAGTTGCCCACAGCAGGGTTTCTCAGCTGTTTGTGTGTATGTGAATCCCCTGGTGATCTCGCTGAAATGCAGATTCTGATTCAGCAGGTCTGGGGTGTGGCCCCAGATGCTGAGTTTCTGACATGATATGATGACAATGCTGGGCTGAGGCCATGCTCTGAGTGGAGCCTAAAGGATGCTGAAAATAGGCTATTTGCCCTGCCTCCCAAAGCCACCCTTCCTCTTTTTCGTCCTTAAACTGAGCTGAGACTTCACAGCCACAGAGCACCCACTGTGACAAGAATACAACACTGACCTCCTTTCCTTTGTTACTAATTATTCCCAAAGTTTCCATTCTTCTTGGGTCAGAAGATGTAGATGGTTTATTCAATGGACAGGTCCTTTGGTAAGTACACTGCCACAAAGGCTTCAGACACCCTTGGTCTTCTGTCCTGGGCTCTGTCACCTTTGGAATTGCCCTCTCTGGCTGCTTTCAGCCTGTCCACATTGAGCCAGAGCTCCAGAGCCCTGTCCTTGGCCACCTATTCCACCCAGGATCCAGCTGTGTCCCAGTTGCTCGGGCTGAGACTATCTAGACAGGGAGGGCATTTAATGAAATGGAACCACAGCTATCACAGAGGACCACCCAGATGCCCTCACTTCCTGCCCCACCCCATCTGTACACAGGGCAGTATGCTCCACCATCTGCAATGGAAGCATCCATTACATCTACTCTGAAGACCCCCAAGATTCGGGCCTGGGGGATCTCTAAGGCTGCAGAGGAATCATGCTGGACCCCATGTCTGCTTTCTGTGTAGAACTTAAGACTACAGCACCCTCTGGATGGGAGGGGGCAGTGGGAAAGCAGAAAGCCTGACAGAGAACACTCAGATGTCAAGTTCAGATAGAAACACCAGAGGGAAAGAGGGGAGAGATGCGGGTAGATCTACTTTCTATAAGGACCATTGATAAAAACCCGGGCCCCAAATGCAAATTTTTGTGCTCCCGATACCCCCAAAATGTTGAACACCTCAGGTTCTGAGAATTGCTCTCTGCTCTCATTCCTGTACCTTCTCACATGCTGTGATCCTTTAGTTCAGGGATCAGCAAACCACCACCTGTGGACCAAGCCCATCACGCTGCACAGTTTTTAAAATAAAGTTTTTTGCAACATGACCCATCATCCCCTTACATGCTGTCATGGATTGTTTGTGCTGCAAAGGCCGAGGTGAGTAGCTGTCGCAGAGGTGAGTAGTTGTGACGTTATGACCTGTGAAGCCTAAAATATATACTGCCTTCTTTGGAAAATGTCTGCCAGCCGATCTTAGGTCATCTTTTAAGTCCAGCTGGACTCAAACACCTCAGCTCCAACCTCACAGCCCTGGTTCCCACAGACCCTGCCTTTCTACAAGGGGCCGGGCATGTTACTCTCTGCTCAGCTTCATCTATAAAAATAGGAATTATAATACCTATGTCCTGGAGTTATTAAGTCAGTGGAGGCCGGGCACAGTGGCTCATGCATGTAATCCCAGCACTTTGGGAGGATGAGGCAGGTGGATCACTTGAGGCCAGGAGTTCAAGACCAGCCTGGCCAACACGGCGAAACCCCACCTCTACTAAAAATACAAAAATTAGCTGAGCGTGGTGGCACATGCCTATAGTCCCAGGTACTCAGGAAGCTGAGGCACGAGAATGCTTGAGCCCAGAAGGTGGAGGTTGCAGTGAGCCCAGATCACACCATCGCATTCCAGCCTGGGCAGCAGAGCAAGACTCTGTCTCAAAAAAAAAAAAAAAAAAAAAGTCAGTGGAAAAATGAATGGCAACTTCCAAATAGCCAGATAGCGGCCTGAAACAAACCAGGTACACGCACAGCTGTTTTCTTCCCATGCTGTGTCCATTTCCACTCTTCCAGCACTGAAAGAGCACCTGATGTATCCTAAGTATTCTCAATACGTTTTATTTTTTGTTTTTTTACAGAAAATAGGAGACAATGGGATTTTTTTCTGAGGCTCAATACTCAGGAGGTAAACAATGTCTGCTGGGATGGCCTGAGGGACAGGAGCAAGGTGACATGTCAGGTACTGGATATAGCCCTCAGTCTAGGTAACCAAGGCTCTCGGGGGTCTGCCCTAGAAGCTGTAAATGTAAGTAAGTACATGCAACAAAAGCTGTAAGAAGGGAATGAATGAAAGAAAGAATGAATGAAAATGCCAGAAATCAAAGAATCAAAAGGGTGGAGAAGTCAGTATGAGAATCCTGGTAAAATAGGGAAAAACTCTAAATTAAATGACCTCCAGAGGCTCTTGGCAGTGTAGGAGAGCTACTAAAGCACTTTGAGGTGGGAGGGACTTGAGTTTGAACCCCTACCTTTCCACTTTGCAGCAGAGTGAGTGTGGGTCAGTCAGTGAACCACTTCGTATCCTCTCAGGAGTGCGGCCTGGACTGAATGGGATCATGCGTATATTTAGATGCCCACCCAACCTGGCAAAAAGCAAGGCCCCAACAAGCCAAAGCTATCCACATCAAGAAGAGTGTGCCAGGGAAGGAAAAGAGATGGAGAGGCTCTCAATTAAAGATGAGTGCAGAACAGACAAGAACTGTTCTTTCGTAAGGGCATATGCAATGTGCAAACAGAAATCTAAAGTTAACAAGTGGTATGAAACCTCTTTTTTTTGCAGGCCAAACTTGCATCTTTTTCTGTGCTTAACACCTAAGGTGTGGCTGCAAATGAAAATCACAAACACTGCATGTGGATGTAATCCACTGGAATCATGGATTCCTTTTGGACTACAGAAATCTCCAGAGTAAGGATTTTTCAAAAATAGCTTTATTTCACCATTTGTTTTTGCCTGATTGCTCTATGCTTTCGTTACACAGTTGTGTGTTGCATTACAACATTTTGGTCAATGGCGAACTGCATATATGATGGTGGTCCCATAAGATTAGAATACCGTATTTTTATTGTACCTTTTCTATGTTTAGTTATGTTTAGATACACAAATACTCCGCCTTGTGTTACAACTACCAACAGCGTTCAGTATAGTCACGTCATACAGATTTGTAGGGCCTAGGAACAACATGTGTAGGTGTGTAGTAGGCTATACCACTTGGGTTTAAGTACACTTTATGAAGTTTGCACAATGATGAAATCACCTAATGATACAGTTCTCAAAACGCATTGCTATTATTAAGTGACACATGACTATCTGGAGCAGATTCTAGGCTTATGAGAGGCTTGACTGCTGACTCTGCAGTGACTCAATGATGAAATCCCTTCCAGTGCTTTCGTAGCTACCCAGCCTCTAGACACTTCCAATGATGCCCCTTTCTCTACTAAGCAGCATAGTCCTCCATCATCAGCAGCCATTACTGGAAGGTTCTTCCTTAGACTGTACAGGATCAAAATCTGCTCCCGTGCCCAACCCAGGGCATTCACCATCTAGTTTAGTTGTAATTCCCAGTAAAACTCACCTCTCAGCCTCTAACATTTCAGAGGATAATGGTTCTATTGTATACTGAAACCAGAGGTAATGAAGCCACAGATATTGAACTGAATTCAGTTAAAAAAAAAAACCACAGAAACACATCATGAAACAAATTCATAGAATATATGTTCCCTATCATAACTTTGTTATCAAAGAATTATTTGGAGAAAATTCCAATTAAAACCATTCAACACACACACACACAAATCAAAGCACTCAATGTACAAAACCCTACATTGCATCATTGCATAAATATATATATTTCAGAAGAACAAGCTACTAGAGCTGAAGTCTCTTAAATGTAAGAAACTACTAATAACCTGTGCTGGTTTCTACAGCTAAACATTGCCACCATGGTTCCATGTGGCATTTCACCATGACGCTCACAACACACACACTCACGATCATTCCACACGTTTGTGATATGCCTCCTCCATGCCAGGCATCATGCAGAATGCTGTTCAGAACACAAAGTGGTAGGAAACAGTTCCTGCTCAAGAGAGATTTAAGTTTCTACGTATCTAGGATGGCTTAAGCATTTGCAAGGTTTGGACTGACTCATACCTGATTGATGGTCTTTTCCATCTGTACCAAGCCAAGGTTGGGTAGCGTGCTTTTTATAAAGTCAACTATGGTTTCTAGGTTTTCATGCTGCAGAATCAAGGGCTTATGGCTTCCCAACAGACTTAAAGCCACTTTAAATATGACCTCTGTTCCCTGAAGAAAAATCATATCTGAGAAAACACAGAAATGCAGAAAGTTAAACCAGACCAGTTTCTCACGCAATACCATTCCATTGCCTTTTCCACACATCACAGAGCAGGAGTGTGGGAGACATAGCCCCACATTGCAAACTTTATTTCATTTTTAAGAGCCTGATATCTCAGACAGTGTTGTCAAGACAGTATTGCAAATAAAAGTATATAAACATTAAAAATTATGTTTTACTCTGAAAATAAAATTCAAACATGCTTCAAAAGTTAAACTGGGAAAGGGAAAAAGGTTTTACTAGTCTATTTTTCCAGGAATGCTCCTGGGTTTTAAAGGAGACACTAAAACATGTTTTTATGGGTCAAGCTAAAAGATTTTTATAGATAAAGCATCAGAAATTAAGATAGAGTAAGTGAAAAAGTATCTCTGTTTCCTCTGTTTTGAAACAAGGAATAGAATTCAAAGATCTTTAAAAACTGTAAAACAGCTGTACAACTGCAGAAGTACATTGTTAAATACAAGTTTACTGATTTTTAACATGATAATGGAATAAAGAACATTTTTCCCTCTGAGGAGTTCAAGAACTCTGTCAAGGTTACTTTCTAGTTCTGGCCATATTTTGTTCTTAGAGTGGCTGGCAAATGGATGCAACTTCTATACAGACTGCAGAATAAGAGGGAGGGCACTGGCCAAGGCAACCGGCTGAGCAGCAACCCCAGCCCTGTCTCACCTTCCTCATAGAGTTGAAGCTGCTGGGGAAAAAAGAGTCTAATGTCCTGGGGTTAAAGCAGAGCCACGATAACTAATTATTGGTTGACTAAACTGAGGCAGGTTACCTAATAACTAGAATAATAATATAAGAAAAAACAATTTTAAAAATCAGAGTAGAAATATAATTAGAGGCAAGTGTCAGTATTTCTTTTCTCTGTTTCTTTTGGCTGAAAGATAATGGAAGAGAGAAAGAAGTTGTAAATTTCATCAAATCAAGGAAAGCAAAAGCAGGTGAGAGGAATAACCTTGCAGGGTGCCTCTCTAGATGGTTAATATGATAACACTTAAAAGCCACGAAGAAACAGAAAAGCAAAGACTGGGTGCTGCTGTGCAAATGGGAAACTGAATCCCTGTAGTTTCTGAACAAAGCACAGGCAGAGATGACAGACCTAGGAGCCCGCTGGCTGGGATAGCCCTCAAGATCCTCTGTAACCACCACAAAACCCTTAATTAACCATGTGAGCTGAGATGGGTGCAGCCCTAAGCCATGCCAGCGCTGAGATCAGCCTGCTTCTCCCACCCAGCTCAGGGTCCACACTGTTTCCACAAACATCACAACCACTGATGGCTCAGGGTGGCCGCAGGAAAGTGGGAAAGATGAATCCTTCACTTCCTTCTTAAGTCTGGTTGTTGAGGCTGGGAAGATATACTAGAGAACTAACTATGTCTTTGAAATCTGAGCTTTTCAGGGTAAGTGTTACATACACCAAGGCAGGCCAATTGAAGAATATTCCTCTGAAATATCTGGTTTATAAAATGTAGTCTACCTGTATAATTCCCCACTACAGAAAATTAAAAGATCTAAAATAATACCATAACAAAGATGTATTTTTAAACAGAAATGATATTTCCAGAAACAAAACTCTAAAGTAAATTTGAAGTTTCAGTGGTTTAGACAGTAAGACTTCCTAGACCTCCTTTCAATATATGAACTTTTATAGCTGAACAAAAAATGAGGGCATCTTTCAGAATAAAAATCAAGACCTTTTTTGCAGGGATCCTGGGGAAAGGCTTTCCCTACAACACCAGTGATTTTCTATAGCTTCGTCTCTACTCTCAGAGGGACAAGTGCCTTAAATTAGGTACAGTACCACATCTACGCCAATTAAAATAAACAATTACTGGGAAACTTTTGTCAGCACAACCAAATACAGAATCCACATCAGTGGTCTCTTTAGGTTAACAGGAGATCTTCTGAGATTTATTAGGATCTTGGTTTTTTTTACAATAAATCAACTTAGTAAGTGCTTCCTATGATTCCAAAAGGAGACTTTCCCAGAAAGGAAATTTGGAGGGGAGAGGGTGGTGTTATGTGTTTTAAAGTCTCTTTATTGATATATTAAAAAATTAAGACATAGCACTGGGAATATGATTTATTTCATTATATCTGTTTGTATTTAATGTAATTAAAAAATAAATGTTCTTTCCCAATGCTATTCACAACATCTTAAGAGAACTCTGCTGAGAGGTGTCTTCTACTTTAACTTAATGAGCATCTATTGAGCATCTAATACACATCAGGCACTGTATTAGGCTCTGGAGATTAAGCCATGAGCAAAACACAAAGAACACGCTGCAGAGACACCAAGGAGTTCTGGTTCGGTAGAGTTATGCCCAGGGTGTTACGAGAACAAAGAGGAAAGAAAAGGCCCACGGAAAGGTGACTGCTTGAAGAACCCATGAAAATTTCCTAGGTCAGACCTCAGGATTAATACTCTGAATAAAAGGAAAATAGGGTGTCAATACAGAGAGGTGTGCAGGAGCCTGAAAAACAGTCTGGCTGGCAAGGCAGGGGCACTGGTTGTGCAGGGCAGAAGGTGGGCAAATGGGGGCACGCAGGTCCAGATCACCAGGGGCCTCTGCCCCAGCCAAGAAATTCTAACTTCCCCTGGAGCACCGCAGGAGTCGCTGAATGCTTATTGTTCCTTTTCTCACTAGGTCAGTGCACTGGTAAGGAGACGATGTTAATGAGATGCAGGTTATGGGTATGACCCCTGCAAGGGCTAGTTAGTGTCAGAGAAAGGCCACCTTTGGAGACTATGCTGATTGATTCCTGCCAGAGACTCCCAAATGCCTGCTGCCAGAGATGCTCCACTCACCACCACTCCTCCCATTCAAAGCGTCCAACCCTCCAAGGCCCGAGAAAGTTCAGCCCCAGAAGCTTCTGTGAGACACAGGGGGTCTTAAATCGGGAGATCATTTGGGTGCACGATGCAGGAATGTGCTTGAATTCAGAGTTGAAGGAAGGACTGCAGGAAGCTTTGCTTGGGAGGAAGGGCCTCCTAAATTTGTCTGATGACACTTGGGGACAACATCTTCATCCTTTAAAGCATTTGTACCGTTTTTTGGCTTTGGTAATTTTTTAAATTACATCTAATTTTAAAATAATAGTAAAGAAAAATGTTACCTATAAACCCACTGCCCCAAACCAATTATTTTTATTTTGCCTGTCTTCCGGTATCCTTATACATTTACATTCTGGAATTTTTTTTAAAAACAAAACAACAAAAAAACAATAACTCTCCTTGGAAAAGTGAGCAAATGTCCTGCATTTGAAAACCTCCCTAGGAGAAAGTGAACTGTTGGAGCCGCCCAGCGCAGTGCGGCAGTAGCCTAGCTCACTACACTGTAGCCCACGTCCTTTCAGTGGGACTTTTCTCCTGCCTCTTCCTTCTCTCCTCTCCTTTTTCAAGCCACCTAGAAACAGGCAAGACGTTTTATCCGGCAGGAAATAGAAATCTTAAATTCAGCTGACTCTATTACTTTGCACTGTATTCGCTGGGAACAACACAAAGGAACTGCTTTTCTTTGAGGACATTTCAGCAACCGTCTTATTGCGTTACTGTGTATTGGAACTCTATTTGAAACTAAACTTCATGATCTCAAAGTGCAATATTCCTATGTGAGCTTGCACTGCATCTCTTTTTCCAGCCACCTTTGTCTTTGTCAAGGCTGAGCCTTCTCAACTTTCCTCTGGAAGGCTGCGGTCCTCCAGTCGTGGCTCCGCTACATTCTATGAGTAACGGGTAAAAGGGACGCTGAAGGCTGATGACAATGCTATGCAGAACAACAGCACAGACAGACTGGACACACTCATCATCACGCGGCATCATGTCACCTGAATAGCTGGAGATTTTCCTGGCCACAGAAACAATCTTGTTTTCAGTCTATTTTCATCCTAAAGTCTCTCTGAAGCCTTCACTATATTGCAGGTGGCTTCTGTGTTTTTTGCCAAACCCTTAGTTTTTATACTCCTCCTCCTCCCTCATCTATTTGGCAGCACGTCCTATAGAAAAACATCAGGGGCTGAACACTGCAGCCTCCTCCTCCATCAGGAGCAAGCCAGGTCCTGTTTTTTAGATTTTTTTTCCCCCAAAGGTAGATGTGATGAGAAAGTGAACAGAGCAAGCGTCTCTCCCAGGGCCCTGCTGTACTCAAGCTAGAAAAATACAGGAAGGGGCTATTGACATTATGTGACACCAGGTAGAAGAACTGCCATTGAGCAAGTTGTGAGTACCATGTGAAGGTTAAGGCGCACACATCACTGGCAGCTGCCCCTCCAAGGAGCAGATACATACTTAATGCCAGGTAACCTATTAACTAATATATGAGCTAAGGTGGTGCAAACTGAAATATTTTACTTATATATATATTAGTGAACAGTCAACAAAGTTCTACATGTTTTTAGAGTTTATCCAGACTTAAAGGCTTATAATGAAATGGGCCCTAGGCCACAAAAGACTATAGTGCCTGAATGGCAGGCTTTGAAATATAAAACTAAGCTATCTCCATCACCATTCTCTAAGTCATCAGTGCTAAAAATAGAAATGGTTTGTAAAAACCTATCTTTTCTGTGTTTAAGTACTGAAAGATGGGATGGACTGTGGAAAAAAAAAGCAGTTCTTGCAAAGTGACATCACAAGCCAGTGCAGCCTTGAGATCCCACTTCCTGCCTCTAATCCCAGGAGCCCTTGGCCAGCTGGACAATGACCCACTTAGCACAGCAGGAGTCTGTGGGATCCAGGAATGATGTAGACACTGGCATCTCTATGCATAATGTTTATGAAATTCCGAGTCTCACCACTGCCTACAAAGTCTACAGAAAAATATCTTACCTTTATAGGCTGCAGCTTTGATTTATGAAGTCATTAGAGTGAGCTTCAGAGAGCTTCAAATTACTCTGTAATAGAAGGGCTATCATTTCCAAAGTGGAGTCTGCTTGTTTGTTAATGTCTTTTTACCCATTTATGAGCCGAAGGAAAAATTTCTCTTCCAGAGCCCCAGAACTTTCTGCAAGCAGCAGCTCCAGTGCCTGGGGCCCCAGGGCAGGGATGACTCAGTGATGACCCCTCAGCCCTCCAGTCTGTGGTCAGCCTGGTTGCCTTGGTAGAATTTTCTTCACTAACCAAGTAATTTAATGCCTGAGCTGTTTACAAACCGTTAACAAATAGCGCTCCCTCCTCCCCATTTCCATCCTCACTCCTCTTCATGACCCTGTATGAAAATCATAGCTAAAATGTGGAGAAAATGTAAGGAAGGTAGATTAATAATTTTCTTTTAATTTCCAGTGTTAGAAAAGTCAAAACCATACAAGTTATTGGCAAGAAAGCTTAAAGCCTAGAGCTTGAGATTTTAGTTTCTGTAACTCTTTTGTTAGTAAACTAAGCACACAATTTTGAGGCTTTTAGTTATCTTTTTTTTTTTAACTATGGTATAAACCTTCATGAAATCTCACTAAAGATATGCTTAACCAGGAGATAGCTTTTTGTATCTATTTTGTGATTTTATTTTTTCAGGGACAGAAAAGAAGGAACATGAATTCTTACAGTAAAGCAAAATGGGAAACTCTTTAAAGGTTCTTGTAGATAAAAGTGAATAATAAAAATCTAGTATTTTGGGGGAAAGGAAAAGAGAGAAGAAGGGTAAATGCTCACTTATATTAAAAAGCAAATTTTAGGATTTCTAGAATTTGGATATTTAAGATGTTTACCCAAAGCATGCCTCAAGTAGTATCAATGTCTTTGAACATTTCCCTTAAGATGCTCTCTAATCGTAAAAACAA